>NC_138075.1:62558157-65065657 GCF_964212035.1 Myotis nattereri
ATAATACAGAAATCAATAAGTAATCCTATCTAATAAAAGAGAAACATGGTAATTGGCATATGACCACTACCCTTCCCATTGGCTAATCAGCGAGATATGCAAATTAACTGCCAGCCAAGATGGCGGCCGGCAGCCAGGCAGCTTGAAACTAACATGAGGCTTGCTTGCTTCAGTGATGGAGGACTCCAACGTTCCCAGCCTGCCTTGCCGGCCTCTGAGCCTGCAGTTTAAGAAACATTGTAACAAATATAGAAGCTAAACAAAACCCCAGAAACCAGCTTTCAGCGGGCTGGGATCTCAGAGCTGGAGTTATACATTGTTTCGATTATAGAACAGAAACAAACCAGATACCTGCTTTCAGCAGCGGAGGCCTAAGAGCTGGAGCCTCAGAGCTAAAGCTGGCCCAGAATAAAAAAGAAGAAGAAAAAAAGGAGTGGTTGGGAGCTTCCGTCACCCCAAGCCTGAAAACAGCCCTCAGCCCCTCACCCAGACTGGCCAGGCACCCCAGTGGGGACCCCCACCCTGAAGGGTGTGTGACCAGCTGCAAACAGCCATCATCCCCTCATCCAGGCTGGCCAGGCACCCCAGTGGGGACTCCCACCCTGAAGGGTGTGTGACCAGCTGCAAACAGCCATCATCCCCTCATCCAGGCTGGCCAGGCACCCCAGTGGGTACCTCCACCCTGATCCAGGACACCCTTCAGGGCAAACCAGCCAGCCCCCACCCATGCACCAGGCCTCTATTCTATATAGTAAAAGGGTAATATGCCTCCCAGCACCGGGATCCGCGGAGCCGAGAGGCCTCCAGGCCCTGAGATCAGCGTGACAGGGGGCAGCGCCCAAACCCCCTGATCGCCCTGTGGCTCTGTGTGTGACAGGGGGCGGGGCCACAACCTCCCTATCAGCCCTGCTCTGTTCCTGACAGGAGAAGGTGCCCCAACCCCCTGATCGGCCCTGCTCTGTGCCTGATAGGGGGGAGCTCCCCAACCCCTGATCGCCCTGTGGCTCTGTGTGTGACAGGGTGGAGTGCCCCAACCCTCCCATCCCACGGGCCCTGCTCTGTGTGTGACAGGGTAGAGCCATAACCTCCCCAACGGCCCTGCCCTGAGTGTGAGAGTGGCAGTGCCCCAACCCCCTGAAGGGCCCTGCTCTGTGGGTGATAGAGGGCAACACCCCAACCCCCTGATCGGCCCTGCTCTGTGCGTGACAGTGGGGAGCTCCCCAACCCCCTGATGGGCCCTGCTCTGTGCGTGACAGGGGGTGGCGCTGCAACCTCCCCATGGACCCTGCCTTGAGTGTGACAGGGGATGGTGCCCCAACCCCCCAATTGGCCCTACCCTGAGCGTGACTGGGGGTGGCATCGCAACCTCCCAATCTGCCCTGCTCTGTGCATGACAGGAGGCGGCGCCCCAACTCCCCAATCGGCCCTGCTCTGAGCCCGACCAGGGACTGCACTTAGGGATTGGGCCTGCCCTCTGCCACCCGGGAGCAGGCCTAAGCCAGCAGGTCGTTATCTCCCGAGGAGTCCCAGACTGCGAGAGGGCACAGGCTGGGCTGAGGGACCCCCCCTCCCCCCCGAGTGCACAAATTTTTGTGCACCGGGCCTCTAGTAATGTAATAATAAACTGTATTTTGAATACTCACAACTGTAAACCTACTTTGTCACACCCTGCATGTATTTTGTTGGGTTGACAGTGTTTTTTAATTTTTTAAATTAGTGATAAGGATATTGCCAATTTATCTTTCAACATCTGAACAAATTATAACGCTGGTTTGTGTTCTTTTTGGGCAAACATCAACCATTATTCATAAGTAGCTGCTCAGTCTGTTTGGGGCATGCCTTCTCCATTTCTCTATGTTCCCAAGTCTGTCTATTTTTCTGTATCCAGGAATAGTCATTCAGATACCTGCTATATAAGTCTTCCTTCTGAGTCCATACTAGTGGAATTGTTAATATCCTTATGCCTACCAACAATTTGCTTAAGGCAATATAAGGTTTTCCTATCCTGCTCTGATATTCTTTCAGCCTCTGCCCTTTGTCCAGTACAAAGTCACTTCTACATTGTTAGGTATTTGTTATAGTGGCACTACACTTCCAGATACCAAAATCTCTTAATGCCCTGTCATTGCTATAACAAATTACCAAAATTTGCTGGCTTGAAATAATACAAATTTATCATCTTTCATTACTAGAAATCAGAAATATGTTTCACTAAGCTAAAATCAAGGCTTAAGCTGAATTGCATTTCTTTTGGGAGCTCTAGTGGAAAATTATAGGCCAATGTCCTTGATGAATGACACAAAATTGCTGAACAAAATATTAGCAAACCAGATTCAATAATACATGACTAAGTGGGATTTATCCTAGAGATTGAAGAATGGTTCAACATCAAACAATGGGTTAAAAACATAAATGTAAAACTTGAAATTAAAAAACTCCTAGAAGAAAAGATAGGCAGTAAACTTTTTGACATTAGTCTTAGCAGTATTCTTTTTGGATATGTCTTCTCAGTAAAAGGCAATAAAAGCAAAAATAAGCAGATATGACTACATCAAAGTAAAAAGGAAAATACATCAACAAAATAAAAAGACAACCAACTGAATATTAGAAGATACTCACTAATGATATATCTAATAAGGGGTTAATATCCAAATATATATGCAATATAACTTAATGCCAAAAACAAGCAATTCATTTAAAAATGGGCAGAGGACCTTATTGACAGTTCTCCAAAGAGGACATACAGATGGCCAAGAGACATGAAAAGCTGTGCAACATCACTAATCATCAGGGAAATGCAAATCAAAACCTAATGAGCTATCACCTCATACATGTCAGATGGCTATCATAAAAAATCAATAAATAACAAGTGCTGGTAAGGATCTGGAGAAAAGGGCACCCTCTTTCACTGTTGGTGGAATTGTAAACTTATGCCCCCACTTTGGAAAACAGGAGGGAGATTCCTCAAAGAGTTAAACATAGAGCTGCTATAGGACCCAACAATTCCACTTCTGGGTATTTATGCAAAGTTAGCAAAAATACTAATTTGAAAAGATATATGCATCCCTTTGCTCATTGCAGCATTCATTTATAGTAGCCAAACATGGAAGCAACCCACGTGTCCATTGATAGATGAATGAATAAAGAAGAAATATCAATACATATTATATATATGTACTCCTATCTCATAATAGAGAAACATGGTAATTAACCATAACTTCGCTACCCTTCCCATTGGCTAATCAGCAGGATATGCAAATTAACTGCCAACAAAGATGGCGACCGACAGCCACACAGCTGAAGCGAACAGGAGGCTTGCTTGCTCCAGTGATGAAGGAAGCCAAGGTTCCCCGCCTGCCTCAGCCCAGCTCTGAGCTCCAGATGCAACAATGTTGCAATTATAGAAGCTAAACAAACTCCAAAAACCTGCTTTCAGCCGACAGCGGGCTCAGAGCTTAGAATGCCAGTGATGGTAACAGAGTTTCAATTATAGAAGCTAAACAACTCAGATACCTGCTTTCAGCCAGCCATGACCTCAGAGCTGGAGCAGACTCTCAGCTCCAGAGGCAACTATAGAAAGTAAATAAATCCCAGAAAAAAAAAAAAAAGAGGCTGGGAGCTTCAGTCAACCACCAGCATGAAAACGGCCCTCAGCCCCTCACCCAGACTGGCCAGGCACTCCAGTGGGGACCCCCCGCCCCCAAAGGGGGTGTGGCCAACTGCAAACAGCCATCATCCTGTCATCCAGGCTGGCCAGGCACACCAGTGGGGACCCCCACCCTGAAGGGGGTGTGACCAGCTGCAAACAGCCATCAGCCCGTCATCCAGGCTGGCCAGGCACACCAGTGGGGACCCCCACCCTGAAGGGGGTGTGACCATCTGCAAACAGCCATCAGCCCCTCACCCAGGCTGGCCAGGCACCCCAGCAGGACCCCCACCGTGATCCTGGACACCCTTCAGAGCAAACCAGCCAGCCCCCTCCCGTGCACCAGGCCTCAATCCTATATAGTAAAAGGGTAATATGCAAACTGACCCTAACAGCAGAAAGACTGGGAATGACTGGTCACTATGACACACACTGACCACCAGGGGGCAGATGCTCAATGAAGGAACTGTCCTCTGGTGGTCAGTGTGCTCTCACAGCGGAGAGCTCTGCTCAGCCACAAGCCAGGCTGACAGCTGCCAGTACAGTGGTGGTGGTGGGAGCCTCTCCTGCCTCCTCAGCAGCGCTAAGGATGTCTGACTGCAGCTTAGGCCTGCTCCCCGCTGGCAAGTGGATATCCCCCGAGGGCTGCCGGGCTGCCAGAGGGATGTCTGATTGCCATCTTAGGCCCAATCCCCCGGGGAGCAGGCCTAAGCCAGCAAGTGGTCACCCCCGAGGGGTCCCAGACTGCAAAAGGGCACAGGCCGGGCTGAGGGACCCCCTACCCCCGAGTGCACAAATTTTTGTGCACCGGGCCTCTAGTATATATATATATAATAGACTATTACTCAGCAGTAAAAAAAAATAATGAAATTTTGTTATTTACATCTACATGGAAGGACCTAGATGGTATTATGTTAAGTAAATGATTTCACTTATATGTGGAATCTAAAAAAATAAATATATAATGTGCCACAGAAACAGACCCATAGAGAACAAGGTGATGGTTGCCAAAGAGGAATGGTGTGGGAGGATTGTTGATATAAAAACAAACAAAATGAAAAAAGAAAAATCAAGTAGAAAATCTAATAAATTGGCCAGAAAATATTTTTGCCTTAGTTATGTAGATACTTCAAAAAATTAAAAGAGGTACAAAATTCTATTATTGAAGGGCTTTCTTATAACATGCTGCATTGACAAATATATTGTTACGCTGTTACCATTAGAGGTAAATATATTGTAAGAGGCATGAGTTGTAGGGTGTGAGAATGCAATCAAGTCACATTTCCCAAAACCTCTAGAGAGCCTGCCTGCATCTCACAGACTTGGCGTCTTGGGGTGATCACTGGACTTCCTGACTCTAAAAATTCCATTCCGTGAGACATTCTCTCAGCCTCACCCTTCTCTTGGTCTAACCTCAAGGAGCATGCAATTACGGTAATATGCTTTTTTGAAAATAATATTATCACACCCACTTATACTAACTCAGTGCTGAGGTGACCTGGACTACATTCCACCTTTATACAAATTGGACCAACATTAGTTTCTAGTAATTTTTAAATTGTGTAAAGGTTTTCAAAACCATTTTTTTTTCAGCCATCCTAATGAAAGGCTAATGAAATATAGATTTTTTTGCTATTATCAGAATTTTTATATTTAGTTGCTAAAGATCACTTTAATAAATAATTTACCTTTTAATGGATAAATGAGTATACAATAGGAAAGTAGTGACATTACTGAAAAAAAAAAAAAACTCTAATGGGTTTTCAGCACTATTGTATTTTTTAATTTACTCTGTTAACTCCCAGGCTCCTGTTTCCCAAGTACTCATCCATGCCTTTATTTGCTTTTAGATTGTTAAGTCCATGAAAGTAGGTACTTATTTTTCTAAAATCTGAATTTTCAGTCTTTATTCTTTCTACTACATGACTTTTATTGACCAGCTGAATGACTACCTAAACAGCTGCAATAAAAACCAGATTTTTGGAAAGGAAATACAGGTTTTATCAAACATAAGTATTCTTTGCAAAAAGCTGTTTTGCTTTTTTTAAGCAGCATTTTACACTGATGTAAAATTACTTTAATTATACAACTACTCATATTTCATTATTATAACTACTTATATTTACACTAGGAATCTTCTCACTTCCTGTTGTTTAACATGTGTATTGCACTGTAGCATCACCACGGAAGAGATAGGAAAAAAGAAGGTTGCTTTTTATATATACCAGTAATTGAGCAGAACCTTCATTTGCCAGGACACACCATTATACATCAGAGAATATCAGAATATAAGACACTAATTTTACCATTGAAGAGAACCTGGGTGAATTTCTAAAGATTAGAAACATAAGTAAAGCTAAGGCTGCATTATCACTGAAAATATTTGTGAAGGTACTTAGTGAATATAAATCCTTTCTTCTAAAGAAAAATAATTAACACAATCAATCATGTTCTCTTTTTAGCCTATGCATACAGATTTCTAGCCTAGCCTGTGTTTTAGATTTTAATATAAAATAATCTACTAATGTTAACTAGCGAAGGGAAAAATAAAAACTGGGTTCAGGATTACTTCAAGTGTATGCCCTTAGCAATATTTTAATGTTATAAAATCATTGCAGAAACAATGAAATTGCTCTTAGTCTAGTGATGGGATGAATCGAAAAGCATTATGTCTCTTTTAGTGTAGTATGGACGAAGATACCCAAAGTTAAAAATTAAAGGAAAAATAAAACCATATCTTAAGATGATATGGGAGAACCTCAGCGTTATTGTCATTTTCACCATGTATTGAGGGGATGATAATCCTTAAGCACACCCATACAACAGCAGCAGCAGCAGCAGCAGCTAAAGAGCATAGAGACTTGATACACATGAAAAATGTTTGAAATTAATTAGTAAAGGAAATTTTACAGAAGCTGTTAGGGACATGAAAAGTATTATTACTTCTCTAAATATAGTGAAACCAAAGGATGTGTCTTTCTACTAAAAGAAAGAATGACAACCCTGGACGGTGTGGCTCAATTGAGTTGAAACATCATCCCATGTACCAAAAGGTTGCCAGTTTGATTCCCAATCAGGACACGTGCCTAAGCTGTGGGTTTGATCCTTGGCCAGGGTGCATTTGGGAGGCAACTAATCACTGTTTCTCTCATACATCAATATTCCTCTCTCTCTTTCTCTCTCTCTCTCTCTCTCTCTCTCCCTCTTTTTCTACCTCTTTTTATCTCTCCCTTCCCCTCTCTCTAAAATCAGTAAAAATATATCCATGGGCGAGGATTAAAAAAATAAATAAAATAAAAATAAAAGGAAGAACAACAATAATTTGCAAGTAGATTTATAATATTACTTTACACATGGAGAAAATCCAGTGTTCTGGGCATCTTTCCTTTATACCTTCTGACCTCTTTTCTATTCTTCATTACCCAGCTCAGAACTGACCTATCAGATGGCATCATTAGTTCTTTCTCCTCTGGCTTTCAGATGGGTTTTGTTGATGATAAGAGGAGGGTCACATGTAGGAGATAATAGGGAAAAAAGTGATAGCATAATCATTCTCTTGGCTCCCTCTTACATGGTTACCTTATGCTGGCTGTGTGTCTCCACCAAAAATCTCAGCTCCATAACCTCTCCACCCAGTCTTCTCTCTCCTCACATTATGCTTTCCCTCCTTCTCTTTACCCTTCAGGTCTAAGAATAATATTGACTTCTCCTGTTACTAGTTTGCCAGCCCTAGTATGGAACTCTTTTCCTTTTCATTGCCTATTGACTATAAATTTGCAAACACATCCTCCGTTAAACCCTCCTCATATTTTCTTCAGTGTTCCATTTATTTCCTCCTGAGACTAGGTCTGATACATCAAGTATCCTGTATAATAAAAGGCCAGCGACTGCAACAGCGTAACGACTGGAATGACTGATTGGCCAGTCACTATGAGGTGCATTGACCACCTCTCAGTCCCCCTCCGCAGCCCGCAGACTCCAATCACTGGATGGCCAATGGGGAACCATGGGGAACTGGGGTGGGTGGAGGCAGGGTGGGACTGGGGACTGATGAGCAGGTGGAAGATGGCCCTGAGCACAGCCTAGGCCTAGGGACTCTACCCTCACATGATTTCATGTGCTGGGCCTCTAGTATTATTATATGGTCTCAGATCCTCACAGTTACAAACAAGAATGGCATGGTTCATCTTAGTCATCTCTGAGCCACCAGATCAGAAATTCATAAGAACAAGAGTCAACTGGTAAAAAGTTACTTCCGTTTCTTTATATGTATATTTATAACTGAGGCTTTTCTAGAAGAAAAAGGTAGGCCTCTCACGAAGATGAAAGCATGGCTTGAGAGAGCAAGGAAAGGAGACTGGCGAGAGGTTTTACTTGCGGTTATGGGGTGGGGCCAGGGTGAGGGGTCCTAGGCAGTTTGACAAGGGGCTTAATAGTTTGAACTTCCCTCCAGTGCCAAAAGATTTCTTTTTATCTTTTTCTTTTTTAAATATATTTTATTGATTTTTTTTACAGAGAGGAAGGGAAGGGATAGAGAGTTAGAAACATTGATGAGAGAGAAACATCGATCAGCTTCCTCCTGCACACTCCCTACTGGGGATGTGCCTGCAGCCAAGGTACATGCCCTTGACCAGAATCAAACCTGGGACCCTTCAGTCCACAGGGCGACACTCTATCCACTGAGCCAAACCTGTTAGGGCCCAAAAGATTTCTTGGTTTTGTCAGAGAACTGAGAGCCATGAACTAACCTTAAATCTAAAGAGCTACGGGGAGTGTCAAGGAGAGACAGGACAGAGGACTTGTTTCCCTGGGACAGATGCTTCTGGTCCCATCAGTAGAATCCAGCTAAATTTTCCTAACAAATTGGTAAAGGCTAAGCATGTACTAGTTGAATAATATAGAACATTTGGGGTACACATAATTGATGGGAATTCAGTATTTTCAGACCTACTTAAAAGCCATTCTCCTCACTGGGTGCTCATATAAAAATGTCAGTGGTCGTAAGACAGCCTTCTTCATGGTGCAAGCCTCAGAGAGGAAGATCAACCAGTATAGAGAAAGCACAAAACCACACTCAAATTATTTTCCTCTACCTACCTCTCCTATAGAAAAAGGGTTTTAATGTTTAAGGAAGGGCGAAAACAAATTGTAACACTTAGGAAACAAATTTAAAAAATAGCGACTGATTAAAAGGAACAGAATAAGACCCCTACCCTGTGGGAAGGGTAGGAATGCTTGCTGGTCCCAAACCAATAGAGGTCTAATATAGCTATAGGTAGACAGAACCTCTGAGAATGACTCACCCCTAAGAACTGGGGAACTAGTGCCCTCCTGTTTCTTAGATTAATCAGAATAAAAATGGATAGCCCATCTCTGAACCCCACCACCAGATTAACAAGACAGCATTTTTTTTTGCTAGACATAGGCCAAGAGTATGTAGAGATACTTTCTGGATGAAGCACAGTGCAAAGGAGAGACCTAAAGATGAGGATGAGCGGATACTGAAATAAAGCCATTGGAAAACCAACTCCTACCCTAAAAATGAGGTAATGCCAGTGGAATTTGAACCCCATGCTACACTGAAGGAAACCATGGTAACAACAAAATCCTAATTACATATTAACTCCTGACTAATTTGACTCAGTCCCCACACTAATACCTTATCAGAAAGAGAGTAAGCCCATTTCCATTGCAATAATGAAAAACAAAACTATTAACTCTATTTTATTCTCTAGGGCTCTACACAAGATATCCAAATACCAAAATAAATCATTAGGGATACAAAAGTTAAAAATAACATGTTGTCAAATAGGAAACAGTAGAACTAAACTTAGATAAGATGTAGATTTTGGAACTTTAAGGCAGGGAATTTAAAATAACTAACTTTAACATACTAAATATTCCAGTTGAAAAGATGGATAAAGCAAAGTATCCATCTGTGATAGTTCTATGTGTTAACCAGGCTAGATTATAGTAACCAGTTTTTCAATCAAACACTAATCTAGATGTAACTATGAAGGTATTTTATAAATGTGGATGTAAAAGTTCAGGGGAGACTAAACAGGATGAATACACACAAATAAAATACCTAGTCATATGATAATCTAATTACCGGACCAAAGACAAAAATCTTGAAAGAAAAAAACACTTTACTTACAGAGGAACAGAGATAAGAATGTAGCACATTTCTTATCGCAAACTACACAAGTCAGATGACTTGTTCAAAATGCTGAAGGACAAAGAAAAACTATCAACTGAGCATACTATACCTAACAAAAAATATCTTTCAAAATTGAAAAAAAATTAACTTTTACAACATTATTTAAAGAATTTACTGCCATAAAAACCCATAAAATATGTTTAAGGGTGTCTTTAAGACAGAAGGAATTTATTCAGAGTAAGGAAAATTACTAGGGATAAAGAAAGGTATTGCATAAAAATAAATGGGTCAGTAGATGGTGTATCTGTTTGGATGGTGTATCTTTTACCATTCTTTTACTTTTATCCTACCTTTATGATTGTTTTAAAAATAGATTTCTTGTGGACAGCTTATAATTGGATCTTGCATTGTATTTCTTCAAACCCATTCACATAATCTCCATCTTTTGACATGATTAGGTCACAAATATTTAATGTAATTTTTGACATGTTCTTATTTAGGATACAATTTATTTAGGATACAATTATACTACTTATTTCTGTTTGTTTCCTTTCATTTTTGTTCCTCTGCCCCCTTTCCTATCTCCCTTTATGTAAAATAAATACTTTTTAGTATTCCATTTTACCCACGGTGATATTCACTGTATATTTTTGTTACCTTTTTACTGGTTGCTCTAGAAATTAAACATAGTCTACTTAGAATTAGTATTTTATCACTTCAAATGCAATATGGAAATCTTATCACCATACGAGTGGTAATAATCTTTACCCCCCCCCCATTATAGTGTAGCTGTGTGTTTGTGTGTGTGTATATCCTCAAAAGACAATATAATATTTTCCTTCTAACTATATACATGTTTTAACAAAAGAAAATGATTAATTTTACTTATCCAGATATTACAATTTCTGTTTTATTTCCTACATCCACGTTTTTAATAGTTTATATTCTCTCCAATATGAAACCTGTACTTTAAATCATTTTATTATGTTTAATGAGGCATTTGTATTTGGATTCTCAAGATTTTTTTATTTATCTTTAGTTTTGAATATTTTGATTATGATGTATTTAACATAGTTTCTTTTTATCTGGAGTTTACTGGGTTTCTTTAATTTGGAAAATTATTTTGACATATTTTACCAAAATTTAAGAAGATTTTAGCTATTATTTCCTTCTGTATTTATTTGGTACCACAGTCTTTCTCCTTACCTTTTGGGACTCTAATAACATAAATGTTAGACATTTAATTATTGTTTCATGGACTCCTGAGTTTCTACGTTCATTGTCTACAATCTTTGCCTCTTAGTTGTTCAGCCTGAATAATTTGTATTAAACTATATACAAGTTCAATTTCACTGACCCTTTCCTCTGTCATTTTCATTTTATTATTGAGCCCATCCAGTGAATTTTACTTGTTAATTTATTTTTCAGTTAAAATTATTTATATTTGGTAATCTGATTCATTCCCTTACTGAGACTTTTCCTCTTTCTATTCATTTCAAGAATATGCATCCTTACTTCTTGAGCATAATTATAGTAGCTGCTGTAAAAGTCTTTGTCTGATAATTACAATACCTAGGTCATGTCAAGGTGTACCTTTATTGGTTGACTTTTCTTTTGAGAGTGAGTAAGATTTTCCCAGTTCTTTGTCATGTAAATTTGGATTGAATTCTGAACATTTGAATATTATGTCATAACATTCTTGATGTCACTTAAATTCAAAGGATAATGTCTGATTTTAGCTGGAAATCAAGTAAGTTGGGTTTAACCCACAAGTTCTCTCACCCATGTTCTAGGAATTCAGGTATCTAAGTGTTTGCCATATTATTTCCACCTGTACCGCATGTGCATCACTCAGTAGTTAGTCTGGGATCTGGGTGGTCATGTGCATGTGAGTGCCATTCTCAAAGCCTTTGATGTGCTATTTAAGTCAGAAACATGCATGTGAAACATCCATACATGCTTAGAGTGGTCCCAGATGTTTATATACAGCATCTTAGTGTCTGTTTCCTGAGATCTTTTTTCTCTGTGATTTCCCTAACACTTTCCAGCTCTCAGGGTCCCCCTTCTTAGTCTTATTGTCCTTTAGTTTTCTCACTTGTTCACATAATTTTTACTACTCTGTCTACCTCTAAGGCCAAAAACAATAGTACATATAGAGAAATAAAGCAATGTGTATTCTCTTTTTTCTCTCAGGACCACAGTTCCTAGGGTCATAGAGAACAATATCCTCTCTCAGATTTGTAAGCCCTTTGGCCAATTGTACTGCCATCATTTTGCTTCTGCTGCCACACTAGGAGTCTAATACAGAAGTAGAAAAATGAGAATAAAAAATGCAATGGGATATGTGAAAATTAGTTTCACTTCAGTAAAAGGAAACATTTTAAAAATTCACAGAGAAAACATACATTAGGAATAATATTTAGATTAGAAATGATGAGAATAAGCTTTTTTATCATTTGCATCTTCAGTGGAGCTCAAGAAGATGTGGCTTCTGATAAATAGGGCAGACGTTTATAAAAGGAAAGTCTAAAATGAAGGAAAAGGAACAGAAAAAGAAAGCTGTTAAGAATACAATGCTATAGTAATAGACAAATTACCAAACAAAATTAGAATTCACTTTGGAGTGAATTAGAAAAGGAAATGACATCTATGCAAATCACATCAATGAAATGTTGGATCATTAAAAAATTCCAACATTGAAGAAATAATGAGAGAAGATAATAGATAAAATACTAAGAGAGAACAAACATAAAAATTGTGGTTCTTCATGCAAGAAAATATTGAATAATTAAACAATGGCATTTATTTCAAGAAATTGTTAAAAAGCTGAATAGATATTTAAATAAACCTATGCACACAGAGAAATATCAACACATATTTGCAATGTTAATTTCAGATAAAGTAGAATCTGAGAGAACACTACTACATGAGACAAATAAAGACCTTTTCTGTGGATATTAGGTTAAAAATATCACAAAACAATTATAATACCACCCCATATAATAAAAGGCTAATATGCAAATTGTCCCATCAGGTGTTTGACCAACCAGGAGTTCGACCACTTGCTATGATGTGTGCTGACCACCAGGGGGAGGTGCAGAATGAAGGAAGGCCCTGGCCGGCAGCCAGCAGCTGGGGAAAGGAAGGCCCCGATCAGCCCTGACTGCCGGCCAGGCCTTGGGACCCCACCCATGCACAATTTCGTGCACCGGGCCTCTAGTAACATATATATGCAAAATAATGTGGCATTAAAATGTTTTAAAAAATTCTGATTTCAGCTACTTGTTGGTATTGGATTTTTCCTCATAGCTTACAGAGGTATGAAACTGAACAAATTTATGATGGTACTTTTTTTCAGATATGGCATAGCAGAAAAATCAGGGCTGATATACAGAGGAAAAGAGAAAGCTAAAGTTATTTTTTCAGCATTCAATCTTGCTTTTTGCCTAAAGGTGATTTCTAAACCATGGAGCAGAGTGGTAGAATCCAAGGAAAGATCATTGATTGAATTTAGCCAAAGAAACAGATGAAAGCAAGGAAAGAAACTGGAATTAAGGCCTGGAAAAGCAATTAAAATTTGCAGAACAAAGTTATTAGAAAGTAAAGAGCTCCTAAAATCAGCACTGAGGCTTCCCTTAGATCCCTGTTAAACACTAAGCTATGCAATTGCACGGCAAGACTCTTTGCATTCTAGCAAATTGCAACTTCTAGAGGGCTTAAAATTGAAGACATCTGAGAGGATGCACACACTGCTAGAGAGATATCAGAGTTTAAACCCTGCTAGAGAAGAAATACTTTTCTGAACAACCCTGGCATTCAGAAAGATCATGCATTAGGGGAAAGACCACACTATAGAGTAAGGGCTATGGTGAAGAACAAAGCACAAAACAAAAATAATCCTGAAACCAAGCTTCAAAAACATCATGAAGGTCCCCTATTAACATAGCAACCTTCCAGAACAGAAGTCAGTATGTTTTAGTGCAAGATTAGATACTCAAGGGGAAGCTCTACAATGGATTTGTCATACCATCTAATATACAATTAAAATTTAAAATATATGCAAATAAGAAAACTGTGACCCTTAATTAAAAAAATGAAAGACAATAAAAACAATCCCATAAATGCTTCAAATGTTAGACACAGCAGGGCTTTAAATCACTCACATGTAAGTTTAACATATAGCATAAAATAGTGTACAGATGTAATAAGTGAGTTTAGAAAGAAAAATTGAAACTTTAAAATGAAACAAATTCTAGAGCTAAAAAATTCAAAATCTGAAATAAGAAATTTATTAAAAGTTCTAAGAAACAGACTGGTATACAAACTGAAACGCATGATAAAAATGATTAAAAAATATAAAAAGCATCCAAGACCTGCCAAAAAGACAATTAATAATATAATTAATGTTTAATTAATATCCAGGAAAGAGACAAGAAAACAATGTGAGAAAATTGTGTAAAAATAATACAAAAATGTTCATAACTGATAAAAATGTCAATCCACAGATGCCAGAAACACAGCAAACTCCAAGCAGCATAAAAACAAAAATACCCAATGGTTCCCAAGACAAAACTAAGTTTGAGACAAAATTATCAAATGCTATCTATAATAATAAAAGCACAATATGCTAATTAGACTGGACATCCTTCCAAACATCCTTCTGGACGACCTTCTGGACGAAGCCAGGACTGGATGGAAGCCCAGGTCCCGCGTGCCAGAGGGAAGCCAGTGCTGGCAGCCAGAGGAAGGAAGGCTTACTCTTGCACAATTTCTTGCATTGGGCCTCTAGTTTATTCATAAATTCATGGCAAGAAAACACATCTGCCAACATTTTCATTGCATCAGTGATTCAAAAGTTTTAGAAAGAATAATGAGTTTTATAGAATAAAAAGAGGAAAATTAAGACACTCATGAACTGGCAAGTAATCTACTAAGGTGGGTTTTTTGAAATGGGGAGACTTTCTAATTAGTCTTCAGGTACATTTGTCAATTCTTGTAGCCTTGGCTACAAGAAGGCAAGCAAGCAGTTTGGGAACATTTCAAAAGATAATGGAATATTAATATAGTATTAGGGGTGAAGGATTTTCTGTGGCTAACCATGTCCTAGAACAAGTGGTGGTAAAAATTGTCACTGTCATTATGGTTTATATGTGGGTGATGTCTGCCATGGCGGGCACTTTCTCAATGGAAAACTGGTGAAACCTAAAAAAAGTCAAGAGTATAGTTGGTAGCAATGTTCCAATCTCAGTTGGGTACATCAGTGGAAGAAAGTAGATGAAGGGCATGTAGAAACTCCATACTATATCTGCAAAACTTTTGTAAATTGGCCTATTTTTTTGCTTCAGCCAACACAGAAGTACGTATAATTACTCATTGCCCGGTATACACTTTTTTTTTTTATCTCACAAAAGGTAAAGATTAGGGCTAGGACTTTAAATGTAGGGATTCTCTTAAGAAACAGAATTATACATCTTAACTCTTGAGGGAAAAAGGATTAAAGATTGACAAAAGTGTTCGAGGAAACACTGGCACAGGCAAATGGGAGTATTACAATTATCTCTCACTCCAATCCAACAAACTAACCCTAGAATTTCCAGCACAATTACTCCCATTATTTTTACCTCCCCCTCCAAAAAAAAGAAGGAAGGATTTCTTTTTGCTGGTGAAGTACTAAGCAGAAGGAAATGGTCAGTAATGAAGATAAAAGGCACAGAAAGAAAAAAGAAAAATCATAAAGACTGAATGTAGAAGAGGGGGTTTTTTGAGTGATTTAAAATGCAGCTGAAAAGGTTTTGGAGTGTGAGGGAATATATAGAAGAGGAAAGGTACGGTGTAACCTGTTTTTTAGAAATTATAATTTTAAATCATCCTTAATGACCTTCAGATATATGCATGAACATTGAAATTTCTTTTTAACTACTTCTGGCTACTCATCTGTGTGTTTGTTTTTCTTGTTGTTTTTGTTTTGTTTTGGTCATTGTTGTTTTTAACACATTATCTTCCTGAGATTGAACTACATTGGTCCAGGTGTTAGAAATTTACACAAGAAAATATGTTGACATTGGAGCTGCTGACCATTGAGGCTTTTCTCTGTGGTTCTCACTCTTGGCTGCTCATTAGAATCATCTGAGGAGCCCAAAAACATTGATTCCACCTCCAGAGATTCTGATTGTATTACTCCTAGTGCTCAGTGTTTAAATATCCCTTAGTAAGTGTAATGTGAAGCCAAGACTGAGAATCACTGAGTATAGGTGGATGCAAAGCTGACAGTGAGGAACAACAACACATTTCTGCTTAAAGTTATTGGTTGTTGTGTTTACATGAGTTTTACATGAAGTAGCTGCCATCTTTGCAAACATGTGATAAGCAAGAACTAACAGAGTACATACTTCAGATCACCTTTTCTCTATTAGCCATTTCTGTCTACTTCCTCAGTAATCCTACTGTCCTACCAAAGGATCATGCTCAGTAACACAAATAAAGAGGATGCAGCAATAGTAGACATCATAGAATTCAGCTTTTCTTTTCCCCTCCTGTGGAAATAGATACTTAATAGGCAACTTTTCAAGATCAAAACTAATGCATAAAACGAGGTATAATCATATATCCTAATTGCATAGTATTTATTTTGTTCCTTTAATATGGAACAAAATATCTGGAAATTTCCAATAGCCTTTTATGTGATCTTTTTGACTCTGTTTAAAGAGAAGCTATGAAAAGATGGATGTCCTGCTGGTAACCACCCAGGAGGCCAGATGAGAGCTATATGTAAAGCTGAAAACAGTTTCAAAGTGATGAGGGGGAGTAGCCTGAATCCTATAAGCAAATAATGGAATTTGTACATCCCCTTCAACTCCAGAGAAACTTGCCTGAATGTCTTTTCTTATTACAGAATTCCCTTGCTCTTATAGAGTGTTCCTTTGAAATCTTTTGTAAGCCTAAATGACACAAAGTGAAGATGCAATTATCATCCATATATAAGGTGTTCCAAAAAAAGTATACACATTTTGAATAATCATAAAGGTAGTGTTTATTAAAATACATTTCATTTTCAAAATATAATGGAATCAATTGTTAAATTGTGTATACATATTTTGGTACATCCTGTATATATATATTAAAATAAATAAGAGCATTCTCCGACCCTCAAAATAGCCTACCAAGTAACACTAAATATGCTTAAGTGTGTCTAGTTTACACTAAGTGTAACAGAACTATTAGCTCTCTTAGGCTGCTTTGGTACCGCAGGACACATCTTGCTAACGGATGTACAAAATAAGTCAGGGTAAAGCACAGATGCTCAGAGACACAGTTCAAAGCTATGGCAGCTTGATGCTGAGGGTAGTTCCTTGGGAAATAGCTTGGTGGTGCCACTCTGACTACACGGGGTTTTGTTGCCCTTATACTGGCTTGTTGCAAAACAAACACAATGCTATTTTTGTTTTTCACCTTTTTCATAAAAGTGAAAGTCCTCTTTGGATTTCTTTAGTGATGTGAATACTAATGTAGATCATTTGTAAAACTGAAGTGGTGTAATGTGAACTTTCAAAAAGTGGAGGATACCTGTATTTCTTTTGCAGTTAAAAGGTTATTATCACTCTTGGAACAGAGCACATTTTCTCATTGTGCTCATTATCAGCCACAATAAATAGATTTGAGCTTAGAGACTCAGGCACTTTAATTGCCACTGTGCACTTTTCTCAAGTAATAAAAAGAAAATATCAACTTTTATGTGTCCCTTTTGATATGGTCTGTGTACAGTGCCATCTCTGCAGTCCCCCAGACTCACTCTCTGGGAAAGAAAAATTGGTCTGATGGTTTTCTTTGTCTTCAAAGAAAATCAATAGTCAGACTGAAAATGTAATCTCACTTAAAATAAAACATGGAAGCTATTCCACATATAAAATAGATACACATGGGCATCAGTTTGTCTCCTTTGGTTATAAATGACCTAAAATGGAAGTTACTGAAATGAGATGGAGAATGGCCTAAATGTAAGTATTGAATGACTTTATCATCTTCTGTAGACATTACCAATCTCAGGGATTGGCTGTATTACATAGTGTGAAGGGCATATACCTTAATGTAAGAAAACGTGGATTTGAATCTTGATTTCATCTTTTACAAATTGCATGACATTGGGCAAATTATATAACCTCTCTGTGCCCTATTTCTACAGGTCTAAAATAAGAATAGCAGTATCTATTATATATTGCTGTTATATTAATAAGAAACGTCATAAGTATATTGCCTAACCTAGCATATTTTAGGCACATAACAGTAAGTAATAGGTAAATTTTATTGTCTAGGATCATTTTATTCTCTACTATACAAGCAATGCCAAAGGTCTTGGAATTTTTTTGTTTCTTAAACATAAACTTAATTTTTAATGAGCTGTGAACTTTGAAAATGGGCTGAGTAAAATGAATTCTTTCTCCTATTACCACCTTTATATCTATGTTACACTTTATTATTTTTTAAATATATTTTTATTGATTTCAGATGGGAAGGGAGAGGGCGAGAGAGATATAAACATCACTGATAAGAGAGAATCATTAATCAGCTACCTTCTGAATGCCCCCCACTGGATCAAGCCTGAAACCTGGGCATGTGCCCTTAATGTGAATCAAACCTGGGATCCTTCAGGCTGATACTCTACCCACTGAACCCAACCTGCTAGGGCTATACATTACACTTTATATAAAAACTAGAGGACTGGTGCACAAAAATTTGTGCACTTGAAGGGGTCCCTCAGCCCGGCCTGTGCCCTCTCGCAGTCTGGGACCCCTTGGGGGATGACCACCTGCTAGCTTAGGCCCACTCCCCAAGGGATTGTGCCTAAGATAGCAGTCAGACATCCCTCTGGCAGCCCGGGAGCCGTCGGCGGATGTTCACTTGCCAGCAGGGAGCAGGCCTAAGCTACAGTCGGACATCCTTAGTGCAGCTGAGGAGGCGAGAGAGGCTCCCACCACCACCGCTGTACTGGCAGCCATCAGCCTGGCTTGTGGCTGAGCAGAGCTCCCCCTGTGAAAGCGCAATGACCACCAGGGAACAGCTCCTGCATTGAGCGTCTGTCCCCTGGTGGTCAGTGTGTGTCATAGTGACCAGTCATTCCCAGTCGTTCTGCTGTTAGGGTCAATTTGCATATTACCCTTTTATTATATTAGGATAGAGGCCTGGTGCATGGGTGGGGACGGCTGGTTTGCCCTGAAGGGTGTCCCGGATAAGGGTCAGAGTCCCGCTGGGGTGCCTGGCCAGCCTGGGTAAGGGGCTGAGGACTGTTTTCAATCTGACCACATCCCCTTCAGGGTGGAATTCCCCACTGGGGTGCCTGGCCAGCCTGGGTGAGGGGCTGATGGCTGTTTGTAGGCTTTCCAAGCCCCCCAGCAGGGACCCTCAGCCCATAAGAGTGTGACCAGCCTGGGTGAGGGGCTGATGGCTGTTTGTGGGTTGGTCACAGCCCCTTCAGGGTGGGGGTACTGCTGAGGTGCCTGGCCAGCCTGGGTGAGTGGTTGATGGCTGTTTTAAGGCTAGCCACAGCGCCTTCAGGGTAGGGGTCCCCGCTGGGGTGACTGGCCAGCCTGGGTGAGGGGCTGATGGCCGTTTTCAGGCTGGCCATGCCTCCTTAAGGGTGGGGGGTCTTGCTGGGGTGCCTGGCCAGTCTGGGTGAGGGTTTGATGGCTGTTTGCAGGCTGGCCAAAGCCCCCAGTGGGGACCCTCACCCCATGAGGGTGTGGCTATCCTGGGTGAAGGGTTGGTGGCTGTTTGTAGGCTGGCCACGGCCCCCAGCCACCCAAGCTCCCAGTGGAGGCTGGTTGGAAGCAGGTATCTGGAATTTATTATCTTCTATAATTGAAACTTTGTTGCCATGAGCAGAGGCCTCAGCTGGCTCAGGGCTGATGGGAAGTTTGGCTTCCTCCATCGCCCGGGCAACCAAACCTCCTGTTTGCTCCAGCTCCGTGGATGCCGGCTGCCATCTTGGTTGGGTTAATTTGCATATAGTCGCTTTGATTGGTTGGTGCGCGTGGCTTAGGGCATAGTGGCAGTGCGGTCAATTTGCATGTTTCTCTTTTATTAAATTAGATTGGTTAAAAGCTTTTGTTACACAGCTACTATTCTGTCTTCCAAATACAGTAAGACTCATTTTTCAGAAAGTACACTGAGTGCTGTTACTAGGGAAGAATGAGGACTAAGAGACCATAGAAGTGAGGTCAATAGAAGTGATTTCCATTCACAGTGAAGTGCTCAATAGTGTTTTCCCTGATTCTGGAGGAAAGGGCAATCTGATGATTTCCCTAGGACATTGTATAGGACAGTGGTCAGCAAACTCATTAGTCAATAGAGCCAAATATCAACAGTACTTCTTCAAAATAGACTCACCCAGGCTGAAAATCGACTTCTGCACATGGGCCACGAAGTTTCAATCACACTGTACTTGCGCCTGCACATGGTATTTTGTGGAAGAGCCACACTCAAGGGTCCAAAGAGCCGCATGTGGCTCACGAGCCACAGTTTGTTTTCATTGTTATCCTGTATAGTGGAATTTAGGAGCTTGAAGTTACAAAAACTCCACTTGAATTACTAGACTTCAAAGTGTGATTATTATGCTGGGAATATGTTCTCAGTTGATCAATATCTGACATATCTAGCAAATTTTTAGGTATATAATGCTGTTATTATTCATTTTTTGTGTGTAATAATATTATTTTTTCAGAGTTTTACAATAATAAAGTTAAATCAATGGGAATATCTGGTCCATAAAAAATAGGCATGAACCAATAAACAATAATTGAGATAAGAGATGTGCACTATAGTCTTTTTTATTGCTATTGTTTGAGGAAATTATATTTTCAATTTTACTTATCTCTCAACTACAGAGCTAGGCCATGCAACATTATTCTAAGGCTGGAACTAAACTCTGCCAATGTATATTTTGCATTCAGTTACCTCTCTTTTATTACATTACTGTATTTTAAAATTGGGATTGAATTAAGTGTGGGAAGTCTACTTAATACTAAATGTAAAGTATATCCACTTTTCATCCAATTACTCAAAACTTAAGTATTTCTATACTTGTTTGATCTTCCATCTGGTCAGTCTTACATCATCTATGTAATTGACATTATGGGATACTTCTTTTGAAAGAATAAATTTGTGTTAATGACACTAAGAATAAGTCAAAGTTAACCCTATTTTTTTATATTGGAATGCAAATAAGTCAAAGTTATCCTTATTTTTTTATATCAGATTGCAAATATATTATCTTTTTCAGTTACATTAACATAGTCTCAAGAGTACATATTTATTGAGCCACTTACTTGTTCCTTGAACAGACAGCAACTGAACCAGATAGAAAAGGGTTCCACTGTTTGCTTTTAAAAAGCCCTCAGTCTAATAGAAAGTAATTATATAACATATGATATAATATATAATACATGTATATCATATTGTCTATCATGATAATAAATATTATTTATGTTTTGTCCACTGTGCTATCGTCCTCCAATTTAATTATTTTTTCTTTTTGTTTTCATCCTGTTCCTGAATCCTTGCTTCTCTAAAATCAAAAGAATATTTTAGAGTCAAAAAGCATATTACTTCAAATTATGTTTCTAAAGGGGGTCCACTTGAGGAATCTTTCTGTAGCATTTCTACCATAGGTATGGATTAAGGGAAGCATTGGTCAAGTATTCTTTAGTAAATATTTGGTATGAAATGGACAACACAGGAAAAAAAAGGTTGTTGCTATTTTATGACCAATTTCTTCCTGGTTCTCTAAAACATAACTTAACTAATCTGTTATTTTACTCAGGTCATAGATTTGACCAAATCTCCAGCTCCGTGGCCGCCTCTCAAGGAGTGGCTGGGGGCCTGAGTCACCAGGGGAGACCCAGGCTTGCAGCCTGCCCTGGCCACCGCTCAAGGTACAGAACAACACGCAATAGGCCTTCCTTCCCCTGGCTTCTGGCACCGGTTTTCCTTCGGCACCTGGGACCCCGGCCTTTGGTCCGGCCACAGTGGTCACAGCGAAGCTTGGCTTCTCTGCGGTCACAGTGAGGCTTGGTTTCTCCTCTGAGGCCGTGGTGGAGAAGCCAAGCCTCTTCAGTCTTCAGTCTTCACTCTTCCTCCGACTGGAGCCTTCAGTCTCCGCTCAGTGCCTGCATAGGCAAATTAATGGCCATCTTTTTTGGCTTAATTTGCATACTCATCCAATTGGCTGGTGGGTGTAGTGGAGTGACACCAATTTGCATGTTTCTCTTTTGTGTGTGTGTGTGTGTGTGTGTGTGTGTGTGTATTTACTGATCTGACCAAAAAATAGGTATGATTTTAATTCATTCACTATTGTTGTGTTGGCTGTTCTCATTTTTTAATTTGACAATCTAAGGGAAAAGAGGTCAGTGACCTTGACTAAACAGTCAAGTATTGCATGTTTTAAAAATTCTTCTGGCATACTGGTTGAAATTCGCTGTTTTGAGGAACCACAGTTCTCTTCAAAATAGATTGCATTCGTGAAACAAATTCCTCTCTGTGTATCTAACCAGTCATTTGAAGTGCATATCAGGTCACTCTTCATCAAGTCTGCTACTACATCTCTTTCATTAATAAACACTGACATTTCAAATTTCAGCTGTATGTTCCTAAACCGATGTTCATTATACAAACAAAAGAGCAACTGCAGATATCTCCGGCATCCATTCTGCCATGTGTGGTTTTATAAAACTGTTTTATTTGGGTTTTATTTTAGTTGGTTTCTCAGTCATGATTGTGCAGAAGTTTTTTTCGCCACATTATTTTAAGAATAGTAATAGCAAGAAGGTAGTATTCATCTACAGATTTAAATTCCAGAGAAACATCAGCAGTTGCTGTGATCAGCAATGTGTGATCAGTGCTTGACCCTTTGCCTTCCCTATGGAATTGCATTACTTCTGACATAGACTGGGGAAATATCAGTTCGCAGAAGTACACACAGCTAAGTGGTATACCATCCTTCTGGGATGGGACTTACTTTTTAGAGCTGATGTTAGTAAAAGTAGGTTCATTTCACAAATAGCAATTTCAAGGTACAATAAAGTAAATCACAAAACGGCACAGAAATTAGTAGGAAAGTTCTGAGGAAAAATATATGGATTAGAAATGATTTAATATTCATTCGTGGGCTCAGTCATTCCACATATATGGATTGCCTATAATGTGCCAGGCAATGAAGGAGTTAGGTGGGATATTTGAAGATAAATCCATATCTTGTATAAAGGGGACTGCTAGCAAGTTCACAGAAAAACCATATACTGAAGTCTACCAGGAGCAAAGAACCAGGATCTTGGAGACTTTAGGGGGATCATATAATTTATAGTTTTCCCCGGGAGAACCAGAGGACAAGCCCAGGGAGGAGATATAAAAATTTGCCAAGGGGAGGAAGTAGTCAGAGAATGTTGTAATTGAGATACAAGAGAAGACAGGGCATGCCCAAGCGGTAGAAATCATAAAGGATGGTGAGAGCACGTAGTATGCAGGACAAGTATGATAAAGGTGAAACACAAGCCAGTTTAGAGTTTTGAATTTCATATTGGAATTTGTCTGAAGGCCTTGGAACCATTAAGAAGTTTATAGCAGAGGAGGACCATGATCAGATGAACACATTAGAAAAATCACCTTTGAATACTGCATAGGGGATTGATGATGGGGTGGAGAGAAACAGTGATACCAGTTAGGAGGCTATTACAGAAATCTAGGCAACGAATAATGGAATACAATTATGATAATGGCATGATGAATGCAATGGATGAGTCAAGAGATAAAGGATATAAAGTGATACACAGCTTGGCGGCTTGTGAAATATATAGGATGAAATGGAAGAAAATGTTCATGCTTCTGTTTTGGCTAGGTAATGGGATAGTTGGTGGAACAATTCAATGAGATAGAAAAAAAAAGTAAAAATGAAGGGAAAATTGAGTTTTTAATATAAATGGTATAATCCAAAAGTGATGTCTAGTGACAATTAGATATTTGGGTCAGGGGCTCAGAAAGACAACTAGGCTGGAAATCTAGTTTTGAGAATCAAGAAATTGAAGTGAATATAAAATGTGCAGTGAGAAGGATGAAACTGTGAAGAACATCATGTTTTTCAAGACAGGCCCAAGGACAATGACCCATGAAGGAAAATTAGAACTATGTGGAATTCATAAAAGCCAAAGAAAAAGCAGTAGAGAAAAAGCAACTGTGCCCAATTCTAGTTAGAAGTTCTATAGAAATAGCATCAAAGTTGTCATTTTGATAATTATTATGAGAGCAGTTTCAGTACAGAGATTTAAATGGCAAAACAGGAAATATTGGCAACACTTTGAATAGCAGATAATCAATATAAGCCTTTAGGAATATAACACATAACATATTTGAATATAACATATTTAAATATAAAATTCTAAGGGCCCAAGACTGGTGAGTGGTCTAAGCAATGCATAGGCATGGTGGGGTGTGCTAAAAGGGTAGTGAGGTTTCTTTGGCTAGAACAGAATCCATGAAGAGAAAGAGAGGTTCAAAGCCCTATATATATTCCCATGCATGAAACTGCTTCTGCACTTTATATCTGAGCTTCATAGAAACTGTTAGTAGCAACCTTAGGAACTTCCTGGTGGGGTGTAATTTGAAACTGGCCCAGTATCCGGATGGCAGAGGGAGACCAAAGAAAGAGGCAGGCCACTCCAGATTAGTAGGTGGCAGGTTTAATAATCAGGAGAACTGACATTTGAAGCTTGGCGTGGGTGGGCCACAAGAGGAGTAGATCTCCACTTGCTCCCACCAGAATCTTAAACTTGATATTCTGGCGTTAACTAGGCTCATCATGTAAACCATCTAAATGGTCTCACTCACCTTATAGTACTACCTCTAGGGTGTGTCCATGGAAAGCTTCTAGTATGGGGGAGGTAAATGGAGTGTATATCCAAGGTGAGGAGTCTCCTATTGTCTGGTTTAAGCTTGTGGGTCAACTGCTGGTCATGTCCTCTCAATGATCTCTTCCAACAGAAGTGCCTCTGAATGGCAAAGCCTGGGTCACCTGACCACAGGGGAGGATATCTGGGTGAGTTTTCTAGCTTCTCTCTCAGAAAGCAGGACTCATAATGTAAGCAATTTTCCCAAATGTAAGAAGGGTGATGATCAAAGATTATGACTGAAAATATTAAAATATCCACCAAATCCCCTATTATTTGACATTAAATTTGAAGTGATATGGTTACCAGATGGGTTCTGGGCCCAGAGGTGGGGATCTGCCTAGGGCCCATTGATACTGTATGAGTTCCTGACTTTGTGCAGGAAATATTTCACAAGATGAATCCAGGTTGCTTTTAAAAGTATGTTTATTAAAGTTGGGGACAGTGAAATGAAAGAAGGGCTTAAGGTAGGAGAAGCAACAGGAGAGAGCCTGGTGGAAGGGGGGATTGCTTTGGATCTTTGAGAAAGTAAAGTTACAGTGACAGAGGTGAACTCACTGGGAAGTCAGAGAAAAATGGGGCCCTGGGGACAGGTTAAGGGGGTTAGCCTGGGATGAGCTGCTGCTACCCACTGCTCCCCTGGTTGCAAGTCTCCTGGGGTCCTTTGGCGATTAGGAGATGTGTGCCTGTGGAGGAAGACAGCCTTGTTGCATTCAGTTACTATCTGGAAGTAGCTCATAGGGAAGGGAAAGTTTCAGGCTTGCTCACGTGAGGAAGAGTGTGCTTGGAATCCTTTGTTTGAGTTTTGTTGTTGTTGTTTGTGTGTGTTGTTTTGTGTGTGTGTGTGTGTGTGTGTGTGTGTGTGTGTGTGTGTTTTATATTTGCTTGGCCAGCTGGAATCCTACCGGAGGTGTCAAGGGATGTCCTTAACAGATTTTTCATTAGCTTTTTTTGGTGTGTCCTTCAATATGTTGATTCATTAAAACGTATATATAAAGGGACCAGAGTTATTTTCTGTTTAGTTTTATTTTTAAAGAATGTTATTGAAAAGGGACTAGGACTGAAGCAGATCTACGCCCAGACAATCTGGAATGTGTAAACCTTTTGCTCCTAAGTGTCCTTGGTTTTAGAAGATAAAACCTTATAATTTATTAACTGTTTTTAAGTTGCTCTAATTGTTTGGCCTTGTCTAATTAATTGTCTCAGTTTCCCCTATTCCACTTGTTGAGGAATTTTCCTAGCTTCTTACTATCCTGCCTCCATATAAGGCAAATCAGAAATAAAAACTGGTTTGGAAACTATGCTTACAGAGGTTCAATTTAGTTTGGGATATGGTAAATATAAATGTTGAAGTCAAGAAAAAATATATCAAATATAAAGTTCATGAATATGATACAGTATTAGGAGTTCTCTGGTAAGAAATTATGGTTGAAATTATGGACATGGGTGACACCAAGAAAGGAGAAAGTAGAAAATGACAATATAAATATTTCAAGGTATTGAGGGATGCCTTTGCTTAAAGGATAAAGTGAAACAAAAATAGGAGTTAAGAAAACTATGGTGAGAAATATAGAGAGGATAAAATAGGTGCCAAATCAAAACAGGACAGTGTTTTAGGGTGTGCAAATACTTAGAGAAGTCAAAAGGAGGGAGAGTTCATTTGGATCTTGAGCAGTTGTTGGTGAATTTAGAGAGAATATCTTCATTAGACAATAAAGAGTAAAGGTTTGGATTACTGGGTGTATTAGTCCAAGTCCTTCAAGCAGTACACACGAACAGGATTAAAGATCCAATGATTTTATTAGAGGAAATGCCTGTGAAAGATGAGGATGGAGCAAGACAAAGCTGGGAGAGTCATCAGATAATGATACAAGTGAAGGAGAAAAGGGGGGAAGGTAAGTAGACGCTCTCAGATTCATGTGCAATTTAAAGAAGGTTCAGGAAGGTCATCAGGGAGTCCTTGAGCCAAACCTGGCCAGGGGAATCCTGTGTCTACCAGGAAAGAGCCTGTCTTAATATCCCTGTTGCACTCAGTTACTTCCTGGAAGCAGCGCATAGGAAACTTGACCTCTGAGCCAGTGTGGCATTAGATTTCAGAACCCAGCAACTGGGTCCCTTGATTAGTTTTGCTCCATGTAGCTGGAGGCCTCCAAGGCAAGTTCTTATGAGCACCACAGCAGCAGCAAATGAGGATGCGGTGAGAAATGGGCAATGCAGCATATCTATAAGTAAAGCAACTTAAGAAAATTACAAAATATTTTATGTAATATGAGATGATATGGTATCACTTAAATTACATTATTTATTAGGATAATGGGAATGTGAGAATATTTGCAGGTGTTTAAATATTGTCTCTAGAATGTACTATTTACAAACATAAGTGCTAGCAGATAATAAAACATAGTCCCAAAATTGACAGGAGGGCTTAGTTTGGGCAAGGAAAAGAGATTGTTCAGCCTCAAAAACCAAAGTGAGAAAAATTTGGAAGAGGAAATACTGAGAAGTTTTAAAACAAGAGGAGGGAAAACAAATTAAGTTCTGTAAATTAGGAAGCAAGGTGGAAGAAAAGTGAGGATGAGAGCAAGTTGGGATTGAGCCAAGAGATTAAAATTTGCTTTTCATAATGCGAAGGACATCTAATTGGTATCAACTATGAATTAATGACAGGTTTTCTGTGAAGCCAAGTGAACTGGCTGGAAAACATTCTTCAAACAATATGCGATTCTTCATTCAAATAGTATGCAATTCTCTAGCACTGTTCAGCAGCCTAGGATCTGAAGGATACAGAGTGAAATTTTAGAAGAGCAGATACGTAGAGAAATTATCCTAAAATGATATTGAGAATGTGAATGAAATAATTTTAAATGTGAAAAGGCAAGTGAAAGTACAACCAGAGTGACAGACTTTCATAGTATAAATTCTGAAGCTTATACAATCCATAATTATTTAAAAATATTTTTCTTTTTATTTTGTTCTCTAGAGTATATTTTTTTCAATTACAGTTGACATTTGTTGTTATATTAGTTTCAGATATGCAGTGTAGTGGTTAGACATTTATATAACTTATGAAGTGATCCCCTGATAAGTCCAGTACCTACCTGGTACCATACATTGTTATTCCAATATTATGGACTATTGGTATTCTTTAACATTTTAATCTTGTACACAATCAATTTTAATATGTCTAGGTCATATGAACATTCATAATAAATAAATCATAATAAAATTTGATCATAATAAAAATTAAGATCCTTGGTATCATTTACTACAAATACAGAATTCCTCTTCTATTCCTTAATTAGATTGCCTACAAATCACCCACATGTGATTAAGAAGCAAATATGGTTACTAGGGCCCAAAGAAGCAATTTGTAATGTATCATATGGCTGAAGATATGTAGGTAGTAGCCATTAGCAAACTAGCAGAACCTATAATCGCCTCAACAAAATGAAATACCTTGAAATAAATGTAACCAAAGATGTCAACGAACTGTACTCAGACAATTATAAGATACCAAAGAAAGAAATTGAAGAATATACAAACAAATGCAAGCATTCTAAAAACTGTTACTTTATACTCTGTTTCTGATAAATTGCTTGCCTCCATTTCATTTAGCTCTTTTTCTGGAGATTCCTCCTTTTCTTTCATTTGGGGCCTCTTTCTTTGTTTCCCCTTTTGACTGTTTCTCTGTGTTTGTTTCTGTGTGCTGGAAAAGACTGCTCTGCCTCTCGGTCCTGGTGGGGCGGCCATTGTGGGATCCAGAGATCTTGTCTCCTTGGTCATCTGAGCTGGGTGCTCTAGGAATGCCTCTTGTGTGGGTTATGTGGAGCCTCCTGTTGAGTTTGGACCTTAATTTCTATTGTCCCATTCATGGGTGGGCTCAGCCCTCAAGCTTGCTGACTGTGAGTTTCAACCCTGACCACATTGTGCCTACTGTTATATAGGTGCCTCATAGCATCTTTTCCTGCCCCCTCTTTGTGCTCCCTGCTCACAATATTTCAGATCAGCTCTTTTTCAATTGTATTTGTTGTTTTTTTTTAAGCCAAATGCTCTACAGTTCAGACGCAAGTCCAATCCAGTGCTGGGAGTAAGCAGATGAGGCTTCCCTAGTCTGCAGTCATCTTGACACTCCAGATCACAATTATTTTTGAGTCCCGAAGGACTGGTTCTGAGAACCTTCCAAGAGCTAGAGAAAAACCCGAAAGCTGTAAAGTGGACAACCACCTCCAAAGGAAGAGTACCTGCCTGCCAACTCAGTAGTCTCCTTCGCAAAAATCCAGCAGGTCCTCCCTGGCAGGGAGAGTGTTCTGAGGGGATCACTGAAGCCTGGGAGTGGGGAGGGACAGTGGGAAAGTGAGCAATGCAAAGACTTTCTTTGTCTGGCCCTCACAATGACTCTCTTCCTGCCTTTGGTATCTTGTTAGGAATTGCACTGAATCTATAGATTGCTTTGGGTAGTATAGATATTATAATGATATTAATTCTTCTGATACATGAACACCATATATGCTTCCATTTGTTGGTATCTTCTTCAATTTCTTTCTTCAGTGCCTTATAATTTTTTTAGTAAAGTTATTTTATAGGCTTTGTTAAATTTATTTCAATTTTTGAGGCAATTATAAGTGGTGTTTTTTGTTAGTTTCCATTTTTGATAATTCATATTTGCTGTATAAAAATGCAACTGATTTCTGGATATTTGTTTTTATTCTGCTACTGAATTAATTTATCAGTTCTAGTAGTATTTTTGGTGGAATATTTAGGCTTCTCTATAAACAGTATCTTGTCATCTGCAAATAATGACAATTTTACTTCTTCCTTTCCAATTTGAATGCCTTTATTTTTTCTTATTTTCTATTGCAAGAAATATTAAAGGGTCTTCTTTAATGATAATAATAAGAAAAGCAGAGGAGCATAGTTAAAAAATAAAATGGTAATAAACATGTACCTATCAATAATCATTTTTATTTTTTTATTATCGTTTGAAGTATTACAAATAGTAGCACATATGTATCCTTTTCCCCACAATTTTATCTCCCCCAGCCTCCCCAACTTTCCATGCCCTGGCACTGCCCTTACCCCCGCCTAGTGTCTGTGTCCATTGGTTATTTTTATATGCATGCATACAAGTCCTTTGGTTGATATCCCCGCCCTCCAACCCTCCCCTACCTTCCCAATGAAGTAATGTAAATGTTCCAATCAAAAGACATAGGGCAGCTGAAGGGATAAGAAAACAAGACCCATATATATGTTGCCTACTAGAGACCCACCTCAGAATGAAAGATCACACACACTAAAAGTAAAGTGATGGAAAATGATATTTCATGAAAATGGAAATGAAAAAAAATAACTAGGATAGCATTACTTATATCTGGCAAATAGACTTTAAAACAAAAGCTATAGTAACAAAGAAGGACACTACATAATGATAAAGGGAGCAATCCAACAAGAGGATATAACCCTTATAAACACTTATATACCCAACATAGGAGCACCTACTTACATAAAGCAAATCTTGATGAACATAAAGGGAGAGATCAACAGTGAAAATGTTGTAACTTTTAAACATTTTCTAGATTTCCTATTAATCCCTCACCCTGATTTTTATTTTGCCTCAATGATAAATTATTATATAACATTTTTCACTTTATGCTTGTTGGAAGTTACTTTCAGTGAGTTATTTACCATCTGTCCTCAGACAGTTTTTGTAGTTACTGACATCCATCAAAACATTCAGATAAGTAAGTGTTTTTCAGAAGGTCAACCTTCAAGTTTCCTCCTTTCCCCATTTCACTTAATCTCTGCCCACAATAAGGTCTAGAATTCATTATATGTCACCTCGGGCAGTAGTCAATTTTGCATTTTATTTTCTACTGATATGTTGAAATCTCCACTACAGGAGGTGATAAAAAATGGTTTGATGCAGTGGTGCTTTGATAAAAATTACTGCCACTAGTGATAGTGATAATAATTATTATTGCTGAAGTTTATAGAGCATGTTTTATATTCCAGGCCTTGTGCATTGCACCTTAGAACTGGAAGAGACAGAATTCACATCCAGATATGTTGAAACTTATCACATGAGCTTAATGCCCCTGTTATACGGAGAAGGACATAAAAAAGTAAACAGTTGTAAGGATCTTTCCACACATCTTGTATTGGGAGGAAATCACTCAAGAAATAACATCTTTCTCATACATATGCAAATCTGTTTTTTGAAATATTATATCTTGGGGATTCTAATTAGCTTTTACTTTTGAGAGGTAGAAATGTGTTTAGGGAAGACACACTTCTTTGACAAGAATGATTCAAGTCAATGACACTAGAAAAGGAAGGGTTCCCAGCTTCTGTGTTTTAGTGTCTTGGTCTCCCAACAAACCTGAGTGTCATTCTGTTGTCATATCCTAGCTCAGCTTTTCTCTGGCCTTATTTATTTGGAAAAGGTACCACCTTAACTATCACACTTGTCTGAATTTCTGTCTATGAAAAAACACTGTGAACATTTTTCCAAGCCTCTCTTCAAGCATCTCTAACAGATAATCCTGCGTTGATTGCAACTCATAAGTAGCACAATAAGCCTAAACCAAGCATAGCATTGTTAATTTACTTGGCTGTTGATTTTTAAAATCTTTTTAAATCTCTGTACTCTATTTCAGCGATACATTTTGATAAAATGTTGGTGACTGATTCTCAGGGAACAGCAAGATTCATGAAAGAAAAAAAATGAAGTCAGGGAAGCTTTAGCCCCCAAGGAGCACAACAATAACCTTTGCTATACAGAATAGAGGGCTTCATAGTATAATTATGGAATAGAATTCATACTGACAGTGTGGCCAGTCAGAAGAGAGGCTTAGTTGGGTTCCTTTGATGTGACCCTGACATCCTGCTGGACAAATCTAAAGCTCTATTTCTAACTGAACGCTCAATTGAATGTGCCACAATCTTTTAAAAATTCAAACTAACAAACCTACTCTATGTGATAAATATTCTGCAGACACTGACAATGGTGCCTGCTTTCTATCTGGCATTCACTAATGTGTTCCTAACATTAATAACAGAATGAAGGAGAGGGTGGCCTACCTGTGATTTGTTTCTTCCTCAATCTTTTCCAATTCTGCATGAAAATGTCTTCAAAGTGTTCAAGAACAAGTGCCTGATATTTAGAGTTTGGAAGAAAACAAACAAGGGGATGGAAATAGGATTGTAAAAGAAAGACAATGTTGACCTTGAACTATTTTGATTAAAAAAAAAGCTTTTTTAAAGTTTTTATTTAAATTATCATTTGTTGACAGAACATGAAAATCCTTCTTTAAACCTGTTATTAGAATGAATATTTAATATGTGTTTCCTACATCTTGGGTGATATTGTACAGTGTTTCTGACAGCAGGGATCAGCCTCAGCAGGTCTGTCATTATTGTCCTAGGTCAACAGAGCCATAACAAAATAATTTAGAGCTTTAAATATAGCTTTCAAATTTAGCTTTGAAAACAGAGATGTAAATAGATGCATAACTCATGAATAAGTTGATTATCCTACCCTAAGGATTCAGAAGTGCAATCTCTTAAAATAAATGTCAAAATCAAGAATGAGCTAAGAAAAAAATATAATTAGCTAAGAACAATGTATTTGTTATGTAGTATGGTCATTTTTAGAAAAATGTTTAGTAAATATTTAGTAATTATGGGGGAAATGTTTTGAAGTGCCAGAAAATGGATATATTTTTTCAAGAAAGATAGCTTCAAAGTCATGTAAAGCTGTTTAATTTTTAATAGGAGACCTTGAGAAAGGATGAGAGAAACTAAGGTTTAGCAACTGTAAATAAGTTGGTAAAATGGTGATGTCATTTTTTCTGATTTGGTCTTTTTTTTTGTAGTATTCTACAAACCAACCACCCCAAAAGGTATTCCTCTGTCTTTTCAAGGATTCAGAAGCTATGTCTGCTTAGGAAAAGGATAGAGGTAGGAAAGGGAATTAAGGAGGATTTCTTTTTGAGTTTGAATCTCTCCAGAACCTACTTTGCATTCAGAAACTCAGAAATGAAGCAGCATTATAACTAGTTTGGTTGGTATTCTTTATTCATGCTTGGGGTATTCATCCATTCATCAAAAATACTATCTATTTCTACCAAAGCACTACTGTGGATTTGGTGGCAAATATGATGACCATTGAGAAATATAGACAAAGTTTTTACCCTATAGGAATTTACAGCAGAATAGAGAAGTAAAGAAATAAACAAATACATAATAGTACACAGTAGTACATAGACAGTGCCATTAAAGGTTACCTGAAATGTGTTCTGAATGTTCAGAGGTCAAGAGATTAAGATAAATGCATTAAGAATTTATAGGTTATACCATAAGATCGAATAAAATAAAGTCACTAAAAGGAATATTGTGTATGTATGTTTACAACAGAAGAAGCTTCATGATATATCCTATCTAATAATAGACAAACATGGTAATTAACCATACCTCCGACATACTTCCCATTAGCTAATCAGGGCGATATGCAAATTAACTGCCAACCAAGATGGCGGCCGGCAGCCAGGCAGCTGAAGTGAACAGGAGGCTTGCTTGCTCCAGTGATGGAGGAAGCCAAGGTTCCCCGCCTGCCGCTGCGGGTCTCTGAGCTGCACTCTAAGAAACAATGTTGCAATTATAGAAGCTAAACAAACCCCAGAAACCTGCTTTCAGCCAGCCGACCCTCAGAGCTGGAGCTGCAACAGTGTTTCAATTATAGAGGCCAAACAAACCCAGATACCTGCTTTCAGCAGCCGAGGTCTCAGAGCTGGAGCCGAGCCTCAGAGCTAAAGCCGGCTCTCAGTTCCAGTGACAGCCATAGAAGGTAAATAAATCCCAGAATAAAAAGAAAAAAAGGAGAGGTTGGGAGCTTCAGTCACCCGCCAGCCTGAAAATGGACCTCAGCCCCTCACCCAGACTGGCCAGGCACCCAAGTGGGTCCCCCAACCTGATCCAGGACACCCTTCAGGGCAAACCAGCCGGCCCCAACCCGTGCACCAGGCCTCTATCCTATATTGTAACAGGGTAATATGCAAACTGACCCTAACAGCAGAAGGACTGGGAATGACTGGTCACTATGACACACACTGACCACCAAGGGGCAGATGCTCAATGCAGGAGCTGCCCCCTGGTGATCAGGGTGCTCTCACACGGGAGGAGCTCTGCTCAGCCACAAGCCAGAATGATGGCTGCCAGTACAGCGGTGGTGGTGGGAGCCTCTCCTGCCTCCTCAGCAGCGCTAAGGATGTCCGACTGCAGTTTAGGCCTGCTCCCCGCTGGCAAGTGGACATCCCCCGAGGGCTGCCGGGCTGCCAGAGGGATGTCTGACTGCCAGCTTAGGCCCAATCCCCTGGGGAGCGGGCCTAAGCCAGCAGGTGGTCATCCCCTGAGGGGTCCCAGACAGCGAGAGGGCACAGGCCGGGCTGAGGGACCTCCCTCCCCCCCAGTGAACAAATTTTTGTGCACCGGGCCTCTAGTTGTCAAATAAAATACAGTAATAGCAATTAGGATACAATCCAATTTATTTAAAAATGCTTATATGTGGATTTGTCTACACTGCATATCTACTGTGAATTTGTGTATAAAAGTGATGTAGGTCAATGAGAGTGTTATCCAAAAGCTTAATGGTAGATATATCTAAAGAGTGGGACTCTGCCGAGATGGATTTAAAAAGTTCCCTTCAAAGCTTGACAGAGCTTTATACATGTTTCTTTCTGAAGATATTTCCCAGAACTCCCTTTTCTTATAGCACTTGCTTTAGAAAATTTGCTATTGTAAATTCGTTCCTCTTAGCTTCTTAACTGTTTTAAAACCCAGGCCTGTCTTTCTCAAGGACATAAGACCCATCCTTTTTAAATGTAGTCACCAAGGAAGCTAAAAACCCTGTTTCTCAGTCTCGGTGGTTAGACAGGAGCCTAACTTCCATAATGTCCAAATAGCAAACACAAATGACTTAATCGCATTGACCAACATCCTCCTTAATATACCCAGTGCTTTCCCACAGCTCAGCCCACTGCTTAGAAACTATCCTGCCTTTTGTGTCAGCAAACTTCCCTGCTATTGCAAATTCTTGACCCCTTTTGCAAGTCTTGAATAAAGTCCTCTTGACTCCATATGATTCAATTTTTTCTCTGACAGGCTTCAGACATATATTTTTAGATCTGTCCTCTTTAAAATGTTGTAAGTATCATGTCACATCTTTTGGAGATAACAAAAAGCTTTAAAACAGAAACAAACAAACTTATTATTGACTAAAGCCTGATGCACAAAGATTCGTGCAAGAATAGGCCTTCCTTCCCCTGGCTGCCAGCACCGGCTAGCCTCTGGTACCTAGGACCTGGGCTGCTTTGCTCCAGCAGCTGCCAGGCATCTGGGACTGGGGCTGCTTTGCTCTGTCCGCTGCCGCCACCAACCAGGGGCGTGCTCCAAGCTGTGCTGCGGTGGCTCAGAGCACACCCACACCCCTGGTGTGTGTCCGCTGGGGCTGGGGTGGCACACAGTCCCCTCCCGCCCATCTGCGTGCGCAGCTCCTCCTGAGCCAGTCATGATGCCCAGATAATTTGCATATTACCGCTTTATATCTTACCTTATAATAGACAAACATGTAAATTGACCATCCCTCCACTATGCTCACCAGCCAATCAGGAGAGTATGCAAACGAACCCAACAAAAATGGCGGTTAATTTGCATACATAGGTGCCCAGCGGCCTGGGTTCCAGGAACATTATTGGCACCCAGGTCATTCTGAGGTAGGCCACGTGTTGTCCCTGAGCAGCTTAGGAAGGGCCTGAGCCAGGGGGCTCCCAGGCAGGGCCTGAGCCTGTGATCAGAGCCAAGGGAGCCCCTGCCAAGGCCTAAAGCCTCGGCCAGAAGCCTTAGGCCTGGGCAGAGGTGGAGCCAGAGATCGGAGGGAGCAGGGGTGGAGCTGGCGATCGGAGGGAGCTGGGGGTCCCCTGGCCAGGCCTAAAGCCCTGACCAGAGGCCAGAGGCCTGGGAAAGGGCCGATGGGAGGGATCTGGGGGTCCCCTTCTCAGGCCCTGGGGCTTTAGGCCTGGGCAGGGGCTGAGCCAGGGGTCAGTGTGAACTATAGAGGAAACACCTTTTCTGACCGTTCATTGGCTAAGTTCCCTGTATGCCACTGGAATGTTCTTAGTAACTTGGGTAATAAGAATCCAAGATGGTGACCTAGAGTTTCTCCACCACACTCCTGGCAAAAAAAACAAAGGTCCGCTGCTGGAGGGCTAAGAAATGTCATATCCTGCCCTTGCCAGTTTGGCTCGGTGGATAATGCCTCGGCCTGCGGACCGCAGTGTCTGGGCTCAATTCTGACCAAGGGCATGTACCTAGGTTGCAGGCTCCTCCCTGGCCGGGGCCCAGGTCAGGGCTCATGCAGGAGGCAGCCGAAGTGTTCCTCTCACTTTGATGTTTCTCTCTGTCTTCCCCTTTCTCTTCCACATTCTCTAAAAATCAATGGAAACATATCCTCAGGTGAGGATAAAAAAAATAATAAAGAAAGAAATGTCGTATCCTATGAAAGATACATCTTGAAAATGCCTAAAGAAAGTTGCCATTTTTTCATGGTGAAGGGCCTGGAGTCCGTATTGATGAAAACACCTTGGTGGCTGAAGTGACTGGCAGTGGCTGCAGCAGCGGGGTGATGGGGCTGGTGCCTTCCCCAGATCAGCCCAGTCGCCTCCCACAAAGGGAGGCCAGACTGCGGCTTAGGCCCGCTCCCCAAGGGAAGCAGGGAGTGGGCCTAAATCGTCAGTAGGACATCCACTGAGGGCTCCCAGTATATGAGAGGGGGCAGGCTGGGCTGAGGGACCCCCCCCACCAGTGCACGAATTTCGTGCACTGGGCCCCTAGTATGTATATATATATATATACATATATATATGGCATTGTCATTGGAGTTCACTGAAAACATTTGCCTTTTAAGTTTTCATAAGATGTCTCTGTTTGGGTATTTTCAAGGATATAACATTGGCACAACTAGACTATATATATATATATATATATATATATATATATATATATATATATAAATTTATTTTTCTTCTAGACCCCTCTAGTACTTACTCTCTAAACTCTTCCCAGCAGTTATTTCTCCTTGCAGCATTCTCTTGTCCTTGTGTTCATGTCTTGTTTTGCAATTGAAATTGCCCCCTGACAAATAACACACAGCATGTCTTACCTTCTTTACATTTAATTTTTTTTTTAAAGTCTAGTCCTGCAATATATATTCTAAAGGTAAGATAGATGATAGTAAGCTTTCATGCATTATTTTACTAGAATTCTTTTTTTTTTTACTTTTATTCTTTTTTAAGTTGAATTTATTGTGGTGACATTGGTTAATAAAACCATACAGGTTTCAAGTGACCAACTCAATAATACATCATCTGCATTCTGCATCATGCGCTCACCACTCAAAGTCAGGTCTCTAACCCCAAAATCTCAATTGCTTAATATAAATTCATTTTTCCTAAATAATGCAATCTCATGTCTCTCAGTCATAAAAACATCTTCCAATTATTACTTTTCATCCCTGGTCAATGTCACTCACTTTGTGGTTGATAATGCTGCAAATCAAATAGCAATCAGAATAATGGGCTGCCATCACTTCGAGTCATAGTTGGTGCTACATACTGTCAAAGATTATTCACATGAATCAACTAATAATGACATGGATGCTTCCATCATGCTAAACAAAATTCCCTCAGTTGTGCAACACAGTTACTAATAACCTCTGAAACCTTCGCATGCTTAAGGAGCCTATTTCAGAGATCATCTGGAGACTTATCAGAGAATAAGCCAGGGAAGACAGAATCTACCAGATGGAGATGACTCTTTAGTAATTAACTAGACATTGCTCCTCTGGGTCCATAACAGTTTCTAACATTGCGAAGCATTTCCTTTCTCATAATGATGCATCTATATTAATATATTAGATTGGGAACAGCTAGGACATAGTGTTAAATATTAAACATTTCATACATGAATTATATCATTAATAGTCTTTCTTTCATTTAAAAAAAGGTATGCTAAAGTGGCAGTCAATAAACAATTTAGAGGCATTAATATTAAAAGGGAACCAATGAATTCAGACTCATGACAAAATGCATATTTGTTCATTTCTCAAGAGAGACATACCTTCATGATTATTAATATAGTAGTTATAGATTTACTTTGAAATGAAAAAGCTGAAAATACCTTGAGTAGAGTTAAGACAATGAGTCACATGGGTAAAGCATTAGGATTCACTACCGGAGAGAACCATTCTCTTCCCCTGTGGGTACCAGGCTGCTCAGAGGTGCAAGGTTAGATGACAAATGAGCCATGACATTCTCTGTGACACAGACATTGTACAACTTGTTTCAGAAAACATGTAAGGGGGGTGGGCCCCTCAGAGGTTGTGAGAGTTTCATTAGGTTAAAGAAGCCATCCCTCCATTTGTCACTGTTAAAAATTGTGGTGAAAAGCGTAAAAACACATTTAGGTTCAAGCTGAGTGAATTCTAAGGGGCTGACAGACAGCTGCATTTTCTGGTTTTGAAATGCAGATTCGGGGTGATACAATGTGGTGTCATTATTTCAGATCTTATAAGGTATTTTGTCTAAGCAACAGCTTGTTGCCTCAAGGTCATTTTACTAATATTCCAAGGTGAGGGTCTTAGTAAGGCTTGAAGCTCTGCAATGTTAGTTAACCCTTCAATACTGGCAGGCAATTTACAATACTTAAATCACAATTACTTGGAGTATTTAACTGTCAAAACTATTCCTCAAGTGGAAAATTGAGACTTAAGTAAAACTCTCATAAGGAATATCATATTAGAGACAGTGGAAAGATGTTCAAAATATACCTCTTTCACCAAAGTATGTATTGATTACGAATCTACTGCACATCAGATATTGGTGATTTCATTGAATTACCACATTCATTTCTTTACAACAACATAGCGGGTGTTATGACATCTACTCTGGAGACTAGAAACTGAACCCTGGCAATCTTCTGTAGCTAGCCTAGGGACTTGCAACTGGTGGCATGAGCATCACCTGATAGCTGTGAGAAATGCAGAATCGCAGGAACTCCCACAAACCTACTGCATTATAACAAGATCCCCACGTGATTGGCACGCACCCGAGTTTGATAATCACTCTCCTGGGACACAGAGTGTGTGACAGAACCTGATTTCCGATCCAACCTGGGTTAGCAATGCATAGATCCCATTCTGTTTTCAGTTAAGTCATGCCACTTGTTACACCGTTTTGTTGTTCTTGCTTTTGTTTGATTCATTTTGTTTTTGTGTATCTGTTCTTCAATGAGGCATAAACAGGAATTGAAGCCTTTATGTGGGGCAGAAACTAGTAGAAGTTTAGATCTATTTAGGTCATTTTTCCTTTTCCACTACCAAATTTTGATGTTACAGGTATTTGGAATCATGAAACACAGCTTGACTTGGGAACTAGAGCTTTAAAATACAGGGTGTCCTAAAAAGTATATACACACTTTAACAGCTGATTCTATTATATTTTGAAAATGAAACATATTTTAATAAACAGTCTTTATAATTACTCAAAGTGTGTATACTTTTTTTTTTGGGGGGGGGGGGGACACCCTGTATAGCTCTACCAAGTTATTTACCAGTTAAGAAAATCATATGTTTAAGTGTAAGTGAGTATGTATGGGTCAGGAGCATGAGTATGAATGTGAAAAAATAAAAACTAATGTTAATATCTATTGCAACATTGAACGGGATGTGGAAGATAAATAGGAATTGAAATCATTGAAAAATTCTGGACATTTCAATGGACCTTACTGTGTGCTTTATGTGTTTCTTACCAATCATGATATCTTCTTTCTTCCTCCCTCCTTCCCTCCCTCCCTCCTTCCCTCCCTCCCTCCTTTCTTCCTTCCTTCCTTCCTTCCTTCCTTCCTCCCTCCCTTCCTTCCTTCCTTCCTTCCTTCCTTTCTTTCTTTCTTTCTTTCTTTCTTTCTTTCTTTCTTTCTTTCTTTCTTTCTTTCTTTCTTTCTCTTTCTTTCTTTCCCTTTCTTTTGCCTCCTTTTGCCTTCCCTCACTCTTTCCATTTCTAACATTTGCTTATACATTTGAGAAACATTCCCCATACCTTAGGCTCTAAGGAACCGTTAAGAGTCAGGGTTACAGATGTTATGTACTGTTTTTTTCTTTATTGATTAAGGTATTACATGTGTCCCTATCCCCACATTGCCCTCCCACCCCACTCTCACTCATGCCCTCACCTCCTAGAGTCTGCGTCCTTTGGTTATGCTTATATGCGTGCATACAAGTCCTTTGGTTTATCTTTCCCCCTTACCCCCACCCTCCCGTACCTTCCCTCTGAGGTTTGAGCATCTTCTCGATGCTTCTCTGTCTCTGGATCTTTTTTTTGTTCATACTATACTGCTGTAAAAAGGAAGGAACTCCTACCATTTGCAACAGCTTGGATGATGCTGGAGAGCATTATGCTAAGTGTACTTTTAAATTGTGGCTTTTGTGTAGAGAAAAAAAAATCCATGAAGCAATGAAACATTTTATGCAACATTATCATCTTTAGGAAAACTTACTCATTATAAATAAATATGAGTTAAAAACTATCTGGACAGCAACTGTTTCCAAAATTCTAATTATTTATTTGACTGGATGTATTTTTAACATAAAAATTTATTTGTCTTGAGTGTAGTATTGTTAGTAAATACTCTCAACTTGTCATTTTGTGTTATAGCTAAAACATAAGTAGGTATTGCATCTTTTTGTTTAAAAAACAAGTCAACTATTTTTTTAAGAAAAGGCTGTCCTTTTCTTTACAATGTTGTTGTGGACTGAATGTGTCCCCCTCCCACAATTACATGTTGAAAAATCCTAACTCCCAAGGGGATGGTATGAGAGGGTAAGCCTTTGAGAGGTGAGTTGGTCAGGAGGGTGGAGCCCTCATGAATGGGATTTGTGCCGTAGACAGTTCTCTTGCACTTTTCCCCATGTGAGGGTACAGCATGAAGACTCATCTAAAATCCAGGGAGCTGGCCCTCACAAGACAACCAATCTGCCAGCACCTGATCTTGGACTTCTTAGGCTCCAGACTGTGAAAAATATATTTCTGTTGTTGATAAGCCACTCAGTCTATGATATTTTTGTTATAGCAGCCTGGATGGACTAGGAAACCTAGTGTCTTAGTCTAAACCAGTGGTTCTCAACCTTCCTAATGCCACGACCTTTTAATACAATTCCTCATGTGGTGGTGACCCCCAACCATAAAATTATTTTTGTTGCTACTTCATAACTGTAATTTTGCTACTGTTATAAATCGTAATGTAAATATCTGATATGCACAATGTATTTTCATTGTTACAAATTGAACATAATTAAAGCATAGTGATTAATCACAAAAACAATATGTAATTATATATTGTGAAATATTTATTTCTAATTACAAATAAATGAAATTTTGTCTTGAAGCATGGTGTAGCATGGGTAACAGTCTTAATATAACAACAGTAAACTACATTGCTACATTTTGTGACAGTATGCGTAAAAAGCCAACGTCACTGCAAAGGTTGAGATTGCTTCTTTCTCACCAGATCAGAAATTCTCAGGGCAGTCTTTGCAAGAGCATAACGAAGATCATCTTCCACAGCAAGTCTACTTCTGTATTTAGACTTGATAACCAACAAGCTGGAAAACCTTGTTTCACAAAGATATGTTGTTGGAAATGGAAGAAGAAGGCGCATCACAGTCTCAGACAGAACAGGATATGACTGCAAACACTTGATCCAGAATTTTGTAACTGGCATTGTAGGGAAATCAGTTCTCGCTGCATCGTTGTTAATAAGTTCAATGAACTCCTCTTGTGCTGTCTCAGGAATATCTTCAACTTTGACTGTGAATGGGCTTCTGGCAAGTGCAAATGGGGTGTCAGGTAGATTTGGAAAGTACAATGAAATTTCATCTGCAAGCATGCGCAAGTGTTCTTTCACAGAAATTATCATCATAATCCTTTTGTCTGATTCAATGTCATTTCCTCAAAGAAAGCAGATAAGGTAGGCAACATGTAAATTTTATTTTCATCCAATTTTTTTTTGCCAAAGCTGAAGTTTCATTTGGAATGATTGGATCTTTTCAGGCAAATCAAGGCATGTTGCATTTGGTCCTTGCAGTGATAAATTTAACTCATTCAAGATGGCAAAGATGTCAACCAAGTAAGCTATTTTCTGCAGTTCAGTTTTATCGCTGAAAAGTGCTTTGAACTGCGGTTTTGCTTTCTGATTAAAAAACGTTTTGCGTTCATCACAAAGCTCAAAAACACATTTTAAAATTTTTCCTCTTGACTACCATCTTGATTCAGCGTGAAATAGAAGAGCATTGTTCGGCGCATCCAACTCGTTGCACCATTGCAAAAACAGTTGACTGTTTAAAGTGTTCGCCTTTACAAAATTGACACAACTGATGACGCTTTTCATTACTTCTTGTAACTGTTGTGGCAGCATCTTCATTGCTAATATTTGCCGATGAATCACACAGTGAGTTCCAATGACTTTTGGTGACTCATTCAGTACCAAACGTTGAAATCCAAATCAACATCCTAGCATAGCTAGAGCACCATCTGTGCAAACACCACAAACCTTTTCCCAAGAGATCTTTTGCTCTTTCAGAAATGAACCAACTGTGTCAAATACATCACATGCAGTAGTTGTTGCTACAAGAGGTTTGCAAAAAGGAAACTCATCTTTAAAGTCGCCATCATTAATATACCTCAGGTAGACCAGTAACTGTGAACAGTTTACAATGTCTGTAGATTCATCAAGCTGGATACTAAATATTGGAAGTGAAGCAGATTTAATTTCCTGGATTACCTGATCAAGAATATCAGCAGACATGTCATCTATTCTTCTGCGGACAGTGTCGTTAGATAAGGAGATTGCACTCAATTTTGTAACAAATTCATCTCCGATCATAACTCAAACAATGTCTTTGGCCGCTGGCAACAGTAAATCCTCAGCAATGGTGTGAGGTTTCATAGCTCTGGCGATTCTGAAGAGTGCCACCAAATATGAAGCTTCAATGGCTGCTACGTTTTGTTTGTGGTACTTGCCACCAGTGTCAAGTCTGGCTTAATTGAGTCCATCAGCTTTGCTTCTAAAATAGTTGGTATCCTTGCCGGCAAAGCTTGGATGCTTGCTATCAAAATGGAGTTTTAGTTTGTTTGGCTTCATAGATTCGGCTGATAGAACTTCACAACAAATAACACATTGCGGTTTCTTAATTCCTGCTGCAATTATTGAGGTAAAACCATACTGTAAAAAATCCTCACTATATTTTCTTTTCTTAACGTTCTTCTCTACACGATCCATTGTCATGGGATGGTTTGCTAATGAAAATAATATATAACAATAGCTTTAATAATACAAAAGATGATACATGGCATAGTTCAGTCAATACAGTTCATTAAAGTTTCCTATGATTTACCATTCTCTGTTTTGTTTTTTTTTTACATACCTGTTACTATCACAAGAGGGCAGTATTCTCATCAACCACAGCTGAATATAAAAAGACTGATCAGCATCTAGATTAAGTTCCCATGGTACAGATATTTTTTTTACAGTACTTGATGATTTCACAGTACATAATTTTACATTTACCCAGTAATTTTAATTCATGAAGTGTCGTTTTACCTCCAATACTGTTGCTTTTAACAGAGTAGCTGCTTTCAACACAGCAGCTGCTTTCTACACAGTAGCTGTTCTCTACACATGTGTGACTGGTCCGCATAAGTACATTATGGCACCAACCCTGTCACATACACCTGTATTTGTACAGAGTGTATGTGATAGAGTTGGCGCAATGATGTCATCATGCTGGGTCCCCGTATGTGGGCGTATCTGCATATGGGTGGACCTGCCTGGAGATGGATAGAGGAGCGGTGTCTGGGTTCCTAAGACCATTGAAAATATGTGTTTTCCGATGGTCTTAGGTGACCCCTGTGAAAGGGTCGTGACCCACAGGTTGAGAACTGCTGGTCTAAAGTAAGCTCAAGGGGTGAGTGTTTTTAAATTTAAATCATTAGATTCCAGGTTAAATAGATTTAAAAGGACAAAACAAAGAACCATCACAAATTTAAGCCCAAAGTACCTCTGATATCTTTTTTATTCCTCCCATCTGTAACAGCCTCCTGCTTTTGGTTTATCTCTCTGAAGCTTGTCCATTCTCTCAGGCCCACCTCAAATCCACCTCCTTCTACATTCTGTCCACTAAAGCTTCCCTTCAGACAAGTGCTCCTTTGACAGTTCTTTTCCTTGTCATTCACTGTTTCTAACAATTTTTACATTTAATTATATTTTATTAGTGTATTTTCCTTAAAAAAACAACAACAACGAAGTCCCTTAAAATCAGAAACCTCATGCCTTTTTTAAAAAAGATATTTTTATTGATTTCAGAAAGGAATGCAGCGAGAGAGAGATAGAAACATCAAAGATGAGAAAGAATCACTGATCAGTTGCCACCTGCATGCCCTCTACTGGGGAATGAGCCCGCAACCCAGGCATATACCCTGACCTGGAATTGAACCATGACCTCCTGGTTCATAGGCCAATATTCAACCACTGAGCCAAGCAGACTGGGTGAAACCTCATACCTTTATATCACTCAGAGGACTGTGCATGGGGCTGAGAACTCAACACAGATATTTATTGAGAAAGATTTCTCCAGCCATAGGGGTGCTTATAAAGTGAAAATAAGTTATTTAATTTTGTGATTATTCAGAAAACAGTTGCATCTTTCCTGTTGTCCTTTGCTATCGGGCACTTGGACAGAACATATGATTAAGATAAAATGCTTATTAATAGCTTGAGATATTACAAAAATGTCTTGGTCAAGTAGTATAGAGAACAGAATCAGAAGTATAACTTTACTTCTTACCAGCATTGTGCCTTTTTTTATAAGTTTCTTAACACGCCTAAGGTCAAATACATCATATACAATGGTACTAATGATGATACCTTTATGTGGGTTTTTGGACATTAAATAAAAAGATATATGGAAAATTACTCAGTGTAATGTCTTCTAAAAGGTGGGTACTCAATGAGCATTTTCTTTGTCAAAGAGTGTGAGAGTATTGTCTGTATTTAAGTCCAGTGAATACTATAAAAATGTATCTTAATCGTAAGTGAAATGTTTAATTGAGCTAGGAATTGTCCAGCAAGTACTATTTAATTTTTATTATTAGTCAGTGTTAGATAATTTAAATACTGTCTCTTTTTAAAAAAAATTTATCTTTATTGTTGAAAATATTACAGTTGTACCGTTTTACCTGCACTGACTCTCTCCACCCCACATGCACCTCCCCAGGCCTTCACCACACTATTGTCTGTGTCCATGGGCTATGCATATATGCATTAAGTTCTTTGGTTAATCTCTTCCCAACCCAACCCATCACCCTTTCCACCTCCCCTCTGAGATTCATCAGGTGGTTAAATACTTCTAAGATTCTGGATCTATTTTGTTCATCAGTTTATTTTGTTCATTAGAGTCCACATATGAGTGAAATCATGTGATACTTGTCTTTGACTAGGATATTTCACTTAGCATATACTCTCCAGGTCCCTCCATGCAGCCTGTCTCAAAGGTAAGAGATCCTTCTTTTTAGAGCTGCCTAGTATTCCATGGTGTAAATGTACCACAGCTTTTTTATCCACTCATCTATTGGTGGGCACTTAGGGTGTTTCCAGATTGTGACTATTGTAAATAGCACTGTTATGAACATAGGGGTGCATATATTCCTTCTGATTGGTGTTTCAGAATCCTTAGGATATATTCCTAGAAGTGGGATTTTGGGTAAAACGGCAGTTCCATTTTTAATTTTTTGAGAAAACTCCCTACTGTTTTCCATAGCCACTACACTAGTCTGCATTCTCACCAGCAGTGTACTAGGGTTCTCTTTTCACCACATCCTCTCCAGCACTTGTCATTTGTTGATTTGTTGATGGTAGCCATTCTGACAGATGTGAGATGGTACCTCATTGTTGTTTTAATTTTCATCTCTCTGGTGATTATTGACTTTGAGCATTTTTAAAATATGTCTCTTGGCCATCTATATGTCCTCTTTGAAGACATGTCTATTTAGGTTCTTTGCTCATTTTTTCATTGGATTGTTTGCCTTCATTTTGTTAAGTTGTATGGGTTCCCTATATATTTTAGAAATTAACCCCTTATCAGATGTATCATTGGCAAATATATTCTCCCATACAGTGGGCTCCATTTTTTTCATTTTGTAGATGGCTTCTTTTGCTGTGCTGAAGCTTTTTATTTTGATGTAGTCCCAATTGTTTATTTTCTCCTTTTTACCCTAACCCAAGGAGATGTATCGACAAACATATTGCTACAAGAGATGTCTGAGATTTTGCTGCCTATGGTTTCTTCTGGGATTTATGTGGTGTCACAACTTATATTTAAGTATTTTATTCATTTTGTGTTTGTTATTATGTATGGTGTAAGTTGGTGGTCTAGTTTCATTTTTTGGCATATATCTGTCCAATTTTTCTAGCACCGTTTATTTAAGTGACTGTCTTTACTGCATTGTATGCTCTTGCCTAACTTTGTCAAATATTAATTGAGCATATTGTTTTGGGTAAATTTCTGGGTTCTCTGTTCTGTTTTGTTTTTCTATATATCTGTTCTTATTCCAGTCCCAGGCTGTTTTGATTATAGTGGCTTTGTAGTATAACTTAATAACCAGTATTGTTATCCCTCCAACTTTGTTCTTCTTTCTCAAGATTTATGTGGCTATTCAGGATATTTTTTGGATCCATATAAATTTTTGGATTATGTATTCTAAATCTGTAATACATGATAATGGTATTTTAATAGGGATTTCATTGAATCTGTAGATTGCTTTGGGTACTATTGACATTTTAATGATGTTAATTCTACTAATCCAAGGACATGATATATTCTTCCACTTGTTCATGTCTTCCACTATCTTTTTTTTTTCAACTTCCTATAGTTTTCTTGAGTACAGGTTTTCTATCTCCTTGGTTAAGTTTATTCCTAAGTATCTTAATTTTTTGTTGCGATGGTAAATGAGATTTGTTTTACTTTCTCTTTTGAGAGTTTATTAATAGTGAATAAAAATGCCATCAATTTCTGAGTGTTAATTTTGTATCCTGCTACATTGCTAAATTTATGTATTAGATCTAGTAGTTTTTGGTGGAGTCTTTAGGGTTTTTTATGTATAGTAACATGTCATTTGTGAATAATGACAGTTTTACTTCCTCCTTTCCAATTTGAATGATTTTTTTTTCTTCTTATCGAATTTCTATGGCTAGGACTTTCAGTACTATGTTGAATAAGAGTGGTAAAAGTGGGCATCATTGCCTTGTTCCTGTTCTTAGGGGAAATGGTTTCATTTTTGCCCATTGTGTATGATGTTCAAAAGCATGGAGGCTAAAGAGGTTATTAAATAATGAATGGATTACCAATGAGATCAAGGAAGAAATAAAAATCTTCCTGGAAACAAATGAAAATGAACACCCAACAACCAAAAATCTGTGGGATACAGTGAAAGCAGTCCTGAGAGAAGTTCATAGTACTACAGGTCTACCTCAAAAAACAAGAAAAAAATTCATATAAATTACCTAACCCTAAAACTTAAATAATTAGAAAAAGAAAAATAAGAAAAGCCCAGAGTAAGTAAGAGGAAGGAAATAATAAATATCAGACTGGAAATAAATGGATAGAGACTAAAAAAATACAATTGTACAAAAGATCAATTAAACCAAGAGCTGGTTCTTTGAAAATACAAACACGATTGATGAACCTTTAGCCAGACTAATCAAGAAACAAAGAGAGAGGGCCCAAATAAATAAAATCAGAAATGAAAAAGGTAAAGTAACAACAGACACCACAGAAATACAAAGGATTGTAAGAAAATACTATGAGCAACTATATGCCAACAAACTGGACAATCTGGACTCAATAGACAAATTTATAGAAAAATATAATCTTTTAAAACTGAATCAGGAAGAATCAGGAAATATGAATAGGTTGATAACAACTGATGAAATTGAAGCGTGATAAAAAAAGAACTCCGAGCAAACAAAAGCCCTGGTCTGGACAGCTTCACAGCAGAGTTTACCAAACATTCAAAGAAGAACTAACATCTATCCTCCTTAAACTATTCCAAAATATCCAAGAGGAAGGAACACTTCCAAGCTCTTTTTATGAGGCCAGCATTACCCTATTTCCAAAACCAAATAAAGACACTACAAAAAAAGAGAATTACAGGCCTATATCCCTGATGAACATAGATGCTAAAATCCTCAACAAAATATTAGCAAATCAGAAAAAGCAATATATTAAAAAGATCATATACCATGACCAAGTGGGATTTATTCCAGGGATGGAAGGCTGGTACAATGGTCACAAATCAATAAACATGATATATCACATAAACAAATTGAAAGACAAAAATCACATGATCATATCAATAGATATAGAAAAAACAATCAACAAATCCAATACCCATTTTTGATAACTCTCAGCAAAGTGGGAATAGAGGGATAAATAAAGTTTCTTATAGCTAAGAAATATTTGACTTTTCATAGCAATATTATGAAGTATTAATGTTTAATTTTACATATGCGAAATTAAGACTTTGGGTAACTTGCTTAAGGCCATAAACCTAATTGAATTAATCAAACAAGACTCATGAGGCTTAAATATAAAAAGCAATTTTATTTTCATTTCTTTCTGTTCCTTGAAACCATCCCAAGAGAAAAGCTTAGAGGAAAATGAGAATGTTTTTTGTTTTTTTTTTGTTACTGGTAGATAGTAGACAGTCTAGGTCAATTTATTTCACAATCAGTTTAATTTATTAGTTAAAAATGTCCACTACCATATAATCATCAAAGCTTCCAATTTAGTCACAGGTAAAACTTCTTTGTCCTTTCGTTGGCTAGAGCCAGTGACCTCCAGCAAGGGCCTGTGGCAGCATCATCTCTCTTTTCAGGTACTGCCCCTCCATAGAAATAGAGCTTTGCACGTCCTGAAGATGATGAGGAACAAGCTAAGTGAGTAGAGTTAAAGGTGTAGGAGAATAACTTTTGACTGGTACTATTGTAACGTGGCTTTCTGCTCTCTTCCTCTCTTCCCTGAGAGATATTTAAAGCCCCTTTTGGTCTGGTGCTTCTGAGCAGCCTTTGGAGACCTCTACCACTTTCACTTGTTATTGCTGATGATTTTTCACCTATAATTTCCTAAATCTGGGCAAGTGAACTCTTTTCTGAAGGTCACTTACTCTTACTCAGACTCTAGGAATCCAGTCATTTAACTCATTATTAGCTGCACCAACTCTAAGTAGTGCAGGCTTATCTTAACCACATCAGCAATTCTCCTTCACATTGCCTTCAAAGCTGCTAGCTAGCCCATCCTTATGCTGCAGATTTCCTAGGCAGGAATAAGATGCTAATACAGTGTGTCTTATCACTACTTAGGGTACATATCAAACTCTGAGTGGTCCCTTTGAAGACTCTCACTAGGCTTAAGATGAAAGACAAGTACCTACTCCACCTCTTCTGCGTGTGCATGTGCGTGCATGTGTGTGTGTGGGTGTGTGTGTGTGTGTGTGTGTGCAGGCAGTGGGATGGGATGAGAGGGAGGTATTAATAACATAACAGCAGCTGTATCCTCAATTATCTACATACAAATCCCCAATACACATTCCCTCCACTACATCCAATCTACCACATCAAAATACGTTTACAATCTTAATATGGTGTATGGTTCAAAAGGCTTTCTTTACAAAATTTATGTATGGTTATTCACTTTTTAAACCAGAAATTTTAATGCCTGGAGTTTAAATCAAACCCTTATCTGTCTGGGGTCATGCTCTTTCCATTTTATAGAAGAAATCAGGTTAAAGGGTAGTTTGAGCCTTGTCCAGTGTGACTCGTTGGTTGAGTGTCCTCTTGTGCACTGAAAGGTCACTGGTTTGATTCCCAGTCAGGGAACATGCCCAGAATGCGGGTTTGATCACTGGTAGGGGTGTGTGCTATGCTTCTCTCTCACAGGGGTGTTTCTCTCTCTCCCTTGCTCCCTCTAAAAATCAATAACGTTTTAAATGATTGTTTGAGTTATTTACTCAGTTTAGGATCAGAGTGATTTCTGAAACATATGTATCATTTAAACAGTTAGAGAAGGCAGCAACAAGTCCTTTTTGTAGCTCCTTTGGTCAAATTCAATTATATTTTCTTATTTCCAGTACCATTGTATAACTAGAAACAATATATTCTTCAAAGGAATCAATGACAGAAATTGCAGAATGGAATCACCCAAACACAGAATGCAGAAGTGTAAGAACATCATCACACAAAACCCACAAGTCTTGCAAATCCTATATGATAAAAGCCGAATATGCTAAGTGTCTGACCGTTCGTTCGACTGTTCGACCAGTTGCTATGATGTGCATTGACCACCAGGGGGCAGATGCTCTGACCAGTAGGTTAGCTTACTGCTGGGGTCCTGCTGATCAGAACTGGGTGAGACGGGCTGGACATGCCCTGAAGCCCTCCCATTGTCCCTCCCTGGCCTCCATCTTGCACCAATGGGGTCCCTCAGCCTGGCCTGTGCCCTCTTACAATCCAAGACCCCTCGGGGGATGTTGGAGAGCTGGTTTCACCCGATCCCCCACAGGCCAGGCTGAGGGACCCTACAAGTGCATGAATCCATGCACCCGACCTCTAGTTAAATAATACAGGAGAAGTGGCTGCATTCTTGAGAAGATGCCATGTGGATGAATCCACAGCTGGGGCAGAAAAAAATAAAGAAAACAGTAAAATAAAATATACAACGATGCACTTAGGATAGGTTTTCAACCTGCTCAGGGAAATATTTCTTCCATTCTTATGGAATCTAATACAGCATATATCAGAAGGCATTAAGAATAAAAACATACAATGATTTAAGATTTTCACTAGATCTCTTGAAAGCTGCCAATTTACAAAGACATCAGGTAAAAGAGTGGTAAATGAAATAAAGAATATTGGGAGACGGGGAAGAAAACATGTGACATTTGTGTACACTTGGGCATAAATAAGAAGGCATAATGACACCACTTAAATGTCAAAACTTCTGAGAGTAGGATAGCATTTAGTCCAAGATAATGCTCCATATTTTCCTTCGGCATGCTTAAATTATTCAGTGTCTGAATAATAAGCAAATGAGAAAAGCTCCATTATGTCTCTATTATAATTTTGGAATCACTGTATTGAACATTGCTTCAAGCTATTTTTCTTATTCTTTTTTTCTTATCATCATCCTTTTAATTGTTTAGAGGGTTTTACATAGAAGGCCTATCAACAAGTTTCATATTGGGCAGCACGTTTTAAAAATATTTGTATGGAATAACTTCATATATAACATTCATTTCAGATGTACAATATGCTTATTTGATATTTGTATATATTGCAAAATGATTACCACAATTCATCTAATTAATATCTATAACCATACATAGTTACAAAAGTTTTTTATATGAAGAGAACCTCTAAGATCTGCTGTCAATAACTTTCAAATATATAACACACAGGATTATTAAGTACTAGAGGCCTGGTGCACAAAAATTTGTGCACTCGGGGGGGAGGGGGGGTCCCTCAGCCCGGCCTGTGCCCTCTCGCAGTCTGGGACCCCTTGGAAGATAACAACCTGCTGGCTTAGGCCTGCTCCCAGGTGGCAGAGGGCAGGCCCAATCCCTAGGTGCAGCCCCTGGTCGGGCTCAGAGCAGGGCCGATTGGGGAGTTGGAGCACCGCCCCATCATGCACAGAGCAGGGCAGATTGGGAGGTTGTGATGCCACCCTCAGTCACGCTCAGGGTAGGGCCGATTGGGGGGTTGGGGCACCGTCCCCTGTCACACTCAGGGCAGGGCCGATGGGGAGGTTATGGCTCTACCCCGTCACACACAGAGCAGGGCCCGTGGGGGGGGGGTGGGGAGCTCCCCCCTATCAGGCACAGAGCAGGGCTGCTCAGGGAGTTGGGGCGCTGCCCCTTTTCACGCTGATCCCAGTGCCGGGAGGCATATTACCCTTTTACTATATAGGGTAGAGGCGTGGTGCATGGGTGAGGCCATCAGGTTTGCCCTGAAGGGTGTCCTGGATCAGGATGGGGGTCCCCACTGGGGGGCCTGGCCAGTCTGGGTGAGGGGCTAAGGGCTGTTTTCAGGCTGGGAGTGACTGAAGTTCCCAACCGCTCCTTTTTTTCTTTTTCTTTTTTTTATTCTGGGTCAGCTTTACCTTGAGGCTTGGCTCCAGCTCTTAGGCCTCTGCGGCTGAAAGTAGGTTTCTGGCCTGTGCTTACAATGTTGCGAATATGCTGGCTGAAGTCCGGCGGTATTTGTTAGAATGTTTCTTAAACTGCCCGCTCAGAGGCCTGCAGCCACAGGCGGGGAACATTGGTTTCCTCCAACGATCCTCTGTCACTGAGGCAAGCAAGCCTCATGTTAGTTTCAAGCTGCCTGGCTGCCGGCCGCCATCTTGGCTGACAGTTAATTTGCATATCTTGCTGATTAGCCAATGAAAAGGGTAGCAGTCATACACCAATTACCATGTTTCTCTTTTATTAGTGTAGATAGTCATCATGTGGCACCTTACAACCCATGGCTTATTTATTTTATAACTGGGAGTTTGTCCCCCTTTCTCTCATTGCTCCCACCCTCACCCCTGCCTTTGGCAAGTACCAATCTCCTAGTGTCAGTATCTATGAGCAATTATTTTTATGATTTCACACATAAATGAAATCATACTGTATTTGTCTTTCTCTGTCTGACTTATTTCACTTAGCATAATGGCCTTAACGTCCATTCATGTTGACGGAAATGTCAAGATTCCCTTCTTTATGGTTGAATAATATGACATTGTAGATATATACCAGGGCATTTTTATCAGTTCATCCACCTAGGTTGCTTCCATATCTTGGCTATTGTAGAGAATGCTTCAAGAAACACTGAGGTGCAATATCTTTTTAAATTATTATTTTTGTTTTCTTTGGATAAATACCCACGAGGGAAGTTGCTGGATCATATGGTAGTTTTATTTTAAATTTTTAGAGTATCTCCACACAATTTTTCTTGGTACCTGCACCAATTTTCAATCACACTAACAGTGCATGAGGATTCCCTTTTCTTCATATACTGGCCAACACTTGTTATTAGTTATCTTTTTGATTATAGCCATCTGGCATGTGTGAGGTAATATCTCATTGTGATTTGGGTTTGATTTCCCTAATAATTAGTGATGTTGGGCATTTTTCATATATATGTTGGCCATCTGCATGTCTTTTTTGAAGGCATGTCTACTCATGTTCTCTGCCTATGTTTTAATCAGGCTGTTTGGGTTTTCTTATGTTGTGTTATGTGAGTTTTTTTATATGTTTTAGATATTAACCCCTTATCAGATGTATCATTTACAAATCTCTACTACCATTTAATAATTGTGTGTATGCTTTTTTGTGTGTTCAGAGGCTTTTTAATTTAATGTAATCCCATTTATTTATTTTTGCTTGTGTTTGCCTTGCTTGAGGAACCATATCTAGAATGACATTTCTAAGACTGACATCAAAGTGCTTACTACCTATTATTTTCTTCTAGAAGTTCAATGGTTTCTGGTCTTCAAGTCTAACAATTTTTAGTATATTTTTGTATATGGTGTATGAGAGTGGTCATCAGTTTCATTTACTCTTTCTAATTAAAATAGTACTCTGTGTTGTATCTTTTGATTTTGTTGATAGTTTCCTTTGCTGTGCAGAAACTTGTTTGGTTTAATGTAGTCTCACTTGTTGATTTTTTTTTCTTTTCTTGCTTTGGCTTTTGGTGTCAAATCCAAAAAGTCATCACTAAGACCAATGTCAAGGAGCTTATCACCTGTTTCCCTCTAGGAGTTTTATGGTTTTATGTCTTATGTTCAAGTCTTTAGTGTATTTTGAGGAGAGGGAGGGAGGGAGGGAAGGAGGGAGGGAGGGAGAGAGAGAGGGAGAGAGAGAGAGAGAGAGAGAGAGAGAGAGATGAGAGACACACATTATCTGTTGCCTCCCACATGTACCTTGACTAGGGCCAGGGATTGAGCCTGCAATCCAGGTATGTGGCCTTACCTGGTAATTAAACCTGACACCCTGCAGTACATGGGCCAACACTCTAACCACGGAGGCATACCGACCAGGGCTGGAATTGTTTTCTTCTTTTTTTTTAGTTCATTTTTAGTGTATAAAAATGGAATAGCTTTGTATTGATTTTTTTTATCCTGAAACTTTATTGAATTTGTTGATTAATTCAGACAGTTTGTTGATGGAGTCTTTAGGGTGTTCTACTTGTAATATCATATTATTTGTACATAGTGATAGCTTTACCTCTTCCTTTCTGATTATTTATTTGCCTAATTGTTTTGTCTGGGACTTCCAATACTATGTTGAAAAACGTTAGCAAAAGTGATCATCATTCTTGTCTTGTTTCTGATCTTAAAGGAAAAGCTTTCAGCTTTTCACCACTGAAGATGATGTTAGTTGTGAGTTTGTCATATATGGCCTCTACTATGTTGAGATATGTTCCCTCTATACCTACTTTGTTAATAGTTTTTTTAAAATCATAAATAGATGGTGAATTTCATCAAGTGCATTTAGTAAGATGATAATATAATTAAAGTCCTTTGTTTTGTTAATGTTGTTTATCACATTGGTTGATTAATGGATATTGAAATATTCTTGCATGCCTGGAATAAATCCCTCTAGATCAGCCGTGGGCAAACTACAGCCTGTGGGCCGGATCCGGCCCATTTGAAATGAATAAAACTAAAAAAAACAAAAAGACCGTACCCTTTTATGTAATGATGTTTACTTTGAATTTATATTAGTTCACACAAACACTCCATCCATGCTTTTGTCCGGCCCTCCGGTCCAGTTTAAGAACCCATTGTGGCCCTCGAGTCAAAAAGTTTGCCCACCCCTGCTCTAGATCATGGTATATGATTCCTTTAATTTATTGTTGAATTAGATTTGCCAATACTTTATTGAGGATTTTTTTAAATCTATGTTCATCAGGGATATTGGCTTGTAATGTTCTTTTCTTGTGGTATCTTTGTTTGGTTTCGTATCAAGGTTAATGCTGGCCTAATAGAATTCCCTCCTATTCTATTTTTTGGGTGAGTTAAAAAAGGATTGGTATTAGTTCTTCTTTAAATATTTGGTAGAATTATTATTCAGATAATCTGACCAGAATATGTATAGCTTTTTATATGTAAATCATATCTAAATAAAGTGGTTTAACAGAATAGGAACAAGTTTTGACCAGACACCTCACCAAAGAAATTGAATAAATTGTAAATAAACATATGAAGTGATGGTTAACATCGTATGTTGTTAGATAATTATTAATTAAGATAACATTGTGACACTGCTGCACACCTATTAGAATAAAATCATGTCCTGGAAAGGATGTACAGCAACAGGACTTTTCAACCACTGCTGGGGGACACTGGACTTGTAGCCACTTGGCAAGATAGATTGGTATTTTTCTACAAAGCTAAATAGGTTTACCATATAATTTAGTATTTGTATTCCTATGTATTTACTCAATTTAATTGAAAATTTATATCCATAAAACATCTGCACACTATTGTTTATAGTAGATATATTCATAATTGCCCAATGTTGTAAACAACCAAGATATTCTTTAAAAGGTGACTGGGTAACCAAGCTGTGATGCATCTATAAAATTAAATATTGTTCAGGAATAAAATGAAATGAACTATCAAGCTACCAAAAGACACAGAGGAGCCGAAACCGGTTTGGCTCAGTGGATAGAGTGTCGGCCTGTGGACTGAAAGGTCCCAGGTTCGATTCCGGTCAAGGGCATGTATCTGGGTTGCGGGCATATCCCCAGTAGGAGATGTGCAGGAGGCAGCTGATCGATGTTTCTCTCTCATCGGTGTTTCTAACTCTCTATCTCTCTCCCTTCCTCTCTGTAAAAAATCAATAAAATATATTTTAAAAAAAAATAAAGACACAGAGGAGCCATTCATGCATTTTGATAACTGAAAGAAACCAGTCTGGAAATGAAATGACTACACACTGTTTGGTTTCAACTATATGGCATTCTAGAAGTGGCAAAACTATAAAAACTGTAAAAAAGATCATTGGTTGTCAGGGATCTGGGGGAAGAAGAGGAGGGATGAATAGGTGGAGTAAAGGGTAATTTTAGGGAGTGAAACTATTCTGTATGACACTGTAGTGGTGGGAACATGATATTAGGCATTTGTGTAAACACATGGAACTATACAACACAAAGAATAAACCCTAAATTACACTATAGACTTTAGTTAATAATAATGTATTGGTGTTGGATCATCAGTTGTAATAAATATACCACACTAATAACAGGGGAAACTGTGAGCAGGGGAGAGAAGGTGTATACAGAAAATCTCTTCATTATCTGCTTAATTACTTGAAAACTTTAAACTATCTAAAAACTAAAGTCCATTAATTTTTAAAGAGAATAAAAAAGAAGAGATACTGCACCAGTAAAATATTGAAATGCCAATATACTAGAAAACATGATAATTTCAAGGGAAACATCAGAAGCACTTTATTCAAAGTAATGTCCATCACTAGCTACACATTTCCCCCATCTTTCAGGTAATTTGTGGATACCATCCCAATAGAACTTTTCTTGTTTTGGAGGCAAACCATTCAGAGACCCAATTGTCTACTTCTTCGTTTGTTTTGAAGTGCTGCTCAGAAAGTGTGTGTGCCATCGGTCAAAACAAGTGGTAATCTGAAGGAGCAAGGTCTGGTGAATACGGTGGGTGGGGTAATACTTCCCAGGCAAGATCTTTTAACGTGTCTTTAACTGGTTTTGAAGTGTGTGATGGTGCGTCATCATGAAGCAAAATTACTTTGCCGTGTCTTCTGGCACATTCTGGTCATTTTACGATAAAAGCGTGGTTCAAATTGATTATTTGTTGTCTGTAGCAATCAGTATTAACGGTTTCACCTGGTTTTAGAAGCTCATAATACACCACACCTTCCTGATCCCACCAAACGCAGAGCATTGTCTTCTTTCCAAAGCAATTTGGTCTTGCAGTTGATATTGGTGGTTGACCTGAATCAACCCATGATTTTGTGCATTTGGGATTCTCAAAATAAACCCACTTTTCATCGCCAGTCACAATTCGATGAAAAAAAAGACTTTCTTTCATGCCATTGAAGCAACATTTTATTGATGACTTTTTTGGTTTTCCATTTGTCTCTGGTTCAGTTGATGTGGCACCCATTTTCCTTCCTTTAAAATCTTCCCCATTGCTTGTAAATGATCGGAAATTGTTTGCTGAGCAACGTTTAATCTTTCTGCAAGTTGTTTTTGAGTTTGACACGCATCTGCATCCAATAATGTTTGTCATTGTTGGTATTTAAATTTTTTCAGCTGACCTGGATGTTCTTTGTCTTTCACATAGAAATCATAAATTTTAAAGCATTTAAACCAGTGTTCACAAGTATCTTGAGATGGAGCATGTTCACCATAAGCTTCCTGAAGTATATGACAACTTTCTCTTCAAAATAAAGTAATGAATTAAAACTTCCCACAAATACCCTTTTTTGGCACAAAATTTAACATTTTTAAGCATAAAAATATCTATGATGTTAACACCTTTAGCAAATTTGACATATGAAGTTTTGAAGCTTGCTGTCAATACAACAAAATAGCATACATATCAAATTGCATATATATGAACATATGTGTAACTCCATCTATTAAAAACAATCCGCATTAGTAACCAGTACACCTAGTAAATGCTATAAGAGATCAACTTACTTGTTTTTCTGCTTTACCTAGCCACAACTGCTTAGAAGCAGCTGATTAGAAATAAAAATTTCAATGGGTAGGTGTGAATAAATTTGTAGAAAATTATATATATATGTGTGTGTGTGTGTGTACATATATAATTTTATAGATAAGCTGATATCTACTATATATAATATATATATATATATATATATATATATATATATATATATACAGATTAGCAGCCTAGAACAACTTGGCATAGGAAAAATAAACCTATATCCTTTTGATGGCTATTAACACGTTAAGCACCAAGCCTGTTTTGTCTTCCTTTCCATTTAGCCCGCGATATCCAATTTCACCAATATGCTGGCGGCACCAGTGACTGACTGGTCTGGACAGGAAGTATAGTGTCAGTCACTGGTGACTGACATGGCGCTTAATGTGTTAATAGAATGTGCCATTTAGGTTACATTTTATCTGTAAGTAAAAGAACATTCAGACTTCAATCTGCTTAAAGTTCATGTAAAGCCTTTATCTCATGTAAGAAATATTGATGGGATATACATTTGATTTAACTGAATATCAGGAATGCTTTTGTCTCTAATGATAGAAACACCAAAAAAGAAATAATGCCCTCTACAAAATAAAGGTTTTATTTATTTTTCTCACTATTAAAAGTCTACATTCTAGATTTTGGCGGTTGTTAGGCTTTGGTTCACGGTGTCAATGATAGTTAAGGCCTCTATAATCTCTTGTCTTTTTCTTTCATGTTTGCCATGTTGTTAAATGGCTTCTTTGTCTCAAACATCACATGGCTTTTCCTGTCAGGAATAGGAACAGATCAGAAACAAAGAGTACATTTCATGTAAATCTGTTTCCCTTTTAAAACATTTTCCAGAATGCTTCGCCCACCAACCGTTCAAGTTATATCTCACTTGCCACAAAAATATAACATGGTCTTCCATTTGCAAAGAATGCTGGACAGTGTACATATTTTAGTTAATCTCATTTATGACCCCAAAAACATCAGAGTTTTGTTAGTAAGTGGACCTGACTCCATCATAGCAAATTCACTGTAAAAGTTCCAGAATTAATCACATCCAGGCTTGAGAAAATCCAAAGTCTGAAAGTACTCTTTTATTTGGTAATATTCTCTCTCAGAGCAAGAACTATGTTCCCAAATGCCCCTATCCACACCAGAATTTTATTTATTGACTAGAAGAGGCCAAAACCTGATGCTTAAACTAAGCTTTTCCAAGGAAAATGGTTGCTCTATTATGATTAATATTCACAAAATCTAAATTCTGGCATCAAAGAATTAGGGAACATTTGCTAAATAGGTATCCAAAAATGTTTACTAGAGTGTTACCGTGTGATGCAATAAATAATATTCTAAATATCAGCTCTGGATGGATCAAACATATTGACTTTTTTGATAACTTGTTTCTTTATTTAGAAATTTTACTTCTGTGAAATTCTTAATTTCCTGGTGAAAAATAAAGCAGTCACTCCCATATACTAGTTATTAAAAATATGTTCATATTTTCTCACAAGGTTGGTATTTGGGAATATGGCAAGTGGGACGTTTGGTAATGTCTCCTCAGAATGAAGCACCATTCCTCATGCTGAATGGTTGTGTTTGCTGTTATAGATCGTGCTGTTTATCCTGAGCTTCTAGATTAGCATACTAAGGACGATAATTGGTTTGTGTCATAATATAATAAGAGCACACTCTTATATATCACTGGTTGAGCACATTTTAGTCATGTTACATTCATTTTTGCATTATAAGCATATGAGAGAAGTGCCATTTACTCTTTACTGCCTCGGAAATGTATCCAAGGTCATACAACTAGGAAGTGGCAAGCCTAAGATTGGAATCCAGTCTGGACTTCATATGTTTTTGTGTTCTTACATGCTTCATATACTCCCTCCTTCCTTTATGACAGGTGTTTTTTGATGCTCAGCAAAGGAGCTAGTGTGTACTAAATTGATCCAAGGATCAGAGTTCCCATTTAGAGATATTACTTTGTACAAATCATCAAACAAACATTGTTTTGATTGATAGCAATTATGTAGTTGTATTTCGCTTATTTTCTGTTCTTTCTTCTTTTTGGCTGATGGTATACTAAAAATAAACTAGTTTTCCTACATTTTTTAAAATTTACTTTTTATTTATTTTATTACTTTTAATTTTTATTGTTGAGTGTATCATAGATATACCTCATCTCCCCCGCCCTTTAACGCCCCCTACCTGGCTCCCGCCCAACCCCAGGCCTTTACTGCACTATTGTCTGCATCCATAGGCTATGCATATGTGCATATAAGTGCTCTGAATTTATTGGGGTGACAATGGTTAATAAAGGTTTACAGTTTCAGGCGCACAATTCCACAAGATATCATCTGTACAATGTATTGTGTATTCATGACCCCAAGTCAAGCCTCATCCTATCACCATTTATCCCCCCTATGCCCTCCCCACTTCCCCACACCCTTACCCCTGGCAATCTGTTGTCTGTGTCCATGAGTTTGTTGTTTTCTTTTTTGCTCAATCCCTCTATCCCCTCACCCAGCTCCCCAAATCCATCCCCTTGACAGCTGTCAGCCTACTCTTTATCTATGAGTCTGTCTCTATTTTTCTCGTTAGTTTATTTTGTTCATTAGATTTCACATGTAAGTGAAATCATATGGTACTTGTTTTTCTGACTGGTTTATTTCACGTAGCATAATGCTTTCTAGGTCCATCCATGCTGTCACAAAGCATAAGATTTCTTTCCTTTTTAAAGGCTGAGTAGTCTTCCATTGTATAAATGTACCAGTTTGTTTTATCTGCTCACTACTGAGGGACAATTGTGCGTCCTTCCAAATCTTCGCTATTGTAAATAATGCTGCAATAAACATAGAGGTGTATACATTCTTTCAAATTGGTGTTTGGATAAATTCCCAGAAGTGGAATTGCTGTGTCATAAGACAGTTCCATTTTTTTAATTATTTGGGGTAACTCCATACTGTTTTCCACAGTGACTGCATCAGTCTGTATTTTAACCAATAGTGCACAAAGATTTCTTTTTCTCCACATCCTTGCCAAAACATGTTTTTTGATTTATTGCTGATAGCCATTCTGACAGGTGAGAGGTGATATCTAATTGTGGTTTTAATTTTCATTTCTATGATGATTAGTGATGTTGAGCATCTTTACATATGTCTATTGGTCATCTGTCTATCATCTTTGGAGCAGTGTCTACTCAGGTACTCTATCCATTTTTAATTGGATTTTTGTTGGGGAAATTGAACAGATCCATGCCAAATAATGAAACTAGGCCACCTTCTTATACCATACACAAGAATAAACATAAAATGGATTAAAGATGTAAGTGTTAGATTCAAAACCATAAAAACCCTAGATGAAAACATAGGCAGTAAAATCTCGGACACTTCTTGTAGGAATATTTTTTTCTGCTGTATATCCTCAGGCAAGAGGAACAAAAGAAAAAATAAACAAATGGGACTACATCAACTAAAAAAATTTAGCACAGCAAAGGAAGCCATTAACAAAATGAAAAATAACCCCCTGAAATGGGCGACAATATTTCCCAATGATACAGCTGGTAAGGGGTTAATACCCAAAATTCATAAAGAACTTATACAACCACACACACACACACACACACACACACACAATCTTTGAAGGTAAAACGTGGAGGAGACAACTTATCCCTACAAATGTACTATTGCTTTGATAAATTGCCTCCAATAGTGTGAACTTGGAGAGGCATATTAAGGCAAACAAGTTGCCTAGTGCAGAATCAGATTTAGAGTTGAATAAGAATATCAAAACTTCAGCTTTTTAAAGAGTAGCTAGGAAAGCTCTTACCTACCAAAAAGCATCATTGAGAGCTAGTCTCACTTCAAGGCCGTGAAAATTTTATCTAAAGTTAGGCAAGAACTGGGAAGCAATGCCAAGAGCTAGGGAACTGAGCCTGGTTAGAAGTTAGATATTGCAGTTTAAGGAAAGGTTCCAGGGATAAACACAAACCAAACCAAAATAATCAGAAACACAAACCAAATAACTAGAAAATTAGAGGAAGGTCTAGTAATAAACACAGGAACAGCAACAAAACAGAGGTGTCAGTTAGTCCTCCATAGAAAGACAGTTCCCTCACTAGCAGACACTTCTAGCAAGGGAACTATCACTTTACGATTCAGAGCAATCTTGGATTGTGAATGGGTTAGGTCCACCAGCATATCTGATGACAGGTGAGCTATAGGACAACACAAAGGTGGACCTGAGAACAGGTCTCCAAGTTGCACATTAAAAAATATATATTTTTTATTGATTTCTGAGAGGAAGGGAAAGGGAGAGAGAGAGAGATAGAAACATCAATGATGAGAGAGACACATCCATTGGTTGCCTCCTGACCATAGCATGGGATTGAGCCTGCAACTGAGGTACGTGCCCTTGACCAGAATTAAACCGTGGGCCAACACTGACCACTGAGCAAAACCAGCTTGAGCCAAGTTGCACATTTTTGTTCACTTAATAAGCTCCTTTAAATAGCCTTTTGGTTAAAATGCAATATCTAACTTAATAATTTTCTATTGTAGCTTTGTTAACACATGGATTTTAACGTCTTTAAAATCTTTTTAATACTACAAGTTCAGGATAATTTTCAGAATATAAAAAAAAAATCACTGATGATGTTTGAATATCAAAATGATACTGAAACTCCACTGACATCCTTTACTCAGATATTCTGTAATGGTATAAAACAATGATAATATCTAGTGTGAGCTAGGATCAAGAGAAATAGTCATTACCATCCTTGTTCTAAAAGACATTTTGGCAATATATTTCAAAAGCCTCAAAAACCTGCCAACCTATTGACCTAAGAATTCTATTAGTAGGAGTTTAATTAAAAATTAATCAAATAAATACATGCAAACACATGTTAAAAGTTCATAGCACTATGACTTGTAATATTAAAATTTTTGGAACAACTACATTACCAATAATATGGCTTATCCTATATAATAAAATCCTAATATGCAAATCGACTGAATGGTGGAATGACCAGTCGGCGGGGGGCAGGGCCGGCAAGCAATGGCACCAGGCCAGCCAAGGTGGGTGCCAGCAGGCAGAGGGAGGGGACGGCTATTGGGGGGCGGTGGTGACCAGCAGCAGTGGAGGGGTTATGGTGGGGGCAGGGCCAGCCACTCGCCAGCCAGCACCTTCCCCGAACCCCTGCCAGTGGCCTCCTGCAGAGGAAGGCTGGTGGTGGTGCAATGCGGGTTGGGGCCCCTGATTGGCCCGCTGGTCACCTCCCACAGAGAGAGGCCAGTCTGCGGCTTAGGCCTGCTCCCCCCCAGGAAACGGGCCTAAGCTGTCAGTAGGACATCCCCCAAGAGCTCCTGGACTGCAGGAGGGTGCAGACTGGTCTGAGGGACCCCCTGAGTGCATTAATTATCATGCACTCGACCTCTAGTTTAAAATAATCATATATATTCAGGAATAGGAATGCTATGAAACCAATAAAACAGACGTAGATTCTCTCTGGGTGGTAATATAATAAAATATTAAGTGGCAATTACTAACGTATTCCTTCAGACTGTAGCTGGAGCTTGCATATTATAGTGGGTGATAACATTTACAAGCTTTTCTTTCTCATATCTTTTTTTGACCTATTTAAATCTATATTGTTGTTTTTCTTAGTGTTGATTTTGGTATTCTAAATTATTTCTAAACTTATATAAATTGTCACCTTTAATTGATACCCTCTTGACTCTGAAACCCTACATAAGTGGCAAACAGCAACTTATTCTATTTCACACCTTCTTTGCCCCTTTCCAAATATCGGTTGGCTATATCTTTTCTGTGGTGTCTGGGCATATAACTTTTTATCTTACTCTCTTCATTCTATGGTTCACATTTATTCTATTCTTTGTTCTAAAGTTAAATATAATTTATTCACACTGCCGATCCTTTTCTGGTAGGGTTTAAAGTCACTTATTGGTTTTATGAAGTCCGTTCTTCAGTAATTTCCTCAAGGAAGACTCATAAGAAAAATATTCCCTGACTTGTTGTAAAGTCAAACACTTTCATTTTTACCCTTTCTACTGGAATGTCGGCTTGGATGAACAAAAAAGCCTAGTGCACACTTTTTTCTTAAGTGTTTTGTGGTGCTCTCCCCATTTTTTTCTGGTGTTGAATGTTGTTGTGAGGAAACCTGAATCAAATTGTTATCTTTTTCACTAAAAAGTAACTTGAACCCCCCTGCTTAGTTAACCGAAAGATTACACTTTATTTTTTTAAATTCAGTAAGTTTATCAGAATATGTCTTGCTTTTAAATGTTCTGTGTTGTTTTTCCCTGAGATATTTTTTCATGGTCCTCAATTTTAATTTGAGTAGTCTTTTTAAAAATATTTTTTTATGGATTTCAGAAAGGAAGGGAGAGGGAAAGAGAGATAGAAACACCAATGATGAGAGAGAATTCATTGATTGGCGGCCTCCTGCACACCCCACACTGGGGATCAGCCCACAACCTGGGCGTGTGTTCCGACCTGGAATCAAACCGTGACCCCTGGTTCAGAGGTCTATGCTCAACCACTGACCCATGCTGGCTGGGCTAGTCTTTTTTATTTTTTATTTTTTTAGGAAAGCTTTTAAAATATTTTCTTCAAACAATTGTACTGTTATATTGTTTTGATTTTTTTTTAGTGTTTCAATTTTTGCATTTATCATTTTCTGCCTAGCTTTTAAAAATTCTTATTTTCTTTTATTTTGACCACTTTTTATACTTTATCCTACAAGTATCCCACAGGATATAATATTCTTTTTGTTTCCTTCAATTTTGTCTTCCTTTCTGTGATTAATTTTCTACTTCTTTCCTGAATCTTGTCAACTAAATGTCAAGATATTATAATTATTAAACATTTCTTAAATGGAATTTGTATTTTTCAAATGTCTCATTTAACTCTGAGAAGCAAATATCTTCTATTCCCTGAATTATCAAACTATAATTATTGTGATCAAATTGAGCATTGAAAGCTATTAAAGCTGTGGTATAATCTCCTCTCCTGTGACATTTAAACAGGTCTCCCATTATCTTTTAGGTATAATCCACCTTATCTAAAGGACTAATCAGATTCTTACATAAAATGCTTCCATATATTAATACATTTAAAGTCCTATTTAATACAAAGACAGTTTAACTTGCTTCATGGACAACTATGCATCTTTTAACCTGCTTCAAGTCTTTGCTGATGTTATATTCTTTCCCTAATATTTTCAGAAGTTTTGTGATTTTTAAAGTATTTACTATTTTTAAATGAATCTAGATAGATTCAGCAAGTTATACTGGGCCCGATTTCTGTAAGGAGCTGTTATCTTCTGACTCATGACCCTTAAAGTTCCAAGTGATTTAATTCTTTCTCTTAAAGTGATATCAATATTATTAGTCACTCATTTGTTAATTTTTTAGAAATGTATTACCTATAGTATATAAACACTGGTAGATTCTATAAAATGAATTCTACAAAGATGAATAAGACAGAGTAGCAGAATTTCAAAAGCACATAATCCAGGAGAAACATGCAATTCAATAAAAAATGAGATTAAAAATGAGTGATGAGAGCTATAGTAAAAGAACAATGAGTTGTTTTGCAAAATAGGGATGGAAGAGATTATTTCCAAGTGGATGCACGCAGCCTCTTTAGTGATCTAGATGTCTTGTTAAAAGGGAGAGATTCCTCATTCCTTGATTTTTTTTTAAATGAAGGTGGTTATGACACAGTGGGTCTGGGACTTATACTAGAGAATAGTCTGTGTATAGACCAGTTAATTTCTCTTTGTTTAGCAACCTGCATCCTGATCCTAGCAATCCCCTTACAAAAAATGGTTCTAGTAACCATGAAAGAGCACGAAGATTGCCTTCTGATAACTTGGGGATAGTAACTTCAGCTTTATGTATGAAGGATGCAAGTTTACTCACTGGTTGATGGCTCCATTTGTCATGCTATATTGGCAATATTGCATTGACCTAATTATAGTCATTTATAATTACATTGCTCACAATGTCACCATGACTTAAGTTTTCTAAAAGTTAAAGGAGACAACATTCAGTAATCAATATTACATTTAAGGAACAGTATCTAATCCAATCACCCTTGCTGAATAGAGGATGACTTTGTACTGATTAGATCATTTCAAAAGTCAGATTCCTCAGTTAATCATTATGCTGACACTGAGCAGAGACTTGAGGTTGATGATTCTTTTGCCAAGTTTTTGGAATTCATTGGCTAATGATGCATTCTCAGGTGCTCATCTTTTCCTTCTATAGCATTCTGCTTCACACTTAGATCTAGTAAGGAATATGTGCATAAGAGTCTTGCTCATTTCTCCAAACATTGCTATTATCAGTTATTATAATCTGGCCAGAGCCAGCTAAATGAAACTTAAAAAAAAAAAAAAAAGGAGAAATGAGTTTCAGAAAATAGCTGACTCCAGGAAATCGAAACTTAAGGGAAATGCATTTATTCTGAAAAGCATCTATTAATCAGGACTCTGTCTGCTTGATTTAAAGCTCTTTTGGTAAAAAGCAACAGAAATCCATTTAAACTAACTTATGTATAAAAAGGAATTCATTATAAGAACGAGGAAGTATGCCCTGAGCCCTGTGGAAAAGTCACAGCAGGACTGATATCAGAACATGGGGATATCAGGTACCAAGGCAGATAGTCTCAATTTGTATGTCTCTCTGTATTTCTTCCTAATTATCTCTTGGGTTTGCCTTTTGCATTCAAATTCTGTTCTCTTCCCTCGTGAGATTTGATGTGTTCATAATGAAAGTGCAAGTGTTATAGTTTTTTTCTTCCAAGTCCAAATGTTATTGAACACTGATGTGTGACCTAATCCCAAGTTTGTGAAAGAAAGGTCTTAATCGGCACAGTGTAAATCAGGTATCCACCCCACGTGCTTTCAGATACGGCCAGTTATGCTCACGTAGTGTAAGCACAGCTCACTTGTGGGGAGTTTCTACAAAGTCTCCCCTCCTTGAGAAACTGCTTGAAAGTTTCCGCTATCCTTGCTCTAGAAAGGACTTTTCTTGAGAGGATGAGAGTTTCCATGAGTTGTTTAACATCATACAGCTGGCAAGTGGCAAAACTGGCAACAGCCTTAGGTCTGTCTGTCTCCTTACAAAGTCCCTCTCCCCCTTATTTTTGCCAAATTCACAGATGAAACAAATGTATTGAAGTTTGTTCTCTACTAATTTTAAGACAAAGTGTACAGGTAGAGCGGTTCACAGGGTACAGGTAACAGAGACAGTCTGAGAGAAACTTCAGTGTGAGGAACACTTTGCACATTTTGGGAAGTGACATGAAGGCTGGTCTCATAGCAAAACTGCAGAGGCCTTCGACACCTGCCACCCAGAATCCTGCTGAAGGGAGTGAGGTGACCAATGCACCTCCCTGAATTCATCTCTGAGTTGTCGCAGGGACCAGGATTTCCCCGCACTATGCCCACTCAGTGAGCACAGGGAACCAGTAGTGACCATTCCTATAAGAGAGAGGCCTCTTCCACTGGGCAGCATTATTTGACACACCCCATCCGCTGAAACGTCTTTAGAACTATGCTGCAGCCCGAAACTCTCCTCACCCGGTACTCCTTCCAGTCCTCTTCATTCAAAGGTATCAAACCTGCATCTCACCTGAATCTCCTACCTACCTCTTCCCTTTCTCTGCATCCTTCATAGGTGTTTCCTTCAACCTATTACATGCATAACCTTATCAAGGCATATTCTTATTAGGAGATGTGATGACACAAACATTGTGGAGGAATATTTTAAAAATAAAAAAAGATAAAGCTGTATTAAAATGAAAGATGGAAACAATTGGAAAAATATTTAAATAGATTTTCTTTCCGTATTGTTTGTGGGAAGTTATAGGACTTTCCACTGATTTTATTGGAATGTTAAGAATAGCATTTATTGTTTTTCCCTCTTGAGGAAAACACACACATGGCACATGTAACACATATTGAAAGAACAAAAATGCAGAATGTTAAAACTACAAAGTGAAATTAACTCATGAATTACTATTATTACCTTTTGATACATTTTCCAGTCTTCTGGTTATGGCTCTTTTTTTTTTTCTAATTAGGATTAAATTAAACTATTTGAATATTTTGTGTTCACTAACCTTATATTTTCAATGCTTTCCATGTCATTAAATCTGTATTTTCTTCTTAATTAATGCAGATTTAAACTTAGGGTTTTCTAAGAATTTTGTGTTATAGCCTTCTTTTCATTCTTAGTGAACCTTCTGAACAAAAGCTGCAAGTGGGGTTGATTGTAAAAAAAAAATGATGATATAGCTACCTAAATGGTGTTTTTTGTGTTGGAGGAAAAGTGTCAACCCAACACCAGGATTGTGGTAGGGATAAGGGTGGTCTAATGACCACAGAAAATATGGCGATAAGGAGACAGGAGATGAATTAATGGTTTTGTCTTTCGGAATTGCACTAAAGCCTTCCTCTCCGAGGCCAGTGCTCTGGGGAGGCTCCCTCAGACTGTAACATGGGCCTTATCTATAACTGATTGCTTGGACTGCTGTCCTTCACCAGAGGGCTCTGACCATTGTTTGCTCACCATTCCTCTCACCCATGAGCAGCCTATTGGAAATCGCAGGATGGCCCAGGCTCTTTACTGCCCACACATCTCCAAATGACATTCCCGCCCGCAGATGCATCATTCTGTGAAGCAAACCAATGTCATTTCCTTGTTGGGGAAAACTAACAGGACACATTACACTGACTATCCTCAGGTGGTCCTTCCAAAAATAAGGTCTGGACTCAATTATTGGAACCTATTTGGGAAACCGAAGGCCTACCAGCCAGCTGGGAGGCCACACTGGAGGCACTGTGCATTCCTCTACCGAGGTAGGAACCACTTGGGTCAGAGTACTTATAAACAGCACTTTCTTCCCAGGGGAACCATGTGTGCCTTTGGGATTTATTTCCTGTGAGGGAACCAGGCAGAATCTTGCCACCCTCCAGAGAACAGAGTGATTTGTACCTTCCTTGGCCCAGGTCATCCTCACTGATTGGGCTTGTAATAGGTGATGGTATTGCCCTAGACTTCCTCCTTCTGGGCCAAAAATAGATTTTGTGCAATTCTTAATAAATCTATGATAGGTAGATTAATGCCTGAATCTAGCGGAAAGTCAATATAGAAATTTAAGGAGAAAGATCTTCGATTTTCTAAAATAGGCACTAATGTTTTATCACATTTGTTCAGCTAGGCCCCTGGAGGTATGGCTGAGGTGAATGCTTGTCCACTTCTTATTATAAAAAGTCATTCTCAAGTACTAAGGTATTTATCTGTTTAATGCAAATGTATATAAGCAGCTTAGGAGGTAACAGCTTAAGGATTTTGATGGGTAGTTTGGACATCTTCTTTTGTGTTGTTTGAGTTGTGGGGTTTTACTTATGTACATTGAAGATACCATGATGGCAGAGCTAGCTGTTGGTTGATGTCTGCTTGTGTGGTGAACATTCGGAACTGGTTCATTCTACCTGTAGCTGCATCGGGATATTTTCCTGACTATGCCCAGATGTCAAGAAAATCCTGTTACCTCAAGAAGGTGACAACTGTTTTGTTAGGCTGCCGTGGTCGGCAAACCATGGCTTGCGAGGCACATGCGGCTCTTTGGCCCCTTGAGTGTGGCTCTTCCACAAAATACTGACTTCTGTGCATGGGCCACGAAGTTTCAATCGCACTGTATGTGCGCGCCCCCACGCGGTATTTTGTGGAAGAGCCACACTCAAGGGGCCAAAGAGCCGCATGTGGCTCGCGAGCCACGGTTTGCCAACCACGGGGCTAGTGGCTTCAAAATCAGGAGCTTCCCAGATAAATAGGTTCTCTCAAACAATACAAATCTCCACCTGTCAAAGTGATTTCAAGGGGCGAATTACGCTTCTAACCTCTCCAGGTCTTGGAAATGAGGCATGATCAGTGCGATTCTACCAATATTTTGTTGAGCTGTCTTTTCAGGGGTAAGTTTTCTGGGTCCTCAAATAGTTCTTCATTATTTTTTCAATCCCTTAATCATGTAGATGGGCTTCTGAAGGTTAGAAAGGAACTATCAAGTTGTCTCTTATCAAGTTCCACTTTAACCAAAACTGTGTTGTTCTTCTATGGATCATACTATGTCACTGCATAATACAGTCATGTGAAAGAAGCAGGTAGAATGGAATGTCCTGTGAGGTGGTGTCCTATGTGTGATAATGGCATGCCATTCTGGATCTCTACTGGATACGTCCTGAAGGAAGACTTATCCAAGCTGTGAGCAGATTCCGTAAACCAAAACCACACACATGTTCTGTTGAAGAGGGTGTTACACCTCTCCCAAGTGTTTGTCCTGATAGACACTATTTATTGAGGACCTCTTCCTTGCCTGTTTCAGTAATAATCAAATCACACAGCATCATTATTCACTCCCTTTACCACTTATTATGATTCCTGTTTTTCAAAGAAGCAGATAGGCTCAGTAATAAATCACTTACTCAAATAATACAGCTTAGAAGTAGTAGAATTAAGATTTGAATGAGAAACTGTCTAGCTCTTAAATCCATGTAATTTACATAGGATAATGTACTAAAAGACATAAACTAATAATAATCTCCCCAAACACCTCACTTTTAAAAATTTTATTCAGTATTTATCATAATCCTATGTAATATTTATTTTCCATTTTACATATGAGCAAACTAAAGTTCAGAAAGAACTAATATATTGTAACTCAAAAAGTAGAAATCAAATTTTGCCTCATTTAATTTCCAGCCAAATAAATATTCTTTCCATTTACCTCAATATTTCTCAATCATTGTTTTCATGTTTTATGGGGCATTTTCAATGGTGTGTTCATTATCTGACCTTGTGAAAGTAGATAAAGCATTATCTTTTAAGAAATATAAAGCCATTGAAATTCTCTTGATTGCATCTTAAAAGTAAATAAGTTAATGAGAATTAAGGTCCCACTTTTGATATATCACCTTTATCACCTTGGAAGAAAAGGACTAGTCAGGAGTAGATGGTAGGTTTCAAACAGAAGTGGAGGAGAAACCATCCATTGGATAAGGACTCTCATACACACACACACACACACACACACACACACACACACACACACTGAGCGGCCAGATTATTATGATCACTTGACATTTGTAGGCAAATTATCTATAAATTTGCGCTGAAGTTGCTAGAGGGGCCAGACCATTATAAATAGGGAAGCAGGTTGTTTAACATGACAGTGGAAGTGATTTTTTTCTGAAGATATGGGTAAACAACATGATTTAACAGCCTTTGAATGTGGGATATATTTGAACGTGAGTGACCAGATTATTATGACCATTGTAGGCAAATTAGCCATACACTGCATCATATGGGATATGGAAGCCGAAGGACTGTTCGAACACCTTTGCTGTCTGCAGTTACCAAGATAAGACATCTCCAATTTGCACAGGAACACAAGGATTGGACAGTCGAGCATTGGAAAAACGTCATGTGGCTCGATGAATCACGTTTCCAGTTGCATCATGCAGATGGCAGAGTGAGACTTTGGCAGAAACAGTATGAAAGTATGCACCCCGCATGTATGAGTACAACCCTTCAAGCTGGTGGGAGCAGTGTTATGGTTTGGGGCATTTTTTCCTGGCATGATTTGGGCCCTTTAATTCGTGTGGAACAAAGTCTGACTAGCACAACATACCTAAGTATCATTGCTGATCAAGTTCATCCTATCACGTTGATGCCATATCCCAAAGGAGATGGCTTCTTCCAACAAGACAATGCACCATGCCACGGTGCTCGTGTTGTGCAGGAGTGGTTTCAAGAACATGAGGGAGACTTTACCTTGCTTAGGTGGCCCCCACAATCACCAGATCTCAATCCAATTGAGCATTTGTGAGACAAAGTTAAAAGAGCCATCAGGCAGCTGGTTCCACAACCATCAAATCTCACAGAACTGGACAGTGCTATTCATCAGGCATGGTGTCAGATTCCTTGCATCACCTTTCAACATCTCGTGGAGCCAATTCCAAGATGAATTACCACAATATTGAAGGCAAAAGGTGGCCCAACCAAGTACTGATTGTGTGGTCATAATAATCTGGCCACTCAGTGTATGTGTGTGGGATATATATATATCCCAAGTTCAAAGGCTGTTAAATCGCGTTTTTTACCCATATCTTCAGAAAAAACTCACTTATACTGTCATAGTAAACCACCTGCTTCCCTATTTATAATGGTCTGGCCCTCTAGCAACTTCAGCACAAAATTGTAGCTAATTTGCCTACAAATGTCAGGTGGTCATAATAATCTGGCCACTCAGTGTATATATAAATATATATATATATATATATATATATAAATGATATCTATAGTAATTATCCTATCTAATAATAGACAAACATGGTAATTAACCATACCTCCGCTATGCTTCCCTTTGGCTAATCAGCAGGATATGCAAATTAACTGCCAACCAAGATGGCGGCCGGCAGCCATGCAGTTGAAGCGAACATGAGGCTTGGTTGCCCCGGCGATGGAGGAAGCCAAGGTTCCCCAACTGCTGGTCCAGCTCTGAGCTCTGGATGCAACAATGTTGCAATTATAACAAACCCCAGATACCTGCTTTTAGCCAGCAGGCCTCAGAGCTGGAGCCGCAACAAAGTTTCAATTACAGAAGGTAAATAAATCCCAGAATAAAAAAAGAAAAAAGGAGAGACTGGGAGCTTCAGTTGCAGGCTTTGCCTGCCTGAAAACAGCCCTCAGCCCCTCATCCAGACTGGCCAGGCACCCCAGTGGGGACACCCACCCTAAAAGGGGTGTGGTCAGCCTGAAAACAGCCCTCAGCCCCTCACCCAGGCTTGTCAGGCACCCAAGTGGGACCCCCATCCTGATCTGGGACACCATTCAGGGAAAACCAGCCGGCCCCCACCCATGCACCAGTCCTCTATCCTATATAGTAAAAGGGTAATATGCAAACTGACCCTAATAGCAGAAAGACAGGGAATGACTGGTCACTATAACACACACAGTCCACCAGGAGGCAGATGCTCAATGCAGGAGCTGCCCTCTGGTGGTCAGTGAGCTCCCACATGGAGGAGCTCTGCTCAGCCACAAGCCAGGCTGATGGCTGCCAGTACAGTGTTGGTGATGAGAGCCTCTCTTGCCTCCTCAGCAGTGCTAAGGATGTCCGACTGCTGCTTAGGTCTGCCCCCCGCTGACAAGAGGACATCCCCCAAGGGCTGCCGGGCTGCCAGAGGAATGTCTGATTGCCAGCTTAGGCCCAATACCCTGGGGAGCAGGCCTCAGCCAGCAGATGGTCATCCCCTGAGGGGTGCCAGACTGTGAGAGGGCACAGGCCGGGCTGAGGGACCCTCTACCCCCGAGTGCACAAATTTTTGTGCACTGGGCCTCTAGTCTATATATATAAAACCCTAATATGCAAATAGAATGGCAGAACAACCAAACAACTAGTCACTATGACGTGCACTGACCACCAGGGGCACATGTGGAACATGGTGGGCATTGGCTGTGCTGGGAGGGTGGAGCAGGTGAATGGCATTGCCAGACCAAGGTGGGGTGCCGGTTGCTGTCTTTGGGGTGAGCCTCTGGTGGTTACTGAAAATTTTTTGCTCCCCCGCATTATGGCCCCACCTGGGTGTTTTCACCTGCTGCTGGCGATGGCCCCGCTCGCCCCTGATGCCAGTGCCAGAGCTGCTGCTCATGCAGGCCCCAATTGCTCTGCACTGTTAGTGGGTATGAGTGGTGGCAGCGGCAACAGGGCTGCCAACAGATAGGGGGCCAGGGACCAGGGTGGGAGGGGTCGGGTGGGGGCACAGAGGAATGGGCCGAGACCCGCCCCTGTGCCTACTACAACCTTGCAGCCCACATTTCCTTTCTAGGTGCATGAATTCATGCACTGGGCCCCTCGTATATCATAAAGCAGAAAGGCCACTGCTATGAACAATTTTTTAGTTTTTAGTTATAGTTCTGCTACATACAATTCCTTTAAAGTGAAGTCCAGCATATAAAATATGTACATCCGAATCAGGCTTTTAAAGGGTCCCAGGTTTGATTCTGGTCAAGGGCATGTACCTTGGTTGCAGACATATCCCCAGTGGGAGGTCTGCAGGAGGCAGCTGATTGATGTTTCTTTTGCATCGATGTTTCTCTCTATCCTTCTCCCTTCCTGTTTGTAAAAAATCAATAAAATATATTTAAAAAAATAAAATAAAATACATTGGGCAAAGAAAATGTGGCCTTTCAAGGAAGATAGCAAGGATATTTCAGTTCAGAACAAATACTGAGTCACCCACGCTGTGTCTCAATCAGATAATTTGTTGTTTTATAAAATCATAATATAGGCATCTTCTTTAATTTTTCAGTGGTAACTGAGTGTAATCTGAAGAGAATAATCCATTTAAATAAGTTTGAATACTTTTATGATGAACTACATGAGCTATCTAAATTACTTTGCAGGGAGTCATGATATATTGTTTAAATTAATATATTGCTAGAAATGGCCTGCTCAGTCTGAACACAGATATAAACAAAATTGAGTCCAAATTCTTTCTGAAAAATTTGCCTTGTTGTAGAAAATAGTTTGAATCCAGTGTAGAAGGAGTTTCATTTCTCTTTGATTACTCTGTGTTACTCCAATTTATTAAAAGCCTAGGGTTGGTTGGTATGTAATAATTCACAAGGCTGCTTATGAAGAGAACTTCCTAGCAGAGCTCATCATTATCCTTTAAATTATTTTTCATCTTTACTTTTAATATTATCATAAATTAAATTGACCTTTCTCTTTTTTTTTGTTTACCGTTCTATAAATTTAACACACACACACACACACACACACACACACACACACGTAAATATACATGCATATCCATGTTATCATACACACAATCAGGCTATAGAATGCGTTCATCCCTCCAAAAAATTTCCTTGTACTTTCCCTTTATAGTTATATTCTGTCCCCACAAATACTCCCCCATGTAATGTAGTACATGGGGCTTTGTGCTTGGTTATTAAATATAGAACCAATATGCTAATTATATCAGAGTAATGGTTCTCTATGATCTTGAGTGTGTATCTGGGAGGGGAGTCAAGGGTAGAGTGTATTTACCTTCTTGGGGAAGGGGCATTACATAATTTCATGAAGAATTTTTGTTTTTATAAAGTAAATTCCCTGCTATGGATTCTGACTAAAAAAAACACCACACCAAACAACAAAAAAACTTCCTGTATTGGGAAGAGGAAATATATTTCCCTCTCCTGTCTGAAAATCATTACAGTGGGGCCTTGACTTACGAGTGTCCCAACTAACAAGTTTTTTGAGATACCAGTGGTCTCTTGGCCAATTTTTTGCATTGAGTTGATAGAGTAATTTGAGTTAACGAGCTCCTTAATGAGCTCCTTAACGAGTTTGGTCTTGGAATGAATTAAACTCGTTAGTCAAGGCCCCACTGTACAATTATTGAACAGCATTATTTGTGAAAATATATGATATCCTTAGATAGAGGTTTAAGAACAATGGCTCTGAGGAAAAAAAACAAACACTATTGGTATTAAAGACACCTCTTTATGGTCCGGTTGGGTTATTTATCATAAAAATAGTATTTTAAGGTCTTCATAGTGCCCTAACTTTGAACTCCTTGAGGATATGAACTGAGTCCTGTACACTGTTAAATTCTCGAGGCATGAAACATCTTCTTGAACTTTGCAGATAATCAGTAAGGAAGTGATGAATACATTTCCTGAGCTTTAATCTACTCTTTAAAATTAAATTGATAAAACTTAGAGATTTTTGCTTCTTATCACAACATCATAACAGGAAATAAAAATCATCCTTCCACCTTAAAAGTTAGAAAGCCACTAAAAGAGCATACAAAACAATAGTTTTCAGACTTTGGCAGCAGAAATCAAAGGACTCTGATTTCTAAGAGAAGCATAAATAAACAAGGTAAACCCTGTATTTGCCATAGAGTTTGGATTCAGATCCCTGGAGGAAGTACAGAGCAGAGGACCCCAAACAAATCTTAGCATTTTCACTGAGTATAGGAGAAGGAAATCAGAAGTCAGGCAAAGTTGGTCGAGTTTATGGGGAAGTTTACTAGAGGTAAGGGAACACAGAGCACTCGCCATTGTTGTCTGAGTCTAGGCTTGTGCATGCAAGGGAAGAAATTACCCAAAGACCTTGAAATGAACCACTGAAAGCTAAGGGTTCAAACAATATTTGAAACTCATACATGTAAAGAATAGTTCATGTTCCCACCGGATGGAATGGAAAGACTTTATTAATTTGTGACATTTGGATAGAATTCTCAGAAAAATATTTCATGACTTAGTATTTCCACTTCTATGTATATACCAAATAAATTTGATAGCATAAGTTCACTCAAAAACATGTATACAGATCTTCATACCAGCATTATTTATAATAACCCAAGGTAGAAATAACCCAAATGCCCATCAGCTGGTAAATGAATAAATAAATGTGGTATATACATATGATGGAATATTATTCAGCCTTATAAAACAAATTAATTTTTTTAATATTTTTTTTATTGATTTCAGAGAGGATGGGAGAAGGAGAGAGAGAGATAGAAACATCAACGACGAGAGAGAATCATTGATCGGCTGCCTCCTGCACGCCCCACACTGGGGATCGAGCCCGCAACCCAGGCATGTGCCCTTGGCCCGAACCGAACCTGGAACCCTTCAGTCTGCAGGCTGTCGCCCTATCCACTGAGCCAAGCCGGCCAGGGCACAAATGAATTTTTAATATAAACTACAACATGGTGACTCTTGAAAGTATGCTACGTGAAAGAAGACAGATACAAAAGTCCTCATATTATATGATTTCATTTCATGAAATGTCCAGAATGGTCAAAATAAGTAAATGATTAATAAAATAAATGGTTACCAGGGGTTGGAAGGAGAGAGAGATGTAGAATTACTAATACATAAAATGGGATGTGGAGTTTCTTCTGGGAGTGATAAAAATTTTGTGGAATTAGGTAGTGATGAAGGTTGCATAAACTTGTGAATACACAAAAAACCCCAATGAATTTTGTACTAGCCTGAAGTTAAAATTTACCTTTACCCAAAGACAGGTCTATCATCAGAGGATGTAAGTCTTTCTTGCCCCAGGCATTTGAGGACAACTTCTGTCCAATTATTAACTAATCATTAAATGACACAGGCATGGGGAAAATCCTTAGGAAGTCATGACTTGGGGTGGTGAATACAAATACAGTGTACAGAGGATGTGTTGAAGAATTGTACACCTAAACTGTATAATTTTGTTAACCAGTGTCACACCAGTGAGTTCAATAAAAAGGAATAACAACAAAAGTAAGATTAAAAATAAAAACAGGGAAAAAAAAAACAGGGTAGACATCAGGGATCATAGATTACAGTGTTACATTTTACTGATTTATTCCAAACAGTAATTAAAAGACACAAACAAGAAAGAGCAGTAATAAAAATTATTTAGATGGAAAATCATAATCCATAGTTGCAACAATATATAATACAAAATGTCCACTTTTAAAAAGATGTGAGACAGTGGGTTCCACATGTAAGTGAAATCATATGGTATTTGTCCACTCATGTACTGATGGACCCACACTGTTTCCAAATCTTGGCTATTGTAAATAATGCTGCAAGGAATATAGGGGTGCATATATTCTTTTGTATCAGTGTTTCGGGTTTCTTTGGATATATTCCCAGAAGTGAAATTGCTTAATCATAAGGCAGTTCCATTTTTAATTTTTGAGGTAATTCCACTCTGCTTTCCACAGTGGCTGCACCAATCTGCATTCCCACCAACAGTGCACCAGTGTTCCCCTTTCTCCACACCCTCACCAACACTTGTTGTTTGTTGGTTTATTGATGATAGCCATTGACACAAGTGTAAGGTGGTCTTAATTTGCATTTCTGTGATGATTAGTGACATGGAACAAAAATAATAAGTGAATTGAAAGTAAATAAATAGAAAGTATCCAATCTAAATAAGAGAAAAAAGATATTTTAAATATACATAAATGTAATGCAATTTCTGAAAACCAGGCTATGTGTTTGTGTTTTTTTTTTGTAGATATAAGCAACCTTATTATAAAATTTGTATGAAAGCACAGACTTTAGAATTGTTAAAACAATCTTTGCAAGGAAAAAAATGTGGGAAGAATCACATTTCTCTCTAGGAAAGACTCATTGTGTAGCAATAAGAGTGAGTTATTGGCAGAGATCTAGCCACAAAGATAACAGAAATGAACAAAGAACTTAGATACAGATCTAAAGAAATAAACCCAAGAGATTTTTTAAACAGGTGAAAAGCAATTTGATGGATCAAGGATAGACTTTGCAACAAATGATACTGGAACATTGAATATGAATAGCCTCCTTCCTCCATAGGAGGAAAAAAGAACCTCAAGCAAACCTAACACCTTTCATCTATACTAACTCAAAATGGAATATAGACTTAAGTGTAAAACTATAAAACTTTTAGAAAAATAAGACATGGGAGAATATCTTCACATCTAGTCTAGGCACAGAATTCCTACACTTGATACTGAACCTGCAGTGCATAAATGTAAAAAGTGATGGCTTGAACCACATCAAAATGAAAAACTTCTGCTTTTTGAAACTCTGAAGAGCAAAATAAGATCAGCTACAAGATGGAAGAATATATTTACAAATTACAAAGCTAGAGTATATTAGGAACTGTAATAATTCAACAGGAGTAAAACTAATAACCCAATTGGAACATAGCCAAAAGGCATGACTAGACAATTCACTGATGAGAACATACAGATGGCAAATAAGCACACAAAAAGTTGTTCCACATCATTAGCTATAAGGAAAATGAAGATTATGACCACAATAAAACAATACTACTTACCAATCAGAATGGATAAAATAAAAAATAGTGACAACACCAGATGCCATCAGCTATGTGTAGAAAAATGTATCATTCATGCATTGCTGGTGGGAATGTAAAGTGGCATATCTGCTCTGAGAAAACAGGTGGGCTGTTCATTATACAGTTAAACTTGCACTTATCACATGAACCAACAATTGCACATTTTGGCATTTATCCTAGAGTAATGCAAACTTAAGTTTATACAAAACTGATAATGAATGATTGTAGCAACTTTACTTATAAGAACCCAAAACTGGAATGAGACCATGCATTCTTCAAAAAGTGATGGATTATATACTGTGTTAGATCCATACTATTGAATACTACTCAGCAAAAATAAGGAACCAACTACTGATACATGCAATACTTGAATGAGAATCCAGGGAATGAAAAAATCTAATTTCAAAAGCTTATACACTATATGATTTTGGTTTTATAATATTTTTGAGAAGATACAATTTTAGGACTAGTGAACAGATTAGTAATTTTGAAACACTAAGGAGGGAGTGGGAGATGAGAAAGAAATGGGTATGACATAGTCGGGAAACATAAGCTCTTGGTTGATAAGAATGTTCTGTATCTTGACTGTAGTATTAGTGTCAATATTCTTGTAATATTGTAATATAGTTTTGCAAGATGTCAATATTGAAGGAAAGTGAGTAAAAGATATGTGACATCTCAAAGCACAATGTGGGGGAATAGACTTCATGAACTAGTCAATCCAAGTCATTAAATAAATAAACAAGTACACAACAACAACAAGCTTAAGGAAGGGGTAGATTACATTAATATAAAAGGTTCAAAAGAAAAAAGTCTAATTTTCAAAAATAATTTTGAGTCATGGGAAGGAAACACCAGGATACATGACCCATCACAGAGGAAATAATTCAGAATGTTCATTTGAAAAGGTCCACATTTTGGACTTAGCAGAAAGCAGAAAAAGACTACAAAGCAGCTATTAGTTCAAAGAACTAAAGAAAAATATACATAAAATTTTAAAGGAAAATACAGCAATATCTCACCAAATAATATAAATAGACAAAAAATATAAAAAATGAACTAAATAGAGATTATGGAGTGGAAAAGTATAATAATGGAAATGAAAAATTTATTAGAGTAGGTCAACAGAAAATTTGAAATAACAGGGGAAAAAATCAGTGAGTTTGAAGACAGGTCTATTGAGATTACCCAATGGAAAGAACAAATAGAAAAAGGACCAGAAAAATGAACAGACCTTAAAAGACCTTTGGGAAACCATTAAGTACAACTACCTATACAGAGGTTGGCAAAAGTAATGTTGTAGTTGTACCTATAGAAAAGAATATAATAAACTCTGTTTCACATACTCATAACTGTAAACCTATGTTTGCCAACTCCTATAAAAGAAATTACAAATGGGGATGAGAAAGAAAGGGACAGAAAAACATATTTGAAGAAATAATGGCTGAAAACCTCACAAATTTGATGGAAAACATTATTATGCTTATTTGATAAGCTCAGCAAATTCCAAAGTAGGATAAACTCAAAGAGATGGATACCTACATGCATCAAAAGCCAAAGTAAAAAAATAGAATCTTAAAAGCAGCAAGAGAAAATCAACTAATCTGGTACCCATATTTCTCAACAAAATTAGCAGCTGCCTTCTCATTAGAAATAATGGACAACAGAAGTCAGTAGAATGATATATTTAAAGTGATGAAATAAAAAGACTGTCAACCAAGAATTGTATATCTAGCAAAAAAAAAAAGTTGAAATTAAGACATTTTTTATAATCAAAAGCCAAAACTGAAGATAACTATCATTAGCAAACATTTCTTACAAGAGATAATGAGTTCTTCTGACTGAAAGGAAGGGTAACCAAGAAAAACTTTAACCCACAGGAAGAATTAAAGAACACTGGTAAAGGTAAACAGATAAGTAAATATAAAACAGTATACATGCAATTTTTGTAACTTGTTTTCTCTCATCTCTTACTTAGAAGACAACTATAATAGCCAAAAATTAGTAAGATGGGCTTATAATGTGTAACTATGTATTGGTAATATGATATAAGAGTACAGAGGAGGAGTGAAGGAACAGAGCTATATGGAGCAAAGTTTTCATACATCATTTAAATTAAGTTGATAATATTTTGCCGAAACCGGTTTGGCTCAGTGGATAGAGCATCGGCCTGCAGACTGAGAGGTCCCAGGTTCGATTCCTGTCAATGGCATGTACCTGAGTTGCGGGCACATCCCCAGTGGGGGGCGTACAGGAGGCAGCTGATCGATGTTTCTCTCTCATCGATGTTTCTAGCTCTCTATCTCTCTCCCTTCCTCTCTGTAAAAAATCAATAAAATATATTTTTAAAAAATAAATAAAATAAATTAAGTTGATAATATTTTAAGGAAAGATATTAGTTATAATATGCAGGGCAGTCAATAAGAAAGTAGCTTAAATATATAGTAAATGGAATAAGAGAAATAAAATGGTATATTTAGACAAATCTCTTTGACACAAAAGAGGACAGTAATGGAAGAATAGAAATCAAGAAAGACAGAAGGCACATGGAAAACATAGTAAAAGTGTGCATGAAAATCTTACCTTATTAGTAATCACATTAATGTAAATGGACTACATTTTCTGATCAAAAGGTTTGCAAAATGGATTAAATAAATCATTATAATTAAACTATATGCTATACATGAGGGAAACTCTTAGATTCAAACACACAAGCTGAAATAAAAAGAAAGAAAGTAGCATATCATGCAATCAGTACCAAAAGAGAGTTGGAGTAACTATACTAATATCAGACAAAATAAACAGTAAGACAAAATTGTTCACTGGAGAAAAAGAAGAATTTATAGTAGTAATATGGTCAAACCATTATACAAATACTAGAGGCCCCGTGCACAAAAATTTGTGCACTCGGGGGGGGGAAGGGGGGGTCCCTCAGCCTGGCCTGTGCCCTCTCGCAGTCTGGGATCCCTCGGGAGATAACGACCTGCTGGCTTAGGCCTGCTCCCGGGTGGCAGAGGGCAGGCCCAATCCCTAGGTGCAGCCCCTGGTTGGGCTCAGAGCAGGGCCAAGTGTGGAGTTGGGGCGCCTTCCCCCTGTCATACACAGAGCAGGGCAGATTGGGAGGTTGCGATGCCACCCTCAGTCACTCTCAGAGCAGGGCCGATTGGGGGGTTGGGGCACCGCCCCCTGTCACACTCAAGGCAGGGTCGATAGGGAGGTTGCAGCGCCACCCCCTGTCACGCACAGAGCAGGGCCCACCAGGGGGTTGGGGCTCCGTACCCTGTCATGCACAGAGCAGGGCTGATCAGGGGGTTGAGGAGCTCCCCCCTGTCACTCACAGAGTAGGGCTGATAGGGGAGTTGGGGCACTGCCCCCTGTCATACTCAGGGCAGGGCGTATCAGGGGGTTGGGGCGCCGCCCTCTATCACCCACAGAGCAGGGCCGATCAGGGGCTTGGGGCACTGCCACTGTCACACTCAGGGCAGGGCAGATGGGGAGGTTATGACTCTACCCCATCACACACAGAGCAGGGCCTGTGGGGAGTGTGGGGTTGGGGCGCCGCCCTCTATCACACACAAAGCAGGGCCGATCAGGTGGTTGGGGCACCGCCACTCTCATACTCAGGGCAGGGCCAATGGGGAGATTATGGCTCTACCCCATCACACACAGAGCAGGGCCTGTGGGGGGCGGAGAGGTTGGGGCCCCACCCCCTGTCACACACAGAGCTGCAGGGCGATCAGGGGGTTTGGGCGCTGCCCCTTGTCATGCTGATCCCGGTGCCAGGAGGCCTCACAGCTCCGCTGATCCCGATGCTGGGAGGCATATTACCCTTTTACTATATAGGATAGAGGCCTGGTGCATGGGTGGGGCTGGCTGGTTTGCCCTGAAGGGTGTCCTGGATCAGGGTGGGGGTCCCCACTGGGGTGCCTGGCCAGCCTGGATGAGGGGATGATGGCTGTTTGCAGCTGGTCACACACCCTTCAGGGTGGGTGTCCCCACTGGGGTGCCAGGCCAGTCTGGGTGAGGGGCTGAGGGCTGTTTTCAGGCTGGGACTGAAACTCCCAACCCCTCCTTTTTTTTTTCTTTTTTTTTTCATTCTGGGCCAGTTTTAGCTCTGAGGCCTCGGCTGCTGAAAACAGGTTTCTGGCCTTTGTTTCCCGTTTGTATTTGATACAATGTTGCGGTCTGGCTGGCTGAAGCCCCGCTGAGTAAAGCAGGTTTCAGGGTTTTTTTTGGCTTCTATATTTGCAACATAGTTGCTTAGAGTGGCAGCTGAGAGGCCGGCAAGTCAGGCGGGGAACGTTGGAGTCCTCCGTCACTGAAGCAAGCAAGCCTCCCTGTTCGCATCAGCTGCCTGGCTGCCGGCCGCCATCTTGGCTGACAGTTAATTTGCATATCTCGCTGATTAGCCAATGGGAAGGGTAGCGGTCATATGCCAATTACCATGTTTCTCTTTTATTAGTGTAGATAACAGTTGTACATATATGCACCTGGCAACAAAGCCCCAGATACATGATACAAAAATGAATTTTTGAATCATCAAAAATAATATTAAGAAATCAATTTTAGGAGCTCCAGTGGCGCAATCGGTTAGCGCGCGGTACTTATAAGAAATCAATTTTATTTATAACATTGCCAAAAATATAAATATTTAGGGATAATTTAATTAATTACTGCAACAGTTTACAGTGAAAATTATAAAACATTGTTGAAAGAAGTTAAATAAGAACTAAGTAATTGGAAAGATAAACAATGTTTGTGGTTAGACGATTAAATATTTTAGAGTGGCAATACTCATCAAATGAAAATGCCAACTGCCTCATTTTGCAGAAAAGGACAAATGGGTCCTAAATTCATATAGGAGTTTAGAAACCAGTAAGTCAAAGCAATCTTGGAAAAGAAGAATGAAACTGGAGAATCAACATTTTCCAATTTCAAAACTTACTACAAAGCTAAAATAATCAAGATAGTGTGAGATTGGCTTACAGATATAAGTATAGATAATTGGTATTGGAACTGAAAATCCAAAAATAACCTCTTACATTATGATCAATTGATTCTGACAGAGGTACCCAGACAATTCAGTGGGGGTAAATAATAGTATTTTCAACTAATGGTGCCAAGAAAAGTATATATTTATAAAATAATGAAGTTGGACCCTTAATGCAAACAATGTATAATAATTAACTAAAACATTATAGAAGTAAATTTGAGAGCATGAACTATAAAATTATTCTAAGAAAACATAAGAATAAATTTTTGTGGCCTTCTATTATGGATTGATTTCTTAGCTATGACACTAAAAGCTTACTCAACACATAAAAAAATGGATATTGATAAAAATTTTAAAATATTATAAAAGACACATCAAAAAAGTGAAAATACAATCCACAGAATGGGAGAATATTTGCATATTCTATATACAATAAAGAATTCACATACAGATTTAAAGAATTCCTACCAATCAACAATAAAAAGACATACAACCTAACTAGTAATTAAGAAAAGGGTTTGAATAGACCAGTGGTTCTCAACCTTGGCTGCACATTAGAATCACCTGGGAATCTTTTTAAAATCCTGATTTCTGGGCCTCATCCTCTGGAAATTCTGTTTCTTTGTTACTAATGTTGTGGCCCCACCCCATAACAAAGAAACAGAATTTCCGGAGGATGAGGCCCAGAAATCAGGATTTTAAAAAGATTCCCAGGTGATTCTAATGTGCAGCCAAGGTTGAGAACCATTGGAATAGACCTTTTTCCAAAGAAGATAAACAAATAACCAATAAGCACATGAAAATTGTTCAACTTCACTGGTCTTATGGAAATGCAAACAAAACCATAACGAGATACCACTTCATACCACCTATGATGGTTAAAATAAAAATTATGGGTAATAATGTGTTAGTGATGGAAATGTGAAATGGTTGTATCCACTTTTAAAACAGTTTGGCAGTTCCTTCAAATATTAAAACATGGAGTTATCATATGACCCAGCAACTCCACAACTTAAGTATATACCCCATAGAATCGAAAACCTATTTTCACATATAAAAACTTGTACATAAATGTTTATAGCATCCTTATGCATTGTAGCCAATAGGTGGAAACAACCTAAATGTTCATAAATTGATAAATGCATAAGTAAAATGTGGTTCATCCATGTAATATTATTTGGTCATAAAAGGAATGAAGTGCTTACACATGCTATAGATGGATGAACCTTGGAAAAGTATGCTAAATGAAAGAAGACAGACACAAAATGCCACATCTTATGTGATTCCATTTCTATATGGGCAGAACAAGAAAACCCATGTAGAGGTGATAGATTAATGGTTATCATGGGCTGAGGTACGAGTGTGAGATTTCCTGATAGGGTGATGAAATAAGGGGGAGACTCATATTCTAGCCACCTTATTACTCCCAATTGGGTTGTCTTTGGGTTAATCCTTCAACTGACTTTTTTCACAGAAAATTTTTAATAAAACCATTTGGGAAACATTTCATGAAAGTGTCATGTGGATTATAACTCCCTAAGTCTCTGTCAGGAGGAGAGATATATTTGGAAACAGTCGAAATATTGACTTCCGGCTTTTCTCTATAGCTATCTTGCGTGTCCTATTTATGCTTATGAAATTCTTGATAGGAAATTTTAAGATAAGTTAAATGACCTGGAAGAGGAAGCCTATGAATCTGAGTAGAATGAGTCCATTGTACTCAAGTCATATTTGCCTAAAAATATCAAGGAAATGCAGAAGGAACATAATACACTGCCCTTCACTTACTGACATAATGTTCTTGACCCATCATTTGTAGACTTATGGACAGTCAGAACAAAAGGGAAAGGCTGAGTAGGAAATGGAGGCTAGAATTGTTGGGTTTCAGATTAGTATCCTACTTCAGAGTTTAGGCTTTGGAACAAATTTCCTAGGTTTAAATCTTGAGCTAGTGCCTAACTAACCAAACCTTACCAGTGCAACGGGGATGATAATAAAAGTACCTGGTAGGTGGTGGGAAGTTGAAATGATCTAATCACATGTAATACACCACAGGGCCTGCACCATAGTAAATGCTCTTAAATATTAGATATTGCTGTTGCTGTTTTTGTGCCATTATTATTATTATTATTATTATTATTATTATTATTATTATTCTAGCTCCAAAATCCCTAATTTAAAGTTCTGGTATCTGAAAAGCTCTGAAAATCAAAATCTTTTTTCATACATTTGCCACAAACTCATTTGGTATCAAAGCCTGAACTGAAATGATGTGAGGCTATTTATAGATTTGATGTGTATGTCCATTTGCTTAGCTGTAGAAATATTAAAGCGTTTAATTATGGGATGTTACTGGGAGTGTTCAGTAATATATAACATATTGGCTGTCTACAAATTTTTAAATTCTGAATTTGGAAAGCCATTTATCTTTGAGCTTTTAAGATAAAGGATAGGTGCCTGGCCCGTGTGGCTAAGTGGTTAAACATTGACCTATGAACCATCAGAGCACATGCCTGGGTTGTGGGCTTGATCTCCAATAGGGGGCATGGAGGAGGCAGTCAATCAATGAATCTGTCTCATCATTAATATTTCTATGTCTCTCTCTCCCTTCCTCTCTGAAATCAATAAAAAGATGTGTTTTTTTTTTTTTTTAAAAAATAAAGGATTGATGACCTATGTCTTCATTATAATCACTGTCACCAAAGGTCACAAAGTTCATAACCTTTTCTCTGTCCTCAGGATGAGAAATTAGAGAGGACATAATCCTACTGGGAAATGGTGCCACTAATAAGTGAGAGGTGAATAGCTAACACTATATTTAATTATAATCCTTGCCTCATATTGTCCCATTCTGACTCAAATGTGTAGAAAAGGATTAAAGATAAAACAATTAAAATCTAAAAAGAGAGAACTAAAAATAGCTACTCACAATTTACTACATCCTTTAAAAAATGAGTATTATTTGGCAAACATATAGTCAAATTAGTATTTTTTTTTTCCTATCTAGGTAATGATGAAACATAAGGAGACTGAACAGAAATTCAGTAGTGTGAGTTTGTGATAAATGAAGTACACTACAAAAACTGTCCCTACCCTAACCGGTTTGGCTCAGTGGATAGAGCATCAGCTTGAGGACTCAAGGGTCCCAGGTTCGATTCCGGTCAAGGGCATGTACCTTGGTTGCGGGCACATCCCCAGTGGGGAGTGTGCAGGAGGCAGCTGATCGATGTTTCCAACTTTCTATCCCTCTCCCTTCCTCTCTTTAAAAAATCAAAAAAATATATTTAAAAAAAAACAAACAAAAAAAAAACCTGTCCCTGGCTGAGAATGACTGCCTGGAGACTTAAGTAAAATAGCTCAGTCAAAGGAAACTCAAAGGTAGAAGCCCAGTGATACATTCACTGAAAGAAGACCCAGTGATCTATTTTGCCCATTTGCAAGTTCGGGATACATTTTGCCAGTCTTCATCTCTGTAAAACAGGGCTACATGCCCCTCAGGAGCCATATGACAGTAGCTGGACACATGTTTTAATGTCATGATGGGGGGAGGTGTGCTACTAACTATAGGAATGCTTTAAATACCCTACAATGCACAGGACAGTCCCACAACAAAACATCAATAGTGCCACCCCATTTGAGTAACGGGTGAAGGGTTAACTTAAACATTTATGTCCAACAGAGGTGAAAATAATTTCTCACTGGTGGGAAAAAAATAAAACCCTCAAAAGTAACAGTTCAGTGCACTGTTGGATATTAACTAACTCTTTGTCCAACACTGCAGTCTTATCCTTATAGTTCTTTATTAAACTGCCTGTAAATCTCTATTCCCCTCCAATGTATGTGGAACTGGTTTTTAAAATCTTTGACAGGTTCTCATTTTCTACGTATATGTTGGTTATGTTCTTTAACCTTTTGAAAATTATATTTTAATAATTGATTAAGGACTAGCTGGAAGATTGGACACTTTAGGAAATTTTCATATGTGAAGTTAATTTGTCTTTGGTTTTCACAGAAAGGCTGAGATGTCAGACACTGGTGGAGACAGTGTTGATATTCCATCAAGCTCATGTATCGCTTCATCTTCACCAGTCATTTTAAGGCCTCAGAGATGTCATGGCTAATGAGATTCCACAATTCTTTGACCCTGATTGAGTTACCTGCCGACTCATGTAATTATCCTCTACTTTATGCTGTAATGATGTCTTTCTTTTTCATAATGGTTTTCTTCCTAATTCTAAACTGATCGTCAGCCAGGACCCCACTCATGCATGAATTCATGCACTGGGCCTCTAGTTTCCTATATTCTGCTCTTCCCCATCTCGGTGTCCTGAGAAAATAATTTTTGCAACGATATGAAATTCCTTTTGCTGTAAAAATACCCAGTGGCCTTATGTGTGGGCAGGTTTTGAAGTTGTCTGAGGCCTTTATCTGGGTCTGCAGAGGAAGAATGTCAACTACACAATAGGCCTTAATTAGAATCCAATCTGTTGAGCCCAGAGCTTCTGCCACCTGGAAGCTGCAGTGACAAAATAACAAAAGGAAACCACACAAATACATTTGGATGTTGGGAGTAGTGGAAAGAATTTGTTTGTTGACCCAAACTATTTCAAATCCGGGCTCCACCCTTTATCAGGCAGTAAACTATAGATGCCCTCTGCATCTCTGATTTCTGCCTGTAAAGCTTTTCTACCAGGTTTGCTGTGATAATACACGATAAGGTCAAATGTGCATTATATATAATAAAGCCTAATGGATATATGTTGGTATATTTAGGAATAGATAATTATATTTGTGTTCACTACATATTTTATATTTATGAATAATAGATTTTCTGAAATAAGGCAACCATGGCTACATTATAGATTATATATATATTTTGCCACGTAATATCACAATGAGTATTTGAAAGAGCTATATTAAATGTAGACATTGAACGTAGAGTGGACAAATTTTACTCTCTCATTAAGACTTTTATTTCTAAGGCTTTTGATTAAAATGCGTGCTTCAGCAAAATTATTCTGCAAAATGCAATGGACTTTCCACCTTTTTAGTGAATAGTTATAACTATGAAAGTCAAACATGTAAATTACAAGCGACTATTGCATAGCTTCCGTAGTGCTAGACTAATATTTGTGCAAAATTTTTGTAATGGAGATAAGGGGAAAAGTAGAAGTGAGACTGTGGAGGGTTTAGACAGGTATGAATATTCTGTGATAACAGGTAGATTGGTAGAAAGTGCATGTGTGGTATGCAGAATAGTGTCACCTTCTTAGAAAAAGAAGCCCATGGCCCAAGACAGAAGGTGCACATCTCATTCATTAAATAGATTGAGGGATTCAACCATATCTTCCTTGCTTCTAAGAGGGAAGGCAGGTGTGAAGAGATCAGCCTAAGAACTTGTATGCATGTATGCATAACCCATGGACACAGACAGTAGTGTGGTGAAAGCCTTGGGTGAGGGTCGGGGCAGGCTAAACAGGGCCAATGGGGAAAAAAGGAGACATATGCAATATTTTCAACAATAAAGATTTTTTTAAAGTAGTCATAAAATATGTTAACAACAAAATCAATGGATTGGGAGCATTTTGTATCAGATGATTGAGTGGGAAAATGTTCAATGTTTGATTGATTGATTCATTCATTCATTCATTCATTCATTCATTTATTCACTTGACATCTATTTAAGATGGATAACTATGCTTCAAGCACTAGGCCACAGATCCACATTGAACATAGTGGGCATCTCTATCCTTGAGGAACCTATAGTCTTCTGAGGAAAAACACATTTTAACAAATAAAACAGTTAGATTTACTGTCAAACTTCAATGATGGTGTACAGGAAAAGGATAAATTATTACAGAAAGGAATATTTACTGAAAATCTAAATTAGATTGAGTCAGGAAGAGCCTCCCTGAGAAAGTGGCATTTGCTGCCGAGGATAGCCAGGTGAGGCCCGTGCAAGGGTCTTGCAGAGGAGGAGAAAAATAGAATACGCAAAGACCTTGTGTTGGGGAAAAACTGGAGCTACGGAGAATGTATTGTGCAAGAGGATACACCTAGAAATGAGCTGACTCAGTAGGCAGAGACAAGATTACAGAGGGATTTTGGGATTTCATTCTAATACTTGGATATTCTAATTCTTGATTACTCTGATTTCCCACATTTAAACTTTTATACTAATAAAAGGGTAATATGCTAATTAGACTAGATAGAACGGACGTCTTCTGGATGTCCTTCTGGACAAAGCCATGGTAGCAAGGCCAAGGCAGAGGCAATTAGGGGCAATCAGGCAGGCATGCAGAGTGGTTAGGGGAGATCAGGCAGGCAGGCATGTGAACAGTTAAGAGCCAGTGGTCCCAGATTGGGCATAAACCGGCAGTCAGACATCCCCCAAGGGGTCCCGGATGGGAGAGGATGCAGGCCGGGCTGAGGGACCGCCCCCTTCATGCACAAATTTCATGCACGGGGACTCTAGTTAGATAATAAAATGGCAGAGATGCAAGGGTCGTAAGGTCTCATCTAACCTAATTGCTTTAATTTCAAGTTGCAGAAAGTGAGGTTCAGGGAGGTTGCCCAGTCATGTTAAAGTTTCACAAGGCAGTTCTGAGTCAAGAATCGAGTTCCCCAGACTCTCTCGATCACTGCTTTTCAGACATGGTATTGCCCACCACTGAGACTCCAGCAGCTCTAGCAAGAACTGCTTCCAGAAGAGACAGGCCAGCAAAGGGCCTATCAGATGTTCTGTTGCAAACTCCTGGCCCAGCTGCCCTCAGATGCTTTAATAGCCAGGCCTCAGCAACGGAGTGCAGCTCTCCCATCTAGGACAGTGTGATTTTCAACCTTTTTCATCTCATGACAAAATATTGGGAATAATTTTTATTCGTTCACACATATGGCTATTGCGCTGGCTGTTGTCAGTTTTTTAATTTGACAATCTAAAGGAAAAGATGTCAGTGCCCCAGACTAAATAGTCAGGTATTGCATGTATTAAAAATTCTTGCGGCACACCAGTGTGCCTGCTGCCGCACACCAGTTGAAAATTGCCACGCTAGGAGAAAAGAGCCCTCTGTGATGATAAACTTCAAACTTATCCTTAAGGAACCAGAGTGTGTACACTGGAGTCCTCACAATGCTTGTCATCACAAGGAAAGAGTCTGAATCAATTAATTCTCACTGTTATTTTTTTCCCCATTCTATACTTTCCAACCTCCTCACAGACTTCCCAGGGTGAAAAATTTTACTGCTAAGAGAAATAATAAGAATGACCAAGAGGCTATACAATTCACTGTAGCTACTAAGTAAAGATACAGTCATTTAAAAATAAACTAGTTCTTACTTTTGTGCTTTATCTATATTGAACAGTTGTAGTTCACTCATATTTGTTGCCATTTTGTAAGCTTAGAAGTTTTTCTGTGGGTTGAGTGACTTTTTTTCCCTGCTGAACATAGATATAAGTGATCCTGCAGATATATGTTAAGGGAGTTGTTATTGTGTTATTTAGTTGCATTATGTTGTTACCTTGTATTATGGAATGCTCTGATGTTCCGTGTCTAAATGATAAAATGCAGGCTCTCAGAGCTGAAAGAGATTGAGGGGGACCGAAAATTTTTCTGATAAATATATCTGCTCTGAATGCTAGATTTTATTTTATTTTTTGCCTCAGTAGACTGTGAGCTAACAAACACCAAAGATGCATCTAGCACCATCCCACACCATCCCCAACATCGCTATAGGAGAGGCTCCAATGTCCTTTGCCTTATTTGACTGCTATCTTTTAGAATAGCAGTCTTCAAAGTATGGTTTCAAGACTATCTACCTTATACCTAATGTCAGCTCTACCTAACCAGATGCTCTGCCTATGAGACCCTGCATACAAAGGCAGAGGACCAGCCCTATTCACTTTCAAGCACTATGAAAACAGCTGCTCCGCTGCTACATCGGGTTTCTGCATTAGAATACAATCGTCTAGCTCAGTGGTCAGCAAACTCATTAGTCAACAGAGCCAAATATCAACAGTACAACGATTGAAATTTCTTTTGAGAACCAAATTTTTTAAACTTAAACTATATAGGTAGGTACATTGTTATTAACTTAATTAGGGTACTCCTAAACTGGCCTTTGTTAAAAACATCCTCAATCTGATTGAGGTACATTCGCTGTGGTCGACCCCTTCCAACTCTCCCATCCACACTCGTCTTGTATACTTGTTTCGTCTATCTCCTTTCTTTCATCCTCTCTATATGTCCAAGCCATCTCAACATACCTTTCTCAATCCTCAACACTACATCTTCTTTCACTCCACAACGTTCCCTAAAATTAACTTTAAGTCAACTTTGCACTGTACATGTGCGCCCACACGTGTTATTTTGTGGAAGAGCCATACTCAAGGAGCCAAAGAGTCGCATGTGGCTTGCAAGCCGTGGTTTGCTGACCACTGGTCTAGCTGAATTCTTTATAACATTCCCATGTAGACCCACCCCACTGAGCATTTGAAGTTCTACTCTTACAGAAGGAAAGACTGGGTGCAGTAGTCAAACAATGATGCAGTGACCAGCTGACCAGCATGTAGGTCTGTCTGCCCAGTACACAGCCCTTGTCCCCAAGTCAGGACACGTTTGTAGTCAGGTTTCTTCTTTGAAATCCTGTGGTTTTGATGGATGTAAAAATTGTAATTCCTGGAAGATTATATCAGTGTTATTAATTGCATAAAACAAAGAACTGAGCCAGGATCAGGAAAGATGCCCAGTGTATAACTACAGTTGCTACCCCTCTCTTTGGGGATATGTTTTTCACTGCCCCATCCTTCCAGTGTAAGGAGGGAAGTCTGTCTTTTCATTGGCTTAGTTACTCTGAAGACCTGCTTGTTAGAAGCAGAGGTCTAATTCTTATAGGCTCAAGTGCTTAATTTAATTTTACAAGTCAGGGTCTATTAGTGCCTTAAAGCACTGAAATATTTTGTGGTCTTTAACACAGGACAAGATAGGGTCATTAATTTTTTAGTCTAATCACAATATTTGCTATTATAGACAAGCTGACACTTGGTTTCCTTTACTTAATTCCCAAGGAAAAGAAACCACAAACTAAGAAATTTTCTCCACAATTATATGTACTAAATGGTCATCTGTACTACTTTCAAATCATCATTTACTTAGTATTATCTGCAGAGGATAAATAAAAATCTCTTGAGCAAACTCTTCATTGCTGCCATCAGAGAGGTCAAGTGGCTTGCCTGCGATTATGCAGCTATGAAGGGGTGGAGTCAGGATTTGAACTAAGTGGTCCAGTTTTAGAATCTCACTTCAAACTATGCAAGTCTCTTCCGCACCGGGCAAGCGGATACATGTAGGATAATGAAGGGGCTCCTTTATTGTCTGACCTCAAGCTAAACGCCGACATGACCTCTAGGACTCCTGCCCTGTGGTGTCCATGACCTGGAAAGTCCCCTCCACTTGAATGGGGTTGGGGCCAGCAAATCTGAAGTATTATCACCCCTGGGATTAGATTACTCATCAGTTGACTGAGTTCATCAAAAGGGAGATGATCATGGTCCGGCCTGACCCCCGAAAGAGGGGAGCTCCGTGAAGAAGGGGAAGTGTTGGAAAGACTCTCCTGCTGGCTGGAAGACGGAGTGCCCAGGACTTTCCACTTCTAGGTAAAGAACTCTGACGTGACTTAGAAGAGGACACTGAGCCTCTGGGCAGGGGGGACCAGCCAGCTGGCACCCTGACTACATCCTTGTGATCGCTGAGCAGTGGACCCAGCTAACCCCTCCTCAAGTCTGCGATAACTTGCTATGTGCAGTAGGAAATCAATCTAGGCTGTTGCTGTCTTATTTCTTTAATACGTCACTCTTGCCTTGACCCCTGCATCTGCTCCCAATGTCCTTATTTGCCATCACTCGTGACCCGGCGAGGATTCGTGTAGATCCCACATCTCTAGCAAATCCGTGTCAACAAATCATTTCTCATTTTCTACTTATTCCGACTCTTTTTTATGGCATCTGTTTAGTATATATTTTGGTAAATAATTATGCTTTCTATGTGCTTTGATCTCTCTCTGAACATGTTACCGGTTCTCCGAACAAGGGTTTTCTCAAATGGCTTGGTGATCAACACTAAGCTTTGTGATCACGTCCTAGATGCCCAAAGAGCGTTTGTCAAACACACGATTGTGTGTAGTATCCTACAGAGAAGACAATGTAGTGGCTCAGCTCATTTATTTCTTTTTCAAGCAGCAGATGTGGCGAGCAGCTGAATCATGGTCATTTCATCGCTTTTATGGGTCCCTCTGTCCTCCCAGTGCCAGAGATAGATGCGTCCCTACTAGATGCTTAGACGGCGTTGTTGAAAGACACAGCAGTAGAAACTGCCTAGGCAAGTACGGGTCGTTTATGCAGCACCTTGACTGGAGCTTCGAAACGAGCTGATTTAGCAGGTGGGTTTTGTTTTCAGACATTTGCTCCTTTTCCAAGCACAAATCAGATGGAACGAGTGTGGTGCTCTGAATCTGCGCAAAATCAGTGAAGCGAGCTAGCTGTTTTGTACTAAGCGGCACAGTTCGTATCATGCCGGTATCAGCAGTCCAGGCCACGCGGGGCCTCCGGGGAACCTCGGGGGTCAGCAGAACACAGCACATGGCAGGATTTACTGCGCACGCTCAGTCCTGGCTGGTGTAACAGTCTCCTCCACATATTCTGCTGCATAGTTCATGCACGCAGTATTTCCCCCCCACCCTGCCATCTCCTCATCCTGCGACAATGCACAATGTGAAGTTTACAGTCAAGGTATAAGAAGGGAAACACTTTCTAAACGTGAGTTCATTTGACGCTCACATTAACACACCTGAAAAAGGACATGTTGTTCCCATCATAGAGATGATAAAAAGGAGACCTATAGGGGGCCAAACAACAAACCCTGGAAGCAGCAGAGATTTGAACCTAGGACTGTTCACATTCCAGGCCGGTGATTGTTTTACGAGTTCCAGCTCGTCAAAATACATCCGGGAGTCGGGGTCTGCACCTGAGCTGGGCAGCTGAGATGCTGTTTGAGGATCTCAGTTAGACTTGAAAAAGCGGCTTATTGTCTGAAAGACTCTGAAACAGCCTTTTCTAAGTGATGCTTGGAATCAAGAAGGGGCACCTTTCCCCAAAAAGTGAGTATTCCTGCCTCATTCTCAGCCTATCTAACGTGTACACATTCTTTAAGACGGAGCTTAAATACCCCATTTTGTGCAAGGTCATACTCCTTCCTTCCTTGATACTTCTAGAGAATATTATTGCACTTATATTTGTCACATTTATTCTTTATTACATTAATTCATTCAAATAGAACATTTTTGTATACTTTTCCAGACATGGAAAATATAGGGAGAAACTAAGCAAATAACTCAATCTATAGAACACAGAGACATGACTAAAAATAATTGTACACCATGTTAAAAGTACATAGATGCTAGATAGATGTATCTATAGATTATGCTGGATGAGTGTCATGCAGCTATTAACTAACTGTCTTTGAGAGTGAGATGAGGGACAGTGAGTATATTTTAATTGAGTTTTGATGGTTGAATATGCTCTTCATTAGGCAAATAAAGAGGTAGAAAACATCCTGGGAAGACATCAGAGCATGTGCAAATACTTAGAAATGTGTGAAAGAATATATTTTGGAGACTGCATATAATATCATATGGCTGGAGTACAATGCAGGCAGGTTGAATATGGGAAAATATGCTGGAGACAGATCACAGGACTTGTGAACAAGTAAAAATGATTGGTCTGTTTTTCTGTGTGTTTTTTTTTTTTTCTGAAGACAAAGGAGAGATATGGTTTTCTATCAATCAGACAGGAGACTGGTTAGGTTTGTATTTTAGAAAAATCATGTTGGAACGAGTAGGGAGCAAATATTAAAGCTGAGAATAATAATGAGGTCAGGGAGACAGTTAGTTTGGGTATCACTATTGACTTCCAAAAATGTTTATAATAACCTCCTAAATCCATGTCAATAGTAGTAAAGAGTCAAGAGAAATTTGAACAATGTTTAGGTATCATATCAGAGATAGATAGTTAATGACATAAGGGAATGAGTGAAGAGTGGGGAGAAGAAGATGATCTGGAGCATTCTAATTTGGGAAGCCAACATAGGAAACAGAGAAAAAGGGGGATTGTGGGGAAGATAATTACATTTTAGTATTTTCTGTACTTTTTAGTTTCATTTATATAAAATACAAAAACAAGCAAAAATAATCAATGGTAATAGTTGTCATAGAGAAAGTTCAGTTGGTAAGTAGGGTGAAGCAAAATGAAGACATCTAGAAATCTGGTTATGTTATCTTTCTTAAACTGATGGTGGTTACATGGCTGGGCTCACCTAATGCCAAGTGGGACAAGTGTGAGAAAGAAAAAATGGAGTCAGTGCAAGTCCAGAGCCAATAGGAGAAATTGCCCAGATAAAAAAAGAAGGCCTTTCAAGGAGTTCGTCAAATATATTTCTTCGGCAGGAAATTCTATTTCATTTTGAAGGGTCAGGATTTCACACTTGGAAAAAGTTTGTTCGGTTCAGTGTTTTATAAAACTTGGGTTCTTGCAAGGAAAAATCAAGGAAAATCCAGAGGGTAAACCAACATAAATGCTAATCTGTATTCTGCTATATAAGAGTGGCCGAAGGGACCCAACAGGTAAGAAAAGAACTCTGCTTAGTATGATTTACCTAAGAGAGTGGCTGTGGATGTCATCAACTCATTCCTGACAAGAAACACTGGCCAAGGAGCCCTGGCTGCCATGAAAATCAGTCCATGTTCCTTTTAGTCAGTTAATCATGGTTAGTCACTGCCTCTCCTTCCTGTCCACTTTGTTCCTCTCTCTGGGAGGAAATTAGCATATTGATTAGTTTCTTGCTGATACTGGGAGAGATAGACAAATATAAACAGCTGGGAAATTATTAGAGCTAATTTATGAGCCTTAGGGATTGGACTGTGACAAAAAAGGTAAAGTTAGACACAAAAAGATGACAGTAAAAGGTCTTTTGAGCTGTTTAAAAAATGCTACTGACTGTCTCTGGACTCCTTGTTATGTGAAACAAGTCAGTGTTTGCTTAAACCACTTTTAATCTGGTATTCTGCTACTTGCAAGGAATCTTTAGAGAATTCCCAATTTATTCAGACACTTTTGACTGATGACAGAGAAATCTCCTAACTCAACTTTTCTCTCTGCATTCAATGCGTGGCCTCCAAATTCTTGTGTATATATTAGCTTTTAGAATAAAACACCACAGGAGTGAATTAGGACATGACAGCAGACCTCATACATCAGGGAAATAGAGAAATCTTCTATCTCCCCAGATTTCCCCCGACCCACATCTGAATTCCTTTTCTTTCTTTTTTTCTTTTTTTGTATTTTCTTCATTTGTTCCTTTTGAAAATTCCAATGATCCTATGATAAAAGATTAAACACTTGTACATAAAAATAGGTGGTTCACGAGATAATATTTCCTCATAGCTTAAAGGTTCTGGAAATCAGGGAAAATGGGAAGACAGGGAAAGGGCGAATAAAATAGGCAGGAAGGAAAAGTGAGGATCTGTATATCATTTACTCTGTGCCTTTTCTCATAAACAAATTCAGCCTTGGTTGGCTTCGTTTACCAGCCCTGACTGCACTTATGATATTGTTGGGAACTCTGAAACCTGAAGATGTACTCCAGAGGCAAAATTACCACCTGGATAGGCTCTGACAATAGATGACAAATTTAAAACATATTTCAATAACCCTCTCCTCCTCCTCCCTACTAACCAATTTGGTTTTGCCCACCACACTGCCAGGGCTTCTGGGCAGGAACTATATCTACCCTGCACTGGACACAGGCTCTGACATGAGGTGTCACCCATGCATCCCTCCAGGGATGGGGCCAAGGGTTAGAGAGGTAAAAGTCACTAAATCAATGTGCTTATCTTACTGGATATCAGTTCAGGCAGAAGTCAAGATAATCTTTGTTGACCCCTTCATTCTCCAACTAATGTTTTTGATCAAGACATGTAACACATACATAATGAACTCTTTCCCTGTGTTTTGAAAGCAATTAGACTTAGATTTGGGAGGTAGGTAAATGTCAAAGGTGAAGATAATTTTGGAAATAGATATTATTTCTTTGTTATAGTAGAAAATTTGCCTTATACAACTTCAGAAGTTAGCCCAAATATGGGAATGATTCAGATTACTATTAATCTTCTATTTATCTATCTCTATCTCTATCTATCTATCTATCTATCTATCTATCTATCTATCTATCTATCATCTATATACTAGAGGCCTGGTGCATGAAATTCATGCACAGCCTGGGGGGTGGGAGAGAGGTGCTCTCAGCCCAGCCTGCACCCTCTCTAATCCAGACCCTTTGGGGGATATCCAACTGCCTCTTGCAATCTGGGACCGCTGGCTCCTAACCACTCACCTGCCTGCCTGCCTGATCACCCCTAACCCCTCTGCCAGCCTGCCTGGTCTCCCCTAACCACCTCTGCCTGCCTGCCTGATTGTCCTAACTGCTCTCCTACCAGCCTGATCACTCCTAACTGCTCCCCTACTGACCTGATTGCCCCTAACTGCCTCTGCCTCACCCCATACCCGGGACCCAGGATCCTCTCCTCCGGCCAGTCACAAACACCTGGGCTTCCCTCCCTTTAACTGGCCACAGACACCCAGGACCTGTGCTGACTTTGCGCGGTCTGACTTCAGCCACAGGGGACCATGGGTGGGCAGCTTCGCCTGGGCTGCAGCCACAGGCACTGGCACCCGGGACCACGGGGCAAGCAGCTGTCCCTCTCCCAGACCGCAGCCTGGCTGGTCCCCATCCCTCTCTCACAAGCTCATTTGTGCCTGGCTGGTCCCCATTCCTCTCTCCCCAGTGTTGAGTGTCTGAGCCGTTATGGCATGAGGGTGTGACAACCATTTGCATATTAGCTCTTTATTATATAGGATATTTATTTTAACTAAAAATATGGCCTTATTCAGCTTCCTATCCTTCCAATTTTTGGATAATGGATGTATTCCCAAGCAAATAACAAGCTTATAAGAAATTACTCTAGTGGACAAATACCTTTACTCCAAACTGCTCACAGTGAGTGGGAGAGTGGATAAGAATCAATTTCTCTGTCCTCAAGCCATAATAAAAGCAGAGAACAAACACAAAGCACTGAGCTTCTCTGCCATTAATTTGAAAGAAACTGCTCTACCTGATGGTGCTTAGTTGGTAGCAATAGAAAGCTATGCTGTGAGAGTGAGGTATGTGAGGAAAGGCTGCTTAGATATCTCTAAATATCCTTCATCAGGTCAAAGAGAAGTGAAAGTCTTGCTCCGGATTTGGGCAGAGCAAGGTTTCTTAGCATCTTCTCTCTATTTCACCCTACGTTGTTAAAAAAGAAAATGAAATTAGCTCACCGAGGGCTTAATTATATCCTCTTCAGTGGGCGTCGATACTATTGGCAGCCCTCACAGGGATATTCCCTTGACAAATCAAGTTGTTGTCTGAGGCATGAAGTGTTATATTATGATGGAGCCAGTGTGATGCTGAGACTCATGGCTAATCTATTACCGAGGGAAGTGGTATTCCTTTTTCATAACAACTCTGAATTTCTGGTGAGACAAGTGAATCCCTTTGTTCAACCGCGGGAGTTCATCTTCAGTGTCTGAGAACAGAATTGTTTCACAGGCTCAAACGTGGGAAGACACAGAGGGGTATTAAATAATGATGTGGGGAGCTTCTCCTCCAGCAACAACCCTTTTGGAATTCTAAGAAGGACTTAAGTGAGCTGAGCAATCCAAATGACAAGTGATAAAGGTGGAATCTTGTAGAATTTTATGTTTTAAAGGATATTTTTTAAGCGTTCTGTTTTTCACATCACCATTAGTAGCCCACAGTAGAGATCACTTGCTGACATAGGTAGTGAACATTTTACTAAAGGAAATTTCTGCTTAGCAGGTTTTTGCGAACTTCTTGTTATATAATTGCCAATGTTTTTCCATTATGACTTTTTAAAAATATATATATTTTTATTGATTTCAGAGAGGAAGGGAGAGGGAGAGAGAGATAGAAACACCAATGATGAGAGAGAATCATTGATTGGCTGCCTCCTGCACGTCCCCAACTGGGAATCAAGCCTGCAACTCGGGCATGTGCCCTTGACCAGAATCAAACCTGGGACCCTTCAGTCTGCAAGCCAACGCTCTATCCACTGAGCCAAACCACTTAGAGCCATTATGACTTTTAAGGCCATTTAGTTACTTCATATAAAATAATTTTATGAAGCAAAATATTTTTTATAAAATATTTTTAAATAAAAAGAAAACACACTGAATTAAATTTTAAAAATCACTTTGTTACCACTAGGAGATATATTTTTAATCATTTTTTGTATATAGTTCCAGTGCTTTAATATGCATAGTTGTTTTTTTTTTTTACAAAGTGACCTCATAACTCAACATATTGCTTTGTACCTGAATTTTTCATTTAACGATGTGGGTCTGAACATTTTCCCATTAACAGTTAATCTCTTTAATGAAAATGCTATTTTGGCCACAGCTGAATACCTGTATACAGTTAAATATTTTAAAATAATTCATAAATAATGTATAAATTGCTAGGTTTGTGTTTTCATAATTGTGGCAGGAGTGTTTTCCATCCTCCCTTTGTTTCACATCAGAGTATGGGAACATACACTGATGCCCCCAGTCCTGAGCACCCCATTTTCCCGTGATATTTCAGTGTGTAGGTTAGCAGACTGGGAGGATGAAAGACAAGAGGTGAAAGACGTCTGTTTCAACAGTGTAGGAGATGGAGAGTTTATATTAATTACGAGTATCAAGGTGCAGTTCTGGTTCTCAGCTTTCTACAAATACCTCCATCAGGATCAGGGCAAGAGGAATGTAAAAATCCGTATTTTAATAGAAATAAGAAAAGATGCATGACTATAACTTGAAAGAGCCTGTGTTCCTGTCTTCATAAACTTCATGGTTGTAGTTTAGATTCAGCCTCTGTCACTACATATAGACTTTGCATCTTTATTAATATCCCTGATGCATAACAATGCCATGAATCCTGCCTAAAGAAAGTTAGGTATTGCTCCAAAGCAGTCATTTGTCCTTTGATTTATACTTCATATAGCACACCAAACAGACAAGCAAACACCCTCAAAAAGGATTGTAGACATAAATGCAAAACCTAAAAATATAAAACATATAGAGGAAAGCATAGGAGGAAGTATGTGTGACATTTGGTTAGGCAACAATTTCTTAGATGTGACACCAAAAGCATGACCCAAAAAAGAAAACATTGATAAGACATCATTAAAACTAAAACTTTGCTCTTCAGAAAAAATACTCTTAGGACAACGAAGAGACAGCTGCACAATATTAGCAAATATTAGCTAAATATTAGCAAAGTCCATATATGATAAAAGATTTTTTTTCCAGAATGCATAACAAACTCTCTAACTCAATAGGTAAAGAAGATATCCCAAAATAAATGGACAAAATATTTGAACAGATACCTCACCAAAGAAGCTACTAGTATATAAGTGGGGAAGAAGCAAAAAGATGCTCAACATCATCAATAATCAAGGAAATGTGATGAAAACCATTATGTAATACCATTAGACAATTATAAAAATTGCTAAAATTAAAAAGCAGCCCATTAAATGGTAAGGATATGGAAGAATTAAAACTCACATACACCTGTTAGAATGTAAAATGGTACAATCACTTTTGAAAAACAATTTGGCAGCTTTTTACACCTCTGTCATCTGATGCAGGCAAAGAATTTAGCCAAGAGAAAAGAAATAATATACCCTTTTATAGACTTGTACACAGATGTTCATAGAAGCTTATTTGTAATAACCCCAGACTGAAAATAATCCAAATGTATTGAGAAATGAATGTTTAAGTAGACTGTGGTACATCCACACCATGACAACAAGAAATGAACCATCCTATCTAATAAAGAGGGAATATGCTAATTGACCGTCACACCATCACACAGATGGCAGTGTCCACAGGCAATAAGGAGAATGCTAATTGACTGCCCCACACTCAAAGATGGCGGAGCCCACAGCCACACAATGGCTGGCAGGGGAGGGCAGTTAGGGGAAACCAGGCCAGCAGGGGAAGGCATTTAGGGGAAACCAGGCCAGCAGGGGAGGGCAGTTGGGGGGACCAGGCCTGCAGGGGAGGGAAGTTGGGGGCGATCAGGCCGGCAGGGGAGTGGTTAGGCACCAACCAGGCTGACATGGGAGTGGTTAGGGCATGATTAGGCTGGCAGGCAGAAGCAGTTAGGGGCAATCAGGCAGACAGGCAAGCGGTTGGGAGCCAGTGGTCCTGGATTGTGAGAGGGATGTCCAACTGCCGGTTTAGGATGGGCTATGGGATTGGGCTTAAACCAGTAGTTGGACATCCCCTGAGGGGTCCCAGATTGGAGAGGGTGCAGGGTGGGCTGAAGGACCCCTCCCACCAGTGCACAAATTTCATGCACCGGGCCTCTAGTTAATATATAATAGATAAACATCAAAACAACTATGTTGAATGAAAGAAGCCAGATGGTAAAGGGTGCATACTGTATGATTTCATTTAAATAAAACTTTAGATAAAACAAGCTAATCCACGATGACAGAAAAATTATGGGCAATTGAATGTGTGTGAGGCGAGGGAAGCTTGAATGAGTGAAGAGAAGGAGAATATTACAAAAGGACACATGGAAATTTTACAAGTTGCTGGATATGTTTACTATCTTAATTGTGGTGATGGTTTAATGGTTGTATACTGATGTTAGAATTTATCAAATTGTACACTTATATGTGTACTAGAGGCCCGGTGCACGGTTTCGTACACCAGTGGGGTCCCTCGGCCTGGCCTACACCCTCTCGCAATCCAGAACCCCTCGGGGGATGTCAGATAGCTGGTTTTGGTCTGATCCCCACAGGCCCAATCCAGACAGGAGGCAGCCTGATCCTGTGCCTTGAGCATCTGTCCCCTGATAGTCAGTGTGCACCATAGCAACTGTTCGACCAATCGGTCGTTCAGTTGTTTGGTCACTTAGGCTTTTATATATATATACTAGAGGCCCGGTGCACAAAAATTTGTGCACTCGGGGGGAGGGGGGGACCCTCAGCACAGCCTGTGCCCTCTTGCAGTCTGGGACCCCTCGGGAGATAACGACCTGCTAGGCCTGTGCCTGAGTGGCAGAGGGCAGGTCCAATACCTAGGTGCAGCCCCTGGTTGGGCTCAGAGCAGGTCTGATTGGGGAGTTGGAACGCCGCCCCCTGTCATGCACAGAGCAGGGCGGATCGGAAGGTTGCGATGCCACGCTCAGTCATGCTAAGGGTAGGGCCAATTGGGGGGTTGGGGAACTGCCCCCTGTCACACTCAAGGCAGGGTCAATGGGGAGGTTGTGGCACCACCCCCTGTCACGCACAGAGCAGGGCCAATCAGGGGGTTGGGGCTCCGTACCCTGTCACGCACAGAGCAGGGTCGATCAGGGGGTTGGGGAGCTCCCCCCAGTCACTCACAGAGTAGGGCTGATAGAGGAGTTGGGGCACTTCCCCCTTTCACACACAGAGCAGGGTGGATTGGGGGGTTGGGGCACTGCACCCTGTCACACTCAGGGCACGGCCAATGAGGAGGTTATGGCTCTACCCCGTCACACACAGAGCAGGGCCTGTGGGGGGCAGTTGGGGCGCCTCCCTCTATCACCCACAGAGCTGGGCCAATCAGGGGCACTGTCACACTCAGGGCAGGGCCGATGGGGAGGTTATGGCTCCACCCCGTCACACACAGAGCAGGGCCCGTGGGGGAGGGGTTGGGGCACCACACCCTGTCACACACAGAGCAGGGCCGATCAGGGACTTGGGGCGCCGCACCCTGTCACGCACAGAGCTGCAGGGCGATCAGGGGTTTTGCGCGCTGCCCCCTGTCACGCTGATCCTGGTGCCGGGAGGCATATTACCCTTTTACTATATAGGATGGAGGCCTGGTGCATGGGTGGGGGCCGGCTGGTTTGTCCGGAAGGGTGTCCTGGATCAGGGTGGGGGTCCCACTTGGGTGCCTGCCCAGCCTGGATGAGGGGATGATGGCTGTTTGCAGCTGGTCACACACCCTTCAGGGTGGGGGTCCCCACTGGGGTGCCAGGCCAGTCTGGGTGAGGGGCTGAGGGCTGTTTCCAGGCTGGGGGTGACTGAAGCTCCCAACCACTCCTTTTTTTCTTTTCTTTTTTTTTTTTTTATTCTGAGCCAGCTGTAGCTCTGAGGCTTGGCTCCAGCTCTGAGGCCTCTGCTGCTGAAAGCAGGTCTCTGGTTTGTTTGGGTTCTATAATCAAAACACTGTTTCAACTCCAGCTCTGAAATCCCTGCTGGCTGAAAGTAGGTTTCTGGGGTTTTGTTTAGCTTCTATATTTGTAACAATGTTTCAAACTGCAAGCTCAGAGGCCAGCAGCGGCAGGCGGGGAACATTGGAGTCCTCCGTCACTGAAGCAAGCAAGCCTTATGTTCGCTTCAAGGTACCTGGCTGCTGGCCGCCATCTTGGCTAGCAGTTAATTTGCATATCGCCCTGATTAGCCAATGGGAAGGGTAGCTGAGGTACGGCTAATTACCATTTTTCTCTTTTATTAGATAGGAGATATATATATATATATATATATATATATATATATATATATATATATATATAGTTTATCACTTGTCAATCATACCTCAATGAAGCCCCCAAATAAAATGTTAGATGTTAGGAAGGTAAATAAAACTAAATAAATAAACACTATAAATTGGGGTTTTTTTTAAATGCTGTATATATGTCTACACTTACACAGGGTTCCCTTCATAGTGATAGATGTTTTAACTTTAATCCTTTGACATAGTTAGAGACTAGGGGATAATTTGAAATATGCAATGCAAAGTCCAGCCAACAGGAAAAAAAGAGTTGGTTATTTTTTATTGAAAAAAGGGAAAAATGGCTCCCTCCAGGGATGGGGATTCAATTGTAATTCATAGCATCAAGGAAACATCTTTGTGTAAAATATCAGGGACAATGGCAACTATTATGGATGAGAACTGCTGCTATGCCCAACTTCCTGTGGCTCCCTGGAGTATCCTGCCCAGGAAAGAGACAACCCTGGAGCCAGAAGTGGTGGTCACTGTTTCTCTGTCCCCTCCTGCATAAGAATTCCAACTCTGAATGGTTGAAATGTCCCCTCTACACAGGCATTTACTGTTATCATGTCTGTTCACACATCTAGTTGTTTATTTAAGGTAAGAGAAGTTTCTCGCTAGAAATTATTTGAGGACACTTGCTAGAGCCTAAACAGCAAAATAAAGTGTTTTTCAAACTTTAGTGTGAATATGAGTCAATATGAATCATCTATGAAAGCATTGAACATGTATATCCCTGACCCCCCAGTAGCAGATGTTCTGCTTCAATAAGCCTAAATTTGGACACTTAGGTGAATCTGATACAGGTAACTCCCAAATTATATATTGAGAAATCTGAATTCAGTGGTTATTTTTCTATGCATTTTCTGTTTTAATAGGAATGTGATGTTTTTGGTCATACTGTGCATTTAACTGATAATTTGCTTTCATATTTATAACCTCAAGGTACTTGTTACAGTTAGGATTTGGGGCTTTTCCTCCCTCGCTTCTTCCTTCATGACATTTTCAGAAAAGCGACTACAGTAGGCTCAGCAGTAGGCTTAACATTGAGAAGAAAAAGGTTCTTGGCCTTCAGTACAGTGGTGTTTTGGACAGAATGGTAGAGTAAAATGACCAAGTAAATTCTGTGAGGGAGTTAGTTGGTCCTTCCCTTGAATTATGGTATCTGATTATCACATTAAAGTATTGTGTAATCTATGAATTGATGAATTAATTAGATGCTCTCATTTTTTCCCAAAACTTATATTATGTCATTCTAGTTCAGATCTAAAATAGAGGAATTCCAGACCTATTGTCCAAATGAAATTCCTAGCAGAATCTAAATGTATAAATAGAAATAATAGAAAGTTGTATTATTTATCTCCTTCAGTTTCCTGTCAATTATGTATGTGTTTTTGTTCTGGCCTATTCATAAGGCGAAGAACACCACTTTGGTACTGTTCTCTATGGTTCACTTCACATTCATTAAAATTTATTTTCAGTGATGGAATGCTTCCATTTGGCTCTACAGTATTTGAGAAATATGGATACCTTATATCACCAAAAAGCAGGTAAATGAGGAATGCTTTCAACACACTGCACTCTAATACATAGGGAAGACTGATTTGACTTCATTTAATGGGTACCAGGGCCAGCACTGTAAGGAGAAGCCTGAGGAAGGTGAAGTGACCTCAGATGACAGGTCAGTTTAAGGGGGGGGGCACCATGAAGCAGCAGTGCTTTCTACCTCCTTTGTACATTATTCAGGAGCCATTCTGCAGCCTTCTGAGTGCAGACAGATTAGCGAATGCATGCATCTCTAATAGACTTCCCTTGGCTTAGAATGACAGCTACCAACCTTTTTGCCCACCTTCCCACTACTCCCTATTCTCTGAGGCTGGCCTATTGACAGCCTGTGTTGCATGACTAAACTTCAAAAGTAGAGTTAGCTTTCCTATTGGAAATGGATCATGATGAATCAGTTACATGGCTAAAATTGTTTTTGCTGAAGATGTGCATATTTGCCTTTTCCACATTTCAAGGAAGCTAGTAGAAAATGCTAAGGCCAGAGTATCCAAAAGGTGCAGATTGTGCAGTGGGCAGATGAACCTGCAGGATTTATTTTCCCTGTTGTCCTGAAATGGGTCATCTTAAATGGGATATTAGACACTTTTAACCATAGGGGGCCCAGTTATTAACACTCTTAACAGAAGTATGTATGGCCTATATGATTTTCTAGATCAGCCCGCATCCTAAATGAACAGTGGCCTGGGAGCAGGGGCACTCACATGATTAACAAATTACCTCCACTAACAATCTCTGTTTAATTGGGTTTACTATATTTTTATACTACATTTTAATTCTGCTTGAGGTTTTGGCTGGCAGCCTGTCCTTTGCAGTCTTTTAGAGGTTTTCTTGCTGATGCCAATGAGACTGAGCTCAGACAGAGCAGATCCCTGCAGCCTTTCCTGCTACAGAATACAATCATGATGTCACATATAATTCCTAAAGCTGCATATATCAAAAGAGCAAGATCATTGACACCAAGAACCTAATGATCATTTAAGCAGTCATGCCAGGAGTCATGCTGGAGAGCAGTGACTGGCTTCATCAGCTTATTGATGAGACTTGCAAACATTTTTTTTTTCCCCAATTACTTTTCTCCTTTCAAATCTATAGTGAAGGATGGTGATTTTGTGAAAAGGCACCATCTTTCAAATGTTTTTGAAAACTTACCAGTGTTGAAAGACAAACAAAAATATGTGAAAATAAAAGTAATTGTGAAATTCTGTTTGTTTTGCTCAAGAAGAAATGGCCTCCTAATCAAAAAATAAAACAAAAAAAGTGATTTTTTTCAAATGTAATTGTGGCTATTGATCCTCTCATTTTGTTCTGAACTCTTGGATTGTCATTATGGTTCTCCATGTCACTATATAGAGCTTTGTGAAACAACCCGTTTTATTAACTGTGCGTGGTGTTAGTCACAGGGCTCTGTCTATACTTTGGGGCTGCACATATTTGTTGCTATGTGACTAGGTAGAATTCTTTCAAGCATTTCCATCATAAATCATTTGGCGTTATACTCAACACCAAACATCTGTAGGATCGTCACCATCATTCCAACTGAAAAAAGGTTGCAAAATGTTGGCCTACAGGTAGAAGCTGGCCACAAGTAGATTCTATTTGACCAGAACAAATTTTAAAATGTTTTAATTTAGATACTAATGCATTTAACTGGAGAAAGTACTCTATCTCCTTGGTTCCCACAGTCCTTACCAACCATTATGTGGAACCCACATCTTGACAAGTTAATGTTTTGGCCCTGGCCCATCTAGGCACTTGAGCTGGTGTCTTTTGATTTAAATATGCACTTCTCTTATATAAAGAAACTGCTGAAAACACATTTCTTGGGGTTAGTAGAAAAACAGAAGCACCTGTTTCCAGGAAGTGAAATATTTTATGCCTCATAAATTTTACTTTTGCAGTTGTAATATGTTTTAAAACCTTATATGTATTTTAAAATCTACATGAAGAAATGAAGAGTCTTTATGAAAATAGTTCAACATAAAATATAACTGTACTATTTCAGAAAATCCATGCCTGGGATGATAAAAACTGCAAATGACTTATAGTTCTCCCAAGGACCTTCTTGAAAGACCCATCAATTATTTAATAAAAAGCATCAAAAGAGAGTTTATACCCTAACTCTGGGGACACCTTGACTCAAAACCATCATCTTGCTACAACTACCAAACCTAAACTTTATCACCTTATTCAATAGTAGAGGCCCATTGCACAAAATTCAGACAAGGGGGACAGGGGTTCCCTCAGCCCGGCATGAACCCTCTCACAATCCAGGACACCTCAGGGAATGTCAACTGCCTGTTTAGGCTTGATCCACAGGGATCCCCATGTGATTAGGCCTAAACTGGCAGTTGGACATCCCTCTCGCAATCCAGGACCACTGGTTCCTAACTGCTCACCTGCCTTCCTGCATGATGGCCCCTAACCACTCGCCTGCCAGCCTGATTACCCCTAACCACTCTGCTTCCTGCCTGACCTCCCCTAACTACTCGCCTGCCTGACTGCTTGATCACCCCTAACCACTCACCTGCCTGCCTGATCACCCCTAACTGCTCACCTGCCTGCCTGATCTCCCTTAACCTCTCGCCTGCCTGCCTGATCTCCCTAACCACCTCTGCCTGCCTGCCTGATTGCCCCTAACTGCTCACCTGCCTGCCTGATCACCTCTAACCACCTCTGCCTTGGCCTCCGCCGTCACGGCTTCATCTGAAATGACATCCGGAAGGTTGTTTGGCTGTCTGGTCTAATTAGCATATTACACTTTTATTATTATAGATAAGCCCAATCCCAGCATTGGAAGATCCATCTTACATCAGACTTCAAAATCTTATTCATTATCTCAAGTTTGCTCTTTCCCTCCAACACATTACTGAGACTTTGTCAAGGTACTGCTCTCCATGCTTGGTCTTATCAACAGCTGAATTTGGTGATGTTTAGAGAAGCTATCATTTGACAGTACCCCACAATACTGTGGTCTTTCTCTTTTGTTTCCTGGTGAGTTGGGAAAATTAAATAAGAGTATAGAAAAATGTAAATATAGTGCAAGCGTGAACATGAAAAATAACAGTAGGTATCGTGGAATGCCAGAGTTGGAAGGGAGATGAGAAGTAATATTACTTTCCTTAATTATCTCTTCTTTGACAGTCTCCATGCTCTCCTGTGTTCTCATAAGACTTAATTTCTGGACTCTTCACTTTTGTAGGCAAAGGAATCAGGAAAAAATGCCATATAATGGCTTAGATGTAAGTTTATGAGAGTTTTAGATTTAGTCTTAAATACAGGAACAGAAAAGTATGGTAGATATCAATAATGCTAAAAAACAAAAATAATCAACAGACTTGTTAATGCATAAACCATGGAAGAAATAGAACAAATTTAAAGAGGACTAAGACTTTAGGTGTTAAAAATCTGGGGACTGGTGATTCCAATATCATAATGGGTGAAAATGCCATGTTATAATTATTGCATGAACAAATTATAAAGTTGTATTTGACCCATTTTAGATGTTGGATATGAAATTTGAGATATTTTTTTTAAAATAAACTGAAGATGATAGGCCTATAAAGAATATGGTGTCAAAGTAAGAAATGAATATTTGGGAGTCTTGTGAATGAACTGAACTCTTCATGGGTACAGAGCAGGATGAATATAAATCTCCTCGGGAACTTTACAGAAAAAAAAAATATATATATATATATAACAGAAAAAAAATATATATCCTTATATATATATAAGGATAAGGATAAGATAAAAAACTGAAGCAAGGAAGGAAGGAAGGGAGGGAGGAAGGAAGGAAGGAAGGAAGGAAGGGCAAAACAGAAAATAAAATGAAGGAAGGAAGAAAGGAAGATGGAGGAAAAGAGGAAGGGGAAGAGAAGAAAAGAAAGGAAAGGAAAGGAAAAGAAAGGAAAGGAAAGGAAAATAAACAAAGGGAAACCATCAACAATATAAAAATACAACCCACTGAATGGGGGAACATGTTATCAAATGATACATCTGATAAGGGGTTAATATCCAACTTAATAAAAAACTTATAAAACTCAACACCCAAAAAACAAACAATCAAATTAAAAAATGGCCAAAGGACCTGAATAGACACTTCTCCAAAGAGAACATGCAGATGGCCAATTGATATATGAAAAGATGCTCAATCTTCCTAATCATTTCAGAAAGGCAAATTAAAATGATTAGAGATATCACGTCACACCTGTCAGAATGGCTATCATCAGTAAATCAACAAACAACAAGTATGTGCAAGGATATAGAGAAAATGGAATCCTTATGCATTGTCACTGGAAATGCTGATTGGTGCAGCCACTGCAGAAAGCAGTATGAATTTATCTCAAAAAAAATTAAACATGGAACTACCTATGTCCCAGTGATTCCACTTTTGGAAATTTATCAGAAGAAACCCGAAATACTGTTTGAAAGAATATATGCACCCCTATGTTCCTTGCAGTGTTTACAACTAGAGGTCCGATGCATGAAATTCGTGCAAGGGGCTCGGCCCTCGCTGCCTCGACTGGCCCTCACAGCTCTGGCTTCATCCGGAAGTTTGTCTGGAATTTTGTCCAGATGGTTGCTCTGCTGTTTGGTCTAATTAGCATATTAGCTATTTATTATATAGGATAGCCAAGATTTGGAAGCAGCCTAAATGCCCATCAATAGATGAGTGGATAAAAAAGCTGTGGTGCATTTATACAATGTAAAAAGAAGAAAATTTTACCTTTTGGGACAGCATCGATGGACCCAAAGAGCATTATGCAAAGTGAAATAACCCGGTCAGAAAAACACAAGTACCATATGGTTTCACTTACATGTGGAATCTAATGAACAAAATGATCTAAGAAGCAAAATAGAGACAGAGATAAAGAGCAGGTTGACCACTGTTGGGATGGGGCGGGGGGAAGGGGGGTAAAGGGATTGAGCAAAAAGATATATAAAAGGGAAAATATTCATGGACACAGACAAGGGTATGGTTATTGCCAAGAGTAGGAGTAGAAGAAGAGGGAGGAAGGTGTAGGGAAGATATATGGTGATGGACAAAGACTCCATGGTGGTAAACACACAATACTGTGTATCAATGATGTGTTGTAGAATTGTGAAAATGAAACCTGTATAATTTTGTTGGCCAGTGTCACCCCAATAAATTCAATAAAAATGAAAAAAAAATAAAGAAGAAAGGAAAACATTCTATTTAAGAAAATAAAGCTAAAGTGAGTCAAAGAGGAAGAAGCCAAATTAAGATTTAAAACAATTTTTCAGAAGGAAGGAGGTGACTAACTTTTTTAAAAAGGGTGTTTTATAAAAAGCCTAATCAAAATATTAATCTTGTCCAGAAAATAACATTAACTTTAACAGAGGTTTTAGAGGTAGTTGAAAATAAAAGCCAGATTTCAAAAGATCAGGATTTTATGTGTATATGAAAAAGAAAGGTATTTGAATACTTTGAATTTTTATTGATCTCTGTTGCATTTTAAAGCAAACAAATTAAAAATATAAAATGAAATCATTAGTGAACCATGGAAGTAACCCCTAAAAGGAAGTTGTGCAACTAAACAAAAAAAACTATATGAAAATATAAAATGTGGTCTACCATGAGGTGTGTGTGTGTGTGTGTGTGTGTGTGTGAGTGTGAGAGAGAGAGAGAGAGAGAGAGAGAGAGAGAGAGAGAGAGAGAGATGGTTTAAAGAAAACTACCATTTATGCGCTTTGTCCTATATTTTTCTCATTCTTCCTGATGGTTTGCTCATTCTTTCGATTGCCAGAGACATAACTGGTTTCTAAGGTTATATTATCACAGTTTTGCTTTTATTTTCAATGCTTTTGCCATGGCCAGTTCTTTGGCTCTAGTACTTCCATGGGTCATGCACCCCCATCTCATTACAGACAGAATCCTTTTTCAATGAACTTTCATAATATCGAAATCATTTTGTCACCTAGCAGTTTCTTCCTTGAAGCACCTACATGAGACACTTTAATGAGGTTCTTCCGCAAGAAAATGTGTCTCATTTAGTGGACTTTGCCTATTGCCTGAAGTGTCTGAGTGGTTAATGGTATTTTCTTCTGATGTCTTGAGAATTGATCTCTCAGAGATTTTCTTTTTCTGAAAATCTCAGTGAAAGCAAATATTTCATACAGATAATAAGAGCAAAGCCACCAGTGGATTGTAATTCATAAAAAAGGTGTGAATCCCCAAATTTTATATCGTTTCTCACAGGAACTGGCTTCTGCTCATGGCACATTCCTTTCCCAGTGCTCCAAGAATGCACTCCTTGAGTTAAGCAAAGGATTGCTTTATTTTACCTCGTTTAAATGGAAATTGAATGAATGCTCAAGATACAGAGTAAACTTGTTTAAGGTGCGAGCAAAAGACATTTGTTTTTATAAATGCATAATACATAAATTGGTTATATAATATGTTGTGATTGTCATGTATATGTTCGTCTTTGGAGTTTTTGCTTTCTTTCCTTAAGATGTGAACCCTGACTCTCCATATTCTGGGCAGCATTTCTCAAAGTATGTTGCATGAATTACTTAACATTAAATTCACTTGATGATTTTTACACATCAAATGAACTAGGAATCTGCATTTTAAATAGCAACTTCAGGTGATGATTGAGCATTGATGTTTGAGAAATTCCCCAGGAAAACAGCACTACATAAATAGTACCAGTATTTGTTTGACATAGAATCTATATTTGAATGCATTGTAAGATGCTCATTTGTGGTTTCCAGATTTCTTTGATCTATTACCAGAATTTTTGGAAAAGACAGTATGTGAGGAGTAAGTTGTGAGAGCAAGGGACTCTGATTTCAGTGAGGAAGCGCAGGTCTCGGCAGTTCCATAGGAAACCCTTTTTAGGACTTCCGGTGCCTCATGGTTAGCCTTTTTGTTTCCACTGCCCAACGATGAAGCACACGAACTGCAGGGTGCATGGCTAGTTACCTGGCACTTTGAAAGGAATCTGCCCAAATTATCTATACTAATAAAAGAGAAACATGGTAATTGGTGTACGACTGCTACCCTTCCCATTGGCTAATCAGGGAGATATGCAAATTAACTGTCAGCCAAGATGGTGGCCGGCAGCCAGGCAGCTTGAAACTAAGATGAGGCTTGCTTGCTTCAGTGACGGAGGAAACCAACATTCCCCACCTGCGGCTGCAGGCCTCTGAGCGGGCAGTTTAAGAAACTCTGTAACAAATACCGCCGGACTTCAGCCAGCAGATTCGCAACATTGTAAGAAAAGGCCAGAAACCTACTTTCAGCCGTGGAGGCCTAAGAGCTGCAGCCAAGCCTCAAAGCTAAAGCTGGCCCAGAATTAAAAAAAAGAAAAGAAAAAAAGGAGCAGTTGGGAGCTTTAGTCATCCCCAGCCTGAAAACAGCCCTCAGCCCCTCACCCAGACTGGCCAGGCACCCCAGTGGGGACCCCCACCCTGAAGGGTGTGTGACCAGCTGCAAACAGCCATCATCTCCTCACCCAGGCTGGCCAGGCACCCCAGTGGGGACCCCCACCCTGAAGGGTGTGTGACCAGCTGCAAACAGCCATCATCCCCTCACCCAGGCTGGCCAGGCACCCCAGTGGGGACCCCCACCCTGATCCAGGACACCCTTCAGGGCAAACCACCCGGCCCCACCCCTGCACCAGGCCTCTACCCTACATAGTAAAAGGGTGATATGCCTCCCAGCACCGGGAACAGCGGAGCCATGAGGCCTCCCGGCACAGGGATCAGTGTGACAGGGGGCAGCACCCAAACCCCCTGATCGCCCTGCAGCTCTGTGTATGACAGGGGGCGGCACCCCAACCCCCTGATTGCCCTGTGGCTCTGTGTGTGACAGGGGGTGGGGCCACAACCTCCCTATCCACCCTGCTCTGTTCGTGACAGGGGAAGGTGTCCCAACCCCCTGATCAGCCCTGCTCTGTGCCTGAGAGGGGGGAGCTCCCCAACCCCCCCCCCCCCACGGGCCCTGCTCTGTGTGTGACAGGGTAGAGCCACAACCTCCCCATCGGCCCTGCCCTGAGTGTGACAGGGGACGGTGACCCAATCCCCCAATTGGCCCTACCCTGATCGTGACTGAGGGTAGCATCACAACCTCCCAATCTCCTTGCTCTGTGCATGACAGGGTGCAGCGACCCAACTCCCCAATCGGCCCTGCTCTGAGCCCGACCAGGGGCTGCACCTAGGGATTGGGCCTGTCCTCTGTCACCCGGGAGCAGGCCTAAGCCAGCAGATCGTTATCTCCAGAGGGTTCCCAGACTGTGAGAGGGCACAGGCCGGGCTGACAGACCCCTCCCCCCACCCCCAAGTGCACAAATTTTTGTGCACCGGGCCTCTAGTTTAATCATAAAGCCGGAAGAGTCATAGATCAGATTTTGATAGAAGGGAATTAGAAGGAGGGAAGGAATTGAGATGGTGCCAAGTCAAGGACAGTGATTGTGAAATTCAGGTGAGTGGAAAGAGCTCAAGAGATCACAGCAATTACTGGAAAAGAAAAAGGCTTAGGTTATTTATGGAAGTGCCTGGTGAGAACAATGTGTGGAAGTCAGCTAGGTTTAATGCATATGGAGAAGAGAGGAGAGATGTGATTTCTGGTTATAGAGTTGAGAAAATACTAGCTGTGTAATGTCATGAGTTGAGTGCTTACTCTTTCAGGTACTCCCTGAAGCACTTTACAGGCATTATCTAATTTAATCACCTGTCTTTTAAATCTCAGAAGTCTTTGTTCCTGAGGCAAATGTTATTATTTACATTTTACAGAGGAGGGCATAAGGTTTACGTGGGTAAATCACTTACTTCTAGTTCACGTAGCTATTGGTGCTGAGTTTAGAAGACAAATAAATCCAAAACAAAGTCCTGAACAATGCTTTATGGCAGAATCACTTTGAACAGAAACAAAAAGGCACAGGCCCCGTAAAGACCAGAAAAGAATGTAGTTGGCATGAAGGTAAAGTAGCATATACTTGGAGAAAGAAGTCAGGATGTATATAAGCCTGAATTTATCTCTATTTGAAACTCTACTATTTGTAAAAACCTAACAGCTTATTATTCTAATATGTTTATTGACTCATCCGGGTTTGTTATTCTTTGCTAGCCTGTAAAATGGCATGTACCTAAAGGAATAGCCAAATAACATAGGATCTCAGTGGCTGGCTCATTATGGAAGGTGGATTTATTCTCAAGTGTGCAAAGAGAATTCTCTCTTATTGCAATTGGCCATCCCCCTTACCACAGGCAAGGCTCTTCTTTATCCCTGTATTTTATTTTCTGTCTCATTAATCATCAGATCTTTACCTCTTACTCATCCTGAATTCTCATTCGGAATTAGCCAGTTTTTTACAAACAAATAAAATAAGTAAAACAATGGTTTCAAACTGAAATAATTCAACAGATCCTTTTTTTTTTTTTTTTTGCTGCTTCATTGTATTTTCCTAAACGGCATTATAAATTGTGTGCACATAGTTATATCCCAATACATAAAATGAAAACATTCTTTCTATGACTCCTAGATGAATAAAACTAATAAGCATATCTATCCTACTGTAATTTTATCTTTACAAAATAATTAAAGAGACCTTGATAAACAGAGCAATATTATGGTCCATCTGCAGTATATGTGTTGTCCATGGAAATATTTTTAATTAAAAAAAAATCAAACAACTAAAATCATAATTCCAGTTCCCTTTTTAAATCTCTCTCTGATCTAGACTCTGTTCTATTAAACAAATATATTGCCTGTTCCCTGGACTTATTTTTTCCTATTTTTCTTCTTCTATTTCATTCCTTAATGTATTAGTCAGTTCAGATTGTTATAACAAGGTATAACAGACTGAGTATATGTTTTCAGTATATTCACAAAGTTCTGCAATATGACCACTACCTAATTCCAGAACATTTTCATCACCCTAAAAATAAATCCGATGCCAATTATCAGTCACGCCCCATCCTCCTCCTCTTGGGTTCCCAGCAATCATTAATCTACTTTATTTCTCTATGGATTTACCAATTTTGGATATCTCAGGTAAATGGAATCATACAATATATGGCTTTTTGTGTTTGGCTTCTTTGTTTACCATAATGTTTTCAAGGTCCATCCATCTTGTAACATGTATTAGTACTTGATTCCTTTTTATTTATGAGTAACATTCCATTGTATGTACATATCGCATTTTGTTTATACTTCATTAGTTGATGGGCAATTGGATTGGTTCCATATTTTGGCTCTTATGAATAATGCTGCTATAAACATCATGTGAGAAAAATGTTTAATTCTCGTGAGTGTATAGAAGTGGAATTTCTGGATCATATGATAACTCTGTGTTTAACTTTTTGATGAACTAAGCTTTCCATAGCAGTTACACCATTTTACACTACCACTAGCAATGTACGTATCAATTTCTCTACACTTATTTTCCTCTTTTAAATTATTACTACAGCCACCTTAGTGGGTATGAAGTGATGGCTCATTGTAATTTTGATTTACGTGGTCGTAATGACTGATGGCATTGAGTATATTTTCAAGTGCCTTTATTGGCCTTTTCTAAACTAGGAAAATTGTCTATTCAAGTCCTTCACCTATTTTTAAGTTAGGCTATTTTTGTTGAGTTGTAAGAGTAATTTACATAGATATCAAACCTTTGTCATTGTTTTAAAAACATGGTTTTAAGGTATTTTCTCTCATTCTGTAGTTTGTCTTTTCATTTTCTTGATAGTGTCCTTAGACACTCACAAGTTTTTAATTTTGATAAAGCCAGATGTATCTATTTTTTATTTGATTGCTGGTGCCTTCAGTGTCAAATATAAGAAACTATTGCCCAATCCAAAGACACAAAGATTTATCTTGTGTTCTTCTAAGGAACCTATGTGTTCTTCCAATAGTTTTATAGTTTTAGCTCTCATATTTAGGCCTTTTAGCCATTTTGAGCTAATTTTCTTTATATCATGTGTGATAGACAGTCTGACTTCATTATCTGTTTGTGGATACCCAGTAATTTCCACCCATTTGTTGAAGACTCTTTTCCCAATGGTGTAGCAACTTAGTTGAAATTCAATTAACCATAGTTGTGTGGGTTTCCTTCTGGAATCTTAATTCTCTTGTCCTATACTGTCCTGAATATTGAAGCTTTGTAATTTTGAAATTAAGAGACTTGAGTCTTCTAACTTTGTTCATTTTAGAGAGTGTTCCTTGCTTTTCCAAATAAATTTTAGAATCATCTTTTTTATTTTTGTATCAAAGGCAGTTGGAATTTGGATAGAAGTTGCCCAGATTCTGTAGATTAATTTTGGAATGTGATATTAAATAATGCCCTCCTTTTAAACATGTCCATACCTGAATCCCCAGAAACTGTGAATACGTTCTCTTTCATGGCAAAAGGGACTTTACAGTTGTGATTTAGTATCCTAAACTTTTCCTGGGTTAGCATGGTGAGCCCATATGATCATAAATGTCCTTATAAGAGGGGAGGCAGGAGACTTGCCTATAGGCAAGGCACTGTAATGATGGAATAGATCAAAGTGATGTGGCCACAACCTGAGGAATATGAGCTTGAAGAGGCGAGGAAAGGGTTCTCCCCAGGAGGCTCCAGAACGCGCTATCTCTGCCAACATGTGGCTATTAGCCTATAAGACCTATGTTCCTGGAGTTCTCTGGAGAGTCTCTAACCTCCAGAGTAAGAGACTAATTTGTATTGTGTTAAAGTTCTAAAGTTGCAGTCATTTGTTATAGCAGCAAGAAGAAAACTAAAGCAGGGGGTACTCCCATGTTAATCATATTGTCTTCCAACCCAGGAACACAAGAAGTTTTTTTCATTTATTTACCCTTTAAAAAATTTTTTTTCAGTAATGTTAGATAGTTTTCAGTGTATAAATCTTACATTATACTTCTTTGATTAAATGTATTTATTCTTTCTGATGCTATTTTAAATGGAATTATTTTTCTCAATTTTATTTTCATGTTGCTAATGTATAGAATATGCACTGGTTTTTGTATATTAATGTCAAACCACACAATATAACTTATCCTCTTGATTTTTTGCTGAAAAAATCAAGAGCTGGTCCAAGAACCAGAGGTAGCGTGTTCATGTATCTAAGTAGAGCAACATCCCCAGGGCTTCATTTTTCCTTTCAGAACTCACAGCAGCCTCAATTGGCCTTAATTGGTCACATATTCACATTTTCACCACAAGCAAAGCTATAGGGTTTGGCTCTTGTGACTTCACCAAAAAGCTAAAATCACATTTAACTTAAGATTAGAATTTTAAAGTACTCTGGATATAAAATCATAAGGACAAAAATACTATTTCCATTTAAGTAAACAAAAATACCTACCATTGCTTTCTACTTCTTTTACTTTAGACTAGGTTCTCCTCTGTTCATTTATACAATTTCTATAATTTGCTAAATTCCTTCAAATATCATTCCAAAAGGTGCCAGCTAGTGAACAAAAAGAAGCTTGGAAAATCAGCCAGGAGAGCCCTGTACACTGTCATTCTTTGGATAATCAAGTGCCCACGTGTAGGAAGCACTCAAAGAGCTGGCATTTCCCCATGTTGCTGGCATTTGGAGAGCACAGACACGACTATAATTTCTTTACTCCAGGATAGACAGCCTGAAGCCCTCAGACAAAAGAAATAAAACTTTGTGTATGCTTATTCCAGCCATATAAAGCTTAGCGTTTCACACCTTGTCAGAGTTATCAGGTACAGAGCTGTTCTTTTTTTTTTTTCCATATACATACACTATTAACACTTTATTATATTTTTTTCAAAAATTTCCCAGGTATATGTGTTACATAGTATAAGATTAAAACCTTATATGTAGTTTTTATGTGGATTTTCTTTTTTTTAATTTTTTGTATTGATTAAGGTATTACATATGTGTCTTTATCCCCCTATTGCCCCCCCCCCCCCTTGCCCTCACCTCCCTAGTGTCTGTGTCCATTGGTTAGGCTTATATGCATGCGTACAAGTCCTTTGGTTGATCTCTCCCCCTTACCCCCATCCTCTCCTACCTTCCCTCAGAGGTTTGAGCATCTGATCGATGCTTCTCTGCCTCTGGATCTGTTTGTTCATCAGTTTATCTTTTTCATTATAATCCACCAGTGAGTGAGATCATGTGATATTTATCTTTCTCTGACTGACTTATTTTTCTTAGCATGTTCTCCAACTCCGTCCATGCTGTTGCAAATGGCAGGAGTTCCTTTCTTTTTACAGCAGCGTAGTATTCCATTGTGTAGATGTACCACAGTTTTAAATCTAATTTTCATTCCTACAGAAATGTGAGAAGTCAAATCACTGTCCGAAGGGAACTCAGAAAAAAATAATACACTAAAAACACCAGGTTGCGTTAGGTTTGATGCAAACTGTTTTATGTGATAATGGCAAATACTAGCTCTAAATTGCCCAAATTTGGAAAACTTACATTAACAAATGCTCCAAGGGACAGAGATCTAATTTGTTACTGACTCAACCTGGTATATTTGTTGTTTAAAAAAATATGTAATCTTTAGATTTTAAAGTGTTAAGAAATTCTAATATATGTTAGAGAAAGTATTAAGAAACCTATGAGGAAGTTGTATACACAAACTGTTGTGAAATCCTATTTTTCCTCATTTATAACTTACAAATGTACAAAAAGAAAGAAAAAAAAAGAAAAGAGCAGAGAAGGTAAAGTAAGCTAATTTCCTAAAATTCCACATTTGTGAAAATAACTTTCCCATATAGGATCGGTTACTCCTTCAAAGACTGAAAATATGGAGGATTGGAAGCTATATTATCAGAAAAAAATATTTTTTGACTTGGGCGCTGCTTACATTGGGATTACCATGTGATAAATAATTGAACTGTAAAAAATATAGTAACCACATGATTACATGGGTTGATGGTAGATAAAGGGATAGCTATGTGATACAACAAGTTAACTAAAACGTCAATGGTAGAGTATATCAGGTTGGTGGTACATGAATGTTCACTGTAAAATTCTTCAGCTTACCTGTGTTAAAATTTTCCTAAAAAAATTTTGAAGAAAAATATAATAATAAAAGCATAGTATGCTAATTAGACGGGAATTCCTTCTGGACTACCTTCCAGACGAAGCCGGGGCTTTGAGGGAAGCCCGGGTCCCGAGTGCCAGCAGCTGAGGGAAGGAAGGCCTACTCTTGTACAAATTTCATGCATTGGGCCATTAGCAGTGAATAAATGCACATCCTAAGCCTACTTTGAATGGTTATGAGGAAGAAACTTCCACTCAAGATCTCACTATATCATGTAGTTAAGTCCACATGGGACCTGCAAGAAACACCATATAACTGTCAAAAATAGCCACATAAATTGTGAATCATTTTATATATACTTGGCTACTGTATTAAAACATCATATTTTACCAAGATAAAGAATAAGAACAAATATATATAAGATATGGAATCTTATTAAGAGGCCTATTGCTAAACAAGTAAGTTGAGCCATCACAAACATTTAAGTCATGGCATGACTATGAAAAAAAAAGGGGGGATACTGAGATTAAATCATTATCCAAGAGAGACTTTCTGGCAGGGTCGTTTTATTGCATAGCATCAGTAGGTGCTCTGCGTGTTATCTGTAGCTTACATGAAGAGTAACTTTAGAGTCAGCAGTGCTGCATAGACTGTGGCAGCCTTGTTTTTTGGCTAACATACCTTTTTAGCTGGAATTGTTTGAAAAGGTGAAAAAATATTTTAGTAGTAACATGAAGACTCAATTTCATCTTCATGCCTCTCCAGAGTCATTAATTTCTTTCTGTGTCAAAGGTTACCACACTGATATATTTAGTTATTGGGTTTTGGTTAACATTTCCTTGCATTTCTTTACAGTTTTAACAAATAAGATTGCATTTTTAAAACTATATTTTTCTTGTATTCTATTATATAAGTGAAATTTTACCATTTGTATTCTTTTATGGTGAAGCTCTTTTCATCAACATTATGTTTGTAAGATTCATTCGTGCTGTTACATGGTACCTATTTTTCATTGCTACATATTATTTCACTGTATGATTATTTACCCTTCCTAATATTGGCAGAGATTGAATTACTACTATTTTTTGAGCTATTATGAATTTCATATTAATGCATATTCTAATTCATATATCTTTGGTGCACAAGGAAATGCATTTCTTTTGGATATGCTTAAAAGTGAAATTTCTGAGTCGAAATAGGATATGATCTCCAGATTTAATTGATAATGCTTAATAGTTATATTAATTTAGGCTGCCATGAGCAGTGTCTGAAAGTTCCCAGTTGCCCACATCTCTGCCAACATATGGTTTTATTTTAGCCAGTGTCTTAGACGTTAACGATATCTGTTATTTAACTTTTTATTCATTTTATTAATCATGATATTGAGGAAATTATAGTCACTTGGATATTCCTTTTTGTGAAATGCATTGCAAGTATTTTGCCTATTTTTCTGTTGAGTTCTCTACAGTTTTCTTCTTGATTTGTAAGATGTCTTCAGATATTTTGGATTGGATCATTTTCTTAGTGGTATGTGCTGCAGCTGTGCTCCCCCATTTCATCTATTTCCTGTGTTCTATTTTATTCATAGAAAAGTTTATTTCTCTATATATTTTAATTAATATTTGAATTTTATTTAATTTTTAAATATTATTTATAATTTGTTTTTATGTCAATACGTAAGAAGTGATTCTAGATCATGAGATTATTTACTATTCTGTGTTACTTTTATAAATTTTATTGGCTTTCTTTCATCTTTACTTCTAAAATTCAGCTGGAATGAATTTTTGTTTTATTTTTTCCCAAATGAATATTTTATTTTCCCAGCAACATTTTTAATAAGAACATCATTTCCTCATAATTCTATAGTGTCATAGCATCGTTGTTTTTGTGTTCTCCATCCTATTCTGCTCTGTTTTGTTCTGTTATATTCTGTCTGTTCATGCCATTCTATTCCACTCCATCCTATTCCATTCTAGTTGTTTGTCTATCCAAAACCACTTTACCCACTTAATTACTATAGCTTTGAGAGTCTCATTATCAGTAGAGAAAGTCCTTATACCATGTGCTGTTCTTCAAGATTGTCTTTATTATTCTTGAACCATTCTACTTTCATATTAATTTTAGAATCATTTGTCAATTTCCATAAAATTTAGATTGTATTCAATCTGTATATTAGTTATAGAGAACCGGCATCTTTCTAACATTGATTTTTCCCTAATATATTTCTTATAGTTTTCTTAAATAAATTTTATATAACTATTCCAAAACAAAAACATTCTAAGCTGTTTTATGTTTTTGCCCTTATAATGTTCTATAAGGACAAATTATGAGGCGTAAACTTGTGATAAATAGCTTATATTTCTAAACCAGCTTATAGCATTTCAAACATCTTCTTGGATTAATTTGATTAAAAGCAAATATAATTTGCTAATAAGTAGAAGGTAACACCAATAAAATAATAGGTGATTTAAAAATGCTTATCAGCATTTTGGAATGAGACAATTCCACTTTTAATCTTACTGATATGTTAGCCAATGATAACAGTTTTGGGCCCATTAAAATAAAATGCATTTTCTTCACAAATAAAACCTACTGAATTCTATAATAAAACAAGACATTTATTACAAAATCATATTTTTAAATGATAGCATGCCTATTTCCCAGTGTTGCATTGACTATTTGACAGGATGTGCTGGAAGCATGGATACAGCAATGATGATTCAGTGCCCTTAAGCCAATGGGCACCAGTATGGCACAGAGCATTTGTCCATCTTTAGCTTTCATTATTTGATGATAGTAGATTCTTTGTCTTCTACCACCACCCACCCCGCCCACCCCCCATCATCCTATATTCGGTAGCTAGGGTTTCTTTCTCATTTTCTTCTCTTTGTCACTTTCCTCTTTATGTTACTGGTTTTCTACTTCTCTTCTTATCCTACCCTCCTCTATCTCCCTTTAAACCCCTTTATTATTTAAAGCACTCTTTAGCCCCTTCTCCCTTACCTCTATTTATCTTTTTAGTATTTCCTTTCGTCTCACTTCTTTTACTAGTCACAGTATAAAACTAAAAGATGTTTTAGTTTCATCATATGTAATAATTATTGAATTGAATTGTAACTTTTGGACACTGTTTTAAAGGATTTATTTGTTTATTTATTATTTTGTAAACAAAATATGGGAAATAGAGTGAACTTTCACAGAGGTATATGCCATTTTTCTTTTTGATGCCTATTAACCAGTGACTCCTGAGCGAGCAGTTTTCTACCCCTTCCTGTAAACTTACCTATTGTGCCACAGAAAAATGAGAGAAGTTCTTGACCTGGCTTGTATACCCTACATTGCAATCACTTTATTATTCCGAGAATATAGCTATTGTTTGGTCCTTCAATTCCGAGGCTGACTGATTTATTGTCTGAAGTCACGTTGGAGGACCCACTGTACAAGATATTCCAGGGAGAGCTCATGCTCAGTCACTCTGTCACTTCCTAGGAGCATAAACTAGTGATTTTTAGTTGCTTTTGAAAACAGACTCTCTTTTCCTCTCCTTGTTCTATGACAGCGAGAGATTCCACTCGAAGCCAGACAACAAGAAGTTCGAGTTCCAGCTCTCTCAGACACAGCAGAGACCCCCATCAGGAAAATACAATAACTGCCTTATGAGGTAGCACACTTTTAGGGTAGAGAGAGGACAATGCTTACTAATTTACAATGTTGTAAACTTTAATAGTGAAATTTTTAAAACTTGTATGCTTTTAGTCTATTTATCTGGGGAGAGGTATTGTATGTATTCATCATACCCTAAAGGCAAACACTTACTCTAAACACAAAGGCACTTTTGCTCAGAATGTGTGGGTGGCAATGAAGATCACCAAAGTGAAGAACGAGAGAAAAAAAGAATGAAATGAGGAAATTTCATTGGCCTCCTTGTTAATCTGAGCAGAATGTTCTGATCAGTTACAAACAGATCAGTGTATGGCCAAAAGGACACAGCCCACTGCAGTTGGTCATTCTTCCCTTTGTTCTGCTTTTATGTCTATGTCAAGTGGACTATCCTCAGGTTCTGTCTCACCCATTCATTCCAGGAACTAGTTGAACCCTGACTTCATTCTAAGCATGGGGGATAGAAAGACTGTCTTTAAGAAACTGAATTTCTAAAGGGATATATAAACATTACATTAAATAATAATAAAATTTAGCCAAACTATTTAAAACCCCTAGTCTTGCTCTACCTTTCCTTCTTGTTTATAGTGTATATCACTTTCTAACATTCCAAAAGTTTTCTCTGTCTCATTATGTTTGCCATTGGTATTGTCTCTCCCCTAATAGAATACAGCATACACTCCATAGGGTAGGTATATTTGACTGTTTTGATTAACAATGTTTCCAAAATCCTAGAAAAGGTGCCTTACACAAAGTAGGTCTCACCTACATGAATGGGTTACAGTTTACCTATAAGGCTTAATGGATACATGGTACATGGACATCTCTTCCCAGCCAGTGCACCCACACCTAGCTGTTAGGGCTATGGGCTGCTGGTAGATGTTTACAGTTATATCTCTCACTGAATGTTCCCTTCAGCATCAAGGTCCTGCACTGCCCAAGATTACACAGTCTTTAAAGTCTGAGTCCAGTGACTGTATAATGCAGGGGTACAAATAGCTGGTCCCCTTGCCTCATCCTGGGACAAATCTGAAGAGACATGACAGCTTTAGAACTGGTCTGATAAGATTAGACCTCACGTGCAACTGTTTTGTGAATTAGCTTCTCCTGCCTTATGTTAACAGATGCAGCTCCCCAGAGCAAGCAACTCTTTGTTTTAGAGTCTGTTACCAGGTAATCCACTTAAACAAACATGGATATAAATGCACTGACTGATATTTCCTTGGAATATTAGGGATGGATATAATGAAAGGTTATTGAATAAATAAGAGGAGTAACAGCATTCAAGTGAGTGATATAACTTACACAAAGGCAGAAAAACAGAATAATGTTGTATATATATCATGGCTTCTGTTTTCTTCCATTCTTTTGATGAACTAAGAGGAACTCTGTTTATAATTAGAGATTTAGCACTTCAACTTTATTGGTAGAAAACTAAAGAACAAACTGGAACATAAATTTTCCAGGCCAAAGGATATTTTATTATTCTTCATAATCCCTTCTCCCTGAAGCCATTGCCACCTCCTTCTCCCAATGCTTCTGGATATGATTGGACATAATACACTTATCAGTGTTATTAGTTGATTCAAAATAAATTAAATATTGTCCTAAGGTAAAATAGAAGGACACTGTCTCCATTCATTAATAACACATTTTAAACTAATAGAGTAGTAGTTCTAAATATACCCTTTAAGATTAATAACCTGAACATAAAATATCATCCACAAATGCCAGGATGAAAAATAAATTATATTCACAAATTCTATTAAGAAATATTTTTTGAATTATTAATTTTGACTGCCTCTCTCACCTACTGTATTCCATATCCTATATAATAAAAGCCTAATATGCTAAGTGTCCAGTCGTCCAGTCATCCATTCAACCAATAAAAGTGTAATATGCTAATGATATGCTAAGGCCACTCAACCACTCATTATGACATGTACTGACCACTATGGGGCATGCTCTGACTGGTAGGTTAGCTTGCCACTGGGGTCTGACCAATTGGGACTGAGCGAGATGGGTCGGACATGCCCTGGATCCCTCCAGTGGTCCCTCCCCACCTGGCCAACCTCCCGCGTCCCTCCCCAGCCCCAATTGTACACCAGTGGAGTCCCTTGGTCTGGCCTGTGCCCTCTCGCAATCCAGAACCCCTCAGGGGATGTCAGAGAGCCAGTTTCAGCTGATCCTATAGGCATAAAAGGCTAATATGCAAATCAACCGAACGGCAGAACAACTGGTCGCTATCATGCACACTTAGCACCAGGGGCCAGACACTCAAAGCAGGAGCTGCCCCTGGTGGTCAGTGCACTCTCATAGGGGGAGCACTGTTCAGCCAAAAGCTGGGCTCACGGCTGGTGAGTGCAGCAGCAGTGGTGGGAGCTTCTCCCGCCTCTGTGGCTGCATGAAGGATGTCCGAACAGGCCTAAGCCATCAGTCAGACATCCCCCAAGAGCTCCCAGACTGTGAGAGGGCACAGGCAGGCTGAGGGGCCCTCTCTCCCCCCAATTGCACAAATTCCTGCACTGGGCCTCTAGTTAGATAATAAGCTTCCAAATCTATTTGTGTTTTGCCTTTCAATCCTCCTTTACCTGGGTAGTTTCTGAGTGTGTGAGTGCTCCTCAGAAGTGATTTCTTAGAGGTCAGGTAGGATGGAAAAGCATAGAAACTTGTTATGAGCACAGCATTTAGTGCAGTGTGAATTGTAAACATTTTTTTCTGGAATTTTATCTAAAAGAGCTTTGAAAAAGGATCTACTTTGCTGGCTTGCATACTTTAAAGATTATATTATACTTAATCTCTAAATTTACATCTTAAATCTAAATGGTTGGAAAAAATCCTTTCTGGCATGTTTGTGAATATTGACATTTAAAAATAAAATTTTCACATCATTCTCCTAAGTGTTTCCAAAGGACTCTAAATATAACACTTTGAAAGTCACCACCATTCACCATTTGAGCCCCAGCTTTTGTGGATCAGTTGGTTGGAGCATTGCCTCCTGCACCAAAAGGTTGCTGGTTCAATTCCTGGTCAGGGTACATATCTAGGTTGTGGGTTTGATACCTGGTGTGGGCACATACAGAAGGCAACTGACAGATGTTTCTATCTCTTTTCCCCTCCCCTCTTCTCCTCTCTCTAAAATCAATAAAACATATCCTCCGATGAGGATTAAAAAAAGAAATACTTGAGGAAGATCTGTTTTTGCATTCAGAAATTTCAAAATCAGTGTTCTTTCTCCATAAGCTTATATTTCCATTTACTTCTTTCACATAATTTTACACTAATACATTTTTATAAAAATATTTTTCATTGATTACAATATCATATTTTCTATAACAAAAACAAAAATATGTGAAATATATGCATGTCATATGACTGTATATATGTGTATATAAACATGTGCATATTTACGTACATACATATTTCCAAATATATATAGAGAAAGGTAGAATTTTATTTTTATAACATCCTGTAATGACACAGAGTTGATAAAAATTAATATATTAAATATTTTGATAAATAATTTTAAATACAAAAATTTGTTGGAAGTTAATGTTACTGATATTGGTAGAGTTTTTTCCTTTTCAATTTATTATTCATTACTAGGGAGACAGGTTTCTATATCAAGTGTGTTCCTGTTTCTGGTAGTTTTCAGTATAAGCACTGAGAAAATTTATTTGCCAAAATAATTAGATAAAAATATACGTTTTTTGTAGTGATGTCACTTTGACTTCTGAGTTATATGTCCTGCAGCCCTAAAGTCAACTATTGATCTAACATCAGAAATTATTTATGAAATACAAATTGTTCCAACCTCAACTGTGTTGAAAGCCAAAAAAAGCCACTGGTGTTTCCTAAGTATGCATTATTTTAGCAATATATTCATTCGGTTTTTTAACATCTATAGTAATATTTAGACTGCCGTGTGTGTGTGTGTGTGTGTGTGTGTGTGTGTGTGTGTTCTAGAGATCCATGTTTTTCATTGCAGTGGGAATAAAGATGATGGATTGGACATGAGGTGGTATGAAAATGGAACCAGAAGAGCAGTCTTTTCTGTAGGTGGATCAATATCAGTAATGAGTACACATGAAAGTTGAATATCTGAAAATGATTTCATTTAAAACCATTTATATCTATGTCCTTACTAGTATAAAATATTCTTATTTTCTATAACCCACTGTGTGGGAAAACATATTTGCCAATGTCATATCTGATAAGGGCCTAATCTCCAAAATTTATAGGGAACTCATACAACTCAACAAAAGGAAGATAAACAATCCAATCAAAAAATGGGCAAAGGACCTAAATAGACACCTTTCAAAAGAGGACATTCAGAAAGCCAAGAGACATATGAAAACATGCTCAAAGTCACTAATCATCCGAGAGATGCAAATCAAAACAACAATGAGGTACCGCCTCACACCTGTCAGACTGGCTATCATCAACAAATCAACAAACGACAAGTGCTGGAGAGGATGTGGAGAAAAGGAGAAAAAGGAACACTTGTGCACTGCTGGTGGGAATGCAGACTGGTGCAGCCACTATGGAAGACAGTATGGAGTTTCCTTAAAAAACTGAAAATGGAACTCCCATTTGACCCTGTGATCCCACTCCTAGGAATATATCCCAAGAAACCAGAAACACCATCAGAAAGGATATATGCACCCCTATGTTCATAGCAGCACAATTCACCATAGCTAAGATCTGGAAACAGCCTAAGTGCCCATCAGTAGATGAATGGATTAGAAAACTGTGGTACATCTACACGATGGAATACTATGCTGCTCTAAAAAGGAAGGAACTCTTACCATTTGCAACGTCATGGATGGAACTGGAGAGCATTATGCTAAGTGAAATAAGCCAGTCAATGAAGGAAAAATACCACATGATCTCACTCATTCATGGATAATAGAGACCATTATAAACTTTTGAACAATAATAGATACAGAGGCAGAGCTGCCTCAAACAGATTGTCAAACTGCAGAGGGAAGGCCGGGGAGGGTTGGGGGGCAGGAGGTAGGGGGGTAAGAGATCAACTAAAGGACTTGTATGCATGCATATAAGCATAACCAGTGGACATAAGACATTGGGGGATAGGGGAGGCTAGGGGACTGTCTAGGGTGGGGGGATAAAATGGACACATATGTAATACCCTTTGTAATACTTTAAGCAATAAATAAATAAAAAATGAAAAAAAAATAAAATAAAATATTCTTATTTTCTAAGGGTACCAGTACTCTAGATTGAACACTACTGACCTAGTTTAAATTCAGTGCTTGTTTGTGAAATGAATAAATGATTATGAAATGAATAAATGTATGAATGAAAATATATTTAAACTTATTTAACAATGCGTAAAATTATTTAACTTTAATACTTTAATATTTTCATAATAATCATGTGTACTTTTTGATAGCTATTGTGTAACATAGCCTAAACTTCAAAGGTAGGTTTTTGTGACCACTGAAATTAATAATTAATGAAGTTGCAATAATGTCACATTTGGCAGACATAGAGTTAAATTAATTTTAATTTGGGAGGTTTTGCTTCTTCTTTTGTGCTAAATGACATATTTTTCTGGAACCTCAAACATTTTCACATGCCTATGAAAAGCTTACAGTCTCTAAACACTATACCTTTGTGGCTAATGCATAAAATAGCCCTAGTCCTGCATTGGGTCCACTGAAGAAGAAAAAGGAGATGGAAAATAGGTAAAGGCTTCAATTTTAGAACTTTTGTTGAGCTGACCTTGATCATGACCCCGTGTATAATAGAAATTAAACTCTCTCCTACCAAAAACAGGCTACTAAGACTGGAGTCCCACCATTTAAAATTCAGTGTTCCTAAGGCAAGCCTTTTTTTAAAAACCTTTCATTTGGGGCCTGTTTTTTTGTCTCCTCATTTTGTTTGCCTCTTTGTATTTGTTTTTATGTATTAGAGATATCTACTATGACTTCAACTGTTTGATTGGTGACCTTATTAGTAGGTCTCCTGTGGCCTTATTTAGTTGATCCCCCGAGCTGGCTGCTCTAGGAATGTCCCTGTGTGAGTTACCTGGGCCCTCCTGTTAAAATGGAATCTTGATTGCTGTTGGTGCATTCATGGGTGGGATCAACCCTCAGGCTTGCTGACTTGAGGGTCAACCCCAAATATGGTGTGAGAGCTGTTGTACAGGTGCTGCTGCAATTTACCTTTGGATATGCTGTTTGTAAAATTGGTTGGATCCTGCTTCAAAGTTGTCTGAAGCAGGCCAGTTAGTATGTTTGTTCTGAGACTCTTAGAAGAAACTTTGGTGCAGGCCAATGTCAAACGCTATCTGTGCCTGGATCTCATAAACTTGTTTGAAGCAGTCTTAATGAGGCTTCTTCTGTAAATCCTTGGATATAAGACTCCTCTTCAGCTAGTCTTTAGTTGGTTATTTAGTTGTATTTCCTATTTGTTCCTGGGTGGAGTTGAGTGTAATATCCACCTATTCTGCCACCATCTTTTTATTCCCATTATAATTTTGATTCATTCACATTAGATGGTTTTGTTGTGTTGGCTGTTGTCGTTTTGTTTGTTTGTTTGTCTGTTTTACTTTCTAAGGGAAAAGAGATCAGTGCCCTGGTCTAAATTATTAGGTATTGAATGTTTTAAAAATTCTTGTGGCTCACCAGTTGAAAATCCCTTCCCTAGATTATCATGTCTCCTTGATCTCTAGTTGCACCTTTCTCGCCTATCCCAACTCTAGGCAAACCTCACCATTTACAATCAATATTTTTGCTTCCAGTCAGTTGAACAAGTTGCCAAAAGCCATGAGAGTATGCTCCTCTTTGGCTCCATGATAAGCCCATATGAGCCAGCCCTAGCAGGCGCATAATCCATGCTCTCCCGTACCTAGGTGTCTCTGTGGTTCATTTCCAAAGCATATGTGTTCATCCATTTTTTTTTTTTTTACTATTTTCAAGGCTCACACTCATCTTACAGCCCTTGCTAGTGATCAATATCCTCACCTCTTCCCTCTGAGATCATGTAGCTTTGGCATGTACTACTGCCATAGCATTTAATCATTTTGTATTAATCAATTTTGCACATGAGAAACTGGATGTAAAGGCAAGCAAGTAGTCCAAGTTTACATACATGGTAAGAAGCAGAGCTAGATTTACAAGTCAGGTTTTCTAAATCCTAATTTGCTGTTCTTTCTATTTCATTAAACTCTCTTGTAAGGAAACGCAGTTTTTTATAATAAAAATAACTCCAGGATCTCAAAGTGGAAGGAAAATCTTCAGAAGAACGTGGACTGAAAACCCAACAATTTACAACTATGACCACTACCTTTCATTTTATATTTGCTTTGATAAATTAAAATAAATCTGGCATCCTATTGGTTCACAAAATGAACTGCAATCCTTCAATGGTTAAAAACATCTTCTCTTGGGTTGAAATAAAATAGCTAGTAAAAAAATAGGAAAAAAAATAGCTAGTCAGAATTGGACTTTCACAAAGACTTAACAAGCTACATTTGCTTGTTCTTATGCTTATCATATTACCTGCCCTCATCTCCTTTTATTTTCCATTGATATTTGGGGAAGTCTGACATAGTTATACTTTCACTGGCAAGGGCTAATGCAATACACAGAACTGGGGTTGGCAGCCTCTAAAATGACCTCGAAGAGTCTCTGTTACATTTGTGTTAATATCCTCCCCATGAGAAGGGCTGGAATAATTGACTCACCTCTCACAGATGTAATGCTGTGGTAGCAATAGAATGTTGCTCTCAATATTAACTTAAAAATGACTGTGGCGTGCATCTTGGGAACGCTGTCTGCTCTTACTCCTGCTCTTTCTCCAACTCTTTTTCACTGAAGCTTGTCAATAGCCAAGTAAGTGAGCTTGGATTCTTCCCCTCAAATTTTTCTTTCCTCTTCATAGTTCTTCTCCTCAATAAATAGTGATTCTCTTAAGGGCATAAATCATATTACAATTATCTCTGTCCTTTACACTATGTAATGTTTTATTTAGCACATATTGGGTATTATTTCATGATGTTGGAATCAATCAGATATTTTGTAGTGCGTGAATCAGGAAAACTTCATTGAATAAAATACAATTTGTGGTTGTTTCTCAGATAATTTAATCAGGGTATTTGTAATCCACTATTTACAAATCAATATCTTTCAGGGACAAAATAAATGAAATGATGCACAGATAGACAGGTTATTGTTTTCTCTAAATAATCCATATGTGTAAGTAATTTGCATAGGACCTACATAAAAAGAAAACCCAAATTACTACCTTCAACTATCATTAAGCCTGCATAGAAGTGTATTTCTTGCACTAATATAATTCATAAGTAAGATCAAATGATTTATAAACTCCCAGGTAGCATGCTTTAAAATCTGATATAAAGGTAACCATAGAAGACTTTACTTTATTTAATTTAACTAAAAACAAAATCTCTGACATAATATATTTTGTGTTGTATATATTTTAAATTTTAACAATTAATGTGGCAACGGGAATTCTTTATGCTAATGTTATAGCTCCTTGGTTGGTCCCTAACACCATTATCTGCTTTAATGAATAATTCATTACCTGTTGAAAACTTAACTATATCATTTTTACTTGATATGAATGAAACTTTGAAGTGCAATTTAAGTTGAAAGAATTTAAGATTGTAGATAATTCCCATAAACCATCAAAAAGTGCTGTGCAGGCAATATTACCTAGCACTCAAGTGAAATCATTTTACAGAAAGCTCATGTGAGATTCTAAATTTTGTTTCCTTTGTAAAAATATTGATGAGATTCATTTCCTACTGAATTTTCACACTGTGCAGTGACTACTTTTACCTCTAGATATTAAAAACAGTATGATCTTTATTTTTTAGCTGTAGAAGAAAATATAATCACTGTAAGCTGATATTTACCCTTCCAATGTCATGTTTGCCATGGAGAGAAGTCTTTTGTAGTAAAGAATCCCAACACTGGAAATGGACTAAATAGATCAAAAAATATTTTCAAGTGGAATTAATGCATTTTCAGTTCATTGCATTCTATAAGCTCAGTAGATGAAATAGTGGGCATCCACTCTTAGGAGAGAAGCTAATCAAATGTAACTGTCTCAAAGTCCTAAAGAGTTTGCTACCAATCAGAATATCTCCCCTTCCTGGTCCTATAATCAGGCAAGGGCACATATGAGAATAAAGATTTTCCTCAAAACTTGGAAGAGGCTAGTCACTTTGATCAACATAGCAACACATCTTAATACTGGGAAAACATAAGGTCTATATCATATCACATGAGCAAACAGGAAATTTAGCAACATTCCATAATCAAACAAGCCATAAAAATAGGATAAATATGTATATTACAAGAAATGATACACTATTTCCTTATGTTCAATATGAATCTTTTAATCACTTATTTCCCATTATTGGTTTTGCCAAGAGGAAGTTCACATTAAAATTTATATCATAACCATATAAAAATAGTTTCTATGTATTATAGAATTGTGCACATAAACCTATATGAATTTATTAATTAATATCAACCCAAATATTCAATAAAATTTTAAAAAATGTATTTTCTATAACCTGCATTATCTTTGAATACATAATACATTTTGCCTTATTTTTATGTAATCTGAAGTTTTCTAAACTTTGCTTTTAAATGTCCAAATTGTAGTTATATATTATGTAATTTTGAAAGTAATTGAAATTATTTGTCAAACTAGATAGAGGAGAGATGGAGATAAGAGAATAGAAGGAAGAGAAGGAAGAGGAGGAGGAAGCAGGAAGAAATGAAGGAAGGAAAAGCAGGGAGAGAAGGTAGGAAAATGACAGGAGGGAAAAAAATAGGCAGAAAGAAAGAGGGAAATCAAGATGTGAAAATGTTAGTCTAGTTCCCTTATCTTTTTATTTTATTTTAATTGTTTTCTTTTTCTTTATTGAGTAAGGTATTACATGTGTCCTTATCCCCCCATTGTCCCCTCACCCCCCCATACACTCATGCCCTATCCCCCCTGGTGTCTGTGTCCATTGGTTAGGCTTATATGCATGCATACAAGTCCTTTGGTTGATCTCTCCCCCTCACCCCCACCCTCCCCTACCTTCCCTCTGAGGTTTGAAGGTCTGATAGATGCTTCATGGATCTGGATCTGTTTTTGTTCAACATAAACTGATGAACAAAAACAGATCCCTTATCCTTGAAGATGTAATTAAATTCCCCCAAACCCTGCTCTACTGATGTTTGCAAAACAAAAGCCCTTTGAACTTTCATGCCTTTAAGAGTTACTGTCTATACCTTTATCAGGCTCATTGCTCCAAGTCCTATTGATTGCTGCCTTGTAGACCAGAATCTGAATACATAGGTCAGATCTTTCATCAGTTTCCACTAGAAATCAGCTGGTGTTGAGACTTTTGTTGAACTATTGAACATTTTAGAAAGGGCTTGAGGTGGCATTCACATTGTAGCTCTTGAGTAGTCTACAATTTCATTGGTTCACCTTCCTCAACACTCTTTTTTCTCATATATATTCTTCTTCCTGGATTACAAAACAATTCATGATAATTAAAGTCTCCTTTTCTTGTCTTATGAAAAACAGTTATTCTTATTTCCAAATATTGTACAGGCCTACAAGATAACTTCATATACACATAATTTCCCTCCTCCTAAGGAGAATTCTTTGCTAGTTATTAATATTTTAACAGACATTTATACATAAATATATACATATTTATGGAAGGAAGCAAAGAAAGAAGGAAGAAAAAGAGACAAGTGCTAATCAGAGAACAATACTGAGGATATAAATATGAGGGAATCAACAGGCAGAATTTTATATAGTTAAAACTATGGCGGGATTCAAATATCGACCTCACTTACTAGCTTTGCAACCTAGAACACATCATTGAACTTTTCTATGAAATTGGGATACAAATCATAGTATCCAGCTAATGGACTGTTATGAGTCTTATATGAGATAATGCATAAAATACTTAAAACACTGCCTAGCTAGCCCTCAGTATGTCATAGATAATTGTTAGCTATCATTATCACAAGTGTGACTATTATAGAAATCACACTAGAATGACAAGAAATTCCTAGAGAAAGGTGGAGATACAAATGTCATGCACTGAAACGTTGATTCTAATAAACATGGCAAATATTAATCTGATTTATTAAATGAGTGTGCTAAAAAAGAGCAGCTCCATCAGCAATTTACACACACACACACACACACACACATGCACGACTTTTAACTAAACTTCAACCTAACCTGACCGTCTTGCTATGTCCATTCCTAGAAGTCGTAATCACAGAGGAGCCTGGATAAAAAGCATTTCCACAGCAGAATCGTGACCAAAGTTGAAGGAAAGGAATATGGTAGGAGAGCCCTATCTTCACCCAAATCTTTAAACACTCCAATTTACAAACCAATGTCTACATGGAGAGAAAACACACTTGAAAGCAAATTGACCCTTTCAAGTCTGAATATTTTCAGAACTCAGATGTGGACAAAAGGCTAAGACACCACAGATGCCTGGTGGGCTCTCTCCTTGAGGGAGACTATATATCCTGATTCGGTGAGCTACTGGGTTTTAGCCAAGTGATGTTTGTTTCTAAGATCCATAGTAGAACTATCCTACAGCTCTCAGGCTGTATCAGACAGGAGAGATGATACTTAATGTCATCTTATTCTCCGGAGGATAGTGATATTGATGCTGATCACAACTGAGTTGAGATACCCTGTTTTTCTTACAATGAACATTATGGGCTTTATGTGGATTAGATCCAACACCATTTCCAAAATTTTATTTTTAACACTTTATGAATAAATCAGAGGAACTTTAAAATCATGATCTGTCCACTGAACTCTAAGACTTTCATTCTTTCCTAAAGCACTCTTTAGTCACATATTTAAAGGGTGTGTGTGGGGGGGAGTATTTAATTAAAAAACTATAGCAATATCACCAAGAGGATAAAAAGTAATATTCTTTTGAATTTGCTTTTGTGCAGAAAAAACATGCAGCTTTTTATTTCTCTCAGATGTTATTTTCAAGATAAAAGCATTCAATTTCCAAACACTTGTATTGTCAGCTCTGTGGCAGTAACCCTTTTTCTTGAAAAATAAGAAAATCAGAAATGTGCACAGATGCTTTTTAGCTTGAATCTGTGGCCACCACACTGCACCTTCTCTTTTAAATAACTTTATAAAACCAGGTCTTGCCTCATTTGTATTCCCTACACAACTCTCCCTTTTTGACTACCTTAGGTATTTTAAATTTAGCTTCAAGAAAAGTGCTGTTTTATGGAATCAAGTCCCCTTGTCTTTATCCTGAAAGAATTGTGTGCAATATTTATTTCCCTTATGTTGCAATTTAAAACACACAAGAAACTGTGTTGAATACCATCCCTCCAACACTCATCTCTCGATCTCGGTATGCAGATACATATTTTTATACAGTGTATAATAAATTGAAGCTATACCTTTCTTTATTTTGGGCACAGTCTACCTGAATGTAGACTTCTAAAATTAAGGAGGTATTTACTTGTAATACTCTGCAGGGTAAATATTTTTCATGTTTCACAGGGTGAAAAATAAATAGAATACCATATTAAAAACAAGTACATTTACTACCTTACTGCTGTGCTACTTGTATGGTTATAAAACATGCACATATATATGACATTTTGTTCACAGTAAGCATTCAATAATAATTTAACTTAAGAGGGGTAAATGAATGAGGATATTACAATTCTAAAGAATTCCCAGGTACTCAAAGTAGCACATCAATTAGACTGCTTAAAATAAAGCTGTTATTATTTCCATTCAAAGTTTTCCTCTAAAATTAAAAATTTAGATTGGACTCCTATGGTCTTTTTTCTCAGGAAAACTTGGGTATTTTTCATAAATGTATGGTGATCTGCCATTAAATATATGAGTCACCTTTTCCTGCAAAGGATTTCTGCTCCTGCAAATAAAAATTATCCAAATAAGCACGCACGTGATTTTTAAAAGAAAATTTCAGATAAAATAACATACTCTAAGTACAGATTCATTGATTTAATTTGTTTGTTAAATTTATATATTAAATATAGTTGGTTAATTTTCAAAAGATTTACTCAGGAATTATGTATTTCTTTTAAATCACCTGAGGAGTATAAAGTATGAAAAATATTCCTCAGTGTTTTTCTTATATACCTTGACATTATGCTTGATAATTGATAATTGAGGGGGAAAAAGGAAATTTAAATATATTGATTTGAAAGGCACATAGTTAAAATCACAAAGTAAAAACAAACTTTATATTTTCAATTCCAGTCACCTGTAGGGTTATTTTTGGCACCCAGAAGTACCAATGATGACATGAAACACATGAATCCTTCAGGAATTAAAAATGGGGAGGACTATATCATAACAAGGGAACTCTTTTGAGGTATTCAGTGTTTCTGCCATCGCTTAGAACCTGTGTGAAAATTATGAGGAGCCTTCCAAAAGAGCACATCAAAAGCAGCACTTAAGCTTTGCAGGTTTCACAACCCAACCAAGATAGTTTATAAAAAATTTTAATAGTGTTCTGCATATTTTTTAGAAAATTAATTTAGTTAAAGTGTGGCATGCCTACAATGAATGGGCCTTGTTTAGTTATAATTGTATGGGAGTTTTTTAACCTTAATTATCAGCATTAGTCCTGGAATACTTTCAGAAATTGTTGACTGTGTTCACCAATTTCAAATACTTTAATAGTAATTTTAAAAGAGTTTCTGAAGAACTTTTTAACAACATAAACCCACTCATTTAAGATCAATTGATCTTGGACAAGGATGCCAAGAACACAAAATGGGTATCTCTTCAGTAAATGATGTTAAGAAAGCTGGATATGTATACGCAAAAAAACAAAACAAAACGAAACAGAAAAACCAGATGAAATTGGATCCTTACCTCATATCATATACAAAAGTTAAATCAAAATATTTTAAACACTTAAGTGTAAGAGCAGCAACCATAAAATCAATAAAAGAAAGTACAGGGAATAAGCTTCTTGAATTGGTATTGGCAATGACTTTTGAATATGACATCAAAAGCACAAGTAAAAAAGCAAAAGTAGACAAGTACGGTTGCATCAAACTAAAAAGCTATGCACAGCCATGGAAACACTCAACAGAGTCAAAAGGCAACCTATGGAAATGAGAAAACATTTGCAAACCGTATATCCATAAGGGGTTAATGTCCAAAATATATACGGAACCCATACAACTCAATAAATAATAATAACAATAACATTTAAAAATGGGCAAAGGACGTTAACAGATACTTTTTTCAAAGGAGACATACAAATGGCCATCAGGTACATGAAAAGGTACTCAATCATCAGGGAAGGGCAGATCAATTCAACAATGAGATATCACTTCACATCTGTCAGAATATCTATTATCAAGAAGAGAAAATATAACCAGTGTTGACAAGGATGTGGAGAAAACGGAATTTTTGTGCACTGTTGGTGGGAATACACATTGGTTCCAACATTATGGAAAATGGTATAGAAATTTCTCAAAATTAAAAATAAAACTACCATATGATACAATAATTTCACTTGTGGGTATATATTCAAAAGAAACAAAATCAGTATCTCAAAGAAATATCTTCACCTTCCACGTGCTTTGCAGCATTATTCATAATAGCCAAGCTATGGAAACATCCTAAAGGTCCATTAACGCTCCAGTAACAGACAAGGGAATAAAGAAAATGTATATATACTTAGAATAGTAGTGTGTGTGTGTGTGTGTGTGTGTGTGTGTGTGTGTGCGCGCGCGCGCGCGCGCGTGTGTATAGAACTGTATTATTCAGCTATACAAAAGGGAAAAAATTCTGCCATTGTGACACAGATATACCTGGAGGGCATTATGCTAAGTGAAATAAACCAAGCACAGAAAGACAAGTACTGCAAAATCTCACTTCCATGTGGAATTTAAAATAGTGAAACTTTTAAAAATTGAATGTATTGGGTGGCATTGGTTAATAAAATTATACAGGTTTCAGGTATATGGTTCCACAAGACATCATTTGTATATTGTATTGTATGTTTACCACCTCCAGGTCAATCTCCTTCCATTACCATTTATCCCTCTTTACCTTCTTTTACTACCCACACCTCCTTCCCTCTAGCAATCACCATATTGCTGTCTGTGTCTATAAGTCTTTATTTTTTCTTTGCTTAATCCCTTCACCCTTCTCAACAAGCCTCCAACCTCCTCCTCTCTGACAGCTGTCTGACTGTTCTCTATGTCCATATGTCTGTCTTCACTTTGTTAGTTTATTTTCTTTATTAGACTCCAAAGTAGTGAAACTCATAGAAGCAGAGAGTAGAATGGTGTTTGCCAGGGGCTAGAGCAATGGTTCTCAAACTTCCTAATGCCGCGACCCTTTAATACAGTTCCTCATGTTCTGGTGACCCCCAACCATAAAATTACTTTCGTTGCTACTTCATAACTGTAATTTTCCTACTGTTATGAATCGTAATGTAAATATCTGATATGCAGGATGTATTTTCACTGTTACAAATTGAACATAATTAAAGCATAGTGATTAATCACAAAAACAATATGTAATTATATATTCAATATTTGTTTTCCAATGGTCTTAGGTGACCCCTGTGAAAGAGTCGTTTGACTCCCAAAGGGGTCGCGACCCACAGGTTGAGAACCTCTGGGCTAGAGGCAGGGAGAAATAGGGAGATGATGGTCAAAGAGTACAAAGTTTCTGTCAGAATGATAACTTCCTCATAATTGAGTTAATTTTCACATTTCAGACCATCCCCAATTTTTCCATAATTGTTTAAAGACTTTATTTGCTGTTTTTAAAACACATTGCATAGATGCAAAACATGAAGTAAGAAACTAAGAAGATTGTCCTCTGACAACCTCTGAGATGCCTGTGACTTATCCAGAGGGTTTTTGTTATTGCACCATCAAAGGGTGAATTGGGGTAGGGGTGTTTCAATAGATGGATAATTTGTAACTGGTGTGCCACAAGAGGCACTGTGGTGTGCTGCAAGAATTTAAATTAAAAAAAAAAAAAACTTGTAATAACCTGACTATTTAGTCAGGGGTACTGAACTCTTTTCTCTTAGATTGTCAAAAAAATATATATAACAGCCAACACAACAGTAGCCATCTGGTGTGAATGAATCAAAATTATACTTTTTTTTTGTTCAGACTGGCAAAAATTATATTTTTTGGTGTGCCATGGAATTTTAGCAATTAGTGTATGTGTGCCATTAGATGAAAAAGGTTGAAAATCACTTTTACAGAGTATTCTGGACCCTGGTCAATCATTTCAACTTTGATTACTTAATGATCTATAGCATCCCATTTGTCTCGTTTAGGTCCAGTTATGCATGGGTTATCTGGACTTCTGCATATATGTAGTTCTATTTGAGAAAGGAAAAGGTGGTCAGTACACATCACATTCATCCTCAAATGACAGAAGGGTGTCATTGATTTCAGATTGTTCATAAAATTTGAATTAATACTAGTGCAGAGCTTTAAATGAAAGAAAATACCCTGTCAACCCTTTTGATAGTTCTGTATCTAAAATGTTATTTTCTTTGCTACACAGTTTTTTTATTGGATCAATTATGATTCAGATCTCCTCCAGGTCATCTGCCATGATTTTGCCAGTAAATTTTAGTCTCCTTTCTCCTAAAGCATGTAGCACTTGTTTACACTACACAACCTAGTTCATATAGTCTCCTTACCTTTCTCTATTTATTTATTAATTTTTTATAAAACATTCTTACAAGTTGCATGTCTTTTACCTTTTATATACTTTAATTACATACTTAAGACAGTGTGAAGCAAACAATAGCACTAAATAAAAAATTTCTGAGCTTTTAAAGATTTTTAGATAGAAAAAAACTCATATTTTAGCTAATGGATACCCAAAGTAAAGATAATTCCTTCAATTATATTTTTCCAATCACAGAAGTAGTATCCAGAATAGAGCTACAGGTGGGAAGATCTGCCTTTCTACACCACATTGTTGAACTTATGTTTACAACGTAAAAATAGTCTGCAACAAAAATTGCTTTCAAGTTATTAGGGACAAGTTGTCTATCTAGAAGATAAACGGGATAATTAGAAAATATACTGTAGGTGAGGAGTCAATGTAAAAATGAACTCTTGGTCCTATATGACTTGTTGCAATAACTGTGTGAAAAGAGATACTAAACGCTGGAGTAATTGAATGTGGAAAAATTTTATTGTTGCTTCAAACATTGGGCTTACAGAGGGCAGCAGGGCTCCACAATAACGTATCGTCACGAATGATAAGACAACAGTGTGATTAAATCACTAGGGGGTGCAACGCAGGACATCATCTAGCATTCTCTCCAGTGCTACAGTTGGATTATGGCGCTAATAAGGCACTTAATTTTTATATCACATGTGTGTTAAGAAATGGGGGATTCCTTCAATAATCTCTCTCAAATTTGGATATTGCTTGAAGTATTAACAATTGGGTATAGGCATTTCTAGAGCATAAAAGGAGGAAGAATACCTAGAATTGATATCTATTTAGATTCACAAAGCTGGCAATAGTCACCCTAATCTCCGTGACAAAAATTGAAGCCAAAGAATCCTCTTTTTTTCCACTTTTATTTCTTTTTTTTTGATCTCATGATGCCTTCTGGATATTTGTTTTGACCCTGTCTTCTTTATAGTTTGGGTTTACAATTGACATGAAAGCCTTTGGCTAGAGAATGGTCCCTCTAGGGATTTAGCTAAATTAACGTCCCTGGATCGTCTCCTTTTCTCTGATGTCATCCAGGCTACATGACCTCAGTTGAGACTAGTCCAAATATACAGAGCCCCAAATAGGCTAAGTAGGGGAAATTCAAAATTCCAGAATTTGGTCTACATGAAAAAAAAATTGGGGCCAAAAGTCATGGTTAAAACAAGAATATAGAAGTCACCCTGAGAGTATGTGAATACACATGAAGCAGTCAAAGTTTTCTGGAAGGACTCAGCAGCAAAGAAGACTAACATCTCAGGAAGACAGATGAACAAACTCACCATTTAAAGCTGAGGCAAGAAACCATCAGTCACAACAAGAAAATTCATGCCAAACTTAAAAGGATTATTGATTGTATGCTGTATAACTCTATACTTGGATATTCTACTTGAAGAGTCAGACAAGGAAAAGATAAAGTGGCGTCTCAGAGAACTATAGCTACTATCAAAGCCACAGGCAGGTGAGACCTCCCAATCATTGTCCTTATCCCGTGAAACAATGTGTGCTTATTTACCGATCAATGACTCTCCCAACTGGAAGGTGAGTGACTCAAGGACAGGCAACATGACCTTGAGACTCCATATTCATCTCAAAAGTTACAATCAACCAAAAGGCAAATATGACACTCTTTTAGAGACCAAACTGGCTAGTCAGTGTTGAACTCATTTTACAACTCTGTTAATGTATTTTGAACCCCTCATAGTGCCTATTGAAGTGATACTCAAAGTGGATAATAAGTGTTTGCTGAAAACACACACACACATAATTAATGCCTGACTGGTGTTGCACAGTGGTTGAGCATTGACCCATGAACCAGGAGGTCACAATTTGATTCCCAGTCAGGGCACATGCATGGATTGTGGGCTCAATCCCCAGTGGGGGGTGTGCAAGAGGCAGCTGATCAATGTTTCTCTCTCATCACTGATGTTTCTATTTTCTCTTCCTCTCTTTGAAATCAATAAAAAAAACACACATTTAAAATTAAAAAAAAACTTGATTAATGAACATTTGAGGTTATCATGCTTTAAACAGTCTTACTTATTATTATCTCTGATAAACAATTTGAACTGGCCTGAAATCACACACACACACACACACACACACACACACACACACACTTTTCTTGGACGGAGGAGATTATTCTCTTTACTTCTTGGCAACTATGTTTGCTTTCATCTCTCATCCTCTGGCCATTTTTGAAATGACTGCTCAGAGGTTCAGTTTAATGTGCATGGGGTTAGAGAAGTGCAGTGTGTGCAACTTTAGGACACTGAGCACCAGGAAGAGTGTGATCAGTGCAGTACTAATGGTGAGGGAACTTCTGGGCCTAAACATTGCTTCACTACAAGTGTCCCAAGAAACTTCTCATTAACAATGGAAAAATCTACAGTAGATTAATTGGGAATCAAAGAGGCTTGATTACTGAGGATCTCAGGGTAATCCTGGTGCTTTTCTCTTAATTAAGTCAAGGAACCCGAGTGAGCTGTACCTGATAAAGATCTGAATTCAAGTAGAAGAGTCTTTAAAAAATATTCTTTAGCCTGGCCAGTGTGACTCAGTGGTTGAGTGTCGACCTATGAACCAGGAGATCATGGTTTGATTCCTGGTGAGGGCACATGTGCGGGTTGCAGGCTTGATCCCCAGTGTGGGGTGTGCAGGAAGCAGTTGATCAATTATTCTCTCTCATCATTGATATTTCTATATTTCTCTCCCTCCCTCTCTGAAATAAATAAAAATATTTTTAAAAGCTATTTATCTTTATTGTTGAAAGTATTACAGATGTCCTCCTTTTTTCCACCATTGACCCTCTCCACCCAGCTCCTGGCCCTCCACAGGCCTTCATTGCACTACTGTCTGTCCATGGGTTATGTATATATACATATAAGTTCTTTGGTTTATCTCTTCCCACTTCACCCCCTTTTTCTGAAATGTGTCAGTTTGTTACATGCTTAAATGTCTCTGGATCTATTTTAGTCCTGTTTATTTTGTTCATTAGATTCCACATAACAAGTGAAATCACATGATACTTGTCTTTCTCTGACTGGCTTATTTTGCTTATCATAATACTCTCCAAATCCATCTATGCTATTTCAAAGGGTAAGAGATCCTTCTTGTTTTATAACTTCATAGTATTGCATGGTATAAATGTACTACAACTTCTTTACCCACTCATCTGCACAGCAAAAGAACCCATAAGCAAAATGAAAAGGGATCCCACTGCATGGGAGAACATATTCATCAATGATACATCTGATAAGGGGTTAACTTCCAAAATGTATAAAGAACTCATACAACTTCACAAAAGGAAGGCAAATAATCCAATCAAGAATGGGCAAAAGTGCCCTAGCTGGTTTGTCTCAGTGGATAGAGCATCAGCTTGCTGACTGAAGGGTCCCGGGTTCGATTCTGGTCAAGGGCACATGCCTGGTTGTAGGCTCCATCCCCAGTGGGGGGCGTGCAGGCGGCAGCCAATCAGTAATTCTCTCTCATCATTGATGTTTCTATCTATATCACTCTCCCTCTCCCTTCCTCTCTGAAATCAATAAAAAATATATTTTAAAAAAAATGGGCAAAGGACCTAAATAGGCACTTCACCAAAGAGAACATACAGATGGCCAAGAGACATATGAAAAAATGCTCAAAGTCACTAATCATTAGTGAGTTGCAAACTAAAACTACAATGAGGTATCACCTCACACCTGTCAGAATGACTATAATCTACAAATGAACAAATGACAAGTGCTATTGAGGATGTGGGAAAAGGGACGCTAGTACATTGTTGGTGGGAATTCGGACTAAGGCAGACTCTATGAAAAACAGTGTGGATTATGCCAGTCAGACAAAGATAAATATCACATGATCTCACTCATTTGTGGAATATAATGAACAACATAAACTGATGAACAAAACAAATCCAGAGACAGAAAAGCATCGATCAGACAGAGGGAAGGTAGGGGAGGGCGGGGGTTAGGGGGAGATCAACCTAAGGACTTGTATGCATGCATATAGGTCTAACCAATGGACACAGATACCAGAGGGGAGAGGGCATGAGTTGGGGGGGGGGGTGAAGGGGCAATGGGGGGATAAGGACACATATGTAATACCTTAATCAATAAAGGAAAAAACAGTATGGAGTTTCCTCAAAAGGTTAAAATGGAACTGCCATTTGACCCAGTGATCTCACTTCTAGGAATATATCCTAAGAAACCCAAAACACCAATCAGAGAGAAGAGATGCACCCCTATGTTTATAGAAATGCTAATTACAATAGCTAAGATTTGGAAACAGCCCAAGTGCCCATCAGTACAAGAGAGTCTTTTTTATGTATGCAAACATTAAGCCAAGTTGGTGTGGCCCATAAGCAATGGGTATAATTACAACTATTTTGAGTCCCAGTCATGACAGGCTAACTAAAGGGATCCTAAGGAACACAAATAAGAACTAAGTCAGATTGGATTTATTTAGGAATACCAAAAATTAAGTAAATATAACTCACAATCAAGGATGACTTATAGGAAATTTAATTAACAAAGTAGAATATACAGTATCCATGAGGTAACTTTTAAAAAATTTTTGATTCCAGGAGGAAATTGTGCTAACAGTTGAATCCACTAGAAAAGCTTCTCTATTGTATACAAATTAAACCGGTTTCCCCCAAAGGATGAATCCTTCTTAATAATATTTGAGTCTAATTCTACTGACCAAGATTTGTACAGATCTAGAAAAAACTGCAGAAAATATCAGAGTTGGCAGTAGAGAAAACAGACTTGTGAGTTTATATTTCTCTGAGGGACTTATTATCCTTCCTCTGGCAAATAAGTAATCCCTGTATCTGAAAAGGACTTTTTAATGTTTTTAAATTCAATATAATAAAAAATATATATTGTGTGGGCAATAATGTGATTTCAGCTCCATTCAAAAAACATCTTAAAGTTTTATTGTATACAAAGCACGTTTTATGTGGAAGGATAGTACAGACACAAACAAGAATATGTTATTTTAAGACAACTCTTTTTTTTTAGTTTTGTCATGGACCTGAAGCAAGAAAACATCATGTTATCAATATGGTTACTGTTTAACTGGTATAATTTTGTGCATGTTTATGGGGATGAATTTTACCTGAAAAAAAAGAGTGTATATTTCTTGAATAATTCATTGTTAAATTGAGACCCATAGATTTTTCTAACTTGATTTCAAAGTTAAAAGTTAATTTTATGGCTACAAAGATATCAAATGTTCAAAAAATGAAATAAGTGGGGAAGTAAGTTAAAGTTTGAACAATTAATATTCATTTTGAATTTCTTTTATTTGGAAAGGTACTATTTTCACAATTGGTGGAGAGATTATTAAAACTGGCATGTCACCCTTAATTTTGCTCAAAATAAGTGAGATAATGATCCATCCATTGATAAGGATAAGAAGATGTGAAGTTTAAAGCATTTAGTTTATTAAAAGTTACTGATACAAAGGATTTTGGCACATTAACTTTAAGTGTACGACAATAAACTATCTGGAAGTTACTTATAATTTGAAGTCTGACAAATGAATTTAACCTGTCCTACCTCATATAATTGAATTTTGTACTTCAGATCTAATAAATGTGAGCTTCTTAAAGATATACTTTCAGTAAATAAAAATTAATTGAATTTAAAATTTTATAAGGGAAAATTGAATGTAAGATTTAAGAAATTCTAATAGGAAATTTTCATTGTTCTAGAATATATTTGTTTGATGATGTTAATTACAAGAACAGAAATCATCATGAATTGGGCTATTACTATTTGTTATATTTCATTATAATTAATGAAAAAGGGCTACACATCTTTCTAAAGGCAATGAGCCTGCAATAATGCACTCCTCTCTGTGCCATTGAATCCAATCACAGTGGTTTATAAATTAGGAAAAAAATACAGAAAGCATCAGCCCAGTAAGAGGCAAGGGCATTTGTACCCTGAAAACAGTTATGCTTATGGGAACATATTTAAATTTGGACAATATATGTGTTTGGCTACTTTGTTTAGATTCAAAAATAAATGGATGGAGTAAAAATAGTCTCTTCAATAAATGGTCCTGGGAAAACTGGAAAGCCACATGCAAATGTATGAAACTGGATTACAGTTTGTCTCCATGTACAAAATTAATTCAAAATGGATCAAACACCTAAATATACAACCAGAAACCATGAGTTACATAGAAGGAGATATAGATACCAAATTTATGGACCTGGGTCACAGAGAACATTTTATGAACTTAACCCCAAAGGCAAGGGAAGTAAAGGCAGAAATAAATGAATGGGACTGTATCAACCTAAGAAGCTTCTGCACAGCAAAAGAGATGTCAATAAAACAGAGCTACCATGTGACCCAGCAATCCCTCTCTTGGGTATACACCCAAAAAACTCAAAATCATGTATTCACAAAGATATGTGCACCCCTATGGTCATCGCAGCATTATACACAATGGCCAAGACATGGAAACAACCAAAGTGTTATGTGATAGAGGACTGGACAAAGAAGATGTGGTACACATACACAATGGAATGCTACTCAGCCATAAGAAAGAATGAAATACTGCCATTTGCAACAACATGGATGGATCTTGAGAACATTACGCTAAGTGAAATAGTTAGTCAGAAAAAGCTAAGAACCATATGATTTAATTCATATGTAGGATATAAAACTGAAACTCATGAACACAAACAGCAGTGTGATGGTTTCCAGAGGAAATGGGGTGGAGAGGAAAGGGGTCCTAATAATGGTGACAGGAGAAGATTTGATTTTGAGTGGTGGGCACACGGTGTTATATACAGATCTTGTCACATACAAACCCACACCTAGAACCTACATGATCATGTTGACCAATGTCACCCCAATAAATTTAATTACAAAAATAAATAAATGGAAAAATAAATACATACATACATACATAAATAAATAAATAAATAAATAAATAAATAAATAAATGGAGGTTTTTGCTTTTTTACTGATGCACTAAAAGTAATTTTAACCACAGTGAAAATGTCTGAGAGTAAATTTAAGAGCAAATAAACTAAAACCACCAGTACAAGATAGATGGAGTTTGAATAGATGCTATAGTTGCTAAGGAGCTTTGATCGATTATTTGAAATGCACAGTTCAAATTTGTTCCTTTTCCTGAATATATCACAATTTGTTTGTCTACATTTCTGTTTATAAAAATTTGGGTTGTTTCTGGCTTTTGGCTATTATAAATATGGCTGCTATGAACATTCATGTACAAATCTTTCTGTGAACATATGTTTTCATTTCTCTTGGGGAAGTACCTAGGGATGGAATTGCTAGGCCATAGAGTAAATGCATTTTTACCTTTATAAGAAACTTCAAAAGAATCTGTCTGCTTTCCTATTTCTTGGTTATTTTGTCAGTAATGTCTTTGTGATTTTAAAATTTAAGTTTATAAGCAATTTACCTTATAAAAAATGTACATGAATGGGCATGTTTTACTACATGTTAAAAACTGGTAAAGAGAATTAGAAGTCTACTGTAGTAGCAGAATAATGCCCCCCTATACAACATCCTATACGGATGTTAACCTAGGAACCAGGAACATAGGCATATGATATGTCACATGGCAAAAAGGAATTCAGGTTACAGATAGAAGTAAGGTTGCTAATTAACTGACCTGGAATGGGAAGGTTATTCCAGATTATCCAGTTGGGCCCAATGTAATCACAAGAGTTGTTATAACTGGAAGAAGCAGACAAAAGTGGGAGAATGAAAGGGATGGCTCCCAATCTGGCTGATTTTGAAGATGGAGGATTGTCGCTCTAAGCCAAGGATGATAGGTGACTCCTAGACCTCTGGAGGGTGACTTCTAACTAAAAAAGTAAGGAAAGTAATTACTCCCTAGAGCTGCCCTAGAGTTTCCAGTAGCTGCACAGTCCTACTCACACTGTAATATTATCTTGAGACCAATAGAACTGTAATATAATACATTTGTATTATACTAACCCATTAAGTCAGTGGTAATTTCTAACAGCAGCAATAAGAAATTAATACACCTGTGATAAAAACCAAAATCATTTTGGAGCTTCAAATTGACATTAGGACAGAAAATCATGATTATTTTGTACTATTCTGGTAGATTGATCTACATACCATTTTATTGACTTCTGATAGCTACTTGTGATACAAATTTTACTGTACCTGAAAGATGTTCTATACGTCTCTTGGTAGAGAAAAATGCAATTTTGGCCCTCTTGTTGAAAATTAGTTTGTTGAATTTAGAATTCTAACTTGAGAATCATTTTAACATATTGAATATATTACTCCATTTATTTTCTGGATTCTAATGTTGCTGTGGAGATATCAGTTGTCAACAGTTTTCTCCTAGAGGTAACTGATATTTTCACATTTGATGCTTATAGGATTTTCCTATCTGTGTTTGATGTTCTTCAGTTACTCTATTATGTGTCTAAGTGGAGATATTCTTTTATTTTGTTTTTCATACATAGGATTTTATGGGGTTCTTTCTTTCCTTCCTTCCTTCCTTTCTTCCTTCCTTCCTTCTTTCTTTTTCTTGCTTTCCTCTTTCTCTCTCTCTTTCCCTCCCTCTTTTCTATATTTCTTTTTCTTTTATTTTCTTTTCTTTCTTTTCTTTCTCTCTCTCATTCTCCTTCCTTCTTCCTTCCTCCCTTCCTTCCTCCCTCCCTTCCTTCCTCCCTCCCTCCCTTCCTTCCTTCCTTCCTTCCTTCCTTCCTTCCTTCCTTCCTTCCTTCCTTCCTTCCTTCCCTTTATTCTTTCAGATTAGGATTCTGATTGCACATGTACTAAAACTCCTCAGACTATCTTCTGTATATCTTAACTTCTTTTTACATTCTTGCTTTCTTCTTTTTGTCATATTCTACTTTTGAAGTATTTCCCCAGGACTCAACCTTGGCAGGACTTTCACAGCCTCTCGATGTCACAGGAAAACCAATTATTCTGGGGCTTCATTTTTCTTAAGCCTCAAAAAATACTTTTCTCTCAAGACTCTCATTTCAGTTTGGGGCTTTAAGGGCCTCATTTGAAACTCATAAGATGAGCATTTACTTCTTCTTTTGGCACTCATGCTTGTAATCATAATTGTTCTTGAGACAACATGTACTTATGACAAAATAGGGGAATGTTATACACAAAAGTACTAGAATAGAAGGCAAAGGAAAAAATCAGGGTTTTATACAAGTGTCTCTCTTTCATCCATTTCATTCATTTATGAGATATATGTGTATTGAGTCTTTCTTTCTTTCCTGGTACTAGAGATTAATGTAAACCAAATATAAGTCCTTATTTAATGGAGCTGATAATCTTTGGGGGAAATGAGACACTAAATATTGAAGCAGTACCTATTGACTTTTTTTCCTATTTCAAATGGGAACTCTGGTTAGTGAATGAGCTGATTGATCCTTTCCCTTCTGTTTAATGGGGGGGGGGTGTTTATGGTGCCCCCCCCCCCCGCCTCACCTTTGCCTTTGCAGTATATTTTTTTAAATATAGGTCCTAGAATTGGACTACCTGAGTACCAATGTCGGCTCTGACAATTAACAACTGTGTGACTATGAGCATGTTATGTTACATACCTAAGGATCCGATTCTTCATTTATATAATAAGGAAATAATGATACATTCTTCTGAGGATGATTAAGAGGACAAAATGAGTTAACACACATAAAAGTACTCAAAAAGTATAAGCATGCGTTGCCTTTGCCCAAGTAATCAAGGCCCCATCTCTCCCGTAGTTCAAACTCACTTCAAGATAATTTTTTGTCCTTAAAGAAGTCCCTCTGTGTCTTGCTATGCAAGCGTCACTTTCAGGAAGCTGCTGGATTAGTTCTGAATACCAAAGGATGGGCGTTTGCTTTTACAGCCATTGCTGCAGGGAGGAGCCCTCAATCATTACAAATTATGCAGCTTTCCAGAATTTCTTTAACTTACTTCCAGTATCATTCCTTTTGGAAAAAAAAGTTATACATTGGCTACCCACCTATTCCATATTTTGGTCCCAAATACATAATATAGGCATACAATATATGGTAACTATTGCATTTAAAAACTGGTAATGTGTAACAACACTATATAGTATTATTGTCATCATTTTTTCCAACCTTTCCTTCCACTCCCTTGAACATCATTTTTTCTTACCTGTATTATTTTTTATTAGTTTGACATTTGCGGAAAAAGAATGTTTACTCCAAGATATCTCTTTTGGTTCAGAATATTATGAATTGACATCAATCATCCAAAGAACCATTCTGAAATTAGGAGTGATATTAGCTAAATAATAGAAAAATAAAGAAATAATTGTCCACTGAAGTTTCTCCTGAGATTGGGGAAGTTGAAATTTCAAAGAAATAGACATAGAATATAGATCATCACATCTGATGTGTGTGCGCATAGTTTTATTCATGATGTACTAATCATTACGATTTTCTTGAAAAGAAGGCAACATGTCTTTAACATTACACTTCCCTTGGTTTAGGCCCCTGATATCATGTCCTAGTGTGGGCAATCATTTAGGATTAAGGTACTAACAAACTTCAATAAAGAATAGAATAGAAGTGAGCCCCAGCCAGGGCTCAGTCGATTGGAGTGTTGACTCATACACCAAAAGGGCTGTGGGTTTGATTTCTGATCGGAGAACATACGTAGTTGTGAGTTCGATCCCCAGTTGGGGTGCATATGGGAGGTAACCAATCGATGTTTCTCTCACCTCTCTCTCCCTTTCTCTCTCTCTCTCTCTCTCTCTCTCTCTCTCTCTCTCTCTCATCCTTCTAAAATCAATAAAACATATCCTCTGGTGAGGATTAAAGAAAAAAAACAAAGAGCCCGGGTCGGTTTGGCTCAGTGGATGGAGCATCAGCCTGTGTACTGAAGGGTCCCAGGTTCGATTTCAGTCAAGGGCACATGCTGGGGTTGCAGGCTCCATCCCCAGTAGGGGGCATGCAGGAGGCAGCCGATCAATGATTCTCTCTCATCATTGATGTTTCTATTTCTTTCTCCCTCTCCCTTCCTTTCTGAAATCAATAAAAATATATTTATATATATACTACTAGCCCAGTGACAAAATTTGTGCACTGGTAGGGTCCCTAGAGGCTGCCGGCTGTGGTGGGTACTCCTTCCCTTTCCCCGGCCACCTGCCCTCCACCGCTGCCACTGGTCACCACCTGCGGGGCCCAATCACGCCGCCACCCCCCCCCCCACACACACACCCCCACTGCCTTGGCCCTACTCCCAGATGCTGAGGGAGCAGTTTGGCAGCCCCGCCCCCCACTGCTGCTGCTGGTTGCTGCCTGCAGGGGCTGACTGCCCCGCAGATTGCCCCACCACTGCCTGGCTCCCAAGTGCTGAGGGAGTGGAGCAGGGCAGCGGCCCCGCCCCCACTGGTGCAGCTGGTCACCCTGTGATTGGATTGGCAGGACATCGGGTCCCCACCCGGCTCCCTCAGGGCCTGGGAACCTGGCAGAGGTGTGGTGATCGTATTGGCAGGATGATGACTCCCGCCTGGCCACCAGTGGTTCACACCTGCCTTGGCCTGGCACTGCCCACACACCTGTTCCACCATCCTGCTGCAATCCCATTCTCATTGGGGCCCATCAGGGCCTGCAGTGCCTCCACTGCCACCTGCTGCCAGTGCCATGTCGCCAACACCTGCCATGTTCTACGCCACCCCCTGGTGGCCAGTGCATGTAATAGCAAGCAGTCGAACTCCCAGCAGAACTCCTAGTGGAGGGGACAATTGGCATATTAGGCTTTTATTATATAGGATATGTATTTTTTTTAAAGTAAGAAAAACAAAGAATAGAAGCGAGACAAAAATAAATGACAAAATCTGAAGAGGCGTTCTACATTTGTATTTTAAGCATGCTCTATGTAAACCAAAGGAAAAAAATAAACATATATTATCAGCAGAAATGCCTTAGAGCAATTAAGGTTAAGTGTTGTTATAATTGTTTTTAATAAAGGAGAAGGGAGAAACAACAGCTAAAAGATTAGCTATAATTTTAAGATAACATAACATACAGAAGGGAGAACATAAATGCTGCATCTGCAGCCCTGAAAATGGAGTTGTTTCTAAGTAATGTGTACACTTAGAAAAATTATTCTGGATAATTGGAAGCCACTGTTTATCCAGTAATTTTGCCCAGTTATTACTGGCCAATTAGCACTGAGTCTGCCTTTCATGTCAAGTTCTAGGACTCACCCCCTTCTTAAATATGTTTTTGAATAGTTTTCCATTTATTTATCTGGTTATTTCTTAATTAAGTTATACTGTTTATATTCATTTACAAGACCAGGGTAAGTTCTTTAGTCAGGCACACTGATCTGAAGAAAAATACATTTTTTTTTGTCTAGGACCTAATTTCAACTTCAAATTGAAGTATGTATACTTATAGGTGCTCAAATGCTAATACATTAAGGCTGCTACCTTCTGCCACAGTAAATCTGATCAAACTGTTCTCTGTGACACTTAACAGAATCCATTCTTTCCATCTTTTGATACTTTTTGACAGGGCTGATGTCTCAGGTTAGGTTCCCTGGAAGCAGAGACTAAGAAAGACTGGAATGCAGCAAGTTTACTGGGGAACACTCTTAAGATCAATACCTCTATGGGAGTACTAGCAGCAGGAATGGGCAGGAGGAGAAGTTGAACTGCAATGTAGATGTGACCGAGGCCTCAGCAATTCCTATTCAGTGCTCTGAAACTGGGTTAGCCCTTCAGATTTCTCCCAGGGAAAGTCAACTCAGCCAGGCATTTGATACCCTGTATTGACCCTTAGTGAGGAAGCTTGATCTTGGATGAGGTGTCTCTCTTCTGCTAGGTGCAAGCAATGTGTCTTAGCTGAGAGCTATGGGCCACCACCACTCCCAGCAACTGGGATATAAAATCTTCAGCTGGAGGCAAAAGCTGGTGCCCTACACAGCTTATTACCATTGCCCCCAGAAGTCTTCAGTTTCCTACCTTCAGATATTTTCTGCTCTAAAAGCTTCTTTCTAATTTTCTTCCCTATGTTTCAGCCTAAAGGACTTCCAGTCTTCTCTACAAGGTCTCCACATTTCATCGTGGTTCTACTCCATGGGACATTGCCTTTTAAAATATTTAAGCCCAGGATGTTATAATGGGTCATTGACGCTTATTTTCTCACAGAGTTAGGGGTTTCATTAACTTAAGAAAATGTGATAATTCTGTAGGAGGGTTAGGAGAACTTATAGCTTTTCTTTTTTGTTTATAGTTTGGCTTCACAAAGAATGTTTTTCTCTTTAGTAATCCCTCCTCTCTCCAAGTCTGAAAATTGGAAAAAACACACACTATATATTCACATTTGCAGCTAGATCCTTTGGGATTGAGTAATAAGGGAGGAAAATATGGGTTATGATAACACAGAACTAATCTTTTCTTTTTTATATGATCAAATACTTTATTTTATTATGTGATTTTTCCTCCTGCCTCCTTTAATTCTTTATATAATGACCTACAGATTTTCTGTAGATAAGATTAGACAATCATGTTGTTTAACTGGTAGGAAACTATCATCTATTGACTTTTAATTAGGTATTGCCAAACACATTAAGTCATATCATTTTATATTTATAACATCTTTGCAATATAAAGGCCATTATATCTGATTTTCAAGGTAAGGAAACTATTTCTCAGTGGGATAAACTGGATCTCCAAAGCACATGGAGTTCAAATGTGAGTTCTTACAACCTGATAGCTCTTTTGTGCTGCGAGGACTGACTTTTTTCCTTCCCACTTTTAACAAACACAACTTTTTTTATTGATTTTTTTTTTAGAGAGAGAGAAAGGGAGAGGGAGAGGAAGATAGAAACATCAATCAGAGAAAAGTATCAATTGGCTGCCTCTTACATGTCCCCTACTGAGGATCAAACCTGAAACCCAGACTTGTGCCCTGACCAGGAATTGTACCAGCGAGCTCTTGGTGCATGGAGAGATACTCAACCAACTGAGCCACACCAGCTGGAGAACATACTTAATTTTTAAAAGCAGTTTTAGAGTAAAAGGTAGGAGAATTCCTGCCTATACACATGTATAACCTCCCATACTATCAACATCCTCTTCAGAGCAGTACATTTGTTATAATTGATGAATCTAGATTGACACACCATACTCATTACAGTCTATAGTTTACATTGCAATTCGTTCTTGGTGTTGTGCATGCTATGAGTTTGGACAAATCATATATATATATATATATATATATATATATATATATATATATCCGTAATATGCAAATATACTGAATGGGAGAACAACTGAACAACTGGTCGCTATGATGTGCGCTGACCAGCAGGGGGCACGCACGGAACATGGTGGGCATTGGCTGCAGTGGGATGGTGGAGTAGGTGAACAGAGGTGCAAGACCAAGATGGGGTGGGGGTTGCTGTCATCAGGGTGAGCCTCTGGTGGTTACTGAAAACTCTCTGCTCCCACGTGCCACGGTCCCACCCCACATTCACACCTGCTGCCGGTGCTGGAGCCACCACTCGCACCCGGGGCCAGCGCCTAGCACTGGTCCCGATCGCTCTGCAGGTGTGAGTGTGGCCAGTGCAGTCAGTGTCCCGTCAGTGCATGGGCCCGGTGGCGGCAGGAGCGGGGCTGCAGGCAGTGAGGGGACTGGTGGCCAAAGCAGGAGGGCCGGGTGGGGGCATGGAGGATGGGCCGAGACCCACCCCAGTGCCCACCGCAGCCTCGCAGCCCACAGTTCCTTTCAAGGTGCCCCTAAAATTCTCCGTGCTCCACCTATTTATTCCTCTCTCCTTCCTGACCCCTGACAAACACTTATCTTTCTACTGTCTTTATAGTATTGCCTTTTCCAGAATGTCACATGGTTGGAGTCATACTGTATGTTAGATTTTATAGGGGTTTTTTTTCACTTGGTAATTTGTGTTTAAGTTTATCCTTGTCTGTACATGGCTTGATAGTTCATTTATCGTAGTGCTGAATAATATCCCTTTGTCTGGATGTACCACAGTTTATTTATCCAATTATCTATTGTAGGGCACCATGTTTTGGAAATTATGAATAAAACTGCAGTAAACATCCATGTACAGGCTTTTGTCAACATGAATGTTCAGCTCCTTTGTATAAATACCAAAGGAGTATGATTGCTGGATTGTATGGTAAACGTATGTTTGGTTTTATAAGAAACCGCCAAAGAAGCTGTATCAATTTGCATCCCCACCAGCAATGACTCAGAGTTCCTGTGGCTCTACATCCTTGTCAGCATTTAGCATTGTCAGTTCTTGATTTGGGCCATGCTTGAAGATTGCTTTTTTTTGTTCTAAAACTTAAACTGGTTGTGAAAATGTACAGCAGATATCCAATTAAGACACTGATTCTTCAGGTGGTCCTCTTTGCTTAAGGCATTAGCCTTATAGGCTGATGGTAGAAAACTACAAATCTAACCATCCATATTGGAAGCATTTCTTTGAGAGGACTCAATGAATGAATAATGCATACTTTTACTTAAAAATTATATCTCCTTAGGTTTTCAGATCATTTTTCAAGAAATATTAGATGCACATGAGAGTTATTGGAGGAAATGCCTGCAAAGAATAAAGAAGGAAAGAGCCTGAAAAGGGTAGGAGAGCCTTTAGAACAGTGGTTCTCAACCTTCTTAATGCTGCTACTCTTTAATACAGTTCCTCATGTTGTGGTGACCCCCAACCATAAAATTACTTTCGTTGCTACTTCGTAACAGTAATTTTGCTACTGTTATGAATCATAATGTAAATATCTGATATGCAGGATGTATTTTCATTGTTACAAATTGAACGTAATTAAAGCATAGTGATTAATCACAAAAACAATATGTAATTATAGATTCAATATGTGTTTTCCGATGGTCTTAGGCGACCCCTGTGAAAGGGTCGTTCGACCCCCAAAAGGGACGCGACCCACAGGATGAGAGCCGCTGCTTTAGAGTATGATCAGGTCTGACATCTGTGAAAGGAGAAAAAAAAGTGAAAGGATTGAATAGAAGGAGCTTCATATGTCAATGCTTTTCTGAAAAAATCCTCAACCAGGTCAATGGGAGATCCTGGATCCAGGGCTGTCTGTTAAAGGAGACCAGCATGAGGCAGAAATAACCCAACCCTGGCGCCTCTGCTGTGCTCAGTGTCTGACAGGGAGCAGCCAAAGGTGTCCGCAGTGCAAATTCTATCACTGAACCCAAGCTGTGGCAGAGAGAGGTGGCTGCCACTATGCCCTCTGGCAGGCACTTGAAAGGGAGATCTAGGTGGTGCACCCAGGCCTGTCAAGCTCTTCATTCCCTTTCCTTTTCCACTGGATTTCTTACCTCTCCATTTTTTTTAATTTTAATTGCCTACTCCTAGGTAGTCATTTACATTCAGATAGAATGTACTCATAAAACAAACACAAAAGTTTTAAAATAAAATGTTTAAGGGAGACTTACTGTAGTGAGGGGTTATGACCTCAAATAATTTAGATTAGTTGATTCTATATAATAAAGAGCTAATATGCTAATTTGACCAAACAGCCAAACAACCTTCTGGACATCCTTCAGGATGACCTTTAGACAAAGCTGGGGCTGCAAGGGCCGGCTGAGGCTGGGTGGGGCTGTGAGCGCTGAGCCCCTTGCATGAATTTTGTGCATCAGGCCTCTAGTAAGTGTATAAAGTCCTTCTTCCTTTAGACAGAATACCCAAACCTACATTTCCAGCCTTCTATACATGTTCTTTAATTTTGTCTATTTCCTTTACAACTGGTCACAGTCTGCTACCTTATGTGAATTTATTGTGGTGGAGGCTAAAGACTGACCATTTGACTACAGTTCTGGTAATTTTTATCTTTGTTTCATATTTTTGAAACAAAGTCATATTTTTGGGGTTTTGTGTGTGTTTTTTTTGTTTTGTTTTGTTTTAGGACTACCTTATCTTTATTATGAGCATTTTAATTTTTTGATTTCCAATTAATTCTCATAAAATCATATGGGTGAAAAGCAATAAAATATTCAAATAATTGCAAAAAAAATCTGCTTTACCCAAAAAGCAGTGTGATATCCAGGTTTAGCTGCTGGCTGGCAGTCAGCACCACCATAAGATTCCTGAAATGCTCTTCAGTGATTGATGAACAAAGAAAAAGTCTACATTTAGAACATGGAATGGCATTCAGGAATATTTTTCGGCATCATTTATAACTTGTCTTTCATCTCCTTCCCTTAAAGCAGAGGCTGAGGCATGATTCTTATGGAAATGACTCATGTAGAGGGTGCTCTTACAAGGAGCCTCTAGAGAGGTGAGGAAATTAGGATAGGACAGGGGAGAAGCTGGGGAAGATATGATTTCAGGTGAGATCATCTAGCTGGAGCCTGATTCCTCAGGGACTTCTGAAAGATAACGTGAGCACTGTAGAGTTTGCCTGCCTGTGGCAGCAAGGTAGGTGGTGGAGCTTTCGTTACTTCCACCTCCCACCTCCTCACATCCTCAGGCAGGAGTTCCAGGGCGTCTCTGGGTGAAACAGATCCAATCACTCAAGGCCAATCTTTCAGAGGAAGTTGCAGGTGTTAACTGTTAGCAGCAAAACCCACAATAACAGTAATTGAATGGAGTGTATGTGGGGGGTGGGGGGTGGGGGGGAGGTTACACCCAGAGTGACTGCTCACCAGTGTTCCCCTTCTGAGAATCACTGCCAGAAAGCTTTCCGGTGTTGAGGTCGACTGCTGTTTGATTTCAGAGACAGGGAAATAGTGCCAAGCCAAACATTTCTGCCCATTATTTCAGGTATCTCTTCATTTAACTCCTAGACACGAAATTCCTTGTGCCTTCAATCACAAATATTTCAGTTATTTCTTTTGTCCAGCTCTCCAGAAGTTACTGTGGATTTTCAGTCATTTCTAATCATTCTCTCTCTCTCTCTCTCTCTCTCTCTCTCTCTCTCACACACACACACACACACACACGCACACACACACATCTGGGGCAAGTGAACAGTATTACATGCACACTTATTTCAACAAAATTGTTTCAGTGAATTTAGTTACAATGCTAGGTTCTGAATAAATTACAGAGGAAGGGAAAAAAGTTTAAAGTTATTAAATGGAGATTAAGTATGCTTTTTGTATTTCCATTTTGTTTCCTGGAAGAAGCATGTATATTTACAACATTCACATGTATACTTCCCTCAACTGACCAAGTGATAGGCCTCTAGCCAGGCAGTTACTCAGCCTGGACCTAAGGACAGAGAAGGAAACTGGATAGAACTGGTGTTGTCCTCTGACTGGATTTTCCATTTCCCATGACAAGAACAAAAAATGGTGGAATCATGGCTTTGGTCCTAGGTTAAAAGTGAGTGTTTTAGATAGCATAGTGTCACAGAGTCACCAATTATATCTTTTTGTTTTCTTCCTTTTAGCATTCGAGGTTTAAAAGGGTTCTGTGGAAATATTATTAAATGCTTTTTAGCCAGAAAACTTCATTTTTTCCCCAAACGTTATATTCAGGCATAGCTCTCCCCATAACCTCTTCATGTGGGAAAAGGAGACTAGGTTTAGGACCTGGTCAGTGATAAAGTAAATTGATCTACTCCCTACCCCCTGAGGGAATTCCTGCAGGGCTATCTTGCTCTGGGCTGCCTAAGTGTCTCATTTGTAGCTAAAAACAAGAAGTGTCATTTTTTTCCCTATTCAAGATGTCACCAGCCCAATTTTCTTTTGCTAAGGGGCACAGTTATTAGTCTCTGAAGATGCTAGCACTTGAGGCTATGTCTGAGGTGATTAAAATGCCTCAGTACTTTAAGGATTGGTGCCCTTCCATCACTTCTCATCTCCAGCTGCTTCCCTGTCTGACTCCCCTTCTGTCTCTCATTATGATTCATCATTATCCATTTTAGGATCTATGTAAGTCATGTGAATCAAGGAAAATTGAGAACCCTAGGAAAATGCATTTCTACAGACATGCACCAGTGGTAAAGAAATGGAAACAATGACCCAATCCTATTTGTCTCCAATTTTATAAATATGCTTATTTTTGCCCTTCAAATTTCTTTTGTTCTCATTAATGATTGGGCACTGTCTCTCTCTCACCATCTCTCTGTCTCTCACATACATACATACATGCTCAAACACATGCATACGCATACCATCTATTGGCCTAGATGAGCTACAAAGTCCTCATGCCAGCTGTGGTTTGGGTTTTAATATCCTTACAATAGCACTGGAAAGCTACTTTGGCATGTGGTAATTCGCTGGATTTCTATAATGTATAATTTCTTGGCTAACCCCAATAGACACCATCATTATTGCAGATGACTGAACCAAAGAGCTGTACTCTATAGTTTCACTCAAGGAGACGGTGGTCTCATGCATCCCAGCACTTCTAAGAAGCTCCAAATCAGAAACATCTACAAATGGGATCCACAAAGATATATTCCAAGTAATGTGTCTGATTTTCAGTATTTCCTTTACTCTAAAATCAGTGATGAGTGAGACAGAGGATAGAGATAAGAAAGAATTGTGAGTACGATAGGATTTTGAAGTCCTTTTCTTTTGGTGGGTTTTAATTATTAAAGACCACCTCACTGGGGTAGTCTCCACCACAGGTAAGAAACACGTGGTCAGCCTTCAAGGAAAAAAGAACATGATTTCATTTGGTTTAACTCTGCAACATGTGATGAGAAGGCAGTGAGTGACCTACATACTAGAAACTGAAGAGCCTGGTGTATGTAAAAAAATAAAAGAAACCTCAAGAAACAGTAATTAGAGAGGTGTGGTCATATAAAGTTATAGACAGGTGAGCTGTGGGCCTGGAATAGGACAACTATTCAATCAGGATGTGGCAGGGAATCGAGTCTAGCCAAGCCTGTGTCACCAACACATGCAGTCCTATATCGGGGTCTTTGAGACAACTCTGGAGAGGAAGTAACTTTCAGAAGCTGCTCTTCTTCCTGTCCCTCTACAGGCCACTTTTGTCAGGTATGTGGACTTGTATTTATGTTCTCTTGGAGCCACATAAGGGGACTGAAGTCTGCCTTCAATGAAATGCTACTTTTTAAAAATATATTTTTTATTGATTTTTTACTGAGAGGAATGGAGAGAGATAGAGAGTTAGAAACATTGATGAGAGAGGAACATCTATCAGCTGCCTCCTGCGCACCTCCTACTGGGGATGTGCCTGAGACCAAGTACATGCCCTTCACCAGAATGGAACCTGGGACCAGTCAGTCCGAAGGCCGATGCTCTATCTGCTGAGCCAAACCTGTTAGGGCTGAAATGCTACTTTTAATTGTCTTAAAAGGAAAGAATAATAATGTAAAACCAATTGTTATAGGATCAGAAAGAAAAACTAGTTTGGAAATATTTCACAGTGACCAAGATTATTATGTGTTTTGGGTGTGTGTGTGTGTGTGTGTGTGTGTGTGTGTGTGTGTGTTTGTTTTGTTTTTTAATTTAAAAACAGTTCCGTAGTCAGATCTTGTAAAAGACAGATGAATGAAGATGTTAGCTTTACTAAACTGACAGAGACACTAAATAAATAAATATAGGATGTTTCAAAAATGTATGCACACTTTGAATAATTTTAAAGGCAGTGTTTATTAAAATACATTTCATTCTCAAATTTTAGCTATCAGCTGGTAACGTGTGTATACATTTTGGGGGACACCCTGTATATAAAAATAAGAATATAAAACAAAGTACTGCACCTATTCTACATGGGCTTTCTCCCTTACTTATTACAAATGAGAAAGCAAATGTTACTTTAAGTGGCTGCTAGCATGAGCCACACTGGGGTAGCTGAGTTAGAGAAGAATGTTTAGTCTGTATGGACTCCAAAGTGGAGTCATCAAATAAGAAATCCTTCCCACACTTGCTTCCCAGGTGTGCTGGGCTATAAAAAGGAATAAAAAGCAACCGTTCTTGGTCTACAAACCATTCATCCATTGTTCATACCTCAACTGCCCACATGCTTTTATAATTGGCAGCCAAGTTCACAGAAACAGAAGTGGGCAGGGAATTGGGTGGGCACAGTTAAGCTTTGAAAACAGAGATAATGGGTGGAAATGTCAGAAGATGATACTTCTGTCTCTGCTACCTGGGAGGTAGAGACCTGAAGGAGAAACTGGAGCCGAACATTCTGCTTTTATGCGAGTAATCCCTGTACTCTTTGGAATTGTCTCCACTTCATAAACAGAACATAAAATCTGCTTTACTTTTTCACTGAGTACTGCGGTGATTCAGAAATCAAATATTAAAATATGAAAATCACATGGTTTTCTAATGCATTTACCTCATGCAGAGGATTAAAATAATCAGAAATAATCAGTGCTGATACATTTCTTCAATCTAGCCTTCTGACTCAGCTGCCCCATTTCCCTTTCTCCCCTTCCAAATCAAAATCACACGTGCACATGTACAAATCCATTTTTACCTTGAATAACATAAACAATAATCATCACCCACCATTATTATAGAAGATTAGTGGTACCATTAAAGGACATAATCTGCACTGTACTTTTATTCATCAAGCAGCATTTATGTGAAGAAAATTTAGATGGGTAATTTCACATCCTGGAAATTATAAAGAATGAGTTTACTGAAACAGCTGCAGAGCAGGTAGCAGCCTGTTTTTGTGATTACCAGCACATACATAATCCTGGGTGGGGAGGCTGTGGAACTAACCTCTAAGGAACTGTCCTTTGGAAGCCCTGATATTCCCCACTTCTCTAGGCACCGGTATTGCTGTGCATGGTCTGATACCCATCTGCCTTCTCTCTTAAAGCCACACATGGGGGCTCATACCTGCCATATCAAAAAGTGTGTAGAAATTCCTAGATGAATTACAGGGATGCCTTGGTTAAAAAGTTCTTCTCATTGCTTTTAGATGGTATCAGAATCCTTGTTTTGTCCTTTTATTAGCAAACTAGCGGCCTGGTGCATGAAATTTGTGCATGGAGGGGGGGGGGTTCCCTCAGCCCAGCCTGCACCCTCTCCAATTGGGGACCCCTTGGGGGATGTCCGGCTGCTGGTTTAAACCGGCAGTAGGCCATTTCTTGGCAATCTGGGACCACTGGCTCCTAACAGCTCACCTGCCTGCCTGCCTGATCACCCCTAACTGCCTCTGCCTGCCTGCCTGATTGCCCCTAACTTCCCTCTCCTGCCAGCCTGATCTCCCTCCCAACTGCCCTCCTCTGCCAGCCAATTTGGTTCTGATTGGTCAGTTTCTATGCTAGTCAGCATCTAAAGCTCCGCCTCCTAGGCAGCCATTGGTTCCTCACACTTCACCCAGATTTGGTTCTGATTGGTCAGTTTCTATGCCAGTCAGTGTCCAAAGCTCTGCCTCCTAGGCAGCCATTGGTTCCTCAGACTTCACCCAGATTTGGTTCTGATTGGTTGGTTCCTAAGCCAGTCAGCATCTCTGGGCCTATCAACAGGGCCTGGTCAGAAAGGTGGGACTTATCAGCAGCCCCAGTGGAGGTCTGGAGAGAAATGGAGGCATGCCTACTGGCCAAACTGGGAGAGAAAGAGAGAGGCAAGTGCTGATCAAAAGCTGCCACAGAGGCAATGGATCAGTCCCTGCTTCTCTCTTCAAGCCTTTCTCTCGCCCTGATTCAAAGCCCCCTCAGCAGTCAGTGCTGGGGCACCACTCCTGCACCGGAAGCAGTCAGCCCTGGTTTGCCATGAAAACCCAGCTGACTACAGGACTGACTTCTGGTTGGTGGAGCCTCCGTTGTTACTGGTCCTTACACCCAGGGTTTTTATATATTAGGATTACTGATTCTATACTACTTATCTTTTGAATCACTAATTTTCTACTTACTGCCTACAAGTAGCATCCTGCAGGATAGTAGTGAAAAAGAAAAGAATAAAGAGAAGAGATATTGTGAAAGTATTAATAGGAAGTATTGGCAAGATGGGGAAAGTCATGAAAAGAATCAAAAGATACTAAAACTTTGAAACTGGCAAAGTAAGATAGTAATTACATTGAATCAAGTAAAAATTCAGAAGTGAGGTTAAGGAACAATGCATGGGTGGTATAATCATATCTGCATTTTGAAAAAAAAATTCTAGCTAAAGTGTAATAAAAACATAATATTGGCGAAAGAGTGGGAACCATTTCTGTAGTCTACAAATGAGGTTATAAAAATTAAGATTAGATCCACAGCAATGCATATGAATAGGGAGAAGTAGACTGCAGAGATTTTATACAGATAAAATCAGTATCGGGTGCCATGCCACTGGCAAGGGGCAAGTAGAGTTTTAGGAAGTAGGGCATCAGCTGTCCAATATTTTAAAAATTGAGGAGAGAAAACTATTGGATTTAGCAATTAAGAAGTTACTAATGACTTTGATAATAACAATTTTAATGGATTGGTGGTAGGAGAAGCCAGCTTACAAGGGTTTAAAGAAAAATAAGCTAAAAGTAATTAGTATAGACACCTCTTAATTATATTCACTTATTCAATGAAATCTTATTAAATTATTGTTATGAATCAGACATCATGCTAGAAGCAATAGATGCAACATGGATGCTGCCCTGTAGTTTATCAGCCAAAAAAAAGTAGCCAATGTTTATTGGGCTCTTACTATATGATAGTTAAAATTATTTCAGACTATAATAACCATATGAGGTAAATAAAGATTTTAGCTTCTAATGTTTTTTTTTTCCAGTGGATGAAATGCAAAAGAGTAACCTCCCCCAGTTCTCTCAGCTAGTATGTTCAAGACTGAATATGAATTGAAGCAGTCTGACACCTGAATCCATCATTTAAATGCTTTTTTGGACCCAGAAAAGAGACAGGCTAACAGAATTATGGACAGAGAGCTAGAGTGGTGACAGGAAGCAGGACCTGTGCTGGCTGGTGGGGAAATCAGGAGTTGTCAGAAGGCAGGTGGACTACACAAGTAGAAGCAGGAGAGACTAGCAGAGTGGACGTTTTGGTTTGCTATTTTATGAAGAAGAGATGTGCAGCTGGGCCAGGCTAAGTGGTACAGAGCACAGATCTGACTTCAAATTCCAGCAGAGCAACAAATTAGCAGTGTAACTGCATCCACGTTACTTAAACTCCTGGAGCTTCAGGTTTTTATTCTGTAAAGTGAATTAGAAATGGTATTTCACAGCACGAATGTAAGGTTCCTAGTTTTGAGGGACATTGAAATGAGAAAACATACATAAATTGCTTGGTCCAAAACTTGTACTCACTAAACCGTAATTCTCTCTTTATTTATTAGCCTCCATTCCCCCAACCATAATCATATTTTTAAGGCAAAAATAAGTATGAGATGACGTAAGCAAAACAGATTGGTCAATAGAGAAAAGTCAGAAGTTGATGAGAGTAAGAGAGAAGAAGGGATAAGCTTTGTGAAGGGGAAGGACAGTTTTTCCTCTGACATTGTAGTCCTCAGTGAAGGCACAGAGAACACTGAAGAAGCAGACTCCTGAGAAGTTTCCTGTCCTTCTCTCTTTGTTACTTCTTCCTATGTCCCATCCAGAGAGACAGATGTACTCCATGTACCAGAAAACTGTGCTTGTTAATTTGGCTCTCTGATTCCAGACCCAACTAATTCTTTTGAAGGAGAATTCTTTCAAAACAGAAGGGTCCCTGTTTACAGAGGAATCAAAATATTAAAGAAATATATTTGTGTTTGAGCTCAGTATTTATATTCTGTGAATTTGTGGATATAAAGGAAATTAAAGGATTATAGCTGTGTAAAATATCTGAATTCTCAGACAAAGCTTAGCCTTCTTCAGTTGCTTACCAGTATTTTTCACTTTGCAGGGAAATTCTGGCTTTAGGTAAAACCAAGCAGGACATTCTTATGAAGCCATCATCAGAAATAATGGGGGCCGAGAAAGGAGGAAATCCCAGAGCTAGTTGCCCTACGACCATCGTCATATTCTGCTCCATGTGGCTGTTTTACTCCCAGTTCTGCACATGCAATAAGGGGATAACTTACACTTGGGTCTAGAAAGAAATCTCTGCCCTATTGGAACATAGGCCCTCTTTGCCTTGGTGAGCTCCGAGGTGTTGAGGAATGAGACTTGACTAGCCTTATTCATTTATTTATTTATTTATTTATTTATTTATTCATTCATTTATTTATTTATTATATCTTTTTAATTGATTTCAGAGAGAAAGGGAGAGGAAGAGAGAGATTGAAACATCACTGATGAGAGAGAATCATTGATGGGATGCCTCCTGCAAGCCCCATACAGGGGATCAAACCTGCAACCAGGTCCTGTGTCCTCATCTGGAATCTAACAGTGACCTTCTGGTTCATAGGTCGATACTCAACCATTGAGCCACACTGACTGGGATGAGGGTCTTTTATTTTTAACAAAGATTTGTTTAACAAAGATTTTTCATGTCCTCAGTTTATAAGGCTGTCCTGCTTGGTTTTATCAAATTCTCTCTTTTTTTTTGAAACCTACACTTATGCTCAATTACCTAATTTAAATAAAATTTCCTTCCCTTACCAGTTTTGGTCTAAAACATATCTTCATTCTGGAGTAAAAGAAGTCCTTGGGCTACCCTTCTAAACTGCCTTGAAAAAGTTTAACCTATCAATACAGACCCTACACGATGGTACTAACTCAAGGTCACAGGCCTGGTTGAAAATTCCAGCCGGAGGACTGCCCAAGTGAAGGAGATACTTTGCCTTCCATCCTTCCAGCAGGCCTCCTGGGTTCCTCCTTTCACTGCTCTCTTCTTGGCTCCATCCCACCCAGAAAACAAAGTTTTCACCCTCCTCCTAGCACAAAGCCCTTCAGGTAACTCCTGTCATGAAAATAAAATTTGTCCTTGACAAAAAGTCTTTTTGAGAATTAGGAAAAATGAAAACCTATCTCAACACTGAATATCAATTTCAGACTTCAAAATATATTCCAAGCCTGTGAAAGAGATAAACATGAGACTATTGTTTTAAAGGAGAAAATAAAATTGTTATCTGAACTCTGAAAGAAATGGATTTCTCAGCTCCAAAGCAAAAAAAACAAACAAAAAAACCAATCACATAGGAAAAGACTGACTGATGCAAAGTGTATTTAATATATACTTGGAATGCAAAACTTTACTAAGACAAAAACTAGTATAACAAATTAAAATATTTGCATCAAGTATAGCCGACAAAATGTTAATGGCTTTTGTGTGCAAGTGGTATTCAAATCCAAAGACAAAACAAAGAAAAATGTTTTCCATAGAGGCAATGATCCAAGTGTGTGGACGGAGCATTCACACTAAAGAAAATACAAATAGAAAACAAATATATCAGAAAAATATTTTTATCTTTTGCATTGTAGTAAAACAGAAATAATGTTGACAACATTTTAGTATGGCTTTTAACTTACAAACAACAGAGAGTTCTGTTAACTGATAAAACCTATTTGGAAAATAAGCAACATAAAGATATTCATATCCTTTGACCTAGTTATCTCTCTCCTGGGAATTTATCTTGCAGAAATATTTCAACAAAAGCAAAGTCCAAATGAATAAAAATGATTATGTGGTGTTATCTGAAACAAAACAGAAACAAATAAAATGACCAAAAAAAAAAAAAAACAACACACACACACACACACACTACAAAATACCAAAATATTCAACAATCAAAGAATAATTTATTAATTATGGAATATCAGTAGGTGATAATTTTAAATTGCATACATACACTGAGGTAACATTGGTAAATATTATTATGTGTTTCAAGTGTACAATTCTATGATATGTCATCTGTGTATTGCATTGTGTGCTCACCACCCAAATTCTAGTCTCCCTTCATCACCATATATTTAATCTCCTTTACGTCTTCATCCATCCTCCACCTTCCTTCCCCTCTGTTAAACTGCATAACTGTTATCTGTGTCTATGTTTATATTTATTTTGTTTGTTTGTACCTTTCTGTTTTATATCCCACATATGACTGAAATTATATGGTTCTTGTCCTTTTGTCTGACTTATTTCACTTAGCATGATACTCTCAAGATTTATCCATGTTGTTGCAAATGGCAATATTTCATCCTTTCTGATGTCTGAGTAGTATTCCTTTGTATATATGTACCCCATCTTCTTTATGCAATTATCCATTGAAGGACTTTGATCATTTCCATATATTGGCTACCATGAATAATGCTGCACTGAACATAGGGGTGCATATATCTTTATGAATAAGTGTTTTCAAAAATTTTTAGATAGATACCCAGATGAGGTGTTGCTAGATTATGTAGTAGATCTAGTGTTTATTTTTTAGCAAACTCCATATTGTTTACCAGTTTACATACAACAGCAGTGTAGGAGGATTTATTTTTCTCCACATCCTCTCCATCACTTATTATCTCTAATCTTCTTGATAATAGTCTTTCTAACAGGTGTGAAGTGGTATCTCATTGTGATTTTGATTTACATTTCCCTTATAGCTAGTGACATTGAGCATCTCTTCATATACCTGCTGGCCATTTGTAAGTCTTCTTGGGAAAAGCATCTGTTCAGGTTCTCTGCTCATTTTAAAATTTGATTATGTGTATTTTTTGTTATTGAGTTATATGAATTATTTATATATTTTGGATCTTAGCTCCTTATCAGAGGCATTGCTTGCAAATATCTTCCCCCATTTGGCCTTGCTGAGACCAATGTTCTTGAGTTTAGTACCTATGTTTTCATCTATGTATTTTATTGTTTCAGACCTTATATTTAAGTCTTTTATTAATTTTAAGTTAATTTTTATGTAAGGCATCAAATAGAAGTCTAGTTTTATTCTTTTGCATATGGCTTTCTAGTTCTCCCAACACCATTTTTGGAGAGACATTCCTCTTTCCATTATATGTTTTTGGCTCCTTTGTTGAAAATTAAATGCCCATATCCATGTGGGTTTGTTTCTGGGCTTTCGATTCTGTTCTATTGGTCTGTGTGTCTATTTTTCTGACAATATCATATTTTCTTTTTATTATTGTGGCTTTGTAGTATAATTTGAAGTATGGGTGTGTGATTCCTCTGGCTTTGTTCTCTTTTCTCAGGATTGTTTTGGCTATCCAGGGTCTTTTGTAGTTCTATACAAATTTGTGGATATTTTGTTCTATTTCTTTTCTTTTAATATTTTTTTATTGATTTCAGAGAGGAAGGCAAAGGGAGAGAGAGATAGAAACACCAGTGATGAGAGAGAATCTTTGATAGGCTGCCTCCTGCACTCCCCCCACTGGGGACTGAGCCCGCAACCCGGGCATGTGCCCTTGACCGGAATTGAACCTGGGACCCTTTAGTCGGCATGTCGACACTCTATCCACTGAGCCAAACCAGCTAGGGCTTTGTTCTATTTCTTAGAAAAAATGTCATTAGGATTTTGACATTAAATGGGGGTTGCATTAAATCTGTATGTTGAGCATAAGATGATTACAAAGGCTTTGCAACTATATATAAATAAATTCTAATAGAAACATGTTGTTTCTCACTCTATATCATTATTATACTTTCTGAGGATGTAGACTTTATTCTGGGGAAATCAGGTTGCAGCTAAACAAGACCTGGATAGCAAGAGCTGAAAAGACCTGAATGTACTGTACAATTTGGGAAAGAGAGCTCAAAGTTTGCAGGGGAATCAGAAACTTCAGACAATTGCCAATGAGGAGAGCTGGATGGGGGTGGAGCTAACACAGAGACATGTAGTGTAGTGAATCAGATTGCCAAAAGGGATTTTAGAGAACATAATATGCAATTGTACTTTTAGGTTATTTGTTATTGGTTTACAGTGTAAGCTCTTCTCTGTCTCTCTATTTGTCAGAAATCTGTATATTGTTTCCTAATGATTTGTGTGGAGAATTGAGGAACTCCACAGCTAGATTAATGAGCAGGGGCTAAGACCAGAGGTCTGAAGCTACTTCAGACTTTAATACTGTCATGGCCTTGGCTAATTTTCTAAGCCTCTTTAAGTTTCAGGTTCCTCATCTTTAAAACGGGGATGGTAACCTGTCTATTCAAAGGATTTATCTGAGAATACCCTATATAATAAAGAGATAATATGCAAATAGGCATCACACCCTCATGTGTTACGACCAATCAGCAGGAGGCTGCATGTGTAGCAGGTGGGCGGGGCTGTGTGCAGGGTGAGGCCAGGGGATATGATGCTGTGAAGGGCTGAGGCACGGCTGCAAAGAGCCCAGGCTCAGGCCGGCAGTGGCAGCAGCAGTGGGGTAATGAGGGTGGCACCTTCCCCTCATCCGCCAGATTGCCTCCTGCAGAGGGAGGCCAGACTGCAGCTTAGGCTGAGGGCTGAGGCAGATGCAGTTGGGGTGATCAGTCTGGCAGGGGAGCAAGTTAGGGTGATCAGGCAGGCAGGCAGGCAGGCAGGCGAGTGGTTAGGAGCCAGTGGTCCCAGATTGAGAGAGGGATACCAGATTGGAGAGGGTGCAGGCTGGGCTGAGGGACCCCTGCCCCAGTGCACGAATTTCAACACCGAGCCCTCTAGTGTGTGTGTGTGTGTGTGTGTGTGTGTGTGTGTGTGTGTGTATGACTTAGAATAAGTATCTGGTATATAGTAAGCCCTTCAGACATATTTGTTACCATCATCACAGTTCAGAACAGGGAGATCTTATGATAATTCAGGATCCAGATGACAGAAGTTTTAATTAGGGATGTGGGTATATAAACATATTTTTTTCAGATTTTAGATCAATATTTGTTGTATCAATTAAACTTATTTTTTTAAAAGAGGAAAAACAATTTAGTAGATGGCCTAAGTATTTAGTCTTCACTTAGAGATGTCTAATAGTTGACCATTTAAAACAAAGAACAGTAAAAGATTACCAAAGTTTAGCTTAAAAGCAAAAAAAAAAAAAAAATTACCAAAGTTGAACAAAAAGTTAAATAATAAGAGGCAGTGAGGTAAGGTTGTGGAATGGAAGCTACCAGAAAGCTGATTGATCATTCAGAGGGCTTTTTGTACTGTAAAGCTGACTTTTTCCTTGGAATTATGAGAAAAGACCTAAAGACTTCCTATTAAAGAGAGAGATAGAAATGTGAGTTTAGCTTGAGTTTTGGCATCTTTCAAATTTAAAACATTAGCTAACTTAATATAATGAAGAAAAAGGGAAAATTAATATACCATGAATACAAGAGTATGATATAAATTTAATTTTTAAAAGCCTTATGCATTCTTACTTTTTAAAAATATTTTAAATTCTCCATTATATGTATAAATATCATGGTTATTTAATTACTATGTGTAGAGGTTTAAATATAGATTTTAGTTTTTAATGAGAGTTCTAACTCTGCAGAGGGAATCATTAATCTGATTTTTAAAGTTAATTCCTACAGAAATGCCATAACCCAGGTAGCACCATATCTGCTAGCAGTTTACATGGCTTGCAGGGACATGGCCTGTCAAACATACAGCCTTTCAGGTGTTCGTTTACAAAACCAAAACTATTATGCAAGTGAAGTATTCATAGGAATAAATTTAATTACACTTATCGAACACAGAAATATGTCTTTAATTCTCAGATCCTGAAATAAGGGCTGAAAGGCTGAAGATGGCTGGATTCACAAGTGTTTAGAGGCTAGACTAGGTCCCCTGGGTTGTAGTGTAAGTCAGAGATTCACACCCACACACACTCACCCTAACTCCATTTACAGCAGCCATGAAATCCAAATTTCTGCCTTCCTTCCGATATCCCCAAACCTCTCCCCTCTCCAAAAGTATTTGTGAACAACTAGTAAGTAAAAGCTTCAGGAAAACAACATTTAGCTCCAAGTCCAGCTACTAGAGCTGTGAGATACTGACCTGAGATGGTGCCACATCACATGTGAGTTGATGGTGTTTCTGTGGTTGATCTTTACAAGAAGGGATCACTTGGCTTCACAGTACCAGGTAAAGGCAAAAGATATTCTTCACCCACTGTATCTTAGGAAATTTCACACCCACACCAGGTGTTTCCTACACAGTAATGGTAATGAAGTGTAAGTACACATTTCTAAGTTAAAACACTGTCCCTGGTGTTTGAAGTCAATATACCTTTTAAAAAAAAAAGCTAACAAATACTTGCTCACTCTTAGGAGAGTCTCCTTCTAGATATGTCTGTTCTTAAACCTTTCTCTGTGTCTGATGTCATCGCTGTTCCCTTCCAAGCATGTCCCAGAACAATGGTGTCTTGGTGAAGAGCTCATTGATCCCGGATATAAGCATTTCCCCTCTGCCCAGCAAGAGACTGGGCACCTGGCATGAGGCCTGCTTAGTGATTGAGGCCAATTACTTCTCGTTCCACTTAAAACACACACATGGCATGCATACCATCCCTCCATCCCCAACACACTTTATAGTTTCCTTGTAGGTGAATTTCACTTGCCGATAGTAAGGATTTGGGGAGAGAGACCAGAAGGCTGCAATTTCTATTTCCACCTCCTGAGCCAATCCTGATCCCAGCACTTGGCATTCCTAGGGCAACAGGCATGCAATGCATCCTGGGGCCTGGAACTGATTGCTCAACTGGAAATGTATTGAAAGGAAAGAAAAAGAAATGAACACATTAAATGCACTTTGGTTTGGGTTTTGTCTCACTGTGTTGACAGTTCAGAGCCTGCTGGGTTTCCGGAGCTTAGAATAAACTAAATCTTACCAGAAACAGTGCATCGCAGCAGTCATTGCTCAGTGCTCTTTCTCTTTATACGCAGTGAGACTTGTCGCTCCATACATCAGTTACAGCTTGCTGCAGTGATTCCTCAAATAAAAAAAAATGTACATTGTGAACAAAACTACAAGAAGGAAAGAGAGTTTTATATTATGGGATTTTCCTCCCTTAGCATTCCTAAGTAAAATGCATCTCACACCAGTACTAGGAAACATGCACCGAAACAAATGCCCAGGACGCTGATAATTGCAGAAATCATGTGGTATAGAGAATGCGCGTATGTGCTTTTTCACTTAGCCTGATTTCTCATTTTATATTGAAAATTTTATAAATGAATGCAGACATTTTCATCAAGTGTAGGGTGTGCTCAATCCTGTAGGACACAGCTTAGAACACAGAAAGGAAAGAGAGAAAAATATGAGGAGGCAGCTGTAACAGAGCCAGTTCCCCACACCCACCTACCACTGTCCTCCCCAGAAAAGCCCCTGACCACCCGTCAGAGACCAGGGATCCTTACAGCAGACTCATTTCTAATATATAAATATATTACAAATTAGAAATAGTAATGTAGAAGGCACGAAGGGAAGGAAAGGGAAAGAAAGAAGGTGGAAAGACAGTACCTCAAGCAGTTACTTTGGTGAGAAGTCATAAGAGAAGACAGCCTGTCCGTGGGGGTGGGGAGGTGGGAGCCAGAAAAACTTAAAAGCAGGAACAACACAGCTTGAGGCCATTTAGTGGATGGGTAAGAGGTCTCATGTACTGCAAGAGTCTCTTAAGGCATCGATTTATAGAGCACAGCAAAATCATCGATGTTTTTCATGTAGTAGTATCATTAGCGAGGGAAAAATCTATATTCACTACATCACTGTTTTAGAAAGTCGGGGAGTATAGAATAAACTTCAGAGAGAGAGTTGTTTAAATGACGTGTTTACATTTTAAAGGGGTTCTGTACTTGAAAGTTACATGAAAAGTCTTTTTATATAAAACACTTTCCTCTGTGACAATGCCAAGAAAACATAGAATCACTTTGTATGTTAGTTGCATGAATACATTATAATTAAGTTCCCTCTAATTAAAATGAGCAAATAAGAAATCACTGATCTATGTTTATTTACCTCTTTTGGTGATGGGTAAGTATAGGTGCAGATGGGGGTCAGCACAAAATGGAGTCTATGCCTGGAGCTTCGTGTGACCCTGAAAACCCCTTTCCTTTTGGGGGAAAGTGAACACTCCCCAGCATTAGCCCTCTGTCCCCCAGGTGCCTCATGCCTGCGTGCTGTCTATAGGTGCCCTCACACAACGTGGATGCACTTCTGTTCCTGTAACTCTGCCGCCGTTAATCAAAGTTGGACTTTGATAAACCTTTAGTAAACTTTATTTCCCCTCCCACCTCAAACTTAGAAATGGACACTGTAGATTTTATTCTATATCCTCGTCCCACCACATTGGCTCCCTTACTTTGATGCCCTAGATACCACTTCCTGGGGAGTAGAACTAAAAAATTAGTAAGTCCCTCCTGATAGATATACATGATCATTGAAAATCATATTCTCAAAGACCTGTGGTGTGACAAGTGATCCACATGAGTTTGGTGGGTTGTGAAAAAAAGATTTAAATACGTAGTTCAAAAGTTAGAAATGTGAGGTTAATTGTGATATTTACAAAAATCCTGTTTTACTTCATGTTTTTTCACTACCTTAAATGCTGTGCACATTTTAAGAGTTTATAATTTAACACAGCTAATGTAATTGCATGATATATATATTAGGGACACAGTGCATGAATTTGTGCACCTTGAAAGGAACTGTGGGCCGAAAGGCTGTGGTGGGCACAGGGGTGGGTCTTGGCCCATCCTTCTCACCTTTTCTGGCCCCTCCCACCATGGCCCCAATCCCCTGTCTGCAGGCAGCCCTGCTCCCGCCACCACTCCCACACCCTGGTGGCACCAGCCCTGCTCACACCTGCTGACAGCACAGAGCGATCAGGGCCGGTGCCAGCAGCAGGTGTGAGTATGAGTGGTGGCTGCTGGCCCTGATCGCCCCTCAGGCGATCAGGGGGAGGTGGAGTAGCCCTGAGGGGCGATCAGGGCCAGCAGCTGCCAGTCACACCCGCTGATGGCGCTGAGCCATTAGGGCTGGTACCGGGTGCCAGCAGGTGCTGCAAGCAGTGGCTTTGGCGCCAGTAGTGGGTGCGAGTGCCGGGCGGGACCACAGTGCAGGAGCAACAAATTTTCAGTAACCATCAGAGGTTTGCCCCGATGACAGTGACCGGCACCCCACCTTGGCCTGCTGCCCCCACTCCCCTGCTCAACCATCCCACTGTGGCCAACATCTGCCATGGTCCGCGCACACCCCCTGGTGGTCAATACACATCATAGAGACTGGTTGTTTGGTTGTTCTGCCTTTGGTCTATTTGCATATTGGCCTTTTATTAGATAGGATACCCAGTTTTATACATAGTATATATACTATTTACATTTTTTCATATATAACATTTGCATTTTTACTACATTTATTTGTCTATCTTCTACTGACAAAAATGGATCAATAGCTCTAAAAATTGTTTATTAAAGCATAAAACCTTGATAAACAGGAACACAAAGCACTGGCCCTCCTGAATAATAAATTCAGAGTCCCTCCTCACACAACTTCCCTTCATGCCCTAGATATAACTTTCTTGTTGGTAAGAATAACAAATGAGACTCCAGTGATACTATAAATGTATATGTTTTAGGAAATTGAATCATTAAGTGTAAAGATTTCATAAGATCAGTTAAATAAAAATAAAATTATAAAATATACAATTATTTAAAAATTGGATTTTATTGGGCCAATGGGAAATTCTTTTTAGTCCACAATGAGTTAACTGTTAATAAAATTTTTAAAATGCCAACATAAAGTCATTGAACTTTTTTCTTAATTTTCAAATAATTACAAGATTTTTTATAAATATAATAAAAAGCCTTTTTAGTAAAACGTTGACTAGTTTTACCCACTAAAGACAAGAGCACAAATGACAAAGACATTATCCAAAATTACATTCTTCAGCGTAAAACAAATATAAATGCTAGTAAAATGTATAAATAATGCTATTGAATGCCAAGGGCATCATAAGCATATAAATAAAAGAAAAATTAAACTGTGTGTCTGTTAGATGTATGTGGAGAGAGAGAGAGAGAGAGAGAGAGAGAGAGAGAGAGAGAGAGAGAGAGAGTATTTCTTATTACAATTGCATAAAATTACTAATGTGTGAGATATCAGCTTTTGGAACAAGTGTGGAGCATTTTGGAAGAATGTGTGTTTTGTTCCATTTTTTCATTGGATTAATGGGAATGCAGAAGAGACTATTTGCTTTTGGAGTAGTTAATGAGCATCTCTGAGGTGTGAGATAGGGTATCTCTTCTGACTAGAGATACCCTTAGAACCTGGGGCAAGGGCATTGACGTTTGTCCAGCAAGGAAAATGTGACATAGGCAAAGAAGCTATCTATGAAAATCAATCTAAATGTTATTCATTCAAAGAGAATAGATGGTGGTTCATGATATTCCTTAATTCATTGTTCTACAAGAGCAATAACCAGAAGAACTTTCTGCAATGGTAAAACATTTTTCTATGTGCTCAGTCTAATATGGTATCCCCAGACATATATGGCTATTGTGCACTTGAAATGTGGTTAGCGCAACTAAGAAATCAAATTCTAATTTTATTTACCTTTAATTTATTTAAATTTAATTGTCTATATATGTGTATTGGCTACACTATTGGACAGCACATTTCTCTGAAGTAGCCAACATACTGAATATGATGGGATCAAAGCTTTGGTGAGTCCATCTTTTTATTATGTGAGGGAGTGGGCTGTAAGTCAAAGACTGTTTTTCCACACATTTCCCTTGCTCCCAGCAGGGAAAATATTTGAATTTTTTAATTAATAAAAAGTATTTATTAAATACACTGATAATACTAGTGAAGAGAGTATATTATTTTTAAGGTGCCTACTTACATAACACATTTCAAAGATGCACTCAATATCTTGAATAATCTTACCCTAAAAATTCAAAGGAAAATAGTATGATTTTTAAATTGAGGATAAAGTATCAGGATTTTATTTGAAGGCCAAACAGAGCTATGAATAACTTTCTTACAAAGGGTTTAACATTTCCTTTGATATTTGCTTTCATTTATTAGAGTTAGAAATTGATAACAGATTATTGAGTTTATTATTGCTCATCTGAAAGAGGAATGGATTGTGGGCAGCCAAAGCTACCAGAGTAGGCTAGTGAACTGATTGCTGCCATCGTGCAAGTAGAAATATTGAAGAGTCCAGATTTACAGTGTGATATGTTCATTTAGTTTATTATATCTGATATAGCTCGGAAAGTAGTAGCCTTTATGAGAAAAATGTTTTGTAATCTGAATTTGTGTTTGAAGTGAATGTTCGTAACTGAAAAAGTAGTGAGTGGTCACTCCTATTTCCTCAACATCTCTAATTGAACATTTAAATGTTTTATCTTAATAGAACCTACTGAATATAGAACTTGGCCACTTGATCCTATTAACCACAATCATCCTGGTAAAGCCTTAAACAAAATAGCATATCTACCATAGATATGTAATCAGTATTATTTTATATAAATTGTTCTAATAATTATTTTAAAGGTATTACTATTTATTTAAATATATTTAACTAAATGTGGCAACCTATAATTGCACTGGCCATTCAATAATTGGTTATAGGATTGCCAAGATTCTGAGAAACACTGCTCTATAATATACACTGAGTGGCCAGATTATTATGACCGGTAAGATTACTATGGCCATCCCATCAGTACAGTGAAATGAATTAGTTATCCAAATAATAATAATAGTAAAACCTTGAGAGTATTTGCTTAGGAAGTTTTCAATATTCAGTATTTTTGGAAGTGTCAATGAAGTACTGATGAGGTGGTCATAATAATCTGACCAGTCATAATAATCTGGCCACTCAGTGTATAGTCAGAGACATAATCAAAAACTACAATTTACTGTGGATTCACTTTTTAATTTGCCCATTCTTCATTTTTCATTGTCAGTCTTCTTATGTATTGATTTTTAGCAGACTTATTTGAGGTATAATTGATAGACAGAATTATTTGAGGTATAATTGATAGACAAAGAAGTGTATGTTATAATGTCTATAATTTAATGCATTTGGACATATGTAAAAACTTTTAATACCATCACCGCAATCAAAATACTAAACATACCCAATACCTTCCAGAGTTATCTTTGTGTGTGTGTGTGTGTGTGTGTGTGTGTGTGTGTGTGAGAGAGAGAGAGAGAGAAAGAGAGAGAGAGAGAGAGAGAGAGAGAGAGAGAGAGAGAGAGAGTTTGTTAAGAAAACTTGAAATTAGATCTACTCTCTTAACAAATTTTGAAGTGCACAGTACCATATCATTAACTATAGGCATTATGTTGTACAGCACATCACTAGGACATATTTATCTAGTATAACTGAAACTTCATACCCTTGGTATAGTGGCACTACAATTCCCTCAACCCCCAGCATCTGGCAACCATTATTGTATTCTCTGGCAGTATGAGTTCAACTATTCTAGTACACTACCTCACATAAGTGGAGTCTTATAGTATTTGTCCTGCTGTGACTATGATTTCACCTAGTATGTTGCCCTCTAGGTTCATTAATGTCTTCACAAATGGCAGATGTCCTTCTGTCAATGGACACTTATTTTGTTTCCATATCTTGGCTAGTGTTAATAGTGCTGTAGTGAATATGAGAGGGGAGATTATCTCCTGCTCATTCTCTTCTATCTTTTATTTCACGAAATAACCAGAAATATAAAAGTACAGTAAATCTGAACACCTCCCTGGACAATGTGTCCCATATAAAGTCAATACCCAAGTTCCACTAATGTCCTCTCAACCCTTTCATTCATCCTGTCGTCGCCTTGACAGCCACACCATGATTCATTTCTTCCTTCACACGTGAACTCCAACAGTGGCCTCCTCACTGGCTTCTCTCTCCTTAGTCTTGTTCCACAAAATTTTATTCTTCACATTATCACCAGGTTTCTACTTAACATTCATGTTTATTGTGTCTCAGCACTGTTTAAAAAACTATTGTGTCTTTTTCTATGTTAGCAATAATCATTAAGAAATGAAAATGGTGAAAATAGTCCTTTAACAACCATAACAAAAAATATATATAACACTTAGGAATAAATTTAACAAGTAAGGTAGAGGAAAGAGTAAATCTGATTGAAGTAAATCTGATTTCTTTAAAATCAGAAAAAAAAAATGGAAATGGCATCATGTTATTGGATAGAAAGAATTGTTGGCTGTAAATGTCAATTTCATCAATATCAATAAATATATTTCAAATCCTACAAAATGTTCACAGAGATTTAAAATTATTATTATTTTGAAATTGACAGAAGTATCTTAAATTTATAAGATGTATTTTTGCAAATAACCAATAAAAAAGCAAGAATAATGAAAAGAAATTTACCTTAATAAATATTTAAAACATTATAAATATTCTATAATGTAAAAATGGCATATTTATATGAAATAAAAAATCAGTGGTATCTAATGAAAAATCCAAGCACAGACCAGATGTCATTTGAAAATTTAATATATGACAGGAGTTCTATTTTATTGAACAGTGCTCATACATTCACTATACATCGGAAAGAAAACAATTGGATTCCTCTTTTACCCTAAGTAAAATTAAAAGTAAATTCAGATGGATGAATAACTTTCAAGGAAAAGACTATGTAGTGAGAACTATAAAAAATATATATATATAAAGAAGTGGAAAAGACCATAATCAAGAGTGGAAAACCAGAAATTATGTAATAAAAATAAAAATATTTTTCTATAAAAAGTATAAAGTTTTATATGAAAAATATTTACTATATATAGACATTAGATTAATTTTAAACATTTGAATTGTAGATGGCAGACAAAATATTAAAATCTAAAACAAGACCACTTCAAATTTACATAAAAATGCTAATAAACAACACAAAAAATCACAGAAGAACAAGCCCAAATGGCCATTAAATATATCCCCAGAGCTACCAGTAATCAGAAAAATGAAAAGCATAGTAATCTACACTAATAAAAGACAAACATGCAAATTGACTGTACCTTCACTACACATTAAGCCACACCCACCAGCCAATCAGAGCGACTATATGCAAATTAACCCAACCAAGATGGCGGACGGCAGCAATGGAGCTGGAGCGAGCAGGAGGCTTGATTGCCCCAGTGATGGAGGAAGCCAAGCTTCCTGCCTGCCACAGCCAGCTCTGAGCTCCACTCAAGGCAACAAAGTTTCAATTATAGAAGATAAATAAACCCCAGATACCTGCTTTTAGCCGGCTGTGGCCGCAGAGCTGGAGCGAGCAGGAGGATTGATTGCCCCAGTGATGGAGAAAGCCAAGCTTCCAGCCCCACCCTGGCTGGCTCTGAGCTCCACTCGAGGCTACAAAGTTTCAATTATAGAAGGTAAATAAATCCTAGAATAAAATAAAATAAAAAAAGGAGAGGCCGGGAGCTTCCATTGCCAGGGGGCTTGGCCAGCCTGAAAACGGCCCTCAGCCCCTCACCCAGACTGGCTAGGCACCCCAGTGGGGACCTCCCACCCTAAAGGGTCTGTGGCCAGCCTGAAAACAGCCATCAGCCCCTCACCCAGGCTGGCCAGGCACCACAATGGGGACCCCCACCCTGAAGGGGGTGTGACCAGCCTGCAAACACCCATCAGCCCCTCACCCAGGCTGGCCAGGCACCCGAATGGGACCCCCACACTGATCTGGGACACCCTTCAGGGCAAACCAGCCGGCCCCCAACTGTGCACCAGGCCTCTATTCTATATAATAAAAGGGTAATATGCAAATTGACCCTAACAGCAGAACAACTGGGAATGACTGGTCACTATGACACACACTGACCAACAGGGGGCAGATGCTCAATAAAGGATCTGTCCCCTGGTGGTCAGTACGCTCCCACAGGGAGAGCTCTGCTCAGCCACAAGCCAGGCTGATGGCTGCCAGCAGAGCGGTGCTGGCAGCAGCCTCTGCCGCCTCCTTAGCAGCACTAAGGATGTCCGACTGCAGTTTAGGTCTGCTCCCTGCTGGTAAGTGGACATCCCCCGAGGGCTTCTGGGCTGTCAGAGGGATGGCTGATTGCCAGCTTGGGCCCGATCCCCCAGGGAGCGGGCCTAAACCAGTAGGTGGACATCCTCTGAGGGGTCCCAGACTGCAAGAGGGCATAGACCGGGCTGAGGGACCCCCCTGAGTGCACCAATTTTTGTGCACTGGGCCTCTAGTAATAAAATATTTTATATAATCCAATTTTCATAAATTTTTTTTAAGTCATCATCATTTAAGGACTTTTTTATTGATTTTTAGAAAGAGTGGAAGACAGAGAGAAACATCAATGTGAAAGAAACACATTGATTGGTTGCCTCCTGCACACGGGAGGAGCCTACAACCAAGGTAGATGACTTTGACTAGAATTGAACCCCTAACCCTTTGGTCAGCAGGCCAATGCTCTAGCCACTGAGCAAAACTGGCTAGGGTGGCACAAATTAAACAGAGAAAGAATATCTATGTATTGTTGGTAGGGATATGGTGAAAACAACCTTCTCTTAATTTGTTGGTTGATATGGGATATATTCATTTGGGGCAGTAATTTAGCAACAAAATCTATTAAATTTGAAAATACACATATCTTTAACCTATAATCTGGGACATCCTATATAATAAAAGCCCAGATGATGTCACGCCCTCGTGCAATGCCCTCGCACAACACTGTCACAGATGGCCACCACAAGATGGCTGCCACAAGATGACCTCACACACAGTGGAGGCAGGGCCAGGTGGCTGCTCCATGCAGTGAGGCCTGGGGGGCCCACAGCTCTGTACAGCATGGAGGAGGCCAGTCCTGGCATCTCCATCACCTCACACGGAGGAGGCAGGTCCTAGCGGATGAGGTGGGTTGCGGCAGGGGAGGGCAGTTGGGGGCAATCAGGCTGGCAGGGGAGCAGTTAGTGGGTGATCAGGCCAGTAGGGGAGCAGTTATGGGGCGATCAGGCTGGTAGGCAGAAGCAAATAGGGGTAATCAGGCAGGCAGGCAGGCAGGTGAGTGGTTAGGAGCCAGCAGTCCAGGATTGTGAGAGGGATGTCCCAGATTGGAGAGGGTGCAGGCCAGGCTGAGGGACACCCCCCCCCCTCCTGTGCATGAATTTCATGCACTGGGCCTCTAGTATCTTATAAGATTAAAACAGCAGTGTGCCAGATATATGTTTAAGGATGTTTATTTCAGCACTGTTCATTGTGACACAATACTGGAAACAAAGATAATAAGCATCAATAGGATAATGGTTGAATAAATTATGGTACATCCACATGATAGAGCATCTTTCAGTCATTGAGAATAATTAATTAAAACTATATCAGTTAACTTTAAAGGATTTCTGTGAGGCTGAGCTGAGAAATTGCATAATAGTAACTAATTTTTTTAAATGACCAAGCTTAAAACAGGTAATTGATAGATTTAAAGATGAATGCAGAAATAGAAAAAAAGATGGATGAATATTTACACATGATTATTTCAGCCTAAATAAAATTACAGAACAATACACACCAGTCTGTTTAAACATGCTAACTTACGTTAGTGAAGGGAAAGGTGAGAGTTGGTTTCCAGTAAAACTGGAAACAAAGGTTGATGAGAGCATTTAAATAGATACAGATATAAACAGGTAATTGACTGTTCTATAGCAGGGACAACTTTGATAGTATTATCCTATTTGTGAGGAGAAAATATTAAATCCATAATTTATGACCTATATTTGATGTGTAGTTGGTAAGATAAAAAAATAAAATATAAGTAATACATATAAAATTATATATATATATAGATAGATAGATATAGATATATATATAGATAGCTAGATAGATATAAAAGGCTAATATGCAAAGTGCCCCCACGAGAGTTCGATCAAGAGACTGGGAGTTCTACTTGGCTGCAGGCACATCCTCAGTGGGTGGTGTGCAGGAGGTGGCTGGTCGATGTTTCTCACTCATCAATGTTTCTAACTATCGTTCTCCCTTCCTCTCTGTAAAAAAATCAATAAAATATATTTTTAAAAAAAGAGAGAGAGACAGAGACCAGGAGTTCTATCGCTCACTATGACATGAGCTGATGACCAGGAGGCAGCACAGAATGAAGAAAGGCCCCAGCCGGCAGCCAGAAGGAAGGCCCTGGACAGCAGCCTGAAGGCCCTGACTGGCCCTGATTGCCAACCAGGCCTAGGTACCATACCAGTGCACAAATTTCATGCACAGGGCCTCTAATCTATCTATCTATATATCTATCTATATATCTATCTATCTATATATCTATCTATATGTCTGTCTATCTATATATCTATCTATCTATCTATCTATCTATCTATCTATCTATATATATGTCTGTCTATATATATATATATATATATATATATATATATATATATATGCGCTAAGTGTCCACCCATCTGACCAGTAGCTATGATGTGCACTGACCACCAGGGGACAGACACTCAAGGCAGGAGCTGCCATGACATGCACTGGCCATTTAAAAATAAATGGCACCATGGATCTGGTGCCGACAAACCAACACTTGGCTTCCCCCAAGTGGGACACAGGCCCACCACCACCCCAGAGTGACACCCCACCAAATCCCCGCCAATGCTGCCAAGACCCCATGGTGCAAAATGCAGCCCATAGCTCAGCCCAGCCCAGAAATGGTTTCTGTGGGCACTGGGTAATGACATCATATAGCAATGCCTGGCTTCCTCTCCCTAGCAGCTAGCATCCTTGGAGTTTCTTCAGCCTAGGAACCTGACTTGCTTTATAGCCAGGTGCGAAAATTTTACACTTTAACCAAATGTTTGTGAAGGATTTTCTTGTGCCTCATCTCATTTGATCCTCATAGAAGTCCAGGAATAGGTAGATAGGAGACTCAGTAGAATCCTATTTTTTTTTTCATTAGCAAGACATGCATAATGATATTAAAATATTTCTTCTAGAGTTCCAGTTTTTTTTTTTCCTTGCAGAGACCTTTTAAGGCACCTACAAGTCAATAAAAGTATCTTCCCCCCCTCCACCCCCCCCACTTCCACACCAAGGTGGTACCCTCTCCAGGCTTTTTTATATATAAATAAATATAAAAAATATTTCTTCTAATTAATCTCCTTTTAATGTGCACAAATCCATGCACTGGGACACTAGTTGTATTGTAAAAACAAAATAAAACCAGGAAAATATCCTATCATGACACCAGAAACATGCAAGAAAAATTCAAGATATTCATCATTTCAATAATGTTCCCAGACTTCTTTCTTGCCACATCTTCAGCAGATATTACACTGCAGTAATTGTTCTAAATGCTTCTAATGACACACAAGTACACACAAAATAAAATGCATGTATTATGTTATTTCATGCCTTTGATCATACTGTGTGCTATTGATACCCATGTCTAGAATTCTGTTTGAAATCAGATAATATTCTGTAAATGCTTATTAAATAAGTTAGTAAAGAAATGAATGAATGAATATCACTGTCTCTGACAGGAATGTCTTTCCCCTACTTCTTTGTTTGATTATGTTTATGACTCTTCAAATTTTAGCTTATGGATAATTTCTTCCCAAGAATATTCCCTGAACTCCCCTGAGGAGCATTCCTCTTCCATGTACCTCAACTTCCTATTCATCCCACCTACCAGCACTTCTTACCACATTAGATTGCTTATAGCAGATTTCATGTGTTTATCTATTCCTCAATAGACAAAAAACAATTAAATGAGAGTATCTGAAAATAATTTTTCTTTAGGCACCTTCTCTCTAGCATAGTGCCTGGTATTTAATGGATGTTCGATTAATGTTTGTTAAACTAAAATTATAAACTGAAGAAAGTAGTAGACTTCTACTTTTAAAATTATGCATAAATTTCTATTATTTCCACTTTGAAAACTTAACCCTCAACAAATCTAAAATTCAGTAGTCAACACAAAAACAAAACAATTACAGGAGAGAAATTTCCAGAACTTAAGGATAGGCAACTTCCCAGAACTCAAGATTAAAGAGACCAACCAACTAATCATATGATTATCTTTCAAAATTCATGTAGGAGGCATCTTTATGGAATTTTAGAATGCCAAGGATAAAGAGAAGATCAACAAAGTTCTTTGAAAGCAGAAATAACAATATTATTTACAAAGAGTCAAGAATCACAATTGTTTTGGACTTTATCACAACAAAATCAAAAACAAACTATAACATTTTAAGTGGGTAATGTTTTAAATATAAATTTTATGCCAACTAAAGTAGTAATCATAGGTGAAGGTAAAATATAGTTATTCCAAGACAGGAAAAGTATCTCAAAAACTACCTTTTCATAGAAAAGTACAGAAGGATTGTCTCTACAGAAATATATACATAAAATAAAAATAACTGATAAAAGGGGAGCATGGATAGAGTATAAAAATAAATGAAAGAAGACAGACATCTTCAGAATGATGGTTTATAGAACCGCAAGCCCGGAGAACAATTATCCAATAATTTGGATGAGGCTGCTGAGGAGACTTGAACTGACAGATTATTAGACACTTTCATCATGTGGAAAATTGTACCAACCTTTCAGAAGATATAGGAGGATGTAGAAACAGGTTCAAAGAAATCTAGACAACTATAATGATAGCGAATGAAATCTAGTAACATAAAGTAGGATACTGTATTATGAACAAATAGGTTTCATCTTAGAAATGAGAGGTGGGTTGAACATTCATAAATTTGTAAAAGAAATTTATCAATATGTAATATTATTAATTTAATAATTTGACTAGTTTACTTTTATTTGATTCACAATATCAACAAGCTAAAACAGAAGATACACAATTATCTCAATTGAAGCAGAACATGATTTTAGTAAATTCAACATACATTTATGATAACAAGTCTCAACAAACTAGGAAAAGACGGACATTTACTCAAATTGATAAAGGGCACCTGTGAAAAACCTGCAACTATCATTATATCTAACTAGATGCCCAGCGCATGAATTCATGCATGGGTGGGGTCTGGCCGGCCAGCCCCGATGGGGGCCAATGGGGCCGGCTGTTGGGGGGAGGGCTATGGGAGGTTGGCCGGCTGGCTCCGCCCCTGATCAAGGTGGGGGTCAATTAGGAGCAGGGCTGGCAGGGGGAGGGGCCTTGGGAGGTTGCTGGGGCCAATTGAGGGCCCAATCAGGCCGGTTGGCCACTGCAGTGCGTGTCCTAGTGACCGATTGCTTCAGTCGTTCCTCCATTTCTACAACTTGGCTTTTATATATATAGATGCTTTACCTTTAACATTGGAAAAGAGGATAGGAGCCTGGAGGGCAAGTTCCCTCATAGAAAACTTTTAGACGGACTTCAGTATTTTAAATTTTGTGGTACTTTGTATATGTATGAAATGTATTACTTTAGTAAATATAAAATTTAATTTAAAAATAGTGCTATGGTTTATAAACACAAAAATAAGTAATAAACCTAGGAAAGTGAGCTGTATTTTGCCTACATGTTAAAGTGCTTTGAGTCTGATGTCTTTATGTTTAATCTGGAATTACCATTTCAGCATTGAGTCCTTACATTTAAGCACTACATACTTATTAAGCTGGTTTTTACAAAAATCTACAACATGTAAGAAAGGTAAATCAGTTTCCAAAAAAGTGGAAGTGAGTCCACATGAAATGAAGTGATAAAAGCCAAAACCAAGGCCCTTGCCTGTACAAAGGGTCCAATCTGGTTAGTGAGAAAATATGTGAAAAATGACATTGCCAAAACAATGTAGGAAAATAAACCTGTTCTTCCCCAGCTGTCACTTCGGAAGATAGATGACAAGCTGGTTCACACCATGTTGTTTGATGGATTACACTTTAATAGATTATCCTCCTCAGGAATGTGTATTTTAATAAGTAAAAAAGACTAAACCAGTGAAGTGATAAAGGCAGTATTTTAAGCATCTACACAGATTTGTAGAAGGAACTTTAAGGGGCTTGGGAGTTTGCTGGCATCACCAGGTTAAACAAGTAGATAGAGTTCTACCTAGCCTGGCATCTATATCTTGGTAAAAGTGTCTGAACTAGATGAGTTAAAAACTGAAAAACAGTCCACCTACTTTCCTGTGGTCCAGCTCCTTTAAGTTTATTCCACTGTGAAATCCAGCATAACCAATATTTCATTTTCAATTTCAACTTGTAAATTACTTCTATAAGAGGAATGTTATAAGAGGTAAGTGATATGTTTTGAGAGCAACTGAAAAGTCTCAAGACCTAAAATTTCCAGCATCTGCAATCAAGTTGTGCTTTCCTTAATCCTTGCAGAGCAAGGTATTTTCAGTGTAATGCAGGTAATTTCATTCATAATCATGAACTGTGTGTTTAAGTAATCAGTTCTACGCATAATTATTCATTCTGGATGAAAACCTGTGCCTAGCTTTTCTGAGGACATGTGCACATGTTTTCAAAACCAACCATAAATGCTTTAAAACTTGGTTCTGGACTATCTGCCCATCAATGAAACATAATGGATGTGTATAGAGTTGGTTCTTGGAAGCAAATAGGTTGGAGGGAGCAGTTACTATGGGAGAGGAGTGGGCTTATTTGTAGTGCCCGCAGTGTGCCTATGTTAACAATAATGCTCATTAATTCTTTGAGATCGAGTACCCACCTGCATTATTTCCAATCCTCTGGCCTCTGCAACGTACTCCCCACACACCTCAAGAGCATTCTGAAATGGCCGGAATGAGTCCCAGCTATATGCAAGTTTCCTGCCTATAGCTTCTGGGGCTATTGCTACTCACCAGGCTCTATTGGGAGTCCCCTTGGCAACTGGGAATTTACTCCTTTTGCCAAATCCTAAAATATCTTCTGTGGCTTGGTCAGGCTTCTGATATTCCTCTGAGAAAACATTGACTACCACTGGGTGCTGCACCTCCCTCACCACCGAACATCTTAAAATAGCAAACACCTAAAAAGCCAAAATGATGCTACCTCCTTTCTTTCCAATAGTCCCTGCATTGGAGCCACGCTGTGTTCTGTGAGGAAGAGGAAAGTGCCCACCCCTACTCTGTGCCATTTCATGAGATTGTGATCAAAAGCAGTTCTTTCTCTTGGCTCAAGTGGGGATGTCACTCATCTTGTACCAAATTCACACCTGCTGTTCCTCTTCAGCTGACCTCCCCACCTCAATAATTGTTATCACCATTCTCTCAACCATTCAGATAGACTCTGAAATCTCTCTTTTAGTCTGCACATCAAATGATCCAAAAGATTCCACTGACTTCAAAACATTATCTGCAAAATCTCCCCTACTTACCTTGCACTCATTTGTTCACTTATTAAAAGCATATTTCTTGGAAAGCAACCTTAGGTTAAACTGTAGGTTGACACTGTATTCAAATTTTATAATGATGTTATTTCTACTTAGGATGTTTACCTTTTGCCCATTCCAGAGACCTCATGCCTAGCAGAGGTAGAGTTACTTTCTTCTGAATTCTGACATTACTTTTCTTGTCATCTGGCATGTATTACTTATTGTTTTATATTCTGTTTATGTCCATCTCTCATTTCTCCTAACAGGATGAAGGTTATTTTAATGATAGAGGTTAGAGCTTATTCATCCTTTATTTCTCATGTCACATAGTATATAAACCAGGTCACATACTAAATTTGTTGATTGCATGAAAAATTTCTTTTATCAGCAATGCATCCCTTGACGTATAGCAAAAGTGACTGAATGGAAATATTTGTCATGTAAATCCTATTTTCTATTGACTTCTATTATGTAATTAAAAATATGCTCCCATTGGGAAAAGCAGTAATACACAGAAAGAAACTGGTGAGAAATTACTAGTTCCATGAAATACTAAGCACTGCACACAAAAGACAAGTCTAGAGGCTCTTGGTCTTCTCTAGTTATTTTTATCTCAGGACACCTAATTCAATAAGTATTTGGTGAATAATGAAATGAAAGAGTCTCCATCCCATTGTAGAAGTCTGTTTTTGTATTTAAACTGTTATTTTAAGTGGGGTGACTGCACCAACATATCTGAGGGACAAAAGTAAAAGCTAAACTATTGAACAAGTCCAACCAGGAAAAGCTCTGTTGCTCTCTCATCCTACATGTCACAGTCTGTGATGACACAATCATACTTGAGGTAGAGGGAAAAGATGGTTTAAGGCAAATTGCATAAGGCATTCAGAAAAAATTCATTTCTGTCTATTCACTACCCAATCTGCCATCTTTGTTTTTGATACTGGAACTCCAGATCACCCATTTAATCTTGCCTTCTATTATATGCTCTGCTCAACAATAAAATATTCTCTCCAGATCCCCCTGTAAGCATTTGTTGCCTTAGGTTTCAGGGAAGTTCCTCCAGCTTTGAATTCCTTTAGGGTTTTCCTCAATTGTAGAACACTTCATTGTCCAGGGGCACACATAGCCAGTAATGTATGTAATAAGTGAGGGTATAAAGGTCTGGTTATTTTAGTCCAATCTGGGGCAACGTTAACAGGCTGTATATGATCCAGAGCCACGGTCAAGTTTTCATCTCTAGCCTGCACCTAACTTGACTTTCACACCTGCCCAATCTGGCTTTCTCTCTCTCTCTTCCATAGGTGTTGATTCTTTATAGATACCTAATGCCTTTTTTATTAAGTTATTAAATTATTAATAAATCTCAGTTATTTATTCTAGAGTAAACAATCCGCAACAATTAATATCAGTAATGACCCAAGAAACTAAAATATAAGATGGGGTTTTGAACCCAGGTTTCCTACTGCCGGATTGGCAATGAAAACCTTATCACTGGTGAGGCGTATAGAGTTTGGGCACCAGTTGGTGAACCAGTTGGTTAAAACTTTCACCATGCTATCCTAGTAGAAGAGTCTGTACCTCCTGATTGGTACAGGTGAGATCTGGGAAGGGACACTGGCACATGTAGTGGGTGACAAGGGAGTCAAGGTCACCTGCTCCTATATGTGATTTAACTAATCATTGGTTGTAGCCCAGCCAATGTTCTATCTCAGTTTTGCTTTAAAAGTAATGAATGTGGGGGTGGGTAAGACCTCAAGGGATAGAGCTGATTGCACCATGACCTTGACTTACTTCAGAGTCCTTAAATTTCTGGATCCAACTGAACACTAGCAGCCTCTAAATTACCCAAGTTATGGTCTGGAGCAGTACTCCTAGATGTAGAATGTGTTGGCTACAGAACCCAGCAAAGTCAAAAAGACACTCAGGCCATAGGTCTCTACAACTTCATAGTTTATCTTCCAACCATGTGTCTTACCAAGGCCTCTAGTGTACAAGCCTTTCCTTGCTTATCCTGTCCAATTAGCTTAATGTCATTGATGTAATGGGTCAAGCTGATATCATACGGTAAAATATAATGAGGTTCAGATCTCCTTAGACTGTATAATAACAAAAACAAACAGAATTTAGACAATATTATTGTAGTTAAGATCTCTTTAGACATGATTTTGACAAATGTGGTCAAAACTACAAATAAATAGTAATGTGCATTCCACTTGAATGCAAACTGTTTCTGGTCAATTTTCTAATCTTAATAGCAAAGAATGCAAAGTCATTGGGTGCATTTCATGTACCTGAGTCTTTAATTTACACTCTTATTCCCAGAATAGCAGCTATCCAGCTGCTTGTTTGTTGCTTGCATTATTCTAAAGTCATCCTCCAGAATCACTCAGTTTCTACAGACTGTCCAGTCTTGCTGGTTAAATGAATATATTATAGGGACCACTGTCCCTACAACATTTAAGACTTTAATGGTGGCACACATCACTGCCACCACATCATCTTTCTCCCAGGATGCCATGTTTTTTTGTTTACTCTTTCAGCTGGGAAGGGAGACAGTTTCTGAGGTTTCCACTTGGCCTTTCCTGCTATGATAGTTTTTAATTTATAAGCTAAGGGCCCTGGAGGAATTGTTCCAAATTCCAAGCATACCAACCTCAGTTATACATTTGTAGACCGAGCAATAACCAATGTGTGGGTCTGCAAACACTGTGAACCCACTATAAGCTAGATGTAGCTAGTATTCCATTTGCTACCTGACCACCTTAAGAGCCCACTCTAACGATGGGGCGAGAAGTGTCATACAAATGCATTGGGGCTCCAGGTACCAACTCAGCTGAAGACCTTATATCCAATGGTTCTTCAAAGTCTAGGTAATCTATCCCCATCCTTGAGTTTTGGCCTCCTTTAGTATTGCTATTAGTGTAATTCTTCTGGCAAAACAAAACAAAACAAACAAACAACCTCAGGTATGTTTTTTTTTTTTAATATCTCCCTATATCCTATGTTGCCTTCATATTTAAAGAATATTTTCCATGGGAACAGCATTCCTGGTTATCAGCTATTTTCCTCTTTTGCTTTAAAAGTAATGTTTCATTAACTTCTGATTCACTTCACTAAAAACTAGCTATATATCTTACTGTTGATCATTTGATGTCCTTTTTCTCTTGATGATTTAAATATATTATCTTTGACTTTGATTTTTTGCGGTTTGACTATGATTGCCTTGATGTACATGGGTTTTTTTTTTATTTCTCAAACTTAATATCCCTCTAAGATTCCCCTTTAGAAATGCAGGATATATTAATCTCAGCTGCAGGGTTGCTGTAAGCAGGCTCCTCTGACCTGCCAGTCCTTTTAGGAGATGGCCTTGGTTGAAGAGAGTCACCATAGCCAAGGTTATGTCACTCTCTCAAAGATACCCACATATGATTACCTATACAGTGTCTTTGAAGAGCTCTGAAATATCATTGTATCTTTAGCCCCCCACTCCTCACATACACTGGGTCAGCTTAGACTTCCAGAGAGACGCTATCACAGCTCACATTTCCCCTGTACTCAGGCTTGCTTTTTTCCCTTTACTTTCTCAGTGCTTATCCCAAATAGCCTCTGAAATAAACGTCCTATATGATTCCCTGAGAACTCAACCTGTAATAATTGGTGTAAAGAGCATTCTGCCAAAGCAGAAGTTAGAGTAAGGTTTTGGAATTGGATCACCTACTATTTGGGTAGCAATGAGGAACTCCTAACTTGTGGTAGGTAGAGCAAAGATGGTCTCTGGCTCGGGTAGTAGTCCAATTGAGTTAGTTTTCACCAATACTCAACTAGAATGGTATACCAGTAGAAAGGAATGATATACCAGAAAATTGGGAAATATTAGAACAAATTGTCATTGGCAGGACAAAGGACTAGCTAGCTATAGCTAAGCTATGCTGATACTTTGAAAATAAAAATAAAAAGTTGAATGTTATTAAAGATCCTACAGAGGAAAAAGACAATAATAAAATATTATGTAAACATTATTTCCATAAATTTGACATCATAGATTAAATAGAAACATTTCTGGAAAAACACAAACAACTAAAGGTCACTCAGGAAAATTGGTATCCTGGATAGCCCTGTATCTATTAAAGACAATGAATATGTGGTTAAAAGTGTTTCCACAAAGCACATTTCATTGGTGAACTCTACCAAACATTTAAGAAACAAATAGTAAGAAAACTACACAAGTTCTTTCAGAAACAAAAACATCAGGGAATCTTTCTGACACATTTGAGGCCAGCAGTGACAACAAAACTAGACAAAGACATTATAGGTAATGAAAATGATCTCATCATTAACAAACATATACAGAAAAAAGTCTCTGACAAAACAAAATCAAAGTAAATATAGTAATATACAAAAACAATAATATATGATCAAGTATGGTGTATCCCAGGATTTTAACACTTGAAAAAACAAACAATAGGTACATAAAACAATTTTATACCCATTCATGATGACATTTTTTATCAGATGAGGACAAGAAGAAACTGCTTGGTTCACTGTATTGCATTGTGCACATTCAGTATGGGCCTTGGTTAATGAAGGGGAAACTGCATATGTAAATGGGCTACTTTCTCTGTGGTTTCTTTTTTCCTGGAATCTTGATCCTTAAGCTAGAGCTTGAGCATCAATTATCAATTTTTTGCCGCCTCAACTCAGTATAATTGTCCTAAGCTTTAGATCACTGCTTTCTGTCTGGCTACTGTGAAACTAGTTATGTGCTGGCAGAGATTGCTAAAAAGAACAAGTGAAGGAAAGTATAGCAGTCACCTCAGAGCACTTCCTGTCTCTCCAGGATCTGATTCCCTCAAGTCTTGGCTACCCTCTTTGCTCCATTAGGTCTCCGAAAGACTGTTTTCGATATTTTATTCAGCTTTAATAGTTGTTAGTGACAGGAAGATTAGTTTAATACAAGTTAGTTTATCATAGAAACAGAAGCCTCTACTTACATTTAATCTCCTTTACCTTTAGATGTATTCAACATGCTTGGTCTGTGTGATCATTTAAATAATTGAACTTTGGGTGGGTCCACTTCTGAGGTATTCTGTATCTGCTGGATTTTGATCATGGAGCACCTCTCCCCCACCTCCCACCCCCTGTAGCCTACTCATTAAATGAAATGACTGGCATTTACTTGTGCCATACATCAGCTGTGCTACTCCAAAGATGTTTAAGATTATAATCTCCATATCTTAACCTGAAAAATAGTATAGTCTGCTGGTGTGGCTCAGTGGTTGAGTATTGACCTATGAACCAGGAGGCCATGGTTCAATTCCCTGTCAGGGCACATGCCAGGGTTGTGGGCTCGATCCCCAGTGTGGGGTGTACAGGAGGCAGCCAATCAATGATTCTCTGTCTCTCATCAATGTTTATCTCTCTCTCTCTCCCTCTCCTTTCCTTTCCAAAATCAATAAAAAACATATTTTAAAAAAAGAAAAATAGTATAAATTTAGTAGATAGATCTATGTGAGAATTTACTTACAGTGGTAAGTTTCCAGATGAAATGTTTTTTCTTACTCCCCAAATCATGGTTTTAAAAAGTGAATATTTCTAAATAGTTTCCTGGGAAGAAAGACAAGTTTATTTCTAGATTCCCTTATACCAAAGTATAGCGCTTGGAGGTTCTAGCCTAATGCAAGGTAAGCACACCTCCTATTATTATAATTCCTACCTGAAGCTGGTCTTGGGCTTTGTATTTTGTCTCTTGAGAGGCCATGAAAGCTCAATATGCCTCCAAATGGCTGTCTCCTTCAAATTTAGTGTCTTCAGGATGGAACTAAAATTCAGTCTCTTGCTAATCCTTCTAGGTTCTCATTTTACTGATTTTTGACATCTGCTTTTCCGTTTCTAATCACCAGCCCGTTACTATATTTTTTTAAAGGGAAATTTAAAATACTTTATTTTTATTAGTTGTTTTGGGGGAGTGGGGAGGTGATAAGATTCTGTAAACCATCTGACTATAATCACTTTCACATTAATCATTTTAATGGATTTTTACAATTACCTGTGAAATAGTTGTTACTTCCATCACAAAAAAAAAGGAATGCTGTTACTGGAGGAGGTAGAGTGACCTGCCACAAATCCACTACCAGAAAGTATCAGACAGAGCTTTGCTTCCAACCAGATTTTCTGACATTAGATACCATATTCTTTTCATAATATTTTACTGGTCATTGTTCCACCTGTGAAAAATAATGAGTTAGGCCTTCATATTTTACATCAGTTCAAAAGCTGGAAAAATAACACACACACAAAAATTCTCCTCTGTGTCTCACTTACAGATAGCTTTGAAATTTCTCCTAATTCATCAAACAAGCCCAGTTTAGAAAGACCATAGCCATCATCATTTGTGGAGCTATTCAGCCTGGCATCACCAAATAGTCTCCATCAAAAGAACATCTCTGATCGGCAGTATAATGTCAGTGCTGGCTGCCTCCCAGAGAAATTTAATCGTAATACCAGGAGTTAGGGAAAGTCTACACAGATTTCAGGAATATTGCGTTTCTTTACCCTAAAGTTCACATTCTACCTGCTGTGTTGCATTACAATATCCAGATATCACACAAAAACATCACAGCTACACTCCTCACTGTATGTATTTTAATCAAAAATCTTTGATCCATGTGATATTGGCCCCGCAGGCAAAAAAATACCTTTTGTGTTAAGAAATACTCTATCACCAGTGTGAGATCCATTCTTGTTGGTAAAAATATTTCCAGAAAAACCAAGGGGAAAATAGTATACTTACACAAAACAAGTAGATTGTGTGAGAATTAGCAAAAGGTATTATTCAGATTGATGAGATCTTCATCTTCATCCTTTCCAATTTAGAGAAGTATGTAGTTTGTGCTACATTTGTTTTTGTACAGTAGCCACTGTCATAAGGGCTTCTATCTTTTCTTTGCATGCCTTGCTTCAGCCCTTTCAGGACAGTCCTTTTGGAAACACATATGCAGGATTTAGCTGCAAAGAAATACATTGCTGGCTTTGGAAATTCTTGCAATTTGGGAATTCTTGCAAATGTCAGTTGATGTTTTTTGTGCTTTTTTGCTGAATTCCATTTGTCTAATAACTTCTACATTTTTTTTCAGATATATATTTTGGAGGACAAACTTATTCTTCACAGGTGGAATAATGACCAGTAAAATATCATGAGCAGAATGGGGTCTAGTGTCAGAAATTCTGTGTACCTGTCCTACTTGGGTATCTCAGATTCTCTAGGTGTTTGTGGGGTGTGTGTTGTTTTTTTTTTTTTTTTTAGAGCATTAGAGCACTGAGGGATTTTATATACTAAGAAATCATTAAGAAACAAAGGAAATATTTTTATTACCCATGTGGATTTATTACACTTATGGGGGCTTGAAGTTCTAATATAAATTCAGGCCACTGATTATTCCCTAAAGTTAGAAAAAAATGCCATACTTGATCTATGGCCCCAGAGCAGAGAGAAACATGGATAAGGTATTATTGTTGCTAATTTCTCTAATCTTATTTTTCCCCAGCTTTATTAAGTATAACTGACAAATAAAAATTGTATATATTTAAGGTGTACAACTTAATGTTTTGATATATATATGTATACCACAATTAAGCTAATTAACATACTCATAATCTCTCATAGTTACCATTTTCTTTCTCACATTTTTTTTTGTAGTGAGAACACTTGGGATCTACCCTCTTAGCAAATTTCAAGTATATAATACAATATTATTAACTGTAGTCATGTTGCTTACCTAATCTTATTTTTAAAAGGGAAAGGAATAGTGAGCAATTAAGAGATTCCCCCAAATAGACAGTTCCAGCAAAGTCCAGGCCTCCTTCATTGAGGCAAGGTATATGATTTTAAAACACTGTTCCCTTTCCCAGCTAGTCTGTGGCTCAGTGGTTAGCTTTGACCTATGAACCAGGAGGCCACAGTTCCATTCCCAATCAGGGTACATGCCCAGATTGCAGGCTCAAGCCCCAGTAGGGGGCATGCAGGTGGCAACCAATCAATGGTTTTCTCTCATCATTGGTGTTTCTAGCTCTCTCTCCCTTCCTCCCTGAAATATACATATTTATTTATATATGCACTGTTCACCCTCAGTGTAATTACGTCTTTATAACCACTATGGGGGGAAATTGAGAAAAAGCACATTCACCTTTGAAAGAGGCTGCCCTGTCCCTGGCCTCGTTGTCCTCTTCTTTTCATACTCAATTCAGTCTCTCTACTTCTGCAGTTCTTTCACCAAATCACTTCATTATTTAGTTGGCTCAATAATACTGAGCTCAATATGGTTCTGATCTTTTGTCCTATTTCTAAAAGTTGGTCCCTTTTTCTTAATCATAAAGTGAGATAAATTGTATTTGGGTTTTGGACAATGAGGCTCAAGTCTTAGGTCCACTTGTTCCACTTCTATAGGAACGTATGCACAGGTGACCCAGAGCGCCTCATTTGGATATACCAATACAGACGTCAAAGGGTACTTATTATTAATTAATTAGGCCAAGCTTAAACTAAAACTAAGAAGAGTGGAGACACAGAAAACAAAATGCAAGAATAACACAGGTTTATTTACCAGAGAGCTGATGGATTTCAGTCCTTGGCAGGCCACCCAAAGACACTCGCTGACAGAGACACATGGAGGTCATCAGGTACGCAGCTGCAAGATGCTCGGTCTCTTGACACGAAGAGAGGCCTCTAACAGTCTGGGCTCAAAAGCAGAGCAGAAACGGCAGTTTCCAGGGGGAAGGAGAATGTCTTGTCTGTGGAGGTCAGACAGGCGTCTAACTGCTGCTGGGAGAGTCCTTCTTTTTATACCCAATGGATGGGCTTCTTCAGTGTCTCATATTGGTGTGCTCCGGGGGTGCCTTCTGGGCTTATCAGGATAAACATGCAGGGAGTTACAAGTTGTTCACCAGGGGGCATAGGCATGGAGTTACAAATTATTTATCAGGGGTGCATATGCAGGGAGTTACAAGTTATTTATCAGGGTCACACACACACACACACACACACACAAGTTAGTTCCTCTTCTAAGTAAAGTTAAAATTCCCTCTAATACAAAATGAAATTTGCTTATGCTAACTTATACTAATACATAATGGAGTTTGCTTATGCTAACTTATATCAACTAAACTTATTACTATAACACCACTAATTTTAGAGGTCTGATTTTAAACATGGTACTTAACCTTTTGAGGTTTTAATTCTCTCTTATTTTTTTATTTTGTAAAATAAGGCTGATAATTCATACCCTGAAGAGTGTTTGTGCTAACCAAATGAAGTACTGTGCATTAAAGTGTTTTGGACATAATGGACACTCAAATATTGGTACCTTTGCCACTGAGAGTTATGGCACAATATAGATGATGAACTCAAAAATTAATTAAATATAATTAATTATAATACTTTATACAGAGGGATAAACAGCAGATGGTGAAGCACAAAGGTATTAACAGCGAATGGAAGTTGTTACCAACCTAGACCTAAATAGATAGAGGGATCTGTGTTCCTTAACCTACTGAGAGCATAGGCATATGTGAGAGGCTGCTGACATGACTCATTGCCTTCAGAAAAAGAAAGCAGCTGCTGCCCAAATCCCCCTGCTGAGGGTAGAGGAATGGTAGGTGAAAGAAGAAATAATATCCTAATCTTTCCTCTAAATGTCCTGGAATTTTTATTGACTGATCCCAACTTGAAATTAGAAGGCAAGAAAGTCCACATAATGTTGTCCATAGCCATCACCTCCCTGGTATACAGAGTGGCACTAGAAGAATAAATATCAATTTATTTATTTTTTATTTATTTTTTAAATATTTTATTGATTTTTTACAGAGAGGAAGGGAGAGGGAGAGAGAGTTAGAAACATCGATGAGAGAGAAACATCGATCAGCCGCCTCCTGCACACCTCCAGCTGGGGATGTGCCCACAACCAAGGTACATGCCCTTAACCGGAATCGAACCCGGGACCCTTCAGTCTGCAGGCTGACGCTCTATCCACTGAGCCAAACCGGTCAGGGCTAAATATCAATTTAAAGGAGAAAATGGAGCCCTGGCTGGTGTTGGTAAACAGTTAGAGCCTCAGCCTGCACAACAAGAGACTGCAGGTTCTATTCCAGTCAAGGGCACATACCTGGTCTGCAGGTTCATTACCAGCCCTGGTTGGGACTCTTAGTGGGTGGGTGGGAGGCAACCAATTGATGTGTCTCTCACATTGATGTTTCTCTCTCTTTTTCACTCTTCTCAACTCTTCCTCCCTTAAACTCTATCTAAAAGCAATGGAAATATATGCTGGGGTGAGGATGAAAATAAAACAAAGGAGCAAATGGAGAACCCTCAGCACAGTTTATTTTCTTTACCCTCCACTATTCTCACTCCAGTGCTCTATTTATCTACATTGATCACTTTTCCTACTATTAGCTATCAATAGGTTGTGAGGTCTTTGAAGGCAAGGAGAGTATTTATTGATGATTCCAGTATTTTCTAAAGGATGCTGATTTAAACAGGCCATGTGTGGTAAATGCAGCCTAGTATATACTTCATTTGGAAAAGCATATTAGCAGGATAAATGCTTTCAACAGTTCTGTAGAAAATGATAGCAATAATAAATATTTGCTCACAAAATTATATTTAAAGAATGCCATTAATACATAAGCACTAGTTCCAGAAAATGCAGTTTTAAAAAGTATTTCACCCCTAATTCCTCATCTAGGATGCAGAATGTGCTGTCTATTCAATAGACACATAGTAAATGAATAAATTAACGGGGTTCCTCTATAACTGACCCTGAATTGCTTTTACTAAAGCCTTTATCTTCACATCTTTTCCCCCCTCCAGAAACTGGAATCTTGTTTCCTAGGAGTTTGATTGACTCAACTTGCAAATTTCTCTCAAGGTATCTACACACCTAGCTGCCTGTAGGTGATCTAGTTGTATTATGAATGAACAGTAAACATTATTATCATCATAGAAATCTCCACATTTTGCCTTTATCTCAGGCTTTAAAATATGATGCTCTGTCTTACTGAGTTTGGGGAGATATTGTTTCTCCTGAGAACAGTGTCAAGACTACCGGAGGCATCTGACTGAATTCACAAGATGCCACCTTCCAGTCACCTGCCTTAGCTTCCTTCAATAACCTGAGTGTGTGCCCCTGGCATCAATCAGTCTAATCCCATGATCCCATTGGCTCAGTTTCTGAGCCCTCCCAAGAAATGCTGACCACATTTCCCTTCCACACACAGACTCTTGACTGTGTAGCATCACCTGATTTATTTATTGCCTAGATTAAAAAAATCCATAAGGATGACATAATATTCTGTAGAACTTCCTTGAAGTCCTACCAGGCCTTCTGCACATCATCATAGCTCCTTTCTGTCTTTGCATAACATTAAACATGAAATTAAGTCAAAATATACAAAGGAGAGTCAAATTAAATGAATAAACAGAGGTGACAAAGAAAGCAAGATTCGAGAGGAGAGTAACTGTATTTTATGAAAAGGGATGCTGGTCTTAGCAAATAAAAGAGACAGAAAGAATAAGAGGCCAGGAGAGAAAAGGGTGATTCTCATAGAAGAGATAAACTCCTTAATAATCATCCAAGTTTAGGCCTTTCCGTCCTCTCTTCCTGGTTTAGTGACAATGGGAACAGACTGGTGGGAAAGGGTCCATTGTTACACAGAAATGCATGCACTCTTGAGATTTAGAATTGAAAAGCATTGATCCCAGGACAGCAGAGACTGATCAGAATGACTTTGTCCTGTGGCTTTATTTCCACAAATTCCCTGGACAGTGAGAGACTGCTTTCTGCATTTTAAAAAGGATACATGTGAATGTACATAACATAAATTGATGAACTAAAATTGATCCAGAGACATAGAAGCATTGAACAGACCATCCAACCTCAGGGGGAAGGCAGTGGGGGTATGTTAGGAGGTGGGATGGGGGGTGAGAGATCAACCACAGGACTTGGATGCATGCATATAAGCATAACTCATGGACAGTCAATTGGTGGGTGGGGTGAGGGCATGTGCTGGGGGTGGGAATGAGCCAGGAGAGGTCAATGGGATAAAAAGCATTCATATTATTTAAACAATAAGGAATTGTTTAAAAAATCGAAGTTTTCCTCTTCTAGTCAAAGAAGCATGTCAACATATACCACAAAGTCACAGAGAGGAAAAGTCATGCCTCATGCGCCTTCCCTGATTATCAGCTGAAGAGAACATCTGGCCTAGAATTCAGCCTCTCTGATTGTATTGGTGAGGGTGCAACTAGGGAAGCAGACACACTGGGAGATATAAAACAGGAGTTTATTATAGGGATTAGACAGTACACCTTGTGGAAGATGATAAAGACGTCTGCGGACATTCTTGTTGCATCTGGCAATGGACCTGAAGTTTCTATAAGTCAGCAGAGTGGGCAGCGTGGAACAAACCTGGACATGAAGCAAAGGACTGTGAAAACAAACTGGAACCCAGGAGGGCAGAATAAAACCCACATCTGTATCCAGTCTCAACAATGTGGTGCTTTGCCTAAGAAGCTGGTGGTGCCCTTCATTACTATGTTACATACTGGGTGTGCAAAAGTAGGTTTATAGTTGCGAGTACCCAAAAGAGGTTATTCTTGTATTATTATTTATTAATTATTGTATTATTTATTTGTATTATAACTGTCAAGCTACTTTTGCCAACCCCTATATATGCCTGGCCCAGGAGTTAGAGAAGCCAAATGTGGTGAGAAAGGACCTGGAAGCTCCAGACCAGAGGCTCTCTCCCCAGGTGACAATACGCACGTGTTTCAATGGCACCGGTCATGCTACCCAGACCTTCAGAGCCTAATGACTGCTGCTGCTCTTCCTCCTTCTAAATTTTGGACAAATCTCCCTAATGGCTCATCTTAACCCAGAACCACACAGAGAAGGGAATTCTGGAAAGCATAGTTCTAACTTGGAGAAGTTGACATAATATAAAACCACAGGAATCATACTTTATGTTTGAAATTTACAAACTCAGAAAGGTACCTGAAGAGAATCTGGGAACAGTACCTCTATCAGCCATGGGATTTCGACAGTGGGTTGGAGCATGAAAAACCTCACAGGTATTGAGACCAAATAGCCACATGTCTATTTATTCTGATGCTGTGAGAATATGTGGTCATGCACTCTTCTATTGTCTGCAAAAAACGAATGATTTCTCTGTCCTGTACCTGTCTGTCATTTTTTTACTCAGCAATTAAAGATAGTTCATTATTAATAATGCTAAAGCCTCTCTGTGTTCTTCTGCCAGAGTATTTGGTTAATTTTCAAAGCACTTTCCATAGGAGTCTAAAGAAAAGAAAGCAGATGAAAATCTGTCCAAAAATATCCCGAAACTGAAGATTAAACTGTGAGTGCAAATTACCAATCTGAAAATAAAATGCTTTACTGCATGTGCTGGTTTATACTTGATTCCTGTTGCAAGGAGTTGCCTTATGAATGATCAATCAACATTATCCTCAGAACAATGTCACACTATTACAATTACGATACATCAAAAATGCAAACTTAATTGCTTAGCTCTTAATGAAATACAAAAGCCTCATTTTAATAACATTAGGGTCATTGTTCAAATGGGAAAAAAGCATACAGTCAAAGTTAAGGCTTCAAGTATTCATTTTAACCCTTTGATGTCAGCCTAAAATAGCTCATAGAGGTTCCAGACCTCACTTCTATGCCTCCCATCATGAATAGTAGAAGGTGTCCTTTCAAAATTTAGTTGGCTGACTTTTGTGGGAAAGAACATGGTCCTCAGATTTACAACTCAATTTATTTCATCTGGCTCAATCTGAAAGTAGATCAAATTATACAATTGGGTCAAATTTTCACAAAGCAACATACTTCAGGCAAGCTTTTGTATATCTAATAGATGTAGCTGCAGTATCTTTTGGATAATTCTAAGAAAATACATATATTTGGATAATTCTAAGATAAAAATAGAGAGAGAGAGAGAGAGAGAGAGAGAGAGAGAGAGAGAGAGAGAGAGATGGCTAAGATATATGGCTATGTCTACACATATACAACAAATTAATATTTTCCCCAATAGTTTAAGACTTTAGGCCTAATCATCCAATTGTTGAAAAATTATCCATCCATCATGTCATTCAACTCTTGAAAAAGTGGTACCAAAGTCAAATGCCTTTGTTAAAACAACAAAAAATAGTGGCTGAAAGAGATTCTGAGAAATACTGTGAGGTACTGTGAGGTGGGTGTATTTTCCACTTATTACCTCCTTAATCCAGTCACATTACCATATGGTAAGAACTGCTGTTGAAGGAGAGAATTTGCAAAGCCTCAAACAAACCCCCAAGGTTCTGGACTTATAGCCCCTGTTCCTCTCATAAGCACAAGGTGATTCCCTGGGTACTTTTTATCTCCATAGGTTATTCTTAAACGGGCTGTAAAATTTAGTGTGGGGGTTTTGCTTTCATTATGCAGAGAGCACAATAATGTGGGCATGGCAGCATGTGAATCCATAAATTATACTTTAACCATCATTTCAGTAATTTACTTTTTTAACACTATGGGACTCATCTGAGTAAAAATGGCTATTTGGTTCTGTATTTACTTACATTTGTATATTTTTTCACATGTATAGAATGTCAGGAAATCTGGAAAAGCCCTGTGAGAATACAGCTAGCATCCCTAATCCCTCTAACCTATTTGCTTTAAGGGATAAAGTAGGTGTGGGAATCTAACAACTTCAGGGAAGTCAGTAAAAATGAAACCACTGAGTTTTCCTGATAATCTTCTCTTCATCCCTAAGGCACCTTGTACACCAGAATTATTAGCATCCTCTCACAGTATATAATTTGAATACATTTTATTATTGGCTTAGAATTCCTTTTACAAAATACACATCGAATTGCTGTTTCATCTTAGGAAATTCTGATTACCTTTAATGCACTGAGTGAAATTTCCTCTTCTCCACACGTTAGCAATCTTTCGACATTTAAAAACCTCTATTTCATTTTACTTTGATATTTATCTAAGCGAGAGTTTTATTGCAGTAATTGATCTTTCTGAATTTTGAGAGCATCTCTTCTGGCTCTGGGGTGCCAATTGGGTCAACACTTACTTCGTGCTTACTGCAGACACAAAACAATGTTTGACATGATCTCTGGGATTTTCATTGATTATGTACTATAACAGCTATTTCTCTGCATTAAAAATTTTTAAACTAAGATCCACATTTACTATTCTTTTTTAATTTAAATTCTTTATTGTTTAAAGTATTACATATGTCTCCTTTTCCCCCCATTGACCTCTTCCCAGCCGCTCCCACCCCCACCACATACCCTCACCTCCCCCCCTCAACTGTCTGTGTCCATTGGTTATGCTCATATGCATGCATACAAGTCCTTTGGTTGATCTCTTACCTCCCTCCCCCCGCCTTCCCCTGCATTCCCTCTTAGGTTGGATGGTCTGTTTGATGCTTCTGTTTGAGTAGATGTGTGGGAAACTGATATAGGGTTGAGCCTCAGACTGACCTGCTGGCAAAGTCACAAACAAGTCCTAGCTTAGAGGGCACAGTCCTCTTAGCATAATTAGGCTTGACCTTATAACACTCCCTAGATCTTATCCGGGAAGCTAATGGGCTGAGAAAGTGCAGGAAGTGTAACCATGGTCAAAACAAGTGAAACTCACAAGAACTGTGTAACTACGGTAACCACTACCTTGTTTACCGCTCACTATAAAAAGCTTGGTGAGGCCTGAGCACAGGGGAAGTCCTTCTCCTTGAGTTGGACTTGCCTGTCTGGTCCCCCAATATTTCCAAATTATCTCATGTCTTTTCTCTTTCATTTGTGTGCAGCTCCTCTTCCAGACCCGAACCCTGAACCATGCAGGACATGGAGGGAAACACGACATAAATGTATAACAGTTTTCTAATCCACTCATCTGCTGATGGGCACTTAGGCTGTTTCCAAATCTTAGCTAGTGTAAATTGTGCTGCTAGTAACATAGAAGTGCATGAATCCTTTCTGATTGGTGTTTCTGGTTTCTTGGGATATATTCCTAGAAGTGGGATCACTGGGTCAAATGGGAGTTCCATTTTTAACTTTTTTTTTTTTATATATATATTTTATTGATTTTTTACAGAGAGGAAGGGAGAGAGATAGAGAGTTAGAAACATCGATGAGAGAGAAACATCAATCAGCCGCCTCCTGCACATCTCCCACTGGGGATGTGCCCGCAACCCAGGTACATGCCCTTGACCGGAATCGAACCCGGGACCCTTCAGTCCGCAGGCCGACGCTCTATCCACTGAGCCAAACCGGTTTTGACCATTTTTAACTTTTTGAGGAAACTCCACACTGTTCTCCACAGTGGCTGCACCAGTCTGCATTCCCACCAGCAGTGCAGGAGGGTTTCTTTTTCTCCACATCCTCACCAGCACTTGTCGTTTGTCTATTTGTTGATGATAGCCATTCTGACAGGTGTGAGATGATACCTCATCGTGATTTTGATTCATCTCTTAGATGATTAATGACACAGCATGTTTTCATGTCTCTTGGCCTCCTGTATGTCTACTTTTGAAAAGTGTCTATTTAGGTCCTTTGCCCAGTTTTTGATTGGATCATTTATTTTCCTTTTGTTAAGTTGTATGAGTGTCCTGTAAATTTTGGAGATTAAACCCTTATCAGGGATAACATTGGTAAATATGTTCTCACATGCTGTGAGTTACCTTGTTGTTTTGCTGATGGTTTCTTTTGCTGTGCAGAGGCTTTTTATTTTGATGTAGTCCCATTTGTTTATGTTCTTCTTAGTTTCCATTGTCCTAGGAGCTGTATTGGTAAAAATATTGCTACTGCATATGTATGATATTTTGCTGCCTGTGGATACTTCTAAGATTTTTATGGTTTCCTGTATTACGTTTTAGCTCTTTATCTATTTTGAGTTTATTTTTGTGTAGGGTATAAGTTGGTGGTCTAGTTTCATTGTTTTGCATGTATCTGTCCAATTTTCTCAACACCATTTATTGAAGAGACTATCTTGACTCCATTGTATGCTCTTGAATCTATTATATGCTCTTGCCTCCTTTGTCAAACATTAATTGAACATAATATCTTCAGTCAATTTCTGGGTTCTCTGCTCTGTTCCATGGTCTATATGCCTGTTCTTATGCCAGAACCAGTTTTGAGAACAGTGGCTTTGTAATATAGCTTGATATCTGGTATTGTGATCCCTTCAACTTTGTTCTTCTTTCTCAGGATTGCTGTGGCTATTCGGGGTCGTTTTTCATTCCATATGAATTTTTGGAGAGTTTGTTCTAGGTCTGTGAAATATGCCATTAGTATTTTAATGGGGATTGCATTGAATTATAGATTGCTTTGGGTAGTATGGGCATTTTAATGATGTTAATTCTACCAATCTATGAACATGGGATGTTCTTCCATCTGTTTATGTCTTCCTCTATCTCTTTTTTCAGTGTCCTGTAGTTTTTGGCATATAAGTCTTTTACCTCCTTAGTTAAGTTTATTCCTAGATATTTTAATTTTTTTTGTGCAATGGTAAATGGGATCATTTTTTTTTTAGTTTCTCTTTCTGTGAGTTCACTATTGGTGTATAGAAAAGTCATAGATTTCTGGGTGTTAATTTTTTATCCTGCTACATTGCCAAATTCATTTATTAAGTCTAGTAGTTTTTTCATGGAGTCTTTAGAGTTTTCTATGTACAATATCATGTCATCTGCAAGGAAGGACACTTTTTACTTCTTCTTTTCTAATTTGGATGCCTTTTATTTCTTTTTCTTGTCTTATCAGTGTGGCTAGCACTTCCAGTACTATGTCAAGCAGGAGTGGTGAGAGTGGGGATCCCTGTCTTGTTCCTGTTCTTAAGGGAAATGGTTTCAGTTTTTCCCATTGACTAAATTCTTGGCTGTAGGTTTGTCATACAAGGCTTTTATTATGTTGAGGTATGATCCCTCTATTCCCACTTTGCTGAGAGTTTTTATCAGTCAAGGGGGTTGTATTTTGTCAAATTCTTTTCTGCATCAATTGATATGATTATGTGATTCAAAAAAATAATTTTATTGTTGAGAGTATTACAGAGGCCCCCATTTTCTCACCTTTGCCCCCACCTCCACCAGGCTCCCTCCCCCCCCAGGCCTTCCCCTATCTAATGTCTATGTCCATGGAGTATACATATATGCATATAAATTCTTTGATTAATCTCTTCCCACCTCCCTCCTACCTTCCCACTGAGCTCTGTCAGTATGTTCCATGCTTCCATGTGTATGGTCCTATTTTGTTTGTCAGTTTATTTTGTTCATTCGGTTCCACATATAAGTGAGATCATGTGATACTTGTCTTTCTCTAACTGGCTTATTTGATTTAGCATAACACTCTCCAGGTGCATCTGTGCTGTTGCAAAGGGTAAGAGATCCTTCTTTGTTACAGCTGAAACCTACTACACTACTTGTGGGAATGCAGACTGGATGCAGCCACTATGGAAAGCAGTATGGAATTTCCTCAAAAATTAAAACGGAACTGCTGTTTGACCCAGCAATTCCACATTTTACTATTCTTAAAGTGAAAACTTATAGGGGGCAAATTTTCCATCAATTAAAATATCCCAAATCCTGATGTTTCTGAAATCTTTCTTCTTGCAAAAATCTCTTCATTACTAAAAGGTTAAAAGCCATCTCTAATTTACATTGTCAACATCAAGCATATTGGCATAACCTGATCAGTCCTTAACATCGTCCTCTCTAACCATATTCAAGAGTCAAAGTAATCTTTGTGAGCCACTGGGGATGAGATTTAGCTTGCTGACTTTCTACCTCAGGTGAAAATCACTATTCCTCCTTCCTGCATTCGCCCTTTGCCCCACAACAATGGTTCTCCCTTTCTGCCCTGCTCCCACAACGAATATTTTTGCGGCCCAGCCAATATAACGGTATGTAAGAAATGTTTTAATAAAAATTTTTAACTTAATTTTTACAATATGCTGTTATTTATAATTATTAATAACAAAGTACAACGTTCACTAATAACTGATTACTATAATCATGTTGCATTCATTTCCCTTATGTGCAGGCACATCATTTCTCTCCACTAATACTAGCAGCAAATATTTTAGCAGCCAATTGCCATGTCATTAGTCTTGTACTAACCTGTTTGGTGTGTGCAACAGGAAATATTTCGCTTTCAGAAAACAAGAAAAATAGGTTTATTTGTGTTATGCTGCTTAATTTGTGTGATTATTCATAGTGCCTGGTAAGTTAATGTTCAAGAAAAAATACTAATTTTTATTAAAATGTTCTATTATTTTATGTTAATGATTACTCATTTATTTCAGCCCTTTGTATTCAGCATGTCTCTATCGAAATCAACCTAAATTTCTATGAAAATTGAAGCTTTTGGTTTTTGACGGCCCACATAAACTTAAACCTTGTTTATTTGGCCTGTGTTAGCCTTGGAGTTTGACATGCTTTGTTTAGAGTGTCTAATCTTTCATTTTCTTACTTGCAACCTTCTAATATACTTTCCTACTGGGGAGAATATAACTGTTATTTAATAGCTGTTTTTCCCCAAAGATCATGAAGAGAAATTTCAAGTTAAATTAATGATTTTGAAAAATTAAACTTGAGGAGTGTTTGAAGACAAAATATTACATGTATTTTGATATCTAAGGAGCAGCTTTAAAAAAATAGGGGACATTCATCTTATCAACTTATTACAGCAAACTGTCATTGTTTACTATTTGTAAAATATTTGCACTGCTTGTTTTACTAATAACACTGGACAAGCTGACCTATTATATTTGTATACCACCTACTCATTTTATTCTATAAACTCTTGCCAACAGCCCAGTTCTGAGCAGCCAACAGTCAGAGTATGTCAATACTCTGTGTGTGTGTGTGTGCATGTGTGTAAATGAAGTGTTACACACGTATTTGTTTTTCACGTTACCTTCTTGGTTGGATAGACCAAAATGAGACCTCTTTTGTGAAGCCTTCTTGGCTTTACCAGAATTACTTGTCCCTTTATGTATCCTTCATAATACTATTGACATTTCTAATACTGAATTTTTTTCACACTGCATTGAAATGATTTATTTTATATATCTATCTTTCTACTGGACTTTGAGCATCTCAAGATAAGAATTTTTATTTTCTCTTAATCTCTTATATTGAACTCATTGACTGTTATATAGCAAAGAAATATTGACTGAATATTGAATGAATATTATTTGTATTTAATTTATGTTTATTGGGAAGAGGCATAAGGTCTAAAATGGGCAAAGACATTTTAGATAGAGAAATTTAGAAGTTGGTTCTTCTGCTTAGAAAAAATACTAAAATTGGTTTATATTCTTTTACAAATTGCAGCATGGAAACTTGTTAAATACTGGACATAATATAGAAGTTTCAGTTTTTTACTCTTACCATAAGACTCACTGAATTGTTCTATGGAGGAGGCTTACTTTTTTGTATTTACTTTATTTCATAGTTTTCAAATAGCTTATATATAATTACTTTCAATTAATTTCCCTCAGCCAATCAACAGACCATAAAGCCAACTTAAGCAGTTATGAACAGAGCTTTGTGATAAGAATCTATTCTTACATTAATTGTTAGTTCATTAAATGATCGGGCTCAGGGAATGATAGCTATATTTGAGTTCCTCATTTACGGTTGCATTAATGTATTTAAAATAAGACTCCTCAATCAGGGAGCCGAGAATATTAAATGTGTTAATCACCTTCACCAGAATTCTGATGGCTCTTCCAATGTGATAAGCACATTCAGGACAATTCAGTAATTTTTTTATTCACAGTAAACCTGGATCCCCAAAGGCAAATAAGGTCATATTCTTTCCTGTCACTTGACCCCAGTGAGAATAACTACACCCCCAATTGTGCACTCTTCTTGCTAAAACTATAATCTCAAGCAAATATGATTATTTTTAAATAGAACTTTATTGATAGAAGTTGAGTAGAAGAAAATAAAACTACAATAGACTAGGAAACATGGAGGCTCTCGGGTCTAAAGCAGAAACTTGGCATAATATGAGAAACTGACAAAATAAAAGTGAAAAAGAGAACTGATAATGCAACAGTAAATAGAAAGTGCTGCGTGAATACACTACGCGAGGGCTCGAAGCATGGCTGAATGCCTAGAAAAGACAGGCTCAAGGGTTTCTCTGTGGTGGCTGGAAAAATGAAGAGAACAAGCCTTAGGGGTGTCCAGTGAATGGAGAGGATATAAGAAAGACCTGAACTCGAATAAAACCAGCTAGAGAAGATCTTGATTTCCCCGAGGCTAAATGATGAACTTAATAGAATTTAAAAGGCTGGAAAGTGAAACCAGCTGAAGTTAATGGATGGAGCCTATCTCTGTGAGGCTGGCCATAATACTGAACCTCAAACTGAATTTTGTAGTATAAACAATAGGTTACTATGTTATGAGAGAGAAGAAAAGATGGAATTCAGTGCTAAAAAGAAATGGGCTATAAAGCCCTGAAAAGAAATGGAAGAACCTTAAAAAATCCATATCAGAACTTTATCTGATAGAAGTTGAGTAGAAGAAAATAAAACCACAATAGACTAGGAAACATGGAGGCTCCCAGGTCTAAAGCAGAAACTTGGCATAATATGAGAAATTGACAAAATAAGAAGTGAAGCCCTGACCGGTTTGGTTCAATGGATAGAGCATCAGCCTGCGGACTCAAGGGTCCCAGGTTTGATTCTGGTCAAGGACATGTACCTTGGTTGCAGACACATTCCCAGTGGGGAATGTGCAGGAGGCAGCTGATCAATGTTTCTCTCTCATTGATGTTTCTAACTCTCTATCCCTCTCCCTTCCTCTCTGTAAAAAATCAATAAAATATATTTTTTAAAAAAAATAAGAAGTGAAAAAGAGAACTGTAAAAGAAGCCAATCTAAGAAAGCTATATAGTATATGATTTCAACCATAAGACATTCTGGAAAAGGAAAAACTGGAAATAATAAAAAGTTCATTTTATTTATGTGATGTTTCACATATATTTATTTGCAAATATTCTAACAGCCTTACATCTCTGGAATAAATCCCACTGGTCAGGTATATGAACTTTTTAATGTTTTGCTGGATCTTATTTGCTTTTATTTTGCTGATGATTTTAACATATATGTTCATTAGAGATATCGGTCTGTAATTTTCTTTTTTTGTAGGGTTTTTATCTGATTTTGGAATTGGAATAATGCTGGCCTCATAATATGAACTTGGAAGTTTTCCTTCCTCTTGGATTTTTTTTGGAATAGTTTGAGGGGGATAGATGTTCTTTGAATGTTTGGTAAAACTCACATGTGAAGCCAGTCCAGGGTTTTGTTTGCTGGGAGTTTATTATTATTATTACTATTTCAATTTCATTAGTTGTTCTTGGCTTATTCTGATTCTTCCTAATTGAGTTTTGGAATATTGTATGTTTCTAGGAATTTGTCCATTTTGCCCAGGTTGTCTACTTTGTTGGCATATAGTTGTTCATAGTATTTTCTTACAATCCTTTGTATTTCTGTGATGTCAGTTGTTACTTCGCCTCTTTCATTTCTGATTTTATTTATTTGGATCCTCTCTCTTTGTTTCCTGTTAAGTCTGGCTGAAGTTTTATCAATTTTGTTTATCTTTTCAAGGAACCAGCTTTTGGTTCATTAATTGTTTGTATTGTTTTTTATTGTTGTTGTTGCTTTTTAGTCTCGATGTCATTTATTTCTATTATGATCTTTATTATTTCTTTCCTTCTACTTACTCTGGGCTTTTCTTGTTGTTCTCTTCCTAATTCTATTAGTTCTAGGGTTAGTTTATTAAAGATTTTTCTTGTTTCTTGAGGTAGGCCTGTAATGCTATGAACTTCCCTCTCAGGACTGCTTTCCTATGTCCCATAGATTCAGGTTGTTGTGTATTAATTTTTGTTTGTTTCCAGGAAGTTTTTTATTTCTTCCTTGGTCTCATTGGTAATTCATTTAGCTGTTTAATAAGATAGTACTTAGCCTCCATGTGTTTGAAATTTTTTTTATTATTGTAGTTTATTTCTAATTCCATGCCATTGTGATCTGAGAAGATGAATGATATTATTTCAATCTTCTTGAATTTGTTAAGGCTTATTTTGTGTCCTAATATGTTCTCTGTCTTTGAGAATGTTCCCTGTACCTTAAAAAATGTATATTCTGATGCTTCAGGATGAAATATTCTGTAAATATCAATTAAATGTATTTGATCTAGTGTGTCATTTAAGGTCGCTGTTTCCTTGTTGGTTTTTTGTCTGGGCAAGGGCAGGGTGGAGAGAGTAAAAGGGGGAAAATGGGAGATATCTGCAATACTGTCAACAATAAATAAAATAAAATAAAACAAAATAAAATAAAATAAAACATTTAAAAGGGGAGTGCTCAGAAACCTTCCAAAGAGGAAAAAAAAGAAGTTCAGTGGTTCCAAAGATGGGGAAGGGAAGAGGGGTAAAAAGGCAGAACACAGAAGATTTTAGGGCAGTGAAAAACACTCAGTATGATAATATGTATGATGATGGATACATATCATTATACATTTATCCAAACCCACAGAAAATGCAACCTCAATAATGAACCCTACTGTAAACAGTGAAGTTGGTATAATTTTGATGTGGTAATGTAGGTTCATCTTTGGCAAAAAATGTACCATGCTGGTGAGTTATGTTGATAATGGGAGAGGCTATGCATGGGTGGGGGGAGTGATTATATAGAAAATCTCTGTAAATTTTTCTAGATTTTAACATAAACATAAACTGCCCTTAAAATGGTCTTTAAATACTTTTAAATAAGACAAATGAACCTATGTCACCCCAATAAATTTTAAAAAATTAAAGCAGAAGACAAAGGAACCAAACTAAAACCTCTACATTTTCACGTTAAAAGATTACTGAGACCAGTAAACATGAGCATATACTTCACACTTAAAAAAAATGAACAAATGTAAGAGTGCTTGTCTTGGGATTTAGCATTCTTGGGATTTAGCATTAGAAATGATAAGCATAAATTACATGGATCCTTTGCTTTGGGATATCACTAAGTTCTCAGTGATCTTAAATATTTTCTAACATAATGAACAGTTAATTCAAATAGATGTTAAATTAGTGAGAATGGGCTAAGTGAGATTGTGGTAATAAACAACCTCCGCATCTCAGTGATTTATTGCACACACTCAAAATTATTTCTCTCTAATACAGAGTTCTGGGTAAACTGTTCTCTAGCAGTAGGACATCAAGGTTGATGAAACTTCATTATCCTACAGTTTTACCATTTAGCACTTATGGCCTCAATTTATGAGGCTGGGGAAGAAAATGCACTAGCCATTAGATGCTTCAGAAAGCCAATGGCACACACCACTTCTCAACTCATTTGCTATAATTTGTTTATGACCCAATCCAATTGCAAGGTATTGAGAAGTTCATTCTTTTCTGTGCCCAAAAGAAAAGGAGAATCAGGTATTGGTGAACACGAGTGATATCTACCACAGATGGTTTTCCTGAGTGATGTGTGCTTATTATTCCCAAATTCGCTGATCTTTATTCTAGGTCATCCACATTTAATTTACTGTAGGTCTTTCATTAAAACCCTGAAATGGCCTGTTTCCAGAGATTCTAATGTATTATAACCAGATGAGACAATTTTAAGATAATTAATTTTAAAAATAAAATTCAAAGTAAAAATAAATCCTTGAGAGAAAAGAATGAACTGACCAGAGTCAGGTATTTTTGCTTTGCTTCCTTCCTATTCAAAAGGCACCACATTCTATTTCATTACTTTTTACCTCAAAATCCCCTGTAAGGGGTAGGTAACCCATCCTCCAAATCCTTACTTCTGTTTCCAGTGAGGTCAGACTCACATAAGTCCTCCCTGAAAAACAGACACCATGACAAAAATCCAAAGAAATGTACACAGGTTACAGTGTCTTAAAATGTGTTTCATTTAAATAATTTAGTTTTTAATTTTTTTATTAAAGTTATAATTTTAAAAGTCAAATGGTTCAATGAAACTAATTATTAATTACTCTGACTACTCCCAATTACCAGTACTCCGAAAGCAGTCACCTTCAACATTTTTAGCTGGTTCTTTTGGTACTTAATATAATAGTATGTTCTTGGTACTTTAAAAGATTTTAATGGTAAGAATTATCTTTTAGCTTTTCCAAATGTAATATCATGATTCAGTCTCTTACACACACACACACACACACACACTGAAAAATGTGCACTCATCCTGTCTCCGATATTCTCTCAAAATAAACCAAATTTTTTAAAAGATACTCAGTGTTTTCATTATACATTGTAAAAACTAATATGAAATGAGCCATGCATATGATTATGATTATTTTTCTCTTTCTGAATTTTTTTCTTATCTGTATATTGACAATTGTCTCATTCAGTTTATTTCTTTCTCTACATAGTTATCATAAATCATTCCACAACCCTCAAAATGATGCAAATCTCCTCTCTCTATTTGTTTAAATGCATTGTATATTCTTGCACTTTTTAAAGTCTTTAGAAGTTTCCCTCAGAGTCTTCTCTGCCTCAGGATTACCTGGTAGATGATCACTAGACCTACTGAATATTGGTCATAAAGCTCTCCTTTTACAGTCCTCCTGAGGACTCCCTTTGCCTTTGTCTTCTGTAGATACTTCATTTCCTGGATCAAATATTTTTAAATGTTTGTGTTCAGACTCTTTGTGTCACATTAATTTTTTTTTTATTACACTCCTAGGCCAAAAGAAACAGTTCTGTGTTTTAAGTAGGTAACTGTGTTTTAAGTAGGTAAGCCCCAACAAATTAATACTAGTGGTTCATGCAGTATCTACCATATGTCAGTATATCTCCCTTGATGACTAAAATATTGCACGGTACCCTGTGATGTAGGAGTAGTTTTCCAGGGCCTAGTGGTACAATTTGAGAAATGTGGTCCCAGATCCTACCTATCTTTCTTGTTCACAATCCACTCCTATATTTTGTTGGCCCACATCTTCTAGACACTTCCTGAAGAGTATGTCAGAGGTAATTTTTAAAGACACTTTATTTAAAAAAGGTCTCTTTCTTCCCTGACACTTGACTGATATTTTGGCTAAATATGTATTTGAGCAAATTTGATATTACAGGTACATTTTGGAGCTTTCTGTATGAAAGCTCAGTTAGGACAGTGACTTTTTCTATATTATTTTAAAATATCTGGCAGATAGTTGGCAGATGATGATGAAGAGAATGAATAAAGACATTATTGAATATGCCTAAGTCACATTCACCAAAGACATACCAACATGATTAGTTCTGTCATTTTTTAAAATGCCTACAAAATAATGATTACCTAGAAAAGTGTAAAATTCAATTATATGAGACTGTACTGAAAAAAATAGATAAAGATGCTTATACTTTACCACATACAAATGGAAAATTTGTAGTTTTGAGTTGAATTATAACATTGTCACCCATCCTTTAAATTAATAGAATATTGCTTCTGCTTTTAATGATGTCGTCAATAGTGCAGTCAACTTGAGCTGAATAGGTAAGCCAGTTTGTCATGACTTGAAAGCTATCCTGTATTTATAGTATATTAAATGCATGAGCCAATAATTCTGAGGCTGGAATAATACATCAATCTATAATGAGAACTGCTTTTAATTTAGTCATTGATAAGTAAAAGTTAACTCAATATCTTCTAGGAAGGCTATTTTAATAATAATACAATTGTCCTTTCTGAATAATAAAGTCAACCACTCACTCAAATATGCCATATTTTAATCCCAGTGAAAATGAGCATGACTAAATTCTGTTAGATCAGTGCTAATGAGGCTGCCTCAGAGCCTTGTGTCCTTCATAAGTCATACACTCATACTATATTCCATTCCAGGCCAACTCCAGGCAAGTGCAAGTAGGATAATTAAATGGGTGATACTTTAATGCAAAGTCATCGTTATTATAGTAAAACAATTCAAATAATCAGCAGCAGAATACCATATGTTCATTAACTTTGATTCTGTATCTTCAATTCATTTACTCTCAAGTTGGAGTTATCCTATATTTTGTGCATCCTAACCTCCCTTCTGCTTATATAGAAGTTGAATCAGAAGGTAACTTCTCAGTAGTTGTCCTACCACCATTTAAACCTCAAAAGAAAAAAAGGACTATCTTTGATCCTATATAATAAAAGGCTAATAAGCAAATTGTCCCCTTGACAGGGAGTTCGACCAGGGGGTGGGGCCAGCCAGCCAACCAACCACACACCCTCCCTAGCCAGCCTCGTCCTTGATCGGCCCCCCTCACCCTGATCAGGGAGAGGGCCGTCCTGCCTCCTGCCCACAGCCCCTCCACCCAGCCGGCCAGACCCAATTGGTCCTGATTGGGGCGGGCCAGCAGGGTCTCCACCTGTGCACGAATTTGTGCACCAGGCCTCTAGTTTTCATATTAACTCTTCTGTTTTGAAGACAGGTACTATCTTCAAGCTCTATTACATGTCTCAACAATCTGCACCTCTCCTATTGGAATATCCCCTGTTCTACATATGCTACTATTTGTCCAGTCTTTTTCTTTTTTTAAAAATATATTTTATTGATTTTTTACAGAGAGGAAGGGAGAGGGATAGAGAGTTTGAAACATTGATGAGAGAGAAACATCGATCAGCTGCCTACTGCACACACCCTCCTGGAGATGTGCCCACAACTAAGGTACATGCCCTTGACTGGAATTGAACCTGGGACCCTTCAGTCCCCAGGCCGACGCTCTATCCACTGAGCCAAACCAGTTAGGTCTGTCCAGTCTTTCTTGTAGTTCGTTAAGCTGAATACAATCCTTTCCAGTGGTTCTAAACCTTCTGGCCCTTTAAATACAATTCCTCATGTTGTGACCCAACCATAAAATAATTTTCGTTGCTACTTCGTAGCTCTAATGTTGCTACTGTTATGAATCATAATGTAAATATCTGATATGCAGGATGGTCTTAGGCTACCCCTGTGAAAGTGTCGTTCTACTGCCAAAGGGGTTGCGACCCACAGGTTGAGGACCGCTGCTTTAGACATGGTATGACTAGCTGAACAAACAAAGGTATTAACAGCCTCACTCTAGATGAACTACTCTACCAGCATAGCCAACGGTTGCCTTAGCTTTTACTACAACATAGCAGCCCTGGTTCACACTAAGCTTACTGTCAAATGAAACCCATAGAAGTTTCTAGTGCAGGGGTGGGCAAAGTTTTTGACTCGAGGGCCACAATGGGTTCTTAAACTGGACCGGAGGGCCGGAACAAAAGCATGGATGGAGTGTTTGTGTGAACTAATATAAATTCAAAGTAAACATCATTACATCAAAGGGTACGGTCTTTTTTTTTTTTTTTTTTAGTTTTATTCATTTCAAATGGGCCGGATCCGGCCCGCGGGCCATAGTTTGCCCACGGCTGTTGGGTGCTCTTGTTGCTGTCATAGGCTACCCAGTCCATCCTCTTCCCAATCTTTTTGGGAATGCAAGTACCAGGTTGTGTGTGCAAACCTGGGCATGAATTGACATTCCTGCCACCAGGCAAATGTTCCTCTAAACTTCAATTTTTTCAACTTCCTAATGAAACTCTATAATCATTCTCCATGGTTTCGGGCGCAAGGTTTTATGACTCTATTTGTCTTAATTCAACCAATCTTGCATTGGATCTTAAACTATCAGGAAGAAGTCCCACTAGAGTTCACCATCTATGGAAATTTTTTTTATTTCAGGAAGAGGCAAATGGGTTTCCCATAACTCTTCTTCCTCTGCCTCACTTCTGGTTTACTTTGTGCCCCAAAAACATGCCCTTTTCCCCCCCTTACAGGAAGCATCAAATGCTTCCTGATTTTTCTATATGTAACTGCTGCTGAAGCTGTTTGTGCTTTATTTCTAATTCTTTTATTATTTCAAAGAAGCGTCTACAATTTATTGTTTTGTAGGCTACTTAAATTTCAGCACAGAAAGCTAGATAGATTTTTATAGCTACACTTCAGAGGTTCTATTTCAAACTGCTTTAAAATGGAGAAGTTTTAAGTCATAGAGCTGAAGTTCTTCAGTAAAAGAAAAGATTATAACTGATTTTATCACACAGATAATGACATAATCAATCTAAATATGCATCTTCAAAAGAGAGGCAAATATGTAAGCTCTCTAGTTTCACTCAAAATGGAAATAAGAATTTTTGTATTTATATTTGAAATGCTTTGTATAATTCATAAGGAATGGCTGAATTACTGTTATGTTTTTTTCTTTCAAAAGGCTTACAATTATATTTGGGAAGACATTTAAACCTCTGAAAATATTAGACTATAATGTAATAATGACAAGCACCTTCACAGACATTATTTTATTTAATCCTCACACCAACTGCATGATTTAAACCTAGGATATTATAAAATTTACTTACAGCCTTAAACGGTTTGGCTCAGTGGATAGAGCATCAGCCTGCGGACTCAAGGGTCCCAGGTTCGATTCCTGTCAAGAGCATGTACCTTGGTTGCGGGCACATCCCCAGTAGGGAGTGTGCAGGAGGCAGCTGATCAATGTTTCTCTCTCATCGATGTTTCTAACTCTCTATCCCTCTCCCTTCCTCTCTGTAAAAAATTAAATAAAATATATTTTTTTAAAAAATTTACTTACAAATGAGGAAACTGTGGCTAAGAGAATAAGGGATATGCCTAAGGTCACATGAGCCTATCAATGGGCAGAACTCATGCTGGCCTCCAGTGTGCTAGCTCCTAATCCACTGTTCTTTCTACTTTATTATTTCTAACATAACCTCTGCCCTCTCCCTATTTTCCAAATTTAGGAAGAGAGTCTAATTTGGAAGTTGTTTTATATTTATTCCTTCAGTATACTATATTGCATTTAAATTTCTTACCAACTTTCCATTTTTATTATTATACTAAAGGCCCGGTGCATGAATTCATGCACTGGTGTGGGGGGGGGTGATCAGGAGTGGGGCGGGTGGGGGGGCATGAGCGGTTGTCCAACCAGCCCCGCCTCCTGGTCAAAATCCTTGTCAAAGGGACAATTTGCATATTAGCCTTTTATCATATAGGATTCTTAGAAGTGTGGTAGGTAACATAGGTATAAACAGAAATATTGGGCATAAATCATACATATTACAGAGTATAGCAGTCAGTGATTTGTTAGTAAATGTTTAACAATAGATTCTTGAAGGAATGAAAAATGCAAATTGCAGCATCTTTCTATTTCCATAGTGTTTATACTCCTACCATGGCTGATTTCAAGCTACTACCAAGATATTATGGACTGCCCAGTGTTTGTTGATTGGGAAAGATGTGTACAAGCAGCTCTCATGGGCTGCCACTACCCTCATTGACTATCCTCCCATCTAGAACATCTTGTTTAAATTAGTTACACATTGGGCTTTCTTCATAGTTTCTATTTTCCCCTTGATGACCTTTATTTATGAGTAATTTACATACATAAATTACATCCTTTTAAAGTGTACAATTCAATTATTTTGGCAATTGTATAGACCCATGAAACCACCAACTGCCCTAAAGATACATCACCTCCATTGTGCCCCATTGCAGGACACCCCTTACTCCATTTCTGGCAACCACTGATGGGCTTTTTGGCCCCACAGATTAGTTTACAGGTTACATAAATGTAATGATATAGTAAGTACTTAACGTGTCTACCTTCTTTCACACGGGATAATGATTTTGAGATTTATCCATGTTGCAGTGTATAGCAATTAGTTCATATTGCTGAAAGGTATTCCATTGCATGAATATGCAACAGTCTATCTTCACAGTTGAACTGTTGCTAGGGTTTAGCTATTGGAAATAAAGCTGTTATGAACAAAAACTGTAAATCTCCGTGGAGACCTATGAATTATGTCTTTACTTCTATTATGTCTAAATACTATTTAAGAGTATAATGGCTGGAAAGTGTATATTAGACGTTTTATAAAATTTCCCAAAGTTTACAAAGTCGTCATACCATTTAGGTTCCCACCAGTAGTCTCTCTTTTTAATTTTAGCTGTACTAAAGGGTGGATAATATTGTAGTATCTCATGTGGTTCTAATAGTATTTCCTTAATGATTAATGATGTTGATTATTTATCTATGTGCTTATTAACCACTTATAGATATTATTTTCTGAAGTGTGTTTTCAACTTGTTTGTCCATTTAAAAAATCAAGTTACAGTCTTATTGAGTTGTAAGAATTTTTATGTATTTTGCATAATAATAATAACATTTACTTTTCATTATTCATCAAAAAGTAAATGAATATTAGGTGCTGTTTAAACTGAATTATGGAGAAATAATAATCCCATACATTCAAAAGTACTTTTCTGGCATAATTATATACCTTTTTTAAATTTTGATAAGTACAACAGTCCTCTGAGGAAAGTAGGGTAGTTATAATTATCCTAATTTTCCAAATAGTTAAACTGTCAGGTAGGCAGTAGAGCACTTGTTAAGTATGTGGGATTTGGGACTAGACCACCTAAGTTCAAATTATTACTCACTGTTTACTAGCTGAGGAACCTTGGGCAAATTAATTGAGAATATTTAAAACTCAGTTTTCTCACTGGTAAAATGTGAGGAATAATAGTGCTTAAATTAACATCATTGTAAAGACTTAATGAGCTGTTTGTAATATTATAAGTTTGTACAAACTATAATTAAAAGAAGAACATAAGTGGTAGAAGCTGTCCAAACAGATCAACACAGAGAATTAAAAGCAAGGATGACAATATGTATTCTGTTGAGGAAATCATAAGGTGGAATACAAGAGCTTCTAGCTTCTAGTAATTGTTTTTATCACCAGACAGGAAACCCATCTGAAGATACAGTCAAAATAAAGGGAGGCAGTGTCAAAGAGTGTAGAGCAAGATATTCCTACAGATATGTTTAGCCCAACTGGATTTAACCATCCTGGAGTCTAGATCACTCCACACTGTCCATAAAGATTCACTACATTTACTAGCCTTGATTCAGTGTACTTTGGAGAGCAGAAGGGCCAAGAGAGGACGATCCTGTGAAGATGTGGTGCAGAAGTGTGACACATACAAGAGGGATATTGATGTGATCTTAAAACAAAATCTGGTGAAAGTTGTACGTGATTAGTTTTTTACTAGATCTAACTTGTCCTTACCACCAGACACATAAGTCAATTCTGTTTAACACAATGTGTGCCTTGCACTGCAGCACACACATATATACTTTCTGCTGGGCTGGGAGTCTATCTGGACAGTGTTGTGCTGTACATCAGTACTGTTATCATTGTCTCTCTGAAAGGAAACCCTTCCCAGTGTTCATATTCATTATTCCCATGGAGAGTTATAGTGTTTGCTGACAGATTGACCTATTTTGATCTCCATTTGAAAGAATTTTGATTGGCCCTAACCGGTGTGGCTCAGTGGACAGAGCGTCGGCCTGCGGAATGAAGGGTCCCTGGTTCGATTTCAGTCAAGGGCATGTACCTTGGTTGCGGGCATATCCCCAGTGAGGGGTGTGCAGGAGGCAGCTGATCGATGTTCCTCTCTCATCGATGTTTCTAACTCTCTATCCCTCTCCCTTCCTCGCTGTAAAAAATCAATAAAATATATTTTTAAAAAAGAATTTTGATTGAAAGAGATGAAAACTTAGGCATGCAGCCGGAGGAAAGAGTGAAGACATTAACAGATAAATGTGTAAGAAACAGAAAATCTTCCATTTTGGTTGGTACCTATGGGTGAATAGGTAAGTATCAAGAGTAGAAAAGAGTAGTTGAGGCTAAAAGGTAGAGAGCCCAGGATGACAGGCAGGTTGAGGAGCCTGGCCTTCTCTCCCTGAATGAGGGAGAGTTAGGGAGTGGTCTTGCGCAAGGCAGTGCCCTCTTCATAGCTGTGAGACAGAGTAGAATTGCTTAATGGGGAGAATCAGACAAGACAGAACCACAAAGAAGTTCTGACAATAGTTTAAATAGTAAACTTAGTGTCACAGAAGTATGAAGCATCTTGGGGAATGAAACCTGTACACCTTGTAATGTGATTGGTTGTTGGGAGAGTTTGGACCAAGAACAAGAGGAGTTTCTGCTGCCATTCACAGAGAAAGAACCTGCAAAAAGAGGAGGAAACAGGTTGTTTGTTTGTTTGTGTAGGGAGGTTATGAATGATAATAACTTAATTGTGGACCTTTTGACATGAAAGTACAGAATGTTACCCAAGTAGCAGGCAATTGAAAATGAATACCTGGGTCAAAAGAGAGACAAGCACCAGAATAGAAAATTAGGAACCATAGACATGGAGGCTAAATTTTAAAAACCAATGAAGTGAGCAAACTATTTCCCACGGGCCACCTGTTTATCACCACTATGGAACTTTTTATTTTCAAATGATCCCAGGTTCACATGTATTAAAATAGTGCAGAGATCCCATATAACCTTTTAACAATTTCTTGCAATAATAGCACCTTATAGAACTTTAGTAAAATATCATAACCAAAATAATAACAATCTAATAACCTTTGAAAGGGCCTCTGAAAGCCCCTATTTCTTTCTTGCTCTTGCCAGACTACATCAGCTTGCAACACTGATGTCAGGTTCTCTGGGTGCATTCACATACCGAGGAGTATCCACATAATTTCTATATCCTGTAGCCTTACGACCAAACAGTACCATTATGTCCTCTTCATCCATCTCCATCTTCTCTAGAATCTTCTTTCAATTCACTGTTACTTTGCAGAGAGGTCTATGTGCTATTTTGCTATTTTGTGTTTTTGCCACACCCACACCTGATTTCTTCACAAGCCTCTCACAGTTTCTTTTTCAGGATTCCTGTTCACAGTTTGTATAACCTGTGGTTAACATCAGATGGCCCAATATACAAAGGTACAGAGAACAAAATAGAACATTAATCTATTGACCATTAAATAGGGTACTTAAGGGCTAACATGGCAACTGAAAGCTCTCCAAAGGGCTTGCCGGTCCACTGAGGGTGACATCAGACACATTTGGCAGATGGCCAAACACTAAGAACTGAGCAGGCATTTTGTTTGCCTTTCTCCCTCCTTTATTCATTTAATAGATTTCAAAAAGCATATGAATGATTAATTCAGTCTCAAGTGGCTGGCTGTGATCTAATTCACTGAGGCTGTCTGCAAAACAAAAGAGAAACAAAATCAGAAGGATTTGGGGATCCTAGCAAGGCTAAAATAAAAACACACACACACATTTGTTTGATTTCTCCCTTTGTTTTCCCACTTAGTAATATTAGCAATATCTGTACTAGTTAAACAGATCTTCAAATACCTTGAAAATGAAAAGAAGATGATGGTAACAAAAAATGGTGGTGGTTCTCAGAATACTCAAAACATTTCCTCTTAGTCAGGTAAAACCACTGACTTTGTTCTTTGGAACATTATCAAGACCATCAAAGCCATTTTATCATCATTCTCACTTCTAGTCTCTACTGTCTGATTTTCTAGCAATGATTAATAGGGTTCGTAATACCAATTCTAATACGTATTAGGTATGGCAATGGTAATGACATGTGTGTCTTGGAAAAGAGGTTTATATACTAGTAAAAGCAACTATATTTTTCCTTTTTCCCCTCTTCTTTTCTTTCTTCTTTCTCTTTCTTTTCTCCCTCTCCTTCCTTTCTTCCATGCTCACACGTGCCTGTGCATGAGTGTGTGTGTGTGTGTGTGTTCAGAGAAAAGTAGACATACTAAGATGATTTTGTGCTGCCATCACCCCATGCTAAACCAGCCTATAAACTCATGAATATGGGGCTGTAAAGAGACACATATATTTTGAACTGGGAGGAGACAGACAAAAGAAAATACTGAATGACCCAGTTTTAAGCTTCACCTTATCTGTTATGAAAGTAGTTAAGAGGATGAAACTACAGTTTAAGAACAAATAGCAAATGACACTGGCTGAGAAGGTTATTAAAAAGCAGTTATTAGATATAAAAGGGTATATAGTCAGACAGCTTATATAACAGTTTCAATATTATTGTGTATTTTATTTTCAGTTTCTAAGAATTTATTACCCACATTTTTCTGGCTTATAAATAATTTAATTTTGATTACTTAAAAGTTTGATGGTAAATTGAATCAGTTATGCAAATTCATTAAACATTTGAAATATATTATTGATAGTTCCTTTTTTACCAGTTTGAGAAATTAAGTAGAAAAAAACATACTTTTATATTTAAATTAGAAGACTCTAAGCCCCATTCCTCTTTTTCTGGGCTTCTTACTAGACCCTCAAGGTATTTATAAGGGCTTGAGAGTCAGTGTCTTCACATGCTAGCCCTCACTCAGCTGCCTGCCTGGAGGACAGGAACTGAATATGCCCTGATGAAGCTATTTTCAAGACAGAATAAACACAAACTTTCAGTACTCCTCTTGAATTTCTGGTGAGCTATTAACATTTTGCATTAAACACCACCTTCTCATTACCATTATAAACATTCCCATAAGATATGGGGGCATCTAGCATTTGCCTCAGAGGTAGCATTTAAATCCATCAATGTTTTCCCCAACATCCAGCATTTCTACATTTTATACAACCACTAAATCTAAGTCAGTATCCTACATAGGAGGGGTATTCTACCTACAAAAGGGAAAATATTAAAGGAGTCAGTATAATTTATTGATAAGAATTTATAGGATTTTAAGAAAAACAAGACTTAAAAGCATAATGTGGAAGCCAGTTTAGGAGACCTGATTATAAGCATATCTGTCCATCAGGAATCTTGTGCTGTACCTAGTTTCATTGAACTTGGAAGAAATTCCACTTATTTTTGGAGAGGTCATTCCTGTAGGCAGTCCACCTCCCAAAGATGGCTCCTAACCACATGGTGTGCTCCATTGTGTTAACAACTTGTTCCATTTCAAATTGTACTAATTTTGAATGAGAGGCAGAGCAACCATTGATGCTATTGTGGGGACTCTAAAAAAATGGTCAGTATTTATAAATACGGGGCACTGATATTTGTAAGAATATCCTGGAGGAGTACGTTGTCAAGACAAAAGAAAGTGAACCGGTATTTTTGGCTGTGGCTGGAATGTTAAGCAATGATCAACCAGAGTGTCTGAGCCTTTTCCATGACTGAGGAGCCTGTGTCATTTGAGGCGAGGAATGCCTTGCTTAGCCTCTGAAAGACCCTTGCTGACTATCATTTTCATTGGCCTGTACTGGTGGTATATTTTCACGGAGTTTGGCAAGAGGGCAAGGGGACTGGGAGCAGGGTAGAGTTCATTAGCAGATACTAAAATGGCCATCATCTCTCCCTCTATTACTTCTGGAATTGGATGGCAACACCATCGTCATGATATAATATCTGAGGAAGCTCACCGCTGTGGAGGAAGCACAATCTTGTGTTTTCTGGTGTTACATCACAAAATTGAATTGTCCATCCAGTACATAAATTGTGGAGGCATTTGCACTTGGACTGCCTGTGTGTCTGCACCAACCTCTGAGCCAGTCAGTGATTCTGGAGTCTCAGGAAGTGGTCAGCTAGAATCCTTCCCAGGGACTCTTTATCCCTCTTTTCCTCTGTCTTATAGATAGTCTTCACACTTCACTGATATCTCCTCTGTCTTATACCAACTAATCAGGCCTTTGGTGAACATCTGGTGGGTCCATCTCCATTTCCTAGGTGTGCATGTGTGCATCTGTGAGTGCGGTTTAGCAGGGGCCATGGTTCAAAATTTGTCGCAGAGGAGCTCAGTGCTTTCTAGTGACTCTCTCTAAGGCAGCGGTTCTCAACCTTCTGGCCCTTTAAATACAGTTCCTCATGTTGTGACCCAACCATAAAATTACTTTCATTGCTACTTCATAACTGTAATGTTGCTACTGTTATGAATCATAATGTAAATATCTGATATGCAGGATGGTCTTATGCAACCCCTGTGAAAGGGTCGTTCGACCGTCAAAGGGCTCACGACCCACAGGTTGAGAACCGCTGCTCTAAGGCCATTATTAATAATCTAGGAAGTCAATTTAGGTTTTCTTAGTCCCTGTAAATCTCCCATTTCTCAGGACTTCATGGACTAGTTTCCATGAACAGCAATGGGCCATTCCAATAACTAGCCACCCCCAGACTTATCCTATCTACAAACTGTGACTTTGATCATTAATCCTTTTATTTATACTAAAAGTCCATGATGTGTCCTTGGTAAGATGCCTAATACCAACTGTCATGGGAACAAGGGGAAAGAGCCAAGGAACACACCCACAAAACCTGCTGTAGCAGTGTCTTCAGGTAAAATCAGAGGCAAGAGAAGTACTACTAGCAAATATATGAGACCCTATTGCCTGCACTTGCTAGGTAGGGTTGGGCAGATATATTTAACAAGATAAGCCTCAAGCTTCAGGCATGAGATCTTAACCCTTGGGCTGTAAACTTTTAAGTTTTATGACAAAAACACCAGCCAATACTGGTGCGATGAAGGGGCAAGATATGATAATCACACAGCCTAGTAATATCATGTTTTTGACCATATCGTGTCAGTTCAACTTTCCTGGTTGAGGGTGAGAACAAGCCTCCCTGCCCCACCCCCCAACCCCCAACATAATCAAAGGACTAGTCTCAAGCCTTGCAGTTCTTTTTTATTTTATTTTATTTTATAATATATTTTATTGATTTTTTAGAGAGGAAGGGAGAGGGATAGAGAGTTAGAAACATCGATGAGATAGAAACATTGATCAGCTGCCTCCTGCACACCCCCTACTGGGGATGTGCCCCCAACCAAGGTGCATGCCCTTGACCGGAATCAAACCTGGGACTCTTGAGTCCGCAGGCTGATGCTCTATCCACTGAGCCAAACCGGTTAGGGCAAGCCTTGCAGTTCTTGCAGTTGCTAATGTATGATATGAAAAGGTAGTAGCAGAATTTATCAGTATCCATGGTTGAGGAAGCAACTGTCATATTTTTTCCAGTATGATCAAAGGTGGATTGAGATCCAGACCACCATCAATTGCTATAAGCACTGGGGTTCACCCAGTGTCTGTGGAATTTTAGGAGGCCAGTTTGCAAGGGATTTATCTTGAATAGATTAACCCTTATCTCTCAGAAGGCTTAAGGCAGATATTGCAAATGTCTTCAAAGTTCAACCAAGTTACTTAAATGAATGAAGTGAAATATAGTAAAAGAGGCTTAGCTCTATGGTGAACTAGACAAGAGCCACCCAAACGAGGAAGCTATTGCCCTGTGGTATTGCCATATCATCATTTTATTAAGAAAACACGAAAAATTACAACTATGGATTTTTACATGAAGTGTGATTATTTTTACACACACACACACACAAATAACCCTCTTTAGATGGGCTAGAGTGTTTAGATCAATAGTTCTCTACCTCCAATAACATATAGCTTGTTATAAAGTTCCAAAACACTTAAACAGGAGAGGGGAGGGAATAAGGAGAATTCAGGCTAAGACTTGTTTCCACTTCTCCAGACGACTGTCCCTTTAAGATATTGCTTGAGAAAGCACTATGTCACTCTATTTGAGTAGGCCTCTCTAAAGCCTAATCAGCATCTACTAATCCTGTAAATCTGTCTGTTTCTTTGAGGAATGGCTTTATACCTCTTTATACTGCTGCCAAGATTCCCTATGATATTTTAAAGATATTATTTGCTGCCTTCTTGTAGCCTTTGTGTGTGTTTTTATGCTACTATAAACATGAACATGGGACAAAAGAATTTGTTTAGATAAAGTTCTGCCCTCTGGAGCTAAGTCTGGAGTGTTATTACAAAATACCATGAATAATGTCATCTCATCCTTAAGATGGAAGAAGAGGGTGTGGTGGTGGGCGTGATTGAGTGGCAGCTCAATCTCTTCTCATCAGTTTACCAGTTTCTTAGGAGTTGTCTTGGGGATCAAGCAGAAAAATACTTTTGGAGAGCAAAAAATAGAACCCAGAATTAAACCACGGGGTTTGAAGTGTTGCGTTACTTGCCAAATCATCAATAATATTTTTTATTTTTATTTTCAATTATACAAAATAAAAGAGAATACAAGATAGAAATAGGCATAGGAAAATAAAAAGTGCAAGCTCCTTTAAAGAAAACATGGAATAGAAAAATGAGTGAAATCAGATGGAGATGGGAATTCAGGGATCATTACCTTGAAACAGGAGGTGTTATGAATTCAGGGATCATTACCTTGAAGTGGGGAAAAGAAAGAGAGAGTTGAGAAAAAGAAAACGTGATATTGTCTACCATAAAACACTGTAAACTGTTCAGTCAAGAATTAGTCCCAGACATCTGCAGGATCATAAAATCATTCATTTCAGGATGGGGTGGGGAAGGGTGGGCTCATATTGGAATTTATGGTCTTCTCTTTTTGGGCTCTGAATGAACCAACCTTAGTCAGGTGAAATTAAATTATTTAATTGTTCAAGTAATCAACAAAAATACTTTGAGGCCTCCTAGGTCCCCACATAATGCTTGGCCCTCAGGTTAAAAACAAAACAACAAAAACATATATGAACATGGAGGAATGGAACAGAGTGCGGAATCTCAGAGGGAAAGCAGGGGAGGGTGGGTGAGCGGGAGCTAATCAACCTATGGACACAGACAACAGAGTGCTGAAGGCCTGGGGCAGGGATGGGGGAATGGGAGTGGACTGGAAGGGGTTAATGGGGGAAAAAGGGGACATATGTAATACTTTCAACAATAAAAAAATTATTTAAAAATAAAAAAAAATAAATAAAAACATATATGCTATATCCTCTGTCTTCAGGGGGTTTGCAAGCTACTTGTATGTAGTGATCTCTTTACTGAAACTATGCAAGGGAATCTATGTATATATAAAAGCCTAATATGCAGTGTCCCCTCTGGAGTTTGATCACTCGCTATGGTGTGTGCTAACCACCAGGGGGCAGCATGGAATGAAGGAACGACCAGGCTGGCAGCTGGCAGCTGCTAGGGTCCCCACCTGTGCATGAATTTGGTGTACTGGGCCTCTAGTTAGTATATATATTAGATGTGCAAGACAGGAAATGGTCAGCTATGGCTTTTATCCTGAGTCAGTATTTCTGTGTTTCTGAATCTTGTCAACACAATGAGATGTATGTGTGTACACAGTGGTGGTGGTGGGACAAGGAGTATTTAGGAAGGGAAACATTTAAATTAAGTACATTGAAAAAAATCATAGAGAAGGAAATTGTTGGGTGTGTGTTGTTATTTTTGGTCTGCTAGAGTAGCAGGCTACTCAAGATAGTTCTGTCCTGCCCTACCAGTGTGGCTCAGTGCTTGTGCATCAACTTATGACCTAGGAGCTTAGCATTTGATACCTGGTCAGGGGACATGCGTGGGTTTCGGGCTCAATCCTCAGTGGGGGCCATGCAGGAGGTTCCCAGTGATTCTCTCTCATCATTGATGTTTCTCTCTCTCCCTCTCCCTTCCTCTCTGAAGTCAATAAAAAATACATATTTTAAGAAAAATATAGTTCTGTCCTTTTAAAAACTATGGAAGCAGAGGAGCAGCTATTCTCATTGCACAAGCATGCAGCCAGCATGAGAGAAGAGATAGATTTGAACAAATAGTTCAGTCACAGAAACACATGATGGTTCAGGGTGACCAGGGTTGTCAGGGAGAAGAGAGGTGAAAGATCTGGATAAACAGTGACTTTGCGACCTAGAGAGAGCCTATGAAATGACTTGAGCTCTTTTGTTAGGGGCGAGATGGAGAAACAGAGCGAACTGCTTGGCTAGTAGCTACAGCCCGACATGATAACAAATAGAGAGGGGAAATAAGCTGTCACACTTTCTCACTGTGAATGGATATACAGGAAGCAAATATATGGAAGAGAGAAATCAGAAATTCAATGAACATGACCCAGAACAAAGCAAATAAACCAACAAAACTGGCAATGACAGCAGACAATTTTTCTCATTAGAATGGGAAAAGCCTTGGCATGAAATGGCTAGAATGCAGTGGAGTCGAAGGGACTCTGTAAGACCAGGAGGATTAATGGAAAGGAACATGCACACTGAACTGGCAGAGGCATGGAGACTGCTGGGAGTGGAAGAGCGTTCCGAGCTCCGAGCTCAACAAGACACCCAGGGTGCTGAGTGAAACCTGGCCTGCAGAAGCCCTGACTCTCAATCTGGTCCTGCCCCTTTTACATATTTCTCTCTTAAACAATTCCTTTCTGGTGCATATTACTATCTTCTAACATCATGTGTAACTTTTTCTCCTGAAGGGTCTGTAGAGTTTGGAATTGTAGTGCTTGACCTTCACAATGTTTGTGCAGGGAGTGGGGGGATTGGGGCTATGCAATCTCCTGTTGCCTTATTGCCTCAGTCATTTGCACTGGATTGCAGGGGCGGGGTATGGAAAGCATGTTCCCTTATGCCAGGAAACCTGAAAATTACAGAATCAAAAAAGTCTACAAAACCTGAGTGTGGGAGCTACTAACCTCAGGATTTTCAAGGGCCCAGAAGATCACCAGAAAAAATAAACCCAGACATGGAGCAGAGTTTACCATCCCTTATTTCCTCCGCTGGGATAAGGGTAATAATGTGAAGATATGTTGGTGGGTGGGAAGATTTAACCAGTAGAGGACTGTGAACAGTATTGTAGTCTGGAGAGGCTGGGCCCACATACATGTGAAAGCGTCCTCCTTTGACACACATCATGAGATCAAAACATCTGGTAGAATTCTACAGGCAAAATGTCCTCTGTTTCCCATCCATTGCACCCAATTACCCCCACCCCCACCCCGGAAGACCCCCATGGACTGAAAGCACCAGGGCATCGATCTAGCTCTTAGCTACAGGATCACTAGCAATTCCTGCCGGAAAGATGCTGACAAATAAAATTTTGGAGCTATATCTATAATAATTTGGAATGTTGGGGGATTTAGTAAATTTGTATGCACTTTGGTTATTTTAAAATGATGTCTTTATTTCTCAACTCCCAAATAAGAAACATTGCTACATAAAATTTAGGGTAGAAGTACAGGGATTCATAAAGAGTCAACATAATATTTAGTCACATCATGCTAACTAAAACCTCTGAGTGCTAGAAGGGACAGTTAATAAAATTGATGTCTCTATAGATATTATATTTGATTAAAAATACTTCTATCAGACAGAGATGAATAGCTCGGCTAGGGTAGGGATATTTTTTAAATGTTGTATATGATTATGAATTAACTATTAAAGTATTCCTCTGAGCAGTCAAAACTGGCCACTAGCAATTTAAAATCCTGAAATCCAGAACAAGATAAAAATACCAAGAGTTGTCAGTGGCAAGCCCAAAGGAATGTGGTCAAAACCAGGTGACTCATACGGACTGGAGTTAGATGCTGAGGATGCCGACATTAACAAGATTGAAGCTTGGAATCAAGTGAGAATGAAAAGATAATTCAGTAATGAGACTCTTGAGCTGATAGAAAATCCAGGTATTTTTAAAGAATTGTTGCAGAGCCATCAACTCAGTTTCCTGAAGATGTGCTTGGACGTGGTTTGCAGGAGCATTCTTTTTGGTGAGGGCTGAAGGTCTCTTTTTATTTTTTTAAATATATTTTTATTGATTTCAGAGAGGAAGGGAGAGGGGGAGAGAGAGAAACATCAATGATGAGAGAGAATCATTAATCAGCTGTCTTGTGCACGCCCCCTACTGACGATAGAGCCCGTAACCTGGATTTGTGCTATTAACTGGAATCGAACCTGGGACTTCTCAGTCTGTCCACTGAGCCAGACCAAATAGGGTGGGCTGCAGGTCTCTTAAATCTCCCCTCCTTCTCTACACTCCTGTGCGGGTCTCCACATAGTACATACAGGTTCACTTACTCACAGCCCTTCTTCAGAAAAGCCTCCTCACCCAACATCTTCTTTAAGGGCTGCTACCATGACTCTTGCATTTCGGTCTCTCCATTGCACAGAATTATGAATTAGCACAAATTTTAGTAAAATTATAAGTTGTTTAAATCATAATTTAAAGCAATTGGCATGGTTTGACACTCCTGCCTCCCTCCTCCCACTCAGCCTCAATGTGCCACCCACATAACTTTTAAAAAGTCACACAAAGAATTTGCTAAGTACCTCATAGTGCCAAACTATTAAGCATGTTTTCTCTAATTAAGAGGAGAAAATTATTTTAAAACACTTTAGCATAAACATTAATATGCTCCATACGACTGCAAACATTAGCTCACGCTATAAGAAAAATAAGCAAAGGCAGTTTTGAATTAGAGATTGGTAAACTCCCAAAATAGATTGACTAGAAACAGGATTCATCCAGGCCTGGACAGCACACGTGGCCCACTCTCCTTTCTCCTTTGATGCAGAACTCCATGTCTGACATCTCTTAGCACGTGGCTGGCCCTGACTTGCAGGTGTGTTAATGCGGTGCTCAGTACAGCTCTTCAATAAGGCATTTGGTGTTTTGGGTTTCTTTACCTTCAATTGGTTCATAAATTGGTTCATCTACACATATTTTTATTTTAACTAGCCATTGCCTGGCATCTAATTGTTTCAGGTGTGTGTGTGTGTGTGTGTGTGTGTGTGTGTGTGTGTGTGTTTAAACTTCCCATGACATCATATACTGCTTATTGGCATGGTTCACCCACATCTTCACCCTCTCCAGTTCACCAACAGTAGCAAAGAGAAACAGCAGAGTAAAGAGCGTAAATGCTGGAGTCAGGCATCAGTCTGGTTTTGAATCTTGGCTACACTGCTTGCTAGGTTTGTTACCCATAGAGGCTATTCACCATTATCTTCGCATTAGTTGTTGTGATGAGTAAATAATTTAACCTTAAACAATGTCTGACGCTCCTAGGGTGAGGTAAGTGAGGCATTTGCCTTGGGGGCATAATTTAAGAGGATACCAAAAATCTCAGTAATCAAGTTAAGTGATATTCTAATGTTTTGAAAACTCAAGAAGTCAGTGGTTGTTGACTTGTTGATTTTAGTCCACAGCGGAATGCTCAGGATCCAGTTTTTTTTTTTTTTCAGGGTCTAAAAGACAAGAATTCTGACACAGGCATTTACAGCTATCTTGCAAAGCACATACATTTATCAGCCCTGAAAAACATTGGTAACAGTGAAAAGTAAAAGATCATCTTCACAATTATTAAGTCAGCGGTTCCATGTAGACCTCAGCCACATGTGGAGTCACTGGGAATGCTCAGATGTGGCTTGTGTTATATTTTTGAACCCCCTTTAAATTAGTGCATACAAACAAATCCTCAGCTGCTCCCATGTAATGGTGCTTGCTTTTTCATATTTGTAAATGAAATCTTATAAAATTCTACCCTGGCAATTTTTCTATTTTTTTCCCCAAGAAAGTGCTAAATTGCAGACAATGACAATGAGAGGTGCTGTGATCGCTGGGCACGTATCTAGCATCCCGAATTATCAACTGGCAATGGCATAGCAGCAAGTGTTCTGTTTCTTTTTTGACTTTGGAATGTGTAGCTGTTTGGAAGATAAGAATGCCCCTCCCAGGCCTTCCAGACTCCCCAAGACAAATTGCCTTTTCCCCTCTCCCTCCTTCCAGGAAAATTAAATGAAGACAGCTAACGAGCAGTTTTATTTTCTTTCAGCAAAGGTCAGCAATCCCACAGCAGCAAATTAATCCCAATTAGTAATGATATTTTGTCTTGATAAATGATGACACATTTGATTTGCTGTGTTTCCAGGATGCAGGCGGCAAATGTTAATGATTTGGTTTGCTGGGAATTTATACTCTTGCTCATTTCCCATTTGCTGATCAGTTGCGGCTCGTGAGGACTTGGCTGCTTCAACTAATGAACTGAGGGCCTCGCAGGAATAATGGCGTGTTCTGCAGGCCTCATTTTCTTTTCATGCCATCTGTAGAAATGCAGGTTCCTCTCAGAAAATATCTCTGTCAGCCAGGAAGGAGCAATTATGATTGTATCAATGTCACTTGTAATTTGTATTTCACTTGTTTAATGGCAGCTCCAATAAATGAAGCTTTCTGTAGAGAACAACTAATTATAGTAAATTCAGCATTTGTGTGTGTGTATAGGAAAGAGAGAATTAATGAATAGAAACATACCTAGTCTTTCCTCATTTCCTTAAAATATTCTGATAGCAGTGATATGGGTTACATAGTGATTTCTCTGCCCAGCTGGTATGGTTTTAAATTAGATGGATGAGGATATATTCTTGAGGTCTTCATAACTGTACCTGCCATCCTTTTGTTTGCAATAAATGCAGACATAAATCAAATGTTCCCGCCTTTTCACCATTCAGGACTTTAGAGGTTGAGGGAGGCACTGTGACTCCTAACAAAGGCCATGGCCATCGGGGCTGTCCCCCAAGGCTGTGCAGGTGGAGCTGTAGGCATTCTGGCAACACCACCTGCCTTCCAAACATCACCAAAGAGTCAACCAACAGGAGCCCAGGGGGAAGGTTGGCTCTCCCATCTTTGAAAGGCTGTGTGCTTTTCACACATCAGATATAATCTTTGCTACAGAAAATTGCTGTGATTGGCTGCAACTCCAGGCGGCTGATCTCTTAGTTGTTTACATAACACTGTGAGAATGAAATATGAGGGATCATTACCCATCTTCATTTAAGAGCTGGAAATGTTAGAAGCCCTATTAGAATATCCTTCAGGGGAGTGAATGTTTTCCTCTCATTCTTAATCATTGTTCTTAGTATCAACTAATAGAAAATCAATAAACCTCACTCTTCTTGCATAAGGGGACACTTGTTGTTATGGTAAACTCCTGGATGCATCCTCCATTCTCCTTTCCTTCCCCGAGGCTTCTGTCCCACCACTCTATCCCTGACCTGATTGGTTTTTCTTTCTGGGATGGGGTTGACATTCTCTGCTCTCATTGGGACGCAAATGGTTGATTACATTTGACTATGGTTTCAAAGCCTGATGGTTTAGATTGGTGCAGGGAAGGGTATTTACAATTTATTTTTTTTGGCAGAAAATTTGCCTATTTCAGTAATGTGCCCTGCTTTTCAGGCACAGGTGAAAATTATTTTTCCTCATATTGTCCTCAAAGTTTCCAGTAGAATAGCATTTCCCCCTTTTAGTCCAGGTCTGGGGAGCAGATATCAAAATGGAATTCAATGTGCAAAGATTTTATAAGGAAAATGCCTATGTGAACAGAAATGGGAAGGGAGCCACAGAAGGATAGGAGCCCCCTTGGTGGTTGTAATGCTAGTGTTTTCAAGTTTCTCTCACAGTGAACAAGATACTTCCTCCCACTTCACTGCTGTTTCTCAGTGAGGCATTGAATCTAGAGCTACTTCTCCATGGGAACACCCCATGTTCTACAGGACAAGGGCAGAGAGGGGGACAGGAGGTTAAAACAAGTAATAATCCTTTTAATCCTTAACCCTTGGTTTGGGATATAAATTTATATTTTACTTTTAGATACATTATTGATTTAGGCTATGATAACAGAAGATGAAGTCCATATTATTGTTGTCAAAATGTATAACCTGAGTTAACCCATGAGGAAACATCAAAAACCCTGTTGAGGGATATTGACAAAATAACTGGACTGTACTCTTCAAAGATGTTATGGTCATGAAAGACAAAGATTGAGGAGCTGTCTAGCTTAAATGAGATTTATGAGATTTGACAGCTAAGATCCTGGGTTGGATACTAGACATAAAAAAGGTCCTCTAAGGGAATTTTAGGATATTTGAAAAAAAAATCTCTTAGGTTAGATCATTCATTTCCTGATTTTAAAGCTGTTTGTAGATGCAAAAGGATGTCCTTGTTTGAAGGAAAAACAGACTGAATTACTTGGGAAGAAAGGAGCATCATGTCTGTAACCTACTTTCAAATGGTTCAGGAAAAAAGTTACATACACACATGAACATAGAACGATGGAGCAAATGTAATACAGAAAAAAATTTATATTTGGGAAATCTGGTTGAATAGCACACAGTTTATGGTCATTTGTTGTACATAATACATATGTAAAGAGCTAAAGTTGACTTTTTGTTTTGATGAAAAAGAAAATACTGTTTAGTACCTATCTCATTTCTTATTTTCTTTCTCCCTTCTTCTGCCAACATTTTTAGGGCAGCATCCCAGGCAACAGGATGTGAAGTGTTATATAGAGACCAGCCTACTGTATCATTAAGTCAGTGTAATAGACATATACATGTCCAAACCAATTTTGCTAGGCTGCACTGGCTGGGAGATGCACGCAGTGCAATGGCCCCTGTGTCATGGTTCATTATCGCTGGTCTTAGAGACCTCCAAGGGAGTCTCCCTCTTTCCTTGCTCCTTCTGAATGACAATGGTTGTGCTATTCTTTAATTCAGCCACATAAAGAAAGAATAAAGAAATCATATTCAAACTATATGTAGAGATTGTATAATTCATAGCTTATGAAGAGTAGAAAAGCAAATAACAATGAAGACTAAGAGTTCCACTATATGCACTTAAATATATTAAAGAGGAATTAAATATGTCTGGATTTTGCATGTAGGTGTGGGGATAAATGAGGAAGAAAAGCTTTAAAGAAAAAGGGGTTATCTGAGTGGAAATTGGAACCCAAAATGTGTATATAAGAACTGCAGCGACATTACCAAAGGTTGTTTGGAAATGCTACTTCTAAAAATAACCTTAATCATATTGACATGGGGGAAAAATGACATAAAAAGTGATTAAATCAAAATAAGGCAGTTTATGCCATGAAGGAACGTGAGCTATAATGATTTCAAAAGCAGATGTTATAAATAAAAAAATTGCATAACTTTTTAACTGCATGTTAAATTTAAGAAAAATGGGAAGTATATAAGAAGCCTATGGTAATTTGCAAAATATAGATCAAACAGTTTAGCAAAATAACTCTATTATATCTTAGTATTCGACAATCTGGGAGGCAAGTGTGGTTTAGTGATGGTCAAGTGTGAGTACCAAGGCCACCATTTCCTTCTGTTAGAAGACTAGTAAGGACTTTATGGAGTGAAGAATCAAAAAGTCTGGTAACAGACCCCTGTTATGATCTTACTAGAGGCCCAGTGCACAAAATTTGTGCACTGGTGGGGAGGTACCTCAGCACGGCCTGCACCCTCTCACAGTCCGGGACCCCTCAGGGGATGTCTGTCTCCCATGGGAGCAGGCCTAAACTGGCAGGCAGACATTTCTCTCACAGTCTGGGAGCCCTCACTCCTTACCGCCCGCCTGCTTGCTGCTCCTTAGTGCTGCCACAGAGGCAGGAGAGCCTCCTGCCACCGCCACTGTGCTCAACAGCCATGAGCCCAGCTTCTGGCTGAGCAGTCCTCCCCCTGTGGGAGTGCACTGATCACCATGGGGCAGCTCCAACATTGAGGGTCTGCCCCCTGGTGGTCAGTGAGCATCATAGCGATCAGTCATTCTGGTCATTCTGCAGTAATGGTTGCTTAGGCTTTTATTATATAGACTAGAGGCCCGGTGCACAAAAATTTGTGCACTTGGGAGGGAGGAGGGGGGTCCCTCAGTACGTCCTGTGCCCTCTCGCAGTCTGGGAACCCTCGGGAGATAACGACCTGCTGGCTTAGGATTGCTCCCGGGTGGCAGAGGGCAGGCCCAATCCTTAGGTGCAGCCCCTGGTCGGGCTCAGAGCAGGGCTGACTGGGGAGTTGGGGCGCCACCCCCTGCCATGCACAGAGCAGGGCAGATAGGGAGGTTGCGATGCCACCCTCAGTCACGCTCAGGGTAGGGCCGATTGGGGGGTTGGGGCACCGCCCCCTGTCACACTAAAGGCAGGGTCGATGGGGAGGTTGCAGCACCACCCCCTGTCATGCACAGAGCAGGGCCGATCAGGGGGTTGGGGCACCACCCTCTACCACCCAGAGAGCAGGGCGGATCAGGGGGTTGGGGTGCCGCCACTGTCACACTCAGGGCAGGGCCGATGGGGAGGTTATGGCTCTACCCTGTCACAGACAAAGCAGGGTGAATGGGGATGGGGGGGAGGGTTGGGGCACCGCACCCTGTCACACACAGAGCAGGGCCAATCAGGGGGTTGGGGTGCTGCACCCTGTTACACACACAGCTGCAGGGCGATCAGGGGGTTTGGGCGCTGTCCCCTGTCACGCTGATCCCGGTGCTGGGAGGCATATTACCCTTTTACTATATAGGATAGAGGCCTGGTGCACGGGTGGGGGCCAGCTGGTTTGCCCTGAAGGGTGTCCTGGATCAGGGTGGGGGTCCCCACTGGGGTTCCTGGCCAGCCTGGATGAGGGGATGACGGCTGTTTGCAGCTGGTCACACCTCCTTCAGGGTGGGGGTCCCCACTGGGGTGCCTGGCCAGTCTGGGTGAGGGGCTGAGAGCTGTTTACAGGCTGGTAGGTGACTGAAGCTCCCAACCGCTCCTTTTTTCCTTTTTTTTTTTTTATTCTGGGCCAGCTTTAGCTCTGAGGCTTGGCTCCAGCTCTTAGACCTCAGTTACTGAAAGCAGGTATCTGGTTTGTTTGGGTTCTATAATCGAAACACTGTTTCAACTCCAGCTCTGAGATCCCGGCTGGCTGAAAGCAGGTTTCTGGGGTTTTGTTTAGCTTCTGTATTCGTAACAATGTTTCAAACTGCAAGCTCATAGGCCGGCAGCGGCAGGCAGGGAACGTTAGATTCCTCCGTCACTGGAGCAAGCAAGCCTCATGTTCGCTTCAAGCTGCCTGGCTGCCAGCCGCCATCTTGGCTGGCAGTTAATTTGCATATCACCCCGATTAGCCAATGGGAAGGGTAGCGGAGGTACGGCTAATTACCATGTTTCTCGTTTATTAGATCAGACTAGAGGCACTAGGGGTCCCTCAGCCCGGCTTGTGCCCTCTCGCAGTCTGGGACCCCTCAGGGGATGACCACCTGCTGCTTAGGCCCGCTCCCTGGGGGATCTGGCCTAAGCTGGCAGTCAGACATCCCTCTGGCAGCCCGGGAGCCCTCAGGGGATGTCCACTTGCCAGCTAAAGCAGGTTGAAGCTGCAGTTGGACATCCTTAGCGCTGCTGAGGAGATGGGAGAGGCTCACACCACCACTGCTGTACTGGCAGCCATCAGCCTGGCTTGTGGCTGAGCAGAGCTCCCCCTGTGGGAACGCACTGGCCACCATGGGGCAGCTCCTGCATTGAGCATCTGCCCCCTGGTGGTCAGTGTGTGTCATAGTGACCAGTCATTCCCAGTCTTATTGCTCTTAGAGTCAATTTGCGTATTACCCTTTTATTATATAGGAGTGCCTGGCCAGCCTGGGTGAGTGGCTGATGGCTGTTTTCAGGCTGGCCACAGCCCCTTCAGGGTAGGGGTCCCTGCTGGGGTGCCTGGCCAGCCTGAATGAAGGTCTGATGGCTGTTTGCAGACTGACCACGGCCCCTTCAGTGTGGGGGTCCCCACTGGGGTGCCTGGCCAGTCTGGGTGAGGGGCTGATGGCTTTTTGCAGGCTGGCCACAACCCCCAGCCACCCAAGCTCCTAGTGGAGGCTGGCTGGAAGCAGGTATCTGGGATTTATTTAGCTTCTATAATTGAAATTTTGTTGCCATGAGTGGAGGCCTCAGCTGGCTCAGGGCTGGCGGGAAGCTTGGCTTCCTCCATTGCCCAGGCAACCAAGCCTCCTGCTTGCTCCAGCTCCGTGGATGCTGGCCGCCATCTTGGTTGGGTTAATTTGCCTATAGTCACTCTGATTGGTCGGTGCGTGTGGCTTAGGGCATAGCGAAGGTACTGTCAATTAGCATCTTTGTCTTTTATTACTGTAGATATGCTTGGACAAGAGGGAAATGTTCCAGAAAAGCTCAAGTGGTGATTTGGGAAATATGTCAACAAGTAGAAGATGCACTGAGTTACTTTGAGAGTTGGTTGCAAGAGACAAATTAGCATATTATCTCTGATAAATTATAGAGTTAAGATGCCAGAATTCATGCAAACCCTCTGTAAGAACCAGTGCAGTGAATGCAAACTTGAAGTACAAAAAGCAGATTAGAAAGTTTCTAGGAGGTTGTGAACCAGTAGTAAAAGTGCAGTGTTTGCCTTGTTTGCCTTGTGTGTTTTGTTTTTATTACTGACAGCATAAAAATGAGCAAATAATATTAGCAATTTTCTTTAAAGCAGAAACAGAATGGTTACTTTATTCAGTGGTATTTAATAAATTATGTAAATATATGAAAATATACCTATATGTTTATTAAAAGCATATTTTAAATACTTAAGGAATATGTCATTGCCACCCTTACTTTACAAATAACAAAAAATGCAGTAGAATATATTTAAATAAATAAAATTATTATTATATAAATCAAAAGTATCTAATAGGCTGTGCAAATTGCAGCAATGGCCTAACTTGCCCCAGTATGTCTGTGTACGTAAGCTTTCTGTAAGAAGCACCCTTCATTGGTCTTCCTTTTTAGTTCCACATATAACAGGATTGTAATTTTGCCAATATTTCTTAATTAATCTCAATTTTTTATTTACTTATTTTTATATAAAATTTTCACTTTACTGTTTTAGCTCAAGATCTCATTCATGTTCACTTGCTTGAACTATTTTTGATTTTCAAAAAAAAAAAAATACTCAGGCCACCACTAGACTAATCTCTTAGTGGAATAATGAGAATTATAGGTCATTAGCCAAAGAAAATAAAGTCCTCAATCATAAGTGCTTGAGGTACATTATAAAATAATAAAAATGGTAAAACCACATTTCAAAGCAGTTTGACAGTTTGTTAAAATATAAAAAATAGCGCATCCATATACTCAGTAATTTCCATATATCCAAGGGAAATAAAAAAATATACCTCCCCAAAAACTTGTATACAAATCCTGCAGGATGGAGCCAACACTGGCTCTCTGACATCCTGTGAGGGGTCCTGGATGGCCAGAGGGCACAGGCCAGGCTGAGGGACCCCACCAGTTCACAATCAGGGCTGGGGAGGGATGCAGGAGGTATCTCCCTGCTACTGTGAATATCAGCTGTTTCACTCACTGGGAATTGCTCCCAGTATAATAAAAACTGCTTATCCTAAAATTAGATTGACTCCTTGGGGTGGCTGACAGCCAATGGTTTGTTTGTGTGTCGATACAAAGGCCTGAGTCCTCCCCTCGATTTAAGACAACTCAAAGGGGCTTTTCTAGCATTAGAGGAACCTTCCCCCTCCCTCCCACCAACCCGTAAGCTGTACTAAAATTTCAGAAGCAACCACACTGCAGGTCACCCTCTTCCTGTTCCCCGTCCCAGCTTTCATAGAGTTGTGTATCCTGTGAGAACTTCTCCCCAAAGTTCCACCCAATTGTTTATCTCAAAGTCTGTTTCAGAAACACATTCTCAAATTGCAGGTTTAATCACAGATGACATGGTTATTCATTAATCTCAGTAAGAACTTGGCTTTCATGTGCCAACTAATCAAATCAATATGTCAGAGATGAAGTTCCTTATGAAGCAATAAAGACACAGAAGATAACTAAGAGCTGGTCAAAATGGGCAAGGGCAATTCTGACCTTGTCCAACAGTATCATCAGATATCAACAATCTGAAATATGTTGGGGGACAATGACTCAGAATAAGCTACCTGACAACTATAGCATAGATTTATCTAGGTGATGTTTTTCTTTGCATATCTAGGCACAATTTTGAAAGTAGAAATAGAGTATACAGTGCTGGCTGCTTTATTTAAAGTTCAGTGAGACTGGCCTCCTTCTGTGGAAATCAGCCTTCATTTTAAAATCAGATCAGGTACTTTGTAGATTGAATAATTGTAAAAACATTGGTAGTCGCCAGGAATCACACCATGTTATCCAGTCAATCTCTATCAGTTTCGTTACAGATTGAAGCAACTAAAGCTTGAAATACTTGCCTTGATGTGGAGCTTCAGTTTGAAATTGAATATGAGCCAAGTATTGGAAAGAAATTTTGAAGCAACAAGGAAGTAGAACTTTCTACTTAGCAAGAGAGGATCTAGAGTTCCATGGAATCTCTATGGCGGACCCTCTATGAATCTTAAAAGAAAGTTGTTAGGGATGCTTCTTGATGTGCAAAATGTGTTTTATTTAGCACCTAATGTGTGAAGTGATTTCACATAAATTATATGGATGAACAACTTGACAGAGAAATGAAGGATATTATCTGCATTTCTTGATACAGGATGCAATGTGTTTCATTTATGATGCAAAGAGGATTCTTAACGAACTTGTTTAATTCATGGCAGATAGTGTTGTTGAGAAGCTTTTAAAGCTGAAGGGCACACAGATTTATCAGACTAAAATTGGAGGTTAGCATCTTGGAAGAAATGTCTGTGAGAATGAGATTTGTTGACATAAGTGTGCAAAATGAAAATCTGAGAGCATTTTATTGGTTTCATAACACTGGACAAGCCAAGGGGTCAGGGAATTCCCCAAGTCATCTTGTCAGTGCTGACAAGTCCAAAATTGGCATCCAAGGTGCTCTGGGGAAGTAAATTGGGATAAAGAACATAATGGAAATTATAGGCAGATTTCATTATGAAATGTTCTTCCATGTAAAATTCTATTGCTGCTTTGCCCTGGCTGGTGTGGCTCAGGTTTGAGAGTCATCCCATGCACCAAAAGGTTGCTGGTTCGATTCCCAGTCAGGGCACATGCCTGGGTTGCAGGTTTGTCCCTGGTATGGGCATGTAGGAGGCACCAATCAATGTTTCACTCTCACATAAATGTTTATCTCTCTTTCTCTGCCTTTCCCTTCCTCTCTCTCCAAAAATCAATACAAAATCTTAAAAAAATGATATTGCTGCAAAACTATGTGAGTGTGATGCCTCATTTTCATCTATATTAAAGTGACTGGACTTTCTCAGCACTAATATAAGTTGGGAAAAAGAATTCTCTCCTTCCATTTCCAACAAAGTACTTTGAAATGGGCCACACAAATACTTAGAGTACAGATTACATGGTTATTCTATCAATTAAGATTCCTTTGGCTGCAATAAGTTGATTATACAATTCCTATTGGTTTACCAAAGAAGAAAATATATCCATATTAAGAAGAAGAGATCTGGAGCAGACAATCCCAAGGTTAATTCAAGTCATGGCTGCCAAGCTATGGTTGACTTTTTCACCGTGATTTCCTTGATTTTCCGTCATTGTTCTCCACCTTTCTAAGAGTCTATGAAATGTTACTTTCAGGTCTTCAAGATATCTCCTTTAGCTCCAAGCTCCAAATCCTATATAGTAGAATCTAAAGTCAAGAATTAGGTTAGTCCCTTCCTGTGTCTCTATTTAAGCATTAAACAGAACTGTCAAACTTCACTGGGAAGGCGCGGGGGTGGGGTGGGGGGGTGGGGGGTAAGGATGGGGGTGACAGCTGGGGGTATGGAGGGAAGTAAGAGGTCAACCAAAGGACGTATGCATGCATAGAAGCATAACCAATAGACACAGACACTAGGGGGGTGAGGGCATGTGCTGAGGGTGTGGGGAGGTCACATGCCCTCACCCCCCTAGTGTCTGTGTCTATTGAAGGGGGGAGGTCAATGGGGGAAAAAGGAGACATATGTAATGCTATATGTAATACTTTAAACAATTAAAAGAAAAAAGAAAAAAAATCCAAAGGACAAACTCAGTAGGCAGGCAACAGAGCCCTGCTAAAGCGAATCCGGTTCATTGGATTCAGCCCCTGGACAAAAAGACCTGACTATATATCATACTGTCCTAACTTATTTTTTAATGGCATAAGAAATAAACTTAGTTTCAAAGTAAAAAAAAGAAAAAAAAGAATTGGGATTAATTTCCAAGAAGCTTCCCATATGCACATTCCCTTAAGTCTCATAGGTCAGAGTTGTATCACTTGTCCATGCGTAGACACATCATTAGACAGGGAAGTGGAATGTTCATGGTTAGCCCAGATTATTCAAGCCCTAGGTCTTATAAGGGGCCCGGAAGCCTAGGAAAAACTGGGACCTAGCAAAACTGGGTGTTATTAGCATGGAAGTCGGGGGATATTTTTATACTAATTCTTGGGAATGAAAAAAAGAGAGCTCTGTAGCAGTCTTCAAATTAGTTGGTGTTATGGGCTAAACTGTGTCCTCCCAAAATTCATATGTTGAAGTCCTACACCTAGCACCTTGGAGTGTGACTCTGTTTGGAGACAGGGCCTTGAAAGAGGCAATTACAGTTAAATGAGGTCATTAGGGTGAGCCCTGATCTGACATGACTGGCATCCTAATAACAGGAAATTAGGATATGTACGGACAAGAACAGAGGGAAGACCACATAAAGACAAAGGGAAAAGATGATCATCAGCTAAGGAGAAAGGCCTCAGAATAAATCAACCCTGGCAAGATCTTGGTCTTAGATTTCCAGATCTCAGTCTTCTCCAGAACTGTGAGAAAATAAATGTCTGTTGTTTAAAGCACCCATTGTCTGGTACTCGTTATGGCAGCTCTAGCAAACTAACATAGTTGATGTCCTGCTGAAAGTCCTCCTGCCATTTTTTTTGCCTTGAGTCTATGAAATCTTAATGAAACTAAAGTATTGGTTACAGAAGAGTCCATTTTATTTAGTGTCCTCATTTCTCACATGGAATGTAAATAACATTCTCTTGCAATTAGTCTCAGAGCCAGAACACTCAAAGTAGTTTTATAGAAAATATTGCAATGAGCTGTTCTACCTTTAAATAGCTCAAATCCTACCTTGGTGCTATGCCAGAATTTGTTGACAGTATGCATAGAAGAATGCAGGATTAGGAATTCAAAGTATATTTATAGAGTATGCAGCAGGAATTTTTCCCATTATTTCAAAATTTGATCTGAGTTGCCAAAGGTGAAGACAATGAGTGTTGATTTTTGTTAAGACTGCATTTTCCCCTTAATTTTTCTTTTTATAAACGTTTTAGTTAGAGTATATCCTATACATAGAAAACTATACAGACCATAAATGTACATACTGAAGAATTTTGCCAACTTGAGCATCTCTGGGTAGGTATGCTCTTATAGAGCCATCCAGCTAAAGAGGATTCCCAACACCCCAGGAGCCCCTGGAGTCCTCTTCCAGTTTTACCCAACACACCAGTGTAACCACGATATTGACATTTAACACTGAAGATCACAACTGGATATTTTAACTTAACGTCAATGTAATCCCATAATATATGTTCTTCTGATTCTTGTGGGAGTTTTTTCTAAATTTGTGTATAGTTTTCCATTACGCCAGTACCTCACAATACATTTGCCCCTTCTAATACAGGTGATTGTTGGGCTATTTGAACAGTGGTAGTTTGACAACCCTGGTAAAATATTTTGGTGAAATATGAATAAGTTTCTGTGGAGGTTATACCATAGTAAAATCGCTAGACCATAGGCTATATGTTTAACATTACAAATTGTTTGTACCAATTTACACTCCCACCAGTAATATTATGAGAGTTTCTGTCACTATACATCTTCACCAACTTTTGATATCTCCTGTCTTTTTTCCTTCAGTCATTCTGATGACACATAATGGTAAACATTGTAGATTTAATTTGTATTTCTATAATGACAAATGAAGAACATTCAATTTGAGTAGATTCCTTTGAGAAGTACTTCTTGATTTTTAAAAAAAATATATTTTTATTGATTTTAGGGAAGAAGGGAGAGGGAGAGAGAGATGGAAACATCAATGATGAGAGAGAATCATTGATTGGCTGCCTTCTGCACACCCCGCACTGGGGATTGAGCTCACAACCCAGGCATGTGCCCTTGACCGGAATTGAACCAGGGACCCTTCAGTCCACAGGCTGACGCTCTATCCACTGAGTCAAACCAGCTAGGGAACTTCTTGATTTTTTTTTTAACCATTTTTTTTAAGTGGATTGTCTATATTTCCCTTATTGCTTCAAAGGATTTTTTAAAATATTCTGGGTACGAATTCTTCATTGAGTGTATGTATTGTAAATATTTTTCTTCTTATATACTAAACCTTATCTTTTCATTATTTTAATAGTGTTGTTTTTTTTATTTTTTGAGAAGAAAAATTTTAATTTCTATATAGTCCAATCTTTCTTTTCCTTTTATCTTATCTACTTCAGGATCATGAAAATGTTTTATTTTTTTCATTGTTTAATTGTTTTACCTTTCACATGTATATGTGCAATCCATTTAGAATTAACTGTTGAGTGCTGAGAATAGAGGTCAAGATTCATTTTGTTTATATTTGAGTGTACAGTAATACCAGAACCATTTATTGAACAGAAAAATCTGTGTGTCAGTTTGAACATAAAGCAGATTACAGTGTTTGTGTATGTGGACTTTATTCTGTAGCATTGGTTTATTGGTCTGCCTTTAATTTACAATACAGTGTTTTGATTGGAATCTATAATAATAAAAGTGTAATATGCTAATTAGACCAGGCAGCCTAATGACCTCCCGGACATCATTTTGGATGTCCTTCCGGAAGAAACCTGGGTGGCCGGGGCCGAGGCAGAGGTGGTTAGGCACAATCAGGCTGGCAGGTGAGCAGTTATGGGAAATCAGGCAGGCAGGCAAGTGGTTAGGGGCAATCAGGCAGGCAGGCAAGCAGGCCAGTGGTTAGGAGCCAGTGGTCCTGGATTGCGAGAGGGTTGTCCGACTGTGGGATTGGGCCTAAACCGGCAGTCAGACATCCCCCGAGGGGTCCCGGATTGCGATAGGGTGCAGGCTGGGCTGAAGGACTTCCCCCACCATGCATGAATTTTGTGCACCGGACCTCTAGTGTCTAGATGGTTGGTTTTATGAATATTCCAGTATTGTTCTCTTTCTTCAAGATTTGCCTTAGTTATTCTTGGTTGTTTGAAATCCCATATAAGTTTTAGAATCAGCTTGTAAATTTCATTAAAATAATTAAATAGATAAATAGGTAAGTAAATAAACTTTGTTGGGATTTTTATTGTGATTTAATTAAATCTACAATTTTATTTTGGTGAGGATTGTTTCTTTTTATAATACTGAGATTTATAAAATAGAAGCTTATTTTATTTTTTAAAAATTTGCAACAGTGAGATTTTGTAGATCTTCTTGAAGTTTTGTGAGCCTTTTGTTAAATTTAATTTTAGGTGTTTAATATTTTAGTAATTTAAAAAATCTCATAAGTCTCTTGAGGTAAATTTTCATGGAAAAAATACATCAATTTTAAGGATACAGATTAATGTTTTTTAACAAGTATGTACATGGGTGAAACTACCATTACAATGGTATCATACAAACAAGGTTATCTTATACCCCTTCCCAGTCAATCTTCAACCCTACTCCTATACCCAAGATCAGGACTAATCTGCTGTTTTTTATCACTATTGATGAGACTTGTCTTCCTAAGAGTTTCAGATGAATGGAAATCAGAGCGTATGCCTGGCTTTCTATGCCTGGCATTTTTGAGACTCATTCATGTGTCAGTACTTCATTTTATATGCTTGCAGTTGTATTACATTGAATGTGTATATTACAATGTGATTATCCATTCACCTGTTGATGACCAGTTTTGTGTACAGTTTTGGTTCTTAGGAATAAACTTCTATGAATACCCAGATATATATCAATTTATGTATATAACTGTTTATGTATGAAAATAGTATGAGTGGAGTGGCTGGGTCATAAAGTAAATTTATATTTACCTTTATATGAAACTGAAACACTTTTTCTTATGTAGCTATACCATTCTGTGTCATTTTGTATTGCTAGTAGTAGTTGCTCCACATCCTCACAACACCTGGCATGATCAGTCTTTTTAATGGTAACAATTCTACCATGTGTAAAGTAGTATATTCTTGCAGTTGCTGCTGACTAATGAGGTTGAGCTAACTAATGTGCCTATTAAGCATTTGTATAACTTTGTGATGTTTTTGTTCAAAAGTTTTTCCCAATTTTGGGTGTCTATCTTCTATTTATTAATTGTGCAATTTTATTATATACTAGAGGCCCACGTGCACTCGCGGGTGGGGAGGGGGTCCCCTCAGTGCGGACTGAGCCCTCTCGCAGTCCAGGACCCCTCGGTGAACATCCCTCTCGCAGTCTGGAACCCCCTTGCTCTTTACCGCCCACATGCTCGCTGCTCCTTAGCAGCCGTGATCCCGGCTTCTGGCTGAGCGGGGCTCCCCCTGTGGGAGTGCACTGATCACCAGGGGGCAGCTCCTGCATTGAGTGTCTTCCCCCTGGTGGTCAGTGTGCATCATAGCGACTGGTTGTTCCACCATTTGGTCGATTTGCATATTAGCGTTTTATTATATAGGATGTGTGGTTTTTAAAAATTTTTTGCCCAAGGCTATGGATTATCTTTCTATTTTCTAAACAATGTTTTTTTTTTTTTTTCACAAAAATAACTACTTTTTCAATTAATTAATTCAATGTTTTTTAAAAAATGTTATGTTTCAAGATTTTAAAAAAAATTATGTGTCCTATCTAAAAGATCTTGGTATTTTTTTCTGAAAGTCTTATTTTGTAATACTTAAACATATGTGAATGATACATTTCAAGTCAATTTGTAGATATATTTTAATGTAAGATGCTGGAGGCTGATTCCAGCAGGTCATAAATGCAAGAAGTTCATCAAAAGATTGATGAACCTTGGGGCTTCAGCAGGGCTGAATCATAATACCTGCTGCTGGAATAGCTGAAAGCATTTCCCCAAACCTAAAAGTCTGCATATATTATTACCTGCTGCCAGATAGCTGAGTGCAGTTTCCCCCAACCTGATAATCTTACTGTTTACCAAACCTTACCTTTGATATGTATATCTGCTTTGCTAAAGGGAATGATGTGTTAATAAAAAGCAAGGGGTCCAAGGATTCAGAGAACTTAGTAACTAAAGCTAAGCCTTCCCTGGCTCCCCTGAATAAATGCCTCCCAAATTTATATTTCATACCTAGTTTATTTAATTTACTTGCAGCCCCTTCTCCATATTCCTGAACCCTTCTAGATGCAGATAACACCCCAGCAGTAAGAGTAGGAGTTTACTTATTTTACATATAGATACCCAGCTTTTTAGGAACTCTTGCTGAAAATAATATACTTTTCTATTGAGTAGCCTTGGGACTTCTATTGAACTTCAACTAAGTATATATGTGTGGGTCTTTATTTAGACAACTGTCTCTTGATTATTGCAGTTCTATAGTAAGCCTTGAAATCAAGTAGTGTAAGTCCTCCAACTTTATTCTATTTGAAAATTATTTTGGCTATCCTAGATCCTTTCCATTTTAATATCAATTTCAGAATCAACTTGTATTGTTGATTCTGAAATTAATAAATTGGTTGTAATTTTGATTGAGATTGCTTTGAATTAGAGCTTACTTAGTATGGAGAATTGACATCTTAAAAATATTTAGTTCTTTGATTTATAAGCATGATATTGCTCTTCATTTAGGTCTTCTTTAATTTCTTTCAACAATGTTTTATACGTTTTAGTGTATGTGTCATGTACAAAATATATCCCTAAGTATCTCAGGAATATTTTTCGATGTTATGTTTTTCAATTGTATAGAAATACATTTGATATTTTTGTATATTGACTTTATATCCTTTAATCTTACTAAACTCACTTAGACATTCTAGAATCTTTGTGGATGTATTAGGATTTTCTAACAAAATAATTATGCTGTTACAGATAAAGAAAATTTTACTTCTTCAATTATAACATAAATTCTTTTACTTCATTTTCTTACATATTGTACTGACTTGACTAGTATCACTAGTATCTAGTATCTTTTTGTATTTTGCAATGCATATATCTCCAACATGCTGCATCACAAGTTATAGCCAATGTTTCATTCCCCAACCTAATTTCTATATACTCAAATTATCAAGACTGTCGGGTTCTATTTGGGTTTCTGTCATGGACCTATTAACCAGAAACATCAGCAATCTAGTACATTTATTATTAAGAGACACTTTTCTTTGTTTTCTCTTTCTTAGAGTTCACAGTTCTGCTCTCCTTGTTGTCTAGTGTCTGAAAACCATTGTTTCATCAATTTTTAAATATTTTTTGAAATATTTTTAGGTGTAGGGTACATCCAGTCCCTGTTACTCTAAATAACCTGAAGCAAAATTCCCTAAGCTAACTTTGAAATTAAATTGTTTTCTGTGAACAGCATATACTTAGGTTTATTTTATTCATTATGGCAATCTCTGCCTTTTAAGAAGACTCTTTAGTATACTTCTATGGATTGTAAAGGTTTATATGGTTGACTTTAAACCTATCTTCTGGCTTTTTTTAAAAAATATGATTTCTGTTTATATATTCTTTTATACATCATTTTCTGTCTTCTTGGTATTCCATTTCTTTTCCTTTGTTGGCTTTAACTATATCTTTCATATTTGGTATTTTGTTTGTAATATATACTAGTAGTTCTTATTAGGATTAAAATATGTTTTCTTAATTTATCACTGTCTATGTTAAATAATTATTATCATAGCATGTAAGAAACTTGCAATGTTATAATTCAATTTTACTATATTTTGTGCTATTCTTGTCCATGTTTTAATGGAACTGCACACTATCTGTTGTTGTTTTTATTGCTATAGTTAATTGACTTAAATGATTTAAAAACACTTAAATGGTTTGTAATGTACAATCTTAATAGAAAGAAATGCTAAATTGCTATTAAAGGTTAGTGAAAAGGACATAATTTTTTCCCATCCAAATTATGGATCCACTGAAGTCTAGTCAAGAGCTCTTTGAGGGCCAATTGGACTCCAGGTTACAAAAACCACAAAATCTCCCAACTGGATGCTCTCTACAGTCTCTTCTAATTAAAATGGTGTGATCTCCACGTCATTTCTGGCTTTATCCATATATCATGAATAAATTAGCATCTCTGATATGATTTTTTTCTATCTGTAATTGAGATTATTATAAAATCTACCTTCCAAGTGCTTTGTGAGGGAAAGGTGCATAAGGCAAGAAAATGGGTGCTTTGTAAAACTGTAAAATTATTTTATAAACCTTAGGTGTTATCAGGGAAAGCTAAGATTCAATAGAATCATCAAACCCATCTTCTCAGCGTTCTTTCTGAATTTCTGCTAAGTGCTTTGTGAACTATAGGACCAAAAGACTGTATGCTTTTGTTAAAAAATACCATGTTGCCAGGGAGTGAGCAAAATGTAATAAGGTGGTTAAAAAACATACAGACTTGCAGTTATGAGATACATAAGTCCTAATGATGTAATATAGAATATGGTTACTATACTTGACAATACTTTATTGTATATTTGAAAGTTGCTAAGAGAGTAAATCTTAAGTATTTAAGAATGTAAAAATTGCCTTTCATATATACCAACATAGTGACCATTTCCAGTGATCTTCATTTTTTTTTTTCTGTAGTCTTAATTCTGTTAACTTAGAATTCTATTCAGCCACATCCAAAAGCTTTCTTTAACATTTTTTACTGTATTGGTCTACTAATGATATATTCCCAAGCTTTAACACTTAAAAGTATTCTTATTTAGACTTCATTTTTGGGAAATTTTGCTAGATATAGAATTTTAACTTGGGACATCCTTTTTTCTAAATTTTTCATTTTTAAAAATATGGACTCTATTGCCTTCTGGTCCCTATTATTTCTGGAAATAAGTCCATTGCTATTTTTATTATTTTGTTCCTCTTGTAATTATAATGGACCTATTTTTTCTCTAGTTGTGTTTAAAATTTTCTTCTTACCTTGAATTTTTAGCATTTTGAGTTAACATGCAAAGATTGCTGAATCTCCTAGATCTTTGAAATGATGGCTTTTATTAATTTTGGAACAACTTTGGATACTATTTTTTCAAATTATCTTTTGTGCCTCTTCCACACCTTTCTTTCTGAGACTAAACTTACATATATACTAGATAGAACGGTTTTGTTTCAGAGGTTATTGGGACTGTACTATTCTGTTAATATCAGCCAATGATTTTCTTTTAAATTTCAGATATTTAATTATTTTATTTTCAGGATTTCCAAATGCATCTTAATTAAAGTTTCCTTATTACTTTACCAATTGTATATATTTTATTCTGTAGGTATTTAAGTAAATGCATCCTAAATATTAGAGCCATTGTCTGATAAATTTAACATCTATGTTGTCTGTGGGTCTATTTCTATTGATCAATTTTTCTCTTAATTATCAATCAAAATTTTTGTTTCTTCACCTTTTTAGTACTTCTTTTTAGTTTTCATGACACATAAGGGATGATATTTTGTAGGTAATCAGGATTATGTTTTCTTTTTTCCTCTAAAGTGTATTGAATCTATTTACTAGTCAGATAAGTGAGTGGCAGAGAATCTCAACCTTTGGAATCATTTTAGTTTTTGTTAGGATTTATAATTTTTTAAAAACTTTTGCCTTTAAGCCTAGCAAAAACCCTTAGTCTTCAGATTATATATATATATATATATATATATATATATATATGGCTAAGTGTCTGTCTGACCGGTAGCTATGACATGCACTGACTACCAGATGTCATCCAAGAATTAAGAGAGGATTTATATGCTGGTTGCTGGTTTTTGGAGTCCCCTCCATTTGTGGCTATCTTCAATTCTCTTCTTTTTTGTTTCTTCAATACCTAGTACTCTTATTCATCAGTTTTCTTCTGATGTTCTTATTCCCTGTTTTTCTTCTCAGGACATAATCTATTCTTTCTACTGCTAAATTATCTTGTCATAATTAGGCTGCTTTCTAACTCTTTTTTTCAGTCTCCAATTGAAATACCAGTTGTTGTGTTGTTTTTTTTTGTGGTTTTTGTTTGTTTTTGCAGCGGGGTGGTTTATAGATCACTTTACTGGTTTCAGATATTTACTTTCCCATCTTCATATAAATTGAAATGCATAAAATTTATATCTCCTTGCTATGCTATAGGTATGATTAATAGAAGGTTTAATATTTTATCCTTATTGATTAGTATGTGTTATTGAAGGATGTGTGGAGACATTAAAATATATGTTTTTTTTTATGCTACATAAACATAGAATTACATTCTGACAGTATTTGAATGTCCAAAAGTGAATAGAAAAACAGAAACCCTTATCTTCCCAAGGTATTGTCCATGGATAGGGAAAAGAGTTCTGATTTAAGGTAATGTTGGCAAAAATTAATAACTATTCCCTGTCTAGATGCTCTGTCCAGTCAATTTAGTAAAGCAATTACAAATGGATAACATACATTCGTTGTTGAGCTAGGCACTTCCAGAAATGGAAGCAACAACAACAACAAAACACAACATAAAATGTGGCTCCTACTTAAAGAAAATTATAAATTAGCTGGGAAATAAAATATTCATATAAGGGTAAGTGTTAATATAAGTTAATAATACAAAAGCTTAAGAGGCAATATAACTAAGAGGCAAATAAGAACTGATAGAAGTTATATACTTGGAGAAGATTCTGTGAACTGACTCAAGTGAAAATTTTCTATTATAGGGGCTCTTCACCAGTTCTGGGGCCATTCAGAACTATATATTAAATAATTTATTAATGGCCTGTCCATGTATTTCAGTCTAAAAGTTCTTATAACTAATTAGACATTACAAAGAGTTCCTATGGTGAGATGATTCTTATAATCAGTCAAAACCCAGGAGTCTATTTCAGTTTCATCTTTTCTTACCATCATCTTTAGCATAGAGAACAGCTACTACATTTATTCCCAAAGATATTATTAAAGCTTTCTCCAAATAATTTTCAACATCTTGGTGAAGAAAATGTCATATGGGTCCTCTTCAGAGGAAAATTGAGGGAGTAAAGATCAGGTCACTGTCACAGGTCCTAAATCCATTCCAACATTCCTATCCTTAGAAAAAGTTTTGGTTTTATGGAGGCAATTCCCTTCTCCTTTATAGACAGAATTTCTACTTTATTTTTGTTGACAATAAACCTTAATGGGAAAAAAAAGACTATATATTTTCAGCCTTTAGAGCTCATGATGGCCAATGAGATATAACCAATAGTCACCGGGTAGGCTTATTATGAAAGCTCTTTAAAGATAACCGACTTACATGTCAACCTTTCAGCTATTGTTTACCTTATAAATATTGGATTCAGAGTTCAGGGGTCAGTCAGTAATTTAGAGAGAATTTATATTCTAATCTTGGGACTTATTTGTAGTTACCTTCAGTTCTCCTTATGACTCAATCAGTTACCACTATTCATCAGTTTTTATATCTGCTTTCCCTATCACAGTTTTCCTATTTATGGTATAATCCTCTCTTTATATTGCTTATTTATCTTATTTCACTATGGTTAGATGATTTTATAAACTCTTATTTTCTTTATAGCATCCAACTGAATCTATAATGTATTGTATGGTCACCATATTGCTTTTCTTCTCTTCTTTTTTGCAGTCTGAAAGATCCAGTATTCACCTTAGAGTAAGTGTCTAAGATGGCTACTCATATAGTTGGTGCTTTGATGGGAGGTGGAAAAGCTGAGCTCATCTGGTACCTCTACTTTTCCATGTAGTCTCAGGGCCTTTCCCACCACATCTTTCTGGTTGAGTAGTCAGACTTATTATATTGAAGCTCAACGGTCTAAGAGGGAATGTTCCAAGGGGTCTAGAGAGCCTCCATCCCCACAGTGTGGACCTCACTGGTACTTAGACACCCAAGCCCTATTGACCAACCACAGGACTTGGCTATTTCCCTACCAATGTTTAAGCAGACATTCTTTGAAGGTTTTGTAATTTTTTTCTGCTCAGGGGACTCTGATTAAATAGATCTCTCATACTACGTCACTTACACCTTGATAGTATCTCAATTTTTCTTCAGAGAGAAAAGTGATAAATAGAGAAATTAAAAATAGGATAGTAAATATGCTTTTTTATTTCTTAGTCTTTCATTGCCTTTATCCCTGCTAAGTGCACTATCCACATAAGAAAAATAAAATATTGGCCCACCAACTGAGAAACTTGTTTTTCTTAGTGTTCTGAAAATGGCCCACATGCCTTCTCTTTGTGTGTTTGTTTTTTTATTTGTTAATCCTCCTCACTGGAGAATATTTTTTCCATTGATTCTTAGAAAGAGTAGAAGGGGGGAGGGATGGGGAGAGAGGGAAAAACATTGATGTGAAAGAGACACATCCATTGGTTGCCTCCCAGGTTGGACAGAGGCTGGGGATCAAACCTGCAAACCAGGTACATGCCCTTGACCAGGAATTGAACCTGCGACCCTTCAGTGTGTGGGCAAACATTCTAACCACTTAGCAATACTGTTCAGGGCCAACATGCCCTCTCTTGAGCCCCATTATGACAAACCAAGCATTTATGAGGCTGTATTTGGCAGAATAATCTGTGTCCATGTAATATTAACCTACAAAAAAGCACAACAAGTTGCCCAATAATCAAAATAGTTTCCTTTCCTGACAGCTAATGCTCAAATACATGAAACATTATTGATTCGTTGAATCTCCTTAATATAAGAGATTTCAGCTCATATCCCTTAATTTGTTTTTAAAAATGTTCTCTGTAACAATAGATTTTACTTTGCCTGAGGAATAAACCACTAATTATTCTGTTTTTCACCTATGGTAAAAAAAAAAAAAAAAACCTTAAAACAAACAAATAAACAGAAAAGCACTGCTCAAAATATTTTTAAAACTAATTACATTGAGCTTCATTAAAATGTCTTCATTTTAATTTCATTGTTTCTTAAAGGAATTGGCTTCAATTGACCTCATTTTAATGGTTTCTTATATGATACATGTCACTGGTTTATAGTAACATTCTGTCATCAGCTAAATAATAACTTCTTCTTGGTACAGTTACATTTCTTTGTAGTTAAAAATCACATCCATAAATGCACCTTATTCAGAATTTAGAATTAGGATTTTTAAAATCATACTAAAATGTAAGAAAAGGAAATGTATGTGACATTTATCAATGGCCCAGACTTTTACTAAAAAGTCCATTATAAGGGAGCTGATTGTTTCCTAGACTTGGCTATGTGCCCTTCAATTGACTAGGGCAAAATTATGGAGGCTATCTATTCACCACTGATTTTCATTACTTTCTTTATCCAAAGGACAATTTTTTCTATATTGTCATTTGAAAGAAATCCTTGACCCCTTAGTACACCACAAACTCTGCCAACAGAGAAGTTAATATATTTGAACAATGACATACATAGGCAAAAGTTAAAAATATTTTAGACTCAGAAAATTCTTTTAAAACACCTTTAAAAAGTATAGTGAGGGCTTTAAGAGTTCAAAGAATATTTTCACTTCATTCATAAACAGGAATGCACCCCTTTTCTTTCTCTCGGTTCAGATAAAATAAGTGTAAACCTCATTTACAAAATGTGCAAAAAGTGTCCCTCTAAAGTGTGAGAAATCTGTGCAGGAAGGTAATTTACAGTTATACGGCTTAGTTACAGATTTCAGCTTGGTGTCACTTGGACAAGTATGGCTTCCCATTTTTTATTGATTTCAGGGAGGGAGGGAGGGAGAGGGAGAGAGAGATAGAAGCATCAATGATGAGGGAGAATCATTGATCGGCTGCCTCCTGCACTCCCCCTACTGGGGATCAATCCCGCAACCCAGGCATGTGCCCTTGACTGGAATTGAATCCAAGACCCTTGTGTCTGCAGGCGGACCCTCTATCCACTGAGCCAAACCAGCTAGGGCTGGCTTCCCATTTTTAACATCTTTACTTGTATGCTAACTAGCTGATTTATTCAGTTCCTCAATACATGATATAGGGGGCTTATTGTTGTCTGAATATCTTGTGATATGGCCGTGAACAAAAGAGGGCCTGTGTCCTAATGGAGCTTGCATGTAACATTTCTTAAAGAAGATAAAACATTCTCCAAAAGTACCCAATACTATAAATTTTACTTCTCATCTTCAGATTCCACACCCATCATCCAGGCCATCTTGAACCCAGGTCATCTTTCATCAACTAATGTTTATTACTTTTTCTTTAAAGGTTAGGTTTCTCCTTAACCTCAATTACTTCATTTAGACTATAGTTTTCATTATATACACCTCACTTACCTATTATCTGGTTCATACCTTCTGCTTTGAAGCTATCTTTAAGGTTAAATTGTGGGTTCAAGCTGGCTACCAGTGTCATTCAGGTGTCAGCCTAAATGTGGTTCCCTTCCTTACTCTTTCAGTCTAAACTAGGTGGTTCTCTTATGTCTTTAAATGTCATAGCTCTATATATCATCCATTTACAATGCTTGTATTCCAATAGATTACAGTGGTTCTCAACCTTCTGGCCCTTTAAATACAGTTCCTCATGTTGTGACCCAACCATAAAATTATTTTTGTTGCTACTTCAGAACTGTAATGTTGCTACTGTTATGAATTGTAATGTGAATATCTGCGATGCAGGATGGTCTTAGCTGACCCCTGTGAAAGGGTCGTTCGACCACCAAAGGGGTTGCGACCCACAGGCTGAGAACCACTGCATTAGAACTATAAGCTCCCTGAGGCCAACATATGTTTTTTAATTATTTATTTTTATTTTTGTATCTTTATTGTTGAGAGTATTACAGACATGTTCCCCTTTTCCCCCCTTGCTCCCCACCACCATGTTCCTACTTCACCCCAGGCCTTTACCTCCCTATTGTCTGTGTTCATGGGCAATGCATATATGCATGTAAGAACTTTGGTTAATCTCTTCCCTCCACCCCCTACTCCCTTCCCTCTGAGATGCCTCAGTCTGCTCCATGTATCCATGCCTCTGGTTCTATTGTATTCATCAGTTTATTGTGTTCATTAGAGTCTACATATAAGTGAGATCATGTGATATTTATGCTTCTCTGGCTGGATTATTTTGTTCAGCATAATTATCTCCAGGTGTCCCTCCATGCTGCCTCAAAGGGTAATAGATCCTCCTTTTTTACAGCTGCATAGTACATGACAAAAGTAGTATAATCACTATCTACATGTCATATGAAGGGGGGAGTTCTTCCATAAAACATCTTAAAATCATGAGTTTTGTAATTGGCCAATTAAATAAGTGAAAGGCTGATAGCCTAAAACCAGGAATATAGCAGGGCATCATTTTTATGAGTGGGGCATGTGTAGATTGTATGTATATATACTTGAACAAATAACAACTCCATCCTCCTGTGCCTCTTCCCCCAAAACAATAAACAGCAAAAAGTCTCAACTCCGAGAAACAACTTCCAATTCATTAGTTTTATATGACAGGGTTAAAAAAAAAGGATAAGGGCAAAAGGAACGCAGATGGCTCTATTGGAAATGTATCTTAAGAAAATGGCTGTCATAGTATATGCCCCGTCCCATCGTATGTGCTGTTAATGTCACTGATGCATCATACTTGGTAAGGTATTTTCAGAAAGAAATTGATTACTTACAGCTTACAATGACAGACACAGCACTGGCTGCCACTCTGCTAGGTGTTGCTGAGTTGACTTGTGTCTGGGATTCTGCCTGACAGCTGTCAGCCACATAGATAATAAAAAACAGTTTATACCTAGAAATTACAGTTTTTTTTTCAAAGGTGCTCAAGACACACAAAAAAATGACCTTGGACCAAAGTATTTTCAAAAGCTTTAAGTTCATTTTTCTTAAAGGATCTTACTAGTTATCCCATAAGACAATGATGGCTGTATCTTATAAAATCAAATAGAAATTACTTCTGTCAGTATTATTATAAACTAGTTAATATGCCGAAACCGGTTTGGCTCAGTGGATAGAGCGTTGGCCTGCGGACTGAAAGGTCCCAGGTTCGATTCCGGTCAAGGGCATGTACCTGGGTTGCAGGCACATCCCCAGTGGGAGATGTGCAGGAGGCAGCTGATCGATGTTTCTCTCTCATCGATGTTTCTGACTCTCTATCCCTCTCCCTTCCTCTCTGTAAAAAATCAATAAAATATATTTTAAAAAAAAAACTAGTTAATAATGACTATTAAATATTAAAAATATTGGCTGAATTGTTTATTTATATCATTGAAAATAAGAATTTACAGTGTGGAGATCTATGTTTATATCTTTACCTGTCAAATTTTCTTAATTACAGTTGGGTGGGTGATAATCAAGACTGGCTACATAATTTTCATGGTGTCATGCAAAGGAACATTGAAGTCCCTTGTCCAAAGGTATTAAAACCTTCAAGGCAGTGAGAGTTAACCATTAAACCAAGTATGGGGCACTGTGTGATTGCACAAATTTCATGCCCTGGCTATAATTCAGTTTTTATTTCAAGTACCTTGCTATATACATATAATTACAAATAAATATCTTTCATCTCTTGGAGAAATAGACACAGCTACCAATATTTGCACACAAAAGAATTGTAGTACAAAATGCATGGTGTGTCTAGCTAAAGCTCCCGGGAAGTCAGCAGGCATACTTAAGCAATAATAACCTAAATGTCCTAACTCTAGTCCAGCTCTCCATTCCCTTTGTCAGATTTCATCTCCAAATCGAACTCCAATTTCAGCAAATGGCAAAGACATTTATGACCAATATACCCTGCTTCCCCTGAAAACATCACCTCTGGAGTCGATTCTTGGAATTTAATTGTATGAGACAAACAACACTTGCTTTTATGAATTTCTTTTTTGGTCCCATTCAGCATCCACAACACTGCAGGGTTGGGGAAATGAGAAAACTCATAAAGCAACAGCTCTTTTCTATCCAGTGCAACCAAGAGATACAATTAATGAAAATAGAGAGACGACAGCCTAGCAGCACCCAAAGTAATAACTCCTTTTATGAATATGAGAGATAGGTCCCAGGGCTTCTTGAGGCAGGTTTCTGCTCTATTGATTACATTGTCAGACAACACATTTCATATCACTGAACACATCCTATTTCAGAAGATGTGGAAAAGGGGACACTGGAGGAAACATAAATGTCATAGGAAATAGAAATGCCAGGAACCTCAACACATGTTTCTTAGAGCAATAAAGCTGATCTGGGTTGGGAAGCCAGTCCCAGGAGTGATCAGAAATTAGAAAGGTGTTCATGCTGTGGGAGAACTTGAACATGTGCTAAGTATAGACAACATGTTATGTGTTGTGAAAGTCCAAGCAATGTCAAGTATTTACTAGTACTTCCTGGGCACTACCACAGGCTGTTAATTTCTCTAAGAGGGAATGTTCCAAGGGGACATTGATGCACGTGGCAATTTTTTTTATGTGGCAGGTCATGTACTTAGCCACATTGGCTCCTATGACGTAAGTCATTCTGTTTATTGTGCACAGGTATAAATTCAATGCAATTGTCATGTTTTCTGTATCTTATCTCCACAAAGTTTGTCCCCCGTTAATCTTACCAGTAAGTTACAACTGCTAGTCAAGAGGTCTCGTCAGGTATTTGTTGAGAGGGAAGGATCCTTGGCATGTCGACAACATTCTTTTCAGTGATTGCCTTAAACGATTATTGTTTTAAAACGGTGAGCGGAAAGTTTCCAGATTTTCTATACTCTCTTTCTAATGCCCCTGACCTAGCTCTCACTCACTCACTCCGTTTTCACAGTCCCCCAACAGGACCTCTATCCTTTTAACGAAAGGCATGAAGGACATTTGTTGGCACACATATTTCTAACCAAGAAAAATCTATCCAGGTGGAAATGTTTCTTTGTCATTCAGAGAGCCTATTAGTTTGACTGAGTCCCTTTCAGTGAATTATAAAATGTATTGGCTACTTTATGTACATCATTTCTAGATGTTTACAAACACTACACATGGAATTGTCATTCACACTCAAAAGCTAAGTGCGAGTGGAGATGGATTTTAAACATGACGATGTGAAGCGAGAGATAGTTTGCAGCTGTGGGGAGGCATAAATTGGCAGTATTCAATTTCCTGAAATGGCTGAAATGGCAGGTGGGACTCTGCCTCATCATGGAGATTTAGGGAGTGAACCACAGTTTCCTTTTTTTTCCTGTTGAATTAAATTCGGCCAAAAATGTGGCCTCCTCTATAAAACCTCTCCTGACAAATAACATACTCTGTGAATAAGTCTGTTCCTGAGCGAATGTTACGTTACTGGTCCAACTTCCTTTTATATTTACCTCTTTTAGGTCCTATACCCTTTGAAGCAAAAATATATGCTAATTGTTGTTTTATCCCCGGAACCTAGCATATCATGTGGCAAATCAACTCCATAACAAGAGCAATAATTTTAATATGGTATTAAACTCTTACATCATATTAGGCATTGTGTTAAATCCTTGTTGTTCATAATGCTAGTTCAACTTCATAATAACACAAAGATTTAAATACTTGTATTTCCATTGTACTAATGGGAAAGCTGAGGCCTATCACTGAATGCATATTTAATTTAGGTTTTGTGCTCAGGAATTGATCAGCTACCAAAAGCCCCTTCCTAGTTAAAAGGCCCAGTTTAGCTTTCCTTCAATTTTAGCAGCAGCATCTGAGATCTGACATGCACATGAAAAAAAAAAAAGACGCGGGCTCCTGTGAGGGTCCAAAACAACACTTAGGCTGCAGTACATACCCCCACCTCAAGTACGCATAGCTAGAGCAATGGCCTCTCTTGATCACAGGAGTAAGACCACACTGCAGCAGGGGGTCCGTCCTCCCATTTAGAAGGGACACAGCCAGACCACAAGTCCTTAATATCCAGGTTTTAATTAACTTATTTTCTCTATGTCCAAGAACAGAGAAGGTCTGGATGTGTGTTTTCATTTTTGTGTCTTGTTTTTGTTTTTTTGTGTGTTGTTTGTGTGTGTGTGTGTGTACGCATCCGTGTGTGTGTGTGTGTGTGTGTGTGTGTGTGTGTGTGTATGTTGCCACCACATATAGTACTATAGTTGGGCCTGTCTATTTTATGTCATCCCGAAGTCCTTTAGTTTTAAACACTTCTCTTTGAATCACTTCAGTGGAAGAGACAATTAACCAGCGGATGCATGGCTCGCTTTTGTTGTACTTTCTTCCACAGTAACTAGTGTGTTATTTTCTCATTCTCTTTTATACTTCAACTCGAAGAGGAATTAAATTCTGCTTTATCATTCCTTTCTCTCTCTCTCTACCCATTTCAACCTCCAAAAGGAGGACAGGCTGAAGTGATTGTCCAGAGCTATGTATTGACTGTAATTTGAAAGACACCCAACCATTGGTGGCCTTTTGCTTCCAAGCCTTTCACCAAATGCAGCATTCTCTCTCCTGTGTCTGTAATTCATGAGGTCAGGCACAGGACAGGGCCCACCAGCTGCCTCACACTTTCAGTTCCATCTCAGATTGGAGGAGGAGGGGGGTGATTGAAGCAAACTTTCCATTCTTGTCCCTGAGACGTGTAGGAAAAAATGATTGTGAGTTGACTCCACAGACCCCCAGCATGGAAAGGAATAAGACAGTGTAGTACTTTGGCTCACAGGCTGATGTTTCCTGAAGAAGAAAAAAAGAATAATAATAAAAAAAAAACCTTGCACTTGTTTGTATAATATATGCTTATATGTCAACAATTAATGTTGGACCTTTATTTCTTCTTTAGCTGTTGGGGTTTTTGTTTGGTTGGTTGGTTAGTTTGGTTTGGTTGATTGCCCTCAACCCTAGAATAGTGGAATGATGAATAATGTTATTTCAGCACCAAAGCCCCACCTTGCATACTTAACAACTATGCATGCTTGTCCTCTACATTGCAGTCCTCCAGAAATAGTGCAAAAAGGAGAGGGATCCAGCAAAAGGGGCGGGGTTTGAGGAGACGAGACGGAAATCTCCAGCTTGATGTTTCCATGGGGCTCTGCCACGGAGGTTCCTTCCTCCCCTGGTTGGGTGTGGCAGGTATTGGTAGTTGACCACCAATATTTATTCTCTCCTTCCAGTGTCTTAGCTGAGCACCCAGCCAGTCAACAAAACATTTCATTTCCCAGGCTCCCTGTGGCCAGGTGACAAAGTGCTAAGCAGTGGTCCTATGTATGGCACTTCTAGGTCTTGCTTTAAATAGAACAAGTCTGCTCTCTCCTTGTCTCTCTCCTTTCTGCCATTGTCTGGCATAGAGATGTGATGGCAGGTGCCAGGGATCCAGAGACATAAATATGTATTGAGGATGGCAAAGCTTCCCCAGTGGCCATGGACTTCTTATTTTAACTCCTATTGTGTCTTGGGCTTTTTTGTCACATTAGTTAGACTATGCCCCAACTAATACAAGGGAAGAGATTCCTCAGAAAACTAGCCTACTCTCTTTCGCGGTATTCCCTTCCCCACAAATCCCCAAATACACAGATCCTAGTTTAAACCATAGTTTTCAAGATGTCTTTGGTTATGATACATTTGAGAGCTAAAGTTCCATTTTATCTCTAGGTTCAAAAAGCTATGTAGTCTTTTCTTTTTACTGACATTCTTCTAAGCTGATGATGTCTTCCTTCCATTTTACAATCAGAGATGGTCATGTTTCTTTTAGTACTCCTATTTTTTTTTAATCCTTACCAAAAATAAATGAAAACTTGGATATTTATGAGTTTACCTTTGCAAATAGAAGCACAGAGTGATGGATGATGCCTGACTCTCATCCATTAGTAATTTCAACATGTTCTTTTTTCCCCCTTTGTAGTGACTGCCTTCATCCCATAATGAATGCATTTGCTCTTCTGAAACATTTTTCACTAAAATGCATAGCAAACATCACTCCCAAAAGCAGCTCAAAAGAAAAAATCCTCAATATAAATTTCCACACATTGCAGAATCTATGGGAGATAAGATGGCATAATTCAGAGAATTGGGATTTTAAATTAGACAGATCTGGGTTCAGATATCATTTTTTATCTGTGAATATTGGTCAATTTTACCTCTCCAGACCTCAGTTTCTCATCTGTGAAAAAGCATAGCAATAGTTGCCTTATGCAGAGTAAATGAAATAATATATATAATGTGTAGTTTGTAGAGTGAATGGCACATTGCCAACACATGGTAGTCACTCACTGCTAATTCTCCTTCTTGCAGTTAATGTTTTGATTCTTCTCTAAATTCATCTTCACAAGTAATTGACAGTCGGTGTCTGAAGCCAAGATGTTTGCCTGGTTTAGGGAGAGTGAATGTTTTGTCAGCCATTGGGGCCTACTCCAAATTCACAAAAACAACACAAAATGCTTACTGAACTGTAGAACGCTAATTATGCACCCTATTTATAATAATCTTACAAAGTCTCATTACCTACAATAGTCACAGTGCATTCATCTCATTTCTGTTTAGGCTGGGAAAATTACAGGAAGGCCTTGTCATTCTTTCTGGAGTTTTCTGTATTTGGTGACATTTCCCCAGCTTGCTGAAAAACAGCAGCTGCAATTAATTACTTTTTGAATCGACTAGAGGACAGCTTGTAAGTTTTCTGCTGCCCTCTGTCAATTCTGGCACAATGAATTCTCTTTCAGACTTGCTTTTTACAACCTGCATTTTAAGCATTTCAGAGATTTCAGGACCTGAACATAAAATGATAGAATGGGGGACCACTTTGTATTTAGTATTTTCCCAGAAAATGCAGTACTATAATGATAATCAACTCAGGATCCTAATGTGTATAATTGACAAATGTGTTTTCTTCTTAAAAAGTATGGACTTTCCCTGTGAGTTTTTGTTTGTTTATTTGTCTTGTTTCTTCATTTGTTGCTTTCAGTTTTATATCACACATATGAGTGAAATCATATGGTTCTTGACTTTTTCTGTCTTACTTATTTTGCTTAGCAGGATAGTCTCAAGATCAATCCATGTTGTTGCAAATGGCAGTATTTCATCATTTCTTATGACTGAGTAGTATTCTATTATATATGTAGACCACATCTTTATCCAATCATCTATTGAAGGATACTTAGGTTATGCCCGTGTCTTGGTCACCATGAATAGTACTGCAATTAGCATAAGGGCACATATATCTTTGCAAATAAATGCTTTCATATATTTTGGGTAGATACTCAGAGAATGGGTTGCTAGGTCATATGGTAATTATTGTCACCAGAGGAAAAGGGGGTTGGGGAGAGGTAGTAAAGGTTAAAGAGGGTCCAACATATGGTGATTAAAGAAGATTTGACTTTGCATGGTAAACACAATGTAATATACAGATAATGTATTATAGAATTGTACACCTAAAACCTATATATTTTATTAACCAAGTCACTTCAATAAATGTTTTAAATGTATTTTTTAAAAGTATAAACTTTATACAAATCTTCTAATTTTTGAGTTGACATCATCTTATGTCCCTAAAATGCTAGTAAAGAGCTCAACCACATTGGGCTTGCCTCTGCTGCCCTCATCATTTCCCAAAGTTTTAATCATCTGACAGTAAAATACAATGAACAAAGAAAATCCCAACCTGGAGTTCTTGTCAGTCCCTTTTAGTCAGTAATTGCAAATACTTTACTCTTTCAAGTCAGATACAGGCACATATTATAGAAAATTTGTGCTATAGGAGCCCATCTGCATAATTGACACAGAAACAAGGTGAGGAGTCATGAACTGTGCAGAAATTAACAACCCCAATCAGATGTATCAGTTTCTAGTTGATGATTTATAAATAATTTCAGATGTGTTTTTTTGGTATAGCAAAGGTGGAAATTTATTGAAGAACAAGTACAGAATCCGATGTGGGGAAGGGAAAAGAATCTCGCAGCACAGACTCCCACATGGGGAGGGGGGAAGAGTCCCTCAGATGTATTTTTGAATATAGGTTTTATGTAAGAAATCTGATTTTTTTCAAATTCATTTTTAAAAAATGATGACATTACATATATAAGAAGACAATATTTAAGAAGAGGTCACCTTCTCTAATCTACACCCTTGCTCAGCACCTGCCTTGTACCAGCTCTACTTAAATAGAAAACTATTCTCAGCTTCGCAGATAATGGAAACCAGGCCAATTCAAGTTCACTTCTTTCAGATGTTTCTAAACATAAATGTTGTGAAAATGTGAGATTCAATGAATACTGCCAGCTGAATTCACACTGGGAGCAAAAAGGATTTCTTAAATAAAAATGTGCTGCAAATGTGAAAACTTGGTTTCTTATAAGTAAGTCAAAGGTCAAAGGTAGTTACCTTTGCCTTTGTCCTTTCAGTCTATTTGTTCTTTTATTTTACTAGTAGTAAAACAAGATGTTAGAAGGTGACTCTTTGGGTGTGAGATTGAGGTGTCAAAATAATAGTTTATCAGGACGTCAAACGTAGGTGAGAGACAAACCCTCCAAATGTGTATTATCAAAGTATATGATTCCACAACTTGTTCCCAGAATCCTGAATCTTTTCATCTACTTCATGGGTATAGGGGACCAGAATACAAGGAGGAAATTTTGTGAAAGTGATTGGTGAGCACAGTTCTTTAGAAAGAGTTGGCACTTTGCTGAACTCTTACCACCCTCCTTTCAAGGAATAAAAAGCAAGGCACCTCCTTCTAATTTCAAGCATAGAAAAGAGACTCCAATGCATCAAGATATAATTTTCAAAAATCTAACTCTCACAAATAAATAATAAGTCTGTCACTGACTTATTTAACTCATTAATATGTAACCAACCTGATGACAAAACAAGAAATTTCATATATATTCATTTTTTAAGAAGAGTTCCAGATAAAATTTCAAAGTTAGATAGAAAACTGTGTAGTGTTCTATAGGACAAAATAATTATAATAATAGAAATTAATTATATTCTCTACTAAAAAAATCAAAACGTCCCATTTATCACTGTAAAAAAAAATTAAGATACCTAGGAATAAACTTAACTAAGGAGGTAAAAGACCTGTACTTGGAAAACTACAGAGCATTGAAAAACTAGATAGAAGATATAAACAAATGGAAGAGTCTACCGTGTTCATGAATTGGTAGAATTAATATCATTAAAATGTCCATACTATCCAAAACAATCTATAGAGTCAATGCAAACCCTATCAAAATACCAACAGCATATTACACAGATCTAGAAGAAATACTCCAAAAATTTATATGGCATCAAAAAAGACCCTGAATAGCTGCAGCAATCTTAAGAAAGAAGAACAAAGTTAGAGGGATCACAATACTGGATATCAAGCTATGCTACAAAGCCACTGTAACCAAAACAGCCTTGTGTTGGCTCAAGAACAGACATATAGATGAATGGAATAGAACAGAGAACCCAGACATCAACCCAAGCCATTATGCTCAATTAATGCTTTACAAAAGAGGCAAAAGCATACAATGGAGTAAAGAAAATCTCCTCAATAAATGGTGTTAGGAAAATTAAACAGGCACATGCAAAAAAAAAAAAAAAGAAAAAAAAGAAAAGAAAAGAAAAGAAACTAGACCACCAACTAACACCATACACGATAATAAACTCAAAATGGATAAAAGACTTAAATGTAAATCGTGAAACCATAAAAATTCTAGAAGAAAAGATAGGCAGCAAAATATCAGACATCTCATGTAGAAGAATTTTCAGATACATTGCATAGGCAAGAGAAACAAAAGACAAAATAAATAAATGGTCTACATCAAACTAAAAATTTTCTGCACAGCAAAAGAAGCCATCAACAAAATGAAAATGGACCCCATTGTATGGGAGAACATATTTGCCAATCATACATCTGATAAGGGGTTAATTTCCAAAATATATAAAGTACACATATAACTGAACAAAAGGAAAACAAACAACACATTTTAAAAATAGGCAAAAGACCTGAATAGACACTTCTACAAAGAGGACATACAAATGACCAAGAGATATACAAAAAAAAATGCTTAGTATAAGAGCATTTTTCAGAGAGATGCAAATTAAAATGACTATGAGGTACTACCTCACACATGCCAGAATGGCCATCATCAATAAATCAAGGAACAAGTGCTGGCTAGGATGTGGAGAAAAGGGAATGCTAGTACACTGTTGGTGGAATGCAGACTGGTACAACCACGATGGAAAACAGTGTAGAGTTTCCTCAAAAAATTAAGAATGGAACTGCCATTTGACCCAGTGATTCATGGATTGGTAGAATTAATATCATTAAGGAGTAAATTCTAAGAAGCCAGAAACACCAATCAGAAAAAAAATACGCACCTCTATATTTATAGCAGCTTTATTTACAATAGCTAAGATCTAGAAACAGCCCAAGTGCCCATCAGTAGATAGATGAATGGATTTTAAAAATGTGGTATGTTTACACCATGAAATACTACGCAGCAATAACAAAAAAAAAGATCTCTTACCCTTTGAGACAGCATGGGGGAACCAAAAGAGTATATGCTAAGTAAACTAAGCCAGTCAGAGAAAAACAAAAATCACTTGATCTCACTTGTATGTGGTATCTAATAAACAAAATAAATTAATAAACAAAAAAGATCTAGAGACATTGAAGCATGCAACATACTGATATATTTAAGAGGGAAGGAGGTTGGGGTGGGGGGTTAGGTGGGAAGAGATTAACCAAAGAATTTATATGCATATATGCATAACCCATGGACAGACAATAGTGTGGGGAAGGCCTGAGGAGGGGATGGGAACAGGGTGGAGGGGCCACTGGGGAGGTGGGGAAGAGGACACCTCTAATACTTTAAAAAATAAAAATAATTTAAAATAAAAATTTTAAAAGAAAACAACAATTTCCAAATAATCAATATTCTATAAGTTAATATGTAACTTTTCATATTAACTTCATATTTCAGAGTCTGAGATCTAATTATTGCTAAATATTAAGTCAAAAATATTATCTTTTTCTAGAGGGACAGATGACCTTTGGACAGGTTAGTCAGACAATGTCCTGATATGAATTTGAAAGGGCACATGCTAATCTTTTCTGCCTTCCTCATAAGTTTTGGATAACATCCTTGATTGGGAGATCAGTCAGAGTGTTTTCAAATATACTCCCTGCAGTTCAAAGACAGAGAGCTGTGGCGGACTCCTGCCTGAAGGAGTTAATGTGGACTGCAGCTGTGGTCTGATCATCCCCAGAAATCTAGAAGGCAGTGGGCAGGCAGAGTAACATCTTTGGTGGTAGAGTCAGGTAGTGTATTGCTTTGTGATCATCCTGAAACCCCAGGTGTTGTGGGAGTGTTCTCCACTGACCAGGGTCTTGTGGTGGAGGGAATAAGTACAGAGACCTTCTGGTCCCGACCACTATGGTCTTCTGTAGGGGCACAGGGACCTCAGTAGCAAGGCTGGGGTGTGCTGCTGGCTGCCCCGGGGCTGGCTGAATTCGAGGTTACAAGAGATCATCTGGAAGGTAGATCCATCTGGCTAATCTTGACCATTGCAAGAAAAAGGGGCCAAGCAGACAACTTTTGAAATGACAACAAAAGTATCCAACAAAGAAAGATTTCACTTTTACCATTAGCTAGGTCCCCTCAGGATTACTAACTTTAGTCATCTGCCAGGCCCATATTGCTAACAAGTAGAACAAGCAAGAACTGGCTAGTGGGCTCATCTGCCTCAGCCCTTGCCCTGGGAGGAAAACGGAGAATGTGAGCATGAAGAAAGCAGAGAATAGAAGTACCTCACACCCTTCCCCATGCAGGCTTCCTACCTGATGTGGGTTAAATCAGATTTTTGTTTTCATTTTTGGTGGTCTTTTATTTTTTCCAATCATGCACATTCTGAATATACTGCACTGATTCTTTTCTCATTTTAACCAAACCCTATCATCTTTTTTCTTGAGTTTTATTGAGATATAATTGACATATAGCATTGTATTAGTGTAAGGTATACTACATAATAATTTCTTATATGTATATATTGCAAAATAAGCATCACAGTTTAGTTAACATCTATTACTTCACATATAATTTTTTTTCTTGTGATGAGAATTTTAAGATGTACTCTCTTAGCAACTTTCAGATACAGGGTGTCCAAAAATGTATACACACTCTAGCAGGTGATAGTTCAATTTTAAAAATGAAGTATATTTTAATAAACACTGCCTTTATAATTATTCAAAGTGTGTGTTTATATTTTTGAAACACCCTATATCTAATACAGTTAAATATATGTTAATTATAGCCACCATGCTATATATTACATCCCCAGAAGTTATTTATCTGATAACTAAAAGTTTTTACCTTTTGATCACCTTCACCCTTTCCTCCACCCTCCACCCCCTGCCTGAGTAGATTAAGTCAGAGATTTATCACTAAGTCAAGTTTAGAATTTTAACTCTTATGTGGGACTAGATATTAATTTTCTTGAAATTTTGAACTGTGGCTTTTTATGACTAAGGATGACTATTTTTATTTGGTTTTAAATTGAATGGGATCAGAAAAGTACTGTAGTTGCCCAAGATTTTCCTGAGAGGCAGGGAAAGAATACATGTCTCTAAATAAGATTTTAAAGGGAAATACTAATGAGGAAATAAGACTTTTTTTGCATGGGGAGACCAGCAGCCTGACTCTGTACCTAGTTAATTAGTATCCTTAATGCATATTCCTGTTAGCCTACAGTCTAGTCACTGCCCCTTCCTTAATTATCTGGTCTTGTAAGACCTGTTTACCTAAATACTCACATGTTTCAGAGGCCATAAACCATGAACCATACACAACCCCCAGAGGGGGTTGTCAGCACTGGCACCAGGACAGGCCTTTAGGTGTGGTCTCACGGCCCCCATCCCAACACACGGGGCTTTTTGCAAAGCCTGTGAAAGGTCCGGAAGTCTGATCCTTATCTGGGGGACAAAGAAACTAAAGGGGATAAAGAGAAAGCTTCCTCCATATTGGGTTGCTCAGGATTCAGAAACAGACTCCCCTGAGTTACGGTACTAGTACATCTGGAAGTAAATGGGTTTTTCCTGTATCTCCAAGTACTCCTGTGTGTGTATTTTCCAGTCGCCTGGTAAATTCTGTAGCAATACAAATGCATCATGGTTACTATCCAAATGCCATGTTTTTTCATCAATGATAGAAGGTGCTTCCCTTAAATGAGGAAATGGGACTAACACAGATTTCAGGGATCACATCTACTCACCTCACCACTATCCACATTATCATTTTGGGGTTTCTGATTTGAAGGTAAAACTTTGCCCACCAAGTTGATAGAGAACCATAACTAAACACATCAAAATTGTACTAAATGATAATATTTCCATGTTCCACTTTTAGATGTCTCTGCTTAACTCTTTCCGTGTGTGATATAAATGTGTGCCATCCCAGTGTGAGAAATAATTTTTGCTTTCCAATATGACATTAATTTGGCAGACTGGAAGACATGCAATATTCCTCATAAATAAAATTTTACCTTACAAAGTAAAAACAAAAGTTATCCATATGGACAGCATTTTTTTGTTTGTTTTTTTGGCTTATTTTGTCAAGGGCTGCTGCATGATATTATAGAAAAAGTGAAGCTTCTGAAAATACTAAATAGTTCTTGGGTAGAGTCCCACTTCTACTATTTTTTAACTGTCTGAGCAAAGTATTTAATCTTTTTGAGCCTTAGTTTCTTCATCAATAAAATAATACCCACTTCATTACATTTTAGATGGAATTTTCCACCCTCCTGTGTTTTTTAAATTACAATCAATAAACTTCCTAGTTAATCTCTATTTCTTTGAACAAAATCAAGTGTTTTTTTCTTTAGTCTTTCTCCCATCATTTTTATTTGTTTGTTTGCTTTTTTATTCTCTTTATTTTACTCATTCCACCTCCCCCTTCCCCTATGCAACCATAAGTTTATTCTCTATATCTATGGATCTGTTTCTGTTTTGTTTTGTTTATTCATTTGTTTTGATTTTTAGATTCCACATATAAGTGAAATCATATGGTGCTTGCCTTTCTTTAACTTATTTCACTTAGCATAATATGCTCTAGGTCCATTCATGTTGTCACAAGATTTCATTCTTTTACTTCTGAGTAAGATAGATGATAGATAGATAGATAGATGATAGATAGATAGATAGTAGATAGATAGGAGAGAGAGAGAGAGAGAGAGAGAGAGAGAGAGAGAGAGAGAGAGAGAGAGATCTTCCTTATCCATTCATCTATTGATGGACACTTAGGTTGCTTCCATATCTTAGCTACCCTCCTGTGTTTTAAAAGGGGGTTAGGTAATATACCAATTAATCATGACTGATAGAGAAAAAGTATTCAACCTTTCCTAAACATAAATTACTTTCTTCACAACACTGAGCTGCCCATCTACAGAAAGTGACCCTTACTTAGGTTCTAAAACCTAAGGCACATTGAGGACTCTCTTGCCTCAGATCACAATTCAAAGAGTAGAGCTGGTTTTGAAAAATCCCTAAGCATTTTAAGTTTTGGAAAAGGCAGCTGGTTTGAATTCCCAACTCTAGAGACAAAACAGTTTATTAGAGAGCAATGTGTAAACCTAGATGCTATGAAATTTTGCGAAAAATATAAAGATCCTTTATAAAGAGGATGATGAAAACAAATAAGCACAGAGGACTCTGATGTTCTTGCCAGAACTCAGTGGGAAAGAGGTGGTGGATGAGAACAAGGGTCTCTATAACCCCATCTGAAGTGAGGAGCAAGAACCAGGCATGATTTGTCAGAAAAGGAGAATTCTGAGCATGAATCTGAAGACAGAGTCCAGTAAAAGGCAACATAATGAGGGGCAAAGATCAGCTGATTGGTTGACAAAAGAGCCAAAGAACCCTAGGTGCAGAGCTTTTGACCATTTTGACACATTGTAAGGACTCAAAATTCAACAATACAGCTAACTTTTTGCAAACTCTAGACCTGTATTAATTACATTCAAAAAGAAAAATTGGACATTTCCAGTGTGCTTATGAACATCTTGATCAAGACACCTGAGCAAATGAGCTACATTCACAATTATATAGCATTTATTAGAGGCAATAGTAAGTCCAGAACTCAAATTATGAGTGAGTCCAATAGTTCAGCACTGTCTACTCAAGAATAGATCAAGGCATTTCTGTATCAACTCTAGACCCCATTGGATGAAAGTTGTCCCCAGGACATTAACTCCCTGTATTACAGATTGCAAATGCCTGCTTGATGAGTGGGCCCCACAAAGTCTACAGCATAAGGGAAGCTCAAGAGGTAAAATGCAAGACCCCTGGAGGCAAGAAACTCTCATTATTGAGAGATGAGTGGCTAAAATCAGAGATGAGGCTGTGAGGATATTATTCAGGGCAAAAAGTGGTATATGATACAGCCACAGGTAATGGTTTAATGGGGTAGTAGACATTAGACAAGCATAAATAAATTGTAATTTACCAATTTCAATAAAGATTAGAAAGGAAAATAAACAGGTTCTATGAGAAAGAAACTAGTGGAGAGGGAGACCTGATTTTGATGGAGGAGATTAGAAAAAGACCTCTTTGAAAACTGACCTATACTCAAATCAAATTACAGTCATGACAGAGACCCTCTAAGGCAGTGCTTCTCAACCTTCCTAATGTTGCAACTCTTTAATACAGTTCCTCATGTTGTGGTGACTCACAACCATAAAATTATTTTCGTTGCTACTTCATAACTGTAATTTTGCTACTGTTATGAATTGTCATGTAAATATCTGATATGCAGGATGTATTTTCACTGTTACAAATTGAACATAATTAAAGCATAGTGATTAATCACAAAAACAATATGTAATTATATATGTGTTTTCCGATGGTCTTAGGCGACCCCTGTGAAAGGGTCGTTCAACCCCCGAAGGGGTCACGAACCACAGGTTGAGAACCGCTTCTCTAAGGGCTCTTTCAGTTTGCAATTTACAAACTATGAGAGGATGAGCAAGGGGCAACACCCATTTCCAGCTCTATAGATGAATACAGGACGCATTAAATTGTGTCTGGGAATATGGAAGGAGACCACAAATTAGCCCCTCCCGTGCCTGCATGGTCTCTGGAATTCTGGTGTTGTTCCATTCCCTTTAGTCCTGTGCAGCACTGCAGAAAACTTTTTTTAAAGACCAAATGCACTGCAGTTCATTAGTGCAATTCTTTTTTACGCAGGGAGGTAAGTTTCCGTAACATCCATTATTATTCCTAAAGGTACAAAAGTTATTAACAGATTATCCTATTCCATGACAAGAGGTAATGAATGCAATGTCCTCGCCCCAGAAATCTGGATTTCTTCTATTTCTTCCCAAGAAGCTCATGCAGGCCCTTAGTTTAGCCAAGCACCGCGACAAATTTTCAATTGTTTTACTTTTGGAAAGACCGAATGTATGAATTCCAGAGGCATTTTACCCTATTATTTGAAATATGTTTTAGATTCATTTGTACTCAACTCAAACTGTTGCTTAATAAAAGCCATTTGATGTCCAAGCCAAATTTGAAGATTATTGCATCTCTTCTCAAAAAGCTTTTAAGAGGAAATTATGTTCTGCCGTAAAGGAATAGAACTAGACTTGTGAATAATAATAAATCTTGTTCTGTAATCAATCAGGTGCTGGAGTTTGGGGGGTTGGGAAAAAATAGAACTAAGTGCCCTTAATTAGTAGCTACAGGAAACTGGCAAACTTTTAAACTCAAAAGAAATGGAAAAAATTCTTAACTGGTGAAAGAAGATGTGACTCTAGTGAAGCCAAAGCTTGGTTTTAGATAAACATATTAGAGGCTGAATTCAGTTTATGTGTATTTTTTAAAAAGCAAGGGAAAGGCTTTAGTTCCAGCCAACTGGCTTGCTTCTTGTGCCCTGAGGAGGAACAGATGGATGGAACAGTCTGAAGGTGCACCACTTGCTACGGAGAAAATAGACCTTGAAATAGATCACGTAGTCAGACCTCTCATTATTTTAACTACTACTCAGCATAGAATGGCACAACATGGATAATAAAGTATTATGTTCCTAAAGACCACATTTTGAAAAGCTAACTTGGCAGCTGTTCATCTCACCTGGAAACTTCAATTCAACATTACAACAAATGGAGTCTGGCATAGAAAGAACCGTGAGAGGTCCCTAATTTATTAACATCAAGAGGCAAGTTTTAAAAGGACAGTTTTCCTTTCTGCTCATAATACTGTAGCAAAGGTCAGAATCATTTGCAATTCCCAAAATGTGCAAGTAAATAACTTTGATTACACAGTAATGCAAGGCGAGGAACATTCTTCCTCACATTAACTTGGTGAGTCTAAGAAAATCCAAAGAATAGGACAATCACAAAATTGTGAGATTTTTCCTTTTAGAGTACCATTTTGCCTGAGAGTCTTGGATTACCTCTTTCCTGCCTGTCCCCAAACGTTTTTCTAGATATCTCCATAGTGATAGGCCACTGGTGCTGAAAATATAGAGCTGTCTCTGAGATTGTGTTGCCCAGAGCTGTTTGTTAATAGTAATTATTAATTATTTAAGCTGTCTCAGCAATAATGTTGCCAACATACAAGCCTAAAGAAAAGGTTTGCTATTTAAGGTTTAGATTTATAGTTTCAACTTTCACTTTATCTAAAAGCCACATACAGAAATAAAACTTTAATTAAAGTGAAGAGCTAATAAAGAGAAAGTATGTTGTTTATGGATTTATTAGGTCTCGATTTATTGGATTTACAAAGTACAGACCTCTGAGGGTTGGACATCATTGAGATTATCCTTGGCACCTAAATAGAAATACCTGGGTGAGGAGTTAATGATTGAAACAAGCACTGTTTTCTGGAATTCAAAAACAAAACAAGCAAACAAAAAAACTATAGGATAATGCAGTGTATCGATTATGAATATAGATATAAAAATCTTCAACAAAATACTCTGATAAATTCTAGAAACATATGAGGAGGATTATTCAGGTACAACTGCATATTGTGATATGAAAGCATAAATTTGGACCCTCTCCTCAAATAGATCAAATACCTAAATATAATAGGGAAAACTCTTAGAAGAAAACGTAGGTGTAAATCTTAATTAACTTATATCAGCCAATTGTTTCTTAGCTATGACACCTAAAGGACAAGCAACCAAAGAAAAAATAAGTACTTTGGACTTCATAAAAATAAAAACTTTTGTGCTGCAAAGTACATTATCAAGAAAGTGAAAAGACCGCTCACAAAATGGGAGAATATGTTTTCAAATCATATATCTGACAAGAGGCTTAAAAACAGAATATATAAAGAATTCTTAAAAGTCAACAACAAAACAATTCCAGTTTAAAATGGAGCAAGAAATTTGAGTAGATATTTCTCCAAAAAGAATATAGAAAAGGCTGTTAAACACATGAAAAAATACTCAACATCATTAATCATTAGAGAAATGCAAGTCAAAACCATAATGTGATGCCACTTTATGCTCATTGGAATGACTAAAATAAAAAAAGATGGACAATAAGAAGCATTGCAAGGATGGGAGAAAATGAACCCTTCTGTATTGCTAATGGGGATGTAAAGTGTATCAGTCACTGTGGAAAATAGTCTGTTCCTCAAAAAAAATAAAGATAAAGTTTTCATATGACATAGCAATTTCACTTCTACATATATACTCAAGTGGAATTTAAACATATGTTTGCACAAAAATTTGTACACAAATATTTATAGCAGCATTATTCATAACAGCCAAAAAATAGAAACAACCCAAATGTCCATCAACTAAAAAATGGATAAGAAAAATGTTGCTTAGCCATTCAATCAGATATTATTTACCCATAAAAAGGAATTAAGTACTGATATAAACTACAACATGAATGAGCCTTGAGTATATGCTAAGCGAAAGAAACCAATTAATTATATAATAATTATACAAAATATTGTCTAGTTAAATTTCTATAAAATGTTCAGAATAGACAAATATATAAGTAGAGAAAATAGATTTGGGGTTTCCGAGGGGTTGAAGGTATGGAAAAATGTGGAGTGACTTCTAATGGGCACATTCTTTCTTCTGGAGGTGATGAACTTTTCTAAAATTGATCATGGTGTTGGAGAACAACTCTGAGAAGTTAATAAAACTAATGATGTGTACAGTTAAATGGGTGATATATGGCATGTAAATTATATCATATTAAATATAAATATGTGTGTGTATTTTAAGCTACATATGTTACTTCAAATGTTTTAGTAGTCAGTTTTAAAAGTTTTTACTTAACCTGGAGAGTATTTGCTAAGCAAAATAAACCAGTCTGAGAAAGATAAGTATCACGTGATCTCACTCATATGTGGAATCTAATGAACAAAATAAACTGATGAACAAAATAGATCCAGAGACATAGAAACATGGAACAGATTGCTGAATCTCAGAGGGCAGATGGTGGTGGATGGTGGGTACTTAAAAATTACTTAATGGTAAAAATTTGAATGCTTTCCTTCTAAAATAAGGAACAAGTCAAGAATGTCTACTATTACTATTTCTATTTAAGATAGTGAAGGGTCTAACCAGTACAACAAGACAAAAAATAAATATTGGAAAAGAAGAAATAGAACTTTTGTTAATCAATAGCATTATTGTCTATGGAGAAAATCACATGGAATCCACAAGAAAGCCACCTGAACCAATATGTAAGTTTAGGAAAATTTCAGGATAGAACATCAACATAAAAATCAATTATATTTCTATTTACTAATAACAAACAATTGAATATTTAAATTAATTACCACTTCAGATAATAACAAAGATATGAAAAATTACCACTTCAGATAATAACAAAGATATGACAATCTGATAGAGGATGTACAAGATCCATTTACTATAAACTATAAGACATTTATGAGAGAAATTAAAGATCTAAAAAATTTAGAAACATACCATATTTATGAGTTGAAAATCGTTATGTAACTCATATGTCACTTTCACATTAATATATCGATTAAATGTAATAATATCAAAATCCCAGCAGCTTCAAAAATGAAGAACAAATTTGGAGCACTTATATTACTTATTTTGTAGTTACTAGTGGCCTGGTGCACAAAATTCGTGCACATTAAAAGGAAATTAATTAGAAGAAATATTTCATATTGCTATTTGCCCTTTCTTTATAATAGAAGTGTCAGAGATGAAAGAAAAATAGTGAAATGTATATTAAAGTAATATATACATTTATGAATAAATAAACAATAACAACATGATATAACAATATCATGTCTTTGTTTTATATCATGTCTTTGTTATAAAAACAACAAAAACATGATATGAAAACACTGATACAAATAATGACTGATAAATTTATTAAACTTGTTCTAATATCTCCCTGTATACCACATTAAGAGTGAAAACACTTTCAGAGTGCTAGACTAATTTCCCTTGTGATGAAGTATTTACAACTTTAACTTTAACATCACATACTCTTTGTACTCAAGATAAAGCACCATATAACTGACCATGTCCAAAAAAGGGTTCAGGTAGGAATATTCCTACTCTGTCTAGTGTTTGTCCTTGTGATTTATTAATAGTCATCTCAAATTCTGGCATCACGGGAAACTGTCTTTGGATTAATGTAAATGGGAGGCCAGTGTCAGGAGGGGACAAATCAATTATCTATAGATATAGTATTTCCAAAGGTAGCTTCAATAATAGATTTGTTACAAATAATTTCACAGAGGATTTCAATAATATCCATTCCTAAATGAAAACTGCTATCAAGTTTGCCATCTCCAAGTTTTACTAACCATTCACTATAAGCATAAGCAGAATCCTCTGATCTCATATTTGTTTTAAGAGACAACATTCTGAAACATCCCCAAACATTACAGTACTTTAAACTCATTTGTACTATGGCTGATCACATAGCATGCGGCACAATACTGAGACATTGTCAAAAATCCCCTCCAAGAAGGAGAATTTTCCCACCAAATACAACATTCAAATTCATAATTTATCTTAGTAATCTGTCTATGGCATTTATAGCATGACTGGATGCCATGGTGCATTCATCAATAATGAGAAGTTTGGCCTTTTTAATGGTTTTAGCAACTTCACTCTTTATATAGAGTCTAGAAATTGAAGTTTCATTTGATGGAATTGGTAATTTATATTGGGAATGAAAGGTTCTTCCACTGAGAAGTAAATTTGCAGCAATTCCTATAGATGCGGTGGGTAAAACAGTACCACCACAACCTCTAATATAATGTATTAAAACTTTATACAGATATGTTTTTCCAGTACCACCTGGACTACCCAAGAAAAAGCATTTGGGGTGTACAGTTTGATATTCAATGGCTAAAGTTATAGTCTGAAAGGCTGCCAAGTGCTCATCATTCAGAGAATTTATCAAAACCCCTGCCTGTTGTAGCTCATACAACTCATCACATGATCTGTATTCGTTAATAAAGAATAGTCCGGAAGTTTGACATGTGAACATTTCATTCCATGCAATGTGAATACCTCTTGAATTTAGTTAAGGGCATGCATTTCACAGTTCACACAGGCACCTTCTCTTCAGTGTAATTTCCAACAAAAATCTTCAATAAAATGAGATTTATTCTCATCCCCTAATTTGTCTGCATCAGAAGGATATCCAAACACACACACACACACACACACACACACACACACACACATATGTTTGGGCATATTGAGGATGATCACATCATCAATCATATCTTTCCAGATAGTGTCATCGATTAATAATCCTCGATGTTTAGCAGCTTCACAAAATGTATCATAAGTTACACCTCCTACAGTCTGCAGATCATCAAAACTTATCACAACCTTTACATGCAGAAGCAAAAGTCTAAGGTAATATCGTTCTGGTTCTCTAAAGCTCACAGTGAACAGTCTACCTAATACTTTACTCCCACCCTTTCGGCGTTTTGTCCACAAAGAATTATTAAACACATAATGCTGTGGAATCTCCCAATAATAATAATTACATGCGTCAGAATCTTCTCTATTCAATAAGAACCAAACCATGAAAGTCAAGTTAAGCTTTTAAGCCCTATCTATAACTTCAGCAAAATCATCCATATGAAAATACAAATTTTGTTCATTTGGCAAATGAATAGCTAATCTTGTGATTGCATGAGATTGGTCATGCATTTGCATTGCAAAAAGTCTCCAAGCATCCTTAGGAGCGCTCACATACCTGGAGTCAGTGAAGTCCTTACTTCTTCATGATTGATAATATTTTTTCTGAAATTTGAATATTTGCACAATCGTGCCTTTTATAGATGTATTTAAATAAATATTTGATACTTTTAATCAAAGCACAGACTTCAACGTTTATATGACAGTTATATTTAAGGCACAAATGCGGGTTATAAGAGACAATCCAAGTGTTATCGACAACTTTATTTCCAATAGACACAGTGCTACAAGATCTTCACTTGTATTTGGGATATCCATCAATATTTCCAATGGTCGCATTTTGAAATTCTTTTGGATATCTCTTTGAACATTTTCCATTTTGCATACATGGACTATTTGGATTTTGTATTCTATATGGTCCATGTACCATATTTGATTTTACAATTTGAAAAAGTCGAAGACACTGGTCTTCATCCAGAATTTCTGCCTTAACTATACCGTCAATGTGATCTTCTGTTCGTAATTTGGATTCACTATCTAATATCAATAATATGTTAGCGTGAGACAGTCCACGTTTCTGAAATTCAATGACATGAATTTTAGCTATTACTTTGCCAAGTAAATGGAATTTACATATATCATTTAAAAGAGCATTCAGCTTAATATTAAAAACTCTGGCTACCAAGTCAGGTCTGTTTTTAACTTTTTGCCAGCGTTGTAAATTGTTTGTAATATCTGCCCATTTGGGGCTGCACATCATGGTTATGAATAAATCAGGCTTGCCATACTTCATTACAATTGCCATAGCATCCTGATATCGCTGCTGCATATTTCTGGGACTACCCTCAGAAGATGATGGAAATATTATCATTTTACCAATCGGCACATTCTCATTTTCAGATTTAGATGTGAGATAATCCATCAAACCACTGTATTTTTCAACTCTCAGTTTAGATTGGTTGGCTTTAATGAAATTTATCTGATTGGTTTCCATTTTTGAATATGAACCAACAATATACTATTGAGTTAATTTTCTTGCATTTAAAATAGGATTGAATGTGTCCCGGATAGAAAGATGAGATCCATAATATTGCATTTGTGTGACTTGTGTCCTTACATTTTGTCTAATATTATTGTCGATTACACTGTTGTCTCTGAGTTTTAATGCAGTATCTGTTCCCCAGCCTTTTTCACCATGTGGAAAAATAATAGGATATGTCATTGCATCTAATGTAGGAAACAGGATGCTGATTTGTTTCATTTTAGTGGCATTCAGATTATTGGGATCTGGTTTACAATGAATGAGCAAGTCCCTTTCAAAAGGAGCTTCTCCATCTTCATTTCTGAATATGACAGCAACCTTGGTTACTTGGGAAGAATTATATCTACCCAGATCACTGTTATGATCATATTTAATCGCCATTGTTACTTCTATGGGAGCAATACCTTCTGCTGCTGCTTCAGATTGGGCTTCCTTTTCTACCTCATGTAGCACCTTGTGTGATTTTGTTAATTCATTTATTTCATACATGAGGTTGTTGATATTGATAATGAGTCTTTCTGAGCAACCTTGGTTTTCTGGCATTGCTAATCTTTTACTCATAGCTTTGGCCATGTCTAAAACGTAGAATTGAGCAAGCTTCTGAGAAACACCATCCAAAGGATGTAAAGTTCCAGTACGGTGATAAACTTGTCTGTGTATTCTAAAACAGTACAGCCCATATCCTGATGGTGATGCAATATTTGCACCCATGGAAGCAAAAGCAAAAGAACTATTTATCAAACGAATATTGCCCATGAAATTTTTACTGTCATAATCTTCATTTATCATTATTTTTTTAAAATGCCAGGTATTCTGGGAAATGTATATCATTTGGACAAACTTTACCTTTGCTATAACACTGAGTAAATTTTCCATAAGTTGGTTTTTCATCAGAGAAATTTAGTTATAGGCAGAATTCACATCGAACAGTCATTCCACCACAACTATGTTCAATAATTGCATCCTCATTTACTTCATTTTCGCTGTGAAGACATTTCCTACCAGTATTGGCAGTACTTGTCGATGGCTGTTCTTCAGATATATTCTGTCAGCAACGCCGCTTTCTTTCAGCTGCAAAGGTACGTTGTGCCAATAGTTGGTCTTCAGATAAATTGTGTTGACGATGCCAGCTTCTTTTGGCTTCAGAGGCACGTTGTGCCAATAGTTGGTCCTCAGACATATTCTGTAGACGACGATGCTTTCTTTTGGCTTCAGAGATACACTGTGCCAATAGTTGGTCTTTAGACATATTCTGTTGATGCTGCTGCTTTCCTTGGCTTCAGAGGTACATTGTGCCAATAGTTGGGCTTCAGACATTTTCTGTTGATGACATTGCTTTCTTTTGGCTGTAGAGGTACGTTGTGCAAATAGTTGGTCTTCAGATGCATTGTGTCAACACCACTGGCTTCTTTTGGCTTCAGAGGTACACTGTGACAATAGTTGGTCTTCAGACATATTCTATCATCAACAAAGGCCTGGGGAGGGACAGTTAGAGTCAAGCTCCCGCCTCCCTACTGTCAGGGTCAGGAGTGGGAGGGGGCAATTGGGGGCAGGGTTGGCAGGGGAACCTATCAGGGCTTTCCTTCCCATGGCTGCTTCTGGCCCCACCCCTGAAGCTGCCACTGCTTGCGATCTGTGTGGCTCCGTCCCCCACTCTGCCACCGGTTGCCTCCCTCTGTGGGCAAAAGGCATAGGGTGCCATCGCTTGGCTGGCTTGGGCCTCCCTCTGTGTGGAGATAGCTGGCAGGCCCTGCCCATTCGCCTGGGCCTCCCTCTGTGAGGTGATGGATCATGGGGCCCCCAGATCGATGCCCCACAGAGGGAGATCCTTCCCACCCGGCCTGGGCTCTGCCATGCATTGCTTCCCACAGGGAGGCCAGCCCCACCTATCCTGGGCTCACCATTAATTCCCACCCACATGGAGGCCCTGCCCCTTCTGCTGGGGCTCTGGGATCAATGGCAGAGCAGAGGCAGGCATTTCCCATGTGGCCTACACTCTGCCATTAACCCCCGCCCACAGGAAGGCCCTGCCCACCAGGCCTGGGCTCTGCCATTGATCCCTGACCTCAGGGATCAATCACAGAACAGAGGGAGGCCCTTCCCACCTATCCTGGGCTCACCATTAATTCCCACCCACATGGAGGCCCTGCCCTTCCTGCTGGGGCTCTGGGATCAATGGCAGAGCAGAGGCAGGCATTTCCCACCTGGCCTGCACTCTGCCATTAACCCCCGGCCACAGGAAGGCCCTGCCCACCAGGCCTGGGCTCACCATTGATGCCCGCCCACATCAAGGCCCTGCCCACCCTTCTGTGACTCTGGGATCAATGGCAGAGCAGAGGCAGGCGTTTCCTATCCTGCCTGGGCTCCGCTATTAATCCCCGCCCACAGGGAGGCCCTGCCCACCAGGCCTGGGCTCTGTGATCAATGGCAGAGCATAGGGAGGCCCTTCCCACCCAGCCTAGGCTCTGCCACTGATCCCTGTCTGCAGGGATCAATCTCAGAGCAGAGGGAGGCCCTGCCCACCCGGCTGGGGCTCTGTGATGGGCCCTCCCAGCCTTGGCAGCTTGCCTCGGCCCTCACAGCCATGGCTTTGTCTGGAAGGACGTCTGGAAGGTCGTCCAGAAGGTCTCCCAGTCTAATTAGCATATTACCCTTTTATTAGTATAGATAGTATCAAAACAGTTGTTACTGGTCTAAACGTAGACACAGATCAATGTGATAGAACAGAAAATTCAGAAATTGCTTTTTGGGAAGTGACAATATTAGTGTCATAGTTCTGAGGGTCAGTGTCTTTACCCAGGGGTTATAAATGGGGACATAGAAGGTAAATGATAAGGCTGATTCTCCATTCATCTTAGGACTGCCCAGGAAATTACTAACATTGCCAATTTTTTTTAGGCTTTTTAAGTTTTTATGTTACATTAAGTGCCACATTTTTGTATTGTTGTGCTTTTTGTTTATTTTTCTGTTTAAAATGAGCGCCAAGTGTAGTGCGAAGTGTTGCCTAGTGGTACTAAGTGCAGAAAGTCTGTGATGTGCTTTTCAGAGATACACATGTTAGATAACTTTCATTCAAACACACATTATAATGCTGTTGGTCTTAAGTCTGTTTTTAACGATTCAGCAATATATATTGAATAAGGAGTCTTTAAACAATACACATAAAACAAGGCTATGTATTGATCGGTTGATAAGAATAAGAACGTTGTGATGAGAGGCTTGCTGGAACCTAACCCTGTTCATGTAATGATTTAGTGTTTAGTATTTGCTAACTGAGTTGGAAACAACTTCATACAACAGAACTAATGAAAATAAGAATCACTGCATGTATCCTATATAATAAAAGTCTAATATGCTAAGTGCCCATTTGGCCATTCAACCAATCAAAGTGTAATATGCTAATGATATGCTAAGGCCACTCACCTGCTCGCTATGGCATGCATTGACCACCAGGGAGCAGAGGCTCTGACCTGTAAGTTAGCTTGCTGCTGGAGTCTGGCCAATCCGAACTGAGCAAGGTGGACTGGACATGCCCTGGAGCCCTTCAACAGTCCCTTCCCAGCTGGCCAACCTCCTGTGTGCCTCTCTGGCCCGGGTCGTGCACTGGTGGGGGCCCTTGGGCTGGCCTGTGCCCTCTTGCAATCCAGGACCCCTCAGGGGATGTTGGAGAGCTGATTTTGGCCCAATCCCGCAGGCCAGGCTGAGAGACCCCACTGGTGCACAAATTCATGCACTGGGCCTCTAGTATATACATACACTGCATGCATACAGTTTATTTTAAACACACATATAACATACATGTGTATATATGTATGCATAGTTATGTACGAATATACATACTGACTAACCAATTGACTAATGCCTTATTTTTTCCAAACCCCAAATCAGGTTATATGCTATAAATTGCTTTTATATATTTTTGAGAGACAGTAGAACTTCTATGAAATTGGAATTGCCCCAGGAAATTTGTTCCTTGTGAACGCTGTTCAATTCTGACTGAAGGAACAGTGAGAAGTTACTAGAAAAAGCCTAGGGGGAGGGGAAACCTGCCTTGTTTGCTTCAGTGTCAGTATGTGCCCAAAGAATATTTTTCAGTGCCTGAGCAAAAAGTATTAGAAAAAGAAGAACTACCAATAAAAAATGAATAACTAATTAATCAAAACTCTGAGTATATTAAATCCCCCGGATCCTAAAGCATCCTTCTGATTGGTTTAGTCTTTGTCTCTGCCTTTATGGGTCCTAACTTTCCATCTTCCATATCAATTAAATTTCATTATTTGGTCTAAAAATCAAAAACAAAAACAAAAAAAAATTATATAGAGAGAGATAAATATCTTGAATCGAATGAAATGAAGACATAGAAAGAACTAAAAGCCATAGCTGATTTGGCTCAGTGGATAGAGCAGACTGAAGGGTCCTGGGTTCAATTCTGGTCAAGGGCACATGCCCAGTTTGCAGGCCGTATCTGCAGTAGAGGGCATTCATGAGGCAGCTGATCAATGATTCTCTCTCATCATTGATATTTCTATATCTCTCTCCCTCTCCCTTCCTCTCTGAAATCAATAAAAAAGTATATATTTTTTAAAAAAGAAAGAAAAAACTAAGAATTAAATACAGTCAAGAAATATGTAGCTCTGACTTTGGCCAAAAAAAAAAAATAACTAGAAAAGAGATGCTATCTTAAAAGCTGAAGTTTCATGGTTTCCCTTCTATTCAAAGGAGGATGGTGACCAAATTTGTATTTTTATTTAAACTGGCCCTTACTTTTTGTTGCAGTGTTCCATAAACAACTACTTCTTTGTGAATAGGTGTTTGAGTACCGACACAAAATGATTAATTCTAGAAGTAAACAGTTCAATGTGGACATCATGTGCATATTTTCAGGGTGGTCTCTATTCTTTATCTAATTTGTCCAAACTTAGTCCTCTTCCAGACCTACGCTACAGATTTTAGGTGAAATTTTACCTGTAAACAAGACTGCCAAGAGAGTCCTCTAAATGTATCCCCCACCTCTTTGGAGAATGAGGAAAACCATCTATCTCTTTAAATCTATATTCAGGGATTTGAGTCTAATTTCAACTGCCAAGAGCATTGTTGAAATTGCAATCCTGACATGCAACCATTCTCAGCTACATTAACTGACAAGAACAAAAGTGCACTCGGTGTGCACAGACACCACTGGTCCCATGACAAGCTCTGCATACTAACAGGGGCACCTCTGTCTCTGAAGATGTAAGAGGACCCATGATAAATGATGTGCACCAAGAGACTGACAGCTCATCTTCTGCACTTGCCTGCTGTATTACACTGGGCGGAGAGATGTGTAGCAAGCTAGTAACACACAATTCCTCCTCTCCCCATAACATGTTCTCCTTCATTCCTCTCATTCCTTCTCTTGTAGCAATTGACCTTGTCCAATATCTGAGACTCTTTTAAAGTTAATGATCTTAGACTCTGGAAATCATCTTGCACATATGAAAGGTTATTATATAGAAAATGATAGCCAGCTGCTTCCCATCCCACCCAGAGATAGAACTTGATCTGCTGCCATTCATTCCAGAAGGACCAAATAAATGCTTCTTAATCATAAAGGTAATGATTTTGATGATGGTGATGACGACAATGATGATGATGATCAAATAGCATCAGGCATAGGGAAGACCTAGACTGCAATCTGCAGAACCTCATTTTGATACAAAAAAATGTCCTGAGATTGAAAATTCTGAATCTAGTGGCTGATTCCAATTTTACTCTGCATTTAATAAGACTTTGCTAAGCATCAACTATAAGACCACACTGTGATTGAATCCGAGGATTGTGTAAAGTTATGGGTCAAAAACCATTCTCTGTCAAGTTGATTTACAACTTGTTTTAAACTAGGACTTTCAGTGTGATATTATTGAGCAATGCTTAAAGGTAACATGTGATTGTCACTCTGACCATTTATGAGTTCAGGCAGTTTGAGTATGTAAGGGAGTCTTCATGAAGGAAATGAGGCTTCAGTTAGGCCTTGAAGAATAGATAGGATTAGGACAGCGATGGCAAACCTTTTGAGCTCGGCGTGTCAGCATTTTGAAAAACCCTAACTTAACTCTGGTGCCGTGTCACACATAGAAATTTTTTGATATTTGCAACTATAGTAAAACAAATACTTATATTTTTGATATTTATTTTATATATTTAAATGCCATTTAACAAAGAAAAATCAACCAAATAAGAGTTCATAGGTTTGCCATCACTGGATTAGGAAGTAGCTTAAACATATTTATTCATTCTATAAATATTTACTGTATAACTAATGATGTTCTAGTATTACCATATTAATAGAATGATATAGTTAAAAGGCCTGTATGAGATTATAAATTACCCTTTCATTACACAAGTGAGGAAATGGTGTCTAACCCTTATCCTCTCTGTGTAGGCAACTGTAGCAAATTAGTGACAGAACCAGGAGCAGAATCAATTTCTACTTTAGCTCAATATTTCCATATGAAAAATATATCATTTCTTCAACCTTCATGGTCCACTTAGCAAACCAAGAACTATTAACAAATGACCTGATAATAACTACAAAGTATCATCTGAGTATCATTATGATTAAATAAAAGGGAACATATTCCACTATCCACAAAATCATCACCCTGAAGTCAAAACAAAACAAGAAATCTTTCTATTGTTAATAAATTAGTCTCCAAAAAGAGCAGATATTTTTATAAGATTTTTTCTTGCAAAAAAAATAATAAAATAGTTTGCCGAACATTTTCTGTTTGATTCTTTTTATTTTATTTTGTAAATGTATTCTCTTTAGCAAAATATCTGCAACTAATTTCCAATTTAGTGTGGTTGTCTAGTTTATATATTAGCTACAGTTAAATTCCAAGCTCTTTTATAATAATTTTAAGACATCAGTAAATCGTAGATTATACTTTTAAATAGTTTTTTTTTTCTTTTTTGTTTCTAATAGTGAGAACAAAGATGCTAGGTATGCATGAGGCTCTTATTAAGAGGCAACATACACAGGGGTTAAAGCTTAGACTCTGAGTCAGATTGATTTGACATCAAATTTCAGTTTTGGACCTTGTGCAACTCAGTTACATCTCAATAGACTTTCAATTCCTCGTCTTCCATAAAACAGAGAATATTGTACCTAATTCACAAGGTATTCATAAAAGCTAAAGTAGATAACCCATGCAAAGTAATTAATAATGCCTGTCATGTAGTATATTCTAAATAAATAATAAGTAAATATTAATTATGAAGTAACTCGAAAATAGAGATGTTTATGTTTGACTACTAAATTGGTGTCAAGATTGCTGACCAGGTAATTATAGTCACAGGACAAAAAGTTATCAATTGTGCATGAAGTTGTAAATGCATCTAATTGAGCATGCAACTGTCAGGAAAGTAAGATGAGTAGGAGACCATAAAGAATTGCTCTAACTTGAACATCTGCTGATTACATATAAGATACTTAAGGAGTCTTTTATCAGATTTTGAAGCTAATTAATGATTATAATAAAAACCTTAGAAAACACAAATATATAAAGAGGTCAACAAAAATCACCTGCAATAGTGCCTTTTAAAGTCCTAATTTTTATGGATTTCTTTACACATTTTCATGTATATGGAAAATATTTGTTATATATAAAATTTTATGCATTCTATAATTTATAAATTTATATATTAAGGCAAACATTAGAGTCCAACCACGTGAACATTTATATTCTGCCTTTACACATATAGTATATATAAGACATTAAATAATATTTTAAAGTGTTATTTGTTACATATTTCATTGAATTATTTTCATATTGGCATTTTAAGCAAAATTTCTTATCATTGTCTATAAGTAATGCTAAAATTAACATTATTGGAAAGAAATACTTGTTACAATTTCCTTAGGATAAATTCTTAGAAACAATTTTACTGTATTGGAGAAAACTAACTTTTTAAGCTCTATATGGTTATAGTAAAGTTTTCTTCAGAAAGTTTATGCCAATTTACACTCCCATTACAGGATAAAGAAGTGTTTGTTCAAAACCCAGTTCACTGCCCTTCTCAGAATAGGTCATTATCATTCATCGTAGTTGTAATAATTACTGATAATTACTAACCTTAACTTTGTGACAGGTCCAATTCTATTTTGTAGATGCTGTATTTTCAAATTTTCTTAACTCTGTAAAGTATACTACCATTATTTCCGTCTTGAAGATTGCAAAACTGTCACAAAGAGATGAAGTTTCATGTCCAAAGTTAGTTAGAAATGAAGTAGAGACTCAAATCCAGGCAGTGTGACTTCAAAGATCATGCTCTAACTGCAATATTATATTGTTTTTTCGAAGCAGTCATCAATATTATTTTTTAAAACACTTTCTAACTTGAAAGTCCAAAAATATTCAGTGTTTATTTTCCATAATTTCATTAGTAACATTAATGTTCTTAATATGATTTTTTTTACATTTTTTTTGTAGTGTGAATTTTCTATTCATGTTCATCACTTTATGGAATACTTTCCTCTGGAGGCTAGATTCTAAAGTTAGATTCTGATTGACTCTCTCTTCGAAGTAATAATTCATATGGATTTTCAAGATGGTGACGAAATTTATTCATTTGTATGAATTTGGGGAGATTTTGTTAATTGCAGTCTCTGGTGAACTTTGAATTCCCTCCCTGCCAATGTGTATTGCATTTTACAGGCCCTTAGAGGATTGCTTCGGTTTGTAATTGATGGATTTCCTGATAACAAAATGTCAGGGGAGATTTAGTGAGTGTGAAATGGTGAATATTAAAAACATTTTAAATGTAGATATGAAAATAGAGCTCATAGCTGGATATCATTTTTGTTCTGCTGTTTCTGCCATGAATACATTAGTTTAAAATTGTCAAGCATAACAGATGTGAAAGTACTAGTATTTGGATTGGTAGGTAATAGACTATCTCTGCCAGATGTGCTGGTAGCCTTTCTATATTCTTGAAATACTAAAGACATTTACAGCAATTGTGGTATTTCCAAATCCTTTAATAAAACTAGTACACCCACATAATTAATTGCCATTGCAGAAATACTTCTGGACTAGAAGAAATTGTTATACATAATGGGGTATGAGGAGTAACTGTTGTACTTAAGGGCAAGTGACAAAAGGATGAGCATGAGGTTAATGTGCAATATAAAGAAAGAGAAAGGAAGTCATAAGCCAAGTGTCTTTTGCAATAAACAAGAATGGAAAATGAGAATAATTTGGTGAGGCCAAAAGGAATAACATTACTCCTTGGAAGACTGAGTCAATAAGGTGCTTCAATTTGGTCTGGGGTTGGGTGTGCAAGAAAGTCCCACCTGTTATGAAAAAATCTATAGTTATATTTATTTCACTAAAAATCCATATTTGAAAACCTCATTATAACAATATAACAACAGTATGGTGATTACCAGAGGGGAAGGGAGTTGGGGAGGTATAAGAGGGTATAGAGGGAATAAATGGTGATGGAAGAAGATTTGACTTGGGGTGGTGAACACACAATATAATATACAGGTGCTGTATTAAAGAGTTGTGTATCTTAAACCTATATAATTTTATTAACTAACTAGAATCCCAATGCATGAAATTCATGCAAGGGGCTTGGTCCTCGCAGCCTTGGCCGGCCCTTGCGGCCCTGGCTTTGTGTGGAAGGTCATCCAGTCTGTCGTTCTGCTGTTTAGTCTAATTAGCATATTAGCTCTTTATTATATAGGCTGTCACCCCAATAAATTCAAAAATATAAATAAATTAAATTAAAATTTAAAATATCCTACTTAGTCAGTATCCTGACAGGGAATAGATGGTCCAATCAAATGAGGTGATTAAAGAGTGTTAAAGGATTTTCTTTTTTTACAAGAGGTTGAGCATAGTTAAGAGAACCAACATGGATTGGTGATATACTCAGGGTCTGTTAAAATTCTAAGAAAATGGAGCTGTCACTTCTAACATGAAGAGACAGGAATGGAGAAGGAGGAAGGGTGTCCTGGGAACTGGAGAGAGCCATAGGTATCGGCAGAGAAACAGTCATTGCTAAACGGGTTTATCTCTTCCTTCGATCTCCTGTTGGTGCCTTCTATTAAATAAACCCAGTAGGAGAGTAGAAGTTAAAGAAGCCTCCATATACAAGCCGCAGAGGTCTGCCTCCCAGGGCTCAGAGCAGAGCAGGACAAGAGGGAAGTGGCTCTGGAAGGGCAAACAGAGCAATTAAATGTTGTATTTGATCCTTGTTAATAATCTCCTGAGTCAAGTCTCAGCTCTAATGCCCCTCCATCATTTGTTCTACATCTGAAAACAATATGCTGTGAACATCCATGGCAAGACAGAGATACCCCCCACCTACAAATATCAACTTGCCAAGAAGGAAGGTTATAAATACTGTCTTCCGAACCCCCTCAAGTTATCTGCTGCACCCTGGTTCTCTCTCAATGCCCCTCACACCCATCACTGTCCAACACATCACAGACCCTCATTTTGATTGAATGGAAAGACTAATATATTAATAACAAACAAAAATATCTTATCCTGATTGACAAGGAGCAGCTCAGCTGGGTTGGTATATATGCAATAAAATAGGAAAGCAGTTGTAAAGATGTAACTGAGGGAGAGAAACCAAGATGGTGGCATAGGTAAACACCGGAAATTGCTGCCTCCCACAACTTCAAAAATACAATGAAAAGATAAAACAGACATCATCCAGAACTACAGGAAGGCTGGCTGAGTGGAAATTGTACAACTAGAAGGAAAGAGAAAAGCACACTGAGACTCAGAGGAGCTGTGGAAGTAAAGTGCAGAGGTACGGAGGCTCGAGCGTGCGTGGAAAGGGGCTGGCACCTGAGGATGAGGCTGTCTTTTTGAACCAGGAGGGAGTCACAAGCTGCTGACTGCTCTGAACTCCAGTTCCGGAAAGTCTCTGGGGACCCAGGACTCATACGGAGAGAAACTGGACTGTCTGGCAGCAGGCAGAACTCAGAACTTGAGGGAGGCTTTCCCTCAGAGGTGCTTGCAGCAATTACCAGGACACTGAGACACGGGGCCCCTTAGGGCAAGGCTGAGGATCAGCCACAGCTGCTTGCTCCACCCTGTTGATTCCCTGAGACCCCGCCCCACTCAGGCTGCGGCAGAGGCTTTTGCATATGAATGCCCTGGCCCTTTGCAATCTGAAAATTACCTAACAAATTGCAGCTGGGCCAGACAGACTCAGAACATCCAAGAGAAGGCCCGAGGCCCCACAGCAGCTTGCACTGCTTCACAGCTGGGTCTCATCTGGGCACCTCCAAACCCCCACAAAGGAAGGGGAATCTGCAGATCTCTTAGTAGCTCCTGCTGGGTAGCCTCAGGCAGAGGCTAAATTAGCACCTCCTTAGATCCAAGAGCCAGTGTACCCAGTAGTCAGAGTGGGACCATCCAGATTACAACTCCTCAGATCCATAAGAGACACACTCAGGGGGCAGACTCAGTGAGCACCAAAGCCCCACTGAGGCAAGTCTTGCCCCAGAAGGGTGTCTTCAGCACAGAAGTTCTCCCACTGCAGACACAGCCGATTCTCATAGCCAATTGGCCTGGAGGTCAATTCCTCCCAGTGATAACTACAACAATCAAGGCTTAACTACATACAACAAGACTGTGCACAAAGCCCACAAAGGAGTGCACCAAGAGTGTCCACCTCAGGTAATTGGGGAGGCTGATCCACTAGGCCCTATAGGACACCTAGCACACAAAGCCACTCTACCAGCACAGGGAAGAATAAAAAATGGGGAGACAAAGAAACAGGACACAAATGACAGAAATGGAGGAAAGCAAATGACTGGATATAGAGTCAATACCATGGTTATAAGGTTTTTCAAGAATTTTCTGGAAACCGCTGATAAATTTAGTGAGACCCTGGAGGATATAAAAAAAAGCAACTAGAAATTAAGCATACACTGACTGAAATAAAGAATAATATACAGAGATCCAACAGCAGACAAGAGGATCCCAAGAATCAAGTCAAAGATTTGAAATACGAAGAAACAAAAAAATACCCAACTAGAAAAACAAAAAGAAAAAAGAATCCAAAAATATGAAGATAGTGTAAGGAGCCTCTGGGACAACTTCAAGCATACCAACATCCAAATTATAGGGGTGCCAGAAGAAGAGAGAGGGCAAGATATTGAAAACCTATTTGAAGAAATAATGACTGAAAAGTTCCCCTACCTGGTGAAAGAAATAGACTTACAAGTCCAGGAAGTGCAGAGAACCCCAAACAAAAGGAACCCAAAGAGGACCACACCAAGACACATCATAATTAAAATGCCAAGGGCAAAAGACAAAGAGAGAATCTTAAAAGCAGCAAGAGAAAAAAAGTCAGTTACCTACAAGGGAGTATCCATACGACTGTCAGCTGATTTCTCAACAGAAACTATGCAGGCCAGAAGAGAGTGGCAAGAAATATTCAAAGTGATGAATAGCAAGAACTACAACCAAGATTACTTTATCCAGCAAAGCTATCATTCAGAATTGAAGGTCAGATAAAGAGCTTCACAGATAAGAAAAAGCTAAAGGAGTTCATCTCCACCAAACCAGCATTATATGAAATGCTGAAAGGTATTCTTTAAGAAGAGGAAGAAGAAAAAGGTAAAGATAAAAATTATGAACAGCAAATACATATCTATCAACAAGTGAATCTACAAATCAAGTGAATAAAAAATCTGATGAACAGAATAAACTGGTGAATATAATAGAACCAGGGGCATGGAAAGGGAGTGGACTGACAATTCTTGGGGGGAAAGGGGTGTTGGGGTGCAGGAAGAGACTGGACAAAAATCGTACACCTATGGATGAGGACAGTGGGAGGGGTAAGGACAGAGGGTGGGGTGGGAACTGGGTGGAGGAGAGCTGGGCGGGGGGAAAAAGAGGAACAACTGTAATAATCTGAATAAATAAAGATTTAATTTAAGGGAAAAAAAAAAGATGTAACTAAGCTATAAATTCCATGACACCCTAGTTGGCTTGCACTAGGGTGGGTAGGAGGAAGAGAGTTAAAAAATTGAGAGTTTTAGGAAAACTGAAAATCAAATTTTGAGAAAAGAATGCTAAGACAGGGAGGGAGACCCCCGCATCTGAGACCTAGCAGAAAGTTCTGTCTCCTAGAACTTCCCTCAGTAATTTATTCAGGGAATTACCAAGTACAAAGGCAGCGGTGTGCTGCTCAATGTTTAAAGACAAACTCTATTGTGAAAGAAATAAAATTATTTATTGAGTTTGATGATTTCTGTCGTATAAATTCTCACTCCATGGCCAATTTTAAGCTGCCAACATGATGCCACTGAACTGAAGCGGGGAAGAGATGCATGCTATTGGCCCCAACACACTCCCAGGCAGGGGCCTCTGTGAAATGGACACAAAAGCCCACTAGGAAAACTGCACCAACTCTTCCCACCAGCCACTTTCTCTGGATGGTTCTCAAAGAAGAAAACATTAAAGTCTAGTGTTCACTTAACCCAGTTATAGCCACTTATCCTGATGAATCACAGCAAAAATGGTGACATGAGGTCTTGGACCCAGAATGGCCCTACTAGTAATGTTTGGTTAGGGTGTTGATGTTCATTTATTGTTGGTTACCTCTTTGTAAATAAATAAAGGAAACCAATTCTCGGTGGCCTAGCATCTTGCATAGTGCACACACACACACACACGCACACACACAGCAGAAAGAAGCACATAAAACCAACACCTATAGATTCTGCATTGGAAATCTTTCATTCACACCCCCAAAGGCACTCCATTTACTTTTTGCCATGAGTCTGACCTGTAGCAACTTTGTCAATGGGCTCCATGCCCTCTGACTGAGGATTGGGTTTGGGCAATGAAGAGATCAGCAGTACTCTCCTGACTCCCTCCCAGGGGCTCCCTTAGGCTGACTGCATCCCTCCTCCGGAGGCCACCGCTCCTTTTAAGCGCTCCTCTCTCCACAGCTGCCCTGTCTCCATGTTCTAATAGTGGGTCCCTTCCCTGTGTATTTCAGGCTAAAAATAGTACAGGTGCTCCATGATTAGTTGCACTGTTCCTTCTAGTTTCTATTCACCGTACTCTAAACCCTGATCAAAATATCATTTTTGAGTGAGCCAGCTTTTTTCCTGCCGGGCACCTGGCTGATGCTGGTATTAAATGTGGTAAATGCACAGCCTATTATGCTGACAGTAAATAATAGTATAGATTGTAGACACAATGGCAAGAGACAGTCACTCTCCTTGGTGCTGGATATACCCTTTTGTCATCTTAATTCAAATTATTTCCAGTGATAAGCTGGCAAATGTTCAACAACCAACTCCTAAGAAAAAAATTGGTCTTCCCTATTCTTTCTTCCTCTATTTTTTCTGGAAGTCTGGGCCTGATTATCTGAGGACAAACAAATCAAGACTAAATCTACCATAACTCCCAAGTATCTAGTGAACTAAGTTAAGCCTTTCCATCTTGCCCAAGGTCCCTACTGCTTTGACTATACTCTCTTAGTCACTGGGATGTCTGAGATATAATCTCTCTTATGATCACTAGAGACAAACACTTTATAAACCAAAAGCAGTGAAAATGTAACAATTAAACATAAAACTTGGCAAGAGATTGGCATTTGAGGAAAGCTACAGCGAATGTATATTGCACATTCAGGCATATGCAATAGGGGGGATTTGAGCTGCAGGCCAGTAATGGTTCTTTTATGAAACAAATCTCAGAGGAGAAGAAAAGGAGAGCCCAGATCAGTTTCTCTCCCCTTTGCCCGAGCAAGGGCTAGGAATCCTCCTGAGGGGAAAAGAGAAATGTATATCCTGCACCTCATTTCCCAAAGGACATGAGAGCACAAAGCCTGGTTTTTCAAGTTTAGTTTAAGACCCCTTCCTCTGCCTTCACCTCCCCCATATAATATACAGTGGGTCATCGAATAATGCCATTTTATTCAACGTCATTTGTTATAATGTTGATGAGGGAAAAAATTAATTCCTGGCCAGACCACTGTCTGCAGGGAGTTTCCATGGTTTGTCCATGTCTGAGCTGGTTTCTTGAGGTGCTCTGGTTTCTTTCCACATTCCAAAGCTGTTCATGCCTGGTGATTTGGCCTGTCTGCATTGGCCCAGTGTGAGTGAGTGTGGAGGTGTGAGCATGTCCTGTGATGGAAGGGCTTCCTGTTTAGGGTGGGTTTCCACCCTGTGCCCTGGGCTGCCGGCAGAGGCTCTGGCCGCCTGTGATTCTGAACTGGAATAAGCAGGCTGGAAAATAATATCTCTCTTATTTTTATTAGTCTTTCTGAAATTTATGTTGAGAACACATTTTTAATGTCTAATATTAGTGTGCTTTGGGCCTTTATTCAGAAATTTGGTGATGTTTTTGTGACCAGAAATATGCTGTAGGAATTTAACTCTTGCTTATATCAATGAGCCTATGGTATAAATGGTTTCATATATACATTGTTTTGCTTAATGTCACTGTTTAAAGAACGTGTTGATGATATGAAGGGAGGACTTACTGTGCTTTTTAATCCCAGGGGTCTAATACAGCTTAGATCTCTGGGCGGTTGTGAAGGCAGGGTCACAAAATGCCTAAGAGATATTCATTGTAGCCTTATGATTAAGAACAGCGAACTCATACAACTTAACAAAAGGAAGATAAACAATCCAATCAAAAAATGAGCACAGGACCTACATAGATACTTTTCAAAAGAAGAAATACAGAAGGCAAGAGACATATGAAAACATGCTGAAAGTCACTAATCATCCAAGAGATGCAAATCTAAACGACAATGAGGTACCATCTCACACCTGTCAGAATGGCTACCATCAACAAATCAACAAATGACAAGTGCTGGCGAAGATGTGGAGAAAAAGGAACACTGCTGGTGGGAATGCAGACTGATATAGCCACTGTGGAAAACAGTATGGAGTTTCCTCAAAAAACTAAAAATGGAACTCCCATTTGATCCATTGATCCCACTTCTAGGAATACATCCCAAGAAACCAGAAACACCAATCAGAAAGAATATGTGCACCCCTATGTTCATAGCAGCACAATTTAAAATAGTTAGGGTTTGGAAACAGCCTAAGTGTCCATCAGCAGATGAGTGGATTAGAAAACTGTGGTACATCTACGCAATGTAATACTACGCTGCTATAAAAAGGAAGGAACTTCTACCATTTGCAACAACATGGATGGACCTAGAGAGCATTATGCTAAGCACAGTAAGTCAGTCAGAGCAAGATAAATATCACATGAGCTCACTCATTTATGGAATATAATGAACAACATAAACTGATGAACAAAAACAGATCCAGAGACAGAGAAGCATGGATTAGACCATCAAACCTCAGAGGGAAGGCAGGGGAGGGTGGGGGTAAGAGAGAGAGATCAACCAAAGGACTTGTATGCATGCATATAAGCATAACCAATGGACACAGACACTAGGGGGAACGAGCGGGGGTGGAGTAGGGGGCAATGAGGGTAAGGACACATATGTAATACCTTAATCAATAAAGAAAAAAAGAAATAAAATTTAGAAAGAAAATAATAGGTTGTTTCATTCACAATGAAGACAATAATTCTGAATGTTACAGAGAAATAATGTTTATTGTCCTCAGAATTCTTTCATAATAGTAATATAACCTCACCCATCATAGAAAAGTTTATTTCTATTACAGGTTAATTGTTTTCTCCAGTTGCATCATTGTAATGACAAATTCTCTGATCCCACACCCTTATCACACTTTTCCCTGATGGGTTCCATGTGGTTTAAGTGGTCAGGATTCTATAAAGGCGAGCCATTGTTTTGGGGGAAAGATCAAGTCTTAAATCAATTCTATCCAAGATACTAATTACTGAGGGTGCAGAATAAGACATAGTTATTACTCTCTACTGAGCAGAGATATATGAAACCAATTACAGCCTGGTGAGATCAGTACACAAGTGAATTCACATGGAACAAACATGTCATGCAGAGAAAGGAAAAGGGAAATCTTTCTGGAAAAAGGAACATCTGAGCTAGGCTTCCAAGAAAGAACAGGATCCCCGGCTGGTTTGGCTCGGTGGATGGAACATCTGTCTGTGGATTGAAGGGTCCGGGTTCGATTCTGGTTGGAGGCATATGCCTCAGTTGCAGGCTCTATCCCCATGTCGGAAGCAACCAATGGATGTGTCTCTCTCACATTGAGGTTTCTCTCTGTCTCTCCCCCTCCAGTCTCTCTAAAAAATCAATGGAAAAATATCCTCACATGAGTATTAACAACAACAAAAAAAGAATGAACAGGAATTTTGCAGCTTAGGAAAGGAAGAAGGAGAGCTCTAGATGGGTAAAAAGGTATTTACAAAGGAGAGTAGCTGTGAAATAATATCATGCATGTGATGCATTTACAGTAGTTTAGTATATCTGTTATTGGTGGATGTGGGGTTCTTGGGGTACTAGTGGAATAAGCATTTCAGCTTATATGGTAAAAAACTTTATTTCCATGGAATTATACCCCTGGGTTTCCAAAGTCCCATTTCCCTTAGTCCAGTCATAGAAGAATTATAGCTGGGGTTTCAGTAAAGCTAAAAGCAAGCCAGTATCTAGAGTTTCCTTTCCATGTTGGATCTGGTTCAGTACAGCATCAGGCCAGCTGCAGTCTATTAGTCATTGCATCTGCCATGTAGGCACATGCAGAGAAGCAGGAGCAAAAGAACCCCGCAAGCCCACAGTCACCGGTTTCCCTAGAGCAAGCTCCCATTTTCAAATGGTTAAGTATTCCAAAATATCACTGGCCAATGACCCCTGTTCCCAGGTGTAACTAACAAGCAGTATCTTCCCTGTCACCCCAACTTTACTGGGCATGTGTCTATTTTCTCTTTGTCTAGTCCCCTCCTACCAATATTTTACAAGGAACATGCCTATAATGCCTGGTCTTCCCTTTGCTCATTTTCTATTATTAATAACTAGAGACCCAGTGCACAGATTCATGCACCAGTAGGGCCTCTCAGCATGGCCTGTGGGGATCGGGCAGAAACTGGCAGTCCAACAGTGCCTGCTGCTCATGCCTGCCGCTCCTGCTCATCTGGGTCCTGCTGCACCTGCCGCCATCGCCACTCAGTAGGCTCACTGCCACTCTGCTGCGGTCTCCGGGCTGTGGCAACCGGCCATGAGCCCTGCATCTGGCGCCCATCGGTCAGCTGAGCAGCACTCCAACTGTGGGAGTGCACTGACCACCAGGGGGCAGCTCCTGCATTGAGCGTCTATTCTGGTGGTCAGTGCATGTCATAGCGGCCAGTCAACTGGTCATTCAGTTGTTCGGTCACTTAGGCTTTTATATATATACACTAGCTAATTACAATGGTGTCATTGAGTTAGTAAACACAAGGTAAAGAGACTACAGAGGACAGAAGAAACACTGAGGGCTTTGTATCTTGTGGGTCAACGTTTTTAAGTGAGATGGATAACTTTCAATAACAACATAAGATGGTCCATCGAGTGTTTAAACTTTAAGCCCCATTTTTTAAATTTATTCACAAGGTCAGATGTCATGATATACAGGAGACAATCTTGAGTGAAGAGAGAGAGAGTTCCTCAACATAAAGGCAGGGTGAGAAAAACAGCCCTCTTAATCATTCTTTTATATTAAGCATTTATGTAACTTACATGTGCCTAGTAGATTCACTGCATAAATGTCTAGTTTCAATTAAATACTCAAAACAAAAGTGACTAAAAAAAGAAACTGAGTTGAAGATAATGCATTGGTGTGTACACTGGTAGAAAACAATCAAAAGAGAGGACTGACACATTTTTCTAATTCTAGGAAAACTGTTATCCACATGTCAACTTTTTTAAAAAGTGATTAAATCAGATTACACAAATGTTAGCCTGGAAACAAAAATTATTAATAAAATTACTTGAAACATGATTTATATCTAGTATAAAGAACCTTGCCCCAAGCACGGATTTTCACTCAGTTGATTAGTAATGAATACTATAAAAACTTGTTAGGCAGCAAAATATTCAGACTAAGCAGCCAGATCATGATATGCACTTTCATTACTTGTTAAGTAATTGTTGAGGCCATTTTATACTCTAGCCAATATTTACAGTTTCACTAAACTTTAAAAATGAATAAGACCTGCAGACTGTATAGGTGCCAATGTCCTGGTTTTGATATTTGATGTTATATTAGAATTATATAAGTTGTTATATAATTGTACTCTTCACTCAGTTTCATGGAAGCTGAGTGAAGAGTACATGGGACCTCTCTTGATTTTTTTTTATTATTAAAAAGAAAAATCTTGTGAGCCCTGACCAGTTTTGATCAGTGGGTAGAGTGTCAGTCCCCAGACTGAGGGTCCTGAGTTATATTCCCAGCCAAGGGCATGTATCTCTGTTGCAGGTTCCCAGCCCTGGTAGGGGCTCCTATGGGAGGAAACCAATCCATGTGTCTCTCTCACTTTGATGTTTCTCTCTCTCCCCTGACTCCTCTTTTCCACCTCTCTCTCCTCCTCCTCCCTCCCTTATACTCTCTTTAGAAATTAGTGGAACAAAATATTCTTAGGTGAGGATTAAAAACTAATTCCTGTGACTCTATAATTTTTTCAAAATAATAAAAAACTTTTTTTAAAACTTATGGTAAATATTTGGAAGTTGAGTTTTCCAACTCAATAGCAAAAAACAAACAAACAAAAAATGAAAAAACCAAAAACAAAAAGTTAGATATCATTGAATAAATACCTGTTCTTCTTGATATAGTTAAAATGGCTGAAATAATACATGAAAAACAATATGGAAATAAACTAAAATGTGCTCTTCTATAAGCAAACATCTTGGAAAGACTGAGAAAATGTTGCTGAGGTTTGAAAAAAGCTTAAATAAATTATGCATTGAGCAAGATTAACTATAGAGTTGCAAAAAACTGCAGATGTTTATAACAAGTCTTAACTTTGGTAGATTTTACATTCTGTTTTAATAATTAAATATATGTAGAACTTTTTTGTAAAAAAGAAAATGAGCTATGGGAGATAAATTCTCAACATTTTTTTCTTTACTTAGAATATTAATAGTTGGGAAATAGTGAAAATACCTGTTATAAGTAACCACTGATGGAGTTGTTGCTTTGAATGTAGTTTTTTTTAATTGCAGGATTATTTTTAAAAAATATACATATAAAAAGAAGGGCTTTAAATCTAACAGAATCTTTTGGGTACATTTAATATTCTGGCTAGTCTATCTGACTTCCCTATGCTGGCATGTACTAATGTCAAAATAAAAATTTCCTACTTCCTCCACTGTTCACCTGTGTAGTGACTGTAATGGGATTTATATGATTATATTCATGCCAACTCAAGAGGACTTGCACCACAGAGCTAAGGGAAATATTCACATTATGAGAGACAATTTGATTTTGTCAAAACAGGTCTGTCACATTAAATTAATGTCATTAATGTGACTTTTATTGGTTTTGTAGTTTCCTTCATAATTAACATGTTAATTTGCCTTGGTTATATCTATATCTACACTAATAAAAGAAAAAGATGCTAAGTGACCTTAACTTCGCAATACCCCCAAGCCACACCCACCAGCCAATCAGAGTGACTATATGCAAATTAACCCAACCAGGATAGCAGCTGGCAGACACAGAGATGGAGCAAGCAGGAGGCTTGGTTGCCCGAGAGATGGAGGAAGCCAAGCTTCCAGCTGGCCCTGAGACGGCTGTGGCCTCTGCTCATGGCAACAAAGTTTCAATAATACAAGGCAAATAAATCCCAGATACATGCTTCCAACCAGCCTCCACTGGGAGCTTGGGTGGCTGGGGGCCGTGGCCAGCCTGCAAACAGCCATCAGCCCCTCACCCAGGCTGGCCACACCCTCATGGGGTGAGGGTTCCCGCTGGTGGGATTAGCCAGCCTGTAAATGGCACTCAGCCCCTCACCCAGACTGGCCAGGCACCCAAGAAGGACCCCCACCCTGAAAGGGCTGTGGCAAGCCTGCAAACAGCCCTCAACCCCTCACCCAGGATGGCCACACCCTCATGGGGTGAGGGTTCCTGCTGGTGGGATTAGCCAGCCTGAAAATGGCACTCAGCCCCTCACCCAGACTGGCCAGGCACCCCAGAAGGACCCCCAACCCTGAAGGGGCTGTGGCAAGCCTGCAATCGGCCCTCAACCCCTCACCCAGGATGGCCAGGCACCCCAGTGGGGACCCCCACACTGAAGGGGCTGTGGCCAGCCTGAAAACAGCCATCAGCCCCTCACTCAGGCTGGCCAGGCACCCCAGGAGGGACCCCCACTGTGAAGGGGCTGTGGCCAGCCTGCAAACAGCCATCAGCCACTCACCCAGGCTGACCACACACTCACGGGTGACGGTCCCTACTGGGGATCTTGGCCAACCTGCAAACTGCCATAAGCCACTCACCCAGACTGGCCAGGCTCCCCAGCAGGACCCCCCCACCCTGAAGGGGGTGTGGCCAGCCTGAAAATGACCCTCAGCCCCTCACCCAGGCTGGCCAGGCACCCCAGTGGGGACCACCATCCTGAAGGGGCTGTGGCCAGCCTGCAAGCAGCTATCAGCCCCTCACTCAGGCTGGCCAGGCACTCCTATATAATAAAAGGGTAATATGCAAATTGACTCTAACAGCAGAAAGACTGGGAATGACTGGTCACTATGACACACACTGACCACCAGGGGGCAGATGCTCAATGAAGGAGCTGCCCTGTGGTGGTCAGTGCGCTCCCACAGGGGGAGCTCTGCTCAGCCACAAGCCAGGCTGATGGCTACCAGTACAGCAGTGGTGGTGGGAGCCTCTCCTGCCTCCTCAGTAGCACTAAGGATATCTGACTGCAGCTTAGGCCTGCTCCCCGCTGGCAAGTGGACATCCCCCAAGGGCTCCCGGGCTGCCAGAGGGATGTCTGACTGCCAGCTTAGGCCAAATCCCCTGGGGAGCAGGCCTAAGCCAGCAGGTGGTCATCCCCCGAGGGGTCCCAGACTGCTAGAGGGCACAGGCTGGGCTGAGGGACCCCCCTGCCCCCCTGAGTGCACAAATTTTTGTATGTATATAAAAGGCTAAAATGCAAAGTGTCCCCTCGGGCATTCCACTGGGAGACTGGAAGTTCGATAGCTCACTATGAAATGTGCTGACCAACAGGGGGTGGCACAGAACGAAGGAAGGTCCAGGCAGGCAGCCAGAAGGCCCTGATCGCAGGCCAGGCCTAGGGATCCTACCTGTGCACAAATTTCGTGCACCAGGCCTCTAGTTTTTGTATAATAGCTGTAAGCAGATGGAGCTTATACCTAGCTTTATGTTCATACTGAAGTAACATTTAAGTTAATACTCAAAATCCATTCATAGTTTTTTATTTTTTAAAAAGAGACACATATTACTCAAGTTTGAGAAACACAGCCTAGGTCTTTATGAATTCTCCCAAGCCCCAAGTCTAAGGTTTTCTTTGAATAAACTGCCAGATAAGCAACTTACATTGGAGGGAGGTGGCAGGTTAGGGAGATGGAGGGGAGGGGAGCCTCTGAAAGCAGAAACAGCACTAACCATGGAGAGACGGTACTGAGGAACAATGTCACCAACCATACACACAAAGACACAGAAAACCATGACCTGCTCTGCCATGGAGCACAATTCCACCATAGGCCCATCTTCCTGAAAACTTCCCAGTGATCTGGATTAAGTATTCTAACTGAGGAGTAAAACAATATCATTTTTGTGGCAGATGAAATGGCTGCATACTGGAGGCCAAGGCTGCCAACATTTCTAACAACAACTGTGTCAAGGTCGCACTTTAATCAGCCCCTAAATAAAGATCATAATTATTTCAGAGGGTAACTACAGTGACGATTTTTTATTACAGCCTGGGATGAAGTCAGGATTGAGATGCCCTGTCACGAGGATTTCTTCCTCTGTGCTCCCATCCTAAAAATAGCGAGATGCACACATTGGTTACAGGGAGATATTTATATGCATAAAGGGTGTAATATCAACCACTCCCAAATGCTGGGGAAATATTTTACTTTTTATGATTTCCTAAAGCAGGAATCATATCAAATTGGCTAAGGGGCGGTAGAAGAATTTCTTCTGATTTGCCAGAGCTTTAACATGTGTCTTTGCTTTCTTTGTGCTCTTTTAATGGAGTCTCTTTCTTCCTCGTGCTCAATATGGTCCCAGTCTCTCTCTCAGAGCAGGTTTCAGGGCTGTTGTTGTGTATTTTTTTCCCCAAATGACATTTCAACAAGCTTTGCCGGGTTCCTATCTGCCTTCCAATGACTGACACCTGGGTGGCAGATGGTGCACATGGCCCGCTCTCTGTCTCCTGGATTGATGAAGAAAACTGTCAGGAACCTGACTGCACTGGCCTGGAGCCTCTTGGCAGAAAAGGCTGCTCAGGAGGAGTGACAGTGACTGGAAATAATTTTGATTAAAATGATCTGGAGCTTTTTGAGTTTCAAATGTTGCTTTGATTCTTTTCACTTACACATCCTAGATTTTTTGCCTTGAAAATATATTATGAATAAATTACACAACACAGCACCTGAAAGCTCAGACATAATCCACTTTTCCGGGTGTGCATTTTTCCTGGGACAGATGCACTTCTGCTGCACATCCTTCTGCAAATCATGGTCATCTGATCATATGTGGATATGGATTTGCACATCTCTGTCATGAACTAGATTTATCTGGAGTAGCGAGGACAACCAATCTGGAGTCTTAAACATATAGTGATCACAGAGTCAAAGTCCTAGTCTCAGGTTTAAAATGGAGAAATATGAGTTTTAAAAAGGATTTAATTTAGAATCTGCATGATTCACCAATGGAGAATTAGTTCATTGCTCATTAGATCAAATAACTACACCTGTGAGACCTGCCAAGGAAATGGTCTATGCTCATTTATTCAGTGAATAAGCATTTATCAAATTGCCTGCTAGATGCAGGGACATTACTAGAGCCTCGGTATTATCTTCCCCAGGGGCTTCCTATGCCCTCCCCTTCGACCCTTCTCTCCCAGTGCCCTGGGGAATTCTCAAGTTTATGTGGTTCGGAAACAGGACCACTTTTCTTACCACTTCAGAAGTTCAACATTACCCAAGAGAAACTGAGATTGTCCATAGTAGACTGTCTACCGTGAAGCTATTGAATTTAAGCTCCTGCACCGGCCTCTTTCTCAGACCTGGAAGAAGCCTTAGCAATGTGGTCATAAGATAGATCCTTATTACATTCCCTAAAGAGGGCTCACCACATTTTATGAGCTTCAGACTACATAGAATCTCACCCTTTTGTAACAGAGAATGGGCATGAAAGAATAAAACACCCATCCCTTACCCCAAGCTTCTGTAGGAAGAACATTGGACATGCCAGGAAGAACACCTCTTAGTACAAGGGCCACCTCTCCCTTTCTGCCTACAGTTAGCGCCTATAGTACCCCAACCAGGAAGAAGAGGAGTCACGCAAAGCTGAAAACGAAAAGCGTTCTTAGATAGGCTGCTCCACTATTTTTACTCAGAACAGTTTTGACACCAAATGTGTGGGGGTTTTTTCCAGTTCTGACACCAAATATGTGGTATCTTTTCCAAAACCACTCCTCTAGGTCTCTAACATCAACTAAGTGTTGTACAGTTCAGTTCAGTTATCTCACTAACTACCCAGAGTTAACTCAGACCCCACAGGTTAAGGGCTCAGTCCTACAAGACTGCCCCACCTCAGACACCCCCCAAATGGTGTGCCTAAGCTACCCACGCTTCTGCGTGGGCGACTACAAATTCAGAGGTTCCCTCAACACCTCAGACGTGATAATTCCCTAGAACAACTCACAAAACCCAGGAAAACACTGAGTTAAGTTACTAATTTATGGAGGAAAGGGCACAGAGCTTCCATGCCCCCGCCACCCTCTCAGCACATCAATGTGTTTATAGTCCCAGAAGCTGTTTGAACTCCACTGTTTAGAGCAGTGGTTCTCCACCTTCCTAATGCCGTGACCCTTTAATACAGTTCCTCATGTTGTGGTGACCCCCAACCATAAAATTATTTTCGTTGCTACTTCATAACTGTAATTTTGCTACTGCTATGAATCATAATGTAAATATCTGATGTGCAGGATGTATTTTCATTGTTACAAATTGAACATAATTAAAGCATAGTGATTAATCACAAAAACAATAAGTATTTATATATGTGTTTTCTGATGGTCTTAGGCGGCCCCTGTGAAAGGGTCGTTCGATCCCCAAAGGGGTTGTGACCCACAGGTTGAGAACCGCTGGTTTAGAGGCTTTAATGGAGGTTTCATTAAGTAAGCAGGGTGGGTGAAATCATTGGCCATTGAAATTAACTCACTTGCTAGCCCCCCTTCCTTCCTTCTCCAGAGGTTGGAGCATGGAGCTGAGAGTTCCAAGCTTGTAATCAAGGTGTGATCTCGCTGGTGTCCAGCCCCCATCCTGAAGGTATCTAGGGACAGCCTAGAATCACCTGGTTAGAAGAAAAGATGCTTCTATCATCCTTGTCATATAGGAAATCCCAAAAGTTTTAGGAACTCTGTGAGAAGAATTTGGGTCAAAACTCAAACATCTTTCTGTGATGCTCTAACAATATTTGCCAGAGGCATTCCAGCTTCGAGGAAACAAAAGGATTCAAATTTTTAAAATTCCTTGCTTTTCATTATTATGTGGAGTAGCATTTAGGAACAGAATAAAAAATATAGGTGAGTTCTTGATAGTGGAAGGAGAAGACTCTGGAATTAAATTCTGACTTTTGAATAGTTTTCGCAAAAAGAGAACTTAAGAACTGCTGTGATTAGTGTAACAGTATGTGCACCCAGATGTCCCCTGATAAGCAGGAACCTGTGTTGGCCTCAGGGAGACTCTCTCACCCCTCTATAATAAAGGTTTCCCCAGTGTCCTGTGAGGATCATTATGTAGCAATCAAAAGCATTGATTTTTTAAAAATTCAACTTAAGTTCAAAATGTGGATCCTCCATTTATGTATTAGCCTTGTGATGTGGGACAACTTAATCTCTTAAAGCCTCAGCTTCCTCACTTGTAAAAGAAAACTTATAATACTACCCCCTAGAGCCATGGTCAGCAAACTGCGGCTCGAGAGCCACATGCAGCTCTTTTGCCCCTTCAGTGTGGCTCTTCCACAAAATACCAGGAGCGGGCGCGCATGTACAGTGCGATTGAAACTTCGTGGCCCATGCGCAGAAGTTGGTATTTTGTGGAAGAGCTGGTATTTTGTGGAACAGCCACACTGAAGGGGCCAAAGAGCCGCATGTGGCTCACAAGCCACAGTTTGCCGACCACTGCCCTAGAGAGGCTAGGAAGACTAGATGTGATAATGCATGGCACATAGCAAACACATAAGGAATGTTTATTATGGCATTTTGAGGCTCTATTTCCAACAATAGAGCTATATATGTGGTCCGTGTAACTTGCTGAATGCATTTATGCTTAAGATTGCTTTATGTAAAAACTATGTATGAAATATACTCCATAGTGTGAAGGATTAATTCATGTTAACCATTTTTTGATGTTTTCTAAAAGCCCAAAGTAAAACACTCTCCAGGGATTTCTAAAGAGAGAGAACTGTGCACTGTGAAGTATTGGCTGTGACTATTCTTTCTGGTCCATGACTGAACACAATGGGTAGCTTGCCACACACAGCAGTGGTCCCAGGAGCTCAGTTCTAGGATTCTGTGAAAGTCCCTGGCTGGTTGAAGGTAATGCAAGTTCCTGTGATGCATGAACTCATTTAAAGCCCTCAATGGAGAGGGGGGAGATGTTTCCTAATTCTAGGAATGCTATCAGATCTCAATTTTTTTTAAAAAAAAGTTGGTTATCTAATCAGATTGTACAAGACATCTGTCTAAAAACACAAAATTGACATTAAGATTCTTTGAAACATGGATTTATATCCATTTATAAATGAAGAACTGTGTTCCAATCACTTGTTTGTTTGTTTTTTTCTCTCTGTTGATTAGGGATAGTATGATAGGAACCAAAACAAATCAAAAGTAAGATACCAGAACATGATACACACCTCAACTGTATTTTATCAAGGAAGTATTTTAAAGTTTCACTAAAAAGTAGTCATCAATAACACCTATAGATCGTACTAATGCCAATTTACTGGTTTTGCTATTTGAGGTTATGCTAGAGTTCTGTGAGATGTTACTTTTAAGAAAGTTGGGTGAAGGTACATAAGACCTTTCTGTGCTATTTTTACAAATTCCTGTCAGTCTAAAATTATTTCAGAATAAGAGGTTTTAAAATGTCTGCTTCTATTAATTTTATACATTTCGGTTTTTATTTATTTTTACTTTTTAAATAAAAATATATTTTTATTAAACAAATTGGTTATATTAGTTCCAGATGCATGATATATGATTTGTCATTTTTATACCTTACAATGTCATCACCTCGCTAATCCTAGTAATCATCTGTCACCATTAAACTTATGAAAATATTATTGACTATATTCTCATTTCCCTTTTCACCCATCCCCCAAACCTTCCCTTCTGGTCTCTGTTTCTATGAATCTGTTTTTGTTTTGTTTTTGTCTTTTAGATTCCACATATAAATGAAACCATCGAGTATTTGTCTTTCTTTGCCTGACTTATTTCACTTAGCATAATACCCTGTAGATCCATCCATTATGTATTTGGGTTTTTAATAATATTGCAACTGAAAAGATAATTCTAATCAAGTCAGAAAGCCACTTCTTCACAAAACAGCACTCAAAGACACCTAGTCTCTGTCAGTTTGCAACACTGTCCCCTGGTAACCCACACTACCGAGTCTCAGTGGGAGCACAGCCAGGCCATGCAGTCATTCAAAACAAGGCCCAAGGTAATTTGTAAACTGACCATTATGTTTAGGGCTGCTTGTTTTCCGATATGGTCTCAGTCCACCAGACTGCTATCCTAAAATTTCCACAGACTAGGTAGCTTATAAACAGCAGAAATGTACCTGCCACAGTTCTGGAGGCACGAGTCCAAGACGAGGGTGCCCACAAGGTCAGGTTGTGGTGAGGTGAGAACCCCCTTTCAGGTTGCAGACTGAGACTTCGAATTGCAACCTTATGATGTAGGCAGCAGAGAGGAGGAAGCAAGCTCTCTGGTGACTCATGTAAGGGCACTAATCCCACTCACAAGGACATCACCTTCATGACCTCATCAAATCCGAATTACCTCTGGAAGGTCCCACCTCTTACTAGCACATTGGGCGAGAGGGGTTCAATAGATGGATTTTGGAGGGACACAAACTTTCAGTTTATAACTGATATCATTTCTTCAGGAAAGCGCAGCTACTTCCTAGTCTGGGATCTAGAGTTGTTTTGTTCTTGACACCAGTAGCCTGTTCTGCTCTTCTCCATGACTACACTCTGGCTGAATGCAAAATTATCAGGTAATCAGAGGCTTTCCTTAATGCCCCTGTTCTTTCCTCTGATACCAGATGGCTGTTTGTGCTTGAGCATATTCTATAGCCGAAGAAGGAAGAAGCAAAGCACATCTGATAAGCAACCCTATTCAAAGGCAAAGCTTCCGACCCCCAGTGGCTGGGCAGCAGAGCTTTCTTCCCCTGCAGTGGACTCCGAGCATGGCAGCGATCGCCGCGGTATCTGCTGTCAGTGAAGTTACTAGGATAGGTGTATTTTAAGTGCTGGGTGGGGATGAACTTCAGTGACTCTCATGCCTTTGACAATCACTGCAAATCAAGGCATCGTAACCTGACAGCATGAATTAGCCTGTGGGATGTTAGTTCCACACCATGCTCTCGGCTCTGTGTTTTCTTAAGAAGCTCACAGAACATTTTCCACATGGCATCCCTCTGTGTGACTTCCTTTCCTGCTGTATCTAAAACTGGTTGATATAGCTCAAGCCTTTCCATTTGCAGTTGCTCCTTGCTTTATAATAAAGATTGTTGCTTTCCGCTTGGTTAGGCTCCTGATCTGGTGTTATTCCCACAGGCTTCTGGCATCCCTTTGTTAGAACCCATATTTCTTAGATTATTCCTAGTTATTTCTGCTCCAAATTCACAGCCATGTGGATGCTCAAGCCATTCATACGAGACAGGCTGCTTCTTTATTAGCAGTAGGGAACCACACTGGAAGGACAGGGTTGCTTTGCTCCCTCTATCACCCACCCATGCTGCCTCTGAGGCTCCTAGAAATCACTGCTGCACCTTGTTCAGACAGGCCTGCCTTTGGGGGATTAGGGCTATATCCTTGCACACACACACTTGGTTCAATGTTTCCCAGACAGAAGTCTCCTAACATTCCAACAAGGTAAAAATAAAATCTTATTGGGACTTTGGTAGTGATTATAAATAATATGCTATCAGTGCCATCGGAGGTACCTCCCAAATTTTCTCACTTTCTTTCTTTCCTTGGTATTCATTTCCTGCATTTGCTGAGGTTGGCATAATAGATCATTTTGGTCAACAAGACACTCTCGGGCATCCTTTCAGTGGTACAACTTGTTCCATAATACATGGTGCTTCCCCCAAACAACACTAATAGTGTGACAGGAAACCCTAGCACCGAGAAAGGAGGCAGGACTGTTGTCATCTGCGTCATTGACCTCACCTGTGAAACCCACATTCCTGGAGACTGATAAGGGGGAAAGAACCACACACACAGATCTACCCTAAGGTTAGAGTTACTTTCCCACTGAATTCTTCACAGGTAGAATATTTTAGTGGAGGTGAGATGACACACAGGGCTGGAATAAAAATAGGATATTTCAGTAGAAGCTTCTTCAGCTTCATGATTTCCAACGAGGGCACAAGGCTGCGGTGACACTGCTCATATACAGTAGTGTCTTTCCAGACGTGGAAAGCCCCGTTCGTGCTACACGAATGACTTTTATACTTGAGGCTTACATCTCTATCTAGGAGAAATTCTGCTAACATTTAGTCATACAGTTTAAGGGAATTTTTAAACATTGGGCTCCTGCAGTTCTTCAAACAAACTTGAAATCAGGGAGGCCATGTCCACAGCTGAGGTGGAAAAGCAGATTCACTGCCCAAGTGTTTCTGAATACCCCTCTACATCTAGTGGTTCAGCATTCCAGAATTCCTTTTTCACCCAAGAGAAAACAGCTTTCCCACATCTAAATGGTGACATTCTGTATCTCCACTGTGCCCTCTGAGGTCTCAAAGAAATATATATGCAGTCCTTCACTTACCTTTACAAAACTGAAGAAATGGACAGTCCAGTAGTCACTGTGTAATCCTCTCAGTGATGCGGATGCTAAGGAACTCATTAAAATATAATACTTAGAAGCAGCAAGGTGGAATGGATGAATAATTCCACAGGAGGAAAGTACAAAGTAGAATAGATGTTGAATTCTACAGAGAAAGATGCATTTGAACTCTAGGCCCACAAGGAAAAAATGTCTCAGTTCTATTACCTTCTCCACAAATACTCTTGCTTTCTTGTCCATTTCCTCTTTCTCCTTCATGCTCCCATACATCAAAGAGACTATTTTATCAACACTTGGTAGTAAATCTCTACAAAAAACTTAATAACCCTTTTCTTTTAAATAAATTTATTTCAAAAATGATTCTCTACACCCCTAAGAGGTTAGTGGATCTGTGGGGGTTGGCTTCTCTGGAGCCATTACTCCATTTTCCTTAAGAGAAGCACCTCAATAACTTCAAAGAAGCCTCATGCAATGGCTCCTAACTTAATCCTCTTCTTATCCTTTCTAGTCCTTACTACAGTTAGGGATGGCCATGGGATCCAGTTCTATCCAGTGACATGTCTGCTAAGGTGGAGGTGGGGCAATGTTTGGGAAAGCGTTTGCCTATGCTTTCCTAACTAAAGGGAACAAAATTCCTTACATAACCTAATCCCTTTCCCCCTCTTTCTGCTTGAAAGCAGATGTAAAACTAGTACTGCCACAGTCATCTTGTGGTCATGATGTGAAAACATTAAGAACTGGCCAGATTAATCACAGAGATCCCAGTTCTGGTATCATAAGCCACCAAAAAAAAAAAAAAAAAAGCAATCAGCAGCATCCCTAAGACACTTTGCATGTAGAAATAGCATTCATTTTTATTTTTTATTGTTAGGAACAGTTTACTAATAGTAATTTTATCTTTAACTAAATTCTAGTTGGATAGTTCTTGGCTATTTCCTATGAAAGAATACAAAGCAAAATAAAGAGAGGTTCAGATACTAATTGTATACTTTAATCAACAAATGTCTAGGAAACAAATAAAAAATCTATAAAGTGGAAACATTCAGAAAAGAATCAATTTAGGTATTTTTAGTGTGTTGGTCCAACCAACACTTCATATGTCCAACAACCGAGTAAGGAATTTGCTATGTTCTGAATGCTTCTGTTCCCCCAAAATTGGTGCTGAAATCTCTGTATCACATATGATGGTATTTAGGAAGTGGGGGTCTGTTTAGGTTATGACTCTGTAGCCCTCATAAATGGGATTAGTGCTCTTATAATGGAGATCCTACAGAGCGCTCTTGCCCCCTTCACCATCTGAGGACACAGTGAGAAGGTGCCAGTTATGAACTAGGAAGAGGGCCCCTACCAGATGAACCATGCTGGTGCCTTGATCTTGGACTTGCCAGCCTCCAGAACTGTGAGGAATCAATTTCTGTTATTTATAAGCCTGCAGTACATAGTATTTTGTTAAAGTAGCCCAAATGAGCTAAGACAGAATTGATTATACTTTCTACATCAAAATCACCACAAATTACTTATTTCATGTAAGTCGCTATGCTATTCAATTTATATGCGTTTGTTTTATTTTTGTCATTGCTTGAGTTCCTCTTTTATTTTTTTTCTTTATTAAGGTATTACATATGTGTCCTTATTCCCCCAATGCCCCCCCCCCCAACCTCCCCGCTCATGCCCTCACCCCCGTAGTGTCTTTGTCCATTGGTTATGCTTATATGCATACATATAAGTCCTTTGGTTGATCTCTCCCACTTCCCCCCACCCTCCCCTGCCTTCCCTCTGAGGTTTGACGGTCTGATCGATGCTTCTCTGTCTCTGGATATGTTTTTGTTCATTATTTAATGTTAGAATGGCTCCTAAATGAATGATACAGCATGCCTTCTGTTTAAAGGATTAAACAGTTAGGAGACCAGTCCAGATAATTCAATAATATATAACCATTAGAGGACACCCAGCTTAGATAGGGATATACACCATCAGAACCTGGCCAACTCAAGATCCTCTCAATAAAGTTGGAATTTAAATAAATGAAAGGAAAGAAAGATTGGATTACCTGTTTAGAGTCTTCTACCTCATAAATGACTTGACTTAGAATGGGCTCTTTAGGACAATTATTGCCTAAGCACTTAAATATTCTATTATTTTGGAATTAACCCACGAAGTTTCCTCAGTTTTCTAGTATTTTGTAGGAGATATAATGGGCACTGTGATATTCCAAAGATGTTGGATATCCGGTGTTTTGATTAACTCAGTATAGAAGAGAAGGGGTTGCAACTGGGAAGTTTATTCCTGTTTCCTCTGTGTCTCTCCCACAGTACAGGTTTCATCTTTCTCACTATAATCTCCTTGAATTATCATTTCTGTCCTTTCACAGTCATTTTCAAAAAATCATTAGTTAGAAGATGAATCTATATATGTAAAAGCCCAGGCACCAAACAGTGGAACAACCAAAATGACTGACCATTTGCTATGATGCACACTGAACACCAGGGAGCAGACGCTCAATGCAGGAGCTGCCCCCTGGTGGTCAGTGCACTCCCATAGTGGGAGCACCCTTTAGCTGACCAGGATGAGCTGCACTCCCACAGTGGGCTTATCCCTGCAGGCCACGCCCCCACCAGTGCATGAATCTGTGCACTGGGCCTCTAGTGTGATAATAAAGTGATCATTCACTGTCTGCCTCCCTGTCTCTTACCCTTTGCTCAAGAATTGGGTGGGGACAGAGGACAAGAGCAAGGATAAGAAAATACTGAGAACAGAAGATAAACTACATTTCCCCTACCCCAGAGGCTGAGAAAGTCAGGAAGAATCTGTGTAAAACAGGAAATAAGAGGAAATGTTGGAAGGAAGAAGGAGGTGAGGAATTATAATGTCTTCTGCATTTGGGTGAGGGAGAGTTTTAGAGAATTTCATGAAGATAAAGAATTGAAGAGAGGACAGGGGATGCTAAGAAATTTTTCTGTGAACTATTTGTTTGGAGAATCTTCTAGTTTTGAGGATTTCAAGAAAATATTTGGGTTATTTCCAATTTCAATTTGGAAGCTAAATTGTGTTTTCCTTAATACAAAAACCTTTTTTATGAAAATGGATTATATGAGCTTATTATAATACATCTATATTTTAAAATTAAATATATAGATAGATACATTAAATGGTAATTAATGGCCCAGGCCAATAAATAAGTATACATGTAAGGAAAATTTCTAAACTAACAAAGAGATGCAAAAAGTAACCATTAATAGAAATATCAGCAAGAACTAGAATCTTAGAATGTCACAGATGAAGGAATGATATAGGTCAACATGTGCATTGTACCGATAAAGAAGCTGAGGCCAAAACAGGTTAATAGACTTGTCCAAAGTTATTCCCAAGCTTTGCCCCCAGTTCTATGTCATGGTCCCCTTGATCTCCTGCTTGCAATAACCTCAGGTTGGCCATCAATTTAGGACTCAGGCTTACATTTTATACACTTTAGACCAATGGGAGCCATGAGAAACCATGAGTGACATTTACTTCAAGAAGAAAATAAGTAGTAAATTACAGGAAAAACATAGTTGAATGTGGTTAATGACATCTGCCAACAGCAAAGGGAACGTGCACTCATCTGTCATGACACCAGGAAATGAAACTAAAAGAAAGACAAAAGTGCTCTCCAGGTGCTGTCATCCAACCTGGTTCTCCAGGGAACAAAAATACTGGCTGTGCAAGTCTACAAATGCAACAGTGGAGCAAGTGTGCAAAGTGGGCCTCTGTGTCTGGCCCTTATGGACCCCCAAACTTGCACTCTGTGTAAATCTCTAGATGCAATAAAATACTGGGATAGACTAATCATAAAATATGGTATTTGCCTGATGAAACAGACATTGGCAAATGAGAAGGGAATCCCTAGCTTCTTTCAGTCAACATAGAGCACCACGATCTATATGCTTTAACCATAAAATACAGGGCAAATCCAGAAGAAGAACTGAAAATACAGAAGCATAAATACAGGGCAAATCCAGAAGAAGAACTGAAGATACACAAGCACTAAATCTATATTCCTATGATGCTAGGCAAGATGAATAACACAGAGCCCCTGCACTCATAATTATCATTTTATGAAACTAGGAACATGAAAGAAAAGATCTCTCTAGCACTGATGACATTATGGAGCCTAGGCCTACCTTTCATAGGATGAGGGAAGGGATTTCTCAATTTGTAATACGTGCAAGAGACTTCTATTGGAGTTCAGAAGCACTCCTTTGTAGGGTTTTTCAACTCAAGACTTTTGATCTGCATATAGGTTTCTGCAGAGTTCCAGGTTTATTATTTTCCCATGTGTCCAATATTTATTGATCACCTCCTATTTGTTGGGTCCTATGTTAGATGCTGAAAATTTCAGTTATACTAGTCATTTAAATGATATCCTGTGTAGACAACTGCATTTTGATTAGTAAATGTAGACTTCTTTTCTCTGCAATAAGGTGAATCAGACAACCTGAAAGCCTTCCAAGAACAAAGCACCTAAAAATACGATCTAACAGCCATTAAAATTCTTAGCTGAGCTCACAAAAGCAAAAAGAAAACTGGACTAGAAACTAGAGCATGCAACCAATGAGTAATGCTGGAATTACCCTATCAAGGTTTGCGTCCAGGATATGACAAAGACTATTAGTGAACATCAATAGTCAGTTGTTCTATATTTCCCATCCTCCCTTGTAGTCAGGTTGACTGCATGACTGAGTTCTGAACAACAGACTGTGGGTGGGAGTGATTGCCCCTAAATATATACTATTCACTCTCTTATAAACTCTCTCTCACCAACAATGTATATGGGAGAAAAGGAAACTGAGGAAGCTATGTGATGGAAAATATCTGAATCCCCAAATCACTGCCTATTGAAGAGCTCCCAAGAGAGGTGCTCAATAGATTTTGGATTATACATGAACAATAAACTTGTACTTTGTTAAACCTCTAAGATGTAGGGGTCATTTGTTATAGAAGGTGACATTAATTACTGATATAAAGTTTACCTAAACTTGTAATTTGATTTTCCTAAAAAATAGGAGTTGAGACCATGAGCCTTTGTGAGAAAGTGATGTAAAGCTAGGACCCACCAATAATGTTCACATCAACTAGAAAAGGTGAAGACTAGAAATAGCCCAGCATAAGGGGACAATAAAGAGGCTTATTTTTCTCTACTTGGCTCTGTCTGGAGAAAAAAGAACGACAACATCCAAGACTTTCTCAAGAATTTGATATCCTGGATCTGAACCTCACATGCGTTTGGAGTTCAAACGTGTACTAACCAAATGAAACAGGAATATCCAAGTTAAAATTAATGTAAAATACATTTAAAACGTGTCACAGGCACATGAAAATATAAATACTTTCTAGAAAGATAAAATTTTGTTCCTCTCCCTTTCACAGATGACCCAAGCACAAAATAAAAGCATCCTGTTTGCTCACCTATATTTTTTAATTTATTGGGGGGGGGGGGGAGACATTGGATAATAACATTATATAGGTTTCAGGTGTACAATTCTATAATCCATCATCTGTATATTGTATTGTGTGTTTACCACCCCAATTCTAGTCTCCTTCCATTACCATTTATCTCCCCTCTACCCTCTTCTACCTCCTTCCATCCCTTTTCCCCCTGGTAATCACCATACTGTCTGTTTCTTGAGGAAGTCAATCTGAGGCCATATGGAACCATGAGAACAAACAAAAAACAGTCAGTTTAAGAAATAATTAAGTAGAATTTTATAAAAGAAAAATGTGTCCATGGAAAAAAATTCAATGGAAATAATTATTAGCAGATTTTGTACAACTGAAAAGAAAATTTGGGAAAATTAATGGCAATTAGGAAAACATATGAAAGCATTACCAAGACCATGTGTGTTGGATACCTTCTGTTTGCCCCTCTAGATCCACCTTATACCCTTCTCCACCCTTTTCTTTGCCTTGAGATGCTGACCTGTATTATAGGGAAACCACCATCCCAGTAATTGCCCAGGATAATCAATCCCCTTTGCAAGCCTGTGCCTGGGATTCACCAGAGTCTTGTCAGATTCATAAACCTATTGATATGTTCTTCTCACTCTACCCCCCGGGGGTTAGGATTTATTTTCTTATTGACAGACATGACATTTTGTGACTATGATGTTTATTTATTATATATATATATATATATATATATATATATATATATATATATATATATTCTTTGTATCTTTGAATATTTTTGGAATTTAGGTCTAGCTTCTATTTAAAATGAAACCATTCCAGTTGTATTAGTCTGCTTATTTACAGGAATGTTGCAATTTTTTAATATGATGACATTATACTTATTTGACAACTTCGAGTATCTGAAATATTTTAAGAACAGATAAATTAGCAAAAGTGGTACCAAATGAATGATACAAAGCATGTTGCATAAGATAAGAAGTCAGTTCCTTATCCAGAATTCATTGACACTTACCCTAAACTTTTAGTAAGTATGTATAGTGATTTTTGATTTCCCAACTCACCAAAGGTTAAAAACCTCAAATTAGAAAATGGAGGAAAGAGGTATTATAGGTGGGTTGAGAATCACATAAAAATACAAATTATTGCTGAATGAGAAGATAAATAAATACCAAGATAGATACAAGTATTTAGCAAATGGTTGCATGCTAGTTTTATATCATGGAGGAACATGTATTCATTTATTCCTTTATTGAAAAGTGTTACCGTGTTACGTATTCCATAAACTCTATACCTAAATGCACCACTGTAATAGTAGCCGAGGTTTATAATAACTATGAACCATTTTAAATAAAGAAGTTAAAAGTGAATTACAGAATATCAGAGCTAGAAAATATCTGATAAATGCATCATTGAGTTAAAATTCTCATTTAAAACACTTTGTCTCAGAGAAGTTAAGTAACTGCCCAGAGCTGCACAGCCTCACCCGTGGAGGCTGTCAGAGCTAAGAAAATAACTCAGTCGGCCAGAGTGCTCACTGCACTGTGTTCCTTTTCCAGCTGCGTTTCACATTGAGGCTGCTATTTAGCAAGGGCATTACACAATGGTCAGTCTTCATGAAGATTACCTTTAAAAAAAAAGTTATTTCTTTTGTATATGGGAACTTTAGAAGCAGAAAGTTCCTATTCTCTTTAAAAATCACTTCTGTGGAATACCTCGGACCCTTAGGAAATGAGGTAAGTGTGCTGTCGCTGTCTGCTAAATTTTGAACGACCATGGACAAATAGGTCATCCATTTCTTGCTCCTTTTAACTTATCTTGATGGGCCTCTGTTATGGAAGGAAATGAGATGGATAATTTGTAACTGAGCAATGCACACTTTGGTCCTTTGAAATAGATGGAGGTGACTTAATTTTCTCACAGCAGTGAGGGGCTGCCAATTAGAAATGAAGAAAAGGTCAAGGTGAGAAAACAGAAATGATTAAAATAAAGGGAAAATTAACCTGAGTGCCGGAGACTCATTACTGAAATCAAGCAGGATAGGAATCACATCGATATGAAATAGAGGAAATACAAGAGAGGAGACAGACCCTAAGAAGTACAGAATAAATTAGGAAAGCTAGATTATTTTCTGAATATCTGAGACTATTGTAAAGGCATGAGTAATTTTTTTAAAAAGGGAACAATGGATAAAAGGAAGAGAGGGAGGGAGGGAGGGAGGGAGGGAGGGAGGGAGGGAGGGAAGAAGGAAGGAAGGAAGGAAGGAAGGAAGGAAGGAAGGAAGGAAGGAAGGAAGGAAGGAAGGAAGGAAGGAAGGAAGAGTTAATCTTCCCTTTGAGGGTACATTTTTACACCCTCTTCTGAGTATTCTCCCCAAGGAAAGCCCTGTTGTACTGTGCTTCTCTCCAAGCCCCGCCTCCTTGCCCTGCTGCAAAGTAGAGATTTGAGGTGTGAGTGAAAGGACCCCGGGCCAGAAATGTCACCAGAGGTAGGAGCACCTGCCTGAGTGCTCTGACTCTGATCAGCACTGCTGCTTTTTTTCCACTGTAGTTTAGTAGTGTGTAGTTTAGTAGAGTCACTTACAACTCAAGCAGCAGCCAGGGATAGGGGCAGGAGGGGGCAGGGGAGAGGGAGAGGGAAATAAAGAGAGAAAGAGGAGGGGTAGGGAGATGAAGAGAGAATACATGAGTAGAAATTTGGATCCTACACCACTTCAAGCCCTAGGTATAATGTTCAAATGCATGAGGTAGACTTGATTAAAATCAGCTACTCAAAAATAGTTTAATTGTTCAAACAGATAATCAATCTGTTTTCTTTTGCAGTTTTAATTTCTCAATCTTGATCCACAGGTTTAATTCATCCTAAATTATCTCCTAGTTGTTCTTTTTTTAATTTATCTCTGTTGAAAGTATTACAGATGTCCTCTTTTTTCCCCCCATTGACTTCATCCACCTCACTTCCACCCCCTCCCCAGGCCTTTACAGCATTATTGTGTGTCCATGAGTTATGCATATAAATTCTTTGGTTAATCTCTTCTTGCCACCACCCCCTATCCCCTGGCCCACTAAAATTTGTCAATCTGCTGTATGCTTCAATGTCTTGATCTATTTTGTTCTTCAGTTTATTTTGTTCATTAGATTCCACATATAAGTGAGATTGTGTGATATTTGTCTTTCTCTGACTGATTTATTTCATTTAGCATAATACTCTCCAGGTCCCTCCAAAGGGTAAGAGATTCTTCTTTTGTACAGCTGAAAAGTATATCTCCTATATTTTAAAAAAGGACTAACAACTTTGCTTCCTTTCTTTTAATGCCATGCTTCCAGAAAAAACTCTCTGAGATATACTCTTTCTTAATGGTCTATATATCCATGTTCTGACTCTTCTTTTATTTCTCAAGCATTAACACCTGCTTTCGCTTCTGATTGTATAGTTTCTTCTTAGACCTTACTCCACTAGCCCCTTCAACAGAATGATAATATGGGCATGCCCTTTTTCTTGAAGCCCTTTCTTAATTTCTATTAATTGTCCTTTCTTCTCATTCAACTCCTGTCTCTTTGGTTACTCTTTCTCAGTCACTTCTAGGACTCCTCTTGCTTACCACCTATCAGTGTCAAAGCTATTAAGAGTCTGGTCCTTTGCTTTCTTCTACTATCACCTCATTCTCTCAACGCTGAACAAATTCTTCAGGGTAACTTCATCCACATGTTGATAGGAAGATGATTCAAACATTGCAAGTTTCACTCAGTTCAGAGGAAAAAGAGAACCTATTTTCCTGTGATTCTTTTTAATAAGTGGATAAATGTTTCCCTAAAAGATAGCTAACAGATTTCCTGTCCCACTTAATTGGCCAAAAATGGGTCACATGTCAACAAATATTTTTGACCAATGACAGATAAGAAAGGTAGAATTTCTGTGGTGGCTAATATGAATCTTGAGAAGGGGTATTTGTCAGGGTCCTAGCAGGAGGGTTTAATAAAGAACATTTTGCTGAAGTGTGACTAGCATGTAGGGAAACCACATGGATAGTGCAATTTCTGGGTCTGAATTATAAGTGACATTAAGAGGGCAGAGAGGTTGACTGATGTGAAGGGGAAAAGGGAGAAAGCTGTGTGAGGAGAGCATCTCAGTAGATGTGTAATCTTTGGCACAAATGTTTTTATGCAATTTGTTGATCTTTTGCATTTTGATTTTTAATGTGATGTATCCAACATATAAATGCACTCTAGTTTTAATAGTTTGTTTATGGATTTTCTTGTGAGTGTGTGTGTGTGTGTGTGTGCATGCATGCTTGCATATGCTTCTATACCTTATTACATCACCTATAAATAATCACACATTGTCTCATCCTTCCAATCTATATACATCTTATTGCTTTTTCTAAAATTATTGAATTGACAAGAATCTCTGTTCTGTATTGAAAAGTGGCATGATAGCAGATACCCATGGCTTATTCCAACTTTTAAAGAAAATACATCTAAATTGTCTCCATTCTGTTTGCTATTTTCTGCCAGTTTTATTAGATAACCTCATCATCTCCTTTGTATTCCCAGTGGCTCTTCTTAGTTTAATTCCTAATTATCTCTCCCCAGGAATATTGCAATAGCCTCCTAACTAATTTATCTGTCTCCAGCCTCATCCCCCACCAATTCATCTTCTACATTGTGATCAAGGTAACATTTATAAAATGCAAATCTGATCATGACTCCACATGCTTAAAATTCTTCTCCAACCCTGCAAAATGTGTAGAACACACAAGTCCAGGTTCCGGGTGAAAAAATAAATGCCAACTCCCCTATATTAATCAGAACTTCATCTTACATAACTTGTTGTTACTTAGAAGAGTATGTGCTTTCAGCAAAATGAGAATACATGAATGTTTACCAGAAAAGTTCTGTGCCCTCTGAAGTCTAAATTGCCACTGCCCTTCACAAACAGCCTTCTAGGGGTAGGGGCTTTGCATAAGATTTATCTCCTCTATTTTTCCCAAGAATCCCTCTGCCCCCTCATCACAAATTATACCCCCATCACCTGTGTAGCACAAAATCTTTACTCCACTGCTGACAACTCAGTTATCAAATGGATCTTTGGTTGTACTCTTACATAAAATAATTTTTTCTTTCCCAGTTTTACTGCGATATAGTTGGCATACATCACTGTATGCGTTTAAGGTGTGTGGACAGCATAATGGTTTGACTTACACACATTGTGAAATGATTACCACAATAACTTTAGTTAACATGCATCATCTCATATGGACACAATAAAAAGTAAAAGGAAAAAATAAAATTTCTTCTCCTTGTGGTGAGAATTTTTAGGATTTGCTCTCTTAATAGGGTTCATATAACAATGCTAACTATAGGCACCATGCCGCACATTTCATCCCTAGTACTTAAATAAGCACTTAAATAAGTTCTTAAAACTGGAAGTTTCTACATTTTGACCTGATAGGCTGTTATTTTGATATGCAAGGGAATTTTAATATGACAGCAGCCCAGCCATGAGCTAATGAATATTCCCTCCTTTCTTTCTTGGTTAGCAGCATAATTTTAGATTAAATTCTATATTTTTGGTCTTATTTTGCACAATACCCCTTTTCTAGCTTAAACTATTTTCACAATCCCTTTTTGTGCTTCAAACTTCTGTAATATCAACATATGGACATTTCCGTAACAAGGTATGCTAGGTTAGACTTTATTTTTGTATGTATGTTTCCCATGCCTGAATTCTTCTTCCCTTTGAAAGTTTATTCTCTTTTAAACCTCAGTTTCTACATCATTTCTTCCAAAATTTTTCAACCCCAGAGAATATAATTTCCATATAACTTCTCTATATTTATAGTTTGTATAATTTCTCTATGTTTATACATTTTACTTTACTTTTTACTATATCATCACTTTTTCTTTGAGACTGGCACACACAACTGGGCTCAGAGGTGACTTGCAATAGTTTTGGATGCATAGATGAATGAGGGCATGAACATCTCAATGAGTAGTTTTGAGGCCCAGACCTGGCACAGTTCTTAGCACATGATCAGTATTCTTCCCGTTGGTCCCCTGGTCAATAGCATCAGGCCCTTTAATCCAAAGCCATTCCAAGAAGACCACCGAGGGGACTTTCAGAGACAAAACAGCCTCAGTTACTCAGAGTCATACCGAACAGAAATGAAAACTGCGATCCAGTTCTTCATCGGTCTGTGCATTACTGACCTTTATTCTTCCGAGGAAGGAGAATCAGGCAGCCTGGTTCACATCTGACGCTTTCGCCACTGCCACGGAGTTCCCACTTCAGAATCATCCGATTCGATAAGGTAAGAGCTCAGAGCAGAAAATGCTACCTGGCCTTAATGTGGGACCGAGAGTAGCCTGAGCAGCAATATTGGGGAGAGGTGGGCCGAGAGGGATGGGCTGGGGAATCTATCAAGAGCTAAGAGATAAAGTTTCTGACTCTGCATTAGCTTTGAAACAGGAGGAGCAATAGCCAAGTGTTTTATTAGATGAAGTCTGCTAAAGTACCTCATTTAATTATCACAACAGGCCTGCAAAATCAATATTATTCCCATTTTTATTCCCATTTTATAAATGAAGATCCTAGGGCTGAGTAAAATTAACTCATTTAGTGAAGGTTATATAATAACTTTCTAGGCCAAGTTAAAAAATTAGGTCTAGTCCAATGAATTCATTGTTTTATAGTTGTTATATTTTAAACCCTGAATTACCACACACTTCTGCCTGCAAGCAGAAGTGGCTTTAGTTCACAACAGCCACTCCACTCCCCGACGTGCCTTAGCTGACAGCATGTTGCAGTGCAATACACCAAGCTATTTGTATAAAATTGGGAACCCCGCAGGCATGTAACACCAGATGTCATACAAACTGACCACCCACATCTCACATACCAAGAAGGAAGAACAAGCACAATTAGACTGTGGTGATTGATGTCAGACTAAAGAAAAGAGGCGAGGTGGTGTGATACTTTTAAAAAAGAGTAGCTTTAGTTAAAAACAACCTGAATCATACTTTAAGCTAAACTGTAATTTCTGTAATTTGGTGAATAAAAAGGAAATTAAACTCTTATTCACATCCAGTTCAAAAAGGTTTTGATTGTCATATTATATTTTTCTGTTGCATAGAAATACAAAATTGGGAATTCATTCCAGATTTGCGATGGTAATTCAAGGCTGTGAAAGAGATGTCAGACATGTTTTGCTTGGTCCCAGTGGCAGAACTAAGACCAATGAATGGAAATGTCAGGGCCTAAGAAAACACTCTGCATTAGATAGAGTTGTCCAAAGATGGAATGAGTGGCTTCCAGTGGGGCTATGGGCTCAGAGATACTTAAAAATACTAGTATATGGGGCAGCACTTAAATGGGGTGTTTCAAGAAGATCAAAGACTTCCGTGAGGTTGAGTTGAATGATCTTTGGGGGCTTTTCCTACCTATACTTCTTTGGTTCCAGAACAGGTGAAAGGTGAATTTCTACTTTCTCTGGCATTGATTAAGCATCTAACTTTTATTTGGAAATGATGTACTATTATATCAGAAATTTATCAAAGTACTTTGTTTCTGTCTACAGTCTTCATCTTGCCCCTCATTAATACTAAATCTTAGTATGTGGCCTTTACTAACTAGCTTCACTTAATTAATTCTGTATTATGAGTGTATCCCTTATATGGCTATATTTCCCAATTACCCCCAACCCAGCTAGCAACTGTTTCTCTGTTTCTAGATTTATGAATGATGCTGCTCTCCACCCAGTTACTCAAGCAAGAATTATCTGCTTAATTCTCACACCTGGTTAGCAAGATCTTTTTATTCTGCCTCTTTATTTTATTCTTTATTGATTAAGGTATTATATATGTCTCCTTTTCCCCCCATTGACCTCTCCCCGCCACCTCCATCCCCCAGCACATGCCCTCACCCCCCATGTATGTGTCCATTGGTTAAGCTTATACACATGCATACAAGCCCTTTGGTTGATCTCTATCCCCTCCCCCACCCCACCCCCCCTTCCCTCTGAGGTTTGACGGTCTGTCCAATGCTTCTCTGTCTCTGGACCTATTTTTGTTTATCAGTTTGTGTTGTTCATTGTATTCCACAAATGAGTGAGATCAGTGACATTTATCTTTCTCCAACTGGCTTATTTCGCTTAGCATAATACTCTCCAGGTCCATCCATGCTGCTGCAAATGGTAGGAATTCCTTCTTTTATACAGCAGTGTAGTATTCCATTGTGTAGATGTATCACAGTTTTTTAATCCACTCATTTGCTAATGGGCATTTATCTATTCTGCCTCTTTTTCTTGTATCTTCAACTTTTCACATCTGAAGAATCACATAATAACCTCCATTTGCTTGGTTTATCCTGGTTTATTGCAAAAGCTAGGAGGTCTTCTTGCCCTGGGCTATCCTTTCCCTGGCCAATCCATTCTCAACATAGCACCTCCCTCAGCTGGAGTCAGATTAGTGCAGTGGAAAGAATACTGGGATTCAAAGGGAAAGTGAGAAATTTCCCACCACAATTCTGACATATGGCCAAGAATCAGAATTAATAGATTTAGTTGATGTATCTGCCTGATTACTACATAGAAAGCATGAAGACACTCTCTCTCTGATATTTATTTCCCTCCCCTCAACAACCCCCCCCCCACACACACACACACACACTCACTACTCATCCTTGTTTCTAGAAATGTCTGTTGCTAGGACACAGCTCTGAGAAGGAGACCCAAAAGAGTGACTTTTGGCATTGAGTTTGGCAGGAGGCACAACCTAGATCTTCTTGGTTAAATATGTCCTGTGCTACTGCCAAACTATCCTACTTGGCTGTAAAATACTGTTAGGAAACTATCAGAAAGCTTGGGATTACCTACTTTCCCTAAATGATATTATACTAAAAACCAAGAATGCCCATTGTCTCATGTGCATTCTGTGACCTCTGGTACCAAAAATGGCAGCTAGGAGTTTAAAGATGTCAGGCAGATTATTCACTTTCGGAATTTCCAGGGATACTACTAAGATACTTTTTGAATTTTTTCATCCTTAAAACAGTGGTCAAAAAAAGCTTCATGGGTAGGTTGATACTACTACTAGTCAAATGACTGAACAAGTTATTTTCTGTACCCCATTTTTACTCATTCAAATATCAACAACTGAGCTCTATCGTCTTCTCTCACTCAAAAAGAAATAAGACTGTGAAATCACACTATGAAACAACTTCTTAGAGAAGCACTTTGTGACCATAAGGTAAAGTCAGCAAGTAGAATATCATATAAGAAGTTGGCCTTTACTGAAACTGATTTGATAAATATGTATTAAAAGCCACAGAGCCCATTAGCAATTTCAGTAGGAGGACATTTTACTATGGCAAGCCATAGGACTGGGTCGAAGTAAATCTTAGTGTTTCCTGAGCTTTTAAGTGCCTCTGCCAAAGTATAGGCCTGTTTGCCATTCTACATGTTCATGTTTAATGGTTTTTGACCACAACAGTTTCTGTGATCATACTTGTCATTTGTCAGAAACAAAATGACAAGTACATATTAGGAAGTAAATTAGTACATATTAAGAAGAAAATTAAACTTTCCATGAAAGATAGATTCTAAGTATGTAAAAACACATTCTCAATACATTTTTTTTAATTTGCAAAATCTGTCCTTTTAAAGTGTTTGACTTTAAGAGTTCTGTCAAATGTATACAGCTGTCTTAGTATGTCATACAAACTGACCACCCACATCTGGGGTGGGCTGGGGAATCTATCAAGAGCTAAGAGATAAAGTTTCAGACTCTGCATTAGCTTTGAAACAGGAGGAGCAATAGCCAAGTGTTTTATTAGCATAATGCTCTCCAGTTCCATACATGCTGTTGTATTGCAACTACAATCACTGTATGAAGTATTTTTTTTCATCACATGGCCATTGGCAGTCAATTTCTTTCTCCCACCCAATGAACCTTGGCAACCATTAATTTGCTTTTCATCACATTATTTTTCTTTTATAGAATTTATTATGAATGGAACTTGAGAATGGGTAATATTTTGTTTCTGGCTCCCTTAACACAATGCCACTGAGTTTCAGCCTTAAAGTGCGTATCAGTAGTTTCTTCCTTTTTATTGCTGAAATGCATTCCACTGTATAGATATTCCAAAATTTGTTTATTCATCCTCCAGTTGATAAATATGAGGGTCGTTCCCAGTTTTTATTATGAATAAAATTACTATAAACATTCCTTTACAAGTCCTTATGTAGACATACGTTTTCATTTTCCTTATCTCAATATCTAGGAGTGAAATCACCAGGAAGTTTGAAAAGTAAATGTTTAACATTGCATTCCCACCAGTTGTTCCACATCCTTGTCAGGACTTAGCATTGTCGATCTTTTCCATTTTAGCTATTTTAATGGGTGTGCAGCGACATTTCATTGTGGTTTTAATTTGCATTTTCCTTATGGCCAATGATGTTAAGTATCCTTTCGTATGCTTATTGGCCATTTGTATATTTAAGTGAAGTGTCCAAAAATGTTTGCCACTATTTAATTTGGTTGTTTGTCTTCTTATTATTGATTTATTTTAAGTGATTGTTTAGTTTTTAAAAATATTTTATTTGTACACAGGAGCAATTAGATTTATTGTTTTAGATTTAAAAATATAAGGGCTTCAGTCTCTTTTTAATTCCTTAAAGTATTACAAAGTGTATTACATATGTCTCCTTTTTTCCCCCCCTTGACATTCCCCCAGCCTCCCCTACCCTCCAGTGTCTTGTGACTATTGGTTATGCTTATATGCATGCATACAGTCCTTCGGTTGATCTCTTACCCACCCCCCTCCCACCCCTCAACACTCCCTGGCCTTCCCGCTGTAGTTTGACAGTCTGCTGCTCTGCCTCTGTATCTAATTGTGTTCATCAGTTTATAATGGTCTTTATTATCCATAAATGAGTGAGATCATGTGGTATTTTTCTTTCATTGAGTGGCTTATTTCACTTACCATAATGCTCTCCAGTTCCATACATGCTGTTGCAAATGGTAAGAATTCCTTCTTTTTTACAGCAGCATAGTATTCCATCATGTAGATGTACCACAGTTTCCTAATCCATTCATCTGCTGATGGGCACTTAGGCTGTTTCCAGATCTTTGCTATACTAAATTGTGCTGCTATGAACATAGGGATGCATATATCCTTTCTGATTGGTGTTTCTGGTTTCTTGGGATATGTTCCTAGAAGTGGGATCACAGGGTCAAATGGGAGTTCCATTTTTAACTTTTTGAGGAAACTCCATACTGTCTTCCATAGTGGCTGTACCAGTCTGCATTCCTACCAGCAGTGCACGAGTGTTCCCTTTTCTCTGCATCCTCTCCGGCACTTGTCATTTGTTGATTTTTTGATGATAGCCATTCTGACAGGTATGAGATGATACCTCATTGTTGTTTTGATTCGCATCTCTCGGATGATTAGTGACTTTGAGCATGTTTTCATGTCTCTTGGCTTTCTGAATGTCCTCTTTTGAAAAGTGTTTATTTAGGTCCTTTGTCCATTTTTTGATTAGATTGTTTATCTTCCTTTTGTTAAGTTGTATGAGTTCCCTGTAAATGTTGGAGATTAAACCCTTATCAGCGATAATATTGGCAAATATGTTCTCCCATGCAGTGGCCTTTCTTCTTGTTTTGTTGATGGTTTCTTTTGCTGTGAAGAAGCTTTTTATTTTGATGTAGTCCTATTTTTTTATTTTCTCTTTCATTTCCAATGCCCTAGGAACAGTATCCATGAAGAAATTGCTCAGGCATATGTCTGAGATTGTGTTGCCTTTGGATTCCTCTAGTATTTTTATGGTTTCCTATCTTACATTTAAGTCCTTTATCCATTTTTAAGTTTATTTTGTGTATGGTATAAGTTGGTGGTCTAGTTTCATTTTTTTTGCATGTATCTGTCCAATTTTCCCAACACCCCTTATTGAAGGGACTGTTTTGACTCCATTGCATGTTCTTGCCTCCTTTTTCAAATATTAATTGAGCATATTGGTCTTAAATTATTACTGGATAACCCCATTTTCCAATTATTACAATATTATTGTTTGTATTGCATATAAAATTATTTTTTACTTTTTATTATAAGAAACTTAAAAATAAAAAAGTAAACAAAATAGTATACTAAAACCCAAGGGCCTATTATCTAGCTTCTACAATTACAAACATTTTGCCCATCTTATTTCTCTATACTTTTATTCATTTTCTATCTACTGCTTGACTCATAGTAGTAATAATAGTAGTATTCTAATTTTGTTTTTATTGAGGTAAATTTCATATACCAAAATACAGAATTATTAGCTGTATACTTCTAAAAATGTATACAACTGAGTAATCTACAATCCACACTCCTATCATAATATGGGCATTCTTGTCTCCCCAGAAAGTTTTTGTGTCCTATTCCAGTTATACTCCCTTCATCCCAACCCAGGAGAACAATATTCTGATTTTCTCCTTACTTTAGAAGCTTGCCTGTTTTAAAACTCAACATAAACAGAATCATTCAGCAAGTACTGTTTGTGTCTGTCTTCTTTCACCCTGCATGTTATTTGTGAGGGTCGTTTGTGTTGTTTAGTGAACCAAAAATTCGTTCATTCTTGTTGTTAAGTAGTATTCTATTTTATAGCTATACAGTTGCTTGTTTATCCATTTTTCTGCAGATGTACATTTGGACTGTTTCCAGGTTTTAGCTATTGTGATTAAAGCTGTTATGAATATTTTAGTCCAAGTCTTTGTGTAGACACTGTTTTCATTTTTCTTAGATAAATACAGAGGAGTGGGACTGCTGGATCAAAGTGTAGGCAATTTAAAAGAAACCTCCAAGCCATGACCGGTTTGACTCAGTGGATAGGGCATCTGCCTGTGGACTGAAGGGTCCCAGGTCCGATTCCGGTCAACGGCATGTACCTTGGTTGTGGGCACATCCCCAGTGGGGGGTGTGCGGGAGGCAGCTGATCGATGTTTCTGGCTCTCTGTCCCTCTCCCTTCCTCTCTGTAAAGAATCAATAAAATATATTTTTAAAAAAGAGAAAGAAACTGAAAAATCTTCTTTTGAAATGGTTACACCATTTTACAATCCTATCAGCAATGTCTGAGAGTTCCTGTTGCTCCAGGTTCATATACTTTCACTGTTGTTAGTTTTTATATTTTATCCATCTTATTTGATATTTATAATAAATTTTAATTTGCATTTCCCTGACAATTAGTTATGCTGAGTACATTTTTATGTCCCTATTGACCACTTGTGTAACTTAATTTGTGATGTGTGTGTTCACATCCTTTGCCCATATTTTAATCGGGTTAACTTTTGTTTTATTATTGAATCATGGGAATTCTGAATATATTATGTACAGATATATCCTTTGTCAAAAATGATTTGTGAATATAAATTTTTGAATACTTTTATACTATGACTTGCCCATTCATGTTCTTAATGTTTTAAATAATGATTATTATATATAGTCTTCTAAAATATTTGTAGATTTAGTTTTATATTTATGTCTATGATCCATTCAAAATATTTTTGTATATAACATGAGAAGGGCATGGACTGAATATTTTAGTTCCCATATGGATATTCAGTTACCCAATGTCATTTGTTGAGAAGACTATTCTCTCCTCATTTGGCACTTTTGTTGAAACCCGATTTTCTTTATTAACATAGGTTTACTTGGAGCCTCTATTTTATTCCACTGGTCTATTTGTCTGTCTTTATGACAACACCATGTTGTCTTGATGAATATAATTTATGGTAAATCTTGAGGTCTACTGAGTTATAGATTAATTTTTGAGAAGTGGAAATGTTTAAAACATTGGGGTTTTTATACTATGAATATGTCTTTCCATTTGTTTCAGCAATGTTCAGTGGTCTGAGAACTGGAGCTTTTTCATGACTTTTAAAAATATATCACTATGTACTTTATGAATATTTTTATGCAAATGTAAAATGAATTAAAATTTTAAAAATCATTTGTTCCTAGTATATAAAAACAGAATTGATTTTTGTACATTGATCTTATAACCTCAGGTCTTGTGAACCTCAGTTTGAGAAGCCTTTTTTATTGTTAACTCTTTAGGGTTTTTTTTCCCCACAAAAAACTATCATATTGTCTCTGAATAAAAATTGTTTATTTTATTAAGGATTTTTTGTACTACATTTATGGGGGCTATTACTCTATACTTGTTTTGTAATGTCTTTGTAAGGTTTTTCTATCAGGATTGTGCTGGCCTCATCAAATTAGTTTGGGAATATTTTATCCTTCTCTGTTATCTGAAATAATCTAAGATGGGTATTATTTTTCTCTAAATGTTTCATAGAACTCATTAGTGAAATCTTGGTACAGAGACTGTTTCTAGAGGAACGGAATGTTAAGGATGAGCTTTCTAACTTGGTTCTGGGGTTTCTGGTATTGGCTCTCTAATCTGGTCGGGTTTAAAGATGTTAATGATTCCATTTCCAATAGTGAAAAAAGCAGTGATAGCCCATGTGTGATGCAAAATACCAGCACTGAATACTTCTAATCACCCACTTATAAGAAGCAAATATCTGAGTAACTGCATATATGATACTTTCGAACATTTTGGCCAAACTCACAAATATAATGAGATTGTCTAGTTACTCCTAATGTTGTTGGACAAAATGAGGAAACATAAGAATGCTCTCAGGGATTCAAATTCCCAACTCAAGTGCTGCACAAACTACCTGAAAGCTTCTATGTGACCCTTACCTCCTAGAGCTGAAGGCTGAAACTGATGAAAATCAAACCCAAAATCTCATTCTGAACCTGGGTGAATTATAATGCAAGGGTGTGTCTACTGTTTAAGTGAGGGTATTGATTGGGAAGGAATAGGATCCTGAAAGTTGGAATGGGGAGTATGGGAAGACCCTGATGAAGGTTGAGACAATGAGCTCTAAATTCTGATGAGTCTTCTTTGCCAGTGGAAGTGGTTTCTCCTCCAACTCTAAGGAGACTAACTCTCCATTACCTGAGAAAACATTAATGGTCTCCCATGAGACAGTGGCCATGCAAAACAATGCAAAATCTACTCAGGATGCACCCAGACCACGCTTCTTTGCTTTTAGACCTGACTAGAGTCAAGCCCCAGCAGACCTTTAAAGGTGAGGTAAATGTGTGACCTGTGAGGAGGTATTCTACGCTCCAAAAGAACTACTTGAGTTTTCTAATCTAAACAGATGCAAATTAGGGAACACGTGTTAATTGATACTAAGGATGTGGGATAATGGTAGAAGAAGCATAAAGTTGGATCAGGCTGAATTTATTGATGTGAGCTCATTAGGAAGAGATTATGTATCTAATGTTGCATCTCAAGGAGTTAGTTTTGTTTGTTTGTTTGGCTGATACAGGAAGCAAAAGGTGGCCACAGTGAGCGAGTTAGAAATGCCAGACCTGCCTTGTTTAATATAGAGATAGAAATTCAAAGACTTAGGGAGATTAGCATGTTAAAATGGATTTGTCATTTAAGACCTACTCATCTACCCTGGGAGGGTCTAAAAGTCAAACCTTTCACCACAACTCTGAGAAATAATTTGTGAGGGGAGTCTCAGCATCCCTGAAGGGCTAGCTTTATGATTGTTTTTTCTCTGTAGACCAGGCCTGAGGACAGTTATTGAATTGGGAAACCTAAATGCAATGGGAGTAATTGGATCCTGGGGGGCAGGGGCCAATTGGTGGCTCTCAAACACTAAAGGCAAGGTGGGTGTGCTCACATAATGGATGGCACAGTCCAAGTGGCAATCACAATAGTCTAGCTCATGCAGACTTATTGAGTGGTTAGTTGATCATGGTGTTCCTAGAAGTGAAATAGATAAGAAGCCTACTAAATTCTTACGTGATCTGTATAATAGAAAAATTCTAGGTGAAGTTAACAATAGTTTAATATGAATGATAAAAAGAAATAGTCATGGCCCTGGCCATTGTCACTCAGCTGGTTGAGTGTCATCCCATGAGGGTTGCAGGCTCAATCCCCTGGAAGGAGTGTGTGTACAGCAGCTGATCACTGTTTTGCTCTTGCATGGGTGTTTCTCTCTCCCTCTCCCCTCCTCTCTCTCTAAAAATAAATTTGAAAAAAAATCTTTAAAAATATAGGAAACAGTCATGGTCCCTAAGCAATTTTCAGACTTGAGTCACTTTATAGACCCAGCATCCATTGAAGGAAGGGGAGACCAGTTGCTCTTCAGGAAAAACACAGATACATTTCCAAAAATGTATACTATTAATCTTTCTCCCAGTCTTCCCCAAAAGGATGTCTAGCTTCTTAGCAGGGTAACTGTACATTGGAGACAAAGAAATATTCAGACCTTTCAGAGACTACTGGACACTGGCTCCAAACTGACATTAATTTCAGGAGAATCACAACATCACTGTGATTTACCAGTTAGAGTGAGGGCTTATGGAGGTCAAATGGTCAATGGAGTTTTAGCTCAGGTCCATTTTACAATGTGCCCAATGGATACTTGAACCCATCCTGCAATTATTTTCCCAGCTCCGAAATGCATAATTGGAATAGGTCCAGTGATGGTGAACCTATGACATGCGTGTCAGAGGTGACACGCGAACTCATTTTTTTTGGTTGATTTTTTTTGTTAAATGGCATTTAAATATATAAAATAAATATCAAAAATATAAGTCTTTGTTTTACTATGGTTACAAATATCAAATAATTTCTATATGTGACACGGCACCAGATTTAAGTTAGGGTTTTTCAAAATGCTGACATGCCGAGCTCAAAAGGTTCACCATCACTGATTGGGGAAAATCTCCACATTGGTTCCCTAACCACTGGGTGAGTGCTGTTAGGTGAGAAAGTCCAAGTGGAAGCCACCAGAACTGCTTCTGCCTAAGAAAATAGTAAACCAAAAGCAATACTCTTCTTCTAGAAGGATTGCAGAGGTTAGTATTCCCATTAGTACAGGGGTGGTGATTCCCACCACATCCTCATTCAACTCACCTACTTGGCCTGTGCAGAAGACAGATGCATCTTGGAGAGTAACTGTAAATTATCATAATCTTAATCAGATGGGGACTCCAATTACAGCTGCTGCACCAGATGTGATTTCCTGTTTTTGAACAAATTTACACATCACCTGGTACCTGATATGCAGCTAATGATCTGACAAATGTTTTTCCCCCTTATACCTATAAATAAGAACCACCAGAAGCAGTTTGCTTTCAGGTGGCAAGTCCAGCAATATACACTCACTGTCCTATCTCTAGGGTATATCAAGTCTCCCGTTTTGTGTCACAATTCAGCTCATAGGATCTTAACTGCTTTTCCCTTCCACAAGGTATGACACTGGTCCATTGCATTAATATCATTGTATTGATTTGACTTAGTGAGCAGAACATAGCCATGAACTTAGACTTAGTGGGAAGATATTTGCATGTCAGAGGATAGAACATATAGCCAACAGGAATTCAAGGGCATTATACCTCCGTGAAATTTTGGGGGTTAGGGCATGTCAAAATATCCCTTCTAAGATGAAGGATAACTTTTGGCATATGGCCCCTCCCACACCCCACACCCCCCCCCCCAAAAAAAAAATCGAAATGCCTCGTGGGCCCTTTCGGATTTTGGAAGCAACATATCCCTTAAGTGAATGTTACTCCAGCCAACTTAATGAGTTATTGCTAGTTCTGAGTGGAGCCCAGGTCAAGAGAATGTTTTGCAATAGGTCCAGCCTACCATTCAAGCTGATCTACCAATTGAAACATATGAGCTGGCAGATCCAATGGGATTTAATATGTCTATGGCAGATAGAGGTGTTGTTTGGAGACTTTGTCAGGCCTCTATAGTTGAATCACAATGTAGGCTCTTAAGATTTTGGAGCAAAGTCTTGCCATCCTCTGTGGATAACTATTCTCTTTTTGAGAAGCAGCTCTTGGCCCACTATGAGGACTTAGTAGAGATTAAATTCTTAAACCTGGATCACCAAATTATAATGCAACCTACACTGCCCACCATAAACTGGACCTGATTTGACCCACCAAGTCATAAAATTGGTGCACAACAAGTATTCCATCATCAACTGGAAGTGATATTAATATCATGGAGATCCAGCAGGCTCTGAAAACACAAATAAGTTACATGAAAAGGTGGCCAAAATACCCATGGCCTCCACTCCAACATCATTTTCTCTTCCTCAGTCTGCGCCTATGGCTCATGGAGAGTTTCCCATGATCAACTGACAGGCTTGGGCCTATGTTATAGATGACTCTGCACATTTGCAGTCACTGCCCTGAAGTGAGGAAGGGTGACCTTGTTACTGTTATTTGGAGATCAAATGTGGCTTCAGGGAATGAAAAGGGTGCCAAATTGACACAAGGTAGAATTGTGATGGTTAATTTTATGTGCCAGCTTGACTGGGACATGGGGTGCCTAGATATTTGATCAAATAGTATTCTGGGTCTTTCTGTGAGGGTGTTTTTGCATAAGCTTAATATTGAGATGTGTAAAATGAGTAAAGAGCATTGCACTCCCTAATTGGAGTGGACCCCATCCAATCAGTTGTGGATTTGAATAAAACAAAAAAGCTGAACCTCCACTAAGAATTCTTCCTGCCTAACTGCCTTCACACTGGGAGAGTAGCTTTTTTCCTTCTTTAGATTTTAACTGAAACATCAGCTTTCCCTGGATCTTATCCTGCTGCCCTTCCAAAAGGAACTACACCTTCCACTTCCACTCTCCTGGTTCTCAGGCCTTTGACTTGGCCTAGAACTAACTAAACCATTAGCTCTCCTGAGTTTCCAGCTTGACTATTCACCCTGCAGGTCTTGGAATTTGCCACCTGAGCCAATTCCTTTGTATATATCCCATTGGTTCCTTTTCTCTGGAAAACTCTGAATAACACAGCTTCAATGCATTATCATTTTTAGAGGTTATTGCATTTGATTTGTTAAAGATTTTTGCACTAGGTTTATGAGGGCTATTGGTCTGTAATTTGTTTGTAATGTCTTTGTAAGGTTTCCTGTCAGGATTGTGTTGGACTCATCAAATGAGTTTGCAAATATTTTCTCCCCTCTATTATTTGAAATCATTTGTTTAATATTGGTATTATTTTTTCACTAAAATAATAAGTCTTTCCAATATAAGTATTTAAAGCAAACGTCAACAAAAAATAAGTCTAAATACTGTTTTAGGTCCATCAAACAGATGTTAATATGTTGCTTATTATAAACTATAGTTCAGAATATATTTTTCCTATAATTCCTTCCTTAACTCATTGGTTAAAGTGTACTTTTTAATTTTCAAATATTTAGTGATTCATAATTCAGTTTTATTATGGTCAAAGAATAGTTGTTCTGTGATATCAGTCTTTGAAGTTTAATGATACTTGTTTATAGTCAACATGTCTTGGTAAACATTCAACATGCACTTGAAAAGAGTGCTAAATTGGGTTCCCAGACCCAGTTTTCCCATGGTGTCAGGGCTTACCCCACACCAACAATAACTCTCTAACACCAGCAGACCTTTTACTGTTAATGTAAAGGCTAACAATTTGAGAATTTAAGAATTTAGTGATTTCTGAACTACATTATAATAAGGAAAATATTAACATGTTTGATGCACCTATTTTTTGTTTAAAAATGTGTTTAGCAAGTGTTTAACATGAATAGCACAGGAAGAGTCCAAGGGACTTGGTCATCTTTTTTTTCATGAATTTTCTTCAATCACAAACAGGAGCAATTTTATTGATTATTCTATTTTTTCTCCCCTAGAGATTTTACAAAAGAGTTAGGACAAATCTGATAACGACAAATTTTTCTTAGAAAAAAGGATTATAGGCAATGTATAAAAATCCTGCCAAACATCAGTTATCCCCACCCTCTATTTCCCAGGTGAGGGGAGTGAAAAGAGTCAAGGTTATATAAAATTCAAGTCTGCTATTGTTATTGACAGTCTTGACCTATTTCACCACTAAGTCCCTCAGTGTGTGAAAAACTGACATAAAAAGAATTGGAACCAACTGTTCCCTCTTTGTACTGTGGACCTAAATGGAAGAAATAGATAAACTGCTGCATTAGAGATTGAGATCAGCTATATAAGAAAATATTTTTCAATGTTAAAAAGGATTAAACGCCTCAATGGGTAAACCAGTGGCAGTGTCTGAGGTAATGTTTATGTAAGTGTGTGTGTGTGTGTGTGTGTGGGTGTGTGTGTGTGTGTGTGTTTGAACGTGTGATTGACTATATCTTTTCTGAGTTTAAAAATGTTAGCATATGCTTTTATATTTTGTAAAGTTTTTAATCAAGGCACTGTCATAAAGGGTTGTGAAAAATATATAAAAGATACTATTTATATTGCCCTGACTAGTTTGATTCAGTGGATAGAATGTTGGCCTGTGGACTGAAGGGCCCCAGGTTTGATTCTGGTCAAGTATATGTACCATGGTTGTGGGCACATCCCCAGTAAAGGGTGTGTAGGAAGCAGCTGATTGATTTTTCTAACTCTCTATCCCTCTCCCTTCCTCTCTGTAAAAAATAAATAAAATATATTTTTTAAAAGATACTATTTATTGCTGTCAAAGGGGAGGGGTGTGGGGGAATGCCACTGGATGAAATAAGGTGAAGAGATTACCAAAAAACATATACACATAATCCATAGACACACAACTGTGCAGTGATTGCCAGAGGGAAAGGTGAATGAAGGTGGGCAAGGAGGGGAGCGCGGACGAGGAATGGGGACCAAAAGAGACTTTGCTTGGGGCAAGGGGTGTACAATGCTGTCTTCAGATGATGTTTTATTAAGTTGTACACTTGAAATATGTATGGCTTTGTGAACCAGAGTCACCCAATAAATTCAAATAAATAAATAAATAAGATAAAATAAATAAAACATACTATTTAAAAATAGGCCTTACTTTCCAGTATGCATAGGAATACCCAGCATAACAACGTGGTAAGATCACAAATCTCAGTTATTTGGGACTTTGGTTCCCTTCAAAAAAAAGGATAAGTTCCACTAAGTGTCAGTACTATTTCAGATCCTTCTATTTCCCCAAGCACAGTACTTACTAGTCATATAATTAGTATTTAATAAATCCTCAAATGCCAAAATGTTCTAAAATTGTTTAAGCCTAAGGACTGAAAATTAAAGACTGGACATCAAAGAGAACTTTCTTCAAGACCCCACTCTGCCATAAAAAGGCAGGGCTATTATTACAAGGTTATTCTCTGTGGTATGACTGCTCTGAGTCACATGTGGATGAGTCTACCATGTCCATGGACATGGGATGCTGCAATGTCCAGTAGCTCCTTGGACTGAAGAAGACTGAATGCTGCTCAGATGGGTCAATAAAAATCACTCTTCTTCTGCTAGACATTTTCTATAAGCTTTCAGTCCTTTTCCTAAATAATCAGAGTTAAATTACTTATGGAAATAGGATCTGGGTCTATGACTTTGACCACTTTTAAGACACATGTCTTAAGAGATTATTAAGAGCTATATTTTCCTTTATACAAATTTCTTCAAGCTAATTAGAAGGGCCATGTCTAAACTGAAGATGGCTGACACCATAGTATTTTTGTTCTATGGAGCTGTATTCGTCTGATCATGTTGCTGTATCAGAATACCACTGGCTAGGTGGCTTAAACAACTGAGTCCTATTTTCTCACAGTACTAGAGGCTGGAAGTCCAAGATCAAGGTGCCAGGAGGATTGGTTTCTTCTGATGCCACTCTCTTTGGCTTACAAGTGGCCACTCACTTGCTGCCTCTTCATTTGGTTGGCCCTCTGGTGTCTGTCTTTCTGTTCAAATTTTCTCATCCTGTAAGGATATGTCAGTTTGAATTAGGGCCCACCCTCAGGCCTCACTTTAACTTAATAACATCTTTGAAGGCCCTATATTCTCCAAATACAGTCACATTCTGAGATAATAAGGGTTAGGACTTCAATATATGAATTGGGGCAGGGGGACACACACAATATAGTGCGTCTGAGGTGCCAAATCATTCAATAGCCATGTTGACACAATGACAAATATATCTAAAACCCTTTCTAAGAAAAAGGCATGTTATCCAATTGAAACCATTGAGAAACTGCACAATAAAATGTATATGCATCACTTACCTGTCTCCTAACATATGAATCTTTTTTGCTCTTCCTTGCCAAATGGGTAATTTCCAAGACAACTTTGATATTGGAATGAATGAATGATGTCATTGCTTACTGAAACAATGTAATGTTAATAGCTTTTAAAAATAAAATTAATAATGATGTAGGAAAATGCAAACAAAACAATTTTAATTGTTGAAATTGAAATAAATACAAGACCAAACTATTTATTAATTGCCGTTTAAGTTTTACACATGTAAATAACTCAGAAGATTTTATAGTATTCGGTAACTGGTAACTGTTCAACACATGATAACTTTTGTAATTTCTTGTATTATCATGTAAAAGAAGAATTTAAGCTTTTTAAAATTTTAAAAGATTTTTCACTGCACCTGCTTTTCTTCCTCTGCATTACAGTACATGACCTTTTGCTGTCATTCATACGGAAGATTCTCCTGTATAACCTCCTCTGCTGTATTCAACATCGCTATTAAGGCAAGGGTGTCACAGGTGAGTCTGATAGTTTAAGTCTAGTCTATTTAGCAGCCTTGAGAACTTCCTTAGAGGTTGCTTTGTGATTGAAATTGAGAGGAATACTTTTCTTCAGCAGGCTCTGTTCGCCAGTCTGTCAAAAACACACTGGATACAAAGAACTTGAATTGCACAATTGTTTGGGGAAGGCTCCTGCCGCCTGTACTATCATTAGGCAGAGGAAGTGGTTCTTGTGGTAATCAGGCCCCCTAAAGATGCTGACAAGGATAATACTAATTCTTTCCCATTACACTCACAGAACTCTCAATTGTTTCATATTAAAGTAAGAAAGAAAAAAGGCTTTGGGACAGAATACACATTTTTAAAAGGAGCTCTAATTCCGTGTGAAAGGTTATCTGAATAGTTTCACAAGAAATGAAAAGATAGCACTTGTTCCACTGATATAGCCATTAAGAGAACAAATCCAAAGTTCTATCATCCTTTGCAATAGACATTTGTAGGGACACATTTCGCCCTGTGAAACTTCTGTCCACAAGTCAGTCCATGGGCTTTTGCTTTGCTCTGAAAAGAACAAATTGGACAGTTGTATAGTGGCACATACCCATCATTATGGTATCATTCTAGGCTAGAATAGTTTCACTGCCCTAAAAATCCTCTGTGCTCCACCTATCCATTCCTCCCTCCCCTCAATCCTCGGCAACCATTGATCTTTTTATGGTCTCCATAGTTTTGCTTTTTCCAGAATGTCACATAGTTGGAATCATACAAAATGTAGCCTTTCAGATTGGTTTCTTTCACTGAGTAATATGCATTTGAGTCTCTTCCATATTTTATTCATGGCTAGATTGCTCAGTTCTTTTTTTCCTTTTTTGTAATTATTATGATGATTAAAAACATATAACATACAATTTTCCATCTCTTTTTCCATTATAGTTCACAGTCAATATTATTCTGTACTAGTTTCAGGTGCACAACATAGTGGTTAGACAATCGTATACTTTACAGAGTGGTCCCCCTAATATTTCAAGAACCACCCCCGGCCCATACATAGCTACAACCTATGAAATGTATGCTTGTACATAAAACACTGAGCATGAACCTTAATGTGAACTATGGGCTTTGAATGATAATGATATGTCAATGTAGGTTCATCCATTATGGCAAATGTACTACTCTGCTGGGAGATGTTGACAATGGAAGAGGTTTGTGCATGTGTCAATGTAGGGATTATATGAGAAATCTCTGCACCCTCCTCTCAATTTTGCTGTGAACCTAAAACTTCTCTAAAAAAAATAAATTTTATATATATATATATATATATATATATATATATATATATATATATCACTTATTACTACATGATCCAGATTTCCTATGTGACTTTGATAGACATAAATAAAAGCAGGAACAAAAAGTAATATGTCAATATGTTTCAAAAGCATTTGTTTATGAAGTATCTAAAGCATTAAAATTTATGGAAACAAAATGTTAAATGGAGGGAAAACTAGTTTTTAATGGGCATAGAGTTTGAATTTTGCAAGATAAAATTGTACAGGGTTGTTGCACACAATGTAAATATACATAACACAACAGAAATGTACATTTAAAAACAATTGAGGTGGTAAATTTAATGTTATGTGATTATAACCACAATTAAAAATAAAACAAAAAAGAACAAATTGGTATTATTAAGCTTTGCTTGATCTTACTACATAGTCTCATGAAAATAAAAACAGCATTATAGTCACTGAATCCTTCATACATAGTATTTAAAATAAAGACAAGTCACAAACATAAAAAGAATATATAGCCTCATGAGTAACCTTCGCAGTGTTGGGTGAGGATGGTTAATAATAAATCTTAGTATAGTCGATACAGTGTGCTGTGCACCCTATTCACTCTATGAGATGCATAAAATCCTTTTCCAGTTTATTTAAACATATCAGAGATGTATAACTGCCTGAGTAATTTTTGGTCCCTCCATCCGCTAGAAAATTACCAGAGGCTTGAGCAGGGCTGAGGCTTGTTCTAGTTAGAGCCCTCCAGGGAGCAGAGCTATGTCTCCTTGTTTAACTATAGCTTCTTTTGAGTACATAGCCACTGCTGGATCTCACAGGGAAAATATAAAATCCCCAATCAATTTAGAGGCAGATTTAGACCCAGAAGATAGCCAATTAATGCATCTCAACTTATTTAGAAAGCCTGAGTACAAGCAAGTAGCCCCCAAGGCCCCAGGTAATAATTGCTATTTCCATCTTCATCCAGAAGGGAAAAAAAAGCTGGAAATAGTCTTCATTCCATGAGTGTTTTGGGCCACTGATTTTTAACACCCAGGTAAGAGTCATTTTCAATTAACATATAGAATCATAGCCCCTTGGAGCTATAAAGATCCACAGAGAAAATCTAATGTGATGCTCTCATTTTACAGATGAGCAGACTGAGGCATGTGGATGTTTAGGGACTTGTCTCATGCTTGCTAATAGCTCAGCTGGGATATTGATCAAATGTACTATTCCTAAAAGGTTTAATGGTACTTAAAAAATAATGGAGCCCTAGCTGGTTTGGCTCAGTGAATAGGCGTCAGCCTGTGGACCAAAGGGTCCCGGGGTTGATTCCAGTCAAGGGCACATGCCCGAGGTTGTGGGCTCGATCCCCAGTGGGGGGCATGCAGGAGGCAGCCAATCAATGATTTTCTCTCATCATTGATGTTTGCATCTTTCTCTCCCTCTCCCTTCCTCCCTGAAATCAATAAAAATATATTTTAAAAAACAATGGACACTCTTAAATAGCATGCACACTTCCCTTTCAATGTTACTTACACTATTGTTTGTATAAAGTACAAAATTATATTTCAATCCAGTTCCCACTTGAAATAAGTGAAAATTATAAAGTTAAAACCTAGAGATTTTTGTTTAGAATTCGATGTTGCTTTAAGAAAAGTGGGGCTTAACACAATTGTCTCATGCTCAACTCTGAGAGCAGGAAAGATGGGAGTGGGGAAAAAGATGCCTGCCAAGTTCATGGATAAAAGAGACGGTTGGGCCTTGAGTGTTTTTCCCTCGAAGGCAGAGAAAGCCCCTTTATCATTTTAAAATGCGTTACTGTTACTTGACTTCTTGAATTTGGCAATACCTTCTCTCTACTCTTCTGACTATGGCAATTTGGGAGACTGGCTGGCACCCAGCATCCCAGTCACTTTTTGTTTGTATGCCCAGTTAAGTTGGAGAATAGGAAGGAAGTGGCTGTAAAGGAAAAAAATACGTTTTGGCTATTATCATTTAATAGTAACTATAATATATGGAGTCACAGTAATGAAATACTTAGGAAAAATTAAATATATGTGCATATAGATTGTAAACATCAGCATCTCTGACATAGAGCAGGGTTATAAATGCGTTGATCCAGTTTGATTACTGGACTCATGTTAGTAAAGAGACAAACAGGGTATTCTACAGACTTAGAGGGTGTCGACGAAGTGGGTACCCTGTAGAGAAGCAATGTTCTGCAGAGTAATAGGGGTCTCGGCTTCTCTCGGCTTCTCTGTACCATTCTTAATTGAATTGGGAATATCATTTGAGAAGGGAGGGGTGGAGTCCTGGGCACACTGAGTCTGAAGTAAGCATGGAACCTGGGCTATCAGGCAGGATTTCATTGTCATGGTTGCCATTGCCACTGTCCCCTGAGCACACACTGCCACAGGCCAGAGGGAGGGAAGTTATCCGTGGTGAGAGGTCAGCGTTTTGCAGGGCATGGGTCCTTGTAGAGGGGGTGAGAAATGATTGCAGCTGCTCATGGCATTGCTTTCTCTGCTGTAAATGAGGCTTCTCATTAATGAATCATGCATACAGGCTGCCAGGGTCTCAGCCTTAATTGGCACTAATGGGAACATCTTATGGTTGAAGGGAGAGCTAGGGGAGCCATTTTCAGTCTGATTTGATTTGGAAAGGAGCTGGGACAATTTACATTTTCCATGAAATTCTAGGCCAGCCTCACACATCACATTTGCAATCTGAACGACAAATAGGTTGCAGAGTATCTACAGAAAAATCTATCAAGTATTTCATGAGGGAGAAGGAATATCAACAATGCTTCTTGAGATTTTCCTTTCTCTGCCAGGCATGGCACCTACAGAGCGTGTTTGAATCTGCTTTTGACTGTACTATGCATGCTAAGTATGTAATCTGTTTTATTCCTTTGAGATCATTCAGCAGGATTTCAATGTAAGTAAGCCCAGAGGAAATTCTGACCAATAAATTGTATTTAAAAAATGCATCCTTCCGTAATAATGTACTGTTATTATAATAACCTAAGCTAATGCAAAAGTTTAATCTGAGTTGCCTGGAACATTTGGACCCTTAAGTGGAACTGATCTGTATCATTCCTCTTTTAGCTCTAGAGAAAGAGTTTCTTGTAATTAGTTTTGTGATGTATATTCAGCACTGAGGAATGGATGGTCATAGTGTTGGTTCAGTTCAGACCTTTTCAGATCATGGAACAAATGGGAGAGTACCACCTCCTAGAATACTCTAAGCTCATACTACACCTTGGAGTGAATTTAAAAAGGCATGCCTGCCTTCAGATGGATGCATGCGCACAAAGGCACACTGCTTGCAGGCCCTGCTTGCTTCTTCAGTTGGGTGCCCTTGTGCAGTCCACAACTTGTATAAGGTACATAATAAGCTTGATATTGTCTTTGTGAATGTTGACACCTCTCTAACCCAACTATGACTCTGTGGGAAAGGCTTGGAACAAGCCAGTTGATCTTATAAAAAAAATGTAGGTCTCAAATAAGATGTGACGTCTATAGGGGAAGATATAATAATGACATAATATTTAGTACAGAATATCATAGAAAGCTTGAAATCCACATCCCTGAAAATAATTTTTATTTTTTGTCAATACAACCTCAGGATAACAAGTTCTATGTTTGATCCACTGTCAGAAGTAAATATTTTCTTTAGGTCTTGTAATTTATTGCTGGTAAAGAATTTAAGATTTAGTCCTATTTCTTTATTTTACAGATGAGAAGTCATGTGTACAGCTCTGAAATACATGGCTAGTTGATGATGGAGCCTAAAATCCAGGTCTATGACAACAAGTCCAATTCACATTCCATCCCTGCCTAGCTAAATACCACAAATGCACACCCATCTCTTGGGTTCAAGATATGCTTTTAAGTCTGATATTTTGCTATTCAGTAAGTAGAGCTTACCCAAAGCCTTCCTATGATAATAGCATTGAACCCTTCCCTCTTGGTTTTCATCTTTGCAAAATGAAGAAGGATAATCTCCTAATCTAGCCTTTTGAGGATAGTTGATACTCACCGATGGAAATGGAAATGGCATTCCTCATGGGTTAGAGAATTGAATTAGCTAACTTTTCCTTCCCTCTCAGGAACTAGTTTTACTAGCATGGCAACCTCTTTCTATTTTGCTTATTTAGTTAACTTCCCTATCTTTACTCGTATGTCTTTCCTGAGGGGCAGTACTAAGACCCATCTATTATGATAGAAAAACAAGGTTAGAATAATGTTTTCAGTTCACCAGCATATTCCCACATCCCAATGCCTCCACATTGTACACACACACACACACACACACACACACACACACACACACCTTTGATTGCATATAATACTATACTACTATACTGGATGTAACAGTACATTGCAATTAGTCTACTAAGGCTCCTTAAATTAAATCTAGTAGATTCAATTAAAATTTGATACAGCTTTAGTAAATCTGTGCTTAAAATTACTCTACTGATGAAGGTCTCATACTTCTGGAAGCATCTTCTGCATGTGACTAGACCACTCATTAAACTCAGAGCAATTGCCAGACCCACAGGGTTCTTCTGGAAAATGATGCCAAGGAAGGTGCTTGTGCAAAGCAGCCAAGTTTCCTGAAATGTAACTTAAGAATCTGGTCACAGCTGATTGCACCAGGGATTATTACTCAAAGGATATATATATATATATAAATATATATATACATATATAAATATATATATATATACATATATATTTATATATACACACACTCACACACACACACACACACACACACACACACTGAGTGGCCAGATTATTATGACCACCTGACGTTTGTAGGCAAATTAGCTATAATTTCGCGCTGAAGTTGCTAGAAGGCCAGACTGTTATAAATAGGGAAGCAGGTTGTTTACCACGACAGTAGAAGTGATTTTTTTCTGAAAATATGGGTAAACAACATGAGTTAACAGCCTTTGAACATGGGATATATTTCCACGTGAGTGGCCAGATTATTATGACCACCCCATCAGTACTTCGTCGGGCCACCTTTTGCCTTCAATACTGCAGCGATTCTCCTTGGCATTGACTCCATGAGATGTTGAAAGGTGATGTGAGGAATCTGACACCATGCCTGATGAATAACACTGTCTAGTTCTGTGAGATTTGATGGTTGTGGAACCAGCTGCCTGATGGCTCTTTTAACTTCGTCCCACAAATGCTCAATTGGATTGAGATCTGGTGATTGTGGGGGCCACCTAAGCAAGGTAAAGTCTCCCTCATGTTCTTGAAACCACTCCTGCACAATACGAGCACCATGGCATGGTGCACTGTCTTGTTGGAAGAAGCCATCTCCATTGGGATACCCCATCAACATGATAGGATGAAGTTGATCAACAATGATACTTAGGTATGTTGTGCTATTCAGACTTTGTTCCACACGAATTAAAGGGCCCAAATCATGCCAGGAAAACATGCCCCAAACCATAACACTGCCCCCACCAGCTTGAAGGGTTGTACTCATGCATGTGGGGTGCATGCTTTCATGCTGTTTCTGCCAAATTCTCACTCTGCCATCTTCATGATGCAACTGGAAATGTGATTCATTGACTTTTTTCCAATGCTCAACTGTCCAATCCTTGTGTTCCTGTGCAAACTGGAGATGTTTTATCTTGATAACTGCAGACAGCAAAGGTGTTTAAACAGGCCTTCGGCTTCCATATCCTGTACGATGCAGTGTATGGCTAATTTGCCTACAAATGTCAAGTGGTCATAATAATCTGGCCACTCAGTGTATATCTTTATTGTTAAAAGTATTACCAATGCCCCCTTTTTTATCCCACTGACCCCCTCCACACTGTTTCTGCTCCCTTCCCAGGCCTTTACCTCACTATTATCTGTCCATGGGTTATGCACATATGCATATAAATTCTTTGGTTAATCTCTTCCCACTTCCCCTTCCCTCTGAAATTCCTCAGTCTGTTCCATGTTTCCATGTTTCTTGATCTATTTTGTTCATTAGCTTATTTTGTTCATTAGATTCCACATAAAAGTGAGATCATGTGATACTTATCTTTCTCTGGTAGGCTTATTTCACTTAGCATAATACTCTCCAGGTCTCTCCATGCTATCTCAAAGGATAGGAGATCCTTCTTTTTAACAGGTGCAATATTATTTCATTGTGTAAATGTACCACAACTTTTTTAATACACTCATCTACTGATGGGCAGTTGGGTTGTTTCCAGATTTTAGCTATTGTAAATAGCGCTTCTATGAATACAGGGGTGCTTATGTTCTTTCTGATTGGTGTTTCAGGATATATTTATAGACTTAACATTGGACTAACAACCTACAAGATGGCTAATAAGGTTTTTCTATATTTGATAGTGAATAATAAGGTCTTCTGTCTAGAGGAGACTTAATGCAAGATACACAGGAAGAAGGTATTAAACACAGATATTAGAGGAAAAACAAAGAAAGCAGCAAAGACACATAACTATCCTCTTTGCCCCAACTACTTTGTCTCCCAGTCAAGATGGAAAAGTGGAAAATATTTGGGTTGTGGAGTTAGGCAGGTATGGATTTAAATCTTTAATATCCTCTTTGAGCCTCAACTTCCTTATTTAAAAAAAATGGGAACAGTGATACCTGCTTCATCGGATCATTGAAAATTTTAAATGAATGAGGTGAGGGGATTAGGAAGTACAGATTAGTAGTTACAAAGTAGTCACAGGGACATAAAGCACAGCATAGGGAATAGATCAATAATATTGTGATAACTATGTGTGGTGCTGGGTGAGTACTTGAAATATCAGGGGGAACACTCAAGTATATAATTGTCTAAGCACTATGCTATACATCTGAAACCAATACAAACTAATATTGTATAATTAAAAATTTTAAATTTAAAAATGTTTATTAAATTAGAAATGTTTTAAAAGATAGGGCATAGTGTATGTCACTTGGTAAATAACCAATAAATGGTAGTGAATAAGAGACTAGTTCATGAACTTCTTGAGAGGATTGATTGAGGTAACATCTCCTGTGCTCCAGATACAGCATAAGCATCTATAATAATAAAAGGGTAATTAGACCAAACGTCTTTGGACGTCATTCCAGACATCCTTCCTGACGAAGCCAAACCAGAGGGAAGCCAGCCCAGGTCCTGAGTGCCTGGGGGTGGCCCGAGGGAAGCCAGCCTTGGTCCCGGGTGCCTGCAGACGGCCAGAGGAGGGAAAGAGCCCTAGGTCCCGGGTGCCAGAGAGAAGCTGGTGCTGACAGCAAGGGGAAGGAAGGACTACTCTTGCACGAATTCATGCACCAGTGGGGTCCCTCGGCCTGGCCTGCGGGATAGGGCCGAAACCAGCTCTCTGACATCCCTAGAGGGGCCCAGATTGCTAGAGGGTACAGGCCAGGCTGAGGGACCCCACTGGTGCATGATCGGAGTCAGGAAGGGAAGTGGGAGGTTGGCCAGCTGGGGAGGGACCAGAGGAGGGCCCAAGGGTGTGTTCAACCCATCTCACTCAGTCCACATTGGCCCGACCCCAACAGCAAGCTAACCTACCGGTCTGAGCATCTGCCCCCTAGTGGTCAGTGCACATCATAGCATGCAGTTGAGCAGCCTTAGCATATCATCCTTTACACATTATGCTTTCATTGGTTGAACGGGCCAACCTGACAACCGGACACTTAACATGTAGGCTTTTATTATATAGGATGTTCCCTCTGTTCTATGTGGTTCCAGGAAGTATAAAGACTTCCTTTAAGTATCTCACCAGATATGAATTTTCTGTTCTTCATTTGTTCATTACTCATGAAATGTTTAGTGGGCATCTGCTATATGCCAGGCTAGAATAGAAAGATAAATCAGAAAGAGTTCCTGATAACTAGGAGTGCACAGTATGGGTTTCAGAAAGATGGGAAAATAAGTGACATTTTAATAGCATATTGAATAGATCAATAGAAGCATAATTTTCACTCCCAGAAACCAATCAGGAGGACACACACTGCCTAGAAATCCAAGCCAACTACTGTATCTAAGGTATGTGAAAGAAGACCACAGTGTCTGTGAATGCCAAGAAGAGGAAACATGTCTAGCTAACAAAATTCAAAGAAGATACCCATTATCAAGGAAACAAAAGCTTTCCTCCAACACCATCTGGCATAAGAAAGGTCTGAGTTAATAGTAAAATAGCATCTTATGCATTTTCACTTCCATTATGTTTCCTATGTTTCCCTCTTTTTAGATGAGACTAAAATTAGAATATTAGCTGCATTCAGCTCTTCATTCATCCAAATCCTCACTCCCTGTAAAGCATACCATATGTGAAAGAAAAGCTTTAAAAATATATAATGTTTCTATTTTCATCTACTTCCATAAATAAGCACTATAAACTATGCCAAACCACCAAGTAATATTATTGAGCATCTGTTCAAGACATTTAAATGTCTAAAGGAGCTAAGGTTTAGCCAAGAAAGGAGAAAGCCAGAGGTAGCATTTGTGACAGTCTATTATTCAAAGGGCAGCAAACAACTATTTATCGTACCCTCTTCAAAATGAAAAAGGGAAAAGAAGCATGCAGGTGTAATATCTTCTTGAAAAGAAAGTTTACAATAAAGCAGTGAAAAAGCCATTTCTAAATCTCTATTTTTATATTTATAACTACATTTATACATATATACATTTAAAATTCCAGAACCAAATTTAGGATGCCCCAAATTTTATGACAAGCAAAAAATTGGGGAGGACAATTAGAAAACTGTTTGAGAACATGTTGCTTCATAAGCATATATTTTTAAAAAATTATCTACAAACCTATCTTTCTCAATTAGCAAGTATCCACTGAATAAAAAGCATGTGATCAGGGAAAGTTCTTTGAAGGGTTACAACGAAATCTAAATTCAATCCCTGCTTTGAAATAGTTTATAGTTTGGTTGGGAGTCAAAATGAGTGGATAAAGCAGTGAACAATACAGTGTTATTCAAAATTACATCCCGCTTTGGTTGTGTAATGTAAGTGTCAATATTCTGAGTGTTCTGAAGATAACAGGCTTGGATTAGTTTGGAAGTCTTAGATTAGCCTGGAGGCAGAGAAACTTGAATCAATCCTTAAAGGATCAAATTTTTATCAAGAGGAAAAAAAAAGAGGGATATTATGAGAAAAGGCAGTGAAGTAGATATTACTAGGGTACTCATGGAGTCCATGAAACTATAACCAGAGGAAAGGGAATGTATTAGAGCAGTGGTTCTCAACCTGTGGGTCTCGACCCCTTTGGTGGTTGAACGACCCTTTCACAGGGGTCACCTAAGACCATCCTGCATATAGATATTTACATTATGATTCATAACAGTAGCAACACTACAGTTATGAAGTAGCAACGAAAATAATTTTATGGTTGGGTCACAACATGAGGAACTGCATTTAAAGGGCCAGAAGGTTGAGAACCACTCTATTAGAGGGTAGTGGGAAATCCATTCCAGCAGATAGAATGGGAAGTCCACCAAACTGTCTTCCATTCATGACCTGGATAATGCCCACACACAGTGCTTGTCATGTCCCTTCTAGTCATTTGTAGTCCAACTAAACACCCTATCCTCACCAACCTCTTTACTTACCTTTATCCTCTAAGAGTAGCAGATGTGTCTATCAGATGCTCCACACAGGATGACACTAGAATCAAAATCAATGTAATTTTCTGATAATATTGTGCTTTGTAGTCTTAAGATGAGTGCAGATGAGCTATCTCCAAAAGTACATCATTTCTCACCATTATTTGATTCTCTCTTCTTTCCATTTATTTTCATTGTTGTTGGTGCTCATTCATTTATTATTAGTTCAACAAACATGTTATTGAGCTTCTACTCTGCCTTGTGCTCTGGGTCAGACATTGAGAATATGGAGATACGTAAGACTGTTTTTACCCTCAAGTAGCTTTTATACTAGAGAAATGTACAGATGAGTCAAACATGCAACTCCAATGGTTTCATGCATGTTGTGTGTTGCAATCTGTCACCCATCTCTGAGGAAGGTCATCTACAGGGAACACTAAACAAAACAAGTAGGTGAAGGTGGGTGGAGAAGGTGGTCTGCTTCAGTCAGAAAGAACAGGATATGAAACACAGTGTATGGGGAGGACAACAGGAAGTATAACATAGGCACATAGGCTACAGCTCGATAAGAACAAGATAAGCAACAGAACAACCCTGCAATGTGAGTCCCATTCTTATAGGCCCTTGATCATCTCATTCAGTCATTGAGTCATTGGACACACCTGTGTGTCAAGACTTGCGCGAGAGGCTAGAGGACCCCACACAAGACACAAAGCCACCTCAGAGGAGCTTTCAATCTGGCTGAGATGCAACAGCAGTAAATTGACAGTTGATGAGGGTTGTGATGGATGTGGAGGGGCCCATGACTCATTCAAATTCATCTGCAACATTCTGCCTCTGGTTTCCTTTTCTTCTCTTTCAGACTCATTTTTTTTTAAATTTGTATGTTCTTGAAGTGTGTGTGAGGTTTGTTAAATTCTGCTGCTCTATTCTTTATTTGGTGCTTATTTATTTTATTGTTTAAACAACCCAAATAGACAACTTTCCATTAATATTCAGAAATATGTTTTTCCAAGTAAATTATATAGATGCATGTACCGAGGTTCATTTTATTCTTAAATTTGCTGAGAAACCTATAATGTTTTTTCACCCTAATTTTCATCTAACCCTTTTATATTTTTTAATAAAATAGAAAGCAAGAATTGGAAATAAATGTGAAAAAAAGAAAGATAGTATAGATATTGTTTCCCTCTGTTTATATCGCTTCATCTAAGCCAAACCAAAATGTAGAGGATATATATATATATCCTCTATTATACATATATATAAGAAAATAAACTTAATAATAAAAAAATTGCAAGAGCACAAAGACTTTATCTCTATAATTTAATTCAGCATTTCTTTTTTTTTAAAAAAATATATTTTATTGATTTTTTACAGAGAAGAAGGGAGAGAGACAGAGAGTTAGAAACATCGATGGGAGAGAAACATCGATCAGCCGCCTCCTGCACATCTCCTACTGGGGATGTGCCTGCAACCCAGGTACATGCCCTTGACCGGAATCAAACCTGGGACCTTTCAGTCCGCAGGCCGACACTCTATCCACTGAGCCAAACCGGTTTCGGCTAATTCAGCATTTCTTCAGGAGGCAGGAATTTGTCAATAAGCAAGGTATTGCAAAGTTCCTGGAGAAGGATAAAGGGCTGTCTGAAACAAATGAGACAATAACACAACTGGGAAAAGGTAAATAGGATGCTAGAGCAAACAGTAGTAAAAAGGAATGAGATAGGGAAGAATAAATAATAGAAACATGAGAAAGCAATGTTTTGGGATTGAAGGTAACAACAAGAAAAATAAATTCAGAGAGAGAGAAGATGTGGGAAAGAGAATAAGCACAGTTTTCTCTCTCCTGCTTCTCCATCTAAGAGAAATAACTGTCAACTACAGGTCATAAAGCTTTACAGACTAATGACCTGTGACCTCTGACCCTGTGATTTATTTCCTTTGAGCAGAGGTACAGCCTCTCCTCCTTCTGGGAAAAATGAGGCAACATGGCTGGGTGACTTCTCCCATCCATCAGGCAATGAAATGTGTCTGGGTGTCAATTTTCCATCAGTACTCTTGCTCCAGGCTAACGAAGGACTGGTTTACACACCAATACAGTCAGCAGACACATTTTATTTTTTTAAATTACTTACATATATATGTATGTATGTATATGTATATACATATGGATATGGATATATTATATATATATATATATATATATATATATATATATATATATAAAATTACATATATAATCAACTTTTAAGTCTTTTCTACTGAACCACAGAAAGCAAGCAGTTCCCAAATTAATTAACAAATTGCTGACAGTCAGCATAACCAGCTCATAATTGGCCAGAGCTGATCTTCTCAATTGCAAAAAAAGCTCACTCACTACAAAGGAAGAAGAGTTCTTTCATGTGCATTGGCCTCTTCTACTTGGCAAGTAGAGGTGTCCATTTGTGAATGGGCACATTTCCACATACAGGCCATCAGATAGATATTTCCAGACAGCAGTGATAATTAGAGCACACACCCCCTCTTTGAGGCCATTGGAGACTGATTGGAGTCAGCTAGGGTTCCTGGGTAAATTGTTCTTTTGTGAAGCCTGGACTGCAGTGGCCAGAGTTGGCTCTGGCTTTCAGGGACAAAGGAGAGTGAGTCATCTCCCTTCATGGTGCTGAATTGTTGAAAGGGCACAAGAAGTTCCCAGGGATTTTGTGCTGTTTTAAAGCAACGTGCATTTCAAATGGATGGGAAAGGGGATGGGGGAAGTGAGCTTTGTTGCTAGGCCTCCCAAAGACTTGCCAAAATTTTGCCTGTTTCTTTGTGAACCTGGTTACTGCCCCAGCTGGGCTTCCCATTACTCTAAACAGGAAAAGGATGAATATGCCCAGTCTTTTTCAGTTTGCAAATGTGCCTTGGTGAGGGCAAACATGGCCATGTTTGTTCTCCCTGGGGAACAAGTCGGGCATGAAGTCCCTTTTGTTTAAGCCAAGCAAAACCTCCCCTCATTCCCAAGTCCCAGAAGACTAGCAATTTAATCTGGAAGTGTGAACATGAATCCTGCCTAGGAAAGGCTACGCTCTCTGGAGTGGCCCAGAAGTTGGGATCTGTCTGTAGGCCCGGAAGACACAGATATGTGGGTGATTCCCAAAAGAGTCCCCCTTTAGTATGTGTACAACTCGATAAAGGGAATCTGTCTGACATGCCGGAGACACTGAGCTGATCCAACAGTGGTTCTAGTCTTCATTCGTTTACAGAGGGGGCTGTGATTTGAAGGAGAGAGACATGTCTTACATGCCATGGAAACATAAAAATATAGCTATGATTAGAGTATCATCATATGTTTCCTGAGGAATATATGCAAGGAAGAAAGCAGAATGATGGATGTTTCTTTATTTTTTTCTTCACCGAGGCAGTATGTGAGAATTTGTGCATTTTGTTATATAAATAGATAAATAGAAGATAGATAGGTGATATATAGATTAGATAGATAGATAGATAGATAGATAGATAGATAGATAGATAGATAAAAAGAAGGAAAGAAAGAAAGAAAGACTGAAAGAAAGAAAAAGGAAGAAAGATAGCCATGCACAAGGAGACAATAGTTGGTGATGGGTGGATTTTTAACATAAATAAGTAAGCCATCATCCCTATCTTCAATGAATTTACAGGAAGAGAAAAAAGAGTGTTAGAGTCATATGATTATAATAACCTAGAGGCCTAGTGCATGGATTTGTGCACCAGTGGGGTCCCTCAGCCTGGCCTGCGCCCTCTGGAAATCTGGGACCCTTCGGGGGATGTAGTAGTGCCAGAAGCAGCAGGCAACTGGGGAGGAGCCCGAGCCTAGGCTGGGCACCTGCCACTGCCGCCGCTCGCTCTGTGGCACTGCCACAGAGGCGGGAGAGGCCTGTGCCACCATAGCAGCTCTCACCAGCTGTAAGCCCAGCGTCTGGCACCCAAAGGTCAGCTGAGCAGCATTCCCGCTGTGGGAATGCACTGGTCACCAGGGGGCAGCTCCTGTGTTGACTGCATCATAGTGACCGCTGGGCCAGTTGTTCAGTCGTTCAGTCACTTAGGCTTTTATATAGAGAGATGGCAAGTGCTGATAGGGTATGATTCATATCATACGAGAGAAACAAAGAACTCTGAGGGTTTAAAAGAGGGAGGGTACATATTTTATCATGTGAAATCCAGGAAAACTTTATGGTAGAGGCAGCCTTTATGATTACATTTGATGCGTGGGGAACCATCCAACACATGAATGAAAAAAAAAAGGAAAGATGGGCATTCCACTAACAAAGGAGACAGTGAACAAAAGTGCTTGGGTAGAAAAGCACAGGACTTGATGGTGGAAGAGTACAGTTTGACTGGAGCATCACATTCTTACAGGAAAATAGTAAGGAATAAGGATGAACAGCCAGGTCAGGGTCATATTGGTAAAGGTCTTAAATGTTAAGCTGAATATTTGGGTTTTAATTCAATAAAAAATAAGGATTCTGAAAATTTTGAATAAGAAAGTGATATAATTAGAAATATACAGAAATTAATCTAATAATGGGATATATTGGAAGGAGATTGGAGATGGAAACCCAGGAGACCATCAATTTTAGTCATCTAGTCAAAATGGAACAAATCTCTTATATTAGGATGGTGGAAGTGGGGATAATAAAAGGGAGAGATTGGATAGAGTTTGAAAAAAGTAGGATCTGCAGACACCTCACTGATGTGACTACAAGGGAAAGAGAGGAGTCTGAGATGATGCCAGGGTTTGGAGCCCTGGGGATTACAATATTAGTGTTGCCATGGAAAGGATAGAAAATCTGGAATTTTGGGAAAAGAGGAGTTCAGTTTGGGGTTTATTGAAATGAATGAATTAGCTAAAAATGAGTCAAAATGCTCAGTATGCAGCAAAATTATAGGAAACAAGCTAAGGCTAAAACATAGAGTTAGAAATCATCGATTTAGCAAATTGTTATGGAGAACTTACTATACGCCAGGCACTGTGTGCGGTACTGGGTTACAGATATAAACAAGGTCAATGGCTTCTGAAATCACAGGGTTTACAGTCCAGTGAGGAATAAAGATAGGTAAACCCACCAGTCCCCTGCAAAGTGATAACTACTATAAAAGATAGGAGGGAAGCACAGGGTGTTATGGCATCCAGAAAATTTCCAAAACACCTTACCTAGACTTTGGGGGTTAGGGAAGGATCCTAGCGGCAAGTGACTTCTAAGGCAGGATATCATGGGGGGCAGGGAGTCAGGACAAGCCATTTCTAGGCAGTGTGAAATTCCAGCATAGAGTTAGAGCAAAGTACACTGGAGCAGAAAACACCCACCGGAGAATAGTAAGAGAGGAGGCTGGAAAGATAAGGTTAATTATTCTGAGCCTTGATGATCACATTAAGGAGTTTGGACTCTATTCGAGAGTCATAGGAAGCAGCTAATGGGTTTTAAACTGAGGAACTGTCCCACTTTAATTTATAGAAATCACTCTGGCAGCAATGTGGGAATAGAGAAGGGAGGAAAAACAGGGCGGTGAGATTCAGAGGACCTGTTCCTCAATAACATCCATGTGGTGATGGCTTTGATGGGGTGGAGGAGTGGACAAGTAATCAACAGAAATATCTAGTTCTTTTCTTGGCCACCAGGTGATTATTGTTACCATTCACTAAGTAAAAAACATAAAAGTAGTTAGGGATAGTGTGTGTGTATAAGTATGTGTGTGCACACATGCATGGTTTAATTTGATTTGATGAGGGGTAGGAAGAGGTTCAGTCTTGTGATGGTAAATTTGGGCTGATATCTGAAGGGTGATGTCTAGTAGGCAGCTGAACATGTTTGATGTCCATGAGAGAGGTCTAGTCTAGGGATATAAATTCGGAAGTCATTACCATGTAAATGAAAGCAAGAACCTCAGAGAGTACAAACTTACTACACACACTCCCAGAGGAGAAAAGAACAGGACAGTGTCTAAAATAGATATCTAAATAATATCAATATTTAAGGGGTAGAAGAGTAGGAGGACAACCAGGAGAAATCTGTGTTCGGGAATTCAAGGGTAGAGTGTGTTATCTAGGAAGAGAGGCCAGCTATATTAACGACTTAAACAAACACTTCCAATAGGTCAACTGAGAGGTCACAACTATGGATGGATGTCGTGGAAAGGGAACATTAGTGTCTTAGGCGAGAGCAGTTTCACTGGAATGGGGGGGGACAGAGGTCAAAATGTAGTGGGTTTTTGAGTCAAAAATTCTAAACAATCAAGAAGCAGACTACACAAGGCAGTGTGATTGGTCTATTGGCTGTGTTGGAGAACTGTGTGGTCAGACATCAAGGGCTGAGGAGTGAGCAAGTGGGTGGGGTGAGGAGGAGATGGAGGGGAGGGATGGAGAACACTCATTCTAGAAGTTTGTAGAGGATAACAGGACAAAAGATACTGTAGCTAAATGGTCAACTGGATATCTTTGCAGGCAAAGAAGAGGAAAGTAGAGGTGGTAAAATTAAAAGTACTTTTCATGTAAATAACATTAGCTTTGATGAAAAAATTCTCTTGGTACCTTAGTTTGTTTGGGATGCTATAGTAGAATATCCTAATGTGGTGACTCATAAGAAGCAGAAATTTACTTCTGATAGTTCAGAAGGCTGGGAATATGAGATCGTAGTGCCGGCATCATCAAGCTCTGGTGAGAGCCCTCTTCTAGTGAGCAGATGCCCTCTTCTCTTTGTATCCTCATGTGGCAGAGAGCAGAGAGGGGAAGCCAAACTCAGGAGTGGCTCCTTATAAAAGAAGGGCATCAATCCCATTCATGAGGCCTCCACTCTCATGACCTCATCTAATCTTAAACATCTTCCAAAGGCCCCACCTCCTATACCATCCCCTTGGGGCAGAGGGTTTCAAATTAAAAATGTAGGGAGGACACAAACATTCAGTCCATAATACTTGATCATGGTTATGGGACTGGGGGCCTTGGGAGAGGGAAGCAGGATTCAAGAGAAGATGGGGAAGAGTCAGAAGAGCAGGAATAAATCAGTGCAGGGCACATCAGCCTCTCTCCCTATAAACACCCCTCCCCTCCTCCTCAAGCTCTTCCTGCTTTCTGGTATTGATTTCCATTGTTGTGGACTGGCAAGCACAGAGGCCATTAGAAACAAGGACTGTTCACAAACTGTTTTAAGCAACCTGGTAGCAGAAGTAGCTCAGCAGCCAGGACCATAAATAGGATCTGGGTTCTGAGATGCAGGTAATCTCCCCAAAGTAGATAGGGCAAGAGAATACTTTATGCACATCATAGCAGAGCAACCAGAAAGACACAAAGCTCCAAGCTAGGCTCACAGAGTAACTGCAGAATTTCAGTATGAATATTATAGTGAGTAAGGAGGTTAAGTACCTTGACTTTTTTTAGAGGGGTGGAGGTGGGGGTGGGGCTTGGGGGAGGGGCATACAGTTGTCCTGTCTTTAAATCTAAATAAATATCTAGTTAGTTCTAATGCTTTCTTTTCCTCTCATGATTAGCTCCAGAGAAAAGAAGCAAGATATCTTAGTTTTCAGAACCTTTCACATTTTGAATGCTCAGTAAATACTAAGAAAGTAATCCAATGTGTGAAAATCAAAGGGCAGAATAAATCTACCTCCTCTTCTGAGTGCTGAACCTTTAAGCACTCAGCAGGGAGGAAGTGTTTTTCCTAATATAGAGATAGGGAGTTGTTTGTTACAAAAGGGGGGAAATCCAATTAGAAAGTGCAATTTGTGAGTCCCCTGCTTTGGCATGAACCACTTAGCAGTCAATAGATCAGCTCTAATGCCAAAGGTGTAGATGCCTAATATTGGAGATTATGAGCCAGTTTCTAGTCTGTTGGCTTTCTCATCAGGAGATAGTTTAATGTTCTGATTTCAGTAATAAGTATTACTGATTAAACTTCAGTAATAAGACCCAAACTTCTTTTGCCTTAAATACTTATGCAAAAATGTCTAAAACTTGCCAAAGTGTTCAACTAAAAATAAAAAGTTAAGTAATACTGGTTGTTTCATATGATGCAGAACAAAAATATTCATTTGACTGAGTGACCCACCTAAGCCTAAAGCCTAATTATCAGGTCCAGTAAGACAATTTTCAATGACATCCATGTTACTCTTTAAGGAAAATGAAATAATGTAATGATTGCTTTTAGAGCAGGGGCCATCACTGCTCTGCCCAAGGCCCCTCTGAAACCTTCGCTATTCTCCTGTACATCTCCCCACAACAGCCAGCACCTGCCTTTTTTTTTTTTTTTTTTTTTTGAGAGCTGCCTTGAGGCTGCCAGAACCAGCTTGAGCCATAGGTGTCCTACTAATAATACATAATATTTACTGAGTGTTGGCCATATATTGGACCCTGTATTAAGCACTTTATCTGAATTATCCCGTTAAATTCTCACAGTAACTCTGCATGGCATTAATGAAGTTATCGACTTGATAATTTCCCTTCTATGAAGTCATCATACTAGTATTAAGATACTTATGCACTTTGATGCTATGATGTATGTACAAAGATGTTTACTTTAAATATGTGTGTGTGTGTGTGTGTTTTAAAAACCACTGTGAATCTAAACTTGTATCAACAAAGGGCTGGTCAAATAAGTGTTGGTATATCCCTAGAGTAGAGTCTTTTCAACCAGGTAGAAAAATTAGGCAGTCCTAGGAGGACTTTAATGGGACAATTGCTAAGAGATGTTGTTATGTAAAAGTCAAGGTTCTGAACAGTCATATATACATAGGTGTGTTGAGTGTGCATTGATTATTTCTGTAAAAATGATAAGAAATTGGATGAATTTAGTAGGCAGATGTACCTCTGGAAGGGACTTGGGTAGATAATGACTTATTTTAGTTTTATTCTCTTATTTAACTGTGTGCTTATGATAGTTTTTCTTTTCAATTTGAAAATAAATAAATGCAAATTTAAGTGCAGAATTTCAGAGGAGGGGGGCTGATCAGCTCTCAATCAAATGTTTCAAATATATATTTATCAATATAGTTACACAATCTCAAAAGTGGAAAGTGATATTATTCCCCTTTTAAAGAAAAGAAACTAAGACTGACAACTGAATTGCTCAAAGTGCACAGAGCTAGAGAACAGCAGAAACAGAATTTGAATCCAAGACACTTTGATTTTTAAGCCCTTAATTTCATTCTGTCATTTTTCTTTCAAAATCAAAAATAGAATAATGAAACTACTTTAGTAACCTTACAAAACTGAAGTTTACCAATAAAGAATCTCAATTTTAACTTTTCTGTTTAATTATAATAAAATCTGCTTGCTTCTAAGTTTAATAAGACTATAAATTCAGTCACAGGAAAAAATTTCTTTTTAAGTACTAGTAAAATTAAAATTAATTAATTTCTAATGAAAGTATAACATAAGTAGACTAGAAAGTAAATAAAATTAATATAATGATAGCAAAAAATATTACTATATATCTATTTTTCTAAAAGAAATAGGAAATTTATTTATCATAAAAGCAACAATTTCCCTGCAAATCCAATTATTATGTTTCACTTTTTTCTTCTGTAAAGACAATTTTTAAACAATTATGAGTATATTATTACTTTCAACTCTTATTATTAGCATAAATGTGTAAAAATTTCAACTTATAGCTTTTTAGCGGGAAGAAAACATCATGAATTTTACAGTAAAAGATTACCATTAAAACATGGCTGCGGACACATCTGCTTGATCCTAGAATCAAAAAAGGGAAAACAAAAGTCAAAATATTTCCTTCTTTCAGTAGGAATTGTGGTCCCAGATTCATAATATTTTCTTTAGAAATTGTATAGAGTGTCTAAAAAATACTGATTGTATGAATGGATTAATTCTGTTGTTATCCATGTTTGTATTTTTTTAATGACATGTGTTTTTTGTTTTGTTTTGTTTTTTGTTTTTCATATTTTATGGAACATAATGATAGGCAAAGACCCCAAAGATTTGAAACCTAGGAAACTAAAAATGGAAATCAATGAATAATGGAATGAATGAATCTACAAAGAGAGCACTCTATAAAATGTTATAATGCATGGTTATCACAACTGCAAGGAATGTGGAGATTTCTAATGGTCTATTGTGTAAAGGTTTTGTATCTTAAAATATTTTTAAAATACCAAAAGCTTGCTAGAAAAATCAATAATTCATAAGTACATAAGGTAAATGGTCTTATTGAATCATCTCTGGTTTTCAACATTATTTTTAGTTAGAGAAAAAACGAAGTTTGGTCAATTGTTTCTCCCCATAGAATCAGCTTGCAATTCCCTGCCAATAAGCCATTTGTTTTAAGAGGGAAGTATTACACATACATATATTTTAAACAACTGTGACCTTTCACACACACAAACAGGAGGTTTGCAGTTAAGGTATTGGATTGCTCCGTAAGAACAGTAATGTGTACTGAGAGGCATGATGAGAGGAGACTGAATTAAGCTGATAGTACCTAAGGTAACTCCCTAGTCACACAGTCATGTCTCCAGAAGTTGTTCCAGTAACTAGGGCTCACTGATCTCCTTATTAACAGAATCCTAACTCCCTTATTATAAAGTACCTAAAGGGAACAAAGCTGAAGATTCTTCACTGGAAAAAGCCCTCATTTGTGATTACGAGGCATGCCAGTTTAAACACAATTAAATGTGTACTATGCATGCAAAACCTACCCAACAATCTAGAAAGGCTAGGGAGTCATCCATATTATCTATCTATACAAAACCCTAATATGCAAATCGACCAAACAGTGGAACAACCTGCGGAATGACTGGTCGGCAGGCAGTGGGGCTGGTGAGCAGGCGGCACCAGGCCGCCAGCCAAGGCAGATGCCAGCGGGGGGCCGATCACCCAGCCAGTCGCCCCACAGATCGGCCCTGATCACCGACCAGGCCTAGGACCCTACCCTATGTATTGGGAACAGTCTCTTAGATTTAAAAATTAAAACCTGTCAAGGCCACTCTAACACTGAAAAAACAGGATAATGCAGCAATGACATGCATAGACTCTGGCTTGCACATTTTGTGGTCAGCCCTGATTCTGACACATAACTGTGGGACAAAGCCAATTACTTAACTTCTCTCAGCTTCAGTTTTCCACCCATATGATGGGAAAATTGTACTACTGACTCAGAAAGGTAATGTTATATACTACTTTTTATAATGAAGGCAAAAACAAAAAAAATGTAGCTGCCCATACAACAGCAAGATGCCTTTCACCTGTATGAAAAGTATGGTCACTGGTGCATGCAGTGTCCAGGATTGCGAGAAGGTTGTCTGACTGCCAGTTTAGGCCTGTAAACTGGCAGTTAGACATCCTCTGAGGTGTCCTAGATTGCGAGAGAGAGCAAACCCCGCTAAGGGACTCCCTCTCTCTCTCTCCTGTGCACAAATTTCATGCACCAGGCCTCCAGTGTGATTATAAAGAAGTCACATGACTGGATAAAGAAAGTGAAAGGATTAGCTAAAGAACACATATGCAAACCCCATGGACAGGGACAATAATGTGGTAATTGCCAAGAGAGGAAGATACAGGGATGGTGGAGGTGGCCAAATCAGGGGAAAATGGGGGACATCTGCAATAGTGCAGTTAAAAAATTTTAATAATAATAAAATGAAGCCACAGAATTCCCTGGCTTTAAAAAATTATTATATACTAGAGGCCTGGTGCACAAAAATTTGTGCACTCGCAGGGGGTTGGAGGTGTCCCCTCAGCCCGGCCTTCGCCCTCTCGCAGTCTGGGACCCCTCGGGAGATGACCACTTGCTGGCTTAGGCCTGCTCCCCGGGGGATTGGGCCTAAGCTGGCAATCAGACATCCCTCTGGCAGTCCAGCAGCCCTCGGGGGATGTCCACTTGTCAGCGGGGAGCAGACCTAAGCTGTAGTCGGACATCCTTAGCACTGCTGAGGAGGCAGGAGAGGCTCCCACCACCACCGCTGTACTGGCAGCCATCAGCCTGGCTTGTGGCTGAGCAGAGCTCCCCCATATGGGAGCACACTGACCACCAGAGGGCAGCTCCTGCATTGAGCGTCTGCCCCCTGGTGGTCAGTGTGTGTCATAGTGACCAGTCATTCCCAGTCCTTCTGCTGTTAGGGTCAGTTTGCATATTACCCTTTTACTATATACGATAGAGGCTTGGTGCACAGGTGGGGGCCGGCTGGTTTGCCCTAAAGGTTGTCCTGGATCAGGGTGGGGGTCCCACTGGGGTGCCTGGCCAGCCTGGGAAAAGGGGCTGATGGCTGTTTGCACCACTGAAGGTCACACCCCCTTCAGTGTGGGGGTCCCCACTGGAGTGCCTGTCCAGTCTGGGTGAGGGGCTGAGGGCCGTTTTCAGGCTGGCCAGTGACTGAAGCTCCCCCTCTCCTTTTTTTCTTTTCTTTTTTTTTATTCTGGGATTTATTTACCTTCTATAATTGAAACTTTGTTGCTGTCACTGGAGCTGAGAGCTGGCTCCTGCTTGCTACAGCTCTGAGGCCACGGCCGGCTGAAAGCAGGTATCTCGGGTTTGTTTAGCTTCTATAATTGAAACTTAGTTGCTTTCAGAGCTCAGAGCCGGTCTGCAGCAGGTGGGGAACCTTGGTTTCCTCCATCACTGGAACAAGCAAGCCTCCTGCTTGCTTCAGCTGCGTGGCTGCCAGCCGCCATCTTTGTTGGCGGTTAACTTGCATATCTTGCTGATTAGCCTATGGGAATCATAGCGAAGGTACGGTCAATTACCCTTTTTGTCTTTTATTAGATAGGATGTAGCTTGTTATTCTTAAAATTCCTACTGTTTAAATTACTGCATTAAATTAATCATCATCCCTCAAGGAAAATCTTGAGAATGAAAGCAAAGTTTTAAATGCCTATTTTTTAAAAAAGGAAAAAAAAAAAAAGGAAGACTGGAAAAAAATGAATTAAAATTCATCTTATGAATCTGGAGAAAAGGAACAAAAGGTAAACACAAAGAAAACAGTTAACAAAATATTACAAATAGAAAAACAAAAATTAAAGGGGAAAAAAGGTTGAAGAGAAATCATCACCAAAGTGTAAAGGAAAATGATAAGCTGGAACTATATTTTGAAGTCATTTCACTATGGGCTTATTGGCAATCAGCAAAGTGCAAAATAAATAAAAAAAACTATATCTTTTACAATGACAAAATTAAAAAGCCTGATGATAACAAGTTTTGGTGAGGATGTGTGATAATATGAAATTTTATATATCATAGTTAAATTGCAGAGACAAAGTGAAAAGCAATTTGATGACCTACTAGAGTCGAAGATGCGCTTCCCAGGAACTCAGTGATTCCATTTCTAGTTAAGTTCCATAGTGTATTTCTTGCATATGTGCTCAAGGAGACAGGTACAAAAATAATTTCTGAACTGAATTAAAGAAGAACAGATTTGGAAATAAAATTATAAATTTGAGAATGGACAAAAATAACATGTTATACTTTTTACAGTAATTCCTATATAGCAGTTAATGAAGTCACTAGAGTTATCATTATAAATATGTATTACTATAAGTAAATTTTAAAAACATAATTTTAAGTAAAGAAGATAAATTTGGAATGACATTTACAGTAGGATCTTATTTGTATAAATTACAAAACATGCATATAATGTGTTATATGTTAAACATGATTAAATATTAAAGCTACAAAATCATGAATGAAAGAATACAAGACTTTGGGACAGCGATTACTTGTGGATAGGTGAGGAAGAACTATGAGTTTGTAAAAGACCGTACAGGAATTTCAACTAAAAATGTAGCATTATTTTTTTTTAAGTTAATGACCAAATATATTAGATTTAACTAAATTTGATAGTAGCTATAGGGCATTGATTTTATTTTTCTCTAGACATTTTGTGAACTAGAGCACACTTAAAAGTATATATATATATATATATACATATATATATATATATATATATGGTCTCACATCTACATAAACAAAACAGATATACATACAAACACATACAAACACATATACATAAACAAAACAAGCAAATACAAACACACATACAGATGTACATACAGACACATACACATGCTCACATGCATGCTCATTCAGATGCACACACATACTTCTAAATTCCCATAGTAATATGTATTACTGTATATGAGTTTAAGAAGATTGGATAACTACCTGCTTTTATTTTTTTAACTTATATATATTTATCTGAGTATCCTTGTATTTATGATGTAGAATCATGTTTGAAGCACCATGAGATATGTCTCTGGCATTAGGGATCACGTGCTCACAGTTAAAGCACCATTGGCTCCTTTCACAATTCTATATTTATTTGTGTAATTTATATTGAATCTGAAATCTCTTGAATCTGAATTTTGGAGGTCATCTAAGCTGTCATCTTTCTGATAAATATTTTATTTTCTAGGCATTGAATTTATTTCGTTTTAGCCATTTATATAACCTATGCTTACTACTCATCTTAGCATTAACATAGTGTTTCTTTTTAGAGGCGAAGTAAATAAACTACCCCAATGATTTATGACTTAGAAATTTGCATATGCTGCATGAGAATCAGTTTTAACAGCAATCTTGATGACACTATTTCATTTATGGTTCCTATAAAATATGGCAATAGTTCAATTTCTGTATGTAAATACAATTTGAAATTTAGCAGAAAATTAAAGTATTGGGAAATGAGCTTTCTCGCTTTTTTAAATGGCCATCTAATAAGATCCATTTACTGCACTGATATTGTTTCTAGTGATTAAGTTAACTTTTAGTGTTGCCTAGAGTGTTTCTCTGGTGGCAAATGATTGAGAAAATAATTACAATGGGCTATGTCTTTGACAGAGTCTATAAACACGGGAATGGCAGCACATGATTAAATTTATGTTTAGATTGTAGAAATCATTGCTGCTTAAGAAGAGAACAAGTGTATTGATCTTCAAGGGTAAAGTGAGGCAAAATGAAAGGAATAATTAAGTCTGGCGGTATTGGTGTTTTCATCCGTAGAACTACAACTATACAAATTACACATTTCCTCACCTTGCCCCTCCTTCCTGTCCTTTTTAGGTTTGCATTCAAGAACCCCTGAGCAAATGTTATGTAAGGGTTTTGTTTTCTTTCGCCTTGCCAAATCAGCCTGCTTTCAATAGAGAAAAGCCCTGGACTGTTCCCTTAATTATCTTGTAATCCCTGTAGGGTTGAGGCAAAATAACTGGAGCTGTGACACTTTAGGATGAAAAAAAAAAAAATCCTATGGGTTCAAGCCAAGCTTTGTTTGAGATAAAAAACTCAGCCTTCCTTTTCTAGCAACCCTCATCTATTGGATTTTACCAAAAATGTCTAGAAATAACTTAGAATGTGTAAGGAGTTCTGAGAGCTAAATACTTTATTTTCTAAAATTCCATTTGATTGGAAAAATGTCTAAGTTTGGAGGGAAACATTGTCTCCTGGAGATTATGAGTTCAAGGGACTTGTTTGAACACCAGCATCTCCCCTACCAGTCTCTACTTGGTGTGTTCTCCAGGCTCTACATCTGAGCACTGTTCACTCCCTTACTCATATGTTGCATTTTCATTTTGCTTCTGCCTGTTCCTTGTGGTAACCTGTTTGAGTGCCAGTCTGCCTCTGTACTTGTAGGTTCATACAATATGTGTGATACCTGTGTGATGCTACATTCACAACAGCCACACACACTTTATGTTTGCTCAATCCTTGTATTATGATGACATTTTCTATCTCCTCACACTTCTCTTGCATCTGGTGATAACTCCATTAACCTCCTCTATAAATGAGTGTTTCTCAAAATGCATTTCATTAATGTAATCCCTCACCATGTCCCATGACAAATAAGCCATGGAAAAGCAAGTTGTGGAGTCTAGCCCTGCACAACAGCCTTGCACATGGCTTTTGAGCTCTTCAGATAGGTGTAGTCCAAAATGAGGTGTGATGCAACTTGGAAATACACACTGGATTTCAAACACTTATTATGGGGAAAAAATGTAAAATATCTCTTCTCATTCATAATTTTATGTTGGTTATATATTAAAATTATCTCATTTTGGATATACTAGGTTAAGAAAATATATGATTAAAATTAATTTGAGTGCTTTAATTTTTAATGTACCTGCTGGGAAATTTAAAAATAATATGTGACTCACATTATATTTCTATTGGAGTGCACTGCTCTAACCCCCCTTAAAAATCTACCATTTTAAAGTACATAGTAAAATTTCTGGGAGGCATTCCAGTACGGAACCCTGCTTACCATTGTTAAAACTAGCCAACAGACACAGGAAAAGATGCTCAACATCACTAATCATTAGGGAAGTTCAAATTAAAATCACCAGGGGATATTAGCTCAAAATTGTTAGAATGACTACTATCAAAAAGACAATAGGTAAGTATTGGTGAGGATGTTGAAAAAAGGTAACTCTATGAAGATTCCTAAAAATAAAACTATCATTTGATTCAGCAATCCTACATCAAAGTATATATCTTAGGGAAATGAAATCACTATTTCAAAGAGATATCTACACCACCATCCCCACGACAGCGTTATTTACAATAGCCAAGACATAGAAACAACCTATTTGCCCATTGACAAATGAATGGATAAAGAAAATGTGATATATACACACACATTGAAATATTACTTAGTCATTAGAAAAGGACTTATTTCCATTTGCAACAACATGGATGGAACTTGGTACCAAAGTGAAATAAGTCAGACAAAAAAAGAAATACTGCATTATCTCACTTATATATGGAATATAAAAAAGACACTGGCTGGTTTGGCTCAGTGGATAAAGCATCGGCCTGCTGACTAAAAAAGACAAAGCACATAAACAGAGAGTATATTGGTGATTGCCAGGGGCTGGGTTGTGGGGAAAACAGGGAGATGTTGGTGAAAGGGTACAAAAATTCCAGTTATAAAATGAATAAATTCTAGGGATCTAATTTACAGTATAGTAACTAGAGTTAACAATACTACATTGTATACTTGAAAGTTGCTAAGACAGTAGACCCCAAATGTTGTATCACACATACACACACACACACACACACACACACATACACACACGTTATATGACATGCTGGATATGTTAACTAACCTTATTGTAGTAATAATAATTTCACAATATATACATGTATCAAGTCATCATGTTGTACACCTTAAATTTACACAATGTTATATGCCAATCATCCTATATAATAAAAGTCTAATATGCTAAGTGTCCAACTGTTTGTTCGAGCATTCAACCAGTCCCTATGATGTGCACTGACCACCAGGGGGCAGGCGCTCTGACTAGTAGATTAGCTTGCTGCTGGGGTCTGGCCAATTGGGACTGGGCCAGATGGGCCAGACACATCCTGGAGTCCTCCCATGGTGCCTCCCTAGCACCGATAGTGCACCGGTGGGGTCCCTCGGCCTGGCCTGTGACCTCTTGCAATGCAGGACCCCTTGGGGCATGTCAGAGAGCCAGTTTCAGCCCGATCCTTGCAGGCCAGGCCTAGGGACCCCACCAGTGCAAAAATCCATGCACTGGGCCTTTAGTATCTTAATAAAGTTGAACTAAAACCTTATATTTACTGAATCGCTTTGACTATTTCCACATAACAGCTATTCAAAACCCACTAGTAGTATTCAAAACTCACTTTGGCAAAACCCACTTACTGTAAGGCCTGGCTTTTAGTAAGAAACAGAGGGTATGGGTTAGATGGAACTAAAGTCTACCTGTTTAGTCCAGATCCCACACACTTATCTAGTATCCCTGACATAAATATAAATGAACTACTTGCATTTTCAGTGATTATTTTTGATAAAAGTGCTAAGAGGAATTCAAATTCATAAATCTTCAGATGGTTTTTCTCTGCCGTGGACATTAACATTCATTCAGGATTTGTCAGTGTTAAATACATACATAAATGTAATGATTTAATGGCCTAGAGAATAGAATTTCTATTATCTCCATAATCATAAACATGAACTTAAAATTTAGTCTGTAGACATTCTGAATCATGGGAAAGAATGAGAGTAAAAATCATGGTAAATAGGACTAAGAGAGAACCAAATTGAGCCCACCATCCTAGTGTGCTTAGCCAAACTCTCTGATATTTGGAAGGTATCATACAAGTATGTCAAGTAATAATAATGAAATAATAGCTAAATTGGGAGCATTTTTATACCCCAGGACTTCGCTGAACACTTTATTGGCCTCATCTCATTCAATCCTCACAACACCTTTATTAGTTAGAGACATATTCTCTCCATTTTACACACAAGGAAACTGAAGTTTAGAAGGTTAACTTGCTCATGGTTTCATAGCCAATAATTTGTGAAGTTCTTAGCCCAGAGTTTACATTATAACCACTATGTCATATTATAAGGTGGTATATGCATGCATAAATCTTCCAGGGAAAATCCTCAAATATTAAAAGGGGACTCTTATAAATCCTATTATACTTTTGTGAAATGTAATAGTAAGAAGGTCTAGTAGTGGTCATTTGTTACCTGCAGCTAAGCCCCTTTTAGATGTTTACTAAATGTTTCACCTTATAAGACTTGATGTAAATTACAGCTCATTTCTCTGCCATGCAGAAGACCAGCTGTACTCACATAGTCTTTAGAAGATTTAAATGTTCCTGGAGCAAGTTTCCTTATAAAGAAAATTTTAGGAAAAGTCTACACATTTGGAAATAAAGTGACATCTATTTGAGTAAATTATTACTCTTTTTTAGAGTCATCTTTTACTTGTATTTAATGCCTGATCATGGATTAATTGGTGACCATATGATCTGAGCAATTCATTGTAAACTGGGTTCTATCTAATACACAAGCCATAAAATCAGGAAGGCCCTTAATCACCCCAGTGTCAGGTGGAAAGGATACATAGAAGTTCTGGCTTAAGCAAGTCATGAAAGCACAGTTCTTTTATACAAGCATGAATCTTTCTCTCCAGTGCAACTAATCTTACCAGGTAGTCAAACCTCCTTCAAGCCAAACCTATGGTTCAATTCCTAGATTAGTTGTTGGAGAAGGAAAACCAGCCTGCTTTACATATGGTGTCAGGTTAGGTTCTTCAAAAATAGATACTGAGATAGAGTTTGAAATGCAAAAGCATTTATTAGTCATCAACCCCTGAGAAATGAAGGAACAAAGAGCAGGAATGAGAAGAAGAAAGTCAAGTGATGATAGAGGGGCCAACAAAACTTAGACAACCTCATGGGGAACTCTACAGCACATTCAGCAACAATGTCCTGCATTCAGCCAAAATGGCCACGCCTTTAGATTTTCACCTGTATCAGGCATTCGGTGTGTGCTGTCCTGGAAAGTTACGCCCTTGGGCAAAGGAGCTTTTATGACTGAAGCAAACCCTGGAGGAGCTGGCAGCTGGAGCCTCCTTGATGACAGATGAGGCAACTAGTCCTCCTGAAAGGATTACAGAAAACCCTACTGGGGAGGCAGAACTTTGAGTGGCACATCCGATTGTTCACTTTTCCTTGAAGAATATATAACCTGAGTGAAGGTTCTTCATTCTGAGATGACAAAATTGGAAGATTGGTGTCAAAGAGTTTTGATGAAGCATGGATGAACCTCCTGTAATGGGCTCAAAATGGGAGAGCGTTGGTTCCATTGTAAATGTGCATCAAAAGGCCTGCTTGGTGGAGAAGACTCCTAATTATTATGTGAGCAAGATTCTCTCTTTGTGCGTATTGGTCACCTTCTTTCCACAGATAGTCCAACTTCTGCTAAACAGGCTCAAAAGCAAAGTGGCCTTGGTGTCAAGGATAAAGGTTATGCAGGAGCTCAACATTACGGACCTCACCTCTCCAAGGCTGTCCTATTTACTTCTACTAATCAATCAGTTAGCATCAGGTATCCAGTATGGGGTACCATTTCAGGGGACCCAGCCAATTATGCTCAATCCTTGTCATCATGGAAGGGACGGCAATTCACATATTTATCTGGTGATTATTTGTCTTTCCCTGCTCATCGCGCTCATAGCATCACCATGAGGAATCACACAATGCCTTATTTATCATTGTAGTGCACAACAAACATACTTCTAAGAAATATTCACTGTACAGGAAAAGAGGCAAAGATAATGGACTTAGAACTACATTCTGTAAAAACAGTTGGATATGTAAAACAATTGGACATCCTGTTAAAGACTAGGGAACTGCACCAGTAGCAAATTTTCTGAACTATTACCTAAGATATAATGCTATTTTTCCAATCACCAGAACATATGGGTCTTGGAACCAAAGGTTGAAAGTGGGAGAGTCTCATTTTAGTATTAGACCTAGTGAACTAATGATCCTCTTGAAAATTTTTGCTTCCCTTGCCCTATAAATTTGGATTATAGTTCTCAACCCCTGATAATGACATCTTTCCATCAACCCATGGAGCTCTTATCTGGTCTGACTACTAATAAAATTGCAGCTGCAAAATGGGAAAGAGGGAAGGATGGATAGAACTTATCAAATCCTCCATAATTCTCTTTTTAGTGGTAAAATTTAATGGAAGATAATAGCAAATCAGTATAGGAGCACCACAAAGCACTCAGACCCTTCAGTAATAACAGTTTGGTCAGGGAACCAGAACCAAGAGTGGTGGTGGCTGAAAGCAAAATGTATATAGAATTGTTAATAAAAGAGAAAAATCAAGACTAATTATGGTCTTGCCTGACTGATGTTTCTCAGTAGTTGAGTGTCAACCTCTGAACCAGAAAATCCTGGTCTGATTCCTGGTCAGGACACATGCCCAGGTTGCAGGCCTGGTGGGGGATGTGCAGGAGTAGCTGATCAGTGATTATCTCTCATCATTGACGTTTCTCTCTCTCTCTTCCTCTCCAATCCTCTCTGAAATATATATATTTCAATAAATAAATATATTTAAATATATATATATATATATATTTAAAGACTAATTATTGTCTTTAAACCAGCTTTGAAGATGAAAATTGTAGATCTTTTCTATATTTGTTCCCCCGCCATGTTATATATAATTATATTTTAATTAATTTATTTTTATTTCCTTTTCCTTTCCCCACTACTCTGTATACATGTTCTAGTGGTAGTGAACTTTCCAATCTAGTCTATATGTTACAGTGAGATTTATGACAGACTAAAAGGGGATGAACATCACCCAGAGATCTTGGCTTGTTATTGGCACTGAAAATTGTGAATTTTACTCCAGTTGGGAAGAGGGGAAGCGTGTTTGTGCTTGTATGTGAATTTTTGTATCATGTTTATGAGAGCACTTTTTAAAGTTCAGGTATTTCTACTATAACAGCTCTGCATGTTCCTGAAAACCTCATGTCCTACAAATCATTTACAAATAATTACAGGGCTTAACAGAAAATAATAGATTGGGCAAACACTCAAAGCCTATGCAATTTTGTAACCAGACCAATAACAGGTACGGTAATTATTCTAGCTCAGTTTTTTAAAGATATTATCATCCTTAATAAATGCTATATATTATCTTAAAATTTACTTCTTTTTAAGTGGGTTATATATAAAAAAGGGTTGAGCCTGCTGATCTATGAAGACAAGAACGAAACGCACAAAGATCGGGCAGAGCCACACAGCGAGCACTTGTTGGGCAGACAGCATGCCCGACATAAAACAGGAGGGGGAGTGTGAATGGCACCGTGCAAAGCACTGGGCTTCTCTATGGCTTGCTATGTTCCGCTGCATGAGCATTCACTAGTGATTACTCGATGACACAAAACATTTCTACAGAAAAGTTGTAAATGGAACAATGCAACTTCTGTGTTATATTAATATTGTTCCCTTATGAGGGAATCATGGAAGACCATCTCTCCATAGACACACACTTATCAGAGCAGGCTGTGTGAGTAGGAAAATAAGGGTACACAGTGAGCCAGGCACTATAGTGGACATTTGTCGCTGTGGGTGTGCTGTATGCCAATAACATTCTTACATTAGGAGAATTCCACTACGGAAACTGAAAATGTAAGGCATTCACTTTCCTGGCTTCTCTTTTACTTAGACCCAGGCACACAGCCTGGGCTCAGCAGCTGACAGATCCACAGGAGGTTTTAAACCAGGACTAATAATGCAAAGAAGCAGAGACTGAGGAACTCTTCCAGGTGACAAAGACAGCAACTGCAGCAAGATCAGGTCACTTAGGGCAGGCAGCAGGGGTAGGAGTGAAAGTGGCAGCCTCCAGGGTCCTTATCAGATGTGTTTCCAGGGCAAGCCGCAGGATCTGTGCTTGTGCCTGCAACATAGATGCCCTTGCTGCCCCAACAGTAATTTGGGACATTGTTTCTTGCTGTTTAGACTTGAATCTGGTCCTCTAGCTTTCTGAGTGATACTTTCAACTACTTCATATTCTTTAATGAAATTATTTCCCTGCTTAACTAAGACAGTATAGCATCTGTGGCTTGCAACTAAGAGCCCTGGTTGTCACAATCGACTAGACTGTGAACAGCTTAAGAGGAGGGACTGTGCCTCTTATCACTGAATCCAGAGTTCATAACCTTGCACCTGGAAGGCAGGAAGTGCTCCATAAATGCTTGTGTGAAGAAATGAAGAGATGATGCGACTGCAAGAAATGAATTTGCTCTTAAAGCAATGAGGTACAAGTAATTCAAGTAACTAACACATTAAAATAGAATAGCATTAAGATACTAATATGAGCCTAATAATCTATACTAATAATAGCCTAGGTGGTGTCACGCCCTCACGTTGTCACAAGATGGCCGTCACAAGATGACCATCACAAGATGGCTGCATGCACAGCGGAGGTGGGATCCGGCGGCCACTCCATGCGGTGAGGCCTGGGAGTCCTGCGGCTCTGCGTGGTGTGGAGGAGGCGGGTCCCAGCGGAGGAGGAAGGTTGTGGCAGGGGAGTGCAGTTGTGGGCAATCAGGCCAGCAGGGGAGGGTAGTTAGGGGCAACCAGGGCGACAGGGGAGGGCAGTTGGGGGCGATCAGGCTGGCAGGGGAGCAGTTAGGCGTCAATCAGGCCAGCAAAGGAGTGGTTAGGGGGCGATCAGGCTGGCAGGCAGAAGCAGTTAGGGGCAATCAGGCAGGCAGGCAGGCTAAGAGCCAGTGGTCCCGGATTGTGAGAGGAATGTCCAAATTCCGGTTTAGGCCCCATCCCACAGGGATCAAGCCTAAACCGGCAGTTGGACATCCCCTGAGGGGTCCCAGATTGGAGAGGGTGCAGGCCAGGCTGAGGGACAGCCCCCCCCCCTTTCTGTGCACAAATTTTATGCACCGGGCCTCTAGTAAATATTATAAGAAACATTAATTTTTCTAAATATTTTTACATAATAGTAATCCCTTGCACAAATGACTGGAAATACCACCACTTTATCTTAGATAATCATCTCATGTTAGACTTGTATTAAGAAAAGTAAACTGGGTCTCAAATTGCTTTTGTTTTCTTTCTGCTTTGTGCTAAGATGTTTGTCATAAATACCTTTGTTATGCGCTCTGCTCCCTGACATTTTCTGCTGCCAAACTTGGTCATTTTTACTAATTATTCATACTCTAGCCCCCATCATCTAAAGAGTAGTGACTCACCTCAAATTGTATAGCATTCTGTGCAAAATTTAGCTGTAATCTAAAACCCTGAATACGTCAACCTTGCTTCTGATATTTCCAGAGAGGTAAAACAACTAAAAGACAGAGGCTTGAGGGATGATGGAAATTTATGATAGTACTAGAGGCCCGGGGCATGAAATTTGTGCACAGAGGGTGGTGTCCCTCAGCCCGGCCTGCACCCTCTCCAATCTGGAACCCCTTGGGGAATGTTCAACTGCCAGTTTAGGCCCAGTCCCACAGAGATCGGGCCTAAATCAGCAGTCAGAAATCCCTCTCACAATCCGGGACTACTGGCTCCTACCGCTCGCCTGCCTGCCTGCCTGATTGCCCCTAACTGCTTTTTCCTGCCAGCCTGATCACCCTGTAACCGCTCCCCTGCTGGCCTGAATGACACTTAACTGCTCCCCTGCCAGCCTGGTTGCCCCCAACTTCCCTTCGCTGCCAGCCTGGTCGCCTCCAACTGCCCTCCCCTGTAGGCCTGTTTTCCTCCAACTGCCCTCCCCTGCCAGCCTGATCACCCACAACTGCCCTCCCCTGCTGGCCATCTTGTGGTGGCCATCTTGTGATGACATCACATGTGACACTGCCTAGGCTTTTGTTATATAGGACTAGAGGCCCATTGAAGGAAGATTCCTGCAAGAATAGGGCTTTCTATGGCTGGAGCGAAGCAGAGAAGGGAGCGAAACCCGCTGAGGTGGGCTTCGCTCCTGTCTCCGCCATCCGGCTTCTTTTGCCCCCGCCTCCCTCCACCATGCAGTATTTCCGTGTGTGTGTGTGTTTTAGGTTTAATGACTGAAAATTAAGCAGATTTAATCCAAGGTATTTAATGGCTCGTGAAGCCCTCACTCAATGTTCCAAACAGAAAAGTTTGGACAAGTATTAAAAAGCCTACCTCTCAGATCTCTAGACGTAAAAAGGTCAAGGTAAGAAGCAAAGGTTATAAAGGAATATGAAATGATGTTAGACTACAGGGTATATGCTGATCTACCCTTTGGCATTGTAGCCAATAACATGTGCCTTGATGGCTATTGATTGGCTTTTTTATTTCACAAAAAGAGAGTTTCTATTATTTTAATCTTGAAAGCAAAAAAAAAAAAATGGGAGGGGAGGAGACTATATATATGCAACACTTTTCTTCAAGCTTTTTTCTTTTCCCTCATAAAGAGTAAAGTGATATAAAAGAGGAAATACATGTGTAAATATAATGTATTCATTTTGTATTTGGGTTTTTTAAAAAATCACTACTAGCTCTGTGCCTCCATTGGTTCTTTTCCTTTGTGTTTCTGTCTGTTGCTTTTGTTCAGTGGGAGTGGGGAAAAGAATGGGTCCTAATATATGGTGGCAGGAGATTTGACTTTGGGTGGTGGGTACGCAGTGCACTATACAGATGTTGTAACATATAGACCCAGACCTAAACCTACATGATCATGTTGCCCAATGTCACCCCAATAAACTTAACTTAAAAAAATCAAAAGGCATCACTTTGTTCCTACCAGCCTAAGCAGAAAGGTGCTTTAGTTAAACAATTTCCAAGGCTTTTTTCTATATGTAAATGTCTTAGATTGCTATGAAAAACAGAGAAGTAAAAGAAGGAAAGGGCCTACTGTCTCTTCTCGCATAACTGACAGTCAATTTCTACTATACTTTTCATTTTAAAGTGTTCTGATTGAGCCTGTTTCCAGTGCATTAACTTGGGAGAGCTATTACATTCGAAAGGGTTCCATGCTGGCAAACTGCATTTTGGAATCACCAAGGGTCCCTTGATGCGTGGCTGTCAGCTGACTAAATTAGTCTCCATTGCTATTGTTCTACACTGGGATTGATGGATGCATTACCTCACACTCTTGAACTCTAGGAGTTATTATAGACTCTGAGGAATGGCATGGGTTTCACATTAGAAGTGAAATGGGCCCATGAGCCCACTTAGCAAATACTCATGCTGTAAGTGTATTCCTTGAAGTTTGGTCATTTCTTTGATCACCAAGGAATCTCAAAGAGGTGATCTAGATTCAGCATTACTTTGGGGAAAAAAAATGCTTTCATTTTATGTGCAAAGTAGTGGACTAGGTACCAAGGAACACCCAAAAGAAGCACAGGTCCCCTCTCTGAGAGGCAGACAAAATAACTTCCAGAGAATTTCAGAGAATAAACCAGTCTGGCTGGAGCAGGGGAGCAATGCTTCCTTATTCTACTAGAACCTGCCGCTCTTCCATCCAGATCCCATAGAATCCTTTCTACCCATTCTGTGCATCTGACCCAGTCTCTGTGCTTTACTTCTAATGGTTTCCATCTGGAACTGTCTTCAGAGGACTGGCCCTGGGCCAGGGGAGCAGCTTTGCCTGCAAGTGCAGAGAATCACAAGTACCTGGTAGTGTATACTGCCCACACCTCCCTCCTGGGAGAAGCCCACAGCCAATGATTGACTGGTGTGGGAGTATGAACATCCAGTCCCCTTGTGTGGAGGCAGGACACTTGTGATGTAGTCTGCACTCCAGATCTCCCTATAGGCTCAATCTGAGGCATGAACCCTTGTTAGGCTTTTTTCTCTTCCCTGTTCTTGCCATTTTCCCCTGAAAACACTTCTTAGTAAATCCCTTGCTCAGGAATCCTTGTCACAGGGGTTGCTTCTGAAGAATCTGATCTAATACATGCTATTGAGGGGTCTCTGCTTCTGTCTAAAAGAGAGAGAATATTGGATTTGGAAGGGGGAGAAATGCTCTATCCCTAAGAAGGCAAAATGAACAACATTAGAAAACAGCCAGGCTGGTGTCAGGAACTGGTGTACTGAAGTACAACAAACCACAAATGATGGCTGGATTTAAAAATATATAAGGAAGGAGAAAGGTCCCGTCTCCTCAATTCATCTTTACATTCCCTGCCAGAGTGAGCTTTTTCAAAATAAAATTCCCCTTCTTAAAACTCATGGTTTAATGTATTTATTTCCTCCTAGAAAACCTGGGAGATAAGATTATAAGTACTCATTTTAGATTTAAAGATATGCAAAAGTAATTCTATTAGGAGACACAGATGAGAGAATTTCTCTCTGACCTCTCCTGTGGTATGGACAAGCGATTGCCCTACAGCCACGGAACATGGGCAAATTAAAACTCTCTAGGTTTATGTTATAAACATGCCTAACAGTGAATGCTAAAAATAAAATAAATTTTAATTTAAAAAAACCTCAAACCACGATTATTGTTTAATTTTTAGAACAGCATCCAAGGACCTTCAAAACCTGGCCCCAGACTGTTTCTAGCTTTCTCTTCTACCATCTTCCTTCATGCAAATAATTGATTGATCCTGTATTGAGCTCCTTGCAATGATTTGAACATACTGTATGATTTCACATTCTAATTTTTGCTCTGCTGATCCTTGAAATGCCCATCTACCCATCTCTGACTGATAAACTTCTCATATTTCAATACCCAGTTCAAATTTCATATTCTGTGTTACCTTATCCTACATTTTCATGCAATTTATCATTTTTTCTCTGTTTTGATCATACTTGAAATATACCCTCTATATAGCATCTAGAACACTGGTTCCCAATGTGGGGCATATACCCCACAGGGGGCAATTTGATTTTTAAGGGGAGCAATTCAAGAATGAATTATTAACAATGAATTTTTTCATTTCTTATGGTTCTAGTGGCCTCATATACAGTATATAAATATTTATTGTGACATTTATGCATTTCAGTTCTCTATTATATGTTTTGAAACTTTATTTGCTATTTTTTCATATCACTTCATATTATTATTTTTTTAATAATTTCTTAGTGATTTCTTCCTCAGTACTTCAACTGTCCTTTCATTCTTTTATTTCTCTCTTTCATGGGTGCCATGTTCTTTGGAAGCTTGTTTAGACTAGTTAATGGCCTTTTAGGCTTCCTCCATGTGAATAGGAGTTCACTTTTTAAATAATAAGAAGTACATGCCACGGGGGGCGGGGATCATCAGGATTTTAGAGATGCTTAGGTGGGGCATAGCCAAAAAGAGGTTGAGAACCAAGACCTAGAATATTACTTTTAAAAGCAAACAACAATGGGACCCTGGAGAAATGTGTTTATTTCATCTTTGTTTCTCCTTTCCACTGTAGTGCCTGACCTATGCCTAACTCTCTATAAAAATGCCCATGGATTTTTAAATGAATTGAATAAATATGAATTAATAAGATCAAATCAAATTGCAAAAGCCCTTTGATGCTAAACTTACTTGAAGTGTAGCTTAAATATAGGGTGAAACATTTGAAATTCTTTAAGGGAATGAAAAATATGTGTTAAATGTCTGGTGCGATAATAAAACCATCACTATTTGCTCCCTGACTCTAGCCTGTCCTAACACCCAACCAGATTGTGCAGTATGTTTCCAGCAGTGTTAGCCAGGGGAGCAGATGCCCAAACTGGTCACAACCAGTATGATTAGTTTGAGCAATTCTTCACTTCATAGAGTCAACAACAGCTTTGAGAAATAGTTTTCTAAAAACATAATGGTTAAAGATGAGGAGTTGAAATCAGAGAGCTTTAGATTAAAATACTGACATTACCAATGACAATTGTGTAACTTTTGGCAGGTTCTTTTTCATTAGTGAAATAGAGATAAAGGCACTGACCTCATACAGTTGTTAACACTAATGTTCTGCCTTGCATATTAGGTATTATAAATAGTCACTAAGGGCCCAGCACATAAAATTCGTGAGCAGGTATGGTGCCTAGACCTGGCCTGCGATCAAGGCCATCTTCCCCAGGTGCCCGCAGCTGGCCCCACCCCTCAGTACCACCCACCCCTAGTTCCCCATTTGCCATCAGGTTATTGGAGCCTGCTGGCCAGGGGGAGGAACCAAGAGGTTGGCCCTTCTGCCTTCTCACCAGCCCTGCCCCCCGCCACTGGTGTACAAGTTGCCCTCTGTGTGGGGGGCGACTGGTGGGGCAGGGGCCTTGGCATGGTGCCACCCACATCCCCTGCCACCCTTCCCTGGTTCCCTGTTTGCCATCAGGCAATCAGAGACTGCTGGCTAGGGAAAGGGACTGAGAGGTGGTCAGTGTGCCTCATAGTGACTGGTCAAGCAGCCATTCTGGTTATTCTGCCATTAGGGTCAATTTTCATATTACCTTTTTATTATATAGGATAGAGGCTCAGTGCACAGGTGGGAGCCAGCCATCCTGCCCTGATAAGGGCCCCCAATTGGGTTGGGGTCCCCACTAGGGGGTGGGACTGGCCAGGGCCAGAGACCATGAGTGGTTTGTCGGCTGGCCACTACCCCGATTGGTGGGGGGGGGGGGGGGCATCCCCACTGGGGTCAGGCCATCTGGGGCAAGGGGCTGTGGGCGGTTTGCAGGCCAGCCATGCCCCTGATCTGGTTGGGGGACCCCGCAGGGGGACAAGGCCAGCCAGGGTGAGGGGTTTGCAACTGGCCACACCCTCTACTAGGGTGGGGGTCCCCACTAAGGGGTGGAGCTGGCTAGGGTGAGAGGCCATGGGTGGTTTTCAGGCTGGCCATGCCCCTGATCAAGGTGGGAGTCCCTGCTGGGGGGTGGGGCCGGCCAGGGCGAAGGGCAGCAGTCATTCTGGTCATTCTGGTCATTCTGCCATTTTGATTGCTGGGCTTTTATTATATAGGATTGTTTTCTTTGAAGGCTGGGCAATATGGTAGAGTTTTCACCAATTTGTGATCATAGAATTTGCCTGTGATCATGGAGGTACATGTGTTTAACTGCTTAAGCTCTTCCTCAGCAAGCCTAGCCCACCCTGCAAGGCTTATAGTCATCATTGCCCCTGAGGTCTGTACCGCCTCCTGCACTCCCCATTTAGGATTCCAACTTCTCTGTTGAACAGACCACATGGACAACAACCCCACATTCTCCTCAGTAAATCACTCCTCTGGACACTCATTTTCTTATTCTCTCTCTCTCTCTCTCTCTCTCTCTCTCTCTCTCTCTCTCTCTCACACAAACATCAACACATGTGATTGAACCCTTATAGCATATGTTTGTTCCCTTCTATTATAACTATAGAGCAAGATTCATAAAACTTTTTATTCACACACAAAGTTTACACCACTTGGAGTAATAAGAAGCACATATTCAAAATCCATAGGAGTTATGATGGTATATATGGAACAGTTGTATTACAACACATGTATTTCACCCCCAAATTAATCACTGGATGTGATGTCTAACCCCAAGGTCTCTCACCTGCCACTCACTACCAGTACTTCCTCTGTCTCCTTACAATAGCTTCCATAGCTCCCCTGCCCACTGTCCTATGCACCTTCTTCCTCCCTAGCCTCTCTAAAGCACCTTGCCATTTCTTACTCATTCCCCTCCTCCAAAAATGCACCCCAAGTCCTCTTTTTTTAATACATTTTTATTGATTTTTACAGAGAGGAAGGGAGAGAGATAGAGAGTTAGAAACATTGATCAGCTGCATTCTGCACACCCTTAGTGGGAATGAGCCTGCAACCAAGGTACAAGCCCTTGACAGAATTTGAACCCGGGACTCTTCAGTCCACAGGACAATGCTCTATCCACTAAGCTAAACCAGATAAGGCCAATCCCTCTTTTAATAAAATCTTTAAATTTGTAAATGATTCTCTAGATACTAGGATATACCACCCTTAGAAAACAGATAAGGGATTATAAATAGCACATTATTGCGTTAAAATTATTGTTTTCCAAGAACACAAATGCAAACTAGAGATTACAGTACACATGCAGATAAACTAATGGGTGAAGTACCAAGCAGGTCAGGGAGTTTTTGTCAACAAGCCCATAAGGTGTGTCTTTTTGTTTGTTTGTTTGTTTTTTCTCAATTTCTCTAATTTTCCCCAATTGATTTTGCCATTTTTACATAGAAGTAGCTTTATAACATTGCATAAATATGCCTATTTACCCTCTTTACCAAATCTGATCAGCTCCCATTTATAATACTTTCATTTTCCTTGGTCATTCAGGCTTGAAAGTTGAAAACAATATTTGGTTTTCCTCTATTGTTTTCTTTATCCAATCTATTGCTGGTTAATTCTTCTTCCCAAATGTCTCTCAATATGAAGTCCTTTCTTTTCATTTTCACTGTCCTGGACTTTTCAAAACCCTTGGCACCTTTTGCCTGATAATCATAAATCCTTCTACCCAGTCTACACCCTGCAATTCTACTTCTTCCTGCCCATCATTGAGAGGTAAGTCTGCCTAAAAGATTACTTCCCTGATGTAATTTTTCTATTCAAAGATCTCCAATGACTCTCCAATCCCTGCTTATTGAATCAGTAAGAACAATTAGTATCATTAATTACTCTCCTACCACTCTGATTCAAACAAGCAAAAATGGGAGTGGCAGGTTTGGCCCACATAGGCACCTTCTCGTATCAATATATCGCTTACATAACTAACCATCTCAAAGAAGTCACAAAGAAGGAGGAGGAGGAGAAGGAGGAGGAGGAGGAGGAGGAGGAGGAGGAGGAGGAGGAGGAGGAGGAGGAGGAGGAGGAAAGAGTATGGAAGGCAGAAGAAAGAGAAGGAGGGAAGAGAGGGAAAGAAAGGGAGGGGGATGGAAAGAAGAAGGGGCAAAGAAGGAGTGAATGAGAGGAAGAACACATAATTGCTTCTTTCCAGATTTTTTTCTTTTTTCAACATCTGGATGCCTCTATTCATGTAAGGCCAATTTTAATAAAAAACAAAACAAAAAACAAGTGGGTTCTAAGTAAAACACACACACAAAACAACAAAGTTCATAAAACTAAAGAAAGAACACATGATTTGCTTTGATTTTCATGCTCTCCTGGAAAATATTAAGCCAAGACAGCTCTCTCTATTCCAATTTAGAAAGGGAAATAGAAAAATATTTTTGTGACTTTCTCACATAAAAGTGAAAAAAAGGTGTATATTTGAACCATACATGGCTCAGATGTGATGCTTAGCATTTTTCTCTCATCTTTTAAGATTTTTTTCTGCCACCTTTGCTTATGTGTTGATTAGTATGTCAAAGAGAATATTGAGACTGAGAAATGTTAGTGTGCATTTAAGGTGCTTTACTGTTAAAAAAAAAAAAAAAGAAAAAAGAAAAAAAGAAAGAAAGTAAACAACTTTAAAACAGGCAATCAAGCTTTCTTAATTAACCTGTGCTTTTAAGAGTGAATGCAGAGCATAATTGAGAGAATTAAATTAATGATCAAAGTATCCTTCAAATAAAAATAATTTATTTTAAAGAAGAAGAAATGACAACTAATAGTTGCTGCTAATTTCAATATTGAGCTTGGTTTTTTAAGTCACCCTGTAGAAAATCCATTGGGAAGTAGACCCAATGTGCAGTTGAGTTAAGGTATTTTAATTAAATTTAAAGATTTTCTTACCCATGGGAAAGGGCATAATTAGCTGTTTTCTAATGCATTTGACCTGAAGATGTTTGAATCAGCAGATAATTGAATGTATTAAAAGAAGTAGCAAATTCTAATTATGAGACTTGGTTGTTGGAGAAAAAAAAAATTACTCATTATTTGTCCAAGAGAAGTTATACAAACATAACAGAGAGGAGAGGAACCAGCAATTACAATCATCTCAGGCCCAAGACTGTGTGTGCATCTTTGCATGGTGGCTCCTAGGAGGAGAATTGGGTGGCTTAAGACTTGAATCTATTTTGTTATTCCTATGAAAGATCTCAATCTGAATGCCAAATAAATTACTACTAAAAATAGAGTGAAGTACTCACAGCAGTAGAATGTACCAGCTGGACTGATGCCAGCATCACAGACTAACTCTGATATAGTGGACTTCGGCATGTTGCTGTAATGTTTCAGGGCTCACATATATCCAAATCTATAGGCTAACAAGCTGTGTTCAGATGAAGTTCTACTGAATAAGTACTTGTATCATATAGCAAATTGTATCATATACACAAATTTGAGTAAGGAAGGTATAGTCTCCTTTTAAAGGAAAACAAATCTTATAAACTCCAAGTCTACAATTATTGCACTATGTTACTTAAATATTTTTATATGTGAATGTTATGAACTTATAAATTCTTAGATTTATTAATTCTTATATAATTTTAGAAACAAAAGCTTATAAAACAAATCCAATGGACCAATGAAATCCAAATTAACAATATGTAATATGATAGATGATACTGTTTTGTTGAAAATAAATTTCCACAGAAAACCCAGATATGGTATTACTACTATGACAAAGATTCTGTTGAGAATCTGTCATGCCTAAACTATTGTGTGCATTGTGATTCAATTCTCCATCACTCTTCTTTATTTGACTAATGCTAAACTGACCTTCCTATTAGCCATGAAGGCATTTGAGTTTCATTTGCTTTGATACATCATTTAAGAATTAAGTCAACCTTTCTTCTCACTTATTCGTTCTGGATAATTAATGTAGCAATATCAAGCTGAATAAAACTAAAACAAAGGTAAACTCAGATGTTGAATATACTGTGTAGTATGTTTTATAATTTTGCTAAGTAGATATAAAAATATTTTACTCCTCACTATTTCATTCATTCATTCATTCATTCATTTATTCATTCAAGAACTAGCGTTTTCTATGTATTAGTTCCTGCAAATGATGATGCTAAAATTATGATGATGATAATGATGATGATGAATACTTGTGCAATCCCTGATAAAAAAATGTTAAATTATATTAAAGTTAAATGTTCATCAATGAATCCAAAGACTAAATTTTTAGATTATGTTAAAGCCATTAGAAAAAATGCACAAGTTAAGAAAGTTTGATAGTAGCAGAGCACATATGATTAAAATGGCAAATAAGACTCAAAATTAAAAAGAATTACAAAGATAATGATGATGCTAATTATATTTTACATGTACTATTGAAAGACTATCAGGTGCCAATCTCTAGTTAGTTGTTATTTAATCTTCACAGCAAAAGTGATAGGCATTCTTTTTATCATTTTATATATACTAGTAAGGCAATGCCCCAAAGTACACAGCTAGTAGAGATAGAGGAAGGATTTTAATAGAGGCATAATAATTCTAAGATGTGGGTGCTTAACTATATTTCTACATAAAAGAGTTGGTATTTGAATTGGACATCTATATAATAAAAGCCTAACATGCAAATTGTCCCCTTGGGTGGTCATTTGACTGGGAGTTCGACTACTCACTATGATGTGCACTTGACCACCAGGGGGTGACACAGAACATGACAGGTGTTGGCAATGCAGCGCTGGCAGTGGGCGGCAGTGGAGGCACTGCCGGCCCTGATGGGCCCTGACAAGAGTGGGACCACAATGGGATAGTGGAGCAGGTGAGTGGGCAGCACCAGGCCAAGGAGGGTGCAAGCGGGGGGCTAATCACCCCACTGATCGCCCTGCAGATGGTGACCAGTGGTGGCAGTGGGGGGGAAGGGCTGCCACCCAGCTCCCAAGAGCTGAGGGAGCTGGGTGGGTGGGGGGGCAGCCCCAATTGATCACCCTGCAGATGGGATGGTGGAGCAGCTGAGGGGGCAGCACCAGGCCAAGGCTGGGTGCCAGGTGGGGCTGTGGGACTATGAGGCTGGGGGCACAATCTGAGGCCTGTCTCCACAGACCACCCCAAGGGACCCCACCCGTGCATGAATTTGTGCACCAGGCCTCTAGTTCTTCCGGATGACCTTCTGGATGAAGCCGGGGCTGCAAGGGAAGCCCAGGTCCCAGGTGCCAGCAGCTGGAGGGAAGCCCGGATCCCAGGTGCTGGTGGGAAGCTGGTGCCTGCAGCTGGGGGAAAGAAGGCCTACTCTTGCAAGAATTTTGTGCATCGGGCCTCTAGTGAATATATATATATATATATATATATATATATATATATATATATATATGGATCATATAAAATGGGGATAAAGCAGATTGCAGACATGTGATTAGTGAAATGGAAAACATTGGACCAGTGAGACAGATATAGGGGAATATACCAAAGACACAGACAGTTGGAGTCCTATAAGGAGAGAAGAAAGAGAATGGGGCAGAAAAAAATATTTGATGAGATAGTGGTGGAGTATTTTCTAAAACTGATAAAAGACATCAACCCAAAGAATTCCAATGAGGAGAAGCTCAATTCGAAGGAAGAAAAACACAAAGAAAACCACATGTGGGCACAGTAACAATGCTGAATATCACGGAGAAAAAGGAAATCCTAAGAAGTGGCAAGGATAAAAATAATATTACCTTTAAAGAAGTAAAACTGGCATCTGAATTCTCAAAAGAACTGACACAAGCCAGGACAAGCTAGTAACGTTTTAACTGCTAAAAAAATAACTGCCAACTTAAAATTTTATATACAATAAAATTTATTTTGAAATAAAGGTAAAATAAAGCCATTTTCAGGTAAAAATTTGAGAGAATGTTTAGTAGATCTACATTAAAGAAAAACTAAAGGGAATTCTTCACTCAAATTTAAATCCTTTCCAGTTGAAAACTTGACAAGACAGGAGAGAAATAAAAATGTTGCCCTGACCTCTTTGGCTCAGTGGATAGAGCATCGGCCTGCGGACTCAAGGGTTCCAGGTTCGATTCCGGTCAAGGGCATGTGCCTTGGTTGCAGGCACATCCCCGGTGGTGGGTATGCAGGAGGCAGCTGATCGATGTTCCTCTCTCATCAATGTTTCTAACTCTCTATTTTTCTCCCTTCCTCTCTGTAAAAAATCAATAAAATATATATTTTTTAAAATGTTATTGGGTCATTTTAGGAACTATTGACTATAAAAAATTGTAATTAATGCATTTTAAGTTATAACATATGTAATTGAAATACTGAACAAAAATTGCTCAAAAGGCAAGAAGAAATAAATAGTGTTTAAAGGTCCTGAAGTTGCCCTAACCGGTTTGGCTCAGTGGATAGAGCATTGACCTGCAGACTGAAGAGTCCCAGGTTCGATTCCGGTCAAGGGCATCTACCTTGGTTGCGGGCACATCCCCAGTGGGGAGTGTGCAGGAGGCAGCTGATTGATGTTTCTCTCTCATCGATGTTTCTAACTCTCTATCCCTCTCTCTTTCTCTCTGTAAAAATCAATAAAAAATATTTAAAAAATAAAAAAATAAAAAAATAAAAATAAAGGTCCTGAAGTTCAAGTAACATCGTGTCTGGAATAAAAGCAGTGATTTGTATTAGAGCTTTAATAAGTCAAGAATAAATAATTGCATCTTAGTTATCTAGTAAGATAGTGTAAAACTACTTTTTCAATTGAAGTGAAAATACTGTTACCAGTCATTTTATAATTTTAATACAATTGAAATAATAAGAGTGACAATAAGTATACCAAAGCTCAATTAGATACTTATTGGACCTTACCTTATCAATTATATGTTCAAATATACCTACAAAGAATGAAATTTAAAAGAACAAGAAAGTCTGAGTAAGTATCAATGGATGTTATAGCTAAAATGTAAGGTGTAACGAGATTTTATAATGTATTTAACACACTGGGAACAAAAGTGCATCTCATCCTTTCAACATAAAAGTCACCTTTCAATATTTAACTTTCATATGCATATTTAAGGATTCAAAAAGAGGATAGAGAACTGCTGGTAGTCAGCATCCCAAATGCATAATGACAGTAATAAAAAAATTACATTTCAGAACAGGGAATATACCATGCTAGAGTTATCAAGGAACTCTTCAAGAAATAGAACTTGAAGTAGGCCCTAAAATATGACTGGAAAGTGAAATACACATTTCATTTCTTGATAAAAATGTACTATGAAGAAGAGAAGGAAATATCCCTTCCTACAATCTTTGGCTAGAAATGGAAAATTAAATCTAATACTAATATTAAAGATATGAATTTGGACTCTTAAATACCTTATTCACAACAATATTAATTATTTTTAAGCATAATTAATTTAATCTATAAAAAATGTTATATTTAATTCTGTGTCAGTATTTTTTAATTTATTTTTTATTTAAGTATAGTTAGTATACAATTTATATTGGTTGTATTACTTTCAGGTGTACAATATAGTGATTTGACATTTTTATACCTTTTAATGTGATCACCCCATTAATTCTAGTAATCATTTATCGCCATGCAAACTTACACAATATTGTGGACTATATTTTCCTTCCCTTTTTTATTCATCCCCTATCCCCTCTCTTCTGGTCTTTGTTTCTATGAGTCTGTTTTTGTATTGTTTATTTGTTTGTTTTGTTTCATTTTTAAATTCTACATGTAAGTGAAATCATACCTATTTGTCTTCCTCTGCCTGAGTTATTTCACTTAGCATATTTCACTTAGCATTATACCCTCTAGGTTCTTCCAATATTGATTCTTAAGAATGAGGAACAGGGACAGGATGAATGACATGGACCTGATGATTCCCTGTTTGGAAAGCATACCTTAAAGTTCCCTCTCATTTTATACTTTGCCATAATCAGATGATATAAATTGGGAAGTCTACATGGATTTTTCCTCTGAAAAGCAAGAACATGAGAATATTGAGTACCAATTTGCTTAACGAGATGATTTAAAGGAGTAAGGAAACCATGCAAAGCCCCAAAGTATCAGAACACTGTCTTCACACTAATGGCTTTTTCACACTAATAAAATTCTGAGGGTTAATTATCTTACCCAACCTCGGAGGTAAAACCAGAATTATTTTTAGCAGTAATTATTAATGTGATGATTAATAAGAAACTACACAATTATATTTTTTCAAGTCTTGTCCTTAAAACACTATCACTGTTCATTATATTTTGGCTCATGGTTATAATTTGTTTTCTTAAGATGAATTTTTTACTGTATTTATTAACTTGCAAATGAGATGTGGTAGTTCTAACACTAGTTCATGTTAACCATGACTATAACCATATTTGTTAATTTGGACCAGGAATTTATTATACAGATATCGCTATGCACCTGTTGACAATGTATCTAATTGAAGAAATAGTTCCTGGAAAGAGAGATTAAAAAATTATGTTTATTTGCTTGGAAAACCCCAAACTCTGGGGAAATATCAGTTGTCTTTAGTAATACAACACAAATGCTATGGTGGGATGACTGGCATAATATTAAATCGGTGATTACCTAAGGTCCCCAAGGCTCACAAGACTGTGGGAAATAAATCTAGATGTGAGATAGACATTGTTAAACCAAGTCCTCTAGGGAACATAATTATACTAGAGTATAATTATGCAGTGAGACTTGGAATGGCAGCTATGGAAAGACAAGCATTCCATTTTCAACATGTGACTATCTTTAAACCTAACTTTCTCTGATACAAAATGTCTGAGAATCTCTACAAATCTCTAGTCACATTTGCACCATAGTTACTTTACAAATACTTGATCATTTAACTAAGTTATAAACTTCAGATATGCGTTTTAACTTCACAGAAATAGTTTTGCTCTTGAAACAAACCCTTTGTGGCTCTGAATCTCATATTATGTCTGGCTTTGTTTTAGGTTTAATCTGAATTTTTAAAAAGCACTTTTATCATGTTTAAAGTAAAATAATTAATAACATTTACACAAACAAAATTCTCCGAGGCATGGCTAACCAGTCACCAAGGACAACAAAGAACATGTTTCTAAGAAGTGGCATGACAGCACATCATTCTAAATTTGGTTATTCCCAGAGTCTATAAGAACATTATCAAAAGATATGGTTCAATTACTATGTAGCCTCAAGTAACTGAATAATTAAGTTATATTTAACCCAATAATATCACTGTTCTAATTTACTATATATTGTGTAGCTTTCCTATCTGCTCTTCAGAGATTCCAAATAGTGTATTACTGATCTAATGACCAAAAGAAGTTCTCAAAAGTGCTTAACATACGCCAAAGGAGTAATGTGTTACACTGGAGGAAAGTAGACCTTCCTTCTAAATCAATGTAACTTTCAGGCATAAGTATTTGCATTCATAGTAGATTAAAGTGTCATGCTGCAGTTGACAGATGCTATCTACATAAACAAAGAGAATTGGTGCCATTCAATTCCTGCTGATGTGCAATAAGTATAGAATAGCAGAGAAGACAATGGCCCATATTTAAAGGCCCACAAACCAATTACAAAGGACAAACAGGATGGGATAGGACTCAGTATTTCGAGTTTTGCTTTTCATGAGGGAATGGTTTCCTCAACATTATTTGTGGTACCAACTAAAACTTGTATGACCAGGAGACAGATTTCCGCTCCTCTCTCTACACTGTTCTATTCTGAAATTTCATCCATTTCATGGGGCCTCTCCTAGTAAACTATGCGCCTTCTTTCTCCCAACTATAGAGCAGCCTAGAGTATACAAAAGATTGCAACTGTCTCCTAACCTATTATATCTTCTCAATGACCAGAGCAAATCTATACTAGTGTAACTGTGCCTTTTCCTTCATGGAAGCTGACATCAGTTACACACAGTTAATTATACCACAGTCTCACCTATACAGTCAGAAACTGACATTAAGTCTCCCCTTAGTCTGCTCCAAATGCAATAACCTCAATGAATTCAGTGTTTCCCAGTCAATGATCTAATCATATTTTGAAAATTTTCATTTCCTCTGGAACCTATCCAAATTCTGCCTTTTTTAGATCAATAATAAGATTTAAATGAATCTCACCACCATAGCAGTTGAGACTGGAACCAAATAAACTATACTGGGAAAATCACTTCATATTGTCTTTTACAGCTTGATTTGAAATGATGAACAGATGTTATTGACTTTGTTACCTTATAATGCAGGCCTTATTCAATTACATTTATAAAATCTGACTGAAATAATTATATCAGCTCATATTCAAGTTCTCCTTTCTCTCCCCAAAACTGTTTTTTTTTATTCTTCCTGAGTGAATTATACTAAAGATATCAATTAAAAATCAAGCTTAATAATGTATCCAATTTCCAAGGACATTTAAATTTTAATTATTTTCTGTAGGATCCTAACCTAAGTTGTAATATCCACATTATAGTGTAGATATAGTGTAGATATACTTGCATATTCCATATATATATATATATATATATATATATATATATATATGCCATTTTTTAAAAGTTCTAAGACTAACCAACAATCATAGAATAATGGAATCTTAAAAGTGAAAGAATATTATGAGGAATTATATGCCTTCAGGGGCACCAGTATATTTACTTTGGTTTTTCAAGAAAGGAAAAAAGTAAATTCTGTGATCTTGGGTATACAATACAGCCCACCTCCAAGAATGTGGATTTCAATTAACTTCACATAGATATTATAACAGGGAAATAATTTAAAAATGCAAGCAAAGATTATTCAAAGATGCATCCAAAATATTTAACACAGAATTGATGACAGCAGAAATAATTACAAATTCCCTAACTAAAATTCCCCAAAATAAGACTATGATTAAATGTTTATACTGGAGTTATCCATGTTGTTAAACACAATCAATAGGGGGAAATCCTCCATAAATAATTTTAGTGTAGTTTTTTTGCACTGGGTTTACCTCCAGAACATAGATGCCTATGAAAAACATTGCTAAATTTAAGCCAAAATGTGTGTGGGGGGAGGGGAAAAAGGGGAGATTCATATTAACATCTACATCACTGGATATGTATATTTAGGTAAGTCCACCATTACTGGCTATCTGATCTACAAATGTGGTGATATTAACAAAAGGACCATCAAAATATTTATAGGATGCTTCTGAGATGAGAGAGAGTTTCTTCATGCATGCCTGAGTCTTGGATATACTAAAAGCTAAACATGAATGCGATATAACTATTGTTATCTCCTTATGGAAATTTGAGACCAGTAAGTATTATGGGACCATCTCTGATATTAGGATAGAAAAAGGCCTTTTTTTTTTACCTTTACTGTAGCTTTCCACAATTTATGAGAAGCACCTAGTAATTAAACCCCAAGATTGTCAGCTCCCCTGTTTCAAACAGCCCCTGTGTTCAAACTGCAAAACAAGATAAGTTACTCTCATGGATACATTCTTGCATACATACCCCTCTTCCCTGCTGGTTTTACAACTCAGTGATTATTAGTAGAAAGTTTCCTTCCCTCTCCCCTTCAAATAAGCCTCTTTTGTACTCTTCATAACTTTTACTCTAAGAATGTTTCACAAGCTTTGGAAAAATACTGATAAGACACCTCCCTAGGACATCTGCCCCTGCCTGGACTGTCTCTGGAAGAACTAACAAAGACAATCCCCTGATGACTACTCAATTTCAGCCCCCCAATCCTCCTCTCTTCCTTGTCACCTAGCAACAACAGCCAAGGCTTTAAAAGGAGGAGCTGCTTTTTGTTTCTTTCCTTTGTATTGATTACCAATGCACCTGCCCTTTCCCTTTAGGAAAAGTAAAATAAGCTTCCTCTCTGCATCTCTTCTCTCAGTTGTAAATCTTTTCACAGCCCACAGCCATGGCATCACCAGCTAAAAATCCTAACAACTGGCGCCCCAGGACACTCGGACATTATAAAAAACACTAGAGGCCTGGTGCATGAAAATTTGTGCACTAGGGGGTTTCCCTCAGCCCGGCCTGTACCCTCTCACAGTCCAGGAGCCCTCGGGGAATGTCCACCTACAAGATTAGGCCAACTCCCCAGGGGACCAGGCCTAGACTAGCAGTCAAATGCCCCTCTGGCAGCCCAGGAGCCCTCAGGAAATGTCTGACTGACAACTTACACCCGATCCCTAAGGGGAGTGGGCCTAAGCTACAGTCAAACATCCTTAGCACTGCCACAGAGGCAGGAGAGGCTCCCACCACCACCACTGTGCTTGCAGCCATCAGCCCAGCTTGTGGCTGAGTGGAGCTCCCCCTGTGGGAGCGCACTGACCACCAGGGGGTAGCTCCTGAGTTGAGCATCTGCCCCCTGGTGGTCAGTGCATGTAATAGCAACCAGTCATTCTGCTGTTAGGGTCAATTTGCATATTACACTTATATTATGTAGGATGATTAGAAGCACTTCTCAAGCTGACTCTGCTGCCCTATTTGTTCCTGCTAGTGTTGGGGAATTTGAGGCAGGTATCTCCAAGAATGGGCAGACCTGTGAGCATGCCCTTCTGGCTTACACACTGGTTGTGAAACAACTAATTGTTGCACTTAACAAAATGGATTCCCTGAGCCACCCTTCAACTAGAGAGAGAATGTGGAAATCATTGAGGACATCAGCACCTACATTAAGAAAATTGACTACAGTAGCACTTGTGCTAATTTTTGCATAGAACAGTGAAAACATGTTAGAGCCAAGTACAGGCATACCCGGGTTCAAGTGTGGAAAGTCACCTGTAATAGCAGCAATGCCATTGGAACCATGCTGCTTAAGGATCTGGATTACATCCTGCCACCAGTTCATCCAACTGACAACTACTTAGGTTTCTTCTTCTAGAATGTCTACAAAACTGGTGATACTGGTAATGTCCCTGTGGGCCTACTAGAGATTGGTATTCTCAAACACAGCATGTGGTCACCTTTTTTCCAGTCAATGCTACAAATGAAGTAGCCTGTTGAAATATACCATGAAGCTTTAATTGAAGTACTTCCTGGATACAATGTGCGCTTTGGTGTCAAGAATGTGTCTGAGGATCCAAGATGGCAGCTGAAGGGATGGCAGGCTACAAGATAGTGTGTGAGTGAGAGAGCAAAAGGAGAGTGTGTGGACAAGAGAGGAGTGTCTGTATTTGTGAGCGAGAGGCATCTATATTCCACAGGACTATTGGGGACTGGAGACCAGGCTCCCCTGACCCCGCAGCCTCTACTACTACTGAAATCTCTCCCGGAGAAGCCCACTCTGCCGCAGAGACCATGCCATCTTGAAGGGGAGAGCGGCTGTGATCAGAAGCCCAGCCTTACCTCCAACCAGGGAGGCCTCGGATACCCCCTGGGACCCTACCACCACAAAGCCCAGGGACCAGCTGCCTCAGCTGTGAACGTGTCAACACCAAGACTCTAGCCTCCCCAGACATGGGCTCCTAAAAAGTTTGTCCAGGGGGAGACAAAGGAGTGCCAATTACGCGGACAGGTCCTACATTTTCTCGCAGAGCAGATAGAAGGAATAGCTGAATCAAATAACATCCACCTGGAATTGGCAAATTACTAGGTGTACCAATTAATAATGCGGATTTTTTTTCACTAGATGGAGTTACACATATGTTAAGATATATGAGATTTGGTATGTATGCTATTTTGTTGTATTGGCAACAAGCTTTGTAAGCTTCATATGTCAAATTTGTTGAAGATTTTAACATCATAGATATTTTTACACTTAAAAATGTCGAATTTGGTGCCAAAAAAAAGAGCATTTGCAGGAAGTTTTAATCCATTATTTTGAAGAAAAAGTTATCGTATACTTCGGGAAGCTTATGGTGAACATGCTCCATCTCAAGATACTAGTGAACACTGGCTTAAATGCTTTAAAAGTGATGATTTCAATGTGAAAGACAAAGAAGGTCCAGGTCAACTGAAAAAGTTTGAAGATCAACAATTACGAGCATTATTGGATGAAGATGCGTGTCAAACTCAAAAACAACTTGCAGAAAGATTAAACAATTTCCGATCATTTATAAGCAATGGGAAAGATTAAAAAGGAAGGAAAGTAGATGCCACATCAATGGAACGAAAGACAAATGGAAAACCGAAAAGTCATCAGGAAAATGTTGCTTCAATGGCATGAAAGAAAGTCTTTTTTGCATCGAATTGTGACTGGCAATGAAAAGTGTATTTATTTTGAGAATCCCAAATGCACAAAATCATGGGTTGATCCAGTTCAACCATCAACATTGACTGCAAGGCCAATCGCTTCAGAAAGAAGACAATGCTCTGCATTTGGTGGAATCAGGAAGGTATGGTGTACTATGAGCTTCTAAAACCAGGTGAAACTATTAAGACTGATCACTACCAACAATAAATAATCAATCTGAACCACGCTTTGATCATGAAATGACCAGAATGTGCCAGAAGACCTGGCAAAGTAATTTTGCTTCATGATGATGCACCATCACACACTTCAAAACCAGTTAAAGACATGTTAAAATATCTTGCCTGGGAAGTATTAACCCAACCACCATATACACCAGACCTTGTTCAGATTACCACTTGTTCTGATCGATGGCACACGCACTTTCTGAGCAACACTTCAAAACGTATGAAGAAGTGGAAAATTGGGCCTCTGAATGATTTGCCTCAAAACAAGAAAAGTTCTATTGGGATGGTATCCACAAATTACCTGAAAGATAGGGAAGCGTGTAGCTAGCAATGGACATTACTTTGAATAAAGCACTTTTGATGTTTCTTTTGAAATTATCGTGTTTTCTTTGATAACAACATCCACATTATTAACCGGGGAACACCTGGTAAACACACTGGTGAGGCAATCCGTGGATGGAAAGATCAAAGATCACATAGAGAGAGTCAATGCAGGAGAGAGAGAGCTACATAACCAGACATCCTGAGAGGCAAGAACATGGGGAGACAAAGAAATAGCCCCCATATGAAAGAAAAAAAGGAATCACTGGAAAAGGAAGTAAATGAAATGGAGGCAATGGAGGCAAGCAACCTGTCAGAGAAAGAATTCAGAGCAATGGTCATAAGGGCACTGAAAAGGATGGAAGACAAATTCAACAATATGTGTAAGAATGAAGATGAGATGAAGAAGAACCAAAAAGAAAGGAAAAATGACATTGCTACAATAAAGAACTCAATGGAAAGAATCAACAGTAGACTAGAAGAAGCAAAGGACCTCATCAGTGAGCGAGAAGACAATGTAGGAAAAAATACCCAAGCAGAGCAGCAAATGGAAAAAAAAACTTAAAAAACAGGAGGAGAGCCTAATGGAACTTTGGAACAACATGAAACAAAACAACAGCCGCATAATATGGGTGCCAGAAGGAGAGGATACTGTGCAAGGAATAGAAAATCTGTTTGAAGAAATAATGACAGAAAACTTCCCTGATATTGTGAAGAAAAAACTCACACAGGTCCAAGAAGCTCACAGAGTCCCAAACAAGATGAACCCCAAAATACCAACACCAAGACACATTATAATTAAATTGGCAAATACCAATGACAAAGTAAGAATCATAAAGGCTGCCAGAGAGAGACAGAAAGTTACCTACAAAGGATATCCTATCAGACTATCAACTGATTTCTCGACAGAAACACATCAGGCCAGAAGGGACTGGAATGAAATATACAAAGTCATGCAGAGCAAGGGTCTGAATCCAAGAATACTGTACTCCGGAAAGCTGTCAATCAAAGTTGAGGGTGAAATCAGGAGCTTCACAAATAAAAAAGGACTCATGGAGTTTTTTTTTACCACCAAGCCAGCAATGCAAGAAATGCTAAAGGGTCTGCTGTAAAAAGAAGAAATAGGAAGGGAAGAAGGAACACAGGCATAAAGAATAAAAATGGCAACAAACAAGTACCTGTCAATAATAACTTTAAATGTAAATAGATTAAATGCCTCAATCAAAAGACATAGGGTAGCTGAGTAGATAAGAAAACTTGACCCATATATCTGCTGTCTACAAGAGACCCATCTCATAACAAAGGACTCACACAAACTGATGGTCAAGAGATGGAAAAAGGTTTTTCAGGCTAATGGAAATGGAAAAAAAAAAACTGGGGTAGCAATACTTATGTCTGACAAATTAGATCTCAAAGAGAAGGCCATAACAAGAGATAACAGAAGGCCACTTTATAATACTAAAGGGAGCAATTCAAAAAGAAGATATAACTCTGGTAACATACATGCACCCAATACAGGAGCAGCCAAATACATAAAAAAAATTTTAAAAAAACTTCTGGAGATTATCAAGGGAGAGATTGACAGCAATACAGTCATAGCAGGGGACTTTAATACCCCACTAACACCACTGGATAAATCATCTTAACAAAAAATCAGCAAAGAAACATCAATCCTAAATGATTCACTAGATAAGATGGAATTAATTGACATCTTCAGAACATTTCACTCCAAAACCACAGAATATATGTTCTTCTCAAGTGCACATGGGTATTTTCAAAGATAGACCACATATTGGTATACAGGCAAAGTCTCTACAAATTCAAAAAGATAGAAATCATATAAACATCTTCTCAGATCACAGCTATATAAAATTAGAAATCAACTACAATAAAACCAATGGAAAAAAAATCAAACAACTGGAGAATAAATAGCATGCTATTAAACAATGATTGTGTTACCAACGTGATCAAAGAAGAAATAAAAAGCACCATGGCAAAAAACAACAATGAAAACAAAACAATCCAAAAATCTATGGGACACAGTGAAAGCAGAATTGAGAGGGAAGTTCATAGCTCTTCAGGCCTACCTCAGAAAACAAAATTAAAAAAAAAATGGTAATAAATTATCTAACTGTACAACTCAAAGAGTTAGAAAGAGAGCAACAAGAAATGCCCAGCATAAGCAGAAGGAAGGAAATAATAAAGATCAGAGTGGAAATAAATGACATTGAGACAAAAAAACAAAACAAAACAAAAACACAAAAGATCAAACAAACCAAGAGCTGGTTCTTTGAAAGGATAAATGAGATTGATGAACCTCTAGCCAGTCTCACCAAGAAGCAAAGAGAGAGGACCCAAATAAACAAAATCAGAAATGAAAGAGGTGAAATAACAACCAATCCCACAGAAATACAAACTATTATGAAAAAATACTATGAACAACTCTATTCCAACAAATTGGACAACCTAGATGAAATGGATATATTCTTAGAAAATACAAGCTCCCAAAACTCAATCAGGAAGAATCAAAAAACCTGAATAGTTTGATAACTACCAAAGAAATTGAAGCAGTGATCAAAAATCTTACAGCAAGAAAAAAAAAGCCCTTGTCTGGATGGCTTTACAGGGGAGTTCTAGCAAGCATTCAAAGAACTAATACCTATCTTCCTCAGACTATTCCAAAAAATGCAAGAGGAAGGCACACTTCCAAGCTCTTTCTATGAAGCCAGCATTTCCCTAATTCCAAAACCAGATAAAGACACCACAAAAAAAGAGAACTACAGGCCAATATCCTTGATGAACATAGATGCTATACTCCTCAACAAAATTATATCAAACAGGATTCAGTATTACATTGGAAAGATCATACACCATGACCAAGTGAGATTTATTCTGTGAATGCAAGGATGGTACAATATCCACAAATCAATAAATGTGATACATCACATAAACAATTTGATAGACAAAAATCACATAATCATATCAATTGATGCAATAAAAGCATTTGACAAAATCCAATACCCTTTCTTGATAAAAACTCTCAGCAAAGTGGGAATAGAGGGATCATATCTCAACATAATAAAAGCCTTATATGACAAATTTACAGCCAACATCATACTCAATGGGAAAAAAATAAACTCATTTCCCCTAAGAACGGGAACAAGACAGAGCTGCCCACTTTCACCACTCCTGTTTGATATAGTACTGGAAGTACTAGCGATAGCAATCAGATAAGAAGAAATAAAAGGCATCCAAATTAGAAAAGAAGGAGTAAAACTGTCCTTATTCACAGATGACATGACACTATACATAGAAAACCCCAAAGACTCTATCAAAAAACTACTTGACAAGGGTGGGACTGGCTGGGTCTGGATCTAGCCCAATGGGGGAGGCCGGCCAGGTCTGGGTCTTGCGCGATTTTGAGGCACACGTGGATGGGTGGGACTTGACTCTGGGTCCTGTGGTGTGCCCCAGACTCTGACAGGAGGAAGATTTTCATATAAATTTTACTAACTTTCTTCCATCTCTGACACTTCTATTATAGAAAAAGGGCAAATAGCAATATTAAAGTATTTCCTCTAATTAATCCCCTTTTAATGTGCATAAATTTCGTGCACTGGGCCACTAGTACTTATATAAGATCATTCCAAAAAATAAAATGATAGTGCAGATATATAGATAAATGGATAAACATACAGAAATATAGAAAAATGATTCAGGTAAATAAATCGATAGCAGTAATTATTGATAATTACAGGTGGTTTTTGTTTCTTTTTTTTTCTAAAGTTCTGTTTTCCAACTTTTTAAACAATACATCTGTATTACATCTTTAACTTGAAATCAAGCTACTCTTATTCTAAAATTTGTAAATCCATAAAATTAATCTTTACCTTTTTTTGTATTCCTTAACCTGGTTGCTATTAAACTACGCTATTGAATTTTATAACGAACATAAGTCCCTAATTAAAAAACAATAAACAAAAGCACCCTTCAGACCCAGAGTTGGCGACATTGAACAAATATGTGGCCCACAAAGAAAAATTAAAAAGAGCCCAGCTGGTATTGCTCAGTGGTTTGAGTGTCAACCTATGCAACAGGAGGTCATGGTTTGATTCTCGGTCAGGGCACTTGCCTGGCACATGCCTGGGGTGCAGGCTTGATCCCTAGTGTGGGACATGCAGGTGGCATCTGATCAATGATTCTCTCTCATCATTGATGTTTATATCTCTCTCTGCCTCTCCCTTCATCTCTGAAATCAATAAAAATGTATTTTAAAAAATACAAAAGAAGTATAGAAAATATTGGAAATGTGAGAAAGTTGAGCTGGTTCAAGGGTTGAGAGGCTAGACCTAAAACAGAAAGTCCAAGGGAAATTCTGCACAATCCTGAGCTGGTCAAGCTAAAGGGTACATAAAAATCACAGGGATTACAGTGAAGAAACCTGACAAATACTACCTCGGTCAGGTGATCAAGATCAATATCAACAGTGATAAGTGACATTGATAGCACGTACTCTTGATATAATATGACTAGAGGCCCGGTGCACAAAAATTTGTGCACTCGGGAGGGAGAGGGGGTCCCTCAGCCCGGCTTGTGCCCTCTTGCAGTCTGGGACCCCTCGGGAGATAACGACCTGCTGGCTTAGGCCTGCTCCCGGGTGGCAGAGGGTAGGCCCAATCCCTAGGTGCAGCCCCTGGTCGGGCTCAGAGCAGGGCCAATTGGGGAGTTGGGGTGCCGCCCCCTGTCATGCACAGAGCATGGTGGATCAGGAGGTTGTGATGCCACCCTCAGTCACGCTCAGGGTAGGGCTGATTGGGGGGTTGGGGCACCGCCCCCTGTCACACTCAAGGGAGGGTCGACAGGGAGGTTGCGGTGCCACCCCCTGTCATGCACAGAGCAGGGCCAATCAGGGGGTTGGGGCGCTGCCCCCTAACATGCACAGAGCAGGGCCCATCGGGGGGTTGGGGCTCTGTACCCTGTCACACACAGAGCAGGGCTGATCAGTGGGTTGAGGAGCTCCCCCCTGTCACGCACAGAGCAGGGCCGATCTGGGAGTTGAGGAGCTCCCACCTGTCACAAACAGAGCAGGGCAGATAGGGAGGTTTGGCCCCGCCCTCTGTCACACACAGAGCCACAGGGCGATCAGGGGGTTTTGTCGCTGCCCCCTGTCATGCTGATCCCGGTGCTGGGAGGCCTCGCGGCTCCGCTGATCCTGGTGCTGAGAGGCATATTACCCTTTTACGATATAGGATAGAAGCCTGGTGCACGGGTGGGGGTCGGCTGGTTTGCCCTGAAGGGTGTCCTGGATCAGGGTGGGGGTCCCGCTTGGGTGCCTGGACAGCCTGGTTGTGGGGCTGATGGCTGTTTGCATCTGGTCACACCCCCTTCAGGGTGGGGGTCCCGCTTGGGTGTCTGGCCAGCCTGGGTGAAGGGCTGATGGCTGTTTGCATCTGATCACACCCCCTTCAGGGTGGGGGTCCCGCTTGGGTGCCTGGCCAGCCTGGGTGAGGGGATGATGGCTGTTTGCATCTGGTCACACACCCTTTAGGGTGGGGGTCCCCACTGGGGTGCCTGGCTAGCCTGGGTGAGGGGCTGAGAGCCGTTTTCGGGCTGGTGGGTGACTGAAGCTCCCAACCTGTCCTTTTTTCCTTTTTTTTTTCTGGGCCAGCTTTAGCTCTGAGGCTCCGCTCCAGCTATGAGACCTCCACTGCTGAAAGCAGGTTTCTGGCCTTTGTTTACCTTTTGTGTTTGAAACAATGTTGCGGTCCTGCTGGCTGAAGCCCAGGGTTTGGTTTAGCTTCTATATTTGTTACAATGTTGCTTAGTGTGCAGCTGAGAGGCCGGCAAGGCAGGCGGGGAAGCTTGGCTTCCTCCATCACTGAAGCAAGCAAGCCTTCCTGTTCGCATCAGCTGCCTGGCTGCCGGCCACCATCTTGGCTGGCAGTTAATTTGCATATCGCCCTGATTAGCCAATGGGAAGGGTAGTGGTCGTACGCTAATTACCATGTTTCTCTTTTATTAGATAGGATGACTTTACCTCTTTGGTCTTCTTTCTCAAAACCGATAGCCTCAGTCTAATCAACAGGAAAACATCATACAAATCCCAGTTGAGGGAAATTCTTCAAAATACCTGACTAGAACTCCTCAAAACTGTCAAAGTCATCAAAAACAAGGATGTCTGAGAAACTGTCAAAACTAAGAGGAGCCTAAAGAATCATGATGGCTAAATATAATGTGGTATGGAAAAAACTGGGTGTGGGGTATATCAAAACTCTTTTACTCTTTTCACTACTTTTCTGTAAATCTATTCTAAAATGGAAAGTTTATTTAGAAATTATATACCTACACATACAGGAAACTTGCGAGCATAATGGAATGGTATATTCCATTAGTGCTGAGACCATTGACACCCCTCTTCAACTATATACTATTAAATAAGGATATTGGTTTATCCATCTTTGTATCTCCTGTAACTTCTTATGCCATGCCTTATACATACTAGTAATTACTACAGGATAAATGTCCACAGAATTGAAAGTGAAGATGATCCAATGGTCCAGCTGACTGCACAGTAAGAAAACAAAAGTTTCTGATAAGATGCATTTTTTTTTCATTCCTAGCAATTACTGTATAATTTAATCTTACTCTGAGAGAAAGACCCATAATGGTGGACTGCAACTAGAAAAGAAAAAAAAAGAGTGAAAAAATGAACACAGGATAACAGCAACATATAGGAATCTCAGAATCTGTAGGCATCTTATTTTGCAAAATTACCTTAAAATACACTGCTTAAAGCTTGAAAGGCAACACAGGGAGAACATATTGAAAAAGATAACACATAAAACCTGCATTTTGAAAATTGTTCTGAGGATTATCTGAGAAAAATGTATGTGAGCACCCTTTGAAAATCACGACACAGTCAAATAGCAGATCCTAAATGGCCTCACGTGTTGGAGCACCTGACAGTGATAGTGCTTCTTGGAGATCACAATGAACACTGATGTGTTGGATTGCATTAGAGGAACCATTTTCATTGAAGAAAATATAACAATGTAAGGCAAAGTGAGACACACTATAAGTACATGCAACACACAAACACGCACATACACGAAGCTGTTCAACTCAGGGCAATCATTCCTTGATGCGTTTTGCCATTATTACTCACTTGCTGTTTTGTTCACTTCTATTTCCTGTATCTACTTATTAACTGCATGTCTTCCCCACTGACCTATTAGAAAGCACGTATGTCTTAATTCTTGTATCTTCAGAATATAGTAAGTTGGCACATAATGTACATTTATTTAACAACCATTTTCAGAACACTTAATAGAAGTCATGAAATACAATAAAAGACCACGGTTCCTGTTCTCATGCTACTGACATTCTGATTCTAATGGGTTAAGCTGCTGGAAGGCAATAGATGCCATGGCAAAAAAGAGCGGGGTGAGAGGGAATGGGAGTTGGAAAGGAAAACAGGTTGTCGTACTGGGCAGGGTGGTTGCACTGAAAAGGTGAGATTTGAGCAAAAACTTGAAAGTAATGATTTCAGGCAAGCAGATATCTTAGGGACAAAGCATTCCAAGCAGAAAAATAGGGCACTGGACCTAAGATGCAAGTTTGCCTGGCATTGTGCTAAGTGAAATAAGCCAGTCAGTGAAAAAAAAAAAAAAAACAATACCACATGATCTCACTCATTTGTGGAATATAAAGAATATTATAAACTGATGAACAAAAAATAGATGTAGAGGCAGAGAAGCATCGAACAGACTGTCAAACTTCAGCTGGAAGGCTGGGGAGCGTTGGAGGGTGGGGGGGTAAGAGATCAACTGAAGGACTTGTATGCATGCATATAAGCATAACCAATGGATGCAAGACACTGGGGGAGAGGGGGAGGGCATGTGCGGGGGTGGGGGGGTTAGGGGGAGCCAGGGGAAGATCAATGGGGATAAAAAAAAAGACATATGTACTACTATTTGTAATACTTTAAACAATAAAATAAAATTTAAAAAGAAAAAGAGCCACCAGGAGGCCAATGTGCCTGGAACAGTGTGAATGTGAAGAGGGGTGGGCTAAGTCAGGGCTGGCCAGGCTCTGTAGGGCTTGCAAGGCATTGTGCAGGTTGGTGCTTTGCTCTGTAGTGAAATGGGGAGCCACTGCTGACTTTTGAGCAAGAGTCACATCGCCTGACCTACATTTTCAAAGGCTCACCCTGGCTGTGCGGAGAATAGACTATGTAATGACAAAGGCAGAAGCAGAAAGACCTGTTAGGAGGTGATTGCCATAATCTTTGGTGGCTCAGATCAAAATAGTGGGTATGTTCATGATGAATATTAGTCAAATGCTGGATATATCAAAGTAGAGTCAATGGGATTTTATGATAGATTAAACAAATATTTTAAATGGATATTGGCCAACATTCATTATTAAGCAAACACCATCAAGTGTCAAAGGCTTGATAAACATGGGTAAAGAATCTTGAAATAAAACAAAAACATATCTGCCACATTAGCATTATGTCCATTACATTTCTATTATGTTGATAATGATTAATTGTCGGAACATTGGCACCCAGCTTGCAGACTCCCAGGGTTCCTTAAGGACAGAGTTGGAGAACTACTAAGCCACACAAATGTGAGGCTTGATAATGCTGATACAGCAATTGCCTTTTCACCATACAATGAGGGGCTTCTCGAAACCTATTTTAAGGAACGTCTTTATCAGGTTTCAACCTGACATTGGGAGCACATTAGGAGCCTGGCAGGTGTAAAGGCTCCTAGTGCTGAGTCCTGGCTCTGTCTCTGCTTTCTAGTGGATACCAGTTTCTCTGGTTCTCATTATATTGATAAAGATATTAGCAAAGCAACAATAAAAATTAAAGTGCTCCATAATCCTCAGTACGTACCATTAACTTCTTTGAGATATTATTGCATGTTTGCTTTTACTGTTACTTCACAAAAGCACTTCTGAAAGGCAGGGAAGCCAAAAACTAAGTAAATGTGCTGCTAGTAGTAAAAGGAGGTGGATTGCCTATGCGGATTGAGGAATCCCCTTTCCCAAAGCCACGGGGGCACACAGGTCTTTTGAGTCTCCTTTTTGCTGAACTGGGCAAGAAACAATAGCACAAAACCTGTGCTTCCAATAATCAAGAAATGAGTGAGATGATCCTTCTATTTTCCTTCCTCATTCTTCTTACATTTTTCTTCTCTCCGCTTTCACAGGCCTCCCAGGGATCCAAGCCTGCTCATGGGAAATTAACCAAGATTATATATATATACGTACTTCCTGTGCCCTCTGTTCAGGTCATACACATTATGGGCTTACATTGTAGCATATCAGACTCTTTTCACCTCCTATCCATCAGGTGGGGACATTGTTTTATTTACTCAGGGGACATGGGGACCATGGCATATTTTCTCGGGGGAGAGGGGAGCATTTTGGTATTTGGAGCACGTTGATGTTCCTCAAACCAGCTTTCTAGCAGCGGCAGCCTCCTCTCGTTTCACGCCTAATTCCAGGTCATGCTGAAAATGTGAGGCCCCAGTTTTTATCTTTACTAAATCGTATCTCTTTATCTATACACTCTGCCTCACAGGGCCTTTCTGCAGACAAATGAAATAATGCCTTCTGTTCAGTCCAAGTCCACAACCCAATGAAAGATGCTATGTGTTATGAGCAAGCTTTCTCTTCCGCTGCATATGTGAACTGCAGCTCACAGTGCCTCCTATGTTTATTCACACTGGCAGCCAATTTTGCACAGGACAGTGGAGGGCTGGGCATTTGCATTTCTCCTAGTGGTTCCACTCTCCTGGCCAAGAAACACGTGAAGAAGGGTCTTGACTGGCCCTGAGCCCCTCATAGGATTCCCTTCATGCCTGCCACACACTGGCAGAGAAAGCCCCCCTCCAGAAGGCTCGGCTCTCATAACAGGCTCTGCCAGATTCAGGAAGACGTGGCTTTTTGTTCAGCTCCACAGGACCCGGTGCGACACTCCAGGGCCCAGGCTAGAGGCTGTCACAGCCGCCTTTCACAATTCAAAGAGAAACAGAGAATAGCCTGCCTTTGAGCGTCAGAGATGTGGGAGAGGCAGGAGTCAAATCATGAATAAATAAATAAAAATACCAACAGCTGTGATATTTAAAAGAGACAATCACTATAACAACAAATGACAACCCTGCCGCCTGAAGAATCTGCTAATAAACTGTCTGCTGTGACTTATTAAAGATAAACTTATGAGCCATGATTATTCAACCATTAAACCTAAGTGGAAATCAAAAGAAGATCTGTGTCAGATGATATATTTGGTGCTGTGTGGCCTAGGAAAATTACTCATCATGTTTGAATCCTGATGCCTCAGTCCTCTAAGGATTGGTCCCTCGAGATTTTGGTGCTCTTTATGCAAATGCTTTATTCTCTTTTTTCCTTTGATTATAAATTTAGTTTGCTAATGTGTGGCTTTTTTGTTTTCAGTAAATTGCTGTGATAAGCACATCTCATCTCATTATCCACAGAATAATGGCAGTGCCATTCAATTCCGCAAGGGCACAGCTACCGGAAGGCAAGGATCTGAGACCTTCCTCAGAGCCACCTGCTGCCAGGGCAGTGCAGCTTCAGCTCCGATGTTGATGTTGAAAAAGCTACCAAGAAGTCTGGATCGTGGGTAGCTTTGTCGATGCATTAGTTAATTTAACCTAACAAGAATCCCATTCCAGGTCAGAGATCAGCAGATTCACAGATCTCAATCACTGCCATTGCCATTATAGCCAGTGACATGGTTAATGGGAACAATGTCCCATTATGACAGAGACAATATTATAGAATAAGATTATTATGAGAGCGTGCTATTTGAACTTATTAAAGAATGATCCGGATATTGTGGCTCAGTGGTTGAGCATCAACCAGGAGATCACAGTTCGATTCCCGGTCAGGGCATATGACTGGATTGTGGGCTCGATCCTCAGTGAGGGGCATGCAGGAGGCAGCCTATCAGTGATTCTCTCTAATCATTGATGTTTCTATCTCCCTCTCCCTCTCTCTTCCTTTCTGAAATCAACAAAATATATTTTATATGGCCCAGGTTGGAAATAATCTTCAATGAATGCCCTATATTATTACTATGTACAGGACACAGCAGAACATAACAGTAGAGTCAGAGCTTTTCAATCTGGTGGGGTTTTTAAGAGCAGCCTTTCAAATGCCTGCTTAATATTCACATTTCCTAAGAGCTTTAAATTAGGAATTTATAGTAATCCCCAATAATCAGAGTAATATTTTATATTTTAAAAAATAAGAGGCACAATACTAATTTTTAAATTTGGACAAACTAAAGTGGTGCAAAACTGTGACAGGTTAAAGAGGATGAAGAGTCAATAAAACTTCATCTTTTCCTACACAGTGTTTTTTGTTTTATGTTGCCTGTTCCCCCTCACCCACTTTAGAATCTCCATTTGATGCCCCCTCCTCAGGGAGATTTGCTGTGGTTGGGGTCCTACCCTTTGTGCTCTCATGTCGATAAAAAATGTGCCTGCTGGGTACATATTATATACTCAACAGATTCTGAAGGAGTAAATGAATAAATGATCTAAGCACTTTGAGAAACAGGCCCAGTTCTCAAATTATTCCACGTTAGGGTGTAAATGGGGATATAAAGAAGTGGGTGTTTATAGCACAAAACCCCCAGCTGCATCCAAGTGCCATGAATAAGAAATGAGCCCACATAAAGTCTGGACTAAGGATTCAAAAATTTGTGCTGGAACTATAGCGGTGATGGCGAACCTTTTGAGCTCGGCGGGTCAGCATTTTGAAAAACCCTAACTTAACTCTGGTGCCGTGTCACATATAGAAATTTTTTGATATTTGCAACCATAGTAAAACAAAGACTTATATTTTTGATATTTATTTTATATATTTAAATGCCATTTAACAAAGAAAAATCAACCAAAAAAATGAGTTTGCGTGTCACCTCTGACACGCATGTCATAGATTCGCCATCACTGAACTATAGGGTGACAATCTTATAAGTAATATTGACCCTGAATTCATAGAAGCCTTCAGGAATCTGTAAGGTAGTAATTCTCATGCATGGCTAGAGATGTTAGAATGACCTACAAAGTTTTATTTTTCCTTTTTAAATTGAAATTCCTCAGTCATGTCCCCAAGCAGATAAATAAAAATATCTAAGGAGAGCACCCATGAGTCTGTCATTATATTTGATAACTAGAGGCCCGATGCACAAAAATTTGTGCACTTGCGGGGGGGTCCCTCAGCCCGGCCTGTGCCCTCTCGCAGTCTGGGAACCCTTGGGAGATGACCACCTGCTGGCTTAGGCCTGCTCCCCAGGGGATTGGGCCTAAGCTGGAAATCAGACATCTCTCTGGCAGCCCGGCAGCCCTCGGGGGATGTCCACTTGCCAGTGGGGAGCAGACCTAAGCTGCAGTCAGACATCCTTAGCACTGCTGAGGAGGCAGGAGAGGCTCCCACCACCACCGCTGTACTGGCAGCCATCAGCCTGGCTTGTGGTTGAACAGAGCTCCCCCTGTGAGAGTGCACTGACCACCAGAGGGCAGCTCCTGCATTGAGCGTCTGGACCCTGGTGGTCAGTGTGTGTCATAGTGACCAGTCATTCCCAGTCTTTCTGCTGTTAGGGTCAGTTTGCATATTACCCTTTTACTATATAGGATAGAGGCCTGGTGCACGGGTGGGGGCCAGCTGGTTTTCCCTTGTGTCCTGGATCAGGGTGGGGGTCCCACTTGTGTGCCTGGCCAGCCTGGGTGAGGGGCTGATGGCTGTTTTCAGGCTGGCCTGCAACTGAAGCTCCCAGCCTCTCCTTTTTTTCTATTCTGGGATTTATTTACCTTCTATAATTGAAACTCTGTTGCCGTCACTGGCACTCCCAGCTCTGAGGCCGAGGCTGGCTGAAAGCAGGTATCTGGGGTTTGTTTAGCTTCTATAATTGAAACTTTGTTGCTTCCAGAGCTCAGAGTTGGCTGTGGCAGGTGGGGAACCTTGGCTTCCTCCATCACTGGAGCAAGCAAGCCTCATGTTCACTTCAGCTGCGTGGCTGTCGGACGCCATCTTTGTTGGCAGTTAATTTGCATATCTCGCTGATTAGCCAATGGTAAGCGTAGCGGAGATATGGTTAATTACCCTTTTGGTCTTTTATTAGGTAGGATGACTACTGAATGGGCAACCTAGCCTTCACTTGACCTTCACCTACAGTGTGAACCATTTTGTGAGAGGAGGCAGTCCCTTAGAGTGGCCATTTTATTTTTCAGCAAAGCCAAGGTTAACCTAAACATCTACTTACTAATGCAACTGAAGTAATACGCAGAATGGTTGAACTCAATTATATGCTCAGTCCCTGAATATCATAAAATGAAAGTGAAGCTGAAATAAACCTCTTTGGATTCAGTAGGTAAATGATGCAGTATGATCTAGGCAATAACAAAGAGCCTTTCTTTTACAGACTGGGTATCTTTATAATGAACATTTCCTTGAGATGAGTAAAGCCACATATTACATCTAAAGCAACCCTCCTGCTCCCAGGACCCAGCAGAAATCTGAAACACTGTTTTCCTTTTGTGACATGAGAGCAGGATGTGCCTTGTTCTTGTAACAGATGTGTTCTTTAAAAGTTGTGAAAACTTGGGATTTTTAAAGTAGTTGAAATGATGAGCGTGCTACTTAAAGAAAACATGAAATGAATATTTTTGCACAAAAAAGTATTTAGAGTTTCTAAAACCACTTCTGAATATGTCTGTTTTATCTGGGTCTTATGGTGTAGAAATGTATAATAATGAGCTTGTTATTATGAGGGCTTGAGTAGTCCTCTGTCCTCTGAAACACAAAACCACATGCAACAAAAGTCTGCTGTAACCTAGAAATTATTAGAAAACTGGTTAAACTGAAAATTTAAAAAAGACACATATGGTTTACGAAAAAACCATGTTACTGTAACATAATTTAATGAGTGCTATTATGTGCTAAAGTCAACAGTTTTTAATGTGGAAATTGTCACTTTGAAAATGAAAAAGAATATGATGTATTATACTTTATACCAAATTTTCAGAAATGTTTATGGTCCTGAAAGTGAGCCATGCCATTGACACTTGCATTGCTATGAAACTTTTATTTGCCAACTCTTATCCATACAAGACATTTAATTGTATCCTTCTCATTAGTGAGACAAACTTTTCAAAAATTATATATGGGAAACTAAGTAATGAAGTAAATATCCACTATGATTGTTATTCCCATTCTACAGATGGAAAAAATAGGTTCAGGGAAATTAAGAGTTTCATCCAAGATCAAACATGGAGTTGATTATAGAAATGGAAATTCAATTCATATTTTCTGGCTCCCAAGTCATTTTCATCAGACCATATAAAGAAACAGCTTGAAAATGTTAATGATCAATACCCTTTGGACTCATATTAAAGTAGAGCCAAAAATGTCATTGGGACATTTTGTAGGACCTAGAAATGAATTTATTGCTCCAAAATAGAATTGCCATCAATTTCTATCCAAAATTTATGTTTAGACTAAAAAGACACCAATAATAGTCTTTTTGTCTACAGGGTGGAAAAAAGAAAAGAAAAGAAAGTTTCCTAATAAAGCTATTCTTTGCTTGAGTCAGTTCATGAGTCAGTTGGTCTTTGGGTGGAAATGAAAAATTCATCACCTGTGATGACTGACTGTATAAAAGGCATCACAACAAAGACGTGGTTATAGTGTATATGTGGTAAACCCTCATCTTAAAGTCATAAGTCAATAAGATGAGTATTAAATTCTCCTCACTGAGTAACTGGGGAAGGTGAGGTGGAGAACTGGGCAGGAAAGAATTAAGACCTGCACCATAGCCTGCATTTAGTACATGGCTTGGAGAAAAAAGTTTATTTCTCACCTCTTATTATTTTTGTTTGTTTATTTGTTTTGTAATAGATATTACTGTGTGTTAGCATCACAATCCTGGTCTCCCTATATCCCCTCATTCACTCCACTCTCATTAGTGAGTTTGGAAGGTCCCTTTCTCTTCTCTGTCTTCTGAGTCATACTGTCCACGGAGAGCATAGGCTCCCAGTTGTGCTAGACCTCAGGCTAGACTCGCTACTGAGGGGCCATCTCTCTTTATTGGAGATTTTCAGTTAGATTCTCTAAGAAGCAGTCTCCGAAATCAGCAGGCAGGATTTCAACTGGGATCCTCTTAATTTGTGACAAGGCCAAATTTTTATGTCAATTTCTTATGTTACTGAGGCTGCCGAATTTGCATCTAAGAAATTAATCCATCCATGTTTCCCTAAACATCCACTTGGAAAATAGTATATTTAATACTTTATGAAAGTACAGGGTAAGTATGTATTCAAACATATATGGTAGGCAGCACATTTGTATTTGTGGTGCCAAGACAAGTCAATGAGAAAAGAATATTCAACAAATGGTTCTGGGTAAACTAGATATCAACATGTAAAAGAATGAACTTAGATCCTACCTCCATATATAAAACTTAAGTAAAAGTGGATCATAGAACTAATTATAAAAATTAAAACTATAAAACTCTCAGAAGAAAACCTAAATCTTTGTTACCTTAGTTTAGGCAATGATTTCTTAGCTATGATACCAAATCCCAAGTGACTAATGAAAAACAAAGTTGGATTTCATCAAAATGTAAAACTTTTGTTTCAAAGGACACCATAGAGAAAGTGAAAATATAATACACAGAATTAGGAGAAATATTTGCGAATATATTTCTGATAAGAGTCTTATATTTAGGACATATAAAAGACTCATACAATTAAAAAATAAAAAGATAAATCTTACCTTTTGTGAGCATGGATGGACCTAGGTGAAATAAATCAAATAGAGAAAGACAAATACCAGATACTTTCACTTATATATGGAATCTAAAGAACAAAATAAACAAGCCAACAAAATAGAAATAGACTCATAGATATAGAGTACAGATGACAGTTGACAGAGGAGAGGGGTGTTGGGTGAAAAAGATGAAGGGATTAAGAAGCATAAACTGTTAGTTACAGAATAGTCACAGAGATATAAATTACAGCATAGGAAATCTATAATAATAAAAGTGTAATATGCTTATTAGAGCAGACATCCTTCTGGACAAAGCCAGGGCTGCAAGGGAAGCCCGGGTCCCGGGTGCCAGAGGGAAGCTGGAGCCAGCAGCTGGGGGAAGGAAGGCCTACTCTTGCATGAATTTTGTGCATCGGACCTCTAGTATTGTCAATAATTCATAGTAACTATAAATGGGGCCAGGTAGGTACATGAAATACCCGGGAGTGATTCCACCCTGTAAAGTACATAATTGTACTTCATATGCTGTACATATGAAACTAATACAGAATAATATTGAATGTAAACTGTAACTGAAAAATTAAAACAACCAAAACAAATAAATGTCCTTATAAAAATGACAAATAATGAAGTTGTTTTTTTAATAAGCAAGTAATTTGAAAAGACGTTTATCAAAAGAATATAAAAAATGGCAAAAATAAGCACATGAAATAATACTCAGTATCATTAGTCATTGGAGAAACGCAAATCAACTACAATAAGCATCACCTTATGTGCACTAGGATAAAATAAAAAACAACCAACAATAACAAATGTTGATAAAGATATGAAGAAAATTAAATCCTCAGGTATACATTATTGGTGGGACTTTCAAAAACAGTGGAAAGTTCTTCAATATGTTAAGATAGAGTCACCATGACACAGCAATTCCTAGATATAAACCCAAAAGAAATGAAACACATCCAAACAAAAATGTGTGACTAAATTAGTCTCAACAGCATTATTCATGACAGGTAAAAGGTGAAAACAATTCAAATGTCCATCACCTGATGGATGGATATACAAAATATGGTATATCTAGTCAATGAGATATTATTCAATGTGAAGAGGACTGAAGTACTGGTAAATGTTACAACATGGATGAATGTTAAAAACATTATATTGTGAAGAAGACAGATACAAAATTAACTGTGATGGTTAATTTTTATCTGTCAATGTGAATGACGTAAGGGATGCCCAGATATCTGGTAAAAACATTGTCTGTGTGTGTCAGTGAGCGTGTTTATGGAATAGATTAGTATTTGATTCAGTAGACTAAATGAAGAGATATGCCCTCACCAGTGTGGGTGGGCATCATCCAGTCCATTGGGAACTCTAATAAAACAAAAAGAAAAGGAGGGCAATTTCTTTCTTTGTGAGCTGTGATATATTGTCCTGCCCTTAGACACTGGTGCTCTTGGTTCTTGGGCAAACTCTGGGAATAAGACCATTGGCTCCACGCCCCGCCACCCCCCAGATCTCAGGCCTTTAGTCTTGGACTGAATTATGCTACTGACTTTCTTGCAGATGGCAGACTGTGGGATATTTTTTCTTTCATAACTGGGTGAGTCAGTTCCTATAATAAATTTTATCTTATATATAACTATATACACTGAGTGGTCAGATTATTATGACCACCCCATCAGTACTTCATTGGGCCACCTTTTACCTTCAATACTGCAGCGATTCTTCTTGGCATTGACTCCACGAGATGTTGAAAGTTGATGTGAGGAATCTGACACCATGCCTGATGAATAGCACTGTCCAGTTCTGTGAGATTTGATGGTTGTGGAACGAGCTGCCTGATGGCTCTTTTAACTTCGTCCCACAAATGCTCAATTGGATTGAGATCTGGTGATTGTGGGGGCCACCTAAGCAAGGTAAAGTCTCCCTCATGTTCTTGAAACCACTCCTGCACAATACGAGCACCATGGCACTGCGCATTGTCTTGTTGGAAGAAGTCATCTTCATTGGGATACACCATCAACATGATAAGATAAAGTTGATCAGCAACGATACTTAGGTATATTGTGCTATTCAGACTTTGTTCCACATGAATTAAAGGGCCCAAATCATGCCAGGAAAACATGCCCCAAACCATAACACTGCCCCCACCAGCTTGAAGGGTTGTACTCATGCATGTGGGGTGCATGCTTTCATGCTGTTTCCGCCAAATTCTCACTCTGCCCCCTGCATGATGCAATTGGAAACATGATTCATTGGACCACATGACTTTTTTCTAATGCTCGACTGTCCAATCCTTGTGTTCCTGTGAGAATTGGAGACGTTTTATCTTGGTAACTGCAGACAGCAAAGGTGTTTGAACAGGCCTTCGGCTTCCATATCCCATATGATGCAGTGTACGGCTAATTTGCCTACAAACGTAAAGTGGCCATGATAATCTGGCCACTCAGTGTACACATCCTATTGGTTCTGTTTTTCTGGAGAACCCTAACCAATGCAGCCATATATTGTATAATTCTATTTATATGAAATTTCCAGAATTGGCAAAGACATAAAGATAGAATATTAGATTAGTGATTTTCAGAGGCCGGAGGTAGAAAGAATGGGGAAGTGGTAGCTAATAGGTATGGGGTTTATTGGGGGTGGTGAAAAAATGTTCTAAAACTAGATAGTTGTGACTGTAGCACGGCTCTATAAATCTACTAAGAACCACTAAGTTGTACAATTTAAAAGGGTGAATTTTATGGTAAGTGAGTTATATTTCAGTAAGCTGTTATAAAACATTTGCATTCATACACAGTTGTAAAGAGTGTCACTCGAGCACATAAATCATCAAGGAAAGAAATAATTTGCTCACATGCATTTAAGAAGACGAGGTACTCAAGAAAACCTAGTCAGACAGATCCCCATGCATTTGCTGAATCTCTAAGATCCAGGCCATTCGTACTCAAAAGTGACTTTGAGATAGCCTCTGGTTTAGGGCAGGTGGCACTGGCAAAACAAGCATGTTTTCCATGAAAGGTGTGCAAAAGCCTTAGTCCGGCTTTCAGAGCCTTAGGTCAATCTAATGCAAGCTTACCTGCCAGCTTCCCTGTCCAGTATTCTTTGTTTAGGACTGTATTACTCAGCCTTTTCCCAAAATCCATCTCATTCTTTACCATACGCTTGTGCTTTTGTGGTCCCTAAAATGTCCCCACTACCTTATACCTGTATAAATTGATTGTATTTTTGGGGGGCCCTTCTTAAATATCATATTCTCTATGGAGCCAGTGCTCATTTTCTCCAATTAAATGAAACTCTCCTTTTGCTGCCCTGCCTAGTTTACTCTGGCTTGTGTTAGATATCTGAGTTTATATTGTTTTCTCTCCTTCTAGGACCATCTCAGTGAGATCAGAGACTATAAATCTCTCTAGTCTATGACATTTGAAACATTTAAACTTGCTAGTGGTTGGGATTCACATAGCTGTTGATTGGGTTGGACTAGCTGCATATTTCACAGTTTTTCAGCTTCATTTGCACGTGTAAAAATAAAACATTACATTTGATGAGTTGTAAAAAATCAGACATTTAATCTATTAAACTGTCCCCTCATATTGAATGTTCTAACACAGCAACATCATATATATTTATATTGTGATTTTTATCTTGAAAGCAAAATGAAAGATGAAATGTTTCCAAGTATAGTAACATTCAATTAATTCAGTGTCATAATGAAAGAGAATTTTCCAGATGATAAAAGATTACCTCTTCAAGTTCCAGAAAGTTAAATGATTTTTATATATTTAGGAATGGAAATTTTACTAAATTACACTGTACATATTAGTAGGTGCAATATAATTACTTAATTGAAACATTTTGACCTTAAGTTGCACTTTTTTTTGAGGAATCATCCTCAAAATCATGATGTTATATTGAGCATAGAACCTTAATTAGTACTTATCATCTAAGTTGACCAGCAAACAATAATGTTCATTTGAATTAAAAACTCAGCCAACTCCAGGGAGCAGCATGTTCATGGTCTATATGTCCCTAAATCCCATTTGCCATATATTTCTTCTTCATAGAAAGTCATGTCGCTGAGAATAGAAACTGTGTCTTCCATGTCTTTGTGTCAATTTTATTGTGTATCCATGTGTGCAGAATTCCAGTTATTTCTGACTTTCCTTTATAAAAAGAAATAGATTACCCATTAAAAAGGAAATCTTGCTTTTCAAAAGGTTCAATAAGAGTAGTTTTTTTAAAAAAACAAAACAAAAAAAAACCTTAAATAAAATTCCAGCTGGTTAAACTAAAGCCATTGAAGAGAAGCTTAATTGAGAAATATTTTTGGCTCTGATCTCACTATCTTTTCATTTGATTGTAAATTGGATACAATTTTATTCACTTCAAGCTCTTGTCTTGCGTATTTTATTCCACTGAGACCAGTAAATAAGTGTTAATAGCCATGTTGAGCTCAGTTAAACTACTTTCTTCACTGAAATTACCCATTTTTGTTGTATTATTGCCAGTGAGTCTTTTGCTTGTTGACATTTTTTTTGAATGATGGTGCAAGAAATGTTGATGTCTTCATATATTGTTTTGACCCTTCACTAATCCTCTTTATCTGTCATTTCTTTTATCTGAAATATCTTCTTCTCTCCCTATGCTTTTATTATCCATCTATCAAAGTGTGCCCTTCTTTTCTCCTATAAAATGATGCTAACATGTATCCTTCAGGAATATTTCTAGAGGACATTAAATCTTATTTTTAAGAGTAATATAAGTCGAGAGGACACTGAGTTTCCATGATGCAAAGTTTTATCTTTTTTTGCCACAGTGTTGTGTTATATTTTTAATTTTTAATTTTTTTTTTTGAGAAAGAGGACAAAATTGATGAAGTGTAGAAAAGGGCAGAAGCAATGAAGAACTGATTGTTGAAAAAAATGCCTTTTCTATGGTCTTCTTGATGATTTGTGCTTTGTTAATAAAAATCATTTACCAGGTAAAACAACTATCAAGTAATGTCAACAATATAGACCTGATCCTCATGCTCACATTCTTTTCCCTACAATTCCTAATAATACTTCTCCCTACGTGTATGACCTTGGAGTCATACTCAAAACTCAGGTCCTTGGAGTCCTACTCAAAATATTCCTCAATTAAGCTTCTCTTCAATGGCTTTAGTTTAACCAGCTGGAATTCTATTTGGAGTTGCTTTTTTTCTTTAACTTTTTGAAATAGTTTTTTTTTTTTCAAAATTTGCTCCTATCTTGTCTCTACTCATATGAAATAGTCGCATACTGATATGTGACTCAGTCATGTACTATGTGGCAAAAAATGTTGAGAGACATTATGAACATGTTGGAGATACTTCCAGTAGGCTGAATTAGAAGGGAACACAGTACAGGAGTGGGCCAGGGTAGGGAAGGGATACTCCTAGACCTATTGAGCTGGAGTTTTCTTTGGGGCACTCAAATAAAAATGCCAAAATACAGATGTATATACAAACGTTGGCTCATAACAAGAGATATTAGCAGACATCCAATAACAGCTAACATTTATTGAGTATATACACTTTATCACTATATGATGCTTTTCTATTTCTAGCTAAGAATTATAAGCATAAAGATGGTTGCTAATTGACATTATTGCAATGAATATGATCACCAAAATAGAGAACAAAGAGAAATTCAGACAGAAATTCACACCCATTTATGTAAAGTCCTAGGGAATACCCACCCAATCTACTAATTCTTCCTGTAGTATTTAAGGTTCACTTTCTATTCTCACAGTTCACGGGCATCCATGTCTGTACTCCGGCACCAACTATCTTGGCAGCTTCTCCTTATCCTAACAAGTCCAGGAGTTGTATCTCCAAACCTGCCTTCTGAGAACATAAATGGATTTGAATTTTCACTTCGAGTCATGCGCACGCGCACACACACAAGCTTACACATCTCCTGGTTGTAAGCTTTAAGACTACGGATTATTACAAGAACTTTCTCCCTGATACTTTCTATTATATACTTCTCTAGCCACGCAGACACAATTAATGTGACCAAGCTTCACATCTGTTTCTACACTACTTCATTTTTTTTTCCTGAGGTGCTTCCTCCTGCATTTGTCTCCCTATGCAACAAAATTCCTCTAGCCGCTCCTGCAAAATATACTTATCTTCTTCAGATAGCCTTTTTATATAAATGCCCTACTTAACCCGCTTCCATCTCACTCCCATTATAAATCACCATGATTGATCAGAATGCATATATCAGTCTGTACAGATGATGCTAGAAGCAAATGTTTATCTGTTTCTCTAATTTTGTTTATTAATGATCAGAGAATGGGGTACTCTAGCTCATCACAGGCTCAAGTAACTAGAGATGAGTCATATATATTGTGCATGAATAGACAATTGTCTCATAATAAAATTCAGTAATAGCCTCAAACCTAAACTATACTAAAAATACTTTAATCTTCCTTTAATGATTCTGAAAACACTTTAGGGTTTTGCAGAGTCTCAAGGTTATCATTTTCATTGTTCTATATGTGTAGGGAAGTAATAAAGATTCCAGTTCATAGGTTATCAGATTGATCAGCTTTCACTGCAATTCTTTTGGCTTAAATCCCATCCCCATTATATTGTAAGATTAAGAGCCAGAATCATATCTTCTATTTATTTTGCATTTAACAGGGGACTTTATAAAATTTCATATTTTTATTGTCTGGATTAGAGATTAAAGTGCACAGAAAGACCCTTAGTTAATGACCCTATATTTTCCCTTTACAATGCAGGGTAGGCAGAAGTAGTTTTACAGTTGTGAGTACACAAAACAGTTTATTCTTATACTATTATTTATTAATTTTTGTGTTACTTTCCTACGAATAACTGTAAACCTAATTTCCCCCTACCCTGTATATGTCAGGATTTACCACTGAATTTTTCCATTCCACAAATAAAGGAAAATACAAGCAGCAGCCACTTTATCCTTTGTTACTAACAGTGATTCAGACTCCTTTGACTAAACCTCTATCATATAGCACACTGTAGGAGCCAGCACTTTTCACTAATACCCAATATTTAATTCTGATGCTCTAATCTCTGGGTCTCTCTTCCTCTTTCATGATGATCCTAAAATCACCTGTTTGATGTGACACTGTCACAGATTGAATGAGCTGGAACAATGAACCAACATATGGAGGATACTTGCCTTCTGGAGGCCCTCAGACCTACAGCAGGCAATGTGTGCAAGTGATTAGAACGTCCTGTAAAAAGCCAAATAGACTTGAGGGTTGTTGTTTACCACTGTAGAACTTGGCATAACCTGACATAGTCCTTACTGTATAAATAGCTTATTTCTTTCTTTCCGTAAACAGAACATTCTTTGAATCATTTATTTACCCTCAATATTTTGCCAAGATAGTTTTTAGTAGGCTGTCAAATAGTATTCATAGAATTAATAAATAAAAACATAAGTAATCTTTATTTCCATAAAAAATATGATCATACTCTTGTCACTTGACCATTCATTTTACTCCCATCATTTCATGAGAGGGGTTAGCCTGAAGAATGTGCAATCCTGTGACACTTTCATCAGCCTGAAGTTTCTTAAAGCTGCCAAGTAATCATAAACTGCCTTTAGATAAGAGACTTGCCAAAACGGAAGTGTCTCCTCAGTCCCGTTTTGGCACACCTTGTATCCCTTCTTTTTTCCTGAGCTAGTTTTCTTCTGCTTTTTAAAGCTGTTGTGTGTACTGTTGTTAGGTTATTTCCCTCCAAGATTAGCTTCACAGTGGGAGACCATTTTCTCAGCTCCTCTGCCATCTTGATTCATTAAACAAGCCTGCTGGAATGTCTCAGGGGAAATCTATACGATAACTCTATGTGGAAATAGACTGCGAGTGATGGATTTAACGAATGTGATGAAGTTAACAGATATCCCTGACGTTTCCAAAGCTCTCATGTACACTAGTTTATATTTCTTAATTTTCTTATTACATGATTCAAAGAAGACTTCCTGAACTCCTTCTGAAATCTGATATAAGCAGTTTAAAGTGGAGACAAGGTAGATTTGGGATGATCATTTCCCATCTCCTACCTGGCTAGGAGCACATTATATTAGGAAGCCACCAGGCTAAGGTCAATGAATTGGACCAGCACTTAACTGTTTCAAGTTATATGACTAATGAATGATTCTCTCTCAGCTCAACAAGCCAGAAGTTCTTGGAAAATTAGGCAATACTTAATCATGATAAGTAGGCAAAAATAGGTAACACCATGTACTGGAAATGATATAGGCATGGCAGTCTGACATACCTAGATTTATATTTCAAATCTATTGTTTTGTTATTGTGCATGACAGTGAAAAATCAGCTTATACAGTTAAGAATCTTTCTTTTTGAAATTGTTTACTTTGCACACACATAACACATAATTTCAGTTGAACATGTCATGTATATGTGTATGGTATATCTTTCCAGTTATTTCAGTATTTTCATTTTTCTCTTAATGGTTTTATAGTTTTTGTTGTATTTTGTTAAATTTATTCCAAGTATTTTATATTATTGATGCAATTATAAATGCTATTTTAAAAATTTTGTTGGACTAAATATTTCAGTTAAAAGGCAGATATTATCAGACTAACTCAAAAAGTAAGACCAACTACATTCTGTCTATAGTAAATCTATTTTAAATGCTAAAACACAAGTTGAAGATAAAAGGATAAAAACAAGTGTCTATAGCCAAGATAAGAATATTGAAGAGGCAAACATTAATATTAGACAGACTAAAAAGAGGAGAATCTTTTTAATAAATGGTGTTGAAGTAACTGGATATCTTTATGAGGAAAAAATAACATCAATCCTTACCTCATACCATAAACAAATTATCTGAAAATAGAATTAAACATAAAACTAATATTTGTTGTCCTTGGACAAGTAGCTAAGTTGGTTAGAGCACTGTCCAATACACCAAGGTTGCAGGTTTTATCTGTCAGGACACATACAAGAATCAACCAACAAATGCATAAATAAGTGTAACAGCAAGTCCATGTTTCTCTCTCTCTCTAAAATCAATCAACCAAAATTAAATAAATAAATAAATACTAAAACTAACCTTTCTAGAAGAAATTACAGTGTCCAATCTGTGAATGAATTCTACTATAAGCAGATTATTTCAATAAAACCCAAAATATCATTAACCAAAAACTTGGTAAATTTAACTTCATCAAAATTTTTAAAATTTTGCTCTTTAAATATCATGGTTAAGAAATTGAAAGGCAAGCCAAAGAATAGAAAAATGAATCAATGCACATATTGGTTCATTTATATAATGATAATGATATGTAAAACAAATAAATATGTATATTTATAGTTATATCTATATAAACATATAAATTCATTTTATGTCCATTTGTAAATGTATGTAAGCATTTATGTAGTTATATAAATATTAATATATATACTAATAGACTGGTATCCAAAATATATAATGAGTTCTTTCAACTCAATAAGAAAATAAAAATTAACTATAGGTAAAAATATTTGAACAGACAGTTCACAAGATATTCAAATGGCCAATAAGCACAAAAAAATGTTCAACCTCATTAGTGATAAGAGAAATGCAAATTTAAACCACAATGAAAGACCACAGTCAACCTAATAAAATGGATAAAACAAAAAAGAGTGATAATACTAAGTGTTAGTAAAGATAGGGAGAAACTAGAATACTCATACAACTTTGGTAGAAATGCAAAATAATAAACTATTTTTTTAAAGTTTCTTATAAAGAAACTGGCAATTTCTTATAAAGTTAAATGTTCACTAACTATATGACCCAGAAAATCTACTCCTGGATATTTACTGAAGAGAAATAAAAACATGTCTGCTCAAATAAAGTTATAAGCATATTCCTAGCAACTTTTTTATAATAGCCAAAACCCAGAAACTAAATAAATGTCATTAAACTAAGGGATTGATAAACAAAATATGATATATGTATACAACAGAATAACAGTCAAAAGAAAAATGAACTCCTAATACATAAAACAGGATGGATAAATGAATCTTTTAAAAGAAAAAAATATTCCTATGTGGAAAATTTCATGATTCCAGATTTCATGACCCATTTTTTATGAAAGTATAGAAAATACAAAAATAATCTATCTTGATATAAAATAAGTCTGCAGTTTTCTGGGACCAGAGATTGAGGAAAAGTGATGGAAAAATATCCTATATCTTGACTGTAGGAGTTGATACACAGTGCATGAATTTGTGAAAACTCATCAAAATGTTCAGGTTAGATCTATGCATTTTATTATACTATATAAATTGTACCTCTATCAATTACATGCATAAATAAAAATACATCTTACAGATCAACATATAGAAATATATCTTATTATATATCTCTCAAAATCAAGAATAAAAATGAAGTTGTACTCATTTTTCCTAGTATTGAGCTAGCAAAAATAATTTCACCAAAAATTCACAATTTGGGGTCTGCTAGTCCATAGGATTTATTTCCTAAAGGAAGAATGCCTCTGCCAGGGGGCACAGCCATGGTTTTATTAAAACTAGAAGTTGACACTGCCACCAAGTCAGCTTGGTCTCCTCAGGCCCATGAATCAACCGGCAAAGGAGGGAGTTATCTTTCACCTGTAATGATTGATCTTAGGTTCCAATGGGACAAAATGAGTTGCTGTTCCACAATGGAATATGAATGAATATTGGAATACAGGCAATACCCCAATAAACATATTAATAATTCCATGTCCTATGACAAAAGTTAATGTAAAACTACAATCTAATGAAAGTTGGACTATGACTGGCTCATACCACTTTGGAATTAAGTTTTGGGACATTTTATCAGACAAAGAACCAAAGAATCAGCAGAGGTGCTTGCTGAGACAAAAAGAAGTAAAAAATAGTGGAAGAAGACAGCTTTAAATACCAACTATGACATGTGATCAGTGATAGAAATAAGAACTGTAATTGTTATTAATGCCTCCTTTATTTTGATATTTATAAATGCAGATATATTCATTATCTTCCCTTTTTCCATTTCCCTTAAGATATGTTAAGAATAGTTAACCTTAGATCTCAGTAATTGAATGCAAGCATGCTCAGCTAGAAGAGGAATGAACATCCCCCAAATATAGAGGGACTTTATATATTACTAGAGGCCTGGTGAGGGGGGGTGTCCCTCAACCCGCCTGCACCCTCTCCAACTAGGATCCCTCTCAAAATTCGGGACGACTGGCTCCTAACCACTTGTGCCTGCCAGCCTGATCACCCCCTAACCATTCCCCTGCCGGCCTGATTGACGCCTAACTGCTCCCCTGCTGGCCTGATCGCCCCAACTGCCCTCCCCTACCGGCCCAATTGCCCCCAACTGCCCTCCCCTGCAGGCCTGATTGGTCCCAACTTCCCTCCCTTGCTGGCCTGATCATCCCCAACTGCCCTCTCCTGCTGGCCCAATTGTCCCCCACTGCCCTCCCCTGCCATACCTGCCTCCTCTGCTGGGACCCACCTCTTCTGTGTGAGGCAGCGGAGACTGGGCCTGGCCTCCTCTGCGCTGCACAGACCACAGGATCCCCAGGCCTCACTGCGCGAGCGGCAGTTGGGCCCCTCTTCCACTGTGCACATGGCAGCCATGTTATGATGATGTCCCGCCAGGATGTCACGCCAGGGCGTGAAGCCACCTAGGCTTTTATTATATAGGATTTTATACAAAGACTAGTAAGGAAGTTAAGTATGAATAAAAGAGGTGCATCTGGATGCCATAATGACAAGGAGTGGACAGTGGTGGCTTTGTGCTATATCAATTTACTGAGCTGGAACTAAGGTTTCAGACTTTTCTTCCTTGTCTATTTCTGGGTTAGGATTGGCCACTTACTTGCATTAAAAAAAATGTACACAAGGATTGACTTTTACCTGGTATAATCTTTACAAGATTTGGAAAGGAGAAGTGAAGAAACAATAATTTTTCTGTTCTGAGGGCTAGTGCAGAACTCTAGGCATTATGGCCACTCATGCACAACTTTCATTTGTCTACTGGCTCATTTATTGATGAGGACAGCACCCACAACACTTCAATCTCTCCAGATCTTCTCCCTTAGCTTTTCCAAGTCCTGGTCCAGACACGTGTCACACTGTGTTACAAGACACTGGCTTCTTCTGTACGTCACCAGCATCACTGAGGCTGGAAATGAAGAGAGGCAGATGTGGCTTCCAGTTTGTCATCATGGACTCTTGTTTCTCTTTGTTTCCTCCACTTCACATCTAGCTTTCCTTTCTAACTGCCAACCAGCTGACCTAAAGCTTCCCTCTCCATCTAGGAACCTGCTATTAATAGTGTGAAAATTTTATTAATTTTATTGTAAAAGCACCTTTTTACAGCCAGGAAGTGATATCACAACTCTGATGTCATTTGAAAAGTTAGTGTGCATTTTATGTTTTGTGATATAACCTTTCAGTAAAAAACACATTTTTAGGGAAACGTTAGAGGAGAGAGAGAAAGTGGGAGAGTACTTGACATCATCCTCTGAAAGTGGGACAAGTGGTAGGACAAGTGATGAGTGTCACTGGGGAGGAGTGGCCACAGTGATATGAATAAAACACAGAAATCAAATCACTGGATGCTGTCTAAGTTGGTATTGAATTTGTCATGTTTATATTCCTAATGATATTTAACCATACATGACTCAATGACCATTTGAGAAGATGCACTTGAGAAATATAATTTAGAGCAAAGTACAGAGAAAAATATGTTTTTCCTTAGAAACTCATATAACGTATTTCCTTAAAAATGAAAATTATATAATCAAACAAATTTCCATTCCTTTTACTCTGCCACTTGGAAGCTCTAAGTCACTTTTTAAAATTTATTTTTAGAAACATTTTTCTCCCTGTTCTATATTTTCCTGGTCTTTTAATAGGCAATTAATTATGTTTTTCTAATTTATGATATTCTAGAGGCCCTGTGCACAAAATTTGTGCACATGGGGAGGGGTCCCTCAGCCTTGCCTGTGCTTTTTCGCAGTCCAGGAGCCCTCGAGAGATGTCCAACTGAAGGCTTAAGCTCGCTTTCTGGGCCTAAGCCTGCAGTAGGACATCCTTAGAGCTGACGCAGAGGCGGGAGAGGCTCCCACCACTGCCACTGCACTCGCCAGTTGTGAGTCCGGCTTCTGGCTGAGCGGTGCTCCCCCTGTGGGAGTGCACTGACCACCAGGGGGCAGCTTCTGCGTTGAACCTCTGCTCCCTAGTGGTCATTGTGCATCATAGTGACTGGTTGTTCCATGGTTCGGTCGATTTGCATATTAGCCTTTTATTATATACGATAGTCTTATAAGCTACTAGAAATATTTATTTTAAAAAATTGAAAAGGAAAGAAATTAATTCATGAATAAATGAATGAAAAGCAAATAAATTTAATAGACATTTTCCCAATTGAATATTCTATACATGATTGGATTTATAGTTATTAATATTAAATATATATCTTCTCACTTCATTCATGATTAATAAAGGATGTTATCATTTAAGACCACTTTATCTAATCTATTTCACTTAGAACAATACATTCTGAAGCCAGGATTAAAAGTTACATTCAATGATATGTATATGTTTAATACTTAACCTTTTCCTATGTCAACAGTCCGTGTGTTTTTTTTCCCCATAGGAACATAATAGAATTACTTCAACTAATAAATTATTTTCACAAAGGGCAATTGTAAGCACTAACAATTTATGGCTCTATAACTGTTACCTAATTTGCATAAATTTTAATATATTTCAATTTTTAGACGTTTGAGTTTATTATATAGTACTAGGGGCCCAGTGCATGAATTCGTGCACCTTGAAAGGAACTGTGGGCCATGAGACTGCAGTGGGCCCAGGGGTAGGTCTCAACCCCGCCTCCACGCCCCCACCTGGCCTCTCCCGCACAGCCCCTGGTCCCCTGTCTTCCGGAAGCCCCACTCCTGCCACTGCCATTCCCATGCACTGATGGCACCAGACCGGCTCATACCTGCTGATGGCATGGAGCAATTGGGGACAGTGCCATCCGCAGGTGCAAGCGGCAGCTGCTGCCCCAATCACCCCTCAGGAGCAGGGGGAGGTAGAGAAGCCCTCAGGGGTGATTGGGGCTGGCAGCCGCCGCTCACATCTGCTGCCAGCACTGAGCGATTGAGGCGGGCGCCGGATACCGGCAGTGTGTACTGGTAGCGGGTGCAAGCAGGGCCAGCACCAGCAGCAGGTGTGAGTGCCCAATGGGATTGCAGCACGTGGGAGCAAAGAATTTTCTGTACCATCAAAGGCTTGCCCAATGACAACAACCAGCACCCCGTCTTGGTCTGGCACCCCTGCTCTCACCTGTTCCACGATCCTGCTGCGGCCAATGCCTGCCATGTTCCGCACTCTGCCACCTACTGCTGACACCTGCCATGGTGCATGCCCCCTGGTGGTCAGCACATGTCATTGCAACCGGTTATTTGGTTGTTCGGTTGTTCCACCATTTGGTCTATTTGCATATTAGGGTTTTATATATATAGATGGCTTAAGACAATGTCTGAAATTGAAGAAAACATTTATATGTACTTGAGTCTTATACTTAATTTTAGTCCACATATCATGGCACTTGCCTTTTCCACTGTGGGAATATTCTCATGTTTTCCAAATCAGTATTACTCTCATGTTTTCCAAATCAGTATTACTTTAGCACGTAAGATCTAACAAGTGAGAGATCATATTCTTTCCTGATTCCACATGTCCTAGAGCCATTAGCATTCATGCTAAATGCCACTTAACTTAATAAGAAGTCCATTTTCATTGTCCATTTACTTCCCCTCTAAGTGCTTATTTTCTTTCCTAAACCTGCTGCAAGGCATGTGGGCAAACAGTAAATTGAAGATTTAAAAAGATTTTTACTTCATGTGCCTGGAACTGAATTGCTCTTTATTGGCATTCTAACAGTCAATGGGATCGAAGGCTGTGTCACAATCTTTGTCTTCTTTTCTCTTATCTTATCTTGGTAACTTCCATAATGTTCCCACCAAAGTGGCTTGTTCCGTAACCTGTTAATTTCAGTATCAACTTTTCAGTCCTTTTATTTTTTGAGGGATTATTTGGATTTTTTAAAAGAAGTTCGAAAGGAAATCATGGTGCCTTATTAATCTCAGGTAGATGCTATATTTAAGTGTTTGAATAGTTTTTTATGTTTAGATGATTGAAGTTCACAATAAGAAAGCACAAATTCTAAGAAATTATGTGGTTGTTGAAATGGAGCTGCCATTTTCTAAAGTATAACATCAATTTCTTGTATGAAATTTTATTCAAGATGTGTGAACTGTAAACCACAGAGAATGAGATATTGGCAAAGAAGATGCTACAGAAAGAACAACAACAAAAATCCTGTTGGATTCCTTAACCATGTAAGTTACTGGTGAACAATAAAGCACTATGGAGATTGCTTTAGAAACTGGGTCTTGACCTGACTTTTTGAAAAATAGCACAAAGTAAATTGAAAGCATAAATGGATACGTGTTTTTGAGAGAGACTGCATTCAGTATAATGAAGATGAAGGATTTTTTTTTATCAAAGAAAAACATTACAATTAATAATACAAATTCTAAAAAGGATGCAATATTCAATTTAGAATATATAGCATATATTCGTATCAGAGGCACATGTATAAAGGGTGTGTATCTCCTTACAACATTATTTGACTAAGATGTGGAAAATCAAGCCAGGAAAACCTACAGTTCACGCAGAGGTGCATGTTCTTGTCCTGCCAATCTGAGGACACGAAGGAGCTGTGGTGTGTCCGTGGCTGTTTGCAGACGTAGCTGTATAACCTCTTGGCCCCACACCGTTTCTTACTCTCCCCAGAGACTTTGCTTTCCTCTAGCTTCCTCACTTCATTCAGCTTTTTTCCCTGATGCTGGCCCTCCCCTATGGGCCCTTTCACCACGACTGGCTCCAGATTTATGGACATTTTCTTCCAGCGCCAGCCTGAGACTGCTGAGCTAGCACAACGCACATCTCGGGGGCAGGACTCCCTGGCCCTCAATCTCAGGCCTTAAGATTCAGCACTGCCTGCCACAAGGGCCGACTAGTGCATCATTTATTATTGTTTTGGCCGTGGTTGTGCTTACTGTTTTCCAAAGTTTCAAAAGCCCAACTGAAAACAGCACCTGACCTTGGGTGTTGCCATCACCAGGTGCTCTTAGGACCCGGTGCTTCAGTAACAGAAAAAGAGCAGCCTGGAGACTTCAGCATGGGCGGGAACTAGGTTCACAGGAAAACACAAATTAAAGCGAAGAGTTTCAGTCAGCACACAAAATTTAGACAATTTACAAACTGATAATATTCTGATCCACATGAATATCGTTAAACCTAAAATATTGAGTAATAAGACTCACAAAATTGCCTGGTACACATGGCATTTATAAAGCGTGCTCGCACCACTTAAACCTTTTTGGATGGCTCAGTGTTGTGCGCAGAGCACGGTTGTGGTTTTTTGGTTGGTGTGTTTGTTTTAATCAGAGAGATCGCAGAAGAGTGGGTTTGCCTTAGGACTCTGCCACTTAAGCCAGCTTGATTAAGTCGCTTAAACACCCTCAGCTATAGTTTCTACATCACAAACTAAAATAAGATCTACCTTGCAGACTCACTTTAAGTATTTAAGCTGACATTAATAAATTAGCATACTCGAGGCACTATTATAAAACTAAAATTAACATACATGTAAGTATGCATATATGCAATTCTTATAATCACTCTGATTATATATATATGTGTGTATGTAGTATAAATATTATAATTTGTAATATTAAAGAAATATTTTAAATACAACAATGGACTTTGCCCATGAAGCCACAGTCTCTGACATGCTGACACTTGGACTTACTTCCTCTGTGTCCTCTCAGCTCCTGATAAGTTCCTCCACAGGCCCTTTGCCGAAGAAGCTGAACGCCTCTCTGGTCCCTCAATTTCTATGAAGGAAGAGAGGGAAATCTCCACACTCTTTAATGCACCCTGTGAAGACTAAATAGGTTTCAGAATATGTACTATCCCTTCCAGTCTGTTTTTATTTGTCATAAAGTGGTATCATTATTATTGATATCACAGAGAGATAAACACCAGTGTGAGAGGAAAACAGCTTGGTTGCTTCCCATAGCCGCCTGAACCTGCAACCTAGGCATGGGCCCTGATTGGAATTGAACCCACAACCTTTTTTGTGCATGAGACGTTGCTCTAACAAACTGAGCCACTGGCTGAGCATGACTCTAACTCTATAACTCTTAACATAAGAGAGGTTCCTCTCCTTCTTTCACCTTTCTCAATTACTGAATCAGAGCCTCAAGATTTTTAATATAAAAAGTGTCAGAACTTCATACCTTACCTTATTTATTCTTTGTAACAATCCTGAAATGGGTTGTATCAGCCTCACTTGAGAGATATGGAAACAAGCCTAAAAAAAGTTAAATAACTTGTCTCAGGTCAAATAATTACTAGGTAGCACAGCTAGAAGCTGAAGTGAGGTCCACCCAGGACCATAAAATAATTCCAAAAATATCATTTCCCCAAGAAATATCATAGAAAGGTTGATTACTTTCCAGAGAAGTCAAAAAGTGGGAAAGGAGCTGTGTAATGTTGACATTCACAAATGGAGAACAAATACATTAAAACACACACACACACACACACACACACACAAAAAAACAAAGAGCATGGGCACAGAAACAACTGGAAATGTTTGAGCTGTAAATGAAGACTAGCAAACCATTAGGTTTAGTTTCTTTTGTCTAACATGAGGGAGAGAATTAAAGATACGTTTGGGAAAGGAGGCTGGGGACAACCTGGAGGCCTTGATTATCAGGATGAGGAGTTTGGGCTTCACTCCTGCCACCTGCCAGGCGTCATCACTGAATCTGCCATTTCCTGGTTGGATGGTTTCTAACAAAATACTTCAGCCTTCGTGAACTTCAAGTCCTTTGCCAGTCAAATGGGGGAAATGCTATAGGGTTGTTATGAGGAACAAATACATCAATCTATGTAAAGCACTTAGAACCCTGCCTAGCACATAAAATGTGCTCTGAATACTTGCTATTGCTGTTGTTATTCTAATAGCAAGGGCTGGGTGTTTGGAAAAGATGCTAGCCAGAATACCTTAATTCTTAAATGAAACCTGAAAATGCAGTGCAGCGTCTGGATACCAGATACAAAGCTAGGGCAAATGAGAAAAAAAAAAAACATCAATCTTCAGACAAAATTTCTAATACCAATACCTAACCTTCCTTAAGAAAGTATTGGCAAAATGTCAGTTAAAGATAAAGGGCACAAAAATAATAAAATCTAGTATTTATTTAATACTTACTAGAAACCAGGCACTGTTCTTAGCATTTATTATATTATCGACTTCTAATAATATGAGTCAAGTACTACTTTAACCAACTCAGTTTACTGATGTTAAGCAGAGTGTTTGAGTAACTTGTCCAAGGTCATACGCTAGTTGTAGGGGAGCCGAGATCCAAGCACAGGCATGAGGCTGCGGAGCCTGCTTATTTAACCACTATGCCCACCAAGAGAGTTATCTTCTAATGAAGTAAAATTAAATTCCATCCTCTTCCCAGAAGACCACATTTATTGGGTGGTTAGTCTTTCCTTTAACCATCTTCCTTTGGGATTACTGAGTTGGAACTTCTGTTTCTATGAGCTTTACTGGTGGGACCCTCAGTTTCTTTCCTCATTTCCTAGTCCTTCTTCCTGGGCTGTGTGTGACACTAGCTAGAGTGAGAGACCTAGGGGAGAGCGAAGGCTAAATCTGAATGAAAATCTACATACCAAAGGAGTTATCATCTTTATTCTAAAGCCTGTTAGGTTGAATATATATATATATATATATATATATATATATATATATATATATATATATATTAGAGGCCCAGTGCACAAAAGTTGTGCATGGGGGAGGGGGGATCCCTCAGCCTGGCCTACACCCATAGGGATCAGGCCTAAACCAGCAGTTGGACATCCCTCTTGCAATCTAGGACCACTGGCTCCTAACCACTCACCTGCCTGCCTGCCTAATGCCCCCAGCTGCCCTCCCCTGCCAGCCTGGTCACCCCCAGCAGCCATCCCCTGCCAGCCTGGTCGCCCCCAACTGCCTCTGCCTCGGCCACCACCACCATGGCTTTGTCTGGAAGGAAGTTGGGCATCCAGAAAATGGCCATCGACCCACCTAATTATCCTTTTATTAGTATATAAATATATACTAATAAATACACATACATATGTGTGTGTATATTCAATATTATATATATTCATCAAAATATTCATATTATAATTTAGTATATAATATATGTGCATATTACTCATTGCTGAAAAAAAATTATTCTGAAATCAACACCATTCCATTTATAATACATATTATGTTTTCAATATTGTTCAAAAACAAATTCTGGGCATCAGTCACAGACTTCACTTGGCATTTAGTTCCCTCTTTTTAATTGACATTTCTAATGGTTCAACCCATCAGCCTTTTGGCCATTGCACACCCACTCCTGCCATCTTATTCTATAGGCATAAAACTACAATAAAACCCGCTGACATGAAACACAGGGGGGATAATGGCCTCAGCTTGAGCAAACAACCATGAGCAAGATGCCTTTCAAAAGTGCAAAGAAAAAAGCAGAAGAGCAGAGAATATGCCAATTTGGAATGAGATAACATGGTGACTACATCACATAAAGGGGCTATAGCACAGAAATAGTAACAGAATATTGTAATCACAACCTCTGCCCATTGATTTATGGATCCAGGGCTCCAGGGGCCCCACAGACCTAGCATCCCAAAGGCATAATGCAGTACCACCTAATCAATTCATGGGTGACCCCACAGCATTAGTCAATGGAGGTTAGTGGTCATTTCCAATTCACTGTAAAAGAAGAGCTTTTAAGGAAGCCCTTAATCAAATGTACTAGTAATTTGTCTGGAGGGTGATGGAGGGTCCATTTAGCCATGGCTATGTGAAGTCATGTAAAGAAACCTAAGTAGGGCTGGCCTTAGGGCATCTTATTTACCATATCAAATTTAGTTTGATTTTATGCTTTATTCAAAATGGCATCTGAGCAATTTATTTTCTTTGTTTGCCAAACCTGACTCTGGCCCATTGCAATGTCCAAGAGGTCCCGTGGTTTGTCTCTTCACACTCTATCTCCTAGTTAAAAAGAGAAGCACAATTATTCTCACTCACAACAAGTATCATTTTTTTCTGAGTCATTGTTTGCGATAAAAATAAATTTGAAAAATATACAGAATCACAGAAAAAAATCAAAATTCAGCAATAACTGCTATTCATATTTGGATGTATGGTCCTCCAGCTAACTTCTTTGCCTTTGTGCTCATTGATAATATCCTGAGCTTTCTTCGTCTGTGCTATTTTTACTCTTGAGCCTTCTCTTAGTCAGAGAAAACCACATGGCCTTGAGGACAATTGGGGTTCTGATAGCTGGGAGGCAGAGATATGATAGATTAGCAAACTTTAGTCAGCCTGACCTATAAAACAGGCAGTTAAGGTGAAAGCAGAAGAGCCTGAGAGGAGCCAGTCACAGAGTGTGTGACACGATAATAGATTGAGGAGAGGAGATCTGAGCCGTTCACCACTCAGGAGACAGGGTTACCTAGGATGGGGCCCCCATGAGTTGGGACAAGCCAGGCATGAGGTAGGGTGGTGAGCATAGAACCAGACTGGAGGGACTGTGTGCAGGGCCGTCACGTGAGGATCAAGGGGCTACAGAGAGCCATTCTGCCCCAGCGCCTCTGAGAAGCTGATCCAGGTACGCAAGCCTCCGGAGCCATCGTCACCTTTGTCATCTGTGCTGAGGAGACCTGTTGCCAATCTTGTAACACTTGAGAGAGGCCCTTCCAGTCACAGTAGAAATACAAAGCAGGCTAGCTAGCCAACAGTGTCCCCAAAAGGAAACATGGAAAGCCTGCATTTTCATTTTCTAAAAATGGACGAAGAATTTTCATTTTCATATTTAGATGTACTTTTTATTAGTCTACCTAGATGTCCTTGTTGTTACTCTAAGGAGACTTTAATCTCTTTTGAGTTCCTCAGAAAAAAAGAAATTCTAAGGAGTCCCTTTATATCAAGAAATATATGTATGTTCCTCATTTAAGCCTAAGATCACTCAATTATGACTTTAATTAACATGAGAAAGATGACTCAGAGCTTCACAGCTTTCTGCCACCCTGATCATACTGTACCCAAGCATATTATTCTCAGAGCTGCAGAAAAGATTTTGAATGTGTTTGACATAGAGCAACAAACTCCGGGCTGACAGGTGTACAGTAAAAGATATGTATGGGTGCATATGGAGAGAGTCAATGGCATTATTTGTTCGGGCCCAACCCCCGTTGGGGACAGTCAGTTCAGTTCTCCTTCTAGCTCAGCCACACAGTGCTTCCTGTGAAGGAAGAGCTTCCTCCACCCTGATCCTCAATGCTGTGGCAATCACACCCATCTGATCCAATACCTGACCCTGTAGGATGCCCATGGGAGTCGGGGGGCGGGCTTATTGCTACTCTGCTACTTCCCAGAGGGCTGGGCTAACAGCAGGTTGCTATCTAACCATGAGAGAGCTTGCCTCTGGGGAGGTAAGCAACTTTATTCTAGTTTTCAAAAAGGAGAGCCGGGTGTTGTTTTTTTGATTTGTACTGGGAAACAAATGCTATTATTTCTGCACGATCGATGACAGAGTAATAGCACCAGACTCATCCATAGCCTACAGAGCATTAGAGTTTGAATTCAGAAGTTCCCAATGTCTTCTTTCCAGTGGACATATTAGGACCTCTTGCCAGTTAGATCCATGGTCAACAACCTTTCTTTCCTTCTTTCACATCCAGTTCCTCTTTGTAACCCTTCCAATGTGGTGGCTGCTTTATGAATTTCCACTGACCACATAGAGTGTGGCCCTGGACATGCTGCTCTCTTTCTGGGACTTATTGACATCAGTGAGGGAAGGATTGGACTAGGTCACTTCTAAGTTATCTTCAAGCTCCAAAACCTTCTAAGGTTATGCCATCCACATTTTACCTGTTTTTCTGCCCAAGCTGCCATCTTCCTTGCAAGAGTGAGGAGGTTACTCTTAAAGGGTCCATGAGCCCCCAAACCTGAAGCTTCATCTATAATATTTACAGTCGAAGGAAGAATTAACCAACTGAAGGAGGGGAGCAGTGCAGAACAGGGAAGTCTAAGAGCCAATGATGACCGTGTAAGATATGCCAGAACGGAGGGGGTTGGGGCTCTGGTTCCTGTGATCAGTCCGGTTATAAAAGGAGGGCCGTGGGCCCGAGATGCTTCCACAGGCTCACTCTGCCTTGGACAACATAACCACCTCTTTGTGCACCCCTTCTCTTCTCCAAGTCAGTTTCTGACACTGATTTCACTTTCCCGTGCCACGAAAGAGGTCAGGCTGCACTACTCAATGGAAAAGCATATTTTATGTTCTTTCTTAATTAGTGTACATTCTGATTTAACACTGTGGCAGGCTGAATAATGGCCCCCCAAAATATCTGGGCCTGATCCCTAGAACCTGTGAATGTTACCTTATATGAAGAGTGCTTTGCAGATGAGAGTAAGCTAAGGACATTGTGATGTGGAGATTATCTTTCATTATCCAGGTGAGACCTAACTGTAATCACAGGTGTACTTAGAGAGGGAGGCAATGTGATGACGGAAGCAAGATGCTGTGCTGCTGGCTTCAAAGATGGAGGCAAAGGCCCTGAGGGAGGTAAATGCCCACAGCAGCCTCTGGAAGCTGGAGAGATGAGGAAGGATTCTCCCCTGGATCATCCAGAAAGGAGTCCAGCCAAAACCTTGACTTTGGCCCAGTGAAACTGATTTTGGACCTCTGGTTTCCAGAACTGTAAGAGAATACATTTGTGTTACTTTAGGCCACTAAATTTGTGGTAAGTTGTAATAGCAGCAATAAGAAGCTAATACAAACTCCCATGTATTATTAGTATTAATGGTTCCTTGCCTAAGATTGTAATTATTTTTAACTAGCCTAAAAAATAAAAATGTTGTTTCTGAACATGCACACCCTGAGCCATACATATGAAAACCTTCCAAGATACCCCTGCTCATCTCATGCAGTATCTCCAACTTTGATTCACACCCTCTTTGAGACTGCAATAGGACACAGTTTTCCCTACTACCATGCCTCTGAAAAAGATATCGGTTTGTTGATATTGCATGTAACTACAAGTAATCTAATAGGCTTTAACAACAATAAGCCAATAGAAAGTACCAAGTTTCCATATGGGTAACAGGTGCACCTATTCTTATTCTTACTCTTATTCTTATTATTCTTATTATTATTATTATTATTATTATTATTATTATTCAAATGCAGCTAATCTCCCTGGCTTTCTTATTGCAGGATGCCCTTATTAATCTTCTGTAGACATCAGTGCCACCCAGCCATATCTGGACCTGCTGTGAGACTGGTATTTCTCAAACTGTAATATGCATAGGAATCACCTGGGGATCTTATTAAAATTAAAATCCTGATTCCGAAGGTCTGAGGCGGAACCTGGAATTCTAAATTCTAATAAGCTCCCAAGTGATGGCCATGCTGCCGGTGTGCCGACCACACTGTAAGTAATAAGGTGCTGAAGAGCATCCTGCACATCGGGGCCTGAGGTAGATTCTAATTGGCACTACCAATACCCAAACCTCTGGAAATTCTGAAACCCTTCCAGAACCTACTTTGAAATACCCTCTGTAGCAAAGGTGCCCCAGCTCATCCTCCCTAGTCCTGGTGTAGGAAGTACTTCCTGTGTGCCTCTCTCCACATAACACCTCTAGGACCTGTCCTAGCCTTCTAAAGAGTCTTCCTTGTGGCACAGGCACTGACCTGGCAGGGATTTCTCATGCCCTTCCGACATGTCAGGACTTCACCATTTCCCTGGAACCTTAGCCTAAAATTTTCTTCTCTAGAACTGTTCATATGCATCCCTAGGTTAAGACTTGCTCAGCCCTTCACTAAAGGCTCTTTCTCTTGATCTGAGTTTACTGGTACAAGTGCCTACACTCGCTAGGGCCGTGGGTCTCACAAGCAGTCATGGGTCCACCATCACTCTGCAAGCTGGCTTGCCTTTGTAGGCTCCCTACAGTATCTCAGAGCCTATTTCATCTCTTCCTGTTTTAAAACTGCCACTCCCTATTACACCGCCTACTGATTTCAGTTTCTGGTCTGAGTAATGACTCTGGTCTTTGGTTAATTTACGGAGCGCAGACTGGCATGCCTTGCACCTCAGAAAGGCCCAAATTTTTCCTCCTTCTCCACCTGCTTTGGATTCTCCCATTCAGCGGCTCCCTTTGCCCTGTTATCAAAGGGCTTCCCAGCTCTCTGCTGCCCTCTCCCGGCGTCCTTTCGCACCGAGCTCACATCAACCCTGGGAGCATCAAAACCAATTAATTCCAGATCATCATAGACCCTGCCTGAATGATCCAAGAGCCCAAGGAAGTAGATCAGACCAGTAAGATGAACTGGGCATTTACTACCTTTATTGTTATTGTTAATAGGGATTTCAACAGAAATATTGAAGGAGAACACCCGTAACAGAAGTTCATTGCTAACGTTATGAAAAGCAAAAGAACAGAGCAGAGGAGGGAAACTTTGGAGAAAATTTAAAGGAGAAAGAGAATCCCAGTTTGGCTAAACCAGTGGCTCCCAGTCCTAGCTGGAAAAATGTTCCCTGGGTCCCATCTAAATAAGAATCTCTGAAGGTAGGACTAGTTATTTACACTTTTAATAACCTTCCCTGGTGACTCCAATGAATATTACCAGGTCCTTGGTTAGACAGTAAGATGCAAAAGTGTTGGGAACTAAACACTGGGTCACATTATGGAAAATATTAAGTGACATATTTGTATGTTGTAGGTAATTTTTGAATCTCTCTTAAGAAGCTGTCCCCAGCAGGCCTCCATAGACCAGTTCCTGGACCTTGTCCTCAGGCCCCACCCAGTGTCTCTGTATTTGCTCAGCCCTTCAGCTCATTAGGTATTTTGCACTGGATCTTCAGTGGTAACCCACAGAGAAGATAAATGGCTCCTCCTCACTAGGCACTGCTCCTTCACCCGAGGAGTAGAGTCTCAGATCAACTCAGGGAAGCCCCCTCCAGCTTCGTACACTCGAAGCGGCAAGCACACCTGTGACCCTCAGCCAGTGCCCCTGCTCCCTGGACAGGCCAGAGGTGAAGGCTTGGAGCGGGGCAGACAAGTGGAGTTAAGCCAACAAGTGACACAACCGTGCTCTTTGATACTGTTGTCTCCATGAATGCTGCCCCTGTACTGTTTTTATTCTATAAAAGAGATTTTTTCTCACCTCAGCCATGGTCTTTCCCATCCTTCATTTCTGTCCTACTCAATATAAACACCACCCTTCCCCCAAAGACTTTCCTGACCACCCCACATCTATGGGAAGTCTCCTAACGCTTCTCTTGTGTACCTTTATTTTGCGTTTAACATGCCGCAATTTTCTTTTCTTCCAAGCGTGTGTGTTTTCTACCTTAACTTTTTGCATGTTTGATTGTTACATCGCAAGGTTATCTCCTCTCCTTTATTGCCCTGGAAAGTCATAGCATGACACCTTGCACGTAGTGAGCGTTGAATTAGAATGTGCTGATTGCATTTCCTCCAAGCATCCCTGACTCGATCTGGAGGAACCTAACCTAGCCCTGCTAGGCATCCTTCCTCTGACCCACCAGGGCTTACCCGTCTCCCCTTATGCTTTAGAGGCCAGACTCCACGTTTCTCGCCGTGTGCAGCACACATGATCATTTCAATTATCTATCCAACCTCAGGTGGCCTTTTTTGCCTTCCCTGTATTTACGCTGCTTAGCTAGACGAAAATCCCTGGCAAATTTGAATTTGCATTTTTAATCAGGCATTGCATCAGAGTTTTACTCTATTATTCTGAGTTCCCCTTACATTTAAGATACTGTTGGATGTATGGGTGGCAGCATTAATGTAAATAAGAATGTAATTTGCTTCGCTTCATCTTTTTTTTTTAAAGATAATCTCTAAACCTTAGAGAATCTAAGGCAACATCACTTTTTCTTCCATGCATGGAAATGTTGCCAGTTATTTTTAAGGTAAAAACAAAGGCTCTCCGAGGACAAACGCAACTATTCCAAGCCCTTTCTAGAAACAAGCATCACAGTAGTCCCCCCTTATCTGCAAGAGATACATTCCAAGACCCCTAGTGGATGCCCGAAATTGCAGACAGTACCAAACCCTATATATGCTGTTTTTTTTTTTCTTATACATGCATACCTTTTCACTTACAGGAAGCAATTTACTACTTCTCTTTGGCATATCTGAATTTCCAGCATCACTATTCTTATGCTTTGGGGCTATTATTAAGTAAAATATGGATCACTTGAACTCAAGCACTGCAGTACCATTACAGTCAATCTGCTAACCAAGACAGCTGCTAAGTGACTAAAGGGCAGGTAGCGTGTAAAGTGTGGATCCATTGGACACAGGGATGATTCACATCCTAGACAGGATGGAGTGGGACGCCATGAGATTTCATCATGCTACTCAGAACAGCATGCAATTTATAACTTATAAATTATTTCTGTAGTTTTCCATTTAATACTTTTGTAGTGCAGTTGACCGTAGATAACTAAAACCATGGGAAGCAAAATGTGGGTAAGATCAATTAGATCTCCAAGGGTATACTACAGAGAGGATGGAAGCAGGGCTCTGTTCTGCTCTCGTCCAAAATGCTTCTACCCTACAATTCTTGTTCATTACAGCTTGTCCCTGATGCTAGAATGGGTGTCTGCTTATGCCCTACATGGCTAAGTCTGATCCTGGCTAAGCTGCCAAGCCAATCTGATCATGGCACAGAGCAGCTATAACCTTTTCACTTTCCCTGTTACAGTTTTACTTCCTATGCAACAGGATTCACCCGCTCCCAGGTGTCTGGCTTCCTCTATCAACCAAGTGAAACCACACAATCAATTGAACAACCTCAAGTGTTTTCTGCTTTTAGGCTCTTTGTTGCCCTCTTCTGATGTCCTTCGACACTGACATACCATTCCAGGAACACCATCTCTACAACAGAGTGAAATGCTGGGTCTCTCTGACTGCATCTTGGTCAAGTCTGCATTGTCCCCATGTTCTTCAAGCTTTAGTCATGCTAATAATTAAGAGGAATTCTACTTGGGGGCTTGAGGTGTGTGTGTGTGGTTTTTTAAATGGCGCCTCCCATTTTCCCTTCCCTTGACATAAAAGAATCCTGAACTCTGTACTTTCTGTACCTTCTTAAAATGAATTAGGGCTTCTAGCTTCTCGGTTGGCACCTTCTCAATCAATAAACCTTTCCTTACTCCAAATTCTGACATTTTGAGTTTGGGTCTTTCCAAGCATTGAGCACATGGACTTGGATCAGTAACATCTTCTCTCTCTGCTACCCCACTCCCAAGTCTGACAGCCCTGAATGGTCTCAGGGTGAACCTGAGACTTTGACCATCTGAAATGGAATACAAATCATATATGCACTTCAAAGTAAATGAGAATATACTGGGATTTCTGAGAATCCCAGACCATAAACAGAAAGGCAGTGGGACAGCCCACAACATGGGAAATTGATGGAGGTCTGCAAGGAGCTCACCTGGAGGGAGTGGAGGATAAAGATTAAGGTATAAGCTCTACCAGCTTCCACGTATGATTAGTATTTCCTTAAGCCAAGTTACTTAGCCACTTATGCTCCATTTTTCACATCCACACAAGTACAATATTACCTCTGGGCTATTCTAGTAAGCAAATAACAAAATTAGCACTCATATTGTGCTAGGCATTGTGCTATTACATATATTTCATCTTTTAATCCTCATAGTATCTATATCCCATTTTACAGATGGAAAAAATGACATAATGGCTGTGAAGGCACTTTTTAATGTTGCAATATATTGTATTTGACTGAGATATTGACTTACAACAATATAAGATGAAGCCAAGAAAAATAGCCATGTAGTGAATACATTACAAGAAAAATAAGAAGAATGCAGCAAACAGAGCCAGGGATGGAGTCAGAAGGTCCTGAGAGGTAGGGGTAGGGAAGTTCTAGACATTTTGGAGCAAACTAAAACTCAGGAGAAAAAACTCTGGGAGTCACGTGGAAAAGGCATGCATGTAGTGTTGTGTTGAAGAACACAGCTGTGGGTTCAGGCTTCCTATATATAAATCTTATTTTGGCCAATTATTAGGTGCCTCCTGGCACTTAATCTTATGGAGATAATGACAAAACCTACCTCATTACCTCATTAGATTATAATAAAAGCATAATATGCAAATTGACCAAACAGCCAAACAGCAGAATGATCATCTGATGACCTCCCGGACAACCTTTCAGATGAAGCCAGGGCTGTGAGGGTCTACCCTTGCACGAATTTCGTGCATCAGGCCTCTGTTTAAAGATAAAACACTTAACAGAATGTGTGGTATTTGGTAAGTGCTAGTTATTGCTAATGACTTATCACTTGTGAATCTACAGAACTTTCCTCACAGCAGGGAAGATCAAAAGTCACAGCACCAGCAAGTCATTTCATGTGTAACTAAAACAGCAATGTAGGGTTATGATATTTTTGAGAATCCAAAGGGTATAGCAGTTGGACACATGCATAGGTCAGAGTTCGTGGAACGTTGAATGAGATAGTCACAGACAGTTGCAGGTGGTCCCACGAGTGATCTCAGGCTAAGAGAAAGTCCAGGGAAAGGAAATGGAAAAACTGCAGTTTCCTTTCTTTTCTGTTCTCACACACACACACACACACACACACACACACACACACACTCACTCACTCACTCACAGAATATGTATTACACACGTAGACTCTGTTTCTATGGGTGAACAGATTTGCTTCCTGCCTCCTCCCCTGGCCCATCTTCACATTCTAGACCAGCGGTTCTCAACCTGTGTGTCGCGACCCTTTTGGGGGGTCGAACAACCCTTTCACCGGGGTCGCCTAAGACCATCGGAAAACACAATTATAATTACATATTGTTTTTGTGATTAATCACTATGCTTTAATTATGTTCAATTTGTAACAATGAAAATACATCCTGCATATCAGATATTTACATTATGATTCATAACAGTAGCAAAATTACAGTTATGAAGTAGCAACAAAAATAATTTTATGGTTGGGGGTCACCACAACATGAGGAACTGTATTAAAGGGTCGCGGCATTAGGAAGATTGAGAACCACTATTCTAGACAGTGTTCTAAACTTCAGCTTTACCCCAGAACATGCCTGGATCCTTGCCTCGCAACCCTGGCAAAGCATAAGGTCCCAAGCAGCTAACAAACATCAGATAAGGCCACTTTATTTGTGGACATGAGGTCAATAATCATTGGATGCAATGGTGCAGAACACTGGATGGGAACCATCTTTCTAGCAGGTAGGGTTTAATTAAACTAATTCTTAAAGTAACGTTTAGCATGTATCTGGTGGCTCAGAGCTAGCTAGCTCCCTCTGCTTTTCATTTCAGACCAAGGATGAAGGCAATAAGGATTTGAATATTTCTTGAAGATTAACTTTACCAGTGTAGTTATTTTTGTTACTCCCTAGCTGTTTTTTCTATAGTGCTTCACAGTAAATCCTTAAAAAGAAAAAGAGCGGTGTGGTTATTTTAAACATAGAAAGAAAGAAAGAAAGAATGAGAGGGAAAGTGGTGCATTTTTATCTACTCCACACACTGTTTACTCCTAAAAGGATTTCCTTAGAAAACACCCTACTTCACAAACCAGGGAGTGGCAGGCAGCCACTGAAGACTTATCCTTACCTGGGCAAGAAAGTGCAGGTGGATGTGAGGTGCAGGTGGATGTGGGTTTTAACAAGGAAGTTGGAGTTGGCTAAACGTCCTCTGGCCAGAGCTCAAGCTAAACACCATATTGGACTGTCTCTATTTCTCCTGCCTTTTTGTTTGTTTGTTTAACTTCCAAATGGACAGGCACTGAAGTCTTGGGGAATTAGCTTCTCTTCACGCCAGGTCTGTGAGGTTGATGCCCTACAGACAGCTGCAATCTGCTTCTCCATCACTCTTCTCTGATGCCTTCTTCAAAAACTCTTGCCACCATTGCCTCCAGGGGACCTCCTACATTTCAGCGGGAGCTTCATTTGAGGAAAAAACCATCACTTTCCATGAACTTCAGACTTTGTTTTCCCTGTGTGGGCTTTTCTACCTGCCCTGGCTGAACAACCTGTAGGTGACAGAAAGACTTCATTTTCCCTCCCGCTGAGTTAAGTCATTAGAGGCAACTTCAAATTTTGAAAAACCCTGGTTCCTTCCAATTTTTGCAATGATTTATTTTTCTCAGGGGCCTAAGTAAAATCATTTTCTGTGCTCACTCAAGTTATACAAATTCAGACATGTTTCCTCTGGTTTTATAGTTTTAAAACTCTATTGGAGTAAACATACACCTCCAAGAACTGGCAAGTCTCAAATATTCAGAGCAATGTCTACTTCCAGTCAGGGGAGAGCCCAGAGACAGATCTTCACCTCTCGGACTTCCCCACGGAGACCCAGAGGCTGCCATTGTTCCCAACATGAGCTGTGACTCAGTCCCATTTGTGAGCCAGGCAAGGCTCAAGTTAGGATTTCCCATAAAAGGAGCACAGGATCGGGAGCTCCTGGGGTGAGCTCTCTTGGTGGTTATATAGACTGAGGACCATCTGCAGAGAGAGAGAGCCCTGAGGCTCTCTGGGGGCGGAAGATGGAAGATGCGGAGTTTGGAAGGGTTTCTTTCATGTAGATGAAGTCCTTTTGGATTTAACTGTTTTGATGTAGAAACATTGTGATGCGAGATTTTTTAAAATACAGCTTCTTAAATATTCGTTTTTTTAACAGAAGTATTATTCCTTCCGCATCCTGCTGTTAAAGATAAACCGAGGCACATTATAATGCTCATCCACTGGAATCAGGCAGCTCCAAGCTGAAAGCGGTAGGAGTGCTCCACTGACAGAGGCTGGGGAGCAAGGCAGAGGTTTTTAATAGAGAAGACCTGGAGCCAACGCAAGGCCATCACTTGGTTGGCTATAGCGTAAGCAGTTGCCTCATTTTGGAAAGCCTCATTGGCTGTTTGGGATTGGATGTTCTTACGTGCGCTGACGCTGGCTTAGGTTTGGGTCTGCTTATCACACCTACAAAGGCAACAGAGTCTCCTCAGCCCACTGGCCTTGTGGCTCCGTTACTTGCACATGACTTAGAGACGATCTGAATCTCAGGATGCTTGTTGTGCTTACTTTTTAGTAATTAGACCAAAAAATCTTTTTTTTAATGGTAGCATGAAATTAGACCGATACAAATCCCTTGCTCTGTCCGAAACCGGTTTGGCTCAGTGGATGGAGCATCGGTCTGTGGACTGAGAGGTCCCAGGTTCGATTCCAGTCAAGGGCATGTACCTGGGTTGCGGGCACATCCCCAGTAGGAGATGTGCAGGAGGCAGCTGATCGATGTTTCTCTCTCATTGATGTTTCTGACTCTCTATCTCTCTCCCTTCCTCTCTGTAAAAAATCAATAAAATATATTTAAAAAAATCCCTTGCTCTGCTCTTGGAATTACCCACCAAGGTAAGTCAAGAGGCACCAAGCCTATGTGGAGCAGGACCAGCGATGGCGGGGAAGGGAAGACAGCGAGGCAGTTTGGGGCAGGTCAGTCCACCTGCACTTCCCTTTGCTAAACCAGCTGACAGAGAAGGATGCTTCCAATTCACCGGTAACTTCCATGCCACCTCTGACTCCTGCTTCTTTGCCCACAGCTCTGACCATTCCTTCCCAGCCTTCAGTAACGATTCCTCATCTTTTTCTCAGAACACAGACATCAATGTCTCATGTTGCTTCTTTCTCGCTCTGTAGACTTCCCACGGCGATCTTAAACACCTCAATGATTATTTCATCACATGCATACCTGGAACATCCAATTCTACATCTCTCACTCAACTTTCTATCCAGACTCGTATTTCTAATTTATACTAAACATTCCCCCTCAATCACTTAAAAAAACTTGAACTCAATGTGTCCAAACTAAAGTCCCAGTAACATGTTTCTTCTTTTATGTCACTAGTATTTGCTGAAGGACCCCCCCAAAGCATGTGGGTTCCTGACCTCTTTTGGCGCTTCTTTCCCCCTTCGCTCTCTAGAATTCTCAAATCTAAGTCTTCGTCTTTGTTCCTACTGCTGTGGTGTAAATTTTTATTTTCATTATATCTCATTCAGTGGATTCTATGATGTAAAACAAATTTTTTTTTTGTTTAAAAATAACTATTGGCTTTGCCCTCATTACAAGAGTAATGGAAACAAATTGTTGACTTTTTAGAAAGCAAAGATTAAAAGTGAAACAGAAAAACCACTTAAAATTCCACCACACAGAGGCAACTACTCACTGTTTTGATGTTTACATACCACAAGCTGGTCCTTCAGGTTGGTATTCCCCCAGAAGCTGCCTCTGAGAAAAGGATTTGAGTAGGAATATTTCATTTGGGAGGTAATTCCAGAAAGTACCAACATAAGAGTAGGAATGTGAGCCAGGGAAAGAAAGAAAACCAAAGGGGTGCATTGGGTAGCAAATTACTGTTGTGGGCATTGGGGCTCAGTTCCACCAGAGATACACGGGAGACTGTATTAGAACACATTTCAGTTGTTTCGCTCAAGAGCAGCAGTTCTCAACCTGTGGGTCGCGACCCCTTTGGGGGTCGAACGACCCTTTCACAGGGGTCGCCTAAGACCATCGGAAAACACATATATAATTACATATTGTTTTGTGATGAATCACTATGCTTTAATTACATTCAATTTGTATCAATGAAAATATATTCTGCATATCAGATATTTACATTACGATTCATAACAGTAGCAAAATTACAGTTATGAAGTAGCAACGAAAGTAATTTTATGGTTGGGGGTCACCACAACATGAGGAACTGTGTTAAAGGGTCGCGGCATTAGGAAGGTTGAGAACCACTGCTCAAGGGGCAAGAAAGCTGGGTCACTTATCCACCAGTTCATTCGGGCATCTTTGGCTGAGGGCTGCTTCCTGGAGGTTACTTTCCTGGTACTTTTTACCTGCTCAGTATGTGGGTCAAGCATGCTCTTGCAGCCCACGAAGGCTCTTGGCTGATTGCAGATGCTTTCATAGGAAGACATCAGCATGTAGGGAAGGGAGAAGCAGTAGGAAAGGGGCAGGACATAAACAGCATCTGCTGAAACTCCTCTGCTTAAAATCCTTTGGTGGTTTTCCATCAAGCTCTGATTTATTCAACCTCCTTTTAGCTTACAAACTCTTCTCTCAATCTATCCTTGGACTATTATCTCCTACTACTGAATCCCAGACAACGATATGCAGACTTTGTCCCATTCTCTCACAGCCCCACTCACTTGTTTGTGCAGTTGCTCCAACCTGGTACCCTTCCTCTTTAGGGCCTAACATATCTTCTCCTTCAAAACTCATTTCATAATATATTTCTGTGTGTGTGTGTGTGTTTGTGTATATTTCATTATAATATTCTTTTGTTTTTAAAACACATATGTATGCATAATTATAAAATTGATAACGTCTTAAATTTAAATAAAAGAAATGAAGAACAAAAAATGCATGAAACTCCACTTGTAGAGATATCTTTAATATTTTGGCAAATATCCTACCAGACAGTCATCTGTTTCTTCACAAACACACAGATATATATAATCACAATTTTATATAAATAGGATCACTCGCCCCTATACTATTTTTGTGACCTACATTTTTAAAAATCAGTAATATGTCACACCCATTTTTTCAAACCAGTAAATGGAGAGCCATACCTTCATATGCAATGGGTTGGATGTGTTTGTAAATACGTTCTCTAATTTATCTATCTAAGCTTCTATTTGTGGGTCATTCAAGTTGTTTTCAATACTTTACTCTGATAAGCAACCCAGTAATGGCTATACCCCATAGGGTTAGTGCTTGTTTATTTATCTGTTTCCCCTGTTGGCCTACAGCTTCTCCAGGGCAGTGATTACATGTCCACCTTTTTTCTCAGAAGACAGCTCTTCCTCTTTTACCTAGTTTTGTGTCTTCGAAAAATATTTTTATATCAGGCAAAAAGTAGGCATTCATAATCCGTTAATGCATATTCCTTGTCTTCTTTTACCCAATTAAATTAAGAAATGCCTCACAACACTTTAAGTGGGTTTAAACACTTGGATCATGATTCACATTAAGAAATGCATTTTTTATCATGAATAAGAACATACTTTTATATAAACAAAATTTTATAGAATAGAACTCTTTAAGTATACAATATATTCTGATATTGTATGTTCTATTTCATTTTAAATATACCTTTTAAATGAATACGCTATTATATTTATTTCTTCGAACCCTGATGTAGCCCTCTAAATTGATTTCATGAGTTGCGACTCACAGTGTGTAAAAGACTTGTGTAGGGCACAAGGACTGCCGGGCACAGTAGTCATGTTGCTGTTTTTTTGGCTTTGCAGTTTCAACATAAGCATCCAACTCTGAAATAATATGTTATTTTCTTTACCACCCAAGGCATTGCATTTTAAACACCAAACTCCTCCATCACCACTTCCACTACGCAACCACCTACACATTCATTCTCAACCACAGAACTAGCTTTCAGCAATAAACTTTTAAGGGATTATACTAGTACATATATGCTAATTAAAATAATGGTATTATGTGTTTACACACACACACACACACACACACACACACACACACTCACACTCAGTGGTCCAGGAGGCAAGGCAAGCTGAAGCATAGGAAATAGAAACCCTGTCTATGAAGTGGATACAATCTAATGGAAGAAAAAGGATAAACTAACTTCAGATAACTTGAAACCCTAGTGCCGGGAGCCGGTCCATCCTTGCTGTTTCAAAGGACCTGGCATATATGGCATACTGTTCTTAAAATGTTTGCTCACCTTCTAGGCACTATGTGTTTTAACCAAGGTCTCTGAGAAAGGTTGTTTCCCCAGGTAGGGATTTTCCCCTGAAGTTAGGGAGGGAATAAAACCTCTTAACTAAGTGCCAGGTGGGTAATTAATCACTTTAACTACGAACAATCATGCTTAAGCTACATAATCTTTACTCCCTGGAATGGAGATAAGAAACGCCCTAACCTTTGAAATAGAGATTGATAGGATTGGAATCAACTGGTATAAATACAGATGTAAGAAGACAGAGAGAGAGACAGCACCTAGGCACAGAACCTACACAGAAGGTTCTCTAGGGACAGAAGAACTTCGCTGGAGAGAACATGGCAAAAGATCCTGGACAGAAACTGGCCTCAGAACCTAGAGACAGAACCTAGCGAGAGAACATGGCAAAAGATCCTGGACTGAACCTGACTACAGAAATTGGCAAGAGAACCTGACTAGAACCTGGTGACTGAACCTGGCTGGAGAACCTGGACAGAACCTGGCTGGAGAACCTAGCAAGAGACCATGGACACAGAACCTGGCTGGAGATCCTAAGCAGAACTTCGCTGGAGATCCAGACCAGAACTTTGCTGGAGATCCTGGCTAGGCTGCTGATCAACTGAACGCTGTCTCCGTGTCATTCCTTCTTCGCAGACTCCGTCCACACCTTTGGGGACCCCTGGACCCGCTGGGGTCGGACCCCGGCACCCTAGATCCAGTTCTGGGGGTATGACTTGTGCTGATGTCGGAGATGTCTGGTCAGGGTTCCAATGACCTACATAAGCAAAGTTTCTCTCACCCAGCCCAAAGGAGTCATTGCCTAGGTCCAGTTTTCCTTCACTATTAAGAATCCATTAATGCATAATCTCACCTCCACCCCCTCCCCCCCAGCATAGGAAAACTCATCTTCTATCAGTTCCTCTCTAGGAGGGGCCAAGGGGTCTCCACAGGATACCTCTTTCCCTCACTGACTAGGTAAAGCTGTGATGGATGGGATTTTCCCTCCCCCCAATTAGCAACTTCCCTACTGTCCTTTCTCACCATAACCTATCCATCAGAAATTATTTTTCAGGAGAGGAATTTGAAAGAGTTGTAAGAGTGACAAGCACATTTCTTTTTTGGCCCTTTCCTTTAGCTTCATTTTTTAATGATAGCCGTGATATAGGGGTTACAGATGAGTTTATTTTTTTTGTTGGTGTTATTCTATCAGATAACAGCACCAAACAAGATCTCATATACCCCTTTTATATCCTGGGAACCTATAGGTTGTCAAAAAAGAGCCAGAATTCAGATCTTTGGTGCCAGCAGAAGCTGTAAAACTTTGAGATGGTAAAAAAATGTATATCTTATATAATAAAAGTGTAGTATGCAAATTGTCCCCTCAAACAGGGGAAAGGGAGAGAGGTCCCCGCTAGCAGTGGCAGTGGCAGCGGCAGCAACAGCAGCAGGCAGCCAAGGGAAGGGAGGGAGTACCTGGCTAGCGGCCAGCAGCTGCTATGGATCATACTCATGCACAAATTTCATGCACTGGGCCTTATATAGTAGAGGCCCAGTGCATGAATTCGGGCACAGGTGGGGTCCCTAGGCCTGGCCAGTGGCCCATCTTGCCCAGTCCCAATCTGGGCCGGGCCAATGGAGGCCTGCCAGCCAGCGGGAGATGGAGGGAGGGACCGTGGGAGGTTGGCCAGCTGGGGGGAGGGACCGTGGGAGGTTGGTTAGCTGGCTGGGGGGAGGGAAGGGGAGGGACCATGGGAGGTTGGTTGGCCATGGGAAGTTGGCTGGTCAGCCAGGGGGAGGGACTGGCCAGGGGAGGGACCATGGGAGGTTGGCCAGCCTTGGGAGGTTGGCTGTGGGAGCTCACTGACCACCAGGGGGTAGCTCCTGCATTAAGCATCTGCCCCTTGGTAGTCTGTGCACATCATAGCAAGTGGTTGACTGGTCATTCTGGTTGTTCCGGCCATTCCGGTTGTTCAGTCATAGTGGTTACTTAGGCTTTTATATATAGACTAGAGGCCTGGTGCAAGATATTTGCGCACTTGGGGTCGGGGGAGGTCCCTCAGCCCGGCCTGCACCCTCTCATAGTCTGGGAGCTCTCAGGGGATGTCCAACTGTTGGCTCAGGCCCTCTCCCCACAGGGAACAGGCCTAAGCCATCAGCTGGACATCCTTAGCACGGCTGTGGAGGTGAGAGAGGCTTCCACTACCGCTGCTGTGCTTGCCAGCTGTGAGCCCAGCTTCTGGCTGAGCAGCGCTCCCCCTGTGGGAGTGCACTGACCACCAGGGGGCAGCTTGGGCCAAACTGGCTCTCCGACATCCCCCAAAGGGTCCCGGATTGTGAGAAGGTGCAGACCAGACCAAGGGATCCCAAAGGTGCACGATCAGGGCTGGGGAGGGACTGCGGGAGGGCTCCAGGGCATGTCCAGCATGTCTCGTTCAGTCCCAATCGGCTGGGCCCCAGCAGAAAGCTAACCAACCAGTTGGAGTGTCTGCCACCCTGGTGGTCAGTGCACAACATAGCAACTGGTTGACTGTCTGCCCCCTGGTGGTCAGTGCATGTCATAGCAAGCAGTTGAACAACCTTAGCATATCATTAGCATATTATGCTTTAATTGGTTGAATGGACAGCCAGATGACCGGACACTTAGCATTTTAGGTTTTTATTATATAGGATAGCCCATTATAGGAACTTTTTTAAAACTTGTTTTTATTTTTAAAAATTTGCTGACTTATGTATTCTCTGGTTTTGTTTTTCCAATTTTAATCAGGCACATTGCTGATATGCATGCATAAATTGATCTTTTAATGTAATCAATTGATAATTGAGTGTCTGCAGTGCTCCTTGAAGCTGTAGGGCATAATTTAGATTCTGTAAGGAATACGAAGGAGTGATGAGTGTGTTCCTGGCTCTCAAGAAAAATAAAAAATGGTTCTGTGAGAAGTTTAGGGTATATGTATATGTAAAAAAAAAAAAAAAAGAAGAAAGAAAATATGTGGCACTTAAAGCTAAAGGCAAATTAAGTAATTTTAAAAATAAATTTTTGGCTCTGGTCAGGTAGCTCAGTTGGTTAGAGCATCATCAGGATGAGCCAAGGTTGCTGGTTCAATCCCCATTCAGGGCACATACAAGAAGCAACCAATGAATGCATTAGTTAAGTGCAATAACAAATAACTGTTTCCTTCTCTTTCCCCCTTCCTCTCTCTCTCTCTAAATAAATCAATAAAACTTTTAAAAATCATTTCTCTAGGAGTTCAAATCAGCTATTGTAAGTAAATGTGGGCTCTATCTGGGGAGATAAAATTTGAGGTGAATCTGAAAGATGGTTAGCATTTAAACAGTCAGTGGCCTGGAGCATACATATCCTGGACAGCTCACGATAAGCAAAATAGCAAAGAGGAAATATGGTGGGGCTTGGGAGAATGAGTAAATCCCTCAGGCAGCATCAGGTCCTATAACTACCTTGAAGGTCAAGTTGGGGGCTGGGCCATGCAATCTGTTTGAGGCCTAGTAATGCTGAATACTTAGGTTATAAAGACATAAATAACCCCTTTGAATTTTCTGTCTGTCATCTTGTTCCCTATTTTTGATGAATTTTTGAATGCTATCTCTAACCATACATTTCTAAAAGCTCTCCAGATAGCAATCCATGTTCAGTTGGCTCAGCACAGAGCGTTCTCTGGAATCTACAGCTAATGAGGGATTGGAGAGGGAACGTGAGCAGTGATTGACTGGTGGTCACGTGCAGGTTCACTTGATACTGCTTCAGGGACCGAAGTGTTGTTTTTAAATCCCTCAGCTTTTCCCTGATAAATTTGTTACGCTACTTATAATATGCAGCCTATAGTCTAATTATCAGAATGTTTATCTCTTGCATGCAGAAGGCAGCATAATATAAAGGGAAGCACATCAGCGTAGGAATTGAACAGACCTAGGCCCTTTGCAGTTCACTCCCTACGCAACCTTGGGCAAGTCACTTACCCCTCCCAGAACCAAATAATCTCATCCATAAAATGTGGGTAATGCTCTCCATCTCCCAGTGACAGTGATAATCAATTTAAGGAAAATATATACAAAAGGACTTTGCAAACTCTAAATGACTGTGTAAATGTATGCTGTTTTTGCCTCATCCATCACTACCATGCTAGTTTGTTAAACTGCTAATTGATGATGTTACAGAAATTCATCATTAACTTTTTTTTCCATCAAGCACTAGAGCAGTGAGTCTGAACTTTATGTGGCTATAAATATAACTAAAAATAATAATAAAAAGAAAAATAAGAATTATGACAGCTACTACTTACTAGTATTAATGCTAACTGTATGGGCAGGCACTGTTATAAAACTTCCACAAGTATTATATCATTAGTTCTGGTAATTCCATTAGGTAGGTACTACTGTTATCTCCACTTTACAGATGGGAAAAGTGGGCCTCAGAAAAGTTGGGTAATTTGTCCAGCAAATAAAAAAGCTGGGATTTTAACCCAGGTATCTGTTTCGGAAGTCTGTGTTCTAAACCACATCCTCCTCCCTAAGTAAACAGAGACACTCAAAGGTCATAGTTTCCCTAAAGGTCTGTGGATGACACATTTAAAACTCCCATTTTGGAGGAAAACAATAGTCCACATTTAGCATTCTTTAGAATGTGTGATACATTTCCTCCCAACACTGTAGATACATTTCAAGAGACATACACAATATAGAATTTCCTGTTCCTTACCTTTACTCACCCTCCTTTTTATCCTAATTCTACATGACCACCTGTTGGAAAATGTTAAGGGTAGAGATCAGAGTTCCACTCTGTCTGACCAACCCTCCAGGCTTCCCTTCTATCACCCTGGCCAGGTATGTCCTTGCTCAGAATAGCATGAGTGTTTATAATGTCCCTCTGCCCAGACCTTAAAAGTGACTATTGTTTGGATGAATGTCCTCCAACTTCAGAAATGAAAGAGCCTCCTCCAGAGCTGGCAGCTGAGCTCTCAGAAAGGAGATTTAATGCGCTGCCATAACCGGCAGGGAGACCCTGCTGCGGAAAGAGCTACACACGGAATAAATGTACACTGTTGCTCAAAACGGCCATCATCGCAGACAGCAATTTTCAGTCTGCAAACACTCCTCCAGAATGTTCTTCCACAAAGAAGATGCGTTAGAAGGCAGATGGGCAAGACTGCAGACCTGAGATCAGTGCCCTAGCCTAGAGGATCCTGGAGGCTTCTGGAAGGTGCCTGTGGGGGTCCAAGCCAGAGTACTGGTAGGGATTCTGAGATCTTAACTTCCATCCCATGGGATTTTACTAGTAGATTGCATGTGCTTTGTGCTTATGTAGATTTTATGGAATGCAAATTGTGTGGATTTTACAGAATCCATCAGCATGCAATTCCGCCATAAAGCCATTATGGAGGAATTACTACACTCCACAGTGTGGGCTTCCTACCTCGACAACAACCCCCCAGGTAACATTACCAACACATCATCTGTAAAATCGAATGACATTTGTTTTGAACTTCCTTTCTTATTCTCACTTTTTCCCCCATAAAAAATAGAGTACATTTCATAGTTTGGAAAAGGGATGTATAATATCTGAACTTGAGCAATACAAGTGTGTGTGGAAGGAGAGAGAGAGATTGTATATATACTAGAGGCCCAATGTACGGATTCATGTACCTATGGGGTCCCTAGGCCTGGCCTGCAGGGATTGGGCCAAAACCGGCTCTCCAACATCCCCTGAGGGGTCCCGGATTGTGAGAGGACACAAGCCAGGCCAAGGAACCCCACTGGTGCATGGTCAGGGCCAGGGAGGGACCATGGGAGGGCTCCAGGGCTCCAATTGGCTGAACCCCAGCAGCAAGATAACCTACCAGTTGGAGCATCTGCCCCCTGGTGGTCAGTGTGCATCATAGCGATTGGTCAAAGGATCAACACTTAGCATATCAGGCTTTTATTATATAGGAGATATATATTAGAGATTCAGTGCACAAAATTCGTGCACAGGGGGAGGGTTCCCTCAGCCCAGCCTCTACCCTCTCCAATCCAGGACCCCTTGGGGAATGTCCAACTGCCTTTTGCAATCCAGGATCGCTAACTGCTCACTTGCCTGCCTGCCTGATTGCCCCTAACCCCTCTGCCTGCCTGCCTGATCGCCCCTAACTGCTCCCCTGCTGGCCTGATCACCCCTAACTGCCTCTGCCTTACCCTGCACCCGGGATCCAGGATTCTCTCCTCTGGCCGGTCACAGGCACCTGGGACCTGGGCTTCCCATCCTGTGGCTGGCCACAGGCGTCCAGGACCCAGGCCAGTTTCACCCAGGCCTGCAGCAGCTGCAGGCATCCGGGACCGCAGGGCAGGCGGCTTGTCCCTCTCCCAGACCGCAGCCTGGCTGGTCCCCATTCCTCTCTCACAAGCTCATTTGTGCCTGGCTGGTCCCCATTCCTCCCTCCCCAGTGTTGAGTGTCTGAGCTGTTATGGTGTGATGCCATGAGGGCATGATAACCATTTGCATATTAGCTCTTTATTATATAGGATACTCAGCAAGCCTGAGGGTGGGGAAAACTACCATCTTCATCATCACCATCATTATCATCACCATCTTTAACATTTTCAGATAATTATATAATTTTCATCTTTACCATAACTTTATCAAGGATATACTATTATTTTTTTCATCCTGAAAAAAATAAATCACAGAGATTCTAACTATCTTGTCTAAAGCTAGTTATTAAGAATGTTTGAGGCCAGGCATTCTGGCTCCAAGGCTACCATACTCTACTCTCAAAATCAACTTACTGTTTCTAAACACGTATTTACTAATTATTCTGAGCATGTAAAATGGAGGAGGAAAGAAATAAGCCCTTACAACATTAACTTAATGACATCATTTTATCCTTATTTTGATTCGTGTTTTATTGTTTAATTTTTAGAAATAAAAAGGAAGAGGTTAAGGAATGTGCCAAGGTCACTCTGTAAGTAAGTAATGGAGCCAGCATTCTGGGACATTAATACCAACAGGAGCACAGAGATGGATGCTAATAGAAGGAGCCTCTCAATGCCTCTGCTGCCCCCTATACCCCCACCCTTTTTTAGTAACATGTGGACATTCTCCTTGGAGAGGACTAAGATACAGGCAGCTGTGACACACATCTGGCATGATTCTGTATGTCCCTCTGTCACCTTCCCTTGTTTATATTGCAACTTTAAATTTGCTTCTGAACTTGGACTTGCTTGGGCTTCCTATGTCACCTTCCCTGCCAATGTGGTCCTCAGAATTGCTAGCCCAGTTTGTCCTCCACTCACTTCCCAGCTTCCAGATAGATACCCATGCTCATCCTGCCCACTCAGGCTCCAGTGCAGTCCCTGTCCACTGCTCCTCTCTCACACTCCCCTCTCAAATGCCAGGGCAGAGGCAGAGAACCTGGGGTCTGAAAGCTTCCCCTCAGAATCTCACAGTGTAACCAGGAATTCAAAACACATTTGTGAAACTGGTAACGATAGCAAGACAGCCTGTAAGCAAAGAGCATGTATCAAAACTAAACCAAGAGGTAGAAAATTCAACGGAATTCAGCATAAATCTGGGCTATTTTCTAAGAGTGCTGGGACCGTTGAGCTTTGCTCTGGCTGACAATGTCCCAAGGCTATGCAATCTCTCCAGTGGCCAGTTTTAGCTTTCAGTGAAGATCAGCTAACTAACTACCAATGAACAAGTGTTATGCTTTTAGCAGGTGGTTCTGCAAAACAAGCCTGCAGAGGGCTTGGCCCCTGGCTGGGCAGAGTGCCTCCCTGTGGTCTGTGGAGGGCGGACAGTAGCGTTTGTACAGCTGCAGATTCCATGATACCTTTAGAACTCCAACCTAGCCATGCCATCACCCTCCTTCCTTTTCTTACCCCACAATCATTACCCTAAAAAGAATCTTCACTTTGGAAAGTGACCTTGCAGAGCTGAAGCTTGTAGTTTTGAAAGCTCCCTAAGGCTTCATTTTGAAAAGTCATCGTAGACTTTAGATTGACTTTCTCTTGAAGGCAGCTTAAACCTTGTTCATTTGGGAGCACAAAAGAGAAGGTTTAGGAATCCCAAGGCTTCAATTGCCAGCTGTCTTTCTCTGCTCACAATTTTTTCTCCTCTCCAGCAAGATTAAGATGACTGAAACCATTTCTTTCCCTTTAGATATCATTGTAACATTCAAATTTTCCATTACTGTCAATTTCTTGAAACTTGTCTTATTAGCATTTTCTGAACAGTTTAAAAAAAAACCTTTCATCAAGAAAACAAATGTGCATGATCTCTAAATGCAAGTAAGTTGTCACGGGATTTCATTAACATAGTTTTGTTCTTTCTTGTCTTTATTTCTGCTTTCTCAGTTCCTCTTTTATATCTTAGAGCCTGGGAACCATACCGAGTCTCTTTAATTTGAAGAGTGAAAAGCAGTGGCCTAGATTACAAAGCAAAGTGCCTTGGTCACAAAGTCTACAAAGGGATTGCGGGCTGTTAGATCACACTCCACAGACCTTCTCAGAATAAAGGGAGACATGCCAAAAGCTCAATCAAAGTAAAATAAGTAACATAGAGGAAATCAACCCATGACTCCAGGGTTTTCTGCAAGCGCCACGTGTTTTTCATGTTTTTAAAATCAAGGAAGCAGAGCAGGTTAGTGAGCAAACCTGAGGGGTCTTGGGTCTCCTGATCACCAATACAGCCAGCAGGTGAGAGCTCCCTGGTGTTCTAGCTCAGTGATAACGACCTGATCAAGTCTTTATTTCTCTGAACCTGACAACACTTTTGCAAATGCACATGGATTCATATTTAGGAGCTAATTATCTCGTGAGTTGAGATCTTCAAAGAAAAAAAAAAGTCTCCCAGGAGCAGCAGTGTTTTGTTTTGTTTTTAGCATTTCCTGGAAACCGAGACATGGACTTGGAAGCTGTGTCAGCAAACTGAGCGCGCAGTTGCGAAGCCACGGCCCACGTGTCCTGGGTTCAAAGGCCTGGAGTAAGGGCTGACATGCAAATTAATACACAAGACAAGAAATATAATTTTGGAAATTATGGGGGAAGTCAGATGTGAACTTAGTTCAAGTGACTAAGCTTCACTGAATCTCAGCTCCCATCTCCGTTTTATTTACTAGAATACACAATCGCCTGTTAGGAATGCAAACAGGCATATCAAAGGTGATGTTTAGTAAACAATAAAAGGATTATCAGGTTAGGGGTTTGCCTTCTGCCATTCAGTCAGCAACAGCTAATAACATGAAGATATTCAGCCTTCTGAATACCAAAGCCCTATTCAGCCTTCTGACCGGACTTCTCACATTTGTATTAATTACTGTTGATCTTTGCTCCCAGCGTGCAGTCTCTCTTGGGAACCCAGATGTGAGGTAGGAAACGTGGTCTTATATGTGGAAGGAGGCAGAGAGAAGGCGTGCAGACTGAACAGCTTTCGGAGCAGAAATTCAGGGTTGGCAAAACCCAGAGGTGTGTACTCCTTATCTCCTATGTGATTTTGTACAACTCCATTTATTGGAAATTGTACAGTACTCATGACATGTGGAAGGTTTTGCTGTTCTATCAGGGGAACCAGAATTTCAATTGTCAATCCTTGGCCAAACCCTCACTTTCGGAGAGAGGGCAAGACCCAGAGTGGGCATCATTTAAACCAGAGAAGGGCAACTTTCTGGCTGGGCTTTCCAAACATGGAGAAAATGAAGTTGAAGAGGGTGTCTAATCTTAGGCCTCCATCATTTCAGAAATGCTTTATTTACAAACACCCATTTCTATTGTTGCTTATATTATCTCTGTTAATCAACATCTTTTCTTTTACCTTTGATTTTAAGTGAAATCCCCTTCGAAGTTTTATTTTGTTTCACAAAAGAAATTAGTTTCTCTGACAAGGTTTTTTTAAAAAAATCATCTTCTAAAATCCATCATAGGCTTTAAAATTTTCTCCCTTATTAAATCAATAAATACTCAGTGAGTTCCTACTATGCTATGCTCCAGACATGGTTCCAGGAGCGGGGGAGTCATTAGTTAATCAAATGAACCAAATCTCTGCCTTCAGGGAGCTTCTATGCAAGGACAAACACAAAGCAAATGAATTATGAAATTATATGGTGCATTAGGAGGTGAAACATGGAACCTGGAAGGAGGGAGTTGGAAGAGAAAGGGCTTCGCTTCAAATAGTGTGATGATGGGGCAGCCTCGCTCTAATGGTGATGTATGAAGAGGAGAGAGCATGCAGGTGTAGGGGCTGGGGTCTGGGGATCTGGGAGAGGAAATGCTGGGAATTGATCTAAGCAGAGGGAACAGGCAAAGTAAAGCACCTAAGGAGAGTTAATGCCTGTAGCCTGCAGCAAAACTGAGGGCCATGAGCAAGAGAATTAAGTAGCAACCAGGTCATGGGATTTTGTAGATCACTGTAAAGGCATTGACTTTTACTTGAAGTGGGACAGGAATTCTTGGAGAGTTTTAATCAGCGGAGTAAAATGACCTTACTTTTTTCCTTTTTATTGTTTAAAGTATTACATATATCTACATTTTCCCCAATTGACACCCCCCCCCAGCCACTCCTGCCCCCCAGGACAAGCCACTACCAACCCAGTGTCTGTCCATTAGTTATGGTAATATGCATGCATACAAGTCCTTTGGTTGCTCTCTAACCACCCCTCCCAACCTTCTCTCTGAGTTTGGACGGTCTGTTCAGTGTTACCTTGTCTATGCATCTATTTTTATTCATCAGTTTATGTTGTTCATTATATTCTACATATGAGTGAGATCATGTGATATTTATCTTTCTCCGACTGGCTTATTTCGCTTAGCATAATGCTCTCCAGTTCCATCCATGCTATTGCAAATGGTTAAAGTTCCTTCTTTTTTATAGGAGGGTAGTATTTCACTGTGTAGATGTACCACAGTTTTCTAATCCACTCACCTACTGATGGGCACTTAGGCTGTTTCCAAATCTTAGCTATTGTAAATTGTGCAGCTATGAACATAGGGGTGCATATATCCTTTCTGATTGGTGTTTCTGGTTTCTTGGGATATATTCCAAGAAGTGGGATTACTGGGTCAAATGGGAGTTCCATTTTTAACTTTTTGAGGAAACACCATACTGTTTTCCACAGTGGCTGCAACAGGCTGCATTCCCACCAGCAGTGCACAAGTGTTCCTTTTTCTCCACATCCCCATGAGCACTTTTCGTTTGTTGATTTGTTGATGATAGCCATTCTGACAGGTGTGAGATGGTACCTCACTGTTGTTTTGATTTGCATCTCTTGGATGATTAGTGACTTCGAACATGTTTTCATATGTCTCTGGGCCTTCTGTATGTTCTCTTTTGAAAAGTGTCTATTAAGATCCTTTGCCCATTTTTTGATTGGATTGTTTATCTTCCTTTTGTTAAGTTGTATGAGTTCCCTGTAAATTTTGAAGATTAAACCCTTATCTGAGATAGCATTGGCAAATATGTTCTCCCATTCAGTGGGCTTTCTCATTGTTTTATTGATGGTTACTTTTGCTGTGCAGAAGCTTTTTTTTTTTTATGTAGTCCCATTTGTTCATTTTGTTCTTAGTTTCCATTGCCCTAGGAGCTGTATCAGTAAAGATATTGCTATGATATATGTATGATATTTTGCTGCCTATGGATTCTTCTAAGAATTTTATGGTTTCCCATCTTACATTTAAGTTCTTTAACCATTTTGAGTTTATGTGTATGTTGTAAATTGTGTATGTGTATGGTGTAGTTTCTTTTTTTTTTTTTCATGTATCTGATCCATTTTCCCAGCACCATTTATTGAAGAGACTGTCTTGACTCCACTGTATGCACTTGCCCCCTTTGTCAAATACAGTGGGGCCTTGACTTACGAGTTCAATTCGTTCTGAGACCAAGCTCATTAAGGAGCTTGTTAACTCAAATTACTCTATCAACTCAATGCAAAAAATTGGCCAAGAGACAGCTGGTATCTCAAAAAACTCGTTAGTTGGGACACTCGTAAGTCAAGGCCCCACTGTATTAATTGAACATACTGGCTTGGGTCAATTTCTGGGTTCTCTGTTCTATTCCATTGGTCTATATGTCTGTTCTTGTGCCAGTACCATGCAGTTTTGAGAACAGTGGCTTTATAATATTGATTGATTTCTGCTATTGTGATACCTCCAACTTTGTTCTTTCTCAGGATTGCTGTGGCTATTCGAAATCTCTTTTTATTCCAGATGAATTTTTGGAGAGTTTGTTCTAGGTCTGTGAAATATGCCATTGGTATTTTAATAAGGATTGTATTAATTTATAAATTTCTTTGGGAATTATGGACATCTTAATGATGTTGATTCTACCAATCCATGAACACAGTATGTTTTTCCATTTGTTTATGTCTTCCTCTATCTCTTTTTCCAATGTCCTGTAGTTTTCCGAGTACAGCTCTTTTATCTTCTTAGTTAAGTTTCTTCCTAGGTATCTTAATTTTTTTGGTGCAATGGTAAATGGGATTGTTTATTTTAGTTTCTCCTTCTGTGAGTTCATTATCCTATATAATAATCCTATATAAAAAAGAGGTAATATGAAAATTGACCGTCATGCCCTCAGAAGATGGCTGCCTACAACCAGGCCGGCAGGGGGGTTAGTGAGGGCCAACCAAATGACTGAACAAACAGGCTGCATGGGGTGACCAGCCAGCAGGGGGGTTAATGAGGGTCAAACAAATGACTGAACAAACAGACTGTGTGGGGCGCGACCAGGCCGGCCAGGGTGTTAGCGAGGGATGACCAGACGACTGAATAGCAGGCTGCGTGGGGTGACCAGGCAGGCAGGTGAGGGCAGTTAGGGGCGATCAGGCAGGCAGGCAGGCAGGTGAGAGATTAGGAGCCAGTGGTCCAGGATTATGAGAGGGATGTCTGACTGCCGGTATAGGCCTGATCTCCGGGATTGGGGCTAAACCAGCAGTTGGACATCCCCTGAGGGGTCCCGGATTAGAGAGGGTGCAGGCTGGGCTGAGAGGACCCCCCTCCCCTGCACAAATTTTGTGCACCGGGCCTCTAGTTCATGTATAAAAAAGCCATATATTTCTGGGTGTCAATTTTCTATCCTGCTACATTGCCAAATTCATTTATTAAGTCTAGTAGTTTTTGATGGGGTCTTTGGGGTTTTCTATGTACAATATCATGTCATCTGCAAATTATGACAATTTTACTTCTTTTGCAATTTGGATGCCTTTTATTTATTCTTCTTGTCTGATTGCTATGGCTAGCACTTCCAGTACTATGTCAAACAGGAGTGGTGAAAGTGGGAATACCTGTCTTGTTCCTGTTCTTACAGGGTTTTGCCCATTGAGTATGATGTTGGCTATACGTTTGTCACATAAGGCTTTTATTATATTGAGGTATGATCCCTCTATTCCCACTTTGCTGAGTGTTTTTATCAAGAAAAGCTGTTGGATTTTGTCAAATGCTTTTTCTGCATCAATTGATATGATTATGTGATTTTTGTCCCTCAATTTGTTTATGTGATGTATCACATTTATTGATTTGCAAATATTGTACCATCCTTGAATCCCTGGAATAAATCCCACTTGGCCATGGTGTATGATCTTTCTAATGTAATGCTGAATTTGATTTACTAGAATTTTGTTGAAGATTTTATCTTCTATGTTCATCAAGTATATTGGCCTGTAATTCTTTCTCTTTGTGGTGCTTTATCTGATTTTGGGATTAGGGTAATGCTGGCTTCATAGAAAGAGCTTGGAAGTGTGCCTTCCTCTTGAATTTTTTTGGAATAGTCTAAGGAAGATAGGTTTTGGTTCTTTGAATGTTTGGTAGAACTCCTCTGTAAAACCATCCATACCAGGGCTTTTGTTTGCTAGAAGATTTTTGATTACTGCTTTAATTTCTTTGATAGTTATTGGCCTATTCAGGGTTTTTTTTTATTCTTCCTGATTGAGTTTTGGCAGCTTGTATTTTTCTAAGAATATGTCTATTTCCTCTAGGTTGTCCAATTTGTTGGAATAGAGTTGTTCATAGTATTTTTTCATAATCCTTTGTATTTCTGTGAGATCGGTTGTTACTTCACCTTTTTCATTTATGATTTTGTTTATGTGGGTCCTCTCTCTTTGCTTCTTAGTGAGCCTGGCTAGAGGTTCATCAATCTTGTTTATCCTTTCAAAGAACCAGCCTTTGGTTTTATTGATCTTTTTACTGTTTTTTTTGTTTGTTTGTTTGTTTTGTCTCTATGTCATTTATTTCTGCTCTAATCTTTATTATTTCCTTCTTTCTGCTTTCACTGGACTTTTTTTTTTTTTAAATATATTTTATTGATTTTTTACAGAGAGGAAGGGAGAGAGATAGAGAGTTAGAAACATCAATGAGAGAGAAACATCGATCAGCTGCCTCCTGCACATCTCCTACTGGGGATATGCCCGCAACCCAGGTACATGCCCTTGACCGGAATCGAACCTGGGACCTTTCAGTCCGCAGGCCGACGCTCTATCCACTGAGCCAAACCGGTTTCGGCTCACTGGACTTTTCTTGTTGCTCTCTTTCTAACTTTCTGAGTTGTAGGGTTAGAAAATTTATTACTATTTTTTCTTTCTTTCTTTTTTTTTTTTTTGAGGTAGGCCTGTAGAGCAATGAACTTCCCTTTCAAGAATGCTTTCACTGTGTCCCATAGATTTTAGATTATTGTGTTTTCATTGTCATTTGTTGCCATGATGCTTTTTATTTCTTCTTTAATCTTTTTGGCAATCCAAGCATTGTTTTTAATGGCATGCTATTTAGCTTCCAGGTGTTTGACTTTTATTTTATTGTTTTTATTGTAGTTGATTTCTAATTTTCTGCCATTATGATCTGAGAAGATGCTTGATCTGAATTCTATTTTCTTAAATTTGAAAAGACTTTGGCTGTGTCCCAATATGTGGTCTATCTTTGAAAATGTCCCATGTGCACTTGAGAAGAATGTATAGTCTATGGCTTTGGGGTGAAATGTTCTGAAGATGTCAATTTATTCCATCTGATCTAGTGAGTCATTTAGGATTGCTTTTTCTTTGCTGGTTTTTTGTTTAGAGGATTTTTCCAGTGGTTTCAATGGGGTATTAAAGTCTCCTACTATGACTGTATTGTTGTTGATCTCTCCCTTGATAACTTCCTGAAATTTTTTTTATGTATTTGGGTGCCCCTGTATTGGGTGAATATATGTTTACCAGAGTTATATCCTCTTGTTGTACCTATCCCTTTAGTATTATGAACTAGAATTCCTTATCTCTTGTTATGTCCTTCACTTTGAGGTCTAATTTGTCAGATATAAGTATTGCTACCCCAGCTTTTTATTCTTTTCCATTCATCTGAAAATATTTTTTCCATCCCTTCACCATCAGTCTGTGTGAGTCCTTTGTTCTGAGGTGGGTCTCTTGTAGACAGCAGATATATGGGTCATGTTTTCTTATCCATTTACCTACCCTATGTATTTTGATTGAGGCATTTAATCCATTTCCATTTAAAGTTATTATTGATAGGTACTTGTTTGTCACCATTTTTATTTTTTATGCCTGTGTTCCCTCTTCCCTTCCTATTTCTTCTTTTTACAGCAGTCCCTTTAGCATTTCTTGAAATGCTGGTTTGGTGGTAATAAACTCCCTTAGTCCCTTTTTGTCTGTGAAGTTCCTGATTTCACCTTCAATTTTGCATGATAGCCTTGCTGCATATAGGTTTTTTGTTTTTTGTTTTTTGGGTGTGTGTTTTTGATTCAGTCCCTTGCTTTGCATAACTTTGTATATTTCATTCTATTCCCTTCTGGCCTGATGTGTTTCTGTTGAGAAATCAGTCGATAGTCTGATGGGAAATCCCTTGTAGGTAACTTTCTGTCTCTTCCTGGCAGCCTTTACGATTCTTACTTTGTCGTTGGTGTTTGCCAATTTAATTATAATGTGTCTTGCTGTCGGTCTTTTGGGATTCATCTTGTTTAGGACTCTGTGAGCTTCTTGGACTTGTGATTTTTCTCTTCCCAACATCAGGGAAGTTTTCTGTCATTATTTCTTCATACAGGTTTTCTATTCCTTGCTCAGTTTCCTCTCCTTCTGGCACCCTTATTATGTGGATGTTGTTTCATTTCATGTTGGCCCAAAGTTCCCTTAGGATCTTCTAATTTTTAAGTTTTTTTCTAGTTGCTTCGCTGCTTTGGTATTTTTTCCTACCTTGTCTTCTAGCTCACTGATGCAGTCCTCCACGTCTTCTAGTCTACTATTGATGCTTTCTATTGAGTTCTTTGTTGCAGCCATGTCATTTTTCATTTCTTTGGGGTTCTTCTTCATTCCCTATTGGTTCTTACACATATTGTTGAATTTGTCTCCCATCCTTCTCAGCATCCTTATGACCATTGTTCTGAATTCTTTCTCTGACATATTGCTTGCCTTCATTTCATTTACTTTCTTTCTGATGATTCATCCTTTTCTTTCATATAGGGCAGTGGTTCTCAACCTTCCTAATGCCACGACCTTTTAACACAGTTCCTCATGTTGTTGTGACCCCCAATTTCATTGTTACAAATTGAACATAATTAAAGCATAGTGATTAATTACAAAAATAATATGTAATTATATATGTGTTTTCCAATGGTCTTAGGCGACCCCTGTGAAAGGGTCGTTCGACCCCTAAAGGGGTTGCAACCCACAGGTTAAGAACCACTGATATAGGGGCTATTTCTTTGTCTCTCCATTTTTGCTCCTCTCCCAGTCTGGTTATGAAGCTCTCTTTCTCCTGCGTTGACTTAAAGGCACAAAATACAACATGACAAGACACAACGTACAGGGCACCAAACACAAATGTATTCACAATACTAGTAACTCCAAATAAATGTGACCACCAGAGAAAATAGTATTGGGGAATAGAAAAGAGTGCAAAAATGATATTGAGAAAAGGAAAAAAAATGTAAGAGAAAAAAGAAGAGGGAAAATTATATGTATTTGGGGAGAAAACTCCAATAAAACAACTAATCCAAACAATGCAAATAACAAACCCCCAGAGATGAATACAAACAGCAACTAATTAAAAAAAAAAAATGAAACAACAAGCACCCAAACAAAAAACACCCAGATGAATCTTTCTCTAGGCAATATCTGACCTTTCTGTCCATGTATTGCCTCACCAGCTGTGTTTAATTTGCCTATTCCAGGTGAATGTTTTTCGATTCAGCTGTTATTTCTCTCTGCTCTGTGAGAAGGCACAGGGTCTGTCGTGTATTTGGCACCACTTTGTCTCCCCCTTGACAGACTTTTTAGGCACCCGCAGTAGGGGAGCCTGGAGTCCCAGTGTTCATGGTTTTGCAGCTGAGGCAGCTGGTTCCTGGGCATTGTGGTTGTGGGGTCCCAGGAGGTATCCAAGGTCTCCCCGGTTGAAGGTAAGGTTGGGCTGCCGATCACAGCCAGTCTCCCCTTCAAGATGTCGCCATCTCTATGGCAGAGGTGACCACTCTGGGAGAAATTTTAGCAGCAGTAGAGGCTGCCCGGCCAGGGAAGCCTGGTCCTCCAGTCCCCAACAGTCCCATGGAATATAGCTGTCCCTCACTCAGAAATACAGACATTCCCTGCATGTCCACACACTCTCCTTTCATTCTCTCACTCACACACTATCTTGCAGCCTGCTGTCCCATTGGCAGCCATCTTGGATCTCTCTGTATTATTTTCCATATGAGCAACTATAAACCTATTTTTCCCCACCCTGTGTTTATATTCCTCAAATGCTTCCCTTTGACTTCCCAGAGGCAAATCCTTTTAACAAGTTATCTTTCCCTCTTCAATTTCCCAATTTGAACCTAGATCACTTTTCTTCAGAATATTCTATTGGAATTTTTCTTGCTCTTGAAAAAATAGAAAGAAACTATAACTTTAAGGCCTTTTCCTTAATGCCAAAAGGACAATGTTAATTTTAACTGAAAATTTCTCCAATGAGTAAGAAGATAAGAAGCACCTTTAGAATGCTAAATAATATTCTAATGACCTTTACAAGAGAAAATATCTTAAAGTGTTTTTGGTATTGGACATCCTTAAGAAAATAATTCACTAACATACTAGTATATAGCAGTGACCATACTTTTGTAGATGGGAATACTGTAGGGATCCTGGCAGTCACCATTTCATTGTAGAGATGGAGAAACAGACCTGGCCATACAGCTAAGAAGTGGCAGAGTTGCAACTTCAGCTCAGCTCTCTGTCCAGCTAAAAGCCCTTCACTAATGGGCTTCACTAATGGTTTCTGGCTAAATTGAGTATTTGTGCCTTATACTATAGGAAGCATGTTGTAAAGCATGTCAGAAATTTGAATTACCTTTTTCTTCCATGTTCTAAGCCTTCTTAAAAAACAAACTTCTATTCCCCTCTTCAAAAAACTGATAGGATGTCTGATTGGCAATAAATATGGAGAGATGAATTGGAAATATAAAGGCTGAAAGTGTAGAGTTGGGAGTCAAGCTGGGAAGCCTGGAGACCAATGCTTGCGCTTCTGAATTGTCTAGTTACAGGGTAGGCATGGGACCCACATGCCCAATCACATCACCTGAAGATGAACCCAGACTTGGCAGCACCTCCCTTATTCTCAGAGGGAGTGAATTGAAACAATCACCTTCATCCTGAACTAACAGAGCTTAAAGAGATGGCCAGTGGCTGTGGGTAAGGAGCAATTGTCTGTCAGAAAAAAAGTTGAGCACTTAAAAACAGCTCAAACTATAAACAATTTCCCTCTGAAGATGCAGATATCCTTCTGGGTAAAATCAGTCAAACCTGACCTTTAAAATGGAATGATTGGCTAATTATTGTCAATATTTTAAGTCAATCTTTTACAGGCTAAATAGAACTACCTCCAGGATAGTCTAAAATGAATTTGAATAGAAAACAACAATTATTTCAAAGAGTGATGCTAAGAGACCCTGTGGCCTTGTGTAAGAATCATTCATGAGCCTGATGGTCCCACTTGGGACACATAGAAGGCAAACCCAGGCAGGCAGCAGCTGATTGGAAACCAGCCACTCCAAGGAAACAAAGAAGTTGAAAAGCTTTCAGACCCGGGTTCGCTGGAGAGCTCTAGGAGACAGGCACCCATGGGGCTCTGCTGGAGAGGCCACCAGTGGCCTGGGGAGATAGGAGGCCAGAGGCACCTGATCTGGAAACAAAGCCCTGAGGCTGGGGGGATGGGGGCGGGGGAGTGTCAGTTCAGGTGATCTGGAGAGGAAGCAGGTCCCCTGGAAGCTGAGGCTGTAGAAATGCTGGTGGAGCTGAAGGCATTAAGGCCACCTCCTCCTTCTGCTACTGCCACAGAGTATGCCCTCAGGGGGATGTTTTGTACAGGCTGCACATGAAAATTATTCTAAGTAGGAAAAAGTGTGCTTACTGTCTGAAAAAAAAAATCAAAATATTGATTTCTCAGTTTCTCTCTCTCGGGCTGTCATCTACATACACAAAGTATTTGACCATAGAGATGAAAAAAAAGATCAAAATAGAATTTTCACATTTTTAAGATATGTGTTTTCTTTCTACAGGGTGGAGTGGATAAAAGGGAGAAGTTCACCAGGATTGATCTGGGTGTGGACACCCTGGATGGCTCTGGGCACCTCCAGAAGAAGGCATTCTCGAGATAGGACATATGTTTAAAAATTTCCCTAAACACCAGAGGGGAGGGAAGATGGGGGTGAGGAAAGAAGTAAAGAGATAAGAACCAAATAGTTGAGTTAAAAACTTTTATCAGGAGATTATCCTTTCTGTGTTTACTTCCAATAATATAATTATATGTATAAATATGCAATCTTAGGAAACAAGTATTTAGGCATTAAAAAAAGTTATCACAAATAACTCTTAAGACCATAAGCATATTTTTATTTTAGAAGAAAAGTGCCTTATAAAATTGGCAAATATAAACTATTAACAATAACACCAAATAATTTTTGTTACTGAAAATGTAAATGGCTACAACCCTTTTGAACAGCATTTTTGTGAAGTATGTCAACAATCTTAAAAATATGCATCCCTTTAGTCCAGCAATGCTACACTGGCAATATACCCTATGAAAATAACTTTAAACATATAAACATTGTTATTAAAAATGTTATAATAGCACTTCATAAAAATAATAGTAAAATGCTGGAGATACCTTAACCTCTAACTCTGAGGGAATGGTTAAGTATCTCCACTTGCTGTTACAATAATGCTTACAAATTTTACGTGGAATACTTTTGATACAACATTGGGTGATTTATAAGAAACGCTGACTTCTGATTTGACTTTTGATCCTGGCAGTATGGCACATTAGACTTTCTCAATAACTTTCCCACTTAAAATGATAAAAATGCTAGGTTTCTTTTGTTTTTAAGAATTTTGGATAACAAAAAATAGGTGAGTCAGTCATTGCCAGGAAAGCCAGTGTGTGGCCCAGCATTTGTTTTCCTGGCATTTGCAAAATCCTGGGAGCCTGAGCTTCTGATGTAATAGTTGCTCAGGGTCACCCTTCATGAGAGACAGGAAATAAAACCTAGCCCACCTAAGGACGAACATCTAATGGGAGATTCCAACATTAAGCTGGGAGCCCAAAGGTCAACATTCTCAATGTACAAAGAAAAGAAATAAACTCACTGTGCAGAACAAACAAACCGCAAGGTAGAGGGTAAATAAATCTCCCTTGAGAACATATAATGACAAACCAGTTTCCCCACAGGTTGATGGTCAGAAAAACCTCAAGCTGAAAAAGAATGTTATTTTAATAGCAGATTATTAGGATCTCAACCAATATCAAGAGCAAAGACATCTCCTATCTGTAGGGACTCAACTTCAAACCACTCTTCAGATAATACCAACAAATAAAGTTCCAAGGAATAAGCTCATGCAGTCAAGTAAGAAAAATACCATGAGGAATTGCCATCCAGAAAAACTAGCAGCAATATCAATGCTGCAAAGAATTCAGATATCATCAGACAGAGCTATGGTTAACATAGCTAAAGAAATAAAAGAGAGGCTTAAAAATAGGGGCAAGGAAAAAAATTATAAAAATCAACACAGACAGTAGTTTGTAGGTCTGGGGGTGGGGGGTGGAGAGGGTTAATCGGGGGAGGGAGGGAAATGGGACATCTGTAATACTTTCAACAATAAAGATGAATTTTTTAAAATAAAATAAATAAAAAATACAAAAGGAAAAAAGAAAGTAACACAACAGATGTAATTAGAACCAATAGATTTTCCAGAAATAAAATTTTGATTTAAAATGTTAATTAAATAAAAATATTAAATTGAAAATTAAATATATCATAAATAAAATATTCAATGGATGGGCTACTGATTAGATATGACTGAGAAGTATATCAGTGAAATGAATGCAGATCCAAAAGACTTATACAGCAGGGGTCCTCAAACTCTTTAAACAGGGGGCCAGTTCACTGTCCCTCAGACCATTGGAGGGCCGGACTATAGTTTAAGAAAAAACTATGAACAAATTCCTGTGCACACTGCACATATCTTATTTTGAAGTAAAAAAACAAAACGGAACAAATACAATATTTGTATTTGCACGTGGCCCGCGGGCGGTAGTTTGAGGACCCCTGTTATACAGAAAGCAGTACAGTGTTAAAAGGACAAACTATGAAGGGGCTATAAGGGGCACTGAAGATAGAGAAGTTCTAACATATGTCTAATTGGGATTTCAGAAGGAAATAAAGGGAATGTGTTAGAAGCAATAGTTCAAGAGATAATGGCCCAAAATTTCCAGATGTTAAAAAACAACAACATACTAATCCTCTTATTTGACAAGTCCAATAAATGTCAGGCAGTATAAATAAAAATAAATTCCCACCTAGGTATAATTTATAATGAAAATTCAAAACATTAAAGGCAAAGAGAAGATCCGTAAAGTACATAGGAAGTAAGATGTTTCTACAAAGGCATTATAAACACACTAGTTAATTGGTTTTTCTATAACAATAATGAAAACCAGAAGACAACAAATGATAATTTTAAATGCTAAGGAAAAAAATAATAACTGTTAATTTACAATGAAATGTATGGTGTAATTGTCTTTCACAAGAGGAGGGGGAAAATAACATATTTAGGCAAAAAGGAAACAAGATACCAGAATTTACCACCAACCAATTCTTATTAAAAATTCTCAATAATGAGTTTCAAGTAGAATATCAAATGGAAAGTCACAGATGCAGAAAAATTTCTGTAAAAATGTGGGTAAATCTAAACAAATGATTACTGTACAAAATATCAATTATGTCTAGTTAAGAAAAAAGATAAAGACAAATACTAGACAGTAATCTGTATATGCTTATATGCTAAGTGTCCTTCCCTCCATTCAAGGGATCACTATGATGCTGATGCACACTGACCACCAGGGGGCAGATGCTCAATGCAGGAGCTGCCGTAATGCACAGAGAAATGGCACCTCAAACCTGGCACCCACAAAGCAACACTTGGCTTCCCAGAAGTGGGACACAGGCCCCGCCCACCACCCTGGAGCAACAGCCCACCAAATTACAGCTGACGCTGCTGAGACCCCCATGCCATAAAATACAGCCCACAGCCCAGCCCAGCGTCAAAAAGCGATTGCTGTGGGCACCAGGTAATGATGTCATGTAGCAACGCCCGGCTTCCTCTCCCTCGTGACAACTAGCCTCCTTGCAACTTCTTCAGCCCAGGAACATGACATGCTTTATAGCCAGATAGAAACACTTTACACTGTAACCAAATGTCTGTGAAGTGTTTTCCCATGCCTTATTTCATTTGATTCTCACAGAAGTCCTGGAGTAGGTAGATAGGCGACTCAGTGGAATCCTATTTTCTTTTCATTAGCTAGAAAACAGAGGCTTAGAAGACTTAGAAACTTGACCTAACTGAAAAGAAGTAATAAACTGTGGACCTTGAAAATGACTTCAGGTTTCCTCACTGTGTAGAATACAGTCAAACACTGCTGCAGTTAAATATTTTACCCTTTGTTCTCCCTGCATGATTTACAATAATAATCTGCTTCGTGTTGATATTTACTGCTGTGTTGCTGACAATTACCTGAAAGAGAAGTTGGGGTGCTTCACTGGGCTGGAAAAAGTTTAGCTTAATCAGAAAGCAGGTCTAATTAAGCAAGTTTATTATCTATCTATATCTATCTATCTATCTATAGATAGATAGATAGATAGATAGATAGATAGATAGATATAAAGGGCTAAGTTGACTCACGCATGTGTGATACATATAAAGTTCTCACTGGCACCAATTGCACGCATGTGTTTTTATCTGTCATTGTTGATTGTGAATTTGGTTGACACTTTTATTATAGAGAAAGGGCGAATAGTGATATTAAAATATTTCTCCTAATTAATTTCCTTTCAGTGTGCACGAATTCGTGCACCGGGCCACTAGTAGTATATAATTTTAGAGAAGAATGATTAGATGTGAAGCATTCTGATGTCTCTTTAGTTGAAAAGAAGGTAAAGGTATGGACTAACATTAGACTTTTTAAGTATCCATGTTAAAATATCTGGGGTAGCTACTAAAAGAATGGATATGGAAAATACCACCACCAAATGTACAGAAAGAAAAACAAAAGAGGAAATAAATCTAATCATTCATGCAAAATTTAACCTTATATAGTTAAGAATATACATGCATATAAATACAAAATATGTGTTTATACATATACTAGAGGCTCGGTGTATGGATTCGTGCACCGGTGGGGTCCCTTGGAATGGTCTGTGCCCTCTCGCAATCCAGGACCTCTCAGGGGATGTCAGAGAGCTAGTTTTGGTCCAATACCTTCAGGCCAGGCCAAGGGACCACACACGAACTGGGCCTCTAGTATGCATATAAGATAGTTGGTTAATCTCTTCCCACCCTCCTCCCTCTTTCCTTCCCTCTGAGATTCATCAGTCTCTTCCATGTTTCCATGCCTGTGGTTTCCATTACCATGTTGAGTGTCATAGCTACCAGTTGGCCAGTCACTTAGGCTTATTTATATATTAGTGGCCCGGTGCATGAAATTCGTGCACATTAAAAGGGAATTAATTAATTAATTAATTAGAGGAAATATGTTAATATTGCTATTTACCCTTTCTCTATAATAGAAGTGTCAGAGATAAAAGAAAATTAGTAAAATTATATGAAAACAATATATACATTTATTAATAAATAAACAATAACAGCGTCATGTCCCCGACCGGTGCTGGGCAGGGAATGCATCCTCATGTTTCCTGGCCTCACCATGCATGCAGCCCTGCCTACCCACACCCGCTGCACATGCAGCCTTCTGTTGATCAGTCATTACGGCATGAGGGTGTCACAACAATTTTTATATTACCTTTTTATTAGTATAGATAGATATATGTGTGTGTATTCATATATACATATGTATGTATACATATATATGTCTGTGTGTGTGTTTATGTTTAAACCATTTTAGGGTATTTTATTGAGATATAATTAGCAGAATAAAATTTTGTATGTTTAAGGTATGCGGCATTGATTTGATAACTTTATATTTCAATACAGTTGCCAATGTACCATTAGCTAACACTTCTATCACATCACATAAGTATTATTTATTCTAGTGGCAGGAACAATTAAGATCTAGCTTTTAACAAGTTTATTGTTTACAATAGTTTCATTATCTATAAACCACTCTACTGTGTTTCAGATCTCCATAACTTTTATCTACTAATTGCAAGTATATACTTTAAACATATCTCCCATTCTCCTAGACCCCCAACCCTGGGAAATGACCATTCCACTCTCTTTGAGTTTTCTTTTTCAGATTCCATATAAAGGGATATTATACAATGTTTGCCTTTCTCTGACTTATCTCTCTTAGCATTATGTTCTCAAGGTCTATCTGTGTTACATGATTTCTCTTTTTCTCATGGCTGAATGATATTCCATTATATGTATTTATATATTCCACTCCATTATGATGTGATTCTTTATATATCACATTTTCTTTATCCATTCATCAGAACTTAGGTTTTTGTTTTTTTTTTTTCATATCTAGGCTATTATGAATAATGCTCCAATAAACATGTGAGTGCATACATCTTTTCAATAACCTGTTTTCATTTTATTTGGATATATACCCAGAAGTAGAATTGCTGTATAGTATGGATCTATTTTTATTTCTGTATTTCTATTTTAATTTTTTTAAGAACTTCCACTGTTTTTCATAGTGGCTGAAACAGTTTTCAACCCCACCCACAGTGCATAACTGTTCCTTTTTCTCACATCCTCTCCAATGTTTATCTCTTGTCTCCTTGAAGATAGCCTTTCTTACAAGTGAGATGATATCTCATTGTGGGTTTGATTTGCATTTATTTCCATGATGATTAGTGATGCTGAGCACATGTTTATGTACATATTGGCCATTTGGATGTCTTATTTGCAAAAATGTCTATTAAGTTCCTCTGACCATGTTTTAATTGGATTGCTTTTAATTTTTTGCCATTGAGTTATGTGATTTTTTTAAATAAATTTTGAATATTAACCCCTTATCTGATACATGTTTTGTAAATGTTTTTCTCCCATTCTGTAGGTTGCCTTTTTATGTTGTTGTTTCCTTTGCAGTGTGGAAGTTTTTAAGTTTGTTGTATTCCCACTTGCTGATTTTTTTATTTTGTTATTTGTGCTTTTTTGTCTCATATCCAAAGAAACCATTGCCAAAACAAATGCTGGAGCTTTTTCTTTTTAGACGTTTTATAGTATCAGGTCTTATGTTTAAGTCTTTAATTCATTTTTATATAATTTGTGTGAGATATATAAGGTCTAATTTCATTTTTCTGCATGTGCTTGTTTCATTTTCCTAACATCATTTGCCTAAAGAAACTATCCCGCTCCCATTGAATACTCTTTGTTCCTTTATCAGACATTAGTTGATCATATATACAAGGGTTTAACTCTGGGCTCTCTATTTTGTTCCATTTTTATGCCAGTAAAAAACTGTTTTAAGTCCTATAGCTTTGTAGTATAGTTTGAAATAAGGAAGTGTGATGCCTTCAGTTTTTTCTTCTTTCTAGTAATTTCATTGACTATTCAGGGTCTTTTGTAGTTCCATACAATATTTAGGATTTTTCTTCTATTTCTGTGAAAAATGCTATTGGAATTTTTATATAAATTCCACTGACTCTATAGATGGCTTTCGTTAACATGGATATTTTATAATATCATCTCTTTCAGTCCATGAACATGAGCTGTCCTTCAATTTGTTTGCTGAAATTGAGGAAGACACCAAGGCTTGTAGTTTTCATTGTATAAAATTTCATTTTCTTTGTTAAATTTATTCCTAGGTATTTTATTGGTTTTGATGCTATTGCGAATGGGATAGTGTTATGTCTATTTCATTGTTAGTATATAGAAATGCAACTGGGTTCTGAGTATTGACTTTATATCCTGCAACTCTACTGAATTCACTGATTAGATCCAACAGTTTTTCAGTTGAGTCTTTGGGACTTACAATATATACGGTAATGTCATCTGCAATTAATGAACATTTTACATTTTCTTTTCTGGTTGGATGTCTTTTATTTCTTTGTCTTGCCTTATTGTTCTAGCTAGGACTTCTAGTACTATATTGAGTAAGAGTGGTGAGAGTTGCAACTCTTATCTTGTTTCTAATCTTAGAGGAAAACTTTTATTTCTTCTCCATGGAATATACTGGTAATGTTAATTGTGGACATGTCATATATGGTCTTTCTTGTGTTGAAGTATGTTTCCTCTATACCCAATCTATTGAGGGTTTTTATCGTGGAAAAAAATTTTATATTTTGCCAAATACGTCTTCTGCATCTTTGAAATGATCATATAATTTTTATCTTCTATTGTGGTGTATCACATTTATTGACTTGTGTATGTTGAACAATCCTGCATCTCAGGGACAAATTCTACTTGGTAATGGTAAAGTTTCCTAGTATGTTGTTGTGGGTTTTTGCATATATGTTTATCAGGGATATTGGTTCATAGTTTTCTTTTCTTGTAGTGTTCTTATCTGGCTTAGTATAAGGGTAATGCTGTCCTCATGGAATGCATTAGGAAGTATTTCTACCTCTTCAATTTTTTAGAGGAGTTTGAGAAGGATTGGCATTGATGCTTTTTTTAAATGTTTGCCAGTGCAGCCATCTGGTTCTGGGGTTCACTATGTGGGAAGGTACTTCTTTACTGATTCAATCTCCTTACTTATTATTGGTCTGTTCAGACTTTCTATTTGTTCCTGATTCAGTTTTGGTAGGTTCTACGAAATTACCCCTTTCTTCTAGGTTTCCTAATGTGTTGGCATATAATTGTTCATAGTAGTTTCTTATGATCCTATGTGTTTATGTAGTGTCAGCCATAATTTCTCTTTTCTGATTTTATATAAATCTTCTCTCCTTCTTCCTAGTCTCACTAAAGGTTTGTCAATTTTATCTTTTTAGAAAACATCTCTTAGTTTTATTTATATCTGTTGTTTTTTCTGGATTCTATTTCATTTATTTCTACTCTGATCTTTATTATTTACTTCCTTCTGCTAACTCTAAGCTTAATTTGCTATTTGTTTAATTCCTTGAGGTATACAGTTCAATTTATTATGTAATCTTTCTAATTTCTTAATATGTGTATTTTATTGCTATAAATTCCCCTATCAGAACTGCTTTTATAGCACCCCGTAGGTTTCTATATGTTGTGTTTTTATTTTCATTGTTTAGGGATATTCTTTGATTTCCTTTTTTATTTATTCTTTCACATGTTAGTTGTTCAGCAGTCCATTTTTCAGATTCCACATATTCATAGATTTTCAAACTTTCTTCATGTTATTTTATTATTTTTAGTTTCTTGCCATTGTACTTGGAAAACATACTTAGTATGAGTTCAGTGTTCTCAATTTTGCTAAAACTTGTTTTGTGTCCTATCATATGATCTGTCCTTGAGAATGCTCCATGTGCACCTGAGAAAAATGTATTTTGCTTCTGTCGATGGAATGCTCTATAGACGTCTATTAGGTCGATTTGGTCTAATGTATGGTGCAGATCCACCATTTACTCATTGATTTTCTGTCTGGATGATCTATCTTTTGTTGAAAGTGGGGTATTGAAATCCCCTACTATTATTGTAAAATCTATTTCTTCCTTATATCTGTCAGTATTCAATTAATATAGTTAGGTGCTATAAAATTGAGTGAGTATATATTTATGATTATTATATCTTCTTGATGGATCTACCCCTTTATCACTATACTAGTGGCCGGTGCACGACATTTGTGCACAGGGGGTGGGGGGATTCCCTCAGCCCAGCCTGTACCCTCTCCAATCGGGGACCCCTTGGGGGATGTCTGACTGCCGGTTTAGGCCTGATCCTTGGATCAGGCCTAAACCGGCAGTCAGACATCAGTCTCACAATCTGAGACTGCTGGCTCCTAACCACTTACCTGCCTGCCTACCTGATTGCCCCTAACCCCTCTGCCTGCCTGCTTGATCACCCCTAACCTCTCTGCCTGCCTGCCTGATCACCTCTAACTGCCCTCCCCTGACGGCCTGATCTCACCCCCAATTGCCCTCTCCTTCTGGCCAATTTGGTTCTGATTGGTCAGTTTCTATGCTAGTCAGCGTCAAAAGCTCTGCCTCTTAGGCAGCCATTGGCTCCTCACAGTTCACCCAGATTTGGTTCTGATTGGTCAGTTTCTATTCCAGTCAGCATCGCTGGGCCTATCTCCAGGCCTGATCAGAGAGTCAGGGCTTATCAGCAGCACCCACGGAGGCCTGGAGAGAAACAGAGGCACGGCTGCACCTGCAGCAGCAGCAGTCAGTGCTGGGTCCCCACAGCAACCCAACACTGACTGCAGGACTGACTTCCAGTGTTCGGTTGAGCCTTCAGTCTGACGTTCTGGACCCTGGGTTTTTATATAATACTAGGGGCCTGGTGCACGAAATTCGTGCACTGGGTGTGGGGGGGGGGGGGAGAGTGTCCCTCAGCCCAGCCTGCCCCCTCTCACATACTGGGAGCCCTCAGGCGTTGACCCCCATCACCCTCCGATCGCCTGATCGGCCCCTTGCCCAGGCCTGACGCCTCCGCCAGAGGTGTCAGGCTTGGACAGGGGACCCCCATCTCCCCCCAATCACTGGCTCTGGCCCCCGCCCAGGCCTGAGGCCTCTGGCCCAGGAATCATGCCTGGGCAGGGGACCCCCATCTCCCTCTGATCGCTTGCTCCACCCCCCGCCCAAGCCTGACGCCTCTGACCCAGGCTTCAGGCCTGGGCAAGGGGACCATCATATCCCCCAAATCCCCGGCTCCGCCCCCCACCCAGGCCTGATGCCTCGGCCAGAGGAGTTGACCCTCATCACCCTCCGATCACCAATCACCGGATAGGCCCCTTGACCAGGCCTGAGGCCTCCGGCAGAGGTGTCAGGCCTGGGCAGGGGACCCCCAGCTCCCGGCAGTTGCAGGCTCCGCCCCTGCCCAGGCCTAACGCCTCTGGCCTAGGCGTCCGGCCCAGGCAGCGGGGACCTGCAGTGGCAGCGGGGGGCGCCGCGATCGTGGGCTTCGCTTTAGGCCCAGGCAAGGGACCCCTAGCTCCTGGGACTGCCAGCTTCGACCGTGCCCAGCTCCCATCGCTGGCTCCACCCCTACTTACTGCTATCACTGGCCAGGGCGGCAAAGGCACCTGATTCTCCGATCATGGCCCCAGGGCCGCCTTTGCCCTGCCCCCCAGCTCTTAGCTCCCCCCTGGGTTTCCGATCACTGTCAGTGGCAGGGGTCTTCTTCCTGCTTTCCCTTTCGCCTCCCTGCATTGTGCCTACATATGCAAATTAGCCGCCATCTTGTTGGCAGTTAACTGCCAATCTTAGTTGGCAGTTAATTTGCATATAGCCCTGCTTAGCCAATGAAAATGGTATCGCCGTACGCCAATTACCATTTTTCTCTTTTATTAGTGTAGATGATAATGACTTCCCTTATCTCTTGTTAATGTTCTTGGTTTTAAGTCTTTTTGTCCAATGTAAGTATAGCTATGCCTACTTTCTTTTGGTTTCTTCTTGGATGGAATGTCTTTTTCCATCCCTTCACTTTGAGTCTATGTGTGCCCTTAGAGCTGAAGTGGGTCTCTTGTTGGCAGCATTTAGCTGTATCATGTTTAGTTGTTGTTGTTTTTAAATTTATCTTTATTGTTGAAAGTATTACAGAAGCCCCTTTTGTGTGTGTGTTTTTTTCCATTGACCCCCTCCACCCCGCCCCTGTCCATCTCAGGACTTCACGACATCATCTGTGTCCATGGGCTATGCATATCCTATATAATAAAGAGCTAACATGCAAATGGTCATCACACCCTCACACCCTCACACCTTCACACCCTCACGCCCTCATGCCCTCATGCTGGAACTGCTCAGACACTCAACACTGGGGAGAGAGGACACAAACACTGGGGACCAGCCAGGCACAAATGAGCTTGCAAGAGAGAAATTGGGGACCAGTCAGGCACAAATGAGCTCACAAAAGAGGAATGGGGACCAGCCAGGCTGCATACCAGGAGAGGGACAAGCTACCCGCCCATGGCCCCCTGTGGCTGGCCTGGGTGAAGCTGGCCTGGGTCCTGGGTGCCTGTGGCCGGCCAGAAGGAGGGAAGCCCAGGTCCCGGGTGCCTGCGGCCGGCTGGAGGAGGGAATCCTGGGTCCCAGGTGTGAAACAAGGCAGAGATGGTTAGGGGCAATCAGGCCAGCAGGGGAGCAGTTAGGGGTAATCAGGATGGTAGGGATGCAGTTAGGGGTTACCAGGCAGGCAGGCAGGCAGGCAGGCAGACAGAGGAGTTAGGGGTGATCAAGCAGGCAGGCAGGCAGGCAAACAGTTAGGAGCCAGCAGTCTCGGATTGCAAGAGGCAGTCGGACATCCCCTGAGGGGTCCCAGATTGGATAGGGTGCAGGCTGGGCTGAGGGACCACCCCACCCCCATGCACAGATTTTATGCACTGGACCTCTAGTATGTATATAAGTCCCCCTCCAGTTAATTACTCTTCACCCACCCCACCTTCCCTCTGAAATTCCTGTCTGTTTTAATCCATACAGTTACTCTCTACCATTTGATCAGTTTACATTTAGAGTAACCATTGGTATTTAAAGACTTAGTATGCCATCTTATTACTTTCTGGTTGTTTTGTATTTCCATTGTATTTTTCTGTTTCTTCCTACATTTATAAATTGGTTATTTCCATGGTGGAATACTCTGTTTCCTCTTCCTTTCTGTTTTATAGATCTACTCTAGGGTTTTACTTTGTGGCTACCATGGGACTTACATAAAACATCTTATAGATAAAACAATCCATTTTAGGCTGAGAGCAACTTATCTTTGATCACCTAGAAAAGATTCACCCTTTCACTTCTCCCTTTTATATTATCAACGTCACAATTTACCTCTTTTATGTTGTGTATTTATTAACAATTTATAGTGGCTGTCATTATTTTTACTGCTCTTTTCCTTTAACCTTTATACTATAGTTGATTTGTTAACATACCATCCTAATATAGAGTTACAGTATTGTAATTCTGACTACTTTTTACCTTTACCAGTGTGTTGTGTACTTTTTTATGTTTTCATGCCATTGATTAGCAACTTTTCATTTCAGCTTGAAGCACTCCTTTCAGCATTTCTTGCAAGGTAAGTCTAGTGGTGGTGAAATCCCTCAGCTTTTGTTTGTCTGGGAAAGCCTTTACTTCTACTTCATATATGAAGACTGGAGGCCCAGTGCACAAAATTTGTGCATTCGGGGGTGTCCCTCAGCCCAGCCTGTACCCTCTCACAGTCTGGGAGCCCTCAGGGAATGTCTGACTGATGGCTTAGGTCCGCTCCCTAAGTCAGCAGTTGGACATCCTTAGTACTGCCGTGGAGGCGGGAAAGGTTCCTGCCACTGTGCTCACCAGCCATGAGCCTGTCTTCTGGCTGAGAGGTGCTCCCCCTGTGGGATGGCACTGACCACTAGGGGGCAAGTCCTGCATTGAGCGTCTGCCCCTTGGTGGTCAGTGCACGTCATAGTGACCGGTCATTTGGTCAATTTTCATATTAGCCTTTTATTATGTAGGATAACTTTGCCAAATGAAGTATTTTTGGCTGGCAATTTTCTTTTAACACTTTGAATATGTCATTCTGTCCTCTCCTGGCCTATATTATTACACTGATAGCCTGATCAGGATTTCTTTGTAAGTTACATTTATTTTTTCTAGATGCCTTTAAGATTTTTTTCTTTATCATTAAAATTTTTTGTTGCTATTAATCCTCACCCAAATATATTTTTTGCCATTAATTTTTTAGAGAACATGGAAGGGAGGAAGGAGGAGCATCTTTTCACATGCTTCTAAGCTATTTTCAAAGTACTTTTTGTACCTAAATTTGGCTATCAACCTGTAAGCATTAAATTCCACCCATCTACCCACAATTTCCAGTCCAGATAACCTTTAGGTGCCTACCTTTCTTGCCATAGATTGGCATTCCTTCATTCACCAAGGGAATTTTTGAGATTCTGAGGATTCATCCTCCAAGATGTAATTGAATTCTAGGTTAGCCTTTAATTGTCAGTTATACCCTATTTATTCTATTACTAGAAACAGAATGAAGACAAGTGTGGGGACATAGCCTTAACTTGTTTAGGGAGTGAAGACCCACCGGAGAACAGCTCAAAGGATGCTAGAACAAGGGAAATGTGTGGGAGAATATGGATTATATTTCAGAATGCATACATAGGCCCTTATTAAGACTCTTGCAAAAATGCCTATTAACTGAACTACCTGCACTCTTCAGCAGAAGGCAGAAAGCAGCACTTTAACCTAGCAAAGTTAGCTCTGAGCAGCTGCCCTCCCCTCTCCTTTATTTTGCCTCGCTGATAGCAGGACCTGACTATTATTTGGATAAATATATTTAGGGTAATCTCCTGAGTTAATTGTTCTGTAGGTTGTTAAGAAAGAACAAAAATACTTCCCCCAAAAACATTGACCACTCACTTTGGAGTTCAGTTATACCCACTCAGACTGAAGGGGCTTGGCCATGGCTGAGTAGTACATTAAATTACTGATAGTCAACTCCTTTCCCAGGCACTGGACTTTAGTGCTACTCAGCTAACAAAACTCAAAGTGTCTGTCATCTTAAACAGGGAAAAATCAATGAACTGGTATAAGATCTCTTTAGACAGCCAGAAAAAACTTTTGATTTGATGGAACATTGGATGGTTGAGTCACCTGTTTCAGAATACTGAAACCTGACCAACTTAACCACTTCCATACACAGCTTCACACCTAGAGAAATTAAGATCTTTATGGAAAAAATATACCTTCTCCTCTTTTGCATATCCTTTAGTCTAAGAACATATAAGAGTAGCCATAAGGAGAGGGTAAGTTCTTTGCCATCATCTTTTAAGTAGTTAGGGGCATAAGTGCATCAGTGTAGATGACCCTGGGCCCAGTAAGAAGCACCTTAGAACCTTTAACTGTTCTGCCACCCAAGAAAGGCAGAGCTGAGGAGTCATTTGCTGTCACGCATGTCTCTGTATCTGAAACAGCCTGGAGCTGACAAAGGAGAAGCTCTCCATCACAGTACTACAGTGGGGTCACAACTAGAGATAATTCTAGTCTCTGTAGTTTAGAATTTTTAATTTAATTTGTTTTTTTCCCATTTTTAGTATAATCTATAACCTTGTCAAAATGTTATATGTAGTCTAAGTTGCTTTTAAATATGAGCAAGACTAGAAGGAAAATACTCCGTATTGCCTTGCTAATCTATGCAAGTCTCTTTGTAGCATACAAGCATGCCTGCTGCCATATACAGCATTGAGCCTGAGGGCTCGGACTTCTGCCAGGCATTGAGTCACCGCATATGGCCTGAACTTTCACTGAAACATAGAGTCAAAAGGAGGAATACCAAATATATGGTGATGGAAGATTATTTGACTTTGGGTGGTGGGCACACAATGCAATGTATAGATCACATATCATGGAAATGTACACTTGAAATCTACACAATCTTACTAACCAATGTCACCCCAATAAATTATATGTATCTATAAAACCCTAATATGCAAATAGATCAAACGGCAGAACAACCAAACAACTGATCGCTATGACGTGCACTGACCACCAGGGAGTGTGCACAGAACATGGTGGGTATCGGCTGCAGTGGGATGGCAGAGCAGGTGAGCAGGGGTGCCAGACCAAGGTGGGGAGCTGGTTGCTATCATTGGGACAAGCCTCTGGCGGTTACTAAAAATTATTTGCTCTCATGTGCCATGGTCCTGCTGGGCACTTGCACCTGCTGCAGGCACTGGCCTGATCACCCCTCAGGGCTTATCCACCTCCCCTGCTCCTGAGGGGTGATTGAGGCAGCAGCCACCACTCACACCCGCTGCTGGTGCCAACCCCAATCACTCCACACCATCAGTGGGTGCGAGTAGGGCGGACGCTGTCAGCGTGTGGGAGCGGCGGCAGGAGCTGGGCTGCGGCAGACAGGAGACCAGGGGGCCACGGCAGGAGGGGCTAGGCGGGGGTGCAAAGGATGGGACAAGACCCTCCCCTGTGCCCATCACAGCCTCCCAACCCACAGTTCCTCTCAAGGTGCACAAACTTGTGCACTGGGCCCCTAGTGTGTGTGAGTGTATGTATAAATATAACAATTAAGAGGAAGGGCAGTAGTGCACTATGATCAGGTATAACACCTTTATTGTCCATTTTGTGTGCCCTCTACTTTTCACCAAAAGCACTGTTTATAAATTTAAGAGAGATTAATGAGGTAGGAGAAGGAGAATAGTTTAATGGGAAAATAAATTCTTCAGGCCAATACTCTATCCACTGAGCCAAACCGGCTAGGGTGGAAAATAAATTCTTTTCTAACATCATCTCAAGGAATGTGGACGTTTACTAATATGAAGTTTATTGTCTTTCATATCCATTGTCTCCTGTACTCTAACCATCCTCTGAAATTGGTATGTTCTTTTTTTTGCAAATGAGAAAACCAAGGTAATGAAACTTGTCCAAAGTTATACAAAATAGTTCTGACAAAGGTAAATCCATCCTAAATCTTCTGACTCACAATCTAGTGCTAGTTATTTATTTATCTATCTATACATATGTATCTATTTATTTATTTGAATTTTTATTTTTATGAGTTTATTTTAGCCTAAATGATGACAATTAATTGGTGAGAAACAAAATCTCAGGATGTTTTTTACATGAGAACATCCTGCCTCTCTGTCCTTTGGATTCTCTCAGGAATCCATGTAGAGCTACCATCTGTGAATTTATGCAAACACTTTTATAGTATTGTGAAGTACAACAAAATCAACCCATGCCAACTTAGAGCAACCAGTTTCTTAAGATTACTTTGGAAAACAGAACTTTTCTCCTTCCTTCCTTTCTCCTTACCCCATCATACCTTCTTTCCCCCACCCCTTCATTCTTTCTATTTTGGAGGGAGAATGTTAATGTATTGCTCAAAGAAGACCCTGTTTCTAGCACTTCTCCATTTCTTCTTTTGAGAAAAAGTTTGAGCTCAACCTGTTCCATTTATCTTTATGAATTTTGGTTATATCTTTCTTGGGCTTGGGCTTCCACACTGTTAATATTTTTACTTAACCACTGAGCCTACCTTCCTGCCTCTAGTCAAGGGCAGACTTTGCTTAGATTGTGGACACCTACATGATCATTCCTTAACATTGGCACCTCCACTCCCAGAAGCTTGGAGTTCACTCAGCACACATAGTACTTCTACATGCCTGATTCTTCATTTATTCTCTTGCATTATTGAAATATATGAATATATAATATATTCAAAGAGAAGGAGATTTCTCCTTCTCTTTGACCATTTTAACATCCCTCTTTCAGACATTCTCTAGTTTTAAGGTCTAGAACTATAGAGAGCTGTGTAGCTGCAGATTGCTACTGCTTTGTCCATCTCTATGGGTGCTATAGTCCAGCTTACTTCTAAGCCCTGCTAAAGTGCAAAAATTTGTGCACTTGGAGGGGTCCCTCAGCCTGGCCTGTGCCCTCTCGCACTCTGGGACCCCTCGGGGGATATCCACCTGCTGGCTTAGGCCTGCTCCCTGGGAGATCAGGCCTAAGCTGGCAGTCAGACATCCCTCTGGCAGCCCAGGAGCCCTCAGGGAATGTCCACTTGCCAGCGGGGACCAGGCCTAAGCTGCAGTCGGACATCCTTAGCACTGCTGAGGAGGTGGGAGAGGTTCCCGCCATCACTGCTGTGCTGGCAGCCGTCAGCCTGGCTTGTGGCTGAGCAGAGCTCCCCCTGTGGGAGCGCACTGACCACCAGGGGGCAGCTCCTGCATTGAGCATCTGCCTGCTGGTGGTCAATGTGTGTCATAGTGACCAGTCATTCCCAGTCGTTATGCTGTTAGGGTCAATTTGCATACTACCCTTTTATTATATGCCTGGTGCATGGGTGGGGGCTGGCTTGTTTGCCTTGAAGGGTGTCCCGGATCAGGGTGGGGGTCCCGCTGGGGTGCCTGGCCAGTCTGGGTGAGGGACTGAGGGCCATTTTAAGACTGGCCACACCCTCTTCAGTGTGGGGGGTCTCTGCTGGAGTGCCTGGCCAGCCTGCATGAGAGGCGGAGGGTCGTTTTCAGGTTGGCCACACCCCCTATAGGGAGAGGGGTCCTGCTGGGGTGCCTGGCCAGTCTGGGTGATGGGCTGATGTTTGGTTGCAGGCTGCCAAGCCCCCCAGCGGGGACCCTCACCCTATGAGGGTGTATCCAGCCTGGGTGAGGAGCTGATGGCAATTTTCAGGCTGGCCACAGCCCCTTCAGGGTGGGGGTTTCCACTGGGGTACCTGGCCAGCCTGGGTGAGGGGCTGATGGTTGTTTGCAGGCTGGCCATGGCCCCCAGCCACCCAAGCTCCCAGTGGAGGCTGGCTGGAAGCAGGTATCTGGGATTTATTTATCTTCTATAATTGAAACTTTGTTGCCTTTATTGGAGGCCACAGCCAGCCTGGGCAGGTGGGAAGCTTGAGCAACCAAGCCTCCTGCTTGCTCCTTCTCCGTGGCTGCCGGCCGCTATCTTGGTTGGGTTAATTTGCATATAGTCGCTCTGATTGGCTGGTGGGCATGGCTTGGGGCGTAGTAAAGGTACGGTCAATTTGCATGTTTCTCTTTTATTAGGATATATATATATATATATATATATATATATATATATATATATCTTTCTCTTTTTATTTTTAAACCCCTTGAGGATTAGTATAAAATCATATTTCTTTCTGCTTCTTCTATAGTATCTAGCCCAATGTCTAAAAACTAAGCTGGTAAAGAGTAAACACTTGTAAAATGAAGAATTCTCCCCTTGCTCATACTGAGATTTCTCCTTCTCTTTGACCATTTTAACATCCCTCTTTCAGACATTTTCTAGTTTTAAGGTCTAGAACTATAGAGAGCTGTGTAGCTGCAGATTGCTACTGCTTTGTCCATCTCTATGGGTGCTATAGTCCAGCTTACTTCTAAGCCCTGCTAACAATGCCTGACACTTTATTGGTCTTTGTTGCCACATAGCTTTCAGGGGTGGGCAAACTTTTTGACTCGAGGGCCTCAATGGGTTCTTAAACTGGACCGGAGGGCCGGAACAAAAGCATGGATGGAGTGTTTGTGTGAACTAATATAAATTCAAAGTAAACATCATTACATAAAAGGGTACGGTCTTTTTTTTCAATAGTTTTATTCATTTCAAACGGGCCAGATTTGGCCCGCGAGCCGTAGTTTGCCCACAGCTGGCTTAGATAGACTCATAGATGTAGATTGCCCCCCTGGGGTGTGGTTAGTAGCTCAGAGTTTTTTGATCTTTAACATATCTCTATACAAATAAGTGTTTTCTGAAGTGCTTTCCCACACTTGTTCTCCTCAAAGTTTGTGTGCTGTTTATCTTCCAATCTCACAGCCTATGAGATCTTCCTATCATATACTGCAGTTTCCTGGTGTTTCACTCCACCAAAGAATTAAGTGTCATATATAAAACATTCCCTCCTGCAGATAATTTATCAAAAAGAAAAAATTCCAGATTCTAGATGACATCAGGGCTCACATTTTGCCCCTAAAGCACCCATTCTTCTCTCCCATTGACCTGAGACTTAGGAAGGTGGGTTGGCTCTGACCCCTCAGAAAACAATAATTTCAATCTATCCTAATTTTATTTTTTTCTTTTATTAAATTTTATTGAATTTACTGGGGCAACATTGGTTAGTAAAATTATCTAGGTTTCAAGTGTACAATTCTAATAAATTATTTGTACATTATATCGTGTTCACCACCCAAAGTCAAGTCTCCTTCCATCACCATTTATACCCCATATACGCTCTTCTACCTCCCTGTGCTCCCTTTACCTCTGGTAATCACCACACTGCTTTCTGTAAGACAAATGCCATATGATTTCACATATATGGAATCTAATAAAATAAATTAAACAAAATAGAAACAGACTCATAGATACAGAGAACAGACTGACAGCTGTCAGGGAAGGGCTGTTGGGGGCTGAGTAAAAAAGGTGAAAAGACTAAGCAAAAAAAAAAAAAACACAAAACGCAGACACAAACTATCCTACTTTTAATACAGATACAGCATAGCATGCCTATCATTTTATTCTCAGATTTATTAAAGGTAGTTTTAATTTTTTTCTTGTCTTGAGTAAAAATACAAAGCCCTATTGACTTAGATTTATAGAAAGTTCTCAACTACTCACATCCAAATCTTCATGAGAGAATGTATCTGATAATTGTTAGTGCTATTTTTGACAGATGTTCAATATGTAATAATGATCTGCTGCTTTGACTAAGCCAGCCAAATCCACAGCTTTAGGCAGAATCCAAAGGCCAGTTTGGGAGCACTGCCAATATCTATTCTAAGGTTTTATATAAATCCTCAAATGAAAAACAGTGAAGGAGAGAGAAATGTGATTCATCAGACTATTTAAAAAAAAAAAAGAGAGAGAGAAAAGGCAAAATAAAAATATGGCCAGTATAATAGTTTGTAGGTTCAATATTTGCCAGTTTGTGTACCATCTGAGCTATTTCCTTTAATCACCCATGCACATGGCACTTTTATTCTCAGGGGACATTATTGCCATGACAACTTTATCAGACTAAACACTGAAACGCAGCCCTTAAGGTGATCTCAATTTGAGTATGGTTTAGAATATTATTTATGTTACTCCTTTGCCAACATCCTTGGTGTGCCAAACAGAGATGAGAAAATTTTTTAAATGACTATTAAAATCACAATAACAAATGTAAAATCTTTACAAAGAGAAAAGGAATAAGCCATTAGGCTGAAAAATGGTCAATCAAAGGAGCTACTGCGCTCGGCAGATGGAAAAGCAGCAGGTGCCCTGGTGTGATGGGACCTCGCTTCCCATCATGCATGCTCTACAATGATGCAGGCTGACAGGGAAGGGAATTAATGTGTCGGAGCAGGTACTTTCTGTCCATTAGCTGATTCCCAATACATCCACACAGACTGCTACCCGTGGCTCTTGGATAAAATGGTTTACAGTATACGATTCCAAACGTTGTATGGAGAAGGACAGCTGGGAGTGACCCTCCCTGCCATGCCTCAGCTTAACAGTGTGAGTGACCAAGTAAACATTTCTTCACCCCAAACTGGGATTAGTGATTTCAGTCCATGAATAAGTTATTTGAATACAGATGCTTTGGGTACATCAAGGTGGCCAAGGGCCACAGGCTCTCAGTGTGGGGGATGGAAGGGCACACTGAGGAAGAGAATTCTCAAGGTAACAAATTAGCTCTCAAACCAATGAGTCCCAGGGAGGCTGTGAGAGGACACTCACCCTGCTGCTTGCAGATAAAAAAATGCCAAATTATTATGAGGCAATCTGAACTGGTGGGTCAGTTAGGCAGAGATAGCACATTAGGCACAGAAAACACGATGCTCTGCGGTTTTGTCCTGCGTCAGGCTCCCTCTTTCCTTCCTCCCTCTTCTCCCCCACTCCCTCCCCTTTCATTTTTTTGTTGCTATTTTTTCCTTTCCTTTCCCTTCGCTTTCCAAGCCTGAATTTGTTGGTGCTCCAAATCAGTAACACAGCCACCTGTGAAACTCTAAATGAGAGTGAAGTAGAAGCAGAAAGCTTAAAATTGCATTTCTACCATTGATAAGATAAGCTCTTTCCAGATCTTAGTCTCATAAACTAATTGAATTGGCAAATTGTTTATTAGCCTTGGCTGTTAAGACAACTAGATTAAGAAATAGACTGGGGTTTTTTTTTCTATCCATTTTCATGACTGAATTGGAAAGCCAAAGCTAGTTATCCCACTCGTTCTGCGGTCATCAAAGGAAGGAAATGACTGTGGGATGACACTTATGTTATTATTACCTTAGGAATTATATACACAACAAAGGAGCAATAACTATCTTAAGGATTCAGTTCAATTGTTTCTCATGCCCTGCTTTAGGTAAGGGACATGTTGGTGGATTTCAAAATATTCTGTATTTTTTTTCTGCATCCTTATCATGTTGGCATTTATAAATAATTTTCATTTAATGTCTGTCAACCCTCACTAAGTTCTAAAAAACACAAGGAAAGAAACTGGATATTTCTTGCCTTAGCACTTAGCAAAATACTACTCACCTAGTAAGAGTTCAGTAAATACTTGTGGAAAGAAAAAAAGGGAGAAAGAAGGAAGATAAATAATGTGGGATGAAAAGAAGGAAGGAGGCCAAGAGAGGACCCAAAAGATGAGAAATTAAATTTAGCACCTTCTATTTCATATGTCTTCTTTAGAAGCTTCTATAAAAGCTTTAAATTCATTGAGATGACCAAACAAATTTACACTAAATAAAAATGATGAGAAAGAGGGAGGATGATGAAAATACATCTATTTTGATAATTATGTATCTTATTGAAAGGAGGTATGTACACCCTTGGTCTCAAAATTCATTTCATGAAGACAAAATGGAGATGGGAATATTTCAGCCAGACCAGAGCAAAAATTGGCCTATTTAGAGGCCATACCCAGAGAGCTTAAAATTATCCTTGGATATCTTGTGGGTCTGTGTTTGACAGAGCGGGACATTCAACTTGGATCAGATCACTCTTTTATTCACATCCCTCCTTAAACCAGGCCTGAGTATACTTACTATGCAGGATTCTACAAGGCAGTGATATTTTTAATGTGAAAGAAAACAATGGATACAATAAATCCTTTGGGAACTATGATGACCATTGAAAATAACACCAAAGTGTACAGCACCTAATAGTTTCCAGAATGATTTAATGTTATTTAACATTTAACAGGATTAGTTAATTTAACCCTTACAGGATAGTGTATCTGTGAGTTAGGATTTATTAACCATGTAACATTGGTTAAGTTCCTGCACTTCTCTGTTCATTAGTTTTCTCTTCTAAAATTGTCAAATAGGGTTGAGCAAAGATTAAATGGGATAATGCATAGAAAATACTATGCTCACTATATGTTGGCGATTATTAGTGGTGTCATTATTATTATTATTATTTAGTAGCACAGACAACACTATCTAAAATTTACAGATCATAAAAGAACCTCAAAAAGTTACATGATTTCATTGCCTTTTAAGTTGTGGCCCCAGAACACTCATGCCAAATTCTGAAACTATCACTCTCTGTACGGTTGACTGATGTGTGGCCCCTTTGGAACACTTTCATTGCAGAATCCTAGGGATAGTGACTTGGTATGAAGCCAATACATCAAGCCAGCAGGACCAGTCAGGGTCCTGGAAGACAGGCCTGCTGAAGAGGTCACTCAGTACCAGCTCCTGCCCAAAGCCTCCAGAAACCCAGGCACTTCGGCTGTCCTTCATTTTAGCTACTGTCAGTTTCAAAAGAGACCGACTTCTAGAGCTGAAATTGATGTGTTTGTGTGGCCATTCCATTCTGCTGAAATTGACAGAGGCTGAAACTGATGAAAGTAACCAATTTGTCAATTTCAGCAAAGGAACAGCTTTGAAGGCAGAGATGGACCAGATCCATACCTTTCCTGCCTGATGGAGAAAATTTAATTTTTCCTTCACTTTAAAAAAGTTCTGTGTTGACTCTCAGAAATTATTTTGGACTGTCCTCTAGATACAACCTGAAAGGGCCTGACAGTTTGAACAGATGGTCAATCCCATCAAAATTCAAACCAGTGTCTTATCAGAACATTGTTTTATCTTGGATCGGTTGATCCATATATTCAAAATAGTTTTTAAAAATTGTAAAATGCGGAATTACTCTAAACCCTGCTGCTTGTGAGTTTTGATGCATCCCATGAAAATCACACAGCTTTGACCGACTTGCCCGTCAAAAACTCAGTCAAATCAGCCCAGAAATCCCTATTGCATCTGTCAACTATCTGTTTGTTTGACTATATTTTCTTTTACTGATTAAAAAAGTGGTTGGTAGAGGTTTAACATTATACTGGAGGAGTTAAACATACAGGGTTGCAGTTCTGCTATTTTCCAGTTGTGTGATCTTGTCCAAGTTACCGCCTTTGATTCTAAGCCTTTCCCCTAATAAAATGAGTTTAGAAACGATAAAAGCATTTGTCAACGTGTGTTCTTTGGATAATACTACTTTTTTTTGATCAGATACTAATGGGTCTAACAAAAAAGTTCATAATTAGGGACCTTTGGAAAACATTAAATATGTTTATTGACAAGAGGACATCCCAGAGACTTTACCATCTTAAATGTATAATGGCTATGAATCTGTCACAAACCCTGTTGTACAATAGAATTTTATTTTCTAGAATCCATCCTGCCAAACTGATGAGAATCTTCTCTACAGTCATGTTGGGGGTCTTGGTTCTGAAATCTCTGTAGGTGGAAGATATTGTTTCTGGGACTGTCCATATTAGGGATAAGCAAGCTTTTTCTATAAAAGGAAAGAGAAAATGTTTTAGGCTTTGCAGGTCATTCAGACTCTGTTGTAACTGCTCAACTCTGCTATGATTCAGTTTTAGCACTGTAGTGCAAAGGTAGCAACACACAATATATAATATTTTTTTAAAAAGTTCTTTTTTAAAACCATTTTAAAATGTAAAACCTAATCTTAGCTTGTGGACTATATAAAAAAACAGATGATAGACTGTATTTGGCTTGCAGGCTGTGTAGTTTGCCTTTCTCTAATCTAAATGATCAGCTCGTTGATATTTCTGTGCCATGCTTGTAACACAGGAACCTTTGCAAGACTGTTTATTCCCACCTGCCTACCCATTCCCTCCTGGAGTCTTAAGCATCACAACTTTATCTCTAGGACAAAGTTCTCTTTCTTGCAAGACTTCCAGGTCCCTCTAACTGTATCCACCAACACCGTCACCTTTCACCCCCTTCTCAAGCCCCAGGAAATTCACAGAGAAATTTGTCTCCTTTTGCATTTTGACAATAACTCCAAACCTTCCTCCCTTTCTGGTTTGGTTTTTTTTTTTGCTTTCTACCCTCACAACCACCCCTGAATTAATGAATTCAAGGCCTGATTCAAATGTGAAGCTACAGGAAAAGAAAAAAATTAAATCTCTCAAAATGCCATCTTTATCACATATGCACTATGAATCTTTAAATGCTATGCAACATTGTCCAAATGGTTTTGACAATGGTATGCTTTTTAAGGACATTTTGTGGAAGGGTTTTCCAATGACTGTGCTTTGGAGAGCAATGGTCTAGGGGTTGTCTAAGGTTGCTTAGAGCCAGCAACTACTCTGATGAGGGCCAAGTTCTCTGCTGAAGAAATAATCATAGATTAGATTGGGCTGATGTTGCTATAAATTTAGAGCTTGCATTTTATCTCCAGCCCTCTCTCTTCCTATTCTAATCCAAGTTTTTCTCCCACATAACTTTTGCATACAGGGCATGTTTCTTGGTGGAGCAAATGTCAAGGTGTTCATGACTTTCCTTACTGCCACTTATATATTATATCAGCAATTTTCAACCAATGTGTTGCAAGAATTTTTAAAACATGCAATATCTGACTATTTAGTCAGGGGCACTGACCTCTTTTCCCTTAGATTGTCAAATTAAGAAATGACAATAGCTAAGGCAACAATAGCTGTCAGGTGTGAATGAATCAAAATCATAATTATTTTTTGTCAGATCAACAAAACATATAACATTATTTTTGGTGTGCTGCAGAATTTTAGTAATTAGTTTATGTGTGCTATGAGATAGAAAAGGTTGAAAATCGCTATATTATATTCTAGCCAGATTGTTGGATGATGAACAAACTGGTTTTCCCCTCTTTAACTCATTTGTCTTCAACCTCTTTTATAAATCACTGCATGATTTGACACAATTGTTAAATCTTTCTTTCTGAAGAAAACTTTCTCCATCTAGATATTTTATTTGGCCTGCGTGGCTTTTTTGTAAACTATCAATCTGTGCCCAGAAGAATGACCTTAACATGCATGATACCTAGACCTTGGGATAATAAAAGCAAAAAAAAAAAAATCTAGAAGCAACCTCATTCTTGAATAACTGCTTTGGTTTCTCTGACATGATCCTGCCCTCTGTTCACTGCTTTCTCTCCTGGGCCAGGTCCCCCTTTCCCATCACGTATATGTAAGAACAAAGCAACTGTGGCTGTCTAGCGCCTTATAGAATTCTCCACACCTCACAACCTCAACTTTGTGTAGCTGACTCCAAATGTATTTTTTTTGTCCTGCAATCAAGATTCTTTTTCATTGATTTATTTATTCATTCATTTAATATTTATTGAATGCCTACTAAGTGTCACGGTGTGGGGTCCCCCAGGGTGAACAAAACGGACATGGCCTCTGCCTCCATGGACCTTAATGCTTAATGGGGGAGATGGCTATTCCACAAGTACATGAACAAGAATACAGCTTAAACTAAGTAAGTGCTTCAAGTAGATTTTGCCTAACAATGTCCTGGTTTCAGTACTGAAAGACCTGAATTCCAGGAAACTTCTGATTCCTGGGCAAACAGGGAAGATTGATCCTACAAGGCTAAAAGCTGGGTGCTATGAAAGAGTAACACAGAGGTTGTACTGCACATTGCATAGCCTGGAAACCTTTCTGAAGAGGTATCATTTAAACTGAGAACTGACAGATCAAAAAACATACAAAACAAACAAGACAAGCCCAATCATAGGAGGAGAGGAAGGAAAGGGATGCCAGGCAAAAGGAAGTCTGTTTACAAAGAACTTGAGGCATTCGGGAAGCTGAAAAAAGCTATTTTATTTTTCAAATTTATCTTTAGTGTTGAAAGTATTACAGATGTCCTCCTATTTCCCCCAATTACCCCACTCCACTCCTCCTCCCCCCCGCCCCCAGGCCTTTAACTAATGTATATTAAACAAGGTAGATGTCAGGTTGAGATAAAATTAAATAAAAAATAAAAAATAGGAATGGCTCATATCATAGTCCATGGTAAGGAATTTAAGTCCCATTTTAGGTGCAGTAGTCAGTAAACCATTGTCTGACTTAAAAAGAAGACTTTCCAAATATTGGAGACCCTAACCCATGGCTATAGAAATATCATAACAATATTTTTCAAGACATACCTTGTCTATTAGATAAGACCATCGTTGATGTAACCAACTGTAAATCAGGTAATTGAGTGCTAAATCAGGGTAAACAGTCAAGGAGGGAAATTCAGAAGTAAAGTAAGGGCTTAACCTATTCTTTCCACCTCAGGAGTTTCTTAGGCTCTGCTTCCTACCTTCTGCTTCAAATTTTCCGACAGTCATTTGGTTTCCCCACTTTTGTATACATTATTGCATATTTCCATGTGCCTGCTCTACCAGGACTTTCAGACTGTTGATTGTTGTAGATGATCTCTTTGCAGTTAATTTGCAATTCTCCCCCCAGATACTGCCCTTTGATGCCTTTCCTTGACCTCACCCACTGCAGCCAGGGTAATAGGAGATTACCATCCTACACACCCTAGGACTGCAACCAGGACCATGGGCCATGCTGCTCTTGGAGGGGAAAGACACTTTAACGCAATGATTCAAAGCACCCATCCGCAACCCATCCACCTGTTGATGTTTGAAACGATAAATAAAGTACAGTGGGCCTTCACAAAAACCTAAAAGAAATGCTATAGGCTTTGGCCAAGGTCTTAGGCAGGAATGGTGCATTAATAACTGTGGTAACTATAATGGAGTTATTGACAGATATTTCCATTCCATCAGAATGAAGGGGAGTGTAGTTAACTACCATATTGTTAGGACAGGAAAATCAAAATTATTTTTGTTCCCTGAAAAAAATACTCTCATTTAAATGCCCAAAGATTGCTCTCAATCAGATCCAAGGATCAGACTGGTTCACAAATTTTCTTTTGGTTAGTATGATAATGAGACTTCAACTGCACACCAAGTAATTGTACTTATTAAAATTTATGATTGTGCATTAGAGAGTTCCGTAGTATTCAGGAACTCTCAAAGCTATAGCTTAGACCCTCAACTTCACCTTCTTCAGTACATTTTACTTTCAGAAACTGTTATTTAAATGCTGATGGTTATATAAATTTCCACTCCTGACCTAAAATATTTCCAGCAATATATGCTATGATTAATTGGCACCACGAATATCCTTTTTTCCCAGGGATTATCTGTTTTTGAGCCTCTGAGATAGAATGATAAGCTCATTTCTAGAAATACACATTTTCTATGCAGCTCTCAAAGACCAGCATCTTGCAGCAGTGGCGGGCATCTGCTCTTGATGCCCTATCTTGATTCTCTAAACAAATTAGCTAATAGTTACATCCAACAGGCAGCCAAGCAATCAGCTTGGGAAGGCCACTCTCCCTGATTTGAGCATTTCCCAGTCACTTTTGTTTTTATTATTAAAGGCCAAGCTCATAATCCCTGACTGTGTTCATCATGGCTGAGTGTTGACAAGCCACAAACACTGTCACTGACAGTAGTTAAAAATGCAGCTCGGTTGATGCTGACATACTGCTATCTTCTGAGGGCTGGCTGATGTGTGTTCATTTATAATCTAATTGCATGTCCACTTTTAAAAGTCAGCTCCCAGTGTGGAATGGATAAGAATACAATTACTCAATGATATGCGTAATCATTCAGTGCTGTTAGTCCCAAAAGGTGATATTGCAGTGACATTGAGAAAATTAGATCTATTCTTCATACAATTATATGGCTACACTTTCACTCTAATGCCCTTATAATTGGGAAGGAGCATTGAAATGTGAAGCTGGGTGCATTTCACACTCTAATTATCACCGAGCAACTCATTCTTAAGATAGGTTTCTGGGAAAGACAGTTCGTTGCCAGAGTGCTTTGATAGTCCCAAATGTTTATTGTTGTTTTCATGTCAGGTAAATCTTCTTTCCTCCTATAACATTTAGATTGCTACTGAGAGTTTACTAGAAGTAAAGATTTGGGTGAATGCCTGGAATTTTATTTAGTCAATTTATATCTTTGAAAAGAAAAATTCCATGTGGATATAATCCTCCTGCTTTTATTTGCAAATGGGCCCTCAGTCAATACTTGCCCCATATTTTATAGGGTGGTTGATTTGATAACAAAAGTGCAGGTTATTTTGTAAACTGTTAAGCTATTACTGTTATAATTATTGCTTATTATTATTATTATTATTATTTGTCATTAGGTATCAGAACCTGACTTAGTTGCCTTTGTGGCCACTGCCTATAAAAAATTATGAAGTCAAATGAATTATCTCTGGCCTTAGTTCAATTGGATCCTTGTTGTACAAGTTAGTGGTATCTGGATTCATGGGCATTTATTAGGGATTCTCCTCCATTTCCTACTTCTGGAATCACAGATTTATAGAACAAACAATACAGCCAAAGTGACATTGTACCCCATCAATTCTTTTACCATTAGGCTACAAACTCTACGAAGGCAAGAACAGTGTCTCTTCATAGGCGGCATTAAATAAATAGTTGCAAACTAAAAAAAAAAAATGAGCACCTTTATTTTACATTTCTTCATTCTTCATGAGCATGTACTTTTATGTCATTGAGCACAGTTATAATAACTGCTTCAAAATCCTTGGGTATGAATTTTAACATGTGGATTATTTATTAGTTAGCATGGTGTGTCTCCACTGATTTTCCTTTCCCTTGAGAATGGATCAAATGGTTTAGATTTTTAAATAAATTATATTCTGTATATTATGAGGCTATTGTGGAGACTCTGGGTTATGCTGTGTTCTTGCGAAGATTACTGATTGTTTTGTTGTTATTTTAGTGGGCAAGTTGGCTTGCCTCAAACTGAAAACTCCCTCTTGGGCAGCAAGTCAAATACCAATACAAATTTGATTGGTAGCTGGGCTGCTTGCAGTATGTCCTGTGCATGTATCGTGCAGGAGTCAGTTTGAGATTTACATAGAATATATACATAGAACATGTTGCTTGCCATCTCTGGCTCTCTTTTTTTCTGGGATTCTCCTACCCTCCTTCTAGTGACTGTAATTTGTTCTTTGTATTTTAAATGTAATACTGTTTATTTAACTTCCAAAACATCTCAACATTCTAAACATACCAAAAAAAAACAACCCACAAAACATTGCAAATTGTATTTTAGTACAGAAGGTTCTTGAACTTTCATTTATGCAATGGTTCTTCACTTTGTTGGCAATGAAGAGTTCTACAATTTGTTTAAAAACAATTTAAATTATCGCTTAACTAAAAGAGATCCAAATACTTCTCATGCCAGCTGACTCCCCTTTTCCAAAGCTAAGAAAGGCAGCAGGATGCTATGTCACTATATACAAAGACCAGACAACCTGAAACTTCAGTGGATGCTCACAGCAGTGTTCACAGGTCCAGCCTCACAGTGCATACCCGAGCAATGGCCCCTCCAAAAGGCCTCTTCCCCACAGCCTCAACGCCAAGCAAAGAGCATTAAGAGCTTGTCTCGGTTGTCTTGTTCTTTTTACAAACGATAGATATGTACAGTTGATAACTCAGGATTTCCAGCCAATAACCATATAGTTAACACCACCTTACAGATTAAAAAAGAAAATGTCAGAAAAATCTTTAAATGCCTCGTCACAATAATAGAAAAACTGTACAGAGGGAAGAGAACATGAGAGCCTTTTCATTTAAAAAATGTTTGGAAATATGTTTAACTTTGATATAGTTTCAGGGTGCTCCTGACATCCATGTAAACTACTGACAATTTCTAGAACACTGTGAGAGACCAAATATGATCCTGGTCCAATTCATGTAGACCACTGACAATTTCTAGAACACTCTGAGAGACCAAGTATGATCCTGGTCCAATTGTGTAATGAATCCCAATGAGGGCAGCAAACACTTTTCAAGTAAGAGCTATTAATTATGGCTTTCCCCTACTCTAAGGTATTACAAGATACAGATTAAACAGGTTTCTCCCTCCTCCTCCTCCTCGTCCTCCTCATCCTCCTCCTCCTCCTCCTCCTCCTCCTCCTCCTCCTCCTCCTCCTCCTCCTCCTCCTTCTCCTCCTCCTCCTCATCCTCCTCCTCCTCCTCCTCCTCCTCCTCCTCCTCCTCCTCCTCCTCCATCTTCCTCTTCCACCTTTTTTCAGGCAACATTAGCAGGACACTGTACCATCAAACTTTCCTTTGGACTTACAGTCAGCGACATCCTTCTATACTTCCCCTTTAGCCTTGCAGCTTTATTGTTGCAAGTAAGGCTGCTTTTCACTATCACTCATTATTCCTTATCTTTCTCAGCTTCTTTGCCACATTTCCAATAGAGATGCCAGGGTTTGGGGATTTGATTATGAGGTGGCATTCCAAACAGAACAGGAAGAATCCAGATGGTGGCCTTTGGGTGGCTTTAGGCCCTTCTTGCCTCCCTTAGTTTGTCCATAATCCTTCATTTCCCCACCACAGCATACTTTCTTTGCCTTTGTCATTTCATCAAATTTAGACTCCTTTTTCACAGACATTGTCTTCTACCTCTCAGAGCATGTCTTGGAAAATTCTGCAAAACTGACAGGAATATCTTTTTATTTTCTTCTTATGTTCCTCTCTGTTTATCTGCACAAAGAAGGCAAAAGCAGACATCTTGCCCTTTAGTTTCTTGGGATCACCTATAGCCATCCTGACAGCATTGTTCATTAATTTCTGTGATTGGCTCTTTATGCCAAAATAGTGAAGGTTTCTAGGGAAGTTTTAGCTGCCCCATGTGTGCTGACTATATCCTACCCTTGAGCTAAAAGCAGTAAGAAATGGGAAACTAATACCATGATGCCATGTCATTTCCTTCATCCAAATGCCAGCATCTCTTCAGAATCTGCTGACATTCTGTTCACTCCTCAGAGCTTTGTATTTTCCAGTTTTTAATTTTTATCTGTGGGAGGACTTTTTAAAAATATTCTATATGATAAAAATTAGATTCAAAGAGGTAATATGACTTCTCTAAGGCCACAGAGTTGGTTTCAATTCTCAAGCCATGACCATACAAAAACAATCATGCAGATATTATCTTGCTTGATTCTAATCCAGAATTTCTTTGATCCCAGAATACTGTCATCTCAGACAATGTATCTTACCGAAAGTGGCCCCTCTCAGTTTCAGCCTACTCTAGAATAAAGTCTAAAGATGCCCAAATGGGTCAAGCTGCATTAAAAATACTTCTGTTTATTACCAAAGCTTAATTCAAAGTTTAAGTTACTACCATACTAGTTCCCAAACATGCAACCAACAATTAGTGGTCACCTAGATGAAGAGATGATAAGTCCAAGAGACAAATAACAACAAAAACAAACAAACCTTATATCAACCTCCTAATTTTAAAGAAATGTACTAGCCTATGAAAACCAGAAGTCTAGTAATCATTGCACATTATCATAGTGAGCAATTTATAGGCCTAATTATTTTATAATTGAAATCCTATATAATAAAAGGTAATATGCAAATTGACCCTAATGGCATAAGAGTGGGAATGACCAGTCCTGTGACGTGCACTGACCAGCTTAGGGGGCAAACACTCAACGCAGGAGCTTCCCCCTGGTGATCAGTGCACTTCCACAGGGGGAGTGCTGCTCAGTCAGAAGCCGGCTCATGGCTGTCCAGTGCAGCAGCAGTGGTGGGAGCCTCTCCCCTGAGGGCTCCCAGGCTGCCAGAGGGATTTCTGACTGCCAGCTTAGGCCTGATCCCCCGGGGAGTGGGCCTAAGCTGGCAGGTGGACATCCCCCGAGGACTCTTGGACTGCAAGAAAGCACAGATCGGCCTGAGGGATCCCCCCAGTGCACAGATTTTTGTGCACAGGGCCTCTAGTGTTATTTAAATCATCTCTCTAGGTTCAGGTAGCCCAATTATTTTATTTCCACAAAGACAGTTATTTCCATTTAGACTGTCAATATTCCATCAGATTGCATGTCTGAAAATTTAAGAAAAAAGAGACAGCAAAACAAAGTTTGTGAATCCAGTGAAAGGTGTATTGAATTCTAGGATAATAAAAAATAATAACCTTCTCCTTAATTTTTCTCTGTTTTCACAATGTTATGGGGCTGCAGTGAAGATACTATCATAATCCCCTTTAACCTTTGGTTTACTAGGAAAGGAATAAATGTCCCTGATAGTGGCATTAGCTATTTCATTACATGGGGAGTTAAGAATCTCTAGTACTTTTCATAGGGAGATAGCTCCTTGAATCTTCCTTCTTGGCTGGTTTCTTCCATTCTCTGAGCATCTGGTTATCAAGTGCATATTAGTTATTGGACTTAAATAACTAAGAGCTATGATGATGAAAGAATAATACATATCTCAAACCCTTGGGTGCCGGGAGCCGGTCTATGCTCGCTGTTTCAAGGGACCTGGCATATATGGCATACTGTTCTTAATATGTTTGCTCACCTTCTTGGCACTATGTGTTTTAACCAAGGCCTCTGAGAAAGGTTGTTTCCCCAGGTAGAGATTTTCCCCTGAAGTTAGGGAGGGAATAAAACCTCTTAACTAAGTGCCAGGCGGGTAATTAATCACTTTAACTATGAACAATCATGCTTAAGCTACATAATCTTTACTCCCTGGAATGGAGATAAGAAATGCCCTAACCTTTGGAATAGAGATTGATAGGATTGGAATCAACTGGTATAAATACAGATGTAACAAGACAGAACCAAGAAGACAGAACTTAGAAGACAGAACCTACACAGAACCTAGAGACAGAAGAACTTCGCTGGAGAGAACATGGCAAAAGATCCTGGACTGAACCTGACTACAGAAATTGGCAAGAGAACCTGACTAGAACCTGGTGACTGAACCTGGCTGGAGAACCTGGACCGAAGCTGGCTGGAGAACCTAGCGAGGGAACATGGCTACAGAACCTGGCTGGAGAACCTGGAGAACCTGGCTGGAGAACCTAGCAAGAGAACATGGACACAGAACCTGGCTGGAGATCCTAAGCAGAACCTCTCTGGAGATCCAGACCAGAACTTGGCTGGAGATCCTGGCTGGAGATCCTGGCTAGGCTGCTGATCAACTGAATGCTGTCTCCGTGTCATTCCTTCTTCCCTGACTCCATCCACACCTTTGGGGACCCCTGGACCTGCTCGGGCTGGACCCCGGCACTTGGGTTATACTGATCACTCTGTAAATTGCAGCCACTTAGAGGGATAAAGTAATAGGTCCCAGAACTTATAGACAATGGTATCTCTCTGAGAGTTAAATTATAAGGTTAGCACTTAGTGGATGAGTAAAGCTATCCTAAGGAAGAGCAAAACTAGGACATATTCTTCAAAATATATAATTTTGTAAAACAAATCTAGCATTATAGAAAACACTATTGAAGGCATATTCTGTGCTGGGAAGTTTAGATAAATTGTTCTCAAAACACCCCTTTGAATTAGAGGGTACTGTCATCTCCATTTTTCGGATGAAAAAACCTTAAGCTCAAGGAAGCTTTGTAATCTGTCCAAAGTCATTTGCCTGGCCAGCATCAAAGCCAGGAATCAAATCTTACTTTGTCTACTTCTAAGCCCATAAACCCCCTTTTCACTTGTTTCAAGGCCTCAGAAAGCGGTAACCAAAAATACTACAGGAAGGAAAATAACAACAACAGGGAGTGCTTTCTATGAATTCAAAATAAAAAAGAAAATCCAATGAGAGTTTATCAGGTGTTATAAGAGACCAATATTATTACTCAATTTTTTTCAATTTTGTTGCATTATTATTTGTAGTCCAAGTCTGAACCTCCAACTGGATGCCAAGTTTTCTTCCACATCTGAGACAAATCTCATAAAACATTGTGTCCTTGGCATTCTTGCTTTGTAGGTATTGGTCTTCATCCAATTCCTTTTTGAGCCTTCAAGTCTGTTTCCCAGAATGTTCTTATCTCAGCAATGGCATCTTTTTCCATTGCTCCTCTGGAATTGATGCCAGACTCTGTCCCTTTTGTCTTAACTTGAGCTCTAATTCACAGTCATCCTTCTGATGTCATGTACTTCCAACCATGGGATAAAACAACCCAGGCTGACCCAGGCCTACCCAGACCAGCCTCTGAGACCCCACCACAATGTCATCTCAGTGCTGCCAGACTAATCTTCCTTAAACATCAATCTCACTTTGACTTTTAAGCCGGTCACCTCATTTGTAAAACAAGGTGTTTGAACTAGATGATCTCTAAGATCACTTCTTGCTCTACAACTATATAAATTCTCTCATATACAAGTGTGGTCTTATTCTAGTATTCTCTAGAGTGAGGTGCAAAAGCATGCTTTCTTTGCATAAAAGTTCTATAGAAATAAAACACTTTTCACTCAAGGTGTCAGTTATTAAAAGCAGTCACAATATAGTTTGAATGGAAACTATTTAATCACAGAAGTACTTTTAAGTGACTTTGTCATTTGCACTCCATTTGATTTGTTATCATTTACATCCCTTGTACTAAAAAAAGAGAGGTGTTTTCTGAAGATGGTTCCTGTGCTTAGTGGATCCATGGGAAATGTAGAATTCCTTGTGAAATGCAAACAGTTTCCTTTACCAGTGTTCAATTTTGTTTCTATTTTTAGGTTACTGTAGTGTCAGAATGCCCCCTCCCTCAAATCTTGTTGTCATTATAAAAGTGGCATTCTGTTTCAAGGAGTTATAGCTACAGGAAGACAATTTCAGAAGGGTAATGTTAATTTTGATATTAAAATTGTTATGGAGCTCTCCATCCTTTCTTGGGCGTCAGTTTATTCCACATGGTCAACTACCTTCAGCTGAGGATTTGGGAACTGCATGTTGGATAGGCTTAAACTTCCTGAGCTGATTCAGATATCTCAAGTGGTTAATTTTTTATAATTTATTGTATACTAGCATTAGACTTCTTTGAATTAGATTATTGTATATGATCAGTTGCAGCATAGACAAATATCAACTAGTCAATCTGATTAATAGCCCTTTGTCTGCATAGTTGACAAACCCATCCCTAGTATATACATACATATGTAACTTTAGTATAAACTATTATTTTCAATCACCTGATTAAGTCATTTCCCAAATAGATTCACTAAAAGCCCTCTCATATTGAATTCAATTAGTGAACTTAGTTTTTTAGAATCATCATCTCTACTCTCAGGATTATGCATCACCAATTAAATTTTAGAGAACTGTGACACCAGTATTGAAGATATAACTTATGAATTTAAAAAATCACTATATATGTATATAAGCTGGTTTGAAGAACAAAAATTGAGTTGGGTTTTTTAAATTGTTCTTTCCTTTTAAAACTACTAGATGCTGTTTTAATGTTTGCCTAAAGGCAAGGTTCAATTTTATTCCTTAGATTGTCTACTTTTGTTAATTTTCTTTTCTTTTCCATCCTATTTCCCCTTCTAAATCTTGTCACCTCACCTCTCGGCATTCTTTGTTCACCCCTCAGCCTACTGTAATCCTATATTATTGATCTAAAATACTACCCTTTTTCTGAAGTTTTCCTGAAAAGTAAATCCTACCTATGAACTTTGTCTTTCCTACTTTTTTGGTATCTACCACTTCCTGGTGGTTTGGCTACTATTGGCATGTTGTGGTATTTTCTCTCTCTAATTAGACTATTAACCCCTTCAGCACAGTACCTCCACATATTCCCCACAGCACACAGTACAATGCTTGTGTTTCTGACAGGTACCTAAAGAAATGAATGTGCATGTAGAGAGAGTTAGAGGTGGGGGTCAAAAGGAAGGTTATCCTAAGCTTTCTTAATGCAACCACATCAACCAGCTTATCAGATGCTGAACTCTAGGATCTTAAACAATGAAAAGGCCTATTCATTAGCCACTGAACAAAGAGGAAAACTCCAAGACTCAAATGAGTATGTTCCTACTCCAGACGAAATCTCCTAGGAGTCCGCTTATCTTGCCCAGCCCCATTCAGCCTGATTCTTAAGAGCCCACTGTGGGGGCCCTGACCAGAGTACACCAGAGGTTAAAGGCCCACTTGCTATACACATGCACACAGGCCATGACACAGCAGTATTACTATGTTAAAGGCCCCTTTGACCTATGCATGCACAAGGGCAATGACTCAGTAGTAGCACTATACTATACCTACTATTCAGATGCACCTTTATAAAACCTACTTATGACAAATCAACAAACGACAAGTGCTGGAGAGGATGAGGAGAAAAAGGAACACTTGTGCACTGCTGGTGGGAATGCAGACTGGTGCAGCCACTATGGAAGACAGTATGGAGTTTCCTTAAAAAACTGAAAATGGAACTCCCATTTGACCCTGTGATCCCACTTCTAGGAATATATCCCAAGAAACCAGAAACACCAATCAGAAAGGATATATGCACCCCTATGTTCATAGCAGCACAATCACCATAGCTAAGATCTGGAAACAGCCTAAGTGCCCATCAGTAGATGAATGGATTAGAAAACTGTGGTACATCTACACAATGGAATACTATGCTGCTCTTAAAAGGAAGGAACTCTTACCATTTGCAACATCATGGATGGAACTGGAGAGCATTATGCTAAGTGAAATAAGCCAGTCAATGAAGGAAAAATACCACATGATCTCACTCATTCATGGATAATAGAGACCATTATAAACTTTTGAACAATAATAGATACAGAGGCAGAGCTGCCTCAAACAGATTGTCAAACTGCAGCGGGAAGGCCGGGGAGGGTTGGGGGGCAGGAGGTAGGGGAGTAAGAGATCAACTAAAGGACTTGTATGCATGCATATAAGCATAACCAATGGACATAAGACACTGGGGGATAGGGGAGGCTAGGGGACTGTCTAGGGCGGGGGGATAAAATGGACACATATGTAATACCCTTTGTAATACTTTAAGCAATAAATAAAAAAATAAAATAAAATTAAATTAAATTAAAATAAAATAAAATAAAAATAAATAAATAAAACCTACTTATGTTAATGTAGTACAGATGTCACTAATTGGCACAAGGCCTCTTTTGTTTGAGTGAGTATATAAGGTACCACTGACCAGCAGGTTGTTGGTTGCTTTGTTCACAATAAAGCATGTCCCACCTACCTATGGCCACTCATATGTTCTCCCAATTCCCAGGGTCCAAAGGGGTCAAGTCCCAAGCAGAGGAACTTGCAACCACACCCAACTCCCTCAAGTTGTGACATCAGAAGTGGGGTCTTATTTCATGTTGGTTTATTTAATCTAAGATACATACATATCAAGCTGGGTCAACTGTGCGAAGAAAAAATTTGCTAATATTAAGAATTAAAATATTGTTATGGTCAAGTTTTTCAAATTAGTGCATGGTTCCTTTTGCTAATTCCACTCTAATGTACATTTCCAGATTTATTAACAAATCTACTTTTTTTTCTTTTCATTTTCAAGATATTATCATCTCAAATAAGACTTGGATAAATTTTCTAAAGACCCTACCTAGTGCATACCACATGGTTAGTATTACGTACTCATTGATCAATTCATACTCTTCTTGCATGTTGTTTGTTGTATTTACATTAAATAATCCCAATGTTAGACACTTGGAACAAAAATAGAATTCCTTACTTCAGGAGCTTAGAGTCCATAAAAGGGAAATATGAGCAAATAAGTAATAGCAATTCAAATTGATAACAAGTCTATACAGAGATAAAGAAAACATACCTCTATTTTTTTCTTTAAAGCTTTGCTAAGGACAAATTAACATAAAACTGCACATATAAAGTGTACAATTTGATGTTTTGACAAATGTGTATCTCCTTAAAACTATCACCACAATCAAGATGACACATCCACATGCCCAAAATATTCCTCCTGCCTCTTTGTAAGCCCTTCTTCTCACCCTTCCAAACCCCACCTGACCCCCACTGGCAACCAGTGATCTTATTTCTACCACGGTGGATTATTTTTATTTTTCCAAAATTTTATATAAACAGTTATGAAGTATGCACACTCATATTTTTCACTCTGTATTTATTTTGAGATTCACCCATGTTATAACATGCCACTTCATTTTTTTTTTTAATCTCTTGTTTTTAAATTGATTTTTAGAGAGAGAGAGGAAGGGAGAGGGATAGAGAGATAGAAACATCAATGAGAGAGGAATATCATTGATTGGCTGCCTCCTGCACACCCCCTACTGGGAATGGAGCCCACAACCCGGGTATGTGCCCTGACTAAAAATCGAACTTGCAACGTCTTGGTTCCTGGGTTGATGCTCAATTGCTGAGCCACACGGGCTAGGCCATTTCTTTTTATTGACAAGCAGTATTATTGTATAGTTATATCTCAATTTAATTATCTACTTGCTGATGGGCATTTAGGTTATTTCCAGGTTTGGGCTATTGCAATAAAGCTATGAACATTTATGAACAAGTTTTCTATGAAAATATGCTTTCATTTCTCTTAGATAAATATCTAAAATAGAATGGCCAGGTCATATAATTTACTTTAAAAAAAAAAAACAACCAAAACCTTTTCCAAAATGCTTGTATCAGTTTATACTCCTAGGGTATGAAACTTGTAGTTATTCTGGTTGGTCAATGTTTTTAATTTTAAACAATCTAGGAGCAGTATACTGGTATCTCCTTTTAGTTTTAACTTGTATTTCCCTACTTGATAATGCTGACAGCAACTTCCATATGTTTATTTGTCATTTGTACCATATATCCTCTCTGATGAAGTGTCTGAGCAAATCTTTTGCCCATTATAAAATGCACTTCTTTTTGAGTGGTAAGAGTTCTTCATATATATTAGATACAAATGATTTAGGATATGTGTTTTTAAATGTTTTCCCAGTCGTGGTTTGCTTTACATTTTCTTATCTATGTTATTAGAAGTCCATTTATAGGAGGGGTGGAGAACTTTTTTCTGCCAGAGGCCATTTGGATATTTATAACATCATTCATAGGCCATATAAAGTTATCAACTTAAAAATTAGCCTGCTATATTTGGTCAAACATTTAATTAACCCACCCCTGATTTATAGTATTAAATGTTGTGTAATATTTAAGAAATTTTAGACAAGAACATGGGTAAGTAAGATTGTTTTCTCTTATGTTTCCTTCTCAACTTTTTACATTTTTGGCTCTTATACTTAGGTCCATGATCAACTTCAAGTTAATTTTATGTATTATATTTAAGGACTTTTTTGCATATGCATATCCACTTGTTCAGTTACACTTTGTTATAAAAGATTATATAACAGTTTGTTTTAAAAGATTTACAAATTTGGCAAATTTTTAAAAAATAAATTGAACATATGTGTATGTCTTTATCTGAACATTCCATTCTATTCCAATGAATGATCACCTGTGTTCACACTAATACCGTATTATCTTGGCCACTGTAGTTTTAAAATGAGCCTTGAAGTCAGCTAGTTCAAGTCCTCCAAGTTTGGTCATCTCTTTCAATGTGATTTTGGTTATTCTACACCCATTCCATTTTTATATAAATTTTAGAAAACCGCTTGACAATTTCTACAAAAAATCCAGATGGATGTTGTTTGCAGTTACATTGAATAGGTATATCAATTTAGTGAATATTTCTTTTATTTTCATTAATTCTTCTCAACAATGTTTGGTAGTTTCTAGTATACACATCATTTGCCAAATGTATCCATAAATATTTAATACCTTGTATGTTATTACAAACAGTATTGTATTTTTTATTTCAATTTTCAGTTGTTTATCACCAGTATATAGAAACATATTAGTTTCTGTATATTAATTTTATATCCTACAAACATGCTAAACTTATGTATTAGTTAGAGTAGCATATTTATAAAATCTCTAGGATTTTTTATTTGGATGATCAGGTAGTCTATGAATGAAGACACATCTACAGGTTTTGTGCCAATCTAGATGTATTTTATTTATTTTCTTGCCTTAATAAACTATCTAGATTAGAACCTTGAGAACAGTGTTGAACAGAAATGGTAAGAATAGTCATTATGGCCTTATTTCTGATCTTAGAAAAAATATTTTATTTTTTAGTGTTAAATATTACTTTAGGAAGAGGATTTTCCTTGTTGCTCTTCATTAGGTTGAGGAAATTCTCTTACATTTCTACTTTTCTAAAAGGTTTTATAAGGGAGGGTATTGGATTTTGTCAAACTGTTTTTCTACATCTTTTATAGATAAGTGTATGCTTTTCTTTTTTAGTCCAGTAACATGGTAAATTACCATAAAAAATGTTTAAATATATTTTATTGATTTTACGGAGAGAAAGGGAGAGGAATAGAGAGTTAGAAACATCAATGAGAGAGAAACATCCATTGATCAGCTGCCTCCTGCACACCCCCTACTGAGGATGTGCCCACAACCAAGGTACATGTCCTTGACCGGGATCGAACCTGGGACCCTTCAGTCTGCAGGCTGATGCCCTATCCACTGAGCAAATCGGTTAGGGCACCATGAAAATTTTTGATAGACTTTATTTTTAGAACAGTGTTAGAATTACAGAAAAATTGGAAAGATAATTCAGAATCCCATATGCCTCGTATCAGTTTCTCCTGATTTACACTGATGTGATACATTTGTTATAATTAATAAACTAATGCAGGTACACTATTATCAACTATATTCACAGTTTATTTAGATTTTATTAAGTTTTATCTGATGTCCTATTTCTGTTCCAGGAGCCCATCTGAGACATCATAATATATGTAGTTGTCAAGTATCTTTAGGCATCTGGTGGTTGTGGCAGTTTCTGGAATTTTCCTTGTATTGATGACCTTGATAACAGGTGCTTTGTATGGTATCTAAAAAATTATAGTAATATAATTTTCTTACCATGAGACTGGATTTATGGTTATTTAAAAGAAGATCACAATGGTAAAGTCCATTTTTCATCACATGAAAATCAAGGATACATCATAGCAGCATATTACTGTTGTCAACCTTGATCATCTGGCTCAGGCAGTATTTGTTAGGTTTCTCTACTAGAAAGTTATTGCCTTTTCCTTTATTTCTTGCTGTACTCTTTGGAAAGAAATCGCTATGCACAGGCCACATTTAAGGAGTGGGGAGTTATGCTACACCCCTTGAAGAAAGAATGTTTACATAAATTATTTGGAACACTTTTTCACAGAAGATTTGTGTTTTCTTCTCCATTTATTTATTCAATCATCACTTTTATAAATATTGACTTATGGCTATTATATTATCCTTTGGGTCATAATACAATGCTGCTTTATTTTCTTGCTTGGGATGTCATGGCTTTGGCCATTGGGGATACTTTCAGTTGGCTCTTGTCTACCTTGACCTACCCCCATCACTGTGTTTGGGGGGTTTGAGCATTTTCTAGCATTACAACATACTCCCATTCACCTTCCGTTTTGCCACCCAAGTCCTAAAATAAGCTATTTATCCAAAGGAGCCCTCGCTCTTTTTGTTGGAAACTGATATTGGAAACTAAGATCTGAGTGCTAGGTGTGCTTTTGCTTCTATTCTCAATAGAAATATTAGAATCATTTATTCTATTCTCTCTTGGTTGACAGAGAAAGGAAATATTAGTGCATATATTAAACTGTTATACCCATATGTATATGTGTAAATCCTCTTCATAAAACTATGTTTAACTACCTCTATTAATGTTAAGCTAGACATGAGTTCCTAGAGATGTCTCTAACTCTAATTTATTACCTGAAGGATCATTCTAGCCCCCTCCTCTTTCTTACTTGTAAATTCTCTCTCCGAAAGTGAGAAACCTGATTTCCATCTTCCATTCATTTACTTAATTGCCCAACTCCAGTATATATGTATAGCAGTATCAGAATTATTAATTTGTACACTACAGGAGACAACTTTATAAACTACAGCACAGTTTCTTGTTTTCAGTTCCTTTTGCCTTTAATCTTATAGATTCCACTCATTTCAAAGTTACATAGGTCAGCACCTTTCCCTCGGATTCCTTCAGTTAGGCTGTTTCATACATTTGTAATACAGTTAGATTCTCTTCTCAGTTGGCAATCCTCCCTTGGATCCTTCAACATCCTAAATAATTTGTTTAACTACATACATTAGGTTTTACTTTTTGTGTTGTGAAGTTCTAAGGATTTTGGGAAGGTCATAATGTGTTGTAACCACCATTACAATACTAAACAGAATAATTTTATTGCATTAAAAGTCCCTTGTATCTCACCTGTTCATTCATCTCCCTTCCCCCAACCTCTACCAGCCACTGATCATTTTATAAATAGGTTTGGGTTTTTGTTTGTTTTTTTTTTCAGAATCTATATATATAGAAGCCTAATATGCAAATTGTCCCATGGGAGTTCAACCGGGAGACTGATTGCTCGCTATGACATGTGCTGACCACCAGGGGACAGTGTGGAATGAAGGGAGGCCCTGGCCAGCAGCCGGAAGGCCCCGATCAGCTCTGATCGCTGGCCAAGCCTGGGGACCCTACCCGTGCACGAATTTCATGCACCGGGCCTCTAGTGTTATATAATTGGAATTACACATTATGTAGCCTTTAGATTGGGTTCTTTCATTTAGCGATATACATTTAAGGTCTTTCCATGTCTATGATTTGATAGCTCATTTTTTAAAAATCACTAAATAATAACTATTATATGAACATAACCAGTTTGTTTATCCATTCACCCATTCAAGGACATCTTAATTGCTTCCAGTTTTTAACCTAACATTAATAAAGCTGCTATAGGTATCTGCATGTAGGGTTTTGCATGAGCAGAAGTATTTAGATCAACTGGATAAATACCTAGCAGTGTTATTGTTGGATTATATACTTAGGAAGAGTATGTTTAGTTTTGTAAAAAAAATTGTCAAACTGTCTTTCAAAGTAGCTGTAACATTTTGCATCCATACTATCAATGGCTGAGAGATCCCATTGCTCTGAATTGTTACCAGCATTTGGTAATGTCTGTTTTGTTTTATTATATATTTTTTAAGATTTTAGTCATTCTAATAGATGTGTAATGGTGTCTCATTCTTGTTTAATTTGCAATTCCCTAATGACAAATGATGTTGAACATCTTTTCATGTGCTTGTTTTTCATTTGCATATTTTTGCCAAAGTGTCCAGATATTTTGCCCATTTTTAAATTTTTTGTTTTCCTATTGTATTTTAAGAATTCTTTATATACTTTGATACAAGTCCTTTTTCATATATATGGTTTGCAAATATTATTTTCCAGTCTGTGTCTTGACTTTTGATACCCTTAGCAGTGACTTTTGAAGAGTGAAACTTTTAAAATTTTTATAATGTCTAATTTATAGTGTTTTTTCTTGCATGGATTATGCTTTAGGTGTCACTTCTAAAAACATTGCCAAACCCAAGTTCATGCAGGTTTTCTTCTATGATTTATTCTAGAAGTTTTGTGGTATTTCATTTTACATTTAGATGTATGATCAATTGAGTTACTTTATGAAAGGCATAGGTCTCTAGCTAGCAACTTCTTTTTTATTTGTTTGTTTAATCCTCACCTGAGGATATATTTTTAAAATATATTTTTATTGATTTCAGGGAGAAAGGGAGAAGGAGAGAGAGATAGAAACATCAATAATGAGAGACAATCATTGATCAGCTACCTCCTGCACTTCCCACACTGGAAGATCAAGACCGCAACGTAGGCATGTGCCCTGACCAGGATTTGAACCATGACCTCCTAGTTCTCAGGTTGATGCCCAACCACTGAACCATGCTGGCTGGGCCTGAAAATATTTTTCCACTGATTTTTATAGAGAGAAGAAGGGAGGGGGAGAGGCAGAGAGAGAGAAACATCGATGTGAGAGACACATCAATTGGTTGCCTCCCACATAAGCCCCAACCAGGGTCTGGGATCGAGGCTGCAACTGAGGCATGTGCCCTTGACTGGAATCAAACCCGGGACCCTTTAGTCTACAAGTCCAAGTTCTATCTACTAAGCCAAACATGCTAGGGCTAGCAGCTTCTTCTTCTTTTTTTTCTTTCTTTCTTTTTTTTTTTTTTTTTTTTGCATATGAATATCTACTTGTTCAGCAGCATTTTTTTTTATACCCAGGACTTATCTTATATTTTGAAGTTCAGCATTTGTTAAAGAGATGGGGTGTAATCTTCACAAGTGTGTTCCCCACTTTTTTCCTTCTTAAGTGAGATAGAAAGGCTTATAGAAGGCTGAAGTTGAATAATATCTATTCCCTCACCTCAGATAAGGTTCTGGTAGTATTTTCCCTTAGGGAGCATGAATTTGTAATGGAGAATGCTCTAGTCATATTTTAAGTTTTACTTTTTTCTTAAAATATGAATGGTTTTTTATGGTTCTTCATCATCCATAACTGAGTACCTTCAAGTAAAATCCACAAAAGTGTGGCACCCCACCTAGAACTGCTGCCCCTAGGAGTTTCTCACTCTCACGCTAGACCACACTTAGCCTCAAGCAATTCATCAAAACTACCATTTAAGTGTTTCTACCGTTTATGGATCCAACAGCTTCTGTTCTAATCAGGCTGTTCTTAGCTGTGATTCATGTATTCGTTTGTTTTTCTCCAGATTTCAGAGTGGCAGTTTGTCCTGAGACCTCAGTTATCTGATCAGTCCAAGAAAACTCATTGATTATCATTTGGCAAAGATGGCTCATGTTTTTATTCTCCCTTCTCCATATAGCTGTATGGCCTGGTAATGGTCACATCTGAACTGGGTTTGGGCAGACATTTCCCATCCCACTTTTGTCTCCATCAGGCCATTGTTCTTTGATATGGACCATTAATCTATTTTCAATAATATTTGAATAACTAACTAAAAACCATGCTAAGTGATACCCCTAACACTGACCTGCCCCTACTTTTCCCTCCTCTTTCTACCAGATGATTGTCTATAAGGCCCTCTCAAATAAGAATTATAGTGCTCTCTCCATTGACTTACATTTAAAATATGAACAGCTGTGCCAGTAGGTTACTCGTTGATCTTGGATAAAAAATAATACTAAGGAGGGATCATAATTAAGTTAACATCATCCTTAAATGAGACGCTTGGTGAAAAATAAATTGAACGTAAAGTCATTCTTTGCAATAGTGTGCAAGAAGATGTGCTGTATGTAGGCATGTGGTTATTTTGTGAAGAGGTAGTTACTTGTTTAACATGTGCTTGTTTTGTGAAGAGGTGGTTCCCTTTTGTTTTTCTTAGTAGTCAGGAACATAATGAAGCCAAACCTAAAGGAAAGCAGGGGTGGTTTTTTACTTCATGGAAGACTTCCAAGCAAAGTCCATAGATTGATTTTATCCTTGAGTTTCATTTCATGTAGTATCATAAAGAATTAATACCCAGATCTAAAGAAATGTTGACAACCCAGGAACATAATTATTTTTTTAATCTATAAAGAGGATAAATGAAGGAGAATGTAAAGAAAGAGATGAAAGTTGAGCAGGATTTACTACGCAGGAGCCACAGCCCTCCAGTGATCATCATGCAGGGCTCAGGAACATTGCTGGATTTGTTATGGTCCAAGATTCTCCCCAACAACCATACTCATCTCTTCATTTACCTCATCTACTTGTAAATTGGCAAATCCTTTTGGCTAATAAAGATGAATTACTGATTTTAGGAGCTCTAATTTTCATTTGAGTGTGGACCCTACTGTCCAAGTTTTACCTACTTGCTGGAGGCTAATGCCAGCAGATCATGAATGCAAGAAGTTCATCAAAAGGTTGATGAACCTTGGGGCTTCAGCAGGGCTGAAGATCTACATATTATTGCCTTCTGCCAGACAGCTGAGGGCAGTTCCCCCAGCCAGGTAATACTGTACTGTTTACCAAACCTTACCTTTGATATGTATATCTGCTTTGCTATAGGGCAAAATGTGGGAATAAAAAGCCTTGGGCCTGGAGATTCAAAAAACTTAGTTACTAGAACTAAGCCTCCTCTGGCTCCCCCAAAATTCCTTCCAAATTCATATTTCCTCTCAAGCCTCTTTAATAATTTTCGTCACAGCCCTTTCTCCAGATTCCTGAACCCTAACAGATGCGGATAAGACACACCACCCACCCACCCCACACCCCCCCCCACCCCTGCATTAATAGCACCTGAGGCAAGGATATCTGGAGAAAAAGATTTGCCAGAGTGAAGAAAAGAAGTTAATCACTGGTAAAGGTGAGAAGATTCACTGCCTGTAAAGCCCATACCAAGCTTTGGATTTTGCAAACCAGAGTGAGCAGGAAAGTCTTTTGTTTCAAACCAGACTATAATGGGGAAGGATTTGACCAAAAGGCAAAAATATCATTGTCAATTTTTAGCTTCCATGCTCAAGGATAAAGAAATTAAAATGTCGAAAGGTACTCTTTTAAATCAGGCTCAAGGAAAAAAACTGCCGTTGTCATCTTTAACTATGTGGGTTCTTGTTCAAATTGCAAAATGCCTAATTAGTATCGGGGATCAAAAATCTGTAATACCTAAGGCCCTGCCAGATCCACCACTTTTGGTGTGGAGAGACTCCACAGCTAGAGAGGGTGGAGCTATTAACACTCTCAAAGGGAGACTCTAATGCAGCAATTCTCAACCTGTGGGTCAAGACCCCTTTGGCGATCAAATGATCCTTTCACAGGGGTCGTCTAAGACCATAGGAAAACACATATATAGTTACATATTGTTTTTGTGCTTAATCACTTTGCTTTAATTATGTTCAATTTGTAACAGTGAAATTGGGGGTCACCACAACATGAGGAACTGTATTAAAAGGTCGTGGCATGAGGAAGGTTGAGAACCGCTGGTGTAAAAGAAAGAAAAAGGTTTTTAAAAGAAACTCTGTAAAGGTGGCCTAGAAATTACTCTGGAAATAAATAAAGAGAGGTTTCTTTCCTTCAAATGTCTGGAAAACTATGATTGAAAATTAATGTATTAGGCCTCAAAAAGAAAAGTAAGTAATTTGTGTTTTTGCCTCCTTAAACAAAGCTTATGTAAAATTACTCAAAGACTAATAGCAGAAATTTAATTAGTGTCACTTACTGTCAACATCCAAGGACAAATGAAGTTAGAAAATAAGCCTTATTTCAGACTAATTTAAGTTGGCAAATTAAAATAAGTGAACATTCAGGGGAACTTAGTTGTACTAGGCAGGAGCCTATTCCTTGAACATTAACTAAATTTTTTACTGATGGTTTATCTCATAATAAAGCCACTTATAATACAATGAATCCAGAGCAGTCATATTTCTGTGCAAAGAATTGAAATTAAAAGCTATCAAGACTGCATTGCAAAATTTCCAAAAGCCTCTTAATAATATTTAAAACAAAAAAAGGGGGGATAGTGGAATAATCTCCTGTAAGTAAATTACATCAAGCCTTAATTACTTAAATTTTTTACTTTAAAATTTTTTTCACTTGTAATACTGATGGCAAGACACACATGGTGTCAGAATAAGCCAAAGGAAAATGGTTTGGCAAAATGAAAAGATCCTGAGTCTAGCTTGTAGAAAGGATATCTTTACTAACCTGTAGTCGAGAATATGCTTGTATATTTCCAGAAAACTCCTCCAACCCTGTGTGGATTCCTGCAACAATGGATCCAAGAGAGGAACTAACCAGACTACTCCAGCCACAGATAGCAGTGGCCCCAAGCAACACACTGATGAGAGAGGAGAAACCGTCCAGAGATAGGGGATGGTGAAGACGCCTTGCCATGCTAGCAGTCAGCAGCTGTGCATCGCTGCAGGTTGCCCAGGACCAAGCCCAAGAAGGTTGCATCTGCATGGCCACCATTTGTCCACCATCCAGAACTAGAATATCATTGCTGTCATGTCACAAGAGACAGTGATTGAAAAGGGGACTCAAAGAACTGTTGGCCCAGAAAGAAGCTTACTGCAGACTGATTCCTTTGATGCCTGGCAGCAATTTAAAAGAACACGGTAGAACTCTATCCTTTCCATTTAATTTAAAAATCTTAAAAGGACCCAAACTCTGCAAATGACATACTTTCTTGTTAAATTATTAAATCAAAGAAGGGGGATATGCTGGAGGCTACTTCCAGCAGGTCATAAATGCAAGAAGTTCATCAAAAGGTTGATGAACCTTGGGGCTTCAGCAGGGCTGAAGATCTACATGTTATTGCCTGCTGCCAGGCAGCTGAGGGCAGATCTCCCAACCTGATAATACTTACTGTTTACCAAACCTTACCTTTGATATGTATATCTGCTTTGCTATAGGGAAAAATGTGGGAATAAAAAGCCTTGGGCCTGGAGATTCAAAAAACTTAGTTACTAGAACTAAGCCTCCTCTGGCTCCCCCAAAATTCCTTCCAAATTCATATTTCTTCTCAAGCCTCTTTATTAATTTGTGTCACAGCCCTTTCTCCAGATTCCTGAACCCTAGTAGATGCAGATAAGACCCTGGCACCTACTCTTGACATTTTGCTTTCTAAGAAAAAAACACTACTTTATGTCATGATTTAACTATAAGCTTCCTGAAAACAGCTAACTTTCCTTATACATATCTGTGCTGCTGGCCTTTCCTTATACTAGTGGATATCTGTGTTGTTTTCACTGCCTACTAAGTGCCTTGTACATGGCTGAATTAATTGGTGGACAAATTATTTTTTGTGTCAAGTATTAAATGATCTGGCTTTGGCTTTAATTTTTGCTAATGTTTTGTTTTTGTTTTTTATGTGAGCACTCAAAGATAAATAAGAGATGAAGAGCATGTCAGATATATTCCATTTGACTGTCCTGATTCACTTTCCATTCTTCTCCAAAATGGCCCCTGTCCCAGGCGGTTTCCTGCTTAGATCACATCCACATGCTCTTCCTGTGCCCCTCTGGCTTCTAATTGGGTTGGGTTATGAAGATCCTTAGCAGGAGGTAAGTGATGGGTCCTGCGTACTCATATGTGGACAGCTGAGGAAGAATGCAGTGCATGTGAAGGAGGAGGATTAGGTCTTCATGTGCGTTGGCAATAGAAAACCCCTATTGGTGTACTCTGAGATGCTCTGCTATGCCACTGAGTGTTGCTGCTGCAATACTTCCTGACAATTTAAAGGCAACAACAGAGAGATGATCTGCGTGAGCCCTGAATAAGGATGGCTCACAAGAGTCAATCAATCAATGAACAAGCGCCGCTCTCCCATCTACTCTGGATGTGCCACCATGATGAGCTGAGATTCTAGGACAGAAACTGATGCAGACCACCTCTTCATATCATATTTTGTTGGAGGTTTTAGTGAAATCCATAGAACGTGTTGAAGAAGCATAGCATTGCCCAACTTTAAATATGCTATTCAAAGTCTACATGTTATAGTGTGTACCCTGGAGATGTATTTTCCACTGTCAATCAAATGAAAATTTACTTTTTAAGGTAAACTTTAGAGATCTTATAATAAAGACACTCATTGGAATCCGAAAGAGTATATATAATATCAAATCATAAAAACATTAAGGTCAAGAAAGATCTTACAATTCAGGAAAAAATAACAAGGAAGTAATGTAATTTAGGTCAAATATGATGTTCTGTAAGACAAATCAGAAATGGGAGTGGAATAGGGGGAATCAGAAATAGAAGTTTGGGGATAATGGTGACAAGGGGAATAGGTGAGGGTTTTATGAATTGGCTGAGGATCCTTTCATCCCTGAGATCCATGAGTCCAGCACCAGGCTAGAAAAAATACTGAAAGAATTTGTATTCTCCCCCAATTACTTAGTAGCATCCTGCACACAGTAGGTACCCAATAAATTCTTGTTAATAGTAAACAATGCTAAATTTACCTGCATGAGACTCAAATATTTGGTGCCTGAAAGCAGAATGAGCAGTTCAGTGGAAATCTCTCCAGCTGAGTTCTGACCCTTGCCAGTTCTAGATGAGAATGTGTTATTACTCAGATGAAGATGGACCACAAAACCTAGTGAGTTTCTCACTAGGAACCTGGGAAATTAGTTCTGCATATTAAGGACTTATATTTCCCTGATTTACCTATCACTTAAGCTTCTATGATGCTGTAAAACTGGGGAGAAATACATGTCTTCCTCCAGTATCTCAGTTCCCACTGGGTTGAGATCAGAGCAAAGTGGATAGCAGTGTGAGGAGGGGAATAATGCTAAGACAGAAAGTAGGGTGTAGGGGGAGGAGGAGAAACTGTTCATCCCAGTTTAAAGGTTTCTTTGTAGTGGTTCTCAACCTTCCTAATGCCGCAACCCTTTAATACAGTTCCTCATGTTGTGGTGACCCCAATTTCATTGTTACAAATTGAACATAAGTAAAGCATAGTGATTAATTACAAAAACAATATGTAATTATATATGTGTTTTCCGATGGTCTTAGGCGGCCCCTGTGAAAGGGTCGTTCGACCCCCAAAGGGGTCGCGACCCACAGGTTGAGAACCGCTGCTTTAATGTGTAATGTCCTTTTTACTGGCAGGCAGTTTTCCGAAGGTGCACATTTAACTTCTAGGGTAAATATGAAGCTTGAAACCACAGCACTGTACTAAATTACTGGTAAAGTGGCACAAATTAAATAAGGATAAATGGAAAGTGATTTGTTTGTCTCCTGGAATAAGACCCAAGTATTCCTCCAAAGTTGTGTAAAAAGCTGAGGAATCTGTGGTACAAATACTTTAATTAGCTGACAGCATATGGGATGAATTATATTTGATCTCTGTTCAAGATGCTTGTATAATAAAGGATTTAATTGTTTCATTTTTTTACAGTATAATGGATAGATGAAGGAGGATGGTATCTTGAGAATTTGTTCATTTAAAGCAGTGATTGCAATATTGTTCCGAAAAGTGAAATATGACATGAAGAAGGTTGTAGAGAAAGTGTGTAGGCGTCTTCAGTCGCTGGGGGTTCTTTGTACCTTTGCCCTTCTGCCTGGTTGTGAAGCTGACATCTCACCATCAAACAACTCTAACTTTTGCCACCAAGAATGCAGTAGCCACTTAATTGGTCTCTCTGCTTTGGGTTTGCTTCCCACATCCTTCTTCCTTCCCCCACTCTGTATCTAGGGTGTCCCACCAATAATAATAATCTGACTAGATGATTTCCTATTTAAAAACCTTTCAATGCTGCCCTGCAACATTCTTCATGTAGCCCTGGCTGGTGTGGCTCAACTGGTTGGAGTGCCATCCCATGCACAAAAAGGTTTCCATTTCAATTTCCAGTCAGGGCACATACCCAGATTGTGAATTAGGCCCAGGTGGGTATGGGAGGCAACTGATCAGTGGTTCTCTCGCACCTCTCTGTCTCTCTCTGTCTCTCTCTCTCCTCTCTCTCTCTCTCTCCCTCTTCCTCCCTCCCTCCCCATCCTTCCTCCCTCATTTTTTCCCTCTCCCTCTCCCTCCATCCCTCTCCTTCTCCTTCTCCTTTCCTCTCTCTAAAATCAATAAAAACATATATTTTTTAAATAATTCCATGTGGACTTGAAATGCCCAGGCTGGCTCTCCACCTCATCCTCCTCTCCTATTTGTCTTGCATGTGATATTTCAGTAGCACCTGACTACTGGAAAGTCCCTGATGAAATCATACTTTTTCTTCCTGAATTTCTGCTATGCCACCTCATCTCCAAGGAATGTTCTTTTCCTCTCTCTTCTCCCAATTTTTATATTTGTCCTTTTAAAAAACTTGGTCATTTCCTCTTCCCACCTTCTCATCTTCCTCCTTTTGAATGAACTGTCCCTCACTGGTGCCTCCATTGGACCCTGTAGGTATTCTATCAAAGCATTTATCCCACTGCATTAAAAGTGTCTGTTTACGTGTGTACTAGAGGCCCAGTTCATGCAATTCATGAATGGGTGGGGTCCCTAAGCAGCTGTTGGCTGCCAGTCAGGGCCTCCCTTCCCCTGGCCAGGGCTGGGCCAGCTGGGGGGCGGGGCCACAGGAGGTTGACTGGCCCCATCCCCTAGTGGAACTCCTGGTCGAGGGGACAATTTGCATATTAGGCTTTTATTATATAGGATTCTCCATTAGATGGAACCTTGAGAAAAGTTTCCATGTCTTATTGACCATTGTGTCCCCAGCCTCTAGTACAGGGCATTACAGGTGCTCATTAATGCTTGTTCAATGAGTGAGTAAATGAAAATATGTTTTCCTCTATTGCTTCAAAAGTATATTAAAAGTAATGTTTTACCAAATATTCAAGTGAGGTAGGTGTAAATAAAACATAATCTCACACATGGCTAATACATGTGGAATGAAATGCCACAAAGAATTAAATTGCTGGGAAAGAGATTTGGACACACATGCTATTCAATGTAATTGTTTGTATTTAACATTTCACTTAATGGAGGTCTCATCCAAAATGCATCTTTGCCCCACTCTTATTATAGGTTAGGGAACCTGCCATTTATTCACTTACGTTTAAAGAGGAGGAAGGTGCCTTATACAAACAAATATGACTCTAGCTCTGAGCTAACACTATTATGCATAAAAATAGACTGGTGATCTGTTTCATTGAAGATTCTGACTCAGCAGTTCTAGAATGGTATTTGAAACTTTGTAACTCGATTAAACTTCCAGATAATGTTGATGCTGCTGGCCCTAGGCCCTCACTTCCAGTGGCAAGGATAGAAAGCACCTCAACTTCATGTAGACCAGTGGTTCTCAACCTTGGCTGCACATTAGAATCACCTGGGAATCTTTTTAAAATCCTGATTTCTGGGCCTCATCCTCCGGAAATTCTGTTTCTTTGTTATGGGGTGGGGCCACAACATTAGTAACAAAGGAACAGAATTTCTGGAGGATGAGGCCCAGAAATCAGGATTTTAAAAAGATTCCCAGGTGATTCTAATGTGCAGCCAAGGTTGAGAACCACCGATGTAGAGTAACAAGGCTAATGAAATTGAATGTTAAAGCATTTTATTGCTGTGCACATAACTACAGTGAAAGTTTCTGCTAACATCTAAGTAGATTTCATCTAATATTGTTGATCAATAGTTTGATTATCAAGTATTTTTCATTAAATTGAGTTCTGAATATTGCAAGTATTTTTCTCATAATAACTTCAGTAATTTTATTATTTTTTTGTTTGTTTGTTTTATGTTATATTATTTTGCACAAATTTTTCAGCACCAAGCCCCCGTTTCTGACCTGTGAATCACAGAGTAGGGCACTCGAGATCTGCAAACCATATTAATGAGTCAAACAGCAGTATTTGAAGAAAGATCCTGTTCAAATAGAAACTTGATGGAAAATGGCCCAAATATTAATATTCAGGATCATAAAAAAGAAATTCAACAATATTTTTTTAAAAATGAACTTTAGGAAATCTAAACCAGATCCAAATCAATCAAAAAGGAAAAAAATTATTAGAAAAGAAGTCTAAAAGGCAAATCAAATTAATGTGTTTAGAATATTGGTGCTTTAAGGAAAAATATTTAAAATTAAATGTGGGAGGAGAAAAGCCAATAAAAAGAATAAGAAACAAATTAGGCTAACCCTCAAATTTCATGGCGTTTAAAACCAAAGAGAATAATAGCCTTATCAACTAGAAGAAGCAATGACAGTAGCCGCCCATGTGCCACCCCACCAGGCAAAGAAGCCTTTCTATCTATCTTACCTCACTCAATTCTCTCAACACCTTGGGATAGGTCCTATATTAGGGCTAGATGACTAGAAAGAAATAAAACTAAAATGCTATTTAACAAGCCCTTAGGAACTACAAGTTGCAGTAATCTAGTTCTTAAAATAGTCCTTTCTGATTCTCTGTAATGAAAATAAGAATTATTTATTTTATTAACATTAATTGAGCAAGTAACAAGAAAGAACATATGAAGGATATTACATGTGTTATTTAATTTCAATAACAAGCCTATGGGTTAGAAGATACTGTTATTCTCATTTTACTGATGAGGGAATTGAGGTTTAGTGAGCTTAAGTACCTGTCCAAAATCATGCAACTAGTAAGAAGCAGAGCCAAGAACCAAGGCTCAAAATCCTCTTGACACTAGTTGGTTTGGTTCCAGATTTGTAACGTTTTTTAAAGGCTGTATCTCATGCACATCTTAGTGTACAGAAGTTTCTTCAAGTATATTCTTATAGGTGATATTGGTAGATCATAGGAAATACCCACATTTAACTCTGCTATGAAATAGAATCTGAATCTCACAGATATTACAAAATTTACATTCCCGTCAAAAGTGAGAGTTCTACCTTGCTAATACCTGATATATTCTGAAAGTTTAATTTATGCTAATTTGGTGGTAATTTTCTTTTCTCGGGTTAATAATGATATTGAATATTTTCAAAGATTTTGGACCATTTTTGTTTTATCTATAAAGTTCCTGCTCACTGGTTCTCTCCCCCAGCCCCATTTTTCTACTGGGTTTCCTTTCTTCTCTTTCTTTCTTTCTTTCTTTCTTTCTTTCTTTCTTTCTTTCTTTCTTCTTTCTTTCTTTCTTCCTTTCTTCCTTCCTTCCTTCCTTCCTTCCTTCCTTCCTTCCTTCCTTCCTTTCTTCCTTTCTTTCTTGATTCACAGTAAATGTACTATCCAATAATTCTTTGCTATTTATATGTGTTGTAAATATCTTCTTTAAGTTTGTAACATTTTTTTATATTTTTTTATTGATTAAGATATTACATATGAAGTTTGTAACATTTTTATTCATTCTTTTTATAATGTCTTTGAGGGAAGAGAAATTATTGAATATTTTCCTCTATGATTTGTGCTCTTTGTATCTTTTTTAAAAAATATATTTTATTATTTTTTACAGAGAGGAAGGGAGAGGGATAGAGAGTTTGAAACATCAATGAGAGAGAAACATCGATCAGCCGCCTCCTGCACACCTCCCACTGGGGATGTGCCCTCAACCAAGGTACATGCCCTTGACCGGAATCGAACCTGGGACCCTTCAGTTCGCAGGCCGACGCTCCATCCACTGAGCCAAACTGGTCAGGGCTCTTTGTATCTTTTTTAAGAAATCTCTCCCTACTACAAGGTCTAACAAGGATAAGGTTGTCTTCTAAAAATTTTATAACTTTTCTTTTCACACTTAAGCCTGTAATCTTCCTGAATCTCATTTTTGTGTGGATGTGAGGTTAGGATCTGTAACAGACATCAGAGTCACCCATATTCCTTAATCCAGCTCAGAGCTTTAGTGAAGAGGAGGCCTACATTGACTTCTGCCTCAAGTATCTGCCTGTCAGGATGGGCTTTATTTGGTCAGCTTCCTCGAAGCTCTGTTGCTCTGGCTGCTGGACCAGGCTTAGCCCATATATAATGTTGGCTGAAAGAGACAGGTCAGTGCCTCAGGAATGGTCTTCAGTGAGGAAAAAGAATGGGTAGGAAAGTTGCTTCCTCACCCCTAAAGGGAACAATTGTTAAGTATGTTTAATACAGTCTTTCAGGGAATTTACAGTAGACTTGAGCCCTACTTGCCACAGTAATAAACCACTTATTAATATATCATTTATTGCTAAAACCGGTTTGGCTCAGTGGATAGAACGTCGGCCTATGGACTGAGAGGTCCCAGGTTCGATTTCGGTCAAGGGCATGTACCTGGGATGCAGGCATATCCCCAGTAGGAGATGTGCAGGAGGCAGCTGATCGATGATTCTCTCTCATCGATGTTTCTAACTCTCTATCTCTCTCCCTTCCTCTCTGTAAAAAATCAATAAAATATATTTTAAAAAAAAAAATATATATATATATATATATATATATATAATTTATTATCTTTCCCTTCCCTGTTGCATTTCCCCACTCACTGACTTGCTTCCTGACATCACCTCCCAGATAAATACTTTTCCCCAAATTGTTGGTTCAGGTTTGGTTATGGCTATAAACCAAACTGTCCTAGAAACAGATCCGCAGCATGAAATTCTCCAACTAGATCACTTGCTAGTTGGGTGACAAAGTCTCCATCGCTGGGAATTAGCAGGGTGGCAATGGGCACTGGAACCTTGCAGCACCACATTTACTTGGCTCTCCCTATGATGTACTGGGAGGAAGCACGGCTGGAAGAGAAAACACTGGCTCTCCCATAGTTCCAACATTGAACTATGTAAGAATAATGGTAATCAAGACAGTAAAGTTGGCTGGGTTTTGTTAACTATCATGGAAGCACGAAAAAAGAGAGACAGGTTCATGTCACTCAAATATTAACTAAGGGAGTGTCATGAGAGGCAGAAGGCCTCTATTAGATATTTAAAGAGACCCTTATCTCCTACAGCCAGAGAGCAGAATGTACTGAAAATTAGGATTAATATTTGATTGCACAGATCGCAGGAGTTCAGAAACAGGTGAATTAATAGCAATGGCAAGTCTCCTATGATAAAAAAAAAAAATGTTGATAAAGAAGAATGGGACCATGAAAGACGGAGGTGGAAATATGTGAAAACCCTGAGCTCCTAGTTTGCTCTGAACCCTATGGGTCAGCAAAAGAAGCCCCCACCTCCTTGTGAGAGTAGATCAGACTTACTTTGCTTAAAAACTGTGAAAAGGTGATGATTCACTTGATTCTCTTCCATACAAAACAATTACATAAAAATCAATATGATACAATAAAATCAATGTATCGCCTCATTGATTATATTTAGACACTTGGAACCAGTCCTGACACATGGCTGGAATGGTACCATGTTGCTTGGAAATGATGCTTCCACTGCAGCAGCTGTGTGATCTACAAACCCTGAGGGATCCTAGAGACCCTTTCAGAGAGTCCACAAGGTCCAATTATTTTAATAATAATAATAATAGTAGTCGTAATAATAACATTTTTGCTTATTCTGTTTTGTTGGACTTTCCACTGATAGAGTCAAAGGAATGGTGTATCAAATTGCTGATGCCTTGGCAAAAAATTAAGACAGTACTATTCTCCACTGCCAATTTTTAAGTCAGTTTTCCTAGAGATGCTCTTGAAGCAGTCAAAATTATCAGTAATTTAAAAAATCTTGATACTTTTTAATATTCTATGTGACAAAACAGGAAGTACACACAAAGCTTTAGCTGCATACCAAAGCATGATTGTTCTATCAAGAAACAGCACCTCTGCAATTATTTCAATTGAAAGCTGAACAAGCCTCTTTAACAAAATTGCCTTTTCCTTTGAAATAATAACTGACAGCCAAAACATGCTTATTCAGACTTGTTTATTTGGTAGTCGTTTTCACAAAAATTAACAAAGTAAGCCTGCCATTTCAAGGAAAACAACTGACAGTTTTTGTTGCCAATGATGAAAATTGCAGTTATAAGTAGAAGTTAGAATTGTGGGAAATATTGTCTTTATACCTGGCACTTCCCCACTTTCCCAAACCTAGACTTTTTGATAAAATGTGTAATTTTATTAAAGAATGTGATGTTTTTAAGATTGTATAATGAAATGAATCAACATTTAGAAGATCTGTTTTAACTCCACAAATTAATATTTTCTAAGTGGCCAACGCACAATGCTTCAAGATCATGCATGGCCAAAAGATTTATTTAAATTGCACTGTCGGCCAATAGATTTTAATGTAACAGAGAATGAACGTTCATGGAAATTACATCTGATCCTTTCCACTCTGGAAGGTGCAGCAATTCATCCTGATTGGAACCATATGCATTCTGAGAAAGAGTCTCCGTCCCTGCTCACTGTGCCTCTGCCAGCTCAACTGTCTGAGGGATCTAGGTTATTAGTATAAAGTGCTATACAAGGTTGTTTCAGAAGAAATGGACCCACTATTTTATCAAAGGAGATAGAATAATAAGAACACTATCACAGGATCCATTCTCTCTCCGTGATGACAGATAGGTGTAGCTGTCACATATCATATCACCTGGAAGCCATAGGCCTAATAAAGTTTATAATACTAGCTCGGAGATGACACTTTGTAAATTTAGAAAGTGGCCCTTCAAATTTCAGTATCTATGATAAACCATTAGCCATTTTATTTTCTGTCTCCCAAATACTGAAATTATATTGTCTCAGAAACCATGATAGGATTTCTCTCCCTTGCCATCAGTCCAAGTGATCCAATTGGCAAATTTGTTCTTTCTATAGCCACAATTTTGGGCTCTGTTAGACTACAGGTCCTGGTTCCCAAAGGTATAACATTTCTACCAGGGTAAGAAGTAGTATTCAATTGAGCCCTAAACAATGACTGCCATCTGATCACTGTGGGCTCCTCTTGTCAGGGGACCAACAGGAAGAAACAAAAAAGGAGTTACTATATTAAATAATTTAGCCAGTAAATTAGAAGCAAGTTAAATGAGAAGCGAGGATTGCTGCTTCATATTAGGGGCAGAGAGAAGTAGATCTGGAACTCTGTGGAGTCTCTAGTGTACCTCTTAGTCCTTTATGCCTGGTCATAATAGTAAATGAGAAACTGCAATAAAGGGGCCCAACAATGGCAAGGTGGTAGCCATAGGTTGAGGCCTTGTAAGAATGAAGATCAGTTCCATTCCACGAGGCAAGCAGCCTACAGGAGTAGAAATTCTGGATGAGGATAAGGGAAGGAGAGTTATTAATATGAATTTCATTCTTAGAATTGACTCAATAAGAGTGACTTAACCCTGTCTCATTAAACTCCTGTTTTAGGATATTATTTTTTTGGAGGTTGTGAAAGGCCAATACTTGGAAGATTGAGAGATAGGATATAGTGCACTTAAAGTAGGGCACAGGTATCTCTGAGTGACACAAAGAATGGACTAGTCACTAGAATGTTGTTGGGGTCCTGCTCATGCCAATTGTTCCTACCCCAGAGGACACAGGAAGCTTTTGGGGGCAATTTCTGTACACGCCAACGGTGGTTTGTCTCAACCACTAACACCTCCATGCCTGAGATTTTTCTCTGGCTGTGTGAACATACCAGCCTATAAAAACAGGTAGGACAAAAATTCCAGAGAGGTGACACCTCTTATATTTCTAAAGATGGCCACAAGTTCTTTGACACTCCTCCCGTCAGGGATTGGGGCCTAATCCCCCTTCCCTTGTATCTGCACTGGCTTTGGTGAAGTGGAAGTGACGCCACATGATCTCTGAGGCTAGGTTGGCATTAGCCATGCAGATTCTACCTTTTGTTCTTTCTTAGAGCCATGAGCCACAGTATTAAAACATCCAAGTACCTTTAGACTTTCAGGATAAGTGGAAGCTGAAGCCATACGGAGAGACCAAAGTAAATAGAGTTGTTACTCTGATGATGCCAGACTTTGACTCATCCCAGATCAAGTGCCAGATGTGATGAAAGAAGCCGCCCAGTGACTCTGGTCCCCTCTGTTTGAGTTACGCCCAGTCATTGGAGTCTTCTTAGTTAAGTCTCCAGGCATTGTAAAGCTCAGACAAACCATCTCCAAATTTGTCCTGTCCGAATTTCTGCCCACAGAACTCATGAGCATAATGAAGTGTTATTTTATGACACGAATTGTTAGGGTGGTTTGTTTCAAGCAATTCATAACCAGAACCTGCCCCTAGAACCAACATCTAACCAGGGAGAGGTAGGAGAGACCAATTAATACCCCTGCATCTTTATCATTTAAATTCCAAGGTGTGTTCTAAAGAGCTTCTCAGGGATTTCCCAGGAGGATTGAGTCCCCCATGTACCTGGAGACAACGAATTCATAAAGACATCCTTTACTTGCTTTCCTCTTTTCCTTGCTTTACTTTCTCAGTCTATGACTCTGCTTCCTGCAATTCATCTCTCAAGCTACGTGCACCCAAACCCTTGTTTCAGGGTCTGTTTTTTGAGAAACCCAAATCAAGAATGGATCCAATTTTGTTTTGCTATTTTCTGTTTTTATTTCTATGTGGACCATAACTGTCCCCCATGCAATTTATTGAAAACCCATTCTCTCCCCTCTGACCAGTAGTACTACTTACTACCTGTTATACAGAAGGTGTCTATCATAATTAAGAATTTATGGGATAACTATCCTATTTTACTGATTTATTTACTAGTATCTACCCCTGCACCAGTATTAAGCATTTCTATCTGTTAAAGCCAGTTCTTTCATCTGTCTTTACTTTTATTCAGGAGAATAAGTGAATATTAATTTATATGTTAACTTTTAGAATAAGTTTGATGATTTAGACAAAATACATATTGGATTTTCTATTGGGATGGTATTTAGTCTAGAGATAAACTTGTGAATAATTGATACCTTTATGATATTGGATGTATTAGTTATCAATATATTACTTGTTATGTAATAAATTACCCAAAGTATAGGACCTTAAAACAGCAATTACAATTATGTATCTGTGGGTCAGGAATTTTGGAACAGCTTAGCTGAGGGGTTTTGACTCTGGGTCTCTCATGACTTTTCAGTCCAAGATGTCACTCAGGACTTGAGTCATCTGAATACTTGCCTGGGGGAAGGACATGCGTCAGATGGCTCACGCACATGGGTCTTGGCCAGAGGGCTCAGTTTCTATGAAGGCCCCTACACTGGGCAGTTCTGGTGCCCTTATGACATGACAGCTGGTTTCTGTCAGAGTGACCATGAGAAAGAGAGAGTAAGGAGGAAGCAACCCTGCCTTTTATGACCTTGTTAGTTACACACTCTCACTTCTACCAGATTGTATTGCTTAAAAGCAAGTCACTAAATCCAATCCACACTTACAAGGAGGGGGGTTAGTTTCTATATTTTGAAGGTAGAAATACCAAAAATTTGCAGACATATTTTAAAAACATTATGTTGTGTCTTGACAGTCCCTATATAATACATCTTCTCATGTTTCGATTTTCTAAAATTTCAAGATAGATTTGTCATTTTTTTTTTTTTATCAATTCAGGAATTTATTCTTAATTGGCAGCAGACGTTTAAAACCTGATTGGTCACGGTTGACTATTTAATGTGCCTTTTAGGAAAATAAATATACATTGATGTATTTCCCAAACCTCTTATGGACTCATCACTGCATAGCAGGTTATTGAGGTGTTGTTGGGCTTGAGGTTTTCTGATTCTTTTTTTCTTTTTCTTTTAATTAAATCTTTATTGTTCAGATTATTACATTTGTTCCTCTTCCCCCCCCCCCCATAACTCCCCTCCTCCCAGTTCCCGCCCCACCCTCCGCCCTCACTCCCCACCCACTGTCCTCATCCATAGGTGCACGATTTTTGTCCAGTCTCTTCCCGCATCTCCCACACCCCTTTCCCCTCCAAGAATAGTCAGTTCATCCCCTTTCTATGTCCCTGATTCTATTATAATCAACAGTTCATTCTGTTCATCAGATTATTTATTCACTTGATTCTTAGATTCACTTGTTGATAGATGCATATTTGTTGTTCATAATTTGTATCTTTACCTTTTTCTTCCTCTTCCTCTTCTTAAAGGATACCTTTCAGCATTTCATATAATCCTGGTTTGGTGGTGATGAACTCCTTTAGCTTTTCCTTATCTGTGAAGCACTTTATCTGACCTTCAATTCTGAATGATAGCTTTGTTGGATAAAGTAATCTTGGTTGTAGGTTCTTGGTATTCATCACTTTGAATATTTCTTGCCACTCCCTTCTGGCCTGCAAAGTTTCTGTTGAGAAATCAGCTGACAGTCATATGGGTACTCCCTTGTAGGTAACTGAGTTTCTTTCTCTTGCTGCTTTTAAGATTCTCTCTTTATCTTTTGCTCTTGGCATTTTAATTATGATGTGTCTTGGTGTGGTCCTCTTTGGATTCCTTTTGTTTGGGGTTCTCTGCGCTTCTTGGACCTGTAAGTCCATTTCTTTCACCAGGTGGGGGAAGTTTTCTGTCATTATTTCTTCAAATAGGTTTTCAATATCTTGCTCTCTTTCATCTTCTGGCACCCCTATAATTCTGATGTTGGTACGCTTGAAGCTGTCCCAGAGGCTCCTTACGCTATCCTCGCATTTTTGGATTCTTTTTTCATTTTCCTTTTCCGGTTGGGTGTTTTTTGCTTCCTTGCATTTCAAATCATTGACTTGATTCTTGCGCTCCTCTGGTCTGCTGTCGGGAGTCTGTATAATATTCGTTATTTCAGTCCGTGTATGCTTAATTTCTAGGTGATTCCGCAATATAAGATCGAGGGTCTCATTAGTTTTCTTGTAGATCTCATTAAGTTTATCGGCGGCTTCTAAACAGTTCTTGAGAGACCTTAAAAGTGTGGTTCTGAACTCTATATCTTCCATTGACAATTTTGTCCTGTTTCTTTGTCTCCGCATTTTGTTATGCTTCCTTGGTGCACCCCCTAGTGGTCTTTGTGCGCAGTCTTATAGTTAAACCTTGATTGCTGTAGCTAATACCAGGGTGGGTTTCACCTCCAGGCCAAGTGGCTATGAGAATCAGCTGTGTCTGCAGTGAGAGAACTTCTGTCCTCTAGGGAGGTGCTAATCTAGCCTTTGCCTGAGGCTATCCAGCAAATGCCTCTGTGCAGGGCTTGGGCAGGGCGGGTCGCACAGGGTCAACAGGGTGGGCCGGAGAGAGCAGTTATGGCGACTCTCAGTCCTGTCCCCAGGGGCTCTGCCTCTCTGAGTCCCAGCAATGGCTGCAAACCTCGGAGAGAAAGCTGCACTCGCTCTGACCGAAGCCAGACAGTCCTGCTTCTCCCGTTTGAGTCTGGGTCCGTAAAGACTCGCCTGTATCTGGAGCTCAGAGTCTGCGACTCCCTCCCGATTGAAAACGCCAACCGCGCCCTCCGCCGCCAGCCTGCTCCGCGCACTCCGCACCTCAGAATTTGACTTCAGCACTGCGCCTCCTCTGAGTGTCCGTATGCGTTTCTCTTTCCTCCTAGTTGTAGGACCTCCACTCAGCCAGCGTTCCTGTGGTTCTGGGTGATGTCCCTTCCGTTTTCTGGTTTCACTTTTGAAGTAGTTGTTCAAAGCAGCAAACTCCGGCGTTAACCTATGCCGCCATCTTGGTTCTCAGATTTGTCATTTTTTTCTTAAGGTCTTGAAAATGTTTTCTTAGGGTTTTTTTTATGTGCTACATTAAATGAGTTGATTTTTTAAAAACAGTATACCTTTAAAAGATTGTCATTTTCTATTTCTAAATTTGGTATGGAATGCAACTTTTTGTTTTCATACCAAATATATGACAACACCTTGTCTATTCTCTCATCTGTAGATTTTATAATTACATAATCATATTAGTTGTACATTAATGAAGGTCCCAGTAGGAAGTAGATGACACTCTACAACTGGCTAATTGAGGAGAAATTAACAACATTGTGACTGTTTATAAAATGAGCAGCATTTAGGGAAAGCAACAATTCATGTTGGGAAAACCAGAGTTAGTAACTTAGTGATTACCATCCCCAGGCCTGAAGAAGCAAAGTGGGGGAGTGCTTACATGAACCTCAAGAAGTACTGTATGGGAAAGGCAACCTGAAAGAATTCATGGCCTTTGTTAGAGGGACAGTGGGAGAGAGCCAGGGAAATACATACCCCAACCTTTCTCTCCTCTTACCATCCAATATTCTACTAGTGTCTCTTATTGGCTGAATTCAAACAAATGCCAGAAAATAAAGATGTTGATACACTTATTCAGGTCAGTCTCCTGGAGCACAGAGCAGAGTAGAGTAGTTGGAATGAAATTGCATGGAGAAAATGAAAGGTATAAAGCATAATCTACAAAAAAAAAAAAAGAGAGAGTTTTATTCCTTTTTCTTAATTCTTATTCCTTCAGATGTGAATCATTGGTTAATATGCCCAATTTTTAATAGAAGAAAAAGTGTCAGCCAAACGAAATATATATATTATATATACACATATATATGTGTGTATATATTATATATATATATATATATATATATATATATATATATACACACACACATACACACACACTAATAAAAGCCTAGGTGACCATCACGCCCTCATGTAATCACAAAATGCCACCCCCACGTCATCACAAGATGGCCACCACAAGATGGCCACCCCATGTCATCACAAGATGGCCACCCCCACTTCATCACGAGATGGCTACCACAAAATGACCACCCCTACATCATCAAGATGGCTGCCACAAGATGGCCGGCAGGGGAGGGCAGTTGTGGGCAATCAGGCCAGCAGGGTAGTGCAGTTGGGGTCGATCAGGCTGGCAGCGGAGCAGTTAGGCATCAATCAGGCCAGCAGGGGAGTAGTTAAGGGGTGATCAGGCAGGCAGAAGAGGTTAGGGGTGATCAGGCAGGCAGGCAGGCGAGCAGTTAGAAGCAAGCAGTTCCAGATTGTGAGAAGGATGTCTGACTGCTGCTTTAGGCTTGATCCCTCAACCGGCAGTTGGACATCCCCCGAGGGGTCCCAGATTGGAGAGGGTACAGGCTGAGCTGAAGGGCACCCCATCCCCTAGTGCACAAACTTCGTGCACCGGGCCTCTAGTATATATAAAATTTCCCAAATAATTTATAGATTACTAATAGATCTTTACGTGGCCTTAGAAAGAATGATTTGATAAACTACTTAGGCTGAGGGACAGGGGTAAACCTTTATCCTATATATGCATACAAAGGGCATGTTGAAGGAACCACAGATGGTGGATGGCCATTCACCTGCCATCAAATGGATGGAACTAGTAGGCCCAATGATTCATAAAGCCACTATTTCATAGATGGGCTGTGCCTTCTTAGTGCAAAGTTGCCCAAGGTGATAGAGAGGAGGATGACCGAGACCCACCAGTAGCACCAGTCTTTTCCCTGTTTCCTCACAAGTGCATTGCCTCTTCTCTCAATAAATGGTGTTCCAGGTTGCAAAGAATGTTTGTTTGATAAAATTCCAAATTATTTTGTTTTCCAGAATGCTTCTATATCTTGGTCTGGCCCAGATCATATAATACATTTTCCTGAGGCTGGTTGTCACCTGTCATATTATCTAGGTCGGCTGCTTCTGTGCTTGTTCATCTTTTATGAACGGAAGGACGTTCCAGGGGGAGGGAAAGTAGGAATGAAAATATACAGAAAGTTAAAAGATTAAAAATGTGCCTCCCTTGAAAGAAATTCAGTGAGAGAGGAGGAGGAAATAAGTAACTCGATCTTTGGAAACTAGATGTCTATATGTGGCATGTGCAGGTCATGTATTTCCTAGCAATAGAAACCTACTCTACATTTGCCCTGTGAAGAGTCAGGATCTAGAAGCTGGAATCGTGTCCTGATGGTTACATTTTTACTTTTCAGCACTCTGAGTCACAGAACAGTGTGACTAGACTAGAGAGGAGGGAGTGGTCCTGCAACCACCATTTGGAATCCAAGAATAGGATGAAATCCTACAGGAGTAGGTAGCTGCTTGACAAGGCAATTTGAGGGAAGGGAGAGGAGGCCTGTTGGGACAGCTTTAGAAACAGGAGCTCAGAGGTCCTTTGCATTTGAACTTTACCAGTACTTGCATTCCCTGATATTAGGCATTCCTTTTTGGTTAGTGGGAGTGAAATATATCTCTGTGCTTATCATTAGTTACTCAATAAAACAAAGACTCAGCTGTTTATTAAAAATCAAATCTAAAACCAAACCTTCCACTGGCTACCTTAAGAATTTTTACATTACATTATTAATAATATTTTAAGTTAAAGTATAGCTGACATACAGTATTACATTCATTTCAGGTGTCCAACACAGTGCTTCTGCTTCTATATAGCTTATGATGTAATCACCACAATATGCCTAGCAACCATCTGTCTTCACACAAAGTTATTATGATATTACTAACTTTATTCCCTATGCTGTACATTACATCCCTGCGTTCCCCCAAAGTAGTATGTCTACTGTTACTAGAAAATTGAAAATTCACATAAAGCTCCTGGACTTTGGCTCCCTTATCCATAAAATTGAAATGCTGGACTTTGAAAAAAGATTTTCAGACTTCTTTTTGCGAAGTACCAAACAAAGTTCCTTTGAGGTGCCTCAGTTACCACCGCATGTGGAGTCTCCCAGAACACTTTGCCTGTATCGGCTCTGCTTATATCAATTTTCATGTGAGGATTAACATTGTATTTAATAATATGATCCCAAAACTTGCAAATAAAGTTTGCAGATATAAAGCTAGAGTATCCCTGATGTTCCCGACAGTTTTGATTTTCTTTAATTCTGTTAATTAACCAGGAACTACAGATGTATCTCATAGATTCTGCAGGTTCAGTTCCAGATTGCCGCAATAAAAAGATCTCAATAAAGCAAGTCAAAATCTTTTTGCTGGTGGAGGGTCTTGCCTTAAATTGGAAAAAAAAGCACAAAATCTGTGAAGCACAATAAAGTGAAGCGCAATTTAACGAGGTCTGCCTGTATTTAACCAGAGAACAGAAGGCGAAGGTGTGATTTGATTCATGTCTTCAGTAGCATGAGAAGTTTCATGAAGGGAAAGCTTATTGGCCTTTTCATATCCATAGGGGGCCAACATGAAAGAAACAGGCTTAGATTAAAAGAGGACTATTTCTATTTGAATTTAAGACAAAGGCTTTTGACCATCAAAATGATGAACAAAGAAAATGGAGTAGGTAATCATCAGTCTGGGAGAACTGGGAACCTTTTCTTTAGCTGAGGAGTTAATTACCTTGAACAGTACATCCTGGCCACATGATGAGAGACATCAATAACTTTAAGAAACTGATGGGAGACTGAGACATCTGCTATTTGATGCCAGGATCAACCTAAACCTTACTGCCAAGGCAGCTCACAATACTCTCATCTTTCTGTGCAGTTCTTTGAGGTTGTCTGGATGCAAAGAACTTGAGCACAGTTATTCCACAGGTAAAAGAGGTATGGGTAGTGGTTCTCAACTTTGGCCACAAATCAAAATCACCTGGGGCTCTTTAAAAGCGATGTGTGCCTGGGCCCCACCCCAGACCACTCAAGTGAGAATCTTTGTATGGGGAGTAGCTTGTTTGTGGAAGGAAAGTCGCATGGCTATAAACCAGGCATGGATAGTTTTACATAACCAAGGAGAGAGGGTGCAGCTGGGCTGGTTTTAGTGTTTTATATCAAAGCAAGAAATCAGCTGGGAGGCTAATTGCAGAGGGAAAGCTGTGGGAGGGTCTTAGTGTGTTGGAAGGAAGAACAAAACTAGTGTGGATTGAGTGGCTGTTTGGGAAAGGTTATGGGGGAAATGGTGGGAAGTTATAGGAAAGAACATGAACAAAATGAGAAGAGTCCTTGGTGGGATAATAAAGGTCTATTGCAGGGGTCCTCAAACTTTTTAAACAGGGGGCCAGTTCACTGTCCCTCAGACCGTTGGAGGGCCGGACTATAGTTTAAAAAAAAACTATGAACAAATTCCTATGCACACTGCACATATCTTATTTTGAAGTAAAAAAACAAAACAGGAACAAATACAATATTTGTATTTGCATGTGGCCTGTGGGCCATAGTTTGAGGACCCCTGGTCTATTGTGAAGAAGCTACTTTGTTAGAGGGCAGCGAAGGAGAGAGCAAGGATTTCAAGAGGGGAAAATGAGAGGAATGAGCGCAGGAACAAGCGTGCAGCTTCATGGAAGTAGCAGGCATCTGTGTTAACAGAGAGCACAGGTGATGTTGGAGCAGAGGCGGAGGTCTAGCCCGCCAGGCCTGAAGCCAGTGAGGGGAGTAAAAGCTGGAAACCAGGGTGCTGCTCAGAGCAGGGGAGTTAACCTCAAGGTTGGGAGAACAGTCTGCCTTAAGAGCAAGCCAGGGAGTGGAGGGATTTGTTCAAGAGGAAGGGACAGAGGAAAATGTCTCCTGAGGAATCAAGAACATGCTGCCAAGGAAATAACTAAGGAATGACACCTATTGAGTCTCCTCTGTGAGGAGATCCTAACAAGAAAAGGCAGATGGTCTAGAGGTGCTGCTGCCCTGGACTCAGGAACAAGTGAGGGAGGTGATTTTAAAGACTCTTTTAAGTGAGAGGCTTAAGAGGGACTTGTCTAGGCCCAAGGGTTGAGTAGCGCTCTCAAGCTTTTAACCTAGTTTAGAAGTAAATATTTTTCTGGTGGTTCATCAAGGAGTTCAGGCTTCTCCCAGAAGCTGGTCTTTATGAAAATAGAAAAACCAGGAGGGGGCTTAGGAGTCATGGGCTGCTGTTTTCTAGGGAATATGTGTACCCGGTCTGCTGAAACGGCTTACCTAGGAAGGCCTTTCATTGTTCCTCCTGGAATTTCCTGACAAAATTGGAAGTTAGTGGGTAGCTTAAAGGGGATACAAAGTTATGCTGAAGTGGAAGGAAAATGGTTATTTTAGCAGTTACTGCTTTAAAGAGAAGTGGGAAGACTCCCTGAGCCTTTCCTTCGAACACTCAGAAATGGACACATAATGTGACCTGTGATTCAGCCTTGCTTCCTCCCGGCCTTGGCCATTCCTTTTCATTTGCCCTGATATGTACCTTCTCTTACCGACATGCCAGAGGCCCGTGGTTCCTCATACATATTTATACATGCCTCTTACCACACTCAACGGGACTGAGGTCTCCAGGAAGCAGATTCCTCTTTTTTCTTTTATGTTTTTATTGATTATAGAGATAGCGGAAGAGAGGAGAGAGAGATAGAAACATTGATGAGAGAGAAACATCGATTGGCTGCCTCCCATAGGCCTCCTCCTGGGGATTCAGCCTGCAACCCGGGCATGTGCCTTCACTGTGAACTGAACCAGTGATTTCTTGGTGCATGGGACAACACTCAATCTACTGAGCCACACCGGCTGGGCAGGGAAGCAGATTCTTATCCTGCTCTGGAACAGAGGAGCTTCAGAGCATCTTAAACATAATAGAAAATAAATGTGTGTATATCCTCAAGGAAGGCCAAAATAGAAGCCCAAATAGTTTTGAGGTTATTGTTTCATCAAGTAGGAACACCTGCAGCTGGCCTGCATATCATTCTGCACTCTGTATTATGAGAACTGATGTAGTTGAGCCGCTTAGAAAATACAAATAGTTTAAAAGATCTTAAGAATGGGACAGGAGGAGAGAAAATGGCGGAGGTTTAGACAGACGTGTCGGTGCCTTGTCCCGGAGCAGATAAGGGCGGGCAGCTGAAACGGGTAGCATACAGCCCGAATAAGCAGAGGAGGTTCAGCTGAGACAGTCTGCAGCCAGGAAAGACAGAGAAATCCTAGATAAAGGGAACGGTTAGAGGCTGAGGCTGAAACCTCTCCAGGTGCGCCGGCACAGCTGCGGAGACCGTGCCATCTTGGGTGACTGTCGCCGGCATCCAGAGACCAGCTACTAACCCGGCAACAACGGCTCTCAAGCAGCGCGACTACGTGAACTCAGAGGAACTCGGCTTCTCCCCACAGAAAGGTTAGACTTTCCCCAAAGGTGCGGTTTGCAGTTTAGGTTGGAGAGTGGAACGCGCGCAGGGGGGTGGGGGCTCTGCGCCCCACAAAGACCGCGGCCGTTGGAGCCAGCGTGACCCACGAGTGTGGAAGGGCACCCCCAGGGCTGCTGGCAGAAGGGAACGCTATAAATAAGCCCACAGTTGGACGGGACACAAACGGGCAGCCTCAGATTACGCCAGTTTGCCGGCTACTCGGTGCCAGGAGCCAGAGCGCGCGCAGAGACTTCGCGCAGATTTGGAAGGTGAAGCGTTTCGAGTACGCACAACTTCCCAGGCTCTTAAATCTGTGCGTTTGATTGTTGAACCCAGTGCAAGGGACTACCCAGTTGGGGTCAGTCACAGAGCTTGTAAGGGAAGGCTGTTTTGGGGGAGCCTGGGAAACAGAGCGGGGAGTGACTACTGGAAAACCAGCTCTGGGCTGAGGACATTCCCAGACCAGCTTCCGGTACAATAGAGAACACCTGGTCAGAGAGGTCCTATACCCTCAGAGGTCAATCCCGACGCACTGCCACCCAGAGGCAGAGCCATGAACTGACTCTTCTGTAAATACAGATAAGGGCTGTCTGGGAAACCAATGTAGCCTGCCTTAAAATCAGGACTGTGGCTTACAACACAGAGGAACAGTGTATCAGAGGAAAATTCAACATTCTCCTGAATACCTGGTGTGCCAAAAAGAGGAGCAAAAGATCTGAAGCACCTTCATTACAGCCCATTTTTTTTTAAATTATTTTTTTTAATTATTGTTTCACCTTTTAACTAAGAAACCATTTATTTTCTTTTTTCATCACCTGATATTTCCCTTTTAATTACTACATTTTTATTTTTAACCAGTACTATTACTGCTGCCATTTTACCATTTTTTTTTTATTTAAAGTGTCATTTTATTTTCTCTTTATTTTATTTTGGGACTAAGGTTCTCCATTCTATTTTCATCGTTCCTTTAGCATCATTTTCCTCTACCTCAATTGTGCTGCTGTGCTAAAACTCTCTTCCCCACTTTTCCCCTTTTGCTGTCCTGTTTCTCTTTCCCTATTCCTGCTTTAGATTTTTCCTATTCTTCATACGCCCTGTCTAAATTTCACCCTACTTATATATCCCTTTTCCAATCACCTGCTCTAAATCCTTATCCACCTCTCCCTTATCTTTCTTCACTATCCAAATTTTTTATTCTCTCCTTTTCTCTATTGTTCTGTTGTTGCTTGCTCGATTGTTGAGTATATTGTGTTTTTTTTTTCTTTTCTTTTCTTTAAGGATTGTATGTGAGGTTGTTCTGCTTTTTCTTTTTCTTTTTCTTTGTCTGTCTCCCATTCCCCCTCCCCACCCCACCCCCGGCCAGTTATTTTTGTGCTTCTGCTTTCCCTTGCCTCACTTGATATTATTGGCTGTTTGTAGTTTGTATTCACTCCAGAGATCCGTTGCTGGAATTTGTTGGGGTTAGTGGCGGTTCTATCGGAGTTTTCTCCCCATATGAATAGTCTCCTCCCCTCTTCTACTTCATTCTATTTTTCTTTTTTTTTCTTTTTCTTCTTTTTTTTTCTCTTTTTTCTGTTTTTCTCTCTATCTTTTTCTCTTCTTTCTTCCTTACCCCCCAACTCTCTTAGCTTGGGTGGCCATCTTTATTTGGGGTTATTAATACCGTAATTCATTTGTGTTCAGTGCCTGGTACGTTGTGCCTTGTTGTGTTGTATTTTGTGCCTTTAAATCAACGCAGCAGATCCAAGCGACAGCGGCCTCCTGATCTCCACACGCTCTGTCTGAGGAACAGCTGCTGTGGGTGAAGCCTCCCTCCACCAGCCAGAAGAGCCACAACAGCTGTGAACAGCACCCATCAGAAGACCCGCTAACAACAGAGGAGCAGCTGCTACCACAACCGCCCAAGGAGCAACCACAGCCCGAGGAGCCACTGCCACCTAGGGAGCAGCCACTGAACGACTCAATATCTATATACGTCAGTGAGATCAAACATGGGTAGACAAAGAAATCCCCAAAGGAAAGAAAAGGAGGACTCACCAGAAAAGCAGCTAAGTGATACAGAGGCATACAACATGACAGAAAAAGAATTCAGAATAAGGGTCCTAGAGTGCATACACCGGATGGAGGAAAAAATCGACAACTTATCCAAGAAGCAAGAAGAAACAGATGAAAAAATCGACAACTTAACTAAGACCCAAGAAGAAATGAAGTGCGATATAGCTGCAATAAAGAACACCATTGAAAGTATCAACAGTAGACTAGGAGAAGCGGAGGACCGAATTAGTGAATTAGAAGACAGGGAAGCAAAACACACCCAAACTGTACTTCAGTTGGAGAAAAAAATTAAAAGACAGGAGGAGAGCCTAAGGGAGCTTTGGGACAACATGAAACGAAACAACATACGAATAATAGGGGTGCCAGAACAACAGAAAGAGGAACAAGGATTAGAAAACCTATTGGAAGAAATAATATCAGAAAACTTCCCTGAGGTGGGGAAGAAAAAAGTCACACAAGCCCAGAGAGTCCCAAGCAAGGTGAACCCGAAAAGACCCACACCAAGACACATCATAATTACCATGGCAAATGTTCAGGACAAAGAGAGAATCTTACAGGCTGCAAGAGAGAGACGGAAAGTTACATACAAGGGATCTCCCATTAGATTATCAAATGATTTCTCAACAGAAACACATCAGGCCAGAAAAGAATGGACGGAAATTTACAAAGTGATGCAAAGCAAAGGACTGAATCCAAGAATACTCTATCCAGCAAGGCTATCATTCAAAATTGAAGGGGAAATAAGAAGCTTCACAGACAAAAAAAGGCTAAGGGAGTTTATCACCACCAAGCCAGCAATGCAAGAAATGCTAAAGGGACTGGTGTAAAAAGAAGAAATAAAAATCCCAGAAAGAAAACAGCCACACACACACAAAAAGAAATGGCTACAAACAAGTACCTTTCAATAATAACTTTAAATGTAAACGGGCTAAATACTCCAACCAAAAGATATCGAGTGGCTGAATGGATAAAAAATCATGACCCATACATTTGCTGTCTACAAGAGACCCACCTCATTAGAAAGGACTCACACAGACTGAAAGTGAAGGGATGGAAAAATATCTTTCAGGCTAATGGAAAAGAAAAGAAAGCTGGGGTAGCAATACTTATATCGGACAAAATAGACCTCAAAGTGAAGGCCATAACAAGAGATACGGAAGGCCACTTCATAATACTAAAAGGATCAATACAACAAGAAGATATAACCCTGATAAACATATATGCACCCAATGCAGGAGCACCCAAATACATAAAAAATCTTCTGGAAGATATCAAAGGAGAGATCGACAACAATACAATCATAGTAGGGGACTTTAATACACCACTGTCATCACTGGATAAGTCCTCTAGACAAACAATCAGCAAAGATACAGCAATACTAAATGACTCACTAGATCAGATGGACTTAATAGACATCTTCAGAACACTTCACCCCAGTGCCACGGAATATACATTCTACTCAAGTGCTCATGACACATATTCAAAAATAGACCATATATTGGGTCACAAGCAAAGTATCCCCAAATTCAAGAAGATTGAAATCATAAAAAGCGTCTTCGCAGACCACGATGGCATAATATTAGAAATAAACTGCAATAAAAACAACCCAAAATACTCAAACACCTGGAAGCTGAATAGCATGCTATTAAATATTGATTGGGTTACCAATGAAATCAAAGAAGAAATTCAAAACATCCTGGAAACTAATGACAATGAAAACACAACAATCCAAAACCTATGGGACACAATGAAAGCAGTCCTGAGAGGGAAGTTTATAGCTCTACAGGCCTATCTCAAAAAACAAGAAAAAATGGTAGTAAATCAGCTAACTCTACAACTCAAAGAATTAGAAAGAGAGCAACAAGAAAACCCCAGAGTGAGCAGAAGGAAGGAGATAATAAAGATCAGAGCAGAAATAAATAACATAGAGACCAAAAAAATAATACAGAAAATCAATGAAACCAAGAGCTGGTTCTTCGAAAGGATAAACAAGATTGACAAACCTCTAGCCAGACTCACCAAGAAGCAAAGAGAGAGGACCCAAATAAACAAAATCAGAAATGAAAGAGGTGAAATAACAACAGACCCCACAGAAATACAAATGATTGTTAAAAAATACTATGGACAGCTCTACTCCAGCAAACTAGACAACCTGGAGGAAATGGACAATTTCCTAGAAAAATACAGCATTCCAAAACTCAATCAGGAAGAATCTAAAAATCTCAACAGGCCAATAACTATGGAAGAAATTGAAGCAGTCATCAAAAAGCTTCCAGCAAACAAAAGCCCAGGACCAGACGGCTTCACAGGGGAGTTTTACCAAACATTCAAGGAAGAACTAAAACCTATCCTCCTCAGACTACTACAAAAAATTCAAGAGGAAGGAACACTTCCAAGCTCATTCTATGAAGCCAGCATCACCCTAATACCAAAACCAGGTAAAGACAACACAATGAAAGAGAATTACAGGCCAATATCCCTCATGAACATAGATGCCAAAATCCTCAACAAAATCTTAGCAAATCGGATCCAGCAGTACATCAGAAAGATCATACATCATGACCAAGTAGGATTTATCCCAGGGATGCAAGGATGGTACAATATCCGCAAATCAATAAACGTGATACATCACATAAACAAATTGAAAGAAAAAAACCACATGGTCATATCAATTGATGCAGAAAAAGCATTTGACAAAATTCAACACCCATTTTTGATAAAAACTCTCAGCAAGGTGGGAGTAGGAGGATCATACCTCAACATAATAAAAGCCATATATGACAGGCCCACAGCCAACATCATTCTCAATGGACAAAAACTTACACCATTTCCCCTAAGAACAGGAACAAGACAGGGATGCCCCCTCTCACCACTCCTGTTCAACATAGTACTGGAAGTGTTAGCCATTGCAATTCGGCAAGAAGAAGAAATAAAAGGCATCCAAATTGGAAAAGAGGAAGTAAAACTGTCCTTATTTGCAGACGACATGATATTATACATACAAAACCCTAGAGACTCCATCAAAAAGCTACTAGACTTAATACATGAATTTGGCAATGTAGCAGGATACAAAATTAACCCCAAGAAATCTGAGGCATTTCTATACACCAATAGTGAACTTTCAGAAAGAGAGATTATAAAAACAATCCCGTTTACCATCGCACCAAAAAAACTAAGCTACCTAGGAATAAACTTAACTAAAGAGGTAAAAGACCTCTACTCAGAAAACTACAGGACGTTGAAAAAAGATATAGAGGAAGACATAAACAGATGGAAGAACATACCGTGTTCATGGATTGGTAGAATCAACATCATTAAAATGTCCATACTACCCAAAGCAATCTATAAATTCAATGCACTTCCCATTAAAATACCAACGGCATACTTCAGAGATCTAGAACGAACTCTCCAAAAATTCATCTGGAATAAAAAAAGACCCCGAATAGCTGCAGCAATCCTGAAAAAGAACAAAGTAGCTGGGATCTCAATACCAGATATCAAGTTGTATTACAAAGCCACTGTTCTCAAAACTGCCTGGTACTGGCACAAGAATAGGCATATAGATCAATGGAATAGAATAGAGAGCCCAGAAATCGGCCCGAACCAATATGCTCAATTAATATTTGACAAAGGAGGCAAGAACATACAATGGAGCCAAGATAGTCTCTTCAATAAATGGTGTTGGGAAAATTGGACAGATATATGCAAGAAAATGAAACTAGACCACCAACTTACACCATACACAAAAATAAACTCAAAATGGATAAAGGACTTAAATGTACGACAGGAAACCATAAAAATTCTAGAAGAATCCAAAGGCAACAAAATCTCAGACATATGCCGAAGCAATTTCTTCACTGATACAGCTCCTAGGGCACTTGAAACTAAAGAGAAAATGAACAAATGGGACTACATCAAAATAAAAAGCTTCTGCACAGCAAAAGAAACCATCAACAAAACAACGAGGAAACCCACTGTGTGGGAAAACATATTTGCCAATGTCATATCTGATAAGGGCCTAATCTCCAAAATCTATAGGGAACTCATACAACTTAACAAAAGGAAGATAAACAATCCAATCAAAAAATGGGCAAAGGACCTAAATAGACACCTTTCAAAAGAGGACATTCAGAAAGCCAAGAGACATATGAAAACATGCTCAAAGTCACTAATCATCCGAGAGATGCAAATCAAAACAACAATGAGGTACCATCTCACACCTGTCAGACTGGCTATCATCAACAAATCAGCAAACGACAAGTGCTGGAGAGGATGTGGAGAAAAAGGAACACTTGTGCACTGCTGGTGGGAATGCAGACTGGTGCAGCCACTATGGAAGACAGTATGGAGTTTCCTTAAAAAACTGAAAATGGAACTCCCATTTGACCCTGTGATCCCACTTCTAGGAATATATCCCAAGAAACCAGAACCACCAATCAGAAAAGATATATGCACCCCTATGTTCATAGCAGCACAATTCACCATAGCTAAGATCTGGAAACAGCCTACGTGCCCATCAGTAGATGAATGGATTAGAAAACTGTGGTACATCTACACGATGGAATACTATGCTGCTCTAAAAAGGAAGGAACTCTTACCATTTGCAACGTCATGGATGGAACTGGAGAGCATTATGCTAAGTGAAATAAGCCAGTCAATGAAGGAAAAATACCACATGATCTCACTCATTCATGGATAATAGAGACCATTATAAACTTTTGAACAATAATAGATTCAGAGGCAGAGCTGCCTCAAACAGATTGTCAAACTGCAGTGGGAAGGCCAGGGAGGGTTGGGGGGCAGGAGGTAGGGGGGTAAGAGATCAACTAAAGGACTTGTATGCATGCGTATAAGCATAACCAATGGACATAAGACACTGGGGGATAGGGGAGGCTGGGGGACTGTCTAGGGCGGGGGGATAAAATGGACACATATGTAATACCCTTTGTAATACTTTAAGCAATAAAAAAATTAAAAAAAAAAAAAAAAAAAAAGAATGGGACACATTGACTCTTTATGCGTCCAAGTAAAAGGCTCCTGGTTTCTGATTCACACGGTAAGGGCTCCTTCATGAGGTTTACATTTTGGCCCTCCCAGGATTTTCCTTTCAGAGAAACAGTTCTTGCTGATTGAACTATCACAAGATGTTCTCCGTAACATGTTTCCCTGAAACTTGAGCATGAAACACATAGTTTGTCTGAATTCAGAAGTTCTGATACTACAGTTCTTGAGCTAAGTACAATGTGTGGAGAATAAGTGGAATGATTAGCCCAAAACTTCAAAAGCACTATCAGTGGTAGGACAAAGTTCTTTATCTTAGTCTGCCATGGTCAGGATTAGGGAATGCAGCTTTGTTCCCATAGTAAATTTCCAGATTTGAAGCAGCATTTCTGCTCCCCACAAGCATTGTATCTGCTTTTTTCCATGACAGGACAGAGTGTCTGGGGCAATACTGCTGGAAGTAGACAGGGTGGAACCACCCAGGAGTGTGGTGAAGGAAGCTTAACTTTCTCTCTCTCCAACCCTAGTTTTCCTTCTGTAATCCTCCATGTTCTTCTCAGTCCTTGCCCTCCTTAGGATTCCTTTAGGAAGAGGAAATCCTAGCCCCAGTCCCTTCTTGAGTGCTGAGGATGCGCTTTTAGGAGGCAGTCAGCAGAGTTAAGGTCCCTGACGTCTTATATTGCTGTGGGGGAAGGTTCAAGTTGGTCCCACTAGGTGTTTCAACTCCACTTCTGCCTACCGGTTCTAGCTTCAATAATTTATACCTAAATTGTTTAAAGGCAAACATTCCACTACTGTTTATTCCAGCAACTATACAGTCTAGACTTGAACGCATTGTCTTCCCAAGAATAACTCACTATTCCTTGGTGAGGAACTCTTGTGATAAAAGGCTCACTCTGTCTGCAAGTGTCACTTGATGAGCAAGAGGTTTGCATTGCCTTGCTCTGCCAAATCCCATTACCTTGTTCACCAAGGACAGCTGTTAGCCAGGAATGCCTTCTAATCTTGATTCAGTAATAAATGAAAATAGAAATTGGAAACTAACCTATTGAGTATACCTTGAAATATGATGTACAATAAATTATATGGTAAGAACCAGATTGTCTGAACTGAACTCACAGCTGTCCAAGGAAAAAGCTACTCAAAATGTGTTTTTTTTGTTTGTTTGTAAATGAGGTAGCATTATAGCATGCTAACACTTGGGTAAATTCATTACTGATCCCTGTAAACCCCCTGTTCAGGTCTACACTGTAGCTCACAGTCGCTCAAACTGTGGGGAAAGAAGTGACAAATCTTTTTATATGTCATGGGTTTTCAGTAATAAACAGAAGTTGCTGATAATTTCTCCCCAATGAAGCATGCTGATAGCTAATTTGTACTCTGAGCCTCAGTTTCTGTCTCACTACGAAGACGTATGTGAAGGTACAAGTGTTACCTATTGACTTAATTTCCCATTGATAATGGATCTTTTGCCAGTAACTCATTTTGATTTCTCTCTGAGCATCACTGCTTGCTATTAACTCACTAGTGTTCTTGCAAGTTTCTCAGCAGTAGGGATTTGTAGCTGTATTTTCTATGCGGGATGTATGAAAGGGCTTGCAATTTCAAATGTTTCTACTTCTTAGGACAAAATTCAGTAATTTCATGCTAGAAATTATTATTTCTTTTGCCGGGAAAGAGTTAAGCAGTCTGCTAGAATCCCGTGCCTCAACTGAAAATGTTTCAAAAGCTTCTGAGACTCTATGCAAACTTTTTGACAAATAAGGAACTGTAGGCACACTGCCAGTCCAACAGAACTCAATTCATATTTTTATTTCATGCCACTTTTTTAGCTGCTTGAACAAAATAATTACTCATTCTCTCATTTCATCACATAAAACTGACATCCTATACTTGCCTCAAGGCCTGTGTAAAAATTCCTTAATAATGTTTTAGCTTGCAGAATTTCATTTTCATTATTATGAAAGTATCATTGAATATCCATTTATTTAACTGGCAATAATAATAACAAGGCTTACTTTAACTGCAGCTGTGTGCCTGCATGTATGGATGAGTCTGTCTCCAAAATGTCTTTATCACCATCCCCTGAGCGTGTCGGAGGCCACCTCACTCTTTCTGGAGTCCAGTGACCAATCGGATGTCTTGTGATAGAGAAAACATGTCACTCCAGGAATAATTATGTTCTGCCTTCCCTCTTTCTTGACACCACCCAAGCCACCTTCAGGCTGTCCAGGGATCTGTGTATGATTTAAAAGCAGACAACAAAACAAAACACTTTGCAGTTGTACTTCCACAGTCCTCCAGGTGCTAGATGATGAACTGAGACCAGAGCTAAATATTCTAAGAGGCCATGAATTTTAAAGGAGGCATTTGGCACTTTGAAATTCAAAGGGAACATTTTGCATTTTCTGCTGAGCAGGTCTAAGGCCCAGGCTAGGAGTTTCAGATTAGTTTTCAGACATGGTGGTAATTACACCACAGATACTACAACCAGATTCCTATTGATTTCTCAGCAGTTCCACTCTTGCACAGCCAAGAATTTCTCATGTTCCTGATCTGTAAGTTCTATGCCTTCCCTATGCTCTCAAACTGGAAAGTGATGACATTAGGAAAGTACATTAGTTGATCAATGACTTCAGATTACAATCATGGCAAAGTCATGACCACTTCTTTCCCAAACAGGATAGAAAAGCAGATGCTCACAGAAGCAGGGGCCCCATAAGTTCTTGATTTCCTGCACGGAGCGGGGGGAATATCCTTTCCAGAACCAGATATCTTAAGATGAAGCCTTTTATCAAAGGCCCTGTCCTCAACTTTTTTAGTGGGTAAAGAAAGTTTTGTCTTATCTCAATTTTCCCAAACGCCATATTGCTAAGAATACAGATACTCTGTATAATTAAGTAGGTATCCCTCTCCAAAAGACCGAAGCAATATGGAGGTGAAAATTAAATTTTTATGAATTTCATTTGAGTTTATATATACCTATTATACATATACACATAAAATCCATATACATGTCCATGCAACCTAACTATATATACACATACACATGCAATTCAATTAAATATATAATCAGGTTATAATCAAATCTTATGTATATATAATCAAATCTATGTATATATAATCAAATCTGATGCATAATCAAAGTATATATAACATCAAAATTTACATATGAAATCAAATTATGTATGAATATGTAATCAAATTATGTAATTAAATGTATATTTATTATATACGTATGTGTGTGTGCGTTAACATTTTATATATTTGTAACATTAGTTTAACCATCTCATTTTACATTGTTCTTAACTCACTTTAATTTGAGGACCTCACTGACTTCATAAAATAAATGAGGCTTCTAGATCCTTCTGCCATATTATCCCTCACTCCATAAGTCAGCAAACCTACGTGTAGATGCTGTTAAGGCTAAGTACAACTATTCCTATGATATATAAAAATGAAGGGAAAATAACCACAATATGGGCCCAGTAAGCCTACTGTAACCTGGACTTGCATCAGGAGTCCATTAATCAAATAACATGCATAAGCCTCTTCTTAGAACAGTGGATCATGGTGATTTTTATGTTTCAAGAATTCCGTGTTATATCAAAGCAAATTAAGATTTTTCTTTCTCTGATGCACAATCAACCAACCTCATAGAAAACACTTGTTGCTGTTTTCATGGATTTATCCTTAAAGGGACCCAGCCTCCTCTTCAATCAAGGAGTCCTGGGTAGACTTAGGGAATAATTTAAATTTTAACTATGGTGGCTATTATATAGTAGATCTATACCACTTATGTTTACACTAGGGGCCCAGTGTGAATTTGTGCACCTTGAAAGGAACTGTGGGGTTATGAGGCTGTGGTGGGCACAGGGGTGGGTCTCAGCCCATCCTCTGCACCCCTGCCTGGCCCCTCCTGCTGCAGCCCCTGGTCTCCTCTCTGCTGGCAGCCCCGCTTCCGCTGCTGCCACTCCCATGTGCTGACAGCCCTGGCCCCACTCACACCTGCTGATGGCATGGAGTGGTTGGGGGGCCAGTGCCAGCAGCGGGTGTGAGCAGCAGCTGCTGCCCTGATCGCTCCTCAGGAGCACGGGGAGGTGGAGAAGCCCTCCAGGGCAACTGGGGCAAGCAGCCACCACTCACACCTGCTAAAGGCGCCAAGCAATTGGGTGCAAGTGGCGGCTCCAGCACTGGCAGTGGGTGTGAGAAGCAGTTGCCAGCCCCAATTGCTGCTCAGGAGTGGCCATCAGAAGCCCTGAGGGGCCATCAGGGCCAGCAGCCACCACTTGCACCCACTAATGGCACCAAGTGATCTGGGCCAGCACCAGCAGCAGGTGCGAGCAGCAGCTCAGGTGCCAGCAGTGGGTGTGAGCAGGGCCGGTGTGGGTAGCAGGTGTGAGCGCCAGGCAGGACCACCGCATGTGGGAGCAAAGAATTTTCAGTAACCACTAGAGACTTGTCCTGATGACAGCACCACACCTTGGTCTGGAGTCCTCATTCACCTGCTCCACCATCCCGCGGTGGCCGATGCCATGTTCCGCGCTCTGCCACCTGCTGCAAACACCCATCATGTTCTGCGCCTACCCCCTGGTGGTCAGCGCATGTCATAGCGACCGGTTCAGTTGTTCCACGTTCAGTCTATTTGCATATTAGCCTTTTATTATATAGGACTAGGGGCCCCATGCACGAATTTGTGCATGGGGGTGGTCCCTCGGCCTGGCCATTGATCGAGGCCTATTAGGGGGCCAGCCAGTCAGGGGGAGGTTGGCAGGCCAGCCCCCTGATAGGAGTCTTGGGGTGGGGGGGGGGCAGCCGGCAGGGGAGAATGCAGAGGTTGGCCTGCTGGCCCCCCAATCAGAGTCATGGGGGGGGGGTGGCCAGACTGGGTGTGGGGCCATGGGAGGTTGGCTGTGGAAATGCACTGACCGCCAGGGGCAGCTCCTGCATTGAGCATCTTCCCCCTGGTGGTCAGTGCCCATCATAGCGACTGGTTAACAGGTCATTCTGGTCATTCAATCATAACGGTTGTTAGGCTTTTATATACATAGATGGTTATGATATACAAAGTATTTTATCCTTAGAGAGTCTGTGATTCCTTAGTTATTTTCACAAATCCATTTAAGTTAAAGTTCTCAGTGTTATTCTATCATGATGACTTAGAGAAACTATAACCACATTTACTTTAGGTAAGTTCCAAAAATAAAGTATGCTTACTATCTTGGGCTTTCACTATTATTATAAAACCAGGGTATCTTTTCAATGGTATCATTTCTGGATTAAACAACAAATTTACACACAGATTTCAAGATTGTTGGTATCACCCCACTGATGAACCCTTCCATAAAATATGGTTAAGATGTGACTGAATACATTGTACTTAATAGGTGGACACCATTTCTGTCTTCCCATCTGCAGAAGAAAGTGGGGTCTATTCTTTAGAATTTAAGGCAAATTACAGGATTAGACCTCCAAATATATACAAGAGTTGCCTTTAGGCTATAATTAACAAGCAGAGAAATGGATAGGTATTTGAGTCAATATATTAAATAACAAAACTTAGGTGAATACTATCATATTGATGAACTTGGCATGACCAAAGTTTATTTTCTTCTCTCTGGCCAAATCCTATATTATTCTTTCTCATACATGTACTCAGGGTTTTTTCCATGCAACACATGGAACACTTCAGATAGCTTTATTTCCTCCTGAGCAGACTCAAATTTACCCAGGACCATGTTAAGATCTAGTTCTCTTTTTGTGTCTGGAGCAATGAAGGTGTGGTGTTCTTCAAAGTGCTTTAAGCAGAGGAAAGCTGGTTTCTTTAGATGAGGAAGAAGCTGTTTTCCCAAGCAAACAAGAGTTGGGCTCTCAGCCTCTTTTGTCTAATCAAATGCTCTTAATATCTCAACTCATTCCAACCAATGATCCTATGTTAGCGTAAGATTTGACAAAGTAGTGCATCTCTACATCCAGTATAACCTGTGTTTGATGTAATGCTGAACCATATTTTCCCCAGTGGCTAGATAAGGTGGTGGATTCCTTTGTGGTTTCTAGAGAAGCTTTCTGAGATTCTTTATCAGAAAGTTCAGTTGAATGTTTAAGCCTGTAGCCTATTGTCCTTTAATAACTTATTCAATACATTCAAAGATACTGTGTCTGCAATCTTCATAATCACCATTGCTCAATTGCAATGAAGTAGTTATCATCATTTCCCAACTAATTGTCCTATACTGACATTCCGTCACAGACACCCATCAATAATGTTCTGAGGAACTGTGATGTCACTGAATGCTGTATATGGTCAGTGTCCCATTGTCCGTCTGGAAGAAGGATATTCATTGTCTCATCAAACCCAAAATCTCAACTAAAGACTTATTTTCTGGGGGCTATTTCTGATTTAAAGAAATGCTTTATCAGTAAGAATTTAGGCTATAAATAGAAGGCATACCCTGAAAATATTCTAAAGAGAGCTTAGTGAAGGGGCTATGTATATATCACCCTTAATTGAATACAAAAAGGATGTTGAGATACTCGAGAATAAGGAAAGTTGGGGGGAAGTTATCAATATTAGGGCTGTGGAAGCCATAGGATTGTAATGTTATCAAAATTTAGTAAGAGCTGGAGCATGGAGAAAAAGCTTTACCCCACTCAGGCTAGATCAGCCGTGGGCAAACTACGGCCCGCAGGCCGGATTCCGCCTGTTTGAAATGAATACAACTATTGAAAAAAAGACCATACCCTTTTATGTAATGATGTTTACTTTGAATTTATATTAGTTCACACAAACACTCCATCCATGCTTTTGTTCCGGCCCTCCGGTCCAGTTTAAGAACCCACCCCTGGGCTAGGTTAACCTGCACCTGGTTAATGGAGTAGAAGCAATGTAGAGAAGCAAAGTCAGGTTTTGAAGGCAAGTATTTTCTTGCAAAGCATCTGTTTAAAGGATACTTGCATGGACTCCACATGTGTGGCGTCTTCTCTATCAAGGCTCTAATCAAATGCTCTTAATCTCTAATCTCTGCTCATTTGCTCCATCCATGTATCATGGTCTTATCTCTATCTTTGGGCCCTACTTTGTAGGAGAGCTGTCTGTTGTGCATTCAGTCTCTTGCAGTAGGCTACTGTGCCAGAAGCAGGTTCCTGATTTACTAGTAAGTATGGTGAAGTTGCAACAGGAGATGAGGAACTAAAGCTCAACATATCCTATGTTCCTAGTTGGCTGATGAGAATCTGTGTTTCTTAAATCATTTGTAAGGATTTCTAAGTCAGTTAACAAAAACAGCAAACTCTGCAATCCTTATTAACATCACCCCTCTGCCATTCAAGTGATAGGTTTGCTGTTGTTTCCCTTTCTACCTCTACATCATCTTAATTCACCAAAGGATTGAATTGAAGTTTTGAAATGCTTGTAAGCTTGCCAAGAATTATTACAAAATTAGCCCAGGCAATGGGGCTCCTTTTACTGTCTGACCATCAAGTGATTTAACATCTGTTTCCATTCCTGTGTTTCTGCTTTCTAATACCACTTCTGACCAATTGCTTTAATGTGGGTAACCCTCAAAAGTGTGGACTGAGACAAATACTTCAGTACAAGTATTTTACTTGAGAGTTTATGCCACAGTAGAAGATTGGGGAAGGATAAAGAAAGTAATGAGAAGAGCCAATGTAAGAATATATTTTTTAAGGTGACCATATGACCAATGAGGTTTCCTATGCCATATAATCTTCTGAGACTCAGAGATCTATCCCAGTCTAATTGGACTCTTGGAGACTTCAGCATTGGTTCACTGGCTCTTGTCTCTAATTAGTCAAAAGCTCCCTTGAGGGTGATAATCATACACTTTTGGTCTACACTTGCTTGGGTACACAGCAAGCTTATTTGGCATCAGAAGGCAAGGGGCACAAAGTGGGAAGATGCATGGCATCCACTAGAGGTAATGGGTAATGTGCTCTCAGCAATAGATGCCTGGGTTTCTTTACACCACAGTTGAAATTAAGTGGCCAGAAAGGATATAACAGGAGCATCAGCATGATCTGCACAGATGAGTAACTGAGCAGAAAGGCTATCCCACATGTAAATGTGATGAAGGGTCTCATATCTGCTTAAGAGTCTAAACATTTGGAAATATAAGTCTCCAAGCAGAGGATTCTTCTGAAGCCTCTTAAGTGCAACTGTGTCATGTTCCTGATCTTAAGGAATACATATTTAGCTTTTCCGTGTTGAGTATGTTAGCTGTGGGTTTGCCATATATGGCCTTTGTTATGTTGGGGTATGTTTCCTCTAGTCCTAATTTGCTTAGAGTTTTTATCATAAATGGATGTTGAATTATGTCAAATGTTGTTTTTTTATCATTTTGTTTATGTAGTATATCACTTAATTAATTTGCTGGTATTGAACCAACCTTGCATATCAGGAATAAATCTCACTTGATTCTAGTATATGATCTTTTTAATCTACTGCTGGACTCTGTTAATACCTTGTTAAGGATTTTTACAGGGATATTGGCCTATAATTTTCTCTCTTTTTATAATGGATTTGTCTTATTTTGGAATCAGGGTAATGCTGGCCTCATAAATTCCCTCCTCTTGAATTTTTTGAAATAGTTTGAGAAGGATAGGTGTTAATTCTTATTTGAATGTTTGGTAAAATTTACCTGTGAAGCCATATAGTCCAGAACTTTTGCTTGTTGGTAGTTTTTGATTACTAATTCGATTTTGTTGATAGTTATTGGTCTATTCAGATTTTCTGTTTTTCCTAATCCAGCCTTGGAATATTGTTTCTAGAAAATTGTCCATTTCTTCCAGGTTGTCCAATTTATTGGCATATAATTTTTTGTAGCATTACCTTATAACCCTTTGGATTTCTGTGGTGTCAGTTGTCACCTCCCTTTCATTTCTGATTTTATTTGGGCCATCTCCTTTTTTCTTGATGTGTCTGGCTAAAGGTTTATCAATTTTGTTTATCTTTTCAAAGAATCAGCTCTTGGTCATACTGATTTTTTCTATTGGTTTTAGATTCCATTTTATTTATTTCTAATCTGATCTTTATTATTTTCTTCCTTCTACTCACAGTGAGGGACATGCAGGAGGCAGCCAATCAATGATTCTCCCCCATCATTGATGTTTTTATCTCTCTCTTCATTCCTTTCTGAAATTAATAAAAATATATTTTTTACAAAAACAGCTCTTAATTTCATTGTGTTTTAGTCTCTATTTTCTGTTGTCTTTTCAGTAGACTGTATTTACATTATCTTCTGTGTCAAGATTTTCTTTGATCTTTTTTGACACATTGGTTATTCACTAGCATGTTGTTTAATACCTCTCTCTCTCTCTCTCTCTCTCTCTCTCTCTCTCTCTCTATATATATATATATATATATATATATATATATATATATATATATATATTGATTTTTAGTCCCATGTAGTTGTGATTGGAAAAGATGTTAGCCATGATTTCAATCTTCTTAAATTTACTTACTTTTTTATGGTTTAACATTATCCTGGAGAATGTTCCAGTTGTGCTTGAGAAGAAAGTGTATTCTCCTGATTTGGATGGAATGGTCAATAAATGTTAAGGTTATCTGATATGTCCTTTAAGGCCAATGTTTGCTTATTGAATTTTTTTTTCTAGGTAATCTATTCATTGTTGAAAGTGGGATATTTCAAGTCCTCTACTCCTCTACTATTTTTATATCACTGCCTATTTCTCCCTTTATATCTGTTAAAATTGCTTTACCTGGTATATATTTATGTGATCCTCTATTGGGTGCATAAGTATCTACAACTGTTATATCCTCTTATTGGATTGATTCTTTATCATTCAATCTTATTAAAGTCTATTTTCTCTGATATAAGTCTAGCTACCTACGTTTTCTTTTGGTGTATTTTTGCTTGGGGTATCTTTTTCTATACCTTCACTGTGAGTCCTTAAAATTGAAGTGAGTCTCTTGTAGACAGCATATAATTAGGTCTTGTCTTTTTATCCACAAACCACTCTGTTGTTCTTTGTAGAATTTATTCCATTTACAATTAATGTAATTATTGATAGGTATGAACTAACTATTGGTGTTTTGTTAATTATTATGTGGCCCTTGCTTTGCAATTCTTTTATTCCTTCTCTTGCTCTCTTATTTGTGATTTGATGATTTTCTATAGTATAATGATTAGATTGGTTCTTTGTGTATCTACTATAGGTTTTTATTTATTACAAACATGACACTTAGATTAAAATATATTTATAACAGTCTATTTATAAGTCTATGTATTTTAAAGTTCTACATTTTTATTCTCCCCACATTTTTTTCTGTCACAATATAAAGCTTTTTATCTTGTGTATCCATCAACAAATAGTTATTTTTGCTATTTTTGTCTTTAAAACTTCTTTACTAGATTTATAAGTAATTAACCCACCACCATTACATTAGATGATTCTGAATTCTACTATAGATTTACTTCACCTGTGAGATTTATACTTCCATATGCTTTCCTAGTACTGGTTAGTGTCCTTTTGTTTCAACTTGAAGAAGTCACTTTAACATTTCTTGTAAGGTTGGTCAAGTGGTAATGAACTCTTTCAGCTTTTATTTATCTGAAAAACTCTCTCCTACATATTTGAAAGGTATAATTGGCAGGCAGGGTATTCTAGGTTAGCAATTTTTACCTTTCAGCATTTTGAATATATCATTCCACTCCCTTTTTATTTTTTTATTTATTTTTTATTTTTTTACTAGGAGCCCAGCATGTGATTCAAAATTGCATGGCGCCACCCACCCTCAAGTCACCAGTCTGGCCCTGCCTTGCTCCCCAGGCGGCCACTGCCAGTCCGTTACTGCCTCCCTTTCTGGCCCTTGAAGCAGCCAGGCTGCTGCTGATCAAGCCCTCCCCCAGCGCAGGTGCATGGAGGCCCCTGCTGCCCTGCCCCCAACATTACACACACAACCTCTTCCTGTCCAGTCCACCCATTACTGTGTCCCAGTTAATTAGAATATTTATCTATTACATATATAGGTTGATTATGGTATTACATATGTGTCCTTACCCCCCCACCTCCCCACTCATGCCCTTGCCCCCTGTTGTCTGTGTCCATTGGTTAGGCCTATATGCATGCATACAAGTCCTTTGGTAGATCTGTCCCCCTTACCCCCACCCTCCCCTACCTTCCCTCTGAGGTGTGATGGTCTGACTGATGCCTCTTTCTTCTGACATCCAAAGTTTCTACTGAAAAAAAAAAATCAGTCAAGAGTCTTACGGGGATTTCCTTGTATATAACCAGTTGTTGCTGTTGTTGTTTTTCTCTTTTAAGATGTTCTCCTTGTCTTTAACTTGTTACTTTTTGCCTTATTTTAAAGTTTGCTGAACTTTCATCTAGTCTGCTCTTGAACCCCTCTATGGAATTTTTCAGTTCAGTTACTATATATTTCATCTCACTGATTTCTATTTGGTACTTACTTGTACTCTTGAAATTCTCATTGTGTTTATGCATTGTTCTCCTGGCCTTGGGGAGCATCTTAAGGACCATATATTCACCCCTTTATCACCATTTTATTAAGGTCTTTTTCTAAGGTTTTATAGTTTTCTCTTGTTTAGAACATATTCCTCTATTTCTTCATTCTCCTTGACTCTGTTATTTCTGATGCACTATACAAAACAGCCATCTCTCCAAGTATTGAAATGATCTTGTGCAGGAAATGAACCCTAGTAATCACTCTTGTCCTCTCCCAATCCTTTGTGACTCCCAGTATTTGACTAGTATGTGCCAAGATCTATCAGTGTCACAAAGGAGAGGCTCTCAAGTCAGCATATTTTAAAGTTTAAGTATACAAATGTACCTCTTTTAGGCAAACACTGGAATATGGGCATTTCTGTGTGCTCCCTCTGTACTTAGTCCTTCTCTTTCAGTGGTTCTCAACCTTCTGGCCCTTTAAATACCATTCCTCATGTTGTGACCCAACCATAAAATTATTTTCGTTGCTACTTCATAACTGTATTGTTGCTACTGTTATGAATCGTAATGTAAATATCTGATATGCAGGATGGTCTTAGGCGATCCCTGTGAAAGGGTTGTTCGACTGCCAAAGGGGTTGCGACCGACAGGTTGAGAACCACTGTCTTAGGGGATAACAAATTAAGAACTGTTTCTTTGTTTGCTAACATCATGTTGAATATGTGAGCATAGTCCTGCTGGCCACCAGCCAGGTTATCAAGGAATGAATCTTCAGGACAATCACCCCAATAGCCAGGATGCCAAACATGTGCATAATCTCTTTTTCTGAGACATGGTAACTTATGGCAAGCAGAGTGAAAAAAAAAGGCACCTGCTGGCTTTCCCCATCTGTGGAGAGGATTGTATTCAGCATCTAGATGTGTATTAAATTAGATAAGCAGCAGGCTTCTCTCCTAGAAAGACTGGACATTTCTGTCTGCTGCCTCTGAACTATTCCGAGGGACGGGGGGGGGGGGGGGAGTGGGGGGGGAGGGATGCAGGGGGGATAGCTTATAAAAAATGTATTCTCAGAGAACCAAGATGGCAGCATAGGTAAACATCTGTACTTGCTGCCTCCCACAACCATATCAAAATTACAACTAAAATACATAACCATTATCATTCAGAACCACGGGAAACCTGGCTAAGTGGAAGAACTACAACTATAAAAATAAAGAGGAAAGAGCATTGAGACTGGTAGGAGGTGTGGAGGCGTGGAGGTGCGGAGGTGCAGAAGGGGCTGACACCTGGGTGTGCCACTTTTTAATCAGGAGGGAGATACAAGATCCCATGTGCTCTGAGCTCCAATGCCAGGTGAGACTTTGGGGGACTCAGACACATACAGGGAGAAACTGGACTGTCTGGCATCGGGGCAGGAACACAGGGGCAGCTTTCTTCCAGATGGAGGTGTGTGCAGCATCGGTCAGACCTTGCTGGTGCGGGACTGACTGGCAGCCATTGCTGTTTGCTCCTCCCTGGAGACTCCCTGAGACCCCACCCCACCCAGTTTACAACCCTACCCAAGCTGTGCGCAGTGGCTTTTGCATATGAATAGCCTGTCCTTTCTCAGCCTAAAACCTGTCAAAATGCAGCTGGGTGAGGGAGTCCCAAAACTATCTAAAGAAGGCAAAAGCCAGCACTGCAGCAGCCTGCCTTGCTTCACAGCTGGGCCTCATCTGGGCACTTCCAAACCCCATACAAAGATAAGGCATTTGCAGATCCCTCTGTAGCTCCTGCTGGGTGGCCTCAGGCAGTGGCTGACTTTGCACCTCCTTGGAGATCCAAAAGCCAGTGTACCCAGTGGTCAGTGTGAGACCATATCAGATTATAACTCTTCACATCCATAAGTGATACACTCAAGGGGCAGACTCAGTGAGCACCAAAGTTCCACTGAAGCAAGTCCTGCCCCATAAGGGTGTCTCCTGTACAGCAGCTCTTCCACTGTAGACACAGCTAGTCCTCACAGCCAATTGGCCTGGAGGTAAATAAACACAGGGAAGCAGCCAAAATGTGGAGACAAAGAAATGTGTCACAAATAAAAGAAATGGAAGAAAGCAAACTACTGGATATAGAGTTCAAAACCATAGTTATAAGGTTACTCAAGAATCTTCTAAACACCTCTGAGAAACTTAGTAAGACCTTCAAGGAACTTAGACCTTCAAGGATCTTAGTGAGAATGAAAAAAAAAAATTAAGCATACAGTGACTGAAATAAAGAATAATACACAGAGATTCAACAGTAGAGAATCATAAGAATCAAGTCAAAGATTTGAAATATAAGGAAGCAAAAAACACCCAACCAGAAGAGCAAAAAGAAAAAGAAATCCAAAAATATGAAGATAGTGTAAGGAACCTCTGGGGCAACTTCAAGCATACCAACACCTAAATTATGGGGGTGCCAGAAGAAGAGAGAGAAAGCAAGATATTGAAAACCTATTTGAAGAAATAATGACAGAAAACTTCCCCTACCTGCTGAAAGAAATAGATTTACAAGCCCAGGAAGTGCAGAGAACCCCAAACAAGAGGAATCCAAAGAGGACCACACCAAGACACATCATAATTAAAATGCCAAGAGCAAAAGACAAAGAGAGAATCTTAAAAGCAGCAAGAGAAAAACAGTTACCTACAAGGGAGTACCCGTACGACTATCAGCTGATTTCTCAACAGAAATGATGCAGACCAGAAGGGAGTAACAAGAAATATTCAAAGTTATGAATAGCAAGAACCTACAACCAAGATTACTCTACCCAGCAAAGCTATCATTTAGGATTAAAGGTCAGATAAAAAGCTTCACAGACAAGAAAAAGCTAAAGGAGTTCATCACCACCAAACCAGTATTATATAAAATGCTGAAGGATATTCTTTACGAAGAGGAAAAAGAAGAAAAAGGTAAAGATAAAAAATTATGAACAACTAAGTGACAACAAATACATATCTATCAACAAGTCTAGAAATCAAATGAATAAAAAATCTGATGAACAGAATAAACTGGTGAATGTATTAGAATCAGGGGCATGGAAATGGAGTGGACTGACAATTCTCGGGGGGAAGGGGATGTGGTGGGTACGGGAAGAGATGGGACAAAGATCTTATATGCAAGTATGCAGTACCTATGGACATGGACAGTGGGGTGATGAGGGCCTGGGGTGAGGTGGGAACTGGGTGGAGGGGAGCTTTGGGGGAAAAAAGAGGGACATCTGTAATAATCTGAACAATAACGATTTTTTAAAAATATATTCTCTCTGTGTTACAGTTCTATGGGATCCATGAACATAAACCCTGCTGAGCACAAGAGCCAGGCTAACAAGGTATGTTCCCTGGGCAGCAGCCACAAAAACTGTGATGCCTAATGTACACACAAGCTCCTTTTCAGTAGATAGTGGTGACCTGAAACAAGGCAGAGGGAAACCACAAAGATGGCATCTAACAGCCTCCCCAGTCTGCTCCTCAGGGCAAAACTTTTAAGATAAGCAAATAAGTCTCTTTAATGAAATTACTGGGCATATTTTATTCTCCTGCCTCTGTGCTTAGTCATGCTGGGTTAGCAATAGTGAATACACATAAGCCCTTTAAAAACTGTTTTAGCCTTGTGGTTCTCATAGATTCAAGCCCCATTGGCTTTCAGGACTAGATATTTGGGTGACAATCTCTAGGTGATTGTTTTAAAAGCTGGGGCACCAAATCTGTAGGTCTACTCTGGAAGAATCTGGGAGTTGAGTTCCCTCCCAGTTGTCCCCCTACCAGAGGTGGGTTTATTTGTGAAATTGTTTGATAAGGTGTTTTTCCCCCAACAAATTTATAGGAGTTACTTGAAAGAAATTCAAAAGCTAGTCAAGGGAATTTGGTCTGTCTGTAGCTGTATATTTGGAGTAGGTGAATTCAGGAGTCTTTCCTATATCACCATCTTGAACCAGACCCTCAGAAATTATCAGACTTAATGTTGTCTTTTGAACTAATAGCAGAATTGCTATTATATCTGTATTCTACTGACTTGTGACTTTGGAATACCAGTGATGGCTAACCTTTTGAGCTCGGCGTGTCAGCATTTTGAAAAACCCTAACTTAACTCTGGTGCCGTGTCACATATAGAAATTTTTTGATATTTGAAACCATAATAAAACAAAGACTTATATTTTTGATATTTATTTTATATATTTAAATGCCATGTAACAAAGAAAAATCAACCAAAAAATGAGTTCGTGTGTCACCTCTGACACGCATGTCATAGGTTTGCCATCACTGGAATATACCATAAACATGGACCATGGAAGGCACTCTGTTTTATTCCATTAGAAAATTTCCCTCTGCCCCCAGGTGCCTGGGACAAAGTATACATACAACTTATTCCTCTTTGTAACTTCATGAAAGTACAAAAATGTCCAGGATAGTTTTCTGCAAGAAAATGACAATCAGTCCTGACTGGTTTGGCTCAGTGGATAGAGCGTCGGCCTGCGGACTGAAGGGTCCTGGGTTCGATTTCAGTCATGGGCATGTAACTTGGTTGCGGGCACATCCCCAGTAGGGGGTGTGCAGGAGGCAGTTGATCAATGCTTCTCTCTCATTGATGTTTCTAACTCTCTATCCCTCTCCCTTCCTCTCTGTAAAAAAATCAATAAAATATATTTAAAAAAAGAAAATGACAATCAGGTAAATAGCTGGATATGATGCGACATTTAATATTGATAAGGCGTCATTGGTCTATGATTAGAGGTTAAAACTTTACCCAAAAGTATTAGCCCTTCCACATGAAAAACACAAGTACCCAAATAAATTATCTCCTTCAGGGCTGACTTTGACATTAAAGGTAGTCATGGATGAGAGTAATTTTTTAAAGAATTACGTATTGAGGTTTGCAAGATATATTAGACAAATTTTTTGAATAATATAGGTAGCACATGAATAATATAGGTAGTACATGAAAATATTTTTAGATGACTCACATAATAAACTTTATGTATGTTCTTCAGTGGAGTCAAGCCATATTTGCTTAGTTTAAAGGGCAAAACATAAATATAAATAGGACTGAGTATATACAATGGATTAAGCTGGAAAAGCTGATGAAATGTTTATAAGGCAGTAATTGCCTAGAGAGAAGACCAAAGAGTGAGTTACAGTCACATCACAATAGTTGTCAGACATTTTTCTCCCTGTGGTAGCCCCATTTGACAAGGGAGCTAATTCATGACTGCCATTTTGGAAGGCGGCTGACCAGAAAGCCTTGCAGGAGCACCTGGGAAACTGCTGGCCCAGCAGCCCAGAGCCTGGCTAGTGGCTCTGCTTATCTGCAGCCATAAGCCAGCAGCTCATTTGGACAGAGAGTTTTATGAGCACGTCTGCCTGATTATCTCCCCAGACAAGAGTTAGCTTCCTGTATGATCTGATTAGGTCCCCTTTTCAGGTGGGCTAACAATTGTATTCAGCAGTGGATTGGGATACAAATTATTTTCCCAGACAGGGACCCATATAAGTGGCAAGGCTTCTGTTTGCGGGTCATGTTAGGTAGAACTATGCACCACATTCTTTGGCTTGACACATATAGACAGTGAAAAAATGCAAAAAGATATTTTAAGCAATATAACATACACTTTACGCTAAAAATGGTAGACAAAGAATGCCATCATAAATTGATAAAAGGATCAATATATAGTAATATTTATGCACCCAACACAAAGCAACTAAACCAAAAAAATAAGATAGCTAAAAGGAGAAATAAATAGCAATAAAATAATAGTTGGATACTTTAATAATCCACTCTCAACAAAGTATAAATCATTCAGACAGAGAATCACTAAAGAAACAGAAGATTTGAATAACACTATAGATCAAAAAGACCTAACAGACAGACATTCTGACAACACCAGACTATACATTTTTCTCAAGTACACATGAAACATTTTCTTAGAGAGGCCATAAAACAAGTCGTAGCAAATTCAAGAACACTGAAATCATAGCAAATAACTGGAGGAAATTCAGAAATAAAAAATAATAATATTTAATTTTTCTCTTGAACAATCAGTGGGCATATGGGAGGGCTAAATTGAGGGTGGAGGGATAAATGGTGATGGAAGGACACTTGGGGTGGTGAACACACAATACATTGTACACCTGAAACATATATAATTTTGTTAACCAGTGTTACCCCAATAAATTGGGAAATAAAGTATCTTGAGACAAACGAAAATACAACATAAGAAACAAGGATGCAGCAAAAGCAGTTCAAAGAGGGAAGTTCGTACTAATAAGCAGACATTAAGAATCAAGAAAAATATCAAGTAAACAACCTACTCTACACCTCAAGGAATCAGAAAAAGAATAACAAACTAAGACCAAAGTTAGCAGAAGAAATGAACTAATAGAGAACAGGAAAATAGGAAAATTTAAAAACTAGAGTTTGTTCTTTGAAAACAAAAATTGACAAACCTTTAGTGAGACTAACCAAGGAAAAAAAACAGGACTCAAATCAACAAAATTATAAATGCAAGAGGGGACATTACAACTAATACCACAGAAAACAAGGAATTGAGCTACTATTAATAACTATACGCTCACAAACTGGACAGTCTACAAGAAATGGAAAAATTCTTGGAAGCCTGAACTGCCCAATTATTAGCAAAGGGAATGAATCAGTATTCAAAATTCTCCCAGTGAAGTAAAGCCAAGGAACAAAGGGCTTCCTTGGTGAAGTCTACCAAATATTTAAAGGAGAATTAATGTCAACCATTCTCAAACTCTTCTTAAAAAATTAAGTTTATTCTATGTGGCCAGCATTACCCTGATAACAAAGACAGAAAGACACCACAGGCAAATAACCCTGATTAATATAGATGTAAAAATTCTCAATAAAATGCTAGCAAATCAAATTCAGCAGCACATTTGAAGGATCATTCACCATGTCCCAGTGGAAGCTGTTGCTTATCCCCAAGATATAAGGATGGCTGAACACATGAATCACTAAGTATAAAAAATTACATTAATATAGTTAAATAAAATCATATGATAATCTCAATAGATGCAGAAAAAGCATTTTATAAAATTCAACATCCATTCTAAGAAGTTAGGTATAGAATGAATATACCTTAACATGATAAAGGTCATTGTGCTAAGTAAAATAAGCCAGTCAGAGAAAGGCAAGTACTATATGATTTTGCTCATAGATAGAAATAGGGCAAAAAAAAAAAAAAAAAAAAAAGCCGAAGCCGGTTTGGCTCAGTGGCTAGAGTGTTGGCCTGCGGACTGAAAGGTCCTAGGTTCGATTCCGGTCAAGGGCATGTACCTGGGTTGCGGGCACATCCCCAGTAGGAGATGTGCAGGAGGCGGCTGATTGATGTTTCTCTCTCATTGATGTTTCTAACTATCTCTCTCCCTTCCTCTCTGTAAAAAATCAATAAAATATATTTTTTTAAAAAAAGAAAAAAAAAGAAAAAAGAAATAGGGCATTAAGATAGATAAGAAGGGAAAGCAAATGCAGGTATTATTGAGCCGGCATGGTTTTGTTTAAACTGGATGAACATTTTTCCCATCAATCCTGCCATCTTGGTGACTTTCTCCTTGCCCTAACTGCAGTGCTTATAAATTCTCTTGTGCTGAAGATGTACATTCTGATGATAACTCAAGGCTGCCATATACTTCATTTTCTTTACACTCTTCTAATATCTGAAAAATATCCCATAATTCAAGTAGTCATCATTTGTTTTGTAGTTGTACTTTTATCACTCATGAAAAATATCTGATCCTGAGAAAAATTCTGAAAACAGTATAGCAAAGTGTTTTTTTTGTTATAATATCTTACCCACCAAGACAAATATGTAAGAACTACAGGCCTGGTACATGAAATTCATGCAGGGGGGTGGGGGGTTCCTCAGCCTGGCCTTCACCCTCTTGCAATCTGGGACTTTTCAACCAGGACCTTTAGGGGGATGTCCGACTGCTGGTTATGGATCGGGCCTAAACTGGCAGTTGGACATCCCTCTCGCAATCCAGGACCACTGGCTCCTAACCGCTTGCCTGCCTGCCTGATCACCCCTAACCACCTCTGCCTGCCTGCCTGATTGCCCTGACCTCCGGTCATTCTGGTCATTCCACGGTTTCAATCATTGGGCTTTTATTATATAGGATGCTTCATAAAATGGGTTTACAATGTCATGAATCATGCTATATCATTAATGCATTTTATCCTAGACATTGCTATAATTAATATTGCCTCTGCTGATTTATTTTTATTTGCATGTCAGGAATCTCTTTGCCCATAACTTTATTTTTAATTTGTACCACTTTGGTTAAAGCATTGCTTATAGGAAGTATATAACTGGACTGTCATTCTGACAACCTATCTTTTAAAAGTCCAGTAAATTTAAAATATAGGCAGAGGACATGAATAGATATTTCTCCTAAGAAGACATACAGATGGCCAATAGACATGAAAAAATGCTCAATATCAGTAATCAGGAAAAAGCTACAATGAAATATCACCTTATACCTGTCAGAATGGCTATCATCAGTAAATCAACAAATAACAAATTACAAGTGTTGGTGATGATGTGAAGAAAAAGGAACCCTTGTGCACTGCTAGTGGGATTAGAAATTGGTACAGTAACTGTGGAAAAGAATATGGAGGTTCCTCAAAAAATTAGAAAAACAAAAAAAGGAAAAAAAATAAAAATAGAACTACCAAATGGCCCAGCAATCCCACTTCTAGATCTTTATCTGAAGGAATCCAAAACGTCAATTCAAAAAATATATATGCACCCCTATGTTTATTTCAGCGTTATTTACAATAACCAAGATATTGAAGCAACCTAAGTGTCTATCAGCAGACCAATGGATAAAAAAAGGTTGTGTATGTAATGGAATATTACTCAGCCATAAAAAAAGAATGAAACATTTGCAACAACATGGATAGAACTAGAGGGTATTATGCTAAGTAAAATAAGTCAGGTAGAAAAAAACAAATACCATATGATTTTAGGGATTATGAAACACAAATTTACAGTTATAAAAAGTCATGGGGATGAAAAGTACAGCATAGGGACTACAGTCAATATTATTTTAATAACTGTGTATGGTGTCAGAAGGGGTATAGTAATTTAATGATAGCCTAAAGAAATTATTCTAATAGTTTTTCCTAATTTGATCACTTATTGGGGTGATCACTTTGCAAGTTATATAAATATCTAATTACTATGCTGTACACTTGAAATTAATATCATATTATATATCAACTGTAATGGAAAAATTAAAATATTATTATTTTAATCTTTATTGTTGAAAGTATTACATATGCCCTCTTTCTTCCCCCATTGACCTCTTCTAGCCTGCCCCTGCCCTCCATCCCAGGCCTTCAGCACCCTGTTGTTAGTGTCCATAGGTTATGCAGATATGCATACAAGTTCTTTGGTTGATCTCTTACCACCTACCCACCCTCCCCTGCCTTTCCTCTGAGTATATTATTTTTAAAAGTCCAGTAAACTTAGTATAATAAATAATACTTAACTTTTTCTTTCATCTTTATATTCTTTTTCCAACATTTTTTATTTGACCAATTTGCCAGTCATTATATACTTGCTCAGTTCATTAATGCTTACCATTCTCACAAACTACTATGAAAATAAGAATAACTTAGTAGAGGGAATAGTTGCTACCCCAGTGTACTTTCAGTTCTACCCCTCTCCCTTGCTTTTGACTAACTCTCCCCTTGAGAATTTAGAATGTTTTTACTTTACCTTTTCATGTAGGCATCCTCCTCCAAGCCCCTCTGACAATATCTCAATTTTTGCTGAGATAGTTTAGTAATTTTAATAATAGCCTACAGGAATGATTCTAACAGTTTGTCCTAATTTGATATGTATGCTATGCATTTTCAGATAGCCTACCATCCATTCAGATTTATTTATATTTCAAGGTTTATTATTCACTATTGTTTCCTTTCTACATCGTCCCCCATGGTAGTCACCCTTTTGGCTCAGTGCTTTGAAGATTTTCTCAGATATTTTCCTCAGAGGTAGTAAATGTCTGATATCAGTAAATGTGCCTAAATTCTGAGATTATATCTTTCTGTATTCTCTCTGAGATAAAAGAATTGCAAGCCAAGGGTCCCATATGGAGCAAAGATTCTACTATCGGCCTAGAAGCTAGGAGAGAATGATATTTCATCTACAGTATTACTACCTTTTTATTTTTTTTCTTTGTTTGTTTATTATTTGTTTTTCTCTTAAAATTTTTAAAGAGGCTCTTATCTTCTATAATGGAGGAGTGGACCCAGCCAAAGAATGGACTGAGGATCTGATAGTTAGGGTTGCTGAGCTTCTAAGATGATTGAACACCTGCCAAAGTAGATCTGTTAAGGTTAGAGACCTGGTTAGGAAAAAACCCCTAGAAATCTGACATGGAATAGGCATGTCTGGGTGGATGTCCCCTGTCTATTGTGGCTCTTTGCACTTCCCTAAACCCTTGCAGTGGTTCTAAACCTTCCTAATGCCACGACCCTTTAATACAGTTCCTTATGTTGTGGTGACCTCCAACCATAAAATTATTTTCGTTGCTATTTCATAACTGTAATTTTGCTACTGTTATGAATCGTGATGTAAATATCTGATATGCTATATGTGTTTTCCAATGGTCTCGACACACAGGTTGAGAACTGCTGCCTTAGAACCTCCAGAGCTAGTACAACACTCCCTTTTGGCATTAGCCCCCACCCATCTCCATCCCCACTCTTCTCCCCTATGTGGAGGCAGCAGCTCCCATCAGAAACTTCCCCCAGGTATATAGTTAGGGTTATCCTATCTAATAAAAGAGAAACATGGTAATTAGCCATACGTCTGCTACCCTTCCCATTGGCTAATCAGGGCAATATGCAAATAAACTGCCAGCCAAGATGGCGGCCGGCAGCCAGGCAGCTTGAAGTGAACATGAGGCTTGCTTGCTTCAGTGACGGAGGAATCCAACATTCCCCACCTGCCTTGCCGGCCTCTGAGCTTGCAGTTTCAAACATAGTTACAAATATAGAAGCTAAACAAAACCCCAGAAACCTGCTTTCAGCCAGCCGGGATCTCAGAGCTGGAGTTGAAACAGTGTTTCAATTATAGAACCCAAACAAAGCAGATACCTGCTTTCAGCAGCAGAGGCCTCAGAGCTGGAGCCAGAGCTAAAGCTGGCTCAGAATAAAAAAAAGAAAAAGAAAAAAAGGAGCAGTTGGGAGCTTCAGTTACCCGCCAGCTTGAAAACAGCCCTCAGCCTCTCACCCAGACTGGCCAGGCACCCCAGTGGGGACCCCCACCCTGAAGGGTGTGTGACCAGCTGAAAACAGCCATCATCCCCTCATCCAGGCAGGCCAGGCACCCAAGCGGGACCCCCACTCTGATCCAGGACACCCTTCAGGACAAACCAGCAGGCTCCCACCTGTGCACCAGGCCTCTATCCTATATAGTAAAAGGGTAATATACCGCCCGGCACCAGGATCAGTGTGACAGGGTGCAGCGCCCAAACCCCCTGATAGCCCTGCAGCTCTGTGTGTGACGGGGGTGGGGCCACAACCTCCCTATTAGCCCTGCTCTGTTCGTGACAGGGGAAGGCGCCCCAACCCCCTGATCAGCCTTGCTCTGTGCCTGATAGGGGGGAGCTCCCCAACCCCCTGATTGCCCTGCGGCTCTGTGTGTGACAGGGTGCGGCGCCCCAACTCCAATCCCCCCACCCATGGGCCCTGCTCTGTGTGTGACGGGGTAGAGCCATAACTTCCCCATTGGCCCTGCCCTGAGTGTGAGAGTGGCAGCACCCCAACCCCCTGATCGGCCCTGCTCTGTGGGTGATAGAGGGCAGGCCCGAACCCCCCCCCCCCACCACGGGCCCTGATCTGTGTGTGATGGGGTAGAACCATAACTTCCCCAACAGCCCTGCCCTGAGTGTGACAGTGGCGGTGCCCCAACCCCCTGATCGGCCCTGCTCTGTGGGTGATAGAGGGCAGACCTCAACACGCCCCCCCCCATGGGCCCTGCTCTGTGTGTGATGGGATAGAGCCATAACCTCCCCATCGGCCCTGCCCTGAGTGTGACAGTGGCGGCGCCCCAACCCCCTGATCTTCCCTGCTCTGTGTGTGACAGGGGGCGGTGCCCCAACCCCCTGATTGACCCTGCTCTATGCATGACAGGGTACGGAGGCCCAACCCCCCTGATGGGCCATGCTCTGTGCGTGACAGGGGATGGCACCGCAACCTCCCCATCGACCCTGCCTTGAGTGTGACAGGGGGCGGTGCCCCAACCCCCCAATCGGCCCTACCCTGAGCGTGACTGAGGGTGGCCTCGCAACCTCCCAATCCGCCCTGCTCTATGCATGACAGGGTACGGAGCCCCAACCCCCCTGATGGGCCCTGATCTGTGCATGACAGGGGGTGGCACCCCAACTCCCCAATCAGCCCTGCTCTGAGCCTGACCAGGGGCTGCACCTAGGGATTGGGCCTGCCCTCTGCCACTCGGGAGCAGGCCTAAGCCAGCAAGTCATTATCTCCGGAGGGGTCCCAGATTGCGAGAGGGCACGGGCCAGGCTGAGGGACCCCCCTTCCCCCCCCACCCCCCGCCCCGAGTGCACAAATTTTTGTTCACTGGGCCTCTAGTCCCATTATAACAAGGCTAGGGACATCTGGGCATCAGGAAGAGACAAATTACAGCTATAGAAAAAAGCAAGTAGTCTTCATGTGCTGGCCAAGGAAGTATCTGTAGGACTGGATTTTGAGATTCTTGATCAAGAGGACTGGAATATAAGACTGAATAAGCAATAATGTATTGACTTTCGTGCATAAGATTTAACACCCTTTCTCCCCCCCACCCCCCCGCCCCCCGAATAGAAAATAAGAACTCACTACTAGAGAGGCACTTAGAAGCCTAGAGAAAATGATAACCCATGCTGAGCAATGTTAAAATGCCCGAGTTTCCATGGTAGATTATGGGGTACCTCATTATATTATGGCAAGGATGAGCTCTGAAAATGACTGTATATTACTGCAAACTCAGCCAAGTAGAAAACATAATTGTAGCTGCTGTGCTGGAGGTAGTATCTTTGAGAGAGCAGATTAATGAGTAAATTATATATAGCTATTGATTAGGTGAATGTATTTTTTTATGTCTAATTCGGGTAAGACTATTAAAAACAGCCCTGGGAAAAACTTTATTCAAATGAATTGAAAAAAATGCATTTATAAGTTCTGATAACCCTTCCTTGCTGTCATAATATACTCATAAGAGATCTGGACCATGTGAATATGTAAAGAACCTCACATTAACCCATGACATCCATAAAAACATGCTGATGAGGCAGGATGTGTAAGAGGCTGCTACTATACTGAAGGCTTTGATGAGAATTATGTTCTCTGGAAAAGAAGAACCTTTCTGAGATTCAGGAATCTATCGTTCTAATCAAGTTTTTAGATATCTAGTGTCCAGAAATGTGCCCAGACATTCCCAAAGTAAAACACAAATTGCTGCCTCTTGCAGGCCTTGCCACAAGAAAGGAAGTCCAATGCCTGTCAGCCTCTTTGCGTCCTGAGGACACCAAATCCGTCACCTGAGATACTGGTCTGGCTTATGAATAAGGTGACGCAAAAGACTGCGATTCTAATTGGGGCCCAGAGCAGAAAGGTGCTCTTTGCTCTCTCACAGGGCCACACCGTAATGCAAGCAGCTTTACCTCTTCAGTCAGATGACTCAGCAGACACGTTTGTGCCAATGGTGAGAAATACTCTCTTGTAGAGTTTTGGAGAAAGCTCCTGGGGTTCTGAAGCATGGCCATGTCGCCGCAATAGGGCCTGCTAGAGATGGAATGCTTGCCCTGGGACCACCAAGTGGCCATTTGTCCCCTTTGTTACAAGCTGAGTTGCTGCTGACCTATTAAGTCACGGTGGGTTATTGCTCAGCTTATCCAACCTTATACGTTAGAAATGGCACATTTGGAATTGATCCCAAGCAGGAGGGATGCTGGTACAGCTTACTTTTTCCCTCAACTCCTGATCTCATCAACCAAGTGTTGATGAGGATATAGAGCAACTTTCACTCTCATACACTGCCCATGGGAAGGTGAAATTGTACAATCACATTGGTAAAACGTTTGACAGTTTTAAACATATACTTACTACATAAGCTAGCCACTCCATACCTAGATATTCATCCAAGAGAAATAAAAGCATATGTCCAGACAAAATCTTGTATACAAACATTCTTATTAGCTATATTTATAACAGCAAAACCTGGTAACAACCCAAATATCCATCAACAGGTGTGTGGATAAACAAACTATGGTATATTGGTATATCCATACAGTGAATACTATTTAGCAATATAAAAGAATAAACTATTGATTCAACAATATGAATGAATCTCAGTGTAATTATGCTGAATGACAGGAGCCATTACGAAAAAAATTTCCATTCTAGAAAATGAAAACTAATATATAGTATCAGAGTAAAACAGTTGTAGGGTGGGGGACTGCAAAGAAACACAGTACATTTTTGGCAATAATAAATATGTTCATTATTTACATTGTGGCGACAGTTTAACAGGTGTATACTTATTAAATTGTGTACATTAAACACATAAAGTTTATTATGTGTGTGTGTGTGTGTGTGTGTGTATCTTTCAATAAAGCTGTGGAATTTTTTTTAACATACCAGGAAAAGTTTTTTCTGAGCTCTAGTAAAGCCACACTGACCAAGATTGAGGATCATGACCATGCCCGGGTGCCATTCTTACAAGACCCAAGAAGAATTAGATGAATAATCAGTAACTGAACACAGGAAATGAGGCTCTAGCACACCATGCCAGACCATATCAAAAGCCTCCTATAGTTCTTCACAAATCACTCCTCTGTCTCCTAGTAAGAATATGCAGAGAAGCTGAGGGAGCAAAGGAACAAGTTATGGCCCAGCTGGTGCCCAATTAGTCTGGGGTTATCTCTACTGCCAGGCCCCTGGAGAGATAACCAAGCCCTGTGACTACAGCATTCCCAGAACACAACTGGCCCACTCTAAGAACAGAAGGTCTACACCTCACTCTAGCCATATTGGATTTTCTTTACCAAGTTAGAAGCAATCTATACTAATAAAAGGGTAATATGCTAATTAGACCAGATGTCTTCTGGACGTCCTTCCAGACAAAGCCACAGCGGCTGCAAGGGCCGAGGGCCTGCAGCCACGGCAGCTGCGAAGGTCAAGGGCCAGCAGCGCGGGAGAGGCGGTGGCATGGGAGAAGGCTCTCACGGTGCCACGGGAGAAGGCGGCACCACAGCCCCTTTTGCAGAGGCAGCACAGGAGAGGCCTTGGTGTGGGCCAGCCAGCGCCAAGGCCCCTTCCACAGAGGCAGTAGGAGAGGGGGCTGTGCAGTCCCAGTCCCAGTGCTGCCTCTTCCACAGAGGCAGTCACAGAGGCAGCAGTGCCGGCTGGTCCCTGCTCCACGCCTCCACAGAGGCTGGACAGGGTGCGACCTGCTGTGCCTCAACCTCCCACAGCCCCTCCCACAGCCAGCCTGGTCCTAGATCGCCCCCCACCCACCAGTGGGTGGGGGGGGGGGGCAGGGCCAGCGCTAAGATGCGAGGGTCAGCAGCCCTAGCAGCGGCTGCAGGCAGGAAGTGGCAGCAGCAGGATGATGGGGGCGGCACCTTCCCTGATTGGCCTGGTCACCTCCTACAGAGGAGGACATCCCCTGAGGGCTCCTGGACTGTGAGAGGGAGCAGGCCAGGCTGAAGGACACCCCCCACACAGTGCATGAATTTTTGTGCACTGGGCCTCTAGTATAATATAATGGTAAGGTACATGAATAGACAATAGATGCTAATTCCTCTACAGAGAGGAAGGGTTCACATCTCTTGAAGTAAATACCCTTGGTCATCTTCTAATGTACCCCTTTTAACCAGGGGAGTTATGTGATGGAAAGTTATGTTATGTACTTAATACCTGGAGTGGCATTCAGAAGTAATGAAGATTTATCTAAGCCAAAGCAATCCTATAAACTGATACCATTGTATAGGATCTTGAGGTAACATCTCACTGAGAAAGATATACCAGAAACAGGTAACTGGACATTAACCAGTGAACGGTTTGGTCAATGGGCGTTACTTCCTCTGCTCACTAATTAATAACTTAAACTTGATATTCATAAGACAGGGCTAAGAAGGGAGAATCACTGGCTTGCACTATTACCAATAAATGGTATCTCTTAAGTGCTTTATATTCCCATCACCTTCCATTTTGGGTATATCTATTTTTAAGTGAGGAAATTAAAACTTGCTTCTATTTCTTATTATGGAGATAATAGAGGTGCAGTGCATGAATTTGTGCATGGGTGGGGCCCCTCTGGGTGGCCTGCAGGGATCGGGCCAAAACCCGCAGTCCAACGCCACCTGCAGCTCCTACCTGCCACTCCTGCACGTCCGGGCCCCATTGTGCCTGCTGTGGGCTTGCACCCAATCAGTCCCAATCGAAAGAGGCTTGCACTGCCACAGCGGCACTTGCCAGCCATGAGCCCTGGGTCTGGCACCCTCCCAAGGGGAGTGGCCTGCGGGATCAGGCTGAAACTGGCTCTCCAACATCCCCCAAGGGGTCCCGGATTGCAAGAGAGCACAGGTCAGGCTGAGGGACCCCACTGGTACACTATCGAGCCGGGGAAGGACCGCCGCCGAGAGGGCTTCAGGTGTGTCTGGCCCATCTTGCTCAGTTCCAATTGGCCAGACCCCAGGTCAGTGCACATCATAGCAACTGGTCAACCAGTTGACTGCACCCTGGTGGTCAGTGCACATCATAGGGAGCGGTTGAGCAGACTTAGCATATCATTAGCATATTATGCTTTGATGGTTGTTCAGTTGTTCTGCCATTCGGTCTATTTGCATATTACCCTTTTATTATATAGGATTGGGAATGTTGTAAAGACCAAGATCAGAACCTGGGACTAGATTGATTCCAAGGCCTATAAGATTTTTGCTCTACAGGCTGCCCACTCTTTGAGGAAAAACTGCCTTCTGAGCCATGTTTGAGAAGTTATGTTACAACATTATATAGAAGCCAGTCTCCAATATGACACTGAAATATACAAAAAATATGGCTTAATATTCAGAGGTCCAAATGAGGTAGTAGTTCACTGAAAATTCAACCTCTTAAAAAAACCTGGATCCCTTGATGCAGGCAGGATGACAAAGAATATAGACAAATTTCAGACTGGTCTTTGCCTTATAACAACAACAATAATAACAAATTCATGAATTCCTGATTTTTCAATTAAATGGGAGAAGCTGTCATAGGGCAGATGAACCATGTTTTAATTCCAATGCTGGCCCAGATGGTAGTCTTGTTTATCTAAGATTACTGGCATAAGGCCAACAGTCGAGTTTGACCCTCATATTCTTTCCATCTACTATTCCAAAGACTACATAACATGAGTGACCCAATTTGCTCTGTGGCCATCTGGGGAGAACTACTTCCCATAACAACAGATCCTATCAGTGATGCCCACAAAGTGTGTTTGCAAACTGCAAGGCCTAAGAATTTTGACTTCTATCGTCTATTATAACCTGATTCTACAGGAGACCAGAGATGTTTCTGGTAGCTGGTTTAAAGCAAGGTAAACTCTCCCCATGATCTGTCTCTTTCTCAATGCTACAGAGCAGTGAAACCCAGCCTCAGCTCAGCACTGGTTCTTTATTGGGGATATAAGTGTAGACACATGGAATTTCTTTTCAGCTTAGCCAGGTTGCCCACTTAGGCATCCATAAAGTTCCTCTCAAAGGCTTATGGTTCTCTGATGGAACTGGATTACAAGCTGCTGCATTCCCTGCCTTGCTGTAAGCCATACACCAGTGCTTCAGAAATCCAGGAAAGAGCACATGGGGGCAGGAATATTGCAAGGATTTATAGATTGACAGACTATCCCTGCCTGATTCCTAACTACTCACTTCTTAGGTACATGGCAGATAAATGATCAGAGAGGAGACATTATCCAGATGAAATATAGATATGGGAGACAGAACAGATGTTCAGGAAGAAACTATAACAAGGGAACAGAAGTAATGAGTAAACAGACATATTTCAATCTATAACAATATAAAAATTATCCTGAGGAAGGAGAAAGACTTCCTTTCTTCTTTCACCAACCCACCAAAAAGAATCCTGTAAATGCTCTTGCCTAAAGGGGAAAGGAGGGGTAAGTTTATAGAAAGGTTTATTATTTCTTTATAAGGATGAACTGAACCTTTTCCCTAAGAGTAAAGAATCAAATACCAAAGAAAGGGAGGAGAGAAAAAACCCTTGGCCCTGAATAGAAGTGTATACACTGTTGAGGTGAGGGTAAGTATCACAGAGATGGGCAGTTTGAGGGCAGAAGATTTCAGTAAGTGTTGCTGTGGACCATGGCTTTTCATTTAAGGTTGTTCAAGAGTAGAATAACTACAAAGGATACAATTCCTTCTCATTACTTATGCCTCTGCAGCAGGTCACTGTTAAGATTCGAGTCATGTTAGTCTCCAACTTAAGATGGGTTCCACTCATCTGCAATCTGAGAGTTTCCCAAGAATGGCCTTCTGTGTCCATTCTACTCTTTATTACTTCTAATGGTTTTTTTAAAATGTACAACTTCATTGCCTCCTCTCATAAATGTAGCCATTTCATATCGATCTTTTTTGTATTTTCTTACTGTTCCATAAAGTGCCTATTTTTTCAAAAGCCAATCTTGAATGAAGAAAATCATCGGACATGTTTAAAATTGCACAAGGTGTGTGCCATCTGCGTTCTAGACTAGAGAGACAGGGCATAGTCCCTGACTGAGTGGTGTTTGGGCCTACCAGGTGAAGAATAAAGGACAGTTACTAATTCCAAGAATGAGAGATGAGTGATATTAAAGGAAGTTCAAAATGCTTTGGGAGTACAGGGAAGAGTTTTAATCTAGGGAGTCACACTTCACCTCCCTGGGAAGGCCTTCATTCAGATGAGACCTCCTAAATGAGAGAGTGAGTTAGGTGCTTTGTTGTCAAATTCATACATTCTTTTAAAAACGTATTCAATATTTAATAATTTAGGGAAGAAACATAAAGATATAAAGATAGATTGATTGTTTCCCCCATTATCGTCTGTCATTAGTAGCCTAAATATCTTAGCTCTATGGGTTTCATAATTCTAATTTTTCACTTAGACAGAAGAAGTCAAACTGATTGTGTTTATCTGTTAGGGAAATACAGTGGGGCCTTGACTTACGAGTGTCCCGACTAACGAGTTTTTCGAGATATGAGCCGTCTCTCGGACAATTTTTTGCTTTGAGTTGCGAGCTAAAATTCGGGTTACGAGCCAGCTTCAGATACCCCACCGCTAGTTGGCGCAGCGAACGTCACAGTGAACGCCACATCAGCCCAGCATCACGTGTCTCACTCGTTCACTTTAAGATTTGACATACGAGTAATTTGAGTTACGAGCTCCGTCACGGAACGAATTAAACTCGTAAGTCAAGGCCCCACTGTACCTCTTTCCTCAAACTCTTAGCTTCACTGAATCCCATTTTTAACATTTGCCTATTAAATCCTGAATTAATGAGAAATGATCAACAATGTGTTATCAACAGCTCTTTTATTAAGAATAAAGTGAGGCATAAGACTAGGACCTTGAAAAATTCAGTCTAATTTTGCATAATAAATGACTTTAGTTTTCTTGAGTTAAATAGATCTCAGCCCTTGCATTTTCCAGAAATTTAGATCTTTTAACATTCTTCTGTTGATGTTTCCCTTAGCACCTGGGCCTGAGAGAAGTGAGTATATAAACAGGCTTTGGCTGTGTGGCTTTCACTGTTTCTAATCGCTGTGCCAGGGTTGCCTAGCTTTCCTAACGATTTTGTTGAACTCTAAGGTGCCATCCATAGTTCACCCTCTTCCTAGTAACCTATCAAGAAAAAGTATTGCTGGTTTTGACTTAAGACTGAGCTCCCCTTTACCTAAGTAGTCATTGCTATTAATTCACAATAGCAAAGCAATGACCAATCTTGACTTCCATCCCATCCCATTGGTTATATGCTATCAACAGTTTCAAGAAATCCATTGGATGTCATGTATTCTTCTTTACTTGCTAATACTACAGACTGTTCTTTATTTTCATCTCTGATCACTTAAGTGAGGTTTTGTTAGGGATGGGAGAAGAGTTTCACCCCTGGGCACATCTGCCTGAAAAGCCTCTGAAGGCTAGTTTGGGATGAATGTACAAATCAGGCTCAGTTTGCTATGTTCCTTTTCTCCTGTTTTGTACATGCCTACTGGGAACTTTTAAAGAGTTTGAGCAAATGCAACCATTCATCCATACAAAAGTACAAAGGATCAGTTCTCCTCTTTACCACCCACAATGGTGCAGTTAGGGAAGGAGAGAATGCTCTTAACCCCATCTAGACTCGTGGCCCCAACTCTGTGGGCATGCTTTCAAACATTCCTATACCTCCCTTACTCTCCAAGATCACAGCCTGCTAGTGCAATCAATGGGAGCATGACTGACCTATTTATCTCTGCCATTCAGGCTTTCTCTAAGCAGGCATACCTCTAGCCCTTGGCATGTAAGTTTTCTAAGAAAAAAAAAAAAGTTTTAATTTAGATACTTTACAAATGGCCATGTTAAATGTAAAATGAATAGAATTCTTTATAAAAAATAACTGTCAAATGGGAAGGCGTGGAAAACATGGATGTTACTACTAGGATACCAGACATATAGTGAGCACCTAATGTCCTCTTTGGATCTTGCAGGCTTGAGTCTAATCCTCCAGGTCACACTGCATCTGAAGATTCAGATTCAGCTTGTACTTTCCTTTTACCCACCTGTGTCTTACTCCATAGGATGAAAGGGTTGAGTTTCTATAAGAGAAGGTGATAACTAAAGCGAAAGAGAGACATCTTTGCGTTTCTTTGTATTTCTTTCCCTTCTTTCTGAGAACTCAGTCTACAAGAGGTAGGATCTGAGATAAAGATTCGCAGGCAGGAGGTCTTTTAAAGCGTGCGCTTGAGATCCTCCAGTGAGGAGGGGAAGGAAGTAGGACTGAGCAGAGGAAGATGTCAAACTATAATTCTGTCTGGAGAGAAGACCTCAGCCAACCCTGTAGGAAGGTCTTCAGAGCTGCCCACAGCTGGGACAAGAGAGCTAGGCTTCTGTACCCCTGGGACAATTTATTGGATACAGTCCTTCCAGGAAAGCGGCACGACTTTAGACAAGGTTGTTCTGTGCCACCGAGGAACCCAAGAAGGCTGATTGAGGGCTGTCTGCCTGCAGCACTCTCAGCAGCATGGGAATCAGTCCATCATCCGTGAGTGAGGATCTGGGCAACATATCACAGCAGCACCACACTGCCTCATGTATACCCGTAGAGATATTTGTTTTCAAGTTGCCAAAGATTTGAACTTGTAGTCTGAGACAAGTGTATCATGTCCATATGCAAGTTGAAATATTTATGAATATCATTCACCAAAAAAGAAATGATCTCTTAATCCTGAATGCATCCCTGGTGGGTGTAAGGGAATCTGGGTTATATTAGTTTGGACCTCCCTAAATATATACCCTAAGGCAAGTATTATATTTTTGGGGATCACTTCCTAAATAATGTACCTATATCCAGTAAAGTAGAAGAGAGAATGAGACAGAGAAGAGATAGAAAAGGGAGAAGACACAATAAAGAGCATATTGCTGAGTGAGCTACTACTGGGTAGCCAGAGCTCCGTCCTGCTTTTAGGGATCCCTGTAGAATATGCACTTGTCTGCCAAGGGGGCAGGAAAGCTGGAGTATTTATCTGCCAACTTCCATTTCTCATTGGTTGATGGTTCCCTCAGGAACTGTCTTCTGGGCTGCTCTGCACATGTGGCTAGCAAACCCCCAAAGCACCAGAGAAAGCCCTTAGGTAGAGGAACACAGACGCAAGTATAGAAATGACAAGCTATCAGTATGCATAGGAACTATCCACCATTGCTCTAGGTAAACTTGGGGCTTAAGGTTATAGGGCAGAGCTTTCCAAGGTTTTAAGCTTCTCAATCTCATCCATCCCATAGTCCCCATCTCAGTGACCTAAACTTTAATTAGCAGAACCCAAAACAGGAAACTTATATACCATTTTATTGGAGAGGATGGTCCTAGAGTAGGAATGAGTGACAAGGGAAATGAAGCAGGAAAAGAGAAAGACCCAATATAAACAAACCTATGGCTGATTTCTCAAGCCCATGGGACCTTCCCAAAAAGTGATATAAAGGTATCTAGGGACCTTCCCTAGGAGGAGGGAGAAAGTGGAGCTAGTAGTTAAGTATTTGAGCCGTGGGAATGAGCAAAGGTTTGCCTTCGACATGTTAACTTTCTATGCATTCAGGATGAGTATGTGAGGGTTCCAACAAGGGTCCCAAAGTGGGAGGCAAGAGGAACCTGGCCCACGATGAGACGCTGTCAGAGTGCATCTGTGTAGTCAGATAAGGTCCACAGGAGCTTGTTGTTGCAAGAGCAGCTGATAGAAGACAAATGAGGCTGCGGTGTGAAGTGGTGCATGAGAGATGTCTGACCAGGAGGCTAAACAGTACAGAACTAAAATATCAGCAATAACATGGAAGGTGAAAAGGAAGATGTATTAGAATTCTTTTGATCTTTATCTTCCTCCTGACCAACACACAGTCCAAGATCAATCTTCCTCTGAGTCAACATTTATATAACACATAAAGGTAAATACTAAGACACTAGAAATAGAATCAATAAATTCCAAACCAGAAAAGGAAAATAGGAATAGAGGATTCAATTAATCCAATAAGTCAACAAAAGAGGGGAATAAAAGAGAAAAAAACAAAAACCATAAGGCAGTGGGATCATTAAATGTAATGATTAAACATATGTTTAAAAGACAGATAATCTGAAAGGCTCTCTAAAAATTAGTTATCAGTTTACTAGGGTAAGAGATACACCTAGAAAATACTAAGTGAAAGATTGCTAGTATCAAAATATTCATGTAAGATTGAGTAGTGGTATATCAATATGTGCTGTCTATCTCTAACCATGCATTTTTACTCATGGAAAATGTACCATGAACTTGTGTGCTTACAACATCACATCAGTATAAAGCAAGAACTGACAGAAGACTTAGTTGTGATTGTAGATTTTTCTATTTCTCCTTATATTTCTATTATATTTCTCCCAAATTGACTTAAATAAATAGGCATGTATAGAGAAGATCTGAACAATCAATATGATATTTCAATAAACATATCTACAAGAACTCTGCAGCCAATAAAAAATACAACACTGGTAAAAATCTGATTTATATATGTGGATATATATTATTTATTTTTATTCAAATATATGAAAAAAAATTTGGTTTCCAGACAATTGTTTCTGACTGCAAAGCAATTAAATAAGAAGTCAATGAGATTTTCTACAATAAATGTAAAAGATCTTTTACTAACTTGCCTACTTTTATGTTTAATGAACCCCCACGTACTCATCATTTATTAACTCAGAGCCAATTTTCTTTCATCTATACCCCACTTACTTCCCTACTTCCATATTACTTTGAAGCAAATCTAATAAATCAGCTCTTGGAAACATACACTGAAATATTTATGAATAAAATAAGCACTCTAACCTATAGGGTCTTTAACATTTCTGTATCTTACAAGCTTGCTTTTATAGTTCTTTTGTTCTTTGTGAAGACTTAGAAACAAAGAAATATGGAGGGCCAACACAGAAAAATTCTATTCTATTGATCTCTGCTCTTAAAAATATTTTTCTTTCCTTCTAATTTATTCAAGTATTTTTGCTAGTCTGAAATTATTTTATATAAATGTTTTAAAATATTCCAATGATAACTTGTTTATTTTCAAAATTAAAACTTAAATGAGGTGCTTCTAAATTGTAAAGAGAAAACCACTAGTAAACATTCAGAATAAAACCTTATCTTCTTAAAGTAGACAAGCTTCTAGTCTAGCCAAATCGAAATAAAAAAGGATAACACAATTGCGATTAAGATCCATCATAAGAATACAGTGAACAAATTTGTCCTTGTCATCTGTTTTCAAACCTATTAGCATAATTTATCTTGGTGTTTTGATAATTTTATGTTAGGTAGAAAACCTGAATTAATCAAGAATAATAAATTTTATTATAGATTTGAATGTTTTCTGAAAATAGCAATAAACAATCAAGACTATTTTGGTTAGAGAAAATGTGTGTTGGGGTAAGGTATGAAGAAGGTAGGATCATGGAAAGCAGATAATATCCCATCAAGTCCAGATTTAAAAATAAATAAAAAAATTAATGAGAGATAGATTTGTTGTTCCATTTATTTATGCATTCATTGGTTGATTCTTGTATCTGTCCAAACTAGGAATCAAACCTATAACCTTGGCACATCAGGGCCCCAAGTCTAGACTTTTGACAGGAAAGTTTTACCAAACCTTTTCATTCTGTTTTGGCATAAAGTTTATACTCACTTCAATCTATATAAAACAAGGGTCTATTCCTTAAAGTGAGTTGCATTCTTTCTTTTGTAGCTATCAAAGTAAACATGTATAAAATATTTCCATAAACATGTAAATAAAGATGTTAAGTTTAGTTACTAGCACTTAGGTTTACTTACGAGGCATAGACAAAATAGTGCCTCATGAATAAGTAAAGTTTATCCCCAAATGCAAAGAAAATTAAATATCAGATAATATGATGAAAATTAAATTACTGAGATTTGAAAGAAAGACCATATTCTTATTTTAATAGGTTCATTAAAAAACTCTAGTAAAATATAACAAACATTCATTACTATCCTAATAACTATGAATAGAAGGGAACTTGACTTGGTAAAGAAGATCTGCTAATAAGTCACAGAAAACCTCTTGATTAATGGTGACACTAATTTAGAAGCAATTCTACTGAGGTGAGAAACAAGGCAAGGATGTCCACCATTACATCTAATAGTCAACATTGTTCTAGAGTTTCTTGTTAGTGCAATAAGACAAAGAAACTTGGTATAAAGATTGAAAAGGAGAAAACAGATGAGCAATTACATATGTTATTGTCACCATATAGCAGCAAGGGCCTCAGGTGAATTTTATTAGTTCTATAAGCTTGTCTGAAAAGTTTGATAAATCAAGTGTTTCTATATTCTAGAAAATCCAAATTAGGACAATGAAGTAGAAAAAAAAGTACCCCAATAAGGATTTATACATTTTATTAAATTTACTTCTAAGAATTTTATATGGAAAATTATATTGCTCTTTTTGACCTTATTAAAGTTTTAATGGAAGAAAGCATTGGGTCTTTCCATTATAAATATGGAATGTAATGGTCAATTTTCTCCCCAAAATTAATATTTATGTTAAATGCAATTTAACCAATTCTGATATTTTTCAGAGAACTAAACACACTAATGATAAAATTTATAAGGATTAATTAAAATAAATTTATTTTTGAAAAATAGGGGTGCCAAACAACATAGAAGATTTATTATAAAGCCACAATAACCAAACTATATGGTCTGAGTGTAGACTATGTGTTTTGGGGGAAAGGGATGATAAACATATCAATAGCACCAAACATATGGCACAGAAAAAAAGATATGATACCTGCCAAAGGTGGCATTAATAATCAGTGGAGAACTGCTAAATAAAATATCAGATCCTTATCTCCCAGCATAAATTTTCAGAAAAATTAATTTTCTTTAAAAAACAGTTTTTCAAGAGACCTGAATGTGAAAAGTAAAACTGAAAAACTGAAAAAATATATATATAAAAGAATATCTTGATGAACTCACAGTAGGAAAGTCTTTCTTAGAAAAAGCAAACAAAGCTCATAAAGGAAATGTGTTTAAACAATTTGCTTTTTCAATGTAATAAATGTAATCACATTAAAATATAAAGCTTACAAGCCAGAAATCAAAGGAACATAATTGCAACAAGAACAGCACAGAATTATATTCAATTATATTCAATTTCTAGCAATTGATAGGAAAAGACAGCCAATAAAAAAATAGACAGAAACAATGAGAAAAATTCACAAGAGAAAATAAAAATGGCCAATAGCCACAAAAGATCTTCAACTCAAATAGTTACCAAGGAAAGTAAAAATAAATTTACCTTAAGATACAGAGAGACAGTTGTCAGGCTGACAACACCAAGAGTTGAAATTTACAAACTTTGTTAGCAAACTGCTCATAGACCTGGAAAGTGGCATAGCCTCTTAGGAAAAATTGCCAAATAGCTCCCCCCAAATTTACTTCTGTATTACAGGATATATATATTTATGCTACTAGGAACATTCTCCAGAGATATGGGTGATTACTTTCATTGTAGCAAACTTTATAACAGTGCAAAATAGAAAATCAACCTGGAAATCAGCTTTAAAAAATGGATAAACTGGCCTGCAATCTATAATGGTGTATTCCTCAGTAGATACAGGTAGTGTATTTGTGTGTGTATATGCACACATATGTGTACATACATGTATATATACACAAATGTGCGCATGGACACATATACCATGTATGTTTACATAAAACATGGATAGTTCTTTAAAAATAAAGTGTAGGAAAGGAGGCAGGAGGAAGCAAGGTCAAGAAGATACATGCACAGTATGAGAACATCTATGTAAACTTACAAAGAAATCAAGTAGAATATTTAGTACATATGCTTATGTATCTGCTATATAGATAACTATATATATAGTTATAACTATATATTGTATATATGCATATATGCATATATGTATATATGTATATATGTATATATGTATATATGTATATATGTATATATGTATATATATACACTTCTTTGCAGAAAAAAATAAACAAGAAATCCATCTGGGACATAGATTATACAGAGATTCTTCCTACATGAAATATATGAATTTTTATGTATAATTACCAAGGCTTCCCACACCAAGTTATAAGTTCTTATGATATTCCCCGGAAATAGTATAACCTTAGAACTGATTTTTATCAAAGAAAGCTGCTTGGCCTTGGGCCTTACCAGACTGCCATGAACTTCTGAGAGCAAACCACCATGTACAGCGTTTTGGATATAAGAGTTTGAGAAATCAGAAGGAAGGAAAGAATTGGAAACCAACTTCTTCCCTATAAGACCTCAGAGCTGGAACAGCATTGCTGATGGAACAATACTTCCAATTCCCATGCACACTGATGGTTCTGTTTCTTAATGGGCACTTTAAGTGAGGTACCTTGACAGCATTTGGGAGCCTGATTACTGGGCTGGGCTGATATTTTTGCACTTACTCCTTCAACCATAAAGGGGAAAAAGGATATTGTCTTGGGGGAAAAATCATAGAAATAGGATGGAGTCAAGCCAGAACTAGACCAAGTTACTTTCTCTAAACCTACTGATCTTTTTTAAATTTTTTAAAACTAAAAAAATATTCCTACAAATCATTGGACTTTTGTTTATAACATTTTCTGGTACAATGGATGCAGATACATTTGTTTATGGTTTTTACTTTTCTCCATATTATTAACATGTACATCAAAATATATCTTGCCCTAACCGGTTTGGCTCAGAGGATAGAGCGTCGGCCTGAGGACTAAAGGGTGCCAGGTTCGATTCCGGTCAAGGGCATGTACCTTGGTTGTGGGCACATCCCCAGTAGGGGGTGTGCAGGCGGCAGGTGATAAATGTTTCTCTCTCATCGATGTTTCTAACTCTCTATCCCTCTCCCTTCCTCTCTAAAAAAATCAATAAAATATATTTTTTAAAAAGTATATCTTGTTATTAAAACATTCTTAATTTTTATTATTTTACTTTTGATCTCTCCATATATATCTGCTTCCTGTTTTTGAAAATCTAACTAACTTCTTTTGAAAATGTTACCTACTTCTTTTTTGGTCTAAATCTACCGATCTTATTACCTTGTCACATTTCATCTAGGAGGAAAATCCCTTCCTCCTCAACACTGCCCTTTCCCATGTGACCCCTGCCATTAGTTTTTCAAAAGAAAAACAGCAACCTGGGCAAGTCCTTCCTTGAAAGGTCTACCAGCCACAGTAGATAATGCAGATAGTCTCCAGCTATTAGCACCTTCAAAGTCTGTCTCAGCTTTAAAAAAAGCTGCTTTGCCCAAGTCATTCCCTCCCCAGGCAGCCCTCACCTGGGGACCAAGCAATAAGTATAAAGGGTGTCCATTCCATTCTGAGTTATGACAACTCAGATGGACAATACTTGCTCCAGAACTCCCTGCCAGAGCTCTGTTGGGTCTACATCACATTTTTACTTCTTCCTCTGTCCAATCGTCCCTCCTCCCTCTCTCTTTCATATGTATTGATTCTTAAAAAATATAATGTACCCAAAACATCATCTCAGTGTTTGCTTCCAGAGAATCTAACCTAAGAGAGCTGGTACTAAGAACAGTCTGAGGAAGTAAGTGATCAGATGGTGCTTTGGAGCTGAATCACTACTGGCTGTCAGTGAGGACCCCATCACTGGAACACACGAAAGACCCTGGCACAAAGAGGCAGTCCAGCTGTTAAAGCCGGCATCATAGCTTTATGTGAGGTCATGTTTGGTTGAAGTGGGATGAAGAGCATAGCCACGTGTCTGAGCAGGAATCAGGGGAACACATGTGGGACTGGCTCATGAGCATGTTTGACAGAATACTCCCAAGACAATAAACTCTTCACACTATCTCTGGGGTGTTAAAATTGGATAAAAAAGGTATTGATTTAGGAGTACTCTCCTGAAATAACGATTTAAAATCCTCTCAAGAATTCCAGAAAAAAATATGAGAACTGCTACTATGATGATTCCTAGAAATATGGAAAAAGCAACGACCCATTGTGGAGAGGTTGAAATGCTAGGGTTTCCATGGAAGATAGTGGAGAAATGACTTAAAGGCTTAGGGAAGTGAGCATGCTAGAATGGCTGTACTATATATTCAGTTGGAAGACCTGCCAGGTGATTATGCTCCACAGGAAAGCCCACTGCAGACACTATCCACCAAAGCCAGGGGAATGTGCTGCTGGGAAGGGCACCAGCCTCACTAACATGTGAAGTGGTAGTTTTACTCTATCGGTCAAGAATGATATTTGGAAAGTTATGAAGTAAAGATAGTAGGACCCCAAATAATAGAAGCCAAACCAAAGCGTAATAATTATTATGGTGAATGGCAAGATTAGAGTGGCAGTCACAGGGACCTAACCCTCAGAAAAGCATGGAGATAGTCAATGGACCACAGCCACTATTCAACTTGTATCAGCAAAGGAAATCAGCAGGTATATATGGTAATGATTTCTTTACCAAACGTTTTTTAGGCACATACACAGGAAAACTATACATCGGGGGAGGGGGGAGAAAGAACTCCCAATATTTTGAGAACTGTTGGAAAAGAGGTACAAAGTGATAATGAATGCTGGAAACTCAAAATGCTCTGATGACCCTTGTTGGAGTTGAGACATACAGGGACCAAATAGTAAATGAAGTCCTAGATAAAGTTCAATTTATAATGGCTCAGCTTGATCTGATGGTTATTTCTCCATTTCCAGAAAGTATGATGTGAATTAGTATGTTTGACAAATGGTGCAACTCCCATGTTGGGGCCATGACCTTCCCCATGGTGAAACTTTTAATTCCACATACTAAGTAAAAGCTTCTAAAACTACCCCAAAAGTGACCAAAGTGGTAAATCAAAAACAATATCACATCTTGGAAAGGGTGATAGTGGATATAGTATACCTTTAAGATTTCAAGGATGCAAGAATGATGATTCTTATTGTAACTGTATAATTCATCATCTCCAGACAGATCTTTGAGGATGACTATAGACTACTAAAAGTTCAACCAAGTAACGATCCAATCATAACCACTTATCCTAACTCTCAATGACTCCCTGGGGGTGGGGGGGACGAATTTATGCTTCTTTTTTCTGTAATTCCTGGCAAAGTCACCACATGAATAGGTCCTGGTGCCCAAAGAGCCAACACTTTCACAGAGGACATACCAGGCACCCAACTGAATTGTATCTATAGTTGGTTCATGGGCACTTTGGCCTCAGAGTATCCAGGGACTAGCAAGCAAAGAAAACAGATGCACAATCTTGGCAGGAGAAATTGACCTTGATTATCAGGAGTAGGTATGACTGCTTTTACACAGGAGAATCTCTTGGGCACTTCTTGGGACTCAATTGCCCAACTGTGACTATGAATGAATAAGTACTACAACCCTAGCCAGAGAAGAGTATGGCAACCAAGGGCTCAGATGCTTCAAAGGAAAATCTATGAATAGTTTAATGTTTTATAATAGTTACCCAAGACTTAAACAAATGTCTATGATATAAGTAATGTTACTATACAAATATTCTAGAATCTAGAACATAACATTGCATTGACTTCTTTTTGCATAATTTTAGATTTATTGAGTATCTTTATTCCTCATGAAGTTAATAGCAGAAGTATAAACGTGGATTTATTCATTTGTAAACTTTATGACCTTTCACATCACAGCAACTCAGTTAAAAGGGTTTTATTGTTCAGGAAAAGAGATCCTCTTAAGTAGGAGGTACCACAAAAATGAGCTTATGCTCTTGCCTATTTCTATCTCTTCTCTTTGAAGGTCACTGTAGAAGCAACTGGAAACTCAGACTATGATATTTGCACAACACGGACCAGAGGTTTATCTTCTCTCTAAGGTCAGGAGATGTCAGAGAGGACACAATGAGGAAGAGGGCCTTCATATACAAGTCATAGATTCAAATGAGGCTTGGTGGAGATGCTATTATCTCTACTTCACATTTCATTTCATGAATCTTCACCATTTGCTTACATTCAAATTCCTGCCCTTGCAGTATGAATATCCTTCACACTCCTGGGGCATCCTAAAATTTGTATTTTAGACCCAATGAATATTAGCAATCTAGGGTCATCTCCCCTCTGTAGTGGAAACATATGAATAATGCTCTCTCTAGGTTAATTTTTCCCAGCCCTTTCTACAGGTTTAATAAGTGAGAATAATATACACATTTAATACTACTTCAAAACCTCTCCTGACTAAACTTTTATATCCTTGAAAATAGATTCTTAGCTTCCTTCCTTGGCTTCTACCTAATTTTCATTATTCTGGGCTCAGTACACCCTATATATTCACTAAAGCATTATCATACAGTAATTTATCCTTAGTGTTCTGTTTTCAATTTTAATAGCTTTCTAGTTCAAACAAGATTTCAACAGAACTCATGGTTCAAGTTGAATGGAGTTTGATTGAACAACCCGAATACACAGTGCTGCAAAAATATTGATTTGTATATCTTCAAATAGTAACATATTCAAACAATGAGCACTTGTGCAAATGGCTTATCTGCAAAATTTCACCGACTTCTGCTTAAGAGTGAACCTCAAGGGGTAAAGTAACTTCAAGATATTTATCTTTAGGAGTATTTTCTGTATTTTAATCAAACCAGCAAAGATATGGCCTAAAACATCAAAGATGCATATCCTATGAATACCAGCATGATTAAAGACTCCTACCTTGTTACTGATTTCTGTACCCTGCAATGGCAGAAAGAGCCATGAAAGGGGCAGGTGGCAATATCTCTCAGACTTTTGACAAGCTTTAATCAACAGTAAGGACACCCTGATAGTGTTACTATGGCAACCCTGAAAACAGACAAGATGGAAATGGAAGAGACTCTCAACAATGATAAGAGGTCCGCTATTACTCCCACAAATCCTGTTTCATCAGTAAACCAGTACCCTCACATCTTTACCAAGTTTTCAGCTTAGTGGCTAGTACGGGTGAATTTTAGTCTGTTATATTCCTTCTAAGTATCCTTCAACCAGAATACTCTAATACTTCAAAGTTAGATTTTTTTAACTGAAGAAATAAAATTTCAACCTGGTGTTATTCAGTTAGAATAGGCTAAGACATAAGGACACTGTAGACTCTCTAAGAATTCACATTTTTCTATTACTTTGAGAGATTATATGACAAGTTTTTAATGTTCCTTCCTCACCATTCAAAACAAATATCTGAATCCTTATTAGTGTATATATGTGAGTGGTTAATAGCAGATAAAAATGGAACTCATTTACTTATTTCATAATTTGTTAGTCGGAATCATTTTAAGTATCAACAGATGCTCTTTTATGAGCTGCATTTATTCTATTAGCATTCAAATATTATCAATTCTCAGTACCTCAAAACTTTCCCACCCATCATTCCTTCCCTAAACCATCAGCTATGTGCTGGGACAGACTACATGGTTCAGCTGAGGCTCCCTGTGAATCCAAGCATCTAACCCAGCGATTTTCAACCAGTGCACGGCAAGAATTTGTAAAACATACAATACCTGACTATTTCGTCAGGGCACTGACCTTTCCCTTAGACTGTCAAATTTAAAAAATAACAACAGCCAACACAACAATAGCCATCCGATATGAATGAATCAAAATTATACCTATGTTTTGTCAGATGGACAAAATATATATTTGTTGGTGTGCTGCAGAATTTTAGTAATTAGTTTATGTGTGCCGTGAGATGAGAACAGCTGAGAAAGCACAAATCTAGCCCAAAGAGCATCAAGTGTTTGAGTGAAATTTGGCACTTGATCATATTTTTCTGTTCACAGAATCATATAGTGTTAAACTTAAGTGGACCTGAGGTTATCTAGTCTATTTACCCTCTTTATGAAAAAGCTTCATTGCGTGTACAGTGAGTGACTTTCCTTAGGTCAAAAGATCATTGCATGGTAAATGTACACTAGAAATACAGACTCTGTCCTGAGACAGATGGCAAATACTTTGTCATTTCTGAATCAGATCTGAAATCCTCCAAGAAGTCATCCTCTGTATTACCTGAATGTGATTTTTGTAAACCATGACCGCATCAACATGCTACGGAACTGCAACACAGATTTGCTTTGACTGTATACCCTGTCTGTGGTACAGAGAATGCTCACCTGCTTCTCCCAGGCCAGCCTGTAGTGCAGATTTATGGTGCTTTTAAATCCTGCCTGCTAATCCCTTGCTACTCTGCTTTTCCAAATCAAATTCAGTCAGACTTATCTAGCTCTGTCTGAATGTGTCCCTTGATTGAGTGATGTTAGTTCAAGAAAAAACACTCCAATCAATTTAATGCAAATTCCCATTCACAGCCTGGTTGACCCATCAGGATACTGACAATAATAGATTGGAGTACTTAATTCCTCAGGCATGTGACTCATCGAAGGCTTAGTAATCAATTTCCATTGCAGCGACTGCATAATTCGTCTTGGCGCTCTTAAGCTCTGGAATACCAAGTGCTTGTTCATTTTTTCAAGGCCCATACATTCGCTTCCAAATAGCAAAGCCCTTTCCATGTCTCTGCAATCATTTCCTTATCTAAATTTCCATATGCTGGCCCAGCAAGGTATCCCACCTATAAAGGTTGTAGATCAATAAAAATAATTGGCATGTTTTGCCTCCAGTCCCAGATGCCTGGAACAGGTTATGTGCTACTCTGGCAAACAACGGAAAGATGAAATGGAGGCTGGTCACTGCCTCCACCCACATTAGTCATTAACTCTATATAGGACAGCCAGTGGGGATTCTTAGAATGAGCCCCATTTCCCAAAGGTCCTAATCTGTTTTATACTCTAAGCACTGAAGTGAAGGAAAGCATATACAAATAGCCAATTAGCAGATGTCCCTTCCATTTGAAAAAAGGCATGCTGTGTTTCATCTAGACTGCATTTGTATCTGCATTTGTGTCTCTTTTCCTTTGACAAAAGCATTATGTTGAAAGCTGATTATGCCCTGGGAGTTCTTCCTGGCAACCAGGTAAGTTTTTGCCTCAATTCTTGAACCCACAGGTAAGGAAGTCTGCCGGAGTCCATTGGTTAATAGTTTTTGAATAATTACTTATCTCAAATGAAGTCCATAAGAAATTAGGTCAAATCAGTCTGTAGAAGAGAAGCAGTCATTGCACTAACCTTTTTTACAAGGGCCAAGTCCTTCCCCATAATTTTGTTCTTACCAACGTAGAAAAACAATCAGGCCTGGTTCCCCTATGTCACCCATGGGAGCTACAGTTACCCATGAAGCTGCAGTTTCCATTAGAATGCTATTTCTATCCCTTTCTAAGTAAGCAATGCATGTATTACAGGACTATTTAGTGCTCAGAGGCATTAAATATCATGCCTTTGAGGACATGTCTCTCTCACACCCTTGGCCCTATCTTGTGATATAAGTCTTCATCCTCTCATTTTATCAATCCTGTGTGATGCCTAACATAGGAATTAGAGTAAGACAAGAATGTTAGTGGATCTTTAAGGTTCCTCTCTATTCTGAATCAGTAAGGAAAGCATGAGAAGTTTTTAAAAAGTACTTATGGAAATCAAAGGAATAAAATTACTTCTCAAACTTCAGTAGACTCCATTAACCAGTAACATTCTTGTAGTCACCCAGTGTTAATTTGCATTTATATATTTCAATATGCACATATATACATTTTATATGCTCAGTGTATATAAGATATACATAATATCCTAAGAATTTAGCTAAAATTAAACTCCTTCCTCATAAAGCTTACTGCCGTAGTTCAGGCTGCTATAAGAAAATACCACAGACTGAGTGGCTTATAAACAACAGAAATGTATTTCTCACAGTTTGGATGCTGGGAAGTCCAAGATTAAGGCACCAACAGATTGGGTGTCTGGTAAAGACTCATTTCCTAGTTCATAGATGGCTGTCTACTTCCTATAGCTTCACATGCAGAAGGGGTGAGGCAATTCTGTGGGGTCACTTTCATAATTCCTTTCATGAGGACTCCATCCTCATGATCTAATCACCTTCCAAAGGCCCCCCTCTACATGCACTCATATTTTGGGATTAGGTTTTAATATATGTATTTGGGGAGGACACATTCAGTCTGTAGCATTTACAACAGTGACTATAAACTTATGGAGATTTTTGTGCTACATCCTTGGTATTTAGTGCTAAACAAAACAGTGTCCTACACATTATAGGAATTTAGCAAAAATTGAAATGAAGACTTCTTATTCAATTATAAAACCAAAGCAAATTTATAAATTCATTTAAAAACCTACTAAATAATAACATACTAATTAATAGCATTAATTTAATGTGATCATTTTGGCTTAAAAATTGTTCTACTATTAACCACATAGAAAAATTTTTACTTGCCAACTTGATACTTTGGGATTTGAACATGATGGACCATTATTTGTCATTGTAAAGAAAAAATAACTAATATATTTGTTGTAATAGTAGACATGAGGTACATTGTAAACTCAATGCTCTCGGACATCACAAGTTTGTACATATATGTGGAATTAAGCCAATATATTTGTTTGAGATGAGTGTGGCAATTACTGTATAAATGGTTTCATTCTTATGTGTTTGTACATCAAAACTGATATTTCATCCTGAAGATGATAGTTCTAATATTAGTAAGAGAAAAAAATGAACACAGTCAACTACCCTTTAAAAATAACCTAACAGCCTATGAAGTTCAGAATATCTAGACAAAGTTATATCACTAAACCAACAGAAACAATATGATCCTAAATTTTTCCAAAGGGTAGAAACAAGTCACAAAAAAAGAATGAGAATCAGAGTGTCTTCAAAGCTCAACACCAACATTAGATGCCATAAGCAATGCCTTCAAAATTCTGAGAAAAAGTTATAATTCTACCTTTTTTTTAAATATATATATTTGTATCTCAGAGACAAAGGAAGAGGGAGAGAAATGGAAACATCAGTGATGAGAGAGAATCACTGATTCACTGCCTCCTACACGTCCCTCTGCCTTTTACTGGGGATTGAGCCTGCAACCAGGGCATGTACCCTGACTGGAAATCGAACCATGACCTTCTGGTTCATAGGTCGATACTAAACCACTGAGTCACACTTGCCAGGCTACCCTCACTTTTGATGGGTGGCTTGTATAGGCACAGTAATCCGGGTTGAAAAAGATATTTTATATATAGAACCAAAATAAACTTTTCATGAACCTTTCCTCAGATGCTACCGGAAGATGCATTCTATCAAATCAAGGTTATAAACAATGATAACAATAATAAAAAATAAAATGTAAAGCCCTAATTGGTTTGGCTCAGTGGATAGAGCATCGGCCTGCGGACTGAAAGGTCCCAGGTTTGATTCTAGTCAAGGGCATGTATCTTGGTTGCGGGCACATCTCCAGTAGGAGGTGTGCAGGAGGCGGTTGATCGATGTTTCTCTCTCATCGATGTTTCTAATTCTCTATCCCTCTCCCTTCCTTTCTGTAAAAAAATATAATAAAATATAAATATAATAAAATAAAATATATTAAAAAATAAAAAATAAGATGTAGGATTCAAGATATAGGAGCTCAAACAATGTAGAGAAGAAGAAAGTCCCAGATGAGTAAGAAGTTCATGCCCAGAGAATAATGAATCCCTATTGGTGCTAGAATACAGAGGCTGCAAGAGGAAGTTACCTAGCAAATAAAGGAATTGTTGGATTTGTATGTTGACATTTAGAAAATAGATACATAGAAACCTAAACATCGAACAAGAAGAGAATCTTATAGTATACACCCTGCAGAAAGCAATATTCTATAGTCATATTGTAGATGCTAGCTTGATTTGACCTAAAATTATGATAATCACGTTGAGAAAATCATTGGAGTGGGCAGACTAAGGCCAAGGTTAAGCAGTTTTACACCTTGGCTATGTATAGACTTAAAAGTCAGGGCCCTAATAGGAACAAGCTGGCATACCTGATGAGGTAATCTATGAAGAATCCCTTTAGTAGATATCCCTTCAATTATGGACAGGATACAGGGAAACAAAAAAATAATCCATAATCTCTGGGTCTAGCAACACAGAGAGACATTCCAGCCCTAGGCCTAAGGGAAAGAATCGCTTTAAGAACCCAGAAAAGTTAGATAAAAGAAAATTAAGAGGATACATTAGATCTTAACCCATGAAAAAGGGTTCCAAAGGAAGCTGCATAGTATGATGATGTGCGGCCTTCCTAAGGAAGCAGCACATATGATGATGTGCTGGACAAGTGCAAGCCTGGTAAGCATGAATAGATCCCTTGTTTTCATAGAAACTACAACAATCCCATGAAGCTAGCAAAGGGAAGAGCCCTGTGATCTTAGTGATGTATCTATTTCTTCATACATACTTCATAAACACAAGACCCCCTGAGCGCCAAGAAGGAAAATAGTAGAGATGAGTATTGCTATAGACTGAATTGTGTCCCCCTAAAACACATGTTGAAACCCTAAACTCCTATGTGATGGCATTTGGAGATGAGACCTTAGATGACGTGATGAGAATGAAGCCCTAATAATGGGGTTAGTACCGTTGGGGGGGGGAAAAAAAAAGGAAGAGGTACCAGAGCTCTCTGACATGTGAGGAACAAGGAGCAGGCCATCTGCAAGCCAAGCAGAGAGCTCTCACCAGAACCCAGCCATGCTGAGACCCAGATCTCGGACTTTCAGCCTCTGAAACTGTGAGAAAATGATCGCTGCTGTTTAAGCCACCCAGTCTGTGGGATTGTATACTACAGCCCAAGTTGACTAATTCAATTCAATGATCTGACTGCTGCCTCTTTATACCCAGCTATGGTGAAAGGACACAGGACTACTTCCTGCTAAAAGCTAAAAAAAAAAAAAAGAGCTTGAAGGTACTTTAAAAAATGGAGGTTTATCTTTCTCACATAATAAGAATTCTAGAGGCAAGCTCAATGTTGATGTCATGGGCCCAGGTTCTTTTTTTCCACAAGGTTTTCAATTTCTGATAGCAAGATGACCTCCATGCATCTCATTTGATTTCCAGGCAGGAAGAATGAGGCAGGAGCCAAAGGCCTCTCCCTCCTAGGGCTCTGCTGAGGATGGTTCCATTTCTGAATTAAAGTGACAGTGTTCCCCTATAGCTCATTAGCCAAGACTGAGTTGTGTTGCCTGCTCGTCTCCTCCCCTGCACTTCCATCAATCTGAGGGAATAGATATCCATGAGTGGTTTAGACAAATCATGATTTATCAGCTGGGAAAAGAGCCTAAGCTCCTTGAGTTCACAGATGGAGCCCTATCTGCTCCCTAAAAATGAGGAGTTCTTTAAAAAGCAAAAAAGTCATGGGTAGGGAAGCAATATATCTTACAAGCCTACCTTCTCTGCCTGCTGTACTTAGAATAACCTAAGGCAGATGAGCAAATACCTCATGTTCTGTCAAAGTAGCTTAAATTTCTATGTAGGATTCCCCACACACACTTGGTTGCCTTTTATGATTAATCCCGCCCCCCCGCCCTCCCCCCCCCCCCCCCCCCGCAAATGAATCTCCACTGGTAATTTGTCTTAAGTTATCTATTAAAGCAGAGTAACATTTGAGCACAGTAGTGTAGCTGACAGCTAGCCGGGAGTGATGCGGGCTCCAAGGGTGAGCTGGGAGGGTTGGAGGAGAAAAGTATAGGAAAGGGAATTAGTACAGTCATTGCTGATGAATGCTGGAAAACCTACCCTTCTTTCTAGAAGGAAGTAGGCAGCTATTTAACCCTGTCAGTACTGATGTATAACCTCTACTGGGAGGAAGAGTAACAGTTGCACCGTGCAAAGTACTTAGAACTAGTATGGCTTCAGCAAAGTCAGACAAGATTTTCAAAAAAGGCAAAATATGGCTATTGATATAACTGCCCAGTATATCTACAGCTAAACCAAGAACACTATGCTGACAGTGAATCTCTTTCAAACTCTAATAACCACCTGCTCTAACTTTATATGTGAAGTCAACAAGTTTCAGGATTTGAATTGTGAGCTTTCAGAAACCTCGTATGTAATATTTTTCATTACATTAAGTTGTATGCAGAGAGATATAGAGGCTTTTATAATGCTGGGTAATGCTGTCTTGCTTTTTGATGGAGTTTCTACAACAGCACTAGTTTATTACACCCTCGAGCTACATCCCTATCTGATATGGTACAGTAATGAGATTTTTAATACTTATTAACCTCATGAATTTTGCAAACCGTAAAAATTGAAAGAAGAAGCATCTATTGCATCACAGAGACTTTATTCAATGACTCTGTGTCTAATATGTTAAGGATATTACTGTTGCCTCCTTTTTAAAGCTTAAAGAATAATTTTGAGCTATTCCACTTGATGTCTTTTCGACAAATCCTTCTATCATAAAGTATCATTCTTTGCATCCAACTTGGATACAGGTCTTCGAACAAAGCCAGTTGGCTGCACAAGTGACTGCCCTCCCCTGCTGCTTGTCCCCTCTCACATTAAGTACCTAAAACTCCCTGAGCACTAGTGCTGGTTCATTTTAAAGGAGACAGGCTACTTTTGTGTTCACATTCCCTTGCAGAATCAGCCTGACTGCACAAGGTTAAAGATTAATGGATGAAATATTCATTTCCTATAGCAGATATTAATAAACACAAACTCTCATAGGATACATGGGGCTTTTCAGAGAGCTGTTGACAACACTTTGCGGTAAGTAGTTTACACTGAAGCCAAGCTGGTGAGGACGAATGAAACCTAAAAGTCTTCTGAGGGAGATACATAAACTTATGCTGAAATTTTTTTAAAAAATGAGTTTGGTTTAATTTTGAATAGTAGTTTGGAAGCATTATCATTTGGGGTAAGGGAGAAAGAGGTTTTAGTTTAGAACCAGGCCTGTAATGAAATATATTCAGACCCTCTTTCTGTTCAAACATGAAAACAGGCAGTCAGAACAAAAAAAAAAAATGTAAAAGCCCTGAGCGAGATAATGGGATTTCTCTTAATTTGATTTGCTGTGGAGAATGCTGGCCTATTTAATACATCCATGTGGAGTTGCTGTTTATATTTTGGTTTCTAATTAGCATAGCCATTCTGAAGCCTCTAGCTGACGACCCCTTCCACATAAATCTAATTTGGCCTTGAGGAGGGTTATTAGAGCAGCAAAAGGAGCACAAACAAAGGGAAATGCCTGCCAAACAGCAGGCAGGCTCAATGCATCAGGGGCAGGTGCCCAGGCCAGCGGCCAGGCTGGTGTGCTGGGCTGAGGCTAGCAGGAGGGACCAAGGGAAAGAGCCAGACAATAAATCAATCATCAGCCTACCTCCTACCCTCCCCAAGCCGGCCCCACCCCAGCCTGTGTTGCCTGGTTGAAGCAATTTCATAATAAAAAAGGGATGATATTGAGGAGATGTGAAAGCTATAAAGAAAAGATTTAAAATTGATTTTGAAAGTTTCTAAACTAGGCCATAGAATGGATGGCCTGTATTGAAGTAAACACTCAGTCTCCCTCCTAAAACTCCTTGTAAAGAGTGACATTTCAATTTTTGCTGGCTTTGGGAAGCTTCTTTTTTTATTTTTTTTTATAGTTCTGCAACTCAGTCTCTGAGAAGCACCTTCCAGCAGTGATAATAAAGTATACTGAGTGGGGATATGGACAACATTGATAAAGAGGCACTAATCCTTACTCTGTGTGAAAAATAGTCTGAAGGCAGATTCGATCCCAAAGGGAAAGAAAGAAGAATGCTAAACATGACTAGCAGTGACCTATTTTTCACCAAGCAATTGGAGCTCAAGTACATTTTGACTAAAATGTTGTTCGTGGGAAGAGCAAGGGACTTAAAACTCTTTGTAAAGGGCATTGAAGTACTAACTTATAATTTTGTGATAACTCTAAAGAACAGAGATAAGGTTCTTTTGAGGAGATTGAGGGGGTCCACTAACATTGATCTGGCAGTCGTTTCTGGGATCTACATTTGCAGTTGGCGATTTGTCGTAACTGGTCCCTGCATCCTTTATAAAGTTAGTAGAAACAGCTTGCGAAGGCTCAGCAAGTCTTGTTTATACAGGTCTATGAGAGCTCTGATCAGCGTACCTTATTGCAAAAGTTTCCCCTACTGTGAGGAGCAGAATGCTAATAATGATCTGAATCTGTTCTTTAGCCAGCACAGTGAGAACTAGAGCTCCCCATAGAACACATTGAAAAGTCTCTGGGATTTAACTTTTAAAAATGCACGTCTGTCACATCCTGCATGTTTAAATACATATCTATCAACAATTTATTGTGTACTGACAGTGGTAAGAGTTGCAAACACTTGAGCTTCATATGTCGGTATTTAAGAAAAAGAGAAATCAGACATGATAGATAATGATAGATGATGATAGATAGGTAGGTAGATAGATAGGTAGATAGATGATAGATAGATAGATAGATAGATAGATAGATAGATAGATAGATAGATAGACAGATAGATATAACAGGTATATAGATATTTTTAAAAAATGTTTTGTAATGTTTTTAGTCTGGGGAGGGTGGCAGAGAGGGAGTTTCTGGGGCGAAAAAAGATAAATGGAAGTATCTTTTCTAGATATTTCTAATGAGGATAGACCTAGATTTCAAATGGAATAAGAGAGGAACATATCCAAGACTCTGTCCAATGTGACAGTGGTAATATAAACTAAGAACTCTGCTGAGAGTTCAAAACATCTTATTTTTTACTCTTTCTTCCCTACTCAAATCCAGAGTTTGCTTAATCTCACTGTTCGACTACCCATGAGATCAGGCAAGTTGCCTCACTGCCCTTGGCATCTGTTTCTTCATCTGTCAAAAATTGATTAGAGCGAATCTCTAAGGGGTTGGGATGGGTGCATCTTCTGGGGATTTTTCTTTTCTAGAGGATCTCTGTTACAAGTTGGAATGTCTCAGGGGTAAGTCCTAGGTTCCCATCTGTTTGCTTCTTACACATCTCCTTAGAAGAGTTTTCTACAAGTTCAAATACCATCTACAGACTACTTGTTATCAGCTTTGAGATGCTTATAAATATGTGAGTAGAAATGTCAACTGGGTTAGAAAAGTAGGTCTGGCTGTCAGAAGAGTTCTGGGATAAAGACAATATGTCTAAAGTTGAATTTCTGGCCTGTCTGCCAGCCCCTAGTGTCAGAACATAAACCTATTCCATCTCTAGATTCCTCGGCTCAGCAGGAGGCAGCAACTTCACCCTTGCTCCCTTAGAGGAAGTCTTGACAGTTTCCTCAAGCATCTCTGACCTTGTCCACAGACCTTCTATCTCTACACCCTACCTCGCTGATCTCAGACTCATCTCATCTCCCATCCGGCCACGTAATAAGCTGCTCCAAACTTGTCATTTCCCAGCCATTCTCCACACACTCAGAGGGTCTTTGTAGTATGTACATGTATCATCACTTCCCCATTTAAAACTTTCAGTGGCTACCTGTTTTTTGTAGGGATTTGGGGCATTATCCTAATTTGCTCTCTATAGCCCATCTGATTTGGTCCTGCCCACATCTTTTTCCTTTGCCATTTTCCCATGGCTCAGTGCACTCTCTTCACAGTTGTTTTCTTGCTACTCCTTCAACAAGTTCCTTTCCACACTATACAATTGCCTATACAGGATTTTCCCATTCTCCCCCACCTTACTCCATTTCAAAATGCAACAAAGTAAAAGCTTGTCAGACAGTGCTAAGTTCTATAGAGAAAAATAAGACAGGATGAAAGGGGAAGGAAGTGACTGAGGAAAAGAAGGGTGTTGTCATTTCATATTAAAAGATAAGGGAAGACCCTGCTAAAAAGGTCACCACTGACAGAGACCTGAAATGCATGAGTGAGCTGATCAGCCATCTTGTAAGAGCTTTCCAGGCAGAGGAAACAGCAAAAGTAAAGACCCTCAGTGGACATCAAAATACAGAGAGGAGGCCAGTATGGCTGGAGCACAGTGGGGGAGGCAGAGGGCAGATGAAGACAAGGTCAGAAAGATGGCTTATTGACCACTGACTATTGTAAGGGCTCTGGATTTTACTCCAGTTTGGGAAGTCATTGGAGTGTTTGGAGAGAAGACAGACATAATCTGAGCCATATTTTTAAAGAATGACTCTAGCTGTTTTGATAAGAATAGACTGTGAGGGGACGAGGGTGAAGCAAGAGAGCATTAAGGAGCACACTGAAATAGTCCAGGTGCTGAGGTGGCATGAGGGAATGGCCATCACCGCATTATCAATGCAGGCAATCAAATTGTTACATTAAAGGTATGGTTTGAAGGGAGAGCTCACTGGATTTACTGATGGATAGAATGAGGGCTGTGAGCTTCCTACTCATTCTCCAGAAACAAAGCTGTGCCAATTGCTCAGATGCCTTTCAGTCTTTCTCTACCAACCAATCAGGCTTTCTCACTTACACATCTGCCCCCCACTTATGCTCATCCTCATAAACCTTGTCATCACTGTGATGAAGCAGCAATTATTCTAATGGTCAGCTTATTCCCCATGTTAAACTTATTACTTACAGGAAAGGCCATGTCTGTCCCATTCCCCACTCTATTCTAAACAGAGGCACCTGAGGCACTCATCAGATATTTTGGGTTAAACTGTAGTTGGCTTCACTATATTATAGTCCACCTGGCCATCATACATAAGTACACCTTTTATAATCTTATTTATACTGCTATTAAAATAAAACGGGAGACTTTTAACTCTGAAAAGAGTCATGATAATTATGGAAGAGCTGTTTCCTGGATGGCAGTTCTCAGAATGTAAATAATAGTGGAATGCATGATTGTTAGACAGTCTGGAGTAATCAGACCTGTCAAACATTGAGCCAATATGTATACCCACCAAGTCCATTTTATTATAATCCAGATTAGAGTGTATTATATAAGCAATCAGAAATTTATATTTATATTATTAAAATGCTAAAAGTTTTCAAGATGAAAGTTTCAGAGGCTTGGTTTTTTTTAAGCATCAGACCTGCTTCAGCCAAATATACCCAACACTAACTATAAATTATCTACTGCCTATACTGCTGAAACCTGGCTACTGGCTATGGCATAAATATGGCACTATCATACAAGGCCACAAAATCAATTATTTGATGTTATATTAGTTTCCCAGGGATGCTGTAACAAATACCACAAATGTTAAGGCAACAGCAGTGAACTCACTCGCCATTCTGGAGGCTAGAAGTCTGACATCAAGGTGTTGGCAGCGCCATGCTTCTTCCAAAGCCTCTAGGGAAGGATGCTTCCTTGCCTAGTCCAGCTTTTGGTAGCCTTGGGTGTCCCTTGGTTTATGGCAGCATAATTTGAATATCTGTCTGTGTCCAAATTTTTTTTCTTATAAAAACACCAGTCATATTGCATGAAGGGGCCACCCTACCCTAGTATGAGCTCATCTCAACTAATTATATCTGCAATGACTTTATTCCCAAATCAGTTCACAGTCATAGGTACAGGAGGTTAGGAATTCAACATATCTTTGGGGAGAATACAATTCAACCCATAACAGATGTGGTTAAAAGTAGAGCTAGGAGGGGTAGTTTTATTCAGTGGAAAAAGAAGTAGGCTAAGAATCAGAAAACCTTGATCTGAGGTTTAGCTCATTAAAGGTGGAAGTAAGTTACTTTAACAAGTTAATCTCTTTTCTTCTCCACTCTTAAAATTAGGGTATCAGAAGAGATGATCTCTAGCTACTCAGATAATTTGGATCAGATGAAAATGAGACTAAAATTAAACAGTGAACCTGCTCAAATCATAGAATCAACCACATGCAGAACCCTGCTGGTCCTGCAGGTTTCCTCAAAGGTTTAACAAACCATTTTTATTCTTTAAATGCCACTGAAAGGGTGAGACTTTACATCTGACATCCACTAGCTAATTGAATCACATCAATGTCAGAGGCTCAGACCTGTAACTGGTTACTAGTTAGATTGCCTACACTCAATAAACCCTGTAACCCTGACACAGGGAGCATTTCAACACACTCTTTCAGACCTGAGGTCAGAATCTAACTACTCCATCCCCTTAAAAATTGCCTTTGATGATAGACTCTGTATAGCACACAACTCTAGTATTCTCTCATATGGCTGGCTAGTTTATCATTAAGTTTTGTCAATTGACCCTAGTTTAACTCAAAACTGTAAACATTGATGTCTTTTAGTTATCCCTCTAATGTTCCACTAGGAAACCAATTAAATTGCCCTACCAGAGTTTAAAGAGCAAATGGTTAACTGGACCCCCCTACCTACCCCCCCCCCCCGCAAAAAAAAAGCCATAACCAGACAAAATGTAGCCTTAGAGAGTGGTCCTAGATGATATCATTATTGGTCTAGATCAGACTTACATCCATTCTCTTTGGATAATGAGAAGGGCTGAATGAAAGTTAAAAGCAAATAAATGGATGTGATATCTGAAGATGGTCTATAAAGGCAGTGTGGCATAATAGCTAATGCTTATAGTACCTCCTAATGTGCAGTCACTGTTCTATTTGGTATTACCGACATGGGCAATTTTCCTTTTACCTGGCTATTAATTAAATGCAAGGTAATCTTGGAAACTTGCTATCATTTAAAAATCATCATCTTTACTATCTATGAATATTCTGATCTTTAATATCTTGAGAGTATATTACAGTCTAAAAATATTTGAATATAAAACCCTCCATTAATTTTCACAAAATACTTGTGAGTCAAAGAACTTCAGGATTAAAAAAAGTCAGGAGATTTGCACAAGGTTGCATAGCCTGGACAAAAACTTGAGTCTTCTAGCTCCGTATCCATGTTCTAAATGCAGTATGTATAGACACACACACATGCACATTTCCATTTAATTCTCATAACTCTATATAGCTGGTTAAGAACTATATGAAACTGTATAGAATGGATATAATATGATTTATTTAATCATTTTCCTGTTGGTGGAAATTTAGGCTGATTTCATTTTTGTCATACTTATAATACTTTAAATAATGAGTTACCCATGTATCTTTACATGTACTTCTCTAGAATTAATCTCTAGAATTATAACTGCTGGTCAAATAGATTGTACATTTTTAATTTGAAAGATTGGCAAAGTTTACAAGTATATTTTATTAGGATTTCTCTCTCTCATTAAAAGTGAAATTGGCCTATACTTTTATGTGTTCAAATTGTCTTACTTAGGTAAAAAAGTCATGCTAGACTAAATGAATTGAGAAGCTTTGCACCTTACTCAATGCTATTTAAATAACAGGAACAACAACAAAAGTCTGTTCCCGGAAGGTTCTTTAAAACTGGTTACTGAAAGCATCTAGGCCTCATGCTTTAACTGTAGTAGCTATCAGTGATATTAGGCTATTACAGATTCTAACCTGCAGTCTGACTCAGGAGACACAATCGCTTGAATCCAATAATGTGTTGACTTAGCTGTACAGAAAGATGCAGCTCAAAGAACGGAGCATGTTTACCTCTCCAGAGGACCAACAGCCACCCAGGTTTATAATTTCTTTTGCCCCTTCATACATAACAGGTGTGTACAGCTGCCCTGAAAGAGAGTCAGGGTGTGTGGGGGTCACCTTGACATAGAGAAGCCACAGCTTCTATTTCCCACGGCTTTACCAACATTCTAGTCATGTAGGACCAAGGCCTGACCGCAAGCTCACATCTACAGCAGTGCAGAGGTGTCACTTAGGTCCGGTTCATGGCACACACAGTTCACACTGACCTTAACACAGTAGTTTCCAAAGAGGACCCCGAAGTCAGGCAGGCTTGGGTCAGATGTGATGGTAGCCCATTACTCACACTGGTGGGCCTTCAGGGAGTTTTCATCTTTTTTTGAGTCAATTTCATCCTAGAGAATTATGCATTTTATCTATATTTTCAAGTTCATTAGCAAAAAGTTGATTTTGCCACAGGAATGTCTCTTTACTGGTATTTTCAGAGAAGTGGCTTTCAAGGTTTTATTGATCGTATATTGGTTTCCCTAATCACTTCAACCCTAGAAATTACTCCTTTGTCTCCATTGATTTTTACATCCACTTTTTTTGAATTATTTTTTCCCCTAGATTCTTGAGTTAATTGTTTAGTTAATCTCTCTTCTGTCCTGTAATTAATAATGTTTTAGAAAATTTTCTTCTTAGTTCTATTTTAACTGCATCCTTAAAAGAATGTTCTCATTTTGTTAATTTCTGAATGGATTTTTAACAAAATTTACACAAATTCACCTAAGTTATTTAATTTTCAGGAATGATTTTTTTTCACTACTTGTTAACTATTTCTTTATTTTTTAATTAAATTTATTGGGGTGGCATGGGTTATTAAGATTATGTAGGTTTCAAGTGTACAAGTCTATGATACATGATCTGTATATTGCATTGTGTGTCCACCACCCAAAGTCAAATCTTCTTCTGTCACCATATATTTGAACCCCTTTACCTTTTACTAATCCCCAACCCCTTTTCCCTCTGGTAATCACCATACTGTTAATTTATTGCAATGGAATTAAAATGTTACATTGTACTTTCTACTTTGTTTTTCAAATTGTTGACTTTCCTTAGTCAAATCCTATAATAAAAGGCTAATATGCAAAGTGTCCCCTAAGAATTTGACCAGGAGAATGGGAGTTCCATCACTTGCTATGATGTGCACTGACCACCAGGGGTCAACACAAAACAGGCAGGCGACCAGTGGTGGCGGGGTGCTGAGGGTGTGAGGGAAGGAAGAGGCTGGGAAGCAGGGAACTTGATCACCCCTGATTGCTGCCAGGCCTAGGGACCCTACCCATGCACAAATTTCATTCACTGGGCCTCTAGTTGTGTAATAAGTCAAGGTTGTTATTTGATCAAATCATTTATTTTTTCTCTACTTTGATCTTCTAGTTTCCAATAGAAATGTGTTAAAATTACAATGTGATTGGTTATATCAGTTTTTCTTTCTTTTTCTTTTTTATTTAATTTACTAGAGGCCCAATGCACGAAATTCATGCAATTTAGGCTCCCTTGTGGCTGCCGGCTGCCAGCCAGTACTCCCTCCTTTCCTCCTTCCCCCAGCCACCCGCCACCACTGGCCAGAACCTCCCTCCCAGCCAACCCCACCCACTGGTTGAACCCCTGAACTCCTGGTCGAGGGCACAATTTGCATACTAAGCTTTTATTATGTAGGATGGGGATAACACTGATTAATAAAACCATACAGGTTTCAAGTCTACAACTCAATAAATCATCATCTGCACACTGCATCACACTCTGACCACTCAAATTAAGTCTTTTTCCATCCCCATTTATCCCCCCTTTGCCAACTTCCACCTCCCTCACCCAACTTCCCCTCTGACTATCACCATACCATTGTCTGTGTCTATGTGTCATGTGTCCTATATATTTTTTTTGCTTAATCCCTTCACCTTTTTTACCCATCCCCCTAATCCCTTTCCCCTCTGACAGATTTCAGCCCATTCTATGTATCTATGCTTCTGTTTATATTTTGTTAACTTATTTTATTGATTAGATCCCACATGTAAGTGAAATCATCTGGCATTTGTCTTTTACTGAGAGACTTATTTCACCTAGTATAATAATTTCCAGGTCCATCCATGCTACTGCAAAAGGTAAGATTTTCTTCTTTTTTATGGCCTAGTACAGTGATGGCGAACCTTTTGAGCTCAGCATGTCAGCATTTTGAAAAACCCTAACTTAACTCTGGTGCCGTGTCACATATAGAAATTTTTTGATCTTTGCAACCATAGTAAAACAAAGACATATTTTTGATATTTATTTTATATATTTAAATGCCATTTAACAAAGAAAAATCAACCAAAAAAATGAGTTTGTGTGTCTCCTCTGACACACGTGTCATAGGTTCGCCATCACTGGCCTAGTAGTATTCCATTGTGTAAATGTACCACAGCTTTTTTATCCATTCATCTACCAATGATGGCCAATAGACTATGAAAAGATGCTCAAAGTCACTAATCATCAGAGGTACGCAAATTAAGACCGCAATGAGATATCACCTCATGTCTGCCAGAATGGCTATCATCAATAAGTCCCAAACAACAAGCGATGGCAAGAATGTGGAGAAAAGGAAACCCTCATGCACTATTGGTGGGAATTCAGACTAGTGCAGCCATGTAGAAAACAGTATGGAGTTTCCTCAAAAAATTAAAAATGGAGCTACCTTTTGACCCAGCAATCCCACTTCTGGGACTATAACTGAAGAAACCCGAAATGCTAATTTGAAAGAATATATGCACCCCTAGGTTTTGTTCAATTTTTTTTGGTTTCTGAAAGTTTGTATATTTTGGCACATTCTCTACATAAATATTTGACTTAGGTTGGTAGGACATGCCTCTTATCAATATTCAATTTACCTCTCAGCTTCCTTTAATATTTATATCCTTGTGATAGTATTAATATTAAACAAATTATTTGCTTAGTTTCTATTTATTTGTCTGATACTTTTTCATATCCTTTTACTTTAAATTTTCTGTGTCATTTATGTGAAGAATATAATTACATCATTTTTTCTTCTTTACATTTGGATCTACTATTTTAGGTATTCTTTTGTAAAGATTATATTAACCTTTACAACCATATCATCCACAAATATTTAAATACTAGGTTTACTGTGTGTTTTTCTTCACTACTGTTCCTAGAAACTGAGAAATAAAAATATATTTACACATCCTTCAGAATTGAAGCAGGAGGTAAACTAAATCATATTTCCAAAATGCTCTATATTATCTTTATACTTAAATAATTTGAGTATAGAATTCTAGACTCAATCATTTTCTCTTAGCAATGTCCTTAGAATTCTCTTTTTTTGTATCTTTTGATTGCCACTAAGTAAATAATCAATATGTGTTCTAACCTACATCCTCTAGAAAGCAGAGCTGGAGTCAGAGATTAATCTTTAACTGATGACACCTTATGGATGGTTTAAGGCCAGGGCAATAAAAATGAGGGGAAAAGAGAAATAAGGTAAGCCAGGACACAATGTGACAGGTTACTGTGCTGGCTCCCACCTCACAGTGTGCCATGGAGAATTATCACCTGTCTCAACAGACGTGATCCAAATTTTCCTGGGAAGTTTGCATGGAGAAAATGTACTTTGAACACGCAATCTTCATACAAAGTTCAATTGCCCAGTCCTCTCCTGTTTCCTCATGGTGTAGGTCCACCCCCTGGGGAGCCCTTTCACTCTTCCAGGTTGCACCACCTGACACTCTGCAGCCACCGGTGACATTGCCTCCAGATCCAAAAATGTAGGAATGACAAAGACAACAAAAAGGCTCCATAGCAGCCAAATCCTACTTAATTTACATCTAAAATAAACCCATCGCTTCTTTTCTGGAAGGTTTCCAGATTCACAGTATATTTCCCAAAAGCACCTACATCATAGTCCTCCTTGGGAGTCTAATATCAGATTTCATTGAACAGATTTCAGAGTTACTATATTAGGTCCCATGGTTAGTATTTTCTATACAATTTTTCACTTACATTCTTCTTGAAGTAACCACAATCCTCAGAAGTATTTATTAGCTTCCAAGTGATTCTCCATTCTGTATCTGTGGTCTAAGTTTCTAAGTAACCGCCTACTGAATGTGACCCTACTGAATTTTACACATAGAAAACTGAAAAGCTTGTCAAAAAAACTTACACTTTTGATTCTAGAGTACCCAGGACTTTTCCTGAGTTCCCCGGAAGCAGACCCTAAGATAAGAGCGTATGTACAAGTGACTTATTAAGAAAATGCCAGCCTGACCAGTGTGGTGCAATGGTTGAGCATCGACCCATGAACCAGGAGATCAAGGTTTGATTCCTGGTCATGGCATATGCCCCGGTTGTGGGCTCCATCCCCAGTAGGGGGCATGTAGGAGTGAGCGGATTATTGATATTCTATCTCCCTCTTCCTCTCCCTTCATCTCTCTGAAATCAATATTTTAAAAAAAAAAGCTCCCCAGAACATATATGCATAACCCATGAACAGACAGTAAAGTGCGATGAAGGCCTGAGGAGGGGATGGGAGTGGGGTGGAGGGGATCAATGGGGGGAAAAGGAGGACATCTGTAATACTTTCAAAGATTAAATAAATAAATAATCAAATAAACAGACTCTTGGGCGGGGGGGAAGAAAATGCTCCCCAGAGAAACCAGTAAGGAAATAGAGAAGCAGGTCAGGGACAGGGAAGAAGAGAAGATGTCGGGGAACCATGATGGCTGCAGGACTATGAAAGCCCAGGTCTTTTGCTTCAAGTTAGGGAAAGTACTGAGGAATAACTAACTAAGCAAAGCCAGCTCTGAATGGAGCTGCAGGCACAGGCCAGTAGAGGGTCTTATAGAAACAGCAAAAGAAATCCAAAGGGACCTTCGTGGATCACTGACAGCTTCCACTATCTACAGCTTCCTTGCTTTCTGACAAAAGATTTTCCACTTAAAGAATACACAGCTCCTTGGAAAAGTAGCTGAATCCACTTTGCGGCAGGTTTCTAGTCTTATTCTAGGGCATGAGAATGGACCTCAAATACTGAGAAACTCTAATAGTCTGGGCAATGGGGATGTTCATTATTACTGGGTTGATCAAAGTCTCTAGTCGGTGTTTTTCAATTGACAGAGATAGGAAATAGATATTTTTAAAAAGGCAATCATCTTATTTCCAATTCAAGTAATTGGTGAGACACACCATGACCTTCAAATTGCCAGAGTCCATTTCATGTTAGATTCCCACATCAAAGTCCACCTCATTCTCCTGGCAAAACTGCTTTCCACGGCCTCTCTTTAGGTCCCCCCCAAAACAAAAAAGGCCAATTAACCACCTCCTTCCCATAAGCCGATGAAACTTGATCGTGTCCCAAAGGTCTGGGTTCTCAAATAGGCAAAGGACTTCCATTCCTCAAGGCTGATTCATCTTCCCAAGGGTGACCGAGATGACTCATGTTCCTAAGGTGAAATATTCTCAAGTAGATAGCACCTCAAAGACAATGAACTCTGCTTGGCCAAGAGAAAATATTCAGTATGTAGGATTAGATTTAAATGCACAACAGTGACAAAATCTGGGCCAAAGGGCAGAAGACTAATTCAACCATTCATAGATGGTTCCACTTGGAGTTGCGATGCTCAAGCTAAGAGAGCCATCGTTATCACTGTGTATTTGTGCCACCATTTAACTTCATCCAGTAAAGGCTGGCTTGGGGCTCAAAGGATCTCAGTTGGTCAGTATTACAAGTAATAGTCCAGATTTTCTTCCTGCTTCAGTGTTGATTGAATCCTAGGGTCTAGCATACGTGGGGCCACAGAGATATAAGTTAGCTTTGAAAGTTGAAAGAGGAAAGTTTTAAATGAGAAATATTTGAAAGTGAATGAGATTGACTTCAGAAATGTGTCAGTTCCACTCCAAAGAAATGAGGCCTCTCTGTTTCCCTTAACTAATCAAAGGGGAACTAGAAAAGTGGAAGGAGAGCTGTTCTGTACTCCCACGATTTCCCTGGGATTGGCACCCTGACTCTGAAGAGGCTTGTAACTTGTGAAACATCACAATCCCAAAGGCAACTAGGCTCTCAGCTCCCTACACTGTACTCCGAAGGTAATATCACTTTATAGGGTGCTTCCCAGGGACTCTAACCTGCAAAAAATATCAGCATGTAGCAGGCCTATTAGAAAGCTCTAGGGATCAATGCCTATGGAATGAAGGAACAGGATTGGCAGAGGCAATGCCATCACCACAAAACCAGTTGAAACTATGAGGCTTTCTAAACCTGGGCTGATATTTCAAAGCTTTCCTGAATTGGAACAAGAAGTCCAAGTCTTTATTCCCCCACATCAAGGATAGACTGAATGCAGGCCACTCTGGAAAGAGAGGATGAATTTCAGGAATGTGGTTCAATGTGGGGCCAATTGCTGAGGACTCACCATCTTTCCACAACACTTCCAGCAGCTATGGTAGTAAATCTGTTATTCCTGTCGGGGGCTGTGGATGGTACATACATCTTACTACCTAGTCCCATAAACACAGTCCCATTCCCACAGCCTTGGCCTGTAGGAATAAGTTACATCATATAAATAAGTTGGATTAATCAATCCCACTGAAATATTAGCTGTACATGGCTGATTTGAGTGGCATCCCCAGTCCTACATCATGCCTAACCCTTTCTGCCTGCATCCCAACTTAACAAATCTTTCTCTTAAATAAGTGAATGTAAATGGTATTGATGACCAGACAGAAAAGTTGTAGATCTTATCAAGCTGACATCTGTTATACCCATCTTCCCTCTACCTCTCATTGTTTTCTTTTCCTTTCCCTGATTCCATTCTGAACCTTCTCCCTGTGTAAAGAAATTCCATAATTCTGAAAAACTGACAGGGAGTAAATATAAAGCTCAAGAAAGCTTAAGTTCTCATTCAATTAGACTATTTCATGGAGGAGATTCCTGTTATCTGGAGCAAAGCCTCAACAATGAGAAGTTAGCAGAATCAGGGTAGACAGGCAGAACACGAAACACTAGTGGATTGTATTAGTCATATAAACATTGACGAGACTTGTAGAATAAATGGGAGTGATCCTCAGCATCGTCCTCCAGCCCTGCTGCCCCTAGCAGATTCACTGCTGTACAGCTTGCCCTCGTGCTCTCCTGGGTTCATGTCCACATCCTAAGAGGACAGTTTGCAGAATCTGGCTGGGTGGTCAGATATAACCCACTGCATCAGATGGAAAAACAGACTAGATGCTGATCTTTTCAAACCTTAATCAGGTGTTCTTAAGGAATCTCAAGAAAAACAGAAACATCCACGGCAGAAGAGCAGAGGGCCAAAGAAGTTAAGACTTTCAGTGCTTTTTATAAAAGCTATAAAAGTGGAACTTTTTAGAGTTTTAAGCAGTGACTTGGTGGCCAGGCATTCACAGATTCCTCTTATTTTTACTATCCAGCACTTTGAAGCAGAATTACCAGGCTTGAGACACGTTTCTCACTCTGAGAGAATGGAATTGGTTCAAACTCTCATGAGATGGAGGTGTAATCCGAGTGCCGCAACAGTGATATGAGGCGAGAAGGAACGCATGGAAAGGGGAAGGGAGGTAGCTACCAAGCTGACAACAATTTCATAATAAAATAATAAAGTAGAGCTCATTGTTGAGTCCCATGGTAAATATTTTAGACAAACCATGTGGAACAAATCACTTTGCCTCAAGATGAGTCTATGAATAGAAACGAGGTAGACAAAAGAGGCAGATGATAAATCCCACTCCTTTTTCCCCTCCAATGAAGTTTGTCCCATGGGGTAATAACAACACTATGCCTACATGTTGTTCTCCAGCCACTCTGGGAAGCCGCTGTAGAAGCCAGTTGCGTACCCTATGAGCACTGTGCTGTGATAGAGTCCAGAAAAGGTGTGAGGAGTCAAAACCTTATGGATCTGGTTAGGTTGGATCTAGATGCTTTAACCACAGTTACTCTCGCTAAGGAGGTGCAGTGGAGAGTGTGCCAAATCCCGGCCCTAACTCTGGAAGAGGCGGAGATAGCTGATGGTGTTAGGAGATGAAAGAAAATCAATGTCTTCTAACCACAGTGGCTCCTAGTCTTCCTATTGAGAAAGTACCAAAGCCAGAGGGGTAAATGTTACCAAGAAAATATTGGAAGGACCAAAAGCTGGTTTCAGTACAGCCACAAATTTAGAAATGAGTGCATAGTTTTCCCAAAATATGGGATTCGCCATTGCCCTCATCACAGGCAGACACCAGCCACATGGAGCCCCCCCAGATTGAAAATCCATTTTCCTGTACCTGAGGTCTAATGTGCAGCAGCTGTCCCCCTCTGTGGGCTATGTTTGAGCTGCAAGAGAGCTACCTTCCACCCAGCTCTGCCACCCTAGCCCTCCAGATTGGAACAGCAATCTTAAACGTCATCCAGTTAATGAACCCACAATAAGGACTACAAAATAAGTAACAGAACCAGATTACAAAATGAAAGATTCTACCAAGAAAAATGACATTTAGCAATATTTAAAGTGAAAATTCTGGTTGGATAGTTTTGGTCAGTTTGTAAGTTAATATAAAGTATTTATTTCAAAACTGAACCCTCTACTGATAAGGGGCATACACAATTTTATAAAGAAAAAAACTTTTGATGAAATTTTAGGCTGGATATTACTTTTGAAAAACTTCATAAAATTTTTACCTGTATTTCTACAAATGTATGGCACCATATCTTTAAAGTGACATCTCTTGAAGATGAGCCTGCTCTTCTCTTTGAATACTTAAAACGTCTTTGCTTTGATTTTAAGCCCTAATTAAACTATGAATATTTTAGAAAAGTATATTTAATTAGGACACAGGGATGATGCTTACTTAAATCACTGACTGTTGACAAGCTACTGCTGCAGATGGGACAAACTCTGTGTGCTTGTGTGAGTACATTTTCCTCCTGCCAATTTTTATATTAAACATACAGAGATGAGAGCACCACCTTGGTGCAGCAATACACTGTCCTGACAACATGAAGCAAGGTGGGGGGAGAGGGGGAATGTAACCTGTGTTATTCCTCGATGCTACACTGGATCAGTATTTTGGGTCATTCCTTCATCCAGTTGTGAGTGCCACAGGTAGTGATACAATAACAACTGCTATTATTGCTATGACGCTGCCAAGAATCCCTGAGAACCATGGTCAGCATCTTAAATGAACCATAGTGGAAATGCACAGCACAATGAGGTTCAGACATCTGGGTAAGTCAAACCAGCTAGTCTTTCATATTCAACAGGCTTCCACAACCATCTAAACATCTCAGAATTTAGTCCATTCCACCTCCTAGGTAATGCTATAGCTTCACATGTAGGTGTTGTCTATAGCTTCACATGTATGGAGGACTGTAAAGAGTTCTAAATAATGTTCAATGACTATTAAGCTTTCTGATGAAACTTCTGTACTACTATATTGGAAAATCAAGGTAGCAGGGCACCCTTTCCACCCACCCCCCAACTCCCCTACCCTGTGACAGCTGTCAGTCTGTTCTCTATATCTATAAATTTGTTTCAATTTTGCTTATTTTTTTTTTCATTAGACTCCACATGTAAGTGAAATCATATGGTATTTGTCTTTCTCTGAGTGGCTTATTTCACTTAAAATAATACTCTCCAGCTCCACCCATACTGTCCCAAAAGGTAAGATTTCCTTCATTTTTATAGCTTAGGTCCATTGTGTAAATGTACCACAGCTTTTTTACTGATGGGAACAGATAACAGTATGGTAATTATCAGATATAAGGCGGGTGGGGGGTGGTAGAAGAGGGTAAAAGGGGGATAAATGGTGATGGAAGGAGACTTGACTTACTGTGGTAAACACATAATACAATATACAGATGTATGATAGAATTGTATACTTAAAACCTATATAATTTTATTAACCAATGTCACCCCAGTAAATTCAATTAAAATTTTAAAAAATTTAAAAACAGTAACAGGGCATCATCAAGAAGAAGTCTGTTGTTGGGTTATACCACATGGTTCATAAAATAATCTCAAAGGATTTGGAGTAGTAGCAAGAACAAGCGCAGGTGGACAGGAGGTGCACTCAGAAAGCACAAACTTGGGTGATCGAGCCACCTGGAAAACAAAAGGGAGGTTTCCAGTAGCCAGCTTGGTGAGTTGTAAGAACCAGAGATGTAAAGGCTTAAGAATTCTGTCACAAGTTGAAGAAGAGAAGGGGGAAAAACAACAACCAGTTTATCCAGTTAATTATACCAGTGAACAGAATACCACATCAAAGGCAATAGCAAGGATTTAAGGAGGTATCTGTTACTTCAAATGCAAAAAAATAGCAATGAAAATCTACAAAGAACATAAAAAATCAAGGAAACGTGTCATCACCAAAGGATAATGATTTTCTAATAACTGAGCTCAATGCAATGGAATTTTACAATCTAGCTCTAGCTGATATTCAAAATTGCTGTTTTGTTCCCCTGGAGAAATAATTGTTGGTATTAGGGCAGTGGTTGCCAGTGGTTAGATATAGGACAGTCCAGGGGAGGGGCAATGACTTATCATTGTCCACTATTGATGGGGATCCCAGAATGATAATGAAAAGTATCCATCATCTCAGCTATCTTTCTCTGATGAGAAACAGTATATTTCTAAAATGTGTATGGTTCCTTCAATTTCTTCAGAGATAAGACAACTTCTTACATTTTGATCCTTACAGCTACCTAGGGAACTTCATATTGTTATTATTCCCATCCACACAGAAGAAACTGAGGCTGTGTATGGCAGAAACTGGCTAAATGTTCTCCTGAATAATCAAGAAAATTACCTCTCCCAGACTCCTTTGCAGTTAGGATGTGGTCATATATTTGGTTCTTGGCCAATTGACTGTGGGCAGAAGTAATAGAACTCACAGGCAAGCCGAATGGTTTTCTCTGTTATCTTCCATGCTCTGTTTCTTTACTGGTAGACTGAAGCAGGGGGTCCCGCGGGGGTGAGGACGACGGAGCCCTAACGAGGCATGCACGACTCCGGAGACCAGGTTCAGTGACGCAGATCTAAGTTTATTGTGTAAGTGCAGCAGTATATATAACATTTTGGACCAATCAGAAGTTTACACTATCCTTAGGGCAGCCAATAGTAGGAAAGATCAGGGTACTAAGTAAGGGCTCTAGGGAGCTTACTCAGGTGGGCGCTGCCACTTCCTGGTGTGCCGAGGAAGCTTGTATAGGCGGAGTGTGCTCACGCCATTGCATCTGCCACTGCACTGAGATAAATCTCCTGAGCTCTTCCCACAGTAGACCAGTTAAATGAAGAGGATTCAGTAAAGGATTCCAAGGAGACCCTTGAAGATAGAAGAGCCTCCACATGAAAGGAAACTGAATCCCCACATCATGCTGTGGAGAGCCACCTGACCTTCACTGCACGGCAATGTGAGTGAGAAGGGAACATTGATGATGTGAAGTTGTAAGATGCAAAAATTTGTTTGCTCTTGCAGCATTGCCTAGCCTATCATAAGTTATACAAAGTGATTGGCACAAGGTCACCCATGAATGACACTTAGGTTACACCATCCTCCTGTAACTCCAGCTGTGTAGTCCTTAAATAAGATCAGGAAATTCTGTCTCTGATTCTTTGCAGCTCATCTGTTTTGTGCTGTAGTGTCCTGAGTCTGGGGGCTGGAACCATCTAATGCTCACCTCCCCCCAGCCCCACCAGATTTGTGGAGGTTGATGCTAGCTGTTGCCCAGAACTTCTGCTGGGGCTGTTGGTCAGAAAACCTATATGTGGCTTTTCCGTGTGGTCTGTCGACTTTCCCACAACATGGTGATTGAGTTCCATGAGCAAGTATCCTAAGAGGACCAGGGAGAAGCTGTACCACTTTTTATGACCTAGCCTCGAAAGTCACACAGTACCACTCCCAACATAGTCACCGAGGTTCAAAGGAAAGGACCATAAATCCCACATCTCAATAGGAGAAATGTTGGGGTATTTTAGGGTTGCAGCCATTTTAGAAAATACAGTCTTCCATACATAGCTAACCAAGACACACTGTAATAAGAAAAAGCCTTGGCTTTTCTAGTCGGTTTGGCTCAGTGGGTAGAGAATCAGCCTGCAGACTGAAGAGTACTGGGTTCAAATCTGATCAAGGGCACATATCTTGGTTGCAGGCTCCTCCCCCGCACAGGCCCTGGTTGGGGCTCATGCAGGAGGCAACCAATCGATGTGTTTCTCTCATATCAATATTTCTCTCTGTCTTTCCCTCTCTCTTCCACTCTCTCTAAAAATCAATGGAAAAATATCCCCAGGTGAAGATTTAAAAATAACAACAATAATACGAAAGAAAAAGCCTGGTACCAGAGGCTTTTGTCAATTTCCCTTTCTTGATAAGATTTTTAAATATGTGTGTGTGATTTTAATTTTTTTCCAAGCTAAATAAGCCAATAAGAGAAAGATAAATATTATATGATCTCACTTATTTGTGGAATATAATGAACAACATAAACTGATGAACAAAAATAAATACAGAGACATAGAACATTGAACAGACCGTCAAACCTCAGAGGGAAGGCAGGGGAGGGGGTTTGGGGGGCAAGAGATCAATCAAAGAACTTGTATGCATATAAGCATAAAGAATGGACACTGACAATAGGGGAGAGTTGAAGATCGGGGCTTGGGGGTGGGGGCAGGCTGGGAGAGGACAAAGGAGGGGAAGAAGGGGACATATGTAATACTTTCAACAATAAAGAATTTTTAAAAAATATTTTTAAATAAAATAAAAAATTGCTGTTTTGAATAAACTCAATAACCTACAAAATAATTCAGAAAGATAATTTCAACAAATTCATAAAAAAATAGAGGTTCAAATGAGATACTTTCTAAAGAGATAGAAATTCTGGAGCTGAAGAACTCAATGAATGAAATTTTTAAAATGCAATAGAGAGCATTTGCAATAGAATAGCAAGTGGAAGGCAGAATAATGAGGTAGAAGATGGGAATTTTGAAATAACCTAAGTTAAAAAAGAACAAAGGAAATAGATGACTCTGGCAGCAATGTGGAGGCTGGGCTGGAAAGACTAGAGAGTAGATGCCAACAGAACAACCTGGAGATTGTTGAAATAGTCAAAATGATGACAGGCTAACCTAAATCTAGCCTTTTACTGCTTCTTATGTTGTTAACTGTTTTTATTATGGTAAGAACACTGAACATGAAATCTGCTCTCTTAACAAATAAGTACATACGCAATACAGTATTATTAACAACTTTCTATTCTTGCTACAAGTCAATAAGAATTATCTCTGAAGTATTTGGAGGCTGATTCTGTGAGAGTGATTCAGATAAGTTATTATCTCCAAACCACCAAGTCCTGGAATGTTTTGCAAAGTAATGAACTAGAGTCAAAGAGTTGATAGCCAAGTGCTATTTAATTTGAGAGTTAACTATACATCATTTGCTGTGTCTGGTTCACAAAGAACTTTGGGAGGCACAATCTTCTATTCAACAAGTTCATTATATATCTGTTCCTTTTGCTGATAGTTGTACATACTGGAGCAATTAAATCTGTATCTTACCTACAAATCCATAAGGGCATTGGACGTTTGCATAGAGACCCAGTGTTATTGGACCTTACTTTCTGAGCCTTTTCATGGTCTATAGGATCAGTTTTACACTTGCTGAAAAAATATTTGAGTAATGTATTTTACCAAGCTACAAAAGATAGATAAATTAATTTCTGTACAATACTATAGGGGCAATACATTTTAAAAGAAAGAAGACACTTTAGTTACAGAATGTGAGACTCTGGGTTATGTGGTTATAACTACAGGGGAAAACTCTAAAGCTTCCCAAGATGCAATTGAACCAAAGAAAAAAGCACTGAAGAGCATTTATGAAGCTTTACAGACTACAAGACACTGCTAACCAGGTATTATGCAGACATACTAATAAAATTAAAAATTCAGTTACTGTTCAAAAGATCAGTGATGGCATTAAAATACCATAAAAAATGCAAAGGGCTATGAGGATTCCAACACTCGGTTGTGTGAAGCACAGATAATAAGAATTGTAAAGATAATATCTTAAGTGGGTATTGAAGGATGGTAGAGAAAGTAGAAGGCATTCTGCATGGATCAAATGGTATGAATACTGTAAAAACACCTGACATTTTCAAGTGGGTTGTAAGCAAACTGGCCCAAATCATAAGCTCCAATATAAAAGTATTATAAAAAGATTTCCTTAGCCTACCCTTCCACTCTTAAATACGACACTGAACTCAGAGTTAACAAACATACTCATTGGCTACAGAAATATAATCACTGGAGGCTTTAAAAAGAGAAGTGATGATCAGAATTGTATCATAGAGAAATTAATTTAAACAACAATGGAAAAGTACCACAGGGGGACTTATGAAGAACAAAGAACAAGCAGGCTTTAGAGCAGTAATAAGGGACTTGTGATTATTTGAGAGTCTCTAGGGCAGTTCTTCTCAACTTTCTAATAAAATGTTTGTAAAGACACAAAGTCTACTTAGAGAGGGACTCCACCAGCGTGGAAGTAAATACAGGCTTCAGCGTCCCCCAAAGTCTGCCTCTAGATTATAGATTAAAGAGTCATATAACACTATTATTTAGCAGCCAACTCTTTGCCTCAAAAATCATTACCTACAAGTAGAGTATTGTGTCCCTCTTGGCCCCCATCAGTACCTATTTCTATATATATTCAAAAATGGTAACTCCAAAAAAATAATAGAAGAGAAAATGAAAGTGTTAGAATCCCAGAATTTGCCAGCAGCTGAGTGCTTCACCTCTCTTGCCCACAGTATTCCGATAGATATATTTCTCTGAATATAAAATATCCTATAACCATGCAGTGAGGGTAGAGTAGGACACTTCTATCACAATTGAACTGAGGTAAAGACAAAAAATCTGAAACACTAATAATTGGATAGGGAGCTACTCTTATAACTATAGATCTGATCATGGGATTTGAGTAGGGCCGATGCAATCCACACCACACATTTAAACATGTCTTTAGGCAAGAAAAGTCTCATATTGGTTTCCTTATAACAAGTGAAAAGCATACTGCAAAAAAAGCATACTATTATAAATTCAAGAGGAGCAAACTCTAAAAACTATTTTTTATAAAACGTAGAATATTGTTTGAGGAAAAACGGCTTGTCATCCTCACTACACAGTGTGAAAATGTGGTCCCTAAGGAATAGAAACAAAAAGTTATAAGAAGTTCAACAGACGAGACAAGATAAAAAGAATTGACTTTAAAAAACTAAAAATGTAGTAGAATAATTTAAATCTGCATTGGAAGGAGATCTGAAGAGCATTCAAACTTCAGATAATGGATTCGGTGATATACGTAGAAGACACACTTGTTAGATTTTCCTTGAATGCAGAAAAGGGGGTCAAAGAAAATGTCAATGAGGTAAGAGAGTCAATATGCATTTCCCCCATTTCTATAATATGTAATTATGCATATTATTCAGGAATAATGAAATAACAGCAGCAACGAAATAACATAAATATAAACTTTCCTAAGATGAAAACCTTCATATGGGATTAAAAATATTCTTCTTCGCCCTAGCTGGTTTGGCTCGGTGGATGGAGCGTCGGCCTGTGGACTGAGGGGTTCCAGGTTCGATTCCGGTCAAGGGCATGTGCCTTGGCTGAGGGCACCTCCCCAGTGTGGGGTGTGGAGGAGGCAGCTGATTGATGTTTCTCTCTCATCGATGTTTCTGACTCTCTGTCCCTCTCCCTTCCTCTCTGTGAAAAATTCATAAAATATATTTAAAAAAATATATTCTTCAAATTGTAAGTAAAATTAAAAGACCAATGCTTAGACATATTTGAACAAGATTTTAAAATTCCAACTATAGGAAAATATTATTTAAAGTAAATACTAGTTATATCTATTTCTTACTGGTGTCCTTCAACCTACATTGGGTAATTTTCAGGTGACGGGTAGTGCGTTATTTATTAATTCGTTGTTCTCTTTGAAAAAATGGCCTTGACAGGTCTCTCTGAGTCTATCTCAAAGTCACACATATATGGGATAAATTCCAGATGCAAGACAATTGAACAAAGGTTATTCCTGAGAAATTCATCCAGAAAATATGTGAGAGAGAAATGGGAATATAAAAGAAGCCCCGACATATATCTAACAGAACTTTCAGGAATGAGAAGTAAAGCAACAATCAAATATGACGATATGACTTTCGATCTAAAGATGTGTTTTTCTTCCTTCCTAGCAAACTTCTAACCAAGGTATAAGTAGGATAAAAATAAATCCGTATCTAGAAAAAGTACAGACTGTATTTATGAAAGTCTGTATATTATCTTAGTCTAATTGCATTTCCAGAAGACATCTCAACATAAATAAATTACAGGAGAAAATAGACTGAATTCTAAAGTAAGTATAAAGTGTCATTTTTTAAACCAGCTAGATTATTAAAGAGTAAGGAAACAATAGACATTTTCATATGTAAAAGGACTAAGCTCTTTCTTTCAATGGGATCTGTGGATGGAAACTCTATTAAATAACTGCTACAGACAAGAGAACAGGAAGGAATGGAATGTAAAGCAAATGGTGAGCAAAAAAGCTAAGTAAAATACTGATAAATAGAATATCTGAAATCTTATTATTTGAAAGGTAGAACTAAGTTTATAAATTTAGTGAAAAAGACAAAAGGAGTAAATTTGATATCTTTGGTCTTTTCCTAAAGAGAAAACATCAGTACAATAATTATACACTGTCTGACTATAGACTTTATTATAAAATATAACTTTAAAATTTTTAACATTTAAATCAGTGAAGGGGAAGAAATAGAATTTTATCAAGTCAAGAGAAGGTAAGAAAAAAAAGAGAGTAGGTAATAAAGACAATACAAAATAAGCTATTAGATATGTCTAAATATACCAGTAACCATCAAAAACATGAGTGGATTCAGCGCAGCTATTCTATCAGATGAACAGCAGATAAACAAGCCGTATGCTTCAAATAAGATATGCCTAAAATGAAGCAAATAAAATATGTGATATTTTAAAGTCTTATATTTCCCACCTAAAATATTGACCCCCCCCCAAAGAAAGCTAGTTAAAAGATATTATATTTTAAATTGCATTTTTTAAATTCCCAGATATATACACCTAAAACATGGAAAATATAAGATTAGACACAGGTGTTGAATCTTTAGGGTCATTCCTCTGAATAAGGGGAGCTTCAGAAAATGATAAAGGAAGAAGGAGAAAGTTATTAAAAACACTAGAAAAGACTTTTCCACAATGGAAGGACTTGATAGAAAAATTATCCATGTTGAAACATCATTGTTTAAGGATAAAAACAAGATTCTACAAGCTGCTAGAAAAGAAGAAAACCAGGTCATCTACTGTGGGGTAAACTTTACAGCTAGTTTATGAGCTTGTTAGTACAATTGCAATAAATATTAGGACACTACCTCCTATTTTGATTTTGCAGTACTAGGTTCAGGAATATTTTCTAATCAGGTGCTACTTTCCTGGAGAATATGAGGAGGATAAGTGAAGTTTTCGTAAACTATGGAGGATAAATGAGCCTTCAGGGGACTGTTGTACCTTGCAGTCACATTATACATTAAACTACCTGGACATCTGCTAAGGCCACCTCACCTCATCTCACTGTTTGTGCAGAACCACTTCAACTTTATGTGTGGAAGTCTGGACCTAGATGGGGAAAATTGTGCCTCTGAAAGTTCTGATAGGTCCCTTCCTCTGACAGATGTCATTGCCTGCATTTAGGCTACTTAACATATGGGGGTAAGGAATTGTGTTTCTTTCTTGGGAAAACTTACTGACCTCCCTTCTGGGTGTGGTCTACATTGAAACAGAAAGGGAAAGTCAGTACAGAGATGCAGTATTGAATGGATTTACTGCTGTAGGTAGCTGATGCTAAACATTGCAGAAACCTTCAGAAGAGTGTGAGTTGAACATCTCAGAACTGCTTACCCAAGAGGTAAAACCCATTTATCCATTGACTTCCATCCTCCATTTGGTTGAGGATTGCTCCATAAGGCATCAACTCCCCCACACCTCTGAGTTGAGAATGGAATGCCCAGTGGGCTCTCATAGGGTCCTACATGAATGACATTAGAAAACCCAGGCAGGAAGCAAGAGACTCACAGTGCAAACTTGAGATGATGTTGGTGCAAAGCAGATCAGAGTTGGTGCAAAACTCTTGGCCATAGACATTGTTGGAATCAAGTGAGCCAATAATAATGTGAGACTTCACACAAAAGGAGTCTGATACAGCAACCCTACGACATTCCTTACCTGTGTCAACAATAGTCATGTAGTCATTATATGAAGTCGGTTGTGCCTACACAAAGGAGTGAAGACACTGTAATGGGAGTTGGCTCTTACAATGCCCTGGGTTGGTGCAGTGTCCCTTGTGTTCCTTGAATTATCCTTTTTTGAGTGTGCCGTCTGATTTTTGTTTAGACCCTGATCTGGAAAGGTAGAACATTGTTCTGATGAAGCAAGTGAAGGCTATTCTTCACACATTGGACTGATCCACAACTATTCTCTATGAATAAAGAAGTATGTGACTCTGATTCAAGTGCAACTTCATGTAGCAATGCTCTGCTTTGTTGTACTAATAACTAGTGTTCTGACAATACTGACCAATGCACCATTTTTCCCCGCTTATCACTGAAAAGATTTCTTCTTGATAACATGGCTCACAAAATGGGTTTTTAGTGATAAATGAGACAAAAATAAGTGCCTGGTATTTCTTCCTCATGTGCTATACATTCACTGGAATTGGTTATGTCCAACCATAACAGCAAATTATTTGTAGCACATAAGTGACTGTAAATGCTTCCCCACGGTGTATGCCATTGATATAAGGCGATGCTCAAAATATCTTTTTAATAAAGAAATTATATCTGAAGCTCATACAGAAAAAACAAGCTATATTTGTCAACCTCATGGGTGGTTTTATAATCTTCTTCACAAGAGTAAGTATTACAACTTTGATGTTTCTGATGTTCTGATCTCTTTTCTTATCATCAATTAATCAGTTTTTTTGCTAGAAAGTATTATTTTATATATTTCCTGACATTTTTTGTTTTGCTAGAGTGGTCATTGTGCTTTGCTTAAAGAAAAAAAAACATGTAAAAGTTTTAAGGGTTTCATGACAATTTCATTAAACTGCACTATAGTTCTATTCAATAAAACCAATATTCAAATTCATCCTTATCTTTCCTTAGTTGCTTATGGAAAATCAGCACACTAACCAAATCACTTATTTCAATAGATATTCGCTTTTATATTCACTGTGATACTATACAGTATTTATAAATTTAGCATTACTTTGAGTTACAGTAATGCTACTTCATTTGCTTCCATTTCTTTATGAAGTGCTTTTACACTGCACTACTGTGGAACTGCAAACTTTAGTAAACTGTAGATATAAAAACAGCGAAGAGAAATTAAAATTTATTTTCATATTTTCTTATTTTCTGCATAATTGTGTTCTTAAATACAGTTCATCTTAGCACATATGGAGTTTATCAGTTAATGTTAACTACAATGGGATGCATTTTATATAATTTAAGTAACTGTTTACAATTAATAGTGTTAAATATAAAGCTTGTGAAATATATGAAAAAAGTAATTAAAAATATAAAGCTCCTCTGTGGATTACTTGGCAGGTCACCAGGGATCACCAACAAAGTATATCCACACCAAGAAACACTGGTCTAGGTGTTAGAAATAGGGTTCTGAAATTTGGATTCTGGTTTTTCCACTTACTAGCTGTGTGATCTTCAACAAGTTGTTATGTGCCTTAACCACTGCTGTGATCCTGGTTTTACAATTAAAAAGCTCATTTCATTGTGTGCTACCTGGTTGTTGTTGTTTTATTGTTTTGTTTTTTTATCCTTACAATAAAGCTTGATGCATGATATATGTGCATATATATGAACATGTATATATTAGGACACTACATAATAACCTAGCCCCTCTTGATTTGTAAACCACAGCAAACTGGAAAATCTCAATGGTTTAATGTGACAAAATGTATCTTTTTGCTAATGCTACATGTTCAGTGCAAATCAATAGGTAGGATCTGCTCATCATTATCACTCTGAGAGCCAGGTTGATAAAAAAATATATATATATTCTCAATACCCTATAATCACTATGGTAAGATGGGAGAAATATAGAAAAGTATGCCTTGGCCCATAAAACTTGTGCCTGATCCTTCCCACTTCCACCCATGTTTCATTGGCTAAAGTAAATCTCATGGCCAAGAATATCACAGACAAGTGCAATTCTAAGTCCCAGAAAGAAAGCAAGAATGTTATAAAACTTAGGTTAAATCAGTACTTATAAATTAGGAGAAATATTTATATAAGAAGTTTGTCCCAATATGTGTGACATTTTTGTTTTTTTGTTTTTATTTAAATTTATTTATTTGGTTACAAGTTTCTGGGATATGTATTTCTGATTTTGTAATTTCATGATATAAAATATAAGGCACTGGTACCATTACCCTCCCTAGTAGACACACAAAATATGGAAAGTTTTATGGTATTTATGAATACTGACACTTTCAAAGAATGTCTCTTTTTTTGTGTGTTTTTATTTATTTATCTTTATTGTTTAAAGTATTACAGATGTCCCTTTTTTCTTCCCATTGACCCCCTTCACCCCGCACCCACTGCTCCCAGGCCTTCACCACACTATTATCTGTGTGTATGGGCTATGCATATATGCATATAAGTTCCCCAGTTAATCTCTCCCCACCCACCTACCCACCCCCACATTTCCTCTGAAATTCATCAGTCTATTCTATTTTTATACATATCCAACTATTTCTATAAAATTATACCAATAATAGCATAGTTATAGTCATAAAAATTAAAGTTATGCTACCTTAAATGAGGCTGTTGTTCCCCCAAAACTTGGCCATAGTTTCCCTAAAAGGAGAGCCTGAGTGAAGGACATTAATTAGGGAATATGACCCCAGGGTTGGGATTTTAGGACAGAAGAATGAAACAAGGAAGTGGAGAAAGGCAATACAAGGATATGTTACATAGTTGGCCACCACAACAGACAACTGGCACTTGCAACCATGCAACTTTCAAAACCATCCACCCACTGGACAAAAGGGGTGGAGTTTATCCATCAAATCCCTTCCTCCATTGCTCAAGATAGGAACTAAGTCAGTCAAACAAAGACAAATACCATATGATTTCACTTTTATGTGGAGTCTAAAGAACAAAATAAACGAGCAAACAATATTGAAACAGATTCATAGACAGAGAGTTGACTGGTGGTTGCCAGAGGAAAGCGGGGTTGGAGGGCTTGGGAAAGAGGTGAAGGGATTAAGAAGTACAAATACAAAATAGTCACAGCATAAAGTAAACTGTAATTTAAAATAAGCATTTATTTTTTTAAAAGATAGTACAACAGATACAACAGATATTAAATCTCCTACACTTCTAGTTTGGGCTTGCAAGTGTGCACTCCTGGGAGTACTAAACAGGTGCTGATGGGCATCCCGTATGTTGACATCAGTATAGAAAACAAGAAGTGAATTTCAGTGAAGTTGCACCTGCACAAAACTGGCCGGGGTGGAACTAGTCATTCCAGTAGTGGCTGGAATAAAAGGAGAAGTTCATGAATCTTTGAATGTATGTAAATTTTGCCTGACAACATCTTGATTATAAACCTCTGAGTTATTAACTAAAATGTTGACAGCTGTCTGGCTGATGATATCCTATAAATAGGAGTCTAGGGCCTTCATGAGTCTGTGGGGAAGAGAGAGGCATGCCTTGATGTGGAAGACTCACTGAGGTGAATAGGAGGGAAGCCTCACAGACGTAAGATAACGGTGGAGCTTCTCATGGACTGAAGGAGTGTCCAGGCTTAAACTGTTTTCTCCCTCTATCCCTCCAGAAGGAGTATAGTTGATCCTCAAAAAAAGAGGAGGATAAAAGAGAAGAAGAGCATAGTAGATCCTCAAAATGGAGACCAATAGAGACAGGGATGGAGAAGATGGGAAGAGATGAACCAAAGAACATTAAGGTATATAGGCATAGCCCATGGACACAGACAATAATATGGGAAAGGCCTGAGGCGGGACAGGAGCTGGGTAGAGGGGGACAAAGAAAGGGAAAAATGGGGGCACCTATAATATAGTCAACGGTCTTTTATAAGACATTAAGGAAGATTTAAATAAATGTAAAAACATCCTATGTTCATGGATTGAAAACATGTTATTAAGACAGCATAACTCCTCAATTTGATCTACAGGTTTAATCCAATTCTTATCAAAATCCAAACTTGGAAATTTTTGCAGAAATTGGCAAGCTGATCCTAAAATTCATATGCAAATACAAGGGACTCAGCCAAATAATTTTGAAAAAGACAAACAATGTTGGAGGGTCACACTTTCCAATTTCAAAATCTACTACACTAATCAAGTAAGTGTAGTATTGTCATAAGAATGAAACAAATTTAAGAGGCCAAATATAAACCCATTGATTTACTACAAGGGCAGCAAGACTATTCAATGAGGGAAGGTAAAGCCTTTTCAACAAATGGTGTTGGAACAAATAGATATCCACATGCGAAATAATGAATTTAGACCCCTATCTCATATCACACACAAAAATTAACTCAAAATTTATCAACAACTGAAATGTAAGAACTAAAACCATAAAATTTTTAGAAAAAAACATAGTAGGAAATCTATGTGACCTTGGCTTAAGCAATTCAGAAATGATACCGGGAAGTTATAGATATGATACCATAAACACAAGCAGCAAAATGAATATATAAACTGAACTTTATCAAAATGAAAAACTCCTGGGCTGCAAACACCATCAAGAAAGTGGAAAGACAACCGCACGATGGGGAAAGACATTTGAAGAATATCTGATAAGAGTCTTATATCCAGAATACATTTTTAAAACTCTTATAATTCAATAATAAACATAAAAATAAGCCAATTTAGAAATGAGCGAGGAATTTGAAAAGACTTTTCTCCAAAGAAGATATCAAAATGGCCATTATGCAGATGAAAAGATGGTCAACATCATTTGTTATTAGAGAAATGCAAATCAAAACCACAATGAGATACAACTTTATATGCACTAGGATGGCTAAAATAAAAAAGCAGGCAATAACAAGTGTTAATGGGGAGGTAGAGAAATTGCAACTTCATTAATTGCTAGTGGTAAAATGGTGAAGCAATTTGAAAAATAGTTGAGTGGTTCCTTAAAATGATAAATATAAAGTTACCATATGACCCATCAATTTCATTCCCAGGTACAAACCCAAGAGAAAAGAAAACGCATGTCCACACACAAAATTATTCAGAAATGCTCATAGCAACATTATTCCCAATAGCCAAAAAGTAAAAACAACTCAAATATTAATCAACTGAAGGATTTTAAAATCTGGTACAGGACTTATTTTTAGAGTAACAAAGGTGTTCTAAACTTAGTTGTGATGGTTACATAGCTGAATATACTACAAACTATTGAGTTGTATACTTTAAATGAGTTGGTTTTACGGCATATGAATTATATCTCAGTAAAAAATGTTTTTAAAGGACACCATACATAAACGCAGTTTTAAATTGCCATAAACTACATGAAGCAAAAGAGTTATTATTAATCTTCTTCGCCACAGAAAGGCCTCTGGGGAATGTCTCCTGAGAGGATAATCAGAGCACCCTATGCTCGGGAAATTTGCCTTCACTAACTAATTGCATATTCCTTCATTAATGTATCTTAGGCCAATAACTCATCTTAGCCCCAAGATCAATGGGACTGGACTGTTTTTATGTCTGGACTGGATTCTATCATGTTAAGCCCCATAAAAACTGCAGTTGAAAAAAATCCCTTCCTTACTCCCCCACTTATTCTTATGAGCTGATATGCAAGAATTTTTTAAATAAAAATGTTACCTCCCACAATAAGAGATTGGATGTAATTGTACTCACCAAAGCCCTAGCAGCCTATAACTCAGGAAATTGTACTTCTGGTGGAAGCAATCCATCCTGGAAAAACACCTACATAAATGTGTAGATTTATATACTTTCTCACAGATACCATATTAGAGTCACAAAAATTACTCTTCTAGTTCTTCTGTAGTGTCTTGTAGTGAAAAGAACATCTGTTGGAGAGTCACACCTGATTTTGAATCCTTACTTTCCCATTGACCTTGGCTTCTCAGAGTCTCTGCCAATCATGTCTACTCTTTAATACAGGAGGACAAGGGGGGAGTTAATTATAAATATATATGTGAGGCAGGAGGCACAAAGCAGCTCAGTAAGTAATGTCCTTCAAAATTCACCTTCCACATATGAGTGAAACAAACTGAAGCAGGCAGACAGCTCAGGTGTTGGTGGTATGTTTGTGTGTGTGTGTGTGTGTGTGTATTGTGGGGGGTGGGGGGGGAGTGGTGTCCTTTGAGGGACTGAGCAAAAAGAGAGAGAACTCATGGACATGTCCAACAGTGTGGTGATTGTGGATTGGGGCGGGGGGTGTGGAAGAAAGCATAGAGGGGATAAATGGTGATGAAAAAAATTGAAATTTTAAAAATTTTATAATTCACCCTCCCATTTCAAAAAGACAATAAACTTCTGAGTAGGGATAAAGTAGTGTCTTTTCTTCCCTGCCCCTCCCACAAATATACTCTCCCCAGAAGCACTTGGTACTCAGTAAATATTGTTCACTGAATTTTAATTCACTAGCATTCCGTGGAAAGCCAGACTCTGAGGTGCCATATCAAAGAAATATTACAGTAATAACACCTCCAACTGTGAGCATTTCTAGGTTCACTTTCTAGTCCCTGGTCTTACCTCCAAGCAGATTTCCTCTCCGAGTGCACACGTAGAGCTCTGAATGGGAACCACACTGCTTAAGTGCTTGCCTCTTCCTTGAATTCTAGCAAGAGTACAACCCTGGGCATATTTAAATCTTCCATTAGCCTTGTCTCTGGCTCATCTTAATATAGTTACACAGAGTTGATTGCCAGGCACAGAAGAGCAAATACAGTGTCATCTTTACATCTGTTCAGATTCTGATTAAAGTGAAATTTTCTTCCTTAACTGATTTTGAAATGTTAGAGTCTAAAATTATCTTTCACATTCCTAGTTCAGATTAGCATTCTGACCCTGTGACCTAAAACCTGAAATTCTGTGTTAGGGGGCTCTGGGCTACTGATAATCCCTCTACATATACAGACTGTTGAGATTCTAAGATAATTTGTTTATAGTTTTGTAAAGACATAGTTAAGTCAGAATTCTTGGCAAATGCCTATTACTTTAACATAAGAATAAGCCCTATGGCCTGACAGAAAACTGGGATATTAAGAACTCAGCCAACTGGGAGGAGTTATGAATCTGAGTATTCCTTAATAGACTACATTTGCCAAATACATCTCAACTTGATATTTTATTTATGAATTAAGTTTAATTAGCATAACAATAAAGGAGTGCTTGAAAGGCATTTTGAATAAATTTGACTTTTGAATGTTATTACTGCCCTCTCTCTAGGCACATCAAAATCTTTTATTCAAGAACAAAAAGTACAAAAGTACATAGTATTAAATTATTTTGTACATGAATTTTTTCATCTTATTTTCACAGCTAGACTAATTTAAAGATAACATTTTCATTTACTTTTTTAAAGGTTATCTTATTGACTTACTTCTCATTTTGTATCAAATTGTTCAATATCTATGATAATTTTACCATGAAGAATTTGGGCCATATACTCATTAGCTTCTTCTTTGCCAGGGATGAAAATTCTTATTCAATTACAAAAGGTGGTTTCAAAGCAATAAATTCTTGAGCATGTTATCAGTTGGTCATTGCTGTATGACAAACCACCCCAAAGCCTAGTAGCTTAAAAGTATGATATTTTCTATTGTTCCTGTGTTTATAGGTTATATGGATATTTTTTCTGGTTTCTGATGGACTCATAAATGTTCATATGGTCTTCTGTACATTGAATAGGCAGCCCTGCTATCTTGCCTTGGCTCTCCAATTTGTTTTGGGGTGAATTGACTGTCAGCCAGTTCTTTATATGGTGTTCTCTCTCTCTCTCTCTCTCTCTCTCTCTCTCTCTCTCTCTCTCTCTCTCTCTCCCCTCACCCCCGCACTTCTCTTCTGCTATGCTATGAAAACAAGCCCAGGCTAATCTGACAGAGCATAGATTCTTGAAGCATAGATTCTGAATTAACTCTTGTTGACCAATGACTGTGGCAGGCCACAAGTCAACCCTATTTCAGGGGGTATGAAAACTGCAATTTCTCCCATCAGTAAATAGAGTCTGTAAGTAATATTGCAAATAGTATGGCTACAGGAAAGAGGCACTGACTGTACACTGGGTATTAAGCTATAAAAGTACCAAGATAAATAAGACTATTATTTTGGAATATTTGAAGTCATAGATTGTGAGGAAATTAGGAACACAGCTCTAATGATATAGGTCACATGGTGATAAGTGATAAGAAAATGGTATAATTAGAGGAGGGGGAATCGTGAAAGATTTCAAGACCCAGTTCAATGGCTTTCCTCCTGTGACGTATTGGTAAGATTCTAAGAGGCTGGATGGAGCAAAGGCAAGAAGGACAATGTAAGAAATACATGATAAAATCAGGAAATTCCAGGAACCCAAGTATGTGAAAGGTAAGAAATTGGGGACAAATAGCATTTTTAGAGGACCTTCAATTGAACCCCTACTTGATCTTCCAGCATTTTCTCTTATGGAGAACAGCTGCTCCCTCTGCTCAAAAAGAGAGCTATGGAATTACCACAACTAATTTTTAGAAAAAAAATTTAGGGCATATTAGAGACAAACAGTTTCAGGGGCAGGGTTTTGTTTTGGTTTGGTTTTTGGTTTTTTTAGCCACTAAATTTTTTAAATGATTAAAACTCCTTTCTATTATTACCAAAACTAACTATAAAATGAAACTTTTTAATACACATTTAAGTTGAATTTCATGGAGTAGGAGCTCCTATGGGAGACACCGTTGGTTGTCTATGTTCCAGCTACTCTCTAGGAGAAAACAGAACCCACAAGAAAAGAATGTGGGTAAAAATGCCACCAAAACATAATGTGACCCAATCCGAGCCATATTCTCCTGAGAAGAAATCATTACATAAGGCTCCTGGGAAAAGTTTTCTTCCTAAAAAACGAAGAACCTATAGTTTGGGGGTTTTCTGTTTGGGGGTTTGGGGTTCTTTTTTGTGGGGAGGGTGGGGGGACTTGACCAAATGTTATCTACATTTACTATCTGGATTGTGGCAGCCGTGAAGGCTTGTAGCCATGCAGGGATTAGCCTAAAAACCAAACCACAGTGTTAACAACTGTCATAGGAAATAAAATTTTCTCACCGGCTCAGACAGGGATAAATAAAGGAAGGGTTGGGTGAATTATTTTAGATAGCAGTCTGTACACTTAACTTAGTTTGTATATGAAGTCCATCACTAAGAAGCTCGTGTCCCGAATTTACCACATGGGTGAAATCCTAACTCAGACTCCCCTCTGCCCCACAGTCCATGAAGCCTGAAAAACATTTTTTGTTTAATGATACAAAGGCCAACAGGTTTGATCAGAGTGTTCAGTGGCTGCTTCTCACTTTACCATTGCCAGGCAATAATTAATTAAGCACCAAGTTTATAGATATGTGTGGTACTATCTTTGCCTTTTAATCTGCTAAAAGTATGCATTGTAAAGAACATAAGTGTGGGAAGTCAGATCTGAGATCAGTCCCTTGATCTGTCATGTTTGAGTATTCATTTATTCAACAAATATTTATGGAGTCCCCATCATGTCAGGCAGTAGATACTAAGAATATCATTCTAAAAAATATAGATGTGGTCCCAACCATTCTGAGACTTTAATCCAGCGAGGGAGAGTGAATTTAAATGAACAAGTAATTGTATATTTAAAGAAAACTCTAAGACACTCTGGAAAACAGATAATGGAGTCAGAAAGTCACCCTGAGGAAGCAGTGTTTGTGTGTAACTACTCATTGTAAGATTATTGTCTTACGTGTAAAGTGGTGGACAAGGCTTCACAGCGTGAACAGTTCAGCAAAGGGCAGTAGGCAGAGATTCATAATTTTCAAGTTCAGTTAGTATCTGTTCAAACTTAGACTCCCTTTTTTATTCAAGCCTTCTTACCTGGCCCAAAATATCTCCTCTGTATTTCTCACACCATTGTATGGTAGGTGTTCATAAATGTTCATTTAATAGTAACACCTTGCCTTGTTTTTTAAATCTAATAAATTGAGCTTTGGGTTTCAGTGCCATTTGGACGCTAGTGGCCAAGTTAAAGGCACAAAAAAGAATGAATGCCTGTTTTTCCATCCTGGCTTTCCTGTGAACTCTAAAATTTCATCAATCTTTATTCTGAAGAAATGCTCAACTGTGAAAAACTAATGAGAGATTTTAGTCCAAATCCCATTGAAAAAGGATGAAAGTGGGAAAACTTATCATTGAAGTGCCATTGAGAAGCACACATTTTTGTGTGTCTAGAATAGAGGTTACTTTATTTCTTGCCTCAATGAAGTCTTGTTTCAACTATTCATAGAGGGATCAGATGCATCCCACATTTAGCCCAAACCAGATAGACTTGCTGCTCGAGGAATTACCTTCTAACCGAGAGATTATTATGAATTATTTAGAAGGGCCATGATTCTGATCTGCTAGCTCAGTGAATCAGCAAAGATCATGCTGAATGTCATGAAGGGCCTCGGATGGCATGCTAAGGACTTTGAACTTTACCTTTAGCAGCCTAAATTTTTAAATAAGACAATGAAATAACCACATTTGCGTTTTATTCAGATAACTTCCAGCACTTAAACCTTTATCTCGGGGTCTGCTTCTGGGCAACCTAGCCTCAGGTAAGATTCTTCTCACAGCCAGTTCCTAGGGGAGGTGATGCCAGGAAACATTGATACAGGAGTGACAAAGGCAGGGACAGGAAAGGTGTCAGTGAAGTTTACATTATTGAGAAGGTTACAGTTATGGGCAACTAAAGTTTAAATCCATAGGGGACCTCTGGGAGATCATGTACAATATGCCTCAGAGTTTCCCATCAGAGTATCTACCTACTAACTCTCATCCGACAATGGTTGATGGCTGCTACTGGGAGTATTAACTTCCCAGAAGTTCCTGGAACACAAACTCAGCAGTCTCCAGAGGCCAGAGAAAGCCTCAGACAGAGTTGCAGGTGCGCACTGTAACAAGCCTTTGGCAAGTCTGGGAAGAGTGAATGTCAAGGGATGTAGCAGCGCACTGACAGCATCTGCTACAAATCCACAATAAGTTATGAAGCTGCTGCGCTAGGCAGGCAGAAAATATGGGAGCCAAAAAAAAATGGCAATAGGATGGGGAGAAGAGGAAGTATTCAGAAATGAACTTTAGTCAAGAGAACTGGCAATCAAAGAAATAACAGTGATGATTAAGAGTCCAGAGCAACTCCCAGATCTCTGCTTTTGGTGTTAAAGTGGATGATGGTGTCATTAACTTATTTAGGAAACACAATAAAAGTCTCTTTCGCAAAACCATGTTATGTCTAGGCACATCATATTAGAGATCTGTCAGTATCTCAAATTGGATTTCCTGGGAAGTTGACTCTGAGGTTGAGATTAACATGCAAGAGGTGTATTAGAGAACTAGTGGCCCGGTGCACGAAATTTGTGCACGGGGGTGGGGGGTGTCCCTTAGTCTGGTCTGCACCCTCACCAATCCAGGACTCCTTGGGGGATGTCCGACTGCCGGGACATCCCTCTTACAATCCAGGACCTCTGGCTCCTAACCACTCACCTGTCTGCCTGCCTGATTGCCCCTAACCACTCCACCTGCCAGCCTGATCACCCGCAACTGCCCCCCCTTCCAGCCTGCTCACCCTCAACTGCCCCCCTTCCAGCCTGCTCACCCCCAACTGCCCATGGGTACCCTCACAGGTAGCAGGTGCTGATTAGGGGAGGAGGGCATGATTGTTTCCTGGGATTGTAGTTATGGAAGCTTTGCAGAGGGTTCTGCAGGCTCCGGAGGGGCGGGCTCTGGCCAGCAGCCCTGTAGCGCTGGTCATCCCTGGAGGCGCTGGCAGGAGGCAGGGAGTTAGGGAGGCAGCAATGCCAAAAGGGAGTAACTGTCAAACCTTCCCACTTGGTGCCATTCTTTAAATTGTACGTGGCTGTTTCGCAGGTGTACCTGCTCAGGGCAGGGCTCCAATCTCCTGGAGCAGGGAGGGGGCCGGGCCAGGGCAGGGCGGGCCAGGGTGGAGCCAGGCGGGCTAAGGAGGGCGGGTTTAGCAGTGCCCCCAGCAAGGTTCAGCACACTTCAACTGTGGAGACAGCCCTGCTGCTGTCAGTGAGGGGGGTGCCGAGGGAGGGCAGTGGGGAAGGGTCTGACCCTGGGGCGAGGGCCACTCAGGCCTATATCCACCCGGGTTTGGAGTTGTAGGGAGGAGAGGCATGCCGGGGCCCCAGCAAACTTGACTCTGGATGCCTGCCCCCTGCTGCACGTGCATCAATATGCAAATAGGTCGTTATGGGGACACCTTCATGAACAAATTAGCATATTCCCTCTTTATTATATAGGATGCCCTTAAATCAACTCAGGATAAAGGGAAAGGGAAAACGCAGTATTGGGCAGCAATGAGACTCAATGGAAGCCCCAGGCATCCCTAAGGAAGGTTTAGAAGATGAAACAAACCTTGCAATTATCCCCACTTGAGTGAGAGCGTCAGGCGTTTATAACCTTATATTGATCAGTCATTGGAAATAAGCTCCCCCAAGAAAGAAGCATGAATTTGAGCGAGATGCCTCTCTCCAGACAGGACAGTCCCTGAGGAAGGCTGACCACTGTGAACACTCCCATGACTAGAGTAAGAGGTATTTTAGTCCTGAAAAGAAATCTGTACAATACAGCACAGTGTTCACCACAAGAGATATTACAATCAGAAGTGTCTTCAGTGCACAGAAGAAAAGTCTGGGGTGGCGACATATTTGGAGATTTATCATTTTAAAACAGCGTTAATAAACAATTTTGGCAGATGGTATAGAGAACAAAGATTTCCTTCTAAAACACTCTAAATATGATTACTCTATGGTAAATAGTAATTCTCCCTGCTCAGAAAAGATGTAAATAAAGTCATTATAACACTATACAGCAGGTTATAGATTATCTGTTGACAATAAAATGAGGAGAAATATAACTTAATTGCTTTCTTTCAAAGGTAGATAAGTAAAACAGTAGAAATGTTATGAAGAACATAAGCACAGATAGTAGGGATTAATGTTTCTCTTGGTGTATATATGGGAGTCATAGCAAAGAAATTACCAAATTTTTCTGTAAATTTCATTTCAATATTAGATAACACCTATAAATATGATTAAAGAAAATATGTTTTTAATACTCATGAAAAGTATAGCAATTTGAAACAAAAATGTGAAATATTTATCTATTAAATGTTATATTGTACATTATGAAAAAGTAAAAAACAATACAAAAACACTAATAAGTGTGAATAGTTTCTCCAGGACACCCCGGGCTGGCACATACAAAAGGAACGGAGGGCTCTCTGAGTAGTAAAGTGGTTTCCCTAGCAGTTGTCCCCCTCCTTCCTACCAGGGTCATCCATACTTCCTTCTAAGAACCTCTGCAGACGAAGCACAGGGTATTGGTCAACACTGCTGACTTGGAAGTTAGATCCCCTTTTTCTCCACCTTCTAGACTTAATCACAAGATGTGCAAGCCTCTCAGCTTCTCTATGTCCCCGTTTGCTCACCTGTAAAGTGAAGATAATGAAAAAGTCTACTTCTTATTGGTATTGCAAAATGTTTACTGGCACATAGTAACTTTTGAAAAGCTATTATTAGGATGGGCAGGAGTAGAGTGATGAACTGGAAGAGCACAGTAGTTATAGGGCAGTGAAAATACTCTGTATGGCATGAAAATGATGGCTGCATATCCTATATAATAAAAGCCTAGGTGGAATCATGCATGATATCATCACAAGATGGCCACCACAAGATGGCTGGCAGGGGAGGGCAGGGGAGGGCAGTTGGGGGTGAACAGGCAAGCAGGGGAGGGTAGTTGGGGCAAACAGGCCGGCAGAGGAGGGCAGTGGGGGCCATCAGGCCAGCAGGGGAGGGCAATTGGGGTTGATCAGGACAGCAGGGAAGCAGTTAGGGAACGACCAGGCAGGCAAGCAGAAGCAGTTAGGGGCAATCAGGCAGTCAGGCAGGCGAGCAGTTAGGAGCCACCAGTCCCAGATTGTGAGAGGTATTGTGAGAGCAGATCCCAGATTGGGATCAGGCCTAAACCGGCAGTCACCCCCCAAGGGGTCCCAGATTGGAGAGGGACATGCCCCCGCCCTCGTGCACAAATTTCATGCACTGGGCCTCTAGTCCTATCTAATAAAAGAGAAACATGGTAATTGGCGTACGACCGCTACCCTTCCCATTGGCAAATGAGGGCGATATGCAAATTAACTGCCAGCCAAGATGGCGGCCGGCAGCCAGGCTGCTTAAACTGAACATGAGGCTTGCTTGCTTCGACCGCTACCCTTCCCATTGGCAAATGAGGGCGATATGCAAATTAACTGCCAGCCAAGATGGCGGCCGGCAGCCAGGCTGCTTAAACTGAACATGAGGCTTGCTTGCTTCAGTGACGGAGGACTCCAACATTCCCCGCCTGCCTTGCCAGCCTCTGAGCCTGCAGTTTGAACATTGTAACAATTATAGAAGCTAAACCAAACCCCAGAAACCTGCTTTCAGCGAGCCCGGGATCTCAGAGCTGGAGCTGATACAGAGTTTCGATTATAGAACCGAAACAAACCAGATACCTTCTTTCAGCAGCAGAGGCCTCAGAGCTGGAGCCAGAGCTAAAGCTGGCCCAGAATAATAAAAAAAGAAAAAAAGGAGCGGTTGGGAGCTTCAGTCCCAGCCTGAAAACAGCCCTCAGCCCCTCACCCAGACTGGCCAGGCACCCCAGCAGGGACCCCCACCCTGAAGGGTGTGTGACCAGCTGCAAACAGCCATCATCCCCTCATCCAGGCTGGCCAGGCACCCAAAGGGACCCCCACCCTGATCCAGGACACCCTTCAGGGCAAACCAGCCAGCCCCCACCCATGCACCAGGCCTCTATTCTATATAGTAAAAGGGTAATATGCCTCCCAGCACCGGGATCAGCGTGACAGGGGGCAGCACCCAAATCCCCTGATCACCCTGCAGCTCTGTGTATGACAGGGGGTGGGGCCACAACCTCCCTATCCACCCTGCTCTGTTCGTGACAGGGGAAGGCGCCCCAACCCCCTGATCAGCCCTGCTCTGTGCCTGATGGGGGGAGCTCCCCAACCCCCCCCCCCCCCCACGGGCCCTGCTCTGTGTGTGACGGGGTAGAGCCATAACCTCCCCATTGGCCCTGCCCTGAGTGTGACAGTGGCAGCGCCCCAACCCCCTGATCCGCCCTGCTCTGTGCATGACAGGGGGGAGCTCCCCAATCCCCTGATCGGCCCTGCTCTGTGTGTGACAGGGGGTGGCGCTGCAACCTCCCCATCAACCCTGCCTTGAGTGTGACAGGGGGCGGTGCCCCAACCCCCCAATCGGCCCTATCCTGAGCATGACTGAGGGTGGCATCGCAACCTCCCAATCCGCCCTGCTCTGTGCATGACAGGGGGCGGCACCCCAATTCCCCAATTGGCCCTGTTCTGAGCCCAACCAGGGGCTGCACCTAGGGATTGGGCCTGCCCTCTGCCACCCGGGAGCAGGCCTAAGCCAGCAGGTCATTATCTCCTGAGGGGTCCCAGACTGTGAGAGGGCACAGGCCGGGCTGAGCGACCCCCTCTCACCCCCAAGTGCACAAATTTTTGTGCACCGGGCCTCTAGTTTATATTATAAAAGGCCTGTGTCCCTAACACCATTAACAACCAAAGACTGGCACAGGTGGGCAGGGCTGCGCGTGCAAGTGGGCAGGGCTGCGAGCGTGGCAGGGGCAGCGGGCGGGGCATGCGCGGGTGGGCAGGGCCACGTGATTTCGCATGCTGCGCTTCTAGTCATTACATAGTTGTCCAAATCCATGGAATGTAAAAGACCAAGAGTGAACCCTAAGGTGAACTATGTACTTGGGTTATTAGGATGTGTCAACATAGGTTCATCAATTGCAAAAAACATACCACAGTGGAGCGGGCTGTTGATAACAGGGTAGATTATGCATGTGTGGAGTTAGGAGATATGTGGGAAACTTCTGTGCCTTTCTCTCAATTTTGCTGTGAACATAACTGTTCTTTTTTTTAAAAAAAGCTAATGACTGCTTATGTCATTACTATTTTTTATCTGGAAGGGCTGTGCAAGCCACATGGGTGCCTCACTTCTGCCCTCAGAGCTTTCCAGAAAACACTTGCTTCCATGAAGGGAACAAGTAGGGTTAAAGTCCTCAAGATGCCAAAACCACCTCTGCTGTTAATATGTCATGTGCTGATGACACCTTAATTTGACCATACCAAGAAGCAAGCATGGATTCTTCCCGACAGAGTGGCAATGGCCATAACACAGGCACCCCAATAAAGCACCAGTTTTCCCTTTATATCCAACTCAGATGCCATAAATATTTAGGAACTCTGAGTAGGAGGCTCTCCTTTAGCATCTCCATCCCCTGCAGTGGTTGGCAAACTGCAGCTTGCAAGCCACATGTGGCTCTTTGGCCCCTTGAGTGTGGCTCTTCCACAAAATACCGACTTCTGCGCATGGGCCACGAAGTTTCAATCACACTGTACGTGCACACCCGTACAGTGCACACCGTTATGGGGTGTGACCACATTAGTAACAAAGAAACAGAATTTCCGGAGGATGGGGCCCAGAAATCAGGATTTTAAAAAGATTCCCAGGTGATTCTAATGTGCAGCCAAGGTTGAGAACCACTGACTTAAGGGAATCCTGCCCAACATCAAGACCTACTAGCTCTTACACTGAATTCTGTGCTGGTAAGACTATATCTACATCTGGAGAAGAGAGGGAGGGAAATGGTGCTCTGACATTCCTGACTCCTACCAGAGGACCACCCACAAAGCCTGCAGTGTCAAAAACTAATGCCTGATGTATCTTTTTCAAACTGATAAAAACACTGTTCTACCTTCTTATATCCACAAAGAGACTCCTTTGCCCCAAATTTGTTTCACATTCTCAAATCTGAGTGTTAATCACCCTCCACTTGCACCATTATTGAAGCAAAGCTTAATCCCCCATCCAGTGAGTCTTCCTCGGGGTACGTCCTCATTTTCCTTAACAAATACAATTCTGAAAAGTCTTATTCACAAAGCTCTTGCCAAATATTGCAAAAGTGCCTGGATTATAAGGTAAGACCAATATAGGCACATGCTGTTCTCTGATTCATTAAAAAAAAAAAAAAAAAAAAAAAAAGGCCCTATTTGGTTTGGCTCAGTAGATAGAGCATTGGCCTATAGACTGAGGGTCCCAGGTTTGATTCCAGTCAAGGGCACATGCCCGGTTGTAGGCTGGTTCTCCTGTAGGGGTCATGCAGGAGGCAGCTGATCAGTCATTCTCTCTCGTCATTGATGTTTCCATCTCTCTCTCCCTCTCCCTTCCTTTCTAAAATCAAAAAATACATATTTTTAAAAATAATCATAAAACTGTATTAAGAAAAAAATGAGATTATAAAAAAAATAGGGGTGGGTGGCAAGACTTCCTTGAAGGTGGTATGAAGAGCTCTGTAGAACCTTGCTAAGAAACAACCATAGCTAATGAGATATGTATAGACATATATACCTACTCATATATATGTACATATGTGTATGTATATGTATGTATGTATGTAAAAGAATAATTTAAATTTTCTAAGAGAATGCCACAAATGTAGAAACATTTATTCAAGAAAATCTATTAAATATTTATGAAACGGTAAGAATCTGTGGCATTAGAGCCATGAAATGCTTCCTGGCCCCTCCTCCCTGCCCCCAGCTCTGTATTGTAAAAACTACAATGATATATGCAGCCAAGATAAAGGGAATCCCCCAGTTCTCAGGGGCTTCTTTTCTCTCTGAAAGAGACAAGCCACCAGCATTTCTCATTCCCATAGGTTGGTGCTGGGGTCCAACCCCAGCAGGTCCAGGGGTCCCGAAAGGTGTGGACGGAGTCGGCGAAGAAGGAATGACACAGAGGCAGCGTTCAGTTGATCAGCATGGTTGGGTTCTCTAGCCAAGTTCTGGTCAGGATCTCCAGCCAGGTTCTGTAGCCATGTTCTCTCGCTAGGTTCTCCAGCCAGGTTCTGTCCAGGTTCTCCAGCCAGGTTCAGTCACCAGGTTCTAGTCAGATTCTCTTGCCATGTTCTATCCAGGTTCTGTAGCCAGGTCTGTCTCTAGGTTCTTCAGCCAGGTTCTCTCGCTAGGTTCTGTCTCTAGGTTCTGTCTCCAGTTTCTGTCCAGGATCTTTTGCCATGTTCTCTCCAACGAAGTTCTTCTGTCTCTAGGTTCTGTGTCTAGGTTCTGTGTGGGTTCTGTGTCTAGGTTCTGTGTAGGTTCTGTGTCTAGGTTCTTTGTATAGTTGTCTTGTTACATCTGTATTTATACCAGTTGATTCCAATCCTATCAATCTCTATTCCAAAGGTTAGGGCATTTCTTATCTCCATTCCAGGGAGTAAAGATTATGTAGCTTAAGCATGATTGTTCGTAGTTAAAGTGATTAATTACCCGCCTGGCACTTAGTTAAGGGGTTTTATTCCCTCCCTAACTTCAGGGGAAAATCCCTACCTGGGGAAACAACCTTTCTCAGAGAGGTGACCTTGGTTAAAACACATAGTGCCAAGAAGGTGAGCAAACATATTAAGAACAGTATGCCATATATGCCAGGTCCCTTGAAACAGCAAGGATGGACCGGTTCCTGGCAGGTTGGTGCTACAGAAGCTCTTTCCCAGGAAATGCAGCTGAAAGGCCTGGGGCTCCCTTCTTCCACCCTCCCTCACTAATGGGGTAGAAGCTCTGCTCCAGGCACTGAAAGAAGAGAACATGGACATCTTATCCAGCTTTGTACCAAATCACGCATAGAGTAGACATTTCATGCAGAAAGGGGAAAGCCAAGAACAGCAGCTCCCACCCCCACCCATTGACCTGCTTACAGAGCAGAGTTGTCACTGTGAAAGAAGCAGGCTGTAGTCCCTGCTCATAGGAGAGTGGCACAGTGTTTCTGTCATTGGGAAAGGCAGGCAATAATAAGAGAAATTCAAAGCTTTCCCAGTGAGAACTGACTTTATTTGGAGCAAAGCAAGGAAGTTCAAGCCAAGAGTGATGACAAAAACAATTTAGATTATGACAGTGAGAAATTAACCAACTGGTGGTAGCTTCATAATAACCAGCAAAATGGTAGACCAACTAGTTTCACAGAAAGAATCAGGTAAAGAGACAGTTAAGAAGTTTTCCTGGGGTTGGAATAAACCTCAAAGACACCTCTGCAAAATAGCCTGGACTTAATTGGATCAACTATAGAACAATTTATGCCTCAGGGTGCTGTAGAAAACAATAGAAAAATTATCAGATACTGGAGGCTAGAAGCTAGATGTGATCACAACAGAGACAACCCAGTTAAAACCAGGTAACATCTATCTATCTATCTATCTATCTATCTACCTACCTACCTATCTATCTATCTATCTTTATTATTGAAAGCATTACAGATGTTCCCTCCCCCCCCCCCCCCGCTTTTTTTTTCTCATTGACCCTCTCCACTCAACCATTTTCAACCCTGGGATGAAAGGCAAAGGGGTCTAAATGACTGTGAACATGCCCAAGGGTGTACCTTCTGAGAAACAATATTGAAGACTGCATACTGAGAGGGCAATAAACTTCACTGAAATTATCCAGGCAAGTTACTAAACAAGTTAAAAAAGCAAAATAGCAAAAACAATAAGCCCCTGAAGGGTAGTAGGGGAAATAAGTATCCAAACTTCCTAGAGTATATTATCTAAAGCTAGAGGCCTGATGTACAAAATTCATGCACAGGTAGGATCCCTAGGACTGGCCTGAGATCAGGGCCGATCAGAGCCTTCCGGCTGCTGGCTGGGGCCTGCCTTCATTCCACACCACCCCCTGGTGGTCAGTGCACGTCATAGTGCGCGACCGAACTCCTAGTCTCCCAATCGAACTCCAGAGGGGACACTGCATATTAGCCTTTTATATATATAAGAAGATGTCCAGGTTTCAAACAGAAATGATGAAATATGAAAAACAACAAGAAGGTGTTACTCACATACAAGAAAGGGGGGAAAAAAGGCAACAAAAATAGCCTTTGATAGGGCACAGATGTCAGATTTAGCAGACTTGAAAGCAGCTATTATGAATATGTTCCAAGGTCTAAAGGAAATAATACTTAACGAAGGAATATATGACAACAATATTTCATCACAAGGAATATCAATAAAGATAAATTATATTTTTAAAAAATAAAATAGAAATTCTGTAGGTAAAACATACCATAACTGAAATGAAAAATCTGTTATAGGGATCAACTGTAGATCTGAACTGGCAAAATAAAAAGTCAGTGAACTTTTAAGGCATTTCAATTAAGATTATGAAATCTGAAGGACAGGAAAAAAGAATAAACAAAATTAAACAGAGCTTCAGAGAAATGTAGGATACCATAAGTGCACCAATATACAAGCAATATGAATGCCACAAGGAGAGACATAAAAATGAGCGGGGGGCGGAAATCTAATAAGAGATAATAGCTAAACTCTCCTTCAAAAATGCAGGTGTCCCTTCTCACAACTCTTGTTGAACAATATATTGGAATTCCTAGCTAACGCAATAAGAATAAATAAATAAAAGGTATACAAACTATAAAGAAATGAAATGTGTTTGCAGAGTAAATGATCGTCTCTGAAGAAAATCCTTAAAAAATTGACCAAAAAATCCTAAAACCAATAAGTGAATATAGCAAGCTTGAAGGATGCAAGGTTAATATAAAAAGTCAATTGTTTTCTGAAAATCATCAATAAACAAGTGAAATTTGATATTAAAAACATATTACCGTTTATATTAACACATCCCTCAAAATCAAACATTTTGTTATAAATCTATAAAACTCTGATAGAAATAAAAGATCTGAAATAAATGGAAAAATAGTCCAAGCTCATAGATAGTGAAAGGAGCAAAGGGAAAGCCAATTATTATAGGCATGTCATTTGGACAACTTCCCCAGGAAGCTACAAGCTACATTCCCCAGGAGTCCAACAGAGGGAAGATAGACTCATGTCCAGTAATGTTGGGGTGACACAAGGAAGGCACTTTTCTGTTAGTCACACCTGGGAATAGGTCACTGACCAGAAGAGGCATGGACACTGCAAGCACAAGAACTTTAAGATATTTAATCCTCTGAACAAAGAAGTTCACTCTCTTGGTTCTCTTGGGACTCTTATTGCAGGGGACATGCCCTCTTTGCTCCTCTACATTCACCCACATGGCCCATGGCCACATGAGCTCCACACACAATGGACTAATAGACTGCAACAAGCCTGATGCTGAACTGGACGTAGCTGCCATATGGGACAGAAACTCTGGACACTGGCTTTGCTTCTAGCTCTACTGAAACCCCAGCTACACTTCCATAATTGGACTAAGGGAAAGGGAACTTTAGAAACCCAGGGATGTCATTCCATGCAAATAAAAACCACTCATCCTCCCATTTGAGTCTCAGAAAATTTTTTTCCAAGTTGTCTTAAGAATTCCACCCCGAGTATCCAGTGGTGAAAAGGATACCCCAACTTTACCAATAACAATAGAAGAGTCAATATTCTTAAGATATCAATTCTTCCCAAATTTGTCTATAGATTCAATGCAAACCCAATAAATATCACAAATAAATTAGTTTGACATATCAACAAACTAATTCTAAATTTTATATGGAGAGACAAAACACCCAGAATAGCAAGCATGATAATAAAAAACAAAGTCAGCCCTAGCCAGTTTGGCTCAGTGGATAGAGCGTCGGCCTGCGGACTGAAGGGTTCCAGGTTCAATTCCAGTCTAGGGCACATACCTCAATTTCAGGCTCCTCCCTGGCCCAGGCCCTGGCTGGGGCATGTGCAGGAGGCAACCAATCAATGTGTTTTTATCACATGGATGTTTCTTTCTTTCCCTTTCTTCCACTCTCTCTAAAAATCAATGCAAAAATATCCTCAGGTGAAGATAAAAAAACAAAATTAAATAAATAAAAAAACAAAGTCAGAGAACTAATACTACCCAACTTTAAGACATTTTATGAAGTTATAGCAATCAAGAACTGTTGTATTAATGAAATACATAGACAAATAGATCAATGGAACATAACAGAGAGCCTGTAAATAGACTCACACAAACCCATTTCACTAAACTTTGACAAAGAAGCAAAGGTTATCCAAAGGAGAAATGAGTAATGAAACCACTGGACATATACATACCAAAAAAAAAAAAAAAGAATATAGATACTGACCTTACTCGTTTGACAAATAGCACAATATAGATGGTAGATTGAAATGTAAAACACTAAGCTATAAAACTTTTATAATCCTATATAATAAAAGACAAAAAGGATAATTAACCATACCTCTGCTATGCTTCCCATTGGCTAATTAGGGCGATATGCAAATTAACTGCCAACAAAGATGGCAGTTAATTTGCATACATAGGCACAATTATGGGAGGCGAAAGGGAAGGAAGGAACAGCAGTGATCGGAAACCCAGGCAGCAGGCAAGAGCCACAGGGGTGCCGCCTGGCCTGCGTCTGGGTGGTCACCATGGTGATCGGAGGGAGAGAGAGCCACATTGGGGTCAGAGAGCCGGGTGCAGGCAAGGCGGCACTCCAGCACCTGACATGCAAAGGTCAGGGATGAAATGACTTTTCCCAACCACATCTGCAAATATCCAGGGGAAGGCATCACTGAAGAGTTCACAACTCTCTTACTTGGCAAGGAAGAAAACAGTTGGCAATGGAAACAATCCCTTACATCAAAGTTAAGGTGCCTCTGAGTAAAAAAGAATATTTCCAACATAAAGGAGGGAGCAGGCAAAAATAATAGGTTCTAATGACTTCCACTGACGTTTGAGCATATGACAGTGTCAAAACGAACATACAAATTAAAACAGACAGTGGACATTCAAATGACCCGAATCAACTGTCACTGTTTGTCCCAATAGCAGCAATGCTTATGTGATAATATAGTTTAACAAACATACAAAACAAGTCACATGATAAGAGAGGTTTGGCTTCTAAAGTAAATTGAATATGTTCTTTAAAAATTCTCATGTCCTCCCCTCTGACTATAATTCTTAATTTTCCAATCAGAAAATTACCCCAGGTGATCCAATAACATGTAGAACTCCAGTAACCTAACTTATTTTAAAAAACAAACATCCCAACCATTTTTAAAATATTTAAATTGATATTTTTAGGGTTAAAATTATAGAAGATATTTAAATCCAAATATATTTTCTGAATAGAAAATATTTCAGTTTTTGATTTAAAAAAATAGACATAAAATATATAAGTGACACATTTTCCCAAGGAACTCTAAATTAATACCTTTCCCTCTAACTTTCTTCAAATTTAGAGAATCTATGGAGTTCCCTATACTGCACAAGTTTTAATGAAAGAAAATAAGACTTTCTAAGAACATCAAATACATGTTTTCTTATTTACAAACATACATACTCTCCTCTCTCTCTCTCTCTCTCTCTCTCTCTCTCTCTCTCTCTCTCTCTTTAAAATATATTCTTACTGATTCAGAGAGGAAGGGAGAGGGAGAGAGATAGAAATATCAATGATGAGAGAGAATCATTGATTGGCTGCCTCCTACAAGCCCTGTACTGGGGATCAGGCCAAAACCTGGGCATGTGGCCTGACCTGGAATCAAACTGTGACTTCCTGGTTCATAGGTCGATGCTAAACCACTGAGTCACACCCACCGGGCTCAATTCTTATTTATAAATTCATTCCAAGGACATATACAGCTTGAAAAGCTTTGGAAGTAGTTTCAAAAAAACTAGCTATTAAGTAACAAGAAAACAGTTATAGAAGAAAGTTTAAATTAAAAGAAAAAAATTGTTTTAATTTATTCAAGAGTGGGAACATCCTCCATGAAAATGTGTACCTTGACTGTGGATGGCTGGGTGGCCTTATCACACCTTAGGAATTCAAGTGCTTTTTACAATGAAAAGAAAGAGAGTTTCATCTCATTTCTCTCCCAGGGTAGATGTCTGTCAATAGAAGGTAGACATCAATAAAAGGAGGGGCTTGCACAATCAATCCAGAAAGTCAGCAATCTATGAATAATCCAGAACCGAGTATTTATCTCCTCTGCCACACACCCTCCCTCCCAACCAGTGAGCAAGATAATTACTCTCAAATCAAGCTAAGTGCCCCCCAGTCACAGTGGCCCAATGCTGACATACAAAGCATACAAATAATTCTCACTCTGGCATAAAAGTGATAATCCAAGTAAAAAGTGGATTGAAAGGTGAGTTTTAAAATTGTAAGTTTTTGACTAATTTTTACAACAAAGAAAAAGTAAATAGTACTATGCTGAGTCATTGTACTATTGACTTGCAGTGATTGAGCGTTGACCTATGAACCAGGAGGTCACGGCTCTCTTCCTGGTCAGGGCACAGGCCTGGGTTGTGGGCTCCATCCCCAGTGGGGGGCATGAAGGAGGCAGCCAATCAATGATTCTCTCTCATCATAGATGTTTCCATCTTTCTTCTTCTCTCCCTTCCTTGCTGAAATCAATAAAAATATATTTTTTTAAAAAATGTAGGCTAAAAAACTTAGACACTTCACCAAAGAAGACATACAGATAGAAAATAAGCCTATAAAAATGTTCAACATTATATGTAATTAGGGAGTTTTATATTATAAATGATGGGATACCATTACATACCTAATAGAATGGCAAACCTCAAACCACATAGGATGGCCCCTAATGTTAACTATGGACTTTAGTTAATAATGATATATCAATATTGATTCATCAATTGTAAAGAAAATATATGTATAACACCAATGCAAGATGTTAATAATAAAGGAAACTCAACTAGAAGTATATGAAACTTTGTGCTTTCTGTTCAATTTTTCCTATAAACCTAAAACTGCTCTAAAAATAAAATCTATTGATTTTAAAAATGTTTTTTAAAATTAAGGTACAATATATACACTTTCAAGTTAAAAAAGACAAAATTTGTTGCCAACACATGTCTTATAAGAAATACAAAAGAAAGTCCATTCTGAACAGAAAGAACATCAAATGGAAATTCAAATCCATACCAAGAAATAAAAATCACCAGAAAAAGATTATGTATAGATAAATAGACTATATAAAAATATCCTCACTTGTCCTTTCAATTTTACTTAAAATATTTAAAGTTACATAAAAATAATTATAAAACTGTGTAAACAGTTCACATACTTGACAAATAATAGCACAAAGGAAGGGAATAAAACTATCTTAAAGCAAATTTCTATATTTAAACAGAATTTGAGATAAATCTAAATTAAAATACAATAGAATAAAACATGGGAGTTAGCTAAAGCAGTTCTGAGAGGGGAAATTTATACTATAAACAATCTATATTACAAAAAATAAAGAAAGATTTCAAATTAATCATCTAATGTTCTCCCAAAAGACACTGGAAAAGAAAGAAATTAAACCATATCAAACAAATGAAAGGAATAAATATTACAGAGGAAATTATTGTATTACATAATAGAAAAAGAATAGAGAAAAATCAAGACCAAAAGTTAGCTCTTTGAAAGAATCAATAAATTGATAAATATTTTGCTGATAAAAGACTCAAATTAATAAATTATGAATTAAGAAGAAACATGACTATAAAATGTACATAAGTAAAAAATAATTACAGGGGAATACTATAAATAACTATGTCAACAAGCTACTTAGATGAAATGACTAATTTTCTTGAAAGACTCAAAGTATCAAAATATCAAGGATCATATATGACTTCATTGACAAATTCCACTAAACATTTAATGAAGAATTAACACCGATCTTTTTCAAACTCTCCAAAAAAAATAAAAATTGAAAAAGCGGGAACCCTTTGTAAAACTCATTTTACAAAGCTAGCACTACCCTAATACCAAAGCAGATAAGGACACTAACTACAGAAAATAAAACTATATCCATAATGAACATAGATGTAAAAATTCTCAAAAAAAAAGTATAAGCAAACTGAATTCAACAACACATTAAAAGGATTATACGTCATGACATAAAGAGTTTTATTTGGAATGCAAGAATGTTTCAATACAACATATCGATAGATGTGACATGCCACTTTAATAGAATGATAGAAATCATATGATCTAAATAGATGCATAAAAAGCATTTGACAAAATACTCTTTTTATGACAACAATCCTAAACAAATTGGGTGTAGAAGGAATATACCTCAACATAATAAAGGCCATATATGACAAACCCACGGCTAACATTATAGTCCATGGTGAACAATTGAAAGCTTTTCCTTTTAGATCAGGAGTAAGACAAAGGTACCCACTCTCACCACTATTAATCAACATAGTACTGGAAGTCCTAAATAGAGCAATTAGGGCAAAACAAAGAAATAAAAGGAACCCAAATCCAAAAGGAAAAATAAAATTGTCATTACTTGCAGATGACATATATATAATATATATAATCTTAAGACTCTGCCCAAAAAAAACTGTTGGAACTAATCAACAAACTCAGTAAAGTTGCAGCACATAAAAATCAACCTACAGCAATCACTTGTGTTTACAACAAAACATCTGAAAAAGATAACAGAAACTATCCCATTCATAATAAAATAAAAAACAATTAAATACTTAGGAATAAACTTAACCAAGGAAGTGAAATATGTGCACTATGAAAATCACAAGACTTTGACCCCCCCAAAATTGAAGACAACACAAACAAATGGAACAATATCATGTATTCATGGATTGGAAGAATTAATATTGTTAAAATATCCATACTTCCTTAAACCATCTATTGATTCAAAGCAATCTCTACCAAAATTGCAATGTAATTTTTCATAGAAATAGAAAAAATAATTCTAAAATTTGAATGGCACCACAAAAGACCCTAAATAACCATAGAAATCATGAGAAAGAAGAACAAAACCACAGGTATCATACTTTTTTAATTCAAACTGTACTACAAAGCTATAGTAATTTACACAGTTTGGTAATGGCATGAAAAATAGACCCATCGGCCAATGGAAGAGAATTGAGAGCCCAGAAATGACCCCCCATATTTATGGTCAACTAATATTTGACAGGGGAGCCAAGAACCCTTAACGGGAAAAGGATAGTCTCTCCAACAAAGTGTTGGGAAAACTGGTAACCACGTGCAGAAGAATAAAATTGGACCACCTATTTAACACCACTTACAAAACATAACTAAAAATGTATTAAAGACTTAAATATAAGATCTAATGTCATAAAACCTCTAGAGAAAACATAGAAAGGAAGCTCTTTGACATTGGTCTTAGCAATAATTTTTTAGGTATGACACCTAAGGCACAAGCCACAAAAGCAAAATTCAACAAGTGGTACTGCATCAAACTTAGAAGCTTCTGCATGGCAGAAGAAACAATGGAATAAATGAAAAGGTAACCCGGAGAATGGGAGAAAATATTTTCAAACCATATATCTGGCAATGAATTAAATATCCAAAATATATAAAGAATTCATACAACTCAATAACATTAAAGCCAATAATCCAATTTAAAAATGGGCAGAGAAACTAAAAAGACATTTTTCCAAAGAAGACATCCAAATGGCCAACAGGTACATGAAAAGGTGCTCAACATCACAGATAATCAGAGAAACAGAAAACAAATACAATGAGATATCACTCACACCTGTTAGAATGATTATCATCAACCAGTCAAGCAATAAGTGTTGGTGAGGATGTGGATAAAAGGAAACCTTTGTACCCTGCTGGTAAGATTGCAAATGGTTGAGCCACAATGGAAAACAATTGGATGTTTTTCAAAAAATTAAATATAGAACACATGATCCAACAACTCCACTCATGGGTATATAACCACAGGAAAATAAATCAGGATATAAAAGAGATATAAGAATGTTTACTCAGCATTATTCATAACAACTAACATATGAAAACAACCTAAGTGTCTGCCAACAGATGACTAGATAAGGAAGATATGGTGTATATAATAATAAAAGCATAATATGCTAATTAGACTGGACAGCCGAACGGTCTTCCGGACATCCTTCCGGATGAGCTTCCAGATGAAGCGGGGGCTGTGAGGGCCGAGGCAAGCTACCGAGGCTTCGAGGGCTGAACCCCTTGCACAAATTTCGTGCATTGGGCCTCTAGTGTGTTTGTGTGTGTGTGTTTGTGTGTGTATACACACACATACACATATACACACACAATGGAATGCTATTCTGTTATATAAAAACAAAAGGAAATCCTGTTACTTGCAACAACATGCATGGGCCTTGAGGGCATTATGCTAATAAGATAAGTCAGACAGAGAAAGACAGACACTGAATGATATCACTTATATGTGGAATCTAAAAAGTCAAGGTTATAAAAAACAGTAGAGTAGTTGTTTCCAGTATCTAGGGACTGGGGGGATTGAAGAGATGTTGTTAAGGAGACAAACTTGCAACTATAAATGAATAAGTCCTGGGGATCTAATGCACAGACTAGTGATTATAGACAGCAATACCATATTATAAACCTCAAAGGTGATAAGAGGCTAGATCTTACTTGTTCCCACCTCAAAAAGGAAATAATTATATTATATGATAGAGGAATTATCACTGTATGGTAATCATATGGCAAAATATATATGTATCAAATCAACAACTTGTCCACCTTAAATTTATACAATGTTACATGTCAATTACAACTCAAAAGTAAATTTAAAGGAAAGTGAAAAAATAACTTACAGAATGGAAGTATTTGTAAATCATATATTTGACGAGGGACTTATACCCAGAATATACAAAGAACACTTACAACTCAATAAAATGACAAGTAATTCAATGTAAAATTGGAAAGAGATGTGAATAAACAGTTCTCTAAAGAATGCATACCAATGGCCAATAAGCACATAAAAACATGTTCAACATTATTTGTTATTAGGAAAACACAAATGAAAACCACAGTGATATACCACTCATACCTACTACAATGGCTAAAACCAAAAAGATAGCAAGTATTAACAAGTATGTGAGAAATTATAACCCTCACACATTGCTGGTAGCAATGTATAATGATGCAGTCACTTTGAAAAATGATTTGGCAGTTTCTTAAAATGTTAAGTATAGAGTTACCATATGTCCTAGCAATTCCACACCCAGGTATACAACAAAGAGAAATGAAACACATCCAAACAAAAGCATACACAAATGTTCATCGCATCAGTATTTGTAATAGTCAAATGTGGAAACAACCCAAATGCCCATCAGTGGGTAATTATATAAATAAAATGTGGTAGATCCATATAATGGAGTACTAGGCAATAAAAGAAAGTACTGATACATGCTTCGATACTGATGAATCTTGAAAATATTATGTATAGTGAAAGATATCAGTCACATATGATCACATTTTATGGTTTCATTTCTATGACATATCTAAGACAGGTAAATCTATAGACAGGAAGTATAGATTAGGATTGCTTCAGGCTGGGACAGTTGGGGAATGGGGAGTGACTGCTAATGTATATGGACTTCTTTTTAGGGTGATATAAATGTTCTAAAATTGATTGTAGCAATGGTTCCATGAGTGTATATAAAATATTGAGTTTTACACTTTAAGTGGGTGAATTATACCACATGTGAACTCTATCTTCATAAAGCAATTTTTTTAAAACTTAAAAAATGCTAATGTTAGGCTGGGTTCTACCAGAAGCAGACCCAAAATTAACGATTTGAGTACTAGTACTCTGTTTAGAAGTTGACTCCAAGAAGTAGCAGCAGGAGACTAGGGAAGTGGGAAAGAAAACAGAAGGAAGCCTGTGTAGGGGACAATAATGAGCAAATTACCACTGGGAGCAACTGGGGCTCGGTCCCCCTGGGACCTTAGGGAGGCTCTGGAAGAATCTTGCATTAGTTTTCCACTGCTGTGTTAACAAATTACTGCCAACATAGCTGCTTAAGACAATAGGCATTTATTATCTCATAGTTTCCATGGGTCATGAATCTGGGCACAGATTCCCTAGACTTTCTAATTAGGGTCTCACAAACAGGATGTCAAACCAGCCTGCATTTCTTTCTGGAGTTTGGGGTCCTCTCCAAGCTCACATGGCTGATGGCAGACTTTAGTTCCTTGAGATGACCTGCAGTTCTCTGCCATGCAGCCCTCTTACACATGCCAGCAGGAGAACCTCTCATTGCAGTCTGCTAAGATGTTGTTTTATATAACAGTCACACAGGCGTTACTATCCCATCATATTTGCCATATTATTGGGTAGAAGCAAGTATTAGGTTCTGCCCCTCCCCAAGAGAAGGGGATCAGCCAAGGGTGGGCCTCATTGTGGGTTCCCAATTCAGAGCTGTCCCCCACAGAGCAAACAGGTGGAGGTATTTATTCACCTACCGATTCTCAGCTGTCATTGGTTGATGGGGGCTCCTGCAGTCATTACTATGTAGCATTTCTGACCTGCTCCACACTGAGCAAATGAATGTGCTCCTGCCCCCAGGGGAATCCCATGTGCTTGCATGTTTGAGAATTGCCAGAGCCACGGAGAAGTCGGCTGGGCTCCAGAGCACCTGCCGCCCTGCCAGAGGGAGAAGCCTCACAGCTGTAAAGGAAAGGTGGAGGGACAACACACAGTTCTAATATTTTAATCACTCATTTTTTAAAAAAGGTGCTTAAAATATTAAATACAAATGAAAATGATTAGGGCTACAGAGCATGAACATAAACTTATAACATATGTGTGAAAGACATCCTATAACGGTAATTACATAAGAAGTTTCTTCGTTCATTTTTAAATCCAAGAAAGCCACAATGAAAATGCATATCAGAAAACATTTACAACAGATTCCCAAGCTCCAGGCCTCAGACAGGTTTTTGGCACAAGCCATTCCTCAGAGGCGCTGAACAAAGGTCATGGTAAAAATGCCGCAGGGTATCATAGCGGGAGAAGCAGGGGTCATTGAAGCCTTCGGGCTTCCCTGGACCTTGAAGGATGGCATGGCGGTTCAGTTCTGTATCCGCGGCCTCTCAGTCTGTCCCCTAATACAGGGCACCCTCTTGTCCCCCGGTGTTGCTCTCTCACCTGCGTTAACATTCAGGCGTTCAAAAGGAGAGGAATGAAGTCTAGCCCGCACCCTTTGCAGTTGAATCCTCCATAGTCATACCCCTCCCTGTGATGAGTATTAACAGGTCATTTATGGCCAGGCCGTGATTATGACTGTATCCCTCTTCCTGCTGTACGTGGTAAAAGCAGGTACGATAGAGCAGTGCATGTGATGGGTTAAGATTCCTAGGTTTATGTCCTGGCTGTCCCAATTATAAACTGTGTGATCTTAAGTAACTCCCTTAACCATGCTGGCAAATAGTTTTTTAATTTGAAATAAAGATACAGAATAGCACTGTCTGACAGAAGTTTGTCTGATATTGAAACTGTTCCCTACCTGTGCTATCCAATACGGTAACACTAGCCACCCGGGGCCATTGAGCAATTAGAATCGGCTAGTGTGATGCAAGAGCTGAATGTGTTATTTATATTAACTCTAATTTAAATAGATACATGTGGCAAATGGCTACTGGACAGCACAGCTCAAGAGACACAGGCATGGGTACAGAGAATAATTATCTCCTTGCTAATATGTAATCAATCAGTTATTCCATTTTGTTATTCATAGAGTTGCTATAAGGATTAAATGAGAATACATGTAGAGAACTTCAAACAACACCCAGCCCATTGTAAGCACAAAATAAATGTTAGCTTTTTCTATTAATACTCTTACGTAGCTGGTTGTTAAATTTTAATTACTAACTAACTTTTTATAGTTTGATAAGATAAACAACAGTTTTATGAAACTCTAAGCAATTATCTCCCTTGGTTTAATATTTATTTTCCTGGGGAAATGAAAACTGGGGTTTTGGAGTGTGGTAGAAAAAAATGAACCAATTTGTGAGAATTTAATGGCATACTCCCCCAATTTCAGACTAAAATTATCTGTCCTTTTATGGAATAGTTTCCATTTGTGACGGTACTTTTTTTAGTTTCAGCTCCATTTCCTCTGAGCCCTAACAGGGTCTCAGCCTCTGTTTCTGTGGCTCAGTAGTTTTACAACCCCCGAAAATAGCTCATTTTACCTCTTGTTAGTGCCCTTCCGAGCAAGATGAGATGGCTAATTACATATGCCATTAACTGAATGCAATTCCAACTAATTGACAAAAAGTATTATACGGCAGCGATTTTTGAAGAACAAAGTCGTATGAAATACAAGGTCGCGCTCCCGAAGTTTGTTTCCAGGAACAAAGAATTCCAAACATTTACTGTCTTGCTGTGAATTCAGCCAAGGTCCATCCGTGCCTTCATGTGGCGACCGGAACTAAGGGAGCTCCACCACTGAACCGAAAGTCCCTGAGGGCCTGCTGCATGCAAGAAGCTCATCGGGCGTCCTGAAGGAGACATGTGTCTAAGATCCTCCCAGGCCCTCAGGAAGCTTGCATTCTCTTCTCTATCTATGCTGCTTCAGTGACTCCCCTTTGCCCTTACCATATCTAGCACAGTCTATCCTCTACTGTACTCCACCCCCGGGCTTCCCACCCAGTCTGATCCCCTTCTTCCCCTCTGCATCCTGCGCCGCAGCATCACAGAAGTACAACTGCTCTCTTTAATCGGTGCGCCCCTCAGCACAGGTAAGAATGCCCCCAGCTGCCCAGCATCTGTTACGTTAGAGTCTCACCGAGGCACGTGGGGGAGGCAACCAGTCGAGTGTCTTTCTCACATTGATGGTCTCTCTGTCTCTTCCTCCCTCCCTTTCTCATTTCCTTTCTCTCCCCCTCCCTCCCTCCCACTCTCTCTAAAAAATATAAAATAAAATAAAGCTAGACTTTGGTCTCAATGTTCACTGACATGCAATGTCTAAAGGACTACTGAGGGACTCACCTGCTTATAAACTAAAGTGTGGTGACTCAAAGCTTGGTTTCAACATAACAATAATTACCATAAAACTGTCCCAAAAGAAGCTTCCCGATATAGTGGGAAGGAACATGATAAAGCACCTACTGCACGCAGGCCTCTGGAACAGTCTTGTAAAACATATGGCGTTTGGGACTTACTTGGTCATCTGTAAAACAGCGAACAAAAAATGTCCCTGTCTTGTCTACAACTAGTAATTGGTACTGGGAGCAGTATTCACACCTGATGGTGCTAATCCCAAAGCAGCCATTTCCTGTTCCAGTCAGGCTTCTTCCTCCTGCTGCTGCACAGGAAATGGCTAGTGCTGTCATTACGTTTGTGACTTTGAACTTGTCATTAGAAATTAGTAACCTAAAGCAAGAGAAGACCTAGCAAATGTAGCTCAGCTCCTCCATTTCATAGGTAAGGAAACCGATTTCAAATAAGCTTAAAGAAAAGAGCTGAGAGCATTAGGCTTTGTTGATTTCTACTGATACGAAGAATTCCACTGATGGGCTTAGTGCCTCCACATAAACTTGGCTATACCATTTGCTTAAATATCCCTAAAAATGCCTGTAAGAAAAATAAACCAATTTAGAAGTTTGTCATTTTTGATTCTAAATACACCTCAGGTTAAAATAAATAAATAAATCTGCTAAAACTTGCCAGGAGGTTCTTCTCTGGAGACTTTTAAATAAATGCCAAAGTCAATAGAGATAGCGAGTATCTTTAGTTGGACTGAGATTGCTGCATTATTTATTATCTCATTATGTACCCACATATTTTAATGAGTTCATTTCTCCTGAGGGTACAAGGAAGAAGAGAAGGTCATGGGGAAAACAATGAGGGATGTGTTCATGCTGAATGGAACACGAAAATCCAATTTGGGGGCACTTCTATCAGGTGGCTACTTTTTCATTGCCTTGGCACAGTAGAGAACAGAGAACACAAAATACAAAAGCACTCATTTCTCCCATCTTCATTTCTCTTGGAACATGGCTCAGAAATATTTTGTTTCATTTTACATTTGTGGTGTGTGTTTTTCAGCTAGTTAACTATTAAACATATTTCAGCTCCCTTGTTAAAATCTTGAACTAAAATCTTTACTTAAAATATTAGCTTCAGCTATATTTGAAGAAAATTTCTAACAGTGGCTTTTTTTGCTGAATCATATTTACAGCTGCGTCCAAGACATTTCCTCAATTTTACCATCAGATTTAGACATATACCAAAGCTAACATTTCAAATCCACAGTTATTTTAATGCTACTTCCATTCTCCTAGTAATTTAAGTTCAGAACCTTGGCATCTTCTATCTATCTTTTCACATTTAGCTACCAACTCCTATAGCTATTACTTGATTATGTGTGTCTCTTTCTAAGATTCTCACCATACACAAACACACACACACAAAAAAAATGAAAACTCAAAATGGGGGTTAGGGTGAACAAAATGGGTGAAAGTGGTTAAAGGACATAATAAAAAAATTGTAACTCTGTGAGATGATGGATATTAACTGAAATTTTATTGCGGTAATCACTTTGCAATATATTTATGTATCAAAGCATCATGTGCATCTAAAACTAATTCAATGTTATATGCCAATTATACCTTGATAAAACTGGGGAAAAAATCAAATCTATTACATATCATAGTACCATGTACACTGTAACAACCCATTTGACTTATTGGTGAATTTTATCCTATTTTGGAAAAGTGTTTAGGTCTATGTAAATATTATATATGCAATTCAATCTTTATTTGTACGGACTCTTTGGTTTTGAGACACATTTAAGTAGTTAAAGCAAAACAAATTCATTGTAAAATCCCGATCAGGATCCAAAAGACATTAGAACCTCCGGAGCATAGGCCGTATAACAGTCTCATGATCTCAGCAGGAAAAAGACAGCACTCTCAAAGGCATATGTGACTTACTTACAGGCCGAGCACAGGGTGAAGCGAAACCAACAAGGCAAGATGCAGCTCCCTCCTCTTGCCCCTTTAGGCCTAGAATCTGCCCGCTGCTAGACCTGGGATACATCTATTGAAACAGAGCGAGATCTGCAGCTACTGCTGAAGGAGAAAATCGCCCTATAAGATCTGTGACCTTGCTACCGAACGGCAACCACTGCAAATCGGTAGCCTCTGAGGAAGGAGGCAAGGGAATAAGTACTTCGACTGCTTGTGTTTTGATCTCCTAATGATACTTTATAATGACTAACCCTACCCAGAAGCCAGAGGGTAGGGGAGTCACACAGAATCAGAGGTTGGGGCTCAGCCTCCTGGAGACAAAGCAGAGTGAAGAGGGGTGAAGATGGGATCCAGAAGAGAAAAGTGAAAATCATCCCTGCTGGAACTCTCTCTTCACACAACATTTCCATAAAAATGGGGAAGAGCAAAGAAGCCACATAGAAAATAAAATCGGATGGGCTTTTTAGCTTCTCCATCCAGATACAGGGGGAAGATGGCCACCCTGTAGCTCCCAGGTTTCCAAATCATCTAGTGAGGAGATCAGCCTCATCTCCTTGGTGGTCTCGACACCTCATACCTGAGAGAGGATGTTTGGCCAAGCTTCAGTCAGGTATTCACTTCTCACTCAACAACATGTGACTGCCCCAAATGACTCAACTCAGATTATCAGTGAAACTTTCAATGAACCAGAACAGTACAGGCTTCTCCAAGGAACCTGCAACTGAATCCTAAGGACATATTGATTGATTGATTGATTGGTTGGTTGGTTGATTTAAAGGAAGAGAGGGGTGGGGGACAAGGAGAGAGGGAAAGTGGGAAGGTGGGAATGATTGGGGGAGGGAGAGATTGGGGAAGGAAAGGAAGGAGAGAGGGAGAGGAAGAAGAGGGAGAGGAAAGGAGAAGGAGGGAGAGAGAAACATCGATTTGTTGTTCCACTTATTTATCCATTCATTGGTTGTTTCTTGTATGTATCCTGACCCAGAGGCCAAACCCCCAACCTTGGAGTACCGGGATGACACTAACCAACTGAGCTACCTGTCCACGGCTCCTAAGAACATTTTTAAAAACAACATGCTCAACTTGTGGTTGTGGTCATCAAGTTACCACAGTTCATAAGGAGAAAAATACACAGGAAATAAGGCATTACCTATCCTCTGGGCTCTATCATTAAGGCAGCAAAGTGTGATGCCCACCCTATTAGGCCCTAATGCACTGAACAGATTAGCCAATCTGAAAGGAACGTTTTCATTTACCAACAGACTCAGTGTTAAAAATGCACTTGGGTGCTGTTTCTGTTTATTTGCTTCAAATTCTGCCTCAGGCTCATTGAGCACTGCTCAATGGAAAGAGCATCTCGGAAATAGTTCAAGGCAAAATTCCAACCCCAGGAAATGTATTGACAACTCTAAAAAAGAAAAGAACTGAGAAGAAAAGGTACACTGGGATCTTAACCTCCACTGTGCAAAGAGCAAGTGACTCTTTTAAGATACTATCACCCCAAATGCACTAGCAATAAACATTAAAGGCATCTAGCACCACTTACACTATAGAGTTCCTTGCTGTCAAATGTATGTTAAATTGAACTTAATGGAAGAGCCAGAAACTGTTCCTTCTAACAGTTAGATCAACTCTATTTTGAATAACAAGACAATCTGAACCCCTATTCTATCTTCCTGAGTGGTCATTAGCATAGAAATTGTGTGCTGCCTCAACCATGTATGCAGCGTTCACTTTTAACTTTAATTTCCTTGAAATGAAATAAGGTATCCTGAAATTAACTTATGCTTTGGAGTCAGGCTTGGACTCACATTATGGCTCTGCCACTGTTCTGTGAGTGAGCTAGCCCAGGTCCCTCAGAAAGCAAAACCTGGGAAAGGATTAAAGTGCTAACATCGTAACTGGGAGATGCTGAACATGTTGGTGAGGATGAAGAAGAAAGAAATGAGTGAGGTGTAATGTGTTATAACCCAGCAGGCTAGTCACATGCTATGAAAAGACAAAGCAAATTAAGCATGAGATGCATCCCCTTGGCACATAAGACTTCTTGAGAAGGGTTACAAAAAAGAGGTGCGGGGAGGAATTGGAGTAGTCCTCTAAGGGTGGAGGGAGAGGGTAGGATTTGGGGACTTATGCTTATCTTCCTTCCTCCTTTCACTTCCCATTGGTTAATCTTTATCCGGAGGGAGTTAACATCCCTTTACTTCTGGATTGTGTCACCAGACTCCAGCATTCACTCAGGAGACTAGGTTCCATGTCCCATGATGTGTTTCATCTCATATTAGTTTTCTATTGCGGCACCTCAAATTGCCACAACTTAGCTTCCTCAAACAGAATAAAGTTATTATCTCAGCTTCAGTGGTTCCTGTGTTCACGGTGTCATAAGGTTGAAATCAAGGTGTCAGCTGGCTGTATCCTTATGTCAAAGCCTGACTAGATAAAGATCTATATCCATGCTCCTTGGTTTGTTGACAGAATCAGTTTCTTTGTGGCTGGCAGGTCTCTGGCTTCTTGCTAATTGTTGGGAGGAGTGGGACCAGTTCAGTCCTTTGAGGCCGTTCCTGAGTCTGGGCCATGTCTCCCTCCGCACAGCAGGACAATTTCCTCTTGCAAGGCCCGCAGCAGCAGCAGCCACTCTCTAATGCCCACCTTTCCTTAAAGAACTTCCCTGATTAGGTCAAGCCCACACAGAACAATTTCCCTTTCGATTAACTAAGTCTGTGGATTAGTAACCCATTCATGGGAATAATATTTTACCATATTCACAGGTTCTGCCCACTCAAGAGGAAGGATTATACAGGGCTATTTAGGGGCAGAATCTTGGGGTTATCTTAGAACTCTGCCTGCCATAATCCAATTCCAAGAGGAGAAGGTTGGCCAGGTGTTCCAGGGGCACCAAACAAGAGAGAGAAAGGTGGAGTCAGGGGATGCATAAAACGTTTTTGTTCCAATCCAATGACCTTGATCAATTTTCTCTAGTAGTTTCTCCATGAGAAAAATGGGCAAACTGGAGCTAAAGACTTGTAACATTTGGTAGGAGGAAGTGTTATATTAGGGTGTATATTAGCTACCATTTTTTCCTCTGTCCTCTGTGCCAGACACTATGCTATGCACTCCACATGCATTTTCATTTAAGCTCTTCCTGACTAACCAGTGAGTTTGGTCTTCAAAGCCTCATTTTGTAGATGAGGCTATCCATCTTGTTGTTACAGCCTATGTATCATGAAACATACCACAGTGTCTCACATAAAAGCACATTTTAAATTGTGGCTATTCTTTTAAGGATTGTGTGAAGAGTTGTATATGATCTTTGATGAATCACTATTTTACATTTGGATAAAATTTAAGAAATATGGACCACCAAGAATCCCTATGCCTTCACCCAAAATGAAAGAAATAAATAGGCAACCACACAAAAACTTCTTTCAAATACCGAAAAGCATTTTTGGTTGTTTGTGTTGCTATTTTAAGTACTGAATTTAATTGAAGGAAATAAAAGCTTATCTTCACTGAGTGAGTGTGTGTATGTTCGGGTACACAAAATGCATGCTATCTGGAAGTGTAGATAGAGCCAAGTGCAAGAAAGCCTCGTGTTTTTCCTTTGATCCTACCCAAACTACAGAACAGGCTCCTTACAGCATTATTTTCAAAAGAATTAATAACATATATCTTCCAAAAATGCAAATTCAAAATTAGCAATTTATCTGTTTTTCCTTCTGAGTACAGAGCTGTTGTTATCCCCACTCATCATCCCAGCCCCAGTCAGGGACTGCTCACCAGGTCACCGCTGTGTTCCTCCCTGTATGTCTTTCCTTCTCCTAGCCCCGTGACGGCGAACCTTTTGAGCTCGGCGTGTCAGCATTTTGAAAAACCCTAACTTAACTCTGGTGCCGTGCCACATATAGAAATTTTTTGATCTTTGCAACCATAGTAAAACAAAGGTTTATATTTTTGATATTTATTTTATATATTTAAATGCCATTTAACAAAGAAAAATCAACCAAAAAAATGAGTTCGCGTGTCACCTCTGACACGCGTGTCATAGGTTCGCCATCACTGTCCTAGCCTCTACTATTGTCACAGAAACAAAAGCAAAACAAAACGCTAAAATGACCAGATTATAGAAATGGGATAGAATGGTCAATTTTACTTTAGCAATATTCCTACCAGAGAATTACTTCATTCTGGAGTCCTTTCATCCTTTTTAAGTGAATGTATCAAGTCTCCAAACATAATCTGCACAAAATGAATCCTATGAAATTTGACTGTTACCAGTCAGTTTTGGCTAAATTATCCTATGTAATAAAAGGCTAATATGCAAATAGACCGAATGATAGAACGACCCAACAACCGGTCGCTATGACATGCGCTGGCCACCAGGGGTCGTGTGCGGAAGATGGCGGATGTCAGCAGCAGGCGGTAGAGTGCGGAACATGGCAGGCAGCAGTCACCGCAGGATGGTAGAACAGGTGAGCAGGGGCACCAGACCAAGGTGGGGTGCCGGTCATCTGCAAGCCTCTGGTGGTTACTGAAAATTCTTTGTTCCCATGCACCACAGTCCTGCCCAGTGCTTGCACCCTGGTGTTGGCACTGGCCTCACTCACATGCGCCGGCCCTGCTCTCACGCGCCAGCCCCGCTCACACCTGCTGCTAGCGCTGGCCCCAATCGCTCTGCGTCCATCAGCAGGTGCGAGCAGGACTGTCACTGTCAGCATGTGGGACTGGGGCTGCCAGTGGGAGCAGGGCTGCCAGCAGACAGGGGAAAGAGGGCTGTGGCCTGAGGGGCAGGGTGGAGGCATGGAGGATGGGCCGAGACCCACCCTTGTGCCCACTGTAGCCTCATGGCCCACAGTTCCTTTCAAGGTGCATGAATTCGTGCACTGGGCCTCTAGTGCTGTGATAATAAACAACCTCTCAAAAAAAAAAAATCACAGTTTCCTCAAACATCAGAGATTATTTCTCACTTATTTTGCATTTTCATTAGAGTCAGCTGTGGCTCTGCTCCATGAACCTTTATGTCTAGGCCCAGACTTAGGGAACAGCCCTTAACTGGAATATTTCTCTTATAAAAGAAGAAAAAGGGGGCCAAGTAGCAGACCATTCAATGACTCTTAAAACTTCTGTTCAGAAGTGACACACATAATTTTCCCCCCCTGGCCATTTCACTTCATTGCAATGTACACAGCAAAGCCCGATATCAAAGGAGTGAGTGGGGATACATAATCCTTCCTTAGGGAGAAGCAGCAAATACTTTGAAGAATTTAATTGACCCTGGTAGTTTATATTAATGCTATAAAAGTAAATTACTCCACCATACTCACACTCACATTTCTTTTATCTCACCAATGAAATGATTCCCTAAAGGAAAGATTTTGAACTTCTACCAATTTGGGTACATAGGATCCTTACACTAGGTCCATTTCTATTTAGATAAAATCCTGAATGATAATAGAAGACCATAACCCAACAGCACAAGTCAAAACTTCAGGAGAAACAGCTGTTTAACAACCATGGGATGAAACCTCTCTGTTTAGTACTATTGATTCATCTCAGAACTTGCATGCCTAGCTGGCCATTGTGTGTCCAGTGTGGTCCATTCAAAATCAGACAATTCTGAGGAAAGCTTCACTCTGTCTATGGCAATCTTATGCATAGGGAATACTGACTCACAAGAGACTTAATACTCAGCTTACATATACATGGCAGCCAAACATTCTTGCTATTCAGCCACCTCTAAGATACTGTTTTCAAGCAGAGTAAGTCTACTTATAGAACTTGGTAGTATGTCCCTTTTTCAAGTGTGAGGAACCCAATATCACAGAAAGAGTAGGGATGTTCCTCAACCCTTGTAGCACTATTCCTTTCTGTCTCTGGAATAATGCCTCTTAATTTTCAGTGAGCCTTGTAATAGATGCTTTGGTGTACCACCCAAATCCCCCCACAGGACTAAGGCACTCATTCCTCCAGCCACAAGGGCTATTGGCTACTGGTGGCTCATAGCTGTGTCCCTATTGAGGCATTGTCTTTAACTGCAAATATTAATTTTTCTCCTCAGGGGCAACCCACATTTAATAACTAGTTATCATGCTCTTACAAAAGACTGGCTCCTCTACTAAACTGGGAAAAATCACTGAAGGGCTAGTTTAAGTATTTCCCGTAACATTGGCTGAAGCTGATGTTGCAACTGCATTGTAATTCAGTTTCTCCCCCAGCCCAGTTCTATATTCATTGTTCCCTCAAAGGTGCTGATCTAGAACATGCTCAAAAAAACACACTCCAGGAAATATCAATGTCTCAGAGTCTGTTTCCCAGAACCTGATCTGCAACCATTGATGCTGGAAATGATCCTACAAAGCAGCTTCTCAAGTGTATTTTGGAGTTGGACCACTCACTGACCAGTTGGCAAAGAAGAGTCCATTATTGGTATCAGGAAGAGTATATACAGGCCCTGGCTAGCTGTGGTGGTGCAATTGTTAAAAATTCTTATGTGTGATAAACTGGAATATCAGCAGAAGGGAGTATACTGCCAGGTACAGTCTACAAGACATTTGAGAGATACAGGGAAAGCAATTATAAGTATTATAAGGCTTATTGCTGGGCACACCCAATACATTGGAGAAAGTAATGAAATGCTGAGGATCATTAGCCACCATTTAAGACAACAGAGGCCCTCCTTGACAATATATTAAAAAACTCTCTTATCTCCTGCAGGCAAAGAACATAAAAAATTTAAAAAAAAAAAAAACTAGAATTGGGCCCAGGTTTTAATAATAGTAAAAGAGTAGAAGAACTCCAAAAGGGGTTGAATTCTAAACCTCAGTAAGTCTTCTATTGCTAAGAGAGTAGATCATAAAAGTTCTCATTACAAGGGGAAAAAATGTGTAACCATGTGTGGGGAGGATATTAACAACTTATTGGGATAATCTACACTAATAAAAGAGAAACATGGTAATTGGCGTATGACCGCTACCCTTTTCATTGGCTAATCAGCGAGATATGCAAATTAACTGTCAGCCAAGATGGCGGCCGGCAGCCAGGCAGCTTGAAACTAACATGAGGCTTGCTTGCCTCAGTGACAGAGGATCGTTGGAGGAAACCAATGTTCCCCGCCTGCAGCTGCAGGCCTCTGAGCAGGCAGTTTAAGAAACATTGTAACAAATACCGCCGGACTTCAGCCAGCAGATTCGCAACATTGTAAGCAAAGGCCAGAAACCTACTTTCAGCCGCGGAGGCCTAAGAGCTGGAGCCAAGCCTCAAGGTAAAGCTGGCCCAGAATAAAAAAAAAAGAAAAAGAAAAAAAGGAGCAGTTGGGAACTTCAGTCACTCCCAGCCTGAAAACAGCCCTCAGCCCCTCACCCAGACTGGCCAGGCACCCCAGTGGGGACCCCCACCCTGATACAGGACACCTTTCAGGGCAAACCAGCCGGCCCCACCCATGCACCAGGCCTCTACCCTATATAGTAAAAGGGTAATATGCCTCCTAGCACCGGGATCAGCATGATAGGGGGCAGCGCCCAAACCCCCTGATCGCCCTGCAGCTCTGTGTGTGACAGGAGGCGGGGCCCCAACCCCCTGAGCAGCCCTGCTCTGTGCCTGATAGGGGGGAGCTCCCCAACCCCTCCTCCCCCCGCCACCCACGGGCCCTGCTCTGTGTGTGATGGTGTAGAGCCATAACCTCCCCATCGGCCCTGCCCTGAGTGTGAGAGTGGCGGAGCCCCAACCCCCTGATCGGCCCTGCTCTGTGTGTGACAGGGTGTGGTGCCGCAACCTCCCCATAGACCCTGCCTTGAGTGTGACAAGGGACGGTGCCCCAACCCCCCAATTGGCCCTACCCTGAGCATGACTGAGGTTGGCATCACAACCTCCCAATCTGCCCTGCTCTGTGCATGACGGGGCGGCGCCCCAACTCCCCAATCGGTCCTGCTCTGAGCCCAACCAGGGGCTGCACCTAGGGATTGGGCCTACCCTCTGCCACCCAGGAGCAGGCCTAAGCCAGCAGGTCGTTATCTCCCGAGGGGTCCCAGACTGCTAGAGGGCACAGGCCGGGCTGAGGGACCCCCCCTCCCCCCCGAGTGCACAAATTTTTGTGCACCGAGCCTCTAGTTATTTTATAATACAACATATACATATATCAAATCATTATGTGTACATCTAAAACTAATCAATGTTGCATGTCAATTATCTCTCAGTAAAACAAAAAAAAAAATGGTCTTCTACTTCAAGATTGGGGCTCTAATTGAGAGAGGAGTATATGGGGATGAGATACATACAGTAAAGTACACAGCTCTTCAGTGTATAGCTCAATGACATTTATATCTGTAGGCTCTCATGCAGCTATCACCCCGATCAAAATATAGAACATTTCTATCACCCAGAAAGTTCTCTCATGTCTCTTTACAGCACCTAACCCACATCTGCTGAAAGTAAAAACCTTCTGATGTTTATACCCATAGTGTAAATATCAATGCCTCTTTTAAACAAAAATCTAGTTAAAAAATAATAATGTCCCTAAGATATGGGCTCTCCTTATCACGGTTGAGGTGGATTTGGGGGTGGATTGAGAGTAACGGGGAAGATAAGAGTGGGAATAAAGACTTGGATATTCTCCTAGGATAGGAAAGCCTAGAAAAGTTTCCATTCCTTCTGAGTCTACAACAGCAAGAAAAAGCCCAAATTCAGTTCTCAAAGCATGATCCTATTACATTAAATTTTTATCATATTATCTTGCTCTATTACATTTCATTTCTGCATGACATGGACAAAAAGAAATACACCCACAGAGATTTAAAAAATTGATCAGGAAAATCCAAAAGAGAAACCTGAGCTCTGTAAAAGACATAAATATGTCAGAAATAGGCAAGTCTGTGGGCTAGTTGAGGACTCAAACACCACCATCTAAGGCTTAGATTCTAAGCCAAGTGAAATTGCCCTAACTTTATGCTAATTTTCTGAGTAACTGACTAGAGTTAGTGGTGGTAACCACAGTACAAAGAAAGCTTAACCTTTAAAAGTGTATGCCAAAAATTAAAATTAATGGGGTAGAGTGTGAACATATAACTAATCAGTCCCCAGTGCATTGGGCAAGGAAGGACAGCAGGGAAAATGGGAGAAAAGTATTCAGTACATTTAATATTTATTTTCTTCCCCAACAATATAATACACCCCTCATCCCATCTCCTAAAGAAGGCATGGCCTTGGTGCCTCACTGAGACAGACCAATGCTTCCTCTGTGGTTCTTGCTCTCTAACTCTCTGTCCAACTCATTCTCCTTCGTCAAACCTGAGGAGTAGCTGGCTAGGGAGAACACTGTCCTCTATCCTAATGGAAAAGATTCACACCTTAATAATAAGTTTTCCAATCTCTTTCTCTTCTATTTCCAAACTAGGGCACTCACTTCAGAGTCAGCTTGATTTTTGCCCCAGATCTCAACTGTTCTTTCTCCTTGTAGAATTTGGAATATTTTTTTCGAGGAGAATGAGAATTATATTTTCCTGATACATTCCACTTTCCTTTTGTTGTAAGCAAGGTTTTCCACGAAGCAGACTCCGATGGAGTTCGGTATCCAGTATGTTTATTAGCGAGTGCCCTTGGGATCAACACAGGTAGAGGAAGGGGAAGGAAGCTAGAGAGGGCAGAAGTCAAGCTACAACACAAACCCACTGCCTCAGCCAGCCAGAGTGCTGGAGGGGCTCCGGAGCAGGACAGGCCCATTAGAGTTTTCGCTTGTTGGGTTAAAATGACTGGACCTTCTATTCCCACCTTGATTAGCCATTAAATGCAGTACACCTATATAGACAGGATTCTCCAGAGAAATAGAACCAACAGAATATATATATGGAGAGAGTGTGAGAAAGAGAGAGAAATAGATTTCAAACATTAACTCACACAACTGTGGAGGCTTGGTAAGTTTGAAATCCGCAGGGCAGGCTGGCAGGGTGGAGACCCAGAGAAGCACTGCAGTTGGAGTCCAAAGGCAGTGTGCCGGCAGAACGCTCTCGTCCTGTCGAGAGGTCAGCCTTTTTCTATTAAGGCTGCAGCTCATTTGATTAGGCCCACCCACATTATGGTGGACATTCTGCTTTACTCAAAGTCTGCTGATTTAAATGTTACTTTCATCTAAAAAATACTTCCACGGAAACATCTAGAATAAAATTAGAGCAAATATGTGGGTATAGTGGTCTAACGAGGTGGCCACATACAATTAACCATCACACCACCCCAGAAAGGCATGCTCTTGGGCAAGGTGGCTCTTTCCGGCCGAGGCCATCCCTAAAGGGGCCAACAGCTGAAAACAATCTACTGAGAGCATTCCCAGCAGCGGGGGCAATGAATCCTTCCTCGGGGTGGAACCTGAGCGGTGCCTTTCTGTGTTCATCACACCAATGAGGTTAATTAAATATGTTCAACAATTAAATTTACAGTTAACAAGTTTAAGCAATACTGTGTTTCTAAATGAAAGTTAATAAATATCTATTACGATATAGACATGAAGGATATATATACCTTTTTGTTTCAAAGAAATGATTAAGTAAGGATGTTTAAAATATGTCAAGTTATTCACAGATGCAGTAAACCAAATACAGGGTCCATGTCATCTGTGCTACTCAGAATAGTTACCATCACTCACCCATTGAGTCTTCTAAGGTGACTGGGCTGAAGAAGGGGAAAATAGACAACTTAGAGAAACCCTGTGACTTAAACAATTAGTCGGCAATATTTCTTGGAATCAACTAGTGAGTATTAAGTAGCAATAACTTGTCAGGACTCAGAACAGAAACACAAATCCACAGAGAGCTCAGCGTCTATCTCCCTCGTTTCTCTTCAGGCCCTAGTAGACATTACAGCAGACGTGAGGGCTCCATTAGGCCAGGAGTTGATCGAAGTGGAAGAATGATCACTTGATATGTGCCTCCCCCGTTTCCCCCATCTAGTGGAGCTGATTCCTTTGCAGTGGTTCTCAACCTTCCTAATGCCGCGACCCTTTAACACAGTTCCTCATGTTGTGGTGACCCCCAACCATAAAATTATTTTCGGTGCTACTTCATAACTGTAAGTTTGCTACTGTTATGAATCATCATGTAAATATCTGATATGCAGGATGTATTTTCATTGTTACAAATTGAACATAATTAAAGCATAGTGATTAATCACAAAAACAATATGTAATTATATATGTGTTTTCCGATGGTCTTAGGCGACCCCTGTGAAAGGGTGACTCCCAAAGGGGTCGAGACCCACAGATTGGCAACCCACAGGTTGAGAATCACTGCTTTAGAGAATTCACTTGTTCTCCAGCCTCTGCTAATGATATTTGAACCACGGGCAGTGGTTCCTCTCTCCACTGGCCCTTGATTGGCTTGAGAAAGAAGCATGTGATGGAGAAAAAGCCAATGAAATATTTACAGAAACTTCTGGGAAAGAGGGAGAGAGAATCAGTGTAGTAAAAGGTGAGATTTTTGCAGCCTCCCTGAGCATGAGGTGGGATGACAAAGAGTCTTGCTGGCAACATTTGAGCCTCTGGATCAAAGACACTTAAAGTTAGTCTTACCTCTGAATTTTTCAATTATGTGAGTCTATGAATTTTCTTTTTATCTCTTTTTTACTTTTTATGAGATATGTCATCTAAACAAAAGAGAACTTAAAATATATGTGAAGATTAAAGACAATTACCAAGCATCTGGCCTATGCTGCTCAGTGGTTGAGTGTCAACCCATGAACTAGGACAGTGATGGCAAACCTATGACACACGTGTCAGAGGTGACACGCGAACTCATTTTTTTGGTTGATGTTTCTTTGTTAAATGGCATTTAAATATATAAAATAAATATCAAAAATATAAGTCTTTGTTTTACTATGGTTGCAAATATCAAAAAATTTCTATATGTGACACGGCACCAGAGTTAAGTTAGGGTTTTTCAAAATGCTGACACACCGAGCTCAAAAGGTTCTCCATCACTGAACTAGGAGGTCACAGTTTGACTCCTGGTCAGGGCACATACCTGGGGTTGTGGACTCAATTCTCAGTGAGGGGTGTGCAAGAGTCAGCCAATCAATGATTATCTCTCATCATTGATCATTATCTCTTTCTCTCTCTCTCTCTCTCTCTTCCTCTCTGAAACCATTAAAAAATATTCTTAAAAAGGCAATTACAAAGCAAACACCAATGTAACCACCGATCAAGGTAAGAAACACAATATTGCCAGTGCTCAGAAGGTACCTGTATACTTCTGCCCCCACCCACCCCTGAGGTAGCTACTTCCCTGATAACTATTTCTCCCCTGCACTGCATAGATTCTCTTTGCCCTCTAGATCTAGTGTCCATCCTTCACCTTGATGCCCTCCTCAAGAGAAATAAATGTATGAATTACATCAATAGGTTTCCAGTTGAGTGTGACGAGACCAAAAGGAGGTACTGGTGGAAGATTCAAATGTGGAAAGAGAGGAGAAAAGAGGGAATTCCTTTGCCTGGCAGTATCTGACAGCAGCTATGCCCCTTCATTGTTTGCAGCTCCTGCTGGGCTTAGCCCTTCCCTTTGTGGTCCCTATGCCATCATGACTCTAGCCCAGAGGTGGGCAAATTTTTTGACTTGTGGGCCACAGTGGGTTCTTAAACTGGACCGGAGGGCCGGAACAAAAGCATGGATGGAGTGTTTGTGTGAACTAATATAAATTCAAAGTAAACATCATTACATAAAAGGGTACGGTCTTTTGTTTGTTTGTTTTATTCATTTCAAACAGGCCGGATCTGGCCCACGGGCCGTAGTTTGCCCACGGCTGCTCTAGCCTCTATCTAAAGGCCCCAGCTTCTGGTGATAATAACCCCTTTCCTTATGTCCCTCCAGCCCAAGGACTTCCTGCTGTTTCTAATCATTGGTAAAGTTCACCATCCCTTCTTTAGTTTCTCCACTCTTCTGTTACCTGTATACTCATTTCTCTGTATATTTCATTTCCTCTACCAAAATAGTTAGAATGGCTTCTTTTTTTTTTCCTTCCTTACTTGGATTATGAGATTAAAAGAAACAAAAGCATATCCACAATATCAGTCAAAAAGGAGGCTTTGAATGTTTCACCACCAAAGGAAGTTTTTTCTAAAATCTGTGTCATGAATAGATGCTGAAGCCTAAGAAGGTATTGCCATATATACACACACATATATATACACACACACTAGAGGCCCATTGCATGAAATTCGTGCCCTGGAGAGGGGGTCACTCAGCCTCGCTTGCACCTTCTCGCAGTCTGGGAGCCCTCAAGGGATGTCCCAACTGATGGCAGTCAGACATCCTTAGCTCTGCCTTAAGGCGGGAGAGGCTCCTGCCATTGCCGCTGTGCTTGCCAGCCACCAGCCATGAGCCCAGTTCAGGGCTTCTGGCTGAGTGGCGCTCCTTCTGTGGGAGTGCACTGACCACCAGGGGACAGCTCCTGCATTGAGTGTCTGCCCCTGGTGGTCAGTGTGCATCAATGTCATTCCATCATTTGGTCAATTTGCATATTACCCTTCTATTATATAGGGTATATTCACATGATTTTTTTTCTCCTTTAATCTGTTAAGGTGGTGGCAAATTACATTAATATTTGTTTTTCTCAATTTGATCCTCCTCAAAAACTGAGGGAATTATGTACAGGTAGTTTACTTGAGAAGTAATCCCAGAAAGCAGAGGGATAGAGGAATGACATAGAGCAGGAAAGCCTATGCAAGGATGCATTATCCCCAAGGGTGACTAATGTTCAATCACAGTGAACATTCTGAGGAGCCTTATGAATTTACATCTGAGAATTGTCCATTTAGGGGATGAGAGGGGGATGCATTTATCTATCAATCTCCCATTGGTCCCCTAATGGGACCTGTCCCCCAATGTCAAAATGGTGCCATAACTTCCACACATTTTCATGTTGTACATACTGAGTACCAGTATGAGTGTGAGGCTCCCACAACACCTTACATAGGTGTCAAATGATCAGACAGGAAGCAAGAGAAAGTGTCCATGGCTAAGACAAGGTATTGTCAGCTTATACCTATGCAAAGATGATTAAAGCCTATGTGGTACTGCTATTTCTTTAAAAATCACCTCTTCTTTCCTCTCTCTCCTCTCCTTATGGGACTTTAATCAAATGTTAGATTTTTTTTTTCACCATGTCTAGTAAGTTTCTATTGCTCTTATCTACATTTTCCATCATTGTCTCTCTCTGTTGCACCCTGGATAATTTATTTTGACCTGTCTGTCCTCCAACTCACTAATGTTTTATTCACCTGAGTCTCATCTACTATTAGGCCCAACCACTGAGGGTTTGTTTGTTTGTTTTGTAATTAACTTCACTGAGGTATAATTTACCACCCATTGAGTTTTTTAAATTTTATTCTATTTTTTATTTTCTGACATTTTTATTGTGTTATTTATGAAACTTCTTTGTCACTTTTTAGTCTCCTGTTTCATCCTTGGATTTTTCTAACTTGTCATTTTATTTTTTTTTATAATCAGTGTCTACTAATTTCATTATCTTTCATCTTTGTGTATCTGTTTTGGCTATTTCTCTTTTAGCAGATGCAGTCAGGGTCCCACCACCCATATCTCTGGGCCCTTGCTGTACTATAGCCAACACCTAACTGCTGACATCTGTACTCCATGCTCAACCTGATGGCTCTTTTCCCCAGAACCATGACAGTTGTACTACCATGTGTGTAGCTGGCTGGAAGTGCCAAGGAATTCACAGTATCTACCCCACACTGGGCAACTATCAACCAATGATCCGTCAACCAGAATTGGCTTATAAAAGTAAGTTTCCTCACCTCTTAGAAGGAATTATTCTGAGATGTGTGCCTTGTACTATTTCCTAGTTTCCTCTTCCATTTAAGTCCTAATCATCCACTTTGTGCTTTATTGGCTGCCTTCTCTATATCACTTCTCCACGTCTCAGCTAGTGTCACATGCATTTCCTAAATAAACTACATGCCCTCAAATCCCTGCCTTGAATCTGCTACAATGAAAAGCAAAATAGGATATGGTTCCTCACTTCCTTCTGTGCTCTGTTCCCCCTCCACCCCCCCCCCCCCGTTTCTTTCTGTGAACTTCTTATTTAACTTGTAAATTTTTTCATAGAAATTCTTTAGGATCTAGGACAGTGATGGCGAACCTATGACACGCGTTTCAGAGGTGACATGCAAACTCACTATTTTGGTTGATTTTTCTTTGTTAAATGGCATTTAAATATATAAAATAAATATCAAAAATATAAGTCTTTGTTTTACTATGGTTGCAAATATCAAAAAATTTCTATATGTGACACGGCACCAGAGTTAAGTTAGGGTTTTTCAAAATGCTGACACGCCGAGCTCAAAAGGTTCGCCATCACTGATCTAGGATAAAATATATTCATCCAAAGATTTGGATTTGCTTCTGCCAATCCTTAACTACTGTTGGATCACTAACATGATGCAAACTTAAGCTAAAAACTTACTTGAGCCCTGGCTGGTTTGCTCAGTGGATAGAACCTGTGGAGTGAAGGGACCCAGTTCAATTCTGGTCAAAAGCACATTCCTCCCTCGGATGCATCCCTGACCCTAGTCGGGGCATGTGCAGGAGGCAACCAATTGATGTGTCTCTCTCATATCAATGTTTCTCTCTGTCTCTCCATTCCATTCTCTCTAAAAAATCAATGGAAAAAGTATCCTTGGGTGAGGATTAACAACAACAACAACAAATTAACTTGAGAATCAACCTATTCTTAAAACTTCTCAGGGTTTTTATCTCCCTGCTCTACTTAGCACAAAGGTAAATTTTCCTACAGACCCTTGGGGGTGAAATCAACAATGGGTTTAATTTTGGATTGCCCTTACTCTGAAGGGTGGCCTATAGAATCCCAGCTTTGCATGTGTGTGTGTGTGGGGGGGGGGGGGGGTGGCGGGGGGAGGGGGAAGGCGACCATATTGTGAAAATGCTGTATTTTGTCTTCTAGTTCTTGTGACTGCCAAAGCTGCATCTCCCCTCAAAAAACAAACAAAAACAGGTTTGGTAAATGTTCTTTGAACAAAACAAGATTTAAAGATTTAATTCTCAATTTACCTCTTCTCTCTGGGCTCTTACCTTTGATATTTCTCACTTATAATTTCTCACTACCTTAGCATCTCTGTAATACTTTTTAGAATAGTTTTATTTAACATGACATTTTTTATTTGTTTTAAGAAGAAGAGTCCATTCAAATACCCAACTATTCATACATCAGAATGGAATTCTAATCCTTTTTGTTAAAAACAAACTTAGGTTAAGTTTTTCATCACTTTCACATGAAAAAGTCCTAATAATTAAGAGGTGGGTGTGGCTCTGAAGCATCTGCATCAAAATGATGTTCTAAAATGATTGGCTACATGTAGAGGAGAGAGTACATTTTCTTTTGTCAAATGATTGCTCCTGGGCATTACTGGGTCATGTCAATTCATGGGTTTTATATATCCATGGAGGCTAGAAGGGCCCTCAGGACTTCAAGACTATGGACCAGACTCATTCATTTATTATTCAGTCAATAAATATCCATTGACTGTGTCTTGTACAGACACTAAAGTAAAATGGCGGACAGAACAATCAAGATCCCTGCTCTAATGTATCTCACATACAAGTGGATAAGACAGACACGAATAAAATAATCACTTAAGAAAAGGTGTGCAAAGGCATGGTGCTGTGAGAGTATATAATAAGGGAGAGTGTCTTAACAAGCAAGTCAGAAAAAGCTTTTAAGGAAGCAATAATTGAAGTTGTTAGCTTCTGTGGAAAGCATGTTATTATTTTGACTTTTTAAAGGAATTAAGAAGTATAGAGAAGATTTTTTTCTGTTAATTCTATATTGTTCATTTAAAAATAGCTGTGAACATGTAGGTCTCTAGGTTGGTTAATTTGAAAATCAATCAAGTAAATTGTTTTAAACCCTGTCCATGTCAGTGAACTCTACATGGGGTGATTTTTAACCACAGGGTCATGCCCTAAATCTAAGCATTCATTTCAAACAAAATGTCAGGTGCATTTCCCTCATGCTAGCTCTTTCAAATTCTCTCAAACACCTTTCCCCCACAACATCACTATTATAAAGCTAACGACGGTCATCACCATCAAATACTAAAAGTATAAATTAAAGATGGCATCCCATTTATCCATATTATCCTAGTGTCTGTTATTTTAGACAAAGTACAATTGGTCATGAATTATTTGCCAGCAGAGCTTAAGAAATTGGCTCCATTGAACAACCCATGAAACCTCTGCTTCCTCAACACGAAACACTAATATGTGGTAAGTATTATTTTCTGGACATGCTTTTTCAGTGAAGTGTTTAAGATTTATGGGGCCATTTTTTGTGATTATTCCTGATGTTTCCCAACCACATTCACCATTTTCAGAACTCAAAGCAGCAGCCCCAACTCACTAAATCATGCCTGGACTTCTCATAATTCACTCTAGCAGCACACTAACTGAACCAGAACCATTCTGTGTCACCATCCACAAAGCAAGGTCTGGGGCATGAAAAAGTTTTAGTATTTGAAGCAAAGTAGGGCAATTCTATTTTTTATAAAGGTCACCTTGAATTTTTTCTCCAATACATCTATTTCTCCTCACTTCACCCAACTCTTTCTAATACTGTAGAAACTCATTTTTAAGGGGTGCATTTTAAAATAAAGAAACATTGGAAATATCCCAAGTTTGTTTTTTCTTCATATTAAGCCAATCAGTTTAAAAATGTAATTTGCCTATTAAGATGTAATTCCCAACTGTGTATATTTCATTTAGAAAATGGTCATATTATGTTGGACACATTGAATGCAGTACAATTCCAAAATAAACATTATTGTCAGCCATCTAAAACTTAAACCAGAAAGGTAAGGAAACAACCTGTTCACACCTATTATGTTTAATCACATTAGTTTCAGATAAATATTGATGATTTTGAGCTAAGCTGATGGTGATGTTTATTTTTTTATTTCTTCATTAATGACATATTTGTTTAGTATTGGATAATAATTTGTCAAGGTAGGTGCTGAAGCACATTTTATTGAAAATAATGTAAATATCTTTGTCAATTACAAATCCATTTCTATTATAAAACTGTTCTTCACATAATTCAGAGAAAATTTCAGAGCTATTGTTCACTAAGCAATATCCTCCCTCACCCAAGGATATGTTTACAGAGAGGAAGAGAGAGAGAGACATTGAGATGAGAGAAACATTCATCGGTTGCCTCCCATACTCGCCCTGACCTGGATGGAATCTTCTGGTGCGTGGGACGATGCTCCACCAACTGAGTCCCCTGGCTGGGGCTCAGTGACTTCTTAAAGATAAATTTCAAAGTTTTAGTTAATGGAGGAGACATGACATGACATGACATGTGTACTGACATGAAGTTCATGTTAGTTCTATTTCACATCACTTGAAAGAAAAGGTCTATAAAGCAATCATGGAAGAACAAAGATATTTTACAAAGAGAAATGTAATGAACAAGCTGGTCATTCCTTTTTTGTCTTTCCTTTGAAAGAACAGGATGAATGACCAAAATAAACCCCCAGCAATCACTTGTAATTTCTAATGTTAACCCAAAATGACATTGTTATGGGACAAAATAATACTAGGTGATGTCGTGTGTGTGCTTTCATATCTCCAGCTTATCTATACTAGATACACACAGATCAATAAATCAGACTTGAAAGTAAAAATTTTAAATCATGTCCTCTCACCTTTAGTCTCTCCTCCTGAGGCCTCATTTCTCCCTGCTTCCCTCCAGCTTTTCTCAAAAAGACCAGACAGGTGGAGAAGGGGATTTACAGCCTTGGCAGAGTGCAGAACCAGGCTGGAGTAATGTCTAAAGCTCTAAGATATGTTATTATTATACAAATTATGTTAAAGTCACCAACACAAATTAATTATTGGTTAGTTTAACCCTGTCTGCTACTGCATTCAATTGTCTCTATTTCCACAGCTGTGTGTGCTGTGCCTGCATCTTTCACCCGACTGGTATTTAGGGCAAACTTGTACGTGGCCACATATAAACCAGGGGTCAGCAAAACTTCCAGAAGTACTTGTCCAAGCCGGCACCATCTCTCCCCTTCCCAAGGAGGATTAGAAATGTGATCAGGAGCACCTGTAAGTCTGAGACTGTGAATTCTCCACCAACTCCTCTACCACCTGAGCAGTGAGTCAGCCTGCAGGGTTCCTGTTTAAAAATACAATGACCCTACAACACTAGGTTGCTCCTTAAGTCTTTCTTTTTCAATCTTTAATTTCTTTATTAAGGTATTACATATGTGACCTCATTCCCCCCCATAAACCCCCCGCACACTCATGCCCTCACCCCCGCCTCCCCCCCCCACTGTCGGTGTCCATTGGTTGGGCTTATATGCATGCATAAAAGTCCTTTGGTTGATCTCTCCCCCTTCCCCCCATCCTCCCCTACTTTCCCTCTGAGGTTTGACAGTCTGATCGCTGCTTCTCGGTCTCTGGATCTGTCCCTGTTCATCAGCCTATGTTGTTCACTATATTCCACAAATGAGAGAGATCATGTGGTATTTATCTTTCTCTGACTGGCTTATTTCACTTAGCATAATGCTCTCTAGGTCCATCCATGCTGTTTCAAATGGTAAGAACTCCTTCTTTTTTACCGCAGCATAGTATTCCATTGTGTAGATGTACCACAGTTTCCAATCCACTCATCTGCTGATGGGCACTTAGGCTGTTTCCAAATCTTAGCTATGGTGAATTGTGCTTCTATGAACATAGGGATGCATATATCCTTTCTGATTGGTATTTCTAGTTTCTTGGGATATATTCCTAGAAGTCAGATCACTGGGTCAAATGGGAGTTCCATTTTTAGTTTTTTGAGGAAACTCCATACTGTTCTCCACAGTGGCTGTACCAGTCTGCATTCTAAAGGGTTCCTTTTTCTCCACATCCTCTCTAACACTTGTTGTTTGTTTATTTGTTGATCATAGCCATTCTGACAGGTGTGAGATAATACCACATTGTCGTTTTGATTTGCACCTCTCGTATAATTAGTGACTTTGAGCATGTTTTCATATGTCTCTTTGCCTTCTGTATGTCCTCTTTCAAAAAGTATCTATTTAGGTCCATTGCCCATTTTTTGATTGGATTGTTTATCTTCCTTTTGTTAAGTTTTATGAGTTCCCTATAAATGTGAGAAAGAAGAACAAAGTAGGTGGGATCTCAATACCAGATATCAAGCTGTATTACAAAGCCACTGTTCTTAAAACAGCTTGGTACTGGCACAAGAACAGACATACAGATCAATGGAATAGAACAGAGAACCTAGAAATTGATCCAAACCACTATGCCCAATTAATATTCGACAAAGGAGGCAAGAGCATAAAATGGAGTCAAGATAGTCTCTGGTGTTGGGAAAATTGGACAGATACATGCAAAAAGATGAAACTAGACCACCAACTTATGCCAGACCCCAAAATAAACTCAAAATGGATAAAGGACTTAAACATAAGACGGGAAACCATAAAAATACTAGAGGAATCCACAGGCAGCAAAATTGTAGACATATGCCGAAGGAATTTCTTCACTGATACTGCTCCTAGGGCAATGGAAACTAAAGAGAAAATAAACAAATGGGACTACATCAAAATAAAAAGCTTTTGCACAGCAAAGGAAACCATCAACAAAACAACAAGACAGCCCACTGCATGGGAGAACATATTTGCTAATGTTATCACCGATAAGGGTTTAATCTCCAGCATTTACAGGGAGCTCCTTAAGTCTTTACCAAAGAAATTTTTAATTTTTATTTTTAACTTAATTTTACTGAGCTCTGTTCATGACCCAAGTCAACTCTGTGCTGCTGTCTGCTAAAGCTCCAGAGGACCCTGTTGGGGAAGTGTCAAGATCTGGGACAGAATCTACATCCTCTATCCCCATCCTGAGAGATGATTCCCAGCACTGGAGAATCTACCTATGCCATGGACAAAAGGCTGGCCAGACCAAAATAAATGAGACTCCATGCGAGCACACAGCCCACCTAGCTTCTCTTCCTTTCCGTGGTCTGGGCCACCTTGGGAATTAAGAGAGCCAATTTTTCCTTCATCTTGGGTCTGACTTTGGTAGCTCCTATAATGTGCTATTCAGAACCGAAATGGAAGAATCAATTCTTGCCAATAAAACACAAGGTAATCTTCAGTCCAGTTTCTCAGGGCCTCTCCAAGTGGTAGGGGAGGGGAAGCATCTGTCTGGTCTATTCCAGTTCTATCAGATCTAGATGCTGAAGACCTACTGTCCTCAAGGTTAGGCTCAGGTACCCTAAACCAATGAGGACTGACGTAGACAATACATTGAAAGACAGCCACTGACCCCACAGCAGAAACTGTAAGGATATAAAGGAAAACATTCACTGATCATGGTCTCATTAAATAACTCCAAACTCCAAATGTTTTCTTATCCTGGTAGCTATTAACTTTAAATTTTTTAATGTCTTTCAGTTCCTTTTATTGTTTCTACCTTCCTCTAACTTGCCAATCCACACACTCATCTTGAGAAATGGAAAGTTTTCTGGACACAGAATGGTTTACCAGTTGTGTTCTTTTCAACCCATTTTCTTACCTGAAGGACTCTAGTTAAGAAAACAAGTGCAGGCTTTAATTATGCAAGTGATGTGTTACTCCAAGAAAGAGCATTTTTCGACTAATATCTCATTACTTGAGATGCATATCTAAAGGAAAAATTCTGGCCCTGACATGTCATTGAAAGAATATAAGATGCTATTTAACTAACTAACTGATACAATATTCATCACATCAGTTGAAAACTATACTAAAAATGTGGGACTTTACCACCAGAGCTGAAGTGACTGCTATCGAGTGGTGGGCATGAGGCCTCACTTCCCCAGAGTACACTCAAGAATGTGTGTTACAAAAAAGCTCCTCAGATGCCTAACCACATTGAACAAATGTCCTCCCCATTCAGGTCCCTGAGGTGCCTGAGAAGTCATTATTAACCCTCCTTGAAATGTTCAGTTTACATACATGATTGCATCTACTTAATAGGATTGCAAATCTGTCTTAAATTGCCCCAAAAGCTTCTGTCTTTATAATTGAAGCTAATTAGACTGAAGCCCTCACCAAATTTACTGACTGATTTCTAAATTCCCTTCATCCAAGTGATGAAGCCTTAATCGAATGCAAAATACTTCACAGGTGTCCCAAAAAGTTTCATCTCTAATCCAAGAGGTATGGAACCCAGCCAAAATCCCTACAGTTCCTACAAGCATGAGGATCTGGGGAAACTTTGGCAGCATACAGAGTTGGATTGGAATTCTGACCAAGACCTTCAGCCCAACCCAGCCTAGCCTTGGAATTCCCTATTAATAGAATAATGCATATTTCATAGGTTTGTGTGAGAAAAAGCACTTATGCTAGAGTTCCTGACAATTAGTAGGTACTCACATGTTGGTTATGTCCATTCTTTTATCCTAAAGGTCACAAATACAAATACCTGAGGGCCCAAGCATAAGGGGTCAGGGAGGGCCTGCCAAACATGTTGGAGATTGGGCACTCACCACCACCACCACCATCACCACCACCTTCCCCTTCAAGGAGCTGCTATAACCCAGCATTCCTGGAGAAGATGGCTCCTTTGTTGATGAAACTTCTGGTTTTCCCCTCATTGTGGCAAGTCTGAATTCTTATGTGAAAATATCTCAACTTTTAACTATTGGTTTAAATCTTTTTAAAAACAATGTGTAGATATAATAAAACACACCTGCTAGAACAATTTCAGCTGTGTACCACCAGCTTGCAAAGCTAGTTTTATCTTTTTCCTGTTATTTATTTAATCAGAAAAAAAAGCCAGAGAGAGAGAGAGAGAGAGAGAGAGAGAGAGAGAGAGAGAGAGAGAGAGAAAGGCAAGATAATACCATAGCAAAACACAGAAGAGAATAAATACATTATTGACATAGCCTACAGACCAGAAGGTTTTAGGCGACATGGTTAAAGGGAGCTATGTTAAAACAGTTTCCACATTACAGATTTTTGACTTCATATATAGAATCATCTAGGGCCTAGATTCTAGGCTAAAGCAGTTGTTTTCCAACCTAGTTGCACTTTTGATCCTATGGAAGGCTTTTTTCAAATACCATTGCCTAGCCCTTACATTTGGAAATTCTCATTAACTTGTGATGAGTAGGACCCACACATGTGTTGTATTTTTCAAAAGAACCTCTCCACCCTACTACCCCTCACCTCCACTCTGAGACTTTCAGCCAAGATTAATGACCATATATAAAGCAGTGTCTCTCAAACTGGATGGATTTTTTTTTTTTATTGCACTTAGAATCAAAAACTAGAAGCTGAAGGTAGGACAAAGGAATTCACCTTGCTAATTCACTCCCAGATGATTCTGGTGCAGGTGGTCCACTGACCACTCTTGAGAACACTGCTAATGTTTGGTGTGAAACACAATGCTTTCATCCTATTTAGCATATTCAATATGTCCACATTTTTTTGTATCATTTCATAAAATGGGGTAGCAGGGACGGGCCAGAAGTGTGCTCACCGGAAAGCATGGTGGGGCTGACATGGAGACTAAATCTAATATAAGTGAACTTGGATGAGGGCAGCAGAGGGTTAGCAAGGACAAAGCAAGTAAAGCAGAGAGTCAGGCACTTGCTGTTCCCCAAGGTCTATGCCAATGCAAAAAGCACCAAGAAACACAAGCATCGAACCATATTTGCCATCAGGAAGGCAGCGGCTACTTCTGAGAAAGCCGCCCACCAGCAGGCCCCTCCGCAGTGGGAGGAAGGCGAAGGAGGAGGTGGTGTGAGCAGAGTGCAGGGAGTGCACAAGGGCTGGGGAAGGTGGTAGTAGAAGGTCAAGGCGAGTTCAAGGAGCTCAGCCACCCACTGGTGTTCATAACAAGGCCTGGGTCTTGGCAGGATTTTGAAGCAGAAATCCTACGTGGAAAACAGGCAGTGCCCAGTAGAACAAATATGTTGTTCCTCCTAACTTTAACATTTTTTGAGTCTTTTTCTCCTACTTTCCCAGCATAGGGAGTTGGTTACAAGGTTTCTGTAAGTTGGATATATTTAACTAAGTAAATGGACTCAGCTTATTTAAAATTCACAGGCATGCCACATTTTTTGTTAAGCATCAAACCATTCTTAAAAGGCTTGCTTTCCTAGGTCTCTCAGTCAGTGTAATTATTTGAACATCTGTTATGTATACTGAACTGTGGCCTCGGTGTTGCAGTGTGAGACAGGAAATAAAGGTGCAAACTTGTCCTGTATGCCGCCCAAACCCTCCCACAACCATAAACACAACTGGAAATGACAAGAGAATACAGCCAAGGAGATATGGAAAGAAATGTAAATTCTCCTCTATGTTATACCTCCTTTATAATGCTGGTGTTCTTGGGCTACTGCCAAGGTCATTCAGGCAGCAGCAGGGATTGCCACCACATGGCTCTACAGAGCCTCAGCTGACTCCCATGTGGCTGAGAAATCAGAAAACATTTGACTGTGTTTTCTGAAATCATGAATGCCCTAAATCAAAAGCCATTTTCCTTACAGAAGAGTGAGGGTGGATTCTCTCTCCCAACTGAGTTGTACTTTTCCTTCGCAGGCACCGGAGCCGTGCCGCTTATGCCCCCCAAGATCTCTAAGCTGTTTGATGTAAAGCAACTTTCCATTTTTACCTACAACCCACCCTTCTTCCTCAGAACTACTGGTCAAGAGGCAAATCTGAATGGTTTCCAGAGCATGAGCTCTCCGCTGATTCAATATTGGCTACTGGGTCAACCTTGTCTAATTCTCTCTTCCTTTAAAACAGCGGTTCTCAACCTGTGGGTCGTGGTCCCTTTAGGGGTCAAATGACCCTTTCACAGGGGTCACCTAAGACCATCGAAAAACACATATATAATTACATATTGTTTTTGTGATTAATCACTATGCTTTAATTATGTTCAATTTGTAACAATGAAAATACATCCTGCATATCAGATATTTACATGATGATTCATAACAGTAGCAAAATTACAGTTATGAAGTAGCAACAAAAATAATTTTATGGTTGGGGGGTCACCACAACATGAGGAACTGTATTAAAGGGCTATGGCATTAGGGAGGTTGAGAACCACTGCTTTAAAACAAAGGTCTTCCTAGGGGGCTCCCATGTCACTCATGTAATAAACTTGGGTAGGCGTGCTTCCTGTAACCCTCAGATGTCTAAAAACAACATATGTACAAGCTGTATCTTCCACCTCCCACTCACAGCAAGGAGAAAGATTGAAAGCGGTGGAGATGTCTATCACTTACTTTTGCTGTCAAGTTCACTAACAGGATGTACAAAAGTTGCTAACTGCAAATAATCTAGAGAAAGTTGAAGGCAAAGAATATATGTGAGTGACTAGATGAGTTAAGTTCATACGTATACAAGACCTAGTGGTTGTTTGCTTTCTTGTTCTTAAGAAGATATACAGCCTCTTTGATTCCTTGAATTGTCTCACTCCTCTTAAATCCAGCAGGAGAGCACTGGCTTTATCTTTCTGGTTCTTAAAAGGCTTCTTTTCTGCCTTTAACATAGTCACTATTGTTTCCTAATCAGTTTATGTTCTGATTTTCCACATCAGCAGTAAGACGCTGTGTCCTTTTAAAAAGACACATCTTTTAAATCACTCTCTCCAGTACTTCTCAAACTCCAGTGCACATTAGAATCACGGGGGGGTGGGGGGGGGGTGGAGTTGAAAACATTGCTGGGCGCCATCCCTACAGTTTCTGGTTGGGAAGGTCTGGAATGGGACCCGAGAATTTGCATTTCTAACACATTCCCAAGCAATGCTGAGGCTGCTGGTCCAGGTACCAAACTGAGAACCACTGCTCTAAACAACATCCAGTTCCTTCAGACTGATGAGCTGAATGGAGAATGGAACACAGCAATGAACGTGCATAAGGCAGATGGTGGAGTTTGTGAATTTGTTCGTCTCAGACAGCATCTCACCGTGAGCCTGCACCTCCTAGGCACTGGTTCCAGTTCTGCCAGATTTTGTATCTCCTGGGTTTGGTGGTGAGAATCAGAATAGGATGTTTCTGTAGACTTTTCAGATACCCAGTTATCATACCTCCATCTGTTGAACCCAGTGGCTTGAAAAATCTTTAAAGCAAAGATTTAGTGATGTTTCCAACCAGCTTTACAAAATATAAAATGGGCCCTAACCGGTTTGGCTCAGTGGATAGAGCATCGGCCTATGGACTGAAAGGTCCCAGATTCGATTCTGGTCAAGGGCAGGTACCTTGGTTGTGGGCACATCCCCAGTAGGAGGTGTGCAGGAGGCAGCTGATTGATGTTTCTCTCTCATCGATGTTCCTAACTCTCTATTCCTCTCCCTTCCTTTCTGTAAAAAATCAATAAAATATTATATATATATATATATATATATATATATATATATATGGAGATTGCAGAAGCAGACAGACTAGTAGCCTCAGGTTCAGGTTCCCTGTGCATCTGCAAGGTCAAAATGCCTAATTGCGCTACCATAATTACAGTCACCCTTGCATTCACCTCGCACATAAGGAATTGCACAGAGAGAGTTATTAAAAGCCTACTTGTAAAAACACACTATGGGTTCATACTTGGCCTCCATCAGTCCATCCTAGCAGCCACGACTTTTAAAATAAATTTTTAAAACCCACTGAATCTCCAGGCAATTATAAGTATCATTCAAAATAAACATTAAGAAAACACAAAAATGTCTACTTTCCAAACAGCAAACATTTATGTTTTATTTTATTCTAGTCCCAAACCCAAAGTTTTAATGATGTAAATGTAATAATTCATGGTCTGGGGTTAAGACTCATAGGAGGTACAATTACAAACTGCTCTGTTGGTAAAAAGCCATGCTCTAACTAACCTGGAGAATAGGCTTTCCCCACTCCCCCATCAGGAGAAGGTAATAATTTACAGTCAAGAAATGCTTGCATGATGTGAGGCCAGGTATTTATAAAGCCTCTTGTAGGTTGGGGGGGTGGGGGGGAAGAGGCCAGGAATATGAAAGAACATCATGTGATCCCTTTCTATGCAGCAGCCGTCTCCACTGGGACAGATTTTACAGAGGCTGTGGGTGCTTTTACAGATGCCAGTTTGAGGTTTCCAACAGACCCTTTTTCTTTTGGCATCCTCTCTAAAACTGTAGCTGAAACAAAGAGTAACAATTTGTTCAAAACTCAACATATATTTATCTAGTACCTCCTATGTGCCAAGCACTTAATAATATACATGTTAACACTTAATTCAAATGTGCATTTAAAATTTCCTCTACTCTCCTTAGATTTTAGCTCTAGAAGAGGCATTCTGGGCCGATCTAGAACAAGAGCTGGACTCTGCACAGTTGTGACCTGGGGCACATCAACCTGCCCCAGCCTTGAGTTTCCTCACCTGATGAAAAGGCCAGGTGTACCATGGCATTGGTTCTCAAACTTTAGCATGCACCAGAATCACCCGGAGGACTTGTTAAAACACAGATTGCTGCCCTAACTGGTTTGGCTCAGTGGATAGAGCATCGGCCTGCGGACTTAAGGGTCCCAGGTTCGATTCCGGTCAAGGGCATGTACCTTGGTTGTGCGCACATACCCAGTAGGGAGTGTGCAGGAGGCAGCTGATCAATGTTTCTGTCTCATCGATGTTTCTAACTCTCTATCCCTCTCACTTCCTCTCTGTAAAAAAATCAATAATATTTTTTTAAAAACACAGATTGCTGAGGTCCACCCCCAAGGTTCTGACTCAGTGGGTTTGGGATGGGGCTCAGGAATTTGCATTTTATGAAGGAATTTGCATTTTATCATGCCGATGCTGCTGGTCCAGGAACCATAGTTGGACCAGAACATAATGATTAATGTATGAATTTTATTTTTCCTTTTTTATCTGTGGCTATTGGTGTTTCTGCATTGTTGATGTCTTCAGCTAAAGTCTATTTATGCAACTAAAAGAAAACTCAAGAACTCCTCACTGTCCATTCCCAGGTCCTGAGATCCCAGCCATTCTGCTGGCTTTTTTCCATCCTTCGGCGTCAGTCTTATGTTTTTGTTATATAAAATGCCCAGGTATTTAGTTGTACTTATCAAAAGAAATAGGGGGAAGTGTGATAAGTGTATCTACTCCATCTCCACCAACACAGAAGTCTCTGAACCCCTTTTTGAGTACCACTACATTAGATGATCTCTCACATCCCTTCCAGCTCTACACTCCATCATTATGATTTTAAAAAGTATCTCCATGAAGTCATAAGAAACATGACAAAGCATATACTGAGCAACATAGAGAAGAGATGGGGCTGGCTCTCTGGGCCTCTTTATCTTTTCTTTTGTTCTAATTAGCATCCAATTAGCACTGCCAGGTGCGAGGCCTGAAGACCCTCAGCTACCTTCCAGATGCCAAGGTTCAGCTACAACAACTAGCCAAACCACCTCCAAATAAGTACTTTGAGTTCTACTATTTGGTAACCTAGGAACCGTCTCAGGAGCCTCTCTCTGTTCCAGAACAAGTCTGTCAAACCTTTCTGTGTGGTACTCGTGAGAGCTAAATGGTCATCTGCCCCCAGATTATACTTTTACAGGGACTTTATTTCTCCTTAACTCAGAGAAGATATTGATGATGACTTAATATATTTTGCATTTTTAATTGATTGTTTTTAGAGAGAGAGGAAGGGAGAGGGAAAGAGAGAAAGAAACATCAATCTGCTGCCTCCTGCATGTCCCCTACCTGGGATGGAGCCCAAAACACAGGCATGTGTACTGACCAGGAATCCAACCCATGACCTTTTCAGTGCATGGGATGATGCCCAACCAACTGAAACACATTGGCCACATATTTTGAATCATCCTAGTCAAAGTTGGCATCACTTCTTCGCCAGTTTTTTATAACTGCTTCCCAAGAGCTCTTTTTCCATATACTCTTGCCCCCTCCTAACCTCCTTTCAACATGAAAGCTGAATTAGATTCTCACGGCTTGCTTAGGTTTTGACTTCCTGTGGCTCTGAAAACAAATACTAAAATTCTTGGTATGTCTGATGTGGCCCTGCCTGGCTCAGGGCCTGCCCACATCCCTGCCTCTTCTCACACTTCTCTCCTCTATGTTCCCTGCACTTAGTCACAATGACCTGCATTGGTTTTCCCTAACAACCTTCTTTGGTCCCATACACCTTCCTTCGACTGGGCTTTAGCTCTTGCTGCTCATTCCCCATGAAATGCTCTCCCTATTCAGCTATTTTACCCCATTCATCCTCCTTCTGATGTCAACTCAAGGCTTTCCCTGATCACTTAGACCTGGTCATGTCCTGCTGTTACTCATTTATAGCACTGTTTTCTTTCCTTCATTGCACCTGTGTTCAAATAATCACAAAATCTCTGTTTTTTTTTCTTGCACTATTATATCACCAGCACCTACCACAATGCCTGGTACATAAGACATGCTCTATAAATCTCTCTTGAATGAAGCATATTACAGCAGGAGAGAGTTCCCATAAAATAACACATCTTAGTCACATGAGCTACAAAAAAAATTATTTGTTTTACTTAAATTGATAGTGCCCAACACAGAGTGTTTTTTCAAACATGTTGAAAGAGATAGAAGATTTTCATGTTTCATTTCATTTGTTAAAGAGATAGCACAGTGTTTAATACTCAAAGTAGTAGAATTTTGCCATTCACAGGGCTCTGTCTGGAGACTTTGGCTAATCCTGTAATACATGAACAATCCGAAACATTATTTACCCCCACAAAAGTGTGGTCCAACCATGACAGATGAGCCTTTAACGCCTAATGCTTTAATGAAATAACTATTCAGACTCCTGACTTTAAGTCTCATTTGCAAGGAGACTCATTCCACTTTCTTAAGTACATCTATGACCGCTGAGATAACTGCTGGGTAACTATTCACTAAAATTTTGTCTCTTGCTTGATGAGCCACTTTATACCTAACCAAAGCACACACTGAAATTTTATAAGTCACTGTTCTTGTTCCATAGAGTGTATGTGGTAAACTTATTAGTCAAGGACAGAATAATAGCTAGAAATCATTTGGGGTAAATTAAATATGAAGCATTGAATTCAACTAAGAACCTTCATTTCTTTGACTTTGACTATAGTCACAGACACCATAAGATGAAGAGCCTTACCCAGGACCTCACAGGTACAGTAATCTTGAAAAACTGCAAGCCTCAGACTAAATCATAATAATGATCTCTATGTGAACAAGATGCCAGTTCACTTATTTAAGCATAATTTAACAAACTATACATCAGTTAGCATACATTTCCAGCAACTTTTAAAAGGAAACATGTTTTGAGGCATTGTGTTAATAAGAATTGAGCCAAAGATTGTCACATATTCATAGAAAAAAACTTTTATATACTATAAAACACATGAAACAGCACTTCTGTGAGAGTGTTCTTCAAAGCTACAGCTCAGTGAGCAAACCTGATTTGGACATCAGAAAATTCAACTGATAAGAATTCTGTATTGCTCAATCACAAATGACCATGTCTGTACCCAGAGGAGTTTGTATGTGCCAACCATCAGAATTTAGTAGTTAAACTATAGCAGCAGTTGTAGTGTTTTATAAATTACAAAAATCAATTGAAAAGTATGAGCCTTCAAAATATAGCTCCCAATAAGAAAAAACTCATGATAGGGCCAAAAATACTGATTTGAGTCATTGAAAACAAGGATGAAAGGTGATTTGAGAAAAATCACTTTGGACTAAGGCAAGAATAGTTATTTTTAGTATTTTTACTAGTATTTAGTATATTTAACTAGTATTTTTAGTGCCTACTCGGATGTATTGGTGGGACACAGTGGTTCTCAACCTTCCTAATGCCAGTTCACGACCCTTTAATACAGTTCCTCATTTGTGGTGACCCCCAACCATAAAATTATTTTCATTGCTACTGCATAACTATAATTTTGCTACTGTTATGAATCGTAATGTAAATATCTGATAGGCAGGTTGTATTTTCAGGAGTCGTGACCCACAGGTTGAGAACCGCTGGTGGTGAATTAGGCTTCAAAAAATGGTGAGGCAGGGGCTAAACTTAGCAGGAAAGAATGAATGGTCAACTTGCAATGTCTGCCATGGGCTTGAAAGAAAAAGGTGTGGGACAAATTCCATGTTTTGTTGACCCTAACCTACGGTCTCTAGTTTAGGGGCTACTTCTAACTCCTCCTTGTCTTTACCAGCACAAGCAGTTGACTTTATTGGGGTGATACTTTTACAAAGAACTAAAGTGTTTGTTTCACTTTAGCGGAATTTCTACCCAGAGGTTTATGCATTGAGGACAGCCAAACCCCACTGGAATGCAATGAGGTATACCAGCTGACTAAGTGGCTTGCTGCTAAACACTAGTCTCACAGAATAATCAATTCCAGTTCTTGCCTCAGCATTTTCCAAATTACTACATGGGCATTTCCCGGTCATTCTCTATTAGTTAAAAGTGTGCTGGTTAAATATGTAAATGAGATTCGTTTCTTGGTTAGTGCATGTGATTGTTTGCTTTTAGACATAGGCCTTGATACAAATTGACAATTTGAGCTGTGAGAGTAGTTATAGTTGATGAATGCACACAGAAGTAATGCTAACTTTGCAAATGTGAAGAAAAGAGTTCTTTCTAATTTAGCCTTAAAGGATTAATAGATTGTTGAAAGCCGATTAGTAGTAAAAAGTAAAGCATTTCAGGCTGAGCAGCCCTGAAGAAAATGTTTTAACCTTAATTCCTGCTGCTTCCTGCAAAGATCCTATGGCTACTTAACCAATACTACTAACACTGGTTTATGTTAACTCTCTACTCTTCTGCCCCTTGGCTGTGTATATTAGTAGGTGTTTTCCTAGGACATACTAGTATTAATGAGAAAAACAAGAAACTTCTCAGAGCAATAAAACCACTGCTGTGGTCTATGAGTCCCTCTCTAATTTTTCTCAACCTACACAAGCAGAAGACATGAACAGGATGTGAAATGTATCATGTATCCCAGTGTTCTCAGGATGATGAAAAAGGAATGCAGAAATTCAGTAGATTGATGACAAAGACTAACACTGCCTTGAGGCTTCAGAACCCATGGCACACAAATGATTTCATGTATTTGATGCCACACAAATGGTTTCATGTATTTGATGCCACAGAGAAAATTCTGAATGATCTGAAAAAAAAGCAGCTAGTTAGGAAGGTGCCCTGCCTAACCATAGACCCTTGCCCAGAGTAGATCTTCCATGGGTGGCAAAAGGCCTTAAACCTGCATGTGTTATCTACTATATACTCAAGCAAATCCAGTGCTTATGACCAAGAAGAATGTAATGTGGTAAATTGTTTTAGTATGCTTCCCTGACCACAATTTATAATTTAATTGTATTAGTGAAAACTTAATGATCCTACTTTTCCATAGAAAATATATAATTCATTGTAGCCTTTTGTGTTTTGCATTTTCTATTAAAAACCTGTCCAGCTTATGTCATAACACTGTATCTAAAGAACCCTAAAGAGTCCACCAAAAAACTACTGGATCTGATAAACAAATTCAGTAAAGTTACAGGACACAAAATAATTATCCAAAAATGGCTGCTTTTTTATACACTGATAATGAACTATCAGAAAGAAAAACTAAGAAAACAATCCCATTTACAATTACATAAAAAAAGAAAAGAAAAACCAACCCTAGGAATAAATTTAACCAAGGATCAAAAAGACCTATACTTGGAAAATTATAAAACACTGAAGAGAGTAATTGAAGAAGATACAGATAAATGGTAGCACATACCATGCTCATGGATAGGAAGAATTAACATCATTAACATGTCCACACTACCCAAAGCAATCAATAGATTCAACACAATTCCTATCAAATTACCAACGATATATTTCACGAACTAGAAAAAATAATTCAAAAATTTGTATGGAAACACAATAGTCACTGAATAAGCACAGCAATGTTGAGAAAGAAGAACAAAGTGGGAGGAATCACGCTACCTGATATCAAACTACACTACAAGTGCATAGTAATAAAAAAAAAAGGCATGGTACTAACATATAGATCAATGGAACAGGACTGAGAGCCCCAAAATAAACCCATGCTTGTATGGTTAATTAATACTTGACAAAAGAGGCAAAAACATATAATGGGTTAAAGACATCTATTCAATGAATGTTGTTGAGAAAATTGGACCGATACATGCAAAAACATGAAATTAAACCATCTTCTTACACCATATATAAGGAAAAACTCAAAATGAATTATAGACATAAATGTAAGACTCAATCCATAAATATCATAGAAGAAAATATAGGCAGCAAAATCTCAAATACTTCTCTTAGCAATACTTTTTTTTCTTTTTTTATTATCATGATGAAAATCATATAACATACAATTTTTCATCATTTTTTCCATTATAGATCACATTCAGTATTATTCTGTATTAGGTTCAGGTGCACAACATAGTGGTTAGACAATCATAAGCTTTACAGAGTGGTCTCCCTAATATTTCAAGTACCTCCCCCAGCCCATACATAGCTATTACAATATTATTATTTTTCCTCTATTGACCTCTCTCTGGCCATTCCCACCCCACAGCAAATGCCCTCACCCCCTAGTGACTGTGTCCATTGGTAATGCTTCTATGCATGCATACAAGTCCTTTGGATGATCTCTTATCGCCCCCTACCTCCGCCTTTCCTCTGAAATTTGACAGTCAGTTCGATGCTTCTCTGGATCTATTTTTGTTCATCAGTTTATGTTGTTCACTATATTCCACAAATGAGTGAGATCATGTGGTATTTATCTCCCTCCAATTGGCTTATTTCACTTAGCATAATGCTCTTCAGTTCCATCCATGCTGTTGCAAATGGTAAGAGTTCCTTCTTTTTTATAGTAGCGTAGTATTCCATTGTGTAGATGTACCACAGTTTTCTAATCCATTAGACTGCTGATGGGCACTTAGGCTGTTCCCAAATTTTAGCTATTGTAAATTGTGCTGCTATGAACATAAGGATGCATATGTGCTTTCTGATTGGTGTTTCTGGTTTCTTGGGATATATTCCTAGAAGTTGGATCACTGGGTCAAATGGGAGTTCCATTTTTAATTTTTTGAGGAAACTCCATACTGTTCTCCATAATGGCTGCACCAGTCTGCATTCCCACCAGCAGTGCACGAGGGTTCCTTTTTCTCCACATCCTCGCCAGCACTAATCGTTTGTTGATTTGTTGATGATAGCCATTCTGACAGGTGTGAGGCAGTACCTCATTGTTGTTTTGATTTGCATCTCTTGGATGATTAGTGACTTTGAGCATGTTTTCATATGTCTCTTTGCCTTCTGTATGTCCTCTTTTGAAAAGTGTCTATTTAGGTCCTTTGCCCATTTTTTGATTGGGTTATCTTTCTTTTATTAAGTTGTATGAGTTCCTTGTAAATTTTGGAGATTAAACCCTTACTGGAGATAACATTGGCAAATATGTTCTCCCATGCAGTGGGCTTTCTTGTTATTTTGTTGATGGTTTCTTTTGCTGTGCAGAAGTTTTTTATTTTTATGTTGTCCCATTTGTTTATTTTCTCCTTAATTTCCATTGCCCTAGGAGCTATATCAGTAAAGATATTGTTACAGCAAATGTCTGATATTTTGCTGCCTGTGGTTTGCTCTAAGGTTTTTATGATTTCCCATCTTACGTTTAAGTCCTGTATCCATTTGAGTTAATTTTTGTGTATGGTGTAAGTTGATGGTCAAGTTTCATTTTTTTGCATGTATTTGTTCAATTTTCCCAACACCAATACTTTTTCTGATATATCTCCTCAGGCATGAGAAAAAATAAAACAAATAGGACTACATCAAGAACAGAAAGATAAGAACAGAAAATTATAAAATAGAAAACTGGAAAAAAAGAAACAATGAAAAAATTTAATGAATTATGTTCTTTCTTAAGATCAATTTTAAAAATTAATGAACCTCTATTCAATCATCCTGATTCACCCCAGGAATGCAAGATTTAAAAAAAAAAATTGCCATATTAGCAGACTAAAAAAGAAGAGCCAAAAAGATATCTATTAAAAAACATTTACCATCCACTTGTGATTTTTTTAAAAAATCCTCAGTAAACTAGGAATGGAAAAAATTTTTCTCTGAACTTTTATGAGTGTATTTGAGCCAAACTGACAACATATGTCAAAGCAATTTAATGTGGAATTTTCAGTCTTTTCAATAAATGGTGCTGAAACAATGGGATATTCATATGCAAACAAGAAGCTTAACTGTTACCTTAAAACACATGCAAAAATTAAGTGTCTTAAAATAACATTGCCTTATATTAATATCTTACAATATACATGCAAAATATTAATAAAAAAACAATAGGATCAATAGGATCATAGGCCTAATATGATCAAATGAATCATAAACCTAAAGTATAAAACTTCTAGAAGAAACCATAGGGAAAAAAACAAAAGTAAATCTTTATGACTTAGGTTAGCAAATTTTTTTTAGATAAGACACAGAAGCACAATACATCAAAGAAAACATTGATAAACTTGACTTCATAAAAATGAAAAACTTTTATTCTTCAAAAGATACTGTTAACAAAATGAAAAGACTACAGACTGGATTAAAATATTTGCCAACAAGTATCTCCTAAAGGACTTTATCTAGAACACAAGTCAGCAAAATTATAGCCACCTATTTTTGTAAGGCAAGTTTTACTATCTATCTATGGCTTCTTTAAAGCTAAAATGTCAGAGTTAGGTAATTGCAATCCAGACCTAATGGTCCACAAGCATAAAATATTTACAATCCAGCCCTTTTGGAAAAAGTTTGCCAATACCTGGCAGACTATTTTAAGGACTCTTAAAACAAAGTAGTAAGAAGATAAATAATCCAATTTTTAAATAGATAAAAGATTTGCATAGACACTCCACCAAAGAACATACATGAGTAGCAAATAGTTTCCATTGTACTAAATGAATAAATTCTAGAGGTCTACAGTCCAACATAGGGCCTATAATTAACAAGACCATATTATGCACTTCAAAACGTGAAAGGGTGCATATAAGCATAACCAATGGACACAGAAAACAGGGGGTGAAGGTGAGAGCATGATTGGGATGTAGGAGGCAATGGGAGGATAAGGACACATATGTAATACCTTAATCAATAAAGAAAATAAAGAAAAAGAAAACAATTTTGAAAGGGTAGATCTCATGTTAAGCATTCTTATTACAAACACTAAAACAAAAGGACATGAAAGTCTGGAAGGTGTAGGATATATGTATTACTTGGATTGGAGTAATGGTATCATAGGTATTTGCATATGTTCAAATTCATCAAAGTGTATACATTAAATATGTGCAGTTTTTATATCCATTATACCTCAATAAAGTTGTTAAAATGCCAAATAAGCACCTAAAATATGCCAACTATCATTAGTCATTAGGAAAATGTAAGTTAAAATCATAATGAGATACCACTACACACAAGCAGAATGGCAAAATCAAAAAGACTCACAAAACCAAGTGCTGGTGAGGATGTGGTGCAGCTGGCACTCTCAGTCTATGCTAGTGGGAGTGCAAAATATTAGAGCCACTTTGGAAAATAGTTTAAAAGTTTCTTATGAAGTTAAATAGACATAATTTCACCCAACAATCCCACTCCTAGATAGTTATGTAAGAGAAGTAAAAAAATACATTCACACAAATATGTTCAGACTAACCAGAAACTGGAAACAACCCAAATGTTCATCGATAGGTAAACAGATAAATTGTGGCATACCTGTACGATGATGGAATATAGCAATAAAAAAGAAAGAACTAGTAATACATAGAATGACCTGGAAGAATCTCAAATCACTATGATAAATGACTAAAGCCAGAGTTTAAAACTACATACAGTATAATTTATTTATACAAAACTTTAGAAGAGGAAAAACTATACTGATAGAAAGCCAATCAGTGGTGCCAGTGGCCAAGAAAGGGATTAACTGCAAAGAGACACAAAAAACTTCGGGGAATGATGGAAATATCATTATTGTGCTGGTGACTACACAATTATATACATTTGCCCAAACTCATCAAATTGTACCCTGTATTTAGTGAATATTTTGTTAAGCTGATTTTCAAAAATTAAATAAAGACAGCAATAAACATGCAGTCTTTACATTTCGCTAGCACAATTCTATTTATTCCACTATATACACCAGATTCTTGACTCTAAGAAAGTTGCCTAACTTATGATGAAAAAATAGAATAAGACATTATTTTTTGGCCAAACAGACATGCATCAGAATTTCTTGGAGATATTGTATAAATGCAGCTCTCCCGGCCACAGACCCTGAAATTCTGATTTAAGGCCAGGTATGAGGGAGAGACACAGTAGTCTAATGGGCTCTCCAGGCGATTATGATGCATGGCAAAATTTGAAAACCTAATGTTGACCTTGGAGTAAACTTAATTGATGTCAGGTTCTTTCCATTTCAGAGACTTCTGAGAATAATATCAGAAACATCACAAAAGATCTTAAAGCAATAAATTGCCAATGGTATTGATTATCACTCCAGAAGGAGGCTCAAGGCTTGGCAAAGTTGCCTCCCAAAGGTTCAAGTCTTCGAATACTCCATCAATGCCCTTCCCTGACCAAAGTCTGGCTGAAAGCATAGAAATCTCTGAGCCTTAACTTTCACATTGATATCTAAGTGGATTAAGAGTACCTATCTACATCATAGAAGTTTTTTGTGAGAATCAAGCAAGATAATTCATATAAACTGCTTGACACAAGACCTGGGACGTAGTATTTACAATGAAACCTGGAAAATTTAGATAACATAGTTATATGTTCACACTCTAATCCATTAATTTTAACTTTTGGAATATACTTTTAAAGGTTAAGCTTTCTGAGTACTATGGTTACCACCACTAACTCCAGTCAATTACTCAGAAAATTAGCTTAAAGTTAGGGCTATTTCACTTGGCTTATATGGTGGTGTTTGAGTCCTCAACTAGCCCACAGACTTGCCTATTTCTGACATATTTATGTCTTTTACAGAGCTCAGGTTTCTCTTTTAGATTTTCCTGATCAATATTTTAAATCTCTGTGGGTGTATTTCTTTTTGTCCATGTCATGCAGAAATTAAATGTAATATAGCAAGATAATATAAAAATTTAATAGGATCATGCTTTGAGAACTGAATTTGGGTTGTCTCTCACTGTTGTAGACTCAGAAGGAATGGAATCTTTTCTTGGCTTCCCTATCCTAGGAGAATATCCAAGTCTTTATTCCCACTCCTATCTTCCCCCTTACTCTCTTTTTTTTTTTTATACATTTATAGGGAACTCATACAACTTAACAAAAGGAAGATAAACAACCCAATAAAAAATAGGCAATGGACCTAAATAGATACTTTTCGAAAGAAGACAGAAGGAAGGCCAAGAGACATATGAAAACATGCTCAAAGTCACTAATCATCCAAGAGAGGCAAATCAAAACAACAATGCGGTACCATCTCACACTATCATCAATAAATCAACAAACGACTAGTGCTGGTGAGGATGTGGAGAAAAAGGAACCCTCGTGCACTGCTGGTGGGAATGCAAGATGCCGGGAGCCGGTCCATCCTTGCTGTTTCAAGGGACCTGGCATATATGGCATACTGTTCTTAATATGTTTGGTCACCTTCTTGGCACTATGTGTTTTAACCAAGGTCACCTCTCTGAGAAAGGTTGTTTCCCCAGGTAGGGATTTTCCCCTGAAGTTAGGGAGGGAATAAAACCCCTTAACTAAGTGCCAGGCGGGTAATTAATCACTTTAACTACGAACAATCATGCTTAAGCTACATAATCTTTACTCCCTGGAATGGAGATAAGAAACGCCCTAACCTTTGGAATAGAGATTGATAGGATTGGAATCAACTGGTATAAATACAGATGTAACAATAGAACATGGACACAGAACCTAGACACAGAACCTACACAGAACCTAGAGACAGAAGAACTTCGCTGGAGAGAACATGGCAAAAGATCCTGGACAGAAACTGGCCACAGAACCTAGAGACAGAACCTAGCGAGAGAACCTGGTAGGAGAACCTGGACAGAACCTGGCGACAGAACCTGGCTGGGAAACCTAGCGAGAGAACATGGCAACAGAACCTGGACAGAACCTGGCAACAGAACTTGGCAGGAGAACCTGGAGAACCCGGCTGGAGAACCTAGCAAGAGAACATGGACACAGAACTTGGCTGGAGATCCTAACCAGACTTGGCTAGAGATCCTGGTTAGGCTGCTGATCAACTGAACGCTGTCTCTGTGTCATTCCTTCTTCGCCGACTCCGTCCACACCTTTCGGGACCCCTGGACCTGCTGGGATTGGACCCCAGCAGCAAGACTGGTGCAGCCACTGTGGGGAACAGTATGAAGTTTCCTCAAAAAATTAAAAATGTAACTGCCATTTGAACCAGTAATACCACTTTTAGGAATATATCCCAAGAAACTAGAAACACCAATTAGAAAGGATATGTACCCTGTGTTCATAGCAGCACAATTCACCGTAGCTAAGATTTAGAAACAGCCTAAGTGCCCATCAGCAGATGAGTGGATTAGAAAACTGTGGTACATCTACACAATGGAATACTACACTGCAGTGAAAAAGGAGTTCTTACCATTTGCAACAGCATGGATGGAACTGAAGAGCATTATGCTAAGTGAAATAAGCCAGTCGGAGAAAGATAAGTATCACGTGATCTCACTCATTTATGGAATATAATGAACAACATAAACTGATGAACAAAAACAGATCTAGAGACAGAGAATCATTGATCAGACTGTCAAATCTCAGCGGGAGGGTAGGGTAGGGTAGGGGTAAGGGGGAGAGATCAACCAAAGGACTTATATGCATGCATATGAGCCTAACCAATGGACACAGACAACAGGGGGGTGAGGGCATGAGTGGGGGGAGGGTAATGGAGGGATATGGACACATATATAATACTTTAATCAATAAAGTGAATGTACACTTTTAGCAAACAATTTCAGACAATTCTACAAATGCAGATAAAAGATGATTTCAAAACTTAGGAAAATATAAACAAGAATTGTGTTGGTAGTAAAAGAATGACATTCAACCCTCTCCAGGTCTGTTATTTATTGACCAGATGGTACTTCAGATACATGTTCTTACTTTTTTTTCTAGTCTCTGCTCTCCAGGCCTTTGTGGAGGAGGTGATTAGAGCTGGTGTTGTTGATAGAGGTGAATGGAGATGATTCAGATGGGTAGTGACAGCAGGTGGTTAATGGCAAGGAGTCATCAAGGTCTTCCCTTCACTTCTCCACTTCCTTCCCCTGAGCTATTCTTCCAGGGTCAAGGTCAACAACTAGCATGTTTTCAGGTACACATTATCAAGCAGAGCATTGTGATCAGTCCTGAGGATGCTGTATATCCCTGTTGCTAGGGTTTTTACAATATAATAATGATGCTTGAGAAAGTGCTCAGTAGTCTCTAAGACAGGAAGATATGCTTATTTTCTAGGGGAAGTGACTGAGGCTCAAAGAGATCATGCCTTGTCAGGGATGACCCAAGGAGTGTTATGACTTAAACCAGATTTCATGACTCCAAAGTCCATGGCTCTTTTCGCTCTCCTATAAACATTTCCAGTTGGGAGGGAAGCTATGTTAGCACTTCTCAATTAATAGCTTACAGGTGAGCCAAAATCTTGACCTCCCTCAGCTCTCAAGATGGCTGGTCAGTCCACTCTCAGCAGTGAGCAGTCCTGGTCTTCAACCCAGTGTGCAATGTGGACTGTGATGTGGAAAATGTCAGGCGGCGTTGATACATGTTATTTGGTGTTGACATATTAATCTTTTTATGTTCCTGCTTTATACTTCAAAGGAGTGCCATTCATACCTTAAATTACTGGGACTCAAAGAGTTAAAAAACTCTGCCCACAAGGATGGATGCTGACAGAACCAGACCTCTTATAGGGACCCCCAGCCCAGGCCAAAGGGAACAGTTAGACCAGAGATGTCGCTGAAAGGCAGAATTTGCACATTGTTAATCCCCTGGGTATTCTTTCCAGGAATTCCCACAGTACCCCATATTTCAGCATATTGCATAAGCTATCACACGGAATTATAATGCTTATTTTCATGTTGATTTCTCCCATTAGACTGTAGTCTTTTTAAAAGCAGAAGATTACTCACTGTTATACTCTAATTATCCAGCAGTGCCCAAACCACTACAGTAGCCTCCTAGCGAGCCTCTCTGTGTCCACACTTGCCTTCCGATAACCTTCCTTCAAGTTTGAGTAAGGCTTTAAAAATGGGGGAATAAGGTCATGCAACCCCCATGTAAAACCCTCAAAAGGCTGGGGATGTTCTGCATCTTGATTTGGTGGCGATCATACGGCCACAGGCCTTTGTCAAAACTCATAAAACTATATACATTCACCACCTAAATGGGGTGAATTTCATTGTACATTTATTGTACTTCAATAAGCCTGACTTAAATTTTTAAAAATTAAAATTCCCAGTGCCTTTCTATTGGACTTAAGATAAAATCCACACGTGTTGCCTTGGCTGATATGAGTCAAGGTCTCACAGGCAACAGATGACACATTCATATTGGGGAAAACATGTAAATACTTGGTTGAACTCTCTCCAAAGTGTGGCTGGGCTGTCATGAAGCTTCAGCTAGAGTGGAGGCCCCAGAACTAGTAACCATGGGATGCAGTTAGCACGCCAGGCCTGAAAGAAAGGCTACCTTACCCGTTACATACAGACAGAAGGGCTGTGTGGAGCTGAGACTTCCAGTTGAATACCCAGGCCCCTCCTTTTGCCCATCTGCTGGGAATTCTCATTGGCTGGACCCAAACAGAAGGAAGAGGGCAAGGGAAAGTCACCCCCAGGACACAGAGCAGGGTGAAGAGTGGACCTGGAGGAGCAAATGGGAGATTTCCACTGAGCAGTGGTAAATGGCCTACCTCCTCTTCACCTCTATAACTTCATCTCCAACTCCCTACAGAAGGCAGCCCTCCCAGTAAAATAAAAATAAGAGATTGTGGGGGGAAAATAGCCCCTAATTTCTTAGTGTGGTAAACATTTTGTCAGCGAGCTATATAGCAAGTTAAAGGTCTTTTAACCAAGTTGGTTTAAAATGAATATCTGTACTTTCCAGAAAGCTTTGTTCTTAGAATATTGTTTTGCCTTATTTCCAAAAACAATTAATTGAGGCAATTTTTTATAATTAGAAAAATGCATTTGTAAAAATAATTTCTCCAAACAGGGTCTGCTTATTTCTTACTGCTTTTTAGCTATTATTCTCCTTTATTGTTCTGTAGGAAAATAACATTGCAAAATTTTTTTCTAGCATTTACTCAATTTTGTCCAGTGCTGCTAAATTTTATATACAATAATTTTCCTCTTTTGCTACAGAGCAGATCTCATGAATTGCAAAACTGTGAACATTTTGAATTAAAATAAAGGTTTCCGCAAATCATTTTCTGTGTATGAAATAGCCTTTCATTCTCAGCATTCCCCAGTTTTGAAAGAACTGACTATCCCAAATATTGATTGGGATTCTTCTCTATGTAGCTTAGAAGACAGCAACATTGATTACGCTGGGCTTTTTTTTATTTACCACCTTTTCATTTGTGACAGGCCATCTGGGTATTCAGTGTTTAGTTATGTGTGTCTAAACTCTTTGAGGAAGACAGTTTATTTGTGAGACTGCAAATATCTAGAGAGCTACAAACAAGTTTCTTTCAACAGGCAATTGTCAGACTTCTTCTGGCTTGGAGCATTGCCAGCCCGAATCCTCTTGGGTGGCACACATGGTCTCACACAAGATGGCATAACAGACTCTGGACCTGGCTGAGATCCAAAATTCAGCCCCAATCGCCAGAGTCCACAGATGAATTTGTTGGGCAAGATGTCTGGAACTCAGTGCCCCATTTTTCTTCTTTTTTCACTATAGTATGTTTCCTTCTCATGAGGATAGTCAAGGAGGAAAACAGTGCTGCATGCAGAGAATATATATATATATTTAATTTTGGAAGCCAAGAAGTCCCATGATCTGCTGCTGTCTGAAAGCTGGAGAACTGGAGGGGAGGAAGGAGATGATGGTATAAGTTCTGGGCGAAAGAAGAACCGAAGCGCTGATGTCCAAGGTAGGAGAGGATGGGTGTACAGTTCAAGCACACAGCAAGTTCGCCCTTCCTCCACATTTTTGTTCGTTCGGGCCTTCGGCGTATGGAATGATGCCCACTGGCACTGGTGAGGGTGATCTTTACTCAGTCCACTGATTCAAAGGCTAATCTCTTCCAGAAACACCATCACAGACACGCGCAGAAATAGTTTTACCAGCTACCTGGGCATGACTTAGTCCAGTCAAGTTGACATGCACCTCCACACCTCCATCTCCATCATGAAATTCTCATCTCATAGATTCCCTTGGGGGTTATTCATTCATTTTTACAAGTACTTCTTTTCAGCATCTACTCTGTGAGCAAGACATTCCATTCCTCAAGAAACCTCCAGGCCAGTGGGGATGACAGGCAAACAGGTGTCACAATAAAGGTAGACATCAGGAGTGCTGTCCTCCCCTACTTGTTTGGTGAATGAAGTGAGACAATATGGGAAGTGATGTCTAACTGGATGCTGAAGAGGCTAAGTGAGGAGAGGGCAGCAAGGGCATGGGATGCATTGGAAGGAGTTCTAGGAAACAGCAGGGACAAAGATTTGGGAGCAAAGCAGAGACTAGCAAGTCCAGACTAGGGAGAGGGGAGAGGCTAAGTGAGGCTGAAGAGGTAAGCTTAGGTCATGTTAGCTAGGCCCTCTAGAAGCCACAGAAAGGATTCGAGCAGTGTGTCGCAGTGATTGGGCGGGCAGGATCTGGGATCCTGAGCTTGCCCCTGAATCAGGGCTATAACATGGAAAAAAAATTTGCTTGTGTCATAAGGATGCAGTGAAAAACTACTCATCTATAGAGAATGTCAAGTACAGTGCCATTCATATTCAAAGTACCTGGTAAAAGATAGCTATGCTTATCATTGCTCTGATTATGATCTGAGGATCATGGGAGTCACAGAGGCATTCCCAAAAGGCAAACAGCATGATCAGCTTACACTTTAGAAAGGCTGCTTGAGGGTCAGTGTGGCAAATACATTTACAAAGGACACAGCTGAAAGCAGGTGGGATGAACCAAGGAGCTGTTGGACAGCAAAACCCCTTCTGCATTCTTCCTGGCACATACTAGATATTTAACAGTGATGAGCAACCATAGCTATTAAAGGGTAAACACTTTCTGGCAGAAACACATTAAGGTGCTGCCCATGGTTACAACTTCATGTATTATATATCAGAAATAACTTTTAAAATAGGGGAAAACCAAGGCAAGAGAGTCTGGCACACAGGGAACCATAGAAGGGCTGGGGGTAGGGGTGGGGGTGGGGATGGGGGTGGGGGCAGGAAGAGACATCCAGATGAGCAAGAGCACCTTACATGTTTGGGAAGAGAACACTTGGAAGTCAGGTAGGCACACAGGCAGATAGGGTGATGGGAGGTGCTGTAAAGATACATTCTGCCAGCTTGACAGTTTTGCCCAGAAATAGTACTCCTGGGGTTATGTGTTGTCAAAATGTAAGCCATGTGCTCTCCCGCGCTGCACTCCCAATTTCTCACACTGATGTGAGGAATGCTTTTCTGACTGCGTTAAGCTACTGTTCCCTCCATAGGAGGCACTCTTCAGGAGCAGACGCTGATGAGGAGTTTGGAATCAACACCTGTGAGCGGAAGGGCGCGGTAGCAGGACTGGGCTGCTGTCCCTGGCTGGAGAGTGCTATCTCAGCCTGACTGCTTGGCCTAGTAGCCAGGAGGGGAGGTGGACCCCATCCAGAGAGGTGCACGTGCTGCCTTTCAGAGAAGAGGCCTCTGCTCTCTCTTCCGGCATAGAGGGTGGGAGAATGGCAGTTCTTACTAGAGAATGTTGGAAGGCGTCTAAGGAGACAAATATTCAAGGGTCCACACTGAAGCCTCCATTCACTGTGTTAGCATCATGTTTTCCTAACCTCCGCTCTGACCTCAGCATAGGATGCCCTCCTTGTTTGTGTGTTTACCTTTCTATGAAGTTCAACCACTTTGCCTTCTAAATCCTGCTCCTTGGATTTCTCAGTCCTCTCCCTGCAGGAGATGAGACCCAAGCTACACTTTTATTTGTCCTCGGGTATTAGTTATCTTTCTGTTGTATCCACGGCAATTAGCCATAGTCACCCAATCCTACTGTCCAAAGAGCTACTGTTTCCTCCATAGATCTTGACCACCTGACATGTAACACTCATACCTCACATTCCCTTTCACCAGCACATCATCCTGACTTACCACTGACAAAGGTTTTCACTACTGTACAGTGCCAGTCATATTCAGCAACACCCTGTTGCTATGACATGCGCTGACCACCAGGGGGCACATGCAAAACATGGCGGGCATCAGCAACAGGAGGCAGAGCACGGAACATGGCAGGCATTGGCTGCAGTAGGATGGTGGAGCAGGTGGGCGGGGGCGCCAGACCAAGGCAGGGCACTAGTCACTGTCATCGGGGCAAGCCTCCAATGGTTACTGAAAATTTTTTGCTCCTGCACACTGCAGTCCCACCCAGCGTTCACACCTGCTACCGGAGCCACCACTCAAACCCACTGCTGGTGCCTGGCACCAGCCCCAATAGCTCCATGCCATCAGCAGGTGAGAGGGGGGAGGTGCAGTCAGTATGTGGGAGTGGCAGAGGCGGGAGTAGGGCTGCTGGCAGATAGGGAACTGGGGGCCGCAGCGGGAGGGACTGGGTGGGGGTGCAGAGGATGGGCTGAGACCTGCCCCTGTGCCCACCCCAGCCTCGTGGCCCACAGTTCTTTTCAAGGTGCACGATTTTGTGCACTGGGCCCCCAGTAATAGCTATAAATGACATACAGGGAGCAGGGGTAAGAAAGACTATAGTGTGACCCTGATACTTGGAGCTGATCATGCCTCACCTCCTACCAGTGACGGGGAGCTCAGTGCCAGCCAGGACAGAACATCTTCTCCAAGTCCCAGTCTCCCTGCCAGCTCTCTCAGAGACAGGCACCAGCCGCCAGAGATTTTCATTCTCCAGAAGCAGACTTCAAACAAGTGGGTAGGATACAGGATATTAAGAGTCAACTCCTGTGAAAGGAAGGGTGCAGAAACAGGAAGCAGTTGAACTGCAAAGCAGACCCAACAAAGTATCTGGGAAGCTGGCAGGAAGTTCAAGAGCATGTATTGCCAATCTGAGCTATCTCATGGACTGACACAGCTGGGATTTGTCCCTCCAGCCCACCCAATAACTAAATACAGGCTGTCTCAGGAAGGGCAGCCACCTGGCTAAGCGGCTCTCTGTAGTCGAGGCAGATCCCAAACCAGCTGACAGCTAGAAGCCTCCTTACTGACCACACTCCCCATAGCCCCACCATGGAGCCAACCTCCTTCTCCAAAGGTTGGCACAAATCTGTCTACCACACTTTTCCTTCCTAACTTGTGAGGATATTTTTTAAATGTTTATTTTGTCCCAGGTTATCTTAACTCTGGGATCTTTTTTCCCCAAAAAAAACATTCCCATAGGACTCAGAGAATCAGCACACACATACTCACATACACACACACACTGTATTTCAAAACACTTCACAGTATACCAATAGAAACTGCATGTTGTAAAAAGATTGCACATTTTGCACATTTTGTTCTATGGAAGTTAACTCTTGTGGCTATGCCAGAAAGGAAAGTCCTAGAAGAAACGTCTGCTTCTCCTTTGATTATAAAAGTTGATTCAGTTGATCTGCTGATCTGACTGGTCCTAGAAAATGTTGGCTCCTGCTTCATTGTTCCTCAGGCCTCCCTCCTAAAAGTGCAAATTTGAGCAAAAAAGATGACCTCCCCAGAGAGAGGAAATAGTCCTCAGTAAAATGTATCAGTGTGAGCAAACCAGCTTACATTCAGAACTTGGTCTTTGGACATCTATATATATAAAACCCTAATATGCAAATAGACTGAACAGGGGAACAACTGAACAACTGAACAACTGGTTGCTATGACATGCACTGACCACCAGGGGGCACACACAGAACATGGAGAGCATCAGCAACAGGCAGCAGAGCGCAGAACATGGCAGGCGTTGGCCACAGTGGGCTGGTGGAGCAGGTGAGCGGGGGCACCAGACCAAGGCAGGGAGAGCCTCTGGTGGTTACTGAAAGTTCTTTGATCCTGTGCGCCACGGTCCCACCTGGCACTTGCACCTGCTGCCGGCGCCAGCCCCACTAGCACCTGCAGCTGGCACCAGAGCCCCTGCTCGCACCCATTGCTGGCACCTGGCACCAGCCCCCAAAGTTCCATGCCATCAGCGGGTGCGAGCAGGGCCGGTGTTGTCAGTGCATGGGAGTGGCGGTGGCATGAGTGGGGCTGTTGGCAGACAAGGAACTGGGGGCCACAGCGGGAGGGGCCTGGCAGGGGCACAGAGAATGGGCCAAGACCCGCCCCTGTGCCCACCACAGCATCTCGGCCCACAGTTCCTTTCAAGGTGCACAAATTCGTGCACGGGACCCCTAGTTATAGATATAAATGACATACAGGGAGCAGGGGTAAGAAAGACTATAGTGTGACCCTGATCTGATCTTCATTTCCGTCTCGCCTCTGGAGCCAGTACCAGGAGGTCTAGCTCTCAGCTAACAGCCTGATCTAATACACTGCAGCATTATCCTGAGGGTTGTAACTGTAACCTCTTAATTATAAAATACACATGCAAAATTTTGTTCTGTTCTTTTAAAAATAAAATTCAATAAAGTCACTTTCTGTTTACATGGCTCTTAACTGACTACCCCCAACCCTCACACACAACTCCATTTTGTGCTTGTAACACTTAAAAAAGAATTCCCCACAGTGACATGAATGTCAGCATTGATGAATCGTATTTAATCCTCTTCACCTGTTGCCTTCCAGCAAGCATTCCTATACCCCAGAGATTCTTCCACAAAATAAAGCCCAGGATGGATGACTCCTATACCTCTCGTCAAAATAGAAGAGAATTAAAAAGGAAGGAAAGAGAATCAGTTACTGCGTTGTTTTAAGAGAGCTTCTTGGGCATTGGGGTAGCTTTCTAAAAATCACTGCAGGCTTAGAGAGAGAGATGCAGGGCCACCCACGTGGTGCCTGGGCAGGGCACCTGTGATGAGCCTCCAAAAGGGGGCTTAGAGAGAAAAAAAAATTCTATTTTTTTCTCCTGTTGGTATTCTTAGAAATTTCCTTACTTTACTTGTATCTGAAAAAAATTCAATTATGGGGTTCAGGAGAGCCACAGAAGGGAACATACATTGTGTCCTAATCCTGAAAGTCTACCATCACCCAGAGCCACACAAATACAGGCAACAAGGGTCTGTTGGACACAGATCCAAATGAGTAAGACTCTGTGGCCAGGGCAAAGATAGAGGAAGATTCTTCTCCTTGATCTATTTCTGTTTTAAAATATTCAGTAGCAAGACTTACAGCAGAGTGTCCCTTGCCAACTAAGCCACAACTCTCTATTATGTGGTCTTCCAGGAATTGGTTCTAATCTGCTCAGTGATGCTTAGACCCATATTAGGGAAATAAAACTGATGTAGGCTTCTTGGAACTTCAGGGAACAAGCTCTCCACATTTATATACCAACACTGCAGGTGCACAGCGGCATAGCAGGAAGCACTGAGACCCCAAGCAAGACTTTAGAAAGGATTTTTCTTCTTTAACTGTAAAATAAATATGCCTCTAACTCCATGCACTAATGTGGTTTGTGGGGTAGTATTTACACCTGTGGAGAGAGTGGAAGGTGCAGCTGAGGATCAAAGATTTTCTCTCAGGCTCTAACTAGCTTTCCATTATGCAGCCCAGAGGCCCAGCATGTTTTGCTCAAGCTGTGTAAATAGCACCAGGAAGGGGGCAACTTTAAAGACCTTAGTTAAAATGGGTAAGTGCAAGATGTTGGCTGTCCTGAGCCCCTCTCTTTCAGAGGAAACTGCCACAGGGTGGGAGAAACACTGGCCATGGGCCCTGCAGCCCTGTGCTCTGCTGGATGGCCTTGGATGCATCACCTGAACTCCCTGAGTATTTCTCCTCTTACGTGAGATGAGAGTGGTGGCACTGTAGGCAGGGACTGGCCTACAGATCAAATGGGAAGGTGTGTGGAAGCGTTTTAAAGGGTATAGGATTAGGCATCTTCTAGAAGTTTCATGTTCCTTGTTTAGGTGGTACAAGTGTTGGTCAAATGTGGAGGATGGTTTTCAGATGCTACTACTTCAATGTCTAATCCCCAAAACTTGTATCTTGTAGATAAATATAGCTACACGAATATGTTTGCTTTTCCTCTTTACTTCTTTCCCAGTCTTTTAAACCATCTCCTTCTATTCTGAAATTCCAACCCTTTTCTAGTGCCTGTGTTCCCTTCCTGCCCCTACATGATATTAGTTAATACTGTGGTATTTGGGCCAATGACATGACGACATGCTTCATGTAGTGGACTGGCCAAGCTGGCTTTAAGAAGCTGTTCCCTGTTGGATTCCACAGTAAGTAGATTCCTGGATGGGGATTAGTGACGGGAGGCTTGTTAGTGAGTGTACTTGGGTGAGGACGCCAGATTGGGCGGAAGGAGAAGTTTAGCTGCAATATAATTTCAGTAGAAGCTTCTTTCAACTATATAGAGAGTTCTGAATCCTGTAGGGACAAAAGGACCAAGCTCTCATATCGCTGTGAAGATCAATCATTGAATGCAGCCAACGCTGGGAAGGGGCACCAGCCAAAGCAATAGGACGCTGACGGCTGCAGTGTTTCCTCCATCAGCACTGTCAGGAGGACTAAATCCTTCCTTTCGGACAGGGGATCTGAGTGGTGGCATCTTAGCACTCTTTCTCGAAGGTCATTAAGCCACTATGGTTATACCCACCACTTACTGAGGGACTAATCTGACCCTTTGTGCTTCTGTGTAAGACGTATTACCTACTATGGCATCAGACATAACATTTAAATCAAGAGGCTCAGGCTAAGGGCCCAGGAAAGATCAGGAAGAGGTAAGTCTTGGAGGGTCTCAATATCTGGAGCAAGAAGAAATTTTGGGAACCAGGAGACAAGGTCAGGAGGATTAACTAGGCCTCAGGAACCAAGATGGGCAAGAATGCAGGCCTAGGTATAAGTACAGTTGGAAGACCCAGAACCAGCACTAGTGAGTTTACTCCTGGGGCAAAGGCAATGTCTACCCTCACTGCTGGTAATCACCTGAATGCCAGGCTCTTCCCCTCTCCTCCAAACAGGAGGAGAATGTTCCTTTGGTGCTGTGAAAACATGTAAGGAACATGTGGTGATATAATGAGCAATAGATATCTATTGAATAAATCCTTCTCATGGATTTTTTAGAGTCAGAAAAATGGTGGACTACCATTGGATAGCATGTTTCCCTTCACTGAGCTGTTAAAACGGCATTAGCCATTGTGATTTTCCTCCCCAGCCTTGGAGTCCAGAAAGCTTAGGGTTAATTTCAGTATTGATCTTCAACAACCACCTTGTCACAGAATCCTGGCCGAGATTACTTTCTTTTCACTGTCCCTTTCATCCTTTTTTCTCACCTTTCCATTTCAAACTCAATTTTTTTAGAGGTAGAGGAAGTATGCCATAGAAGAAATGAGCTCAGGGTACACGTTACAGCAAAAGAAGGGCCCTGAGAGCTTAGGAGAGAGAGAGAGGCAGGTGGAAGGATGCACTTTGAGAGAGAAAAAGGGAGGAGAGATTAGGGTGTGCTCTGCAGAGAGAGGAAAAAAGAGGGTGGGGAAAAAAGGGGGTGGGGAAAAAAGGGGGTGGGGAAAAAAGAGGGTGGGGAAAGAAAAGGCACAGGCATGATCCATAGAGAGAGCCTCTCAAGCTCAGCCTCTTATCTGTGATGTATCACTTTTATGTTAACTGTCTCAAATCTATTAGTAAGCAAGGACATATTTTGCAACTAGTGGCCTATTTTCTGATCTGAGTCACAACTCTGGGCCAGGAATATAAATTGTATCTATTTGCAAAGGTGCATAACCACAAGCTTAGAATGTCCAGTCAAGGATGGGAGCTAAGGACATGTTTACTCTTCCTTCCCTGAAAGCTGTAGCTGTAAAAGCTAAAGGAAATTTCATCTAAAATGAAATCAGGAAATGGCTACAACCCCCAATTACAGAAAGTAAAGGACATTCTCAAAATATAGCAAAACTTAGACCTAAACTAGAAGTAACAAAGACCATTCATGCTTCCTTGGGTCTTGGTAAGAATACAGATTTCCCTGAAAATAAATGAGGGACCTAAAGGGCCTAGATTTACCTGGAGGGATGGTTATGAGGACATGCCTAGGCCATGTGGAGACCATCCGAGGGGCATGTTACACACTGAAAAAACAGAAAGAGAACAAGGGTTGAAGAATTGTTTTTATCTTTACTTTCTCTAGTTAGGACTCCTCTACTGAAATCAGCCCGAGATGAGGCAAGGCTGAAGAGAGATCAGAAATAGCAACCATCCCACCTGCTTACTACACCCAACTAAGCAAGATAAATAAGTACAAAATAAGTCACCAAACAAAAGACTTTTGAGCCATGCAGCTGTGCTGTGAAGATACATGGACCTGCTGGCTGGTGATCTGCTTACCCAGAGAGGAAGAAGGGGCAGATTAGCCCAAAATCAGGGGGATTATGATAGCCTAGATCAGTGATGGCGAACCTTTTGAGCTCGGCGTGTCAGCATTTTGAAAAACCCTAACTTAACTCTGGTGCCGTGTCACACATAGAAATTTTTTGATATTTGCAACCATAGTAAAACAAAGACTTACATTTTTGATATTTATTTTATATATTTAAATGCCATTTAACAAAGAAAAATCAACCAAAAAAATGAGTTCGCGTGTCACCTCTGACACGCGTGTCAGGTTCACCATCACTGGCCTAGATGCTATGAAATATCAAAAGGAAGGGGAAAAAAGAGAGCTAAAAGAAAGATGAAAAATACACAAATTAGGAAAAAGAATGTTAAGTCAGAAAGAGAATATAATAAAACCATTACAAAATGAAAACCATTAAAAGCAGCAAAGAAGAAAATAGATACCTCTGAAATGCAATGACATGGACTTTTTGAGACAACTAGGCAATACAATGGGAGAGAAAGACAGGGTAAGAAGTTAAGGGAAGATTAGAGACGTGGAAGATGGAAGCAAATGCCTAATACACATATATAATTGATATTTTTCAAAACAGGAATAGAACAAATGAAACCAAAAAAGTTTTAAATGTAATAAACCTTGGCAGAGAAAGAAATAAAACCCTAAATCTGCAGTAGAAATAATTACATTGTATCCTAAGAAATTTTGCAAAAAAAAAAAAAAAAAAAAAAAAAAAAAAAAAACACAATAAAAACACTATCCTCACTGCAAAAATAAATACCAAGAGGATATGGAGAATCAAGTTAGTACCTGTGTGTTCAATAGGGACAATATCATCCCCAAGGGGACAAAAATCAGTTCTTGAGAGGGGATGATTAAATACCTTAAACATTATAATAGTTTATGGCCCCCCTGAGGCCCATAGTACATACACAAATATAGAATACTAGAGGCCCAGTGCACAAAATTTGTGCATGGGTAGGGTCCCTAGGCCTGGCCAGAGATCAGGGCCAATCTGTCAGGCAACCAACAGGGTGATCGGGGCCCCCATTCACACCTGCCTTGGACTGGTGCCACCCGCTCACCAGCCCTGCCCCCCACCACCAGTTGCCATCTGTGGGGGACCGGTGGGGCGATTGGGGTCCCCACTCACACCCACCTTGGCCTGGTACGGCCCGCTCACCTGCTCCACCATCCCACCATGGTCCTGTTCTCATCAGGGCCCATCGGGGCCGGCAGCACCTCCACTGCTGTCCGCTGCCAGCACCACATCACTGACGCCCACCATGTTCCACACCACCCCCTGGTGGTCAGCAACATCTAACTCCCGGTCAGTGGAACTCCCACCCGTGGGGACAATTTGCATATTAGCCTTTTATTATATAGGATAGTTGTGGTATTCAAGGCTATTTGAGAGAGGGTGCAATAATGAAAATGGAACACATGTTCCATATATATATGTTACTAGTATATATGTATCTATATATATAAAAGCCTAAGCAACTGAACAACCAAACAACCAAATGACCAGTCAACTGGTCGACTGGTTGCTATAACATGTGCTGACCACCAGGGGAAAGATGCTCAACACAGGAGCTGCCCCCTGATAGTTACTGCGCTCCTATAGCCAACCTCCTGCGGCCAGCCAACCTCCCGTGGTCCCTTCCTCCAGCTGCCGGCCAGCATCTTGCAGTCCCTTTCCCCCCACCCCCCCCCCAGCTGGCTGGCCCCCCAATCGGCCCTGATCGCCGGCCAGGCCAAGGGACCCCACCTATGCATGAATTTGTGCACCAGGCCTCTAGTATATAAATATAATAATAATGAAAATAGAAACTGTGTTAGCATAACACAGCCACAAAATATTCAATGAAAGAACAATGTTTAGAGTCCTAGAAGGAAGAAGCATGCCTCTGATTTTTCAAGTGAACCAATTATCAGTCATGAATACAGTCACTAGCCATGCTTTTGCAACCATACAAATAGTCAGAATGTAACAACCACAAGCCCTTATAGGAAAAACTGATAGAGAATGAAATGAACCTCAGCCAGCCAAAAGATGAACCAAAGTAAAGCAGAAGAAATGAGAAAAGCTGTGATATTTAAGGATTGATGGTGAGCACTGAAGCCACCAGAAGTTTATAACATTTAATATAAGTGTTGTAAACTTTAACATTGTGAAAATAAAGGAACTAAAAGGCAAGATAGTGATATAGGGGTAGTGTAAGGATGGACAAGGGCATGAATTTCCCCCATATTTCATGGCAAGGAGTCAATAGATATGGCTTTAAAAATATTTACAGTCATAAGGTAGCAACTAAAGGAACTAAAAACTAGACTATAAATCTATCAAAATATAAATAAGAGAGCAACAAAATCAAAATAAGATATAACCATATAGCAAAAATAAAATACAACAGAAGCATTAGAAAGAGAAGACATAAGATGACAGGATTAAAGCAGGTTTCATATATAATATGTGTTATATATGTATATAAAACAATAAATGTTTTAGATATTCTCAAATTGTTAAAAGGATTGATATGTGATTCTGATTTTTCCTTTTCTTATTTGTCATCTCTTTGCCAGACAGATTTCAAAGCAAAAGGCATTAAATAAGACAAAAGAGTAGTTTGTCATTATAAAAACATTCAATCCACAGTGAAGCTATAACTACTGTTATATTTTACATTCCAATTTATTGTACTATAATAACACATACAGTTGAAAATGCAGGAAATTTAAGGAAATTCCTCAAAAGAGGAGGATTTTAATTTATTTTTCTCAGCCCCAAAGAAGTAAAATACTTCAAATGAATGAGGATATAAAGAATCTGGAATCTAACCCATTAGATTAACATTTTTATAGCTCCAACCCTGAAAACAGTGAATAGATCTGTTTTCATATATCTGTGAAAACATTTATAAAACTTGATCACATATTAGGTACCAAAACACACCAAAAAAACAAGTAGTGATAATAGTAACAACCATGCCCTCTGGTTATAAAGCAATAAAGTAGAAATTAATAAGTTAATAAAATCAATCAGCTGAAATGTTATAACTCATTCTTTAGCAATTCTGGTCATGATTTCTTTCTTGATTCTAAAGTAACAGAATATCTAGCAAATAATAATATTAAAGACGCTAGAGGCCCAATGCACAAATCCATGCACCAGTGGGGTCCCACCGCCTGGCCTGTGGGGTTGAGCCGAAACTAGCTCTCCGACATCCCCCGAGAGGTCCTGGATTGCAGGAGGGCACAGACCAGGTAGAGGGACCCCACTGGTGCATGATGGGGCCGGGGAGGGACACGGGAGGTTGGCCATCCAGGGAGGGTCTGTGGGAGGGCTCCAGGGTGTGTCCAGCCTGTCTCACTTAGTCCCAATTGGCTGGGCCCAGCAGCAAGCTAACCTACCAGTCGGAGTTCTGCCCCCTGGTGGTCAGTGCACAAGGAGTTGAGTGGCCTTCGCATATTATTAGCATATTACACTTTGATCGGCTGAATGGCCAACCAGTCGACCGGACACTTAGCATATTAGGCTTTTATTATATAGGATTACATCAATAAAATCCAGGGGAAACACCTAAAGCACAGGAGAAAATAGGAAGTTCTATACACTAACATTACTAAATAAAAATTCAACTTAATTATTTTTAAAAGATAAAACCTAAGGGAAGCCAAAGCAACAAATTATTTAAGATAAAAAGCAGAAATTGATACATTATAAAACAAAAAATACCAAGAAGAACTAATCAGCCCTAACTGGTTTGGTTCAGTGGATAGAGCATCAGCCTGCGGACTCAAGGGTCCCAGGTTTGATCCCAGTCAAGGGCATGTACCTTGGTTGTGGGCACATCCCCAGTGGGGAGTGTGCAGGAGGCAGCTGATCGATGTTTCTCTCTCATCGATGTGTCTAATACTCTATCCCTCTCCCCTCCTCTCTGTAAAAAATCAATAAAATATAATAAAAAAAAGAACTAATCAATAAAATCAAAAGGTGATTGTTTAGGGAAAAAGTATTAAAAATAAGTCAACAGCCTAAAGAAAAAATAAAAAGGAGAAAGTATAAACAAATAATTAACAAGGAGACTAAGGAGGGAACTAAACCTCATATAACTAAGATTTTTTAAAGAATTATGAGTATTTGTAAAAGCTCTATATAAATAATACTAGAGGCCCTGTGCATGAAAATCTGTGCACTCAGGGCGGGGGGCGGGGGGGTGTCCCTCAACCCAGCCTGTGCCCTCTCGCAGTCCAAACCCCTCAGGGAATGTCCATCTGCTGGCTTGGGCTCACTCCCTGAAGGATCAGGCCTAAGCTGGCAGTCAGACATCCCTCTGGCAGCCCAGGAGCCCTCGGGAGCCTAAGATGTTAGTTGGACATCCTTAGCACTGCCACAAAGGTGGGAGAGGCTCCCACCACTGCCGCTGCACTGGCCGGCCATGAGCTGGCTTCTGACTAAGTGGCGCTCCCCCTGTGGAAGTGCACTGACCACCAGGGGGCAGCTCCTGCATTGAGCGTCTGCCCCCTGATGGTCAGTGCACATCATACCGACCGGTCATTTTGATTGTTCTGCCATTAGGGTCAATTTGCATATTACCCTTTTATTACATAGGATTGAATTTCTAGATGAAATGGATAGTTTCTAAGTTATAAATTATAAAAATTGAGAGCATTCTTAATTTCTCTCATGACTATTGGTTTATCTTCTTTCTCTTCTGGGGCCAAAGAACAACTACTACCAACATCCCCACCCCATACCCCAAAAAGCCTAGGTCAAAGGCATTTTTTTCTAATCTTTAAGGAACAAATAATGTGATATTGCTTCTATTATATTAAAGCATAGAAAAGAAATAATAGATTATCTTGCTAATTAACATTAATGCAAAAAAATCTCTAAAGTAATATTAACATTAGCAAATAGAAGCCAGCAGAACATTAAAAATAAAAAGATACCATGACTAAATAGGGTTTATTGTGAAGTGAAAGGATGGTTCTAGAGTAATTAAAGGCCATGGCTTTCTATCAGATATTTATCACTTTTTCCCTGGACCAGTTTCGTAACTGGCCCCTTCCCCTCTGGGTTCATTCCTCCCCACTGTCCCTTCATTATCCCACCATGGTTATCCTCTATATTGTTAACAGAGTGAGCCTCCTGATAAACAAATCTCTATCTTGTTCGTTCCCTATTTATACATTCCACCGGAGATTCTCCACAGCCTTCAGAACGAAGTTCAACCCCCTGATTGTGGCAAATGAGGGAGCCCTGCCCACCTCTCTAGCTTTGTTTCCAACCTGCACGTGTGGCCGACTCTCCAGCTATTGCCAAGTACTGGGAGGTCCTCAACTCTCTCTGTTTCTGGCCTCGATGCTGCTCCACACGCTATTTCCTCTATGTTTCTTCCTCTCTTAGCCTCCTCCTCAGCTTATTCTCGCATCATCTCCTCCAGGAAGCCTTCCCCCACTAGCCTGGGTTCTTTACTTGTCCATCCTCCCAATGGTACCTTGTTCATATGTCAGGGAATGGTTAGTTTGTGAGGCAGTCTCCCACTCTACACCTTAACCTCCCTGAAAATGAAGAGTTTTCTTTTCTCTCTTTTACCGAGCACGTGCCTGGCATATAGCAAACATAAGTGTGGAAGGAGTGAGTATTCCCAGTCCGGCAAAAAATCATCTCCAAATTGAGAAAGTCACTGCAAGTAGTTAACGAAATCACCCAGAAATGGGGTCTCTGCGTAAAACTCCTCTATGCTGATTTCTGACCATTAGAGAGTTTTTTTTCAGGACTATCACCACTTGAGGAATAGATGATTATCTCAGAGGAGGTGTCTTCCTATGTTTGTGAGTATTACAGACTCAGAATTTCATAGTTTGAAGGTGACAAGATGCTGAAAACTAACTGAGCCATCTAAAAATGCAGTTTGGAACAAGCCCAGGTTTATTTTGCCATTACCACACGAGCAGCACACTGCACACAAAGGTTCCTGATTTGACGTTCTAGAAGTAGGATCTTGCCACTCAGCACATCACATTATTTTACATTGCAGATTGTATCATCAACACAGGGAAGAAATCATGGCCACTGCTTACTGGGAGCCACTATGGTGTTTCTCAGTAAGGCTTCATCTGCATTTCTGGACACTTCTTGTATATTCCTGCTTCAACAGTAGTTTCACTTGTCTCTCTTTCATATAATTTATTTCCCCCTGCAATTTTATTTAAAGATCACTTACAAACTTTTTGGCATAAAAGCACTCATTTTACAGATAAAGAACATGAGGCCAGATAGATAAGTTGAGTTTGCCCACACAGCTAGTCATTCAAATCCAGAACCATAGCATAAATACTAAAATCCTAGACACAATGTCCTTTGTTTGGAGAGAATAATACTTGTATTTATTTCTACTTTACTATAATGATCTGTTACAGCACAAAAGTCTATGTGCTCATTGTCTGAGACTCTTGATACAGCATCAATTACTATTTTATTCAATTATCTGGCATAAGAAGAGGCATATTTTCTAAAGTCTTACTCAAAGACAAGATTTTAAAACCTGATTTTAACAACTAATCACACAATACACACACTCATATGAGGTTACCAGACATATACCTCGAGCACCTGGAAACTACCTAGCAGATTTCTACTCTAATCAAATCCATTGTCAATAAATCACAAAACAAATTAAAATGCAACAGAAAATGAGGGAAGTTAACTTCAGGGTCCACCAGTATGTTCATTCCAGCACCATCTGTGCATCTGTTACATGATTAGACTCTGTGTTGGGCAATATTTAAATAACTGGGCAGCCCTACCATAAAGGCCATATGCTTACAAGTGAATTAGAATTGTCAATACAAGAGCCAGCAACTGCTCTGCAAAAGAATCTACTCTGAGAGAAATCTGTAAAAGTTGTGTTTTTTCCCAAACTGAAGTAAGATGGTAGATTCTGATTGATTGCTTTTTTTTTTTTTTTTTTTGGTGGTGGTGGTGGTGGTTTGGGAAATGTTTGTGGAGGGTGGAGCAGAGGCAAGCTGAGAGTGTTGGAAAGGGACTTCTTTCTAAAGACCTTATCCACAAGAAATACATTAGGCTACAGTGCAGATATCACATGTAATCACACACCAAGTCACCCTTGCATGTGCCTGGTGGAGACCAGTTTTGCTTTCAGACTTTATAGAACCACCCGGCAACGTTCCACAGAGCTCTGAAGAGGAAGTATATTATAGTGAATCTCATGTATAGTTTCAGTGTTTACCACATACTTACAGGCAAGACCGTGCCTTTTATGTATTAAAAACATGGTAAAATTTTTCTATTCTTTTCAAAACTCATTGCAATGCCATCTCTTGCCAGATCCTATCTTACCAAAGAAGCAGTTATTTTTCCCTCCTTTAATATGGAATCATTTGTAATCATTTGTTTTTGTATTTGTTCCCCCGCCCCCACACACACACACACACACAAGACAGAGAGCAATTTTGTAGAACCACTACCTTGCGCAGTGTCTGGCACATATTAGATATTCACTAACTACTGAAAGAGAGAGGGAGAGGGAGAGGGAGAGGGAGAGGGGGAGGGGGAGGGGGAGGGAGAGGGGGAGGGAGAGGGGAGGGGGAGGGGAGGGGGAGAGGAGGGGAGGGGAGGGGGAGAGGAGGGGAAGGGAAGGGGAGGGGAGGGGGAGAGGAGGGGAGGGGAAGGGGGAGGGGGAGGGGAAGGGGGAGGGGAAGGGGAGAGGGAGAGGGGGAGGGAGGGGGGCAGAGGGAGAGGGGGAGAGAGAGTAGAGGGGAGGGGCGGGGGAGGGGGAAGGAGGGAGAGAAGGGAGGTAACACTTGAGTCATCAGAATGAGAGCATGGACCAGAGGAGTTGTAAGATTACTTCCATCGGCACATGGGCTGTAGAACCTCAGTCTTAATGAGAGAAAATTGAAGACTGACATCAAGACATACAGTATATCCTGTAAGTGTGTGAATAGTAAATTATATACCATTGTCATTTCAGAGTGTAAGCTCAAAAGGATTTAAGTGACAAAAGTCTTTATGAAGTCCAAGTTCATAAACCTCTTTGGGTATCGTTACATACCAGGAGAGACATTGCACTTTTATTTGAGTCAAGATTCTAGGGCTGAAAGTTAGCAAAACTCCTAGCATTCAGCCTGCACCTCCACATTCACCATTAGGTAAACTTTTCTGAGCATGTTACCCATTCATGAGCCTGAGTAATTGTACCCATTTAAGTGCAATTTCTGCTCCTGGTTAGAAGAGCAACTTCTTCAATTTTCTTTTGGTGGCACACATAGCAGACTCCACTGAATCCACCTTTGGGGGCTTATGTAAATCAGTGTTGCACATTAGAATACCGATAGCCTACACACCACCAGCAAATCAATTAAATTAGACTTTCCTGAAGGTAGAACTCAGGCATAGCATAGGTATTTTTACAGCTTCCCAGATGATTCTACATATACAGCCAGGGCTGAGAATCAGTGGTCATTAAGTATGTTGATTAGGTGAAGGTCTCGTTAATACCCTTGAGTTGTCTAGTTATGGCCCTAGATTTTGAATTCTGGTGTGTGTTGTTGTTTTGTTTTGTTTTTGCAATTTTCCCGGGTGACTTAAAGCATAATCCATTTAAATAAAACATTACCTGTGGTATAACTGCCATTTTAGGGAAGGATGCTGTGTCAGCTTCCTCTTAGAAAATGCTGCTCACTCAATGGATGAATGTCTGAACCAAAATATTATACAGGCATGAGGGTTTTTGTATTGCTTTCTATCTATTTCTGGGTGTAGTGTATAACATACATTGGCAACATTTCATTTTTATATTGTAATGGGATCTCCATAGGCTTATGCTGAAATTGGTTTTCTGCTGTAATCTCACATTTTAACAGCCTCTATAGACCTGCTCAGAAACTGACTCAAAATTGTTGTGAAGAATATTTGGCATCATAATTTACTTTTTTAAATTATACAAATGCCTCTCCTCCCCCTGCCCAACCCAACCATGGGAGATATTGAAGTACCATTATAACTACAATGGAAAGTAAATACTTGACATATTTGATAGTTATTTTACTAAAGCTAGAAACTGTTTTTCCTCCCGAGTACAGTCTTCAGTCATCTTCAGATTTTTAATAGGATTTTAACACCCATTCCAGACAATGGGGAAAAGTGACTTTATCACTTTCCTTCAAATAAATGTTAGATTGAAATTAATATCATAAGCACTAGAGGTCTTCAAAACCCCTAGAGCACCCAGTTGGTGGCCTCCACTGTTAGACCTGTCCCACCCACACTGCCTTCCAAATAAATCAGACCACTCTTTTTTCTCAAATCCCCTCACTAACCACCCCTAAACCCAGGACTAAACCCATCTCCTCTGTGGTGAAATTAGCATTATCAGTTGCTCAAGCCCACAAAATTCAGAAGGGAGGATGCCACCTGCTCCTCCTGGTCATCGTACTCTCTGCACAGTTTCTCTGGGCAGCTGGAACCTCATTTCTTGGTCCCACAGTATTTCTGGAGCTCTGCAGAGTCTCTATTAGCTCTAGGCTATTTAAATGACTTCACCTCTATAGGTCTCTATTTCTTAATTAGTAAAATGCAAATATTGCCTCAGTGTCCTTGGGAGGATTAAATGAGATAATCTAAGGGTTGTGTTCAATCAGCACAGTGTGTGGCACATAGCGAGGCCTCAGACTTTAGCTGCTGGTAACACACTCTAGCTACTGTGGTTGTCACCACCAGAGTGACTAGGTCATGTCTTGCACAGTTCTCTGTTATTCTTGCATCTATCCCTGTTGCTGCCACCTTGCTTCCGGCCTTTACCATATTCTACCTGTGCTAACATTGCAACAGTGTCCATAATAGTCCCCTTTTCCTGCCTCTCGCTGCTTGTCTGTCCTCTCCAGCAAAGGGCAATGCACAGCTAAATTTATCATCTAGTCTCCTTTATCACGTCACTCTGATCTCCACACTATGACCCCTCTCGCCTCTCCAGATCAACTCACTTTCTGGAAAATTGTTTTCCTGAGTCTTTGACACAACCCTTCAAAGCCACATTCATGCCCTGGCTGCTATGAGAACTTCACTAAGAACCTCAAGTTGAAGTGAGAGAAGGCAGATGCAGACTGACATGAAACAATTCCGGTTCCTAAATCTACCCCCTTTTTCTTGGTAAATCTCTTCTTACCTCTCGGAACTGGAGCGCTGCAGAGGACCCTTGGGAACTGCTGTTTTAGGGAAATGATAGGAGCAAACCACATGTGCTAAAGAACAAAAGGCCAACAGCTTGGGGGCAGCGGGGATGGGAAAGGTATGAAAACACCAAATGTAAGACCTCCTTCATGAAACAAGTTCCCAAGAGCCTGCACTTTTGTCGATAATCTCTGAGGAGAAGGCTCTGGGAAGATGATGACACCCAGTGAGGTCATCAAGTCATGCAGGGCAAGGACAGCCAGCATCTGGTGCTGCCTCTCAGCCCTTCAATAACACAGGGAGGGCATGGGCTTCCCCCAGAACGGGGAATTTCACTCTGCAAATTTTCTCTTCTCTCCCCTCCCCCCGCTGCTTCCCTAGTGTGAACCTTGCTTGTTGCTTGGGTTTGAGGTGATTCACCTAGTTGCTATTCCAGGATGCACCAAACACTGTTCTACTCGAATTAAGCAAATACAATAGTCCAGGGCTCTATAAAGAAGGCTCTGGTAGTGGTGCCAGGGTTGGTGCAAAAACTCATAAAAAGCATTCTCCTTTGCCGCTTCTCTCTCCATCAAAACGCACAGCTCTGTAGACAGGAGTGGGCGTCTGTGCTCACATAGGTGGTCTTTGTGCTCCTCATCACCAGCCTGAGCCTTGTAGCGCTAAGCACCTGCTCTCCGCGTCTCAGTTCTCACTCTAAGGGTACTGCGGCTGTGCAACTGCAGTCGCTGCTTCATGGTACAGTATGGTAGGGGGACTGTGTAATTCATCATCCAGGCCAGAATACTTTTTGAAAGTGAAAGAGGGAACTATTAATAATTATATTAGGACAATAGGCACAAAACAGAGTGGTCCTGGCAGAGTAGAATGTATATCAACATTCTTACAAGGGCTGTGGTTCACAGAAAATGTACTGGGGCACAAACCCGTCCTCTGTCCCCAGAGATGAAGATGAGAGTCCCCTGCTACCACCAACTAGCAGAGAAAAAGGAGCCCCTATTCCTTTTACCTACCATCATGCAGGCCTTTCCTGCTAATCTGATATTTACATTGCAAATCATCTAGCTTTAGCTGGTTTGGCTCAGTGATAGAGCCTCAGCCTGTGGACTGAAGGGTCCTGGGTTCAATTTCCGTCAAGGGCACATGCCCGGGGTTGCAGGCTCAATCCCTAGTAAGGAGTGTGTAGGAGGCAGCTGATCCATGATTCTCTCTCATCATTGATGTTTCTATCTCTCTCTCCCTCTTTCTTCCTCTCTGAAATCAATAAAAAAATATATTTTTAAAAAAAGAAAGTCATCTGCAACTAACTTTCCAATACTGTTCCTCAGAAGGAAGGGGAGCTGGGTTTTCTGGTTTGGTTCCATCTTTGTCCACCTTAGTCATTCAAAGGAATAAAGTAGTTTGCTTTTTAATTAAAGCATGAAATCAACCATCTATCCAAGTTAATAATTCTGAAAATATAGTTTGATTTGTGATAAATACACAAAAAGAAAAATCTAAGTTCACAATACTCAAGAAATAAGGGGGAAATTCCAATAACAATAACAGCTGAAAAAAATTAGAGAAAAAATTTTAAAAGCATGTAAGACATAAGAAAATAAACTAAAATACATAAATGACATAGACAGTAACATTTGGCATGATTATGAGTGAGATGGTTGACTAGTGTAAAGATAACAGGTCTTTCCAAATTTATTTAAAGTTTTAATAAAATGCCCATTAAAATTGCAACAGAATTAGGAGATGGGGTTACCAAAGTGGTTCTAAAGTTTATCTGTTGGTTTATTCCTTTTTTCAACTTTGTTTTTGGTATTTTCATAAATGGGTGATATCTAATCCTTACAAATATTAGAACATATTATAAAACTAGAATACCTTAAATACTATTAAAATAATATTTTAAAAAGTAAACATTGATATATATAATCTCAGAGCCAAATTTACTTCTGGAAAAAATTTTATAGTCTCAGATCATACCACATAATAAAATAATCCAAATATATGTAAAAATTAAATAAAATATATGTATATATTTCTGATTTCTCAGTGAAGAAAGATTTTCTACACATTGGAACAATGGAAGCAATCACGAAGGGAAACACAGACTTGGTTATATAAACCTCAAACTTCTATAAGCAAAATTAAAAGGCAAGATCTGGGGCATGTTTGTAACTAATGGATGAAAGAGAATAATAGTTGCATTAGTTATCTATTTCCAAAACAACAATGCCTAACAAACAGCCAAACCTTCAAACAAGTACTATAAAAATCATTTTTGGTTCACAGACCGAGGTCAGCTAGGGATTAACTACATGGCTCTACTGATCGTGGTTGGGCTCACTCTCTTGTCTGGGGTCAACTAATGTCAACTGGTTTGCAATGGCCTCTGCTCTTCTGCGAATGCTACTCATCCTCCAGCAAGTCAGTCCTGGCATGTCCTCACGATGATGGCAGAGGTATAGGAGGGAAAGCGGAAATATGCAAAGCTTTTGGGGCTTAGGTTCAAAAGGGGTACACAATCACTTCTACCTCATTCTATGGACCAATGCAAGTCATGTGGGTGGAGAAAGACTCTGCTTTTAAAGGAGGAACTCCAAAGTAACAGAACAAAGAGTATAATGGATATAAGGAAAGGTGAAAATTTGGGACCATTAATATAATCAATCTCCCACAACATCATTAATCAACCAAGAAACTCTCATCCCAGTTAATAAATGGGCAAAAGGCTCAGGTAACCACAAAAAGAAGATACACAAAGGACAAATAAAAATATGAAATCTTAATTCAAATAAATAAAATGCAATTTTTAAAAAATATATTAAAATAAGGTGTTTTAAAATGTAGTGTTTCAAAAATATAATTTTCAAAACAAAACAACATATTATTATTTCTTAACCTATTTTCTACTTTGATGCTTTCAAGGAATAGAAATTGAGCACTCACCTGGAGCCGAAACATACGCATATTAATACAACTTTTCTAGTGAAACATGGAGCAATATGTATCAAAAGTGTTTTCACCATTATCTCAAACTTAGAGGGGATAAAGATACCTGAAGAGGTTTGTAAAATATAGAACACATGAAAAACAAACCATTATCAAGCCATCATAGCAATCCCAGAGGCATTTACTAAAGCCTAAGAGGGAGAAAGGAGAAATGGAGAAAGGAAGACAGACGACTAAGGTAAGAATCTAAATGAAAGGTGTCCCAGATACATGCATCCCCTAAGTAAAGAAGAGCACTCCTTTTCTTCGGTAGCATACATTTTGGTTCTGACTCAGATTCATCTTTCCTTTTCATCCTTTCTAACAGTGTTGTCCAGGCATCTAATCTATTCCCTGAAATTTTAAAAAAGGTAACCTCACCTGCACACAGAATTTTTCTGACAGTGATTACTTAGGTCCCGATATGAGCACATAACCTAGGATGGGCCAGTCATACCCAGGGGAAGAATGTATATTCCATGCTCTGGAGAAAGACTTTTCTTACTCTTTCTGCTGACGGTTATGAACAAGGGAGCATGTACCCAAATTGGCATTGGTGATCATGTTGCAACCACAGGAGAAACAGCCCTTAGAAGGTCACAGAGCAGAACAATGGAAAGTATCAGGGCCCTTGATACCATCATTGGAGCTCTGATCACTATGCCTGGAGCCTGCTTTGCCTCTGAAGCCCAGTTATGTGAGATATGTCTCCTTATTGTTCAAGCCTGCTGGAGTCTAGGCTTTCTGTTACTTGTGGCCAGAGGCATCCTAACCAATACACGACCCCCTTAACACATATACCTTCCCCTATAAGTATCTCCTTCCAAAGCATGCCCAGCCTTTGGAAGTAAAATTTCTTTACAGACTTAATAACATGATACAGAAAATCATCAGTCAGTGCTACTAGCCACTTCTGCCTCCAGAGGAAAGCCCAGTGTCAGACATGCCTGCCCCAGCTCCCGCCCAGCCAGGTACTAGCACAGCATTTCATACACCCCTGAGAGTATGAGATAAATGGAGTGGCAGTGGTGGTGGCCTGCGTGCTATAGATCTACTTGTAGCTACAGAAACAAGTCAGAATCTCAGACCAAGTCTGTTATATGCAACTAAAAGAGCCTGGCTGTATGCAGTATCTCCGATCATATTCCTGATTTCAGACAAGTCTGTGTTGTGCTCGGTGTTTCTAATCTATGAGAGCACTACTTGCCTCTCTATTAAAGATGGTTATAGTCCCAATGTTTTCTTATCTGAAAATCAAAATGTTGAAGATGTGCTATAGTGAATGTCTTTTAGAAGATATGAGTTTCAATTTTGTTCTCCAAATCACAATTTTTTAAGCTCTATTATAGTGATTATGACCTTTCATTTGAAACGTTCTTGAGATTTTTTTAAAGCCATATTCATATGATTAGATACAAAAAGAATATTTTCAACACACTTTTAATAGGGCATAAGGGTCCAATAAAACAAATGTTCTGTGGATATGAGAAAGTTCAAATTATTGGTGTCTTTTTCAAAATTTGTATTAAGATTATATTGAGTTTTAGCATTGAGTTGGGAACGATTCCTATAGTACAAATGCAAAATCTCATCAATTTTGACTGCAAGAGAATGCAAATTCTGTCCTTCCAAGCACCTTAATGAATAATTAATATCATGTTCAATGATCTGACTGCAAGCACCAATCAGCTGGCCAAAATAAATTGGATTTGTATTGAAGAAATAGTTCCACATGCTCATCACAAAGATTACTGTTTCTTTTAGGGAAAGCCTTTAATGGTGTGAAATGAAACACTATTGGCATACCTTGCTGCTATCTGCATGAATAATCATTCCTTTTTTAAAACACTGTCAAAGCACTGGCTGTTCTTAAAATTTAAGAACTATTTGTAAAAGAGAACTGCTCAATAACAACATAAGTTAGGTTGATTTTTATGGAATAGGTACACATTTTTACTTCTCTTTTGAACCCTTATTTTCAATGCTTTAGGTCCAAAGGAAACCCTTCCTAGCAAGGTAGAAGTCAAAAGCCCTGCCCAGTACACTTCCCAATCACGCTGTAACTTTCACTGGTGAAGAGAAAACTGTAAGAATGCTAAATATGTGATGCAGCTTCTATGAGTTTAAAAGAGTGGGTGGTCAACAGGTTTCATTGCAGAAGTCTGAAGAGCATAAAAATTCAAAATCAGAAGAAAATGCAAAGGCCATTAAATTGAATCATCCATCTTGTTTTTTTAATCCTCACTGCTTTATATATAACCAAGTAGACATTTTTGTCAGAAGCAAACTTGGGAAACACAAAAGACCCCAGGGCCCATCTTCTTTTATGAGTGGAGTGATAGATACATGGTAGTAATAATAATGATGAAACCATTGAATAAGCAAAGCGATTTGGAACTGGGAGAGATGGGGATTGAGTTTCTATACATAGAGATATGTCACTAAAGGTAAGGATAACTCATATTTGAGCTAATTACATAGTTTTAAAGTCTAGTTAGTGGAAAATTATAGGTTTAAGTGCTCTTGAAGAAAATATAGCCCACAATAGACTAGTGTTACTAAAACAATTTATATAATTAACTAAATAGATAAGAATGATGCTAAGCTAATAATTTTTTATTAAAAGCAGACTATTATAAATGATCATAAATATTATCAAGCTTCATAGTTTAAAAAGAAAGGCAGCAATTAATCATGAAGCCATGTGTGTGTCTGGGACTTTCCCAAGAGTGCCTTATCTCTACTTATAAGTATACACAATAGTTTGCCATGCTGTCAATTGCTGAGCACCATTTGTTAACTTAATACTATTTGGGAAGCTGATAAGGGCACATATTTTAGTTTATGAATGCTGAAATTTAATAAGCTTTAATTCAGACATCTCCTGCAGTTAACAGAATAAAATCCAGTAACATTGTGATCTCTGGGTAGTTGCCATGTAAAGAAGGGAGTTGAATTTTGAATCTGGTTTTGACCCATCAGGAAGACCTTGTGCACCAGCAGTGGACCACAGAATATAGTTTGCTGTAAAGATAACCTATTTTTTAGTGTCCTTATATTTTAAAATTGAACTCCCCATGAAGGACATGCTATCTTCCATTTACTCCTTTGTATCCACAAGCCTTAGCTGTTGCACCTCAGGCTGAACAAAACTATTCCAAGCCTCTTCCACATGGCAGCATTTTTATTAAAGATGGCCTATTTTGTTTCTATAAGTCTTCTCGGCTTCAGGCTAAACATGCCTATGTCTTTTGGCACAGCTTAGAATCCCATGTCATCCTGGTCACTCTTTGCTGAAGGAAAGTAATGTGCTGAGTTTGAATAGCTGGGAAAGAGGAGGTGAGCAGGGAGAAGATACTTAGCAGAGAATATGGCATAACCAAAGATTCAAAAGCACCTGTTAATCTCAGGGCAGAGTGGGTGGGGGCGTGGGTAAGAGAGACAGTGAGCAGGTGGTGCAATAAAGAAGGTGGTACCAGCAAGCTAGAATAGCACCACACAGTATACTGCCCAGGTTGGATTTTACTCTGTGTTTGGGAAAAAGCCAATAAAGCTTTCAAGTACAGAAAAAATATATATTTGAAGTGGTATTTTAAGAACATTAAATCTGACAGCAGCACAAGGCTAGCTGAGAGGTAAGACATTGAGTTAAAAGACAACAAAGCATTCACGGTTATAGACTCGAGCTATGGAGCCCAACCGCCTGATATGAAATTCCTCCTCTGGCACTTGCTGTGTGAACATAGGCAAGGTATTCAACCACCTCAGGCCCATTTCCACATATGTACAGTGGGCATAGAAATACTACCTACTCTAGTAGATAGGATGCTATCAGCAGAACGGACTACTTTTATCTATGAGACATTATGTAAACTTCATTATAACCACAAAATAATAATCCAGAGTAGAGACACAAAAATAAAAAAAAAAGGAAATTGAGAAAAACATCATAGAAAACCACCAAACTAAAATGACAGGCAGAAACACAAGGGAAAATAAACAATGCAGTTATAGACCAACTAGAAAATAGAAGATAAGATGGCAGTAGTAACACCTCATATAACAATAATCACCCTAAATGTAAATGAATTTAACTCACCAATCAAAAGACACAGAGTGGCTGATTAAAAAAGAAAAAAAAAGAAAAGCAAGACCCAATTATATATGCTATCATCAGGAGATTCATCTCAACTCTAAAGACAGCGGCTCAAAGTGAATGGGGTGAAAGATGATACTCCAAGCAAATGGTAGCCAAAAGAAATCAAGTTATAGCCATACTTACATCAGAAAAAATAGACTTCAAGCCAAAAATGATATCAAGAGACAAAGATGGATATTATTTAATGATAAAAGGGACAATCCATTAGAAAGACATAACATTTACTAATAAATATGCACCCACCATAGGAGCACAAAAATATATAAAGCATTTACTAACAGACCTAAATGAAGTTGACAGCTACACAATAATAGTAGGGCACCTTTAACACCCACTTACATTAATCAATAGATCATCCAGACAAAAGGCCAACAAAGAAAAATTGCCTAATGACACAAGATCATATGAACTTAATCGATACATACAGCACATCCCACACAAGAGCAGCAGAATACACTTTCTTTCAAGTGTACATGGAACATTTTCAGGAATAGACCATGTGTTGGGACACAAACCAAGTCTCAACAAATTTATCAAGTATATTTTCTGACCACAGTGGTATGAAACTAGAAATAACTATAAGAAGAAAGCTGGAAAAATGACAAATGTGTGAAGATTAAACAACATGCTACTGAACAACTATTGGGTCAATGAAGGAATCAGAGATATCAAAAAATACACATAGAAAATTAAAAATAAAGATATCACATACCAAAGTCTATGGGATGCAGCAAAGTGGTACTAAGAGGGAAGTTTATAGCAATATAGGCTTACCTCAAGGAACAAGGAAAATCTCAAATAAACAATCTAAACTTATACCTAAGTGAACTAGAAGAAGAAGAGCAAACAAAGACCAAGTTCAGTAGAAAGAAGGAAATAATACATATCTCAGTGGAAATAAATGCAACAGAGATGAAAAAGACAATAGAAACGATCAATAAAACTAATAGTTCTTTGAAAAAGATAAACAAAATTGAGAAACCTTTCACAAGATACACTACTAAAAGAAAAGGCTTGAATAAACAAAATCAGAAATGAAAGAGGAGAAGTTATAATGGATACCACAGAATTACAAAGGATCTTAAGAGACTACTATAAACAGCTCTATGCCAACAAATATGACAAACTAGAAAGAAAAGTATAAATTCTTAGAATCATACAACTTTTCAACACTGTACTGAAGAAATAAAGAATCTAGAATCTAACTAGACCAATGACCAGTAAGGACATTGAAACAATAATTTAAAAAAACCTCCTAAAAAACAAAGTCCATGACCAGATGGCTTCACTGGTGAATTCTACCAAACATTCAAAGAAGACTTTAGACCTATATTTCTCAGACTCTTCCCAAAAACTGAAAAGAAAAGAATGCTTTCTAACTTATTTTACTAGTCCAACATTACTCTAATACCAAAACCAGACAAGGACAACCCACAGAAAAGGAAATTATAGGCCCATATCTCTGTTGAACATAGATGTAAAAATCCTCAAGAAAATATTAGCAAACTGAATAAAACAATACATTTAAAGGATGATACATCATGATCAAGTAGGATTTATTCCAGGGATGTAAAGATGGCTCCATATCTACAAATTCATCAATGTGATACACCACATTAACAAAATGAAGGTTTAAATCTGATCAAATGCAGGGGGAAAAAATTTGACAAGATTCAACATCCATTTATGATAAAAGCTCTCTATAAAATGGGTATAGAAGGAAAGTACCTCAACATAATAAAGGCTATATATGATAAATCCATAGCTAGCATCATACTGAAAGCTTTTCCCCTAAGATCAGGAACAAGAAAAGGATGCACACTCTAACCACTTTTATTCAACATAGTATTGGCAGAGGGAAGGCAGGGGCTGGAGGTGGAGAGATTAACTGAGGAAAGAGCTTATATTCATATATGCATGACCCATGGACACAGACAATAGTGTGGTGAAGGCCTTAGAGGGGCAGGTATGAGGTATAGGTGGTCAATGGGGGGGGGGGGAGACAATGGGGATATCTATAATACTTTTAGCAATAAAGATCAATTTTAAAATACATAGTATTAGAAGTCTTTTCCAGAGCAATTAAGCAAGGAAAAAAAAATAAAAAGTATCCAAAATGGAATGGAAGAAGTAAAACTGTCACTATTTGTTGATTACATATGTTTATATATAGGAAACCCTAAGGACTCCACCAAAAAAAAAAAAACTATTCTAAATAATAAACAAATAGTAAAGTTGCCATAAAAAATGAAATCTTGCCATTTGCAATAGCATGGACAGAACTTAATAGTATTATACTAAGTAAAGTCAGGTAGAGAAAGACAAATGCTGTATGAGTTTAATCGTATGTGGGATAAACAAATAAACAAACATAACAAAAACAAACTCATAGATGCAGACAGTAGATTGGTGGTTACCAGTGGAGAAGAGGATAGTGCTACGCCATGTAATATCCCAAGTCCCCTCTTCACCTCTGCCAGCTGTTTTCAGATTCAGAAATCTTACTTAGGCCAAAGAGGAAAATACTTAACTTATAAACCCAAATATTGAGATTTTTTTGTGTGTTCTTGTATTTGAAATGTAAAAGTGGCTGGGTTCTAGATTCTAGAACTTCACCACATTCATTCTCCATTAATTAAATAATTTAATTTTCAACTTAAGCTGTGGAAATTAGGGTTTAAATTATTTCCACTAATTTATTAACATACTACTTATATATCCTCATAAAAATATTATCTATGATAAAAACATTCACAACTGGCTTGTGTGTCCTTAATATCTACACTCTTTTTTTTTACAGTTAGAAAGTATTTGTTAAGTTTATACAGCCTAAAAATTAAAAGGAGAGTTCCAGATGAATTAATTTTTCCAACTCCTACAATTTCAAACCCTCTATACCCTTTATACCCAAATACCAAGACGGCATAAGGGGAAATGGAGTAAAGTTTATATGCATTACTTAGTGATGTCATATAGCTGGAGAAATTCCAAAAGAGAAAACATTGGACTTACCATGTAGATGCATCAGTTAGAAAGGAATGGCCCCACAGTGGTTCCAGGGGAAAGGATAATAAGTTGTGTGTTGACTTAGGAAAAGCATCTAATAAGAAAACCAGTCCTCTTAATATGCAAAGGAATTAAAAATATTTATTTATATACATTTGTCATATTTTAGAATCATATGTTATCAGTATATTGCAGATGTTTTATTATACTAGTGACTGACATCTGTTTTTTTAATAAACACTCCAAACTACTATACTGACTTGAAAATGCTGAAAAAGTGTTGTTCCCACCAAATTAGCCTTATGTACTCTTCCTACATTTAAATTCATATTTTAAATTCAAATATTAGCTACGTCTCCATATACCACTGCCCCTACCCTGCATCCTGTTTAGCAATTTTTTATGTTTATGTATGTGCCAACCCATATGTTCATCATACACCATGGACTTTATTTACAGTGAGTCAGCACAAAATGGGCACAAAGTAACATCTAAAGTAACATTATGGTGATACAAGGTTTAGGAAGGTGGTGACTGGCAGGATGGCAGTGAGGGAGAGAGTGTGAGAGAGTGAGGTTGCAAAAGGGGAGTGTGTGGACATGTGTGGTGTGTGTGAGAGAGAGAGAGAGAGAAAGAGAGAGAGAGAGAGAGAGAGAGAGAGAGAGAGAGAGAGAGAGAAAGAGAGAGAGAAAGAGCTAGGGAAAGTTAGGTCCTGCAGGACTATTGGGGGCTGGCAGACCAGGCAGCCCTAGACTGTGAAACCCTGCTGCCACTACAAACACTCCCAGGCAGCCGGCGCTGGCACAGAAACCACCATCTTGAAGGGCAGAACTACTGTGACTAGGATCTCAGCCTCACCACCACCCAGACTGGCCTCAGACACAAACCGGGACCCTACAGCCACTCTGGACAAAGACCTGCTACCACAGCTGCAGACCCACAGACACCAAGACTCCAGACATCCTGGCTGCAGATTCCTGTGAGTCACAGAGTGCATCCCCCTCCCCACCAGTCCACTGCAGTGACTTAGGGCCTGCATGACCTGCAGCGAGTGAGAGGGCCTCCCGCTGACACAGTGCAGCTGTGCAACCCAGCCCGACTAGGAGGCCAGGGGCTCTGATTATCGGCATGCGCACGCATGGACTGATTCTTGGCACACACGAGGCTGCACTGAGCACCAGTGACATTGATTCTCGGCACACACAGGGACTCTGATTCTCGGCGCACGCCTGGGGACCATGATTCTCAGCACACGCGCAAGGCTGAAGGTGCCAGAGGACAAGAGCAGCAAGGATTAGAGAACCTATTTGAAGAAATAATGACAGAAAACTTCCCTGTTATAGGGAACAAAAAAAAGTCACACAAGCACACAGTCCCAAACAAGATGACCCCCAAAAGACCCACACCAAGACTCCATCAAAAAATTCCTAGACTTAATAAATGAATTCGGCACTGTAACAGGATACAAAATTAACACCCAGAAGTCTATGGCTTTTTTATACACCAATAATGAACTCACAGAAAGAGAAACTAAAAAAAAAAAACAAAAAAAAAACAATCTCATTTACCATTGCAACAAAAAAATTAAGAAACCTAGGAATAAATTTAACCAAGGAGATAAAGGACCTGTTCTCAGAAAATTACAGGATGCTGAAAAAAGAGATAGAAGAAGACATAAACAAATGGAAGAATATACCATGTTCATGGATTAGTAATCAACATCATTAAAATGTCCATACAACCCAAAGCAATCTATAAATTCAATGCAATCCCCATTAAAATACCAATTTTAAGATCTAGAACAAACTCTCCAGAAATTCATCTGGAATAAAAAAAAAAAAAAAAAAAGGACCCCAAATAGCTGCAGCAATCTTAAGAAAGAAGAACAAAGTCAGAGGAATCACTATACCAGATATCAAGCTACACTACAAAGCCACTGTTCTCAAAACTGCCTGGTACTGGCACAAGAATATTCATATAGACCTGGTACTGGCACAAGAATATTCATATAGCATGTGCCAGTGGAACAGAACATAGAACCCGAAATTAACACAAGCCATTATGTTCAATTAATATTTGACAAAGGAGGCAAGAGAATACAATGGAGTCAAGACAGTCTCTTCAATAAATGGTGTTGGGAAAATTGGACACATACATGCAAAAAAATGAAACTAGACCACCAACTTATACCATACACAAAAATAAACTCAAAATTGATAAAGGACTTAAATATAAGATGGGAAACCATAAAAATCTTAGAAGAAATCATAGGCAGCAAAATAGCAGACATTTGTCATAGCAATATCATTACCAGTACAGCTCCTAGGGCAATGGAAACTAAGGAGAAAATAAACAAATTGGACTACATCAAAATAAAAAGCTTCTGCACAGCAGAAGGGGAGGGTTGGGGGAGGGATAAGAAATCAACCAAAGGACTTGTATGCATGCATATAAGCACAACCAATGGACACAGACACTAGTGGGGTGAGGGCATGTGCCAGGGGGTGGGGGAGGCCTCGGGGGAGGTCAATGGGGGAAAAAGGAGACATATTCACTACTATTTGTAATACTTTGAATAATAAAATATAGAAAATAAAGAATAAATAAAGTAACATCATGTTTTTTATCAGTGAATAAAGCCTATGCAAGACTTGCAACTACTCCATCCTTTTTCTCTTGCTGTCTTGCAGGTCCTGCCTTTACCAATGAATAACAATAAAGCTTCTACAAATGAGAATCTGGAGGCTTGAAACAGGTCGATGATGTCAAAACTTGCTTTAAAACAAGGGCTACATAAGTGGTCTCTAGAAATGACTTCAACTGGTAAGACCTAGGCTCTCTGATTATATCCATGATTTTTCAAATCATTTCTGAGGTTTTTAACATCTGTTGCTATTACAGAAAGGCCATATTGTCCAGGAGAAGTCAGGGGGCTGTACTCAGTACTTGGCCAACTTCACCCCTCTATGACATGGAGTCTAGAGCTGAACCCAGGCTCCTCAGTAAAATAAGGATAATAATAGAATCTTCTTTATAAGGATGCTTGCAGTGCTAAATGAGATAATCCATATAAAGTGCATAGCACAGTGCTTGGCCTATTGGAAGTACTCAATCAATGTTCCAATTATTGCATTAGCAAGAGATGGTTGAGTTTCTCCCAAGCTTTGTCTCAATGACTATTCACTGCAACAAAGCAGCTGTCACATCAAATTATTCCAGTAGAGTAGCAACAGCCCTTCCTTTTAGGTCACAGGGTCAGGAAATGCTCCTACATAAATGCAGGTCCTACCTGGATGAAGACCATTGAGTCTTCTCAGTTTAAAAAAAAAAGTTAAAAATTCACAGTCTTATACATGAACCTTAACCAACTGAAAGTAAAGCAGAAAACAGTAAGAATAAGAGTTAAATCAAAGACCTCCTGCCTCAAACCTCCAGACCAGCAAGAAGAGGTGCTCCTCTTACATGCCAGGTCACTCCAAGACAAAGGCTGGTGGTGGCGGAAGATTTAAATCAATTTGCGCTATCACTGTCAAACTGCTACTTAATATTTTTTAATAAATTCCATTAGAGAAGTCCCCACATTTTGGAAAAGAGCAAATGTCAGGACCAGCTTTGAAAGGAGAAAAGAAGAATGACCCTGAAAATGATAGATAAGTCTGCTTAATGTCATAAACCCTGGGTGATACTGGAACAGATCATCAAATGGTTGATTTATAATCACTCAGAAAATTAAGAGCTAACAAGTGCGATCAAATATCTTTGGGAGCTACAAATCATACCACATTAATTTAACAGAAGGGCGGGTTCTCTAAACAAGGGCAGCAAAAATGAAAGAGCCACACATAATTATCTCTTGAGCTCACAGCAACTTCAGAAGCTCAACAACCTCCTAGTTCAGAGGAAGTAGGAGAGCTTGTTCTGGATCACAGAACTCTCAGGGTTTGTTTGCCCTTAAATCAAGGTGACTTACTTGGGTTATTATTTCCAGAAAAAGGCCTAGACACTATTTCCATCCTTCACTGATGTAACTGAACATAAGAATAAGAGTAACAGTAAATGTGTTCCTTATACATTTTTTATAACCTTCCTCTTTTCCCACTTCAATAACACTGCAAAATAGTTATTTTCTTCACTTATAAATGGGAGAACATTAATCTGAGAGGGATATATTTGAGCTGTCCAAGGCCATATAACTTGTCAGTGGTAGAGCTATGGCTCCCACTCAAGTCTGTGTCTCTAGAATCAGGGCCAATAGGAATTGTCAAAACTGCAATTTATAATAAGTAATCTCATAAGCCCTTTCCATGGAAAAGTGAATCAAAATAATCCACTTATTTTTCTCCTACCTCAGGCTACAGAAATTTGGTTAAGATGACAATTGAGGACAATCTTCAAGAAGGGAAACATTCGAAGAAGAAATGTGCAGTCTACAGAAGTGAGGATATAAACAGGCACTCAGCCCTAACGTTCTGATGATTGTGGGAGAAAAGAAGAATGGGATGCAGGAAAGCTTACATCAGTTCGTTGGTAAATACATGTCAATTATATTATCACTTCCTGGTCCTCTACTGGCTGTCCAAATGGTTACCTCGCCTTCCACAACAGAGGACACACACACACATTTGAAATCTGAAACAATTATACCTATTTTTCATACTTTATGGATGCCCTGGTACAGTATCATCAGTTAATTTAAAGAAAAATGTGCATAAAATGTAAAATAGAATAGGTTCCTGAAATACTAACATTAGAAGATGTTTTATAGATTTAGTTCTACCATTCCACCTCACAGGTGGAAATTCTAAGGTCCAAAAAGGTTAAATTACTGCTTGCCCAAGATAACACAGCAATTTTATTTTAGTCAGGACAGAACAAGAACCTAATACACTGAATCTGATAGCTCAATGCTTTTCTACCATAGCTAAGAGACAAGAAAGTAACTTTAGAGTGAGTGAATTAATTAATTAATTAATTAACACATGGTTCAAAATCTCTCTCTCTCTCTCTCTCTCTCTCCCCACACACACACACCACAAATAAAAAGGAATAGTTACTAGTAATGAAGTTATTAAAAATGAACTGTTACTAGTAAGTCTAGCAGATATTAACCAACTACAGCAGGAGATTTTAAATATCTGCCAGCAATACAGTACTTTGAAAGAAAAAAATATGGTGACAGATTTCAGAGATCCCAGGGTGTAACAAAAGCAGTATGATGACCAAGGGCCCAGATATAATTTTTCCTTTATACAATAAAACCCGTCTTAAAAGATTGTGCAGTTTGTTCCTACATTTTAAAAAACAAGCCAATTGAACTGGAGGAAATTCAGAATAGAGAAACAGAAATGATGAACCTTTTCTTGTGCAATCTACTGTGCTTCCTATTGAATGAATCCAGGCTTGAGTGCCTGATGGAATCTGGTGCCAAAAGTGAATAAAAGGGACAAGATTTGAAATGTAGAAAAGAGATCTAAGTTGTTCCTAACAAAAAAGTGTCTTGGCCATCCAGATAACAACACTCTGGAAAGGCCTATGGAGGAATCCTGGAACCAACTTCTACCTGAAAGTGCTTGTACCTGCTTAACACTAGATTGCCCAAGGGAGTCATTTTGACTGTTTTTTAATTTCAATTAGAAAAACAATTATGTATATAAGGACACAATGTCTTAGAATTTTGTGACTTTTTTTACAACATATGAATGCATTTATTAATAATTGTAATTACCTCCCCCTCCTTCATTTCCGGTATATATATATATGTGTTATACCTATATTGCCCAAAAGCAGTCATTTTGACTGCTTGGGGAAATTATGACTCTTATTATTGAATTGAGTAAATTTCTTATATGACCAGGTTGGCTCTGTATTGAAATAACAGTTTTCATTTTTTTTCGATTACCGTCACATGATAACATACAAGTACATGATAAATTGTCGATACTTGATAAGTTGCAGTTGCTCAATAAGCTAAACTAGTACTTGTTATTCGAATCTTTATGCAGTGATACTTGTTCTAATAAGTTGTTTATTGTATTTCTTTTGCGCCCTAAATTCATGAAAGAAATGTCGAATAGAAGTGAGTTATTGGAAAAGCTAAGGAACATAAGTGAAGAGTGCTCCGATATTATTCTTTCACAATGCAGTCATTTTGACTGCTTTTGGGCAATATAGGTATATACTAAATTTCAGTCTTTCTAGTGTTAAAAGAGACATAAGTAGGCTGTGCTGGTGAGGAGAGGAGGGGAGGGGTACTGGCAACCAGAGGCCTGGACATCTGGGGACACAGAGTCAGAGGGGCTCCCTGGCAGGAAGACAGTGACTGATGGGGAAACTGATGAGGCCCAGTCAAAGCTTTGAGGAAATGAGCCAAGTGGCTTGGCCTTAAGAAAGGAGAGATGGGAAAGAAAGAGCAGAGAGAAAAACCTGCAGACTGAGAATTTTGGAGCTGGACTGAAGAACAAGATGCTCTCTATTCCTCTATGCCTTCTCCTCAACAAAAAGACCACAGGCTTCAGGGGCTCTGTAGGTAACATCCAAAGAACACACAGAGCAGACACCCTGTGGGTCCCGCTAAAAACACGCCAGAAAAAGGGGAACCAACATTTCAGTGCTCATGAGACAGACTCTCAGCTTATTATTGCTCCTGTACTTGTTCTCTCATTCAATTCGCCCAGCAATCTGGGCAATATAATCTGTATCTTTGCTTTTTTATATGTGAAGCTCAAGGAGTTTGTCCCTTGACCAAAGTAAAAAAGCTAGGGAATGACAGAGCTGACATTTAAACCAGTATCCGTCTGACCCCAGATCTTTTATTCACTGTGGTAATAAGCCAGGTGTATTTGTAAGGCCCTGAATCCTAGGCTAATGTTTTTTAATAAAATATATGTTTCTGTCTGACTTTTTGTTCCTCTTTTTTCCATTTGAAGCCCAAGAAAAAAATAGGTAGCAAAGGGAAGACTATCTTGGAAGATTAGATACAAGGCTTTTTGATACAGATGGAACTTCTTGAAAGTACTCCAAATTTAAAGTTAGCTCTCTTGGGTGTTATTTTTAATATGCATGTCACAGTTGATAAGGTGTCAGCAGGAAGGAATCATAGAATACTTACGGCAGACATCTGAAGAAGATAATTGCCCCACCTGACATGTGTGACTGCTCTTTCATTATCATGTCAAGAGGACAGTTCTGCTTATAAATTGTTTGCAGTGAGAATAAAATAGGAAGCACTTGCTTAAAGCTTATTACAGCCTTTTAGAGTAACATAATTATGATTATAAAGTGTTCTACCTTGGTGTGAAAATTTTATTTGCTCCTTCTTCAGAGTTTCTTTAAGATCAGAAAAGAAAATGTTATTCTGATAGAATACGTTAAGAATAAAAGTTCCATTCATGGGAACTTTACTTGAACGTTCAATCATATTCTCTGGAGGATATAAGTATATAGAGCCTGCGGTGCACTCGTACTCAGATTAAGAACATCCTAGCATGTTGCCTTGCTGCAATTCCCCAGGACATCAAGGTCCCAAACTAATCATCAGGACCACCATCAATCTGCAGCAGGATTTAAAGTGAAAAAGGAATGGGATTTATTATAGTCAGGACTGAGACTGCTCTAACTCCCCAGCAAAACAAGCCAAGCCAGAAAGTGGCTTTCACACCTGCTAAAATTAAAGACCCCTGTAATGGGTACTCCAAAATCAATCATTGGCTTCTTACTGTGAATCAATTTCAGACTATATTCAATATTCACACCGTTTTAGAAACTAGAAGAGACTTAGAGACCACCTTATCCAATGCTTCATTTTGTAGATGAAACTAGAGACCCAGTGCATGAATTCGTGCATGGATGGGGTCCCTCAGTGTGGCCTGCGGGGTTTGGGCCAAAACTGGCAATCCAATGCCGCTTGCCACTCCTGCCTGCCGCTCCCACTCATCCCAGCCCCCCTTCACCTGCGGCTGGCTCACGCCTAGTCAGTCCTGATCTGGAGAGGCTCAGGCCTCCATAGCGGCGCTCGCCAGCTGTGAGCCCTGATTCTGGCGCCTGTCCCAAGGGGGGAGGGACATGCAGGACATGATTCGCCCTCTGGGCGGTGGGGTGCCCTTGCCAGCCGGGATCCAGATCCATCCCACTGATGTTCACACAGGTTGTCAGGAACCACCTGGTGGCCACTTTTATATCTCTTCTTCCTTTGCAGAGCGGCGTCTAGGGAGGGGAAGCAGCCATGGAGCCCGAGGCCGAATTCCAGGAGGCTGGCAGTGCTGTCTGGATCGTGCTGGCGGCACTGGTCCATCGGTGCTTGGCTGTTCTCTGGAGATTAGACCTATAGGACTACGGAGGGAGTGAGTGGCTACCTTGGGCTCTGGGCTGCTGGGATGGGTCGGTCAGCTGATTGGCACTCCTGCTGTGGGAGCACACTGACCACCAGGGGGCAGCTCCTGCACTGAGCGTCTGCCCCCTGGTGGTCAGTGCGTGTCATAGTGACCAGTCGTTCAGTCATTCTGTCATTCTGATCATGTGGTCATATATATATGATGGCCAAGGTTACATGCCTTGCCTGGAGTGATAGTAGATGATAAAAGCAAAAAGCAGATCCAGACTCCTAACTCCAGTTCCGATCATCTTTCATTTAAAGACCATGAATCACTGGATACCTGAGAGAAAACAAAGCAGAAAACAGTAATCAGGCAAAATGTGTCTTTGGTGCCCCTCAACTTTCTGTTCTGTTTCCTGTGATGAGCGAAATGACAAGATGCAGAATCATGTGGAAGATTTCTATAGAACAAGCATTCCATGTATAAGTAGTGTCTGCATCTTATGGGTCAGGACATAGTCACATGGCCTCAAGCAACTACCTGAGAAAAGTCATTTAGCTATGTGCCCAGAAGCCAAAGGAAATTAATTTGGGTAGATATGTAGCAGTCTCCTTGAAATGTTCTAGTTCCTTGGTTTCTGTGACATTTTTATTTTCTTGTTCTCTTGTTTTTAGATTCAAAAACCACAGACTGAAGAAAAAGCCAGGTCCTCTTGAGAAGAACCAGGTAACCCATCACATGTTTATGCAATGAAATCTTCCCAAATTCTAACCCCAAAATATCTGAAGCCATTTGCCAGAGTAGCTGTACACTAGAAAAAAAAAAAAGTATGTTCAAAATATTCACATTTTTGAGAATTTGAGCTGCTACTAATAATAAGAAACCCAAAATGCCAAAATGAATGCCTATAGAGGCCAGGTAGTAAATGGAGCATTATACCAAGACAGTTTTAGCAATGGTCCAATACAATGGTAAACCTGTCCTCTGGTTATCCCTTAGTTCCCAAGGGCATAATGGAATACACTTAGCTCCTGAGAAGTCCTGGCATTTTTTGTCTAATTTATGGAATAAGGAAAAACCAAGTGGACACCACTGAAACTGCCCCAGCCTTGGCTGATAGTAAGTCACAAACAATATTGTATCCCAAGAGGAATTTCAAAGATTAGAAGTACCCTCCAAGGCTTAAAGAAACATGGGTAGTGCTCTCCATCATATCCTTTCTGTTTTTTGGCACCTAAGAAAACCAGGTGAAATGTGGCAGTCGTCAGTAGGCTACCATAAGCTTAAACAGATGGGAGCCTCAAGTGCAGATGCTGTTTCCAGATGTGGCATCGCTATTGGAGCAAAACAAAATGGCCTCAGGCACTTGCTCTGCAGCTATTGGTCTAGTGAATGTATTTTCCTCTATCTCCATTAATAGAGAGGATAAAAAGATCAAAAGAGAGGCAGGGACAGAATTATAATTCAACCATCTTGCCCAAGGATCAAGCTAACTCTCCTATTCTTTGTCAAAATATAATCCACAGGGACCTTGATCATATTGACATTACAGAGAACATAATGCCATTCCTCTATATTGATGACATTATACTAAGTGCAAATAAAATGGATGCCCTGGAAAGATATATTATGCTGAAAGATGCAGTAAAAAAACCCTATGAAGGTACAGGAGTCTGCCACATCAGTGAGGTTTTGAGAAATGCAGTGGTCTAGGATATGTCATTACATTCCTTCTAAGGTAAAAGACACTGTTTTGACACATCTCCGATACTAAGCATTTGATTATCTTATTGGATTTTGGAGGGAGTATATGTCGCACTTTAAAATATTATTAGTATACATCATACCTGGCCCATGTATTAGATGACTTAGGAGACTGACAATTTTGAGTGAAACACAGGCTGTGGTGCAAGTTTCCTTATCACTCAGGTTGTATGACCCAGAAGAGCCAATGTTGCTAAAGATGCCCGTAGCAGGATACTATGGAAATGTAAAATCCTTGGCAAGTCCAAATAGGAATGGTATGTTACAGATCCCTAGCAGTCTGGGGTAGGGCCAAGCCATCTGCAGCAGAGAACTATTCACCATTTAAAAAGTAGCTTCTGGTGTGCAAACTTGGCCTCAATATAAATAGCATAATTAAATTATTTGCATAATTAAGTTATTTGAAGGCAATAGATTATTTGAAGGTATAATTATATTATTTGAAGGCCTAATTAAATTATTTTAATAGAACTTAGACTACGTGTTCTCAATTTGTATTACACTAATGCCTCACCTTCAGCTCATGACAAACTTCTTCCCTGTGACAAATAACAGAAAAGGGAAAAAATAACGCTTGGTTCACAGATGAATTGGGGTAATATGTTGATACTAACAGAAAGTGGTCTACTGACATAATACACCACCACCACAACCCCGTCAAGAGTGGCCCCAAAGGAGAGGGAGAAAGCTAATCATCCTAATGGGTAGATCTGTAATTGGTACACTTGATGCTTCAACTAGGATGGAGAAGTGGCTAGAAGGAAAGATAGCCATGGTGTCCTGGGTAGTAGTAAATGGTCTTTCCAGTTAAGGGCCTGAAAGAACCAAGAGTAGAAGACCTAGACAAGGAATTCTGAGGAAGAGGTATATGGTGGGCTTATGGCAGTGGTCACTTTTTTGTTTCTCTTGTTAATGCTCATTAAGGAGCATTCATCACAGAAGAAACCCTCAACAACCAGGGAAAATAATTTACCCCATGGATATTAGCCAGCCTCTCTCTTTGGCCATCTCAGTGCTTGCATACTGGGCCCATAAACCAAATAGTCATGGTGACTATGTAAGGGCTTAATAGTGTGAGTTCCCGCTCACAAAGGCTGATGTACTCTCTGCCAGTACTAGCTTTTGATGTGGAACGATTCCTCCAGGAGAATAACCAACCACGGGGTGGAGGACTAATTACATCAGACCCCTTACCCCCTAGAAAACGCAATAGATCCTTACAGGAATGGACACCTTCTCCAGATATGACTTGACCTTCCTTATCCTCAATGCCCCCTCCCACCCCGTCATCATATCTAATAAGATGGAACCCCAAACAACTTTGCCTCAAAAGTGAAGGACCCACCTTCAGCAAAGGAGGTGTCAATGATAGGCATATGACAGTGATCTGACCATGTACCCTGTCTCCCAGAAGCAGCCAACCTGACAGAATGGTGGAATGTCCATTAAAAGGATTAGTGAAGTGGATGCAATGATATAGTAAGGAAACTCCTTCAGGAATGAAGGTTGTATTCTCCCAGGTACTAAGACTGATAACCTTTAGCTGTCAGCCTTTTTTTAGAAATTGTCCCCACTAAAGAGATCCACTCACCCAAGGGCATGAGTCCTTCTCATTGCAGACATATCTGACTGACATAGGGGTACAGAGACTCAGCCTCCTTACCCTAAGTCAGAAGAATTCTAAAAGACCTTTCTATCTCCTGTGGGAAGATGAGGTCTCTGCTATAACTGCAACTTTTCTCTCTGCCCAGACCTGGCTCCTTTGCATTACTTCCCTTCCAAAGAGGGTGATCCCAAGGCCTAATAAACTTCCTATGTTGGGGTCCAGCCCCAGCAGGTCCAGGAGTTCGCAAAGGTGTGGACGGAGTCGGCGAAGAAGGAATGACACGGAGGCAGCGTTCAGTTGATCAGCATAGCGAGGTTCTCTTGACTGCCTGTATGAGGCGAGAAAGCAAATCCTGATACGGTTCCTCGACCTTCTGTTTAACCTCTGTAAGGGTAGTTGTTTTTCCTGCTGTACAAGGTAGGGATTTCCAGGCATTTACTGCACAACTGATTACTTTAATAAGTGCCTCTTTGGGCATATACATTTGCTCCTGAGCCGTGATAAAATCACCTTCTCCTAAGATCATGTCTAGGGTGATTCCTTCTGGAATTTTTGCTAGTGGCTACAGCTCTCTTAGCAAAATCATCATATTCAGTTTTCCATAATAAGTAATCGCCTCCTGAGAGACAGGCTTTACAAACCTGTGACCGATCATAAGGAGTCATCCATTTACTGGCTAGGGCTTCTACCAAGGTTTGTGTGTAAGGAGCTAGAGGTCCATATTCAGAGCAGGCCAATTTTAATTCTTTAAGTATTTTGGGAAGCAGAGAATTCAAGATCTCTACTAGCTTCAGCTTCTCTTATCGCCCTTTGAAATTTAGACATGGAGCTCATAAGAGCCGGAGGACCTGGTTTAGGCTTCCTTTCTAATTTAGGGAGCCTGTTTTGAATGGGAGGGCCTTTTTCCTCTCTACTGACTGGAAAGGACCAAGGGTCATGTTTATGATATTTATTCTCCTTCCGATCAGTAGGCATAGCTAAATTGCTCTTAGATTGAACTGGAGACAATTATGATGTGTCCTCTCTAGGTGGAGCTGAGGGACTATTTAAAGTTCGAGAAAGTTCAACCGTTTCTGCGTCTGGTGCCAAGGTGTCATGAATTAAATTCCAGAGGGAAAGGGTATCTGCCGGGACCTTCTCAGATCTATGGAATCTGTAATAAGTCTTTAATTGCTCTCCATTAGGGTGTTTTTAGTTAAATTCTTTATTGTTTAAGGTATTACATATGTCTCCTTTTTCCTCCATTGACCTCTCCCCAGCCACTCCCACTCCCCAGCACAGCCCTCACCCCGCTACTGTCTGTGTCCATTGGTTATGCTTATATGCATGCATACAAGTCCTTTGGTTGATCTCTTACCACTCCCTCCCCCGCCCCACCTTCCCCTGCCTTCCCTCTGAGGTTTGGCAGTCTGTTCAATGCTTCTGTGTCTCTGGGTCTATTTTTGTTCATCAGTTTATGTTGTTCATTATATTCCACAAATGAGTGAGATCATATATTTATCTTTTCCCAACTGGCTTATTACGCTTGGCATAATGCTCTCCAGGTCCATCCATACTATTGTGAATGGTAAGAGTTCTTCTCCACTGGGGAATTTTGCTTCTTATTCCCATAATCTTAGCCACTAATGAATTAGAAATCCTAGTTGAGGGGAGAGGATAGGAAGCCCTTCTGTGAAGGTACACAGCAAGAATTCTACTGAACTTGAAGCTGTGACTAAACCTGACCAATTTGCTCTTCATGTTAGTAGACCAGGAGTTTCTGAAATGCCAAGAGAAGTACATGAAGAGATGGGTGCCCCTACCCAAGGGGAACAAGGAAGAATATGTCTGGAGTACTCTTATGTTTCCATACCCAATTACATCAGTATAAAAGGGCAAGTGTTGCAAACACAGCCAAATGGGGACAAAGAAACTAAGGGTTTAGACCTCTAGGGGATAAAGGGCTGTATCACCCCACGGCCAGCCAACCCAGACCAGCAGAAGGGCTGATTGAGGCTGAGAGAAATTGGTAGTAGAAAAAGTAGATTGAAGTATCAACTAAGGCTTCAGGAAAATTGCCGTAATGGGAACTATACCTGTTTCACTAACTCCCTTGTCTTGGGTCACTCAAGGATTGCAGCTAGCCAGTTCAATGAAAGGGACTTTGTGACTGATTAGACCTATAATTTCTCTCTCAGGAAAGAATGGAATGAATGGTGTTCTCACCAAAAAAGAAAATGAAAGAAAGGAAAAATTGCTCCTTTTATCCCTTAAGCAATATGGGAGCTGAATATCACAGAGGGCACAATCTGTGTGAGACAAGTGGGGACAGTATCAGATGCTGCCTGTGCGCCACCCCAGTTCTTGAACCTTCACCCATCTCTTCCACCTCTGCATGCTTTCTCATTCAATGTAAATAGTTGCATCTTGACAGAGCCTCACCTTCTACCTGAGCCTTCACTCTTTTCTTTCTTCTCACATGAGTGCTGCCCTGTTAAAGCTGCTGCAGTTCCATACCTAATTGGTGCCCACAGACTCAAATACACAATTGGAAAATTCAGGGAAGTTAACACCCTTGACAATGGGAGACCAGGGTCAGTAGATAAATTCTTTTCCTATCTCCCCTTTCCCACCCAGGGACAGTTCTGAGACACAGTTTATATAACTTCTCAGAGATAGGATCCCATGGTTTGAGCAATTAATTATACTGGTAGTCATCTGAATAGTTCTCCCTCCTTGTGTGCATTCTTCACCTTAGTCCCTCACTCCTGCTACCTGAGACTGCATTTTCTAATAAATTAATAGCATAGAAATCTTCTGCCTAAGCTTCCGTTTTCTTGGGAACTAAGAAATGCTAAGATAGTTATTATTATTATCACCTTGTAGATTTGTTTAAAAGATTATAATTATTTACACATTTAAAATACTTAGAAGCAAAAAATTAAAAATAAATGCTTTGAAGCACTGCCTAAACATTAGCTATCATCATCAACAGTAACACTACCATTATTGTCACCTCCCCAGCCACATTTCCTGCCCCAGCCTCTGTCCCCACCTCTTTAAATGTATATTTTATAAAAATTAAACTTGTCTATAAAAATTAGAGGACATGTTCCAAGGTGCTCCTGAGTAGGGGATGTGGTGGGGGAGAGAGAGCACTAGGAGTAGCAGCTGGGAGCTACACTGAGGTGGTCTTCTTAATCTTCAAACTATTCTACACCTTGCTAATATCCCTCCCTTCAGAGCTCATAGGTCACTAACTTCCAAACCAAGCAAGGTTCCTTTTTATTTTATGGTGTTTTACAATATTTAATTTATTTATACACATGCACGTGCACACCTACACAAATGTTGTCTTCCTACAGAGACTAAAGGACCTACTTGAACACCCTTCCTAGGGTCCTGATTCAGGCTGAGCAGATTCTGGTGTTTGATAGAAGTTTGTTGCTTGGCTGCTAGGCAGGCTGAAGCGGATTTCTTCTCATTGCTCCCTCATGGCACCTTTTCTTGGCACTCTCAGTTCACCTCACCTGTCTAGATTCCCAGCAAAGCATGACCTACTTGTACCTGGTATTTCTTTTCCACAGCTCCCTGGCTGCTGCTTCTCTCATAAGACTTTTCTTAGAGAAATCTACCTTTTTGTGGAAAGAGCACAAAAGAGCCCCAGAGCTCCTAAGTCTTCGTGGAATACTCTGTTCCCCCCTGCAGCCTGGCCACGCTGGCTAGCCTGGGCACCTTTCCTTTACCATATACCCCTGCCTGGCATGCCTTGGAACAGCGGTTCTCAACCTGTGGATCACGACCCCTTTGGGGGTCAAACGACCCTTTCACAGGGGTCGCCTAAATACATCCTGCATATCAGATATTTACATTATGATTCGTAACAGTAGCAAAATTACAGTTATGAAGTAGCAACGAAAATAATTTTATGGTTGGGGGTCACCACAACATGAGGAACTGTGTTAAAGGGTCGCGGCATTAGGAAGGTTGAGAATCACTGCCTTGGAAGAACGTGTGTGGTGGTGTGGGATCCAGAGAGAGATCCAAAGTTGAGAAAAATAGAGAGTATCCACCCCCTGCATATCCAATCCCAGGCTTTCTATGGCCCACACCTGGCTCTTAGGCTCAGGGAAGGGAATTTAAAGTAAATGATGTGGGATAGGAGGAAGTTCTTCTACATTGCCTTCACGTTGTCCTGGAATCATTTTTCCTTGTCTATTTCAGCAGTGTTTGTGTCACAAACTGCCTGCCTCCAGGACTGGCTCTTGCGCTTGCTATTTTAATTTTCTCTCACCATTTTTGAAATTAAAGGGGCTCTATTTTTATTCCAGACCTGCCTTCCTCCCCCTCTCACCAGATTGCTTAGAATATAATCTGTCAAGAGGGAACAAAACCTGCTTTCTCCACCCTCAGTATTGCTAAATTGTTCATCTTTGTCAACCAGAGGGGATAGCAACTGTTAATGGGGCTTCCTTTGCATATATCAAACTCTAGGCAGGAGGAGACCCGCAGGGCTCAGCATGTGCCGCGGAGTTCTTTGCCAACTTTGTTACCTTTGCAGCTCACTCCTTACACTTAGATGGATTCCTCATCTAAGGAGGGTCTTATCCTTGAGGACCTACAGAAAAGAATCACTCTCATGGATTTCTTTGAACAGCAGATGTTTTATTCCTTGGCAGGTGGGGGGGGGGGGTGGGATTTAAAGACCTTCAGTTCTACTGCTCTAAAAAATGGCAACTTTCAGAAATACTGTTTTGATCATTTAAAACAAAATACAATTAAGAAATAAAGGCACAATGAACAAAAACGTATCATACATAATGGAAGAAAGTTATGACTTTTAGCTCAAACCTAATAAGCCTACCTTTTTGTACCTAAGGACAATCAGTACATTTTCAGCCATGAATGAATGGTAGTAAATTCTGGATCAATTGGTACTCGAAATATACCAGAATTTTTGGAGCCCATAAACATTTTTAGAAGAAAATAACAAAGAAACATGTTTTCACCTAGACTCTTTCTAAACAAATCAAGCACCTCTTTATCTGTAGCTTTCACCTTCCCTCCAATCTCTTATAGCACTGTTCTAGTTAGGTTTATCTGGCTGTAAGAAATAGAAACTCAGGCAAATCACTTCAAGTAATACTGGGCTCACTAAAAGGATGCACAGCACAGGGGTCCCAGGACATGCAAAATCCAACCTCAGTGCTGGTGATTATAGGTCCAAGTTAATGCTAGAGAGAATTTCACGGATTTTCATTAGGGCATATAAAGTGATCTGCATCAACATCACTTAGCAACTTTCCATGTGTTCATGTCTTTCCACCAACTGGCTTCCTCACCCTCTGCTCTCTATCTATCTCTTCCCAATGTTAATGCCTTTACTGACTTAGAATTTGTTCTCTCACATGCTTCTCTCTCCCAAGGGGAGAAGAAAGGAAAGAACATGAGATTCAGCTCTCAGTTGGCAAGGTTCCGTTTCTACTATTTCCTGGTGCAAACTCCCAAAAGAGCCTGATCCAGTTTCTTTGATTTTCTCTTATTTTATTGTGTGCACTAGGCCATATTATAAGTAGCTGGCTAGCCTATACATTGGCTGCCTTGGAGTCATGTGACCGCCACTGATCTAATCAACCATCATACCACACAAAGATCATCATATTGCCTTAAGCAGACCATGAACTAGAGGGGAATCAGGGTATGGCAGTCACAATGGTTGATTTGGGCACCTCAAGTCCTTATATTCCTTCTAATAGAATCTAGCACTTAATCATGTATAATGTTATGTTATTTGCTAATTTTTTCGTATATTCAAATCTCTTATGCTGAGCTAATATATAAGCTACTTAGAGGTAGAGGTCATTTTTTAGATATCTGTGCTCTCCAGAACACCTGGCATAAGGATGGACCTGTGCAGTGAGCACTCAACAAATCTTCATTTACTGACTGCCTCAGGAACCTAGTTAAAACAACAAACAAAACCAGCTTGTTCTTGGAACAACATACACTCAACCAGATCTCCATATGCCTCTATATCCTCAAATTCTGTATTATCATTTTACTACTTACTATGTCTACTTAGACGCCAACATGTCCCGCCAGGATTGGAAGTAATGTGTGATCATTCATTTCCCAAATAACAACACTAAGGCACTAGAAGATTATCAAGAGAAGAACTCATAGGTTAATTTTTTACTATTTGAGGAAAGAAGATTCCATATAGGTTGAAATAGGAGTTCATGCGTAACCCTGACTCAAGCAAACTACTTTAATATTTCTAGGCATTCTAGTTCTTTGTAGTTTTGCTGACATTAATCCTTCCCCTGCGTACCAATTACCTATGTTTCCTGAAGGTTTAAAAGGATCCCCAGAAGTGATGCATTCATAAAACAGTAGAGCTCTTTTCTCTCTTTTTGTGTTTAAGAAGCCACTAGATACAGAAAGATGATGTTGACTTGCTCCACCTCAAAACTACTAGATTCATGAAATTCTAGAGTTCAAAAGAAACCCCTGATAGTTCACTATATTTTAAAATTGAGGCAAGAGAGTGTAGCAATTAAGAGCATGGGTTTCAGAGTTATTTAGGACTGGATTCAAGCCCAGTGGTTGGGGGCAATTTATTAATATTCTTTAAACCTGGAAATTCTATTCTAGAAAATGAGAATTAAATAAATAATAATGTAAATTACTTAATCAGGTACCTGGGTCATAGAAGTATTCAAGCAATGTTAAGTAGATTTTAATTATATAATCTACTTTCATTAATTTATAAATGAGGAACTTAAGGCCAGAGAGGTAAAGTGAACTAAGTTTGTACTTCCGCATACTAACAAAGGTAGGTCTTGAACACTGAAACACTAAACAGAATAGTTGAGTGGTCTTTTCTTTAAAAAAACAAAGCTCCTTCCTTGATCCATGTTATAGGCAAATAGATGCTCTAAACAAGATAAACTATATGTACTGGATGTTTTCTCTCTCCCAGACACTGAGCAGATACAAAGTGGAAATAAAAATGTGAATAAACCACAGTCCTGGCTTTGAAGGACCTACAGTTGATTTGAAGAGACCAGAGATAATCTTAATAAACTAATAAAATAGTTTCTAACCAAATGCCAAATGTGTGGAACAGGTTTAAGGGTTTTCTAAGAATGAAGAGGTGAGATATATCACTTCCCTTGGAGCAGTCAGAGAAAGCTTTTTTATAAGATTATGTCTTAAGAAGGGGCAATATACAGAGGACATATTATAGAATTGTACCTATATAATTTTATTACCCAAGTCAACCAATAAATTTAATAAAAAATAAAATTTTAAGTGTCGGGGGGAGATGGGGTTTTTGATTGGGCAGTAGAGGGAGGAAGGAAGGGAAGAACATAAACAAGCTTGCACTTACTAGAGAGGGCATCACCGAAGTCCTTATTTTTCATCTAATTTGGGGATTTCACAGGAATATAGTATTGTACCAGTAAAATCTCACTTACACAAAATAATTGAGAAATGTGATTTCTTTCTTTCAAAGATTATACTTTAAGTCCTTTTCCATTACTTTTGGTATATTAAAGATTCTCATAAGTGAATGCAAAATGTAAATCATTCATGGACAAAAGGTATGTATGTAAACGTAGCACTCTAAGTGATACCAGGGCAATGTTGTCCTTTATTGTCATTAAATAAACATTTCCTTTTAACCACTAATTTGTTTAATAAGCCTCTGTCTTTTTAATAAATCATTATAAAAATGCATTTCAATCTATCTTCTTAAATTGGCCCCTGGACCCATGTATTCTTTCTTTGGGGGACTCATAGAGCCCACAAACAGGGCTCTAATAGTGTGTGTGAACTGCATCCTGGAGGGTGGCACCACATCCTCAGAGTGTGCTGCACCTTCGGCAGCCTGTTCCAGCACGCTACGAGGTCCCTGCTTCTGGGTGGTGCAATATGTTAAGTACCATAAGTGTGTGGTAAGGAAAGGGCTGCTGATGAGTGCATGGGCCTCTGAGCTACTTACTCACATAGGTTGTGTGTGCCCCCTGGTCCTGCTTGTTCCAGATCCTGGTTGTACCACTTCCAACTCACAATGGAATGCAGCTGGGTACACCAAGTTTTATGATTTAGTGGTTTCAACAAGACCAGACAACTGATGGGAGTTCTGAACTCATGGTTACTAAGTGTACTCATGACCAGGTATGCATTGTCTTTCTAAGGTACTATTAGGGTATCAAGAGCTGTTTTTAAAAATATACTAGGCCCTTGCTCCAGAAACTCAGGGGTCTGAATTTTTATTCTCACATTGACAGATCAAATAGCCCAAGCAACAAAGCTGCTTGTGCTGCAGCCCATTCAAAGATGGCCGCCTTTCATGTCACCAAATATATGGGCCAAGGACCACTCCTAAATTTGGAATATGATATCTTCAAAACCCCACTACTATCAACAAGTTAAGTTCTGTGGTCGCTTCTCCTACTATCAAGCCTGATCTGCAAAAGAGAGCCAACACTGAATTCTTAACGATGCTGGTGCATCTTTTACAGGTGTCTTTCTGGTGTCCTTGGTAAGTGCTCTGTGTCCTCTACCCCTTTCCATGGAATATAATCCTCTGGCGCAGCAGTTCTCAACCTGTGGGTCGCGACCCCTTTGGCGGTAGATGACCCTTTTACAGGGGTCACCTAAGACCATCCTGCATATCAGATATTTACATTATGATTCACAACAGTAGCAACATTACAGTTATGAAGTAGCAACGAAAATAATTTTATGGTTGGGTCACAACATGAGGAACTGCATTTAAAGGCCCAGAAGGTTGAAAACCACTGCTCTGGCGGATCTTCTAACCTCACAGAATATCTCCACTCCAGCATTCCGTCTTTCCTGGGACGTTTGTTTCCTTCCTCCAGTGTCTGCAATGGCAATCCTGGTATTTCCACTTCACTCAGTATGGGCCATCATTTTCTTCTTACTTTTAGAAGTCACCCTAGCATTGGGTTTGCACTAGGCCTTCGAGTCTTTGCCAGAGTAGGTAAATCATTTATCCTAAGAAAGTGCCTACAAGCCAGTAGATTCTTCTGACCCCTCAAGAACCCTCAAAATCCAGTACCATGAGTACTCCCCTAGCTCCTGTCAGTATGGCTGACTAGGTTTTATAACTCCGTATAATACCATTCCTCCCTTATAAGACCCAGGGCATCCCCAAATGGGACATGCTATGACTTAACCCTAGTTACAGGCCTGGAAGCCAGGAAAAGAAGTGGGGCCATATCTTGCCTGGGGTGGGGGAAAGTCTGTAACCTTGCAGCAGAATGCCTACAATGGCTTCTCACATGAAAGGGGTGTGTGTTGGCTCTTACTAGGGCCAAGCTCTGAGAAGTCAGAAGATTTGCAGGGGGGGGGGGGGGGACATCTGAAAGACAGGCAACAAATTTTCCCCATCCCATGTGTCAGGATGGGGGTGGTTTTCTCAACCAGGGCCCTGACTTTGACCTAACAGACCTACCTCAGCTGCATAACCAATTGTTTTTGAAGCTCAGGACTCTATTCAGTCTCAATCCTGAGTTTGGTCTTTGTCTTCTCTTCCAGTGCTAAAGATAAAGGCCTCTTCTTAAACTACCAAAAAGGATTTCTTACCTCCTTAGTTATCAAATTTTAACTTCCTTCAGCTTTTTTTTTATTATCCCTCTGACAAGTATTAACAACCAGCCAATTCCATTTTCTTGAATGACTTTCCCCTGTACTTTTCAAATACCTACACCATTGCACTGAAACATTCTCTCAATTCACCAGAGAAAGTACTTGCAATGGGGCCAACATCTTATGCCAAAGACTATCTGTGCCCCCACATACTATCTGGCGTGGAGCTCTCATTGCCAACCTGGCAGTGAGTGACCCAGACCCCAAACTGTGTCAGTTGGGTCTTCTGGGAAGCAGGTGTTGAGACAGAGTTAAGAATGCAGATTGAAGTGTAATACTTATAAAAAGAAAATAAAGAGGGAAATATTGGGCAGGGGAGATGGCAGACTATAATGAATATTGGACAAAGTCTCTATCCACCTAGTGAGAATCTTTGAAGCAACGATCACCCACTAGGGGAGTCCCAGCTCAAAGGCTGAAGGGGACCTGAAAAAGTAAACCACAGGGGGCTGCCAGTGAACAGCACTTCTTACAAGTTCTTTCTTTTTCTTTTTTTTTAAATATATTTTATTGATTTTTTTACAGAGAGGAAAGGAGAGGGATAGAGAGTTAGAAACATCGATCAGCTGCCTCCTACACACCTCCTTCTGGGGATGTGCCCACAACCAAGGTACATTCTGGCCCTTGACCAGAATCAAACCTGGGACCTTTCAGTCCACAGGCCAGCGCTCTATCCACTGAGCCAAACTGGTTAGGGCCTTGAAAAAGGATCTGATCAATGCATCTCTGTGCCTGTCACTATTATAGCTAAAATAATAAGGTGTTGCCCTATGTTGACACAATTAAGGCCAAACTTCCCCTAGTGGGCATTTGGACAAATTCTACATGGCTTGGTTCATGAGGCTCTCAACCCTCTCTCATATCCAAAAGTTTCCCAGTTCCTCTGAGTTTTTTCCTAGTTATCTTCTTGACTTCTCCATGTCAAATGAGATTAGGAATAACCTCAGATAGAGAGGCAAGTTTGAACAGTACCCTCACCTTTGAAACTCTGTCCTATTTACTAACTACCTTGTTGTGAAGAAGTCAAGTGGCTTACAGTTAAGTCAACCAAAAATCCAAGTCATGGTTGCAAGTTCTCCAATCAAATTCTGACTGTCAAATAGCTTCCAAGTTAGCATCTTTAAGTTAAACTACATTATTCAGATAGAAGGTGCTGAAAATAAAAATAGAGAAGATCAACCAAAGGACTTCTATGCATGCATATAAGCATAAACAATGGATGCAAGACACTCGGGGAGAGAGGGTTGAGGGCATGTGCTGGGGGTAGAGGAGGCTGGGGGAAGGTCAATGGGGACAAAAAGAAGACATATGTACTACTATTTGTAATACTTAAAAAATAAAATAAAATAAATAAAAATAACAGCCCACTCACTCTGGCTGGTGTGCCTCAGTTGGTTGGAGCATCATCCTGTACATGGAAAGGTTGTGGGTTCAATTCCCAGTCAGGGCACATACCTAGGCTGTGGGTTTGGGTTTGATTCCTGGTCGGGATGTATATGGGAGGCAACCGATCAATGTTTCTCTCTCACATTGCAATCTCTCTCTCTCTCTCTTTCTCTCTCTCTCTCTCTCTCTCTCTCTCTCTCTCTCTCTCTCTAAAATCAATAAAAGCATGTCCTTGGATGAGGATTTAAAAAAAAAAAAAGTAACAGCCTACTCTCTGACTTTACGTTTGCAGACTTTCTGGGCATGGGTAGGAAATTATTCAATGCACAGACCAGAGTGGAAAAGACATTTATACTACAAATCCCTGCTTGAGACCTATTGCTCAATGGAGTAGCTCCTTGGGAGCTAAAACCAGTTATGTTTTCAAGTCATCACATTTTTTTTACATTTTAGGAAAGCTTTTGACATTTTCAAAAAAAAAAGTGAATCTCTAGCCCCTAAGAACTCAAGTCTCTTCTCCTCCCAAGGAGAATTCTTATGGATTAAAAATATGTCCACCTGGATAAAAATAATATTTAATTGTAATTAAGTTAAATGCTAATGTTATCAAAGAATTATTTGTTCAAAAGCTTGGAGAGGTGCTTCCCAGAAAGTGAATAAAGGTGTAGTGATCCTTAGAGAAGAGGGAGGGAAAAGAACTGGAGAGGGAAAAAAATAGAACAGGGTTTTGGATGCTCTGTGGCCCCGTATAGCAACAGAAGCCAAGTAAAAGATAGGGAGAATCAAGACTTGGCAAAATAAAATGTCATCTGAGCTCAGGGAGGAAGACCATGGGACCAGATTTCTAGAATCACCAGTTGGGCTGATGGTTCAAGGGACCAGGAGAAAGTCAGTTTTTCCTATGGTGAAGTGAAGTGCATAGCCACTTCCACATTTCCAAAGACCAAGAAAAGTGAGCTCTCTAGGATTCTGGAGACAGAAATAAATCCAACTATCAAGAAAAGCCCGTGACCTCAAGGTTGGGGCAAAAGAAGCAGCTCAGGAATGGCCATATAATTTGTGGGACCTGGTGAACATTAAAATGTGGAACCCCTCACACAAAGATTATTAAGAATTTCAAGATGCAACACATGAGCAGTAAGCCAAGTACAGGGCCCTACTGAGCAAGGGGGTCCCTTGCAACTATATAAGTTGCAAACTCATGAATCCACCAGGGAAGAAACTGATTTTATTAGTTATTTATTGTTGGAGGATGAGAATTAGGCCCTATCTTTAAAGAAAGGAGCATCAAAGATATCAGATATCAGGTCTTAAAATTTCCACAGCTGCTCTCTGGTCAGAAATTATTCATATTTCTCCCACATGCAAAATGGACTCACCTCCCAGGACCTCTCAAAAGTCTCATCCATTTATGTCATCAACTCAAAATCTAGGACATTGGCATTTAAATCAAGTCCAAGTGAGCATGACCAAAAGTTGTTTATCTATTGCTACATAACAAATTTCCCCAAAATTCAGTGGATTGCAGTAATAAGTATTTCCTAGCACAGTTTCTATGGCCAGGAATCAGGAGCAGCTTAACTAGGTGTTCTAGCTCAGAAACTCTCATGAGGCTGCAGTCAAGATGTCAGTGAGGGGTGCAGTCATCTGAAGGCTTGACTGTGGCTGAAGAATCCACTTCCAAATGACTCCCTCACATGACTATTGGCAGGAGGCTTTGATTCATAGCTGTGTGGGTATTTCCTTTGGTCTGCTTGAGTGGGGGAAAGGGCTTTCCCCAAATGGGTAATCCAAGAAAGAGAACAAGAAGTCAATGCCTTTTATATACTAATTTCAGACAACACATACCATCATTCCACCATATTCTGTTTGGTAGAAGTCCAACCCCCACTTTTAGAAAGAGTAACTAAGTTCCTTCACATTTGGAAGTAAGGGAGAGATATCAAAGAATCTTGTGACCAATTTTAAAAGGAGCATACTGACCAATTAAGTACTTATAGGGAGTATCCTTTCACTCAAGAATACTTTTTTAAAAAAATATCTTTATTGATTAAGTTATTACATATGTGTCCCTATCCCCACATTACCCCTCATCCCCCCAACTCATGCCCTCACACCGCCTCCCCCCCTGGTGTCTGTGTCCATTGGTTAGGCCTATATGCTGCATATAAGTCCTTTGGTTGATCTCTCCCCCTTACCCCCACCCTCCCCTACCTTCCCTCTGAGGTTTGACAGTCTGATCGATGCTTCTCTGTCTCTGGATCTGTTTTTGTTTATCAGTTTGTGTTCTTCATTATATTCCATAAATGAGAGAGATCATGTGATATTTATCTTTCTCTGACTGGCTTATTTCACTTAGCATAATGGAATTCCCATTTGACCCAGTGATCCCACTTCCAGGAATATATCCCAAGAAACTACAAAAACTAATTAGAAAGAATATATGCAAGAATACTTTCTTTCTTTTTTTTTTTTAAGGGGAGAGTGATGACTTTTATCTTTTTAAATATATTTTTATTGATTTTTTTACAGAGAGGAAGGAAGAGGGATAGAGAGTAAAGAAACATCGATGAGAGAGAAACATCGATCAGCTGCCTCCTGCACACTCCCTACTGGGGATGTGCCCACAATCAAGGTACATGCCCTTGACTGGAATCGAACCTGAGACCCTTGAGTCCGCAGGCCGACGCTCTATCCACTGAGCCAAACTGGTTAGGGCAAGAATAATTTCTTATAAGAATACTAGAGGCCCGGTGCACAAAAATTTGTGCACTGGGGGGCGGGGGGGCCCTCAGCCCAGCCTGTGCCCTCTTGCAGTCTGGGACCCCTCGGGAGATAATGACCTGCTGGCTTAGGCCTGCTCCCGGGTGGCAGAGGGCAGGCCCAATCCCTAGGTGCAGCCCCTGGTCGGGCTCAGAGCAGGGCCGATTGGGGGGTTGGGGCGCTGCCCCCTGTCATGCACAGAGCAGGGCCAATCAGGGGGTTGGGGCTCCGTACCCTGTCATGCACAGAGCAGGGCCCATCAGGGGGTTGGGGAGCTCCCCCCTGTCATGCACAGAGCAGGGCCCATCAGGGGGTTGAGGAGCTCCCCCCTGTCACTCACAGAGTAGGTCCAATAGGGGAGTTGGCGCACTAACCCCTGTCACACACAGAGCAGGGCAGATCAGGGGGTTGGGGTGCCGCCACTCTCACACTCAGGGCAGGGCTGATGGAGAGGTTATGGCTCTACCCCGTCACACACAGAGCAGGGCTCGTGGGGGGGGCGGAGTGGGTTGAGGCACCGCCCTCTATCACCCACAGAGCAGGGCCGATCAGGGGGTTGGAGCGCTGCCCCCTGTCACGCTGATCCCGGTGCTGGGAGGCATATTACCCTTTTACTATATAGAATAGAGGCCTGGTGCATGGGTGGGGCCGGCTGGTTTGCCCTGAAGGGTGTCCTGGATTAGGGTGGGGGTCCCCACTGGGGTGCCTGGCCATTCTGGGTGAGGGGCTGAGGGCTGTTTTCAGGCTGGGGGTGACTGAACTCCTAAACGCTCCTTTTTTCCTTTTTTTTTTTTTTTTATTCTGGGCCAGCTTTAGCTTGAGGCTTGGCTCCAGCTCTTAGGCCGCCTCCGCTGCTGAAAGTAGGTTTCTGGCCTTTGCTTACCATGTTGCGAATCTGCTGGCTGAAGTTGGGCGGTATTTGTTACAATGTTTGAAACTGCAGGCTCAGAGGCCTGCAGCGCAGGTGGGGAACGTTGGTTTCCTCCATCACTGAGGCAAGCAAGCCTCATGTTAGTTTCAAGCTGCCTGGCTGCCAGCCGCCATCTTGGCAGACAGTTAATTTGCATATCTCGCTGATTAGCCAATGAAAAGGGTAGCGTTCGTATGCCAATTACCATGTTTCTCTTTTATTAGTGTAGATTCTTAGTTGCATAAAAGGCAATAGTAGATATAACATCCAAGAAATCACCAAAGATTGGTGAGAGATAGATGAGGAGCAGTACAATGGATCAAGAAATCTGTAGGGAAATCTAGAAGCCAAATGGAGAAAACCTTAAGAAAGTGCTTAGGTAAGGGTTAAAAAATGATGAGATACAAAAGTGATACAATTTTCAGGCAACATATTGGGATAATACTTGGATAATACTTTTCTAGTAGAGATTATAAGTCACAAATGGCCTTATAATATGATTGAAAGAACACTAAATTTAACATCAGGAATATTGAGTTATATTTTTTTTGTCTGTGCAATATTCTGCTTATGTAATACTTGATAAAACATTTTGTCAGAGAGAGAGAGAGAGAGAGAGAGAGAGAGAGAGATTGTATTAAATTGTATCAGCCCTAATTTTTTCACAGGATGTTCTAAGAAGCAAATAATATATAGCAAGAACTGAAGCTGTATATCTACAATTCATCTTTCTAGACATGTAGTGGGAAAACCTGTACCTCATAGGTTACAATGGACTAAATGTTTCTGTCCTCTCAAATTCATATGTTGACACTCTAATTCAATGTAATATTATCTAGAGGTGGGGTCTTTGGGAGACAATTAGATCATGAGGGTTCCACCCTCATGAATGGAATTAGTGCCCTTTTAAGAGGCCAGAGAGCTAGTTAGCCCTCTGCCATGTGATAAATCAATGAGAAGACAGCAGTCTGCAACCTGGAAGAGGGCTCTCACCAGAGCCTGACCATGCTGACTTCCAGACCCTATAACTATGAGAAATAAATTTCTATTGCTTATAAGCCACTTGATCTATGGTTATCTATTTTAGCAGCCCAAACTGATTAAGACAAGGGTTAAGACCTTCCAAGCAATCAAGAAAAAAATACCTATGAGTTGACACCTTCAGCAAAGAATTGAATGGGGAAGACAAGACTTCCAATTAATCCCACAGCTTCCCTGCTATAAAGGGGCTTAATCTTCTTTGTCAGTTTCACCTTAAAAATCCTGGAGTAAAACCCAGAACATTGAATCTTGCAATCCTTGAATTTTATGTCCACATCTGGGCCTAATCACTGTGACCAGATAGGCCCAGTATTGTTATTTAAAATATAGCCATCCTAGATCGTTTAGAGCCCAGGAACCTGTGACATGTAAAAGCATGCTAGCCCCCACACAGGTATATTAGAACATGGGACTGGGGAAATGGGAATGTCTAAGAGAAAGAACTACCTATCTGGGAAGGAAGAGGGAAGGAACTCTGGGCAAACAAAACAATAGTCATATTTTTTTGGGAAAAAAATAACGAAAGCTTAAGCAAAGTTAAAAGCTCAGCTCATTGAAGGGAACTGAAAATATAAGGTCAGCCATCCCATGCCCTAGTTTCATAAAACTACACAAAGGTGCAGGGGAGTATGCTGTACCTTCTGAGTTTGGCCACAAAGAAACGACTGCCCGCCCAAGACGAGTTACATCAGGGAGGAGCATTTAGGATAGAGAAGAGTGACACTAAGCCCTGGAAAGGGGGCAGCAGGTGGCAGGAATGCCAAGAGCTCGCCAGGGGAGATAGGCATGTATGGGCTCCTGAGGTGGCTCTCTAGATAAGACTGAAGGTATGAAGTTGGGAACAAAGACAGTAGACACTTTGCTAGTACTGCTGTGAGTCAGAACAGAAATGTACCGTTGATTTATGCCTTAATTATATTGTCCAGGGGGCTGTTGTTGCTTGGGAAACCATTGACTACTGAATAATAATGCTAAAGAGCTAAACAAATTAAAGTATCAATTTTAGAATTGATAGCAAACGTCTATTACAAGGAGGATGAAGGCAAACAACACTTCCATTTCAAGCACTGAACCAGGAATTGTATTAGGTCTCATTTAATCTTCCTAAACCCTTTATGTGAGTACAGAATACAAGCTCCTTGAAGGCTGAGTTTTTGTCTGTTTGATTATTGCTGTGTCCCCAGACCCTAAAACAATTCCTGCAACTTAGAAAGCTCTCAATAAGTATTTTCAAAAAAAAAAAAAGGGGGGGGGGCTTGAATAAATAAATTGCCTCCATTTCTCATATGGTAAAAGTGAGATTCAGACAGAGTAATGACACTGCTGAAAGAGGTACAGCTAACTAAGATTTTAAACACAATCTGTCTGACATTATCAAATCCTACCTCCTTGGAAGTCATTTTCTACTAAAAGCAGAACTTCCAAAAATGTCTGACTCCACTAAACTCTGACCATTTCCAAAAGGAATTGAGTAGCTATATTAATCTCTCTCTCTCTCTCTCTTCCTCTCTCTCACTCTCTCTCTTCCTTTCCCTCTCTAAAATCAATAAACATATCCTCAGGTGAGGGTTTTAAAAAAATTTTTAAAGAATGAGGAAGATCTACATGTACTGATATTACATTCATAAGAAATTATTATTCAATGAAAAATGCCAAGTTCTGAAACACAATACAGAGTATGGCCCCATCCCTGAAACTGTAAAAGTTTATGTAGATATGTACACATATTCATGAAGATATATGTGTGTAATAGATGAGATCACATAGGCATAGGAAAAATCTGAAAGGCTACACACTGCAGTGGCCTTGACAATGTACCTCTTGATCTCCTACTGCAGGGAGCACAACTTACCAATGAACCCGACTGCTGTGCTCTGAAATCCAAAGCCACATTCCCCGGAGGCTGATCCCAGCTTCAGAGACACTAAGGCAGAAATTCTGTTTCTTTGTTATGGGGTGGGGCCACAACATTAGTAACAAAGAAACAATTTCCAGAGGATGAGGCCCAGAAGTCAGGATTTTAAAAAGATTCCCAGGTGATTCTAATGTGCAGCCACAGTTGAGAACCACTGGTCTAAAAGATTCCCCACTTGCCTGGTCTAAATTAGAACTATATCATAATCTAAGACCATGTTCCCCCTCCCCTCTCTCCTTTACAGGGCTCAGACCTGCCTTGCCATCCAGTGGTTCTCCTCGTCTCCTATGACTCACTCCTCATTGTCCCTGATAAATCTTTGCACATCTAATCCCAGGTTGGCATCTGTTTCTTGGAGTACCCAGAATAACACCAAGCAACAGTGGTTGCCTCGGGAAAGTGAAAGCATATGTAATTTTTTTTTTCTGCAGGAGATGTTGCTTTTGCACACTTAAAGATTCAAAAATAATAGTAGTAGCAACTATCGCCATATGCTTCAGGTGAATGTCTTGTCTGCACAAGCACATAGGAGACATGCAGACTCTGGTCCCTCCATCAACAGAGCAGGTAATGACTCCTACTAATGATTGAACAGCACTTGATAGTTTTTATTCTCATTAGATCACCCCCATGGCCTTGGCAAATAGGTAGATTTTGTATTATAAACCTCCTTTTTTTTACATTTTATATTGAATTTATTGGTGTGACATTGGTTTCAAGTATACAGTTCTATAAACTTCATCTCTGTGTAGTGCATTGTATACTCACCACTCAAAACCAGGTCTCTTTCTGCCACCAGTTATCCCTTCTTGCCCTCTTCCATCTCTTTCCACCCACTTTTCCCTCTGGCAATAACCATACTGTTGTCTGTGTCTGGGTTTGATTTTTTAAAAAAATATACTCATAGATACATAGAAGTGTCTGGCAGCTATAAGGAGAGGAGATTGGGGGGAGGCTGGGTGAAAAGGGTAAAGGGATTAAGCAAAAAATAAATAAATAAACCTTTTTATAGCAGGAGAACTTCAGCTCTCTGAGCCCCAGACCTCTTGATCCAATTCAATGTCCTATATTGGAGAACCTAAGAACCTGAGTGAGGAGTTCTTGCCCTCATGAACCAGCACACTGTGCTCACAACCACCCGAAAGGTAGGCATTATCATAACTCTCATTTTACAGATAAAAACTTGCAGCCAGAGAGATTAAGAGACTTATCCAAAGTCACACAGCAACAGTAAGTTGTAGAGCTGAAATTTGAAGCAAAGCAGTCTGATTCCAAATGAACTTGTTAAGAAAATCAAACTCTTTTAAAAAGTGGCAAAATAGGTAAATTTATCTTCTTTCGTGTACATTTCATTATTGCTCTTCCTCTCCTCACCCCTCCAACAGAGGTATATCTTCACCTTCTCCCAATCTCTCTTCCCCATGTGGCTTTTTACTCTATGAAAATCCTATCTTCACATCATACTTGAGTTAAGGCATAATCTGCAATCTGGACCTTGAAAAGGGGAGAGGGGCATTGACTTGGAATTGAGAACAGACCTGAGATTTAGACAAGAGTAGAGAAAAGGCCTAATGATTTAGGAGGACATAGAAAGGGTTCCATAATGGCATGTGAGCCTGGAATGAGATGAGCCAAACTATGACAGAGTGAGTCCTATAAGTTTTCCTAAGACTATTTAAAATTGAAGAATAGCTCAAGAATTTCAAACTAGTCTGAGACCTATGTGCTGTTACCTCCAACAGTGACCTGGGAAAATGGAAGCAAGAAGTTGGGGAGTAGAACATAGGAATATGGAAGACTAGAGCTTCATAAATGAAAAATGGGAGCTAATTTAAGTAATGTAGGAGATGGAGTTCTTCTTTAATAGAGGATAGAAAATGTTTCAGAAATTAGAGGCATTGTAAGTAAAATCAAGAGCTAAATCAAGGACTGAATCACCACTGAATCATACACCTATGTGGAAGGCAGCATTTATTTTCTCCAGCCACCTTCCTTAAAGAGCACCAGATGTCTGTCTTCTGCCCAGGAGAGGTGGAAGAGAAAATAGCAGTTCCTGCATCAACACCCACAACCTCCAAGATAAATTTAAGTCAGAATCCCAAGAGGTCAATAATTATTAAAGTGTGAGATCAGTTTACCATTCTACCTCTAGAAACCATCTACAAGAGGAGGATGCCAGTTCCCACATCAGGATGGCGAGAGGTTAAGTAGAAGTCAATGCAAGTTCTCCAAGAAGTCCAAGGCCAACAGCTGGCCACAGCCAGCAGAATCTTGATACCTTAGGCACATACTCATAGAGCATCAGCTATGCACATGAACTCAGAATGGTTGGGACAAAGCTAAGCATTTGGGGAGAGGGGGTAAATAGTGCCAACTGATGAGGCCACTGACCGGGTCAGCAGCCCAGGAGGAAATAGTAAAGAAAGAAGGAGGTATAAAAGAAGAAGAAGACTAAGACTTTATTTCTTCTCTGAAAACCAGGTTTGTGACAACTCCTAGGGGCTCTTTTCAATGTTTGGTGCCCAACTCCTTCTTGGCTCTGCTCTGAACTAAAACAGCACCACTGGGTGACAGCAAGAAGGGGAGAGTATAAGAGGGGAATTTGGTGACAGCCCAGTACAGCCAAAGGAAGGATGAGGAGTTCAAAATCTTGCCAGTTTCTAAATGGCCCAATGGGTAGTGAACTAATGACAAGACAATCACTTCAAATGACCTCTTCCATTCCTCCAGCTTTGGTTTGGTTTTCTTGGAAGTGGGTGACAGTGTATCTTCCACTTGGTTGCCATGATAAAATCGTTTGTGTTCTGTTAAAGACTAGGATGAGCCTGGAGGAGATACCTGTCTTCATAGCACCTCTGTGGAGTAATGGAAATTTTGCCCACACAGGTACAGAAGTCAGCGTATGAAGGTTCTCTCTAGAACTACATTGGGATTTGTCTCGACATAAGTATTTCGTGCCCAAGCCTGGGCTTCCCCAGCACTGCCAATCCTCTCCTTCCTTCTGGCTCACATGCCTCTATCAGGGTGCATACTTCTTCAATGCTATGGAGCCAGCACACTTTGTTAATCATCAATTTTCCAGGACAGTTTTTACTTCAGATGTCCCCCAAAATCATAAAACATACTAGAAATTCCATTATTTCCACATCTAATTTAGGCCCTCTTGTACCCATAAATAGCATTAAAATCCTCTTGCCAAACTTTTCATCCCAATTTTTATGTAAAAATATACTAATCATCCATTGCCAAAAGATCTGGGCCTTGCAGCCTGAATGCCACAGCTTCTTCCTTCCAAACATAGGGTAGAAATTGTTAGTGGACAGAGCTCCTTGCCATTGAAGACTCGTTCTATTTCAACATCCTCAAGGCAATAGAATCTAGGCTAAGAGTCTATGTCAGTCAGTTATACATTTGGTCTCAGTTTTTTAAACTTATTTACACTAAGATTTCACTGTCCAATAGGTTAATGCAGTGCCCCCATACAGTTCTCCTACACAGTAAAGCCATTTTAAAAGGTACCTGTGTTGATAGTTCCTTTGGCCAAGGAATGTGTCCCTAACTGCAGCATTACAGGAGTTGAAGGAGACAGGTAAAACAGAGCTTTGGAGGGGGAGAGGGGGGAGCTGCAGTTTCAAACAGAATCATATGGGAGACCCCACTCCCACCAGTGCCAAACACAAGCCCAGGGTGTAAGTCAAATTTTTGTTCAGACTAGGATCTTGTATGCCTTAAAGAAATAAAGTTACATGAGTCCACCTCTTATTCATAATAAAATATCAAAAATACGAGCACTCTACATTCACCACAACTACTCGAGTTCTCTCCAGTGGCCAAGAAGGCTCAAACAAGAGTGGAAATGTATCCCTACATCTTACCACCCCATCGGAAATGTGTTTACACATGAATCATGCCCATAAAAGGATGATTTGCAGATGCGTTTATTATAACAGAGCTATTTCATAAAATGTTTGGTGTCTGGGGGATTATTTTAAGGTTGATAATGAGCATTCATGTACCACCTCCAGAAGTAGTTCTGTATTAGCAATGCTGTTTAATTTCTTATAATGTCACATTGATGAACTTATAATGTCACATTTTATGAGTTCAAATAAAGATGAAGATAAGACTCAACATTGGCTGAACTATACGAGGACAGTTTACAGGGATAATAATAGTAACTTGAAATTTTTGGAGCAATTGCTATAATTTTCCATTTCAGCCGCAATTTCAAATATTGAATTGCTGGCTACAGAGGGTGCCCTGGCTCCTTAGTAGATTTATACAGTGAATGATTTTTGGAATTTGAATAAAAAGGGCAGTGAACTATTTTCGTTTGAACACAGAAGAAAAGACAGGTTGGTTGCCAATTCTGGATTGTGTTCAATGACCAAAAATCATAAGGACAATATATTCACCAGCTTTTTCCTTTTCAAGCTAAAACTATCATAATGAGATTACAAAATTGGAAAGCCAAGACTTTTTTGTGCTTTGATTCTTAACTTGGAGGTACTTACAGAATTGGGATTTGCAAAAACCTTAGGATTTGGCCTTTATATACCTTAGGGATATACTATAATAAACCTTAGAAACAACCTAAATGTCTACCAACCAGATAATAGTAGAAGAAAGTTGCCATGATCTGCACAAAGGAATAACAAGAAGCCATTCAATTAGTTGTCTTGAAGAACTTGTAGTTAAATAGAATCACACGCAATCATTTAGAAAAAGTCTGAAAGTGTAGGGTGGAAAAGAACATACATCTCATTATTATACCATCTGAAGTGTTCATTATAAGAATTGTTCATTTAAAAAGTAGTTGTGTATGCAGCATAATTACACAAAGCAATGAGCTTCCCTCTGTATTTTCTCCTCCATGTTTGTCTGTATTTTCTCAATAGTCTTAAAGACACATGTATTACTTTTTTAAAACAGGAAATATACGTATCTTTAAAAATGTCACCATAATCTATTAACAACTCACTTGAAACAGCAAAAAGCACTGGTTACATACAGCCTGTTGGATTTCCTCACCGGAGTGTAGAGCATGAGATGCTGGCTCTCCAGAATATGGGAGGACAGGCTCTTCTGAGAGAATAGGCTCAAACCACAAGCTTTAAACATCAGGAAGAGGTTTAAATAACATTGTCACACACGTAACACTTTGCACCAAGAGTCTTTAGCATACTGAGACTCCAGCTTACATGGAAGCTACGCCTTCTTGTTAGGGAATGTCCAGAAATTACATAGCTGGAAAACATGACAAATATTCATTATGAAAAATTAGAGGAGATGAGCCTGAGACTAGGATAGATATACTTTTTCCTTTAAAAATGACAAATACAAATACTGAAATATCAACAGTAAAGGTTTTATGTTACTGGAGTATCTTTAGACGAATTTAAAAATTAGTTGATGACCAAATTACATTGGGTTGTCCAGATCTTCCTTTCAGGAGACAACAAAAAGGGAATCCTCAATAGTGACACAGAAAGGCATTCAAGAACATTGCTAAGAAGAGAAAGCAAATTATACAACCCTGTGCATATCTTGATTCTACTGAATGCGTGAGTGGATGGGTGGATGGATGGGTGGATGGGTGGATGGATGGGTGGATGGATGGAAAGAAAAGAGCAAGGGGGGAGAGGGAACAAAGATAAGAGGGAGAGAGGAAAGAAAAAATATTCATCAGCTTATAAGATTGGTTTTCTGAGTGGTTGAGCTATGATTACCTTTTAGTACCTTCTTTCTGTTCTTTGATATTTCTGATTTTTTGACTTTTTTAGTGTTTAAGTTAAATTGATGCGGGTGAAGGAATTGGACCTGGGAACTGAATGAACTTCCCTTTGACTTGTCCACTATCCAAAAGTAAGTCCTAACAAAGACAACAATATAGTCTCAAGTCAGGCTTACTAATGTCCACACAGTATAGCTACAGGAGAACTTGGACTTAACCCAGGTTTGTGAATCTTAAAAGAGATTTGGTTCAAAGTCTTGGGCAAGGGGTTTCAAATATTTCCATTTTAGCAAGACAAGAAGACATCCTTTCTATGTCCTAAGGAATCTTCACACATTATGTTTCAGACCTAATGGCCTCCATAAGTCAAGAATAAATTCACATGCTAAGTACGAAGATCAATTTCTGCTTTCTGTAAACAAAGGATATCTGGTCTGTTTTGGGGCTCATTGCTTCTTTTTATGCCTTCTGAAGAGCTAGGTTGAAAAAACTCCTCCCCAGGAACTAGAAGTTGGGAGGAGGGAACCCTTGTTTAAAACACTGATGTGAAGGAAATAAAATTGGGGTATTACTGACTGCTCTAAACTTACATTTTTGCAAAATAAATGTATGTTCTGTTTCCACAGAGCCCAGCTCACTGGTTTGCAGAACAATCTGGTACTTTCATCAGGAAGAGTGATTACTACATGGGTAGTTGCTGGAAACAATATCTAATGTCCTGATTACTCACTGTCAAGAATTCCTTGTAATCAGATCAGTGAAACATTGTTATCTGAGAGCAGCCCCCACAGAGTCGCTCACACTGTTATCTGTGCACTTGTGCAGAGGAGGGTTTAGCCTGTAGTGTCTGAACACAGGAATGCAAGTTTTCCAAACTGCTTCCGCTGTTTCTCCTAGAAACGCTATCCTCCACCTTCGTCCCTGCCATCAAGCCCAACAATCCTACTGAGCTGTTTTAAAGTGCGATCAATATTCAGGCGGAACCCTGAGCTCGGCCTCAGGATGCAGGCCTGAGACCCAGGGGATAGGACCCCTGGGGGCTTTTGTAGCCCTCAAGGTCCTGGAGGATAGCTTTCCTGCCAGGCTCCTCCCAGCCCTGCAGCTGAGGGCACAGGCCTCAGCAGGTCTGCTTGTGAGGGGCAATGATGTGGGCTAGCCACGTGGTCACGTCCCCATTGGCTCATGGGGCCCAGGGGGCACTGCCCATTTGCCCACCTGTACACACCGTCTCCCCATCCCATTCAGCCCCCAAGTAAGCGTTGTGCCCAGAGGTGCTGGAGGGCGCAGCCCCTCCCTTTACTCCGAGGTTGTCCCCATGTATTTCTGCCCGTGATTCCTTCTGGAACTGTGTACTCCCCAAAGCCATGAAAGGTGTGCCCTCCTCAAACCACTGCCAAATGATTTTTTTTAAATAAAGGAAAAGAAACACCTGCAAAAAGATAAAAAGGAAAGAAAAATAGGCGGATATACACATTTGATTGGCTGAACAATTTGACCAGGAAACACAAAAGTATCCTGCATGCCAAAAATAACAATGACAACCAAGAGAGGATGGTTGGAGAAAAAGAATAGTCATTAAGTTATTAGAAATTGTTCAGAAGGGCTCCGTTTCCTGAGTAGCCAAGATTCTCTACATGAAGCTCAATTGAAACAAGGCATTTGAGAACTTGGAACCTGAGTGACAATGCGTCCTAGCCTTCCAGGAAAGCCAGATAGGACAACGGCCAAGGAGAGTCTAGGCCAGGGGTGGGCAAACTTTTTGACTCGAGGGCCACAATGGGTTCTTAAACTGGACCGGAGGGCCGGAACAAAAGCATGGATGGAGTGTTTGTGTGAACTAATATAAATTCAAAATAAACATCATTACATAAAAGAGTACGGTCTTTTTTTTCAATAGTTTTATTCATTTCAAACGGGCCGGATCCGGCCCGTGGGCCGTAGTTTGCCCACGGCTGGTCTAGGCTGAGCATTCAGAATTAAGATTCATATCCTAACTTCTATACTGAGATTCTGCACCCACTGGATCCATACTTGTCAGTACACAGCTTGTCCTCTGACCACTTCACTATGATGTCCATCTGTCCCAGTCATTACATCTCATCCCCGCATTTCAGTGGTTTTGTTGTGCTTTAGAAGCTTGAACTGAGACTTCATTGCTGCTCTTGTGGAGGGGACAAATTGAGGGGAAGTACATTCAGTTCCCAGGAAGAGGCTCTCAGAAGATCCTCAAAAGGATCTCTTACCCAATGAATTATCGTGGCCCAAGGAAGCCAGGGCCAGTGAACCAGCCACCTTCTGCAGGTGGGTGGTTCCAGATAGTTCCACTCACCATGTCACTTATTGGCTCCTGGGGAAGGTTTTGGAGTTCTTTGTGGTATAGTAGGGTATACCCTTCCACAGGGGATATCTACTTGACCCAATGATCCCAATTTCCAGATTGCAGTAGCACCATCTTTGTCTATCAGATGTGAGTAACAGGTTAACCCCAACTAGCTTAGGTCCCTAGAAAATACAGTAATGATAGTAGTAATCATTATAGTAGCACATATTTGACACTAGGTGCCAGGCACTCTTCTAAGCATTCTCACATATTACCCTCACTGAGCCTCAGTTAGCCTACATGCAAACTAGGGCTGAAAAAAGTACCTGCACCCTTGAGTTGTTACAAAGATTAAATGAAACGTCCAATGTCACAAGGCCAATATATAGTGGGAAGCCCAGATTCACACTCAGGCAGTTTGATTGTGAAATCTGTACTGTTAACCATTTGTATTAACCAGGTTTCCAGCTTCTGTAAACTTAATGCTATAACATCTGCCCTACATGCATATGGTAGATACGCCAATATATTTGAGTCATCTTGCATTGGCTCCCTGCCTCCCTTGTCACCCAACACACCCTTCCTCAAGATAAGTCCTTCTCCCAGGAGCACTTTTCTCAAATACAAACTAAGCAATCCAGGTTTCACACCCGCCAACCAACTCCTCTATCAGGCTCTCACACTCTCGGCCTCTGTCCACCTGCCCTAATTACCCTACAGCCAGAGAAAAGACAAGTGGGGACAGGACCCATGCCCAGAGCCTCTGAAATTATTCAGTCTAGGAGATGCTAAGCCTCCACACCCTGCTTCGCCTGTTCCTTCCAAGGAAACCACAGTAAAAGCTTTTGCCCTCAGTTTCCCCCCTTTCCTCCCCTGACTAACCCCTGTGCTTCCCTGTGTGGCCCCCTATTCCCTGTGTGGAATACCCTTCCTCTTCGGAACTATACATATTAAACTATCTTTTCAATGACAATCATCTCCCGATCTGTTGGCCTTACTATACCTCACATTTTCTATTAATACACTTATTCCAGAAAACCACTATGCTATACCCAGCAAACAAGTCCCTGTGGATCAGGCCAGGACTGTATGATATGTACTCAGTTCAATGCATCTCTGGAGTCCTTGCTTCCTACCATTATGGGGTAGAATTTCAAAGAATTAACCTGTATACAAGGAGAACCTTAGGACATTTTCCTAAATGGGATTACTGATCCTTGGCTCTATCTTGTAATGGCATTTCTTTCTCACAGGAGCAGGTGGGACACTTAAGTCCCTAAGCATGGCACTGCCAATGTTGCTATACAACTTCAAAATCTATAGAGATGTAAAATATGCAACTATTTGCCCTGCCAGATGACACAGTTGGTTGGAGCATCATCCCACACACCAAAATCTAGAGGGTTTGATTCCCTCTCAGGGCACATATCCTGGATTCAGGTTTGATCCCCAGTCTGAGAGCATACAGGAGGCAACCAATTGAGGTTTCTCTCTCACATAGATGTCTCTCTCTCTCCCTCTCTTCTTTGCTCTCAAATCAGTAAAATAAATAAATAAATAAATAAATAAACAAACCTGTCCAATTTAGATTATGCAAATTAAAACAACCATGAGATATCACCTCATACCTGTCAGAATGGCTACCATCAACAGATCAATAAATGAAAAATGCTGGCAAGGCTGTGGAGAAAAGGGAACCATAGTACACTATTGGTGGGAATGCAGACTGGTGCAGCCACTATGAAAAGCAGTATAGAGTTTTCTCAAAAAATTAAAAATGGAGCTGTCATTTGACCTAGTGATCCCACTTCTAGGAATATATCCTAAGAAACCTGAAACACCAATTTAAAAGAATATATGCACCCCTATGTTCATAGCAGCACAATTTACCATAGCTAAGATCTGGAAACAGCCCAAGCGCCCATCAACAGATGAGTAGATAAAAAAGCTGTGATACATTTGCACCAGGAAATACTATGCAGTTGTAAAAAAGAAGGATCTCTTACCCTTTGAAACAGCAGGAGGGACCTGGAAAGTATTATGCTAAGCGAAATAAGTCAGTCAGAGAAGACAAGAATCACATGATCTCACTCATATGTGGAATTTAATGAACAAAATAAACTGACAAACAAAATAGATCCAGAGACACAGAAGCATGGAACAGACTGATGAATCTCAGAGGGAAAGTGAGGGTTGGGGGTGGACAAGGAAAGATTAACCAAAGAACTTATATGCATATATTCATAACCCATGGTCACAGATAATAGTGTGATGAAGGCCTAGGGAGGGGAAGGAGGGGAGACATGGGTACGGAGTGGAGGAGGTCAATGGAGAAACAAAGGGGGACATCTGTAATACTTTCAACAACAAAAATAAATTTAATAAATAAATAAATAAAATTAAAACCAAGTGCAAGGGAAAAAACTAAAAATTATAAATTAATTAATCAAATATACAACTATATATAAAATACATATCTGCTCCAAGAAAAGAAAATATTTAGTGATTTATTTTTTTTATTTTAGAGAGGAAGGGAGAAACATCCGTGTAAATGCATAATATCAATCAGCTGCCTCCTGCACGCCCCCTCCTGGGGGTCGGCCTGCAGCCTGGGCATGTGCCCTGACTGGGAATAAAACCAGCAACTTCTTGGTGGATGGGTCAGTACTCAACCACTGAGCCACACTGCTGGGCCAAGAAAAGAAAATATTAAAACTTGCAACGTAGATGTATTTGGATTAGAAATTCTGCTCGTTTGATATTTATATGGATGAGTAGAAATATCTAAAAACATAGATGTAAAATGTATTCAGATGTAAGGCAAAGGAAAGGAATAATTGGATATATGTCAGGCCTCAGGCAGGTAAACAGGGTCAGAATGTTCCTCCAGAATGTTCCTCCATCTTTGCTGCAATACTGTCTTACTGTCCCCACAAAGGCTTAGGTTCCCAAAATAAGCTGCAGACAAAACCCCCCGTGTGAACAACAGTGTATAAGCCAGCTCGAAATCCCAGAAGTGTTTCAACTACATTCTGAGTTCAGAGGAAGTATTTGTACAAGGCACTTTCTGACAGAGCAGATAATATCCAAAAATAACATGACCTGTTACTTGAGAGGAAACCCTTCTCCTTGTAATCAGAACAATCGGCACAGTCGAGCCGAAGGAAGGAAAATCATCCTGATGATGACAGCTTCTCTGTGGAACCCTGGTGCAGAATGAGGCAAATTCTAAAATCACAGCACCACGTCAAGGCAATTTGCTAAAAGGAAACATTGAGGCCCCGCCATTTCAAACGTGCTTCCTCACTTAAATTGTACTTGTGAGAAAATGCTTTATTTGCATCTACAGCGTATGCACCAGGTACCAGGTCTATCTCAATTCAGATATGCATTTTACGGGTGCAAGCATATGGCTACAATTTCTATGGAGCTGTTTAGGAAAGCTGTTATGGATCAAATCCTTAGCCCTGGCATCCCAGCCAGGGTCAAAGATTTCTGAAAACTGCTGCAAAGCTCTTTACGTCCTAAAGGCTCATCTATAACAGGAATTGGCTTTGGAAGTGTCTGGATGCTCTTTGGTGTTGTCTATAATTACTTTCTCAGCTGAAGTGGTGGGAAGGAGGGAGGTCTACACTGAGAACGGAGACAAGAAAAGTCTGAATGAATAAATAAATAAAAGTGTCTTACAGGGAATCTGTTTCATCTCTATGGCCTTATAATTTTCCTCTTTTCCCCCAACTGTAATTGAAAAAATGCTTGAGTCCTACCATGGATATTAAGAGAAACATCACTGGTTTTTGTTATGTGGGTCTCCCAGGCTTGAAGCTCAAATGGCCGCTGTATATAAAGAGCGGTATCCAGAGAGGAGACGGGGAACAGTGATAACGGAGTTTTGTCTCCATGGTTATTTAGACACACTTGAGAAAACCATTTTCACTTTACCTGGAGAATGTGAAAAACAGCTTTTGCAGCCTTCCATTATGTGTACGAACAAGTCCAAGGTAGGGTACTTGAAAGTAAAATTGCTATTCTGAGGGTTACTGAGCTGATACACAAAACTTGTACTATATGATGTGCTGTGAACTTCTTTATGGTGAAGAGTTGTGTGTGAGCCAAGGACTCTCTGGGCTGTACATTCAGGGTCTGGTAGACAAGACACCTACGGTGAGATTTGTGTAAAAATCCACCAAACTTGATATCCGTGAAGACTGCTGGGGCAGTGGTAGTCCTCCCTTCTTTCTAATGTTTCCTTTCTCTGATGGCTGCGTTCTGCTGAACACAGCATGTCTCAAATCTGTCACTGCATCTGCCTACCCACTGGACTGTGTCTGCCTACAATCCCATGAGGACCCCAGAACAGCAAGTGAGCAGGCAGGGATCACTTAGCAGAAATCTTTAGCAAGACACTGCATCAAAATGTGCCCATCACTTACCATAACAATGACATAGCACTTTTCATTCACTCAGCTCTGATGCTTATAAAGGCATGATTACTATTTTTAAATGAGGCAAATATGTACACACACACATATTAATAGGGAACATTTTTAGATATGTTTTAAATTCCTTTTACTTTACTTTTTGTGTAAGTGTTAATCCTCACCTGAGGATATTTTTTCTATTGATTCTTAGAGAGAGTGGAAGGGACGGGGGCAAGAGAGAGAAGGAGGGAGGGAGGAAAAGAGGAAGGGAGAGAGAGGGAAAGAAACATCGATGTGAGAGAGAGACATTGATTGGTTGCCTTCCCATATGCACCCTAACTGGAGCCAGAGATCAAACTGCAAGCCAGGTACATGCCTTTGGCCGGGAATCGAACCCACAATGCTTCAGTGTGTGGGCCAATGCTCTAACCACTGAACACATTGGCCAGAGCTTTACTTTTTTTGTTTAAGGCAAAAGGTTACACATATGCTTCTCTTTGCATAGACCATCTCTGCAAATGAAAATAAATGATAATGATGTTACACCAGGGAAAGAGAATTGGGCAACTCATGGTCAGAGATGGGAGGGAGGCTTTCTTTTCATTTTGTTCTATAGAAATTTTTATCATGGGCACATATACTAATTAATCAGAAATTAATAAAATGTAAACAGAAATAAAACAACGTTTCACATGGTCTGGTTCTCAGGAAGAAAAAAAAAACAGAATCTGCAGACAAAAAAAGTAATTTGATAAAAATTCAAGTTTCTTTGCATTTCTGGAATGCCACAAAGGAGGCTGATCTCTCTGTTCCACTTCCCTTAACACCACAGTTGTTCCAGAACTTTTCTTCTCTTTTCTCTCCAAACTCCTTACAAAACTCCACCTGGGCCTTGACTTCTGGCCCATCCTATCCTTTCTCCTTTCTCTTTTCTTCAGATTTTGCAAAATAAATCCCCAAGAAGCTTAACTGCCTATGCAGATTCCCCAAGGCAGGGAGGGGAATTGGACCAATCCATAAACCTCTCTAGTGGGGCATGGGAGAGGAAGGCTGAAACACAGCTGAGTTCATTTTTCATCCCATTTCATAGTATTTATTGATTTATCAATAAATTTCAGGCCTGGAGCACTGGAAAGCTCAGGCCAGGCCACCCAGGTATGACCTGTTTCATGAGGATTGGCCTGGCTGGTAGTGAGTGAATCTAAGTAAAGGACCAGGAGAGCCTTGTGCTCATAACCTAACCCTTACATGTAAATGTTAAGTCCTGAAAATGGTGAGACATAAGCGTGTGTGTGTGTGTGTGTGTGTCCTCCCACTGGGGGCTCTAAGGTCGGTGTGCTTCGGGTCCCTGTGGCCCCTCCCTTTAGCTAAGTTCTATATCCTTTATTAACTAAATTAAGAACTGAGCCTCACTTTAGAATGTGTGCAGATGTGTGTGTACGCGCGCGTGTCTCACCATTTTCAGGACTTAACATTTACATTTAAGGGTTAGGTTATGAACACAAGGTTCTCCTGGTTCTTTACTTAGATTCACTCACTACCAGCCAGGCCAATCCTCATGAAACAGGTCATACCTGGAACACTGGACATAATTAAAGAAAGAAGGTGATCATAATTCTAAAAAAGTCAAGGCAAACTTTGGTAATACCCATTCCATCTCAGTCAGCATAGGAGGACTCAACTTATCTGGTCCTGGAGGCATGCCTCTCCCTGCAGTAGACTAGGCTGCCTCATGCAATTAAAATTTGATTCAGTGGAACGTTAAGATCTTATAATTAGAACTCCTATTTCTGATCACCTGTTCACAAGAAAATATTATGTTTATAACTGGTTTTCCACACAATGAGCCACAGAGATGAAATAAGTTAGCTGGAGGACATGTGTCTGGTTTTTTCTACCATTCTATTTCTTATTGCAACTTAATTCATTGGCATTCTGGTTTTAGATATCAGTCTCTGAAAGCTTAGTTAATGTGAGTCTGCCCCTGAGAAATTTTTCTGCATTTAGAGAGCTGGAAAAAAAAAAAAGGGGGGGGGGGGATTTCTCAATCTGACTGTAGTGAATTCTCACTTTGAAAGATTTGTGAGAGCACAGTCTGTAAGTCGTCTTAAAACTTACCATTTATGCCCAGCCGGCAAGACTCAGCGATTGAGCATCAATTTATAAGCCAGGAGGTCATGGTTTGATTCATAGTCAGAATACATGCCCAGGTTGTGGGCTTGATCCCCAGTGTAGGGCATGCAGGAGGCAGCCAATCAATGATTCTCATCGTTGATGTTTCTATCTCTCTCTCCCTCTCCCTTCCTCTCTGAAATCAATAAAAAATATATTTTAAAAAACTTACCATTTGCAAACAGTGTATTTTTATAATCATAAGTAATGAGCTCATTTTAGAAAGTTTAGAAGATACAGAAAAGTTTTAAAAAGATAAAAACTACTCATTCTACCAACCATAGACAACCACTGTTAAATATATGAAATAGTGAATTCCTTCTAGCTTTAATTCTGTGTATATTATCTATAAACTAGAGGCCAGATGCATGAAATTCGTACATGGATATGGATAGGGTCTCTAGGCCAGGCCGGCAATCAGGACCAATCTGTGGGGTGACCAGCAGGGCAATCAGGGGGCCCCCACTGGCACCCACCTTGGCTGGCCTGGGGCCTGTGGGCTTGGGGCAACTCCTGCATTGAGCATCTGCACCCTGGTGGTCAGTGTGCATCACAGCAACCGGTTGTTCTACCAGCTCTTCCGTAGTTCAGTCGATTTGCATATTACGCTTTTATTATATACTAGAGGCCCGGTGCACAAAAATTTGTGCACTCGGGGGGTGGGGGGGTCCCTCAGCCCGGCCTGTGCCCTCTCGCAGTCTGGGGCCCCTTGGGAGATAATGACTTGCTGGCTTAGGCCTGCTCCCGGGTGGCAGAGGGCAGGCCCAATCCCTAGGTACAGCCCCTGGTCGGACTCAGAGCAGGGCCGATTGGGGAGTTGGGGCACAGCCCCCTGTCATGCACAGAGCAGGGCGGATTGGGAGGTTGTGATGCCACCCTCAGTCACGCTCAGGGTAGGGCCGATTGGGGGGTTTGGGCACCGCCCCCTGTCACACTCAAGGCAGGCTCAATGGGGAGGTTGTGGTGCCACCCCCTGTCACGCACAGAGCAGGGCCAATCAGGGGGTTGGGGAGCTCCCCCCTGTCACGCACAGAGCAGGGCCCATCAGGGGGTTGGGGAGCTCCCCCCTGTCATGCACAGAGCAGGGCGGATCAGGGGGTTGGGGCGCCGCCACTCTCACACTCAGGGCAGGGCCGATGGGCAGGTTATGGCTCTACCCGTCATACACAGAGCAGGGCCCGTGAGGGGGGGAGGGGGGGGCGCTGCACCCTGTCACACAAAGAGCCGCAGGCGATCAGGAGGTTGGGGAGCTCCCCCCTATCAGGCACAGAGCAGGGCCGATCAGGGGGTTGGGGCGCCTTCCCCTGACAGGAACAGAGCAGGGCCGATAGGGAGGTTGTGGCCCTGTCTCCTGTCACACACAGAGCCACAGGGCGATCAGGGGGTTTGGGCGCTGCCCCCTGTCATGCTGATCCCAGTGCCGGGAGACCTCGCAGCTCCGCTGATCCCAGTGCTGGGAGGCATATTACCCTTTTAGTATATAGAATAAAAGCCTGGTGCATGGGTGGGGGCTAGCTGGTTTGCCCTGAAGGGTGTCCTGGATCAGGGTGGGAGTCCCCACTGGGGTGCCTGGCCAGTCTGGGTGAGGGGCTGAGGGCTGTTTTCAGGCTGGGACTGAAGCTCCCAACTGCTCCTTTTTTTCTTTTTCTTTTTTTTATTCTGAGCCAGCTTTAGCTCTGAGGCTCCAGCTCTTAGGCCTCTGCTCCTGAAAGCAGGTATCTGGTTTGTTTAGGTTCTACAATCGAAACTCTGTATCAACTCCAGGTCTGAGATCCTGGCTAGCTGAAAGCTGGTTTCTGGGGTTTTGTTTAGCTTCTATTTTTGTAACTATGTTTCAAACTGCCAGCTCAGAGGCCTGCAGCGGCAGGCGGGGAACGTTGGAGTCCTCCGTCACTGAAGCAAGCAAGCCTCATGTTAGTTTCAAGCTGCCTGGCTGCCGGCCGCCATCTTGGCTGGCAGTTAATTTGCATATCGCCCTGATTAGCCAATGGGAAGGGTAGCAGTTGTACGCCAATTACCATGTTTCTCTTTTATTAGATAGGAGGATATATGCAAAATTTGAATGATACTTGAAATAGCTTTGTAAGCCATTAATTTCACTAAACATAATATTCTGAGCATTTCTCATGTCATTAAATATGTTTTGAAAATACCTTTGATCAATCCCCTTTTGGATATTTAATTTCAATACTTTGATAAAATAAAACTTGCTCTGAACATTTCATTTACATATATAAATCTTTACTCACTTCTCTGAATAGTTACTGAGGATAAACTCCCGAGGGAGAGTACTGACTCAAAAGGTCTGAACTCTTCTGGTGCTTTGATCTATATTGCCAGATTATACCCCAAAACATGCTGAACTGATTTTCACTAACATCAGCAATTTCCCTTTTGGTGCCAACATAACAATTTTGCTAATCTTTCACCAACATTAGATGAAAACGTATCCTTTCTAATTTTTTACTAATTTGAAAGGCAAAACTTTGGAGTGAGTCAGGAGTCCATGACTCCTGCTGCCTCGAATCGTGCTTTATACCAAGTGACCTCTTCCTTCCAGGTCACAGCTGGTGGGTGAGGAGTATGCATCAACCCATGAACAGCTTCTCCATAACTTGACCTGAAGTCTATGCCTGTAATGCAGCCTGATATAACAGCAGAGATACGGTTATTGTGGGGAACTAAATTTCTCTCCCTCACAGAGAGCAGCAGGGCAGGCTCTGGAAGGAATCAATTCCATGGAAAGAGTTGGCAAGCTCAAGGAATATGCGAGAGAAAGGGAGACAGGATCAGAAATGAAATAAGAGGAAGCCAGTGAGTAGACAGAGGGAAAAGGACTGGTGAGGGTGAGAACCGAGGCAGTGCTGCTCTGAAAGAAATACCGCAAACCCTATCCCAGACATAGAGACCAGACCCAGTGCTTTTATCTGCTTTGACCCCTTGAAATTTTCTATTTCAGAGACAAGGCTTCCTGTAGGCATAAATAAGCCTCCGTGACTTGATATTTGGAGGGCTTCTTTCCCCCTTGCATCCAAAACAATCCTTCTAGAACAGCGGTTCCCAGCCAGTGGTGGTTTCCCCCCTAGGGAACATTTGGCAACATCTGGAAACATCTGTTCCAATTCACTGATTGTCATGACTGGAGGGGTACTACTAGAATCTAGTAAGTGGAGGCCAGGGATGCTGCTAAACATCCTACAATGCTCAACCCCCTACCCTCACACACAGGCAACTAAGGATTATCTAGCCCCAAATGTGAACAGTGATGAAGCTGAGAAACCCTATTCTAGAACAAGTTAGATTTTTTTATGGTTTCCCCCTTTGCATTTGTGCTTGGAAAGTCCTTCCCTCTTCTGTGATAAGATAAATATTCTCCTATAGTTTATTCGATTTCTATGATTTTACTTCTATAGTTTCTTTTTCTTAGAAATGTCTAGTAACAAGAAAGCCATGTTAATGATGAGATCAGGAAACAGACTAAACTCATACAACAGGTCACAATGTCTTCTGCCTGTGATTAGCATATGTCACTGGAAGAGAATGCGGTGAGGATTCTCACAGCTTTCTTGATTTAAGTCCTCTCTCCTGTGAAGGTGAACTGGATCGTGTGAAAATATGTATTTCCTCAGTTGAGAGGCAAATGCTAATAAATTCTTTCAGCAACTGTACTGAAAATATGGTCTACTTACTACAATGTTGACGGCATATATGATACTACATTCAGGTTGGGAAAGGTTAGGAAGGTGGGACTCATAGAACTGGGGTCAGTATACAGGTCTTCAGGCTCACAGGACAGAAGTCTTACTCACTGGAGTGTGGCAGTGGTTCTCAACCTTCCTAACGCTGCGAGCCTTTAATACAGTTCCTCATGTTGTGGTGACCCCCAGCCATAAAATTATTTTCGTTGCTACTTCATAACTGTAATGTTGCTACTGCTATGAATCGTAATGTAAATATCTGATATGCAGGATGTATTTTCATTGTTCGCGACCCACAGGTTGAGAACCGCTGGTAGAGGTTTTGGAGATGACCTGAGATGGTGGCGCTAGGTGAATGCTGTAAAAGGTTATGCTATGAAGAGTAGGAGGTAACTGACAAAATCGGGCTGAAAGTTTATACTCTTGAGCTGGTCATTGACGTCACACCATCTTCTCCCTTCTTTTTGCCAATATTATAGGGTCCTTAACGTTTTCTATGAGAAACTGATGATTTCTGTGCTCATACCACCACAACAACCCATGTTCCACAGTAAGTAACAAGTATGATTAGAAAAAATAGATGGAATGAGCCTGCAAATGCAAAATATGCCCCTCGATTTAGAATCCCTTGTCCCTGGAGAGGGGTTTTCACCTGGAAATTTAGTTGTCTTCTTGTGAACTCCTGGTAGCTCACAACAAACAGCACTCTCACATTAGCCTTGCTCCTCGAGAACTTAGATTCTCTTCTCTACATCTACCCTGAGCCAAAGGCCAATTCTTTCCATCCTTCAGTGACCAGGGAAGTGGAAAGAAATGGGCATTTTCTGCCCAGAGACTCCAGATTCTATCCCTACAGCAATGTACACTGCAACACAGCATTTTGCAGGTCTGCGCTTGCTGACAAAGTATCACCATGACCCCCTTAGAATTTTGCATTCCCACATTCAATCTTAATTGCATGTATTCCTTCCTTTGACATCAATTCCCTTTAAGCCTAAGCACATCACTTCTGCCATACACATGAACCTAATTAATATGCATAAAACTGGCTATATGCAAAACATCCACAAGCAGAAACATGGAGAAAGATTAATAACTAATATAGAGAATATGAGGGGTTTTTTTCATAAAAACAGTAAAGATCAAGGTGATAATTGGAAAATGTGGAGAGAATGAATTTTAAAACCCTCTGTGGCCCTATCTATAAGACAAAATATGCTGATTCCAAAATATAATGCCCCCCCCCAAAAAAATAGGGTAAATAAGTGTTCATTGGCAAGCAGTCACAATTTAATGAGATTACTTACTAAGAACAATTCTTGGATTTTTACTTATGCAACACTATCTTATAGACCAAAGATGGGCAAACTTTTTCTGTAAAGGGCTAGATAGTAACTCTTTTAGCTTTTGCAGGTTATAAGGTTTCTTTTCCAACTACTCAGCTCTGTCATTGTAGCACAAAACAGCCATAGACAATACGGAAATGAATGAGTCTGCCTGTGTTTTGATAAAACTTATAGATGTTGGAATTTGAGTTTTATATAATTTTAATATCTCATATTATTCTTCATTTGATTTCTTTAATGATTTAAAAATCAATAGCCATATGATTTCACTCACATCTATAATAATAAAAGCATAATATGCTAATTAGACCAGACATCCTTCTGGAAGTCCTTCCAGACAAAGCTGGGGCTGTGAGGGAAGCCTGGGTCCCAGGTGCCAGAGGGAAGCCAGTGCTGGAAGCCTCTAATGTGGTATATAAAACAAAAAGCAACAACCACATTGCCACAGAAGAGATAAAGTAGAAAATAAAATCTAGTAAATAAGTAGCTAATAATATAAATATATAAGGATGAGTCTCATAAAATGAGTGGAAGCATAGTTATCACCAAGAGAATTGTATAATAAATAAGAACCTAGTTTAATCTGTGCCAAATTTTTCCTATTCCACACTTGATCAATCATGGGAGAATATGAAGCCCATGATTCCCCAGACCTCACCTACTAGATGGTAAAAATGGGTCTGTTACTGTTGAGCCAAACTTACATGAGTCTCATTTTTAATGCAATCTTTTTCATGAGGTTTCTGGGATTCTCATTCAAATAAATTTTCAGTATGTCCATCCCACCAGTTCTTTAGATGTGACATGCTGGAATCCTGACACTAGAAAAAATAAATTTAAAAAGCAAACTTCTGAAGTTGGTGGCAGAGATTTGAACTTAGGCTACTGAATCCAATTAGCTCTGAATTTGGTACTAATTGTTATATTTCTTGATGCCATGAGGCAATAAGAGACCTTAGAGCTTATACAGCTTAGCAGTTTTCAAGCTCTTCTTTAGAGAAGGAATTTTTGTTTAAAATGTGGTTTAGTGCATTATTCTAAAACGTGAAACTGGAATAGCATAGCTGCTCCATTGAAGAGGGGTCAGAGCCCCAGGAGCCCTGCCCACTCTGCTCCCCAGGGAGCCTCCACAGAACGCTAGACCTTTGGGGAATACAATCTGAAAACCACTGGACTTGTGCAGTCCTCTCATTTTACAAATGAGGAAGCTACTGAGATCATGAAAAATGGCCCTGCCAGCGGCCAGCAGTGCTGTTCCCAGCTGAACATGATCAACAAATATAAGCCATGCTTAGACAAGATCACACCGCTGCTGTTTGGAAAGACAGAGACAAGGCCATTCTGCAACCTCAACAATGACAAAACACACCCTTTTCTCACACGAGAGACTGCCATTTTCCCTTCCAGTAACTACTCCTAGCCTAGCTTAAATCCACTAGTCTCTTTGATAAAATGTGTTAGGATACCCAGCCACCTGACTGCTGCTTCTTGACATTATCCAATCCAGAAATGATCCTAACCCCCAGTTCCTCCTAGGAATTATCCAGCATAAGCCTGAATCCTATAAGAGGGATCATCCCAGGCCCGCCCCGGTGCCTTCCCCGGCTGCAGCAAGCTCAATAGCCTAAGTTTTTGTTTTCACTCCAGGTGTGTCCCTGATGGTCTTTGGCTTCAACACCACGTTATTAGCATTCTAAGCAGCACCCTCGAGAAAAGCAGAGCAACACCAAGGATCAGTTGAGAGAATAGATAGCTGAGTTCCTACCGTGGTAAACAAACATGTTAGAAACAAACAGAGTAATTCAGACCATTAACAAACCAAAGGCTACGGATTCCTGCATGCTCAGCAGTGGTGGCATGGGCAACAGGAGCTACATTTGATGAAAACCCAGGGACCACTGCTTGACAGTGACCCTGAGGTTGAAAACAGAACCACTACCATCTCTGTCCAGAATACACCACTCATAGCATCTGACACAGCACCCAGAGTGGACGAAACCCCTCAGACATCGGCCAGCCACCCAGAAAAGTCTGTCATTGTTGAACCCACATCCAGGTCACAGAAATGCAAAGATTTGTAGGTCATACAGTTCTACAAACAAAGCATACTGTGATAAGCCTCTTTCTGGTGGGACAGTAGCACAGAGCACACTCAGAATGGCCAAGGCTGCCCCAACACAGACAGGAAGTCATAGCTACGTCCATGCTGGTCCTGAGATGGAGACTCTGATTTTCCCTGGGTCTTGCACATAGTGTGGATTCAATAAACATGTCTTCAATTGTATTTCACTGAGAAGAATCCTCCCTTAAGCAACCACAGTAGAGTTGAAACCAACCTTGCATTCTGTATACAGTGTCTGTGGATTAAGAGGGTAGGTTTTGCCCAGTCCTACTTTGCCAATGGTATCGCTATTCACGAACAATACACTTTATTTTAATCTTTGTTTTCTTCATGCATGAGTAATAATAAGGTCTGAAGATGTGAGAGAGAGGGGCTAAAGGCAGTAACTAAATTGGGGAAAGCACTGGAAGTCAAGAAGTGTTTCAAATCCCAGCACAGGCCCAAGACCTTATGGCGAGCTTGTAGCCACCACCTCAGATCCTCAACTAAGTTCCTTTACTTGTTCACTGAGAGACTGGAGGTGTGACCCCAATGAGGTCCCTTCTAGTCCAACAGCCTAAGTACATGCCTCTGAACGTTGAATGTATTTCTTAAAACCAAATTCCCTAAACAAAGCTGCCTCTTTGGGTCCTGTTTAGACATCACCAGGTTCCAGCCCCTCTGTGATTGCTGTTCTTCCCAGGATGCCATTTGCTGGGAGTCTCTGCTCATCCATACCTCAAGGCCAGGACTAATGCCATCTCCTCTCTCTCTCTCTCATTGAATGCCTCCTCCCGACAGAAAAATCAGCTGCTCTCTTAGGTTATCAAAATACCTTATACATTCATTGGACTAGAGTTACATATTTTTTGTCATCTCCATGACCAGGCTATTTTTTTAGTAGACTGTCATATTCATCTTCAATCTCCAGATGTATAGAAAGGAATTTTGTAAACATTCTATGTGTTAGATCAAATTGCTTTGACATAACATTGAACCTCATCCTCCCCTTCAAGGAAACAGAGAGTGAAATACGTATAAAAACGTTCATATACTGCTATTTCAACCCTCAGGTTTGGTGCTTTTGTACTTCCCAGCTGGCCATCCCATCCCATCCCAGCAAAAAGAATCTAAAAACAACCTCCAAACTCCCCCAAATTTAGGTTGGGCTTCCCAGGCGATTGAAAGGCTGTTCAGTCTGAAATATGTAGGATGACTTTCACACAATAAGGTTCTCCTCTATACACCTTAAAAGAGAAAAACACCTCAGATCTAAACTCATTGCAAACAGCCAAAGCTATTCAATGAGTTTGCACCTCCTCTGCCATCCTCATAGCAATACACGCTTCGCAGAAAGTGAAGCCTGTGTACTCTGCCTACTAGTTAGATCCCAGCAAAGTCTGTCTCCTCCAACTTCACTTTGAGTAAAAAAGGATCTGTTTCCAAAGAGACAGTTTACCTTGAAATGTAGTGATGACATCGTGAAGTTTTAGCCAACTGTTCCTGATAACCACCCTTCCCCCCATCTCACCCTGTAAAGCAGGGGTCCTCAAACTTTTTAAACAGGGGGCCAGTTCACTGTCCCTCAGACCGTTGGAGGGCCGGACTATAGTTTAAAAAAAACTATGAACAAATTCCTATGCACACTGCACATATCTATTTTGAAGTAAAAAAACAAAATGGGAACAAATACAATATTTGTATTTGCATGTGGCCTGCGGGCCGTAGTTTGAGGACCCCTGCTGTAAAGTGTCTATGAAACTGCTCAAATGATGCTAAAGGAATGTATTCCCCAACCCTAACTAGACACCACCCACGTGAGGCCAGCCTACTCCCATGGGGTTATATCCTGCAGCCCCACAGCCTATGTTTGCAAGCTGCAACCGATTTTCCAAGCAGAAGCACAACCAAAAAGGCACACTATTAGTTTAGCCAGGCATATGTTAGAAGCCAATGAATGTTCTTCCTAAGATATCTTCTTGAAACCTCTAATAAAGTGCTTAAAATTTAGTGATACAGTTAATTGTTTTATCCATCTAGCTCACCCACAGCAAGAACTCCAGAAGAGCAGAGAGTCAATTCACACAATAAACATGTACGTTTGTATCCCAAGTGGCCGGCACGGTTCCCAGCATACCACAGCGGCTCCACTAGTAAGTGGCTGCCTCTGTGCACCTGGCTTCAGCCATCCTGCGGACGGTCTGGGAGACAGAGGCCTCAGTCCCTGCTCTGGAAGAGCTGATTGAGATTCAGTGAATCCCAGAGGCCAGAGTTCTACACTTATTTATTTCTAAAGCCCTCGTGCCTTGCACAGACAAACATTCAAAAAATCTGCTCAAATGAAAATTTATTTGCTCAAAAGGAAGCCGTGAAGTATCAAGTGAGAATTGCCATCTGGCACACTAATACGAGTAAAGCTGCTCTAATACCACCAACGATCACCAAGTCTCATTGTGGTGAGAATGGTCTGATTGTCAAGTCCAGGAGATATTTTCACTCTGTAAACTTCTTGACTTCTGGGGACCATTCTCTGGTGTTCTTATCCCTTTGGCCTCTGTGACCCCCTCCCCCCTCCAATTTTCTACTTACCTCTCTGACTATTCCTCCCATCTGCAGGTGGCACCTCTCTCTTCCTCTGATCTTCAAATGATTGATTTCCTATATGAGGCTCTCTAATTTTTTTATTCTTTGACCTCTCTCTGGAAGAATTCCTATAAATTCAAATACATGTATTTGATTACTTTTTTATTTATTATTCATCCTCAAATCCACATTTCTAGGCCAGACCAATCTTCTGAGCTTTGATATCCAACTACCTCCTGGATATCTACACTAGTTCATCTTATAGGCAATTTAAAAGCCTTGCACCTCTTCTCCCCCTTTATCATTTCCTTTATTCCAGTGGCTCTCAACCTTCTGGCCCTTTAAATACAGTTCCTCATGTTGTGACCCAGCCATAAAATTATTTTCGTTGCTACTTCATAACTGTAATGTTGCTACTGTTATGAATCGTAATGTAACTATCTGAAATGCAGGATGGTCTTAGGCGACCCCTGTGAAAGGGTCATTCGACCGCCAAAGGGGTCGCGACCCACACGTTGAGAACCGCTGCTTTATTCCCATGCCAAGCCTGTTCTTTCATCTATTTTTCATATTTTGTCTTGGTGAACTGTCCACCATCCCCCACACCACCACAGCAGAAATCTCAGAATCATTCTAATCTCTTCCCTCATTATCTTCTTTCAGAAAATTAGTCACCAACTAGGTAGATCTCAATTTCTCTCTTCCTTTCCATCCTTCCTGACACTCACATTTGTTTGATTCTAATTAGAAATCATCCCCAGAGTGTTCTATCTGCTGTCATTCTCCTCCACCTTCAAACAACCTGCCACATCAGCTGGAAGACAGCGCTTCCTAAAATGCAATTCTAGTGACATCACTCTCCACTTAAACTATCTTTTCAGCCATCAGCCGACACCACCCCACTGTCCCTGACATGAAGTATGAACTCCCAAGCAGGGCACAGGTGGTCCCGACCTCATCTGCAGCACCCCCAGCCCCATGCTCCAACCAGGCAGGCTTGTGGCCGCCTCCCACTTGGTCAGTGCACCCGCTGTGCCCCTCGGCTCCTCTCTGCCTCACAACTTACCTTCTCCAAGCAAGCAATTCAAGCATGGCCTCCAGAAGGCTTTCTCTGTCCTGATCCTCCCCACAGTCTGAATTAGACACCCATGTTCTGTCACCCGTTCTACACAAAGGGGTTCCATTCTGTGTGAGGCTCCTCAGAGGTTCTCAGTGCTAGCTGCATGCTAACCCTCACCCAAGCACCTGAGTGCCCAGAACTCAATCACACTGATTCTGACTTCAGTGATTAAATTGGTGATTGATTGCTCTAGGAATCAATATGATTCTCATGTGCCTTGGGCTTCGTGATTCTCAAACTTAATTATAAGGATCAATCACCAGGGGATCTTTTAAAAATGAAGATTCTGATTCGGCTAAGGTCTGAGATTCTGCATTGTTAATAAGCTCCCAGATGATGTCAATGCTACTGGCCCATAGATCACACTCGGAGTAGCCAGTGGCTAAATAAACTGACACTGGCTGGCCCATCTGCAGCCAATAAAGTTGTAAATAGCCAGAGCAACTCCAAAAGGATTCCCCCTGTTACAGAAAACAGAGGTTGCTAAAACTCCTGACATAACCTGGTTCCAGAAATATTTATGAGTCTATGACAACTGCGAAACCATAGATTGTAGAAGCTATTGTCATCTAAAAGCATAAAGCCCAGAGAGGGAAAGTAACTTGCCCAGAATAATACAGAAAGTAAACAGCAGAACTGAGGTCCAAACTCAGGACACTTGATTCCTCAGTTGGTACACTGTTCAGTATATTCAGTGCCTGGGAGAGATGTTGAAGATTCCGCCACACTAGGAAAGTGGCAACCAAGAGGCACACAATCAAGATTTACAGGACCCAGCCAAGCCCCTTGGTAACAGAAATGGCTGGAGCAGTGTCTTCAAAAGAGATCCCAGCCAAAAGTTAAAGGTAGAAGGACAACGGGGAAGCTGGTCATTCAGTACAAGGTTGATGAATGTGTGTTGGTTTCCTAAATGAACCTCACCTTGCCCCAGGGTGGCAAATGACACTGAAAAAGTTGCACTGTGAAAATCTGGACTAATCTGATGTCTTTAAGCATTTTGAAGGCAGCAGGGATGTCTTATTCTTCTTAATTCCCCCAGCACCCAACACAATGCTTGATACCTTAAATTCACCGGATACCTATTGAACAAAGTCTAACCAGAGAAAGTGTTGGCTTTCTTTATATAATACTTTATCTATATTGTGGCAGCCACCTTCCTGTAGGGTGAGATGATAGCAGCTTGTTCCTGGGCTGCCCACTCTAGAGAGTTCCTCAAGTTTCTGGGTGGAAGTTCGATGCTGGTAGAAGTGTGATATAGTACATGAGTCCCCAGGCTCTTCACACATACAAATCCAAGATACAATGGTTATAGGCATAACCACAATAGTGTTTGTACTTGCTAGGGAATCAGGCAGAAGTCAACTGCATTCATTAAGTTGTGGGAGAAGGAGGGAGGAACTGAAGGGAGTGACCTCCCTGGTTCCGTGGCCAGCAGAATGTTTGCCAAAAACAGGGGAATGACTGAATGATAAGTCATATTGCTTAAAGGTCAAATGCCTGGGCTTTGAGGTCAGATAGATCAGAGTTCAAGTGTCATCTCTACCACTTACTCATCATTTTGGTCAAGTTATTTAACCTTACTAAGTTTCAGCTTCCTCATCTATAAAATGGAGAAAATAAGTAACTTCCTATGAGAACTACTGTAAGAATTAAATGAGATATGTGATTGTGTAAAGTACTTAACACAGTGTCTAGGATGCTGTAGATGTTAAATAACAACAGTTCAGCAATGGCACCAAAGGAGAAAGCATTCAATGCCAGTTTGGGCTGCATGACTAATGACAGAAACAAGGGTTGTGGCCACTGTCTATGTGTGGTATATGGGAACAAGGGCCCCTTCTCAAGATCCAACTCCCTCTCTCAGCCTGTGGGAATATGATGAAGGCATCTGTCAGTGGACTGACTGTGAGACCTTGGGAGCCTGGCCAGCTCCTTGGTGAAAGAGTGGCCAAAGAGAAACTGCTTCTAGATATGAGCCTGGACTGGAAACAACTGCAGAGGAACAGCTAGCATTCTGATCTCACAGCTTGCACACTCGCACATCCCCTGCTTGCCCTGCTTGCTTTGTTTCCCTTACTCTACATAGCACTGTGCTAGGAAGCCTGTGTTGCGGTAACTTTACTGGCTGGCCACCCCTGGTGTGCATGTAAGTCCTAATAAACCCACGTCTTTCACAACCAATCCTCCTGGTTATTTCTTTGAAATCAGCAAGAATATGCTAAGGTTTTCTCAGACTTCAGCTCTTTGCATAACAATCTATATGTAAGATTTCAATTTCTCGTGAGAGTATGCAAGGACTGGAAAAAGGGTCTTATTATTGTTTTTTTTTCTTTTCCCTTTTTAATAAATTATTTATTTTTCATTCTAATTGTCTCAATCATATTCTGTTTTTCCTCCATTATTGGGCATGAAAGTGGGTAGGTGATAAATTTACTAAGTAGTTTAGGGATGGCAAATTTTTTCCATCTCAAGTCAATGCTAATTGATTGGGGGCAACTGCCCGGTCCACTGTATTAAGAAGGATGTTGATGCCAAGTCCAAGCTTAGTGAAAAAGAGAGCTACAATTGATTAGTAATATCTTCAATGAGTGTTTTTCATGCCTCCTTTTAACTCAGATGGCAGTATGGTGAATAATAACAGCTAAGTAGGGTCACAATGGAACTGGGGGAATAGAAAGCAATGGTAATCTATAGGTAGAAAGAGACTGGTGAACACTCTTACACTGCCCTGAGACATCCTATATAATAAAAGCCTAATATACTAAGTGTCTGATCATCTGGTCATCCGTTCAACCAATCAAAGCGTAACATGCTAATGATATGCTAAGGCCGCTCAACTGCTCGCTACAACATACACTGACTACCAGGGGGCAGATGCTCTGACTGGTAGGTTAGCTTGCTGCTGGGGTCTGGCCAATCGGATTGAGCAAGATGGGCTGGATACACCCTGGAGCCCTCCCATGGTCCCTCCAGGCTGGCCAACCTCCTGGGTCCCTCCCCGCCCTGATTGTGCACCAGTGGGGTCCTTCGGCCTGGCCTGTGCCCTCTCACAATCTAGTACTCCTCAGGGGATGTCAGAGAGCCTGTTTTGGCCCAATCCCGCAGGCCAGGTCAAGGGACCCCACTGGTGCATGAATTCGTGCACCATGCCTCTAGTCTTTTCATATAATCACTGTGCCAATAGCCCATCCACATGCACTCTCCACCCTTCTCCACTGGCTCCCTGCCTGAAGGTTGATCTACATGCAGTATATAAATTGGGCTGTGAGCCCTCTGGCTCTGGTTGGTTTAGCTAGTGGAGACCCCCAACAGGAGATATAAGTGAGGAAAGAGTGACAGCAAGGTCATTATTTCCCTGAATATCCCCCTGCAGGGTTGCTTCACGTTGGTTATGTCCCTGATTAGAAGTCATTGATCCTCTCTAAGCAGTTGAGTCTATGATTCTCTCTTCTTCCAGGTTCCAAAAAACCATCCCTTCTTCCCATCCCTTTGGAACAAGAGGTGATAACAGCTCCAACACCACAAACTCTGGTGTACTGAACTATCTTTGTGGTTCTCCTCACCCACACTTTTAAAAATAGTCCCTTTATAAATGATCCTCATCAAATTATATTATTTTGAAAGTACCACCCATTTCCTGTGGGAACCTTGACTGAGATATTGGGCCTTTTTTGCTTCTCTGTTGGAAGTGAAGTAAGCATCCACAGACATGCATGGGGTAGAAGATGCTAGGTAGGATGTGTTTGAACATCTAGGAAGAAGGGTGTGTGTCTGGTGGCCAGAGATTATATTGACTAGAGATAATAATACAGATGCCCACCATACCCAATTCCCCATCTATCTTAAACTGTCCGCTATGATCTGGACCTTTCTCTCACAGCATTATCAATCTTAATTTGATCTGGTGAGACATGTCCTGGGCTGTTCTATTTTCCTCGCTGGAAAACTAAAACTCTAAAATTTGTCATCTGGACGCTGATGAGAAAGAGGTACAGACATGCAGAGGGTGGCTGAGTCAGGTTATCAGCAGAGAACAGTGTCCCTGTCCTTCCAATCACCTGTCTATCCCACCAAGCCTGCCCTTCCTGCAGCCAAGTCCTATAATTCTTCCTAGGTCTCTACGTTTCTGGTCTTTATTTTAAAAAAAGAAAAAAAATGAAGACAGCCCTGTTTACCACCCCTTCAGTGAAATAAGAACCTACATTTCATGATTAGAAGTGCAAAAAAAGTCAGGAGAGGACGAATGAGCCTGCACATGCAACTTCTCCACCCTCAAGGTAAAGGAGCTCGTCTTTGAATCTCATCCAGTGGTCTTGTGAATCATGCACTAGCCAATAACACATCCAAAGAAAAAAGGTAAAGCAGGATAAAAGCTAAACAGAAGAGAAGTTGTGAGAGAGCAATCAAAACACTATTTAGGGGAGCAAAAGGGAGAGGAACTAGGGTTAAGGAGGGCTGCCGGCCTCTGCCCTTGAGTGGAGAGAACAGTAAAGCTCACCAAACTCTATTTCAGCACAACTCTTTTTAAGCTGCTCCAACACTTTAATTCACTATCTTCAATTGCCTTTTCATCTCTCAAGGTCCATATCTTCTGTGGAGGCTTCCCTGACCTCAAGCCTTCCTGCTCCCAGTCAAAATTAACTGTTCCTTTCTCTACTCTTAATGCATACTAACCCTCTCCTTAGCACTTTCTATTTGTAAGATATGAACACGTTTGCCTCCCTCAAGTGCTTTGTGAGCTTGCTGATGGCAGGGATCTATCTTCCTGGTTTCTGAATAAAAGCAGTCCCTGGATCATAGTAGAAGAATGTTAAATGTTCTGAGCTTGACAATGACAGACTTTTGCTATCAATTGGAAATTGGACAGCCTCTCCCCCAACCCCTCAGCCCCAATCCCTCATCCCCTACCCCCACCGCATACTCACTTTTATTTGAAATAAAGTCAGTATTCTATTTTTAATTGATGAGAGAGAGAAAGAGAGAGAGAGAAACATCGACATGAGAGAGGAACATTAATTGGTTGCCTCCTGTACATGCCCCAACTGGGGATAGAACCCACAACCTACATAAGTGCCCTAATCAGTAATTGAACTGCCACCTCTCAGTGTACAGGAAGATGCTCCAACCAACTGAGCCACACCGGCCATGGCCATACTCACCTTTCCCAGGTATGGTGTTGGTGGAAAAGTAAGGGACTCTTCAATGCACATAGAGCTGACTTTCAACCTCTTAGCCTGGATTCCCATGAAAAGTGGAGCCTGATACAAGAGCTTCCTGAGAACAGAAGTGGGGTTGGAGGAGCTTAGAAAAGTAAAACAGGGAAGGAGAAAAAGTCAAAATAAGGTGTTATCAAACTAGTCCCTTCTTGGGCAACTGGGGTTCTCTCCCACTGGGGATACCCTGAAAAGCCATATAGAAAGTATTTCAAAATTGTCCCTCCCCCAAGGGAAAGAAAATGGGAGAATTTATTCCTTGTTAGGCAAATGGTGTCTGGTGCTCAACATGACAGATGCCATCGTCAGAAGTAAGTTGCTCTCAGTGACTACCAGGTCAGCCCGGAAGGCGTGGATTGTGTCACCTGAAAGGAAAGTACTTCCATAGATAAGTAGGCCCATTAAGTTGTTTACTGCTTTGGAACATACACCTCTTAACCAGCACATGCCACTTGGCTACAGGCCACCTGTATTCCTGGAGGCTGGATATATATCACCCCCCAGCTTTCAGGTGTGGAGATCCACAGCCTTGCTGTCATTCAGAACTCTGCTTCTGTCCATAAACTCCCTAATAAACTGGACTTGTTGGGCTCTTTCTTCGGTTTCTCCATCCTGTCCTCCTTTGGAGGTTGGTTCTAGTACACCCACTGGCCAAGGGTTACCTATGGGATCTTACCTTCCTCATACTTTTAGGTGTGTGGCTATGTCAGAATGAGCTAATTCTGCAGGCGTCCATGTGATGGTAGCAGAGATGTCCCAGGCCTGGCCTGTGCCCTCTCACAATCTGGGACCCCTCAGGGGACTGAAAGATGGTGAGAAATAGTGCAGTTGAGGTGAGGTGGGGTCAGGTACACCTGAGCACAGCTGACTGCCACAGCAACAACTAGAAGGAGAAAGGTGAGCAAAGAGGATGTGAGGCAGGGCCCAAGAAGTGTCAGATACACACTTTTTTGGGTCATTTTTATTGGCCCATTGAGAGTTTTATGTACCTTAGAGAGTAAATCTCACTAATTCTAGCATTAATCATCCTTAAATTGTTAGCAAAAACAAAGTGTTGGGGTATATAACTACAGTTTTCTCAAGCTTCCCCAAGCTATGGATACAGTCATAATATATATCCAAACTTCAATGGCTCTAACCCTCCGGCTTCTGACTAGCTCTAGCTTCCAGCTCTAGTCCTGGAACAACCTGCAAGCTCCTCCCAGCTGTATCTCCAAGCCTCACATATACTTAGAAATCAATCTGTCACATGTGGTCACCATGTGGCACCACCATGTTCTTCTCCAGACCCCCTTTTGGATGCAGGATGGTAAATGGGAACATGGGCCCTTCCCATGCTCCAACCCCCCTCCCACCCTGTGGGACATATAGTGCAGGCCATCTGTAAGTGGACCGTGAGACCCTGGGAACCGGCCCAGCAACTGGGTCTAAGAAAGGCCAAAGAGAACCTGCTCTAGACGTGAGCCTGACTGTAAACAGCTAGTGTTTTAATCTCACACCGTTTGCCCAGAGGCCCCTCATTCTCCACCTGCATGACCTGTTTTGTTTGTTTTCTGTTCTCTATAAAACCTTGTGCTGGGAATGTCTGGTTGGCGGCAAAACAACAGCATCAGCCGGCTGCCCCCGGTGCAGCTTGTCCACAGGCTGGATGGGACTTAGTGGGGCAGCTTCACCGGCTGGCCGCCACCAGTGCACACATATATCCTAATAGACCAATGTCTTTCACAGCCAGTCCTCTAGGTTATTTCTTTGGAATCCACAACAACATGCTCAGGTTTTCTGGGACCTCAACACTTTGCATAACATATGTCCTGCCTGCAGCTCCTCCCGATACCTCTGCTGCCCACGCCCCCCATGAGACTGCACTGACAGTGTTACATTCCTTGCTCTAACGTCCCCAATCCCTCCAGATGCCAAGACGACACATTTCTTTTTATCCTCCTATGCCAGAGCCACACTGTGGCTCATACAAAGGTGGGAAGATGCTCCTTTCTCCCCGGGCCACGTTTTGAGCCAGAAGAGTACAGTGCTGCCTCAGACCCAGCCGCTCAGTCACTGACGGGCTGCCCCAGCTTCCGCTGTAGTCCTAGGAATGATCCTCCGCTCTCTCCCCGCACTCCACCACCACCATACCTCACACACAATGGCCTACTCTCTCCTTCAGCCAAAAACATATGCCTGCAGGCAAATAAACTCAGAAACGCCAGCAGCTTTCAGCCCGTCTCAGCAGTACACTGAGCATGGCCAGGCAGGCCTAGACTCCGGCAGTGCCCACAGCCGTGGCACAGATCATAGCCTCACTATCACAGCAGTTATTTGAATCTTCTATATGCAGGTGATTCTGTGTACTGAGGCTCAGAACAGAACGGATGCAAACAGTTTGGCACCAAAAACCCCCAAGAGTTTTGTAGGGTTGTTAATCTTATGCTACAAAGTGAAATTCACCAGATAACCTAAATAGCATTTTATCCTGGCATTTTCTCACATCACTTCACAAAGAGAAACGAGGTGGGGTGGGTTTGTGGGGGTTTTTTTGCCCTGGCCAGTATGGCTCAGTTGGTTGAACACTGTCCCATGCACTAAAAGGTCACCGATTCGATTCCAGACTGGGACATGCCCGGGTTGCAGGCTCAATCCCCAGTAGGAGGCATACCAATGTTTTTCTCTCCCCCTCTCCCTTCCTCTCTCTCTAAAAAAATGAACAAAAACATTTTTTAAAATGAGAGAGAAATAGTTGGTTTGTTTTTTTGACAAAGGTACCTAACTCCAGGTGACCTACCCATCAATATCCATGTGGTATGAGTGACCCTAGGGCACAAAAAGTGTCCCTGGATATATTTTTACATGACAAGTTTCCTAAGAGTAAACTTTAAGGACATGAAACATCAGTCCCTACTTGTAGCTATAGAAAAAAAAAAAATATATATATATATATATATAGCCTATATGATAAAAGCCTAATCAGCTCCCCCACCCCAACTAGAGGCAGGGCCCACCAGCCAATCTCCTGTAGCCCCTTCCCCAAGCTGACCCAGCCCTGATCAGGCCCCGATTGGGGTGGGCCAGCCAACCAACCTCCCACTGTCTCCTCCTCCCAACAGTCCCGTCCCCAATCCTCCCCAACTGGGGCCGGGCCGGCCAGACCCCACCCGTGCATGAATTCGTGCACTGGGCCTCCAGTATATCCTATATAATAATAGGGTAATATGCAAATTGACCCTAACAGCAGAAAGACTGGGAATGACTGGTCACTATGACACACACTGACCACCAAGGGGCAGACGCTCAATGCAGGAGCTGCCTTCTGGTGGTCAGTGCGCTCCCACATGGGGGAGCTCTGCTCAGCCACAAGCCAGGCTGATGGCTGCCAGTACAGCGGTGGTGGTGGGAGCCTCTCCCGCTTCCTCAGCAGCGCTAAGGATATCCGACTGCAGCTTAGGCCTGCTCCCCGCTGGCAAGTGGACATCCCCCGAGGGCTTCCGGGCTGCCAGAGGGATGTCTGACTGCCAGCTTAGGCCCAATCCCCGGGGAGCAGGCCTAAGCCAGCAGGTGTTCATTCCCCGAGGGGTCCCAGACTGCGAGAGGGCACAGGCCGGGCTGAGGGACTTCCCCGAGTGCACAAATTTTTGTGCACTGAGCCTCTAGTATATATATAAAAGCCTAAGCAACTGTTATGACCAAACAACTGGAACAACCAGTCACTATAATGCACACTGATCACCAGGGGGCAGACGCTCAATGCAGGAGCTTACCCCTGGTGGTCAGTGCACTCCCACAGCCAACCTCCCATGGTCCCTCTTTCCAGCCGGCCCCCCGACTGGCCCCGATTGCTGGCGAGGCTGAGGGACCCCACTGTGCATAAATTTGTGCACCAGGCTATATATATATATTCACAATGTGCTACACTTGTCTAGCTAGTTGAAGAACAATGGCTGATGAAAGCCAAGAGCAAAGAAAATGGCAATAAAATAAGGTGGCATGTTGACAGCTGAGATCTGAGTGACATCTGAGGGTGGTTCTGTGGCTCCAGGATTAGATTGTTCTCACTTCAAAGGAGCCATCCCTGAACTCTGTCAATCAGCAATGCAGTCATACACACATGCAACTCTCTCCCCCATTCACTCCTCAAAAAGAAAAAATCCTTAAAGATGATGTGAAGAAAACAATGTATAGGTCATATGCGTTTTCGTGAAAGGCAGCATTTTTCTCCCTAACTTACAAACTGAGCTTGAATTTTTATCCAACCTTTACTGTGCCTCGCTTTCACACCAAGAATTCCATTTATTGTTCTCCTCAGACTTCAAATAAAAAAGTAACATCAAAGTCTAACAGAAAATGAAAGCTCCGGTCAGACATTATTTTGTTTTCCTCTCCCAAGTAAATATTTGCACTTGCTGGAGGGGCTTATGCTGATGTGTCTGCAAACTGAACATGTATTTTTTATGAGAAGATGCGTAACCAGGAACAAAAAGACACAAACCAAAGTTCCCCTGTGCTCTCTGCCAAGTGACCTTTGTCCACTGTGCAGATGACCCGTTCAGAGGAAGATGACTTAGTCTCCATGGAAGCTCGGTCTGGGGGCCCTGCTTTGGCAGATTGACAGATGTGCTAAATGATGTTGGAACTACATGTCATAGATTTGAGATGATGACTATTGTCCATCGAGGACTGAAGAGCCCATGTAGTGAGAGAAGGTTTATTTTGGTTATCTTCTTAAACTTCATTCCAGAGTAAAAAGGCATGGACTCTTCTTATCAGAAGCTGGCCTTTTGTTTGCTGGGGGAGGTGGTAAGTACCAAACTCATTTCACTAATTAGAAGCCACAAGCCCAGAATAACCACTGCCACTTTTTCTAGACTGAAACAGCCATGCCCAATAATTGCTGGACACAACTCTACCCCAATTTAAAGCTAAGAATAAATGAAATGTTCAGGGTTTTGTGTGTGTGTGTTTTTTAATGTCATAATAGCACATTAGGGTAGAATTAGCCTGAAAGGAATTTAGAGTTTGACTCTGTCCTCCTCCAGATACTCATTTACTGATATGCTTGATGTTTTGTTTTGTTTTGTTTGTGTAAAAGAGGAGAGTGAGGTTAGTGTGCAGATGCCCAGGAGAGAGGAAAGCAATGGAAAGAATGCAGGTGCCAAGCCCCAAGGAAACGGAATAGATGAGCAACAACAAACGTGGACCTGAGCACAACTGATGAGGGCCCAAGGGTTTCCAAAAAGACTGGGGAAGCCTTTGAAGAGTGACTGAGTGCTCATATGGGAAAGTAGAGTATAACATTTGGGAACTGTATATTTTTAAATATTACCATTTTTGTTCCCAAAGACTGAAAGCTAGGGAACACAGATTACACTAAATTCCTGGCTTTAAAAAGCATTTCCTTTGTCATAGTACACTACGACAAAAGTCACAGCCCACCTTTTCCCTTTTAATTTTCTTTGTATTGAGAGAGAGGAAGGGAGAGGGATAGAAAGAAACATCAATGAGAAAGTTATTCGACTGGCTGCCTCCTGCATTCCCCCTACTGGGGATCAAGCCCACAACCTGGGCATGTACCCTGACCAGGAATCGAACCAGTGACCTGTTGGTTCCTGGGCCAACACTCAACCACAGAGCCACACTGCCCAGGCCTACCATTTTCATTTTAGAGCAAAGTTGGTGTGTTTGCTCAATAGTTAATATCCCTGATCAAATGACTTGATGCTCTTTGCAGAAAACAGCAGTTATGAGACCATTGGTTAGAGAAGTAGAAAGGGAACAGGAGGAGAAAATAAGTGAGATAGATATTTTACACTTCATGAAAATACATAATAGCATTTCATGTTTATCTCCCCCAGAATACTATCCCCGAAATGCAGCATCAGTCTTGGAGACAAGCTCCATTTCTGAACTGAACAGACCAATTTAGGCAAGTATATGTAATGGTTCCAAAAGACATTTCAGGAACTGTGGTCTAAAGTTTATTCAGAGCTAAGGGAGACTGCCCGTAATGCAGTCCCATCACATCCACCAGTTGTCTGAGGTCCAGACCAGCAGCCTCAGCCTCAGCTGGGAATCTATTAGAAACACAGTCACAACCCCACCAAAGACCTACAAAATTTACAAGATCCCAGGTGATTCACATGCACATTAAAATCCACACCCAGCTCAGTTGAACAGTCCTTATCCCTTGAAGGTACGGGGAGAGCCTGTAAAGGAGGACTAAGAAGAAAAAGGAATTCTGAGAATAGTGAAAGTGATATCTCAACCCTTCCTTTCTTGCTTCTCCCATTGAGAAAGAAGTTTCCCAAAGTGAAAAAGACCATATTTTGTGTAATAAAGAAAGGGAGCAAAGAAAGGGAGCCTTGGTCTGTGTGGCTCAGTGGTTGCAGTGTCAGCCCTTACACTGAGAGTCATGGGTTCAAATCCTGGTCAAGGGCACATACCTGGGTTGGGGGTTTGATCCCCAGCCCTGGTTGGCATGTGTGGGAGGCAACCAATAAATGTGTCTCTCTCACATCAATGTTTCTCTCTCTCCCCCTCTCTCTCCCTCCCTTCCACTCTCTCTATGAAAATCAATGAGAAAATATATCTGTGGGTGAGAATTATTTTAAAAAAGAAAGGAAAGTAGTAAACATATGTCTGTTTACTTTATAAGAAGCAGCACAAAGCAAATAAAACAGAAAACAAGTGGTTACTTGTTTCCTTTCCAGACAAGGAAATAGAGGTTACTTACAAGGTGTAAGGGAAGAAAACAAAATAGAAAGGTTACACAAGGAAGTGACACCTCTCTAAGTGTACTTTTTTGCTATGATTTTGATTTATAGAAGTCTGTTAATATTCTGCACATCCAAAAAATCAAATGAAATCAACAATGCTGAGAAGAGGAAAGAAAAAAAAAATCCTAAAACCTAAAAGCAAACTAAAACAAATGAAACAATTGTATTTCAAGTGGAATTCTATAATCATCATTAAGGAGAAAAAAATAAAAATAATAAAACAAGGAACTCATCCAAGTCCCTTGTGAGCATAGTATTTGATTGTATGCCCCCAATCTTGGATAAGATTGAGAGATGAATAGAGCTGCAAATGCATCCTGAACTCTTAATATGTTTGTCTATTGTACATATTTTGGGAAAACAATTCTGAAACTATTTTAAATGTATTATAGGCTTGAATGAATGAGTAAATGTATGGATGTTGGTGGGAGCCAAGGACCAGTGCCTGCTTGAGACAATCACCAACAGCCACAGAGTAAGGACAGTTCCCCGAGCCTAGCACCAGTTGTGATTTACATGGGAATCAAGATACATGATAACAGGCAGGCAGAGGGAGTTCCAAGTAGATACACAGAGGAGAAGGCAGTTGAAGGTGGACGCGGGGATTGGAGTAATGCAGCCAGGGAAACGCCTGCTGCCACACCAGCTGGAGGAGACAAAGAACAGTTTCTCCCCTAGGGCTTCCCAAGGGATTATGGCTCTGACCACACCTTGATTTCTGACATCCAGCTTCCAGAACTGTGAGAATTTTGTGTTCTGTTAGGCCACGAGATTTGGGGTGATTTGTAACAGCAACCCTACAACACTTGCAAAGTAGATATATTATTATCTTTACTTGCCAGGCAAGGAAATAGAGGCATGAAGAGTTAAAATAATGTATTCATGGTCCAGAACTAGTAAATAGAGGAGACAGTATGTTAACCCAGGAAATGTAATGCTAAAGACAGCTCTAATAACCTTTCTTTCAGACTCTTTCTACTATGTAGTCATTAAAGAAGATAACTATGTAGAGAGCAGATATCTTTCCATATCAAGACATGATTGTGTAGGAAAGCAAATTATAGAACTAACGTAGGGATAGTTTGGTAAGTGAACATGGAACATCAATCACTTCAGTAAAAGTTCATAGAAATGTCAGGTAACGAACCAAAAGAAATAAAAACCTATCTGAGCCTAAAAGAGAAGAAAATCCCCAACTGCCAGAAATGAAGAAGAAATATCAAACCAAAGTGATAAGCTTGTGAGCAAGGGCTGGGGTTTAACATTCACACAGAAGCAAGAAGCTTAGTCTCAGAATGCACAAGCTAGGGGAGTATGAATTGAATCTTCCTTCTTCCCACCCACCCCCCGCCCCGCAATAGAGGCAGGATTCTTTTTTTAAAAATAGATTTTATTGATTTTTTACAAAGAGAAAGGGAGAGGGATAGAGAGTTAGAAACATCAATGAGAGAGAGAGAAACATCGATTCAGCTGCCTCCTGCACATCCCCTACTGGGGACGTGCCCACAACCAAGGTACATGCCCTTGACCGGAATCGAACCTGGGACCCTTCACTCCACAGGCCGATGCTCTATCCACTGAGCCAAACCAGTCAGGGCAGAGCCAGGATTCTTGAAGGGCTATCCCTCGGTAAAGTGGGACTATACATGAGTTCCACTCATCAACTCAAGGAAGGTATAAGGAAGCTAGTCTGTGCCCTATATCTGGGGGAAAGGTCTCCCATTAAAATATAAAGCCAACGCCTGTTCCATACATGTACAAGAATTCAACCTATCCACATGGTGCAGGAATCTCCAGCCAAGAAATTAATGCAAAACGGACCCCAAATAAGTGAAACCCCTGGGCTTCCAACAAAAGCAAACACAAAATGGATTTGAAACAAGCCTTCTAAAACCCCAAAATACACGGAACATTCTAAGACCCAAAAACACACATATGAATAAATGTATTCTGGCTGAAAATGAGCTCACAATAAAAACTTACAAAACACAGCAGAAAAGGAGTCACCATGAGTATGATTCAGCAGTCATTTGCCCACAGGCGGTGCCTGATGAGAACATAGGTGTGAGGGAATCATCCAAAATGCAGTGAGAGACAGAAATGGAAAATGTGGGAGAGAGGTTAAGAGTGAGATTAAAAATACGCCTATTGGAATTCCAGAAGGAGAGAAATTAGAGAATGAGGTAGAAACAATAAACAAAATAGAATGCCTGGGAAATTTTAAGAATTGATGGAAGATATGGGTATCAGTCAGGGTCCTGGCAGAAAAGAGACAGCATTCTGAAACTATATCATTGAGAAAAGTTTAATAAAGTGACTATTTACAAAGGTGATAATGGGGTTCAGGGAAATTAACAAGAGGTAGAGAAATACCTACCTAGTAAGAGCAAGGAGTCTGAAAGGATAAGGAGAGGGAGAAGTTACCATAACTCAGAGAGAGAGCTGTGAAGGTGGTTGCTCAGAACAGTAACCGTGCCTCCAGTGGAGGAATGCAGCCAACCCTTGGTAAATTAGAAGAGATGGAGCCTCAGCATGAACACCTGGACCTCACTCTACTCAGCCCTTGGAGCTTCCTCTAATGCCTCCCATTGATGAAACTCTACTGGAAGCTGAAGGGCAAGGGAAGAGGCAAACCACCCATTAGCCTTCCCAGTGCAGTGTTCTCAGGTAAAGGAGTAGTAGCAGCTCCCCTCTGTAGTCCCAGGGTACTTTAGCCGTTTTCCTAACCCTGCCCCACCTTTGTCAATAGTTCCTAGGCCTGTAAATAGGCAGCACTGCTTCTTGCCAGAAGCTGACAGCCTTTACTGACAGGAGAGGGTGTGTGTGAGTTAGGAGTGGAAAGGAGAGCGGGGCAGAAAAAGACAAAGACAGAGGCAGACTAGAAGTAAATATACAAAAGGATACTATTTTAGTGATTTGGGTTGTTTTTGTTTTGTTTTTACTAACTGTATTTTCTAATTCTTCTACAGTGAACATGAAGTACAATGATGCAAAAAATCAATTTTTAATAATGCTGAGAGTCTATAAAAAATATGGATTCTTTATCAACTCATTCCCCACTAGACTGACTGACATCATCCTTAACCCAGACTCCCTGCCAGATATTAGAGCTAGAGACACAAATCAATGATGTAGCTGGATAAAAAAAGAAGAAAGGGGGAAATTAAAACCAGGTGTTGAACAATGAATGGTGTCTAAACAGTGAATTTTTATCTATAGGGTTACACAGGGTGGGGCAAAAGTAGCTTTACAGTTGTGAGTACCTGAAACACAGTTTATCCTTGTATTATTATTTATTAATTATTGTATTATTTTCCATAAGAACGATTGTACATCTACTTTTGCTCCACTCTGTATGTAGCCTTGGTTAAGCTCAGTAAAACATAACCTCCCAAGTAGAGCATGGCAGGTTGCAGAGCTGATATCGAGGCCTGTGAAAAACAATAAGAAGTCCTGCAAAACCTAAGTTTTGTATCTCAGTTTTCATATATGTAGAAATAAATTTTGTATTTCAAAAGACAGCAGTGATATTGCACCTCAGATGGTCTATAATGCTACAAGAAAAAGAAAGCTAAGCCTGCACCTTGGCCAAAATCAGAGCTTGGAGTTATATGCATTAATGCTTGCTATTTTATTTATCTACCCACATAGCTCATCCTTGATTGGAACTCAAATATTCACAAGCTGAGGCTTGGGGTGAAAATATGGCTTTTGGTGGATTAGCAGGAAGGTCCCTGTTTCATCTACTTCTGAATGTTGCTACCTACATGGAGTGAGACATATTCCTTGTCCAACTTCAGAACAGTCCGCTGGCTTGGATTCAGAGGAAAGAGTGCCATCTACTGCACTGCTATTCAAATCTAACAGTGCACTGCGTGCTTTCTCCCCCGAAGGCTTTCTACTTAATTTTTCCAGCTCAGACTAGTTTGTGAGACTTCACAGGATTTCAGCTGGGGGTTGGAGAAAAGGGAACCTATGGCCACAGACTAACACTTAACTACATTAAAAATCCCACGTCTTTGAGGAAAACTCTTTGTTATTAACATGGTAATGCTATTAAGCAAAGATAATGATTGATGGAAGTCGTTTTACTAGGCAGTCTAATACAAGTGTCAGTTTCATGTAGTTTATATGAGAAATGACATCATCAGCCCAATTTTCTGGTGAGGAGTACAGAGGATCTAAAAGTAGTAGAGACAGCTATAAGCCTTTTGGTCCTTAACAGGAGCCGCTACTTCCTGTCACCCCCACCTACACCCCTAGAGAGAATACCCAAGTACTACTTTCATCTTTTATCTGAAATGGAAACTCATGTTCAAGTGAAGAGATAGGAGGAGGCATCGCAACTATACCCATCATGATCCCATATTCTGCAAAAAGTTCAAGCAGGGCAGAGTAACAGGCTTAATCTTAGAGAGTAGGCAAGCAATGCGCCTTGGTGGGTCAAGCAGGATCACAGAAGGTTCCAACTGTTGACGGAATGCTTCACAAGGGACCAGCAGTCAGTTTCCTATGAGACGAAATACAAATGTAGCTGTCTTTGGGCTGTGACTGAAATCCTGATTGGCATGCAAATGCACCTGTCACCTCTAAAATTCTATGGCAACTTACATCCACATCCTATATAATAAAAGGCTAATATGCAAATTGTCCCCTCAACCGGGAGTTCGAGCAGGAGTTCAACAGAGTTCAACCAGGGGGTGGGGCCGGCCAATTGCCCGCGGCCCCTTCCCCAGCCAACCCCACCCCCAATCGCCCCCCACCCAGATTGGGGGTGGGGCTGGCCCGCCAACCACCTGTGATCCCTCTCCCCCACAGCCAGCCCCACCCCGATTGGACTCCCCACCCCGATCGGGGGCAGGGCCATCTGGCCAACTGCCTGCAGCCCTTCCCCCCCAGCCAGCCTGGCCCAATCGATTGGGGCAGGCTGGCCAGACCCCACCCATGCACAAATTCATGCACTGGGCCTCTAGTTAAACTATAAAACCAGAGTCCCATGCAATGCAGTCAAAATCACAATGAGATGTCACCTCACACCTATTAAGATGACTATTATAAAAAAAAAAAAAAAGACAAGAAATAACCAATGCTGTCAAGAATGTGGAGAAAGAAAAACCCTTGTGCATTATTGGTGGCAATGTAAATTTGTACAGCCATTGTGGAGTTTCCTCAAATAAGTAAATAAATAAATAAATAAATAAATAAATAAATCTACCATATGATTTGGCAATCCCACTTATGGATATGTAATTTAAAGGAAATGAAGTCACTATCTCAAAGAGATACCTGCACTCCCATGTTCATTGCAGCATTAGTCACAATAGCCAAGATATGGAAACAACTTAAGTATCCATCAGTGAGTGAATGGATTTTTAAAGTGTGATATATATATATATATATATATACACAATGAAATATTATTCAGCCTTAAAAAATAAGAAAATCCTGCCATTTATGACAACATAAAATGAACCTGGAGGACTTTATGTTAAGTGAAGTCAGACAGAAAAAAGACAAATATATCACTTACATGTAGACTCTTGAAAAAAGTCAAACTCATAGAAATAAAAAGTAGAACAATGATTGCCAGAGTGGGGGTGGGAAGGGGAATGAGGTAGTTTGTTCAAAGAGTACAAACTTATCCCATATAATAAAGGGTAATATGCAAATTGACCCTAACAGCAAAATGACTGGGACCAACCAGTCACTACATCATGCACTGACCACTAGGGGGCAGACGCTCAACACAGGAGCTGCCCCCTGCTGGTCAGAGCACTCCCACAGGGGGAGCTCCACTCAGCCACAAGCTGGGCTGATGGCTGCAAGTGCAACGGCAGTGGCGGGAGCCTCTCCAGTCTCCTCCACAGTGCTAAGGATATCCAACTGTGGCTTAGGCCCGCTCCCCGCAGAAGCGGACCTAAGCCACCAGTCAGACATCCCCTGAGGGCTCCCAGGCTGCCAGAGGGATATCTGACTGCCAGCTTAGGCCTGATCCCCTGGGGAGCAGGCCTAAACCGGCAGGTGGATATCCCCCAAGGGCTCCCGGACTGCGAGAGGGGGCAGGCTGGTCTGAGAGACCCCCCTGAGTGCATGAATTTTCATGCACTGGGCCTCTAGTCCTATATAATAAAGCGGTAATATGCAAATTAGCCCTCACAAGATGGCTGCCTACAACCAGGCCGGCAGGGGGGGTTAGTAAGGGACGACCAAACAACTGAACAGAAGGCTGGGTGGGGCGACCAGGCTGGCAGGGGGGGCAGTAAGGGGTAACCAAGTTGGCAGGGGGAGGCAGTTAGGAGTTACCAGGCTGGCAGGGAGGGGGCATTTGGGGGCAACCTGGCCAGCAGGGAGGGCAGTTAGGGGCAATCAGGCAGGCAGGCAGGTGAGTGATTAGGAGCCAGCAGTCCAGGATTCTGAGAGGGATGTCCGACTGCCTAAACCGGCAGTCGGACATCCCCTGAGGGGTCCCGGATTGGAGAGGGTGCAGGCTGGGGTGAGGGGAACCCCCCCATGCATGAATTTTGTGCACTGGGCCTCTAGTCTATATATATATAAGCCTAAGAACCGAATGATCGGTCGACCAAACGACCGGTCACTATGGCACACACTGACCACCCGGGGGCACATGCTCAACACAGGAGCTGCCCCAGGTGGTCAGTGTGCTCTCACAGCCAATCTCCCACAGCTGGCCAACCTCCAGCAGCCCCTCCCCTCGGCCTCCAACCTCCCTCGGCCCCCATGGGCCTGATCACCAGCCAGGCCAAGGGACCCCACCCGTGCATGAATTGGTGCACTGGGCCTCTAGTAAATTAATAAGTTCTGAGGATCCAATGTATAGTGTGGTTACTATAGTTAAAAACATTGTGTTGTATATGTACTTCACATTGGCTAAGAAACTAGATCTTAAACATTCTCACACACACAAAGAGGTAACAATGGAGGTAATAGATGTGTTAACTTGATGGTGGGAATATTTTCACAATGAATGCACATACATCAAATCATCACATTGTACACTTTAAATATATATATAATTTCATTTGTCATTTACACCTTAGTAAAACTGGTGGTAAAAAAAAAAAAAAAAAAAGAAAAGAAAAAACAGAGTCGCAGCGTTTCTTACTCCTTCATGAATTCCTACCCATCACCCACTCAAAAGGCTGGAGGAGTTTCTTCTTCAGCAACTGTGCCCCTGAGTCTGTACCATTTTACTGTCTGTGTTACATTTCTCATCAGATCATCTTTATCACAGAACTGAAAACTCAGGGTTTGGGGAAAAATATCTCAGTGCCTCCACAAAGAAAGTTAACATATATAGTAAGTAACTATATGATTGCCACATTCCACACCTTTTATTGCTTTGCATTTCATTCTTTCTGCCCAGTTAAGAGTCACCTCACCACTCACACTTTCACCCTTTCATTTGTTGATTTTTCCAGCCATCTGTGTTGGATTCTACCATCTGGCTATGTTAGAGTGCAATAACCTAGTAGCTAGGTTTATGGATTTCCAAGAGAGTGGAGTACTCTATTATTCCAGCAAAGTTTTAGTACTACAAATTGGCAGTATGTTGTAACTTTTTAAACTCATCTTAGGGAGCTTTACTTAAGATTAGACGTTGAGCAGGGTGAAGAGTTTGTCATTGCTACAGACTAACAATGGACACCCAGAGCATGTCCAACCCCCAAAGCAACAGCCAATGATATATATCTGTGGAACATGTCACGCAGAAAATGAAATAAAATCCAGGAATCCAATCAGATGCAGAGAATGTGGATACAGAATAATGTACAAAAAAAAGGACTAAGAGATTGGTAGTTTTTGATGCTCAATGAAATATGGAATTCAGAAGAATATCTTTGTTCCAATTTGGACTTGCTGTTAATATTGTATAGCTTTTGATTAGTGTACTTATCTTTATGAATACAACTACACACACACAATTTCATTTTAAAAATCATATTGTATTTAGGTATCTATTAACAGTTTATATAAAGAAATTATTCTTGTTCAATTACATGATTTGTAATTTAATTTTATTGTATATATCATCTGACATGATAAAGGTGAAAAGTGCTTCCCTATGCCTGGCTGGCTTGGCTCAGTGGTTGAATGTTCACCTGTGAACCAGGAGGTTGCAGTTTGATTCTGGTCAGGGCATATGCCTGGGTTGCAGGCTAGATCCCCAGTGTGGGCGTGTAGTAGGCAGCAAATCAATCAATGATTCTCTCTCATCATTGATGTCTCTCTCTCTCTCTCTCTCTCTCTCTCTCTCTCTCTCTCTCTCTCTCCCTCTCTCTCCCCCCCACTTCCTCTCTGAAATCAATAAAAATACATTTTTTAAAGTGCTTCCCCAAACCATACTTTTATCAAAACCTAGACTCATTGGGGCCTTTGTTAAACTAAAGTTTTCTAGGGCTCTTTATAGGTCTGATTAAGTTTGTCCCTTGGAAACCATTGTTTTATATTAACTGTTTGTAAAGTCTTCAGCATCATTTTGTATGGAAGGTGCCAGTGAACGTACTGTCAGTGTGCATACATCACTTGTAGTTACATTTTTCATTTGTTACTTGAAGTAGGCCTTTCTGTATTTGTATATAAAGCTTGACTATTTTTTAAATCTTGAGTGAGGGAAAAGAAACTAATGGTTGCTTCCTGTAAGGAAAAACCAACCCACATAAGATGAAGACTATTCAGGCACATGCAGTTCCAGGCATAATCATTCATTAAAGTAAAAAAATCTGCTTTTAAGATTTAAAAAAAAAAAAAAAGATTAGGCTTTGAAGAGTCTATCACACACACTCTAAATCCCCAGCTTGGCCCAGTACTGCCAACCACCTTCCCATTCCACACCAGGACCATTGAGAAAGAATCACTCACACACTTTTGTTGGGTGGGAGGCATAAAATTAAACGCCTTCCATGGTGCTTTGCAGTCCTTCTATGTGCCCCTCTTGTTCCTCATAACTAGCAATTTCTAAACTTTATCTTCCTTTCTAAGTCCCCAGACTCACCAACTCCCCTCCTTCCACATGGAGAGGAAAATAGGGGCATGAGAAATGAACTCCTTTCATTTCCTGGCCCCCATCACCTTTTTGTCTCCACTCTTCATCACACCTGTCACTGTCAGATATCCCTCTTCTTGTCCATCTTTCCACCTGAGCTTCCATCCCAACCTTTCCACTTTCTCAGAGACCTAACCTTGTCAGAGAGAGAGAGAAAGACAGAGACAGAAGGGTGGGGGGTAAATAAAATACAAAGAGAAAGGGAAGAAGGGAAAGGAAGAAACAGGAAAAGGGAGGGGAGGGGAGGAGAGGGGAAGAAAGGGAAGTAGAGGGAAGGGAAGGGAAGGGAAGGGAAGGGAAGGGAAGGGAAGGGAAGGGTAACTCCCCTCAGACAACATACCTCTGATTTTTTCATTCAAACTCTTTTCTCCCACACAAGCCACCCATAAGAGTGTACTCTCTACTTGTGTCTCCATTTCCTTGCCATCAACTCAGTGCAATCTGGATTCAGCCTCCACCACATCACTGAACCCTAATTGTATGTTCAGTGCATCACATGGTGCCTTGCATATGGTGAAATCACAATAATAAACTTCAGCCAACCTCCCCCTCAGTTGGTAAACTAGATGGGACCTCTCCAATTCTTCCTTCACTTGACTTTCTTCATCAGTGATGCCTTCTTCTCTGAAATCATTACCATTGGCTTCAGGTTACTTCTCTCTCCTGGAGTTTTTCTGCCTCTGACTACTCTTTATTTTCCTTTTTAGGCTCCTATCCACCTCTGCCTTAAATTAGGACTACTTCTAGTCTTCATCTTTTGGCTGTATACTCTATCAACTCCCATAAAAGCAACTACTATCTATCTATATGATCATAAGTGGGAATGTGGTGTAGTGATGGCTAACCCATCCAAACTTGTGTCCCAGAGGTCTACCATTTTCATTCATTTGACAAATACATAATGAGTTCCCACTATGTGCCAGTTCTATAGTCTTCCCCACTGGCCATCTCTATTGGAATGATCTACAGGCATGTCCAAACCTGAAAGTATCCTCGTAAACTAACTCTCTCTCTCTCTCTCTCTCTCTCTCTCTCTCTCTCTCTCTCTCTCTCTCTCTCTCTCATTATTCCTCCTTCTCTATTGCCCATTTAAGGAAATCACTCCACCCACCCACCTATCAAGTCATAAACTACCAAGTGAAAACTTAATAATAATCTTTAAATTGCTTCTCATCCACTCCCAAATTTAAATAGCTACAATGTCCTATGGTTTCTACCTCCTAAATTCTCTAGAATCACTCTCTTCCTCTCCAGTCCATTGGCCCTGCCCCAGTTCCTGCTTCATCCTTTCTCATCTGAATTATTGCAACAGACTCTTCACTGGTCTCCAATTTCAGTCTCAGTCCCTGTCAAGCCATTCTGCACACTGTTCTCTTCAAACACAATCTAATAAGAGCATTTCTGTCTACAAAATATTCAGTGGATTTCACTGCCCCAGGTTAAAATTCAAACCCATTAAAGTATCAATGATCTGGCTCCCACCTACCTGTCCAGTATTATATCTCAACACCCACTCTGCTGCCTGTGTTCAGTGCCTGTGGTCTCCCATGCTCCTTCATTCCTCAATGACTCTGTACACACTGTACCTCTACCCAGACCTTTTTCACCATTTTGCTTGTCTACCTAGGTTGGCTCACATTTCCAGACTCAGATGAACTGTCATTGCCTCCAGAATATTTTTCTTCCCTTCCCCTTAAATCCTCAGTCTGAATTAGGTGCTGATATATATTCTTTATTGATTTCACAGAGAGAAAGGGAGAGGGAGAGAGGGATAGAAACATCAATTATGTGAGAGAATCATGGATCGGCTGCCTCCCGCATGTCCCTTACTGGGGATCAAACCCACAACCTGGGCATGTACCTTGACTGGGAATCAAACCATGACCTCCTGGTTCATGGGTCAAGGCTCAACCACTGAGCCACACCAGCCAGCAGGTGCTACTTTCTTGGGAATCCCAAAGCACTCTGTACTTCCCATGACCCTAGAATTTATCACACTTTTGTAATTACTTCTTTACATGTCCATATCCTCTACATTTTCAGCTATGTTGTATGCTCCCAAGGCCAGTGATCACTGATATTCAGTATCAACAGTACCTATCACAGACCTGAAATATAGTAGGTATTCAATAAGTGTATGTTAAATAAATGTTTGCAGAGTGATTTGCAAAGCTTCCCCAGACCTCACCAGCTATTAATAATAGTAGCTCAAAGGCCAATAAATCTATTCCCCATCTTTTCATGTTAGAGCTTAGACTCTGCAAATACAAACACGCTTGCACATGCACATACATGCAGTGAAAGTGCTTAGGCAATTGTTTACACATGATTTAGTCGGCCTGTAGGAGCACCCTGTTCCTGATCTCACCATTGTCTCCAATAGTCACTGATACTCCTTCCTGGCACCTCCACTGATACCCTAAAGTCCATATGATGGTGGTCCTTGGCAAAGGAGGAGAGGTGGAAGTAAGCAGAGAAAGACTATCTCATTCATTAAAGTGCCCCACAACAATACAGCTTGTGCCACAATTTTATTACACACCTGTGAATAAGATATCTTTTTGCCATTGAGTTGTACACCCTGCTCTGCATGAGGCCCCAGAACCCAGGAGATAAATCTAGGTGATGAACACTGAGCTGACTCAGCACTTTCCTTTCCAACAGTTGCAGCATTCCTTACAGAGAAAGCGCACCTGCCTCGCTCCTCTCGCCCTCTGTCCTGCCCCAGTGGTTCACTGGCTATGGTTGATTCTCATCTATACCAAACAGGGACAACTGTCCACACCACCCCATGTATCACGCTGTGCCTGCACCGAGCACAAATGGTCAACAAGGCAGACATGTCATCATAGAGGCAAGAGGGCATGGAGGTGAAAGGTGGGGGCACTGGAGCTAAATCACCTGGGTTCACAACCTGGCTCTCCCACTTTCTAGCCTGCATGACCTTGAGCAAGGAACGCTAACCTCTCCATGCCTCAGTTTCTCCATCTGTAAGCCACTGATAATATAGTACCTCCTTTATAGCATTGTTACAATAAACAAGTTAATTAATGTTAAACATTACTGCCTGGCACATAGCAAGTACTCTAGACTATTATTATAGTCTAGTGGGAGATAAGCAAAATAAACAGACAAGCCAAATAATTACCATTTGTAGTAAGTGCTACAAAGAAAATGAATGCAGAGCGTAACACAGAATAACACGAGCCATGAGAGTATTTCAGACAGGACCGGAGAAGGCTCTCCAAGGAGGTCATTTAAGCTAAGACCTGAAAGTTGAGAAGGAGCCAGCCACACAGATAGCTGGAGCAGAAAATTCCTGGCAGGGGGAGGAAGGAACAGCAGTGCAGTGTCCCTGAGACAGAAAGGAGTTTGGTGAATGCTAATACTGACGAAGGTTGGCGAGCTGAGCAGAGTGAGCCAGGCGCAGAATGGCAGGGGGGGAGAGAGAGGAAATTAGACTGTGTGGAGCTGATGGGCTGCAGTAGGAAATTTCTATTTCCTTCTATGTTAAATGGAAAGCCACTGGAGAATTTTAAACAAGGGAGTGATATTATCTAATCTACCTGTTTTAAGATTACTCTGACTAATGGATTGAAAGGTAAGCAAGAATAGAAACAGGAAGATAATTAAGAGGCTCCAGCAGCCATCCAAGATAGAGATGATGGTGGCTGGCACTAGGGGGTGGCAGTGGAGATCTAATGAATCAGTGGTTTAGAGTGTTATCTACAGAGAAAATGCAATGTCTGTGCAGCAGGGAAGAGCTGGCTAAAGCACTAAAGGTTAAGAGAAGGTAAATGAGCCTCCCTGCTATAGCTTGAAAGGGAGAGAGGCCTTTATTTGTAAACATGGTTTTCCATGGAAAACATACTATCACTATTGCTCACAGCAGAAAGCAATGATTTACTGAGAGCCCATATCGCTCTGGGGTTGGTAGAGATGCCTTTTTGTTCCAGGAAAGATACATAGATACCTTCTATTTTTCCTGATTTGTTTCCCTGTACCCATTGTTTCTTTTATGTCATCAAAATCCTATATAATAAAGATGTAATACACAAATTGACCCTCACGCCCTCACATCATCACAAGATGGCTGCCCCCCACGTTGTCACAAGATGGCCGGCAAGGGAGGGCAGTTGGGGGCCATCGGGCCGGCAGGGGAGCAATTAGGTGTCAATCAGGTTGGCAGGGCAGTAGTTAGGGGGTGATCAGGCTGGCAGGCAGAAGTGGTTAGGGGCAATCAGGCAGGCAGGCAGGCAAGTGGTTAGGAGCCAGCAGTCCTAACTGTGAGAGGGATGTCCCCTGAGGGGTCCAAGATTGGAGAGGGTGCAGGCTGAGCTGAGGGAGACACACACACACACGCACACACATACACACACATCAGTGCACAAATTTCATGCACCAGGCCTCTAGTTATTTTTATAAATCTCCTAAATAATAAAAAAGCAAACAAAATAGGTAGTAGCTGTAATAATCATGTGAGAATTAATTAATATGTTTCAGGTCATTTATAGAGCAGTAGATTTATATTTGATAGTTTATGTGTGTTTTATAGTACTCTGTGGGCCCTTCTGTAGTAAATATACACAGTATATTTATTAATATTTTCTAGAAATTGTAATATAACTTTATTTTAAATTAGATTGATTTTATAATAGTTTCTTTTGGGAATATTGATGACCATATACATGACTGTTTTTTATATTATATCTTAGTTAAGAATGTAGCCCCAAAGAGAGAAATGAAATTTCCTTTGTGAGAGGTTTTAGAAACCCATTGTGGCAAAAGGAGAGCCTGCCTGTGGTCTCTATTTACTTTTTCCTGGCTGAGTCACACATAGCAGAGCTTGTAAAATCATCATTTACGGATGGACACTTGAGCTGCTTCCAAATCTTGGCTATTGTAAATAACATTGCAATGAACATAGGGGTACATATATTCTTTCAAATTAGTGCTTTAGGTTCCTTCAAGTATATTACCAAAAGTGGAATCACTGGGTCACAAGACAGTTCCATTTTTTTTTTTTACTTTTTGAAGTAACTCCATACTGCTTTCCACTGTGGTTGCACCAATCTACATTCCCACCAACAGTACACAAGGATTCCCTTTTCTCTGCATCCTCACCAACACTTGTTGTTTGTTGATTTATTGATGATAGCCATTCTGACAAGTGTTAAGGGGATATCTCATTGTGGTTTTAATTTTCATTTCTCTGATGATTAGTAATGTTGAACATCTTTTCATATGCCTATTGACCATTTGTATACCCTCTTTGAAGAAGTATCTATTCAGGTCATTTGCTCATTTATAACTGGTTTGTGGTTTTTTTCGGTGTTGAATTGTGTGTTTTTTTAATCTTTATTGTTGATAGTATTACAGATATCCCCCTATTCCCCCTCCCCCCATACCCAGTTCCCACCCAGCCCCAGACCTTCAACACCCTATTGTTCGGGAACATAGGTAATGCATATATACATATAAATTCTTTGGTTAGTCTTTTCCTGCTCCCCCTCCCCCCCCTTCCCTCTGAGATTCATCAGCCTGTTCCATGTTTCCATGCCTCTGGTTCTATTTTATTCATAAGTTTATTTTGTTCATTAGATTCCTTGTTCATTTATTTTTATTTTTACATTCAATTATTGATAGATATGTATTTATTGCCATCTTATTGTTCATATTTTTATTTCTTCTTCTCCTTCTCCTTCTTCTCCTTCTCCTTCTTCTTCCACTTGTAAAAGAATACTCTTCAACATTTCATGTAATACTGGTTTGGTAGTAATGAACTCCTTTGACATTTTCTTGTCTGTGAAGCTCTTTATCTGACCTTCAATTTTAAATGATAGCTTTTCTGAGTATAATAATCTTGGTTGTAAGTCCTTGCTATTCACCACTTTGAATATTTCTTGCCAATCTCTTCTAGCCTGCAAAGTTTCTGTTGAGAAATTAGCTGACAGTTAAATGGGCACTCCTTTGTAGGTAACTGCTTTTCTTTTGCTGCTTTTAAGATTCCCTCTTTGTCTTTAACCTTTGGCTTTTTAATTATGATGTATCTTGATATAGGCCTCTTTGGGTTCCTCTTGTTTGAGACTTTCTGTGCTTCATGGATTTGTAAGTCTATTTCTTTCACCAGGTAGGGAAAGTTTTCTGTCATTATTTTTTAAACAGGTTTTCCATATCTTGCCCTCTCTATTCTCTTTCTGGCACCCCCATAATGTGAATGTTGGTATGCTTGACGTTGTCCCAGAAGTTCCTTACACTCTCGTCATATTTTTGGATTCTTTTTTTCTTTTGCTCTTCTGATTGGGTGTTTTGAGGTTGTTGTTTTTGTTTGTTTGTTTGTTTGTTTTTGCTTCCTCATATTCCAAATCATTGATTTGATTCTCAGAATCCTCTACTCTACAGTTGAATCCCTGTAAATTATTCTTTATTTAGTTAGTGTATGCTTAATTTCTGACTGGTCCTTTTTCATGTCTTTGACATTCTCACTAAGATCCATGAAAGTCTCACTAAGTCCCTTGAATCTCTCATTAAGATCCTTGAGCATGCCTATACCCATTGTTTTGAACTCTATATCTAGTAGTTTATTTGCTTCCATTTCATTTAGGTTCTTTCCTGGAGATTTCTTCTGTTCTTTCATTTGTGACATGTTTCTTTGTCTCCACATTTTGGCTGCTTCCCTGTTGTTGTTTTTTCTATGTATTAGCTAGAGCTGCTTTGTCTCCTGGAATTGGTAGAGTGGCCTTGTGCAGTAGGTGTCCCAGTGGCTCAACCTCCCCAGCCACCTGAGCTGGGCATGCCAGGTGCGCCCCTGTGTGGACTGTGTGCACAGTCTTGTTGTAGTTGAGCCTAGATTGCTGTTGATGTCACAGGGATGAATTGGCCTTCAGGTCAATTGGCTGTGAGGACCAGCTGCGACTACAGTGGAAAAGCTGCTATTCAGGAGACACCCCTATGGAACAGGACTTGCTTCAGTGGGGCTTTGGTGCTCACTGAGTCTGCCCCTTGAGTGTGTCACTCGGGAATATATACAGTTATAATCTGGTATTGTCTGAAGGTGTCCACCAGGTGCACAGGTTCTGGGGCCACCCAGGAGGTGCAAAGTCAGCCACTGCCTAACACCACCCAGCAGGAGCTACAGAGCAATTTTCATATGGCTAATACTTCTGTTGGGCTTGGAAGTGCCCACGTGAGGCCAAGCTGTGAAGCAAGGCAGGCTACTGCTAGTGCTGGGGTCTTGGGCCTTTTATTGATAGGTATGGGACACACTGACATAAGCTGCTGTTTGTTTGAAAGATTTTAGGAGTCTGAAGCCTGATCCAGGACAACCATTCATAGGGAAAAGCCACTGCAGATAGCTTGGGTGGGGTTGAAAATTGGGTGGAGAAGGGTCTCAGGGAATCACCAGGACAGAGCGAATAGTGTGAGCCAGGCTGATGGAGACTCAGATATGGCTACAAGTAAGCTCTGCAATGGGGGAGGTCTAAACATAGGCACAATGAACCCTTTGACCATCCTTGTCTGCAACTCAGAGGGAGTGAGTCTGGGTAAGTCCATGTGCTGGCCTTTTAAGAGGAATTGCTTGGGACTCCAGAGCCTCTGTGTCACTCAGCCACTCTCCTCACTCATTTTAACAGCCTGAAGTTACAGAGATTTATCTTCCCAGTTCTGGAACCCTGAGCTGGTGTGGGGCTGGGGCCCTTTGCTCCTCATGGGAGGCCTCTGCAGCCTAGATATGCCTCCTGATTAAAAAAACACCATACATGGGTGTCAGACCAGCCTGTTCTGAACCTCTACCCCTCCTACTAGTCTCAATGTGCTTTCTTTTTTACTTCTCTAGTTGTAGGAATTCCATTCAGCCAGATAGATCTCAAGCAGTTCTGAATGATGGCTAGTCTGTAGTTTAGTTGTAATTTTAATGTGGCTATGGGAGGCAGCAAATACTGGCATTTACCTAGGCCACCATCTCGGTTCTCTCTGGTGTTGTGTTTTAAAGTTCTTTATAAATTTTGGATATTAACCCCTTATCAGGTATATCATTGGCAAATATGTTATCACATTCAGTGAGTTGTCTTTTCCTATTGTTGATGGTTTTCTTTGCTATGCAAAAACATTTTAGTTTGGCTTGGCCAGTGTTACTTTGTGATTAAGCATCAACCTATGAACCATGAGGTCACCATTGGATTCCTGGTCAGGGCATATGTCCGAGTTTTGGGCTAAATCCCCAGTAGGGGGCATGCAGGAGGCAGCCAATCAATGAGTCTTTCTCATCATTAATGTTTCTATCTCTCTCCCTCTCCCTTCCACTCTGTAATCAATAAAAATATATTTTAAAAAACTTTTTAGTTTGAAATAGTCCCAATGAGTGGATAAAAAAGCAGTGGTACATTTATATAATGAAATACTACTCAGTCATAAAAAAGAAGAAAATCTTACCCTTTGCAATGGCATGGATAGATCTGGAGAGCATTATGCTAAGTGAAATAAGCCAGTCAGAGAAGGACAAGTACCATATGATTTCACTTATATGTGGAATCTAATGAACAAAATAAACTAACAAATCAAATAGAAACAACTTATATAGATGAAGAACAGACTAACAGGTGTTAGAGGGGAGGTGGGTTACTAGGATGGGTAAAAGGGTGAAGAAATTAATTTTTAAAAAAAAACTTATAGACACAGGCAACAGCCTGGTGATTGTCAGAGGGGAAAGGGATGGGGAGGTAAAAGAGGATATAGGGGAGATAAATGGTTATTGAAGAAGACTTAAGTTGGGTTGATGAACACACAATACAGATGCTATATTATAGAATTATACATCTGAAACCTATATAATTTTATTAACTAATGTCACCCCAATAAATTCAATTTAAAAAGAAAATAGAGAAGAGAGTTTAATTCTATTCCAATCACCTTGGTTTAGTAATAGAATTTACTATGAGTAAGCCAAGCTTAGGATATAATTAGTCTGCAAAGATTCAAATATGCTGTGATGATGATGATGATGATGATGATGATGATGATTGTGATATAATATATGTACAATCAAAATGAAAGTCTTAAGTAAGAAATTTTCGCTTACATAAACACCTATGTGACCACCACCTGGATCAAGATATAAAATATTTTCAGCATACCAAAAAGTTCCCTTATCTTCCTTCCCTGTCACCACCCCTCAACATACACACTACCATCACCAATAACAGCAACATTACCACCACCACCACCAGTAACCACATAGAATTGAATACTCTGTTTTTGAGATTCATATAAATGGAATCATGCAGAATATAAAAAATAATAAAATAAAAACATCATTTAGTATCTTCTTTTTTCTGCTCCCAAATAATTGAAGCTTTCTCTCATAATCTCTTGCCACTGAAAAAGTAGGTTCCATCTAAGAATATTACAAAAACATTTCAAGTGCAAGAAAAATAATCAAATCAAATGAACATGTATTTATCTAATAACTAAATACTTGAACTCCCTTCTCTATATATTTCACTTCTCTATATATTTCACTTTCATTATTTCGTCCCTACTAAAAATAAAGTACATGTAGGATTGGGCTGCCGAAGGAAGTAAATAGTTTTTTAAATAGAGTGGGGAAGAGCTATAGTCAGAGAGAAAGAAAGAAAATCATCCAAACTTAAGGACTGCTGGCTCCCTGTCCAATTCTCTTGGGCTGAGATAAAAACTCAAGAGAATTAACATTTGTTGAGTGTATTAATATAGGGAACACTAATCTAATGTGGAAGCTAATGACTGCTTCGGGCAGGTCATATTTTTTACCATCCATAGAATAGGCAAATTCAGCAAATGGGAGGAATGACACAATGGGAAAAAAAACACACAAAAACAAGCAGAGCCAGCCCTGAGAGATAGGACAGTTTGTGAGAATTCAAGTCCATTTTCATTTGTTCAATGTATAGATGAAGACTGGCAGATAGGAAGCCAGCCAAGGGACTCAAGGTTAAAATGTATACTTTGCGTTAAATGTTATACAGCAATAATTCACGCGTATTTGGCTGTTTAAAAATATCTGAGCTAGAAGTTTCTCAAATCCATTGCTGAACTAGGAATTCTATATACTAAATCTATAAACATATAAGTGGGGGGCAGGGTGAGGGGAGACTGCATGTCTCCAAAAGGATCATCCTTCATGTTTATGTGTAGAACATGACCTTATTCTTGGCTGGCTTGATGTGGAAGACCTGTTTCATCCATGTGGTCAATACTCAACATGGCTGGCCCTGTTGGTTGTAAACAACAGAAAGTGACTCTAGCGAAGCTAAGCAGAAAAGAATTTATTGGAAAGTCACAGTAATTCTCAGAATCAAAGGAGAGGCTGTGGAACCAGTCCTACGGCCAGATTGGAAACTAGCCAAAAGTACAAGAAAATTATCAAATCTAAATGAAAGCATATTCAAAATGGCTATTTTTAAATAGGCCACATCATTTTTGAAGGCCAAGAAAAAAATCAGATTAGGAAAGAAGAGGAGTGCAGAGGATTGTGCCGTTAAAAATTGCAACAAAATAACAGATGCCTTTCTCCCAAAAATAAAAATTTTAAATCTAGCTGGTCTACCTGCTTTTGCCCTTATGCCCCTACAATCTATTCTCAATACAGAATCCAGGTGATTTTATAAAACACAAGTCATATCATGCCTCTCATCTCTTCTAAATGTTTCAATGTCTTCTGGCCTCACTCAGAGTAATTGCCCATGTGATGCTAAATGGTGAGGACCAGAGCAGAAGGTCTATGGGACATTTCCCCCTTTTTGGACTTCTCAACATCTGTAATTCCTTCCAGGTTGGGATAAATACCGCCCCTCCCCCTCCCCCTACCCCTCCCATGTTATGGTTCTTAGTAGGAAGCAGGGCCTACAGCAGTGGAAGAAGAATTATTTCCTGTTTCCACTCTCTAATCATCACAGCAATAACATGACCAAGGCTAGAGAAGTTCTGTCTACACTTTTGTTTCACTCCCTCAAGATTCAAAGATAGAAGCTATTTGTAATAATGGAATCAAGAATGCAGTGGCTGTCGTGTTGTATATGGTGGCAGCAGTACCACCAACAGCAAGTCGTTCATCTCCAGTGGTACCCACAGGAGCATCCCAATGAGATCATTCTTGTGCATGACACTGGTGGCATTCTTGCCTGCTGAGCTTTCTCTGACTCCTTCCCATTTTTTGAGCCTGCTCTAAAGCCTCTCCTTTGATGCTGAGAGTTACTATGACCTTCCAATAAATTCCTTTTTTGCTTAGATTAGCCAGAGTCCTTTTCTGCTGTTCACAACCAAGAATCATGACCAGTAAGATGAGCTTTGTTGCACGTTGATGACTCTTCAAATATGGAAAGGAAGGACTAGAGTCTAGTAGGGCACTGAGAGCCAACTCTATCTGCATAATTAAGTGAACAGAATTGATTTTCTGGGGATATCCAAGGGGACGTGGCCTGGGGTGCAGTCTTAAGAAGAGAGAAGAATCTGAGTAGTAGAGTAGAGGAGTCTATGAAAGAAAGGGACCAGGAGAAAAGTCTAATAAGCAACAAGACAAAGGGTAAAGGACGTGAAATGGCCCAGAAATACTTCATCTAAAAAGCTTAATCTAACCAGTCCTACTGTTTAGAATTCCACTTCCTACCCTGCATCTTTTCTGCCCATTCTTCCTTTCCTTTTCTGCTCTTTGTGAAGGTTTGTAGTTCCAAAGCCTCGGGGGAGATGTCATTTGCTACAGCTGAATTTTAAAAATGTTTAATATTTTTTTTAAAAAAATCAAGACCTAGGTAAATCTGACTTAATTTTTAAAAAGGAAAGTTCAATGGATACAGGGCATGTACTCTGCTTCTATTGGACTATCGATGAGCCTTGTCATTTGGTTGAGTAATTAATGTCTCATATTGCTTGTTGGCCATTATTCAGAGACTAGAGCCCCGGTGCACAAAAATTTGCGCACTTGGAGGGGAGGGGAGTCCCTCAGCCTGGCCTGTGCCCTTTTGCAGTCTGGGACTCCTCAGGGGATGACAACCTGCTGACTTAGGCCCGCTCCCCGGGGATTGGGCCTAAGATGGCAGTCAGACATCCCTCTGGCAGCACTGCAGCCCTCCAGGGATGCCCACTTGCCAGCGGGGAGCAGGCATAAACTGCAGTCGGACATCCTTAGCGCTGCTGAGGAGGCAGGAGAGGCTCCCACCACCACTGCTGTACTGGCAGCCATCAGCCTGGCTTGTGGCTGAGCAGAGCTCCTCCCATGTGAGAGCGCCCTGACCACCAGGGGGCAGCTCCTGCATTGAGCGTCTGCCCCCTGGTGGTCAGTGTGTGTCATAGTGACCAGTCATTCCCAGTCCTTCTGCTGTTAGGGTCAGTTTGCATATTACCCTTTTACTATATAGGATAGAGGCCTAGTGTACGGGTGGGGGCTGGCTGGTTTGCCCTGAAGGGTGTCCCAGATCAGGTTGAGGGTCCCGCTTGGGTGCCTGGCCAGCCTGGATGAGAGGATGATGGCTGTTTGCAGCTGGTCACACCCCCTTCAGGGTGGGGGTCCCCAGTGGGGTGCCTGGCCAGCCTGAGTGAGGGGCTAAGGGCCGTTTTTAGGCTGGCGGGTGACTGAAGCTCCCAACCTCTCCTTTTTTTCTTTTTTTTTTAATTCTGGGATTTATTTACCTTCTATGGCTGTCACTGGAGCTGAGAGCTGGCTTTAGCTCTGAGGCTCGGCTCCAGCTCTGAGACTTCGGCTGCTGAAAGCAGGTATCTGCTTTTGTTTGGCTTCTATAATTGAAACACTGTTGCAACTCCAGCTCTGAGGCCCAGCTGGCTGAAAGCAGGTATCTGGGTTTGTTTGGGTTCTATAATTGTAACACTGTTGTGGTCCTGCTCGCTCCAGCTCTGACAGCTAAAAGCAGGTTTCTGGTGATTGTTTAGCTTCTATAATTGCAACATAGTTGCTTAGAGTGCAGCTCAGAGGCCGGCAGCGGCAGGCAGGGAACCTTGGCTTCCTCCATCACTGGAGCAAGCAAGCCTCCTGTTCGCTTCAGCTGCCTGGCTGCCGGCCGCCATCTTGGTTGGCAGTTAATTTGCATATCTCGCTGATTAGCCAATGGGTAGGGTAGCGAAGTTATGGTTAATTACCATGTTTCTCTATTATTAGATAGGATTGATTTACTAAAACATGAAACTATAGAACAATCAACAAAGAATGCTATAATTATGAGGTTTATGAGGTAAATGGTGATAGAAATTCCCTAAGTCCCACATGGAAGTCACTGTCTTCGAAAACTCACCTCCTGGATTCCTCTTCATCCCTATCTCTGTCTCTCTCTCTCTCTTTGTCTAGTCTCTTCTCCATGTCTATGTCTCTCTCTGTGGGGCTCTTATGTGGGGCTGTCTCCATCTGTCTGTGTCTGCTTTTCCCATTCCTCCTTGCATATTCAAAAAGGGTTTATTGCCATCTCACAAATATGCATACAATATACCAAGATAATGCAGATTCAAAGTAGATGAGAAAGGAAAAGAAAAACAAAAGAAAGATGCAAAATAGGATCAGAAATGAGACTAATACAAAGATGCATACTATGGATCTCTACTCACAAGCTATGGGTGCCATCAATTTTCTCTACACTCTCTAGCAATCATTCCAAAGATGGAAATACAATTCAATGTCCATAAGATAAAATTATACCAATTGCTCAAGCTTCCTAAATTTGCATAGTAACATAATTTATGAAAATGATGCATCACAATGACACAATTTGTCAGAAGATCCTTCCACCTCACAAATGGCCCTGCCACACTTAATAAGCAGAAATAACTGGCAGAGAGTTTATTCACCTTCCCAGCTGGAAAAGCTGGTTTCCCAGTGTGCTTGATGGGAGTATTACTTCACACAGCAGGTAATAAATTTGTGGAATTCATTACCCCCAGGAGAAGGTGCAGGCAGGAAATAGAAATGGATTCAAAAACGTTGATCAAAATTATAAATGGTGAGAACCTAAGTGAGTCTTATTTTGTTTGCATTTAATAATATTTTATACTGTGTTCAACCCCACCCCTTACCTGCTATCCTCAAGTGCAAACTTACAGCTCTTTACCTCTCTCCCCCCAGTAAAATTTCTGATTATATATAACATTTGATATATAGCTACTTATTTATTTATATATAGAAATACTATATTTTTACTCTTTGCTAGTTTAAATATATTTCAAATTTTAGTGGCTTTACTTAAATATAGATAAGGTGCAGTCTTTACATTTTCAGCATATTTTATAACACCATACCACACAAAACTAAATAATTCCAAGGCTGCGGTCCCAAATTATACCCTGCTTTAGAACAAATTAATTATGCTTTGCCAACTCACCTAAAGTAAACTTGGCCCTGGGAACATTTTGGCAACTTCTTATTGCTCAAGGACCAAAAGAGAACAAGGAAGGTAACTGGGGTTGGAGTGAGCTTGAGCAGCACTTTGCATGGGCGAGGGTAGGTTGAAGCTCTATTGTTCTTGTAGCCAAGAACCTACTTCACATAGGATATTTCTAGCTAAATAACTCTAGAAATGCTACTGTGAGGTGGCCATGATTATCTTTGCACAGAACAAAAAGCTAAAGTTCAGGGAGGTGAAGAAAATCCCCCAGGGTTACATGATAAAATTAGGACATGATAAAACTGGTTTTTAAACACAAATATTTGACTCTAAAACTCATCCTCTTAACCAGCATATTTATAAATTGTTTGTTTTGGAGTCAGAGAAGAAATTTAAAATCTGACCCTACTACTTACCAATGGTGACTATAGAAAACATAACTAATTGTATTAGCTGGGCCTTGGTTTCCTCATCTGTGAGGATTAAATGAGATTATGTATGTAAATCACCTAACACATGGTCAGCCTTCAGCAGATGGTCTTCATCCTGGCTGAGTTTATGTCCCTAAAGCAGGGGTCCTCAAACTTTTTAAACAGGGGGCCAGTTCACTGTCCCTCAGACCTTTGGAGGGCCGGACTATAGTTTAAAAAAAAACTATGAACAAATTCCTATGCCCACTGCACATATCTTATTTTGAAGTAAAAAAACAAAACGGGAACAAATACAATATTTGTATTTGCACGTGGCCCGCGGGCCGTAGTTTGAGGACCCCTACCCTAAAGCATACCCTGAGAAAAGGATTTGTGTGGATTTGGGAAGTGATCGTGAGAAGCATAAATGAGGAAATAGGACAAGTGAGACAGGGAAGGGAGAAGAGTCAATAAAGGATATGTTAGAGGCCAGGTAACCACTGTGAGCAATGGAGCTCAAACCCATCTAGATCCGTGGTCGGCAAACCGTGGCTCACGAGTGTGGCTCTTCCACAAAATACCATGTGCGGGCGCGCACGTACAGTGCAATTGAAACTTCGTGGCCCATGCGCAGAAGTTGGTATTTTGTGGAAGAGCCGATATTTTGTGGAAGAGCCACACTCAAGGGGCCAAAGAGCCGCATGTGGCTCGCGAGCCACAGTTTGCCAAGCCGCAGTTTGCCGACCATCTGAGAAAATGTGTGGAAACCAGCTCATTTTCATCCCACTAAAGCAATGGCTCCCAAACTTGACCACACAGCAGAATCACCCGCAGGGCCTGTTAACAGATTGCTGTGCTCTACCCCAGAATTTCCCATTCAGTAGGTCAGGGTGGGGAGCAATAACTTGCATTGATAAGCTCCAGGTAATGCTGGTGTTGCTGCATGCAAGGGCCACACTTTGAGAAAAGCCCTACTAAACGATGAGAAGCTTGGGCATCTAGCCATTGACTGGTGTCCTACGGATGGAGATATTTCATTGCTCAAGGTTTGTCCTGGGTTATTAACTCACGCGCACACATTTCCTGGTTGTCCCTCACTGATAAGAAAGTTTGAGCAGCACCAAAGCAAGCTTTCAGGCAGAGCAAAAGAGAAACAGGTGCTTAGAGGGAGGAAGCTAATGTCTCTCAAGCAGTTGATGAACCCAGGTCAGCCAAGGACTAAAGGCTGAACAACAAAAGTATCTGCCATACTTTCTATTCCCTATTGTTCCTGCTTTTGTGGCCATTATTAATCACTAAGCTGAAGGGCTATAATTAAGGTCATTTGTGAAGAAATCCCTGAACCCAATTGTTGTGAAGGTGGAAAATACTCTCAGCCTGAGATTGATAGCAGCCATGGACTCCTCCAGGTCAGTAATTTCTTCCACAAACCAAAGGAATGAGGACAGGAATGAAACCAAGACCAGAGCAGTTAACAGTGAGTGACTCTGCAGTGACCAGCAGATGCACTGTGACCCAACCCAAACTACTGACCCCACTTCAGGCTGCAGAGGATGCATTTTACATGCAAATCATACAGAGCTCTCCCACATGTCTTTAAGCCCTGTGGAGAAGTTGGCTAACACTGGTGATAAAATGAGACTGCCCCATTATTCTGTTCCGCATGCACATTTAATTGTCAACATTGCAATAGCTTTAACTGCAAATAAGCACAATCTCATTGCCCGTCAATTGTTTGATGGGAGGAAAACAGGCAGTTTGGAGATGATTTTGAGATGAGAAACATCATTATTATCTTTCTGTATGAGGTTTTGTTTTCATTCTTCACTTCCCTCGCCTTCTCCTCAGTGATTATATTTTTCCACAAATTCAACATCAAAACACTATAGCCATTACAAAATAACTCCAGCATTCATTCATCTGAGTCCTGGGGTTTCATTTGCTAATTCCAGATATCTGTAGTAGTAATTTTTTCTTTTCTCAAAACACTTTTATATCTCTTAAACCATTCATCCTTATAACAGTGCCTTCAGTTTAGAAAATTGGTAGAAACACTGTTTATTTGCAAATGAGGAAACGGAGGCACGGAATAGCAAATTGTTTTCCAGGAACTGACCGGCAGTGATAGAGATGATTCCCACTGATCTGCAGAGGATCGCATTCAATTTTGCTCATGTGGTTAGAAAAGCTTTTAGAAATATTGATCAATGAGCATAGAGAACTCCCCATAGTTTCTCTTCCCTTTATTCAAGCTTGTAACAGAGTTCTCAGCTCAGTGCCCCAGGGAAGGCAAAAATTTATTTAACCCTGGAAAATTCCACAAGATTCTGGAAGTAGGAAGATGGAGTGTTGGAAAGGTGCAGGAGACATAGCAAATGGAGAAACATGGAAGGAGAAGACATCCCCCAACGTAAAAGAGGCTGAGATTCAGGAAGAGTGGGAAGAGAGAGCTGTGTCCCAAATCAGAAGTGATCCATAATCCCACTTCCTGGCATTGCAGCCAGGTGGGGGAAAAGACCCTGAGAGGCAGTGCTATGGGTGTGTGACACCCTAGGTATAGACCCTGGGCTCAGCAAAGATTTTCAGAGCTCCAGCATGTTTAGGAAGTAGTAGTATCCCAACATCAGAAGACCATAAGGACAAAGACATAGAATGTCTCAGCTTAGAGACAGAGGACCAGTCACCAGAGGTCCCCCAAATGCTCTTCATGCCCCAAACATGGCATTAATACCTGAAACATTGACCCATGTCCTTTTGGAAGAAGCAGTGTAAAGGGGGAATACTCATGACAGCTGAGCATTAATTATCTATCAGTGGAGTAGTGACTCTGAATTATCTATCCTATATAATAAAAAGCTAATATGCAAATCAACCAAACTGTGGAACAACTGGTTGCTATGATGCACACTGACCACCAGGGGGCAGATGCTCAATGCAGGAGCTTCCCCCTGGTGGTCAGTGCGCTCTACAGTAGGAGCACTGCTCAGCCAGAAGCCGGACTCACAGCTGGCTAGTGCAGCGGCAGTAGCAGGAACCTCTCCCACCTCTGCAGCCGTACTAAGGATGTCTGACTGATGGCTTAGGCCCACTCCCCAGGCCTGAGCTGGCAGTCAGACATCCCCCAAGGGCTCCCAGACTGCAAGAGGGTGCAGACCGAGCTGAGGGATAGCCCCCGGAGTGCACAAATTTTGTGCACCGGGCCTCTAGTCCTATCTAATAATAAACAAAGACACAAATTGACCGTATCATCGCTACGCTCACCATTGGCTAATCAGAGCTATATGCATATTAACTGCCAACAAAGATGGCAGCTAATTTGCATATACCGGCTGGGAGTGAAGACTGAAGACACTGTAGAAGGAAGCCAAGCAACGGAGCAGAGGTAGCAGAGACAGGCTAGAAAGAAGTGGCAGAGAAGGGCGGGGTAGGAGCGGCAGAGAAAGTAGGAATGGCAGAGATGGGAGTGAAGCCCTATTCTTTGCAGGAATCTTCCTGCAATGGGCCTCTAGTCTACACTAGTAAAAAAACAAACATGCAAATTGACTGTACCTTTGCTATACCTTAAGCCATGCCCACCAGCCAATCAGAGCAACTATAAGCAAACTAACCCAACCAAGATGGCGGCTGGCAGCCACAGAGCTGGAGCAACCAGGAGGCTTGGTTACCCATGATGGAGGAAGCCAAGCTTCCTGCCTGCCGCGGCCGGCTCTGAGCTCCACTCAAGGCAACAAAGTTTCAATTATAGAAGATAAATAAACCCCAGATACCTGCTTTCAGCCACCCGTGGCCATGGAGCTGGAGCGAGCAGGAAGCTTGGGTTGCCCCTGGTGATGGAAGAAGCCAAGCTTCCCACCCCACCCTGGCCGGCTCTGAGCTCCACTCAAGGCTACAAAGTTTCAATTATAGAAGGTAAATAAATCCCAGAATAAAAAAAAATGAAAAAAGGAGAGGCTGGGAGCTTCTGTTGCCAGAGGGCTAGGCCAGCCTGAAAACGGCCTTCACCCCTCACCCAGACTGGCCAGGCACCCCAGTGGGGACCCCCCACCCTGAAGGGGGTGTGACCAGCCTGAAAACACCCATCAGCCCCTCACTCAGGCTGGCCAGGCACCCCAGTGGGACCCACACCCTGATCCAGGACACCCTTCAGGTCAAAACAGCTGGCCCCCACCCATGCACCAGGCCTCTATCCTATATAATAAAAGGGTAATATGCAAATTGACCCTAACAGCAGAACGACTTGGAATGACTGGTCCATATGGCACACACTGACAACCAGGGGGCAGATGCTCAATGCAGGAGCATCTCAATGGTGGTCAGTGCGCTCCCACAGGGGGAGCTCTGCTCAGCCAAAAGCCAGGCTGATGGCTGCCAGCACAGCAGTGGTGGCGGGAGCCTCTCCCGCCTCCTCAGCAGCACTAAGGATGTCCGACTGCAGCTTAAGTCTGCTCCCTGCTGGTAAATGGACATCCCCCAAGGGCTGCCGGGCTGCCAGAGGGATGTCTGACTGCCATCTTGGGGCCGATCCCCCAGGGAGCGGGCCTAAGCCAGCAGGTGGACATCCTCTGAGGGGTCCCAGACTGCAAGAGGGACCCTGCCAAGTGAACAAATTTTTGTGCACCGGGCCTCTAGTATATATATGAAAAGCCTAAGCAACAGTTACAATAGGTTGACCAAACAACCAGTCAACCGGTTGCTATGATGCACACTGACCACCAGGGGGCAGATGTTCAACGCAGGAGTTGCCCCATGTTGGTCAGTGCACTCCCACAGCCAACCTCCCATGGCTAGCCAACCTCCCACGGTTCCTCCTCCCAGCCAGCTGGTCCCAATTGGCCCTGATCGCTGGCTAGGCTGAGGGACCCCACCCATGCACAAATTCTGCACCGAGCCTCTAGTCCATATATATAAAACCCTAATATGCAAATAGACCAAACAGCGGAACAACCAAACAACCGAACAACCAGTTACTATGACATGCACTGACCACCAGGGGGCACGCACAGAATATAGCAGGCATCAGCAGCAGGCAGCAGAGCATGGAACATGGCAAGCATCGGCTGCAGCGGGATGGTGGAGCAGGTAAGCAGGAGCGTCAGACCAAGGTGGGGTGCTGGTCACTGTCATTGGGATGAGCCTCTGGTGGTTACTGAAAATTCTTTGCTCCTGTGCACTGCAGTCCCACCCGCTGCTTGCACCTGCTGCCAGCACCCAGCACAAGCCCTGATCAGGCTTCTCCAACTTCCCCTGCTCCTGAGGGACGATTGGGGCTGGCAGCCACCCCTCGCACCCCCTGCTGGTGCTGGCCCCAATCGCTCCATGCCATCAGCGCATGGGAGCAGCAGTGGCAGGAGCAGGGCTGCCAGCTGACAGGAGACCAGGGCCATGGCAGGAGGGGCTGAGCAGGGGCACAGAGGATGGGCCGAGTACTGCCCCTATGCCCACTACAGCCTCGTGGCCCACAGATCCTTTCAAGGTGCATGAATTCATACACTGGGCCCCTAGTAGAATATAAAGCAAGTGATATTTCACACACCTGAGTTTGGGGCTGAGCTTCAAACCTGTTATACTTCTTTTGGTACCAGCAACATTCATGAAACATGGAGAGTCTTACATAAAAGAAGTGAAGATTTCTCTAGACTTTTCCATCCTGAAATGCTGATTCCACCTCCAGCTGTTCCCTCTGCTGCCTCCTGGCTCCTGGGCTGCATCTTCCTGGATGCTTGCTCAAGACACACCTTTCACTACCACCATCAAAACACCACCCTGTAGTAGCAACTAGATTATCTAATAATTATCATCAGTCTTCTCCCTACCCAAATATTTCTAAGAGATATAACACCCAAAGCACAACAGCACAACTTCCATCAGAAAGAGAGCAGATGAGGTGAAGTATGAGCTTTTTATGTTTACCCAAATGAATGTGGGTTTGAATATAATCATCCCAGCACAAGAAGAGCCTCTTCAAAATCTGGGTGTGGCCATTAGAGTGCTGTGGACATATGAACCAGCCATGTGGAACAAAAGGTTCACAAGCACTGCATTATGTTAACTCATAAAAGGCTTTAGAAGCATGGAAACCTAGAAGAAAACAGAGTAGATCACAGTTCTACCATGTATATCTGTACAAGTTAGAACAAGCATCACAAACAAATGTTATTTCACAGGATAATACTATATTAGCAACTGCATTTCATCATCTCTACTATTACTGTTTATAACTAACTAGAGACCCAGTGCATGAAAATGCATGCACAGGGGGGAATCCCTCAGCCCGGCCTGCCCCCTCTCACAGTCCAGAAGCCCTTAGGGGATGTCCTACTGACAGCTTAGGCCCACTCCCTAGGGAGGTGACCAGCAGATCATAGGAAGGCACTGCCCCCATCACCCGCTCCCTGCTGCTGCCTCTGGCCTCCCTCTGCAGGAGGCTACCAGGTTGATCAGGGGAAGGTGATGCCCCCATCATGCCACTGCTGCTGCCACTGCTGGCTGCTGCGGCTGGCCTGAGCTTCAGCCCGGCGCTCACAGCAGCAGGCGCCATCCGCGACTTGCCTGAGCCTTGGCCCGGCCCTCACAGCAACAGCCGCCACAGCTGCCTGAGCCTTGGCTATGAGGGCCGAGGCTCAGGCAGCTGCTGCAGCTTTGTCTGGAAGGATGTCCAGAATATGTCAGTCTAATTAGCATATTACCCTTTTATTAGTATAGATACTTATTGAGAATGTGTCAAGGAACAGGTAGTAAGTCTCCTTCAGCTGCACATAAACTGTTTGTAGTATTATTTTTATCCCTAGTTTCATGAGAAAACTAAGGCACAGAGAGGTTAAATGGATTGCCCAACAATATAGGCAGTTGAAGGCACAGAGCGCAAACCCCATAGCATGGAGTAAGAGCTCCTCACTACTCTACTCTACTGTGCATAGAGGTATTGTGAGGGTTATAGGAGACCATCTAGGATTGCTATATCTACACTAATAAAAGGGTAATATGATAATTAGACTGAGAGACCTTCCAGACATCCTTCCAGATAAAGCCATACTGGTGGGGCCAAGGCAGAGGTGGTTAGGGGCAATCAGGCCAGGAGGGGAGGGCATCTTGGGGCAAGCAGGCCAGCAGGGGGGGCCCGTTGGGGGTGAGCAGGCCAGCAGGGGGGTAATTGTGGGAGAGCAGGCCAGCAGGCAGAGTGATTAGGGGTGATCAAGCAGGCAGGCAGGTGAGCAGTTAGGAGCCAGTGGTCCCAGATTCCGAGAGGGATGTCCAACTGCTGGTTTAGGCCCACAGTCAGACATCCCCTTAGGGGTTCCAGATTGGAGAGGGTGCAGGCCAGGCTGAGTGACACCCCCCCCCCCCCCGCACCATGCACGAATTTTGTGCACCAGACTACTAGTATATTATAAAACCATTCAGAGGGGATATAATCATAGGAAAAACAGGTCATTCCCAGTTCACGGTATACTAGTCAGGATTTTTGGTTGCAAATAGACAACGTATTTCTGGTAAACCTAAGGAGAAAAGAAATTTACACTAAGGATATCAAGTGACTCAGAAATAAAGAAAGCCTGGCAAAGAAAACTTGAGTGAACTCTGAGGGCAGTGAGGCATAGTGAAGATGTTGTCATAAGAACAGTCCACTCAGGACCCACCACCAGCACTGTTGACTCCAGCCATTGACCATGGCTCCACAGATGCTCCCTGCCATGCTGCCCGACTCTAATTCAGTCATAACCACCAGGAAGAAGGTCTTCATGACATCCCCCATCTTTGCCTTTCTGTCAAGGACCAAAGACTCAGTCAAAAGCAGTTCACTGGCCACACTTAGGTTACAGGCTCATTCCATATCTTGCTAGAGATCAATGATAGTCAGCTCTTGCCACAATAATGCTGCATAACAAACCACCCCAAATCTCAAGACCAGGATCAGGTCTGCTTCATGAGTCTCTCATCTTACTTGCACCAGAGGCTATAAGGGGCATGTTTTTCTCCTCTGCAGTGTCATCAGTGCAAGAGCATAAGCTGAAATACATGATTCTTCTTGAAGCTCTGACTTAAAACTAGCATAGTACTGCCACTTTCACTTATATGCCATTGGCTAAAGCAAGTCATATGACCAATCTTAACATCAATAAAGAAATACGCTCTCTTCCCTATACTGGGAGAGACTACCAATCACATGACAAAGGGCGCAGATGTATACAATTCTAATGTGGAAGGGTGTAGCATATTGTAAATTTACTCTGTCACATGGGCCCAAAAGAATAAATGTATTTGCATTCCCCAAAAGGTGAAAAGGGTGTTCAGCTTCTACTCAAGATCAAGCAACTCCACTACTCATTTAAAGGGAGAGGCCTTCTGCACACAAGGGGATCAGACTGAGGAACCTCAGAAATGAGGAACTCTCCCACATCCCATGGTGAGTTACAATGCCAATATAAGGCCCAGGTTAAATAGGGTCAAGATTCTATTGCAAGTTTTTGAAGATGTGTACTTATTTGGTGTGTTCAGCTTGTGATAGCTATCAATTGTGTTATTTTCCTGGGTGATTTTTTTAATTTTTATTAGAAATGACAGTTCTTTTATTAAAAAGCAGGAAATATTATATTGAAGAAAAATATAAGCAACAGTAACCTAGTACTAAAGGATATGAAAGTCCTATCTTGTGATAAAGAAGAACTAACTGCATCTTTACAGGGTTTGCGGTTTGAGTGGCTTATTAAATCTGACACCAGGCCTACAATTACCACCAATTATTTGGTCATAGTGTCAGTTCCATTTAGAGTGAGAAAGTTAGTGATGGCAACAGCTTATTTACACTAAAAAAAAAACAAAAAAACAAAGATGCTAACTGACCGTACCTTTGCTACGCCCCAAGCCATGCCCACTAGCCAATCAGAGCGACTATATGCAAATTAACCCAACCAAGATGGTGGCCGGCAGCCACAGAGCTGGAGCAAGCAGGAGGCTTGGTTGCCCGGGCGATGGCAGAAGCCAAGCTTCCCACCTGCCCTGAGCCAGCTGTGGCCTCTGCTCATGGCAACAAAGTTTCAATTATAGAAGACAAATAAATCCCAGATACCTGCTTCCAGCCAGCCTCCACTGGGAGCTTGGGTGACTGCGGGCCATGGCCAGCCTGCAAACAGCCATCAGCCCCTCACCCAGGCTGGCCACACCCTCATGGGGTGAGGATCCCCACTGGGGGGGCTTAGCCAGCCTGAAAACGGCCCTCAGACCCTCATCCACACTGGCCAGGCACCCCAGCAGGACCCCCCACTCTGAAGGGGCTGTGGCCAGCCTGAAAACACCCATCAGCCCCTCACCCAGGCTGGCCAGGCACCCCAGGGGGGAACCCCACCCTGAAGGGGGTTTGGCCAGCCTGAAAACACCCATCAGCCGCTCACCCAGGCTGGCCAGGCACTCCTATATAATAAAAGGGTAATATGAAAATTGACCCTAACAGCAGAACGACTGGAAATGACTGGTCACTATGACACACACTGACCACCAGGGGGCAGATGCTCAATGCAGGAGCTGCCCACTGGTGGTCAGTGTGCTCCCACAGGGGGAGCTCTGCTCAGCCACAAGCAAGGCTGATGGCTGCCAGTACAGCAGTGGTGGTGGGAGCCTCTCCCGCCTCCTCAGCAGCGCTAAGGATGTCTGACTGCAGCTTAGGCCAGCTCCCTGCTGGCAAGTGGACATCCCCCAAGGGCTCCTGGGCTGCCAGAGGGATGTCTGACTGCCAGCTTAGGCCCAATCCCCCAGGGAGCAGGCCTAAGCCAGCAGGTTGTCATCCCCCAAGGGGCCCCAGACTGCAAGAGGGCACAGGCTGGGCTGAGGGACCCCCCAGGTGCACAAATTTTTGTGCACCAGGCCTCTAGTGTTTAATAACTGATTTCAGAGAGAAAAATTTTGTGTCCAGTTGCTACTTCCTGATCTCCAAATAAAAAGCCTTGTACCTATGGGGTTACTGGCATGAACCCACCAAGAGAAGAGTCACTAGATGCTATTACCACTGACACTGAATTATAGAGTCACCCAACCACTCATCCATCCCACAAATATATAGGTGTGCCCGCCAGGATCTACCCTCTGCAGAAAAGTCCTTCTAAACATGCTGAATTCAACTAACATGTTGAACCTGAAAAATCCCACCCACCTTACTAAGAGGGCCTTTAGCCCCTGAGCACGAAGAGATCTCATAGTTTCGTGTGTTGTGGTGATTACATGTGAGGAAACGCATCTTTCCAGGTCTATAAATCAACCCCCTCTTTACTCACTTAATAAGAGTTGGGTGGTTTGTTTGGTTGCTTTTGTTTAAATCTGCAGTCCTTTGGATGAACAGATGGCTCTCAAGTCCCAGGAATAGTAACAGGACAGCATCTTGCCCCTCACAGGTTAGCCCATGGTACTGGAGGAGTAACGCCAAATATAAAGTTGCCAAAATTAAATGAATTCACTTTCTTAAAATCCACCTTTCTATTTTAAGTCACAATTATCCACAAATTACGTCAAATATATCTAATTTAGAGATAAAGTATTTTATACCTTACTATCCTTCTCTTCTACTTCCAGGCACCATGTTTAATATTATATTCAAATATCCCCCTTCTCAAGTTTTTTTATTAACTTGGCTTTCCCCCCCTCCTCCCCCCATACTTCCTTAACTTAACTACTGTGACTCTGGAATCTAAACAACAGCAACAATAAAAACTCAGAAAGCATAAATTTAAGATGTTTTAACCATCCAATGAGCCAAGGAATCTTGATGAATAAGATGTCTAGATTCAGCTTTGGCATAAAGAGTGAACACTGGTAAGAGACTAGACTGAGGTCAAACTTTTCAAATACTGGTTTTGATAGAGTAGAAAAGAAGGAAGACATGGGAAAAAGGAGGACATTGCATTGGGGAGGAATCTGTATATTCTTATTTAAACAGACAGGCAAAAAACATCTGAGAGGTAAACCTTTTGGTAAAAGCTTCTCATTTGAGGCAATACGTCATCCTCCACCTCAAGCTCTGAGCTCCATTTCAGCACAAGCGCAGCCGCTTAGGAGATGGGGACTGAAAGAGAGCACCAGCCACGGTGATGCAATGTGACAACTCACTTGAGAAAGACGTGTTTGATGTGTTTTCCAAATGGATGCTTCTAAAATCTGAGGCAGTTTCAGACAAGATTTCCAAAGATATCCTTTCTCTTCCTCATTTCAAGCCTCTAAATCTAGAATGGCCGTGTCACGGCTGCAGAGAGGCACCAAAGGGAACATTTCTTCCCAACAAGCTTCACAAGTTACATTTCACTCTTCAGAAGATGCATCTCTCCCGGGCAAACTCTGTCATCTCTCCCAGATCACTCTGTCTTCCCCAGCAATGCTACCCCTCACTGTAGGTAAATTACTTGCTTCAAGTTTTCTCATCTGCATGGAAGAGGTTCAGCTAAATCACCTGTAATGCCCCTTCAATGTTTAGAAACCCAGACTTCACAGCAAACATGAAAGCATTTTGAAGGAGATGTTGTATTTATAATGGTGGGAAGAAGGACATCTAGAAACATGAAAAGAAAAAAGGGAGGTGGTTTAAAATATGGATCGAGCTTCCAGTAATAGCCAAGAACCTACTTCACATAGGATAAACCCTCTACATAATCCTCACAGCATACATAGAGTAAACTCTGCACAGTTTATATATGAAATATGGACAGATACAAGAAGGACTCGATGGAGGTACAAGAGGGTGAAGAACAGTGGGTTCCAGGGAGGGGTCCGCATGAGGAAGGGAATTATTATATGGAGTAAGTACTCAATTGCCTACTTCTCTTCTCGCCTGAGGGCAGGCTCAGTTTTCATACACAGAGCATCAAGCAAGGGCAACTACAGTCACTGGAGAAAGGGGAAATTTTGGTAGGAAAAGAGACAGAAAGGATTACGCAAATTTTGCATGCCACAAATTTGGCTGACTCCTGAACTGTGCATGCATGGAGCAGACTCAAAACACCTCACCTAAAAGTAAAAGGTCTGAACCAAACTGAGTTGGAAGTGGGGGGAAAAAAGAGTTTGGAGCTCATATCCAACCAAGTTTGCTAACATGAAAAAAAATGACTCCTTGTCATTAAAAAAAGATGAAATCTTACCCATTTGCTACAGCATGGATGGACCTAGAAAGTATAATGCTAAGTGAAATAAGTCAGTCAGAGAAAGAAAAGTACCATATGATATAACTTATATGTGGACTCTAAAGAACAAAATAAATGAACAAACAAAACAGAAACACACTCATAGATACAGAGAACAGACTGATGGTTGCCAGAGGGGTGGTTGAGTTGGGGAACTAGATGAAAAAGATGAAGGGATTGAGAAGTACAGATTGGTAGTTCTAAAAAATTGACAGGAACATAAAGTACAGCATAGGGAATATAGTCAATGATATTTAACTATGGTGCAGGGTGAGTACTGGAAATACAGGGTGGGAAGGGGTGTTCTAAAGTATATTATTATCTAGCCACTATGCTATACACCTGAGTGAAACTAATACAAAATAAGATTGAATGTAAACTATAATTGGAAAAAAAAGCTTACATTAAACAAACAAAAAAAACAATAAGAGAAATAAACCAGATGGTAATAAAAAAAATCATAAATTAGGACAAGCGCACTGAACAAGTCACAAAGAAAAGCATCATCAAACTGTAACAAGGAAGTGGTACTTCCTTCCTCATGGCTAAGTCTCTGTTATTGCTTCCTTGCAAAAGAAAGCTCAGAGTCATGCAGGGGAGGGCATCATCATTTATCTTTAACCTTTCACAGTCTAGTCTAGAGCTGCATGATAATTGGGAACCCCAAAGGGACAGTACTCCGAGTAGGTGGGTGGTGTGTTGCTTCCCTGAGATAGAAAAAAAAAATGATTTGGAAGGATCTCTGGGGTTTTTTAATTTTATTTTTCAATTGCAGTTGACATTCAGTATTGTTTTATATTGGTTTCAGGCATATGGTATAGTGGTTAGACAACCATATGCTTTATAAAGTGATCCCCACTTTAATTGCACAGTGGCACAGGTAGGGAAAGAAGAAGCAAAACAAACAAATAAAAAAATGATTCATAAGAGGAAATTAATAGAATTCAGACTCTACAACATGACATTCATAATGTGCATGATACGCCAGGACCTCGTGCCGCAATGGTGGCGCGTCTGACTCCATAATGTGCATGATACAATCCAAAATTACTCAAAATCAGAAAAGTGAGGAGCCTTAATGTGACAGTCACAGTGTGAGGAAGAGGGAGGAGAGAAAGGCTATATTTACCCCTTTTCTCCCTTTCTGTGAGGTCTGGCTAGGTCAGACCATCCTACAATATTTTCAATTTTCACCTCCTTCATACTCTTCAGTACCAAGAACCACTTTATTTCTTTAAACTTTGTATTCAATGAGCTCTTCCTTCCAGGTGATAATAGGGATATTTTTCATCACTGCATGGCCTAAGCTGCCGGAAGACCATCCCTTAATATAAAGGGACTTTTATCACCTTTTGCCCCAACTGGCAAGCCTGAGGATTTCCTAAGGATCTGTTGCTTACAATCTGTTCCCAGTACCAATACTGTACCTCCAAAATTCTTGATTGCAAATCATAGAATTGAACTCTAGCTGATGAAACAGAAAAGAAATTTACAGGAAGGACCAAACTAGTTCAAAATAATAGCAGAGATGCAACTTCTGCTTCCAGCCATACTATTTCTTATAGTAATAAGAAATCCATTTTAAATATAAAGATACAGGTAAGTTAAAATAAGAGGTGGAAAATATATACTATGCAAACAGTAAGCGTAAAAAAGCTAGAGCACGTGAGGACACAGCAAGTAGGTGGCTAGAAGTCAGCCAAGAAGAGAGGCCTCAAACCAAACCTCCCAACACCTTGATCTTGGACTTCCAGCCTCCAGAACTATGAGAAAATAAATTTCTGTTGCTCAAGCAAAAAAAAAAAAAATTAAGATAGTGACAGCAGAGCATTAAATCAAACACAGAATCATCTGTGACTGCACAGATCACACACCCATGAAGTCTGTCTACAAAGCCAGCATATCCATAGAGGCACATGCACATGTTCATGAAGGCTACTTGCAAAACACAAAAGCCATTCTGCATAAGTCCTGTACATATAATTGGGGGGAGGGGTATTATAATATTCTTTCTATTGCTTTGTAGCACTTCTGGTGGTATTTCTCTTTGTGTGTTCAAAAATGCTTGAAAAGACCAACTTGTGCCATTTTTTGTAATTTTATTGAAATAAACATATTTTAAGTGGAAATATGTTGGCAGTTTTCAACATATGAATCCTTCCAAGAAACTATCACCACAATAAAGATAACAAATATTTCTATCAACCCCCAAAAAAGCTAAATTGACTATATTAATATCAGACAAAGTAGACTTCAAAACGAAGAATATTTTAAGAAATAGAGACATTTTATAACGATAAAAAGAGTCAATTCACAAAGGAATGACAGGGAGGCTGAAGAACCAGGCTTAGATCAAAGCCAGGAACCAAGAGAGTCTTGGTAGCAGAGAACAAAGACATTGTCAGCTACGACAACAGGGGGGCTACCTATTGGTTTACTCACTAGTGCCACTATTTCTGCTCCCAGGGTAACCAGTACACTAGCAATTCTGCCATCCCACCCCACTGTTCATAATCTCTAATTGTCACTCTTCTCTTCAGATCCATAGATCTCTCAGATTCAAGTTCAGGGCAAGAACATCCCATTCCAAAACCTGTTTCGTAGGCCCAAGCATTTGTTGCCATAGAGTAGAGAGGAAATATCTGGTTCCTTCATTTCTAAAGTGAGAGGCAGAGCCTTACTTATCACCAAGACTCATTAACCACAAGAGAAAGAAATTCAGATACTGGGATTTCAAAAAAAAAAATAGCATAAAGTAAATAAACAAATAGCAAATGGCTACCCACAGTAGATATTTCACATTGGAAGTTAATTTGGATGCATGTCCATAGTCTTAACATTATATTATTTTAATTTTTGACCAGATAATAATATTTTAGAAGTTATCCTTTCATTTATCATTTAAGTACAGTTGTAATGGATTATTATGTCAGTTTTAGGTGTACAACATCAGAAATTAGCACCAGGATCTAGGGACCAGAATGTTCCCCTGAAATATAATTTATATTATGTAATCCCAGGAAATTATTAAACTGTTACATATATCAGGAAAATATAATGCATTCAAGATAGGATATTCAAGTGCCTATTTACAAAAGTATATTTTGGAAACCACAACAGGTAGTGTAGTAACAAGGTGAAGGAAGAGAATAGTTACTGGACCTCAGAAGGAGAGATCCCTGTCGAGTTAGCCTTTAGTAGGAGGACACAACCAAACTGAGGTGACCTGCCAGGGAGAGAGTCAAGAGAATAAAATACCTGCCCTTCATTTCCTCCTTCATTCCCTTCTCTTCCAGTTTCTGCTGGGACTTCCCATGGACCAAACCTACTAGGAGCCAAGAGCAGGAACCCTCTTATACGTACGGTCCATGAGGTAGTCTCCAGAGCAGAGAGAAGCTGGAGAAGGGTGGAGAAGGGTAGACAGTGGACCTAGAAGAGCAAATGGAAGATAGTATATTCCATATGATAAAATCTTCTGCCAACATTCATTTAAAATTATTCTAAAGAATATTTAATGGTAAGGGGGAAGGTTCCCAATACTATAAGAAGTAGAAAACACTAGAAACGATCTAGAAATTATACCAAATTTTTTTAAAAATAAAAACACCATGTTAATGTGTGAGGTTGTTTTATTTATTTAAAGTTTTCTGTAAAATATCGATAAGTAATGCATATTATTTTTATCATCTGACAAAAAGATGTAATTAACTGAAAAGATATTTCAACTAATAAACCTATAGGCAATTATAAGAACCAACACCACCCTAACCTGTTTGGCTCAGTGGATAGAGCGTCGGCCTGTGGACTGAAAGGTCCCAGGTTTGATTCCAGCCAAGGGCATGTACCTTGGTTGCGGGCACATCCCCAGTAGGAGGTGTGCAGGAGGCAGCTGATGGATGTTTCTCTCTCATCGATGTTTCTAACTCTCTATCCCTCTCCCTTTCTCTCTGTAAAAAATCAATAAAATATATTAAAAGAAAAAAAGAACCAACACCCTTATGAAAAAGCATGTTTTAATGGATGCACCATATTTGCATCAACAAGCAATTATTGATTCTTTGCCACTTGCTAGGCACTCTATTCCAGGTCCTAGGGACTGAATGACAGAAGATCGTGAACCTTCGGGAGTGTGAAATTGGGAGGGGAAGAACTGTGGCTGGAGCATGGCTGTCCACAATGGCATTCAATGCAAGTTATCAGTGTTTGTGGTGTCTATAAACCTCACAGAGATATAAACAGAGTCAGATAAGGCTGGGAGCAGCTGGCTGGAGTGTGTGCTGAGACTACCTCGTGTTGCAAAAAAGCATAAGGATTGGAAATATTGTCAGAGTTATTGCTGTTCTGGGATCCATACCAGTAGTGTTACATCTGATCACAGTATGGTTAACAGGGAGATCAACTTTATAATAGAGATTCTTAGAGAATGAGTATATGATATCTGGGGAGGATAAGGCAGACAGGATTAAATTTATGGACCTCTCACATAATAGGTGTCCAATACATTTCATATTGAAAAAAAAGAAAACAGCAAATAAGCAAACTAAACCTATTACACTTGTTTTTTTAAAAAAATAAAGCACAGTTAGTATAAATGTTGTCCTAGGATTAAGATGTCCCATAAATGTGATTAGTTACCTGAAACCTTCTTTAACACCATAAATTGGATATATTTTTTACAAAAATTATAGGCTACAGAACCTTTATGGCAAACGCATCAGGAAGAAATTAAGCAATGAGTCACAGCCCTGTGTAAAGGCAATCAAGCAGAACCAATTTTCAGGCTTCTGTCAGGGCTGTATTTATTGTATGTTATAGCTGGGTCAGTCCTCTTCGCATAAGGGCCATGCACTAAGTCCTAATTACCATTCCCCAGTGCCTGTTAGCAGGGCCCAAATCCGCGTGACATCAAGTGATACTGTGATTATGTTAAAGAGCTGGCACAAGAAGGCCTAAGGCAACGAGGGCGGGCTTGGACTTCAATGAAAGGAAGGGGATGTGACTGAAGTCCCTCCTGGGTGCTGCACATCAGTTTCAGCCTGTCAATCAAGAAACCAATGACACAAGGGATATGCCTTCAACTGAAAGGATGCTTAACCAGTTCTAATACCACACGAAGCACAAAATGTCACAGGTACCTTTTCTATGTTGTGTAGGGTTTGGTTTCCATCTGGATTTTACACTGTTAGCAAAAAAAAAATTCCATAAACAATATACACTTTTTTAAACCAATGTCAGTTGATAAATATTTCTTAATAGGCTTTAATTTTTAAAAAATAAATATAAAAGATATATTTTAAATATTGAGTACTTTTGCTTGACATGTAGAATAGATATGTTACAACACTGGAGCCAAAGCAACTGAGTTTAAAGTCTATTTAACATAGTGGTGCAACCTTTGGGAAACTATTACCACTCTGTGCCTCAGATTCCTCATCTAAAAAATGAGACTAATAGAGCCTTCATGGGGTTGTTATGAGGACAACATATGAGTGAACACAATTAAAGTTCCTGGCACACAGTAGACACTTTTCTAATATTAGTAATTGCTATTATTATTTAAAAGTCATACCCCAAAGAAATTACAAAGCACCAGTATCTCAAAATCTATTTTAATCTTTCCATTAAAAAGCATTATCTCTTGTATTTCTTGGGGCATCCTATATAATAAAAGCCTAATATGCAAAATGTCCCGTTGGGCCGTCATTCAACCAGGAGTTTGCCTGCTGGCTACGATGTGCACTGACCACCACTGCGGGAAACATGGCGGGCATCGGCGATGCAGCGCTAGCAGCAGTGGCAGCGGAAGCACTGCCAGCTCTGATGGGCCCTAACGAGAACGGGACCGCGGCAGGATGGTGGAACAGGTGAGCGGGTGGCACCAGGTCAAGGCAAGTACAAGCGGGCCGATCACCCTGCCAATCACCCCACAGACAGTAACCAGCAGTGGTGGCGGGGCGTGGGGCTGCCACCTGGCCCCAACCAATGGCCCCTCAGATGGCGATCAGCGATCAGCGGCTGGCAGGCCCTGATCTCCTGATCGGGCCAGGCTGCAGACTGGGATAGGAAACTGGGGGGTGGGGGGTTGGAGGTGGCAGCACTCAGGTGAGGGGCTGAAACCTCTCACTGGCAACCTGGGGGCGGGGGTGACGGAGATGGAGGTGCAGTGAGAATGTGGGCTGTCCGCCGAGGTCGCTCTCACTCCCCCTGCTACCCTCCCCCAGGACACCAGGGCTTGCGCGCCAGGGAAGCCCCCATGCTCAGGTGCGGGGCACCCACGAGGAGCTCGCCCTGCACCCACTCGGCCTGTTCTGGGTGAGCTGGGCCACAGCCGCTGGGACCGCAGGGGCCAGTCGGGCTCCCTGTGGGTTCGCACAGGAGCCAGTCTGCGAGGCCAGAGAGAGAGCGCTGCCCGCCTGGCTTCCATGCGGGCTGCTGGGTGGCCCCGAAGCCCACGCTGCACCCCGGCCTGTGGCATCCAGCCGCACTCACCACATCTCTGCATGGGGATTCAGGCGCCATGACTCAGGCGGGGGGGCGGGGGGCGCGGGGGCCCAGGTGCTGCCCAGAACCCAGCGTTCAGCTGGGACCTGCCTTTCCACGCCAGATGCTCTCACTTAGATAGCAAGCCAAGCCTAGGGACCACACCTGTACACAAATTCCATGCACCAGGCCTCTAGCTTCATATAAGACACCAGTTTTCAATCAGGTTGAAATTATCTTTCATCATTTTAAAGAGTCCAATAGCCCTAGCTGGCTTGGCTCAGTGAATAGAGCGTCAGCCTTCAGACCAAAAGGTCCCAGGTTCAATTCTGGTCTAGGGCACATGTCCAGGTTGCAGGCTCAATCCCCAGTAGGGGGCATGCAGGAGACAGCTGTTCAATGCTTCTTTCTCATCATTGATGTTTTTATCTCTCTCCCCCTCTCCCTTCCTCTCTCTGAAATAAAAAAAAAAGAGTCCAATAAATAATAATAATGTCAATCCACATCTAATTTTATTTGTGAAAAGTGAAGGAATAATTCTTATAATCGATGAGTTATAGGACTTTTACAATAGGTTTTAAGCTATGTCTTCTCATAATAGAGATAGTAATCTAAGGTTGGAGTACAGTCACCTCAGATAAAATTTAAGAGCTCTTCAAAAACCCACCTGCCCTCAAAATGTCTCATACATTTATTCAAAAACATTTATTACAAAACTGAATATGATGTGGACTTACCCTTGAAGAAATTAAGAAACAGGGGAGACTAATCAACAAGACTAATTATAATATTAACATGATATATTTGTTAATAAAAAGGACGGTATACAAAATTGCCTCTTACCACCCATTCATGTTGTACTGTATATGGAAGATGAGAATAACTACAATAATAATGAGATTAGGTAATTATTGTCAAGGTGCATGGATGCTCTTCAGAAATAAACTAGATGCTATGGGAAATTAACAAGCAATTGAAAACCAAGTGTGAAACCCAGAAGACCTCCTTAATAGACAGAGAACACATATTTCTGAATTGTGTCATTGGGAGTGATAGTAAATGGGGTTATTCCTACCTTAATCCCCTGATCCCTGCATTCATTTTACTAGGGACAGAGTGCCACATAATGCTGTTTCATTCAATGTCTAGACTGTGTTTTGGAAGATTCTATCTTCCAAAAGGATTGCCCTGATCTGACACTTCCTCTGCACCTTCAGTTGGCTTATCCAATACTCTATGAGGCCTGCAGCTCTATTTATTGTGGAATGGGCTATGACCAATGGACTTTATGATCATGGAACCATCATTCCTAATCCTGGCACAGAAAAAAAATGCCTTACCATGAAACACCAAGTGACCCTGCATCTGGATATATCCACTATGAGTTGGGTCTTATCAGACCTACCAAAACATAACACCAAGTGGGCCCAGCTGTCTATGGTAACACGTAACTGGTATATCTGGGAATGAGCATGAGCAGGGCTGAGAGGCATTCCAGCTCTTCCAGGCCTGTAGCATGTCAGGAGTTGTTTTTCAAACAGCATCTAATTTTCCAGAACAGATAGTATGGCCTTACTCTAGAAGCCCAGACTAATTATGAGGAGAGAGGGGAAGAGAGAGAAGCATCGATGTGAAAGAGACCCATCGACTGGCTGCCTCCAGCTCACACCCCAACTGGGGCCAGGGATAGAGCCTGCAACCAAGGTACATACCCTTGACCAGGAATCGAACCTGCAACCCTAGTTCGTAGGCCAGAGCTCTAACCACTGAGTCAAACTGACCAGGGCTACCCTTGGGTATTTTAAACTTACTGAGTGAGCTAAAACTCTGAGATGATGATGATGATGATGACAATGAAGAGGATGACGATGATGACGATTATGATAGCTAAAATAGATGAGAGAGAGAAAAAGAAAGATATTCTTGTGTATTGGAGCCACAAGTTATTTTGACTTGAATATTTGAAGTAATGTGAACTCATTTTTACCTCTAACCTGATTAAACATAGAACAATAACAAATTATTTAATGAAAAAAGCAGATTATACTAGTAGAAGAGTATGCTTAGTATAAACTCAGTACTATAAAATATTCATCAACATGTTAACAGAAAAAATGTCAGGAAGCCAACATGTTGTTAGCAGTGGATATGCCAGGATGGTGGATTTTTATTGCATAACTTTCCTATCTACATTGTCTGAACTTTCTGTCATGAGTTTGTATTTTGGTAAAAAAGCAAAAAGTTATTGTTTTAAATTTACAGAAGTGGTGAACCTGTTTTCCTTCAATAGATTTCATTTCTTAAAGAGTGGTGTGTGTTCTTTTCCTACGAAATACAAACATTTCCCCTATATTTCATTTTAAATAATTAGAACAGGGCTGCCAGGTTGATGGCCACTTCAGATGTCAATCTACAAAGAGGTCTCGAATGGCAGGAAATAAGCCACGGAACATTTTAATTACCTTCCTAACCTTGATTACAGAAAGGAGACATCCCCTTTGTGATTTCCATTTTTGAGAGGAAGGTTGTGATGGCCAAGGGTTCAGATGCGCACAGAAGTCACCATTCCCTTCCATGAGCATTATTTAGAGGAAGGTATCACACAGAGGAATCGTGCATCATACAATGGTCTGTGAGCTCTAGTCCAAAGGGCCATCCCTTCTGCAAGATCACCAACAGCTGTCCATGCACCGCAGCTTGGACATCTCTATAATGGGGAAATCAACCCCCAATGGCAGTCCCACTTGGATATACTACAGGTATCCCAAACACAATGAATCCAAAACTAAATTCACCATCTTTTCTCTCCAAAACAGTATATTCGTATGTGTTCTTCTGTTGCCCCTGCCCGGTCCCCCATCCCTGCTGACTGTGAGTGGGTCAGTGACCCTATCTCACTTCTCTATAGTATTACCAGGGCCTAGAACAGTGCAGGTATATAGTAGTTGCTTAATACACGTTGTGGAATTACTATTAAGTAAATAACAGGTACCCCAATGACTTTCTTTAAAAACCCACGTCCCTTGGTAAGCTTTTGTCTTTGATCAGCTTGTCTATTCAATTTCTGCTGTCCTTCATTGGACTGTGACCCTGTGCTATCTTGAAAGCAGTTGGTTTCTGTCAATTGTCATTTGCTAATTATCTCAACGCCCATATCCAAGGTCATCTATTTCAAGGAGTCTGTTGGGTGTCAACATTCTACACATAGTCATATTCTTCTATTAACCCTCCTAAATAAGATTTGACAGACAAAGCATGTTTGAAATTTAAAGGTGAAAGAGTAACTCAATACATTAACAGCTCAGTAATTTGAACTAAATGCAGGGAAGGTCAGTCTGACAGTGAAAAGTACAAATTATAAAATAATGTTTTAATAGAGAGTGACTGTTATGATGTATAGGAGAGTTATAGATCAAACTAAAAAAAAAATGTACCTTTAAGAAAAATTGATGATATATTATGGTTGGGAAGAAAGAGAGAAAGGAAAGACAACCAGAGGCAGAGAGGCAACTGGGCTGAGGCTACAACACAGGACACCAGGAAAAGGCAACATTAAGAACACAACCCTGCTGAAATTGGTTTGGCTCAGTGGATAGAGCATCGGCCTGCGGACTGAGAGGTCCCAGGTTCGATTCCGGTCAAGGGCATGTACCTGGGTTGCGGGCATATCCCCACTAGGAGATGTGCAGGAGGCAGCTGATCGATGTTTCTCTCTCATCGATGTTTCTAACTCTCTATCCCTCTCCCTTCCTCTCTGTAAAAAATCAATAAAATATATTTAAAAAAAGAAAAAGGAAAAAAAAAGAACACAACCCCTCTGTAGACACTGCTGAACTATCCAGAAAGATAACAAACATCTTAGGAAATAGGAGGGAGGAAATGCTGCCCATGTTTTGACCTGACCTGCAGTCATGACCAAACAGATACAGGGTTCAAGGTTAAATAGGCATCACTCACTACAGTGGAGAGGAGAGCGGGCTGTCAATCAGCAGTGAGCATCTGCTGAACACCTCATGTGGCCCCGTGCTGAGCAGGGCTCTGGAGGAAGCAGACCTGCCAGGTAAGTTTCAGGCCAGGGACCTAGGCTGCTCACCTAGGCCCAAACTCCATGAGGACAAATATCATCTCTCATGAAACCTTGAAAGAACTAAGCAAGACCCAGTGATAGCACACGATGGTGAGATCCAGTCAGACTACAAAAGCCAGGCCTTTGTGGACCAGGGGAAATCACCATGGAAGACCTGGATCTCAGGTGTAGTAGGGATGGGTAGGATTTGGTTAGAGAAGCGGCGGAAAAGAAGCTGAGTGCGGAGAACAGTGTGAGCGCAGCCCAGGAGTGCAGAGGGGTGTGGACTGCACTAGGATGACAGCTGGGGACCAGGTGGAGGCTCTGTGCAGGGGACTGGCAGGTAGGATGGCAGCTAGGGGTAGTTATGCACTCACTGTACGCCAGGCACTGCTCACAGCACCAGGCAAACATCAGTGAACAAGACAAGGGTCTTATTAGGAACCACACCAGCTACTATTTAGTAGAAGCAGAGATCTTCCTGAAAAACTGGCAGTGACATGAAAAGGACACATAATTAAAAAAGGAGAGATACAAGTAAATCCATACCACCCTAGCTCCCCCGCACCCAAACAAAATGGAAAGTGTGTCCAGGGAGCGGGAGATGGATCCATAAACTGATTCAAACAACCAGCTCTGCCATTGCACTTCTTGATAACACTGAGTCACCTGGCAAGACAGGTGAAATAAAGTTAAAGAAAGAGGGAGGTGAGGGGGAGAAGGGCTTCCGAGATAATTGTGCCACTTTGAAGTGACCACATAATCAGAATAAATGTGCTACAGATTCTTTTCTTGAGAAATGCTGACTCATGCCTTAAATTACATCTCTATTTACTTATAAAGTAATATGTCAAACACTTGCAAATCAATCTAGTTTCCAGGAAGAATTTCAGATTGAGTATTTTCTTATTTGCATGGAAAAGCTCTTCACAGGACAAACAAAGTTGAGAATAATAATATGTCTTTAAGCATTTTTGTTCCTATCTATTCCTTCTCTTCTTAACAAAATAGTCAATGACCGGTTCATTGCAATTTTCTACTACAAATATTATTTCAGAGAGCTGCCATCAAGTGTAAACATCTTCATTCACTTTCCTTTAAATTTCACCATTTTACTGAATAAATCACTCAAAGTCAGGGACCTAGACAAGGGGCCATATTACTCAGGAAGGAGATAAAACGTTATATTAGAGGCAGGCAAGTTGCATGGCAAATTGGGCATGCCCTACAAACCCCGCTCTCACCGCAGCCCCCACCATGTACCTTAAGCTTCTGTGACCGAATCATAAGTCTGGAAAACTCAATTTGGTAAGTGTGGGAAGAAAGATCTTCACTGAAGAGTTCATTTTCTAATAAAATGTGAGGTGGTAAAAGGTTGGGCTGGCAGAGTAGACCATTGGAGTCTGTATTAATAACACCAATTCATTTTAATTCAGTGAAGCACATAATTGGCATCCAGCTTTTCAAGTTCACCACACACTCCTGTCCCTGGAATCCCTAATATTTTAAAAACTTTTCTTATTTGGTAATAGCTCTTTTAATAATTTGCATTTTAACAAGAGGTTACTTGTAGCTGACTTATACTAATTATAAATGTGTTGGGTTTTACTGAGCCAGTGGTACCCACCAGCCAATGACAAATCTTTTTAAGTCTTAACTTGAATTCCCTGTATTTATTCTGCAGGCAGCGAAGACTCCAGCAAAGAGATGAATGAGGCCCCTCGAGATGACTGCACTTTGAATAATCAGAAGTGGTCAACGGGGTCAATTACTGTTTCAGTTTGTTCCCTAGCTGCTGCATGTAAATTCGTTTACTGGGAGCTTAGAGAAAGCCTCCATAGCATTTGTTTGATTGTCTTTATCTCTGCAACTTCAGTCTTTCTGTGATGCAAAACCCCAAAGGCTGGAACAGACCATCTCCCTGGGAAGAGACGATGGGGCAGAAGGGCCGTGTGCCTGAGAAGGAGACAAAAGAAAACTTTCTCTTATTCACAGGGTGGAAGAGAGACGAGATTGTTGGCTTAGTTAAAAGGACTGAGGCCTGAGAGTCCAGAGACGTGAGTTTTCTAATCCTCCTTGGCTGAGATAACTGACCAGCCAGTCACACCAAGAGGAGTTTCTTCTGGGCCTTGAGTTTAAGGAATTTAAGTTCAAAGAGCATGTCATGCATTTCTTTACAGCAAGAGATAGAGTAGCAAAGGGAAAGAGGTAAGAGGGGAAAGTAAGAGGAAGAAGTCCTATCGTGAAAGTAAAAACAACGGAGCAAGTCACCCATGAAGTTCATCAGTGTGGGAGCTGACCTCCCAGCGCCTTCATATGAGCTGAGTAAATATACACAATGTTCCTGGTTAAAATAAATAACTTTTTAATGCCTATTGGATGTTACTGAGGTAATACAGATAAATCATAGCCACTGTCCTCGATCTTACAAGTACATAGAAAAAGACATACACAAAGAACAGGATTAGTAAGCAAATGGTGTAGATTCAGGAAGTAAACCACAGAACTCAGAGATTTCCAAACTTGGCTGCACATTAGAGTTATAGCACAACGCTCTTTCTGAAAATACAGATGCCTCAGTCCCAGTCCAACCTTCAGAGGATAAACCCCTGGAATCTATAGTTTTAACCAGGCTCCTAGGTCATTCTTATTCAGTCACCCTGGCACCAGAAAAGGTTCAAATTTTGAAAGCAATGTAGCCATTACCATAGTTTTCCCAATTCTAAAGAAAGAAAATGTCACCTTCATTAATCCTCTGGACATCGAAATGAAAAAGACTTCCTTGGTCAATCTACAACCCAGAGTCACTTTATCCCAGTTCACTTCATCCCAATCTTCTGTTTGTCACTCTCTGTCTTCTTTGATACAATCAGGGATAGAAAGCAAAGAGAAGAGGTGTCAGATTCTCAATGTGAATGGATATTTCTATGCAGATGAGGAAGGCTTGGCAGGCAGCACTGTGGGGATGCATTTAGCTCACCTCTAAGAAGAGCTGGAAACATTTGGGAAGTGAAGGCACCTAGTGGAGCCCTGAAAGCCTGCCAGAGCGATTAGATTGTAAAGGAGAAGATAAATGAAGAGCTCACCACATGACCACACCTCTACCTGGTAATAATGACAGGACCAGGTAGAACCCTGATCCCTGAGTTCTCATATGCTCTCCCACAAGCACCTCCCGACTCCCTCACTGGCTGCTGGCTGGCACCAATGAAGTGAGGCACACAGGCTAATCCTCCTGCCTGAACATTTATTTACATAGGAAACAGCACAGCCTCGCTATGTACTTAGCTATATTGTCTTGAGTCCATTCACTTAAACAGAAAGCTGAAGTTCACACTTAGTGACTCCATTTTGCCCTTAAGAACAAGTTTGTGGTTAATGAATACATACTGAAAATCGTGAGTCCCTATCCCTGGCCTCTGGGCTACTGGAGGCCATGAGGCAGGACTATTTAGCATCCCACAGTGGGACCAATATGGAAGATATACGCTGAAAAGTGCCTGGCCCAGGATAAACAGGTGGGGCAGACAGGCATATATCCTAGATCTGGGTGGTCAAGAGGATGACAGCCAAGATGGGGAGGCGCCTCAGTGTGACAGGGCGAGGCAGGTGCAGGGGCATCAAATTTCTGTGCTTTTATTTTCATGTTGTGGACATTGGAACTCTCTTACATGCTGGTGGAAATGTGAAATGATGCTAACACTGGAAAGTGGGTTTGCAGTTCTTCAAAAAGCTAAACATAGAAACACCATTATGACCCAAAAGAATTGAAAACAGGCACTCAAACAAATACTAGTACACTAATAGTCATATTACCACTATTTATTATAGCCAAAAGGTAGAAACAGCCCAAATGTCCATCAGCATTGAATGGATAAATAAAATGTAGTGTGTGTGTGTGTGTGTGTGTGTGTGCGTGTGTGTATTATACAACCACAAAAATGAAGTACTGATATATGCTACAATGTGAATGAACCTTAAAAACATTATGCTAAATAAAAGATACAGAAACAAAAGGTTACTCTATATTATATGATTCCATTTATATGAAACTACATGCCTGGTGCATGACATTCATGCACTGGGGAGGGGGGCCCTCAGGCAGGCCTACACCCTCTCATAGTCCGGGACCCCTCGGGTGATGTCTGCCGAGGGGTCCTTAGCACTGTCGCGAAAGCGGGAGAGGCTCCCACCACTACCACTGCACTCACCAGCTATGAGCCCGGCTTCTGGCTGAGCAGAGCTCCACCTGTGGGAGCGCACTGACCACCAGGGGGCAGCTCCTGCATTGAGCATCTGCCCCTGGTGGTCAGTGTGCATCATAGCCACTGGTCGTTCCGCTGTTCAGTTGATTTGCATATTAGGGTTTTATCACATAGGATATTCAGAATCGGTAATCCATGGAGACAGAAAGCAGATTAGAGGTTGCCCAGGGCTGGAGAGAGGAAGGATGAGGAATGACTGTTTAATAGGTATGGGGTTTTCTTTTGAGGTGATAAAAGTGTTTTTGGAATTAGATAGAGGTCATGGTTGTACAACAACATCCCATACACCAAAGGATTGCGGGTTCCATTGCCAGTCAGGGCACATACCAAGGTTGTGGGTTTCATCCCCATTCAGGGCTCATACAGGAAGCAACAGATTGATGTTTCTCTCGCTCTCTCTCTCCCCCTTCCTCTCTCTCTAAAATCAATAAAACATATTCTTGAGTGAGAATTTTAAAAAATTGTTACTGATATGTTATGTAAATTTTACTTCATAAAAGAAAGTCCATATGACCTGAGGGAAACCCAAGTCTGCAAGTAACTGAGTGTTGGTACTGTGAAGTACTGTGCTGAGAAGGGACTGTGACTTGGAAATAAGTTCCCAAGGGTCAGGGCCTTGGGGGGGGGGAGGGGGCAGGAGAGCAAAGAGCTGAGTCAAGGAACTGGGGTCTTTCCAGTTTCCAGGAGCTGTGTCTCTAAAACAACACATAGTCTTCACAAGAAAGATTCCTCTGTAGAAAATGGCCCAGGCAGCTGACACACTGCCTCGGGGCCACAACTGGCAGGTGGGAAGGAGGTAAGATAACATTTCATTAAAGATGCCAGATGGGGACAAGTATTGTTTTACTGAAGGAAGGCCTACCTTAAGGCCTGTCTTTTCCCTTTTGCTTAAAAGAGTTTTAAATGAAAGACTGCAGTCTAATCTTGCATTCCATAATAATTAAAAAAAGAGTTAATCTTTGGAAGAAACTGAATAAACTCATTTGAAAATTTTAAGGTCACTAAAAAGACCCCCCCCAAAAAATAAAAAATATGTTTTCCAATCCTGATTATTGTTTCACACACATTAACTAGGTGATTTTGAGCAAATGATGACACCTCTCTGGACTCTAAAACTAGATATCACCCAGTCCTACTTCACAAAATTACAGATGGAGAAGTCAGCCATCTGTGACCTCCTTATACTTCCAACATTCTGCCATGAAAGATCCATTCCTTTTGGTTTGGGAGGCATTTTGTTCTATGGAGACTATTTTAAAATGCAAATGTCCCTGGAAAGGGTTGTTATAATTATGTTTTTGTTTGTCTCTACACAGTTTTCTGACATCTAGTTGAGAGGGATGAATGTAATAGGATAGACAGATGGTAGATCCCCAGAGACAAGAGAAATGTTTGAAAGGACAAGGAATAGAAAAGGAATATAGAGAAAGAAAATATGAATTGTCAGTGACTAACTCTGTTTCTGCAATTTTACTTATAGCTGGGACAACTAGGAAACTTCTCAGAATCAGTCTGACTTTCGCTAAGAAAAGTAGCCTCAAGGAGTCTATTACCTTTTTTTAAAGATAGCAAATAAATGCTTTCCTTAAATATGTGACAAAAATTTTAAAAAAAAAAATTAATATCCTCTAGAGCAGCGGTTCTCAACCTTCCTAATGTCGTGATCCTTTAATACAGTTCCTCATGTTGTGGTGACCCCCAACCATAAAGTTATTTTCATTGCTACTTCATAACTATAATTTTGCTACTGTTATGAATCGTAATGTAAATATCTGATATGCAGGATGTATTTTCATTGTTCGCGACCCACAGGTTGAGAACCACTGCTCTAGAGACTACGGTTTATAGTCAAACAGATCAATGGAACAGAATAGAAAACCCAGAAACAGATACACATACATATATATGGACACTAATTTAAAATAAAGGTGGCACCACAGAGCAATGGCAGGAAAGACAATATTGTCAATAAAGGGTCCTGGGAGAGCCTGGCTGGTGTAGCTCAGTTGGTTGAGTGTTGCCCCAGGCATTGGGGTGTTGCTGATTTGATTCCCAGTAGGAGGTATGTGGGAGGTGGCAGATCAATCTCTTAAATCAGTTCTCTGTCTCCCTCTCCCTTCCTCTCTCCCTAAGAATCAATAAAAAACATTTTTTAAATAAAAATAAAGGGTTCTGATGAATTTCAGAGGGAAGGTGGGGGTGGGGAGTAGGAGAAGAGATTAACCGGGGAAATTTATGTGCTTAGCCCATGTAGACAAACAATAGTGTGGCAAAGGCTTGGGAGGGCCAGGTGTGGGAAGGAGGAGGTCAATGGGGAAAAACAAAAAGCCGACATCTGTCATACATTCAACAATAAAGACAAATTTAAAATAATAATAATAAAATAAAGGGTCCTGGGACAATAGAATGTCCACATGGAAAACAATAATATTTTGACTCCTACCTCATTCTGCACAAAGCTCAAAACCAGGTAAATTGTAAGCCCAAATGTAAAAGACAAACAAACAAACAACAACAGAAAAATATTTTTTAGGAGAATACAGTAAAGAAGATTATTGTCCTCCAAGTCAAGAAAAGTTTTCTTAAACAGAATACACTAAAAATCAGAAATAGTAAGCAGGAAAGATGGGTATGATATATTTGACTATCTTTGAATTAAGAAACTTCCTAAAAAGACAATATGAAAAAGTATAAAAGCAAACAAATGTGTGGGGAAATATATTGGCCACACATTTTCAACGAAGTGCTTTATCCAGAATATAAAAGGAATGCCTACAAATCAATTTCTTGAAAAGTCGGATAATCAGCAGCAAAATGAGCAAGAGATTTGAACAAGCACATCTGAACACAGAATATCCAGATGGCTCAAATAAACATATGAAGTAGTCTTCAACTTCAACTTCATTGTTATTGGAGAAATACAAAGTAAAACTGCAATGAATACCAATGTGCCCATCAGAATAGCTAAGTTTGTTAAATGCCAGGTGTAGATGAGAATACGGGGCAAAGAGGAACTCTCATGTACACCAGGCGGGAGTGTCAATTAATGCAATCATCTTGGAGGAGTTTGACACTATCTACTAAAGATGAAGATACACATATTTTAATATACAGCAAGTCAGTCCTGGAAATACGTATACCCAAGAGAAATGCACCCACAGCACACCAAGAAAGCACATTCACGTATGATAATAGCAAAGTTATTCCTTAAAGTCCAAATGGTAATAACCCAAATTGTCCAACAGTAAAATAGTCAATTATATATTTATATAAAGAAATCATATACTAGTACATTGCCCTCACCAATTTGGCTCTGTGGATAGAGCATTGGCCTATGAACTGAAGGGTCCCAGGTTTGATTCCAGCCAGGAGTACATGCCCGGGGTTGCAGGCTCAATCCCTATTAGGGGTTGTGCAGGAGGCAGCCGATCAATGATTCTCATCATTGATGTTTCAATTTCTCTCTGCCTCTCCCTTTCTCTCTGAAATCAATACAAATATATGAAAAAAAGAAATAATATACATTGAAATTGATTGTACTATTTCTATTTTGAACAATATAATTGAATCTCACACAATATTGATTGGAAAAAAAACAAAGCCAAAAGAATATATGTGCTATGAATCCATTCATATAAAATTCAAAAACAGGCTGACCTAAATTATGGTGTTAAAAGTCCGGGTGGTGGCTCCCTTTGGGTAGTGGGCAGAGTTAATGGTTGAGAGGGACACAAGAGGAAGGCCTCCAGGGGCTGGCACTGTTGTTTTCTTATCTGGGTGGTGATTATAAGAATGTTTATGGTGATTTGCTAAGCTGTACCCTCAGATTTTGTATACTTTCCTATATATATATTTGTCATACCTGATCATAAAAAAATTTTAAGTGATAATCATTTAACCCAGAAAATTTATTTCCAAAATTGTAACCTAAAAAAAAACAAGTTGATATAAGATATAAAAAGATATTCATTACAGTGTCATTAGGTATGATAAAAAAAAATGGAAACAATCTAAAAATTCAACAATAGGGTATTGGTTCAATAAATTAGAGTATACCTATGCAGTTGATATGATACATCTATTAAAAGGGTTGCTGTAGACATAGTCCCATTCATGGAAGAGTCACTGGTTTGATTCCTGGTCAGGCCACATACTCAAGTTGCAGGTTCTATCCCTGGTCGGGTTGCATGAGTGAGGCAATGGATGGATGTTTATCTCTCACATCAATGTTTCTCTCTCCCCTCTCCCTTCCTCTCTTTCTAGAATCAATGAAAAATGTATTTCAGGTGAGGATTTTTTTTAAAAAAAATATTGCTATAGATCTCTATTTGTTCATATGGAAGAGTGTCATGTAATATTAAGTGAGGAAAATGGTTTATAGACTGGGGTAAGTAATCTAACCATAATTTTGAAAATATATGCATAGAAAATTACAGTAAAATAATCAATAGGTTAATAGTTATTATCCTATATAGTATAAATTTAGTAATTATTTTTCTAATTTTTCTACAAACAGATTACTAAGGTTATAAATAATCATAGCTACCATTTATTGAGCACAAACTATGTGACAAATATTGAGAAAAATATATAAAACATTTTTCTTATTTAATCTTCACAAAAACCCAGCAGGATAAATATAATTACCTGCATTATGAAGCTAAGGAGATTAAGGAGAAAAAAAATCAAAGAACAAAGATCAAAGAACAGAAAGTGGTCAAAGTATTTAACTGGGTCTGTCTGGCTCCCAGCAAGCACTCCTTCCCACCGCATCACACAGGACGGTGCATCAAGAGTTAGTTTCAGAGCCAGGCTTTGAACCCAAATCTCTTTATTCTCTTTTAAAGCAACAATTTCTATAAGATTGTAAAGTAACACACAAAGACCAGCTTAGAGAAAAAAAAAAAAAGACCTTGATAGATGCTAGCTGTGATGTGAATAAGGAATAATAATAATAACAACTACCATTTATTAAATGACCACTCTGTGCTGAGTACTTGCTGAGTATTACCTCATTTAAACCTCATTATCCTTCTGTCGATTGACTGCATTAATGGCCCTAACTATTCCTCTCTCCTTGTATCCACATTCTTTGCATGCAACTGTGTAATGCCCTCCCACTGGGACTCAGGGCTTAACAGCAGCAGTGCCTTGGTCAATAGAGTATTAGCAACCAAAATAATAATAATAACAATAATCAGAGCCTTGAAAAGTGCCTCTGTGCTACTGCTTGCTGTTCTTGCCCTCTGCCTTCACCATGTGACTATGCTCAGCCAGCCTGACAGAGGATGAAAGGCTCCTGGCACACAGGAATCCAAGCGATCCCAGATGAGGCCACCTTATATTAGCCAATCGCCACTCAACACCCAGAAAAGTGATCAAGCCCAGTCAAGGTTGGCAGAGCTGCTGGCCATCATTCATGTGACTCCAGACACATGAGCAAAAAGTGTTTTATCCCACTGAGCTTTTGTGGCAAAAGCTAATTGATACAAACTTGAGGAGGCAAAGAGTATGGTTATTATTCCTAGTTCACACAGAAGGAAACTGAGGTTCAGGAAAATTACACAGCTAAGTAAGTGGTGGAGCCAGGATTGGAATCCAGGTTTGTCTTAATCCAGAGGATTTGCTATTAATCATCATACTATATATATTGCCTCTACAAATGCATTCCCAGCTCTGACTTTAAATGGAGCTCCAGCAATGTGTGTGTGCATGTGCACACACATGCATGTGGGACTCTGCAGCTGCTCACTGAACATTTAAAATCTGGCAGCAGTATTTCTGACTAATTCAAATATCTGAGCTACATTTAGCACTGTTAAAAAGCTGACTGATCAAAATTGTTTAAACCAACAATTTTGTGCTTGGGGACCCTGGTGTTTTTCTCTCTCTACTACACTTGTTCTTATGTAGTCCATAGGCATTTAATTTCTCACAGATGCCTTCAGTGCTGACAGGTATCCCAATATGAATGTGTGTGCTTCAAAGATTTATTCTAAAAATGCTGATGACATCAATAGAACATGTAAGATCTGACCTTCACTTACACAACGATTGGCATTGACTATAATTCCTTATGAGATTTCACATAATCGGCATGCTGATGTGTGCAGCTAGAGTACATAATCAGTTGTTCTGTATCAAAAATCACCTTGCAGTTGGGGCAAGGAAACAAATTCTCATATTGAATGGTCAGGAGACTCAGTTATTTGATATACAGCCAGATTCAATAGTCCAAGTTAAGGACCTGCAGGAGTAATAAGTGGATAAATGCTATATCCACCCAAAGTCTTGTTTTCTACCCAGAAATCCTCAAGACATAGGGGTCAAAGAGCAGAGAGCTCTCAAGTGGTTTGGGGACAGGTGTTGTGAATGGAGATTCTCTCCCCAGGAGCAAAGCACAGCATGTGGACAAGCTTTGAGAAGGGGATCTGGAGATATGATTTCTGGTCCCACCTCAGATTGACGGGTGTGACAGACACCTTCCTTTGCTTCCCAGATCACTCCCACACTCGCTCAACCTGCCCAGTGCCAGGAGATGGACAGTATGGACTTCCTTGCCTCTGGCTTACAGTTGGGTTTGCTGGAGAGGGAGCACTAGCAACCGGTCAGCAGGACGGAAGAGAAGGAAGCCGAGGTACTTGTTCTCCTGGCTTTCCCCCTGTGGTGTTGCAAAGGGGTGGCTGTGTCCCTCCACAAAGGCCTTAGCTCCTTTCAGATGACCCACTCTGTACATCCCTCACTATCTCTGGGTTCTGCTAATTGCCTCAGGCCTTCAGTCTTGGGTGTAGTAACAGCCCCACTGCTTACAGCTCTAGGATTCTCTGTACTACCTCTTATGACTTTTACCTACCCCATGTGCAACCCCTTGTAAATATGTCATCTCTTCCTTAAACCTTCCTTGAATTATCCTGCTTTGATTGTGCTGGCACTGAGCCACTCTGTGACCCTAGGGAGGTCCTCTCAACACATGTATCATCTTCCTAATCTACAGAATAAAGAAAATCTCCCCTTAAATGGAAGTCAGGCAGATTTTTTTTCTGTAAGATTTTAATGCCAACATCTTTGAAAGGGTTATGTGCTACGGAATGAGTGTAAAGTATTGTGGTGTCAAGTCAATATCTTAAAGTCTTATTGGGATTGCAGAACAAAATAGAATTGTATGCTAGAAATATGTGGTGGGATAGAGGTATGTAAAGTATCTGACTAAACATAGGGATTCTATATGAAAAAAAAAAAAAAGGAAGGGGTGAAAAGGAGCAAAAATTAGACTTTCTTTGTACTGATAGTGAATCAGATGTCCTACCCACCTTCTTGTTTTCTGCTTCTCTTCATCACTATCTCCTACTTGGAGTCCATTTAGGAAAGTCTTTGCTTTGTTGAAAACAAAGGTATGTTAAACTTTCTCACATAAAACATAAACATACTCACTGCTGAAAAACCTGGATGAACAGTGAAAATTTCACTCAGATCCGTACTTGTTGACACTGCCCCATACTTCTTCCTGGTACCCTCACCCAACCTAGGGGCCTGGTCCCTAGTATTGTGCCCAACTGGCTTTTCTTTCTTTTATTTTTTAATAAATCTTTATTGTTGAAAGTATTACATATGTCTCCTTTTTTCCCCCATTAACCCCCTCCAGCCCAGGACCTCACTGCCCCATTATCTGTGTCCACCAGCCATGCATATACACATACAAAGTCCTTGGTTGATTACCCCCATCCATCCACCCTCCCTACGGCTCTAGGATTCTCTGTACTCTGAGATTCCACACTCTGTTCCGTGCTTCCAGTCTCTGGATCCACTCCATTCATCAGTTTATTTTGTTACTTAGATTCCACATATGAGAGAGAGGTCATGTGATACTTGTCTTTCTCTGACTGACTTATTTCACTTAGCATAACACTCTCCAGGTACCTCCATTCTGTCTCAAAGGGTAAGCTTTTTACTGCTGCATAGTATTCCATGGTATAAATGTACCACAGGTTTTTTTAATCCACTTATCTACTGCTGAGCACGTGGGCTATTTCCAGATCTTAGCTATTGTAAATTGTGCTGCTATGAACATAGCGGTGCATACATTCTTTCTGATTTGTATTTCAGGTTTCTCAGGAGTGGGATCACATGGTCAAATGACAGTTCCATTTTTTATTTTTTTTAGGAAACTCCATACTATGGCTTCACCAGTCTGCATTCCCACCAGCAGTACACTAGGGTTCCCTTCTATCCACATCTTTGCCAGCACTTGTCATTTGTTGATTTGTTGATGGTAGCCATTCTGACAGATGTGAGATGATTTCTCATTGTCATTTTAATCTGCATCTCTATGATGATCAGTGACTTTGATCATGTTTTCATATGTCTCTTGGCTGACTGTATGTCCTCTTTGCAGAAGTGTCTATTTAGGTCCTTTGCCCATTTTTTAATTGGATTGTTTGTCTTCCTTCTGTTAAGTTGTATGAGTTCCTTATATATTTTGGACATTAAACCTTTATCAGATGTATCATTGCCAAATATGTTCTCCCATACAGTGGGCTCCCTTTTCATTTTGTTGATGGTTTTTTTGCTGTGCAGAAGCTTTTTATTTTGATGTAGTCCCATTTGTTCATTTTCTCCTTAGTTTTCTTTGCCCCAGATGTATCTGTAAACATATTACTCCGAGAGGTGCTTGAGATTTTGCTGCCTATGGTTACTTCTAGGATTTTTATGGTTTCATGACTTACAGTTAAGTCTTTTATCCATTTTGAGTTTATTTTCGTGTAGGGTGTAAGTTGGTGGCCATTTTTTTTTTTTTGCATGTATCTGTTCAATTTTCCCAACACCATTTATTGAAGGGAGTGTCTTGACTCCGTTTTATGCCCAACTGGCTTTCCACATTATGATCCAATTAGGATGTTAACTCACAGGTAAGTTGTTAACTTTTAATAATATTCATTTATTTGTCCAGCCTTATTTATTGCACATCCACCATGTGCCAGGAACTCTCCTACGCAGTGGTGAACAAGAACAAGGTTCCTTTTCTCTTAGACTTAGAACTTATATTCTAATGCAGTAGTCCACAGAGTGTGTATAATTTTAAAAGAAAATCCTAGAGAGGGGGAATAAAAACACTAATACTGATTTACAGTATTCCAAACATAAGACACTATTGAGTGCTCCAAAACAGAATTTCAGACCACTAAATCCAACCCTCAGGCTCTCCCCCCACTCCCCACACACAGAAATTACAAATGAGAAAACATATTACCTGATCTTAAACAAATACCACAACCTCTCTGTTCCTTAATAGATGGCAGAACCAGCACTAGAATCCCTGAGAGCTAAACTTTCCTGGTATTTCCATGCTGCTGTTACCTTTGCAGCAGCTGGGTGGTCATCTTAGAAAGGTATCTACCCTTGGAGCCTTCACACCTGTTTTCTCTCCGAGGCCATCTCTCACTCATCTTTAAGGCTCAACAGAAGGCCTCTCTCAGAACTTCCAGACCAGGCGGGTTCCCCCTGTCATGCGCACCTCCAGTAACCCACCCTCTGACATTGGCATTGCTCACCATTCACAATGCCTAGTTCCTGACTGCCTTGCCCCACTAGACTCAGGTCTGCAAGGCCCGAACCTGCCTCTTCCCTGTACCTAGCAGGTTGGCAGGCATGCTGAAATAAAATTCTAATTTATAAAGAAAATCAGGGATAAAACTTGGTTGTGTTCACAGAATTTTACACGGTAGAAAATTCTTAACAGTGCAACAGTTCTACACCTGAATGTTGTAAAGTAATAATAATAAATTTGATCATGTTTTTGAGTAAGAGAATACAGAAGGTCTTACTAAGTGAAGAACTAGGTCAGTGATGGCAAACTTCTGACACGCGAACTCATTTTTTTGGTTGATTTTTTTCTTTGTTAAATGGCATTTAAATATATAAAATAAATATCAAAAATATAAGTCTTTGTTTTACTATGGTTGCAAATATCAAAAAATTTCTATATGTGACATGGCACCAGAGTTGAAGTTAGGGTTTTTCAAAATGCTGACACGCCGAGCTCAAAAGGTTCGCCATCACTGACCTAGGTTCTCCTTCCCACTCTTTTTTCCATTCCCTTTGAGGGTCCTTCTCTTGTGCCAATGGTACTGAACACAAAACAGCCCCTTTTCTTCCCTTCCCCCGGAGCAGTGCAGAAATCGTGTCTCCCAGCTTAGGAAAAAGCAATTTCCTCCTAGAGCCTAAATGGGAGGAAAATAGACAATGCAAGGGAGGGAGCCTCCTCCCTCCAAGCCCAAGGACTGCACAGTCCTCGGGGTGGAGAAACAACTGCAGAGAAACACAGATGGCGTGCTGGCAGTTGGGTGAATTAATGTGATTGCATCCTGGTAATGTTTCAAGTGAGATATTCATGTAATTCATGCAAATTCAGAAATAATTGAGGTACATGTTTCTAGGATAAAGTCATGGCATTTTGCTTTTACCTGAATTACCCCCCAAAAGGGTCATTTTTATTATTCCATATTCAATTATTCATGACCACACACTCATGGATTTTAGAACCGCAAAAGGTCAGCCCTCTTTGATTCCGCAATTGTTTTCTTCTGAAGTCGGAAGCGGTCCATGAATATGCAGGCGCACGCGATCCTGACACTTCCCTCGCTGTTCATTAACAGTGTGTTCACTGTATATTTCAAAGTCAAACAAATAATACCTGTCATGAACATGAATTTTTAATATCTCCTATATTTCATTTTAAATGAAATGTCAAAATGATGGAAAATATTTCCATGGAAGTTTGGAAAGGGCAGCGTCTCACCAACGTTGCCCTGCGAAATTCGGCACTGGTGCAAAAACATCGTTAAATCAGTACCACGGCTGCTGGAATCAGATTGTTTTGGGGTGTTTTATTGCCTTTGTCATTCCTGGGAAATGTCAATGCGAAATCTGTTTGCCAAGTCAATATGCTTTGGGGGACTGATGGGCCCGCTGTCCCCTTTTCATCTGAGAAGGGATGCTGTTTGTTTACAGCCTGTTTCGATTCCCTGGTTTTGGTCTCCAAATGCATTTTATATGTATGCGATGTCTCTCTTAGCATACGTGCCCTTTGTTCCTCTTCATCCTTTAAACACCACTTCCCCTTTTTAATGGCAGGAATGTCAATCCGCTCTGATCTCCCTGTTCCTTCCAACCCTGGATCAGACACCCTTGGGGGTCCTTAGAACAGGTCTGCAGGAGTGTCTGTGCATCCTCCCCTGCACCCAGCTCCCACCGCAGCAGATGTGAGAAGCTACCACATTTTTCTGGGCCCTAATTACATGACCTAACTCGGAAAAGGGTGAAATGAGAGTTATTCCGCAGGAGAAGTTGGTGTGAAAGGTAGAAAGAGATAAATACTATTTAGTAACTAGCCTTCGAAAGGAACTTTACACGTCAGCCAGCACAGTCCCTAGAACACAGTAGTGGCTTTCCAGTGATAGAACCTTGGTAAATGCTGACGGACCTGGGCTGCAGGAGTAGATTGGGAGCAGAGTGGCAGGAACAGGAGCCACAGAAATGTATGTGGATGGAGAGAAGAGGGCACCCACAGGTAGCAGGAGAAAGAAGCAGATGGTAAATAAAGATGATGAAGAAAGTTAGAGAGCCAAAGAGTCCTGTGTCAACAAAGCTACAGGAGGACTGAAGGGTCCAAGTTCACTTAGTGACAACCTGAATGATTAAATGTTCAACATGAAAAATGAAAATCTTCCACTCTTCTGAAAACAAAGCCTCTCTTCTTGATTATTTTCATTCAGTGATGAGAGAGACAAATTGCTGTTCCACCCATTGATGCATTCATTGGTTGCCTCCTGACTGAGGATCACACCCTCAACCTTGGCATGGTCACAACCTTGGCATATGGAGACGACGCTCTAACCAGCTAAGCTACTCGGCCAGGGCAAAGCCTCTCTTGATTTAATGATGTAAGAACTGCCTGTCAGGAGGCAGTGGGCTGCCACCCATGTGCACAGCCCACAGAAACAGATGCCATTCAAGCTGGGCAGCAAGGCACAGGGAATGACTGGCTATTCAGTTTCAGAGAGCGTGGGAGACAAAATCATGTCCACTGGGCTTCTCAGCCGTTCTCTGAGGACTTCTTTATAAAGTCCTCCCTCTCCAATACTAGGTATTGGCAGTATTTGTGACCACCAAACAAATATTTGTTGGGTCATTACTTGTCCTGCCCCCATTTTCTATTCATCATTGATATACCTCAAAACTATACACAGCTTCTGATCAGTGTTGGATAAACACTCTCCCATGCTCACATAATGGAATATCATGCAGAAGCAAAAAGACAAGGCCCAGCTGGTTTTGGGCTCAGTGGTTGAGTGTCCACCTATGAACCAAGAGGTCCAGTTCGATTCCAGGCCAGAGCACGTGCCCTGGTTGCCGACTCGATCCCCAGTAGGGGGCATGTAGGAGGTAGCCAATAGAGGTTTCTTTCTCATTGATGTTTCTATCTCTCTATCTCTTTCCCTTCCTCTCTCTCTCTCTTTAAAATTAATAAAAACGTATTTTAAAATAAGTAAATAAATAAATAAAAAGTCTCACCTTTATTTTAAAAAAAATAAAAGCAGAGACGGGTGTGTGTTAGCCCATACAGCCATTTCAGAGGGAAATGCATCTGACTTCTAGAGATTTGGGAAGTTGCTCATAGAATATCAATACAATATGCATTGACCTCTAGAGTCAAAGGATCCTAGACTGGAAACCACTGATTAACTCTGATTTTATCTAGAAGCAGGTTAACCCCTCCTGGGTAGCTTGTAGAGTGGTTCCCTCCAATCCTCTATTTTTGTGGTTTTACCCCTTTTTGTCATCTCCTCTCCAACCCTTCTTTAAATGTCTAATACCTCCCACCATACCAGAACTTTGGTCAATTCATTTTTTGCCCTTTTGGATCACATTATTACATAGTCAGATAATACTACAAAATAATATGAGTCACTCAAATTCTTAAAACTTGGATATAATTGTTTTCTGTATCTTTTTTTTTCAGTTGTAGTAATTATAGACAGTACCTCAGTCTTCAGATGCAAGCAATATCACATTTGCTTTTCTTAAGATTGGTCCACGTGCAGCATTACCTTCTAGAATCTAGAAGCTCCCCATTCCCCCTTGGATGGTTCAAGGTCCCTCAGAATTTACAGAATTTACAGTCTAGAAAGAAAGGCCCTTGACCTCCTCTCTGAGGAGGAACCTGGTGTTGGTGTCGGTGTCGGTCCCTGCCCTTGGCTTTCTCTGCCTCACAGTGGTGCTATCTAACCTTTTTCATCCATTGGTTGTCCATGAAGCTTTGCTAAGCAGAGCCCAACTCCACTCCCTTCCATGATAAGCAATCTGGGCTCTAAACACCACCTCAATTAGTGACCAACCAGGTCAGAGCCCCAGGAGGTCATTCTCTGAGATCCTGCTGCCATGGAGGCATTATGCCAGTGTGAGACCACTCACCCATCCATCCTTATGGAACTTCAACTGCTCCTCCTCTCCCAGGTGTCTTTTCACCCCCTGAAACCAGAGCCCTGCTGTAACCTTAATAAGATTATAGAAACACGGAGGCCTGTTTACTCCTGTGAGGGTCAAGGGATGGAGAGAGGAAGAGGAGGTTGCTGGGCAAGGAGGGAATTCCTTCCACCTCTTCCCAACGAGGTACGGGCAGACAGAACGTCATGCTACAGCAGTGAAAAGCAAAATCAAAGTTAAGTTTTCAGCAGGTCAATCCACACACACACACACACCAGGTGTATACATCCTACTGCCACAACTTTATAAAATTTCAAGTGACATTTTAGTAATAGATATTCATTGTAGGAATTTAGAAAACACAGAAAATTAAAATAGCCATATGTAACTCTTATGATGTAATAAAATAAGAAGGCATGGATTCGTATAAAGAAGATCAAAGTAAGATTTTCCACGGAAGCCATGCTAAGAAGATGCCACTAAATGGCAACAGGACTATGATTCATGTATAGGCTTATAGTCCCTTATCCATAGTTTCTGACATCCAAACCAGAATATTTTCTGTAATTCATTTGGCATCAAAACCTGACCTGAACTGGAATGTGGCTATTTATGGTCTCTATTTATCCCACTTAGTATAAATATTCATATACTGCTATAGAAGTATTGGTATATTTGATCATTATATGCTATCCCAGACTGTACTGGAGGTGTTCCACAGTATTTATGTTACATTTTCAAAATTCAAATAATTCTGAAACCAACCTCTCCCAAGTTTTGAGAAAAGGGATTGCAAACCTATATTCCAGTCTTAGAGGAACAGCCTTTGCCAGGAAAAAGTGGGGCTAAGAACACTGATTTCTTCAAGATCGTAACCAGGATATTTTGTTTTAATATTGGGCCATTTCACAAGGCCTAAAATTTAAACCATTAAAATACAAGATTTATACACTGTAGGCATTCTTATCTCATCTCTAAACTCCTTACGTGTGGGGCGTCTCAGGGATGGAGTGAGATTCAGGGATGGAGAATGGTGGGGGCTTGAAAGCCAGAGATGGAGTGAGGGTTAAAGGCATCACTTGATTTTTCTAAGTTCAATAGCACTTTTTTAATGGTCATAAAATAGATATGAATATCATTATAGCAGCCAGATGGCTATATCAAAATGTCATGAACCCCATGCGGAGAAAGAAAGAAATCTTTATAGCTACTAAAGGAGAAACTGTAGCTGTTCCCTGGAGATCGAAGACCCTGAGAGATAAATGGCACCCAGAAGTCTGGCCAATGAAGCACCATAAGTCCACAGGTCAGAACAGGAAAGCCACAGGCCTGCTTTGTTAGATGGCCCCACATTGATCCTCGCAGGCTTTGTTTTGTTTTGTATAATGTGAATAGCTTGTCACCATTAAAACTTGGAAATTTTCACATAAATACTTTGGTACCTGTTTTCTCTTGAAAAAAATTTAAAGACCTGCAACACTGGGCCCTCGTTTGTGCTTAGCAACAAGCGTCCGGAGCTGAGAACAAGTTGTTGCCCCATTTCACACAGGCATGACCTCTCCCTTTTACCGCAGTCCCCAATTCTCCTGGGAGCTCCACGTGGCCCCTTCCACGTTCAGGAGTGAGACGCATGCTTTGGCCACCCCAGGGCCTCTGGGAATGCCATGGATTCTGAGATGGACCAGTGACACCGGGGGTTACATGTGACTGTGAACAAGCTGGGGAAAGCATCTTTCTGTGCAGGGGAGACTGACAGCCTCGCGCCAAGCACGCGCTTGAGCAGTAATGGCTGGTGAAATGACCCAGGGGAGCCCCAAAGGGAAGCACTAAGAACTGAAGATTTTTCAAGAAGTAAAACAACAAGACTAGGGAGCAGCAGATGCGGGTTCTCTTCTCTGAAAAGAACCACAGGGAACAACTAATATAATTATGTTCACTAATGAGCAATTCTTTGCTTTTCTCCCAGCCAGATTCAAACATCCCCAATATTTCTAGTATACCTCCTAAGAACAGGTGTTTTACCTATGTTGCCTCATTTACTCTGTACAACATCCCTGGGAAGCAAATATTAGTATGTCGAATTTAGAAATGAAGAAACTGAGCCTTAGAGATTCTAAGTAGCTTACTCTAGGACACCAGCTTATAATTGTTATAACCAAGACTCAAACTTGGGCTTTTATAACCCCAAAGTTACTTCACTTTTCATTATACCACCAGCCAAAAGTAAATGTTTATCTTTGTCCACCAAGAAAGTAATTACTCAGACAATCAAAGCATCCTATTTCCTCTCTCCTCTTAATAAAAATTACTCTCCGGATCTGGCCTAGGCCAGTTATAGCTTAGTGTAAATTTAAATTATTTTGGAGTCTTAATGAACACCTGAAAGATTTTTCACCCAAATGAAAGAGATAAATACTCTAGAGAAGAAGGGCACTTCTGGTGTTGCTGAAGTCACAATATTGGTTTTGTTAATCATCCTTAAGAGTTGGAAGAGGTCATCAAGAGGACATGACCAATGGTTGACCCACCAGCTGGACCCTGGTAATCAGGGGCTTTTCCCTCCCTCCCTTGGCCTTGGAATGTACATCCTGCCCTCTGTTCCCACAGTGGGAGACATTTTCAGGGATGCAGCCTTCAGAGAGCAATGTGGTATTGAGACCATCTGGACAGCTTATGTGACTGAACCCAGTTAAGGCCTCTATGTAAACTTTTAAGATTCTGTCAGATGGGTGCAGAGATCTATTCATCTTTCAGCACCCAAGGGAAGCCTCGTATGAAAGTTCCCTTGCTGATTAAACCTGCCACCTACCAATCTAGAATGATCTGCCTCTCTCTTTGGTCTTCTCCCTGCCTTCCGTGTCCTGGGGCCAGTTTGCAAACCAACATGAACGTCCTTGCCAAATGTGTAAATATGATCCAGGAGGCATGCTCAGGGCCATGTGTTTAAGTTTCCTCTGTTAAATCCTGATCGGTACAATCACAACCTCCTGGCAAGGAGAGTTTGGAGAATAATAAAGCATTGATTTTTCAGACAATGCAAAAATCTCTGGCGCCCAGGTACCTACCGCATGATCTCAGAAAACTCAATTATTAATATGAGTATATGAACATCATTTTGTTGTGATTAGATTTCACTTTAATTTAAATTTTGTTAAAGCCACACGGGAGCAGAGAAGCAGTCTCGGGAAATAAATGAGTCAGTCTCAGTTTTATTTTTCATGTTTGCAAGCCGAGATTATCGGCAAATCTTATCAGTCAGGCGGCAAATTACCAAGAACTCCATTAAAAATGTGTATAGTCATTTTCATTTTTGAAAGATTCAAGACTATAAATAATTAAATGCATTAGACATCTGTTATTTATGAGCTGAAATGACAGTTTTAATTTAGTTCTTCATTTAGCTGAACCTGACGTATTGTGACTCTAAAGGAAAACACAGGAAATATCTAAAAATGACATCTTTCGGAGTTTGCAGTGACCATAGGTGCAAATCAAAACCTGGTTATTTTCACTTCCCTTCAAGGCCTGTCAAGACACAATCTTCATTCACGACCTTGTGTTGTCTGTCCTCAGAAATTCTGATTGGCTGACAACCAGGCCTGCATCTGCTAATTATGCAATGCAAATAAAGCAGCTTAGTAGGAGCTGTGGGCATGCTCCCAATTAATTATACATGCAAAACGAAGTCACTAGATCAGATCTACAGACCACTTCAGGGAAATGCCAACGAATTCAAACCACCTGCCTTTGCCTTTTCCCATACCAGAGGAGGGTTGCTACTTTGGTTTCCCAAAGATGTGCAAAACCTCATGGACTGATGGAAAAGAAGAGGCAAAAAACAGATGTAGGAGTCGTGATTTGGAAGCCAAGGGGTAATATGTTAATAATTAATTAATATGCACTACATCACTAATGAAGTCAGGAAATAAAGGGATCATTTTTACAAATGTAGGCTCCCTAACGATGCAGTCCCACAAACCCACACATATTAGCCATGTGCCCTGTGACAAGGTACCTTTGGATTCCTGGCTCAGAATAAATACAACTATTTGCATCTTGGAGCATTCCAGAACTCTGATGAATCCTGAAGTGACCTTAGCCTCAAGTGATGGGGAATCAACCCCTTGGCCTCAGCTGGAGCTGCTGGAAGTGTGACAGGTCACATTACCTGTGCCCAGCCAGCTAAGAGGTGTTCCATTTGATTGAGTACATCAAGCATTGGCCATGGGCTCGAGTTTGAAAATTATTGCAAGATTTAATGTTTGTGAGTGTGGGCCAGGTTGATGGCGACTCAGATATGGCTCTTGCATGTCGGCTCTGTGGCGAGTGAGGTCTCAGCCAAGGAACAATGACAAAGGGCAAATAGCAATAATAAAATATTTCTCCTAATTTCCTTTCAATGTGCACAAATCCATTCACCGGGCCACTAGTTTTAAATAATTTGCCTGGTGAATTTTTGTCTGTGTGTTTGTGTTTCATGTGTACAAAGCTTGAAGCACTAAGACTCCTACAGAAAAAAGACCAGCACAGAATTAAGTGAATTCCAAGCCCTGAGAATTGTTTAATAGTCTAATGAGGATGTATGTTTCAGAATCATTTGCAACCATATTCCCTTTGGGGAAAGAACCAATGTGTTGTTTTATTCCAATACTAGAGGCCCTGTGCACAAAATTCGTGCATGGGGGGAGGGGTGTGTGTCCCTCAGCCCAGCCTTCACTCTCTCCAATCTGGGACCCCTCAAGGGATGTCCAACTGCCCGTTTAGGCCCGATCATGGTGGGATTGGGCCTAAACGGGCAGTCGGACATACCTCTCACAATCCAAGACTGCTGGCTCCCAACGAGCAGCCTGATTGCCCCTAACTGCTTCTGCCTGCCAGCTTGATCACCCCCTAGCCATTCCCCTGCCAGCCTTATCAATGCCTTACTGCTCCCCTGCCAGCCTGATTGCCCCTAGGTGCCCTCCCCTGCCAGCCTGGTCACCCCAAACTGCCCTCCCTGCAGGCCTGGATGCCCCCAACTGCCCTCCCCTGCAGGCCTGGTCATCCCTAACTGTACTCCCCTACAAGCCTGGTCATTCCTAACTGCCCACCCCCTGCCGGCCTGGTCACCACTAACTGCCCTCCCCTGCTGGCCCAGTCACCCCTAACTTCCCTCCCTTGCCAGCCTGGTTGCCCCCAACTGCCCTTTCTCTACAGGCCTGGTCACCCCTAACTGTCCTCCCCTGCAGGCCTGGTCACCGCTAACTGCCCTCACCTGCTGGCCCGATCACCCCTAACTTTCCTCCCTTGCCAGCCTGGTTGCCCCTAACTGCCCTCTCCTACAGGCCTCATTGCCCCCAACTGCCCTCCCCTGCTGGTCTGGTCACCCCCAACTGTCCTCCCCTGCAGACCTGGTCACCCCCCCAACTGCCCTCCCTTTCAGGCCTGGTCACTCCCAACTGCCCTCCCCTGCCGGCCATCTTGTGTCCACATGGTGGGGCCATCTTGTGTGTTGGAGTGATGGTCAATTTGAATATTACATCTTTATTAGATAGGATACAAAATAGAAATCAGAGAGCCAACCAATGCATTCCAGCAGAAATGGTGCACACAAGGTAACAACTCCCCTGGCTCCCCACTCCTGCATCTTTCCAAATCCCCAGCCGGGACCTCTCTGCTCTTCCTCAGGCACTAGGGCAATCCTGGGGCCAGAGAAATCCAGGAGCCATTAGACCCCTGGGACTCACTTTTTTAGCATAGGGGGTGCTCCTTGCCCAGACCTTGGATCCCAAATCCAATGCTGGGAGTCCTTCTTGCCTTGCTTCTTACAACAAACATCTGCCTTTTCTCCCAGTGTCCAAACTGTCCTCAGAGCTCTTGAATGCTTGCCTTCATCTCCTCTAGTTCCAAGGAGATGGAATCAGCCTTGCTTGACCTTCTATGCTTATTCCCCAGAAACTAGTCACATGCTTTAAACCTACTGCCAATACTGAGCTCGGGCTCTGCAATGTGGCCAGCCTGGATGCCTGCTATGACCTTCCTGTGGCTCCCCAGCCAGGACAGCCACCAGCTGCCACTGCTGAAAATCCCCAGGGTCTGTTTTGTCCCCTTTCCTCCTCACCTGCCCCTCCCAGCTGGGTCTCCCGGCCTCCAGGATGACCCATTCTCACAATGGCATCCCAGAGCTGATAAGGAGGCAGTTAGCTTCTCCCTGGGCTCCAACCACAAGCCTGACTGACAGCTTTTCAGGGATTTCTGACTTCCCAGCTGCTAATCCTGCTTCTCACCCAGCTCTGTATTCCCCTGCTCAAATTAATCTAGGCAGGAGCTGATTTAGCTTGTAATGTGAGGTTAATTACAGAAGTGATAACATTTCTAAATAAAAATGAGCTCCTCGATTTAAAAAAAATCTAAATTTAAGTAAAACCAGGAGGAATCAATTTTGGTTACAAACCACAACCCCAGTTCCTGACTCTTGTGAAGGCTTCTGCCAGCAGAACTTGTCCTTTTAAGCAGGGCCAGCTTCCTGCCAGTTCAGCCTGGGCAGTCACACACAGCCCTGCCTGCTCCATTCAGTGTTCTGCCGTTCCTGCCCAGAAATTCCTAATGTTACCTTTGAAGCTGTGTTTTGTAAGTGGAGCCCAGTGAACATTGGAGCATGCTAGTGAGCAGAGGCAATGTGCTTCATATGCAAATTGCCTGTAGTTCCTTGCTGCCCCAGTAGCATGGGGGGGTCTCATTGGCCCATGAGCCTGGAATTCCGGTGGGCCCACATGCCTCCAAAAGACAAAGTGACAACAAGGTTCATGTTACATCTGCAAGTGAATCTGCAGGGCTCTGACAGCCCCAGAGGCCACGCTGTCCGTTCAAACCAGAACCTGCTTGTCACACAGAAAGAAAGCAATGGTTTTCTAAGAACACTCAAGGAACTCTAGCACATCCTTTCTTACCTGCTACTTGAATTCCTGCCAGTTATTTCCAACCAATTCTATTGAAGACGATGACATACAAGGAAAGGAAAAGCTAGAGCAAGCCATAGTTCCCTTCCTTTCCTCAGTAAGGCAACGGTGAAGAGTATTGGCTGAACATGCACCTATCAGGAAGTGAAATTACAACAGTTGATTCATTTTGTGCCATGTTTCCACTCTCCTGGTCAGAACAAAATACATTTTGCATGAAATCTGAATTGTGTAATTTCAGTGATTCTGCACACACGTTGAATGGTCTTATATTTGCTTTTAAAATTGGCGTGACACAATATAAAGTTGAACAGTAAAATTCATGCTAATAATCTAAAATTTCAGTTTGTCTTTACAAAGAGAGACATTACATAGCAAATAAAAATCGCCATAACAAGATGTGAGAGAGACCATGGGAGAAAGGAAAAAGCTTTATATTTTAGTACTTTTAACATCACTTCTTCCTAACTTTTGAACAAGGGCCCCCACATTTTCATTCTGCACAAGGCCCCACAAATCATATGGCCGAGAGCGGGCTGGGAGGGCAAACAGGGAGGCACTTCCCTTTGCAGCCTGCATGGTGGGAGGGAGCCTGCTTCTCCAAGCCGGTGAGTTTGTCTCTGCATCTCCTCCAGTACTGTGACTCCTTTGCCCCAGAGCTAGGTTCCAACTCTGACCTGATAAACTGGCCTTGAGCCCTACACAACTGACTCTGGTGTGGCATAATGTTGGCCACTGTGCCTTCACCCTCAGGCCACTCACACCTGAGGCCCAAGCCCCACATCACCTCTTCACCTCTGTTAACCAGAATATTTCTGTGCACACACTTGACACTGTTCTCCCACACCCGCCACCTTGCCAGCTTCACTTTGTAGCTCCACCTCCCCCAACAGCCCTTCTTCTCACCAGGGTCCTCTGTCCGAGCAACAGGGCCAGTTCTTGGCCACATGAAGCCCCTTACTGGTTCCACTTCTCTCTTGGGTTTCCTGTCACCAGGGATCTGCCATTTAGTACTACCTGGCTCTATACCCCACTGCTGAGCCCTGCAGATGATCAGAGTAACTGGCCCTTGCCCTCCCTCTGCCATGGTAACTGGCCCTTGCCAGCAACGCCTGCCCCGTGAAAACAGCCTCAGAGCTCCCTCGAATGATATTTGATTGTCTTTGCTAGAACCAAAGTCCAAACATTCAGGACAGCCTACATCAGAGGTTCTCCCCCTCCGTTCCTTAGAGCCACCTGAGGAGATTTTAATTGAAACCGATGCTGGGCTCCCACCCTGGAGTTCTGGTTAGATTGGTCTAGGGCAGGGGTGGGCAAACTTTATGACTCGAGGGCCACAATGGGTTCCTAAACTGGACCAGAGGGCCGGAACAAAAGCATGGATGGAGTGTTTGTGTGAACTAATATAAATTCAAAGTAAACATCATTACATAAAAGGGTACGGTCTTTTTTTTCAATAGTTTTATTCATTTCAAATGGGCCGGACCCGGCCCGCGGGCCGTAGTTTGCCCATGGCTGGTCTAGGGTCAGGCCCAACCCTGGTATATAGGGGGAGAAGGATAGAGAGTTAGAAACATCAGTGAGAGAGAAACATCTATCAGCTGCCTCCTGTAAGCCCCCTAGTGGGGATCGAGCCCCCAACTCAGGTACATGCCCTTGACCAGAATTGAACCCAGGACACTTCAGTCCGCAGGCTGATGCTTTATCCACTGAGCCAAACTGATTTGGGCAACCCTGGCATTTTTGTACACCTTCCTCCAAGGACAGCAGTGTGCTGCCAGTGCTGAGAAGCAGCCATAACATAAAGAGCGGAGCTGGGCCTTTGAAGCACAGCTAAGAATGGAAGACAAGACCAACGGTGGTTACCTCGAGATCACCGCCTGGTTCGACCTCTCATGTGGCTCTGGGTGACTCTCTCATGTCCCTGAATGTTACTTTGTGCCTGTGCAGAACAAATAATTTCATATAATCCTGCCATTGATGCTATAAAATAAGATTAGAACAATAATACTTTCCTCACACTTGCCTAATAATTCACAATTTCAATCGCTCTTTCGCAGTTATCAGACCCTGAGAGAATCAAGGCACACTTGGGGGACACTGGATGCTGTCACAGACTGAATGTTTGTCACCCCAAAATTCATATGCTGAAACCTAATCCCCCTTGTGCTGGTATTTGGAGGAAAGATCTTTGGGGGGCGATTAGGTCATGAGGTCCTGGCCCTTATAAGAGACTCCAGAGGCTGTGACATTATAGCAAAAGGCCACCAGCGCTGCCCCAGGAGCCAGGCCTCCCCAGGCACCAAATCTTCTGGTGCCTTGAACTTGGACTCCCAGCCTCCAGAACTGTGAGAAATAAATTTCTGTTGTTTAAAAGCCACCCAGTCTATGGTATTTTGTGATGGCAGACCGAACAAATTAAGACGGGTGGGGAAGTGGGACGTGTATAAGCAAACAGTGCGCTGGCTAGTGTCATGTAGGCACCTGGCCGGCATACTCCGCCTCCTCTCTGAAAACTGCCCCAGCCTGACAAACACTGTGATCAGTGAGCATCTTAGTAAGACACAAACCCAAACTTATCAGCAACATTCTCAGTGATTCCTGTGACTTGTTCTTTAAATTTAACCACTTGTTTGTTCACAGGGAGATGTTTACCAATGCCTAGCGATCGCTTAAGTGGGTGCACTGCCCGATTCTGCTCTTTAATTTAAACACCCGGGTCCAGAACGTGAAGGAGGCTGTGAAAGCAACATGTCTTCCAGCTTGTCAGCGGGTTCTCACTTTTTCTCTTTTTTTCCTTTTTCTCTTCCTCCCTCCCCTACTTTTCTCTCCCTTCAGCTTCCTTTCCCTCCTCTTTCATCTTCTCTGAGCGATTCCCATTAAGAAGGACTTTTCTAAGGGTGTCTCGTCCAATTCCCTGGCTGATTCCACTATTTAGTGACGCTGCCGAAAGTGATGGGTCGGCCGTCTCCCGAGGCAATCCACTCGCTTCTCTCCTGTCATCAGGAGCCTCAGAGGAGATAACAAAAAATGTCCCTGCAGCACCTGCATGTCGGCTTTTCTTTCCTCCCAGAGCCTTATTGGTTCCCAGCCTTCTTATTACATCTCGTTTGATAATTAGAGATTTCCCGCTTCCTTTCATCCCTTTCATACAACTAAACCTTGTGTCTTTGAAAGGCAGGCAGTTTTCCTCAACATCCTCACCTGTAGTTTTCATGAGGCCATGATGTGGGGGCTGAGGGTCTGGGCTCTCCCAGCCCTTCCCGGCAGTCACTCTGTGGAGCTGGCCTGATCCCTGGCTTCCTCTTAAAGCTGGTTGCAGGTGGAGTCAGATAGTCATGCCCAGAAACTGAAAGCAGTTGCAAGGAGCAGACCTCAGAGCCGGCTTGGGCCATGGCAGGCAATTTAAGGGATCAGCAAGAACCTTTTTCTCTCAGAGGCAATACATCCCCAGTCAGCCCAGGCTGTCCTTGGGAAAGAATCGAAGAGATTCATTCCCTTTTATGCCTACAGGTGAAAATGTCAGAGGGAAGGGGGTGATGGGTTAATAAAGGGTAAAGGGGGCCAAATATATGGTAATGGAAGAAGATTTGCTTTGGGTGGTGGGCACACAGTGCAATATACAGATCATGTATCACAGAAATGAAAACTTGAAACCTATGTGATCCTATTAACCAATGTCACCGCAATAAATTTAATTAAAAATTAAAATGAAAAATGTTATCAGAAAGGCCATAGGAAGGATACTTGTTTTTCCTGTTGTGCCTTTTCCGAATTCACAAAACACACACACACACACACACACACACACACACACACACACACATTCCAGATCTACACACTCTCTATATAAGGGTGGACAAAAGTAGGTCTACAGTTGTGAGTACATGAAACACAGAGTTTATTCTTGTATTATTATTTATTAATTATTGTATTATTTTCCATACAAACAACTGTAAACCTGCTTTTGCCCCACCCTGTATCTATCTTTATAATTTTTCTTCCTCAATGTCCTCTATTCCTTTTCCTTCCCACATCTCTCCCTCCTTCAGACTTCAAAAAATTATACATCTTCATTAAGTAATTGGTGAGACACTAAGATAATTAGTTGTGGTCACTTAACTCTATCAGAGTTCACTCTTCTTTTAATAGACATTATATTTAGAGCAGTTTTAAATTCACAGCAAAATTGAGTGATAGGTACAGAGAGTTCCCATATGCCCCCTACCTGCCCCCACACATAGACTCCCCCACCATCAATATTCCCCCAAACAGGGTGGTACATTTGTGCCAATTGATGAACCTTCATTGGCATAGCATTACCACCAAAGTCCACAGTTTACATTAGGATTCACACTTAGTGCTATACATTCTATAGGTTAGAAAAAATGTCTGACATGTATCCACTATTACAGTATCATCCAGAGTAGTCTCACTGCCCTAAAAATCCTCTGCTCTACCCACTCACCCCTCCCTCCTCTCAGCCCCTGGCAGCCATGAGTCATTTCATTGTCTCCACAAGTTTTGCCTTTATCAGAATGCCATATCGTTGGAATCATGCAGTATGTAGACTTTTCAGATTGGCTTCTCTTTTGGTAATATGCATTTAAGTTTCTTCCATGTTTTTTCATAGCTTGATAGCTCATTTCTTTCCAGCACTGAATAGTATTCTGTTGTCTGAATGTACCACGGTTCATTTATCCATTCACCTACTGAAGGACATCTCGGTTGCTTCCAAGTCTTTGGCAATTATGAATAAAGCTGCTATAAACATCTGTGTGCAGGGTTTTGTGTGGGAATAAGTGTTTAGTACCTTTGGTGAAATACCAAGAAGCAGATTGCTAAATCGTATGGTAAAAGTGTGTTTAATTTTGTAAGAAACTGCCAAATGGTCTTCCAAAGTGACCGTACCAATTTGCATTCCCACCAGCAATGAATGAGAGTTCCTGTTGCTCCACATCCTCGCCAGTGTTTGCTGTTGGCAGTGTTCTGGAGTTCAGTCATTCCGACAAGTCCGCAGCAGCATCTCATTATTTGTTTTACTTTGCATTTCCCTAATAGCATATGATGTGGAGCATCTTTTCTTCTGTTTGTCATCTGCATATCTGCTTTGGTGAGATATCTGTTCAGGTCTTTGGCCCCTTTTTAATTAGATAGTTCATTTTCTTATTGCTGAGTTTTAGGAGTTCTTAGTACATTTTGAACAATAGTCCTTTATCAGATATGTCTTTTGCAAACATTTTCTACCTGTCTATGGCTTATGTTTTCATTCTCTTGACAGTGTCATTCACAGGGCAGAAATTTTTTAATTTGAATGAAGTCCAGTTTAGCAATTCTTACATTAGTGGGTCATGCCCTTCTTTATCCCTGATAACTTTCTTTGCTCTAAAATCTGCTGCATGGACCCACTCTTTAAAAAGAAAAAGTACCATGGCCTGACAAGCAAGTCCCACCCTCAGCATTGTCACTTGAGTAGTGACTTGCTGAGTCCCCTAATCGTGGAGAATGCGCAGGGCATGTGCCCACCCCCGGGACAGAGCACAAAGAGTCAGCTTCAGCTTGTAAGCCACAGGGTGCTATCCATGACCAACGCTCATGGGCAGAGCTGAGCCTGTTAACCACCCCTGTCCATTCTTATCTGGGTAGCGGAGGAAGCACTTCGTGCACCTTCAACCTGTCCCCCTCTCGCATTAGGAAACATGAAGTCAATCCCTCATGGCATCGTCCTTGAGGTCCTCCCTGCTATTGAATGGGTTTACCTGGGGTGGGCATGTGCCCTGCCTGGGTACCGAGAGTTCCAGATGTTCCACTGCTCCTAGGGAGCACTGTGGGTGAGCAGGACGGACCTGGCGTCACAGTCATGTTGTACGGCCTTAGACTGGCCGCAGTTTTCTCATTCATAAGATGAGAAAGGAAAGGGACGTGGGGAGAACAAAAGCAAACTTCTCGAGCCTCTGGGACAGCTTCAAGCGTACCGACATCCGAATTATGGGGGTGCCAGAAGAAGAGAGAGAGCAAGATATTGAAAACCTATTTGAAGAAATAATGACAGAAAACTTCCCCTACCTGGTGAAAGAAATAGACTTACAAGTCCAGGAAGCGCAGAGAACCCCAAACAAAAGGAATCCAAAGAGGACCACACCAAGACACATCATCATTAAAATCCCAAGAGAGACAAAAGAGAGAATCTTAAAAGCAGCAAGAGAAAAACAGTCAGTTACCTACAAGGAAGTACCCATATGACTGTCAGCTGATTTCTCAACAGAAACTTTGCAGGCCAGAAGGGAGTGGCAAGAAATATCCAAAGTGATGAATAGCAAGAACCTACAACCAAGATTACTTTATCCAGCAAAGCTATCATTCAGAATTGAAAGTCAGAAAAAGAGCTTCACAGATAAGAAAAAGCTAAAGGAGTTCATCACCACCAAGCCAGTATTATATGAAATGCTGAAAGGTATCCTTTAAGAAGAGGAAGAAGAAGAAAAAGGTAAAGATACAATTATAAACAACAAATACACATCTATCAACAAGTGAATCTAAAAATCAAGTGAATAAATAATCTGATGAACAGAATAAACTGGTGATTATAATAGAATCAGGGGCATAGAAAGGGAGTGGACTGACTATTCTCGGGGTCGGGGGGAAGGGATGTGGGGGGTGCAGGAAGAGACTGGACAAAAATCGTACACCTATGGATGAGGGGGGGGGAGCGGGGGTTGGGTAAGGGCAGAGGGTGGGGTGGGAACCGGGTGGAGGGGAGCTATGGGGGGAAAAAAGAGGAACGACTGTAATAATCTGAACAATAAAGATTTAATTTTTTAAAAAAAGTAAACTTCTCCATAGTTTGTTAGGAAGACTACATGAGATATAGTACGTAAAGTACCTACTACAGCCATTTTCCTGCTCAGAAAATGACAGGAACTATCTCCCTAAAATTGCTCATTCATTTATAAAGGGGAAGAATAGTAACAGTATAAAAACCTGAGAGACGCCACCTCAACCAAATCATCAATATTAACATCACCAACAATCTGACATCAAGTGCCTCCTGCTATGATGCACTTCTGTTATATCCCTGTCAAAACGCAGAACTGAATCTAATTATGAAGACACATAAGACAAATCCAAATTGAGGGGCATCCTACAAAATAATTGGCCTGTGCTCTTAAAAATGTCAATGCCATAAAAGACAAAGAAAGGCTGAGGGGCTGTCCCACATTAAAGAACTAAGGAGACATAACAACTAAATTCAATGTGTGATTCAATCCTGGACCAGAGAAAACAATAGCCATAAAAGACATGATTGGGACAACTGCTGAAATTTGAATATGGGATGTGTATTAGTTAATAACATTATTGCAATGTTACATTTTATAAATTTGATTATTGTGCTGCGGTTATATAAAAGAACATCCTTGTTCTTAGGAAATCCATGCTGAAATAGAGGTAAAAGGGACATCATTGTCAAATGATTCCAAAAAAAACTAATCATTTTATATAGGAAGGTAGATGGGAGAGAGAGAAAGCGAATGTGGCAAAATACTAACAACTGAATAAAGTAAATATAGGAGTTCTTTGGGCAACTTTCTGTTCTCTGTGTTGCAGTCTTTCTCCAGGTTTTAAATTATTTCATAATAAAAAGGTTTAAGTGGCAGGGAAGATTACTTTCAGTGCTGAGTAGAAAAAGAAATCAAGGCTCACTGCCAACACTCTCGAGAAGGAGGAGGGCTCTTTGGGGAGGAACTTTCTAACCTGAGAGCAACCCTATTCACAGACACAGCACCTGGGCAGTCCCACCCGGGGAATGCTCTGCATTCCTGCTGGAGAAGCACTTCCCTGAGAAGCAATGGCTCTCCAGGTACACACACACTCACACACACTCACACACACACTCACACACTCACACACACACTCACACTCACACTCACACACTCACACACACACACTCACACATAGAGACACAAATACAGAAACACAAACATGCACAAAGACCGTGGTCGGCAAACTGCGGCTCGCGAGTCACAGCTCTTTGGCCCCTTGAGTGTGGCTCTTCCTAAGCCTTAGGAGTACCCTAATTAAGTTAATAACAATGTACCTACCTATATAGTTTAAGTTAAAAAAAATCTGGCTCTCAAAAGAAATTTCAATTGTTGTACTGTTGATATTTGGCTCTGTTGACTAATGAGTTTGCCGACCACTGCACTAAGAGACACACAGACGCACACATAAGCACAAACACGCTTAGACAAACAGAATATGTTTGGCAGTTGAACCTTAAGATCCGTCTTCTTAAATTTCAATTTACCTGTTGTTCTACACATACAGCCTTATAATAGCATCCTAACTGTCCCCTATTTTCCATCTTTACTCCAATTTATCCTTTATACCATCTCCAGAGTACCAGTAAAATATAAATGTGATCACATTGTTCACCTGCCTAAAAACCTTCAATGCGCCCCAAATGCTGAACAAATCCCTTCTCCTTACTTTCTTCAGACCATCTCCAATGACAGCCAGCTATGTATAGATTTTTCCTGAAAGATTATAGGTAATCAGAGGGGCATTACATTGCATCACAGAAAACCATTGTAAATTGAAAAAGATTGCCATTTATTTTTCTTGAAGCAGAATAATTCAACTCTTTTATGCTTAACCGGAACTACCTTGGAACACCCAAAGGGTAATTGATTCCGAGTTTCTGCCCTTTATGCGGTGATTGTCACCCTCACTGTGCATGTGAATGACCTGAGGAGCTGGAACCAGACCCCGCACCAGATTTGGACCAGAGCATCCAGGGGTAGGGCCCTCCCGTGGGGTCCCTCCCACATCCACACACCCAACTGTTCCTATAAATGAAAGGAAAGCTACATAACAATCCATACTTCTCCAGAACAAGCCCACATGCCCTATGGTGGGAGTACTTATTCCCCTTTTGGCCTATCAGCATCTGGAGAACCAGGGTTATGTGTCTTTGTCAGGTACCATTAGAAGACATAGCAGGACCTTGATAGGGAACATTCAGAGTTGCTCTTTTTTAAATAGCACGTACAGACTGGCATTGTATATGTTTTACCTTATTAAACAAACTAGAGGCTGCGCGGAGCCGCGGGCCCTGCCTCCACCGCGCTGCTCTGGCCAGTTGTTTGATCGTGATGCCATTAGGGAGTCACAACCACAGGGCTTTTATAATATAGGATTGTAATGATCCATCAAGTTAGGTATTATTATCCCCGTTTTAGGGATGTTAAAACTGAGGCCCAGGAGAGAAAGTGATGTGCCCCAGGTCACATGGCAGTAAAAGATGATGCCTAAATTTGAACTCAGATGCACCTAACTCCCAAGTCTTTGCTATTTCTACTATCTTCTCCCATTGTGCCTCATGTTTGTTTAGAAGATAGACTCCAAGAAGGCAAACTCTTTAAGATCTCTTTTCTTACATAATTCCCAACTCTTTCAAGCAATTAACAAGTTGTGGCTGCAGCTTTTATATCTCCTCAGAACATCAGAAACAATGCTTGGATGTGGACACTGCTATGGACAACCCTGGCCACAGCAGCTGAGGGTCCCAGCACATGGTCCCTGTCTGAACCTGCACTTCACGTGACTGAACAAAGGTGAGAGTCTGGGATAAATTGCTTCTGAATGTCTGAGAAGGTCTCAAATAGCAGGAGTGGGTGAGTGCCCTAAAAAGCCCAGAACCATGTGGAAATTCATGAGATCTCACACAGAACGTACATGTGACCCAACCCTTAACTGTACGTTAAGAAATAAGTAAGCCATGCTTGATGGTGAAGGTAACCTGTTAATGTTGAAAGTGTTGGATAAAAATCATTATTCTCAATGTGCTTCAGGTAAACATTTTATCACCTCGGAACTCAGCAGCACAAGGCCATGGCTGATGCGGTGAAGGTTGTTGACTATCAGAACCTCGTGACCGTGACCTCTAAACATCAAACAATAAACCCGTCCAAAGATTAATTCACACCCGTGGCAAAGTATATCCTTGCCCTAGGCAGTAGCTTCTAGTTCTAAAACCACTAATGTGGGGAGGCAAGATGGAACACTCTCCTGCGGCCTTCCCACAACCACTCCTCAATGAAGGTAAGTGTGTCTGCATTAGTTAGCTATTGCTGCATAACAAGTCACCCCCTTATTTAGCAGTTTAAGAAACACGCATTTATGACCGCAGGTTTTGGCAGGTCTGGAATTCTGGAGGGCTTCACTGTGTCCCTGGCTCAGGGCTCTCAAGGCTCAGCGGGAGGAGGCCCACTTCCAGGCTCACTCACACGGGTGGGGCAGGATGCAGCTCCTTAAGGGTTGTTGGACTCAGGGCCTCGGTTCCCCGCCGGCTGCTGACTGGAGGCCTCCCTCAGCTGTGTGCTCTGTGGGCCTCTCCACCCGGCGGCTCCGCGTGCAGCTTGTTTCCCTCACAGTGAGCAAGCAAGAGAGCAGGAAGGTGGGTGCAGGAGGAAGCCCGTCTTCTTCTTTTATTTTAAATTTTATTTTATTTTATTATGGACGGTATTAGAGATGTCTCCCATTCTCTCCCTTCTTGTCCCCCTCTAGGCCTGCCCCACACCAGGCCTTTGGAAGCCAGTCTTCTTGTATCCTCATCACAGAAGTGACACCCCATCACCCGCACGTAGTCTATTAGTTAGAAGCAAGTCACTAGGTCACACTCAACAAAAGCCTTTGGCTACGGAGGGGATTTAAATTAGCTGAGAGGAGGGGGGACTACCTAAGGGCCCAAATGCCAGGCGTTGGGGCTGCCTGCTCCAGGGTCTGGACTTGGTACAGCAGAAGCATCGAGGCCAGGCCTTAGGCTGAGCCCTCCCCACTCTCACTCCATAAACACAGCTCAGGCTTGGCACACCTATCCCCCAGGAGGTGGGCCTTTGTTTCCGTGGTTGCTTCCACTTTGTAATAGTCCCTGATAGTCTCTGCTTCATCCTCTTGGAGAAATTCTACAGAAACACACACACACACACACACACACACACAGAGATACACACACACAGATATACACACACAGATACACACACAGATATACACACACACACACACACACACGACAGCTTTTCTCATTATTTTGAATGCAGACTGAGTAACATCCCAAAAGAATGACCCTCACGAAAGTGGTAAGAAAAAGAAAATGCCCTTTAAATATCTGACAAGAGACCTGAGTGCAAGTGTTGCCTGGAAATAATTGTATGACCTTAGGCACATTACTCAATCTCTCCTCACCTACCAAAATAAAAGAGAGAAAAAGGAAAATAGGATTCTAATACAACTCCTTCAAAAGCCCCCATCCAACTACTCTACAAGGAGAATTCTAACAATCCTCCCTCAGGGGTCCAAGGTCAAAAGAGGTCATTTTCCTGTTTTCACATCCCCTCAAGGCAACCCTGGAACAGCAGTCAGTCAGTCCGTCACCTCTGCTCAGTAGCCAAAGGCTTTTATTAGGGGAGCTAGAAGGGAAGAAGGGTAATAGATGTAATTTTATTAATAATGAAACTAAAGCTCTGATTCAATCCTTTGTGGGACCACATCGTGGTGTGAAGTCCCAGGCTTTTTATAAAATGTCAGTGAGGGACAATGTAATTCCAAATGTGGATATAGAGCAATCTCATTATTAATAAGTAGTTTGAAATAAAAGTTGTTTTCTAAAGAAGCTGGTCCTAATTTTTAAATAATATGTCATATACAATCAACACCATACCATTTAGCTTTGTGTGACTTTGAATAAGTTACTTAACTTTCTGAGCTTCAGTGTGTTCATGGTAAAATGTGGGGGGAATAACTCTTTTGGCTATTTGTTGTGAGGATTAAATAAGATATACTACCTAAGGCACCTGTCATAATGCATGGTTAAAACACTGGAGCTCTCATTATACTTTATAATTATGTTTCTATTATAGGTATTCATTCTCTTGACTGGCTCAGAAAGAAAAATTCATGTGGTGTGTTTAAGGTGATGGTATTTAAGTTTGGGGTTACAAGGGACAGACTTTGAATAATTGCTCTTCTCAGATGATCATCTACCTGTTCTTCTTTCAAGGACCAAAGTGCTAATCAGAAAACTTTTGAGATTGTTCACCAGGAACTTCCAGGGGCACAGGAAGCTGAGGCGCCCCCTAAGAACAGGGTTTTCTTAGAACCTGAAATTTCCCTCCCGTAATATAAGTCACCTTCATAACCTTTAGATTTCTCTAAATTCTGTAAGTCCTTTCCTTTTGGGGGTGGTCACCAAACTCCTAGATGTACATCTTTTCTCAGGCAAATTAATATCATTTCACTCAGCACTTAATAATTAATTTTCTCTCTTAATCTTTATATGTAATACCTTTGTATGTAATACCTTTGTATGTAATACCAGGTCTTCCATATTGTTTTTATTTTATGGCAAAGAACCTTCTGATAATGAGTATATGCAATATGCTTGTAACAGTGCCTGCCACAAAGTTTTCAATGAACATTGGTATTAGTGGGTTGCACCAGTACTGCCAGCTAATAGTTATGGAGAACTGACTCTGTGCCAGGCACTGTTAGCCAACGGCTTTTTGGTTGGGGCCAGATTATGCAGGATCAATGCATTTACCAGGAACATTTTAAGCCATTTAATTGGTATTCAAATTGATGGTCCAGATTCTTTCTCCTTCACAAAAACAGATGCTAGATGATGCACAGGATGCTGAAACATCCCTGTGGAGGGTGTACGTTGAAAAAGCTCTTGCAATCTCATCATTCCCAGCGGTCTCACGCATAAAATTTTTGATAGCTGACAATTTAACACATCCAACCAGAAACAAATCATCATCGTTAAGCATCACTGATAGGCCATCCACTAAGCAGATGTGTGAGAATTTGTGTTGTAATTACCTACCGAAGACTCGCCAGCAGCTATTGCCCCAGAAAATGTTTCCAAGCTCACAGGAATGTTTTATATCTATTCTCTACTAGGCCAGGAATCAAAGGTAATTTCACAGCAGTATTAGCAATCCAACTATCTGTAATAACCTCTTGGGTGCCCGAGTCTCAAACCAATATTCTTCCCAATTACTCTGGCGTCCTAAAATTTAACTATTCATCTTTTATTGTAATTGTATTTCTGATCTATCAAAACTTGGGAGTGAATAGCAAATGGCCCGTCTCCCTGCCTCTGTGGGTAGCACACCTCCCCACACAAAAACAAAGATAAGAGGTGCTGCGGGCCCCGCGCGCCCTGGCCCTGTTCTCTCAGCCGGGCCAGCGGGGCGCGGGCTCTGACGCCCCCGCTCCCACGCTCACCGACTGCGGGCCAGGTCGGGGGTCCGCGCCCAGCCTCTGCAGACGGAGCGCCAGGCCGGGACGGAGTGCGGGCTCGCGCGGCAAGTGGGCGCAGAGGTCGCGAAATGGAAGCGAGTGAACCCGAGACCCCGAAAACGGAAGCGAAGAGGGACGTTTGAAAAGCTCCTTCCAGACCAGCTGGTCTTGCTTCTGGAGCATCTGTGGGAGCAGAAGACCCCGAACCCCAGAACTCTGCGAAGCCTCGAAAGGACATACCGCCTCTCCCAGCAGGATGCAGAGGAGAGTGAGCAGAGGAGCCTCACTGGACCAGCAGAGACACCCCAAACAAAACACGAATACTGTCTGTCCCGGCTGCCTTCCCACTCCTGGCTGCCCGGCAGGCTTCCCTTACCAGCAGCACAAGGACTCTTCCAGAAGACACTGGGCTTCAAACTCCACCTCCAGGAACCCAAGGAGTTTCCTATTTCACAGTTTTCCTGCACGGCCTGGAGAGTGACGCTGCTTGAGGAACCCACTTGTAGTCTTCTCTTTACTGTCTTACATACTGGGGTTTCAGATTACATTTTTATTAAAAGTTAGAATTACAAAAAAAAAATAAAAATAAAACTTGCTCTTGTGTTGCCAGTGTAAGTAGAATCTGTCATATCCATAGCAAAACCTTGGAATGGGATCAACTACATTAACTCATCCAAAGGCAAAGAAACACACCCCTCTCAACACCCCCCCCCCCCACGTTTCTCTCCCTCCCCCCACCCCCCAGCACTATCAGGGCCAATCATTTTACTCGCTTAGCTTCCAATAACTGTGCACATTCTCCTTTCAGGCTCCTCTCAGCCCTGTCCAACTCTGCTCATCCCCTCCCCTGGGCTGAGTCAAGCCTTCTCATCTCTTCCACCATCCTCAAATCAGAAGAGAGATTCTTTGAGTCTCTCTGCCTCTCAGCCTTCATGTTCTCTCCCCTTTTCCCTTCGTCTCAATTGAAACGCCCTCCTTCTCCAGGGCCTCCAAGGGAAGTCACTGCTCCTCCTACTCCCTCCAAGTCTAGGATCCAGAAAGAAGGATCCACATATTCCTTAGTTTACTTCGCCAGCTCCACTCACATGCTCTTGAATCAATTCTTCCACCTTCTCCCCTTCCCATCACTGCTGTGAACTGACATTCAGAACTATTCCCTGCCTTCCTCGGGGACTTTCCGACCGTGTTACCGCCCTTGTAGCCCATATCCTCCGAGATGTAAACATCATCCATGGTCCTTACACACCCAGTGGCCGTACCCCTCTCCTTCAAGCACCCTCATGCGCTGTGTGAGCATGGACCTGTCTTACCTCCAAAACATCACAGTAAGTGCCGTTGTTCTGAAAGGCCCATCTCACTGCTCCCTCTCCCCCAGGACCCAGTCCCCTCTCTCACCGAGCCTGCTCTTTGCCCTCATGCCCACAATCATTCCCATTTTCTACTCAACTAGTCCCCTCTAGCCTGGCTGGTCTCTAAGCCCATACACTTAACTCTGCTAATACCCCAGGATTTGGCTGCTCTTGACCTTCCACCCACCTGCCTACTGCCCACCTGGGTGATCCCACATGTAAGAGAATCAGCATGGACGTGGGATATGAACAGGTGACATTACAAAATCCAGGCTGTTCAGCCATAGCTGGGTCCCCATGCGGGGGGAAATGCTGAGCTGCCCCCCACACACACACACTCAGCTGGACCAATCATTTTTACTCCCAATCATCCTTGGCCCCACCATCTCTCAGAAGATGACCTCAATTCCTGTTTCACTGACTAGAGCTACTATTTTTTTATTCTCTTTTTATTGAGATATAATTAACATTGTATTAGTTTTTGGTAAACAACATGATGATTTGATAAATGTATATATAACAAAATAATTAGCACAATAAGTTTAGTTGACATCCATCATCTTACATAGTTAGAAATTATTTTTCTTGTAATAGGAACTTTTCTATTTTCTATTTATTGAATTTATATTGAGGTGACATTGGTTAATAAACTTACATAAGTTTTAGGTGTACAATTCTATAACACATCATCTGAATATTGTATTGTGCATTCACCACCCCAAATCAAGTCTCCTTCCATCACCATTTATCCCCACTATACGCTCACTTATCTCCTCTCACCCCCCTTTCCCTCTGATAATCACCATACTGTTTTCTGTGTCTATAAGTTTTTTGTTTTTTGTTTTTTTTGGGGGGGGTTGCTTAATCCCTTCATCTTTTTCACCCAGCCCACTACCACCCCTCCCCTCTGATAGCTGCTAGTCTGTTCTCTGGCTCTATGAGTCTGTTTCTACTTTATTAGTTAATTTTATTCATTAGATTCCACATATAAGTGAAATCATATGGTACTTGTCTTTCTCTGATTTGTCTTTCTCCGGATCAGAGAAATGCAAATTTAAACCACAATGAGATATCACTTCACACCTGTCGGGCATGGCCATTGTGGGCTTCCAGAAGTACTGACCACTGAGTTACCAACTTTACTACAGCTCTGAAACCCAGCATTCAAAAATAGAGATAAATGAACCCCAATTATTATTGATTATGCATAAAGATGATAAAAGAGGTCTCATTTTGTGTGCTAATTCCAATTAGTTGGAAGTCGTTAGCCAGAATACTATACTGAAAAGAATTATAGGGCTAAATGTGGGCTCTGTAGGAATGAGTTCTGGTTTCAATTAGCAATGTCTGCTGTGAGCACAGCATTGGGAGCAACAGAAAGTGAAGCACATACATCCCTTTTCAGGCTATAGCTTAGGTATCACTGCTACTTCACTGTATGCCATTGGTGCCATCCATAAATACCTTTTAAACATAAATTAATGCATAAAAACCCACAATAAGTAAATCCTGTACTTTGTACATATCTACTTCCATGAGTCAGAGATTATTTGTTTTCAAGCCACCTAAAGGATCAAGGAACTGAGCTGAGCTGAGGCCTATGATTTTAAAGCTATCAATGCAGAGCTCTGGCTGAATCAAACTATACTCAGCAAATCTGTATTTGACTGTGGAAATGTCACAGAGATTTAAAAGATTTTCTTCAGCAACAGAACTCTTCACTTAAATGAAATCTCATATGTAATACCCTTTGTAAGACTGTAAGCAATAAAATAAAATAAAATAAAATAAAAATTTAAATCTCACACAGAACCCTAAACAGATTAAAAGTAGAGTTGCTCTGATTAAAGAGAGAAAAACCAGAGTCCCACCTTGCCTTTGACCCCCACCTCAGACATCTTATCAGGTCTCTGAGAGCTGGAGAGCACAGCTTGAACACTTAGAGGAAGCCTCTTAGGACCCTTGGGGCTCTACATAATCGCGGCAGTATAATATTTTGATGTATTACCCCATTCTTTTCACCTCCATATTATCAGTCACCCTGTGAGCCAGCCCCATTTGTGCATCCAGACATGAGGTATCTGTGGCCTCAAGGAGGATTCACCCCTGGAACTACAGAGACAACGGATCCATCCGATGCTCGGGTTTTGTTTTCACAAGGCAAGGCCCAGGTTGAATTAGCCTGCCTAATCAATGTCAGGTTATCCCACAGCCAACCAGTTGACTGGACACTTCGCATATTAGGCTTTTACTATATAGGATTCCTCAGCCTGTGCATTCGTCTTCTCAGGCTGCCATAACAAAATGCCGCAGACTGGGTGGCCCAAACAACAGAAATTTATTTATCTTGGTTCGGAAAGCTGGAAGTCCAAGATCCAGGTGTCAGCAGGTTTAATTTCTCCTGAGGCCTCTCTGCTTGGCTTATAAGTAGTTGCCTTCTATGTCCTCACATGGCCTTTCCTCTGTGCACACATCCCTCGTCTCTTCCTCTTCTTATACGGACATCAATCATATTAGATTAGGGCTCCACACTTTCAACATCATCTAAATTTAATTACCTCCTTAAAGGCCCTCTCTCCAAACACACATTGTGGATTAGGGTTCCAAAATGGGAATTTGGAGGGGTGCACGATTCGGCCCATTAATGCCTTGAACCAGTAAGTGCCACTTCCATTCTCATTTTATTGGCTAGAACAAATCATATGGCCCCACCTAACTACAAGAGGGGCTGGAAAGTGTCATCTTCTTGAAACTTTCCAGCATAGAGTGAGCATAGAAAATATCTACCTGACAAGGGCAAACCAAGAAGATTTGGAAGATATGAAACTGGACATAGTCTTCCCCACCCCTAGAGTAAGTGATGGGGGAGGGAGGAGGGGAGGGTGATAAAAAGGAAGCGATGAGGGGATTGGAGAGGCCATGTGGACAGAGCACACACCACAGCCCAAGATGTGCCCCATACTCTGCCTGCATTCAAGCAGTGACCCTCAGCACCGGGAAGACAAATGGAAGCTGAGTTCATGCTCACAGGTGGCCCACACTCCATTCCATTCACGTAGGCACTCTACCCCCCAGAGCTGAGGAGCCATGCTCTTCATGCTCTCCTCTGCCCTCTGGGGTGGATCTTTTAGCCAGCACACTGCCCTCCGATCACCCAGAGGCACTGCTGCCCTAGTGCCCAGACTTAGTCAGTATCTGCTTCATCATCGGATTGCTCCAGTGGACAACCCCCCTCCACACACACTGACACACGACCTGAGGACCTCAAAATACAGATGCAGAGGATGGGATAGTGATGAGGATCGGGAGGTCCTGGGGGGGGGGGGAGCGGGGAGAACCTTCGTCCTCCATTCTCCTCACCTGTGGGACTGAATAAACCAGCTCAAGATTCCCCGCCAGCCAGGGCAAAAGCGAATCAACCTCATACATTAAGCAGCACCAAACTAATGCATGTCAAATCAAGGAACACCATAGCGCCAGCTACTGGTCACAAGTAAAAAGAGAAGCCATCTGAAGACAATAAACAGGAAAAATAAAAATAGTCAAATTCAACTTGAATAACTTCATTATAGACACATGATGGGAAGTGTCATCTCATTCCCTTCAATGCAAGAAAACATAAGAGGCACCTGAAGTCAGACCCGCCTTCAGTAAATGTGTTTAGGGAATTAGGATTGTAATATACTAGGTCATCTAGCACACGGTTCTAAGATTCTAAGATGCTTTTCGGTTCTCTCGGTTCTGCACGTTCAAACTCTGTAAGAATAAGACGGATTCATTTTATGAACCCTGAAACCTCCAGGTTGAATTGGGGATTTGGCGATCCTGCAGCTCGGCTGGCGTGACACACTCAGCACCTTGCTCTTAGGGACATAATCTCCGAGCCCCCATAATGTCATGGTTTTCCTGAATGGTCATGAAGATTTTTAACAAAAGGCGCTCCAGAGACCAGGGGGCAGGGTGGGGGCAAGAAAGGCCTCATTAAAATAGATGCCCGATTTAAAGTGCAATACTGGATTGAGACATGGAGTTCTGCGGCTGAAACACCAAGCAGGTGCTGCTTATAAGGAAGCTGATGAGTTATGTTCAACCCAACTCCCCCACCCTCACACTCCTAGAATGTACTCGAATGTAGCCTCTGCTTCCAAGTACAAGACCCAGAAAAGACTCCCCAGGCAAAGGGTCCGACAAAACACCTTAGGGTCCTTTCCCAGCCCCTGGGCGTAATTCCAAAGCCCAGCCCGTGACAACATAGAGCCCATGGTGAATGCTCCGTTTGAGCACGGAATGGCTGACCTTCCGTTTAGGGTCAGAAGCCGGCTAATCTGTTTCTTAGACTTGCTCCAAAGACGCTGAGCAGATAGATCAAGTTTAACTAAAAAGATGCCAGAGGCCATGTCCTCGAACACAAATCTTGGGAGACACGCTGGCCACCCTGCACTGAGTACACAGCGCCACCTACAGCACTATTGGTGCAATTCATCTCAGCCCCCTTCAAAGGCAGCCTTGGAATAGCAGAGACAGCCTGGGAGATCACTTCCGGTACCTGTACAGGGCACCAAGCAGCTAATCTAAACTTTAAACTCAGCAGCTACCACGCTTATCTGGGTATGGAAGAAACAGAAAAGTAAGGAGGTTTGGGATGCTTGGCTGTAGGCTTATCGACTTGCTTCCTTGCCTCCTTTAAGCTAAGAAAGAGATTTCCAGGAGCAGGGGCCTCTTTTGCCTTCAATTGTCAAATAAAAGAGTGACAACAGCCAACACAACAATAGCCATCTGGTGTGAATGAATCAATATGATACCTATTTTTTTTGTCAGATCAACAAAATAGGTGATATATGTTTTGATGTGCCACAGAATTTTAGTAATTAGTTTATGTGTGCCATGAGATGAAAAAGGTTGAAAATCGCTGGGCTAAGAACATTAAATTCTGACACAGTGATTTTTTTTTTTCTAAGATCTGTTGCAAGAATTCTCCAGAAGGTAAAATCAATCAGAACTATCTGTCAAGAGCAGTTGACTTTGAAATTTAATGCGAAACAGCCACCTGCCATCTCTGAAATTTATAAAATAAAGCCCTGGTAGAAGGGGCTGTGTAGAGTACTCAGACTTCCAGAAGCTGGAATTGCGTGTGGTCACAGTTGAGGGCTGTGGGAAGGGTTGCTGCAATCATCTTCTCACTAACTCCTGAACCCACCATATTGCCCCTCTCGAGTCCATCTTCACTGGGTACTTTTGTGTATGTTTTGGTTCAGACTGACCAGGCATCTACTATATGGTTTGGGGAGAGAGAAGATAGAAGAGGAAATAAATATAAAGATGAGATTAGCTCTTAATCTCAAAACCGTGTGCCCTTTATACTGCCTAGCATAACTTTATCACTTTAACAATGTGCTCTGGTATACAGATCCATATTTTCTGCTAAGTTTTGTTTGCTCAGAGAAGGAAAGGACCAGTGGGTCTGGGGCAATCAAGGAAGACTTCATGAGGAGGGGGGAAACCCCACTTCTAATTCAATCTCAAATTTCTGTGGAATTTCTACCAAGAATGCATGGCCTGACACATCAGACCCAGGTTGAAGGTCATAAAATCTTTCAAGGTCATACAAGACAGGGAAACACTGAGAAATTATAACTATTCCCAACCGAAGGAGCCTGGAGAGATCTGACAATTAAATACAATGTGATCCTGAGCTGGATCCGGACCAAAGAGGAAAAAATGGCATTGTTGGGACAGTGAAACAGGATCTGCAGTTTTTGGATGGAAATGTATCAGTGTGGTTGTTTTTTTTATTTTGAAGAATGTGTTCTGGTTATTAAGGAGAGTGTCCTTTCATAGGAGAATTTACAGGTGGAGGGGTATCACCAGCTTGCTCTCAAGTAGTTCAGAAAAAAAAAGACCAATATTGACTATATATAATAAGGGCTTTATTTTTCATTAACATAAGATGGTATATGTAAAACCTCCTGACATCTGGTCAAACTTTTTAAAAAGCTAGTTGTCTCCCCCCCCCCAAAAAAAGAGGGAGGAAACATTAAGGCTGTGTCTGCACACTCTGACCAAAATAAAGACCGGCATCATGTACACTCTCACTCCAACGAACCAGGGAGGGGCCCACATGATGAGGGGAGTGATGATAACAGGTATTTAGCAATATGCTGCCGGTGTAGACCTTTTTGGATTACAAAGCACTTTTGAGTTCATTATCTCATTTTATCCTCACAGAACTCCAGGGAGACAGGCAATTATCATTATTGTTGCTGTGCTTTATATTATTATTACAGTTATTATTATGCAGAAATGGCAGTTCAGAGACCTCAGAGTAGGGCTAAGTAAATAATTAAAATGACATTTTACCTTTTCAGGGGCGATGCAAGATTGTACTCATAACTTACAAATATACATGCGCACACGCGCACACACACACACACACACACACACACACAAAGCCAATATTCGCTAGACCCGAGAGGCATCGCTCAAGAGCCAAAGGAAAATGCTGACTGTTCTCGGCCTCAGCCTGGGGCTCCGTGTTCCTGAGAGCAGGACCTGTGCCCCTGGATGCACAGCCCCACGCCTCCCTGGCTTCTACCTCTGACCCTCGCTCATGCTCTCTCTCTCTGTGGACCCCTCTTGGCACGGCACACTTGCTCATGGCCTGTAGTTCCTGAGTGGAAGTTGCAAGAATGTATCTACAGTGACCAAATGTGGCGCAAATAAAGGAATCAAGAAAATGAAGTCAGATACTATATGATCTCGCATGTGGAATCTAAAGAAGCTGATTCCCAGAGCCTGGGGGTTGGGGAAATGAGGAAAGGTTGGTCAAAGAGTGCAGCCTTCCTGTTAGGAGATGAGTAAGTTCTGGGGGCCTAATGCACAGCATTCTGGTCATAGCTGATGCTACTAACCTGTATACTTGAAAGCTGCTAAGAGAGTAGATCTAAATGTTCTCACCACACAAAAAAAGAGATGGTAGTTATGTGACATGATGGAGGTGTTAGCTAATGCTATGGTAGCAATCATATCACAATATACAAGTGTATCAAATCATCATGTGCACCTTAAACTTACACAATGTCACATGTCAACTACATCTCAATAAAGGTTAAAAATAGTGTCAATGTTACAGAAGACAAAGACCGACTGTGGAAATGTTCCAGATTAAAGAGATCTAAAGAGACAGGACAACCAAATGCAATACCTGACCCCACTGGATCCTATACTAGAGGGGAAGATGCTATAAAGGACATCATTAGCTCAGCTGATACAATTGGACTATGGACAGTAGATTAGATAAAATATTGTATCAGTGTAAACTGTGAGGTTGATAACTGTACTGTGGTTATGTAGGAGATTATCCCTATTGTAGCATATACTTTAGTATTTAGTATAAGGTAGTATTTAGAGTTAAAGGCCACAAGTATTAAGTTAAAAAAACAGATACACCCATATATAGTATTGTAAACATATTTATATTAATACATGTATATAAAAGTATGTATGTGTATATAAATATGTACACACAAATATTCCATATATATTTAGAGAGAGAGGAAGAAAGATAAAGAACATGAATGATAAAGAAAATGATAATAAAATGCTTCAATAGTTAAATCTGAGTAAAAGTTACAAAGTGCTGCTTGCACTATTTTGTATTTGCAACTTTTTGTAAGTTTTAAATTACTTCCAAATAAAAATTGGGGGAAAGAAAAAAAAAGAAATGTCAGTCCTGGCCCCTACTGCTTGGTTCTTAAAGAGCCAACAGACAGAAAAAATTCAAGTATGTCTTGGGCCCTTATCAGTCCCTTTTCTGTGCCCCCACCTTTGTTAACAATAACGATAATTTCCATAAAAATAGCTGGTGCTTTAACAGCGCCCTTGTGTTTATCAGGCATTGTTTTATATGCCTCATGTACTAGTATATAACCCATTTAATAATGGGTCACACACTAGGATCCCATGTGATATCATGATCACAATTCTATAAAGGAGAAAAGAGTGTACACAGAAAGGCAGTAACTCTGCGAAGAAGGGAGGTCGCCGTGGGAAGGCAGTGGAGCCAGGACTCACACCTGCCTCTTTCTGCTCCATGTGCCATCCTCTTTCCACCCCCACGTGGGTCCCAAATTTGGGAGAGCACCTAAATTCCCTCAAAAGCTTTTTAAAATTACAGATTCCCAAACCTCTCTGTCTCACTGGTCAGAACCACCAGAGAGGGCACCTAGAGAGCTGTTTTGGGGGGTCTTTGCTTGTTTGCCACCCCTTCCACTTCCCTTAAGCTCTCCCATTGCCCCTGCTCCTAGACATCTGTGCCCCACTGAGCACACCCTCCCAGACCCATGCTCCTATTTATCTGGGCTCTGGCCTTTTCTGTGGAAACACCAGCATCCAGAGCTGATTCCAGTTGAGGGATAAGAGGCCCCATAAGCCATTCCAACCTTCTATTGGCTCCCAGATGATGTCACATATGGTGGGCCCAGAGGACTCTGGGCTCAGATCCCCGTTGTCATATCTCCTTCAATATGAATGAGGCCCCTGGTCTGAAAAGCTGTTACTGGGACCTCATGTCAGTAAGCAGGCCCTCCGAACCCTTGGCTGATACTAGCAGAGGCACAGGAAAGGCAAACGAATATCTGGTGGGATCAATTCCAAATGTCTCCTTTTAGGGTGAAAAGGACCTGATGGAACCAACTTGCCAGCAAATGTCCAGACTACCTCCTTGAGAAGTGGCACCATATCAAGGGCTCATCTTAGGTCTCTGCCACCAACCCTTTGGGTAATTAGCAGTGACAGTAACTGGACCAGCTTTGGTCCGAGGGAGCCCATGCAGAGCCTCTGTCCCTGCTCCCGTAGCTCCTCCAATCATGGGCCCACTGGGGCCACCAAGGGCAGAGGATGGCAGATAGCTACCAGACGAGTCATCTTGTGTACCTGGTTCAGTCCTATGTCTCTTCCCCAGACTCCTGGTCTTGAATCCTCCAATCGTGTTCCTGCCAGACTCCTAACCAAATTGTTGCCACTAAACTACCTCAGACCACCTCTCCCTCCATACAGAATGATCAAACGAGGGCACTGCTCACAGCCTGTCCACGGTCCTTAGGCCACTGCTAAGTGGGTCAGTAGTGTGGCAGAGTCCATTTTCAATCCCTGACCGCAGACCCAAGCTCTGTTCCCAGTGTCACAGGGATCCCCACCCCATGAAGCCATGAAATGAGCTGGGGTGGGGTGGGGGGGGGGGGCATCAGAGGTACGTGCCATAGGGATGGGACACTTGTGCATGTAACTCAGATTGCCAGGATGGGGCCCAAACTGATCTAGGCAGAATCCTCAGACATAAGCCTTTTTTTTTTTTTTTTGGTCCCAGCAGGTTTGGGAACCACAGATAGGCACCCAGCATCAAGGCCCAACACAGGTACATAGTAAGGCTTCAGTGTGTACAGTAGAAACGTGGCCCTCTAGAGCCTAAAGTCTGGTGGGGGGAGTCAATGAATACAAACTTCCTTAATGAAGGTTTAAAAACTATCACTTTAAATCAATCAATTAGAGAGGCTACTTACAACCAGAAATGGTCTATTGAAACGGGGCTCTCAGAAATGGTCTGTTCCAATACCGATGCTCTCCTCTGCAAAGAATAAGGAGATTTTGGACATGCAGAACCCTCCGCCAGAGCAACCGTTGGAAACAAGGGGAAGTTGGGAGAGGGAAATGGAGAAAGAGGGAGACGGGAGCCTTTAGCTTATCTGAGGCAGAGGAAAGCAGCTGCCCTAACCGTTAGTGCTCAGTGTTACCAGGCACGGGAGAACCCGGGACTAACCTGAGAGGGAGCTCCAGGTAAGTGTGCAGGCTTGCAGGCATACACACACCATGTGGCTTTCCAGCCATAAATCACAAAGGCCTCTGGCAGCTTTACAGTTTCGGCCCATATGGTATTGATGACCAACATCCCAGATTGTACGAGACTCCTAAATTCAAAACTTCTGCCTACTGTCAGACCAGATGTGGCGTAATTTCCAGTTCCAGAAATGTGCTCACTCTACCTACAGCCCATACTCCCAATAAACAAACACACATGCATGCATAGGTGTTTATGTAGGGTTTTACATTTGTCATCATGTAATGTGGGTTTTCTCCCAGGCAAAGCGAGAGCCATAGGACAATGTAGAAAAAAAGGACCGAGCGCCCTCTTGTGGCTCTGGCCTGACCTTGCACTAGCCGGGCAAGTTACTTCTAAGTCTGTAAAACAGTAAAACGCCCTCCCATGCGGTGAACCTGAAGATTACATAAGAAATGGGTGCAAAGCGCCTTCAAAGTACTCAAAATTGTAGCAAATAATATTATGTTGATTGTGGTTATGCTGAGCCGACTCACCTCAGCTGGTGAAGTAAGGCATCGCGGAGCCGCGCCTGTGCGGGGAGGGCTGGTGGGGACGGGGCTGGAGAGACGCTCAGGGGCTTCCTGTGACGCGGGTTTGGTCTCCCTCACTGAGCGCCTGCCGAGCTGTTGGTTAACGAGGCACAGATGGTGATAGACACAGCTTAGCGTTACTTCACATCAAAGGCTTCCAGGCCCGGTTTGTGAAAGATCCGGGAAGAGGAGCCCCGCAGGACCCGGCGGGTGTCCGCGGCACGCAGGAGCGCCAGTTCTCCCGCAGGGGGCGCCCACGGCCCGGGCTCCAGGACCCAGCCCGGCGCGCTGTGGCCCGCTCCTTCCAACACAGCACTGGTTCTATCAGAGTCCAGGGAGGGGCCTGGGAAGCGGGAAGGGCCCTCGTGGGCAGGTGCTGGCGGGAACCCCTGGTGTCGGCAGGCGTCCTGCAGGAGCTGCAGTTTCCCTCCTGAGCCAGGGGAATGCTTGCAGGTGTCTAAGAGGGCCCTTCCTGAGCTCCTCCAGGGCGGGACCCAGCAGCCGGGAGGGCCTGCTACCTATGTATTTGTAGAATTGAATGAATAAGAGGATTAACCTTGATAATGGAGAAGACAGGATGTGTCCTCCTGCTTGTCTTTGAGTGTTTATATTTTTAACCCCAGCATCACATTGGAGAATCACCACCACCCCCTTCTCAGTCCGTGTGGCTCATTCAGGCAAGGCTGACCCAATCCTCTCCCCCAAGGCTGGGCACACGGTTGGTTCAAGAAAAGTCACAGCCCAGCTCGGACCATCAAATCTCTCCCCCGATTTTTACCATTTTAACAATCAGAAAAGTGGGGTTGTAGGCTCTAGGGAGCAGGTAAGCTTGACCCTCCCAGGGCCACTTTGTCAATCTGTGAACTGGTTTACCTCAGGAAAAAACAACACAAAGAAAGGCAGAGCAAGAGCAAGAGAGGAAGAAATTGAGCCCCTGGATCCAGCCATACCTGACCTCCTACCCAGACTTCTAGAAACATAAACCTATGGATTGCTTTGGAAAATGAGAGAATTTGGACTAATTCCTTTCTTTTTCTTCTACTCCTGAGCAGAAATACAGCAGCACTGAACTACGAGAACCCTTGCAACGTAACCTGATAGCAGTGATTTTTCTAAGCCACTGGTCCAAATCTTAGTTCTGCTTTCATGGACTAGGTGACTTTGAAAATCATTCAGGCCTTATGACAACGAACACATAGTTCCTAGTCACAAATGACAACCCTTTTCTAGATTTGTGAATTGGACTCTAGAAAAAAAGTTTCATCTTAACCACAACAATTCAAATTACCATGTTGTGTTTCCCCAACCCTCCTTCCTCAATGACACTGTCTTAATTCAAGCCCGCTTCCCCTCTTACTGAAGCTAGTGGGCCCTGGCCTTTGTTTTAAACAGTTATTGATGTTTAGGCACCTGCAGCATTGTATCTGCACATAAAAACCATTCATTAGAAGGCATCCCTCATTTAGAAGACACCACTAATTAGTCTTATATAAAGTGGATTAGGAGGATCTAAGGATGGATTTACCAGCTGGACTTACGTATTTGGAGAAAGTAAGCTAATGCAGTCAGTTTTGCTGGAGTATAAAGGCACACAGTTGAGGTCCTTGGTTCTCATTGCCTCCATTCGCTCAGATGAGGAAGAAGTATTATAGGAAAGAACATCCTGCCACAATCTTGCTGAATTTCAGAGCATGGCCCCCCGTCAACAGTAGGGCATCCACTCTGGCAGGAAGGGCCCTGGCTCACCACCGGGAGAATAAACAAGATGGGGCAGAGGCCTCGGGCTGGTCAGCAGTTGGACCAATGGCCTTTCCCCACATGTTCCCATTGGCCCTATATGGATGAGGTGACCTCTCACCTTTTATTTTTTTTTAATTATTTTATTGATTTTTTACAGAGAGGAAGGAAAGGGATAGAGAGTTAGAAACATCAATGAGAGAGAAACATTGATCAGTTGCCTCCTGCACACCCCCAACTGGGGGTGTGCCTGCAACCAAGGTACATGCCCTTGACTGGAATCGAGCCTGGGACCCTTCAGTTCGCAGGCCGACGCTCTATCCACTGAGCCAAACCGGTTAGGGCGACCTCTCACCTTTTAAATGAGGTCCATCCCCAGGTACACCCCTTGCTTTCCCCCCCACCTCCACCTCTCATCACCTCTCTCCAGTCTGCTCATGTCACTTCTTTGTTTTGCTTCAGGCCTTCGTGAGCCGTTCACAGGACGGAACGTGCCAACAGGGCCCTTGGGCCAAAGGGATTGCCAATGTTTTCCAATTCCTGGAAGGTCTCCTTTAAACCACTGACAGGAAGATGTATAACGGCCTTAGCCTGAAAGCTGGACATTCATCAGCTGTGGAAAGATCTCTTAATCCCAGGTTTGGAACACCAGTTTTATATCAAAAGTACTTTTTGGCCCACCCGGTGTGGCTCAGTGGTTGAGCGTCGGCCTATGAACCAGGAGGTCACGGTTCGACTCTGGTCAGGGCACATGCCCGGATTGCAGACTCGATCCTCAGTCGGGGGCTTCAATGACTCTCATCATCTCTCTCTCTCTCTCTCTCTCTCTCTCTCTCTCTCTCTCTCTCTCTCTCTCTCCCTTTCCCTTCCTCTGTATGGTTTTACTCCATGAATATCCCTGACGTGAAGGAGTTAGAGCAAAACCTTATTCGGGCAGATGGCTGTGACTCCGCAGGTGGCAGGGGTTTGGGAACTAACCTGCTGGCACCGCTCCTCTTCCTGTCCAGAATCTTCTCTTCTGCTCCTCTTCGTCTCCTTGGTGGCTCTGTCATCCACCACAGTCACCCACACCTGGGAGTTGTCCCAGCCTCCATATCCCTCACCCCTGACTAGTCAACCCGAAGCCCTGGGCTTGTGTATCCCTGTCCCTTCCACATTCACCTCTGTATCAAGAAGACAAGCAGTTGCATTTAGTCTGCAGGCGGCAGGAGTTGGGGGGGGGGGGGGGGCAGGGGGAGCCCCTTGCACCAGATAGAAAGATAGAGAGAAGCCCTGTCCCTTCTGGCGAGGGTGGGCACATGTCTGTAGACCTGAGGCTTGCAGGCAATCACGTGCTCTGATGTGGCAGAAGCTGAGATCAATGGGGCCAGTGTTCCTGCATTTTGTGCAGCCTCCTACCTCCTGAAAACTGCAGTAACTCTGGAGTTCTGTGTGTGCCTACTTCCCAATATTTCAGGAGTCAGTACACTTTTTTTTTTAATATATTTTATTGATTTTTTTACAGAGAGAAAGGGAGAGATATAGAGAGTTAGAAACATCGATGAGAGAGAGACATAGATCAGCTGCCTCCTGCACACCTCCTACTGGGGATGTGCCCGCAACCCAGGTACATGCCCTTGACCGGAATCGAACCTGGGACCCCTCAGTCCGCAGGCCGATGCTCTATCCACTGAGCCAAACCGGTTTCGGCCACTTTTTTTTAATATACTTTTTTTATTGATTTCAGAGAGGAAAGGAGAGGGAGAAAGAGGTAGAAACATCAGTGATGAGAGAGAATCATCAATCGGCTGCCTCCTGCATGCCCGCCGCTGGGGATAGAGCCCACGACCTGGGCATGTGCCCTGACTGGGAATCGAACTGTGACCTCCTAGTTCATAGGTCAACGCTCAACCACTGAGCCACGCCGGCCAGGCAATAGACTTTTTCTGTATAGGCCAGAGAGTAAATATTTTCAGCTTCGAGGGCCACATGCAGTCTCTGTCGCACAGCTCAACTGCCGTTGTAGTGCAAAAGCAGCCCTAATTGACACATAAACAGGAGCGTGGCTGTGTTCCAATAAAACTTTATTTATAAATACAGGCGGTGGGCTGAATTGGGCTCATAGATCATAGTTTGTGGACCTCCACAACAGTTAATTCCTTTCTGCTTGAACTGTTTATATAGTGGTGTCTGTCATCCTGACTGATGCAATATCTTAAATATCCATGAACATTTCCGCTCCCCTCCTTCCTTGGTGACACTGTCTTCATTTAAGCCCTCGTCATCTCTCGCTGCAGTCAGTGGGCCTTGACCTTGGTCATCCCATCTGGAGTCTTCTCAGTCCATCCCTCACCTGCACTGCTACCGTCTCCTGCTGTTCCTGAGTAAGCTCCTTAGACAGCTCTGCATCCCTTCTAGGTTACCTTGTGCCAGGCAGGGTCCCAAGGGGAAGCAGGTAACATGGTCAAGTTAGGATTGTGTGAGGCGGGACGCTTTACAAAGGTGGCCCGGCCAGCGGAACCACAGGCACAGTGTGGTCACTAGGGGTCGTCACTGAGCTGTTTCCAGCCTCAGGCCCATCAGGATGGGCGTGGGGAGCAGGCCTTCGAACAGAAAGGAGAGAGCTGTGCAGAGCAGGGCTTCTCCCCCCATTTGTGCTGAAGGATCAGGTTTGGGGATTTTGTTTTTATTGTGTTTGAATTTTTTTAAACCTAAATTTTTTCAACCAGTACCTTTATAAAATAGAATTTAAAATTATTTTAAAAAATGAAATGACAGACGAAACCGGTTTGGCTCAGTGGATAGAGCGTCGGCCTGCGGACTGAAAGGTCCCAGGTTCAATTCCGGTCAAGGGCATGTACCTGGGTTGCAGGCACATCCCCAGTAGGAGATGTGCAGGAGGCAGCTGATCGATGTTTCTCTCTCATTGATGTTTCTAACTCTCTATCTCCCTTCTTCTCTGTAAAACATCAATAAAATATATATTTAAAAAAATGAAATGACAAAACATAGAATACAAACCCCAAAATTGTTTTAGTATTAGATTCAACAGATAGAATATCTCCCTGTCAAACTGCTATCAAAGTCTCTAAACTCTGACTCTCAGTTTCTGGTCTTACCTCATCATGGGGCCAAGGCAGCCTGCAGGGAGGGAATCAGAGGCATTAGCTCCCCAACCTTACTCTCTTCCCTCCCTCCCACCTCTGCCAACAACCCCAGCCAGAAAGCAGACAGCAGGAGAGACTTGCCAGTCAGCCTCCCCGGGCAGAGAGCAGGGTGCAGGAGGTGGAGGAACAAGAAGCAACACGAGAGATCCCAGCACAAGATCCTCCCTACGCCCATTTCCCACTCCGACGTCCTGTGGTCCAATATTTTATCCACCGCCTCCATCCCTTCACACATTCTGTTCCCTACGCCTGGGAAGCTTCCACTCTTCTGCTCCCAGCCAGCTCTTGCTCGTGTGTCAGGACCACAGAAATCATCATGGTTTGGGGGGTGCCCACGACATTTTTCTACCAACCTCCTTTTGGTAGCAAACCCCACTTCCCTAGGCAGGGAGTGGGCACATGGCCAGAACGTAGCTGGTGAGGTCAGTTAGGTAACATATTTACTGAGGACTTTCTGTGTGCTGTTCTGGAGCACGTGTGCCGGTCCAGGTCATGCTGGTCCAGGTCCAGTTCACACAGCACTGAACAAAGACAAAGCCCTGCACTCACTCAGGTGGGAAACACATTATTTGTTTAGCAGGTGACGACCATAACACTTCTCAGAACCGGTTTGTGGACATTCAGAAAGCCAGTTCCTCCTTCCCTCCAGGGAGGCCACGCCAGGAGGACTGCATGTCGCCCTCCCGCCTGGCCATGGGGAGAAAGGCTGTCTGCCGTGGAAGACTGACACCGAGCCGGGGGGACTGAGAAACTGAACTGTAAAGAGAGCACCTAGATCCAGCCTTACGCCGACAGCTGGATTCCCCTGTTACCTGAGCCAAGAAGTTCCTTTTTTTTTTTTTTTTTTTTTTTGCTTAGGCTTATTTGGGTTGGACTTCTGTCCCTTGGAACCAAATGAGTTGATTTATACAGGGACTTAGCTCAAACTTTACCTGCTTCTGGATATTTTTCAAATGCCTGGTGTAAGCCAGTGGCGATATTCTGAATGCAATGAGCACATACAGATGGGACGTCTATCTTGGCACTTCACCTACGGAACCAAACACAGCTCACTGAGGACAAGGACTTTCTTTCATCTCTGAACCCCGAGGGCCTCTGTAGGTTAGATGCTCCAAAATGTCCCTGGCATAATTGATAATTCTTGGAGTCACCGATCCCTATAACCAGTAGTATATCCAATCAGATATGTCTATCATATATACACTGAGTGGCCAGATTATTATGACCACCCCATCAGTACTTCATTGACACTTCCAAAAATACTGCATATTGAAAACTTCCTAAGCAAATACTCTCAAGGTTTTATTATTCTTATTTGCATAACTAATTCGCTTCATTGTACTGATGGAGTGCTCATAACAATCTGGCCACCCAGTGTATCTATATATCCTGGGGAGAGGGATTGACTGAGAGCAGGAGAGATTGAAGACAAAGGGTTTCTGTGATCCAGACGAGCCCAGTCCACCCACGGGGCCCCTCCAGTGAAGGAGCCCAGCAGTTTCTCTGGGACAGACTTGGAAGTAGAATTTTGATTGACTTGAGGCAATTAAGGATAGCCTATACCTAGAACAGTGCCTGCTGTTTGGTGAGCACATCACAATCCTCACTATAACCCAGAAAGGCAAACGCTGTTATAGTCCCCATTTTACAGATAAGCAGGCTGGGCCCACAGAGTTTGGGTGACTCTCCCTAGGTCCCCCAGCCAGTGAGAGGCAGGTCTGGGATTCAGACCCAGGCAGGCTGCCCCATGTTGGTTAACCTGTAACAGTGGGAATTTCTCAACTTTGATAATCAGTTGAAATGAGGCAGGAAGATGTGGTGATGTCAGTAACAGAGTCCACATGCCTTCCAGTTAGAACACGAACAAATTCCCAAACAGGCATAAGGGGAAGTTGTATTTCTGAGCGCTTCATTCGACTACTGTAGTTAATGACAATAAGGGCTACGGTATATGTGCCAACAAGCTTAAAAGCCATACTTCAATTTTCTTAATGCTCATGTCAACTCCATGAAGTAGGTGTTATTACTCATTTGAGTGGTGATTAAAATGCTTGAGCTGTAAGTCAGCGGGAGAGCTAGGACTCCAATCCAGGTCTGTGTCCCCCAATCCTGTGTTCCATCGGATGTCCCTCAGGAAGATCCAAACCCAGCTTGGGCCATTACAGCACCAGAGCTCCTGCCTTTCAGCACCCGAGTCCCACTGCGGCCTGGAGTGCCCTGCACTGTACCCGCAGATGCAGTGACGGAGTTTTACTGAAAGCGGATATGGGAGGTTGTGACTTAGCTCCGGGTGGTTCACCACGTGCCCTACTCTGGGGAGCTTACTTTTTAAAAATCAGTATTGGGGGAGAAAATTGCCCAGGATTTCACCATCCAGCTTTCTCAGCCCTCTCTTGTGACCTTTCTACCTGTCTGTTGCAAAGCATTAGCCTTGCCTTTTTCCAGCACATAGACAAAGCAATCTCCTTAGCGACTTGGCAGTTACCCTAACCAGAGAGAGCTGGTTTTCGTTCATCCATTCAGTAAGCTTCATCCTGTTAGGGGCACAAATAGAATATTGGGGACTAGCTATGGTTATGGGAAATATTGATCAAGCTCTGTTAACCGTGATTACCTTGTTCTGGTTAAAGAAAGGACATTCTAACCTGGCTGGGAGTTGTACACCCCAGGACCTGGTGCGTCAACCTTGGTCCTGAGTCAACCTTAGACCTGGGAGTCAACCTTGGAATGCGGCCCATTCTCACTCAAGAACTGCCTGTTATCATGGAAAGATTTACACCTTGTTGCTCAAACAATGGAGCCCCACCCCAGCCCGAATTGCCTACTTCCACATGCCTATAATCCCTACTTACCCATGTAATATTTGTCCCACCCAATATAAGCAGCTGGCTTATGGGGGGTTGCAGAGCAGATTTTTGTGGCTGACCTGCTGCTCTCCCATATTGCTGGCAGTATTAGAATAAAGGCTCATATATGATTCAACCCTGTCTCTGCTGAATTGGCTCAAGTAGTGACAGGCAGCCCAGACCCACTGGTTCTCTGGTTTCAATCTTACCCAAAGCATTTCTCTTGTTTCTTCCCTCCCTGACCACAACAGCCCATTCTGAAAGAAAGCCCTGTCCATGGTCTTAGGGCACGAGGCAGGTACTCTGTTTTAAAACCAAAGGGTTTTAACAAGCTTATATGCTTTTATGCATGCATATAAGCATAAGTGATGGATGTGGACAACAGCGAGTGAGGGTGAGGGCAGGATTGGGGGGATGAGAGGACATTGGGGGGATAAGGACACATTTGTAATATCTTATTCAATAAAGGGAAAAAAAAATCAGACTGGAGTTACCCAGTGCACTAAAACAGAGGAGCTACACTTAAATGTTGGGTTACAAAGGCCCCCTTCCTCAAAAAGAATAATATTCCATTCCTTTGAGAATCCTATTCATGGAATTATTGTAGAATTTTCTGAGAAAAGCATCTAGTGCCAATTATATAGGGTGTCCCAAAATTCACACAAGAAGTAATTTTGGTAGAAAACACAGGTTTATAATTAAAAATTGTAAATTTTTTATTGATTTATAAAGTATACAGTATAGGGTTATGTATGGAATAGCACATTGGGTAAATGGCCTCCACAGCTTTGCTGGCACATATGCAAAGCCGTGGTCTTCATTGGTCTTCATTTTCCCTGCTCCTGGGCCATAATTGGTAGTTGGTAATGCTTATCAAATTGAAGGGATTGAAATCAAAGGGCAACAGATATTAGAATCTGGTTCAATAAACCAAGTAAAATTAATGCTCACGCAAAATTCAAATCTTGCATGAATTTTGGGAGTCCCGGTCCATGAAATACGTGCGGGGGGGGGGGGGGGTTAGTATCCCTAAGCCCAGCCTGCACCCTCTCCAATCTGGGACCCCTTGAGGGATGTCCAACTGCCCGTTTCGGTATCAGGCCCTGTGGGATCGGGCCTCAACTGGCAGTCAGACATCCCTCTCACAATCCAGGACTGCTGGCTCCCAACTGCTCACCTGCCTGCCTGCCTGATTGCCCCTAACCACTTCTGCCTGCCAGCCTGATCACCCCCTAACCACTCTCCTGCCAGCCTGATCAAGGCCTAACTGCTCCCCTGCCAGCCCAATTGCCCCTAACTGCCCTCCCCTGCTGGCCTGGTTGCCCCCAACTCCCCTCCCCTGCAGGCCTGGGCAACCCCAACTGCCCTCCCCTGCCAACTCAGACAGCCCTAACTGTCCTCCCCTGCTGGCCTGATCGCCCCCAACTCCCCTCCCCTGCAGGCCTGGTCGCCCACAACTGCCCTCCCCTGCCAGCCATCTTGTGGCAGCCATCTTTGACCACATTGGGGTGGCCACCTTGTGTGTTGGGGTGATGGTCAATTTGCATATTACCTCTTTATTATATAGGATACCCTCTTAAGCACAGGACACACATTTGTTACATTAATTAAGTGCTTATCTCAACCAGTATAAATGACCGGTGCTCCTTGATTATTCACCAATCTCCTCCTCCTCCTCTCTACAACCAACCACTGGGTCTTCGATGCACATCTATCTATATAAAAGGCTAATGTGCCAAGTGTCCCTCCACCCATCCAACTGGTCGCTATGATGTGCACTTACCACCAAGGGGCAGACGCTCAACACAGGAGCTGCCAAGACATGCACTGGCCATTTACAGAGAAATGATACCTCAGACCTGGCGCCGACAAAGCAACACTCAGCTTTCCCCAAGTGGGACACAGGCCCCGCCACCACCCTGGAGCGACAGCCCACCAAATCACAACCGACCCCATGGCACAAAATGTGGCCCACAGCCCAGACCAGCCTGGAAATGGCTGCTGTGGGCGCCGGATAATGATCTCACATAGCAACACCCGGTTTTCTCTCCCTAGCAACTAGCCTCCTTGCAGTTTCTTCAGCCCAGGAACATGACTTGTTTTATAGCCAGGTGGAAACATTTACACCTTAACCAAATGTCTGTGAAGCATTTTCCCTTGCCTCATCTCATTTGATCTTCACTGAAGTCCTGGTGTAGGTAGATAGGAGACTCAGTGGAATCCTTTTTTTTTTTTTTCATTAGCCAGAAAACAGAGATTTAGAAAGCTTAGAAACTTGACCTGACTGAAAAGAAGAAAGAAACAGTGGACCTTGAAAATGACTTCAGATTTTTCTCACTGCGCAGAATGTAGTCAAACACTGCTGCAGTTAAATATTTTACCCTTTGTTCTCCCTGTGTGATCTACAATAATAATCTACTTCGTGTTGATATTTACTGCTGTGTTGTTGACAATTACCTGAAAAAGAAGTTGGGGTGCTTCACTGGACTGAAAAAAGTTTAGCTAAATCAGAAAGCAGGTCTAATTAAGCAAGTTTATTCTATATCTATGAAAGGCTAAGTTGACTCACACATGCATGATACATATAAAGCTCTCGCTGGGGCCAATCGCATGTGTGTGTTTCGATCTGTCATTGTCAAGCATGAATTCGGATGACACTTCTATTATAGAGAAAGGGTGAATAGCGATATTAAAATATTTCTTTAATTAATTTCCTTTCAATGTGCATGAATTCGTGCACTGGTCCACTAGTTAACTATAAAACACAAAACAATACTTACAGTGTGATCCTGTTGGTTTTCAGGAACTTTGTGTGAAATATTAGGTCAGTAGAGAAAAAAAAAACACCAAAATGGGATTACTTGGAGTAAACTTTATTCCTTTTATCTCTGATCTCTAAATTTTTTACAAACGTTAGACATAAGAAATAAAACACTAAAAATGTTAATACAAAACCAAAAAGAAAACCTTTTGAATTTGAAACCCTGAGTTCCCCCAGCTGACTTAAGCCTTGCTTCCCTTCCTGCATCCCAAGGCCTCTAAGCTGCCACCCAGCTATTTTTATTACACCCACAGCCCACCCAGGGCTGATGCCAGGGCAGGAATTTTAATTCCTGGAAAGTTGCTCTAGAGACAAAGAGCAGGAGTGGCGAGGGATTTCCCATCAGCAGTCCCAGCTGGCATCATTTCTGGACTCTGAAGTCATCAGCAGCTGAGTCAGAGCCCTCAAAGGGCATGACCTGAAACCTCACTCACCCTGAGGCACACCTTTGGAGAAACCACCCACCTTTGCCCCTACCCTGGCCTCACTCCCTCCTCCTGCTGCAGGATCCTAATAACTGGAGGCAATCTCATGGAAGGCCTCTCCTGTGGCCGATCCCACGTTCATGGTTAAGGGGATAAGATTTTAAAAGCCAAGATTTTTCTCATCTTCCCCAGCTCAGAGGAATGAAAGCTGGAGACCAATGCACTAGCCAATAGTGGTCACTGCTCCCTCCAGCTTGGGATCAACCCAAAAGCAATTCCCAGATGGCTGGAGATTTATTCAGACACATGGTCAGGAGGCTCCAGTTCACTCTGCAAGGGATTTCCAAGTGACCCAACCTAGAGCTCAGCCACTCCCAGAATCACAGCCCATCCCTTGAAATGCAGAAGCTGGCCTTGCCAGAACTGTTGTCCATAGCCAGGAGAGCTGCTCGCTGGTGATTCCTGGGATCTCTGGTCACTGGAGGCAACCGGCCCCAGCTCTCCTAGGGAGTAGCCCGCCAGAAGCTCTGTAAAGGCACGGGGTTTCTTGGCCTAGATTCAGAGGACAGGGCAGAGCAGTCACAGCCCCACGTGAAAGCACACGAGGCAACAAGCCCCTGGTTTGCAGCGCTGCTCTCCCACTCGGACTGGGTGGGGGTGGGCGGGGTGAGTGCGATCACTAGAGTGATCATATAATCCATTGTCCAAATGGGGCATTTTGGAGCATGAAAGGACATGCTGTTAATAGCTATGCCAGGCCCTAACTGGTTTGGCTTAATGGATAGAACGTCGGGCTGCAGGCTGAAGTGTCCCAGGTTCGATTCCCATCAAGGGCATGTACCTTGGTTGCAGGCACATCCCTAGTAGGGGGTGTGCAGGAGGCAGCTGATCGATGTTCCTCTCTCATCGATGTTTCTAACTCTCTATCCCTCTCCCTTCCTCTCTGTAAAAAATCAATAAAAATATATTTTAAAAAAATAGCTATGCCAGGATAACATGTTAAACAGGAAAACCCCAAATGAAGATGTGTGGTGACCCCAGAAAACATCTTCCACTCCTGGAGCCAGGGTGGGGGTCTGCGGCTGGAGTGGTGGCCTGTTCTTTTCCAGAACATGTGCCACCAAAGAAAGCCTACTTTCCAAATGGAACCAGGGCCTCGTTCAGCAAGCTCCCGGGCATCCCAGGAAAAGAAGAGAAACCACAAAAATGTTGGCAGGGCCCTTCTCTGTCTGGGTCACCACTGCACTTCCTGGGCCAAGAATAGTGCTTGGCAGGTTGCAGGTGCTCAGTAAATATTTGAATGAATGAATGAATGAATGAATGAATGCCTGCACAGTTTCTAAAGTCACCTGAACCCCAGGAAGCCAGAGAGACTTGGCCATCTTAGGAAATATACAAGGGTTTGAACTCTAAATTGCTGTAAAAATCTAGCACTGCATAGTCTGCTATGCATTTCCCTTTGGCAGAGTTTATAAATATGCAATGTACAAGGCTTTCAAATACCAGAGGAACCAGATAAGCTTCTACAAATAAACTCATTAGGAACAATTTTTTTTTTAAGCCACTGCTGAACTAAACTGGAACTAGCTCCTGCCATATTTCTCATGGGAACTTATTCAAAAATTTCAAGGCCCAAATTGGGACTGAATGAAGCAAATGCTTACCACACACATCAGAATTCCTCTAGCCCCCTCCTCACTGAGTGTGAGTTTTCTGGGAAGCAGGTGCCATGGCAGAATTACATTTGCAAGAGATTTCATGGGGGGAAGTGTCTGCGGAGGCTAACGGAGGAGGCAGGGAGGGTTCTCACACCGTGAATCAGCTGGGACGCCTGGGAAAAGTGGAGGGACCGGGAGCATCGCAGACCTGATACAGCTCTAAGAAAGTTTCAGCCAGGTTGATGGGGAATCCTGGAGCCAAAGGTGCCCAGTAGAGAGGTCCCGCATCCTACAGCACTGGTATACCACCGCATCCTTGGCTGGCTGGGGAGGGCGTGGCCTCAACACAAACACGGTGGTGCCCAGAGGATCGGTGGTGGCTGGGCGCTGGGCCCACCCCCTGTGCTCCCGCAGCCCGTGCTCAGGGCGGTCACACACACTGTTTAAACCTTCTCCCTGGAATGACCCTGGTTTCCTGTGAATCCAAACGGGCTCGGGGGAAATTACACGAGCTCTCCGCTAAATACTCAGAGTCAATGGCAGAAAAGCTATTCTACCACCACCATCTTTTCCTCCCAAGCGCTATGATTTTTCATTCCACTAATCCAGATTTAAAAAATTTTTCGTAGAATCTCAATGACAAGCTTTTAGTTAAAAAATAGAAGTCTATTCCTTTATTTTAATATTTCCAAGGAACCAACCTCATCCCAAGCAGCCTGGACAGTGGCTGTTGAGAGGGACCTGAAAGGGAGGCCTTGAGTCCCCATCACCCAGCATCCAGCACTAAACTCTACAGGGTTAGGTCTGGAGCTCTTCATGCTGCTCTTGGCCAGTCTGACTGTGATTTTGGTCCAGAAGACGCCCAGAGATAGCAAGGGTTGAGCCATCCTTAACTCATACCCAGGTGAAACAACTTCCGCAGGAAGGCTGGTCCTCCCCAGTAACCCCTGAAAGAAACGACATGGAAAAGATATTTGCATCAGAAAAGATGGGAGTGACCTCGGTCAGCAGGATGTTGAAAGGAAAGTCACACAGCTCACAGACATGCGTATCAGCATGTAAAGCAAGATTTGTCTTGTGAGGGAGAAAGATCCTGTGACTAGGAGGGGACATGCTTTGAGTTCTGGTTTCAATATTGACTTGCTATGTGAGCCTGGACATGCTCACTCAGTTCAGCAAACTTGCATGCAATCTCTACTACAGGCAAAATGCAATCCTCTCTACTTTCATTTGCTTATAAATAAAGCATAGGTCCAGGTTTCTCAACCTCAGCCCTACTGACACTATGAAATAGCTATTTCTTCGTTGTGGAGACTTTCCTGTGCATTGTGGGGTGTTTAGCAGCAACCCTGGCCTCTGCTCACGAGAAGCCAGTAGCATCCCCTCCAGCTGTGACAATCAAATATGTCTCCAGATATTGCCAAATGCCCCCTGAGGGGCAAAATCACCCTGGTTGAAAACCACTAGTATAAAAAGAAAAAAGAAAACCACTAGTATAGATACCCTGACTTACCTATCTCATAGTGGTTTGTACAAGTCAAATGAGATTCATTGTTTGGAACTAAGAAGAAGAATTACTCAATGTTCTTACTCTATTTATTCACTCCTATGCCTACTATGTCGCTGTCTTTTAATGCATTACCTCAGTAATCCCCATCCTCTGAGGTTACTTTCACTTGCAGATAAAAAAGTTAAACACAGACCAGCAATGGGTGGGGGGTGGTTGGGGGGGATAAGAGATCAACCCAAGGGCTTGTACGCATGCATACAAGCACAACCCATGGACACAGACAGTAGGGGTGTGCGGGCATGTGCTGGGGGGTGGGAACAGCTGGGGAGAGGTCAATGGGGGGAAAGGACACATATGTAATACTTTAAACAATAAAGAATTTTTTTAAAAAGTTAAACACAGAGAGTTTAAACAACCTGCCCTGAGGCGCACAGCTAGTACGTGACCAACACAAAAACTACTTGACATGTGAAAGCGACTTACCAGGATTTGTCATTGCGAATCCAGCAGTGAGAAAGAGCCAGAGCATGAAAGAGAGAAGACCTGGCTGCTGCCAGTAACGAAGAGAAGAGGCTATGAGCCCTGCGGGTGGCGGATGCACTACTCCCTTTCCCACCCAGGGCAGCCTCTCTCCCATCAAGTGCGACTGAGGATCCAGCGCCCTTCGCAGGCTGCCATCACCAGGCCATGAGAACCGGCACAGGAAGGGGGATCCCACTGGCTGGTCCTGGGCTCCGGGTGACGATCTCTCCTGAAGCTGGAGGGCTTCCTTAAAACCATCACCCGGCACAAGTGGGTGCGCTAGACTAAAAGACGTGCCTCTCCCCCAGCAATGCACTTACTTTAGCATCATATTCCAGTACAGGAAGGGCATCATGTCGGCCTTCATGAGGTACATGGAAAGTCTCTGTTTGCTCTGGTCAAAGGGGAAGGTCTCCATTGGCTGCGAGTTGTAGTCAAACTCCGCAAGAATCACGCGGTTGTAGCTCGTCACCAGTGGACATGACGTGTAGCCATCATACTAAAATTGCACATGAAACTGAGTTGGAAAGTGGCTTTTTTATGATGCTATATAGATACTTCAGAATTTATTCTTTACTCTGAGCAGTTGCAAATTTTTTTCTTTTTCTTTTTTTGTACCTTGAGAAATGGAGACTATATAACAAAAAGTAGTACTAAAGGCAACAATTGCAATGGCTATATTAGAGAAACTAATTAAGAGAGTGGCGACACTGTATGAAAACATTGTTTTCACACAGAATGGAAAATGATAATTGAGACTCTGACTCTTACAAACCTTCTTCATTGGTGCTTCATTCTTCATGACGAGAGACATTGTTCTGTCAAGGATTCCTGACTGGGCAGCTGTAAGAGAAATGGAAAAGTCAGAAAAATATAAGCGTCTAGGTTTTTCACAAAACCTGATTTGCAGATAACTTTAACGTGAACCAGTTCAGAAGGCTCCATTCCCCATCCTTCTAAATTTTAACTAGAGCACGATTCTTACTATTGGAAGTTCTGGATACCAGAAGGGGCTCTTCAGTTCATCAAAGGCCCACATAAGTGCCTCCACTATTTTGACACTGACAAGCCAGCTCTCTCTAACAGGAGGACTGGCAATTTCAAACAACAGGACTATAAGGGAGACAGCACCCCAACCCCACCCCCTCCTCCTAGGGTCCAGTGGGTGTCGCTTGATCTGTGTGCCCGTATCCCCCTAGTTATCTGGGAGGTCCCTGCGTCCCAACCTAGATGAATAGCCTCAGTATATCAATTAGGCAAAACAGTGAGCTTTCCTCTGTACTGGACTGCCCTGAGGTTGGACCAGATTAGATAGATGATAGATAGATGATAGATAGATAGATAGATAGATAGATAGATAGATAGATAGATAGATAATAGATAGATAGACATTTTTGTTTTATGGTGGCAAGAATGGGAGACTGCCTTTTTTATTATGAAAATTTTCCAACTCTGTCATTCTTGTTTCATCTATCCCTTCACATGTGCCACTTTCCTTCCTGGAGCATTTTTAAAGCAAACATCATAGCAACTCACCCATAAATATGTCTGTGAATATCTTTGATAGATGAGGAGGTGTTTTGTTTTTTTTTAACACAAACACAATAACATGCTTACACCCAAATTTCTAGCAATAATTCCTTAATATTATCTAATCCCAGAATAGTGTTCAGTTTTAAATTGGTGGTTGCCAGATGGGAGGGAGGTTGGGGGCTGGGAAAAAAGGGATTAAGGAGCACAAAATGGCCCTAGCTGGTTTGGCTCAGTGGACAGGGTGTCAGCCTGTGGATCAAAGGATCCCAGGTTCGATTCTGGTCAAGGGCATGTACCTTAGTTGCAGGCTACTCACCAGCCTGGGCCCTGGTCGGGGCTTGTGCAGGAGGCAACCAATCGCTGTGTTTCTCTCGCATCCATGTTTCTCTCTCTGTCTTTCCCTCTCTCTTCCACTCTCCCTAAAAATCAATGGAAAAATATCATCAGTTGAGGATTAACAAACAAAATATGCCAGTTATAAAAGTAGTCACAGGAATGTACACCATAGGGAATACAGTCAATAATATTATAATGACTTTATAAGGTGTCAGATGGGGTGATCACTTCATAAGGTATATAAATGTATAATCACTATGTTTTACACCTGAAACTAACATAATATTGTATCTCAACTATAACTGAAAAAGATATTTTTAAAAAGACTGCCCTTTTAAAAATACAAGCAGTTTGTGTCTCAAGAGATGGGAGACTGGATTGACTTTTGAGGAAAGATGGGTTACCTATCTACTGTAAAGTGCTCGTTAAAGTGATTATTCTGCAATTCCCCAAATCAGGGGCCAGCAAATTTTTCTGTAAAGCAAAATTTTAGACCTTGTGGGCCAAGAGGCAAAATCAAAGCTATTATGTAACAAGAGAAAACAAAAATTTTTAACAAAATTCAAAATGTAAAAGAAGTATAATAACTTTTTGTTATTAATGAGAAGAATGGAATTCTTCTTTTCTTAAGAATAAGAAAGAGTCAGTGCTCCCTATCATCAAGTTGATTATAAATGTTCATCTGTAGAAAACATCTTAGCCAACTGTATGAAAACAAGCAGCAAGCTGCATTTGGCCAGCAGGCTGTAGTTTGCTGATGGCCAAAAGAGCAATGAATATTTTACTGGAATGAGAGGACCCAAAATATAAGAAATAAGTAACTCTGCTTTAAAAATACTATCTATAATAATAAAAGCATAATATGCTAATTAGACCGGACAGCGAAACGACCTTCCGGACAAAGCCGGGGCTGTGAGCGCCGAGGCCAGCCGCTGCAGCTGTGAGGGCCAAGCCCCTTGCATGAATTTCATGCATTGAGCCTCTAGTTCAGTGGTTCTCAACCTTCCTAATGCCGTGACCCTTTAATACAGTTCCTCATGTTGTGGTGACCCCCAACCATAAAATTATTTTCGTTGCTACTTCATAACTGTAATTTTGCTACTGTTATGAATCGTAATGTAAATATCTGATATGCAGGATGTATTTTCATTGTTTGCAACCCACAGGTTGAGAACCACTGCTCTAGTTATATATATATAAATATATATAAATACTATTATATGCACATATATACATATATATTTATATATAGATAGATACTAGTGTGTGTGTGTGTGTATATATATATATATACATATATATATATATAGCCAGATTATTATGACCGGCCAGATTATTATGACCACCCCATCAGTACTTCGTTGGGCCACCTTTTGCCTTCAATACTGTGGCAATTCTTCTTGGCATTGACTCCATGAGATGATGAAAGGTGATGTGAGGAATCTGACACCATGCCTGATGAATAGCACTGTCCAGTTCTGTGAGATTTGATGGTTGTGGAACCAGCTGCCTGATGGCTCTTTTAACTTCGTCCCATAAATGCTCAATTGGATTGAGATCTGGTGATTGTGGGGGCCACCTAAGCAAGGTAAAGTCTCCCTCATGTTCTTGAAACCACTCCTGCACAATACGAGCACCGTGGCATGGTGCATTGTCTTGTTGGAAGAAGCCATCTCCATTGGGATACGCCATCAACATGATAGGATGAACTTGATCAGCAATGATACTTAGATATGTTGTGCTATTCAGACGTTTATAATGATCTGGCCCTCTAGCAACTTCAGCAGGAAATTATAGCTAATTTGCCTACAAACATCAGGTGGTCATAATAATCTGGCCACTCAGTGTATATAGATATATGTATACCCCCCACCTGCACCCACCTTGGCCTGGCACTGCCCGTGTCCGCCGCCACCACCCCCCTTCCCCCTCGATTGATCACACCACCGACCAGTGGCCTGGGCCTCCCTCTGCGGGGCAATCATGGGGTGATGGTGGGCACCCCACCACCACCACCAATCGCATCGCACCTGCCTTGGCTGGCCTGGCACCAGTGTGTATCATAGATTGGTCATCTGGACAGTCATTCTGCTGTTCAGCTCTTCGGTCAATTTGCATATTATGCTTTTATTATAGATATATACCAGGTATCTTTGTTGTGGGCAAGGTAACATCTCTCAAGATCACATTTCCCTTTTGGAAAACTTTGTTCCTCTTTGAGGGCCATGAAGAGTTTAGAAAGACTACGGCCCCGTTTGAAATGAATAAAACTATTGAAAAAAAAGACCGTACCCTTTTATGTAATGATGTTTACTTTGAATTTATATTAGTTCACACAAACACTCCATCCATGCTTTTGTTCCGGCCCTCCGGTCCAGTTTAAGAACCCATTGTGGCCCTCGAGTCAAAAAGTTTGCCCACCCCTGGTTTAGAATCTGTACTGAGAAAACCCGAAAAGGCCCTGCAGCAGGACATCAAGGCCAACAGAAAAGGAGAGAAGAGGCCAGAGGGTGCCACCACGGAGAGGCTGAGCCCTTGGACCCAGGAAGCAGTCACACTGTCCAGGATTAAGGTGCATGTGTGTGGAAGTGTATTGAGTTGCGGGGGGGGAACTCCCCTGTATTATAATCCCTTTCTGTTACGCGCAAGCCTTCAGTTAACTTTTGTTAAATGCCACATGCTGGTCTTGGCTGTGCTATATGTCATTCATGGAGAATCCTGGGGCAGAGAGAAGCAGAGGAAGAGGAGGAGCTGCAGGAAAGCCAGACTCGGTGTGGCAAGACAGGGTCTGGCTCACAATAGTACGATGGCCTGGACGGAGGTAAGACACCTGGCTGGTGGCAGGGAACGCCAGGGACAGATTTGTGGGGCAAGTGTAAACATTACTAAGAATTTATGTATTTTCAACACATAAATTCAGCAGCCTTACATTAAGAGAAATGTAAATTCAGAGGACTTGCTGGGGAAAGTTAAGACTATTGTTAAGTGGACACCAAAGAGAAGAGCAAACAGACTTTCACACAGGTGAAATGACAGAAAGGAGAGCGTTCTCTGCAGCACAGTTTAAGAATAACATGGGTTGGAAACAATGCAAATATAAGTTGTGCGAACTTGTTAAATAAACCCGGGAGCAACCCTACAATAGGATACAGATTGTAAAAAAGCATGTAAAAACAACAGGGCGCCCTCCACGCAAACAGGGACATCTGTAATACTTTTAACAATAAACATAAATAAATAAATACGAGGATGCTCTCTGCATGGTCAGGGGGGATGTACAGGCTCAGAAAATGGGGTAGGACTGGGAGCAAGACTTCATTTAGAATTTTCATTTACTTGTATTTAATAGTATCTATTTGGAACATGGAATCAGATATATGTTTTTTTGAAGAAAGCCAAAAGTTGGGTAATCTGGATCTCACATGCAGCACAGGTATTTAACACATCAACTCAGCAGCCTTCCATTAAGAGAAACGTAAATTCAAAGTATGGCCCCGAAGTCTACCTATAAGTCACAAAGACAAAGAACCCAGCACGAAACAAATGAACATCATGGACTCGAGGTAATGCAATGGGAGGCACACAACCTCCTGTGTGGAGGGTCCTGCAAAATTATTGCCTGAATCTAAATATAAGAAAAAACTAGGCAATTCTAAATTATGACATACTCTATAGATTAACCAGCCTGGACGCTTAAAAAATTCCAATGTCATAAAAGTTAAAAAAAAAAAATGTTAGAGGGCGTGTTCTCGATGAAAGGAAACCAGAGACATGGCAATCAGTGTAGTGTGCGGTGCTGGGGAAATCGGGCTCTTCCACGGGATCCAGAGAAAAGCATTCCAAGGACCCATGCCTGGGAGACCATGGTGTGGCAAGATCTGTTCAGGAAGGCTGCCCCTGGATTGCCCCTGAGTTCCCAGTGTCCCACCTCCAACCATCGGGCCATGAAAGAAGCCCAATCTTGTCTTCATCAAGGCCCTGTCCAAGGCCAGTGTCCGGAGTTTCCATTTCGTATTAAAGCTTAGTCCTTTGCCGAAGCCAGTTTGGCTCAGTGGATAGAGCGTCGGCCTGCGGACTGAAAGGTCCCAGGTTCAATTCCAGGTTGGGGGCACATCCCCAGTAGGGGGTGTGCAGGAGGCAGCTGATCGATGTTTCTCTCTCATCGATGTTTCTCTCTCATCGATGTTTCTAACTCTCTATCTCTCTCCCTTCCTCTCTGTAAAAACTCAATAAAATATATTTTTTTAAAAAAGCTTAGTCCTTTGGAGCCCTGAGAGGTTTGCCTGGGACCCCAGTTAGCTACTAGACTTGCATGGTTACACAAGTACTTAGGAGAGAGGGAGAGAGAGATCTTTGTTCCCCTGGGGTTGAAAGACCAGGAGTTCTTCTAAATAACCAATCAACTTCCCAAGCTTTTTCAAGCTTTTGATGGGTCCATCCCCTGACCAATGCTCCCTTTCCCAGGCCTCTATGGTCAGGCACTTCCCTCTGCGCCATTTTGACTTCTACTGCACATGTGCTTACCTCCCGCCCCTGTGTGTGTGTGGGGGGGGGGGGGGCGGGAGAGGGGGTACTTAATCCTTGGCCAGGTAATGCTGTGGACCCCTGCAGTGTGTGTGAAGTTGTAGCTTCCTGGTGTAGCAAACAGGCTCAGTGTCCAATTCCCTCTGCTTCCCTTCCTTTTATTAACCTCTGCTAACAGTCCTTGACTGGTTCATGCATTTAAGAGAGGACTGGGCCATAGAAGCATTATTAGGAAAACTGGAGAAATTCAAACTGGATTGTATATGAGATGATTTTCTAATACAACGTTCCATTTCTTGGATGTGATGATGGCCTTGGGGAGATAGAGGAGAAAGTCCTTTTTCTTAGGAGATGCAAGTTAAAGTATTTGAGGGTGAAGTATTATGAAGTCAAAAGTCACTTTCTAATAATTCAGCAAAAAAATGTACATAGATAAAGAAAATGCCACATAACATTAGTAGTCAGTTAATACCTGAAAAAAATATGGGTACTCATTGTACTTTCAAATTTTTCATAGGTTTGAGATTTTTTAAATAAAATGTTGGGTGGAAATGACTATTAATAGTGGAAAAGAGCCCTAGACAGTATGGCTCCGTGGAGCTCAGCCTGCAGATTGAAGGGTCCCGGGTTCGATTCTGGTCAAGGGCACGGACCTCAGTTGCAGGCTCCTCCCCGGCCCGGACCCTGGTTGAGGCACATGCAAGAGGCAACCAGTCGATGTGTTTCTCTCACATTGATATTTCTCTCTGTCTTTCCCTCTCTCTTCCACTCTCTCTAAAAATCAATGGAAAAATATCTTTGGGTGAGAATTAACAAAACAAAACAAAACAAAAGTGGAAAAGATATGCAGTGGGTTTCCTTGAAAGTCTTCCTTAGGTTGAAGTAGTCAGCAAAAGTAATGCAACACGAGCTGCAGGTGTACAATTCACACAAAACACTGCCGTTCCCGTCAGCAGGGAGGTCTGTGCTCTACAGCAGCCACAGAGGACAGCTCCTGTCTGTGGGGGACAGAATGTACAAGGCAATTCTCCCCATCACTGCTAGTGCAGAACACCGGGGTGAAGAGTTTAGTTTTCCAGGCGGAGACCTTAATGGTGTACCAATCAGGGCACACTCCACTGTGTTTGTCTTAACAGGACAATTTTCTGGTCTGCAAGCATTCATTGACTTGCATGTGTTTTCTGGGGAAACAAACGCCTCCCTAACTTTACGGTGCTTCCGGCAGAAGAAAAATAGCCAACCTGCCTGGTGTCACAGACTGGGAAGGTCAGGGATGAGCGTGTGGCACTAGGAGGAGTAACAGAATTCCTGAGAGCTGGGAAAGTGGGGCCCTCTCTCTAAGGCACTCTCCCCTGAAAACAACCTCTCTGACCTAGAAGAGGCAGAAGGGGTCATGCTACTCTGATACAAAGCCCTCAACACATTCTTTCTTCTTTACACAATACTAAGTTTATTCAACCCAGAAAAGTTTCCTTGTTATTCGTGGAATGATATTTGCGCCAAATTATTGTTTCAGTTACGATGGTGCCTTGGGGTGACATCATTTGAAGGGGGAGAAACGCTGCACGTTATCTTACCTACGGCAGCGGCGGTCTTCGACGTAGGCAGGTTGGTGCAGTCCCCAATCCCAAACACATTTGAGTACTTCTTGTGCTGCAGAGTTTCTTTATCCACATCCACCCAGCCAGCGTCATCAACCACAGCGCTCTTCTTGAGGACATCAGGGGCACTCATTGGTGGTGTAACATGAAGCATTTCGTACTACAAAAAAGGAGAGCAACCAAATTTGTGTTTTTTCCATATATCTACAGCCCCGCAAGCTCTGCCCCCGCCTCCCTCACCCGTACACGGCTTTGGTTGCACCAAGCACTACATAATTGGTGCTTATACTAATCTACACCTTCTCCAGGATCTTACAGGCTCCTTTGGAGTCTGGTGATAAAATAACTAACTGCTCTCTTGGTTGACATTGTCTCCCCATAGAGTCCACATGATTCCTTTGGCAGAAGGCCTGGGGGACTCCAAGATACAGGAGGGAACCTCACTAACGTTCTGAAAGGGCCCATTGATGTTTCTCCTGTCACTGACACAAAAACAAAGGGGCTGGCACATTCAGTTGCTCTCTCCCTGACTGTCATCTACTGACTTGTAAAGTCTGGGACTGCAAAGAGGTACTCCGAGTCCCTGAAACTTGTCAAGGCTATGTTAGGAGCTGATAAGTGAGTGGCATTCCCAAATATGGGTCAACCCTCAAAATAAAGGAAGCAGTCAAAACACCAATTTAAAATGAAATAAAGGTTGGTAAGAATATTGCCTAGCAACTTGGAGGAAAGAGGGGTCTGACTCCGTATTGAGTTTACTGAACAGTGTAGAAGGCAGAGTGGGTTCCCCCACTCGCCCCCAAACACCTCTGTCAAGATTACCCTTGGCAATGGTGCACTGGCCCGTTTTTTGTTTCTTTCTGTACTATTCCTCTACTTTTTGTAGTTCATCCTTTTTATTCTTTTAATTTAATTTTAATAAATTCCATCTAGAAATTCCAAATTGATTCAAATGTTCACAAAACATTTTATTAAGGTGAACACTTTAGCACTTTAAGACAATTCCAACCTTGTGAGAGTCAATAGCCCCTAGTTCCCATAAGGAGGTTCATCGGGACTTGTCAGTCATGGATGACACTAGAAGCCTTGTATTTATTCCCAATTTCAGACAATTATAAGCTTCGTTAACCCTGAGGAGGAAGGAGTGCTGCAAAACTCTCAGTGCTGCCCTGCCGGGTAACCTTGGGTGGCTCTTTAGGGACGTGGGTCCCTGAGGCTGGGTCTGTTCATGAATGTGGAGACGGAACCCGTCTGTGGGATAATGGAGGGAATGGTCAACAACCATCACCCACCAAATCACTAAGGCCGTGTCTGCACTGCCCTGCTTCAGTTAACGACAACCACTTTTTAAAGCTGGTTTAAATCTTATGAATTCCAGATATCTTTCTAGAAGTTCAATATTTTTACATAATCATTGTAAAGGCAAGGCTATTTACTTGAACTAATTAATATCCTATACAAAAGAAATACTAAGCAAAATAATAAATATAGACCATCTTCTTACACCATACACAGGAATAAACTCAAAATGGACTAAAGACTTAAATGTTAGACTCAAAACTATAAAAATCCTAGAAGAAAATATAGATAGCAAAATATCGGATATTTCTCGTGGCAATATTTTTTTCTTATATTTCGTCAGACAAGGGAAACAAAGGAAAAAATAAACAACTGGGACTATATCAAACTAAAAAGTTTTTGCACAGCAAAGGAAACTATCAGCAAATTGAAAATACAACCCACTTAATGAGAGAATATATTCATCCATGATATACCTAATAAGGGGCTAATATCCAAAATTTATAAAAAACTTATACAACTCAACACTAGAAAACAAACAATCCAATTAAAAAATGGGCAATGGACCTGAATAGAGACTTCTCCAAAGGGGACATGCAGATGGCCAATAGCCATATGAAGAGATGCTTAACCTCACTAATCATCAGAGAGATGCAAATTAAAACCACAATGAGATATCACCTCACAGTATCAGAATGGCTACTATCAATAAATTAACAAACAACAAGTGTTTGTTGAGGAAGTAGAGAAAAGGGAACACTCATGCACTGTTGATGAAAATGCAGATTAGTGCAGCCACTGTGAAAAACAGTATGTAGTTACCTCAAGAAATTAAAAATGGAATGCCTTATGGCCCAGTAATTCCACTTCTGGGAATATATCCGAAGAAACCCAAAACACTAATTTGAAAGAATATATGCACCTCTATGTTCACTGCAGCATTATTTACAATAGCCAAGACATGGAAGCAATTTAAGTATCCATCAATTGACAAATGGAAAAAGAAGATGTGGTACATATATACAATGGAATATTACTCAGCCAGAAAAAAATGAAACCTTGCCATTTGCCACAACATAGATGGACCGTAAGGGTGTTATGTTAACTGAAATAAAGCAGGCAGAGAAAGACAAACACCATACAATTTAACTTATATGTGGAACCTAAAAACTGAAATAAACAAACAAAACAGAAAGTCATAGATACAGAGAACTGATGGTTGCTAGACAGGAGGGTAAGGAGAATAGGTGAAAAAGGTGAAGAGATTAAGAGGTACAAATTGGAAGCTATAAAAAGTCACGTGGAGGAAGACAGGGCAGGGTGGGTAGGAAGAGCTAAACCAATGAACTTGTATGTATATATGCATAGCCCATGGACATAGACAATGGGGTGGTGAGGGCCTGGGGGAGAAGGGAGGAGGGGAGAGGCTGGAAGAGGTTAATGAGGGAAAAGAGAGGACCTATATAATACTTTCAACAATATAAATAAAAAGTCATGTGGATATAAAGTGTGGAATAGGGAATATAGTCAATAACCCTGTATAATAAAAGGGTAATATGCAAATTGACTAAACAGCAGAACAACCGGTCGCTATGACACACACTGACCACCAGGGGGCAGATGCTCAGCGCAGGAACTGCCCCCTGTTAGTGCACTGCCACAGGGGGAGTGCCGCTCAGCCAGAAGCTGGGCTGACAGCTGGTGAGCCAGCGGCGGTGGCAGGAGCCTCTCCCGCCTCCATGGCAGCGCTAAGGATGTCCAACTGATGGCTTAGGCTGTCAGTCAGACATCCCCCAAGGGCTCCTGGACTAGGAAAGGATGCAGGCCAGGCTGAGGGACCCCCGCGCCCCCTGCCCTGAGTGCACAAATGTCGTGCACCAGGCCTCTAGTATTGTGATAACTACCTATGGTGTCAGATGGATACTAGACTTATCAGGGAGACCACTTTGCAAATTATATAAAAGTCTAATCACTAGGATGTACACCTGAAACCAATATAATATTGTATGTCAACTGTAATTGAAGAAAAAATGAATAAGAAAATAATTTTTTTTACCAAAAAAAAAAAAAGAAAAGAGTAGTATTGGGTTTGAGAAGATAATCTGACCTGACATCCTATAATTCAAAAGGGACACAAATATCTTCTTTCTTTACAATCCCTTTAGAAGAACAATAACCATTTATTTATCCAAGTCCCTATCAGTAAGCTCAACTACCCAGAACACAGCTGAGAACCAAAGTGAAAAAGACCAAATAACGAAATTAAGTTCATGTACTCAAGCTCATACACTTTGCTCAAAACAGTATGCTTTGGGCCCTCACTCATGACCCATTCACTTTTACTTTACATAAAACTAAACATTTGGCTCTCTCATTTTCCATCCAGTAAAAAATTGGAAGCAGCAATTAAAAAGAGCTGAAGACAGAGAGACTTCCAAAGTCACTTACAACTTCTTAAGAACTCCGAAAGAAGAAAAATACAAAAAGGACACACACAAAATCAAAGTAGTCTGAGACGCTTCTGTTAGGTGCTAACTAGTCCTAAAACACCCTAGGACCGTGGTCGGCAAACTGCGGCTCACGAGCCACATGCGGCTCTTTGGCCCCTTGAGTGTGGCTCTTCCTAAGCCTTAGGAGTACCCTAATTAAGTTAATAACAATGTACCTACCTATATAGTTTAAGTTTAAAAAATTTGGCTCTCAAAAGAAATTTCAATCGTTGTACTGTTGATATTTGGCTCTGTTGACTAATGAGTTTGCCGACCACTGGGCTAGGAGCGTAACTGTATGAATATGAACTACTCATAACTGACCTTGAGCTGGGGCAAATAGATGCTACTCAGCCTGGGAATCCTGTGACACCAGAAAGTAAGAAAGTGCTCAAAAATACGCTGGGGACATGTCACAAGGACATTGGAGCCATCTAAAAGGGCTCCTCAAATCTGAGGCAATTTGTGCACCAAAGTAATTAAAGATAATGATGAATTATAAACATTGGGAGGAAAGTAGGAATTTAGGAGTTCTTACTAATAATGAATTAATAAAGAGAGAAGGCGGGGCTTTTGCTGACAGAATGCCAAGAGCCTATTGCTAAAATTAGAGAAAAAGCTGGAAAATCATCATTTTGCAACCACTGCAGTAGAGATTGGATGAGGCAAAAAATCACCAATGTATGCTAGATCCAAGGGGAAACTTTAATGAGAAATAGGATGTTTACATGGTCTTAAAGTGTCTCCCTACAGACTTATCAGTAGCAAGGGAGAAAAATAATAATTATATAATGGAGAAATTGGTTCATATCTTGACTGGTCTAAATGAACATCATCAGTGAGGGGCAGTTGAACACAGTGTGCTTTCACCCTAGAAGGGCACATCACATAAGCAGCATTTCAGTCTAAAACTCATAACCTGGCCCTGGCCAGTGTGTTCAGTGGTTAGAGCGTCAGCCTGAGTACCCAAGGGTCACGGGTTTGAATCCCAATCAAAGGCACATACCTGGGTTGCGGTTTGCTCCCCACTCCCAGTTGGGGTGTGTGTGTAAGGCAATCAGTCGATGTTCCTCCCTCTCTTCCTCCCTTCCTCCCTTCTTCCCTCCCACTCTCTCTGAAAAGCAATGGGAAAAAATACCCTCAAGTGATGATTAACAAATAATAATAATAATAATAAAGTAAAATAAAAAATCATAGCCTGAAACGAATCACAAGAAAACACAAACAAAACACAAACCAAAAATGAAGAACATTCTATTAAAAAAATTAAAGTGTGGGAAGGGGGCTGTATTATTCCAAAATGCCAGTGTCACAAGAAACATTCAGATTCAAGGAGACTAAAGAGATACCACAATTATATGAAATACCTGACTGTAGACTGGATTCTGTCCTAGAGGGGAGAAGTACTATAAATGCTATTGAAAACAAAACTGGAGTACCAATGGTAGATTAAAATACTGTATCCATGCTAAATATGCTAAGTTGATAGCTGTACTGTGGTTATGTACGAGAATACCCCTATGTCTTAGGAAATTTACAGTGAATATTTAGGGGCAAAGGGCTATGATGTACAGAACTAACCGTTCAATGCTTCGGGGACAGGGAGAGAAATGAAATGATAAAACAAATGGGATAAAACTCTCTATTAAGTTCATCTAGGTGAAGACTATATACAGGTTTATATTATTTACACATTTACTATTTTTATCATGGCAACTTTCCCTAAGTTGAGATTATTTCCAAAAAAAAGAGTATTTAAAATTATGACCTTGTGTCATCAGTAAGATTTTAAATACACTCACGTACAAAAGACAAGATGTATGAAATTTATTTAGAAAGAACTTGACGTAAAAGCTTATAATGTAAAGTTTTGATGTTTAGAAGACTAATCTTTGATTTCCTTCAAAATTCATTTTCATGGAACCTTTTCTTACCTCTAAAAATGCTGAATAAATAAAATACGCCTGTGCACTGTTTTCTCGCTGCTAACAGTTCTTGCCAGAATGACAGAAACAAAGGATTCCTCCACGCATGCTTCTCCAGCCGCCTTTTCATTTTGTTTGTACTCCTCACCCTCCGCTACAAAGGTGCTGCTCTTCCCACTCACAGAAGAAAGTGAGACACAGAGAAGCCAAGGCCATGTACAAAGCCTTCCCAAGCAGCGGGTATTGCCACCAGCCCTTTCAAAGGGCTGTAAGTGCTTCCTTTCATGCGCAGGTGAAAGATGTTTAACAGACAGCCTCTTCAGCGTGAGAGACGTCCCTGTCGTTCTTGAACTAACCACAATCAGGGCTGTTTGTCCCATTCTATAAACTCCATCAATCACCAGACCCTGCATGTAAGGAAGCCCTTCCAGAACGCTCGGCTGTAACTGAAGTTGTGAAATATCTGACTGCTTCAAGTGGCTCAGTACCAAGAAAAGCAGAGACATAAAACAGGATAAAGCCCTAACTGGTTTGGCTCAGTGGATAGAGCGTCGGCCTGCGGACTGAAAGGTCTCAGGTTCGATTCCGGTCAAAGGCATGTACCTTGGTTGCGGGCACATCCCCAGTAGGAGGTGTGCAGGAGGCAACTGATCGATGTTTCTCTCTCATTGATGTTTCTAACTCTCTATCCCTCTCCCTTCCTCCCTGTAAAAAATCAATAAAATATATTAAAAAAAAAAAACCAGGATAAAAATCTACTTGGTACCAGTAGATAAACCTTCCTCCCTCCCATGAACACAGCCTCCTACCTCTTTCTCTTCCCCACCCATGTTGGTCCACCCTCCTCCATCACCGTCCTAAGATGCTCATTGTAACCAGCCTGCCCCAGTGCACAATGGTGATGGGCAGGGAAGTAGGAGCCACAATGACGCCTGCATCCACAACACTGTTCAGCTGACAGCTCAACCTCGCCACTCACAGAAATCACTTGGGTCTCTCCAGGCTTGTCCAAGTTCTCAAACACAGCCTCTTGTTTATCGGCTCGGACTTCAATGAGATTTTGCTTGTAGTTCACAGTGAGGTTCCGTTCCTGGATGATCTCCATCAGGGCATCTGCATACTTCTTAACCCCAAAAATCGATCCCAGGGAAGTGTTGAAAATGATATTGGCCTTGGATCGCTTCCCTGTCTGAGGAAAAGGAAAGAATAGAAACAACCAACACCAAAGCATTACTCCAGCCGCCTTTTGTTTTGTTTTTCAACTGAGACAAGAATTAAACCCTTCAGAAGAGGCCTCGCCAGCTTTCTCTACCCCTTTGCCCTGGTGGGGTGAGGTGTGGACCAATCCACTACCTCCGTCTTATTTTCTGTCAGCAACACAGCAACTAAGTGCACGCCTGAACCAAAGGGTTGAGGTGGGCACTGTTCAATTGAAGGCCAGAGGTGAGATTTCTTCTAGGGGAAAACAGAGCTGATTGTTTACTCATATGCTCATTTGCTCATTCACTCAGTAAGGATGTAATGAGGTCCTAGAGCTGCCCAGTCTGTTCTCGGCGCTGAGGGACAGGCGTGAACGACACGAAGGCATGTCCCCTTGGCTCGCACACCCCAGTGCTGCTCAGGTCTCAGAGAGGCTGGTATTCTCCCCAACACCTAGATCTCAGGAAGGTCTCTCAGACCACCCAAGAGTTGGGAGGTGAGTTAAACAAAGAGAACTTCCAGGAGGAACAGCTAGTCTCTTTTCTTCTGTCCAGCTCCTTGTAGGATTTGCTCACCTGGATCTCACTATTTAGAAGAAGCTAGGTGAGTAAGAACCTCAAATTGCCAACCCGGAATTCTCTAACCCAGAAAGGCCTCTTACCCACAGAAATGATGACTTAATTCCCCACCCGTGGGGTTGGTGCTGGTCTCCATGACTCAGGTGAAGCCTTCCCAGTGCTGGGTTCCCAGCGCGCATTCAACACCTCCTCCATCCCATCGTCCCCTCCCCTTCTCCTCACCTGTCCCTTTACAGAACCACAGGCTGCTCTGAACCCGCACTGTCTCGAGTGGGACCACGCTTTAGTAAACCTAGTGTGACAGCCTGCAGAGGGCAGGAGGGCCAGGGCAGCTCCCCCAGCTGCACACCACGTGTTCTTGGGCTGCAGACCCGACACAGAGGGTGTGTGAGCAACGTCTCTAAACAGCATCTTAGTGGATAGAGACAAATCTTTCCACTGTTTGAAGTTCTACGCGAACATTATTTTTTTCCCTTTAGAATTGGCATTTTTTCCTATTATACTTCCAAAAATGTATATAAGAGCCAGAAAATATTTATAACCTTAAACTTGAGCTGAGGATATTATTATGTATAAAAATGATCAATGTGCAACTAGTTGTCTAACTATATGAAAATATTTAAGCAGTCTTTAACATACCTCCCCAGGAGACTTTTATACACACATTAAAAGGTATGTTACAGCCCAGCTGGCGTGGCTCAATGGTTGAGCATTGACATATGAACCAGGAGGTCATGGTTTGATTCCCAGGTTGCGGGCTCAATCCTGTGTGTGGTATGCAGGAAGCAGCCAATCAATAATTCTCTCTCATCATTAATGTTTCTATCTCTCTCTCTCTCCCTCTCCCTTCCCCTCTGAAATCAATAATAATATATTTTTTAAAAAGTATGTTACAAAGACTATTTAATAATCATACAAACTTAGTTTGTATGTACAGTATGATTGTAACCATGTTTAAAATAACATGCATAAGAGCCCTAGCCGGTTTGGCTCAGTGGATAGAGATCAGCTTGTGGACTGAAGGGTCCCAGGTTCAATTCTGGTCAAGGACACATGCCCAGGTTGCGGGCTCGATCCCCGGTAGGAGACGTGCAGGAGGCAGCCAATCAATGATGCTCTCTCATCATTGATGTTTCTCTCTCTCTCTCCCTCTTCCTTCCTTTCCGAAATCAATAAAAATATATTTTAAAATAAAACAAAAACATGCATAAGAAAAAAATGGAAAGTCATGTCAAATTGATGATACCAGCTGTATTAAAACAATTGGATTATGATTGTCTTTTTCCTTTTTTCTATTATGAACTTCTAATTATATAATTTTGTACATATGTAACAAGAAATAAGAAAAAGCATCTTGACATGGATAAAATGGAATTCTGGCACTCAGCAAATTAGCACCGTCTACTCCCCCACCCTGCCCTGTCCCTGGGAAGGAAGCATACCTTCCTGAAATAGTCTTCCGATAAGTACATGATCTTCTGCGGGGCCCCAGCACACTTTATGGGAGTGTTTGGAAAGGTAAAGATGGCATTGCCCTCCTTGAAGTCCTGCAGAGCTTTCCACGTCTTCTCTACCGTACCAACTGAATAGTTAGACCCTATTTTGGGTTGGGAAAAACCTTCAGGTAGGCCTTTAATCTGCAACAAAAGACACACACACAAAAAAAACACATTTTTTTACCATATGATTTTACTTATATGTTGAATCTAAAGAACAAAATAAACAAACAAAGTTGGAACAGACTCATAGATGCAGAGAGCTGACTGGTGGTTGCCCAAGGGGGTGGGGATTAGGGGACTGGGTGAAAGAGTTTAGGTGATTAAGAAGTACAAATTGGTAGTTACAAAGCTGTCATGGGGATGTAAGGCACAGCATAGGGAATATAGTCAATAATATTCTCATAATTATGAATGGTGCCAGGTGGGTATGTAAAGTATATGATTGTTTAACCACTAAGCTGTATGCCTGAAACCAATGAAAACAAAATTGAATGAAAACTGTAAAAATAAATGTTTGACAGAAGTGCAGTTGGCTTGCTTTGCCATTTCTACAGCCTCACAAGCATTTCAGTACAATTATTAGCCCCCAGTCCTCACACACAATGCAGCAGGCAGGTGGGTGTAGCACCCAAGCTGCAGACTGTCAGCCCAGAGAAGCCCCTCTGCCTCCCTGGCCTTGAGACCATAATTTGAAAACATCTCTTCCCACCATCGGAGTAAAGACAAGAATCCAGGCATACTTGTGTTTGGAGAGCCAGCTGCCTTACTGGGAAGAGGAAGGGTGACCGTTGGTAAATTAACTAATATCTCTAAGCCACTCAAAGTGTGGTCTCAGGACCAGCAGCACCAGCGCTCCCTGGGAACCTGCCTGAAAATGCACATTCTCAGCCCCCACCCCAGACCTACTGAATCAAGAACTCATGGGCAAGCCCAGAAATCGGTTTTAACGGGTGATTCGGTGGGCACTGAGGCTTGAAAAGCTTACGCTCACGACCTGTAAAGGGGGATAAAAGTAACAGCTCCGTAGGGCTCTTGGCAGGAGTAAGTGAGACCATGTGTGTCAAGTGCTGAGAAAAACTGAACCTCACAAGGTGATGCTCTGTAAGTGGTAGTGTATTCCTGCCAGTGAGATAACCGGGTACTTGTCTTAAATGCTGTAGGTTCACAGCATGCAACGAAAATGGCACAGATTGAGGTAAGAGACTCAAGCACCATTTCTTCCAGCAAGAGAAGGAAACTCTCAAAAACAGTCATCACGATGGGCTGGTCCTTCAGAACCTTCCCAGGCTGTTGTCCAGAATATAGGCCATCTCCAGGTCACTGGACACCAACCCCTCTGGTCTCAAGGAAACAGGATCCTGTGATCTCCTCCATCTCACTCAATGACAAGGGCAACGATTCCTCTGATTACTGATCACAGCTCCTGCTACGGTTCAAGTAGCTGTAATATCAGCAGTTTAAATATTATTTCTTGGTTTGCTGCAAAAAGCTGCTACGGACTCTCAGCACTGGTCTCTTCAGTCCTCTCAGGCGGCACAGGGGCTCCGGGGGGCAGGGGAGGGGAGGGGGTACCGTGGAGCTGCGCCATCTGTGCTGCATCACCACTTCCGGGGTCTGTGAGAGACAAGGGCCTCCCAGAAGGTGTCACTGGCACCTTCTCCACAGTCTGCTCCACAGCTTGTCATTCTGTGAGACTCATGGCCAAACCACCATGACCAAACTCATCACAACCTTCACACCGACACATGGCTTCTTCGAACCATCTCAGGACACGCCCCAGGACACTGTCACCACCCCCACCCCGACATGTCATGGTTTGGGGGGGGTTTACACAGAAACACACTTCAAAGATGAAGTCTTTCCTGGGCCGACTCGGATGAGGCCCTTGCCTGTGTCGCTCTGCTTTATGTTCTCCAACTATTTACCCAGCGTCCCCAACAAACTTGTGGAAATCACAATAATTACTGACTTACTCCGTGATGTTTTAGGAAACTGAGCGTGAATGTCACCATTGCCAGACAGCATCCAGACCCATAGCTCATGGAAAAGGGAGATGGAAGGAACTTCCAGGGTAGAAGTTATATTGCGTTGGTCACTTGGACCAAAAACACCCAGCCGCCACAGGGCAAAACCCAAACCTCTCTCCAGCTCCTGGTCAACTAACTGCTGGCATTCTATCCGTAAAGTCTGCTTAGAAATTCAAAATCTAAATCTTACTTTCAAAGGAAAGTTTAACCTGCAATACCGCCAACTCAGTCCCACATAGAAAGGTAGTTTTCTTGTAAGCGTGGAAAAGGCTGCTCTTTTGCATGAATTCCCATCAGAGCATGGACATGTTGACTTATGATTACAGCTTAGAGCTGGATCATGTTATCATTAACAGAATCTCGGATAAGACGTTTTTAAAACCATAAAAAGACTGCTGAGAAATAAAACTAGAAGAGGATTTCTTAGTACTTTTTCTTGTCAGATGAATATAAAGACACTCAAGGCAGTGCTTGATCTTGGCAGAAGTAGGCCAGGGAACACAGAAGTCATTTAAACGTACCTTCCCATAGTCCAGCTGGATTCCGAGAGCAATAATGAGATATTTGTAGGAGATCTGCAACACAAAGCAATGCCATTTAGACCAGGACCCAAACAGTGGCAGTCCCAGGACTGACTCAGGCCCCAGGTGAGTGGGGCCATCACAGCATTTCCATTTTTTTTATGTGAATGACTTGGGGCTATGGGTGGTGGGGCAGGGTGTGTGTGTGTTGAGGGGGGAGGGAGGGGACCTGTATAGGCTCCAGTCTGCCATCACGCCCATCATTCTCACACCTCATTGCTTCACAAACATTGCATAACCTGCCTGGCTTCTGAGAGCTGAGCCTCCTATATTTTCACACAGTGGAGAATGACAGCAAAGAGGCCACAACTTTCTGTGCAGGGCCTGTGTTAACACTTTTTCATGTTGGGGAATGACTTTCTAATCTTAAAAATAATCCATTTTCTCTTAATAGGGTTAAGTGTGAATCCCTAGCAAATCTGGCCTGTCATATGGATGGATTGCTATCACAACTGAGAAACTGCTCTTTTGAAGGCCATTGAAAAGGAAGTGATACAGTGTATCTCATATTATTTAATGATCTGTTTGGAACTTAAAAGTCCCCTCCCTAAATATGGGTATTGTGATTATTCATGCTGGGAGCAAAAGTCTCCCTACTTATTATGATAGAAATGTGGGTTGCAAATGGGGAGGAAGAAAAGTTGAAGCAAAAAAAAAAAAAAGTCAGCAAGAAGGATGTAAAGTAAAAGGACTTCCTAGGAAGCTGAAGGTGAGATTGCAATGAAAGTCAGGGGCCCAGAAAGGATATCAGGTGACGAGGGTCTCTCTCCTTTACTAAAGAGAGAAGCGCAGCACACGGCCGTGCAGATCACAGTTAAAGAGAGGGGATTCCAAGATGCAGGAAGCTTGACTCACGCTGGGGAGCAACAGGAGCAAGTCACTGCAGAGGTCCTGCCCTGGGGCCCAGATCAGCCCCGTGGTCACGACCACAGTGAGGGCGTCCTATGACTCCGTCTTAACCCAGTGCCCATGATGCTTTATAGCACCTGTCGAGCTATATACCAGTAATATCCTCCCCACCACATCCAACACTCCTAGAGGATAAAGGTTGTGTCTTACTCCTTATATTCCTAGAACCTAGCATAGTCACCAAGTTAAAGTGAGGAACTCAGTAACGTTTGTTGGATGAATGAATGGATGGGTGGTTGATTCCAGCTGCATGTGAAAATACAATTTATCGAAGTGGATAATAATATATACATCACCATCCCTATGATTTGCCTATCCATAGACAACGGGTACCCTGAAATTCCTTGTTCTGTAGGAAAGTGTATTGGGCCCATTAAATGGCTGGGGGAACTGTGTTGAATCTTCAGGGTATATGAGGTCAGAGGTAGCATGAGGTCCAGGGGAGATGATCTACAGGTAAAACATACGCCCACTGTCAACAAGAAAAGCCTTTGGTTTGTGTGTGCCCTGCTGTTTCTATTAGAGCACAATATTGATCATTTTTTAGGAGTAATAATAACAGATAAGCTTAAGATTATAAAAAATCAGTAAGGGAGAATAAACCCTAACATACCAAAGAATAAAAAGAAAGCCTCAAGTGTTTGGATAAGTTCAAGTTTCCAGGCCAGGTGACCTAAACCCTAAGGAATTGCAAAAACTTGTAGACAAGACTTTTGAGCAACTACAGAGAACAGTACAGACCTCTCCTGAAGGCTAAATATGGGTAAATGTTCTCATTTTACCCAGGGGGTGGGAAGGTAACTAACAACTTAGCAAACAGGATGTTCATCCAGTTCAACATTCCAGGCTCATCGACTGTAGTTTGGAAAAAGAAGAGCATTGACCTGGATTCATTTTGCAACCCTGCTTTCACCAATAACTATACTGGCACATAGTGGATACTCAATAAATATCTCCTTTTCCTTTTTTTCATGTATTCTCTTAAAAATAATAACAGCAACATTTCTTGAACATCCACTTTACGCAACTGACAAAGTATCTCCCATGAGATGCTATACGCAGATTTCAGATATGACTATGGAATACTTTTGCCTTAAAAATCCTGGAATGAAGTCTCACCATCTTGCACCAACTTCTTCCTCAGCCCTAAAACAAGACACTGCAAGTTCCCTAAGGTCTACATCTGAGAGGTCTACCCAGGGCTTAGAAGTGAGAACACCTACCAATGCCTTCCATTCTCCGAGATGAGACAAGATTATGATCCTTAAATGAGCACAAACTCAACCATAAAGGGCTCTGAGTGTTTCCTATAATGTAAAGGGGTGTGATCAAGGGGGCAGACACTGCTCTACCAGAGGGCTGATGTGGGTTATAAGACACAGCTCTCCTAGCCCCATGAGCCGGCAGCAGATGGCAAGGGAAATGAGCCTCAACGCTCAGTCTTGAGAACTGAGAACAACCTTGTGTTTCATTCAGTCCGCCCTCCTGGAGATGCAGGGGAAATAAGGAAGTTCATCAACAGGGGGGAAATAACATAAGAATTTTAACTTAAATAAATGTATATTGTATTAAATAAGATATTAAATATTATGTGTTTATTTTAGGATGGGAGAGCCTGACTTGTGGATCATATGGGGGAAAAAAGACCCAGAGGTTTGAACTAACCCCAAGCCCAGCATGAATCAGCCCATGGCAACTGTCGCTACAAAGGCAAATGCTAAATCAGGCAGCATCTGACTGTGGGAGGGAGTGGGGCCACGCTATTCTGGGCTGTTCTGCAGAGTGGCTTCCTCTTCCGGGAGCCTTTTCATGGAGGGGACAAGTCCGATGATGTCTAAAGTAGGAGAAAGAGGGTCATGAGGGGACTGAAGGCCGTGGAAGATGATGAAAAGTGGGGACAAGGGGACAAATCCATCTGAACAGAATACTGACATAGACTATAAGAACCATCTCTGAATAGTTGAAGGGTTTCTCCTCACAAGAGAGAGAAGACATTCTCTCCCACACTACAGAAAGAACAAGGAATAAGGAAGGTATTAAATCCCATAGCACCCTGGGGGCCCAAGAACCATGGGAGCCTGGAGCAGGCATGGTCAGCATGATGGCTGCACTGCCTGCCATGGTCCTGGGCTCAGCAGCAGATGAGGGGACATGACGTTGCAGATGGCTTCTGAGCCTGTGGTCTCACCATCTGCTCTCATCACCTTAATAAAATGCAGGGACAGCACTTTCTGAAAAGCTTTGACCCCTGGGTGGTGGGGGGTGGAAGGAGACTTGTAAATGATGCTGATCAATTTTGAGCCTCATGCTCCAGCAGCTGCAATTCTCCTGAGCCCTGGTAGAAAGCTCAGTCACATGGGTATTTACTACACTGGCAGAGCACCCCCTAGTGTGACTGCGATGATATTTTCCAATATCTCCTTCCTCTGGGAGGTCAGCTGTCAGGGAGAGAAGCTGGCTGCTCCAAAGGGAAAAGGAGGAAGGTGCCTGCTATTTTAACACGTAGCAGTATTTGTTCAGTAAACATTCAGGTGCGAGACACTGTGCCAAGCAATATGGCAAAAAGTGGGCGTCCACAAATACTTGTCTTAGTTCTTTATTAATTCAACATCCTCAGTCCTTCCATCTGTCCCACCCTCCATTCACCACACACTCTACCCTCTCAAGCAGTATTTACCACACACACACATGCACACACACTTATATATACCACTGTCCCACCAGGGAGCTGACCAGTTTGATAATAGCTGTGCATGTCATACAAGCCTTCAGATGAACAAAAGCCAAGGGATCCCAGCGGTTACCTCCTTGCCGGTGTCTGTGCGGATGCAGTTCTTGTCTGGGTTCAGCTCAGCCACTCTGTCTTTGATCCACTCCACACCAGATGGAATCACACTCGCTGTGGGGCGGCCAGATGAGGACAGCTGTTTGGCACCAGCACCCACCAGTGTCCAGATTGGCTGGTAGAAATGTCTCTGAGAAACAAAGTTTTGGAGATTCATTTCCATTTGAGGCTGACCAAAGTGTCATAGCTAGAGGCACCCGAGCTAATACTCCCTCCTGACTCTTGGAGCATCACACAGAAAGTCTCCGGGTTGTCCTCCCCACCACCCCTCCCACTGGTGTCTCCTATTATGTTAAACTCTGAAGAGTCGTCACCTATAAGAATTCTGCCAAGATCATTAATAAAAAATAAAAAAAAAAAATACCATAAACTACCCTGGCTGATGTGGCTCAGTTGGTTGGAACATCATCCGTACACCAAAAGGTTGTGGGTTCAATTCCCAGTCAGGGTACCTAGGTTGTGGGTTCAACCCCGTTGGAGCATGTATGGGAGGCAACTGATTGATGTTTCTCTCACACATCTCTCTCTCTCTTTCTCTCTCCCCCACTTTCTGTCTCTCTAAAAAAAAAAATTAATAAAAACATAGCCTCAGGTGAGGATTTTTTAAAAAGCCATAACCTATCATTAGCAACCATTGTATTATTTATTGCTGACAGATGACAGTTGATTTGGGTTTAACAGGTACATGTTACATATACATGTATAATGTAGACATTATGGATACATTTACTATGTGCACAGATATAAAGAAAAATTAAGTCCAGTAGCATAATATGGTCCCTCAGATGTTTGTGGGGACTGCGGTAAGTCTGAAGCTTACAGCGACTCTGGGGATCCTCAAACTCTATTAACTTCCCACTGTGTTTGCCAAGCCCGAGGAAGGTGCAGACATTGCCTGTCAACCCTATTAGCACCTCCTCCTTTCTCAGAGGATTTACACCCAAAGCCAGGAGACACCAAATGCTACCGCATAATGCCACGTATACCCAAACACCTTCTCAACATCGCCCAAACACCTCAGACTGGCTGGACAGAATTGCCAGCAGCCACAGAGAAGTGACAAGAACTGAGGAAGGGCCTTGCAATCTCCCTACAGCCAATAACGGCCGCGATCCCGAGGACAAGGGGCAGAGGACTCCAGCTGCAAGAGCTGAACAGTTCCAAGTCCGTCTTGAACAGATAGAGGAATAAGAACAAGCTCGGATGTTTTATTGACTACAAACAACCATCAGCTCCAGCAATCACTAAACCAGATACAGGAGGGAAAGTGCCAACCACCTGAGCCACTGGCGGCTCCTTCAAGAGACTCCTGTCCTGCACGTCCTCACAGACATGACTCTGGCCTCCTGAACTGTGTCCAGCGCCTCCGTCTCATTGCCAAGAGTAGCCCCCGTGCAAGGGTTAGCTACAGTAGGCCACCTGACACGGCTCTCAGGCCATTCTCATTTATAATGCTGTCCTGAATGAGTCACTTTAAAAAGGAGAGTAACAGAGAGCACCTCCCAGTCCCCCCTCCCACCACAGCACACCAGGCTGAGATTGCAGGGAGCCTGGGCAGCCTCCCGGGTACTGCGGAGAGGACTTGGAAAGCAGGGTGCCTTCTCACCCTCCCCTCCCCACCAAACAGGCACCAGATCCATTCTGCGCCCTGCCCCCAAGGACACAGTTCCCAACTGGTACATGCCTGGTTCCTTAGGAAACCTTAGACAAACCACCAGAAATCTCGAATACTTATCTGTAGCTTTTGGACAATTTTTAAATGTTTTTTCATGAAATAGTGCCTTACACATAAACACTTCCCAACTTCCGTCCTGGTAACACTTCCCAACTTCCCTCCCGGTGTTTACTACCTTTTTCTGACTTATAATCTATTTCTAATTCCTTGCACTTAAATTTCTGAAACCCACTGACACCTTCCCAGAGGCCTCCCTGGGCTATCACTCATCACCTCTCTCCAGACTGGACCACAGACAGGAAAGAGCAATGACCACTGACTTTCCTCTGGACATGATGTTGGAGAGAGAGGGCTTCCGGGTTGAGATATACTAAAGTCCTGACCCAGGTACCTAGGAACGTGACCTTATTTGGAAATAGGGTCTTTGCAGACGTAATCAAGTTAATACTTATGAGAGAATAAGTATCTATTGTTTTAAGACACTCAATCTGTGGTAATGTGTTAGCACAAGACTCATACAGAAGAGAACATAAAAAGCCAAGGGATCTCTTCTCTCTCTCCCTCCCTCCCTCCACCCTCTCCCATCTTTTTGGACTGCCTGATTGTTGTGCTCAGAGGAGAAGCACTAACCCAGGGACATGACATCCCGCGCCTGACAGTCATCCCCACCCCCTATCGCACACACACACACACACACACACCCAGGAGGGGGAGACTTACCTCGCTGGGCTCAACGATGGCCACATTCTCTGCACCCACTCTCTTCTTCATACGGGAGGCCATGGTGATCCCACCGCTGCCCCCACCCAGCACCAGCACCTCATGGTAGTTCTTGGCCGCCAGGCTGGTCCCTGTGTGCAGCTGAAGTGGGCTGGCCTGCTGGACGCCCAGTCTGAAGAAGCAGGTAAACAGCCGGGCATGGGGGCTAGAGACCACGGCCACCAGCGGGGTCATCTTCACACTGGATCTGGATAGAAAGGAATAGATGAGGCTATGAGTAAGGAAGGGACCAGTGTGCGACCAAAGCATTTTCCTTCCAGAGGAAGGTAGGCGGGCATCTGGCCAGCTCCAGCGGGTACCCACCACCTCCCACACAGCTACCTCCCCAGCTGGCTGTGGTCCCAAAGTCTCCTGACAGCACAAGATTGTAACTAACAACTGGCAGAGTTCCCTTTTCTCCCCTTCCTCCTCCTGTCAGGACATCTAGGACTTTGTCCATGCAAAAACTACAGGGCCTCCTGAGTGCATCCGGCAGTCCCCCGTTCTCCTCTCAGGCACACGCCTCAACGCTTTCTTTGGTTTTTCAGTCCATCAAAAATGGACAAGTCCACAGCTAGACAGACACCTGTACAAGTCCTTGCCATAGGGCCCCTAAGGCCTGCTGAAGCAGAAGTAGTCCAGCAAGAAACCCACCTTCTGCAACTCCGTGTTCACACCAGGGAAATCAGGGACTCGGCCGCACTCAGAGAGCCTTCTGGCTCTGCCTCCCAGAGACACACAATTCAATCAAAACATGGGCAACAGACACACAGGCAAAGGCCCTCCACACCTTTGGCAATTTCAACCAGTTGATAAGGGAGCCATAAAAAAGATCCCTGCCTGGTATCATAAAGTTATGTTTTATGTAAAGAATCTGCATATGCTACTGACCAGTCAGTCTTTTATTATATGCAATCAGTAAGCAATCTCCCCTTCATAGTTCCTCCGAGAGATGGGCGTTTCTGCTCTGAGCTTCTCAGACGTGGGCCTTGGCTTCCCCCACCCACAGAACTGGCCTGATGTCTTGGACACCACCTACTTGTATAACTGCAATGCCACTCTGGGTATTACTGTGCCCCAATTCCGCCATCAAGTTCAGTCCTTTGGGTTCAACACTGCCCCAGGAACCCTTTATTCAAATGCAAGGACCCAGCGGGGGGTAACCCTTCTAGCTGCTTAGACCACTAACTTCTTAATGGGACCAATTTCATTATATTGTTTTTTCCCAAAAAACTGAAGAAGGGGACAGCTACATGAGGGGATTAGAAAATGCTGAGAGGGAAAAGGGGCTCTGAAAGGAAGGGGAAAGGCCCTGGTGGAGGGAGAAATGACAGGAAGTGGAAAGGAGGTTGAGTGCTGCCTTTAATTAGGATGAACTTTATTCGGAGGTTTTGGCACTCTGACAACTTCTTCAACAGTTCAGAACTGAAGTGACACAGCGATTTGGGACCCACAGGAAGTGAGGCAGGCTCATACATTGTTGCTGCAAGTTTGAAATCTGTAAGACCCTTCTAGAAAACAACATTTATCATCCTTTGACCCAGTATGTCCATTTCTGGGACTCCAGTCTAAGGAAGTAGCCTCTAATACGAAAGAAGACAAACCTTTACAAAGATGCAGCTCAATGATCATTCACAATATAGGGTCAACCCTCAGTTAACTGGTTTGTGGATTGATCTGATTACGTCCAGGTCACAGAAAAAACTTCGCACTGGCCAGGGAAAGCGCAGGTCCCAGACCGTTTCTACCAAGGTTAACTTATGACCACTTCCATTTAACATAGGCGGTTGGGGGAGCTAGGGATAGCAGTCTGAATGTCAAAACTTTGGGGAAAGGTTAAGTAAAATACGGTTGCACAAGATGATTATATGAAGACTATATAAGTCCTTCCAAATTATGTTTACAAAGAGCATATAAAATGCTTGTTATGATCAGTACTGTATACAAACTGGAAATACAATATGAACAATAGGAGCTCAACTATGTAAGAAAAAATGCACTAAAAAAAGCAAAATGTTGCCCTAACTGGTTTGACTCAGTGGATAGAGCTGCAGACTGAAGGGTTCCAGGTTTGATTCCAGTCAAGAGCATGTACCTTGGTTGCAGGCACATGCCCAGTAGAGGGTGTGCAGGAGGCAGCTGATCGATGTTTCTCTCTCATCGATGTTTCTAACTCTATCTCTCTGCCTTCCTCTCTGTAAAAATATCATTAAAACATATATTTTTTTTTAAAAATGTTTTTAAAAAAGCAAAATGTTAACACTGGGTGAGCGGTTTTCTCTGGGTTTTAGGATAATGGGTGATTTTCATTCTTCTGCTTTTTGTATTTTATGAAATTTCTACTATATACATATGTTAATGTTGTAATGATAAGCATTTTTTCCTTTTTTATTAGATTTATTGGGGTGACACTGGTTAATAAGATTATATAAATCTCATGTGTAATTTCTATGATACATCATCTGTATTTTGCACTGTGTGCCAAACACTCAAAATCAGATCTTCTTTTGTCACAATATATTTGGCCCCTTTACCCTTTACTAACCCCCCAACCTGCCTTTCCTCTGGTAACCACCATACAGTTGTCTGTGTCTATGAATTTCAGTTTTATATCCCACATATGAGTGAAATCATATGTTCTTAGCTTTTTCTGGCTGACTTATTTCTCTTAGCATGATATTCTCAAAATAAACTATTTTGATGATAATAACATAAGCCCTTAACTTGTGAGTTGGATACCATTATCATCCTCATTTTACAGATGACAAAACTGAGGCAGGGAGCAACTAAATGACTCCCTCAAGGTCATACAACCCATAAGTGGTAGACAATGATTTGAACCCAAGCATTCTGGTGCCAGTCCCTTTCTTAAATCACTACACTTTACTATGTCTGTAATCTTTATCAACAACGATAAAACAGTGCTAATGTGACAATGTTAAATGGAAAAATATATGTGTGTGATATATATATATATACATATACATACTAGAGGCCCAGTGCACAAAAATTTGTGCACTCGGGGGGTCCCTCAGCCCAGCCTGTGCCCTCTCGAAGTCTGGGACCCCTCAGGGGATGTCCACCGGCTGGCTTAGGCCCACTTCCCGGGGGATTGGGCCTAAGATGGCAGTCAGACATCCCTCTGGGAGCCCAGGAGCCCTTGGGGGATGTCCACTTGCCAGCAGGGAGCAGGCCTAAACTGTAGTCAGACATCCTTAGCGCTGCTGAGGAGGTGGGAGAGGCTCCTGCCACCACCGCTGTGCTGGCAGCCGTCAGCCTGGCTTGTGGCTGAGCAGAGCTCTCCCTGTGGGAGCGCACTGACCACCAGAGGGCAGCTCCTGCATTGAGCGTCTGCCCCTTGGTGGTCAGTGTGTGTCATAGTGACCAGTCATTCCCAGTCATTCTGCTGTTATGGTCAATTTGCATATTACCCTTTTATTATATAGGAAAGAGGCTTGGTGCATGGGTGGGGGCCAGCTGGTTTGCCCTGAAGGGTGTCCCGGATCAGGGTGGCGGTCCCGCTGGGGTGCCTGCCCAGCCTGGATGAGGGGCTAAGGGCCATTTTCAGGCTGGCCATGCCCCCAGGCAATCCAAGCTCCCAGCCTCTCTCTTTTTTTTTTTTTTTCAGCACTTCCTTGAGCGGAGGCCAGGGCAGGCTGGAAGCAGTATCTGGGATTTATTTATCTTCTATAATTGAAACTTTGTAGCCTTGAGTGGAGCCCAGGTCCGGCCAGGGCAGGTGGGAAGCTTGGCTTCCTCCATCGCCAGGGGCAACCCAAGCCTCCTGCTCGCTCCAGCTCCGTGGCCACCACCACCTTAGTTGGGTTAATTTGCATACTCGCTACTGATTCACTAGTGGGCATGGCTTGTGGGTGTAGCGGAGTGGCAGAGTGATGGTTAATTTGCATCTTTCTCTTTTATTAGTGTAGATATATATATATACTGAGTGGCCAGATTATTATGACCACCTGATGTTTGTAGGCTAATTAGCTATGATTTCGCACTGAAGTTGCTAGAGGGCCAGATCATTATAAATGTCTGAATAGCACAACATACCTAAGTATCATTGCTGATCAAGTTCATCCTATCATGTTGATGGGGTATCCCAATGGAGATGGCTTCTTCCAACAAGACAATGCGCCATGCCATGGTGCTCATATTGTGCAGGAGTGGTTTCAAGAACATGAGGGAGACTTTACCTTGCTTAGGTGGCCCCAGATCTCAATCCAATTGAGATTTGTGGGACAAAGTTAAAAGAGCCATCAGGCAGCTGGTTCCACAACCATCAAATCTCATAGAACTGGACAGTGCTGTTCATCAGGCATGGTGTCAGATTCCTCGCATCACCTTTCAACATCTCATGGAGTCAATGCCAAGAAGAATTGCCGCAGTATTGAAGGCAAAAGGTGGCCCAACAAAGTACTGATGGGGTGGTCATAATAATCTGGCTGGGCATAATAATCTGGCCACTCAGTGCATGTGTGTGTGTGTGTATATATATAATATATATATATATTTACATATAATACACACACACACACACACACACATATACTAGAGGCCCAATGCACAAAATTCGTGCATTGCGGGGGGAGGGGGGGGGAGTTGTCCCTCAGCCTAGCCTGCACCCTCTCCAATCCAGGGCCCCTCGGGGGATGTCCGACTGCCAGTTTAGACCCAATCCCGCAGAGATCTGGCCTAAACCAGCAGTCGGACATCCCTCTCACAATCCAGGACCGCTGGCTCCTAATTGCTCACCTGCCTGCCTGCCTGATTGCCCCTAACTGCCACCCCTGCCGGCCTGGTCACCCCCAACTGCCTCCCCCATCCTTCCTGCCAGCTTGGTCACCCCCCAACTGCCCTCCTTGGCCTGGTTGCCCCTTACTGCCCCTCCTGCCAGCCTGGTGGCCCCCAACTGCTCCCTGCTCCCCTTTGCCAGCCTGGTCACCCCTAACTGCCCGCCCCCCGCCACTGGCCTGGTCGCCCCTCACTGCCTCCCCTCCCCCGCCTCCCCGGCCAGCCTGGTTGCCCCATGCAGCCTGCTGTTCAGTCATTTGACTGTTCCTCACTAACCCCCCTGCCAGCCCGGTCACACAGCTTGCTGTTCAGTCGTTTGTCCAGTTATTTTGATCGTGACAGCCCTGGCTTTTTATATATTAGAATATATGTATTTCCATACTTCCCAGAAAAGAGACACTACTTTTCTATAGTAAGGTGGGGCACGATACTATATCAAAGACTACACACAACCCAGGGCAATAATGCATAATCATAATTATTTAATATCCCACATTGGAAATGTGGTGTAATAAAAATATATATGTACTTTTTTTGGTGTTTGTCCCCAGTCCTGGCACAAACCTCCTAAAACCCTTGGAATTTTCTGAGTGAATAGAGTTGTTAGTCAATAACCAAAAAGAATAATAAGGAGCCCCTTTTGACCATAATTGAGTTTTTGCTAATGAGGTGACTCAACGTGAGATCCCTAGATAGCTTCAAGATGTGGGCTGATCACCAGGAAGACCAAACTTGTGATTATAAAGTTGGAACTTTCAGCCCCCTCCCAGCTTCTGTGAGGAGAGATAGGCTGGAGATTTAATTCTATGAAAACTCCTGCACAACCAGATTCTGGAAGTTTCCATGTTGGTGAGCACAGTGATGTGCAGACAGGGCGGGTAGCATCAAACACCTCTGGAGCTATCTATACCGGCCCAGTCCATGCCCAAAACCTTGCTCTATGCATGTCTTCCATTTGACCATTCCAGAGTTGCATTCTTTATAATAAACTGGTTCATTAGTAAAGTGTTTCCCTGAGTTCCATGTGTCATTCTAGCAACTTAGCCAACCTGAGGGGAGATCCTAGAAACCTCCAGGCAGAAGTGTGGGTTGCCTGGGACCCCATTTGCAGCTGGCATCTATAATGGGGGTAGTCTTGTGGGACTGAGCCCTTAACCTGTGAGGTCTCAGATAATTCTAGACTCTGGTCCCATCTACCCCCACTGACACACTTAGGAGTATCTGGGCCCTTCTTGTCATCCCCTGGGGTAGTCTAGACAGAAAACTGCTGCAGTCTGCCAAGAATGTAGCATGGATCTCTCTGGCCACCTGCTCAGGAACAGTTGCAAAAAATGGGATACCATTATTTTCCAACACCTGTATCATCTCTGGACTAGTGGAAGCAAAGTTAGGTTTGGCTTCCAAAAAATCTGGACTGATATTCCATCTTAGATTTAACTAGCAGAAGGTAAGTTGTGCTTTGTTTTAGCAGTTACCCATGGCCCCTTTCTAGAATCAGTATTTACAAACACAAAGTCCTTCTGACCCGGCTGTATCAACTTCATTAATAACAGCCATCAAGCAGAATGCCTGGGCAATGCAATCAATATGAGCTAAACACCTAAGCTGTTTTGACAAGAGAAGGAAACAGACGGAGTCTGAGTAGGAGGTAAAGGACTGGCAGCACCGGGCAGAGGAAATGCGATGGGCAGGAACACCAAGAGAAGGGAGCAGCGTAAGTAAATGAACCAAAGAGATGGCGACTGCCCTCCAGACCTCTCCCCAGCCTTCTCCGCCCTCTCTGGGCCCTGGCAGCTGACCGTAAACAGGGTGGGTATCATCGGGCTTCCCTTGTCCTCTGGTTTCCAGTTAGGTTCAACCAGTGGGAGGCACCAGTAGATTTGAAGATGGAAAAAGAGTAAGATTAGGATATTTATTCCTCAGACCCCTCCCTGCTAAACCTCTAGTAATCACTCCCTCTACTTGCTTCTTCAGGCCTCAAAGCAACACAATTCCTTCACCACTCTCGGTTCCCCTGAACCTTGCCCACACTTTTGTAAATAGTTATTTTGTTAAACCTCTCTTAATACCATGTCTGAGAGTGCCAACTGTTTCCCAGAGAGCCTTGCTGATGAGGAGGGAAGGCCCAGAGTAGGTGTGGGCAATGGAAGTCCAACCAGATTTGACCGATGTGAGGAGTAGACAAGAAAGAAATATCATAGCCCCATCAGAAAGGGTCATGTTCTGGAACTGAAGCTTTATATTGAAAAATCAAAGTTTCGAAAAGTGACAGAACAGAGGGGCAGCTCTGAGAAAATGAATCTAGTGTGAGGGAGCCAATTAAATTGGAGGGAAGACAAATTTAGTTCTGGGAGTCGGTTAGGAGGCTGGTACAGGGACACAGGTATGAGTGATAAGGGCCTGATTAGGTGCTGGCATTAGAAATACAAATAAAGATTCAGATAAGACAGAGGTGGGAAAAAAGAATGATTGGATCAGATGTGGGAAGAGGAAAAAAGTCAAAGTTGACATCCAGGCAACGGAAGAGAGAGAAATTATGTGGGCAGAAACAGGAGAGCGAGGACAAGGACCTGTCTGGGTTAGCTTGGGACAGTTAGGTTTGAGGTTTGGGAAGTGGAATCACCTAGAATGAGGATCACATAACTGTGGTCAAGGAGGAAGGCAGATGTCCACTGGGAATAGGAAGAAATCTGGTTTCAGGGCTTAATCTTAGACAATCGTAATCCCATCTAAGGGCCACAAAGTAGCCACCTGCAGGCCCAATGCAGACCAGAGCTGTGTTCTGTCCAGCTCGCAGTGTTCTCTTAAATTTTAAATTAGTGCCAACATTAAAAAATTTGGATATCTCACAGAAAAAAAATCCAGATTTGGGCACCTCTGACAACAATGGGCCCACATTCTCACATGTAGACACCTGGCCAGAATGAGTAGTCATTGCCCATCTGGACCTGGCGCGAGGATCCTGTTCACCCCACCCCACATGGCCTATGTCATTTATGTAACCTGCTGGGTCCTGGCACCTATTTGAGCGTGTGGTCCCTGCTAATGGCAGTGAGAGTCCTTGGAAGTTCTTAACAAAACAGATGTCTTTGGAGACACCCCGGGAAAGTTGAGGGGATGAACTGGAGCAATTCAATTGAGTTCAGCATTTTTGAGTTTTTACTACGTGCCTGGCACTGTGCTAGGTACCCCAGGGCCTGTGATGAATAAAAAGAGTCTGTCTAAGACCCAAAGACTGAGAAACAGCGATCAGGCTATCAATCCCTAGAAGGAAAGTAGGGGAGGGCGGGGGTAAGGGGAAGAGATCAACAGAAGGACTTGTATACATGTATATAAGCCAAACCAATGGACATGGACAACGGGGGGATGGGAGCACGAGTTTGTGTGTGGGGGGGAGGTTGGGGGTTAAAGGGGGGGGATGAGGACACATTTGTAATTCCTTAACTAATAATAAAAAAAAAAAAGAAAGAAAAAAAAAAAAGAAAGAAAGAAAGTATTGGCAAGAAAAAAAAAAGAGTCTGTCTATTATGTAACAGTAACAGGAAGGTCTGTTAGGTAGCCGTTTCAGAAATTCAGTCATGAGTAAGGGCTTAGAATAGATAATGAGAACAGAGATGAAGGTGTGAATGCACAACAAATGTTGAAGGAATTTCAGTGACAGATTAGCTACAAGGGATAAAGAGGGAAGAATGTGAACTATGACTTTGTTCCGTTTGATAAATGAAGAGAGGGTATAAGCAAGAGCATTGGATTACTCAAAGTGTAGTAAAGGTTACACAGGCTGCACCCTTCCTCTTGCATGCCTCCTCTTAAGTAATGACAGCGCTACTATCACCTGTGTGTTCAGGAACTGGATTGCTATTTCGTTATCAAATAAAGAAAATGGTCCTGGCCGGTGCTCAGTTGTCAGAGCATCAGCCTGTGGACCGAACGGTCGCAGGTTTGATTCCCGGTCAAAAGAGCACATATCTGGATTGCAGGTTCAATCCCTGGTCTACCAATCGGGGGGTGTGTGGGAGGCAATCAATCGATGTGTCTCTCTCATCTTGTTTTTCTCTACCTCCTCACCTATCCTCCCTCCCCTTCATTCTATCTGAAAAATCAGTGGAAAAAATATCCTCGGGTGAGGATGGAAAGAAAGAAAGAAAAGAAAGAAAAGAAAGAAAAGAAAGAAAGAAAGAAAGAAAGAAAGAAAGAAAGAAAGAAAGAAAGAAAGAGAAAGAGAGAGAGAGAGAGAGAAAGAAAATGAAAGAAAGAAAGAAAGAAAGAAAGAAAGAAAGAAAGAGAAAGAGAGAGAGAGAGAGAGAGAGAGAGAGAGAGAGAGAAAGAAAGAAAGAAAGAAAGAAAGAAAATGAAAGAAAGAGAGAAAAAGAAAGAAAGAAAGAAAGAAAGAAAGAAAGAAAGAGAGAAAGAAAGAAAGAAAGAAAGAAAGAAAGAAAGAAAGAAAGAAAGAAAGAAAGAAAGAAAGAAAAACTTTGGCTGGGTGGCTCAGTTGGTTGAGCATCGTCCTGTACACCCAAATGCTGTAGGTTCGATCCCCAGTCCGGGCAGTTACCTAGGTTGCAGGTTTGATCTCCAGTTGGTGCACATAGGGGAGGCAAAAGATCTCTCTCACATTGACATTTCTCTCTCCCTTCCTCTCTCTGAAATCAACAAACATATCCTCAGATGAGAAAGAAAGAGAGAGGGAGGGAGGGAAGGAACAAAGAGAGAAGCAACCTTCATTTAGTCTTGTAGGGCCAAGTTGGAACTCTACCTCCAAAGCTGTTTAAATACTATTAAGTATTTGTTTAAATATTAAGCTGTGAAGCAAGGCTTTGGTAGTGGGCCAGGAGCAAATCATCCAGGGAACAGAAACAATCATAGTTCCCTGATGATTCAGGGTTTTAGGGCCACACTGAGTTTCTTTAGTTCCCTAAGGGAAAAATGTAGGAATTTTCTTTAAAGAGTCACTGATTAAGGGTTACAAATGAGGACTTGGCAATGCAACAGTGGCTCCCTTTGCTGCTGAGAAACGTACTACAAATGTCCCTAACCTATACTCATTTTACAATCAGAAAGCCTTATAATATAGGGAGGCATTGACAATTTCACTAAGCCATACATTTGCTAAGGAGAAAATACAAATTATATTTACAGAAAGAAAATTCTTATATTATGGACCCAGAAGCAGAAGAAAAAAAAATAAGTCAATTGGGCTATTTCAACTGAAAGTTAGAAGTTGTGACTGAATTATATGCCCTGTTTTTCTGCTTGCTTTAGCCAGTGGGAGCTTGACCACTCATGTTCTAGTGTATAAATCAACACAGTTTAGTTCCTTTTCAAATCCATCATTCGTAGTTGGCCTCTAGTCAAGTATCCTGGAGGTTTCCTTTCAAGGTCTGCATATGCTTGTGGGTGCGCATCCCTAGAGCATACACCCCCACACACTGGAGAGGGGGGCCTGACCTGGAATTACTCAAGTCCCGTCACAAAGCAGGGATAAGCTTGGGCCTCGTCTCCTAAATCTGCTCAATGGTCACAATGAGATGACTCATCAGCCGCAGGAGGGCTGGGTGGGATGCCCACTCAGAGCCTCACACACAAGAATCCTCTAAAGCAGTGGGTCTCAACCTTGGCTGCACATTAGCATCACCGGGGATAAACAGGACTAGCCAATCACTCAGGCATATTATTCACACCTGAAATTCAATGTGTGCGGCCTAACGCAATGAGAAAACACTCTCTCATTACAAGTTATACACCTGTTTCGAAAACGATTGAAGAGATGCCAAACTCCTTGAAAGGTTAGGACAGAATGAGGTGAGGGCTAGGTCCCAGGTGTGCCAGGTTCCCTAAGTGCACGTCTTCCCTTTGTCTAACCGTGATTGGCAAACTGCGGCTGGCGAGCCACATGCAGCTCTTTGGCCCCTTGAGGGTAGCTCTTCCACAAAATGCCACTGTGGGCTCGCGTACAGTGCGATTGAAACTTCGTGGCCCATGCGCAGAAGTCGGTTTCCGGCCTGGGCAAATCTATTTTGAAGAAGTAATATTGATATTTGGCTCTGTTGACTAATGAGTTTGCCGACCACTGGAACTAAATGGCACAGTTCCCCATCCCAGTAAAGCTTTGTCTGAAGGTGTGTCAGGAGTCAGGAGACCCAGGATCACACCCCAGGTAGTAGCAGGTAGGGCTGGGCCTTAACCACTCTGGGGCATTTGCACTGGGTGGCTTCAAAGGTCCCTTCCTTTTCTAAAATTCTGTGATCCTCTAAATGAGCAGAAAAGGGAAACAGAGGTTCACAAGCAGGTATTCAAACGGGAATACTTGTTCTACTAACAAACTGCTAGAGCTGTGAAGCATTGCAGCAAGAATGACAAGGGTTTATAACCAGGCCTGTCCCTAGGCTCTCTTCATCTTCTTATAAAGACACCAGCCATATTGGATTAGAGCCCCACCCTTATAATCTCATTTCACATTAACTACCGTTTTAGGCCCTATCTCCAAATAGCCACCTTTGGAGGTACTGGATTTTGATGGGACACAATTTAGTCCAGTATTTGCCCTCCAAAAGTTATAGGCATAGTTAGCCCCAGTGTGTTCTAAATGTCCTGTTCTTTACAAAGCTCTCTCCCCATCTTCCTGCCCCAACGTAGCACTTTTACAATATAAATCACAGGGCTGGCTGGTTGGACCGACTTTCCTTCTTCCCATTACCATCCACATTTGGTTGGATTACACAGACTTTTAAGGCTGGGAATTAAAAAGCAACTAATTGGCTTCAGGCCAAGTCTGGGCTGCTTCTAGCAATTTACCCTCACCTCTCCCATTTGCCAAGTCTTCAGGGTCACCGAGGAGTTATGCATTACGTGGCAGGGCAGGGAAAAGTGAAAAGAGAAATGTGCATTTCTGCCCAGAAATGCTTCATCACGGGTCTGTCTCCATTCGCTATACGACACTTCCTGTGTTACAACATCTGGTATTAACAAGCCTGGACACAAGCAAGATGGAGACACTGTTCTGAAAGGACTCCTCGTTTTCATTTTCTCTGGCAGGACACCAGCCACAAACTTACACAGACCCGTGAGCCCTGGCTGATGTTTCAGGCACTTCAGCTCCAGATGTGTTGTTTACATATTTGTTCAGCCAGTTAAAAATTTTAAAAAGCCCAAATTTTAGTGTTACTCCTCAAACCACCATCTCACTCCTTGATGAATTTTGTTTTTGCAGATGCAGCCACAAGCAACCCTCTCAATCCACTTATTCACTCAAAAAATATCTATCAAGTGCATTCCATGTACCAGGGTTGGAAATGTAATGGTGATGGCTATATGCTTGCAGTCCAGTGAAGGAGACAAACAAGTTCTAATAAATGGTATTTATTTCACCCCTCTGTGACAGGTGCAGTGCTGGGCAACTTAAATGCATGGTACAGCATGATCATCTCCACTGTACAATGAAGAGGCAAAGGCACAAAGAAGTTCAAAAAGCCAAGGCCAGGCCCTAACGGGTTTGGCTCAGTGGATAGAGCATCGGCCTTCGCACTGAAAAGTCCCAGGTTCGATTCCAGTCAAGGGCATGTACCTCGGTTGCAGGCACATCCCCAGTGGGGGGGGGGGGGGGGGAGGTGTGCAGGACACAGCTGATTGATGTTTCTCTCTCATCGATGTTTCTAACTCTCTATCCCTCTCCCTTCCTCTCTGTAAAAAGTCAATAAAATATATTTTTTTAAAAAGCCAAGGTCAGACTGCTAGTCAATGGAAGTGTCGAGACCAGAACCCATGTCACCTAACTCCTGGGCAGTGCCCTTTCCCCTGTCAGGGAATCCTTATTTTTCACTAATCTCCAACTGAAAGTTAACACTTTCTTCAATATATACAGTGTCATATATATGTGAACTTTAACATCTAGTAGCTCAATTTTGAAAATGAAATGCCTTTATAATTATTCAAAGTATATATATATATATATATATATATATATATATATATATATACACACATTTTGGGGGACACCCTCTAGACAACAAACCACAGCAATTATTAGCTGTACCTATGACTGTCTCCAATAGAAATCATAGATATTTTATTTTATTAAAGGTGTTGTCTATATCTTGAAATATTGTTTATGCTCATTACTACTTCAAAATTATGGTAGCTATTAGATCCACTGATAGATCTTATTTAATGAATTATTTATAAAGGCATATATATTACTACACAATAAATTATTATAATATTTGACAAATGTTTTGAAACTGGTTTCCTTTACAACAGTGTGCCTTTTACTTTATACCTTTAAAAGTATTGTTCTGAGAAGGGGTCCTTACTCTTCCCACACCTGCCAAAGGGGTACATGGCACAAAAATGGGTCAGAACCCTACATGATAGCAATGGGCAGCCCACACCAATCCAGAGGCTCTGCTCACTGTGTCTTTGAGCAAGAAGCTAGGTTGGGATTTTTAGAATTAAAAGAGAAACGTAAACTAGAGAGAAAGAACCCGAAATTCCTTTCTGCCTCCTTTCCGCCCACTCAGTTCCGCACGTGCCCTACACGCTCTGCTCTCTGCCAGCCGGAGGGCAGCCGACTGGAGCGCCCACCTGTCCCACGCGCTGCGTCGGTGGCTAAATGTGTCCCTGCTGTGGGCAGGCGGGCTGACGTCAGCCTCTGACCCGAGGGCCGGGCACCCCCCGTGCCCGGCCGGTGCTGAGTGACGCAGTCAACAAGCCGGGGTGCCAGCACTTCCCACACGCAGGGGGGATCCTGCGGTTTGTACCCGCCCCGAGCAGCTCAGCCCTCCGCGCCCCCCAGGCTCCGCAGTCCTAGAAGGAAGCTCAGTCCCAGGACCTGGGTTCCCCACGGGGCAGCAAAGAGCTGCTGGTGCGGGGCGGGGAAGACAAGTGTGAGCGAAGCCCCAGCCGCGAGAGCAGAGCTGGGCCTGCAACCAGCCGCGGGGGTGCTTTCTGTCCCGCCGGGCCCCCCGCCCCTGGCCCGGGGCCGGAGATCGGCCGCCGGATGCCTCTTACCCAGCGGCGAGCGGAGCCTCGGGCCACAGTGTACGGTGTTGGCGCAGCAATAGCCGCGGCTCCCTGCCCGGGCTCGTGGCAACGGCTGGGGCCCCGCCCGACCCCGGGGCGGAGGCTGAAGGCGGGGAGAACGAGGCTCCCCCCAGGAAAGGTCCCGCCGCTGCCCCGCCCGGGGCGGCGCCCGGGCACCGAGGCCAAGTGCAGCCGGCACGGGGCTTTGTGAGCGCACAGAGGACGGAGCCGAGACTCCCGGGTCAGGGGCTCGGGGACCGCCCTCGGGGCAAACTCACCTCCACTCCCCGCACGCCCTGGAGGGCGGCCCGGCACCCCAAGCGCGGCAGCGGAGGGCAAGGAGGCCACCTGTTGCTAACCCCCACCCCCACCTCGCCCGCCCGCCGGTGCCCGGGTGCTGCTACCGGGAGGGCAAAGGTGGAGGTGGGGCTGTGGTAGAGGCCCTGCTGGTTTGTGTCGGGTCCTCAGGTGCGTCTGGCTTCCCACCTGGTTCCCGCGTCTGCTCAGGGCGACCGCAGTTCCCCTAATTTTACGCTTTGGATGATGGAGGCTATGCGCAGCCCCGTGGCTATTTGACTTGGTAAACGCAGGGGTCAGCGGGCTTTCAGCCACCGCCCTCCGCACCGCGTTGCGCCCTACTTTCATGCTGGGCTTGCAAACGCCCTTTCCAGGTGGGTGCAGTGTAAGTGGTTCTCACAATATCAGACCTAACAGCCCCCCCCCCTTTTTTCCCCTAAGATATATTTTTACTTATTTTTTTAGAGTGAGGAAGGGAGAGGGATAGAGAGAATAGAAACATCAGGAGAGAGAATCATCCACTGGCTGCCTCCTGCACGCCCCCTACTGGGGATGGAGCCAGCAACCCGGTCATGTGCCCTGACCAAGAATTGAACCTGACCTCCTGGTTCATAGGCTCACATTCAACCACTGAGCCAAACTGGCCAAACAGCCCCTTTTAATAATAAATACAGGGTGCCCCACAAGTTTACTGCAACTTCGAATGTTAAAAACTTTCCCCTTGAAAAGCCCCTAAAAGTATTATTTTTTCTTTTACATTTTGTTTTGTGACTTTTGAATAATTACTTTTTTAAAAATTTTGTTACAATCAACGTTTTCTGTCTTCAATCAATGGGACGAACTGCATCTATGATAAAAGCACTATGAACACTATAGCTACAAGTGCAGACTGTAGACTTTTATTGGCAACTCAGTTCCACCTGCAGGACTGCTTCTATTACATGATTTTCTGAAATGGGGAACAACTTTGGTAAAGTAGCTCTGAAAAGAAAAGGGAACCCTCCTTCACTGCTGGTGGGAATGTAGGCTGGTACAGCCACTATGGAAAACAGTGTGCAGGCTCCTAAAAATATTAAGAATAGAGTTACCATATGACCTAGCAACCCCTCTGCTGGGTATCTACCTGAAAAATTTGAAAACATTTATTCACAAAGATATATGGCCAAGACATGGAAACAACCAGTGTGTCCTTTGATAGATGACTGGATAAAGATATGGTACATTTATACTATTCAACCATAAGAAAAGATGAAACACTGCCATTTGCGATAACATGGATGGATCTTGAGAATATCGTGCTAAGCAAAATAAGTAAAACAGAAAAAGTCAAGAATCATATGATTTCACTCATATGTGGGATATAAAATTGAAAGCAACAAATGAACAAACAAAATAAGAAAACTCATAGACAAAGACAACAGTATAGTGGTTACCAGAGGAAAAGGGGGTAGGAAATAGAAAAGGATAAAGGGGATCAAATACATGGTGACAGGAGATTTGACTTTGGGTGGTAAACACTAAATGCAATATACAGATGATGTAGCATAGAACTGCACACTTGAAACCTACATAATTTTATTAACCAGTGTCACCATAATTTAATTTAAAAGATATTTTAATAAGATAGCTATATATATAATTATGATAGGAAAAAAAGGAAGCTCTGAACAAAATGAATACAATCTTCTTTCAGTTTTTCCAATAGATGAATTCCTGGAAATTTCACCCTATGCATATTTGTAATTATCTCAGCTAGAATCCAATTTATATTACAAAAATTATGTATTTTTTCATACTTGAATGTTATGGCAAAAGGTGGGGACACCAGGAATCATGCAGGACTCATGACGACTGTTGTATGACACTGTCCACACAGTTCAGAATGTGGCCTGACTCCTACCCTCTAAATGCCAATAGATTGTTTCAATCATCTTGACAAACAGAAATGCCCACTTCACATCCCAGTCATACAACCCTCCCCATCCCAGTTAAGAAGCCCTGGTTTACATGGGAAGACTGCAGGCAGCAGAGAATCGGAGGAGACATGCTGCTTGCCGGATGGTTTGAGGTTGGTGGGTGTGGAATCAGATTCAGTTAAGAAAAGTGTCCTGAGCAGATCTCACATGCGGGGGGCTCTACATGTATTCATTCTAATACCTCACCGAAGACCCCTTCTTCTCCCCTCCAAGTACTGCTACATCAGGCAGGCAGGCAGGAGGCTGAGAGTTTACTCACTCACTCATGCAGTGTTCTTTCATCTAATCCCACCTGCTACGTATCAAGCAAGCCCTGTGCCTGCTGCCTGGTCATATACTGCTAACAAACTCAGACTTAGTCCCTACCCATGTGGGGCTTGCAAAGTTGCAAACATGTGCTTGGGGAGATGGGAAACTAGGAGAAGCATCATTAAGAGTGGGAAGAGGAAGTGATAGGAGGAGCTGGTGCTAAGAGCAACACACCCCATTTTAACAACATCCTAAAGAATGAAGAGCAAACCACCAGGGCTTTGGAAAGACACGCAGGCTAGTAGTGAGCAGGAAGGACTGGCAACAGGAACTAGGCGAGAATAGGGAATGGAACAGAGAAAGGAACCCTTTGAAGAACAGGAAGGGCAGGCCGGGAGGAAGAGCATGATAAAGAGGCTGTTCTTGTAGGCATGCAACTTTATTTTTTTAAGATTTTTTAAAAATGTTTTTATTGATTTCAGAGGGGAAGGGAGAGGGCAAGAGAGTTACAAACATCAACGATGAGAAAGAATCATTGATTAGCTGCCTCCTGCACTCCCCCTACTGGGGATGGAGCCCACAACCCGGGCATGTGCTGTTGACAGAATCGAACCCAGGACCCTTCAGTCTGCAGGTCAACAACACTCTATCCATGGAGCCAAACCAGCTAGGGCTTTTAAGACTTTTTTAATATCGATTTTAGAGAGAGAGGAAGGAAAAGGGAGAGAGAGAGAGACACCAATGTGAGAGAGAAACATCAATCAGCTGCCTCCTGGGGATCAAGCCGGGGAACTGAATGGGCAACCCTTCAGTGCACAGGACAATGCCCAACCAACTGAGCCACACCAGCCAGGGAGGGCACACAACTTTGAATAGTCCCCTCTGTTTTGCCGAATCAGCAAGTCCCAACCTCATTCCTTCCCTGCAGCAAATCTTCCCTGGGTGAGTAAGTAGGTAAAGAAGTAGCTCACCCCTCCTTCCCGCTCCCCCCACCCCCGCCCCATCAAATCCCTCCCTAGCTCAGAAAGCAGCCCAGCCAAGGTGCACCAGCTTCCACATAGTGTTCACCCTGCCAGACGACGCAGCGGTCTCAGAACCTCAGAAGGGGTGGGCAGAGAGAGTACAGCGATCGTGTATTATGCCAGGTTTTTTCAAGGCAGTCCCCATACCTCCCAAATGTGCCGTTTTCCTCACAGCCGTCCTACACATCAAATAACAAAAGTTGCTGTCAGGCTATACAGAGCAGCTAGAGTTTCCTCATTTGTTGCATAGAAGATCAAGTGGTTTTTAAGACCAGGAGCAGTAATGCATAGAGAGGTGCATCATAAACTATAAAGACTCTATCTCAATCAGGATTCTTCGTTGCAAGCAATAAACCAGCTCTGGAGAACTTACATAGAAGAGAGATATTAAAGGATCTCAGGGGTTCATAGACTATCATAATGATGAAGTAATGATGGCAGGAAAAGTGGAAAGAAATCAGGACAGCTCTGCAGAATCAAAAAGCAGAAATCACACACCATCTTTTAGTATTCTGGCCTCCCTCAGAACACTCCCATTGCCTTCACAAACGACTCTAGGAGGAGTGACACAAATATAAACGGACCGAGAATCAGGTCCTCGGCGGGAGTGTCCATTGACCAAATCTATGCCAAAGACCAGCATCACAGCTGTCAGAACAGGGAGAGGGCATACTTGGTCCCTCTGACTTCCACCAGGACACTTGTGATGGGTATTCCCCCCAAATGGGGAAAAGGGTTGAATACTAGGCAGGCAAAACAAAAAGATGTCTACTGTAGGCCACATAAATATAAGAACTTATTACATATACTGTTTTTTACATACATAAGCAAGGTAGCACAATAGTGAAAATCCTCAGTCCGAGAGTAACAAAGAGCTCTGCTAAATATAGTAGACTAGTATATATATTAAAGAGTGCTGAAAAGCAAAGGTATGGGAGGCAGACTCTCTATCCAGAGGGGGCTCCTAGGAAGAAGGAAAAATACTGAATCTGGAATCATCTTTTTCAGAAACTTAGTCTCAAACACGGTTTTGGGAAATTCTTTTTGCCTATATTTCCTCATCTATAAAAGAGATAAAATTTGTCCTCCTACCTCAAGGATATGCTGGAAGAATAAACACTGTATCTTTTGGGCTATAGTAGCTCAGAATATATGTGGGACTATGAAGACCAAAGGTTATGTTCGTGTTGTACACCATCTCTCTCAAAGAGAAAGGCCTCAGTTAACTGCATCAGTAAAATGGGTATTTTTGTAAGTACCTACCTCATAGGATCCTTATGAAAATTAAATGAGTTAACACAGCTAAAGTGATTGGTACTATACCTGGCATCAAATAAGTACTCAGGTCAATGGTAGGTAATAAATGGTAATTACTAAAGTATTGGTAACTACAGTACTATAGTTATTGTTGTTATCTAATGTTCAGGCAACTGTTAAACTAGATACTGAAGAGAAAGAAGTTCCATGTGGACAGGACAAGCAAGAGCGGGCTAGTATGCTACAGGTCTCAATAAGATGCATGCACTACAGTGGATGGAAAATAAACCCTATGAAAAGTCAGAAACAGGCCATTTCATTTACTATCAAGGCCTCTGAAATGTTTCCATCTAGCCAGCTAAGTCTTCTTTAGCTTTTCCCTGGACTTTTCATTTTGCAATTGGTCAAAGGATTGAGCCTGATGAGGTTAAGTAGGCAGAAAACATCTAGACTTGAGAATCATCTGGCCTATCTGAGACGTGTAGAAGAACGGCTGATTTTGTGACTTGTGAGAGCACAGAAACCACCTCGCCTCTAGGTACCAAAGATGATGTCCAGGTCGAAGTGGAAGGTTAAGTGGTCAGGAGGTTCATGAGGAAGTATCCGAGCATGTTCTGAGTATCAGTAGACAGTGCCAGGAAGTGAACAGGTCCAAGAGGACCTTCTGATGTGTCCAGTCTTTCTCTGTAGGTATAATGTCTTCTGTTTTTCATGATGCTATAATAAAGTCAGTTCAAGCATGTAAAATAAATAAAAATTTCTATTTAGCCCTTTACCTAAAAAGTTTGCTCATCCGTTTTGGATGCTAGCATACCTGTCAACAGCTGTCTACCTATTTTGACCCTAGGTGCAAACCTGACACCATTAACCATCATCCACAACTTACTGGTAAAGTCCTGCCCTCTATCATCCCCACAAATGCTAACAAGTTCAATTTGTAAATGCCTCTCCTTCTATCATCCCTGTCCCTAGTGACGTTGGTGCCCCTCTCACCGGCACGTTTGGATGGCCTGGTGAATGGTGTGTCCTGAGTGCCCTCATGGCACACATCCTGTGGCGAGCCTTTTGGCCTTACGTACTAGTAATAGAGCCTTTCCAGCATGCCCACGTCCCCCAGCCTCTTTATTCCTTCCTGTATTGTCACTGGAGTGAAGAGGAGAAAGAAGGTTGGAGGGAAGCATCCTAAACTGCAGAGCAGAGCTTCCGTGAAGACAATGGGCAGTCCTTGAGCCAAAGTGGCCCATCGGGGAAGTCCCATGTCTCCCAGGAGTGGGCCCCTGGCTAGGAGCAGCATGTAGAAAACATGTCTCAGTGCAAATGCACAGACCTCAGAGCATCCCAGCTGAGCCCCTCGTCGGTTCCAGTCCTGTAGTTAGTTAGAGGTGTGTGAGCACATTCTCACGGCTACGACTGGAGCCCAGAACAAAGATGAGGGTGGGGTGACCCAGCCTGCTTTAGATCCCAGTCTGCATCTTTAATAACCGGTCTGACCTACCAGGTGGCACAAGCTGCCTCTCAGGACACCACCCCTCCTGGCTAGAAGCGGGTGAGTCAGAATAAGCGGGCTTCAGGGTGGCCTGCAGAGGGGCAAGGTGACTCATGTGGGCCTCACCTCCTCTCTCCTTGCCATTACACTTTCAATCCAGACAGGAAAGGCCCATCTGCCCTCCTTCAGAAGCAACCTCTTCCCTGCTCCCCCATTCAGAGGGTAAACCCATCTGAGGCCCAGGTTATGAGGTAGTTACGGTCAGAAACCTCTCATCTGAGATGAGTACACTGCCTGGATGCTGTCAGTACACCGAACAGATGGACTGGAGCCATTATGATTGAAACCAGCAGTCCATGAGCCAACAATCCTGGAGACCCATGGGATAGGTGTCTCAGAATGTTGGTGCTGGAAGAGCCTTAGGGATCACCTCCTGCCAGCATGTCTACCCGGAGGGAAACTGAACTGCTTAGAGCCCTCCAGGGAGAACTGAGTAGAAGCCCTCCTGGCTTTTAATCCTACTGTGCATTTCCCCACAAAGCCATACAGGTGTGAGAGAGACAGAGCTGAGTGATAAACTGAAGACCCAAAAATGCAGGCCCAGCATGGCACTATCTAAGGTCGCTCTCTCCAGGTGCTTCCGGTGGTGGTGAAATGTCTCAGAGCAGCAGTAATAGGAATGTCCCGGCCATTCTGCAGTTGCCCATTCTCCCAGCAGCTTGGCCTCTCTCCTGTCTACTCCAGCGTCAGCATCATCTCAAGGGAAGAATCCCGAGCCGACCTCACTCAGTTCAGCCTCACTGTGGCTTCCTTCTACCAGAGAGGCGTGGAACTTCCCTGTGAGTGCAGGAAAGTCAAGAGTTCTGGGCATTCTTCCCATTAGGCTCTCTCTTAACAAGACACTCATGTCTCCTTCCACTTCTGTTCTTCCAATATTATCAGCTTAGAAATGAAGTGGTCTATCCATATAGCTCCCTATCATTGGTATAGTTTTATCAAAATATTCAAAGTAAAGCTCCTGAGGTCTATTTCTATCTCTGTTCCTAGTATCTCCAGCCTAAGAAAATTCTCTAGAAAGGTGGTACTTTGGGTTTTTCCCACAGTAAAATCCTAGCTCCACCACTTGAATTGTATGATCTGGGAAGTTACTCAGACTTAACATGTCCTCAGCTGTAAATGCACTCACCTGTAAAATGGTGATGAGACTATGGTGTTATGGTGATAACCTCCCACGGCTGCTGTTACAGGATAACCTATGTACAGCAGCTAGCATGAAACAGATGCTCAACACAGCTGGGGTTCTGAATCTTAGGCTTGAGGATGAGCTAGAAGTAGATCTGAGATTAGAAATCCAGCCAGAGATGAAAATACCCTAAGCAATTAGATAAAACAAGGGGGAAAACCCAGCAACCAATAAGAACAGGTATGTGGTTGACAGGAGGACTGCACCTGGGTGCTGGTCACTGCTATTTCCGTCTTTGAATTCCTGGATTAGCAGACTTGGAAATGAACTCCTAAGTAGCATCCTTATTATTAATTTAGGTAATGCATATTAAAACACTTTGAGCCTGGCCAGTGTGGCTCAGTGGCTGAGCATCAACCTATGAACCAGGAGGTCATGGTTTGATTCCCAGTCAGGGCACATGCCCCGGTTGGAGGCTGGATCCCCAGTAGGGGGCGTGCAGGAGGCAGCCACTCAGTGATTCTCTCTCATCGTTGATGTTTCTCTTTCTCTCACCCTCTCCCTTCCTCTCTGAAATCAATAAAAATATTTTTTTAAAAATTTTAAATACCTTATTTTTAAAAACTTTGAAAAACAGAACAGCCCTAGCTGGTTTGGCTCAGGGGATAGAGCGTCAGCCTGCGGACCAAAGAGTCCTGGATTTGACTGGGTCAAGGGCATGTACCTCAATTTCAGGTGCCTTTCCAGCCTGGGCCCTGGTCAGGGCATGTAGAGGAGGCAACCAATCGATGTGTTTCTCTCACATCGATATTTCTCTCTGTCTTTCCCTCTCTCTTCTACTCTCTCTAAAAAGCAATAGAAAAATATCCTCAGATGAAGATTTAAAAAAAAAAAAAAAAACACAGAAAAACAGAACATGCTAGAGGAGCCTAAAAAACAATAATAATGTTAGATGCTTATATTTACAATAAATAGAGATTTGTTAAGGTTATCTCATAAGTGGGGGAAGGGGAATGGAAGGGTAGTGTGTCTTCTCACGTCTCCTTTATTTTATTGATTTCAGAGAGGAAGGGAGAGGGGGAGAGAGATAAAAACATCAATGATGAGAGAGAATCATTGATCGCCTGCTTCCTGCACACCCCACACTAGGGATCAAGCCCACAACCTGGGCCTGTGCCCAGACAGGGAATTCGAACTGTGACCTTCCCGTTCATAGGTCAATGCTCAACCACTGAGCCATGCCGGCCGAGCTGACTGAGTATTCTAATACATATTCCCAAGACAGTAGGTAACTAAGCCAATGAGATTCCCTATAGTCTTCATCTAGGCAGTTTTACTGCCAGGCTAATTTTTCACCAATTAGACCAGGTGTTGGCTTCTCTTGGGCCCGGTGCCCAACCTATACCCTATCAGCTAAGACCTAATGTGGAGGGTCCGGTGAACAAAATCACACAACACCTCGGACCTTTGACCCAGCAAAATCTCTGGCCTGTAACATTTTTCTTAGAACATGGTTGATGGTGATATATTACATGACCGGAGAAGAAAAAATAGGTAAAAATTAAAAACCTCAAGCCCAACTAAAAGACTCAAAAAGTTAGGAAAATGTCATTTGAAACCTATCAAACGTTCCCCATAAATCACTTTCAAACATCTCACTGTTTAAACAATAGTTCAGACCATACAGAAAATCCTGACTTATATATAGGATGATATATAGTAGTTGAAAACGCTTAGGCCAAACTACATCAAGCTAATTAAGTCAGTATCAGTGTCTGTAGACCTGGGGGAGCAGAGAGTACCACAAGATGGCAGCATTGTCCCATCTATGCTTTCTCGGGTTGCGTGTTCATCCGTTGCACTTGCTCTAAAACGGCCCAATTCTTTTTTGAAGCTACAGTATTTTTAAGAGGCCTGAACAGCCCCTAGCTCAGGGGTCCTCAAACTATGGCCCGCGGGCCACATGCAAATACAAATACTGTATTTGTTCCCGTTTTGTTTTTTTACTTCAAAATAAGATATGTGCAGTGAGCATAGGAATTTGTTCATAGTTTTTTTTTAAACTATAGTCCGGCCCTCCAACGGTCTGAGGGACAGTGAACTGGCCCCCTGTTTAAAAAGTTTGAGGAAACCTGCCCTAGCTGAAAGAGAAGGTGTAAATCTTAACAGTAGATGTGGCGTCTGTTTTTTTTTAAGTCCAGTATGCTCATTATCTCTAGGCTCACTTCATTCCCAAGATCCTGGGACTGGCTATCATTATTTTTTTAGTCTATCTGAATATGTAATTAGGCAAGGAAGCAATGGCTTAGATTATCCAAGAAATACAAGCTCCCAAGCCATTTTTTAATTGTAGGAATTTGATCTTTTTATTGTAATATTCCTTATTTATGTAATCTAGTTTTTTTATTTTAACTATTTTTAATATCTGTATATCTCTCCTACTAGATTCAATTTGATCTCAACTGTGATGGTTAATTTTATGTGACAACCTGGCTAGACCATGGTACCTATATATTTGGTCAAATACCACTCTAGACATTTTTTTTTTTAAATGAGACTAACATTTAAACCAGTAGACTTTCAGTAAAGATTACCCTCCATAATATGAATGGACTTTGACCAATCAAATGAAAGCCTTAAAAGGAAAAGACAAATGAAAGCCTTAAAAGAAAAAGACGGAGGTCCCCTGAGGAAGAGGGAATTCTGCCCCCAGACTGCCTTTGAACTCTTCCCTGGGGATCCAGGCTGTCCTGATGATTTTGGAATTGTCAGCCCCCACAATCATGTGAGCCAACTGCTTGATCAATCAATCTCTCTCTCTCTCTCTCTCTCTCTCTCTCTCTCTCTCTCTCACACACACACACACACACACACACACACACACACTGTTAGTTCTGTTTCTCTGTGGAGAACCTTGATTAATACACCAACAATAGGCTGGGTGGGCACTACTGCATTATGGAACCATAAGATGATTAATAAATACCCTTGGTCTTAAATGCTAAGGCAAATGTAATATTAAGTACCATGAGGACACAAGAAAAAAGAACTTTGGGAGGTGGTTTGGAAAACTATAAAGAAGTGACAACTGAGTTGCAAAAAATGAATAGGTGTCCAACAGGCAGACATTACAGGATGACGGGTCCTGAGCAGTGGAAGCCCTGGGAGAAAAAACACACATGCACAAAGGGGCACAGTAAGTACCTCCCCTCCATGTGGATGTGACTCCAAGATACTGTGATGTAACATCCAACATTTTTTAAGCTTTTACTATTTTGTTAAGGGCTTTTATATGGATAGCAAAACACCTCAAAACTCTATGAAGCCAGAAACACTTATCCCCAACTTTACAGTTCAGGAAACTGAAGTACACAGGGTTTAACCAAGTCCAAGGCCCCAAATCAAACAGGAATATAAACCAGCAGTCTGACTTCAGAGTCCACAATCCTAACCACAGTATTACTAAGACTGAATATACTATAAAATTTTAAATTTTATGATCAAAGCAGAGGCCAGGAACCTTCAAGTCTATATGCATGTTTTTGTCGCTTAGTATTCCCTGACAAAGTATTCACTATCCTTTACCATCTTTTCCAAAGTCCTAATGAAAGTCAAGCCGGCCCAGGAGTGAGCAGCACCCACACATGCTCAGTGATGTTCAGCCCCGTTCTTATCCAGATCTGAGCACTGCAGGCCTCCTGAAGCGCATTAGAAATGTGTTAATCAGAATGAAGAGCCAGTAGGGGGGCGATCTTACCCTAAAAATAGATGAATTTCATTAATGTATCATTCTTTTACAGGCCTTTAAATCTCCTTTATTCAGGTTACACAGTAGATACATTACTTTCCCTCTACCTGTCTTGGCCCTTCCTTTTCTCTTCCTCGGTTACCACCCCCATTCCACCCCAAATTTTATCTATCTTCTCTCTGATGGCCCTGCCTTCACATTGTGTTTCTTTGGAAATTTCACTTTTTGTGTTTTTGGGGGGGTTTTTAAATCCTCAACTGAGGATATTTTTCCATTGATTTTTAGAGAGAGTGGAAGAGAGAAAGAAAGACAGAGAGAAATATCAATGTGAGAGAAACACATCGATTGGTTACCTCCTGCACGCGCCCCAACCAGGGTCTGGGCCAGGGAGGAGCCTGCAACTGAGGTATGTGCCCTTAACTGGAATCGAACCCGGGACCCTTCGGTCCGCAAGCCAACAATCTAGCCACTGAGCCAAACTGGCTAGGGCTGCTTTTCCTGTTTTTTAAACTAGTCATTCATAACTGTCTCCCTTGACCACTTCCCTCACTCTCTTAATGGCTTTGAAAATAAACCTAGTCTCACCCTAATGGCCTTATACATGCAAAAGAACTAAAACAGTATGAATAAAAGCTAAGCAATAGAACAAATCTTAAATATCTGAATAATCAGAACAAAAATATTTGAACAAATATACAATGGAGAAACTATCTTATCCAAATGGAAAACCTAGAAACTAAGTAACTTTTTAAAAAATATATTTTCAGCCCTGGTAGGTTTGGCTGATCGGATAGAGCGTTGGCCTGCAGACTGAAGGGTCCCAGGTTCAATTCCAGTCAAGGGCACATGCCCAGGTTGCAGGCTTGATCATCTGTAGGAGGCGTGTAGGAGGTAGATCAATGATTCTCTGTCATCATGGATGTTTCTATCTCTTTCTTCCTCTCCCTTCCTCTCTGAAATCAATAAAAATATATTTTAAAATATATATATATATTTTTTTTTTTTTCATTGATTTCAGGGAGGAAGAGGAAGGGAGAGATAGAAACATCCATGATGACAGAGAATCATTGATTGGCTGCATCCTGCGTGCCCCACTCTGGGGATTGAGCCCACAACCCAAGCATGTGCCCTGACCAGAAACTGAACCGTGACCTCCTGGTTCATAGGTCGACAACCAACCACTGACCTACACTGGCTGGGTAAATAACTTTTTAAAATATGTGCACAGTGAGGTTTGAAGATTTAATCACTGAATCCTTGTTTTGGAGGAAATCATATACAGGGTGTCCAAAAAAAATGTATATACAGTTTAATAACTGATAGTTCAATTTTGAAAATGAAATGTATTTTAATAAACACTGCCTTTATAAATATTCAAAGTGCATGTATACATTTTGGGTGGCTATATATATATATATATATGAATCTATCTCCTCCAAAGGTCATCCACAGAAGTCCCTCCAAGGGGTCCAAGAACTCCCAAGTTAAAAAAATATATATATAAAACATGACCCAAAATATTCTATTAGTTGGAATTTTCTGTTATTTATAGGCTATAGATCCTTATGAAGCACTTTCTACCAAACTACTAAAAGCAGTAGCTATTATTTTTATTCTCAAATTAAAACTTTATAAAGTTGGGTTATTTCAACTAGAATCTTTACACACTTTCTATCACTTTTCTGAAAAGGACTACAAAAGTGGACTAGTCATTCTGTGACACAAATTTCAGAGAACATTAAGAGAAAGGTGACAGGAGAGGAAAGCAAAGGAGTGGAATGGTTGAAATAATGTCCATAAAGGGAAGTATACAGTGCTATGTACACAATAAATAGTGCTTGGTCAATGACTTTGGATAATTCATAGGCCTTTTTAAAATTAAACGTGTAAAAAGTAGTCTTCATTTTACAAGTCAAAATCAGACAAATCATGAGAGTGTGTGATACATTTATAAACTGTATCAACTCAAAAACTCACAAGGGATACAATCCTTGTTACATTCTGCACCTACACATCTACATGACACTTCCCACACAGTAAACGCACAATCAACCCCCGTCATTTTAGTTCAGTGCATGGGAAATAGTACCACAACAAAGGCAATTATTTTTCAATCCAAGTACCAATTCATTATTTTGTGCAAAAATACAGCACAAAGGGTTCTGTCCAAGATTAACAAGATATGTTTCTATATTACTGAAATACAGTGAAAGTTTTCAATTTTAATTACCAAGGTAATTAAATTTAATTAATTTAATTACCAAGGGAATTACTTCAGATTTACAATTGACCTACATATAGTGGATGCTATTTTTTTAAAAAGTAGCATTTTAAAAAATATATAAGCTTTTATTGATTTTATTTTTTTAAGAGGAAGGGGGAGAGAGAGAGAAACATCGATCGGCTGCCTCCTGCATGCTCCCTACTGTAGATCAAGACCAAAACCCAGGCATCTGCCCTGACCAGAATGGGAACCAGTGACCTCACTGTGCATGGGACGTGCCAGGGCTAAAAACAGCATTTTAAAAATCTCTAAAGTTAAATAATACAATTCTAAAAGCATATGTGCCCTGCCATTCATTCAATAAACATGATTTATTTTAATACAGGTCACAAACATTCAACTGATTTACCAGAGTTCTTTATTTCCTGCCTGCTATCAATTTCAGTCTTAAACCTGACTTTATATCAAAAGCAGCAGTTCAGAATTTATTTCATAAGATTAATCCCAAAAGTTACTGGGTGGCTTTTTAAACTATTTCACTCTTCATAAATATAAATCACTAAAATAGTCTAGAACAATGTGGAGAGCTCTTTAAAATTTGCAAGGGCCCCACCTCAGAACTTGAGTAAGAATCTTCCTGAATGTTGGGTGTGTTGCTTTTTAAGTTCCCAGGTGATAATAATATGCAGCCTAGTGTGGGAACCTCTGACCTAGACGACTAGACCAGTGGTTCTCCACTTTTAAGATGCATGAATCACTTGAGGAAACTCTTTTTAAAAAGCAACATAAACAAAGAGATGTGCTTCAGCAGGCTAGGAGTGGTGTGCAGGAACCAGCATTTAAATAATCATTGCAGCTGGTCCACAAACCACTCTGAGAAACAATGCACAGCCTTTGTCAGATTATAAATGAGCACATTCAGCGTGCAGGTGACATTGTACTGCAAGCACTATTGAATCCTGCCCTAGGCAGTTTTAGCCAGTATTTGAGGGCAACATGTAGTCCTTTAAAATAAAATGTATTCTTAAATATAAGGTCAAAGTCAAGTGAACTGTGAGATTATAATTCATTCATTAAAGAAGGAAAAGGCTTTCAAACTATTTAAACCTTTAAACAGACCAGTTTTTTGCACGCAACTTAAATCTAATGCCTTTCTCCATCATTAAGTATCCTGATATGTGATCAGAGACACTGACTCCAGCTTACCAAAAATGTAATGTAGACTATAAAAAAAATATACATTCTAATCACACACCTTTACAGATTCTGTACAGTCTCTATTTACAAAACGGGAGACCAGCTGGACATTAAAGAATACTAAAGCCGTAAATAATAAACTCTCGATTTTAAAAACAATGAAACTTCACATTTCCCTCACATAAGTTTCTACTTATAATATTGGGGGGATGATATCTAGAAAATGCTAATGGTATCATGCTGCCTCTTTTGTGAAGAAGCTATTTTCCACAATTCTTGTCATTATCTACAAAACTAGATAGATGGTATCTATCAATCTACTTTAAGCATTTTTTTTTTTAAAGTAACCACATGTAGCCCTAACGGGTTTGGCTCAGTGGATAGGCCTTCGGACTCAAGGGTCCCAGGTTCGATTCCAGTCAAGGGCATGTACCTTGGTTGCGGGTACATCCCCAGTAGGGAGTGTGCAGGAGGCCGCTGACAGGTGTTTCTAACTCTCTATTCCTCTCCCTTCCTCTCTGTAAAAAATCAATAAAATATATTAAAAAAAAAAAAAAAAGTAACCACATGTAAAGCCACACAGCAAATCAGAAGATAGAACTAGTGATTAGACCTTCCATTTGGAAAGTTGAGCTCACTATCGTATCAGCTTGACAACCATCTCAGTGTGTGGCAACTCTTACTAAGTATAATAAATATTTAAGCATATCTGAGTGTGTGACAGCTCTACCACCACCCCTGCCAAACTTTAGGGGCAGATACAATCTACTCTGAACCAGAAGCTACCTAAGAACTAAGTGGCAACAATGCTAGGAAGCAGATAGAGCCGATGGTTAGTGGAATCCATCTGGCATTGTGCTCCCCTCGCCTATGTCTAAGATGCTATTATTTACTGTGTATACACTTTTCTATCATGTTCTTCACAAAGATTTATACCATCACCTCTTTTCCAGTAGCATATATGATTAAACAGCTGGCATTTCTTTGTAACCAAGCAATGAAAAGGCAACTGCCAAAAACCAGCATTGTATTCCAAAAGAGACAAGCCATTTCATAAAATAAGAAACTGAAACTTAATTCCACAGTTATTAAGAAGCTAAAACACTCATACTCATTTTTAACCACTTAAAATCTATTAAAAAAAACAATCAAACCATTTTCCAGTTCATAAATGATTCAAGGCCAAAATAATGAATTTTAAAATTAAGTAAAACAGAAATTAAAAAATTACCCATAAATATCCAACCAAGTGACATTGTCTTTTACTTGGGGGAGGGGGGATGTGAGGGGGGGGGCACTTAAATGGCTAAAATGAACATATAGAGACAGCCCTCCTGAGGAAAGGATTTCAAAACAGGACACAATGGTATAAGGCACTACCTTAACTTCAGTCTGCACTTAAGTCTTCTTAAATGCAAAGCACGTGGGACAGGGGAGGGAAGAACACACAAACACATTCAACTTTTCATGTCCTTTTCGCTGGTTTGGCAGTTAACTGCTTTTCTCTTTCAAATTCCTTCTCTCGTTGCTGCTCCCTTTCCAACTCTTCTTTCTGCCTCTTCTGCTGCAGTTTAAGCGCTCTTTTCTATATCAAAAATTCAAAAAACAAGAGAACAATCAAGGTTTATAGATTATGACCTAGTTTAAAAGTAAAAGTGCTTTCGTTTGAGGTAATCAATACATATTAATAAATTTCATATTTAACATAAATTCATTGTGGGTAATTTAAGTTCTCTTTGAACAAAGAATAATAATTGTTATTCCGTTAAATGAGAATTGCAGTGGCATATTCAGAGAATAGGAGCCTACAAGCCCGGCTATAAGTAAAAAAGCCCAGAGTGGGGTTCAACAGGATGTTTTAAAATAAAAAAAGAAAACAATGTACCAGGAATTAAGTATATTATTGTATATGGATATATGAGAAGTCAGAAATGAATACTGAAGAACAGACAATTACACCTCTACTTTTATAAAGAATATAAAAGAACCTGCCAACTCACTTTTAACTTCGATGTCTTTTCGTGAAGCATCAGCATTTCTTTCCTTATATTCACCAACTTGGCATGATAGTGTTTGGCTTCAGTGAACTGAACATGAAAAAGTAAACGAAAAGTCAAATTAGACTGAAATATCAAAATGGTTAAATAAATCAATGTCTGCATTACACTTCATTCTTCCTAAATTGGTCAAATTTTTTAAAGCCTTAATTATTTCCACAATTTGAGTCCAAATTTAAATTTTATTAAGCCATTAGGAGGATTTTGAAAACACTTGATTCAGTTCAGATTGATAAAAAGTTACTGACCATAAAATAGGCATTTATTTTGTATACAGATACATTTTTGCCTTAAAAACATGCAATATAATCCTAAAATTTCGGTAAGACTCCCCAATAATGCTATCAGTTTCTACTGAGAAAAGTAAAACTCTCTACTGCCTTTACAAGAGGGAGACCAAGCCAGGATAAAGGACCGTTTAAGTGTCTGCCCATCAGGAAAAGGCAAACTGTGTCGGGAGAGCCCCGGGGGCTTCTGAAGCCAGACCCAGCAGAACCACCTCGGTAAGGACACTTTTCCTCCCACGGAGTCACAGGTGTAGATTTCCCATCTCACCCAGAGATGGCAGAAAAGCAAAACAGCACCTCACTCTCAGGCAAGGTAAGAGAGAAAACCAGGTAACAAGATTGAGAGAAGTGTCGGTAGAGATACTAGCAACCTTCATGCAGCTATACGTAAAGTCATAGTCTGGTGAGCTCTAGAGCTTACAGTGTCTCTCTCTCTCTCTGTCTCTCTCTCTCTCTGTCTCTCTCTCTCTCTCTCTCTCCCTCCCTCCCTCCCTTCCAGTTTTCAGTTCCTAAATGATAATCAGAACCACTATGGTGCTGAGAAACTACAAAAGAGGAAGACTTAGTTTCTGCCCCTTGCCTGCCTCCTTCACAAGATATCAGGAACTACAGGCAGAAAACTGTATTTACTACCACAGGCCTCTGCCTAATGCTAGAGGAGATGGACTTCCTTTTTGATTGTTATAAAAGGAAAACATTAATAAGCCATATTTGTCCAGTGAAAAATCCATTTACTGAGGTATGCGTGAAAGATCATAAAAATCATGCAAAACAAGCTATTTGTAATGTTTATGCCTAAGAGAAAGGTAGTCCTAAGTTCCTTATTTTTGTTAATTCTTGTTTCTTAAAATACTAGTAGAGTATCAGTTCCTTTCATCTAAAAGCTATAGAGCTTCTGATGAATTCAACTACTGTCATTTATATTGAAAGCTTTAAAGGGTCCATAAAGGAACTTCAAAGGGTCCGTTTTAGCGTTAATTTGTCATAACATTATGAAAATGCCATACAATTAAATAAAATATGAATTTTTAAAACCATTTTAATTGATAAAAAGGGATGCACAAATTTTAAAAACCAGGTAATTGATAAAAAGAGGTGCACTTTCCCTAAGGGGAAAAATAGTATCCCAAAAGTTTCTTATTTTTAGTTCTCTTTTATAGAAATAAAGATCTATTCCAGACTTTGTAAGTTCTATTTCCTATCACAAATTCAACGTTTGAAAGATAACTGTTCAAGACAACAGAAGTTCCATAAAGTAAATCAAAGTTTCCTATTAAAAGACAAATTCTACCCTTTTAAAAAAGTAGATGAAAAGATCCCAAACATACATATGTACAAAGTTGGGAAGACAAGCCTATTTCTAAAACAAGAAAGATGTCATTAAGCTATGTCAAGTAAATCATACTTACCAAAGCATTAATATCCAACATAGAATGACATTCTTTAAATTTTGAAATCTCTTGTTCCAGTGTGTCCAATAATACAACTTGGTTCTGTCTGAAACACACGGCCAAAATAAACATTACAAACTGTAAGTGCTGGTTCATTAAAATGAATCACATTCATCTTGTTTAATGTTGAAGGCCAATATTAAGTTGGAAATTTATTGATTCTCCAAGACTTATTAGGTTCAGCATAATCTTTTTCAAAATAATATTCCAAAGCCACATTGTGATAACCAAAAGTATCTTTTATTCTTGCCTCAATTTCGATTCTAGTAACTAAAATGACCAAGTCATTTAAAATTATTACTTGTTATTTCTGGCAATTCTCTGTATTCTCCCAAAAAAGTTTTTTATGCTATCTTGCCAAAGAAACTCGGTATTTTATTTATATTAAAACTGGAAGAAAACCACAAATAAAATAAGGAGCAGTGACTTTTTAGAGTTGGGGGAAAAAATGCAGGGATATCAAGGGATAATAAGTCTAAAGGGATAAATAGGAAGCAAGGTGAAAAAAAGACTAAGGTCACAAGATTCCCCTACCAATAATCAGTTGTGTGGTCTCAGTTTATTTCTCTGGGTCTAAATTTCTTCATTTATAAAGTGAGAAGGTCAGACCACATAATTTCAAAGGTTACTCATAAAAATTCTGACTCAAAACCTTTTACTGAGAAAGAGAAACCAACTTTCCTAATATACTAGTAAAGTGGTTCTCAACCTTGGCTGCACATTGGAATCACCTGGGAATCTTTTTAAAATCCTGATTTCTGGGCCTCATCCTCCGGAAATTCTGTTTCTTTGTTATAGTGTGGGGCCACTATAAAGTCACAGAGGTAGAAGTGAGATGTGGGAGAGGGAGCCACACCCTTAAATAGGGTGGTGACCTTCTGTACCTGGCCTACTGTTCCTACTCTGCTCATGTCTAACTGCCAACAATATATTTACTAGAAAGGTTGAATTAATAAGTAATAATAAGTAATAATCTCCCAGAATGAAAGCACCAGGACCAGACAGTTTCACTGGTGACTTCCTACAAACATTTAAGGAAGAAATTATGCCCATTTTCTACAACCTCTTCCAGAACACAGAAGTAGAAAGAGCATTTCCTATGAGGCCAACATTACCCTAAAATCAAAACCCAGACAAAGGAAAAGAAAATCTACAGACCAATGTATTTCATCAGCATAGATGCAAAAATTCTCAATAAGATATTGGCAATCAAATTTGACAATGTATAAAAAGAATTATACACCAGTCCTGGCCAGTATGGCTCAGTTGGTTGAGCGACCATGCCATGTAGCAAAGGGTTGCTAGTTCTGTTAGGGGCAAAAACAGAATACTGGGCACTAGCTATAGTTATAAGAAATGTTAAACATGCTCTGTTTAACCATGATTGCCTTGTTCTTATTAAAAGGACATCCTAACCTGGCTAGGAGTTGTACATGCCTGGGACCTGAGAGTCAACCTTGAAATATCGATTCTCATTCAAGAACTATTTAATATGGAAAGATTAACAATCTTGTTAGCCAAATGGAGCCCCACCCCAGCCTGCATTGCCTACTTCCCCAGCCCTGTAATCCCTACTTCCCTATGTCACATTTGTCCAACCCAATATAAGCAGCTGGTTTATGGGGGATTGGAGATCAGATTTTTGTGGCTGACCTGCTGCTCTCCCATACTGCCGGCAGTATTAGAATAAAGGCTCATATGTGATTCAACCCTGTCTCTGCTGAATTGGCTACAGTAGTGACAGCCAGCCCAGACTCATTGGTTGTCCAGTTTTACTTCTATTTCAGGTCAGGGCACATATCCAAGTTGTGGGTTTGATCCCTGGTCAGGGTGTATATGGGAGGCAACCAAACAATGATTCTCTCTCACATTGATGTTTCTTTCTCTCTCTACCTTCCTCTCTCTCTAAATCAATAAAAATATATTTTTTAAAAAGTATTATACACCACAACCAAGTACAATTTATTCTAAGTATGCAAAGCTGGTTCAATATTTGAAAAGAAGAAAGCTAAAGAAAAAAATCATATGGTCCTATCAGTTGATGCAGAAAAAGTATTTAAGTCCAACACCATACATGATTAAAAACACTCTCAACAAACTAGGGAGAGGAACTGCCTCAACTTGTTAAAGAATGTCTAAAAAACCTATAACCAACATCACACTTGTGGCGAGAAACTAGTTGTTTTCCCCCTAAGATCAGGAGCAAAGAAAAGTGTCCATTCTCACTACTAGTCTATGTGACACTGGAAGTCCTAGCTAAGGCAATACAAAAAGGAAAGAAAATAAAAGATACACAGATGAGAAAGAAAGAAATATACAAATTACTAACATAATTAAGAAAGAAATTTTCAAAAAGATATAAACAATGGAGAAATATTCCAAGTACATGGAATAAAAGCCTCAATATTAAGGCCCTGACCAGGTAGCTCGGTTGGAGCACTGTCCTGATGCGCCAAGACTGCAGGATCAATCCCCGGTCAGGGCACACACAAGCACCAACCAATGAATGCATAAATAAGTGGAACAACAAATCAATGTTTGTCTCTCTCTCAAATCAAATTGTTTTTAAAAGTCTCAATATTAAGTATCAATTCCTCCCAACTTGATCTATAGATTCAATGCAATCCAAATTTAAATCCCAGCAAGAAGAAAAAGATGAAGAGGAGGAGGAGCAGGAAGAAAAGAGAAGGAAGATGAGGAAGGGGGAAGAAGCGGAGGAGGAGGAGGAGGAGGAGGAGGAGGAGGAGGACGAGAAGGAGGAAGAGGGGAAAGAGAAGGAAGAGGAGGAAAAGGAAGAATTAGAAAAGAAATATGAACAATAAAATGGCAATAAATACATATCTATCAACAATTTAATCTAAAAATCAAAATAAATGAACAAGGAAGCTAATGAACAAAATAAACTGATGAATAAAACAGAACCATAGGCATGGAAACATGGAACAGACTGATAAATCTCAGAGGGAAGGCGGGGGTAGAGGTGGGAAGAGATTAACCAAAGAACTTATATGCATACTAGAGGCCCGGTACACAAAATTCATGCACAGGGGGTGGGTCCCCTGAGCCCAGCCTGCACCCTCTCCAATCTGGGACTCCTAGAAGGACATCCCTCTCACAATCTGGGACCACTGGCTCCTAACTGCTCACCTGCCTGCCTGCCTGCCTGATCGCCCCTAACTGCCCCCCCCCACCAGCCTGGTCACCCCTAACTGCCCCCCACTCCCAGCCTGATGGCCCCACACAGCCACTGTTCAGTCGTTTGGTCATCCCTCACTAACCCCACTGCCAGCCTGGTCGCCCCATGCAGCCTGCTGTTCAGTCGTTTGGTCGTCCCTCACTAACCACTCCTGCTGGCCAGGTCACCCCATGCAGCCTGCTGTTTGGTCATTACTTTTACTGTGACGGTGTCCTGGACAATTTGCATATTCCTCTATTATTAGTATAGATATGCATTACCTAAGAATACAGACAATAGGGTGGTGAAGGCCTGGGGTGGGGCAGGAACCAGGTGAAGGGGAACAATGGGGACATCTGTAATACTTTCAACAATAAATATTTTTTTAAGTAATAAAAAGAATATAAAAAATTAAAAAAAAGATACTTTAGGCCCTAGCTGCTTTGGCTCAGTGGACAGAGCATCGGCCTGCAGACTGAAGGGTCCCAGGTTTGATTCAGTCAAGGGCACATGACCGGGTTGCAGGCTCCATTCCCAAGTAGGGGGCATGCAGGAGGCAGACAATCAATGATTCTCTCTCATCATTGATGTTTCTAGCTCTCTCTCTCCCTCTCCCATCCTCTCTGAAATCAATTAAATATATATTCTTTTTAAAAGATACCTAAGGATTTCTGGCAACTCATGAGCCAGCAATTGAATACAAATGTGACTCTTATGGAAGCAATTTTGTAATTCTACTCAGAAACAGGTATATGCCCATCCTGCAACATTCCCAATAGGCAAGGCTTTCATAAAATACTGGTAAAACACCAAAAGCTAATCAAAGTCTAGATAAAATTTCGGGGTACTTCTTAGGAGCCAAACACCCTAGAACAGTGATGGCGAACCTTTTGAGCTCGGCGTGTCAGCATTTTGGAAAACCCTAACTTAACTCTGGTGCCGTGTCACATATAGAAATTTTTTGATATTTGCAACCATAGTAAAACAAAGACTTATATTTTTGATATTTATTTTATATATTTAAATGCCATTAACAAAGAAAAATCAACCAAAAAAATGAGTTCACGTGTCACCTCTGACACGCGTTGTCATAGGTTTGCCATCACTGCCCTAGAAGTATTCATTTCACTTTTTATATTTAGATTACTATGAACTCCTCTACTCCCATCTGTTATCACTAAAGATATAGAAATGCCCAATTGAATAACACGTTACAAAATAATACACCTTAATACAGTAAATGACTCTACCAGAGGGGAAATGAGTGCACCTCTGGCTTTTGTTAGCTCACGTGAGTTCCTGCAGGGCTTGTTTTGATCTCTGCAGATCTGGCAGGTAGTGAGAAAGCAATCCTTCTGCCAGTTGCTCCACAGCTTTGTCTTCCACAGTCAAGTCCTCTATTAACCCTTCATCTGGAGAAGTGTCACTTAAACCTGTCCCCAAGCAAAAATCAAATTTAGGAAGCTTTTAAGTTGACACAGAAATGAGAGAGTAGCAGGTAGGCAGGGAAGGAGGCTGGCGGTGGAGTTCAGCACACATATATGAGGTAGTACAGGTATCCTTTTCTCTTATTTTAACTTTTACCTTCTGAGTGTCCTCTAAAAAAAGGATTATGAACACTCAAAACATGTTTTTAAGCTACTAGTATAATGTAAAGTCTAGATTAAAAGAATATTAATATGTGCAAAATTCTGTATGTTTACGTATTTTTCATAACTGAGGATTTATAGTTTTCAATGGATTGTGAAAGGAATCTGAGGCCTAAAAGTGGGAAACAATCACTGAATGAAAGCAAGAAATTCTTCTTTTCTAAAGCAGGCAGAAATTATATATATTTTTAAACTCAATTCCTAAAAAACATTTTTTCATTTTTATGGAAGTGAAAAGATGGTTCAACATTTATTTTGTCTATAGTTGAGATATTATTTACATGCAAAAGGGGGGCTGTTTTGTCATTTGTTAGGAGGAGAGAAATTTTCTAAGAATTTCTCCTCTCTTGAGATCAACATCTTAATTTACTGTAGAAAATAATGTACAATGTCTTTTGTGTAAATCTAGACATGATACCTCATACTTTTCCTTTGAACGAAAGGGGTGCAAGCATTGTACCAGGCATTCGAAAATGTCTAAAATGAATACCCATCAATCACTACTACTACCAGGAAAATTACAAGACAATTTCTAAAGTGTTTGATGATTGGTTTGTAAGATTTTAGAATCACTGATTTAGAAGGCGAAAAAAATGAGATGATCACATTATTAAAATTGTACTCTACAAGCATTTTGAAACTAATATTAAACTCTAAAACATCTCTCTTTAATCATAACCTGGTAATAATCAGAAACTTCAAATTAGATCATTATATACAATACATTTATTATAATACATTGCTTATAACCAATTTCCAAGAATAATTTTTATCACAGACTTAAATTTGGGCAAGATTGAGGAATACAACATGCTGTCATATTCAAAATAAGCTTTTAGAGATCAAAATAAAATAGTATGGTTTTTATTCTGATCCTGAAAAACACATGAACAAAGTTTGGAATTCTCAAAGTTGAAAAGCAATATTCAAACAGGTAAGATCTAATTAAAAACTGAAGTACTCCACAAATGAAATAAAAATATAACGGGGAGCCCTGGCCAGTGTTGTTCAATAGTTAGAGTGTCAGTCCATGCAGTCCGAACACCAAAAGGATCGCAGGTTCGATTCCTGGTCAAGGGCACACATCTGGTTGCAGGTTTGATCTCCACCCTAGTGGGGGGTGCAGGAGGCAACCAATCGATGTGTCTCTCTCACATCAATGTCTGTCTGTCTCTCTCGCTCTCTCTCTTCCCCTCCCTCCCTTACACTCTCTAAAAATCAATGGCAAAAATACCCTCGGGTGAGGATTTACATACTATATATATGATGGGGAAAGTGGAGCACTTACAGATATTGTCACTGATGTACCATCAAATGGGAAGTGAATAAGTATATATAAGTATATCTGAGAATCCATGTCATTGCTTGAGGCTTGATTTCAATTATAGTGCAAACAAGAGCAACTCTAAGAAAATATAGCCCTGGCCAGGTAGCTCAGTTGGTTAAAGTGTCATCCTGATATGACAACGTTGTGGGTTTGATCCCTATTAAAGGCACATACAAGAATCCACCAATGAACGCATAAATAAGTGGAACAATAAATCAATGTTTCACCCTTTTCTTCCTGTCTCTAAAAATCAATCAATAGGTAAAAGAAAATATAGAAAATGTAAGTATTATAGATAAACAAAAACACCCAAATAAGGACATTTCAACTTTAAGGAATGATAACTAACACACCTGCCTTACAATATACAGGGTGGGACAAAAGCAAGTTTATAGGTGTGAGTAAATGAAACAGTTTATTCTTGTATTATTATTTATTAATTATTGTATTATTTTACATCCGAACAATTGTAAACCTACTTTTGCCCCACCTGTCTATAGTATACATTTTAATTCATAGAGCCTTCTTACCCTGCCCTAATCTTCTAGTTAATTATTGGAAATGTCCAAGTTTTCATGTCTTTACATACATTTAGTTACTAAGTTCGAGGTGTTTTATTGTGGGAAATTAAAGAAAAAGAAAGGGTTCTTATTCTATGCACATAAGAAACATTTGCTGCATGTCTATATCATGTACTAGTTTCTGAATATAACAATAAATTAGGAAAGCCTCCTTCTGTGAAAGGGTTCAAAACAGGGAACCATAGAATGTGAGAAGTGCCATTAGAGAAACAGAAACTCAGAGGGGAATTCAGTTTCACTGAGAAGTCTGGGAACAATTCCTAAAGGGGGTATGGGCATTTGTGCTGAAGCTTGAAGAATGGATGAAATTTTCATTTCTTTTCCTTTTTTTAAAATGTTACTCTTATAAAAATTTAAAACACAAAGATGAAAAGTAAAAATACTCTTTCTCATGCCTTTAGGATCATTCTGGAGTTCTTACATAGTCTTCAAGAAACTGTCTTTGCATACCCATGCAAAAATCCTGTTTTTATCACAAATGAAATATTAGTTGTATTTTTTACAACTATTCTCTTAAATATATATGTTACATATCCTTTTAAATTAACATATACAGATCTACTACATTCTTTTTATGTTAATAGAATTCTAACATAGTTTAACCATCTCCCTATTGTTTTGGACTGAAGGTGTGTGTCCCCGCCAAAAATTCATGTTGAAGCCCTAACCTCCATGCAATGGTATGTGGTGAGGGGACCTTTCGGAAGTTTAAATGAGGTCATGAAGGTGGGGCCCCCATGATGAGGTTCTTGTCCTTAAAAGAAAAGAGAACCAGAATTCTCTCCCTTGACCATGTGAAGATCAGAAGATGGTCCTCATCAGGAACCTAATCTGCCAGCACCTAGATCTTGGACTTCCCAGCCTCCATATCTGTGAAGAATGTCTGTTATTTAAGCCACCCAGCCTATGGTACTTTGTTACGGCAGCCCGAGTAAACTAAGACACCTCTGGATGAGTACTTAGGTTATTTTCACTTTTTGCTATTTCAAACAATGTTGCAGTAAGCTTTCTCCCTTGTCTTTCCATATCCTTGTCACTGTTTTTGTAGAATAAATTCTTAGAAATAGACTGTTGGGACCAAAGGTTTATGCATTTTTTAATAGGCATTGCAAAATTGCCTCCTAAGAGATGGTAACAATTTACACTCCTGCCAACTATCTGAGAGCTATTATTTCCAAATGGGTAAGAAGGTATGAAGACAGGATTGAAAGGAATACAATATGGGAAAAGAAAGCAGCATGAGGAAATGTAGGAATACAGAATTGTTCTGAATAGAGAAGGTAGTTGGAGCATGGGACATAAGAGTAGAGAGCTGTATGAACCACATGGCCAGTCTAGGAGGACCCTTGAGTGCCAGGCTAATGGGTTTGGCTCTTTATTTTAATAAGTAGGAGCCACTTAAGGCTTCCAAGCAAGGAAATGTCATGCTTGGAGCTTTATCTTGGAGCACTGATGTGAAAGCAGTGGGAGAGAGAGGGTGGGAGAGTAAGAGACTGGAGCAGAGCCCTTCCGGCGTAGAGGGAGATTGGCATTACAACCCGTAAGGGTGAAAATACAAAGAGGAATTGGAAAGTGTATAGTAGAACCCCCTAGATTAAACAGAAGTTGGAGGCAAGTGAGAGGAAAGAGTCCAGGGTAATATCAAAGCTTCAAGTGAGAGTCACTTGGCACCATTAATAGGACCAGAGATCTCCTTTTATTTATGGACATGCAGTGAGATTAGTGCAAAAGAACCATGTCAAAGTATCCATCAAGCAGATGAAAAAGCGAGCTGAGAGGGACCCACACTGCACATAGACAGGGAAGTCAAATTTATAGAAGCAGCTTGTGAAGGTGGGGAGAGAGGGAGATCACTGAGGAAAAGCATGCCGGAGAAAGGACTGCGCCAGCCCTATTTTGGGGTAACCCCTATATTTCTGGAACAAGAGATAAAGGAGAAGGTACATCCCAATCCTGCAGCCTTTCTCCTTCAGGGCCCCTTATCTGAACCACAGAACACGACGCGGCTCTGAGTGACCACTTTCTCAATCCTCCCAAGGACGGCACAGAAATAGTACCATTCTGGATGCACAGCAAGTCAACCCATTACAATCAGTGGATGCCTTAGGACAGTGGGGCTTAAATCGCTCTGGGAACCGCTGGAGGAATAGGGAAGCAGCAATGTCAACAAGCAAGGCAGAGCTCGGGTAACTCAGGTTTCTACATTACAAAGCGATCATCTTGACAAGTTCACTCTCAGCCAATAGCGCGTAACAAAGAGCTAACAATGAGCTGGAGTCACAGAAACGCAGAATGACTTCACTATCCACCGCTTCCAACTCCACCCCAAAAACCCCACTTCCCCCTGCGGATCCCGCCCCCCCCCCCCCCCCCATTCCGCAGGTCGCGGGCCAGTGCGGTGCCCACTTCCGCGCCGCAAGGGCCGCAGACGCCAAAAGCCGCTCCCTCCCGGAGCGACCCGGAGACCCAGGCACTCCGCCCCGAAGCCCGCCCGGCCTGCAGCACCTACCCGGCGTCCGCTCCCCGGCTCCCAGGCCGGCGGGCGGCCCAGGCAGGACCCCGGCCGACAGCGGCGGCTCAGGGACACTCATGTCCCTCCCGCTGGGAACAGGGCAGGGGCGGTAATGTAGACGGACCGATACAGAGAGAGGGACCAAGCGCGTCCCGCACCCAGCCGGACGGATCCAGCGGTCGCCCCCGGAAGTACCGGAAGCGGAAGACGGCGGGCTCCGGGCACGTAACCGGGGTTCCGCCCCCGCCCCCCAGGACGTTCCGCCTCCATCACCCCCACCCTCGTCGCTCCGGGGACTCCGCTCTGACGTCGCAGGCGGGTCGAGGGCGCGGTGTCAAAAAAAGTGTGCGTCGCGGGCTTGCCGCCGTGCGACCAATGGGGCGAGGACGGCGGGGGGGAGGGGGGGGCCAGGGGGGGCGGGGATAGCGAGGGGGCGGGGGGGGGGGGGAATGAGAAGAGGGCTGCTCCCAGGGGCTCGCGGATGGGTTCTGTAGAACTGGGCGGACAGTCGGGCTTACTTCGCCGAGACCCTGCACAGTTCTTCAATTTTGTGTCTGTTAAGGTAACATCTTAAGTACAAGGACTGCGTGCCTTCCCCGCGATTTGAACCATAGCTTCAGCCTTGCTGACTGGGGCATTGGCCAGGATTCCCGTCTCCCCCTGCGGATTGTAGGTGAATGACTAGCGGTTCTCAACCTGTGGGTCTCGACCCCTTTGGCGGTCGAACGACCCTTTCACAGGGGTCGCCTAAGACCATCCTGCATATCAGATATTTACGATTCATAACAGTAGCAACATTACAGTTATGAAGTAGCAACGAAAATAATTGTATGGTTGGGTCACAACATGAGGAACTGTATTTAAAGGGCCAGAAGGTTGAGAACCGCTGATTTAAGGCCTGGGTTGCAGCATCTACTGAACAAATTAAGTCATATGACTAAAAACTGCACTCACTGAGATGGAGAGAGAGAAGAGGGCATGCAGGGGGCAGCCAATCAATGATTCACTCTCATCACTGCTGTTTCTATCTCTCCCTCTCCCTTCCTCTCATATATGTAATGTCAAACCTCAGAAACTTGCACCTGCAACCCCACTGCCCTTATCAGCGCATTCACACCCCTTCTTTTGGCCTCCCTCTCAAGGGTAGCTATTCCTTACCTGTAATAAGCAGAATAATGACCTCACCCCAAGATGTCCCCATTCTTAATCCCCAGAACCTGTTACTATGTTAAATTTCACCAAAACGGGTAACTAAGGTTGCTAGTCACTTGATCATACATAAAGTAGGTTATCCTGGATTATTGAGTGGCCCAGTATAATCAGTCACAAGGGTCTTCAGCACTGGAAATGGGAGGCAGAAGAGGAGAGGCAGAAGGGAGCTACAACTTTGAAAGATAGAGAGTTGCAACATTGGTGGCTTTGAAGAGATGAAGGGGGCCACCTGCCAGGATTGTGGACATCTCTAGAAGCTGGAAGATACAAGGAAATGGGTTTACCCCTAGAACCTCTAGAACCCTGCTGACACTTTAACTTTATCCCAATGTAACCTGTGTTGAACTTCAAACCTACAGAACTATCTACACTAATAAAAGAGAAAAATGGTAATTGGCGTACGGCGATACCGTTTTCATTGGCTAATCAGGGCTATATGCAAATTAACTGCCAACTAAGATTGGCAGTTAACTGCCAACAAGATGGTGGCTAATTTGCATATGTAGGCACAATGCAGGGAGGCGAAAGGGAAAGCAGGAAGAAGCCCCCTGCCACTGACAGTGATCGGAAACCCAGGGGGGAGCTAAGAGCTGGGGGGCAGGGCAAAGGCGGCCCTGGGGCTGCCTTTGCCCTGCCCCCCAGCCATGATCAGAGAATCAGGCGCCTTTGCCGCCCTGGCCAGTGATAGCAGGAAGTAGGGGTGGAGCCTGCGATGGGAGCTGGGCAAGGTCGAAGCTGGCAGTCCCAGGAGCTAGGGGTCCCTTGCCTGGGCCTAAAGCGAAGCCCACGATCGCGGCGCCCCCCGCTGCCACTGTGGGTCCCCGCTGCCACTGCGGGTCCCCGCTGCCACTGCAGGTCCCCGCTGCCCGGGCCGGACACCTAGGCCAGAGGCATTAAGCCTGGGCAGGGGTGGAGCCTGCAACCGCGGGGAGCTGGGGGTCCCCTGCCCAGGCCTGACACCTCTGCCGGAGGCCTCAGGCCTGGTCAAGGGGCCGATCCAGTGATTGGTGATCGGAGGGTGATGAGGGTCAACTCCTCTGGCCGAGGCATCAGGCCTGGGTGGGGGGCGGAGCCGGGGATTGGGGGGATATGATGGTCCCTTGCCCAGGCCTGAAGCCTGGGTCAGAGGCGTCAGGCTTGGGCGGGGGGTGGAGCAAGCGATCAGAGGGAGATGGGGGTCCCCTGCCCAGGCATGATTCCTGGGCCAGAGGCCTCAGGCCTGGGCGGGGGCCAGAGCCAGTGATCGGGGGGAGATGGGGGTCCCCTGTCCAAGCCTGACACCTCTGGCGGAGGCGTCAGGCCTGGGCAAGGGGCCGATCAGGCGATCGGAGGGTGATGGGGGTCAACGCCTGAGGGCTCCCAGTATGTGAGAGGGGGCAGGCTGGGCTGAGGGACACTCCCCCCCCCCCACACACACACACACACACACAGTGCACGAATTTCGTGCACCGGGCCCCTAGTCTATATAATAAAAGCCTAAGCGACTGTTATGGCGGAACGACCAGAATGACTGGTTGCTATGATGCGCACTGACCACCAGGGGGCAGACGCTCAATGCAAGAGCTGCCCCTGGTGGTCAGTGTGCTACCACAGAGGAAGCACTGCTCAACCAGAAGTTGGGCTCACAGCTGGTGAGTGCCTCCTGCCTCCGCGGCAGCGCTAAGGAGCAGTGAGCTGAGTGGTAAGGAACAGTTAGCAGGCAGGCAGTAAGGAGCAATGGGTACTGGACTGCGAGAGGGGTGTCCACCTGCCAGCTTAGGCCCGATCCATGGGGGGTCTCGGACTGCAAGCGGGCATAGGTTGGGCTGAGGGATCCCCTCCCCCCCCAGTGCATGAATATCGTGCACCAAGCTTCTAGTCCTATGTAATAAAAGTGTAATATGCAAATTGATCAAACGGCAGATGACCATTCGGCATGGGGCAGGGCCAGTGAGCAGGCAGCACCAGGCCAGCCAAGGCTCGTGCCAGCGGGCAGAGGGAGGGGATGGCAATGGGGGCAGAGGGGTGATGGGGGAAGAAAGAGGGGGACTCCCCAGAGGGAGACCACCGGTGATGGCGGCGGGGGGCAGGGCTAGCCGCTCACCAGCTGGCACCATCCTCTGATCGGCCTCCCTGTGGAGAGCGGGCCTAAGCCATCAGTCAGACATCCCCTGAGGGCACCAGGACTGCGAGAGGGCACAGGCCGGGCTGAGGGACCCCTCCGGTGCACAAATTTTCATGCACCGAGCCTCTACTAAGATAATAAATTTGTATTGCTTTAAGTTTGTAGTAATTTTTTATCATGACAATAGGAAGGTAATGCACTACCCCCTTCAACCATCCTTTGTTCCCTTCAAGCATGGAATGTCTGCAATGCTCTTGCTCATGCTTATGCCTAGGGCAGTGATAGTGAACCTTTTGAGCTCAGTGTGTCAGCATTTTGAAAAACCCTAACTTAACTCTGGTGCCGTGTCACATATAGAAATTTTTTGATATTTGCAACCATAGTAAGACAAAGATTTATATTTTTGATACTTATTTTATATATTTAAATGCCATTTAACAAAAATCAACCCAAAAAGTGAGTTCACGTGTCACCTCTGACACGTGTGTCATAGGTTCGCCATCACTGGCCTAGGATGTTCTATCCACTGACCTACTCATCTTTCAAGCCTCAGCCTAAATAATACCTTGAATTTAAAATCATTCACAATTCTACCTCCCATTCAACTTTCATAAGTTACAGTAATAACCTTTTCTCAATACAAAGCACCCTCCTGCTATTTAGGACTTAATCCATTCTTGTATTAGTCAGTTATTTCCCTTGACTTTATTATATTGCAAACTCCAAACAGAAACTTATTTACAGAAAACCCATAATAGGTTCCCAATAAATATTTTCAATTAATGAGGTTTTCTGTTGCTCCAACCATTTGTTGGTGTCAATATTCTGGATTTTGGCCTTCTAATAGGGATGTAGTGGTAACTCATTGTTTCTTTAATCTATATTTCCTAGTGACATATAGAATATCTTTTTATATGCTTATTTGTCATCCATACATCTTCTTTGGTGAAGTGTCTGTTCAGATCCTTTGTCCATTTTTTAATCAAGCTGTTTGTTTTATTCTTGACCTTTAAAGAGTTTTTTGCATATTTTGGATAACAGCCCTTTATCAGGTATGTCTTTTGAAAATATTTTCTTCAAGTCTGTGGCTTGTCTTCTCATTCTCTTGACAGAATTTTTAAAGTGAAAACTTGAAGGGAACCTAAAATAGTGTGTGTTAATGGAAAGAGGGAAGGTTCTCTAATCTCCCACAAAGTTTTGACATTTATATGTACGGGCATCTTTCTGAAGGTTGCAGCAGTGGAAATAGCCAAGTATTTGATGTCAAAAGACATGTTTCAATAATAGCTAAGACATTTACTAGTTAGGAATGTTTTGGTGACAAGTAAAGAAGTCCAAACCTACTTAAACAAAACAAGGAATTTACTGACTCACTGAACTTGAAAATTCAAGAGTTGATCTGGCCGACTTCAGGCATAGCTATATCTGTTTCCTCAAATAAAATCAGAATGTCTTGCCCTGGCCAGCGTTGCTCAGTGGTTAGAGCACCGGCCCACCACTTTCTCCACCTCTCTCCCTTCTCTCTTCTCTTCTCTTCTCTTCTCTTCTCTTCTCTTCTCTCTCTCTCTCGTGCTCCCGCCACTAGGAATTCCCCTTTATTAGCTTTACTGTAGCAGTTCTCTCTGGAAAATATCTCCAAAGTTTCATGTTCCTTATATCTCTCAAGTGAGGGCAACTCACTCCTAGAATTAATTTATCTCTCTTTAAAAATGAAAACTCACTTTTGCATCTTGGCCACCAACATGCATCCAGACTGAGGAAGACTCGGAAACTTCGGGCCACGTGAGCCACGGCCACGGTCCCATCGACAAGCACAGGAAGCACCCGGAAGGCCACGGTAATGCTGGTGGCCTGCATCATCACAGAATCAACTTCGACAAATATCACCCAGGTTACTTTGGGAAGGTTGGGATAAGACATTACCACTTAAAGAGGAACCAGAGCTTTTGCCCAACTGTCAACCTTGATAAACTGCGGACCTTGGTCAGTGAACAGACACAGGTAAATGCTGCCAAAACAAGACTGGAGCTGCTCCTATCATTGATGTGGTGCAATCAGGCTACTACAAAGTTCTGGGGAAGGGAAAGCTCCCAAAGCAGCCAGACATCGAGAAGGCCAAGTTCTTCAGCAGAAGAGCTGAGGAGAGGATTAAGGGTGTTGGGAGGGCCTGTGTCCTGGTAGCTTGAAGCCACATGGAGGGAAGTTCATAAAATGTCCACAAGTGAAAAATCAATCAATAAAAATAACTCAAAATATTTGGATCACATAGCCACCGGTATACCAGTCTCTGCATCCAGGGGATGTAGAGAGTTCTCATGAGCCAGTGTGGGTCACATGTTAACACAGGGAGGCAGGGTCTCTTGACTGACAGTCCTGCTAGGAGTTACATAAAACCACAGGGCAGTTTCTTAAAGGAAAATCAGAGTCCTGTTACCAAAAGGAGGAAGGAAATTGTCCCAACCAAAGCAACAGATGTCAACTGTATCAGTTACGAGATTTTAGTTGAGCCCCTTACTCTCTCTGAGCCGCTGTTTTTTCCATTGGTAAAAAAAGACATAAAACCAGACCCATCACTTGACATAGTTCTTGTGAGAATCAAACACTCGATAGAACATTTGAAGAAGGTTTATAAGCTGTGAGGAACCATTGCAAACAATAACAGTCCCCAAGTCCTTACTATGTACCAGAAGAAACATTATTTCTGTTATTAGTGCCTTGATTTCATGTATTCACCAACCTCACTGATGTTTGAAGGGGTTCAGAACAGGCACTTTGGTATGTGAATTATTTTTGAGCTGAAAGCAATTGAGATGAGGGTTCATGAAAAACTTTTACCTCTCCTTAAAGAATTTAAATGAGATGTGTTGCCCACAATAAGAGTTATCACCAGAAATAGCTTTTTATGACTACTCTATAGGACAGAGCAAACTTCTAATTACCAATCATTAGCTCTTCCTGTCATCCTGAAAATGACTCTTCCTCCCTTCTGAAGACTCCCAGGTGCCTTATTGCACCCTTAGCTTGAAAATGCCTCATTTCCCTTTCGGTCCCTGAACCTCTCATGTATATCACATCCCCATATGTATACATGTCATTAAAGTTGGTTATTTTTTTCCTGTTAATCTGTCTCATGCCAATTATTACAACAGCCAACAGAATCTTAAAAGGTAGAGGAAAGTATATTCCTATCCTACAGTTGTTTTTTGTTTTTTATTATTTTAGAGAGAGAGGAAGGAAGAAGAAAGAGAGAGAAACATTGTTGTGAGAGAGAAACATTGATCGGTTGCCTCTCATATGCACCCAGACAAGGGATCAAACCTGCAACCTGGGCATGTACCTTGGCTGGGAATTGAACCGGTCAGTGCACAGGACAAAACCAATGAACATAGGGGTGTATATATTCTTTTAAATCAGTGTTTCTGGTTTCTTTGGATATATTCCCATAAGTGGAATCTCTGGGTCATAAGACAGTTCCATTTTTAATTTGTAGAGGAAACTCCATACTGCTTCCCACAGTGGCTGCACCAATCTGAATTCCCATCAGCAGTGCACGAGGGTTCCCTTTTCTCCACATCCTTGTCAATACTTGATGTTTGTTAATATATTGATGGTAGCCATTCTGACAAGTATGAGGTGATAATCTCATTGTGGTTTTAATTTGCATATCTCCCAATGATTAGTGACATTGAGCATCTTTTCATATGTCTGTTGGCCATCTGTGTGTTCTTTTTGGAAAAGTATCTATTCAGGTCCTCAGCCCATTTTAAAATTCAATTATTGTGTTTTTTGGTGTCGAGTTGCTTGAAGGATTTTACATTTTAAAATTCTTCTTTTCATATGTTTATCGTGGTTCTAAAAGCCTTAAACCATAACTTCAGGGTTTTTACAAAATTAATTTGTTTACATTACTGTGTAGATATCAAAAAGGGCACCATTATTGCTTTATTCACTTTCTATGTGATGCAGAAAGTGGGATTTATTTGACTAAAAGGCTCAGTGCATGAAATTTGTGCACTGGGGAGGGGAGGGTGTTCCTCAGTCCAGCCTGCACCCTCTCACAGTCCGGGAGCCCTCAGGGGATGTCTGACTGATGGCTTAGGCCTGCTCCCTGAAACATCCTTAGTGCTACTATGGAGGTGGGAGAGGCTCCTGCCACCGCCACTGCGCTCACCAGCCATGAGCCTGGCTTCTGGCTAAATGGCACTCTCCTTGTGGAAGCGCACTGACTACCAGGGGGCAGCTCCTGCGTTGAGCATCTGCCCCCTGGTGGTCAGTGCGTGTCATAGTGACCAGTCATTCCACTGTTCAGTCGATTTGCATATTAGCCTTTTATTATATAGAATATGCAGCATAAATTATTCCAGTCTTCAGCTTCCCTTTTAGGATGAATTTATTTAAACTACTTAGTTATTTTAATCATGCTTCACTCAGAATTGCTAAAAGTAGTACATGAATTAGCTTTCTAAAAAGTCCTTATTTTTTACTTAAACTATTCTCTTTGAAGTGTTTCTGTTGCTAAATATGAATAATTTTCAAAGATTCTCCAAGCCAGCTGATAAGAGAGAAATATAAAAATTCAGTTTCTTTGTTACATGATGAGGCCAATAGTTACAGAGCTCAGAGTCTCTAATTTCGTTTTCAATTTAAAAATTCCAGTGGATCAAATCATTTTAAAATTATTACCCTAGTCTTTGGCCTTCCTATAAATTTCTTGTCAACATCTTTTCAATTATTTAATCAAAGTGCTCTGTCTTTAAAATTAATAATTAACTTACCTTCATCTTAAAGTATTTTTTCTAAACTGTTCATTTAATTTACTAGATGAATTAGCATATTTAAAAGCATTAATTTTTATTAATAGCTGTTAAAAACAAGACAACAATCCCAGGAATATGACACAGCCATTTAAAAAAGAAGAAAATCTTACCATCTGCAAAAACATGGATATGCTGAGTAATTTAAGTCAAAGAAAAACAAATGCCATATGATTTCCCTTATATATGGAATCTAAAAATAATAATTAAAAAATTCATAGAGAACATTTTGACAGTTGCCAGATAGGCGGGGGGTAAGTGAATGGAAGAAAAATGGGAAGGAATAAGGGGAATGGGTTAAGGAGTACAAACTGGTAGTTTTAAAACAGTCACAGGGATATAAAGTACAGACAAGGAATATATCAACAATATTGTAATAACAATGTCTGGTGTCTGATGGGTACTATATTTATTGGGGTGATCACTTTTTAAGTTATATAAATGTCTATTATTATGTTATACACCTGAAACTAATATAATATTGTATGTCAGCTGTAATATATATACACATATATATATTAAAAGGCTAAAATGCAAATTGACTGAACGGTGGAATGATTGGTTGCTATGATGCTCACTGACCACCAGGGGGCAGAAGCTCAATGCAGGAGCTACCCTTGGTGGTCAGTGTGCTCCCACAGGGAGAGCACCACTCAGCCAGAAGCCCTGAGCCTCTGGGGCAGTGGCAGCACTAAGGATGCCTGACTGCCAGCTTAGGCCCACTTCCAAGGAGCGGGCCTAAGCCATCAGTTAGACATCCCCCAAGGGCTCCTGGACTGCAGTAGGGCTCAGTCTGGGCTGAGGGACCCACCTGCGTGCACGAATTTTGTGCACCGGGCCTCTAGTCTACACTAATAAAAGAGAAAAATGGTAATTGGCGTACGACGCTACCCTTTTCATTGGCTAATCAGGGCTATATGCAAATTAACTGCCAACTAAGATTGGCAGTTAACTGCCAACAAGATTAACTGCCAACTAAGATTGGCAGTTAACTGCCAACAAGATGGCGGTTAATTTGCATATGTAGGCACAATGCAGGGAGGCAAAAGGGAAAGCAGGAAGAAGCCCCCTGCCACTGACAGTGATCGGAAACCCAGGGGGGAGCTAAGAGCTAAGAGCTGGGGGGCAGGGCAAAGGCGGAGAATCAGGTGCCTTTTCCACCCTGGCCAGTGATAGCAGGAAGTAGGGGTGGAGCCAGTGATGGGAGCTGGCACGGTCGAAGCTGGCAGTCCCAGGAGCTAGGGGTCCCTTGCCTGGGCCTAAAGCGAAGCCCACGATCGCGGGGCCGCTGCAGCTGCGGGTCCCCGCTGCCTGGGCTGGACGCCTAGGCCAGAGGCGTTAGGCCTGGGCAGGGGCGGAGCCTGCAACCGCGGGGAGCTGGGGGTCCCCTGCCCAGGCCTGACACCTCTGCCGGAGGCCTCAGGCCTGGTCAAGGGGCTGATCCGGTGATTGGTGATCGGAGGGTGATGAGGGTCAACTCCTCTGTCAGAGGCGTCAGGCCTGGGCAAGGGGCCGATCCTGTGATTGGAGGGTGTTGGGGGTCAACGCCTGAGGGCTCCCAGCATGTGAGAGGGGGCAGGCTGGGCTGAGGGACACTCCCCCCCCGCCCCCCCCCCCACACACACACCCAGTGCACGAATTTCGTGCACCGGGCCCCTAGTATTTATATAAAAGCCTAAGCGACCAGCTGACCGACCGGCCCACCGGTAGCTATGATGTGCACTGACCACCAGGGGGCAGACACTCAACACAAGAGCAGAAACCACAGTCATGGAAACATGGAACAAACTGATGAATCTCAGAGGGAACAAGGGAGAGGAGAGGGCAGGAAGAAATTAACCAAAGATCTTATATGCATACTAGAGGCCGGGTCATGGATTCGTGCACCGGTGGGGTACCTCGGCCTGGCCTGTGCCCTCTCACAATCAGGGACCCTTGAGGGGATGTCAGAGAGCCAGTTTTGGCCCAATCCCCTCAGCCCAGGCCATGGACCCCACCAGTGCACGAATCCATTCACTGGGCCTCTAGTTGAAAAATAAAAAATTACTCAAAATTAAAAAAAAAAAACAAAAAAGGCCCACAATGGAGTCAGTTGTGTTAAATTCCATGTCACCAAACAGAGACTGAATTACAGTTCAGCTCTCCCAGAAATGGAATTTTAAATCAGTCAACCAGGAATCACTTGATCAGCACGAGTTATGTAATCTGCCTGACAGACTTCTCCCATCCCCTAAGGAAAGTAACTTTGCAATAATCAACTCACTTCTTTGCCAGTATAAATTCCTTTTTCCTGCTTTCTTCTGCGTATAAAAGTCTTTCACTTCTGCGTATAAAAGTCTTTCACTCAGAGTTCCTTTCTATCTGCCAGATTAGATGCTGCCCAATTCGAACTGATTTTTGCTCAGATAAACTCTTAAAAATCTTATGCCGCTGGGGGAAAGCAAAGTGTGCCAAACCCAAAATGTGGCTTTTTGGGGGATGTTAATTATTTTAAGCTGGTTATTGGTACAAACTTAAAAGTGCAGGAAACACCTTTGCCCTTCCCCTTAAAAGACCTGAAAGAATTGGTAGAGAGCCTGCACCAGGAAGAGAGCTATCATCACAGATAACCACAGTTTAATATGAACTCAGTGTGATAGACAGGGAGGAAGCTAGCAAGGCCCATTTGATCAAAGTCCTCTCTGTGGCCCTTTGTTGAAGATACTCCAGCAAACATTTATCAAACATTTGCTTTTTCATCTCCATGTGAATTGCCTTCCAAACCACACCACTCCCTTTTCTCCTTAGTTCAAGGTGTCATATAAGCCTCAACTGCCAGATCTGTCCTGGGATCTCATATTCTTATGAAATCCTCATATGTACATACTTAATAAAGCTGTTTATTTTCTCCTGTTAAATGTCTCCTGTCAATCTGATTGTTAGACTAGCCAGAAGAATTTAGAAGGGTAGAAGGAAAATTATTTTTCCTGCCCCATACCGCAGTTTATCTTTTGACACAGCTAAAAACTTCAGAAGGCATTTTTCCTTTTAAGGTTTTGGGAAAGTCTCTATTATGTCTTCCTGGGGGAGGGGGAATAGACACTAGTGTAATTTACGTGAAGAGATAAATATAATCTGTCTATATTTCATCATAAACCTAGTGGAACTGATTCTTTACCATCAGTGACTACTGCAGGATTTTGCCAGTCCTGCTTGCCCTCACACCATTCTTCGACTTTCCCTGATAAGCTCTCTCATGGGGACTGTGTTCCGTGGTCCCTGTGTCAGCAGGCTTCCAGCTGGGTTTGACCAGTGGTGAGACTGGAGGCTAGAAGAGTGGAAGGGGGATAGTAAAGAAGAAGGAAGCCTTCCATTTTACTCAGTAAATGGGGTGGAATTCTAAACGTGCTGCCTCCAGAACCAAAGAAATCTATGAGGTGTTGTGTGCCTTCTTAGTGGTCGGAGGAATAACTGCAATAATTTGTCCCTTGCTTTCGAGGGAATGTCCCAGTATACCCAGACTACTGGACTTCTAAAACTTTGAAAAGCCTCTATTATGTATTCCTAGGGGGTGTGTGGGGAGGGGGTGGAAATAGACAGTAATTTAATTTATTTGAAGAAATAATGAGCAGAGTGGTATCTGCCATCCTCTGGAGCATAGGTATCTTTCCAAAATCACCAACATGCTTGTTACTCCTTGCCCATCAAGTCTAAAGAAGCCATAAGTATAATGAACCAACATTATATTCTGCATCTCCAGGTGGTCCAGATCCCTTTAAACTATATTATGCCAGAGGATGGAAAGTTAACATAGCCCTAGAACAACATAAAGGTATTCTGGTGTGTCCATCCCACGAAACGCAAACTGCTTTGTATTCTCAGTTCTTATCAGGATGAAAAAGAATGCATTCATCATGCCAACAGACTGTTCCAGAGACCATAATAATCTCTGGCAAGGATACGTCTGACACAGCAGATTCACCTATTGATCTCTGAATCTGAAAACTGACTCCAATACAGAAACTGGCATCACAGCTTCTTTGGAGAGCTGCCCTCCGCCTCCTGATCATCCATTCTTGATATTTATTTTATAGATTGAGCAACACTCAAAATGCTTATTGGCTGTCCATTCATATTGCCCCGAGACACACAATCTCTCAGCCATCTTCATAGCTCCCTCTGTCAGACTCCCCTGAGGGATCATTCTGCCTTTCTGCCTAGGATAGATAATTGCACCTACTTTGCTTCTGATGGTTTTAGTCCTACCACTGGTCTCTGTTACTTTTTTTAAATATATTTTTATTGATTTAAGAGAGGAAGGGAGAGGGATAGATAGACAGAGACATCAATGATGAGAGAGAACCACTGATGGGCTGCACCCTACACCGGGGTTGCAGGCATGCGCCCTGACCGGGAATTGAACTGTGACCTCCTGGTTCATAGGTCAGTGCTCAACTATTGAGCCAAGCCAGCTGGGCCCATTTAACCCATTCTTAAATGTACAGTTCTGTGGCAGTAAGTTCATTCACATTGTTGTGCAACCATCATATCTTCCATCTCAACAACACTTTCATCTTCTCCAACTGAAACTCTATACCCAATAAACTCTAACTTCCCACCCTCCCTCTCCCTAGCCCCTGATAATTACATTCTACTTTCTATCTCTATGAATTTGACTACTCCAGCTACCTCATATAAGTGGAATCATACAATATTTGTCCATTTGTGATTGGATTATTTCACTTAGTATATCTTCAAAGACCATGCTATGTTGTAGCATGTGTCAGAATTTCCTTTCTTTTTGAGGCTGAATAGTATTCCATTGCATACATATCCCACATTTTGTTTATTCACTCATTCATCAATGGACTTTTGGGTTGCTTCTACTTTTAGGCTATTGTGAATAATGCTACTATGAATATGAGTGTACAAATGTTTAAGTTCCTGCTTTCACTTCCTTTTGATTATATATTTGGAAGTGGAATGGCTGGGTCTTATAGTAACTTTATGTTTAATTTTTTGAGAAATTGCTACATTGTTTTCCACAGTAGCTGCACCATTTCACATTCCCACCAGCAATGCACAAGAGTTCTAATTTCTCTACATCCTTGTCAACACTAATTTTCTCTTTTTTTCTAGTAATACAGCCATCCTAATGAATGTGAAGTGGTATCTCATTGTGTTTTTAATATGCATTTCTCTGATGATTAATGATGTTGAGTATGTTTCATTTGCTTATTGGTTGTTTATCTGCTATGGAGAATGTCTATTCAATTCTTTTGTTCATTTTTAAATTAAATTTTTTTTTGTTAAGCTGTAGGAGTTCTTTATATATTCTAATTATCAATCCCTTATCAGATATATGATTTGCAAATATTTTCTCCCATTCCATGGGTTGCTTTTTGACTATTGGTAAATATCTTTTGATGCACAACAGTTTTACATTTTGATGGAGTAGAACTTTCCTATTTTTTCTTGCCTAAGTTTTAGTGTCATATCCAATAAATCACTGCCAAATCCAATTATCATGAAGATCTTCCCCTACATTTTTTTCTATGAGTTTTATAGCTTTAGCTCTTATGTTTAGGTCTTTCATCCATGTTGATTTGATTTTTGTATATGGTGTAAAGTAAGGTCCAAATTCAGGGGTTTTTTGCATATGGATATCCAGTTTTCCCAACATCATTTATTAAAAAGACTACCCATTTCCCATTTAAGTCTTGACACCCTCGTTGAAAATCATTTGACCATATATGTGAGAGTTTATTTCTGGGCTCTATTCTACCCCATTGGTCTATATGTCTTATCTTTATTCCAGAACCACACTGTTTTGATAACTGTAGTTCTGTAATAAGTTTTGAAATTGTGAATTGTGAGACCTCCAACTTTGTTTTTCTTTTTCAAGATTGTTTTGCCCATTCAGGGTCTCTCTATATAAATTTTAGAATGGATTTTTCTCTATCTGCAAAAGCTGTTGAGGTTTTGATAGAGATCACATTGAATCTGTAGATCACTTTGAGGATTGTTAACATCTTTTTTAAAAATATATATATTTTATTGATTTTTTACAGAGATGAAGGGAGAGGGATACAGGTAGAAACATCGATGAGAAACATCGATCAGCTGCCTCCTGCACACCCCCTACTGGGGATGGATGTGCCTGCAACCAAGGTACATGCCCTTGACTGGAATTGAACCTGGGACCCTGCAGTCCCCAGGCTAATGCTCTATCCAGTGAGCCAAACCAGCTAGGGCGATTGTTAACATCTTAAATAAGGAAACTTTTTAATGACAAGTTTTATATCTTGATTGTGATAATACACAAGTGGTATACTTTTCAAAAGTCATAGAACTATATACTTAAAATGAGTATATTTTATTATATGTCAATTATATCTCAATAACTTGATTAAAAGCTTTTAAAAGATACCACAGGTCAGGTGCTGGAGAAGCCTGTGTCAATGGAGACCAAAGGAAAAATAGGGCCCCAAGAAAAGCCTGTTCTGTTTAGACAAAGAGTCTAGAAAGGAGCAGCCTAAGGAGACAGAATGCTGGACACAGTTACAGGCCAGTAGGCCTCTCCCTATGGAACCAACATAACATATTTTTTCTTGATCTTTTTGGATATTTTATTCTCTGAATTTCTTCTAGATTTTCAGCTACCTCTTCTAAGTCTGTCCTAAGCCTTAGTGTCTTCTCCTAATTATCAGTAGGCTTCAGCCTCATTTAAATGAAAGTAATTTATTTCATTTGGTCCCCACTATCCAAAAATCCAAACTCACAAGCAGGCTCTAAATTCCTCTTGCACCTCCAGGCCTCCTTACATTTGCTCATGTAGTTCACTCAACCTGAAATACATTTCTCCATCTGCCAAAATCCTTGTTAACCTTCAAGTCCTAACTGAAGAGCTCTGTTGAGCTTTCTCAAATCTCCCAATTAGAATAAATGCCCCTTCCTCTTTTGTGGGCTTGCTTCATTATGCCCCCTGCAGTAAAAGCCAAGGTCCTTTGTATATATAAAAGCCTAAGCAACCAGTCGACAGCTTGACCTGTCAACCAGTCGCTATGATGCGCACTGACCACCAGGGGACAGATGCTCAATGCAGGAGCTGCCCCACGTTGGTCAGTGCACTCCCACAGCGGGAGTGCTGGTCAGGTGACCAAAGGGCACCAGATGCAGGGCTCATGGCTGGCTGCCCGCAGCCCAGAGACCGCAGCTGAGCAGCAGTGAGCCTCCTGGGCGGCAGGCCCAGTGGGGCCGGGATGAGCATGAGCGGCAAGCAGCACTGGACTGCCAGTTTCGGTCGATCCCTGCAGGCCAGGCCGAGGGACCCCACCAGTACACAAAAGCACCAGGCCTCTAGTACTCAAATAAAATCAGAAATGGAAGAAGAGATTTTATAATTGATGCCACAGAAATTTTTAAAAAGATCATAAAAGGCTTCCATGAACACTTACACATCAACAAATTTGCATAAACTAGAATGGATAAATTCCTAGAAACATACAAACCTACCAAGACTAAATCATAAAGAAATAAAAAGTCTGAACAGATCTATAACTAGTATGGATATTGAGTCAGTGCTCAAAACTCTCCCAAGAAAGAAAATCCCAGCGTCAGATGGCTACACTGGCAAATTCTACCAAACAGTTAAAGAAGAATTAATGTTGCCCTGACCAGTGTGGCTCAGTTGGTTGAGCATCATCCTGTGCACTGGAAGGTCGCTGGTTTGATTCCCAGTCAGAGCACATGATCAGTTGGGGTTTGATCCAGGTGGGGGGGGGGGGGGGTGTGGGAGTCAACTGCTGGATGTTTCTGGCACATCAATATTTCTCTCTCTCCCTCTCCCCTCTGCTCTCTTTAAAATCAATAAAAACATTTTAAAAAAGAAGAATATCAGTCTTTTTCAAATTCTTCCAAAAAATTAGAGGGGACACTTCCAAATTCATTTTATGAGGCCAGCATTACCCTGAAAACAAAGATACCACACGAAAACAAAATTACAGGCCAATGTCCCTGATGAATAGAGGTGCAAAATCCTCAACAAAATACTAGCAAACTGAATCCAGCAGTACATTAAAAGCATCACATTCATTAAAAAGATCAAGTGGGATTGATCCTTGTGATGCAAGGATGGTTCAGCATATGAAAGTCAATTAATGTGATACACCTCATTAACAGAATAAAAATCACATGATCATCTCAATGGATACAGAAAAATCGTTAGACAAAATTTAACACCCTTTCATGATAAAATAAAAAACTATCAACAAAGTAGGAATAAAAAGGAAATTGCCTCAACATAATAAAGCCCAACAAGTGTTTCTGCAAGATTGTGAAAAAATTGAAACTTTTGCACAGTGTTGGTGGAAATGCAAAATGGTACACTGCTATGGAAAACAATATGGAGATTCCTCAAAAAATTAAAAATAGAACTACCATATGATCCAGCAATCCCACTTAATGTTGGAATTTTATCTGCCTCCAAAACAGAAAGTTAAAATCTTTCATGTAACAGATAACGCTGCAGTAAAGCCAGGATTCCTCTTTACGCTGCTCACTGTCACCCAGGGCAGTACATGAATGTCACAGCAAAAAACTGTTGGGAAAGGTTTACAAGGAATCAATGAAAAGATAGGGATTTAAAGGCCAACCTGCTACTTACGGTCAAATGAAAACCCACAGGAGACCTGCAGCTATTTCAACTAGTGATGTTGCCAGAGTCTGGCCTAGAACTAAAATGCCTGGGAATATGAGAAGCTTAGATACGCCAGCATACGGACTGGAAGTATGGACACAAGGACAATAAAATGGACGCAAAAAATGTTCAGTAACGATCAGAGATTCTAAACCGCCTGCATATAAGGATTTCTGTGAAAATTTACTATTCCCTATGTGTTTTTCCTGATGAAGATGAAGAGGACCAACCAGAAAACTTTTATGATGAAAATATGTGTCAACCCAGTGTTCCTTCTATTACATCTGCCTAATCTCACTGGACATGGCAGAACCTCCTATACTCTGTGAACTTTGTTAAGGCAGAACAAGAAGATAATCAAGAACTATATCCTACTTTCTTAATCAAAGTAACACCACACTTGTCACCTTTGTCCAGGCCATAACTATATCACTCGTCCTCTAACTGAATTTTGTTAGAAAAATTACCACTTAAATCAATTAATTAAATTGAATACACTAAACTAATTTTTAAAATATGTTTTTATTGATTTCAGAGAGGAAAGAAGAGGGAGAGAGAGATGGATACATCAATGATGAGGGAGAATCATTGATTGGCTACCTCCTGCACGCCCCACACTGGGGATTGAGCCCACAAGCCCAGCATGTGTCCTGACCGGGAATAGAACTGTGACCTTTTGGTTCATAGGTAGACGCTCAAACACTGAGCCAAGCCAGCCAGGTTGAATACACTAAATTTAGATGGACTGGCAGTTTTCATATCAGTAAAATCTCTCTAATTTGCAGAATTCATTCGTTTTACTAAAATACCACAACTTATCTTAAGGTGTATATAAATTTAAATTCTTTCATTAAAAAAATAAACCAAAGAACTTGTATGCATCTATGCATAACCCATGGACACAGACAATAAGGTGGTGAAGGCCTGGGGCTGGAGGCAGGGCAGGTTAGAAGGGGTCAATGGGGTAAAAGGGGCACATATGTAATATTTTCAACAATAAAGATTTTTTAAAAAGACAGGTAAGTTCTAGAGGCCTTCTGTACAAAATTGTTGTACGCTTAAACTTTTGTTAAGAGGGTAAATCTCAGGCTGTGTTCTTTCCACAGTAAAATAAAACACAAAAATAACTGAACTGCTAAAAGGATTCTAACAAGTATCAGGGTTAGTAAGGACTCCACATAGTGGGACGGATACCTTGTTATAATCATCAGATACTGGAGTTGGGGATTTAAATCCCACACACAACTTGGTGACATTTGCTCAAAACCAAGCAGAGGAAGGAAATCTAACAACATGAAAAAAGAAGCTTGAATCAACTTTTGGTCAGTTCTGTGGTGACATCAAGTCACGAGAGTGGAGCAATTCAATTCACTAACTTGCCTTTTGTAAAAATGTGGAGGAGACAATAGTTTCCTCTCTACAAGTCAGTGTAAAATCCTGACTTTCCTACATAAACAATACAGTCAAACTTGGCTCCCCTGTGGCAAAAAAAGAAAAGGGAAACACCTACAATCACTTCAGCTTTGAACCTGTAGAATATTCCATGCATATTCATATTCAAGACACACTCCTTGAAAAAAATCAAACAGAATAGAGAGGCATGGAAACATAATCTATCCATAACAATAAAAGCATAATATGCAAATGGACTGAACGGCCAAACAACACAATGACCTTCCATACGACCACGCTATGACAGGCACTGGCGCCAGGCCAGCCAAGGTGGGTGTGATGTGATTGGTGGGGGGGGACCCCCCCCACCATTGCCCCCCAGCAGAGGGAGGCCCAGGCCACTGGCTGGCAGGGCAATCAACCAGGGGGGCTCCACAATCACCCCAAAAAGGGAGGCCCAGGCCACTGACCAGTGGGTGATCAATTGTGGAGCCCTGGTGGGGGGAGGCCCAGGCTGCCCGGCCAGCGGCGCTGAGGTGGGTGGGCAGGCTGCAGGGCTATTGATCTTGGGGCTCCCAGACTGTGAGAGGGCGCAGGCTGGGCTGAGGGACCCTCTCCCGAGTACACAAATTTCATGCACCAGGCTTCTATAATAATAAAAGCGTAATATGCTAATTAGATCGGACAGCTGAATGACCATCCAGACGTCATCTGGACATCCTTCCGGGCGAAGCTGCAGTGGCAGGGGCCGAGGCAGAGGCGGTTAGGGGCGATCAGGCAGGCAGGCAGAGTGGTTAGGGGCAATCAGGCTGGCAGGGAGGGCAGTTGGATGCCATCAGGCCAGCAGGGAAGGGCAGCTGGGGGCCATCAGGCTGGCAGGGGAGGGCAGTTGGGGACCATCAGGCTGGCAGGGGAGCAGTTAGACGGTGATCAGTCCGGCAGAGGCAGTTAGGGGTAATCAGGCAGGCAGGCGAGCAGTTAGGAGCCAGCGATCCCAGATTGAGAGAGGGATGTCTGACTGCCGGTTTAGGCCCCATTCCTGCAGGATGGGGCCTAAACCAGCAGTCAGACATCCCCTGAGGGGTCCCGGGTTGGAGAGGGTGCAGGCCAGGCTGAGGAACCTCCCGCCTCCATGCATGAATTTTGTGCACCGGGCCTCTGGGGTGTGTGTGTGTGTGTGTGTGTGTGTGTGTGTGTGTCCAGCAACCAGAACAGTGGAACGACTAGAATGACCAGAACGACTGATGGCTATAACACACTGCAACAGCCAACCAGCCTGATCTGGGCCCTGATCAGGTCCCCCACCCTGGCTGGCCCAACCTCCGATCAGCCCCAACACCCTGACTGGGAACAGAGCAGCTGGCCAACTGCCCATGGCCCCTCCCCACCTCCAGCCTGGTCCCATGGGCCCCCATCGGAGCGGGCTGGCTGGACCCCACCCATGCACTAATTCATGCACTGGGCCTCTAGTAAAAAATAAAAGTCTGTCTCCTCTCCACTTTGATATTACTTTGATATGTATCCTCCCAATGTGGTGTACACATATACTGACCTACCTACCTACCTACCTACACACACACACACACACACTCACACACTTGAAATAAATGGTATTATCCTAACTATATCATATCATTCTGCAATTTGTTTTTATTACTTAAAATCTGTATAGATGTACCTACTTTTCCTATTGCCTGCATAGTATTACATATGACTAAGCAATCACTCATGAATGAATATTTTTGTATTTTTTACATTTTAAAACTTCTTTAATTTGTAGAAGTAATACTTGCACATGTTTTAAAAATTTAGAGTGCACAGAAGTGTCTAAAATGAAAAACAAAAATCTTCCACCACCCATTCCCACCAACCCCACCACTCCCACACACATTGATGTTTTTTTCTCTCTCTCTCCGTCCCCCCTTCCTCTCTCTCTCAAATCAATAAACATATCCTCAGGTGAGGATAAAAACATCTTTTAAAGAAATATAGTTTAGTAAATTCTTGGATTTAGATATAGATAAACTCCTCTAGGAAACAGAATGCCTTCAGTTGTTATCATGGTCCTACTGCCAATTAACTTTGTGACTATAAACACATTACTTAACCTCACAGTGCCCTAGTTTCTTATCTCTTCAAATAGGAATAATAACTATCTCACAGATCTGAAAGAGGATCCAATTAAATTATGCCTTTGAGCACAATTAGTTAACCACAGAGGTATCATTAGTGCCTTTCCCTTTAGCAGTCTCTGTCATTCCTGGAGCTGCTGCTGGCCAGAGTTGAACAGACAGGTCAAACCTCAAAGTCAGGAATTCTCAGGGTACCCTGCTGCTTCTCAGGTTTCAACCCCTAAGAGATCTGATAGAAAGCGGTGCCAGCAGGAGTGTTAGCTGAATCAACAGTTCAGAGGTCCTAAAGCAAAACCAGACTAGAAGCGGGAGAAACAGATGCCTGTTGGTGGCAGCCATAGCGACAACTGTCACATCCCTCTCACTGTCACCCGCTGCCCCTGCTTGGAGAAGGATTTAAGTGCCTGACTTGGGGGACAGAGAGTGCAATGGGAGAAGCCCATGAGCGTAGGCACCAGATGGCTAAGTCTTTGAGACAGTCCCTGGAACTGGTCCTGGGACAGAAGAGCAGAAGGGGAGAGAGGAGTTCCGGGCGACAGCCAGGACTGTGTCGTTGCCCTAGGGAACTACTACTAGAGTCCAGGAGTATGTGAGTCAAATGGAGAGCTCAGACCCAGAAGCCTCCGGAGCCCTCACTCTGCTCTCTTGAAGCAAGCTTTCATTCTCTAAAAATGATCCCTCTTGCACTAACTCATCAGTAGACATATGAGGACAGTTTGTTCTGTAATCAATCTAAGCATGTCCATAACAATACAGCTGCTAACGTCTCTGGAAGGACGGCACTTCACAGTTCTGGAGTGCACCCTCTCGCTGTGAGTCAGTAAGTAGTAAGTAGTCTGATTTTGTCAGATGACAGGCTTGTTCTGGAGGTCTTGGGCTGATTGGACCTTAACTGTGCTATGTGCTGGATAATGGACAGTTCCATCTTCGACATGGCTGGGTGGCGAGGGAACAAGTGTTTTGTTTTGTTTTTCTGGGTTTTTTTTCCCTCTTTTTTTCTTCTTTTTTCCCTTGAGATTTTTAATGAGAGAATAAGCCATCCTCTGACAGTGATGCCAGCAAAAGTTAGATGCAAAGGAAGGAATCAGTTATCTGTTGGAGTAAAAGCAAGAAGCTGTGAGTAAATGAAGAGTTTTGGGGGTGCTCAAAGATATTCTGGGAGTATTCTTATGAAGGTGGGACATTATTGGAGTTGTAATTTAGTAAGCTGAAATCAAATCAATTGTTTGGAGAAAGATGTAGAAACAGAAATGGATGGTTCAGTCATTTTGTATTGTTAATAGAACAGTAATCTTTTGTGTAACATATCGGTATGTCACAAAAATAATAGTAATCACAGCAATATAGCAGTGAGATGATGCTCTGGATTTAAACACAGATAAAGTCCTACAAGAGCACTGGACTAACAGGCAGAATATTGAGCTTCTATCCAGACTAGGGCAGCTCAGAAAAAGTCAATGTCTTTCCAAACACGTCTGAGGAATGGGAGCCCTGCCAAGTCCCACAGAAGTGGATCTCCTTGGTGGAAATGACCCCAGAGCTTGGAGCCATTAAGCCTGGAGCCTATAGCTAACTCCCTTGCTAGGATTCCCAGCAGTCTTAAATCAAATTAGCTTTCCATGTTGAATTCCTGGTTAAGGTAACTTGAATATCGAGGCTACTTATTTTATTTCTCTCTACAAATCATTGTCATTTTCTTTATATTAAAGTTTTTATATTACAAAACATTTCAAACACATAGATATAGAGAAAATAGTATCTATATATATAAAAGCCTAAGCGACCATCCAACTGTCTGACCATCTGACCGGTAGCTATGACACGCAATGACCACCAGGGGGGCAGATGCTCTGACTGGTAGCTATGACGCTCACTGACCACCCAGAGGCAGGCGCTCAATGCAGGAGCTGCCGAGCTGCGGTGACTTGGCAGCTGTGGTTTTCAGGTGACGCACCAGAACCAGAGAGGAGGGAGCCTGATTCCAGGGTGCATCACCCAAGAACCGCCCTCTTGAAATCCGGGACACCTTGGGGATGTCGAAGAACTGGTTTCAGCCCGATCCCCACAGGCCAGGCCAAGGGACACCACTGGTGCACGAATCCGTGCACCGGGCCTCCAGTATGTGTGTATGTATGTGTGTGTGTATGTGTGTGTGTATATATATATAGTATAATTAATAGTATAGAATACCCATTAACCAGATTCAATCATTATCAAGATTTCCCCACACTAAAGATTTTGCCTCACTAAAAACTAAGATATTTTAAAGCAAGTGCTAATCCCAAGTCATTTCATCCCCACTTACTTCATTCAGTGTGGATCTCCAAAACATATCAACATTTTCTTACATACCCACAATATTATGCTCTGTATTTATTAGTTTCTGTGAGCCAGGTTACCAGGAGATGGAATTGATGTCATTGAGAAGAAGAAGAACGGGGAATTAACATTAATCTAACAGTAACTGGGATAAGCCATGTGCCAAGCACATTATCTCATTTAAGTCACCATGGCCCAATTATAGTAGTTATTACCCCCATTCTACAGAGAAGGAAACTGAGGACCAAAGAGATCATCAAGTAATTCATCCAAGCTGGCTCTGCTAGTAAGGGGAGGGGGCTGTCCTAGACAGTAATGCCCCAGCCAATAGGCCGGGGTCTAGTGGCTCCCATTTCTCCATTCAACAAATGCCTATTGAGCATCTCCTATGTACCAGGCACAGGGCCAGGTGCAGGAGACACAGTCAGTGGTCAACAAAGATAGAGTCCCCTACTCTCATGGAACGTAGAGTCTAACAAGGGAGTTGGAAGCAACCATTAGTCAAATAATGCCACCAATAAAGATAAAATTACAAGTGAGACATCAGTGCCTGCAACAAATAGACTCCTATAGACGTGGGGCATGATGGGTGCCATGGGGGAGTGGCTCTAGAATTTACCTAGAATTAACTAGGTAAAGGAATGGTGAAGAAAAGCATTTCAAATGAGACAATTGCATGTACAATGGTTGTGGTCCCCAAACAATGCAAGTTCAGAGTGGCTACAGCTCAGGTGTGGGGGAGGGTGAAGACACAGTCAGATTTCCATTCTGAAAACTCCAAGGTATTTTAACAGGAGCCACTGGGAGATCTGGAGAGTCACAAGCAGAGCCCTCTGGTGGATTATAGGACACCTTTATGAGAGCAGTTGGTCTAACTGTAGCTGCTTTAATAGTGTTGGGAAGCAGGGATTCATGGAACCCAGTCAAGAGCCTCAAGCATCTATGTGGGAGGAGACTCAGTAAGACCTGGGCTTATGATCTGGAGGAGAGAGAATGTAGTAAAATCTGAACAACACATCCCACTAACGATGGGCCTAGATCAGGATCAGCAAACTATAGGCCTCAGGCCAAATCCAGCCTGTGCCTGTTTCTGGGCAGCCCACAAGTTAAGAGTGGTTTTTACATTTTTTTAATGGTTGGGGGGAAAAAAAATCTAAAGGACTCTAATATTTGTGACACGTGAAACTTATATGAAATCCACATTTCAGGGTCCATAAATAAAGTTTTATGCAATACAGCCATACTCATTATTTACCATCACCTATGGCTGCTTTCACAACACAACAGCAGAGCTGAAAAGCTGACTGACGCCAGGGTATTGCTGTAAAAAGGATATTATTACTGGCCCTTTATAGAAAAAGTTTGCTGGGCTAGTCCAAAGAGCCGATAAATCTGACCATGTGGTCAGACAACTGGCAAATAAGCTTTAGTGGGAATAAATACTAAGTAATATACTTTGGGATAAAAATATCCAAACTATTTATAAAATGAGCTGTGAGATCACAACTCAGAACTCAGCACAACTAAAAGCAGCTAGAGTAATATTAAGTGAATTTCCTGCCCTAGACTATAAAATCACTACACAATGGTTGAAGTTGGTTTTCTGTAGACTTCACCTAATGGGGCCTAAGAGAATGATTTCAGGAAGACTAGACTAAAATATAACTAAGAAAAAAGGCTATATTATTTTGCACTGTCACTTAAAAACTACATATAGGTGTAGATATCAACAGTCTGCATATAATTCAGGGAAAATTAGTAATAATGATTTAGGATTGGGATGTGTACACAGGACTACTGAGGATATAATTTAGACCGAGCATGTCAAACTCTCAGCCTGCAGGTTTGCCTTGTTTATTTGGCCAGTGTTAGCTTTTGAGTTTGACATGCTTGATCTAAACTGTGTCTTATTCAGCACTATAGCTCCAGTGTCTATGACTGAATATGAAAAACATTCAAATAATATTTGTTGAAGAGACAAGGAGTCAGGGGGGGGAAAGAATAGGGGAAGAGAGGGAAGAAAAAGGGAAGGAGGGAGAAGGAGGAGGAAGCAGAAAGGAGGGTGAAAGTTGGGCAGAATCCACAAGGTTTGAAGGCTGGATGGGAGTGAGCCAGACACTGAGGATGAAGAGCAGCTCAGCAGATAAACAGAAGCACAAAAGGCCAGGAGGCCTGGAACAATGTCATTTAAAATTCTCGGTCTTCTTTGTTCTGGTTCTAAAGTAACTTGGTTTCTCATGTCACTGGTCCTGTCAAGAGGGCATCCAGGGCAACAGGAAAGGTATATCCCGCAGGATTACTAACATATCAGCCACAGAGTAATTTACTCAGTCTCTGGGGCAATTAGGCATACACTGATTTCCCCAGCCTGATCCTCGGGTGTGGTTTCTGTACCTGCAAAGCTACACAACTCACCTGGGACCTTGGTGACTCTAACATGGTTGTGGCCTGCAGGGCGCTACCTGGGTGTGGCTGGCTTTCCTTTTTGACTGCTCTGACCGCTTTCATTCCAATGTAATGGGAGCCACATCCAGAGAGCTCCCTGAGGTCACCCAGCCCAGCTTGCTGCAGGATCCAATCCGAACAAGGTATCTTTCCCAGGAAAGATTCTCTCCCAGCTCAGCAAAGATTCAGCCCTTAGCAGGGTTCTGGAGTCTCTTCTTCCTGAGAAGTAAACTCATCCTAGTAAACTGAAAGTCCCATGGCCTAGACACCCCTCTGTCCCAAGTAAACCAGGGCAGTTGGTCACCTGCCAGGCAGGCTCCTCACTTACAATGGGCCTCTTATACTGCTGTTCCCCAGGCTTCACCTGGGTCTGCTCCAGAGTTTCTGCTGCCTCATGGCCATCACTCAGAATAAGGAGAGCAGTTCCTTCTGGGTCAGGGAGGGGGACAGCATGGCCTCGGTGGGCCACTGGGCTCAGGGTTAGGATCAGAAGAGAGACTGAGGAGGAGGAGTTTCTAAGGAAACTCAGCTGGTAAAGAGTTGGATCAAGCCCTAACCGGTTTGGCTCAGTGGATAGAGCGTCGGCCTGTGGACTGAGAGGTCCCAGGTTCGATTCTGGTCGAGGGCATGTACCTGGGTTGTGGGCACATCCCCAGTAGGAAGTGTGCAGGAGGCAGCTGATCGGTGTTTCTCTCTCATCGATGTTTCTAACTCTCTATCCCTCTCCTTTCCTCTCTGTAAAAAATCAATAAAATATATTTTAAAAAAAGAGTTGGATCAAAGTGTCCCCTTGTTTTTCTGGTGGTGTTTCTGTGCATACAGCGAGGATTAAACGGTAGCTGGTATCAGGTAAAACTTTCAACATTTACCATATTTGGAGACAATGTAGAACTACTAAAGGGAAAGCTTCCTTAAACCCTTGCAAGTGAGCAGACTATGAATTATTACAATATAAATAACAAAGAGAAGAGTAAAACATTGTTGGTCAGTAAAAAAATCTGTAGTAATTACAGTAATTTATATTTAACTACCATGGGGCACAGTGATTATGAGGCATTATTGTGCCATGTAAATCATACACCAAGATCTTTGTGATTAGGGCACTAAACATTAGTCAGGCATGTGTGCTCTGGTAGTAGATTTAAAACTGTTAAAGGTAATTTAGGTTGGCCTAGTCTTGGGATTTTTCTTCAGGGAAAATAGGGAGTTAAATAGCAGGTGAACTTGTTGCATTTGGTTCTGGAAAGACCAATATAATGACACTTTTTAAAAAAATTACTGCCATCTTTATTTATGAAAGAATTCTGAGAAAAACTCAAAACACTGCAGATTTTAATGAAATTAGTCCCCACAATAACCCCGGGAGGGAATTCTGACACAATGGCCTTCATTGTTTAAAGCCACAAGTTGTTAGACCCACAAAAAGAGTCACTTTGTTTGAAGTTGCTTCTCTGTCCGGCTTAATTCATCAATGTTACAATGTTCTTTGAAATAAGTCTAGTATAAATATAAACTGACTATTAGTGTATTAATAATCTCCAAACATGAGACAGAATGATCTAGTCACTAAGAATTTCTTAGAAATGACCTTACATACCAGCTTAAAGAAACAGAAATGTTAGAGGGAAATTTAAAATTGTGGATTAACGCTATGATTAAAATATTTCCATATATTAATTCATAAAATTATGGATTAACTCTCTATGATTAAAATATTTCCATATATTAATTCATGTGTATTTACAGGGCTCCTACTATAAGTATAATGCTAGGTGCTATGGACACAAAAAAACAGCGTAGGATAGAAATGAAGTAATCGTAACAGTAATGTGTATAGTGGTGATCTAGAAATCTAAATAAGTCAGAGCATGTCCTTAATAAACCAAGGACTGGAGTTCAGCAATCCTGAGAAGGGACAGATACAAGTGGAGGATTCTTGAAGACCAGCCTTTGCTCATACTCTAGCTTTGCAGTTTGGTTCAGATGGCATGGTCTTTAAGAACGCTCTCTAGTAAAGTAAGTAAGGGAATGCTTTCACATGCAAAATCTCATTCGTCTAGTGTCCCTATGAAATAGGGAGGGCAAATATTATTTCTACTTTTTACAGATAAGAAAATGAGCTCAGCAATAGTATACTGCTGGGAGTCACAGTGACTAGATGGCAAAACTAGCAGCTGAAACCAGTTCTCCACATTCTCATGTGGTGTTCTTGTCTATGATGAAGCATTCCCAAGCACTTCCAAAGTCGGCCTTCTGCCTTCATCTTCAAGTTCCCCCAGCCCAGCCACCATCTCCAGACTCCAGGGCTACTGTGCTCAGTCCTTAAATCCGTCCCACCTGGGACCTCCTATTCCCTCTCTTTTTAGATAGACATGGCTAGAGAAATCCATAGAAACATTTACTTTGTGTGGGGGGGGCTGGGGGGGAGGTTCAACTATACTTTTCAATATTTTGTATTACTCTCAGGTGGACAACATAGTGGTTAGGCAATCATATACTTTACAAAGTGTTCCCTCCGGGTATTTCAAATGGGCTCCTCTAGATGTGGGGCATGATGGGTGCCATAGGGGAGTGGCTCTAGAATTAACCCTTCTCCCCTCTGGCAACCATTCGTCTGTTCTCTGTATCTATGAGTTTGTTTCAATCTTGTTTGTTCGTTTATTTTTTTCTTTAGGTTCCACATATAAGTGAAATCATATAGTATTTGTCTTTCTCTAACTGACTTATTTCACTTGGCATAATACTCTCTAGGACCACCCATGCTGTTGCAAATGGTAAGATTTCATTCTTTTTTATGACAGAGTAGTATTCCATTATATATATATATATATATATATATATATATATATATATATCACAGCTTTTTTTTATCCACTCATCTATTGATGGGCACTTGAATTGCTTCCAGATATTAGCTGTTGTAAATACGCTGCAATGAACATAAGGATGCACATATTATTTCAAATTAGTGTTTTGGTTTTCTTCTAATATACACCCAGAAATGGAATCGCTGAAGGCAAAGAACATACAATGGGATAAAGACAGTCTAGTTAATAAATGGCGTTGAGAAAATTGGACAGATAAATGTGAAAAAATGAAACTAGACCACTTTCTTACACCATATACAAGAATAAACTCGGAGAAACTAAGATGGCAGCATAGGGAAACACCGAAATTGCTGCCTCCTACAACAACTTCAAAACACAATAAAAAGACAAAACGGACATCATCCAGAACTTACAGGAGGGCTGGCGGAGTGGAAATTCTACAACTAGAAGGAAAGAGAAAAGCACATTGAGGGTCAGGAGCTGCGGAAGTAAAGTGCAGAGGTACGGAGGCTCGAGAGTGCGCGGAAAGGGGCTGGTACCTGAGGACGCGGCTGTCTTTTTGAATCGGGAGGGAGTCACAAGCTCCCGACTGCTCTGAACTCCGGTTCTGGGAAGTCTCTGGGGACCCAGGACTCATACAGGGAGAAACTGGACTGTCTGGCAGCGGGCAGAACTCGGAACTCGAGGGCGGCTTTCCCTCAGAGGTGCTTGCAGCAATTAAATTATCAGGACACTGAGACACTCCACCCTTTGATTCCCTGAGACCCTGCCCCACCCAGGCTGCGGCAGAGGCTTTTGCATATGAATGCCCTGGCCCTTTGCAACCTGAAAATTACCTAACAAACAGCAGCTGGGCCACAGACCCAGAACTTCCAAGAGAAGGCCCAATGCCCCACAGCAGCTTGCATTGCTTCACAGCTGGGCCTCATCAGGGCACCTCCAAACTCCAAAAAAGGAAAGGGAGTCTGCAGTTCTCTTCATAGCTCCTGCTGGGTAACCTCCAAGAGCCAGTGTACCCAATGGTCAGAGGGGGACCATCTGGATTACAACTCCTCAGATCCATAAGGGACACACCCAGGGGGCAGACTCAGTGAGCACCAAAGCCCCACTGAAGTAAGTCTTGCCCCAGAAGGGTGTCTTCAGCACAGAAGTTCTCCCACTGCAGACACAGCCGATTCTCACTGCCAATTGGCCTGGAGGTCAATTCCTCCCAGTGATCCTACAACAGTCAAGGCATAACTACAACAAGACTGTGCACAAAGCCCACAAGGGGGTGCACCAAGAGTGTCCACCTCAGGTAATGGGGGAGGCTGAGCCACTGGGCCCTACAGGACACCTAGCACACAAAACCACTCTACCAACATAGGGAAGCATAAAAAATGCGGAGACAAAGAAACAGGTCACAAATGACAGAAATGGAGGAAAGCAAACAACTGGATATAGAGTTCAAAACCACGTTTATAAGGTTTTTCAAGAATTTTATGGAAACCACCGATAAATTTAGTGAGACCCTCAAGAAATCTAGTGAGACCCTCGAGGATATGAAAAAGGACCAATTAAGCATACACTGACTGAAATAAAGAATAATATACAGAGATCCAACAGTAGACAAGAGGATCCCAAGAATCAAGTCAAAGATTTGAAATACAAAGAAACAAAAAATACCCAACCGAAAAAGAAAAAAGATTCCAAAAATATGAAGACAGTGTAAGGAGCCTCTGGGACAACTTCAAGCGTACCAACATCAGAATTATAGGGATACCAGAAGAAGAGAGAGGGCAAGATATTGAAAACCTATTTGAAGAAATAATGACAGAAAACTTCCCCTACCTGGTGAAAGAAATAGACTTACAAGTCCAGGAAGCGCAGAGAACCCCAAACAAAAGGAATCCAAAGAGGACCACACCAAGACACATCATAATTAAAATGCCAAGAGCAAAAGACAAAGAGAGAATCCTAAAAGCAGCAAGAGAAAGAAAGTCAGTTACCTACAAGGGAGTACCCATACGACTGTCAGCTGATTTCTCAACAGAAACCATGCAGGCCAAAAGAGAGTGGCAAGAAATATTCAAAGTGATGAATAGCAAGAACCTACAACCAAGATTACTTTATCCAGCAAAGCTATCATTCAGAATAGAAGGTCAGATATAGGGCTTCACAGATAAGAAAAAGCTAAAGGAGTTTATTACCACCAAACCAGCATTATATGAAATGCTGAAAGGTATTCTTTAAGAAGAGAAAGAAGAAAAAGGAACTCTTACCATTTGCCACAGCATGGATGGAACTGGAGAGTGGATAAATACCACATGATCTCACTCATTTGTGGAATATAATGAACAACATAAACTGATGAACAAGGACTGATCCAGAGACGGAGAGGCATTGATTGGATTGTCGGGCCTTGGAGGGAAGGTAGGGGAGGGTGGGGGTAAGGGGGAAAGATCAACCAAAGGACTTATATGCAAGCATATAGGCCTAACCAATGGACACGGACAACGGGGGGGGGGGGGTGAGGGCATGAGCGGGGGTGGGTGGGTAGGGGGTAACGTGGGGATAAGGACACATATGCAATATCTTAATCAATAAAAAATATATTTAAAAAAAAAGAATCATAGAAATAGTTCCCAAAAATTGACCCATGTATATGGAAATTTTTATGTTATAAATGGCATTTCAAACCTTCAGATAAAGTCTGTTAATAGTCAAATTATTTTCAGACAATAAAATACCTGTTTGAAAAAAAAAAGAATAAACTCAAAATGGATTAAAGATTTCATTGTAAAGCTCAAAACCATAAAACTTCTAGAAGAAAGCATAGACAGTAAAACCTCTGACATATCTCTTAGCAAAATTTTTTTCTGATATATCTTCTTGGGCAAGGGAAACAAAAGAAAAAATAAACAAATGGAACTACATCAAACTAAAAAGTTTTTACACATCAAAGGAAACCATCAACAAAATGAAAAGACAACCTACTGAATGGAAGAAGATATTAGCCAATAATACTTCCTATAAGAGGTTCATATCCAAAATTAATAAAGAACTCATACAATTCAACACAAAAAAAAGCCAACAATGCAATTTAAAAAATGGGCAGTCTTGGCCCATGTGGCTCAATTAATTAAGTGAAAGGTTGCTGGTTCAACGGTCAGGGCGCATGGCTAGATTTCAGCTCAGTCCCCAGTAGGGGGCATGCAGGAGGCAGCTGATCAATGTTAGGCTTTCACATCCATGTTTCTCTTTCCCTCTTCCTTCCTGTCTCTAAACACCAATAGAAATTATTAAAACCAACCATCAAACAAAAAAACACCTTAAGATTCTTCATTATCAAGTCAAAGTTTTAAAAAAATTGGCAAAGGACCTGAATAGACACTTCTCCAAAAAGGACACACAGATGGCTAACAGACATGAAAAGATGCTCAACATCACTAAACATCAAAGAAGTGCAAATTAAAACCACAATAAGATATCACCTCACACCTGTCAGAATGGCTATCATCAATAAATCAACAAACAACAAATGTTGGTGAGGATGTGGAGAAAAGGGAACCTTTGTGCACTGTTGGTGGGAATGCACACTGGTGCAGCCACTGTGGAAATCAGTATGGAGGTTATGGAGTAATGGTTAATTTAAGAGCCGGCGTTCTGGAGCCAAACCGATCTGGAATTGAGTTTCTGCTGTTTGCTAGCTGCACAACACTGGCCAAGTTCCTTAACCTCCCTAGGACACTGTGTCTTCACCTACTTAAAAAAATAGTAATAGCTGGCATTGACTGAGCCTAGACTACTTACATGCTAAGTTTTACATGCTTTACATACATTATCTTATTTAATCCTAACCATGGCCCTGTGAAGTAGGTGCTATTATTATCAGTTAATAGCTAAGAAAATTGAAGCACAAAGAGGTTAAACAGTCTGCCAGAGATTGTATGACTGTAAATGATGGAGCTAGGATTCAAACACAAGCAGTCTGTTTCCAAGACCCATGCTTTGAATCACTTCCTTCTTCATATTGAGGTTGTAAGGATTAAATGAGCTAATATAAGTCAGGGCACCTGCATAATGCCTGGCACATAAACAAGCCTTAAGTAAATGTTAACTATAGTATAATTTTTAGCATTGTCATTTGTTCCAAAAGATATCTGGACCAGAAAACAGGTTTTGACATAGGATAGTTTGTATTCATTGCAGTTAATTGCCCCGAGGTATGTGTCTTGCAATTTAACTGACAAGCCCCTGTTATTACCTAAATAATCTCTGTATTATGGGTTACTGATTAAGAGATGGGCTAAGTGGCTGGCAACTTTTTTCATTTTCCCATGGGAAAAATCCTTCATACTAGAAAGGAATATGAAGTCACCGATGAAAACAATGGTGTCCTGAGCAATAGCTGGCAGAACTGCAGGCAGTCCCCAGATTATGAACAGTTATATTTCAAAATAGTACATTTGCCTATTGTCATAAGCTCTGAATACATAGAAATAAGATTGAAAATAGTGGTTACATTCTAAAACTATTCACAGAAGTCTATTTATTTAGCCCATTTTAAAGTTCAATGATAAAAAAAATCATTCCCCTAACCCAAAGGTAGGCCTAGGGACAAGAGTCCATGTGATTAAAGAATAAGAAAAGTATCTTTTCTGGTACAAAGGGAAGTTGACATGGAGTCTGTAACCAATTACCCCAAAGCTCACCATATTAAAACAATACATATCTGTTACCTCACAGACTCTGTGGGTCATCGTGGAGCGGCTTACCGGGGTAGTTCTGCTCAGGCTCTGCTCAGGGTGAGGTTTCAGTCAACATCACCCAGACTGCAGTCATCTGAAGGCTTCACTAGGGAGATCTGCTCCCAGCATGGCTCACTCACATGGCTGTTGGCAGGAAGCCCGACTCTTCATGACACGGTAGCTCTAGCTTCCCGCGGTACAAGTGATCTTAGAGTGAGAACAAGAAGGCAGTTGCAATGCCTTTTGTGACCTAGTCTTAAAAGTCACACACTGTCACTCCTGCCAGAGTCTGCTCATTATGACCCATAAGCTATTCATTGAGAGCAAGCCACACTCAATGGGAGGGGGAAGTAAGCTTCACCTCTTGAAGGGGAGCGTATCACAGAATTTTTGAACCTAACCTAAAATCACCATGGGGTTTTGGGCTGCCCTCCCATCTCTCTCTTTAGGTACCCAGTTATGCAAAATAGTTAAAATAAATTGGAATGCAGAAACTTCCCAACAAAGTATACTATAAATACTAAAAAATAAAAAATAAAAATGTTCTCACCTCAACTTTTCTAGAAAACATCTCTCCCCCTTTCTTTATAAGGAATCTCATTTGAAGAATTTATACTGAAGAGAGCGCTATCGCACTCCTGGAATATTTGCTTCTTTGTTTGTATCATTAGAATTTCAGGCCGTGCAATAAACAAATTAAAAATAACGAATAACCTACTCCCAAACGGGTGGATTAAGAGATTTGGAGTTAGGAAAGCAACCTTCAGTAAGCTCTCTGCCTTCTGCTGATAATGACCTAAGTGCCACGAGTACTGAATATTTTGGGTCTCGGAACCATGGGCTCTCTGACCCAGGTTTCCTAACCTGGCTCCCATTGCTACAGCTCTAGAAGAAGACTGTGGGCCTGCAAAAGTGAGGGACTCTTCTGGAATCCAAAAGTGGCTGGTACTCTTGCACCTGAGACGCAAAATTCTAAAGTGTCATCTGAATCTTCAGAGGAAAATGATATTTCATATGACTTTTTGTTGTATTTTTTGTAACTTTAAATTTGGTGATCCATGTAGACTATTGTTAAAATACAACATTTATAGCCTTGCCGGTTCGACTCAGTGGATATAGCGTTGGCCTGTAGAGTGAAGGATCCTGGGTTCGATTCCCGTCAAGGGCACAGGATATGTCTCCCTCATATCGATGTTTCTCTCTCTCCCCCTCCCTCCCACTCTCTCTAAAAATCCATGGGGGGGGGATAATAAACAAACAAAAATACAACATTTATAAACACTGGATAAATAGGAGTTTGTACTATAATTCAACTCCAAGTAGAAGCTAGGGGCTTGAGCTAAGATTTCTCCTGACAGTGTTTTTGTTTTTTTATTGCTGTATTAAATCTTATTTGAGATTTAACCCCATTTGAGAATATGATGAAGCCTAAGGGACTTACTCAGGAAAATACATATGCCCACAAAATTTTGCTCCTATGTTTAAGACCTCCCAAATTCTTGTTAAGCAGAACCAAGGACCAGAACAGATGTTTCTACTAGATTTTCTGTGCTTGGGTTTAGTCCATATTATGACTACTTGGAGGCAAAAGGAAGGTGGAGTGAGCACAAAGAGAACAATGCATATTTGATTTTAAAAAAAAATAGTAACTATGTATTAGGCACAGAGCAGCTGACGATCGTAGATATAAACCTTGCCCTCTCCGAGTTGACCTGACTGTGCAGCAAATGTTGCCAACTTGCCAGAGAGGCAGCAGCTCCGGAGAGAAAAGCTGCTTGACTTCCCACTTAGAAAAAGGCCGACACTGGTTTCCTGCCGAGCACCCCCAGCCAAGACCCGACCCTGGGTTTTTCCGCGACCCTCCGTGCGCGGAGCGAATTCCCAGCCCCAGCGGGGCCGTTCGGCCCGACCCACGGGGTCGCGGACCCGGGTTCCGCCGTCTGTCTCACGACGAGGGGAAGCGGGAGGTCCGCGCGCGACCGGGGCTTCGCCCGTGCGCATCCCTCGCGCAGAGGCGGGCGCGTGGGGTCGGGCAGCCAGGACCCGGCGAGGACCCCGGGGACGCGGCGCGCGCCCCTGCCCGCCCCCAGCGGGCGCCGCAGCCCTGCGCGCCGGCCTGCGTGTCCCCGCGCCGACCCCTCCCTCGCGCGCCTCGCCCGCGGCCGCTCCGGCGCACGCGCGCGGGCCCGTGAAGGGCGGGGAGAGGCGGTGGCCGCGGGCGCCGGGCCGCGGACCTGTCAGACCCGCGGAGCCAGCCTGGAGCTGCGGGCGCTGCAGGCGAGATCGGCCCCGCTCCCCCGCGGCTCCGGGCCGAGCCGCGCGAGCCGGGCTCCCCCGAACCGAGCGGGGGAGGGGAGATGAGCGGCGGCCCCGCGGCGGCGCCCCACACCGACGCGCCGCCCCCTCGCGGAGCCGCGGCGCCTCCGCGCTGGCCCTGCGCCCCCCGCCGCCCGGGCTTCGGAACTTGTGGGCTGTGATGGGGCGCCTTTAATCGCTACCGTGTTTCGTTTCCCACAGGATGGGGAGGGACGCGCGGCGGCGCCATCGGGAGCGGGCGCGCCGGTGAAGTCGGGGCCGCCGGCCGTGCCTGCCGCGAGCCGTTCCGCGCGCGGCGCGCCGCCTCTGCCATGGCCGGATCCGGCGCGTGGAAGCGCCTCAAATCTCTGCTGAGGAAGGACGACGCGCCGCTGTTTCTAAATGACACCAGCGCCTTTGACTTCTCGGACGAGGCGGGGGACGAGGGGCTTCCTCGGTTTAACAAACTTCGAGTGGTGGTGGCGGACGATGGCTCCGAAACCCCGGAGAGGCCTGTTAACGGAGCGCACCCGGCGCTCCAGGCCGACGACGACTCCCTGCTGGACCAGGACCTGCCTTTGACCAACAGCCAGCTGAGCCTGAAGGTGGACCCGTGTGACACCTGCAGCAGACGCAGGGAGCTGCTGAAGCAGAGAAAGGTGAAGACCAGGTTGACCATTGCCGCCGTTCTGTACTTGCTCTTCATGATTGGAGAGCTCGTAGGTGAGTTGTGTGGCCAACTCACTTGCCGTTTCCGTTGTGTCCAGCTCTAGGGGCACGGGATTGGAGGTTTAAACTTTCTTGCCCTTTCTCAAGATACTGATCTCTTGGGGTGCAAGAAGTCCACACAGTTCCAAAGTGCAGGTCAATCTAAGTACAAACATAGATTTATTGTTTACCTCCATGGTACGTCATGCAACTTCCTCTTTTCTTCCAAAAGAATTGTGAGCGAACATCAGGTTAGTTCTTGCAACGTTTAAAATAGTAAAAAAAAAAAAAAAAAGATAATAATAATTCTAAAGTTACTTAGAACCCCGTAACATTTTACAGTATGAAGGGACCTTCCCGAACACCTGCAGCCTCCACCCCCTTTGTCAAAGGGAATCGGAGGGCCAGAGAGGTTCAAGAAGTTGGGAGGAAATGGGGTGGTTAATGGAAGAGTCAGACCTACAGTCCCAGGCTCTTGACTTTTTTTTCTCTACCTTTGACTTAGGTGGTCTCTGTGCTACTTCCTATTAGATTTATAGCCAAGAGATTTGCAAAATTAAATACCACCAACTAACCTGAAAGTTTTTCATTGTAAGGAAAATCTGAAAGGCACCAGAAAATGGCTCCCCCGGGGTGTATGAACTTGGTTGATTTTTCAGTTTTTAGTTAAGTAATACACTCTTCACAATAAAATACGTTCTTTGCTTAGAGAATTCAGTGTCGCATTAGTGTAACTGCTGACTTGTCCCAGTGACCGTTCACACAGTGACACTAACGCAGAGCGACCATCCTGTCACAGTGTCTCTTGCTGATGCACCATGATGAGGCTAGAGGTGGCAGTCCAGATTTGAGGTGCTGGTTGGAGGTTAAATGTAGGAAAGTTACATGCACTTCCTACCTCATTTCATACCACTGCTCAGTGCTCAGCCATGCTGGCCACCTTTCCCCTATAACTCACAAAGCTCTTTCCCGCCCTTAGGGCCTTCACAGATTTTTTTGAGGTCACTAGAGTAAGAAATACAGTTAACACTGTGACTCGTGTAGGTAGGTGTGCATCATACCTATGTATGTATGCACCGATACACGTATGTATAAACACATATGTATAACTGAAACAAAAGTTTCATTTCATGTGATGTCTTCTAATATATTTTTCTCAATTGTGGTTCCACCCCACCTAATTGATTTCATGGGTCCACAAGTAGAGCAGGGTCTGCAGTTTGAAAAATACTGCTTTTTGTGGATGGACTTTTCCCAGATCTTCTCTTGGCAGGTTTCTTGTTATTCACGTCTCATCTCAAAAAGTACTTCTGAGAGACCTTTCTGACTGACTAAACCTTCCTTCTTCCCTGTTCCCTCCCCAACTATAAAAGCCCTCAACAGCTGAGATGATCTCTTTTGTATATTTTGTTTTATATTTCCTTGTTTAACATCTTGTCTTTCTCCACTGAAATATAAGCTGAATTCCCAGCACCTAGAACAATGATTGGCACAGAGTAGACACTCATTAAATTTTTGTTGAGCTCGTTTTTATTGTGTTAGAGAATAAACAGTTTGACTGCCGTGTAGTAAACAAGAGGGGAAGAGGCCTGGGAACCAGATCAGGTAGGTCCTGTATTAAATGGACCGTATTAAATGAGTGTAGTTTTTAATTCTAAATACATGGGAAGCCAGTGAAGGCTTTTAAAAGCAGAGTGTGACATGTTTAGGATTTACCTTTTTAAAAGATTACTCCGGCTCTTATTTGGAGAATGGATTGGAGGGTGCAAAAATGGAAACAACTAAACTATTGCAGAGATCCAGACAAGAAATTATTATGGCTTAGACTAAAGTGGCTGGAGAAAAATGTACTTACTGATTGAGAAACATTCTAGAGGTGACATGGACAAGCTTAGCTAGTCGTTTGGATATGGTGGTTGATGGGAGAGCAGTGTCAGGAATGATTCTGAAGTTTCTCACCTAAGCAGCTAAGTGTATGGAAATGTATGTCATTTATGAAGCAGAGAGAAAATATAGAGCAGGATCTAGCCGTGGTTGTTTCAAACATGTTATCATATGTATGTGAAATAGCCAAGTAAATATGTCTAGTGAGCATATGAGTCTACAGTTCAGAAAAGAGGTCAAGGTGGAGATATAGTACATAATGCCATGGGGAATGGAAAAAGTCACCTAGAGAGCCCAAGTCTGGAGGAACTCCAACTTTAGAAATCAGGCAGAAAACAAACAGGTATCTCAGAATCCAAGAAAAGAGAGCATTTCAAAGTGGCAATAAATAAGTTGAAGCTGCAAGAGGTCCAATAAGATGAGAACTAAAATATTCTTGAGTTTAATAACAGTGTTATTGATTACTTTAACAACTGCATTTTTATTGAAAGTGAACAAGTTTAAAAAGTGAGTGCAAAGATGGTAAAGATGGCAAATGAACTCACTCATTTAATTGTACTCTCTCCGGAAGCCTCTCTTAAACTACAATAAAGGGATCTGTATATCCACACAGATGTGGAAAACTGGAGAGCAGGCAACAGCAACACAAACTTGGGAAACTAGAAAAGAAGCTGATAAAGGAGGTAACTGCCTTAATAGATCCAAGAAAGCCAACTCCTAAGCAAGCAGTAGGGAAAGTCAAGAACCAGCCTAATAATATATCAGAAACACCTAGAGAACTTAAGCACAAACTCTGGGCCACAGTTTCTAATTGAGTAGTTTTGGGATCTGGCCTGTGAGTTTGCATTTCTAACAAGTTCCCAGGAGATGCTGATCTTGCTGCTTTATAAAATAAATTCAGGGGTAAAAAAAAAAAAAAAAAAAAAAGAGCTTTTAGCCCTGGCCGGTCGCTCAGTGGTTAGAACGTAGGACCAAAGGGTTGTGGTTTTGAATCCTGGTCAAGGGCACCTGCCTTAGTTGCGGGTTCCCAGCCCCTACCTCGGGTGGGAGGCAAACCATCGATGTGTCTCTCTCATGTCAATGTTTCTCTCTCTCTCCCTCCCCCCATCCTCCTTCCCTTCCACACTGTCTAAAAATCAATGGAGAAAATAGCCTCAGGTGAAGTTTGTCTTTTTTTTTTTTTTAAGCTTTTAAACAATAAAAACACAAAATATTTTTAACTCCACAGAAAAGTTGGAAGATGAACTAAGGTAATCTCTGACAAGAGCAGAGCAAAAAAGTAGAAATGGATAATAGGAGAAAAAAGGCAAGAAAATTAGTATATTAGTCCAAACGCCAAGTAATAAGAGTTTAAAGAAACAAGAAAGCAGAAGGAAAGAAATCAGCAACATACAGTAGTCCCCCCCCCTTATCTGTGGTTTTACTTTCCACAGTTTCAGTTACCCGTGGTCAGCCATAGTCCAAAAATATTATATGGAAAAATCCAGAAATAAACAATTCATAAGTTTTCAGTTCTGCGCTGGTTCTGATTAGCATGATGAAATCTCACACTGTCCTGCTGCATCCTGCCCAAGAGGTGAGTTAGCCCTTTGTCCAGTGCATCCACACTACCCATCCTGACAGTCGCCTAGTAGTCTTTTTGATTGTCATGATACCCACAGCGCTTGTCTTCAGATACCCCTTACTTACTTACTTACTAATGGTCCCAAAATGCAGGCCTTTTTGATTGTCATGATACCCACAGCGCTTGTCTTCAGATACCCCTTACTTACTTAATAATGGTCCCAAAATGCAGGAGTTGTGGTGCTGACGATTTAAATATGCCATGGAGAAGCCATAAACTTTATCATAGGTATCTGTGTATAGGAATATAGTATATCTAGGGTTCAATACTATCCACAGTTTCCAGCATCCACTAGGGCAGTGGTAGGCAAACCGTGGCTCGCGAGCCACATGCGGCTCTTTGGCCCCTTGAGTGTGGCCACGAAGTTTGAATCGCACTGTACGTGCGCGCCCGCACGTGGTATTTTGTGGAAGAGCCACACTCAAGGGGCCGCAGTTTGCCGACCACTGCGCTAGGGGTCTTAGAAGACATCCCCTTCAGATGAGGGGGTATTACGGTAGTTAAAAAAAAGTCCCCAGAACTGAAAGGTATACATTTCCAGATTGAAAGAGTCAACAAAAGCCCAGCAGATTGGGTACATTACTTTGAAGTTTCAGAACACGGGGAACACATTGTTATCTATTGCCTCTCATTGTTTCTGCACAGGGCAGAACTCCAAGTCAAGTCAAATAAGAACAGCCTGGCCAGTATGGTCTTCCAGGGAACCGTGAGACGAGGTCACATAAAGAGAGTGCTCTGGGAATGGGGCTCTTAAGGAGCTCCAACCCTCTTCTACCCCTTGCAGTGGCTGCCATGCTGAGGTTTTCACTGTGATTGCCACTTATTGGTGTTCAAGGTTACCAAATGGGGAAATGCCATGGAGCCCACTATTCTTACCAAGATTCAGCTATTTCCCTTGAATAATAGCTACCTATAACAGCTCTCAGGTAATTTCCAGAGTTTTAAATAAGCTGATTTGTCCATGTTCTTATTGCTTTTATGAAGATGATTTTCAGAAGTCCCTACTCTGCTGTTTTTGCTGATGATCACCAACATGTGGCTCTGTAAATTTAGATTAATTAAAATTCAATTAAATTAACTCAGTTCCTCAGTTGCACTAACCATATTTTAAATGTTCGAAAGCCACATATGACTAGTGGCTACTATATTGGACAGTGTAGACGGACATTTCCATCACCTCAGAAAGTTCTATTGGACAATGTGGCTTTAACATAACCTCCTTTTATAGATAATGAGGCTCAAAAATGTTAAGTAACTACCTTAGAATCGCTGAGATTCCAAAGCCCCATATTATTAACTACCAACGAGTATTTTCTCACAGTGATTTCCAGCATTTTTTTCTTTTTTTTTTTATTAAATCTTTATTGTTCAGGTTATTACAGTTGTTCCTCTTTTTTCCCCCCATAGCTCCCCTCCACCCGGTTCCCATACCACCCTCCGCCCTCACCGCCCCCGCCCCCCCACTGTCCTCATCCATAGGTGCACGATTTTTGTCCAGTCTCTTCCCGCATCCCCCACGCCCCTTTCCCCCCCAAGAATAGTCAGTCCACTCCCTTTCTATGCCCCTGATTCTATTATAATCACCAGTTTATTCTGTTCATCAGATTATTTATTCACTTGATTTTTAGATTCACTTGTTGATAAATGTGTATTTGTTGTTCATAATTTGTATCTTTACCTTTTTCTTCCTCTTCCTCTTCTTAAAGGATACCTTTCAGCATTTCATATAATCCTGGTTTGGTGGTGATGAACTCCTTTAGCTTTTTCTTATCTGTGAAGCCCTTTATCTGACCTTCTATTCTGAATGATAGCTTTGCTGGATAAAGTAATCTTGGTTGTAGGTTCTTGCTATTCATCACTTTGAATATTTCTTGCCACTCCCTTCTGGCCTGCAAAGTTTCTGTTGAGAAATCAGCTGACAGTCGTATGGGTACTCCCTTGTAGGTAACTGACTTTCTTTCTCTTGCTGCTTTTAGGATTCTCTCTTTGTCTTTTGCTCTTGGCATTTTAATTATGATGTGTCTTGGTGTGGTCCTCTTTGGATTCCTTTTGTTTGGGGTTCTCTGAGCTTCCTGGACTTGTAAGTCTATTTCTTTCACCAGGTAGGGGAAGTTTTCTGTCATTATTTCTTCAAATAGGTTTTCAATGCATTGGTGCCTTGACTTACCTGAGTTTAATTTGTTCTGAGACCGAGCTCGTTAAGGAGCTCGTTAACTCAAATTACTCTATCAACTCAGTGCAAAAAATCGGTGGAGAGAGAGCTGGTATCTCAAAAAACTCGTTAGTCGGGACACTTGTAAATCAAGGCCCCACTGTATCTTGCTCTCTCTCTTCTTCTGGCACCCCTGTAATTCGGATGTTGGTACGCTTGAAGCTGTCCCAGAGGCTCCTTACACTATCTTTGTATTTTTTTATTCTTTTTTCATTTTGCTTTTCTGGTTGGGTGTTTTTTGCTTTTTCGTATTTCAAATCTTTGACTTGATTCTTGCGATCCTCTAGTTTGCTGTTGGAACTCTGCATAATATCCTTTATTTCAGTCAGTGTATGCTTAATTTCTAGTTGGTCCTTTTTCATAACCTTGAGGGTCTCACTAGATTTCTTGAGGGTCTCACTACATTTATCGGCAGTTTCTAGAAAGTTCTTGAAAAACCTTAAAAGTGTGGTTTTGAACTCTATATCCATTCGTTTGCTTTCCTCCATTTCTGTCATTTGTGACCTGTTTCTTTGTCTCGGCATTTTTTATGCTTCCCTGTGTTGGTAGAGTAGCTTTGTGTGCTAGGTGTCCTATAGGGCCCAGTGGCTCAGCCTCCCCAATTACCTGACATGGACACTCTTGGTGCACCCCTTTGTGGGCTTTGTGCCCAGTCTTGTTGTAGTTAAGCCTTGATTGTTGTTGGTATCACTGGGAGGAATTGACCTCCAGGCCAATTGGCTGTGAGAGTCAGCTATGTCTACGGTGGGAGAACTTCTGTGCTGAAGACACCCTTCTGGGGCGAGACTTGCTTCAGTGGGGCTTTGGTGCTCACTGAGTCTGCCCCCTGAGTGTGTCCCTTATGGATCTGAGGAGTTGTAATCTGGCTGGTCCCACTCTGACCACTGGGTACACTGGCTCTAGGATCTAAGGAGGAGCTAATTTAGCCTCTGCCTGCGGCTACCCAGCAGGAGCTACGAGGAGATCTGCAGACTCCCTTTCCTTGTTTGGGGTTTGGAGGTGCCCAAAGGAGGCCCAGCTGTGAAGCAATTCAAGCTGCTATGGGGCCTTGGGCCTTCTCTTGGAAGTTCTGGGTCTGTCTGGTTATGTCAGAGATCCGTTCCTACAGCACGATGTAATGCGATTCGCCGTAAGTCAGAACCCATCTACATAAGCACCTACGTCACTCACATGGAGCACATACACAGCAGTAATGAAGTGAAACAGTAAAAAAAATTTAAAAGAAAGATAACAATTCCTGACCTTTACTTGTGGTAAATAAATAATAAAAAACATAAAGCACATATGTTTGTTTGTTAGGTAATTTTCAGATTGCAAAGGGCCAGGGCACTCATATGCAAAAACCTCTGCTAGCAGTTTGGGTGGGGCAGGGTCTCAGAGAATCAACAGGGCAGAGCAAGCAGCTATGGCTGATCCTCAGCCCTGCCCTAAGGGGCCGCGCATCTCAGTGTCCGGGTAATCGCTGCAAGCACCTTTGAGAGAAAGCCGCCCTCGAGTTCTGAGTTCTGCCTGCCACCAGATAGTCCAGTTTCTCCCCGTATGAGTCTAGGTCCCCAGAGACTCACCTGGAACTGGAGTTCAGAGCTGTCGGGAGCGTGTGTCTCCCTCCTGATTCAAAAAGACAGCCACATCCTCAGTTGCTAGCCCTTGCTGCGTGCACCTCCATACCTCTGCACTTCCGCACCTCCTATGAGTCTCAGTGTGCTTTTCTCTTTCCTTCTAGTTGTAGAATTTCCACTCAGCCAGCCTTCCTGTGGTTCTGGATGATGACTCTTTTGTCTTTTAGTTGTATTTTTGAATTTGTTATGGGAGGCAGCAATTTCTGGTGTTTACCTTTGCCGCCATCTTGGTTTCTCCGATTTCCAGCATTTTCATGTCAGGGAATACAAGCAGTCCTCTGGTTACGTCAGACTCGACGTACATCATTTCGTGGTTACGTCGCCATCTCCCACTTACAGTATTTATATAAAAAAAAAAAAGTTCCGTCATTTCAACATATGTACATATGTGCTTTATGTTTTTTTTGTTGTTGTTGTTTTTTTTAAATATATTTTATTGATTTTTCACAGAGAGGAAGGGAGAGAGATAGAGAGAGTTAGAAACATCGATGAGAGAGAAACATCGATCAGCTGCCTCTTGCACATCCCCCACCGGGGATGTGCCCGCAACCCAGGTACATGCCCTTGACCGGAATCGAACCCGGGACCTCTCAGTCCGCAGGCTGACGCTCTATCCACTGAGCCAAACTGGTTTCGGCAATGTTTTTTATTATTTATTTACCACAAGTAAAGGTCAGGAATTGTTGTCTTTCTTTTAAATTATTTTTACTATTTCACTTCATTACTGCTGTGTATGTGCTCCATGTGAGTGACATAGGTGCTTATGTAGATGGGTTCTGACTTACGGCGAATCGCATTACATCGTGCTGTAGGAACGGATCTCTGACATAACCCAAGGACCTGCTGTACATAAAAAATAATATTTTTGTAGAACACACTGGAGTACGTGGATGTGACTACAAAATCACTGCCTCCAGTTCTGCTGCTCTTGGCTCTGCACAGTCATCCTAGAAATAGAGGGATCAGCAACCCAGCACACTAGTATGTCAAGACACCCTGACCATGAAGTTCCACTATCTATATATATAAAAGGCTAAGTGACCGACCAACCAGCCAGTACATATGATGCGCACTGGCAATTTAAACGTTGATACATATAAAGCTCTTGCTGGCACCAATCGCATGCATGTGTTTCAATCTGTCATTGTCAATCGTGAATTTGGTTGACATTCTATTATAGAGAAAAAGTGAATAGTGATATTAAAATATTTCTTAATTTCCTTTCAATGTGCACAAACCACTAGTGCAGTGTAACAGTGATTCTCAAAGTGTGGTTCTGAGCCCAGGAGCATCAGCATCACCTGGGAACATGTTGGAACTGTAAATTCTCAGGTCCCATCCAGACCTACTTAATTAGAGATTCTGAGAGTCGGGTCAGGCAATCTGCAATTTTACAAAACTTCCAAATGATTCTGGTACCCATAAAAGTTTGAATACTCTGTATTAATTATAAAAGCTTACACAATGAATGGTAATAGGAAAATTATATAACCATAATGGAACAACATATTTTTACACACAGAGACATATATGTGAAATTATGTGTGTGTATATATAAAATGTCTAGAAAAATCAACATAAAATTTTAAATTGTGTATTTTAAATACCACCTTTTATTCCTCTATTAGAAGACATTGCTGTTATGTATCCAAATGAATCTGTTATTTGTATCTCTTGTTTTGAATTAATGTACATTTTATGAGTTTCTTCAGTTCAATTTTATGTTCAAACTCTCCCAAACAAGTGAGTACCTACCTCTTCTTCAGCTTTATTGTAATATGTAGATATTATGGTTATTAATTTCACTGAGAGTAGGATAGTTAGTTGAGTAAAAGCTGCAGTGCTAAAACACAAAATTCCTATTTATGTGTTAGCTCCAGTTTAGTGATTCTTAATTTCTTTAAGGTTGTTGACTCCTCAGAGAATCTATTCATAGAAATGGACATTGTCACTAGAAAAGTATATGCATATTTAATGTTTTGCATCAAATTTCAATTACCTTGATTTCATTGTAATAGGATAAAGATTTAGTTAGAAGTTCATGTTTTGTAGGATGTTACATATTTTTGGCTTTATTACTTACATTTATTTTAGTTAACATATTCCTTTTTCCCTCTTATCCTTACTTTAAGGTGGATACATTGCAAATAGCCTAGCAGTCATGACAGATGCACTTCATATGTTAACTGACTTAAGTGCTATCATACTGACCCTGCTTGCTTTGTGGCTGTCTTCAAAATCACCAACCAAAAGATTCACCTTTGGATTTCATCGCTTAGGTAGGTAATTGGGAGGTGTTTTTTAGATTATAACGTTTTATGGTAAACCAGCAACGGACTGTAACCTTTGATTAGCTGAAATCTTTCTGGTGATAAGCCTGTTGAAATAGATGAACAAAGCATATGAAAATGGGTGAACAGCATTTATTCAGATACATATCTTCCCATGTACTGAACTTCAGCCCAGTCAGCTGAACAGTTTACACATATAAACTTATATGGTAATCATTAATTTGTAAATGGTTTCCCTATGTCCTAATGATGTTATCAGAAAAAAAGTTTACCTTCAGTTTATTGAATCAAACAAAATTATGTGAGTTTAATTCATTAATGAGCATTAGCTTCTTTCTTTTACTTCAGGTTATTTCAACCAAGGCTACTGTGGCCAAGATTTTAAGTATTATTATAATACGTATAACATTTACTGTGTGGCTGAACTTCATTGAGGCCATTGTATCAACACAATTCTGAAAATGCTGACAAAGATTCTTTGGTTAATCACACTTAAGTCAGTCTCCTGAACCTTCTCCCAAGCCTCCCACTCTCAGTATCTTGCCAGTTATCCTTCAGGTGATGTCTCGCCACCCCGGCCTGTCTTCACAAGAATTCTATTCGGTCAGTTTTACCAGAATCCCCCTTCCTCCTAATGTTTCCTCAGTAGTTTTCCACCCACAGACTCCCAACCTGCTTCTTTGCTATAAATTCCCACTTGCCCATACAGTATTCAGAGTTGAGCCCAAACTCTCTCCCCCACTGCAAAATACCATTGCAGTGGTCCCTATGCCTATCTCAATAGCTTCCCCTCGTGAATAAAGTGTTCTTTACCATGTTGTAACAAATGTCATTGATTTTTTTTTCTTTTTAATAATGAACACATTTTATTTTCCTATTTTTAACAGATACTAATATTTAATTGAGGTTAAAATCATATATAATCATATACAACTGTGCTTCGTGCTGTGTTACTATTTTTAATATTTTTGCTTATTTTAAAAATAATTGCCTTTACTATTATGTGAAGTGCCATATGACCACATGTCATTTGCTCAGAACCCAAAAGGTGACATTTAGGTAGCTTCAGCAAAACCTGTCTTAAAGAACCAGAATTAATATATTGTTTTTTATTTTGTGTAGACACTGACATGCTTGGCTAATATATCAATCAGTTCCTCCCCTTCTGTGTTACTTTTCGACCTAATATTAACTCAGCATCTAGGTCTTCTAAAATGTAATCACTGGGTCTTCTGGAATATAACTTGACATTTTAGCTGAATAGCTATATTCCGAGTAGCTATCCAGGCCATCAGGCTGGGAAACTATCTGGCATCTCCCCCCCTCAGTTCTCAACTGCTATACAAGAGAACTGAAGCCCTGAGTGAGGTGTTTCTGTTATAAGCCACTACATAATGCTTTTGGATGTGTTCCTAAAAGAAGCCTCACTACTTTCCAACATACACATTCATTTGTTAATTGATTGACTTGAGGGTTTTTAACAACTTTAAAATTGCCCTGACCTGATGGCTTGGTTGGAGTGTGCTCTCATACACCAAAAGGCTGTGGGTTCGATTCCCGGTCAGGGCACATACATACAGTACAGGTTTGATCCCTGGTTGGGCATGCATGTATGAGAGGCAGCAAATTAATTTCTCTCTCTCTCTCTCTCTCTCTCTCTCTCTCTCTCTCTCTCTTTCTCTCCCTCCCCCCCCCATCCTCTAAAAATTTTTTTTTATTTTCCAATCTTATTGTGATTTAAACACCTGCAATTTAAGATCTAAAACATTGCATCCTGGAATGGGGATTACCCTCTAGCACTATTTGAGAGAGTACATTTCATTTAATGAAGTCAGCGGCACTCTAGCCCAGAGATATGCAGTAATACCAACATAGGAAGTCCTACATATAATAAATTAAAAACCAATAATCATGAAAGTTCTATTAAATATCAAAGAAGTACTTAGTATTTACCTAGATGGTCACTTTGTTTCTTTAAAGACTATAAGCACTATGAAAAGATGAGAGAAAATAGGACTGACTGGTCCTGTTGTATCTCTGAAAATTCCTGAAGACTGTCAGATATTTCCCTTTCCTTACAAATACTAAGTTCAGGATGGTGGACTAGATATCAGCATTTGACTCCTGTCTCTCCTGAGAGTCCACTGAAATAAAAAGCATCAAAACAACAAAGAGAAGTCAATGCTGGGTCACCAATAAACAAATTTCCAGAAATTTCTGAAAGTTAGAAAGTAAATGGGAGTGGGTTGAAGGAGAAAACAAGCCAAGAAGCCGCAGCCTAGAGTACACCAAGCTAGGAACTGGGTCAGCCCAACAGATCGCTAAAGAAAGCTCAGAACAAAGAGCATCAGAAGTGAGACTTGGGCCTGAAAACAAGGAAAATTAATTGAATGACTGTATGACCTTTTGGAGAATGATTTAATTTCTCTATGAGTTTCTTCTATAAAATATGGATGATAGTTACTTGTATTGCAGAATTGTGAAAAATACATAAGGTAAAGTGGTAAGGCATAAGTACCTAACAGGGTACCTGGCACAGAGTAAATTTTCAGTAAATGTTCGTTTCAGTCATGTTTTCCTTCCCTCTTGGACTAGACTTTATATCTCTCAAAATGACCCATGCTTCTAGATTGCCTGCCTTCCCTTCTTTCCATATCAGCATTCTTATTGTCTCAGCATAACTGTCTCAGCTAGGTAGTAGGAGAAAAGTAAGATGATTCAACCTGATGAGTAACAATTTTAAAAGATGTGCTTTTTGACTTGGGTCTTTGGGAGCATTTTTGGCAATACAGCAAAATTCATTTTAGCAAAAATCATTCCATCCTGGTGAAAGAAAGGTCGTTGGATTTGAAGGGTAAACCCAAGGGGCTGTCCCAGGAATCAGTACCAGTCTGTTGGTATTTTCCTTTCCTTTGTGTGAACTCAAGATTGTGTAAAATTACTCAGGAGTTTCTTTTTCTTTTCCTTTTCCTTTCAGTGAGCTATAGTGGCAGCTCTTTTGTGGGAAGAGGGAGAGGAGGGTAGAAACCACATGTGAGTTATTTTTAAGTGCCTGCATTTATTTGGCTGTGGGTGGTTTGCCCTCTCGTCCTGGAAGTTAATAAAACTTAGAACTTAATGAAACCACACCGTGGGGAGGAATTCCACAAACCCTTAGGCAGAATGGCACTATCTCCCAGACCAAGGGGACATGCTGTTCTAAAGAGAACATCCCTTGCTTGCTTGCTTGCTTGCTTTATTCCTTCTCTGAGGATTTTGAGTGTAGTTGACTTTATTTATATGGTTTTTCTTTTATTTCTGGGGCTGAAGAGGCTGGATGGATTAGATAAAGATAGCGATCATGTGAAAGGACTGTAATAAGCAGATTTGTCTGCATTTGAAATAAAAAGCAAAATACACATTATGGTAATTCAGCTCATCAGCCTAGGTTAGTGGCAAAGTGACAGTGTGGGAGTCTTTCGTAATATGTAGTTCTACTAAGCAAAGGCCTTGGCAGATCTGGCTAGATGATTGTTGTTCTGGGATATGTATATGATAATAATGTTAATTCTACCTAGTTTGTTATTTATTCCCTGATGCTAAAGCACTTAACAGAAAGTATTCAGCTAAAAATTCTTCCCCAAACATGCAGCCAAAAAAAAAAAAAAAAAAAATCTCTTCTCTCTAGTTAGTGATTCATTTTAACAACTTCCTTCCCCTCTGATATGAGTTATGCCTACTCATTGTTCACATCTTAGTGAGAATTAATTCATATCACATATACATATCTAGGAAAAGAATAGGGACTTCCAAGAATTCAGAGTTTTTATTGAGGCAGAAGAAGACATGAGTGAGGTAGTCAATGTTGACTAGCCAGAAGTCAACTTGGAGTACTGGGGCACATTGAGTGTGGATAGAAGGAGTAGTAAGAAGATAGAAAATAGGAGATTACTTAGAATAGGAGGTGAGAGGATCCAAAGACAAACTTTGCAATTTAGCTTGACATTCTGGTAGCAAAAGTGGGCCGCTGAAAATCCTATATGATGTCTTTAGCCTGAGTGTTGTTGGGTTATCTGTGGCTGCGTTGAAATACAAATATTAGTTTAAAAGTCCTAGGCAGATCCAATATAGCTCACTGATTTTTCCTCTGTTTCCTTCCTATCTTCTATTGGATGAAGGTAGAAAAGAGAAAGAGCATAAAAGGAAGTGGGGGAGAGAATATATCTCCACTTTCCTTCCCTATTGATTTTTATTGACCTCTGAAATCTGTCTTTAGATGTGCTATGTATAGTTCCTTGAGGCAATAGAAAGACAACATTATATAATTTAAGGGAAATGTATTCATTATTGTCATTGCAGTGTTGGCAAAGTTAACAGTTAAATGTAGGCCAGTACACCTAGGCAGCACTCACACAAAAGTGAATGTGCTGACTGAGTGTGGTTTTACATAGTTGAAACAGATTGTTACTCATTCACTGAATAGGCACTCAATAGTTACTTGTTCAGTGAATGAATAATAGTATAGTGTGGGGAGACAGGCAGTAAATATGTACCACAAACACAACATAATCATAAATTGTATTAAATGCTACAAAGAAAAGAATAAAGTACTATGATGGAGAATAACAAAGGATGGCGAAGAACTCAATATTTTTCATATGAACATTGAAAACCTCTAGTTTTGACAATTTATAGATGTGTTAAAATGTATGTAAACATTTATTGTATTTTATGGTATGAGCAAAACTTAATAATCATCTATGTTTTCTCCCAATTAATTTTTTCTTTTACCAATTTATTGGCCATTCAAACCAAAACTGTTTATTCACACTACTCCAATACTAGTTCAGCTGAGTGCAGTGATTTAATTATCTGTGCATAAAGTAGCAAAATATATTAGAACTACTATAACAATAGGTTTTTCAAGAATTTCTATAAAAATCCCTTTTAAGAGTTTTTCATTTTTGCTAAATTTCCATTTAGTGAAGTTTTCCGAAGCTAATGGGGTAGTAACTTTCACAGAAATCTAGGGTTTTAGTTGGGAAAGTTCCTGGGTCTCCTTTAGAAAATGAAAGTCTGTATATGTTATACACTCCTTTTGTCTTGAAAATCTTTATTGTACATTATGTTACCAGAGACCAACCCAGAGCAACAATGAGAAGATTGGAACAAGTCATAATTTCATTGTTGAATGAAAATTTCCCTCCCTGTTAAACGTTGTTGGAGGAAAAAAGAATCTTGTCTATGTTTATCTGCATTCCATCATGTTAAAAATACTAGGCAAAAATGTTAAACACTCATTAGTCCTATTCATATTTCACCAAAGTTTCATTTATTCACAATGAAAGAGCTTGTTGTTCCTTTTATCAGAATAAAATGGTCATATTACTATTATTAGGATTTTTAACTATGTAGCATTATATGTGCCTTATACTTCTCAATTATAAATCTCAGTCCCAAAAATCTACTTAAAATTCTGTGTGTGTTTTTCTTTTGCACTTATCAGTTTTCTAGCTAGAAGACATTTTTACAGTCAATTAGAATAAAAACTAACAAATGAATGTCTTTGCTTTTCACCAAGGCAACTAGATGTGAGGCACATTCCTTCTGAATTGCTGGAAAAGGGATATAATTGATGACAGCATCTTAATATGTCATTTGGGAATTTCTAGGAGTCAGCGGAATTCCATTACTCTTAACCGTGGGAAGTCATTGGGATCCCTTTTATGCTACTCTCCTGGATGAAAACTATATTGTGAAAAACTGCATTTTCAGCTCCTAGTGGGCTGGGAATCATCCTTGCCAAAAAACTCTGTTTATGCTGTAGTTTGACTTTCATTTTACTTTATTCTGAGGTGGTTTTGCCATATCTGAGAATTTACAAAAAGGTAATTTTAAGTGTTAATGTGAATTATTACTGGGGTGTGGGCTTACCAGATTTAGCTCATGCATGCCACACGTTCCCACTTTCTCTGAAATATATGATATCCAATGTGTCTGAAATATTGCCTGGGACATAGTTGTACTAAAATAGTATTTGTTTTTTTATCTGAAATGCATATTGAACTGGGCATCCAGTATTTTACCTGGCAGACCTACTAGAGCAGCCGTGGGCAAACTACGGCCCGTGGGCAAACTACGGCCCGTGGGCAAACTACGACCCGCGGGCCGAATCTAGCCCGTTTGAAATGAATAAAAGTAAAAAAAAAAAAAAAAAAAAGACCGTACCCTTTTATGTAATGATGTTTACTTAGAATTTATATTAGTTCACACAAACACTCCATCCATGCTTTTGTTCCGGCCCTCCGGTCCAGTTTAAGAACCCATTGTGGCCCTCGAGTCAAAAAGTTTGCCCACCCCTGTACTAGAGTAACTATAGAACTTATCATTCAAGTCAGGACACTTTTGAGAGTGAAATGGGACACTTTTAATAATTATGCCAGGACAAAGGCATAAATTGGAACTATCCTGGGAAAACTGGAAAGTATGGTCAACTGAATAGTAGGGGGTTTTGAAAGTATTTTAAATTATTGATTATAGATTTTTATAAGTAGTCACATCTCTGAGTCATTAATATAAATATAAATTTATTGTTTTATAATTTCATATTTAAAAATTTTATTGAGGCACCTTTAAAGTTATGGTGGCCTAATTGCTAGTACAACCTTGACATTGTCTTTTTATGGAAGAATTTTTTTAGGATTAATATTTTTTAAATACCAATTTTAAAGATAAAGTTCTTTTTTGGTGAGTAAAATGAGGCTATCACCAGTACATAAAATTTTACAGTTTAAAATACTTTAATTATTTTTTCTTTATATTATTTATGTGTGTATTTTACCATCAGCAGCTATAACTTAAGACAAGAAATTCATGTGTTTTATGTCTTGTATTTGGCTTAATTCTTTTAACCTATTTACTTTTTCTTTGGGATTAATAAATAACCCTGATCCATAGAGGATATATTCCAAGACCCCAGTGGATGCCTAAAACTGTGGATAGTATATAACCCTATATATACTGTACTATTTTCTACTGTGGATAGTATATAACCCTATATATACTGTACTATTTTCTATACCTATAATACCTATGATAAAGTTTAATTTATAAATTAGGCACAGATAAAGATTAACAACAATAATATTATGTGGAAAAATTATAACAATATACTATAATGAAAGTTATATGAATGTGGTTGATCTCTCTCGCTCATAGCCGATATGATAACTGAGAGGGCTATTGAGTGACTAATGGTGTACCATGGTTTTGAATAGTAATTGTGTTTATTTGTCTTATTCCAATATTAGTTCTGTTCATGCACAAAATTTTATTGGAGTTTCACCTAAATGAATGAAATGTCAGGAAATAGTTTCTAACTTCTAGATAATTTTTCTGTATTGTAAGTTATAGGTTAGAATAAAAAGGTATCAAAGTCCAATATGCTTGAACTACCTGGAACCTTTGAGGAATGAATCAACCCAGACAACAGTTTTCCAGATTCTTTTACCTTTTAACACTTAACAGGATTAATGTCCGGTGTCTCTAAAGGAAAAATTTTCTTTAAAAGTATTTTCTTGTTTTGAGTGTCAACATTTGTTTTATGTAACAATGTTAGTTAATTATTTTAATATATATTTTACATTGCCTATTTGTACTTTATACTCATATGGTAGAAAATTTATCTGGTATGAAAACATACATAGTACAAAGCCATCCCTGTCTCCTCGCCCATTCTTCTCATAACCAATTTTTTATCAGTGTTTTGTACATCCTTCTGGATCTGCATTTGCACATCATTATTTATATACTAGAGGCCCGATGCACAAAATTCATGCAAGAGTAGGTCTTCGCAGCCCCGGCTGCCTCGCGGCCCTGCCCCCCGCCCACTGGTCATTCCGGAAGGTCTTCGGCCATCCGGTCTAGTTAGCATATTAGCTCTTTATTATATAGGATATTCTTTTTTCTTTTCACACAATGGTAACACCATACACAATTGTGTTCTTTGCTTTTTCACTTTGTATTTTGGAACTTATTCCTTGCCAGTACATAAAGAGCCTTACTCATTTTTTTACAACTGCACAGCATTCTATGTTATAAGGCTTCTACTAATAACATTTTTATTGTTTAGAATTATTTGCTGTTCATACAGTGCTTGATGAATAGCTTCATAACATACCACATTTTGCACATGTGCAGCTCAATTGGCATGAGTGTGTATGTCCTTCCTAGAAGAGGAATTCCTGGATCAGAGTACATCATGAATACTTGAATGCATAAAAATGTGTTTGTTTTTATTTAGTCTAAAGGTAATACATCTTTGTGGTTAAAAACTTAAAGACATTTCAAAAATTACTGAAAAAATAAAGTTAAATTCTCCAAGCTCCTTCTCCCACTTCCCAGATGTAACATTTTCTTGTCTATCTTTCCTATAGTTACCAATGTGCCTATTTTTTTCTTTTTTATACATAAAAGGTTGTATGGTATCCCATTATATGTATGTGCCACCATTTATCCATTACATTACTTATTGGGGAACATTTAGGATGTCTCTGGATCTTTTTTGATACTACCAACAAAGCCGCAGTGAAAAACCTTGTAGATATCTTTGCATACATGTGGATGTGATTCTAGATTCCTAGAATCAAGGAATACATGCCTTTTAAATTTTGATTAGTTTTGGTAAGTGCTCTCCAAAAAGATAGTTTTATTTGATCCTTCCATCAGTATATCCTTGCTGACACTATTATCAAACTTTTTAATTGTTGCCATTTTAGTAAGGGCCAAAAAGGAATCCTACTGAATTTACTGTATTATGATTGATTTTGATAAGTTGGCCATTTCTGTTTATTTTCTGTATATTACTATTTATGCTCTTCACCCATTTTTCTGATGAGTTGTTCACTTTGTTATGATTTGTAAGTGTACTTGCCTACTAAGAAATTAGTCTGCAGTCATGTATGTTACAAATATTTTTTCTCAGGTTTTCATTTTTTGCCATGTGTTTGGTCTATAAATACACATAATTTGACCCTAAAGAGATGAGGGGAAGGTAGCAAGTGGTAGGAGTGAGTTAGTGGGGGATTCAGATCAAACTATTAAACCTTTTAAATAAAAATATATATAGTATACCTGAAACTAATATACTGTTATATGTCCGCTGTATCTCAATTTTTAAAAAATGTCCCATATCAAACTTTTTAAAATAATTTTTAAGAAAAACATGACAGATGATATAGTGCTTTTATCTTCTTAGAGGAAAGAAGATCTAAATAAATAAAAGATTGTACAATATTTAGTTTGTATGAGGTCTACTAACCATGCTGCAAATACATTTTTTTTTATATTTTTCCCTCCAGAGGTTTTGTCAGCTATGATTAGTGTGCTGTTGGTGTATATACTTATGGCATTTCTCCTATATGAAGCTGTCCAAAGAACTATCCATATGAACTATGAAATAAATGGAGATATAATGCTCATTACCGCAGCTGTTGGAGTTGCAGTCAATGTAATGTAAGCTTGATGTTTTTTTAAAAAATTTAACTGGCTTTATTCTGTAGAGCAGTTTTAGGTTCACAGCAAATTGAGGGGACTGTACAAAGATTTCCCACATACCCTCTGCACCCACACATGCATAGCTTCCCCCATTACCAGCATCCCTCGCTAGAGTGGTACGTTGTTACAGCTGGTGAACCTGCACTGACACATCAGAGTCACCCAAAGTCCATAGTTTATATGGTTCACTCTTGGTGGTGCACATTAATGGGTTTGGACCAATGTGTAATGACATGTATCCAACATTGAGTAGCATACACTCTACGCTGTTTTCACATGAATAGTCTCAAATACTGTGAACTTAGAGGCTATACATGCATTCAGTAATATGCAGTGATATTTTAATATATTTATAAATTATATAGTACATCAGTTTTTCTTATAAGTATTAATAAAACACGCTTAGAATTATAAATTCCTCATTGGTTTGTTCAGGTATACTGAAGTTTGACTAACAAACAAAAATTTAAGTAGGACAAATTTTTTTAATTTAATTTTTATATTACTTTCATGTTGAGATTTTTTTTAACAACCAACTTTTTTTCCTAAAAACATGAAGTTTTTGAGTTAAATACTCAATCATTTGAATAAGGGGTCAGCAAACTTTTTCTGTAAAGGGCAAATATTTAGAATTTTAGAGCCATATAGTCTCTTTCTCAGTTACTCTGCTGTTTTAGAACAAAAACAGTCCTATTCAGTATGTAAACAAATGAGCATGGCTGTGTTCCAATAAAACTTTATTTACAAAAAAAAGGCTATGGGCCAGATATGGTCTGTAGACCATGGTTTGCCAGTTCCCATCTAGTGGCTTCTATTCTATACTTAGAATAAAATCAAAAGTCCTTACCATGGCCTTTTAATATTATCCTGTGTACCACTCCAACTCACGTCCTAGCACTCTTGCTGACTTTATTCTAGCCACAGTGGCTGTCTTGCCTTTTTTAAAACACATAGAGCACCTTTGCATCCAGGCCCTTTACCCTGGTATTCCTTCTGCTAGAACACTCTTCCACCATAACTTGCTTCCTGGCTTCATTCAAGTCTCTGCTCTGATGGAATCTAAGGGAGGCCACTCTCCCCATCACTCTCCATCACTAGCAACGCTTTACTTTTCTTCAGCGCCTTCCCGTCGTCTAGCAGTACATTAGGGGTTTATTTGCTAACTGCTCTGCCTTCTGTACTAGAACATAAGCTCTAAGGGGATAGGGATCTGTCTCAGTCACTCTTTTGACCCCAGCACCTAAAATAGTACCTGATACAGAATAGGTGCTCAAATATTTAGTAAATATTGCCTCATTCATATCTGATTAGTCATAGATATTTTTATCAATAGCATTAGGATGAATAATAATGTTCTGTTTTCTTTTTTTTTTTTTAACAGAATGGGGTTTCTGTTGAACCAATCTGGTCACCATCACGCCCATTCCCACTCCCTGCCTTCTAGTTCTCCTACCACAGGTCCTGGGTATGGGCACAACCATGGGCAGGATAGCTTGGCAGTGAGAGCTGCATTTGTACATGCTTTGGGGGATTTGGTACAAAGTGTCGGTGTGCTAATAGCTGCCTACATCATACGATTCAAGGTACTATGATTGCTAGTTTTTTATTTTAATGTGTATTTAATTTCAACATTAAAACTAAAACTGATTGGCCCTGGCCAGTGTGCCGAGTGGTTAGAGCATTGGAGAGAGTACCAAAGGGTTGCAGATTTGATACCCTGCCTGGTGGGAACATGTGGAGGAGGCAACCAATTAATGTGTCTCTCTCATATCAATGTTTCTCTCTCTCCCTCCCTCCAATCTTCCCTCCCTCCTATCTAAAAATCGATGGAAAAAATATCCTCGGGTATGGATTAATTTAAACAAGAAAAAACAAACTGATTGTCTTTCATCAGTATACTGGACACCAGTGCCACTCCTATTCATTTTGCACTTATGCAAACCTAATTGAGCCACCAGGCTATATAGCTCTTTTGTTAGCACTGAACACCATAGTATCACATCACAAGGTAACTTACCTGTAACTGACAGGTACTAGAATGTGGATGTAGTGAAGTCCAGAGATCTGGGTTTTAGTGTTGGCTCTGCCACTAATGCTTTGACCTTGAGCAAGTCCCTCAACTCAAAATTTGAGTTCCCTCCTCTTTAATATGAGGGGCTTAAATCCAGTTGATGACTGCTAAGACTCCTCCTAGCTCTGATGTTCTATGGTTTTGGGCAGACAATTTAGAGAAGGCACAGGGGAAAAGAACAGAACAAACCATTAAACTGCTAAAAATGGTCCCACAAGGAAAGGCATTTAAACAACCCAGGAAAGAATTATCAGATGCAGTGTCCTGGTCCCAGAGGTATTCTGCAGTCCTGCTAGAGGACAGGGGGCAGAGTATTCCTTAGTTTGCCTTACAGTCTGTTATATGTCTGTCAATATTTAACCACACAATTTTGATCTGTCACTTCACAGCCAGAATACAAGATTGCTGATCCCATCTGTACATATGTATTTTCATTACTTGTGGCTTTTACAACATTTCGCATTATATGGGACACAATAGTTATAATACTAGAAGGTAAGATCTCATTAATATCCCCATTGTGGATGTAGTCCTAAGTCAGATTACGGGTCAGGGAAGACTCTGGGATAGGAGCCATGTCTTTTCTTGTTTTTCTTGATGCTTACTAGGCTACAGTTACACCACCTTACATGTATAGGACGTATAAGAATACATGCACTCTCCCATATGTTACCTATTTGATCCTTATAATAGCTAAGAAAAGTAGGTAAGGCAAACATTATTATCCCCATTTACCAATAAGAAAATTGAGGTTCAGAGGGGTAGTATAACTTGATTAAGGCCATGCTGTTACTCAATTACAGAACTAGGACAAGAATGCAGCTTTTTGATTCTTAATGCAAGTATGTGTAGCAGTTTATTAATTTACTAGAGGCCCGGTGCACGAAATTCGTGCATTCAGAGGAGGAGGTCCCTCAACCCGGTCTGTGCCCTCTCACAGTCCAGGAGCCCTGAGATTGGTTGCCCCAAAGAGGTAGGCCACGCCTACCACCGCAGCCCGCCGATCATGGCCTGGGTCTCTCTCTTGGGGCGATCATGGAGCCCCCCCGATTGATCACCCCGCTGGCCGGTGGCCTGGGCCTCCCTCTGCAAGGTGATCATGGGGTGATAGCCGGGCCCCTGACCAATCGCATCGCACCTGCCTTGGCTGGCCTGGCGCCAGTGGGTGTCATAATGTGGTAGTCCGGATGGTCCTTCTGCTGTTTGGCTGTTTGGTTGATTTGCATATTACACTTTTATTATTATAGATTAATTTCAATTTAACTTGCTGCTTTGTTATATTTTCAACATTCCTGCCTTACCAATATTACATATAAGCATGGAAATATAAGTTCTCAACACTAGTTTAGCCATCATTGGATGTTCCTTTCTTTTTATTTTTTATTATCCTAGCTTATTTGTTAAATGAAGTAGCCTGGGCTGGTTAACCTACCTTTTTAGTGAGAATGAACATTTTTAAAGTATTTATTAACCTTTTGTGTATATCCTACTATATGTGTGCATGGTTTATCTTAAAATACTAATATATTTTATTAGAAAGTGTTCATTTTAAAATGAATTTAACAAAGCTAGTTGTCTGTTTGTTTGTTTGTTTGTTTTCGGGGGGAAGGCCCACCAGTAATTTATAACTTTTTCCCCTAAGATAAATTTTACTTATAAATGATATATTCTGAACTAATAGGTGTACCAAGGCATTTGCACGTTGACTATATCAAAGAAGCCTTGATGAAAATAGAAGATGTCCATTCAGTGGAAGATTTAAATGTCTGGTCTCTCACTTCAGGAAAGCCCATGGCCATTGCACACATACAGCTAAGTATGTTGCTGTTGGTAAATACTGGGGTTGGTGGACTTCTGTCTTTGGGATTAAACATCTATGCTTATAATTAAGTAGGAAGACTTCTGGAAAGATTTGTTTTAAGGGAGGGTGTGGCCTCTTCAAAAGATGAGTTGCAGGTTGATGTTTATAGCAGAGCAATAATTTTTATCCCTTTGGGATGAGATGAAACACAGATTTTTGCCTTCAGATTAAATGTACTGGGTGTATTTACCATGCTTTTTCTACATAAGAAAAGCTAGAGCCTGTGTTTTTTCTTTAAATCATTTCACAGATCGATGCTTTTTATTTGGTTTTTCATCAAAATAGTAAATGCATGAGTTTTATTTTTTAAAGTACAAAAGATGAGCCCTGACTTGCTTGGCTCAGTGGATAGAGTATCGGCCTGTGGACTGAAGGGTCCCAGGTTCGATTCCAGTCAAGGGCATGTACCTTGGTTGCGGGCACATCCCCACTGGGAAGTGTGCAGGAGGCAGCTGAATCTCATTGATGTTCTAACTCTCTATTCCTCTCCCTTCCTCTCTGTAAAAAATCAATAAAATATATATTTTTTAAAAAGTACAAAAGATGAAAGACTTGTAATTGATGTTTAGATTTCTTTCTCTACCCGAAAGTGGACTGGAGAGAGAGGGATAACGAGAAGCTGATCTGGCTTGGCAAACGGACACACTGCTCTCACAATAGCTTCAGGAGGGTAGAAATCAAACTAGTAAAAATATGTTCAGAGCATACTAAGGTTGTTTTCTCCCTGGGTCGTATTCACTAATGTGTAATGTACAATGACTAGTAACGATATTTTCTTGACATTGCAGTTCCTGGAAGTTCATCTAAATGGGAGGAGGTACAGTCCAAAGCCAGGCATTTGTTGTTGAACACATTTGGCATGTATAAATGTACTATTCAGCTTCAGAGTTACCGGCAAGACGTGGACAGAACTTGTGCAAACTGCCAGAATGCCAGCTCCTAACTGAAGATGTCTGGGGGACTACTGCCTTATTTACCCTGCAGTCACAGACTTGAGAGCAATAAATGCACTTGAATGGGAGAATGGAATTCCTGAGAGCCGTGCCCAGGCACTGGCCTCGCAGTCAGCCTGAGAGTGCTAGTTTCTGTCCAATGGTAAAGTGAGACTTCACCGTAATTTTCAGATGAAGATGTTTCCAAAACACTGTTTACAGAATGAGACGTGACTCTACAGATACCTCAGAGAAGACAATCGAAGACCGTACTTCACAATCACAGCAGAGCATGTGTCATGAAGGAAGCATCAAGAGTTCTGTATTTGCATTTAAAAATCCTTTTTAAAGCCCATTTCTATCAAGCCAGTGCTGGAAAACTGATTTTTTAATGTAATCTTGATAGCCAGCTTCTGGAATTTGACACCCAGCTCTCTCTTTTTACAGAAATTATTTCTCAGCAGATTTCAGAAAGTACTAGTAATTATCCAGAGTGGAATAAGCATGTATTCCTAAATGTTTCAGGAATGTTTTATTTCACAAGTAAGTCTTATTGGTATTATTATACTTTATAAACAAAATTTTCCAGATATTACAGGGTTTTGAATCTCAATTTTTGGTTATTTGTAATCTTATCAGAACCAAATCTTTATGTATTGTGGTCACTGTCATTAAATTGCTTAGGAAATATTTTCAGTTTATCCTGAATGTTAGAAGTTAATCTTAAACTGGAATTACTATATGATAATTTGAACAAATATAGGAGCAAGGATGGGGTGTGGAGTTTCAGATTTAAATCTTTCTGAAATCACTTTTATTGTCCATGGAATTTATCTTTGCTTACGAACAGCAAGCGACGCAAAATGCAAATAATGATGCTCTGTCCTTTTAGAAATTGCCTTATGTTTTGTACAGAAAGTTTGCTTGGCACCTTGCTTCCTGCCTCCATACCAGGTCATCTGCTTGTGCCTTTCAGGGTAGAGCTCTAGGGGGCCAAGGTTCAGTTTAATACCCGTCTCTCCCATGCAGATTAACTACATTTCTCCAGGGAGAATTTCTGTATGATGCTATGGATTAGGAATCCTCCACGGGCTCCAGAAACCCTAAGATATAATTTTGAGGTTTTCCAATAATACCATAGCAGGAATGCTGAAAGGGATTGGGGGAAGACATGATTTTCAGAAGACAAAAATTTTAAGGGTTTTGGAGTGTGTGTGTGTGTGTGTGTGTGTGTGTGTGTGTGTGTGAAAGCACTGGAATAGAATGGATGGACATTAAATCTGGGTGGTAGGGAAGTTAAGCATAAAAGTTTCCAAACAGAAGGCAACCTAACTGGTAACAGTTGTATTAAAGAGGCAACTGTGAATATTCCTGTCAACTGTTGGTTTGGGGATTATATTTAGTGCACGTTAGGGAGTCCATTTTCAGCAGAGAATCAGGATAAAGTAACATGTACCAGACAGGCTGTGAGATGAAATCCTAGATAGGCAGGCCAGTGACTTAAAATGTAAGTGAAGAATATGAAACAGATTTCATCTTTCTGCCAAGGACCTCACTGTAAGTAAACCTAAGGTTAAACCTGGATTCACCTAAAAGATTGTTAAGCGTCAATGGTGTCCAACAAAAGTTTTAGTGAGTGTTAGTACCTAGTAAAGCCCAGCATTTGTTGAATTGAATTGAAAATTTTATAGGATTCTTACTGTAAATCCATTTAAAATAATGATTTTAATTTTTCAAAAATTTTAGGAACATATAATAAAAAATATTCTTTTATTATATAATGTCCTGTATTTCAAAAAATACTCGTAAATGTAGAAGGCAAGTGAGAATAAACGAGAGGCATGTCAGTCCCCATCTGGGCATTTATGACTTTGGGCACCTAGCAGAGGAAGGAGGAGAATGTGCCTGTGCTAATAGGTTTCTCCACATTTGCAGCTTTTCCCATATCTACTGAGCTCGTTTCTTGTAAACTTTCTTTTATCTTAAATAGGTTTATCTAACTTTTCACATCGACCTGTTCCTTGAAAAGTTATTGAGTAAAACAGTCTGAAATCCACTTGAGGATTGAAAAGGATCCTTTTGTATAATGGAGAAACACTGACAACTTTTGTAAATCTTAATTATTATGTTCTGTAGGTACACATGAAGTTTTCTGTGCTTTGTTGTTTTGTGTGGTTTTTTTTTTGCAGCAACTACAGATTTTATGCTTGTATTTTACTGGATCTGTGAGATTTGATAATTGATAGATTTAACTCTTTGTAACTTGACAAAACCCATAGGGAAGGATGTGAACTTAGCAGATGGGAGCAGGGGCTGCACAGCGTCTGACAGAGACACAGAGAAAGAGCCATCCATTGTCCTGTGAAAAGCACAGCTGAGCCTGGATTAACACCTACCATTGTTCACTTTGCACTGGGAAAACATCATAACAAAAACTGGGCAGTTCTTCAGTGTGATGTGTTTCCATTAACATTTGCAAATAATCAAAGTTGTGTACATAAACCTGTGTTTCACAAGTCTGGCCAGACTAGCCTTTTGATTTATCTTAGGAAAAGGCCTATTGTTTCGTTGATGACTGTACTGCCTTAGAAATACACCGTGGGGAATGCAGTTGAATAAGCATATTTCAGAGCTTTGAAATGCAGAACCGAAATTACGTCATTCCCACATGCATTTTCCATTAGCTCTGCCTGTGGAGCATGAGCCCAGATTTTCACACCTGCGGCTCCCGTCAGTATTATTTGCCAGCTCACTGGATTTCTTATCTTTCTGTTTCTTTTTCAACTCTGGATGCCATATTTCCATTTCTGAACCGAAGTTTCCTGCTCTTAGGAGTCTCAGTGTTCTAGTTCTGTCCCTTGAACCCAGAGGTCCTCACTGACAGTGTTAATCTTTGGTAGAATTTTCCCAGAATAAACAGACATCAGCTTCCCTTTCTTTTTAATGTGAGAAAGAAAAAAAAAAAACTTTCAGAAACAAAGCACCATTTTAAAGATGCTTCAGGGTGGGAAAAACCATTTTTCCAACAGCTGATTGTTCTGATTCAGAATCTCTGCACACAATGCGGGCGGGAGAAACAGCACACTGCAGACATGAGTGAAGGTCATCGCTAATGAGAAGCCGGCCTGTGCTGCTTGAACTCCCACGCCCACTCCTGTGGAAGGGAGACTCGCTCACTTCTGAAACAAGCACAGTCAGCTAAATTTATTTTCTTTTTATGCATTTATGTTCATTGTTTCGTCATAAGGAATGAGGTGTTCTTAGAGAAACTGAGCCCCTTTAGTACAAGGTTTTAGGCAATTTTTCTGTTGACTGTACTTTTCATACAGTAAGTTTAAAGGTACAGACTATCTTCCTAAGTATAAGATCAGTTCATTTGGTTCAGTTTGTCTTTGAACCACGCTTCGCTCATGAGCCATCTGGGTAACAGTCACAAATGAAGTGACATTTCGCTATGCTGTGTTGAGGGGAGGCAAGTCTGATCTCCAAGTAACTGATTAAGCTTAATATCTTTCTAACCAAAATGCCTAACCACAGATCTGTTATGTGAATCGCCAGGCAGGGCTTGAGACTTGTTTCACAGATTACCAGGCAGGGGCATCATTTGTGGTGGTGGTGGGAGCACAGAAGTTGGAGGGGATAACTTGTGGGAGCTCCTCAGCATTGAATTGTGTGTGTGCGTTCGGCCAGCCTGTCATCGAGTTCTGGCTGCAAAGGGGTTAACCTGTTCTAGTTATACTGTGAGGACCAACAAACAGTTTCTGATATTCAGTAAGATTGGAAAACATTTATGGGGACTTTCTCTGACAGTGTCAGTTTAAATACTGCAGTTACTTGTTTTCTGAAATAATTGCAACAGAAAACTGGGATGTGCCAGTATGTCTGCTTTGCACCTGGAAGTTACTGTACATCTGGAAGGTTTGTGCTTCTTTAAATAGATGTTGCTGAGTAAGCCATATCACAGTGAAACAAGGCGTAGATACTCTTCCACAAACCCCTTCAGAAGCCAGTATTTTGCATATGATTGATTTTAGAAAGATTTGGAAGCTGGTGTTTGTCCATGTAATTTAAAATCAAAGCATAGTATATGTACTGTATTTACAATTTTTAAATTGTAATTTCCTATGTCTTTATTAAATAAAGTATTGTTTTGCCATGTGGTTTATTAAAAATGAAAATGTACAGTTCCTTAAATTAAATTTCTGGGTTTCTATTGAGTAAGTCATAGTAGCAGGCCTCAAAACATATCTTCTTAAAAAGCAATGGAAAATAGATGATAACCTATCCAGTTTTATAATCTCAGATTGTAATGCCCTCTTAGATGTTTAAGAAACAAGCCTGAAAAAAATCTCCCAAATAGGATAAAAAGATACTAAAGAACCTTCATCTTTTTGTTTTATATCAGTCACTTTTAATGTCCCACCAGCCCAGCAACAGCAACAGAAAGGAAAGAAAGAAGGCCCCGAGAAAGTAAGATTGGTGAAGACACGGCCAAGTCCGAGAGCGAAGACCTAGTGTCTCTCCAAGAACGTAGATGGGGGGTCAGCAAACCTTACCTCACGGGCCAGGGCCAAAGCACTGAGAATGGATTTTACATTTTAAAATGGTTTTTAAAAATCAGAATAATAATATATTATGATGTGAAAATTCTATGAACTTTAAATTTCAATGCTGAAATCCCAGTTTGTCTGCAACCACTCAGTTATGCCTGTTGTCCTGGCATAATTAACAACAGCATCTCCTTTTATTCTCTAAGTGGCCAGTTTATGATAATAAATGATGAGGTCACCCTAAAAAAAGAAGTCAGTGTCTGTCAATAAAATGTTAAACACAACCACGCATTCAGTTACGTGCTGTCTGGCCGCTTGCATACCGCAGTAGCAAAGTTAAGTAGTTACAACAATATAAAGCGTGTACCATCTGTCCCGTCAGAGGAGAAGTCTGCCAACCCCTGGCGGAAGTCCCCTGTTGTACCCTTTGAGGCCTGGCAGCATATGCGATGCAGCAAGCCCTTCGAGAGCCCACTTAGAAGCTGCTGAGACTGGTCCCTCAGAGGCTAGCTGAGTCACCGAAGGCTCTTTTCTTCCCTTTGATCCATTTTCTTGTCTTTATCTCCCTTGGCGTTTGGGCAGAAATACAGGAAAAGAGTAGCAAGTTTCAGATGTTACCTATGCACCATAAGCTGTATCTAATGTTCACTAGCAAAGCAGTTTTCTACCCAGAACAACATGATCAACAGAATCGTTTAACAATACTTTTCATCATAAAGTTTTATTCACTTGATTTTTAATTTTTTTACTAAAGTTATGACAAAAATAAAGGAAATAAAAATGTATGTATGTTGAGTACCTTATGCAGTTTGTGCCAAGTGAAAGCTCACAAATGCAAACACTTTCTCTGCTAAGATGTTTGTGAAGTTTTTAAAAGAATGTTCTTAAAAGTTTTCCAGTTACCTAGGAAAAGACTCAACTATTTTTGAAAATAGTAATAAAATAAAGTTTTAAATAAGTTATTCTAGCAAATAAAGAGATGTTGCATATTGTTTATCTACTTATCTGCTTAGCTATATTTGTTTTGACGTGTCTTTTTTTTTTTTGTCCATGTCAGATGCTAAAATAAATTCTAATTTGGGGCCACAGCCTTGCAAGCTCTTGTTTATGCTAAGCTTTCAGCTTTATTTAATGTTTTAGTAGGCTTATGTTTTTTATTATAATTCAGTTCCAACTATGATCTATTGTAATAGCTATACACTATAAAATAGACTAGACAAAGTATAAATAGGAAGTATGAAGCCTTATGACTAAATATCACCTCTAATCATGTGTTTAAGATTAGAAGGCTTAAAAATCCAGCCTCAATGAAATATCAACAAAAGATCTCATCATTTTAAAGCAGCATTCTGGTTCAAGGCCCTCATGTGACTTTGAAAAAACATAAACTGTAAAATTTAGCCTATGAGTATTACCCAAAATACCTGAAGATTATACTCTGTAAGTTACCAAAGAGCTCTCATGTCTCCTGTCCTCGACTTTCCAAAAACTTGTTCTGATTAGACTTTCAAATTCTTGTTGTCTGTGTTTCACTTGCCAATTTCCACATACTGGTTTATGGGTTGTTGTTTTTTTAACATTTTTGGTCACTTTACCAAAATGCTGACACCATGGGAAAAAAATTGTGGTTTTTTCCCCAAAATATATAGAGCTACTTCTTGGTAAGAGAGTGGTTTTTGTTTGTTTTTTAAGTAGGAAATTTGTAGAGACCTCATGAAAGCAAGGCCAGTCCTAGACAAGCTGACACCTCTGTTCCCTCGACTGGCCTGGGACTGAACATCTGACCCCACCCTCCTCTCTCATCTTTGCCTCCCTTCCTTTCCAGAGGAAAGACAGGTAAATGGTTACAGGGGTGTTTGCCTCTGAACAGTGATCACAGTGAATGTGTGACCTCGGCCAAGGCTTGAGGATGTGAAGAGTCTCCTGCCCCTCCATTCATTAACCTGTCAAATTCGCCGTGAATGCTGCAGGGCAAAGCCTAGTACTAAAAGGCTCTGAATCAATTAAGCTTGACTGGAGCTTCAGAATAAACAGAATATAAGCCTATTCCATCCTCTCTGCTTCTTTTTTCTATGGCAAAGGTGGGAATTTATTGAGAAACAAGCACAGACTCCCGTGTGGGGAGGGGAAAGAGTCCCACAGCACAGACTCCACTGGCTTTTTTGTGTAAGAATGTTTTCCAAAGCCCAGGATTGTTTTGAGCCCCTGTGAATAAAATCTTACAGAATTTACAATGTTAACCATTGAATATATATATATATATATGTTTATATATGTAATACATATGGTATATATATATATATCCATATATATATATATATATATATATATATATATATATATATCCATATATATGTCATTCTTATCTTTAAAATACCATGATATTGGAATTGGGGACATCTCAGAAAGTTGGTTCAATGATTGAAAGTGGTTTTCTCTAAAGTGGACTGAGACTACTTCCAAATGCCATTCATTTTATCCAACCACTGAACATGTTATGAAATAAAACACAAAATTCCTATGTATGTTTAAAATTAAATGGGAAATGAAATAATATTATGTTTTGGGGGGACATCTTGGTCTACCCCTCACCCCTACAGATAGATCACGCTCCCATTAGGGGTGGCTTGAGAAACAGTGGCCTGTAGGATAAAATCCATCATCTTGGTAATGACATACAAAACCCTCTGATCTGGTGACTGCTTACTTCTTTCTCCACCCACAGTCCATCCTCTCCACCACCACTATCCTGCCTCCCATGTATCAGCCACACCAGACAACAGTCAACTTTTGGTTTACAGGGGAAATGTTAATTTTAATATTTATTGAGCGCTTACTGCATTCCAGACACTGTTGTGCACTTTATATGTATTATTTAATCTTGTGATGGTATTTTGAAGAACATTATAATCTTCATTTTGCAAATGAAGAAACAGACCAGGAGAAGTTAAGTGACTTGCCCAAAGTCAGACAGGTAGAGTTGTACTGGGAATAGGTCACAGAAAACTCTTAAATATAGTAAAACTAGTAAACATGTTAATACAAAAGGGATCCAATGTAGACTAATATAGTTAAAAACACAACCAGCCTTTAGCCCAGCCAGCATGGCTCAGTGGTTGAGGTTAACCTATGAACCCAGGGGTCACAGTTTGATTCCCAGTCAGGGCCCATGCCCTGGTTGTGGGCTCGATCCCTAGTGCGGGGAGGTGTGCAGGAGGCAGCCCATCAATGATTCTCTCTCATCATTGATATTTCTCTCTCTCTCTTCTTGAGATCAATAAAAATATTTTTAAATAAATAAATAAAAATCACAACCAAGTTTTAGATAATAGATGTATAAAAGCAATGGAAGTGTAAAAGTTTAGGAGCACTTGACTTTATACAATTACATTTCACTGCCTCCACTTGTCCAAACCACCTTTCCTAAGGACACTGGTGCTCTTGTAAAAGCCCCTGAACATGTTTTAGCCCTTTAAGCGGTTATTCCCTATGAAGGCAATTCAAGGGCAGGGGGAGGGGGGCCCGGGGGGGGGGGAGGTTGAGTGGGGGGGGGGGGAGTCAAAACAAACTTGTTTGTATGGGGGCAAGAATTCTCAGGGCGAAGAAGGAGAGGCAGATCCGAGATATTTTGCAGCCCATACCTGCTTTTCTCTTTTCCTGAGTTTCTATCTTCTTTCCATACTTTTGCCTATATTCTCCTGGTTAGGAATCCCATTTTACCTTTCCACCTTTAACCTTTTTTTATTTTTTACTTTACAACTGAAGTGTTATGTGGATTTTAAGTGCTTAAATTAAAGATAAGTTATCAAAAGTAAACATTAAGCACCCCGGGTCAAGAAATATAACATTTCCAGCCCCAGAAGGCCTTCTCATGGCAGGTCTCATCTCTGCCTACAGATAATGCTGAACAATTTTTCAGTATTGTATCAACTTGTGCTCTCACCAGAAGTTTATGAGAGTACCCATTGCCCCACATTTTTGCCAACTTGGCATTGTCAGTCTTTTAATTTTAACCATTCTAAAGAGTAGTATGTAAACCAGGAGGTTTTACCTCCTGGTTTGAATCTGCATTTCCCTGATGCAAATTAAAGTGAAGTGAAAGACCTCCCCCTAGTGGTAAGATCTGAATTACCTGAGAGATTTTTTTTTTCCACAGTATATAGTCTTCCACTATACCTCCGCCGCCTCCACCTCTTTTCCTCCCCTGAGTCTCCAAGAATAAAAAGTTGACCATCTTTCATAAAATTATCGTCCATTGAATATCCTCTGTTATGCAGTGTCCTTTAATCTCCTTGCTCATGTCTCTATTGAGTTTTTATATTAACTTGTAAAACTTCTTTAAATCTTGACACAAACTCTCTGCTAGTTACACGTGTTGTTGCACATACCTTTTCCACCTTTAACTTTAAAATCAACTCATTTTCTAAAATACCAACGGCATATTTCACAGACCTAGAATGAACTTTCCAAAAATTCATCTGGAATAAAAAAAAAAAAAGAAGAACCCCGAATAGCTACAGCAACCCTGAGAAAGAAGAACAAAGTAGGTGGGATCTCAATACCAGATATGAAGCTGTATTACAAAGCCACTGTTCTCAAAACAGCCTGGTACTGGCACAAGAACAGATATATAGATCAATGGAATAGAATAGAGAACCCAGAAATCGACCCAAACCACTATGCTCAATTAATATTCGACAAAGAAGGCATGAACATACAATGGAGTCAAGACAGTCCCTTCAATAAATGGTGCTGGGAAAATTGGACAGATACATGCAAAAAAATGAAACTAGACCACCAACTTACACCATACACAAAAATAAACTCAAAATGGATAAAGGACTTAAACATAAGATGATAAACCATAAAAATACTAGAGAAATCCACAGGCAGCAAAATCTCAGACATATGCCAAAGCAATTTCTTCACTGATATTGCTCCTAGAGCAATGGAAACTAAAGAGAAAATAAACAAATGGGACTACATCAAAATAAAAAGCTTTTGCACAGCAAAAGAAACAATCAACAAAACAACAAGAGAGCCCACTGCATGGGAGAATATATTTGCTAATGTTATCACTGATAAGGGTTTAATCTCCAACATTTTACAGGGAACTCATACGACTTAACAAAAGGAGGATAAACAACCCAATCAAAAAATGGGCAACGGACCTAAATATATACTTTTTGAAAGAAGACAGAAGGAAGGCCAAGAGACATATGAAAACATGCTCAAAGTCACTAATCATCCAAGAGATACTGCCGTAGACCAATTCCAACATGTCATAATTTAAAGAGTTTCATCAAAAGGTTGATGAGACTTGGGGACTCAACAGGGCTGAGTCACACATGTAGTCACCTGTTGGGAATGGCTAAAGGCATTTCCCCAAACCTGAAGAGGAAACTGATTGTGGCTGCCAGACAGTTAAAGGGCATCTTAATCTACATGTTATTGCCTCCTACTGGCCAAACACCTGAAAAACCTTAGGCTATTCCCCAAACTGACAATGCTTCTGTACCCTTTGAAACCTTACCCTTTGAAGTGTATTATCTCTACCTTGCCTTAGGACAAATTGTGTTAATAAAAGCAAGGGTCCTAGGCAAGGAGGGAGTCTTCAGTTCCTTTAGCTGAAGGTCCTCTGACCCCCAATGCCTTTCAAAATTATATCTCATCTCCGGATTCTTTATTAGTCTCTGGATTCCTATGTCATCTACGCTCAGCCCCTTTTCCAGATTCCTGAACCCTTCTTGATGCTGGGACATGAACCCTAGCAAGATACAAATCAAAATAACAATGCGATACCATCTCACACCTGTCAGAATGGCTATCATCAACAAATCAACAAACGACAGGTGCTGGCAAGGATGCGGAGAAAAAGGAACCCTCGTGCACTGCTGGTGGGAATGCAGACTGGTGCAGCCACTGTGGAGAACAGTACGTAGCTTCCTCAAAAAACTAGAAATGGAACTCCCATTTGGCCCAGTGATCCCACTTCTAGGAATATATCCCAAGGAACTAGAAACACCAATCAGAAAGGATATATGCACCCCTATGTTCATAGCAGCACAATTTACAATAGCTAAGATTTGGAAACAGCCTAAGTGCCCATCAGCAGATGAGTGGATTAGAAAACTGTGGTACATCTACACAATGGAATACTATGCTGCTGTAAAAACGAAAGAATTCTTACCTTTTGCAACAGCATGGATGGACTTGGAGAGCATTATGCTAAGTGAAATAAGCCAGTCAGAGAAAGATAAATATCACATGATCTCACTCATTTGTGGAATATAATGAACAACATAAACAGATGAACAAAAACAGATCCAGAAACAGAGAAGCATCGATCAGACCGTCAAACCTCAGAGGGAATGTAGGTGAGGGTGGGGGTAAGGGAGAGAGATCAACCAAAGAACTTGTATGCATGCATATAGGCCTAACCAATGGACACAGACAACAGGGGGATGAGGGCATGACTGGGGGGATGGGGGTAATGGGGGGTAAGGACACATATGTAATACCTTAATCAATAAAGAAATTTAAAAATAATAATAAAATCAATTCATTTTCACAAACAGGAAGCTCAATGCAAGTTCAGTTTTGTCATAATCCGAAGTGACCAGCAGATGGCGCCCTAGCCTTGCTCCTGAGCTGTAACACGGTGTGTTTTTTCTTTTCTTGAATTTCCCCTAAATGTCCCCAAATATTTTGCAAACGAGCAATGTTAAAGAATGGGAAAACAAATTTTAAACCATTAGATATACATGGAATACAAATAGGCCGGGGTTCTTGGTAGGAACAACACATTAATCTTTTTAGCTCAGAATAAAGGAATGAAAGGTCTTTACCTCAAGGCAGGAAAGCCCGGTGAGGCTGGGGGAAGGTGGGCGGGGCACCAAGCAGAATCCATGGCAATCCCCTCTGAGAGTAACTTGCAGGCTGATGGAAGAGTAACTAACATACATTTGGACCAAAGCACAGGGTCTGCAAGGAGAGAAGAACGGGTTTGGTTAGGGGGTGCAAGTATTTTTCCACTTCCTGTCCCTTATTCCTCCTTTTTATTTTGTTTTCATTAATTATATTTTGTGATTGCTTAAAACTGACTTGGTGAGCCCCAGAATCCCAGTGGGAAACCAGCCCCGCTTGCTGGGATGGGAAGGTGGTGTTTGTAGGTGGACGTGTTTGAATCCTGAGGCCGGGTAGGTGGCCAGCAGCCTGGCTCTCTCTGCCTCGCCTTTTGCCCCCGCTCGACCTGAGTTATGTGTCAGTTCCTGCGCCCTAAGGTGGAACTGCCCTTTGGCTCCTTTTCCAGGAGGCCAGGCAGAGGAACACCAAACAGACCGCAGAGCTGTCCTCAAGGCCCGAAGAAGTGACTCATTACCGTTGCCTCACCTCCACCAATCAGCTCCCAGCACCGCCCCTACCCCTAACCCATGGTGTCTGGAGATTTCCCCGGATAATTGGTAACCTACACACCACCGAGGGGAGGGGGTGTTGAACATCAGCTTCCCATTCTCCTGATGGTGCCGTTTGTAAAATAACCAATGTTTTCTCCACTGAACTCTGCGTTCGGCTCTGCTAGCGCGGGTGGACAAACTCTTTGTTCTGTAACAAAAACAGCAGCTACAAAGGGACTCAGCCCTGGGTGGGCTTTCCAGCCCGCTCAGCAACCCCTGGCCGGTGAGGTGAGCCTCCCCAGGTCTGTCCGAGCAGCGGCCTGGACTGGCTGGTCCGGGACCAGACCTGCAGGGCTCACGGCTGACAGCGTGGCTGATCACCGTGCTCTCGTTTTTCCGTGAGAGCGATGGGGTCCTTGGTTTCAGGGGAGTAGCCTGGTGGGTGATAACCCCAGGAACACCCGGGATTACTTATGGTTGGGTCCTCCAGAAACTCACTGGACTTTGTTTGGGGCTCCCCCTGTTGGCTGGATTAGGGCAAGGACCTGAGAGGTTACAATTAGCTACGAGCATTGATCACCAGAACTGTCTCTGTTATTTGTGGAGTCCGAGTCTCCAGCAGTGGAATTTTGTTTTTCACTTGAAGTCAGTTTTGAATTTGGTCTAGATCTGGCAAATTAAATTTGAAAGTATTATGTTTGGGGCGGAGCGTAGGAATGTGACTGAGTGAGATGCTGTTTGTCACTGTTATTTGTTTTTTCAGCATGCAAAGCTTTAGTCATCTTGGCAAAATCCTAAATTAGTCCATCAGCCAGAGACATAAGCTGGATCCAGTTTTTCCTCTGGGTTTTGCATTGTACCTCGGACACAAAAGCTAGCGATTTAAAATGAAGGCTATGAGATCTCTGTTTATGTTTATCTCTATGTCTATGTATGTATGTTCCAGATATAGCATATTTCTACCTCTGAATGGTATTGCTAATTTGTGATACTAAATTGGCTTAAACAAACAAGCGCTTATATGAAAATTCTCAAAAATAGAACAGGCTAAACCACTTGTTTTTCAGAATCACATGGTTCAGGAAAATATTTGATATTAAAGCTGGTTCTGAGTTTGGTTTGGTTAAATGGGCATATCTTTGAAATCATCAGCACTAAATAATACTTTTATTTTACCTGTGTTTATTAGTCAAATACGTTCACGTTATCTCTGTTGCAAAATTTGTCAGCAAGAAAGATACCTTGGTATCGTAACAGTTTCACAAGTAATCTAAACTTAATTGTTAGGAGCAAGTAAACTAACTAAATGGGATTATACAGTTTTTTAGGTTAACTCTTTAGCAATAATTATATTGTATGTGCACTTAAATGATTTTCTAACTCTCTTTGGTAACTTGAAACTTTAGAATTTTACTAAAAGATAAAAAATATTGAATATCTAGATATTTCCAAATAACCTGAAATACTGAAACATTAATGGCTAGATAAGTCCAAATTTACTTACTTTTGACCTCTTATTACAGAGGCACTAAAAGATAAATTTACATCGGTTAATAAAAACGTTTGTGCTTTGCCAGGAAAAGAACGTGTTTCTAAAGGTTATGAAATAGATTCATAAATTTGCTAACTAAAGAATGCTGGCTGATGAATCTAAGGAATGAGGAAGGGAGAGGGAGAAACATGGATTGGTTGCCTCTCCATCAGGATGGGACCCCCAACCTGGGTATATGCCCTGGCTGGTAATCAAACCCGTGACTTTTTGGTGTTTGGGACTATGTTCCAATCACCTGAGCCACACCAACCAGGGTGGTTATTTGCATTTTAGTTGTCTGCTGGGGTCCAACCCCAACAGGTCCAGGGGTCCCCAAAGGTGTGGACGGAGTCGGCGAAGAAGGAATGACACAGAGACAGCGTTCAGTTGATCAGCAGCCTAGCCAGGATCTCCAGCCAAGTTCTGGTCTCGATCTCCAGAGAGGTTCTGCTTAGGATCTCCAGCCAGGTTCTGTGTCCATGTTCTCTTGCTAGGTTCTCCAGCCAGGTTCTCCAGGTTCTCCAGCCAGGTTCTGTAGCCAGGTTCTGTGTCCAGGTTCTCCAGCCAGGTTCAGTCACCAGGTTCTAGTCAGGTTCTCTTGCCAATTTCTGTAGTCAGGTTCAGTCCAGGATCTTTTGCCATGTTCTCTCCAGCGAAGTTCTTCTGTCTCTAGAGAACGTTCTGTGTAGATTCTGTGTCTAGGTTCTGTCTCTGTCGGTTCTGTCTTCTTACATCTGTATTTATACCAGTTGATTCCAATCCTATCAATCTCTATTTCAAAGGTTAGGGCGTTTCTTATCTCCATTCCAGGGAGTAAAGATTATGTAGCTTAAGCATGATTGTTCGTAGTTAAAGTGATTAATTTCCCACCTGGCACTTAGTTAAGAGGTTTTATTCCCTCCCTAACTTCAGGGGAAAATCCCTACCTGGGGAAACAACCTTTCTCAGAGACCTTGGTTAAAACACATAGTGCCAAGAAGGTGAGCAAACATATTAAGAACAGTATGCCATATATGCCAGGTCCCTTGAAACAGCAAGGATGGACCGGCTCCTGGCAGTTGTCAGTAAAAATTAAGGTTCTAAGGGTTATGAATTATAAATAATATGGAAGGAAATGATGTGTGTTTTCAGTGAAGGAGTTTATAGAGTAGGAAATACATTTTTGAAGGAATTAAGAGAAAGCGGTTTGTCCTAAAATAAGCTTGGTTATTTCTGAATGAGTAAGAAGAGACAAACTAAGAAGGCCTAGGAAAGCTGTAAAAGGTGTTTTGAAAAGGAATTCTGAGAAAGAAATTTTCTGTATGGTCAAACTGAATAAGATTAAGATAAATTCAATAAAGTTAATTTAAGTACCTAAAATACGTTAATACAGAATTGGAGTTTGGTTCTCTTTCACACTGTCAAAAGGATAACGTTTTCCTACATTGTTCTGTGCCAGATAAAATATTATGTTTTCTATCTAGAAAGCAAATATTCTATATTTTATGAGAATAGGTTTTTCTCTCATAGTGTCTTAATCAGCTACTTGATTTCTCAAGAAAACAATCCTCTCAATCCTAAGAACTCAGGTTTTGGTAATAATAGGTAACTTGTATTTGTGTCTGACATCTCTTACTTTCACTTTGAGAAAACAGATCATTTCATATTGTTCTAAAAGGATATATAATCCTTTGGACAAGCATGTTTGACAAACTTCCAGGGTTCAGAATGTAAAAGGAGACTTATTTTAACCTGGAAATGGCTTTGAGTTATTCCAGTGGGCCCCCCAAAATTTGATCTCTCTCTCTCCCTCTCTCTCTCTCTCTCTCTCTCTCTCTCTCTCTCTCTCTCTCTCTTTCTCTCTCTCTCTCTCTCTTAAATATACTAGAGGCCCGATGCACGGATCCATGCACCAGTGGGGTCCCTCGGCCTGGCCTGCAGGGATCAGGCTGAAACTGGCTCTCTGACATCCCCTGAGGGGTCCTGGATTGCAAGAGGGCGGTTCTTGGGTGACACACCCCAGAATCAGACTCCCTCCTCTCTGAGTCCGGGGTGCAGGTGAAGCAGATTTGAGGCCAACAGTGCCCCAGAAGCAACCTAACCTATGGCTGATTCCATGAGGAATTGAGCTCCTTCCTCTACTGGTTGTAGCGTCTGCCCCCTGGTGGTCATTGTGCATCATAGCTACCAGGCAAATTGTCAAACGCTCAGACAGTCACTTTTATATAAATAGATTAGGCTTTTATATATATAGATTTTTATTGATTTCAGAGAGGAAGGGAGAGGTAGAGAGAGATGTAGAAACACCAATGATGAAAGAGAATCTTTGATTGGCTGCCTCCTGTATGCCCCTTACTGGGGATCAAGCCCAGGCATGTGCCCTTGACCAGAATCAAACCTGGGACCCTTCAGTCCACAGGCTGACACTCTATCCCCTGAGCTAAACTGGCTAGGGCTCTCTCTCTCTCTCTCTCTTTTTATAAAAGAGAAAATTTAAACTAATTAGGCCTATTTTATATACTAAAATTACATGGGAAGCTTTATTAAATAAAGAAATAATTATGTTTAATTTATATGCATATATTCTTCTTACTAAAAATGAATGTTTCAGAGACTGTAATCTCCAAGAGTCTGCAATGTCCTGATATAATATTTTCATTTGTAACTCTAGTTGATCTCTTAAAATGTTATGCTGCAGAGAAAAATTTGTCAATTGTATTATAATCCAATCTATAACGATGTCATTTAAAGTTTTTGTCATTTACAGACAGTTATTTTACTCTGATAGTTTTGCAAGTATGTTTCATCTTCAGAAAGATAGAGAGGACGCTGACTTAATCCAAAATACAGAGCTCTGAAAATAAACTTTTGGATCAGACCTTTAAAGTGGATAAAGATCTATAGAACTGTAAGGAATAACTGTATTCATGAAATGCTGTCAATTGAGCAAAATAAATAAGAACTGATTATATTGTACTGACTGAACTGATATGATTATATTTTTTATGAATTTTTGTTTAAAATATTGCTGATATTTTTAATATTTCGTTTTCCAGATAAAAGGAAACTTGTTTCTCTTAAACTACTATGACTTAGCAATGATGGTAAATTACACCTTTGTAAACAGAAAACTTTTTTCTTTCTATTTGATCCCTCCAGAATTCAGAAACTTTTATTTTTTAATTTGATTTTTCAATTACAGTTTGCATTCAACATGTTTTCGTATCAGTTTCAGGTGTACAGCACAGCACAGCAGGTAGGCATTCATATGCTTTATAGTGTTCCCTGTGATAATTCAAGTACCCACCTGGTACCCTACATTGTTATTACAATACTAGTGCCCTGGTGCACAGGTTCATGCACATTGAAAGGAAATTAATTAGAAGGTGGCCAGTGGGATGGGGCTGGGCTTGATGGGCCAGACACACCCTGGAGCCAACCTCCTGGGGCCCCTCCCCGGCCAGCCCACCTGGGGCAGTGCTGTGGCTCAAAGGGCATCTGCAGAATGAGTGGGGTCCCTCCAGCAGGTGGGGTCCCTCGGCTTGGCCTGTGGGGATCGGGCCAAAACCGGCTCTCTGACATCCCCCAAGGGGTCCCAGATTGTGAGAGGGCAGTTCTTGGGTGATGCACCCTGGAATTGGGCTTCCTCCTCTCTGGTTCCAGGGTGCGTCACCTGAGAACCACAGCTGCCAAGTCACCACAGTTCGGCAGCTCCTGTGTTGAGCATCTGCCCCTTGTTGGTCAGTGCGCATCATAGCTACCGGTCAGATGGTCGCTTAGCCTTTTATATATATAGATTATTGACTACATTCCCTATGCTTTACCTTATTTACATCCCCATGACTATTTTGTAACTACCAATTAGTACTTCTTAATCCCTTCATATTTTTTCACCCTGCCCTCCATCAGTCTATTCTCCATATCTACAAGTCTGTTTTATTTTGTTTGTTCATTTATTTTATTTAGACTCCACAGGCAGAATTCAGAAACTCTTAAGAGTATTTTTACTTTCATGGCAATATGACTATTTGCAAAGGTTCAGTAAGAATATATTTTCTTTTTTAAATGATTAAATCTTTATTGTTGAAAGTATTACATATGCCCCCTTTCCCCCCCACTGGCCCCTTCTAGCCCACTTCCACCCCCTGCCCCAGACCTTCACCTCCCTATTGTCTGTGTCCATGGGTTATGCATATATACATACAAGTTCTTTGGTTGATGTCTTCCCACCCACCCTCCCCACCTTCCCTCTGAAATTCGGCAGTCTGTTCTGTTTCTATGTCTCTGGATCTATTTTGTTCATTAGATTCAACATATGAGTGAGATCATGTGATACTTGTCTTTCTCTGACTGGCTTATTTCATTTAGCATAATACTCTCCAGTTCCCTCCATGCTGTCTCAAAGGGTAGGAGATCCTTCTTTTTTATAGCTGCATAGTATTCCATGGTATAAATGTACCACAACTTTTTTATCCACTCATCTACTGATGGGCACTTGAGCTGTTTCCAGATCTTAGCTATTGTAAATTGTGCTGCTATGAACATAGGGGTCCATACATTCTTTCTGGTTGGTGTTTCAGGATTCTTAAGATATATTCCTAGAAGTGGGGTCACTGGGTCAAATGGCAGTTCCATTTTTAATTTTTTGAGGAAACTCCATACTGTTTTCCATAATGGCTGCACCAATCTGCATTCTCAGAATATATTCTCTTTATAATCCTATCTAATAAAAGAGAAACATGGTAATTAGCGTATGTCCACTACCCTTCCCATTGGCTAATCAGGGAGATATGCAAATTAACTGCCAGCCAAGATGGCAGCCAGCAGCCAGGCCGCTTGAAACTAACAGGAGGATTGCTTGCTTCAGTGACGGAGGAAACCAACGTTCCCCACCTGCCGCTGCTGGGCTCTGAGCTGCTAAGAAACATTGTTACAAATATAGAAGCTAAACAAAACCCCAGAAACCTCTTTTCAGTCAGCCGGGATCTCAGAGCTGGAGTCGCAACGAAGTTTCAAATACAGAAAGTAAACAAAGCCAGAAACCTGCTTTCAGCAGCGAGGTCTCACAGCTAAAGCTGGCTCTCAGCTCCAGTGACAGCCATAAATCCAAGAATAAAAAAAAAAAAAGGAAAAAAGGAGCGGTTGGGAGCTTCAGTCACCCGCCAGCCTGAAAACAGCCCTCAGCCCCTCACCCAGACTGGCCAGGCACCCCAGTGGGGACCCCCACCCTGAAGGGGGTGTGACCAGATGCAAACAGCCATCATTGCCTCATCCAGGCTGGCCAGGCACCCAAGCGGGACCCCCACCCTGATCCAGGACACCCTTCAGGGCAAACCAGCCGGCCCCTACCCATGCACCAGGCCTATATCCTATATATGCCTCCCAGCACCGGGATCAGCGGAGCTGCAAGGCCTCCTGGCCCCTGGAGCAGCGTGACAGGGGGCAGCGCCCAAAGCCCCTGATCGCCCTGCGGCTCTGTGTGTGACAGGGGGCGGGGCCACAACCCCCTGATCAGCCCTACTCTGTGCCTGATAGGGGGGAGCTCCCCAACCCCCTGATCGCCCTGCGGCACTGTGTGTGACAGGGTGCGGCGCCCCAACCCCAATGATCAGCCCTGCTCTGTTTGTGACAGGGTGCAGCGCCCCAACCCCCCCGCCCCCACACTGGCCCTGCTCTGTGTGTGATGGGGTAGAGCCATAACCTCCCCATCGACCCTGCCCTGAGTGTGACAGTGGCGGCACCCCAACCCCCTGATCAGCCCTGCTCTGTGGGTGATAGAGGGTGGCGCCACAACCCCCACCCCTCCCATGGGCCCTGCTCTGTGTGTGACAGCGGGGAGCTCCCCAACCCCCTGATGGGCTCTGCTCTGTGTGTGACAGGGGGGATCTCCCCAACTCCCTGATTGACCCTGCTCTGTGGGTGACAGGGGGTGGTGCCGCAACCTCCCCATCGACCCTGCCTTGAGTGTGACAGGGGACGGTGCCCCAACCCCCCAATCGGCCCTACCCTGAGCGTGACTGAGGATGGAATTGCAACCTCCCAATCCGCCCTGCTCTGTGCATGACAGGGGGCGGTGCCCCAACTCCCCAATCAGCCCTGCTCTGAGCCCGACCAGGGGCTGCACCTAGGGATTGGGCCTGCCCTCTGCCACCCGGGAGCAGGCCTAAGCCAGCAGGGCGTTATCTCCCGAGGGGTCCCAGAGTGCGAGAGGGCACAGGCCAGGCTGAGGAGCGCCCCCTCCCCCTCGAGTGCACAAATTTTTGTGCACCAGGCCTCTAGTAGGATATAATTGAAAATTGGTTGTTATCATCAAACTTTTGACTGGAATGTCATGTTTGAGAGAAATGCATAGGCTTGGATATGACCTCACAGCCTTAAGGAATTAAGGCTAATGTATGAAAGCCAATAAAAACCCTTGGACACGCTGGCCAGATACCTTCCTTACTACGGGAGTAAAGAATGCCACTTTTTGGCATGTGCAGGCGACTGGAGATACTTCAGAGACTTCAAGGAGACACTCACCCAACACCCACAGGTATTGCATGCAGTGTCTTGCTGGGGTCCAGCCCCAGCAGGTCCAGGGGTCCCCAAAGGTGTGGACGGAGTCGGCGAAGAAGGAATGACATGGAAACAGCGTTCAGTTGATCAAGCAGCCTAGCCAGGATCTCTAGCCAAGTTCTGGTCAGGATCTCCAGCGAAGTTCTGGTTAGGATCTCCAGCCAGGTTCTGTGTCCATGTTCTCTTGCTAGGTTCTCCAGCCAGGTTCTCCAGGTTCTCCAGCCAGGTTCTGTAGCCATGTTCCCTCGCTAGGTTCTCCAGCCAGGTTCTGTCCAGGTTCTCCAGCCAGGTTCAGTCACCAGGTTCTAGTCAGGTTCTCTTGCCATGTTCTATCCAGGTTCTGTAGCCAGGTTCTGTCTCTAGGTTCTTCAGCCAGGTTCTCTCGCTAGGTTCTGTCTCTAGGTTCTGTGGCCAGTTTCTGTCCAGGATCTTTTGCCATGTTCTCTCCAGCGAAGTTCTTCTGTCTCTAGGTTCTGTGTAGGTTCTGTGTCTAGGTTCTGTGTCCTGTTGTCTTGTTACATCTGTATTTATACCAGTTGATTCAATCCTATCAATCTCTATTACAAAGGTTAGGGCGTTTCTTATCTCCATTCCAGGGAGTAAAGATTATGTAGCTTAAGCATGATTGTTCATAGTTAAAGTGATTAATTACCCGCCTGGCACTTAGTTAAGAGGTTTTATTCCCTCCCTAACTTCAGGGGAAAATCCCTACCTGGGGAAACAACCTTTCTCAGAGACCTTGGTTAAAACACATAGTGCCTAGAAGGTGAGCAAACATATTAAGAACAGTATGCCATATATGCCAGGTCCCTTGAAACAGCAAGCATGGACCGGCTCCCGGCAGTGTCTGATGGCAGGTCCTTACCTTGGCTTTTCTGGCCTTGAGAGGCCTTTTAAGTTTAACCTGGAAATTCCTTATGGAAGATTCCAGCAACGCAGAGTTAAAAGTGCCAATATGGTTAATTAACATTCCTGCTGGACTTATACAAATAATCAGGCCAAGTTTATTAAAATTAGATTTATTTTGCAAAGAAATTAGTCTTAATTTGGCTATCTTTGCTAAAAATAGGGCTGATTCTAGAGAGAGAGAGAAATTGTTTCAATAGAAACTATAAAATATCTTTGTATAATAGATTCTAGTGTTGTCCTTTGTCTTTTGGATTTTGTTTTGTTCTCTGCTTGTAAACTAGATTGGATCCTGAATTCTTCCAGTTTCCTCCATTATCTGCCTATGACTCTCCACACGTTTCCAATTTTTCTCACATTCTTTGACCAGGAATCATTGAGAACTAAAACTGCCTTCTCCCAAACCATGTGAGCTAACGATGGACAACTTGATAAAAAAAAAGAAAATCAGAAAATCGCCACAACAGTTCATGCTGAAACAATCTCAGGGACTGATGCTGTGTAAGTCACGCAGAGCATTCACTTGAGGACCTGATAACATCATCAGAGACATTTCCAACTACTCCCCCACCCCCCCCCCCCCCCCCCGCCAGCTTTTACCCTGGATAATCAACAGCCCCTGAGGCAGCAGACAGTAGCTGGCCCTGACTCATGGTCACACGTTCTGAACGTCTGCCAGGCTAAAGGCAATATGTTGACCTAATATGTTTTAGTTCATGAGTCCTAAAGTGGAATAACCCCCTGCTAATTTGCCATGAAAGCAGACAGAGGGACACCAGAACAGACCTCAGAGCTGTCCTCAAGACCTGAAGAAATGATTCATTACCCCTACCTCACCTCCAACCAGTCAGCTCCCAGCACAACCCTGAGCCCCTCACCCAGTGGTTCTCAACCTTCCTAATGCCGTGACCCTTTAATACAGTTCCTCATGTTGTGGTGACCCCCAACCATAAAATTATTTTCGTTGTTACTTCATAACTGTAATTTTGCTACTGTTATGAGTCGTAATGTAAATATCTGATATGCAGGATGTATTTAGGCGACCCCTGTGAAAGGGTTGTTCGACCCCCAAATGGGTTGCAACCCGCTGGTTGAGAACTGCTGCTACCTATGGTGTCTTGTGATTTTGCCCTATACAATCTGTAACCTACATGCCGTGAGGGAATTTGGGCATTTGAGCATTAGCTTTCCCTTCTCCTGGCCGGTTTTCATAATAAAATCGCCAATATTTCTCCACTGCGTTTCTCAGTGTCCAGTGTTCAGCTCGGCTGGCCCCTGCCAGGTGGGTGAACTCTCTCTGTTCTGTAACAGACTCAGTGGATGCTCCTTGAGCTGACCCCCCACTAAGATGTTTCATCCTCCTTCCTCCTCCCCAGCCCCCTCCCCACTGAGTGAGTGAATGAATGAATGAATGAATGAATAAGTGACAAGGTGGTAGTCTCCCTGAGCTTAGAAATCAGAGCACATAAACCCCACACTCAAAGGAAGACCCCCAGGAAGAATCCAGATGTACTGTAGGTAGAGGTAGCAACTCCAAGAGGGAGCTGGGGGCAGGGGGGGGGGGGTGTGTGTGGAGGAGCCTGGGATGACGGGTTAGCTTGTGATCAGCTGTGATTATGAGCAAGGCAAGGGGTCCTTTGATTGAAGGAAAGACATAAACCAGGGCCTGAGGCATATTTGGGATGCGGAAGGTGAGGGGACAGGGGATGGGGGGGGGCGGGTGAATGCACCATGGCCATCAGCAGGGACATGAAGCTGGAGTTTCATTGCTGTGGGTCACTCTGATATCTAGATCTGGCACAAAGACTGGCTCATTTAGAATGTGTCAAGTGAACTTACTGGTGCTTTTCATTCTTACTGTTCAGAAGTGACCCCAGGTTGAGTTGTACCCTTGAAGCTCCCCACCCCTTGTAGCCCATGGAAATAAAGGCTCAGAAAGAGGCTTGTTCTCTTTTGTTTTCCGCGTGTGGGACGATTGGTAGACCCGCTTTCTGAGCAACGTGCAAGTTCCAGGCCTCACCCGATTTCACACCCTCAAAAGGTGGAAGACACTGCACCACCGCAAGTTCCTGGCTCTGGGGGGTGCGGGGTAGATGCCCTCAGGGGTGCCAGGGCCAGGCTCTGCTTCCCCCAGGGCTGACTGCCAGTGGGGATGCGGAGGCTTCTACCTGCCACCTGCCACCTGCCACCCACGCCTGGGGAGGAAAAGGATGCCGGTGAGAGTGCACATCAGTATGAATGTTGTCCCCTAAACTTGGGGTGTGGCGTCTCCCCCTTTCCTCCTGGCCCAGGCGGCACTCGATGGCTTGCTGAAGCCAGCTCATTGTAAGAGCTAATTGTAAAATTTTCAGGAATTTTGCAAACCAGTTGTTAAACAGCCATTGTTTTAAAATATAAACTGCTAAACCTTCCAAGAAAACAAGTTATATTTTTAAAGAGCAAGAAATACTCAAAACTCATCACTTCTTTTTTTTTTTTTTACTCCATTTTGTGATTGCACCTGGTCCCGAGGCTAGAGCGCTGCTGTGTCTGTTTGGGGAAACGCACAGCGCGCCACACACAGCGCTTCCCAGTTCTAGTTCAGGGGCTCACTGCGGGCCGCCTGCAAGTGGTCACCGTGGGAATGTTCACACCGCAGCGATCAATACGAGCTACCAACCGGGGCTCTTGGCTCCAGGTGCCTGTTCCCTGTCAGCATACCTTGCACCTCATCATGGGCGTGCAATGTCTGCGAGGACAGCCAGCCCAGGTGTCCTGCCTGCAGCTACCAGCTCTGGGCCCTTCTCTCAGCCGGACCAGAGGGTGAGAGGCAAGGGAAGCAGGGAGGAAGTGGGAGGAAACTGGCCAATACCCTTGTCACCGCCCCCCCCCCCCATCCCTCCACACACACTCAGTAGGAGAGCCTGGCTCACCGTGGGTGGAGCTGGAGGCACTCAGGGCGAGAGGCCAGGGTGTGGAGAGTAGCCGGGGCGATACTCAGACAGGAAATAAGCCACTGGGCTGACGAGGAAGCACAGCGGTCCGGGAGGCCGGCCAGAGGGAAACCACAGAATGTTGCGTCTTTTGACCACTGAAGGGAAGTGCGCCAAGCACGTACAGTTGAACCCTCTGAAGCTGGGGCTTCTGTGCAGGCCCCCCCCCCCCCAGCCCCCCATGCCGGTGCCTCTCCCTGACCACAGCCAGCGGATAAGGAGGAGGGTGGAGGGAGCAGCCACACATTTGCCTGCCCTGCGTCTGCTCACTCACACCTACGGTTTCCAGATCTTCTGTTGCTGGTGACACACCAGTTTCTATCTCAAGCTGGGTGTCCCACAGGTGCCCAAGCTTATCCCCGAGTCCCCCACACCTGCTGCTCCCCGCAGGCTCCCGCCTCAGGGAGAGGCAGCTCGGAGCCACTGCCAAGCCGAGAGGCCTCCTTTGTACAGCAGCCCTCAGGGCAGGGAGCCCCCCTCGCCTCCCGCACCCCTCCTGCCCCCCGCACCCCTCCTCTCAGGCCTCTGACCACTGCTTCTCAAACTTAAATGATGTTTTCTTCCATGTTTTGAAAGATGCTTAAAACACTGCATTTATTAAATAATAATATCATCTTAAAGTTGTATATATCATTTCTAATCAGAATTTCATCCATTAAGCTCGTAATGAGCACTGTGCTATGCAGGAGGGATGCAAAGGTGACTAGGGCTCGGCCCTCGCCCTCAGGGCTCGCGCCTACGAGGGGACAGTCACACAGAGAGAGAATGAATCCTAACACTGCCCCAAGGTCAGGACCACTGTGGAATGTGCACATGGTCTTACAAGACCTTGGAGGTGAAGCTGCCAAACCCCGAAGACTCAGCACCCTCCTTGTGCCTCAGTTTCCCTCTCCCACGTCCGCTCACTCCCTGGACCCCAGGAGCACATCCCCTGAAGCTCCCCCTCTGTGCAGTCCCCTCATCTCCTTGACTTCAGGTCACCAGCCCCTGCTACCGGACTCTCCGTTGCCAGCCATTCTCCACACCAAAGCAAAAAGGGGTTCCCAGAGCACAAAACAGACAGAGCCATTCCCTTACTTGAAACCGTCAGTGGTTCGCTCTTGTCCTTGTGACAACACCCACAAGGGCATGGCTCACAGCCCTTTCTGATCAACTCACATTAACACAAGAATCATCTCTCATTGACGTGTAGCTTAACACCAATTTAACTGAACACGTGCTATGTGCTAGCATCGTGCGGGTACTGGACTCCTGCAGAGAACAATGCACACTGTTCCCTCTCTCGGAGCCCGTGGCCTGGCAGGGGATAGAATATTAAATGATACTTATGCAAATGATTATTTGATGAATGCAAAAGGAGCAGTTCCTTGTCAACTCCCTGCTTCGACCACAATCACCTCTTCGCAGCACCTGCCTCCTGGCCCTGCCTGGACTGTTCCTTCCCCCAGCTGCCTTCCAGGTTCTCACCTCCTGGGGGGCTCCCTGAACCTCCGGGTGATTCCATGGGAGGCTGCTCCCACGGTGTGAGAGCCCAGAGACAGGCCCGTGTCCTGCAGGCCTGGGCAGGACTCCCAGCTGCAAACCTTCAGGAAATGTTTGTTGTGTGAATGGCTGTTAGGTCCTCTGAATCCACGTCTGAGCATTTGCATTTTTAAAAAATTAATTATAAAATTATTGACATCGATTCCACATATTCAGAAAAGGCTGGAGCTGAGAACTCTGTCCTGGAACAAGGACGCTGTCCTCACCGGAGGGCTTTCAGGTGGCTGTGACTGGAGTGTGTGGCCAGCTGGTCTCCAGGCGGCTGGGGTGTGGTGTGGCTGCCCAGGTGAGGTGGACCCCCCAACCCCGTGTTTGCTGGGGACATCATCTTCCTCTGGGCTTGCGGCCCACAAGCCCTACTGACCTCCCACTATCACCAACCCCCCGCCCACTGGAGCCTGGTATCCGCCTCAGGACTTGACTCCTGGGGCGCACATGGCTGGGGGAGAGCGCGGCACCCCGCGGGGATGCAGCAGCCGGACCCTGGCTGCATCTAGGGCAGCCTTGCCACGAAGGAATCTGGGATTCTCCCCGCTGGGTCTGGGGGAACTTCACTCCCCACCTCCCATGGGCACAAGCCTCACCAGGGTAGGGGGTGGCTGCCTGGGCCTGTGGCTGAGGCCAGTCTAGGAGCAGCAGCTGGGAGGCAGCCCTGTCACCCCCCTCCACCGGAAGCCTCCTGTCCCGTCTGGAAGAGGCTTTGTCTGTCTGTCTGGGAGACCCCACCCTCAGCCGCTTATCCACCAAATCGCACACCGCTGCCCTGAGCCTCCTGCTTCCTGGGAATCGGAGAGCTGGCGGATCACCTGGCCCACCCACTTCATTTTACAGCTGATGACACTGGGCTTCTGACGGGGAGTTAAGTGCCCGTGCACCAGTCATGCTTTAAAACAAACAGAGAAGGCAGGGCTCCTGACTCAGCCAAGGGCCTTTCTGCCACTCGCCTGTTTTCCCTAAGCTGCCCCGACTTTTCCAGCTGGTTTAAACTGGAAAGTTGTGCCTCCAACAAATGAAACTCACAGGAGTCGCTGCCACTCCCCTCCACCCTCCTCCACACCCACTCCCAGGCATCTGCCCTTCTGACCCAGAAGTGGGGACAAAGCGGGACCCAACCTGAAGGCCCCTCCCAGGCCGGAACCAGGAGCAGGACTCACCTGGGTAACGTGTCTGCCAGCCCGGCCTCAGAAGGAAACCAAGCACAGGTGTCTCTGTTTACCTGCCTGGCTCACACACAGGGCTGGACTCTCCCGACAGGTTAAAGCCCCAACCTCAGCACAGCCCTCAAGCCTCTCCCATTCTGGCCACAGCCTGGCTGCCCTCCACTCCGGACCCCACATCACCCCCTCCTCAGGTAGCACCACACCCTCCGGCCTCTCCGGCTTTGTCGGTGCTCTTTGAAGGGCCTCCCATGCCCTTCCCTGCTTCTCCATAGGACACGCTCCTCCTCATTGCTAAGGTCATTCTCAAGGTCATCGTCCATCCTCTGTGGGAATGTTTCCTTCCCTTCGTCTCCTTCCTTCTTCCCCTTCCCTTCCTCAGTGTGCCCGAGTGCTTCTGTGCCAGTTTTATTGCATCATAAAGAAAATACAAAGTCACGGATCGTGTCCCCGCCAGACCCTTCGCTCCTCAATGACAGCAATTGAGTCTTTATCTTCAAATTCTTAGCGCCCAGCACATCATGGACAATCAAAAATAAAAAAGGAACGAGTTGCCACGTGAAATCAACATATGGGCTCTGGATTCATTCTAGAGCTAAATTGGGAGCAAGTCTTTACACAGGATCCCCTTCCAACTCATTTACTCGACAAATATTGATCGTCGCTCTGTGCAAGCACTGTACACAGAGTCCTGGGGACTCAGAGCTGGCACAGACGCAAGGGGCCTGCGTCTGGAGGCACAGAGAAGGCGGCGAGGAACACGAGTTCTAAGGGAATGGCCAGCACTGACTGACCACAGCGGTTAGAAGCAGATCACTGCATGTACTCCTGCATGGGCCTCCGAGGTAGGCGCTTTCGTTATTGTTCCCACTTCACAGATCAGGAGATTGAAGCTTTTAGAAGTGGAGAGACTTGCGATGGCACAACTAGTAACAGAGGCAGGATTTGAACCCAGTCTGCCCCAGCCCCCTTTGCCCAAACAGGAAGATCTGCTCCAGGCATACTTCCTTTTACTGTGTTTCATAATTTTTCACAAATTGAAGGCACGGCCCTCCACCAGCAGAAAGATTACGGTTTGCTTTATTGTGGTACTTGCTGTATTGTGGTGGTCTAGAACCCAACCCACAACATGGGGTGTGCCTGTGTAAGGGTTTTATTTTCTTCACTAGTGACCCGGTGCATGGATTCGTGCACATTGAAAAGAGATTAATTAGAACATGGCCGACGGGGCGGGACTGGGCGAGATGGGCCAGACACACCCTGGAGCCAACCTCCCATGGTCCCTCCCATGGTCACTCCCCCAGCGTCTGCGGCATCTGCAGAGTGAGCGGTGTCCCTCCGGCAGGTGGGTCCCTCGGCCTGGCCTGTGGGGATCGGGCTGAAACCGGATCTCTGACATCCCTCAAAGGGTCCCGGAGTGCGAGAAGGCACTCTGCAAAGTTGCTGTCGTACAAGGTGTGGAACGTAAACACAAGTGCACAGTAAGCCAGATTCAGGGCCGGCCAGTGGTGCCAGTCTGTTGAGTGGCTGCCGCCAGGCTGGTGGGCCACTGGGACAGGTCGGTCAGCTGAGCGGCGCTCCCACTATGGGAGCGCACTGACCACCTGGGGGCAGCTCCTGCATTGAACGTCTGCCCCCTGGTGGTCAGTGCACATCGTAATGACCAGTTGACCTGTGGGTCTTTCCCTCACTTAGGCTTTTATATATATAGATTAGTGGCCCTCAACATTGTCTGCAAACACCTGGGAGCTTAAAAAATCTCTGATGCTGCCCTAGCTGGCTTGGCTCAGTGGATAGAATGTTGGCCTGTGGACTGAAGGGTCCTGGGTTTCTGGTCAAGGGCACATGCCCGGGTTGTGGGCTCAGTTCCCAAAAGGGGGCATGCAGGAGGCAGCCTAGCAATGAATCTCTCTCATCATTGATGTTTCTATCTCTCCCTCCCTCTCCCTTTCTCTCTGGAAAAAAAAAATCTCTGCTGCCCACCCTGGTGCCACCCAAGAGATTCTGATGCAATGGGTCTGGGTGCAGCCTGAGCACCGGGGGTCTCCTGTGCAGCCAGGGCTGAGACCCCTGCTCCACACGGGGGAGTCCGGTGTCCAGTGTGTGAGGTGGGGCCCCCCTGCAGCCCACACGCTTCCTGCTTGGGTCAGGGGAGGGGCTCCAGCGGTGTGGGCAGGACTGTACTTCCTCCTTCTGATTCTCTCGTCTCCTACCAGCTGTGAACTCCCTGTGGCCTTGCAGTTGCCAAAGACACCTTCCCTGGGAAATTCCATGGTTTCCACACAGGGAGTGGGGCTCTCCAGGATGCCCCCAGCTTTCAGTATGAAGTAGCCAAGCTCTGTGGTCACAGTGAAGACAGCTGATCCTGGGTGGGCAGTGAGGATCCTGGGTGGGCAGCCTGTGGGCTGTGGACCTGGAGAAACCCCCATGCCCCTCCTCTCACACACACACACACACACACACACACATCCCGCAGGCAGCTCCGCTGAGAAGAGCCAGCAGAGCAGGAGGCCGGCTCCTGGCTCCACCTCTGCCTGCTGCTCGGACCCGCGCACTTGCAGCCCCCACAGGACACTCCATGGCTGCAGCCAGCAAGGCTGGGCTTCCCCTTCGGCACTGAAATCGGGGACCTCGGCTCCCTTGCCCACTGGGGGGCACGACCTCTCAGGACGGAGGCTGCAGTGTGGGGTGCACACGCAGGACACTTCCCTCACTAGCGATGCCCTGGGCTCCCCTCTCCTCACAGAGGGGTTGTATCATTTCACCGGACCCTCCCAGCTCGTCAGATGCAGAGCTTGGGGCTTCTCGCGAGCACACAGTCCCCCAGCCCGCAGAGGGGGTGTCCAGCGTGAAGGGACTTGCACGGCCGTCTCCGGGGACGAAACTTCCTGCCTCTCAAGTCCAAGACTAGACAGTTCACAAACCGCCTCACCGTGGGGCCGGCACTGGGGGCCAGGGCGAGTCCTGGGGCTTCCTCGCAGCCTCCAGGTGAGAGCAGCTTCCTTGCAGCGGTTCTCAACCTGTGGGTCGCGACCCCTTTGGCGGTCAAACGACCCTTTCACAGGGGTCGCCTAAGACCATCCTGCATAGCAGATATTTACATTACAATTTGTAACAGTAGCAACATTACAGTTATGAAGTAGCAACGGAAATAATTTTATGGTTGGGTCACACATGAGGAACTGTATTTAAAGGGCCAGGAGGTTGAGAACCACTGCGGAGAAGGGCCATGCCCAGCCTGTAATCATTTGAAGGACCCTCTTTCTTTACCTTCATATAAGCCCCTTCCCCGTATGACCTACATGGCACGCGGCAGATGACCCTTAAATGTTGTCTGAATGATGAAACCCAGTGACCAGTCCTTTGCAAACACTCATGCCATGACTGCCGGCACACTTAGTCTCAAGGTTCTTAAGTTTTCATTAACTCAACAAATGCGTGAGTGCCCACTGTCGGCCAGGCACGTGCCAGCCGCTAGGGATCCAACGATGAGCAAGACCAGAGCTCCTCCTGGAGCACCAGGTGTGGCAGGAGAAGCTCATGTCCCAGGTGCACAGAAAGGCCACGTGGTAAGGCTGTGGAGGAGGGGCCCCAGGACTGGGCAAGTGCCGGCCAGAGGGCCTGCGGGCAAGGGAAGGCTTCTCTGAGGGAGACGCTGCACATCCATCCACCCGCCCACCCACCGTCCATCTTCCATTTCCAACGAGTTTGCTTAGCGAGGAGCCCAGCGCACCGCTGGCTGCTTGTAATTTAAGGTCCCGCAGAGCAAAGGCCAATCCGCCTCTCCTGACTGCCCAGTCCTGAATGCCAAGCTCAACACGCTTTCAGGTGTAAGTGTTCTGGTCAACAGGAAGCAAAAGTTTTGGTTTTTTTTTTAACACAAAGCGGCTTAAACTGAAACTGACCTCACCCTGGGCATGTCACCAGGTTTTCAGGGAGGGAAGGAGTGAGGGAGCCAGCTCTCCAGTAACTCCAGGGACAGACACACCCAGATTGCTCAACACCAGGGCCCTGCAGCCCAGGCACCTCCGGGGCCCCTTCCCTGCCTGACCATGGGCCTGAGGGGATGCCCTCCTCAGTGCCAGCTTCTGTGGTCAAAGGTCCACTGGAGACAACCCTCCACAGCGCCTTCCCGGGGTCAGTGCAGGGCGAGGTCAGGGGCAGGCATGGACGAGGGACCCGTAGGCAGCCAGAGGCAGCACACAAAGCTGTCAACAATGAGGAAACGGGTGGGGACTGTTCCCCCGAGGCCTTGCTGCTCAGCTGCCCTCAACCCTTATCAGGGCTCTTAGCTCATAACCCTCAATAACTAGGGGTGCCAGTCCTATGACTGCCTCTCAGCCTGACTGTCCTCCTCAAGGGTGTGCCTCTGACTGTACCTCTTGTCTATCACTTCAAGCTCCTGAGAGAGCGACCGACCCACTAAAACCTTCCCAAGGGGGGCCACGTGGGGCCTTGAGAAGGGGACAGAAAACACGGCAGGTCCTCCCAGGCCTAACCTCACCCCCTTCTCCCTCTCTCCTTCCTCCTGGCCCTACTGTTTTTCCTTTTCCTTTTTATATGTTTTTGATTTCTGAGAGAGGAAGGGAGAGGGAGAGAGACAGAAACATCAATGAAGAGAATCATGGATCAGGTGCCTCAGGCCCCTGAGGCAGGGACTGCTCCCCGCCCAAAGCTAGAGGGAGGAAGAGCAGTGAGGAAATAATGCAGCGATGAAATATCTCTGTGAAAATATTTCTAAATATGAACCTACCTCGCAGGTTTACCCCTTAGATGACCCTCCCCCTTTGCAAAACAAGGTTCTGGGAAGTTAGGAAACTTGCCCAGGTCCCCCAGCTCTGGACTGGAGTCAGGTGCTGACCCGTCCGCTTGCTCCCGGCCCGCTGTGTCAGCTGGGAAGCTGAATTCATGTAATAATGTCTGATGGTTACCGGCAGGACCACCGCCATCGGTCCTGGCGTGGATGGAGACTGTCATCTCTGAGAGAAATGAAGGTGCTCACAGAGGCACCTGAGATACCCGCACCTGGTAATCCACCGCTGCTCAGTGAGGGGGCCGGGCAGCCTGGCCAGGAGAGGCATTCCCTCTTGCCCTGGGAGGATTTATGGCAGGGATAATCTTGTTGCTATGGTAACTCTGTACTCTGCCTTCCTCTGTGGGTGGCATCGCTGAGACACTAGGTAAACCCCGCGTCTGGACTCTGCTCCTGTTCTCTTCACAACGAACCTACCGGTCACCACACGGACAGACTGAACTCCAGCCCCCGCCCGACTGGCCTTGTTAGCGTGCTTCTCACCGTCTTCAGCAACTTCCAATTATTTTGGGGGAAATAGTCAAACCAAATGGGAGAATTATGCCCGCCCGTTATTTCTTGAGATAAGTCAATGCAGAGCAAGATTCTTTTCTTTTTGCAATACAATTCACAGACCATAACATTTGCCCCCTTTAAGCACACAGATCATGGTTTTTAATTCCAAAAGCAAATGGTACCACGAGAGGACTTTGGGGATGCTAGAAAGGTGCAGTAGCTTCTTGTGCAGGACGGCTTCATGAGTGCAGACAGTAATTACCAAAACTCTTCCAACTGAAAAATTAAGACCTGTTCCTTTTATTATACATATAAAACTACACCTCGATTAAAAATAATTTAAAAGGAAATGGTGCCACTTCAAGGAAATCTGAAACAATTAAAATTTGAGAAATGTGCAGTAGTTGAAACATCCCACTGTAAACTTTTGCAAGAGCACAGTGAACTTGTCTAAAAAAAAATAACCAGGAAATAATAGCTACCTTTTGCCTTATGATCTGAGCTCACTGCTCATTTATGTTGGTAGAGAGCATTCATATAAGCACGGGCATCCTACAATAATCCAGCAGGCTCGCTTGTCTGAGGCAGTGTGGTCTTCACAGACACCGGGAATAGTATGAACTTCACGGTAGCACATAACTGAGGAAAATCCACATACATCACTTGGAGTAAATACAAAAACATGGAGTTTAATTTTCTGACCAGTATGCCCACTGTTCGAATAGGTAATATTTAATTATATGTGTGTTATATAAGTCATAGCAGGTGACTGAGCAGTAGTTATAAAATTTTCCGTTTTCCTTATTTTTATTCTAATTTTCATGTTAAAGTAGTATTTGCACACAGGCAAAGGATACTGTAGACCACGACCACAACCAAAACAAAAAGCCTTAGTCTCTAGAGACTCTGTCTGTCTGTTCAGTCTGCCCGTGTGCTGACAAGTAGGTTTGTTGTGAAGAGAACAGGAGCAGAGTCCAGACACTGGGTTTCCAGAGGCAGCTTTCTAAGCAGGCGGAAAAGACAATCATCAGAAAAAGGAATTCCGTTCCTCTCACAATCTTAGGTACAATCTTCACCCTCCTGTCTTATTCAAACCACACACCTTCACTTTTGAATGTGAAACTATATGTAATGTGCTTGTGTGAATAGAGTGATTTCTAAAATACAGGCTATTTTTATATTACTTACCATTTTGTAATTATGGTATCTTTTCTGGAGTGAGATCATCTATGTGGGCATATGTGTAGGAGTTCTTGCCTTTAGCGAGGGGTACCTATGTAGGCGAGAGTGAATGTAAGATGCATTTATCTATGGGTGTGTTTGTGCTCTTGCAAAAGTTTTCAGTGGGGTTTTGTGAACCAAAGGTTGGCCAGTCACCAGAAGGAGGTATGTGTGAATTTCAAACAGGCAATATTCCCACTTATGGAAGAAAATAATTTTAAACACATTAAGAGCTTTCTACTTCATAATGATAATCATTTTCTAAAAAGAGAGAAGGGAACTCTTATTGATCTAGTACACGTTAAATACCACGTGAGGTACTTTATTCCTATTATCTTACATACTCTTCACAACTCACCCACGCAGGTACAAACTAACCCAATTTTAATTTTTTTATTTTTAAATATATTTTTATTGATTTCAGAGAGGAAGGGAGAGGGAGAGATAGAAACATCAATGATAAGAGAGAATCTGATTGGCTCTCTCCTGCACGCCCCCTACAGGGGATTGAGCCCACAACCTGGACATATGCCTTTGACTGGAATCGAACCTGGAACCCTTCAGTTTGCAGGCCAACGCTCTATCCACTGAGCTAAACCAGCTAGGGCCAAGCTAACTCACTTTTATAGATGAGGAATCTGAGCCTTGTCCAAAGCAACCTAGGTAGAAAGAGCATGGGTGGCAGAGAGGTCTGATTTCAGAGTCTGTAATTTCATTCTCTACCACAATCTCAACTAAAATGTGATGAATAAGTAATTAGACCTCATTCCAGTTTTCAGTGATATGGAAAATGATTTTAACTTTTTTTATTCAGAAAGCTTACTTCACACCTTATGTGAGAGAGACTTAGAGATGTTTGCCCAAGGCTCAAAGCCATCAAGTTGAATGGGTTCTAATGGCAAATGGAACAATCCCCTGACAGGGAGGAGCCCTTCCTCTCTGGGCTCCTTCCCTAACCATCTCTCTCAACCCCCATCAGGACCCAGATCCTCCTCCTCTGCCCACGTCCTTCATGATGACACTCCTCTCTGTTCAGTCTTCACTTCAGATGCTCTCTGCCCTCCGTAGGCAATCTCTTCTATGCCCTTGGCTTCACCATCCCTTAAACTACCTGCAGTTCACACCTCTGCAGTCCTCTAGAAGTAATTTGCATAGATAGCTCGCTGAGCTCTCCAATGCAATCAACCAAAGGTTGATTGTTATAAGCTTAAATAGTGTGCATATTAACTCATTTTCCTGATCCACCCTTCCCTAAACATTCCGTTCCTTCTTCCTCCTGTATTCTGTGTCTTGGCACCACCACCTGCCCAACGAATCCGGTGAGAAATCATGGAGTCATTTTGGACTTCCCCCAGTTATATCCAGTAAGCCTTGAGGCCTTCTCATCAACCGCTCTCAAATGCATCCATTTTTCTCTTCTCCTTCAGCCAGTGTCTTGGTTAGTTGTGGCACTCACCACCCAGACCCTGGACCATTGGCAGCAGGTGGTCTCTGGCCTCCAAAGCCCCTGCCAGTGTGCACCCTCACCTCTAGCTGCTGTAGCTAACGCTCCATTAAGTAAAATGTTTTATCTCCTTCTCCAACTTAAAGCCTTTTTCTGGTGTCTTCGTGCCTGCAGGATAATAGCATAAAGGCTCTACACATTCCACCTGCCCCACTGTACACTCCAACATTAAACTCCATCATTAAGCTACTTCAAGTTTCCAGAATATAGTTACTTTAGCCCTCTCTGACTTGGTAAACGTGCCTCCACCCAATTGCCTTGCTGACTTCTAATTATTGCCTTTTCAGGAAACTAGACTGGTGAGTCCTGAGGGGTCCATCTTCTTTGAGACGCTGCCCTTTGCACCCTGTGCTCACATCTATCTTTGCTTCACGGTCACTGTATAGCTTTGTTTGCAGGTGTCTCCCTTTCCTATGCCAGATTCTTGAGGCCAGCACAAGGCCTACCACATAGTGAATGCTCAGTAATTGTACTTATTCAAATTACATGAAAATGTTATATTTTTAAAGTTCAAAGTCCACATCTAAGAGAATCTTATCTAGATGAAACTCGGAAGAGAGCAGTTCAACACAAGCTTCTTTGAAGTCATTTCTGTGACCACCTGTTTATTGCGTATTCAGTACAACGGACTGAAAAGTACAGTCACAAGGGACATTGCAATCAGAGAAAATGGAAATGGATTATATGTTAGGTGATATTATTGAAATAATGTTCAGTTTCTTGGGAATGATAATGGCATTAGTCAGCCAGGGTGTCCTTTCTTTTAAACATAAAAAGCTTTATGATGTCTGTAACTTATTTTCAAAGAATTCATTTTAAAAGAACATAATATAGCCCTAGCTGGTTTGGCTCAGTGGTTAGAATGTTGGCCTGCAGACTGAAGGGTCCTGGGTTCGATTCTGGTCAAGGGTACATGCCCAGGTTGCAAGCTCAATCCCCAATAGGGGGCGTGCAGGAGGCAGCCGATCAATGATTCTCTCTCATCATTGATGTTTCTATCTCCCTCTCCCTTCCCCTTACTGAAATCAATTAAAAATAAGTAAATAAAAGAGCATAATATACAGAGAGATACATAAAATGTGGGAAAATGTTAACTGATAAAAAAATGTGAGTATTCTTTGTACTAATTGTTCAACTCTGCATATTTGAAAAATTTTCCAAATAAAACATTCAGGGAAAATGCTAAGAACACAACCAAAATTAAAATAAATATTTTGAAATTTGAAAGGCCCAGTCATCCCTCACAAATGTGCTCTCCTCGTTGACCAACCATCACAACTGTTGGTTTTTATTTGCCTAAATGGTATCATATCACACGAGAAACTTAGGCAAATAAAAGTGTGCTTCTTAATTGGCACATGTAATTCCTTGAGATCAACCATTGAAGATTTTCATCTGGGAAAATTTTCAGTGATAAGGAAGCAAGAAAGGTTGGTGGAAGTAGTCTTGCTTTAGTCCTTTCAGAATTGCCAAGTCTCTAGTAAGAGCTAGTTAATTTTGCTGTGAAGGTGATAAAAATTTAGCCCTTCTCTTAAATTTCTATTATATTCAGAGGGAAGTTAAAAAAAACAATAATTTATCACCTTTATTTAATATAGTTAATGAATTCCCAGCAGGTGTGGCTCAGTAGTTGAGCATTGACCTATGAATCAGGAGGTCACAGTTTGAGTCCCAGTCAGGGCACATGCTGGGTTATGGACTCGATCCCCAGGAGCAGGCGTGCAGGAGACAGCTGATCAATGGTTCTCTTTCATCATTGATGTTTCTATCTCTCTCTCCCTCTCCTTCCTCTCCAAAATCAACAAAAATATGTTTAAAAAAATAGTTAATGAACCTATTTTATTAGATAGTCTAATGTACCCAAGAGAATTGAAAATATATAGCTATAAAAACAAAAAATAAGAAAAAAAAAACCCAGAAAACATATGGCTACACAAAAGCTTGTACATGGCTATTCACAGCAGCATCCTATGTAATAAAGAAGTGATAGCAAATTAACCCTCACACCCTCACCAGAAGGCTGCCTATAACCAGGCCGGCAGGGGTTAGTGAGGGACTACCAAATGACTGAACAAGCAGGCTGCATGGGGCAATTAGGCTGGCAGGAGGGGCAGTGAGGGGCAACTAGGCCGGTGCGGGGAGGCGGGGCAGTTGGGGGTGACCAGGCCAGCAGGTAGGGGCAACCAGGCAGGCAGGCAGGTGAGTGATTAGGAGTCGGCAGTCCAGGATTGTGAGAGGGATGTCCGATCCCGGGGATCAGGCTTAAACCAGCAGTTGGACATCCCCCAAGGGGTCCTGGATTGGAGAGAGTGCAGGCTGGGCTGAGGGGACCCCCTCACCCCCCTGCACGAATTTCATGCACTGAGCCTCTAGTTATTCATAACAGCCAAAAAGTAGAAACAATACAAATGTCTATCAACTGATGGATAAACAATGGGACATTAGTCATAGAAAGGAATTAAATACTGATACATGACACAACACAGATGAAAATATTATGCTAAGTAAAGAAACCAGACACAAAGGCCACATAATGTATAATTTCATTTATATAAAATGGCGAGAATAAAGAATTTATTAGTGTTTGCCTGGAGCTAGGGATAGAGGGGTCAGGAATAGGGAATTATTGCTAATGAGCACAGGGTTCTTCTGGGGGTGACAAAAATTTTCTGGAATTAGATGGTGGAGATGGTGGTAGAACTTTGTGAATATATTAAGAAACACTGAATTGTGCACTTTAAATGGATGAATACTATGGTATGTGAATTATATCTTAATTGTATTTTAAAAAGTTAACATAGCCCCAGCTGGTTTGGCTTAGTGGATAGAGCATCAGCCTGGCGACTGAAGGGTCCTGGGTTTGATTCCGGTCAAGGGCACATGCCTCGGTTGTGGGCTTGATCCCTAGTAGGGGGCATGCAGGAGGCAGCCAATCAATGATTCTCTCTCATCATTGATGTTTTCCTCTCTCCCTCCCTCCCTCTCCCTTCCTCTCTGAAATCAATAAAGATATATTTTTAAAAAGTTAACATAAAGCAATTTTATGGAACACTCCAAGGGGAACCTAAGGGCTTGCTGGGTTTGATTGCACCTTTGGTCTCCAAGTCACCACTGGCCAGAGTAAAGAGGGGCCCCACACGCTGCAGGGTGCTGTGCACCCTCCTCCCTACCACCCTCACAGGGTCATCGTAGGGGCAATCTCAGCAGACCCCACATTCCCACTCACCACCAGAATCCCAGTGCAGTCTTCGTGCACATCTCATACCCCATCTCTTCTTCATTGTCCTTCACTGTATTGTCCTGTACTGTCATTCAATATTTGGGATTGTTCATTGCTTTATCTCACCTGTATCTAAACAGTGCTGAGCCAACAGTAGGTGCTTAATAAATTTCTAGTGGATAAATAAAAGTTTACACAGAAATTTGCACTGAATATTAATTAAAATATGACTCTATGCTTTAAAATGTTTCTTGTCCCATAAGACTTTCTCCTCCATTTAAATAGGTATCTCATCTTTAAGAAATCTTGCACAGATGGTATTTTATTATAGATAATAAAATTTATGAATCTTTATACATGTTAAAACATTCAGGCATCATAAACATAAATATTTCAATATTCAAAATTCAAATTTACAACAAGAAATTTATTTTTAGACTGTGGTTATTGCTGCGCCAACTTTATAATTCCTTATTCAGAGTAAAAAATGTAGGCAAGCCCTAGAAATGTAGCAGAAGCATTTCCGCACACTGGATCCATAATCTAGATTGTGAGAAGTGTTTCCGCTAGATTCATAGGGCACTCTATGGAAGGAAGAGGCCAGGACTGGTCATCTGGTTGCCCTTCGGACCTTCTGCAACTCTTCAATGGGTTTCCATTGTTGGTTGACTGTTATAAGCTTAAATAAAAAAGCAAAATAAAGCATTTCGTTAGGATCTGTCCTTCATCCTTACATCCCCCTTTGGGATTTGTCCACACTCGTCTTTAGAAAAAGCATCACCTTAGCATTTGTAGCCAAACAATCACCTCCTCTTCCCATCTCTAAAGCATGGACAAAACAGTAATATGGGTTGGTTTCTATCACACTAAACCTCCAAAAAGCCCTTGGGTTCCTGAGTGTTACAGGATAAGAGAGAAAGGTCTTATCCATCCGCCCCCTTTCATTTAACAAGATCTAGATTTTTAAATTTCCCATGGTTTTATAAGTTTACAAAGTAATCTGCTCCCTGTGCGTGGATGTGTAATGCTCCTAGCACAGGGTGTGGCAAAATTTCCTCATTGTAATTACTCAACTAAAGGACTCACATTCAGAGATTCTCATTTACCCTCACAATTCTTCTATTATCCCAGGACCTAGGCGATGTAGGTAGTTTTAAAAGATCCTAAGTGTCCTCACCAGGTCAAACTGTGTTATTTGAAAGTTTTGTTTAAAAATAAGATAGCTTTCCTGACAGGCCTAAATGGTGTTCAATCTAACAGATTAAATGTTTCTCACTTCCAAAATATTTAAAATGTAAAAAGTATTTGCAATAGTCTCAAAACGGTAGGTGAATATTAGCTACTTTTGCTTAAAATGCAATTTCTGTTTCCAGGAACTCCTGTAATGGGCCATAATAGACCTAATATTAACTTTAGATAAATAATGGGAAAAGTGAGATATTAATATATGGGCCAGGCATGGTTCTAAAGGACTCTCTGTATTTTATCTTCTTTAATCCTCTTAACCCTGTTATTGTACCCATTTTATAGATTCTGAGAGCCTCAGAGAGGCCAAGTTGTCTAAATCACCTGTGAAGCTCAGCTGGTGTGGCTCAGTGGTTGAGCGGCGACACATGAGCCAGGAGGTTATGGTTTGATTCCCAGTCAGGGCACATGCCCGGGTTGTGGGGTTGATCCCCAGTAGGGGGCGTGCAAGAGGCAGCTGATCAATGATTCTCTCTAATCACTGATGTTCCTATCTCCCTCCCTTCTGCTCTCTGCAATAAAATATATATTTAAAAAAATAAAATTGCCTGTGAATAATGAGCAAGAGTCTGAACTAGATCTCTACAACTCTGTAACACTTTCTAACACTACATACACCAAATGGCACCCTAAAAGTGAAAGGTATTAATTAAACCTATTCTGCTGACAATGATGCTAAGGCTGGGCTAAATGTAAATCACTTTTTAATGCGGCAATTACCTTTCCAGGTACATTGGGATCCACATTTTCCCAAGGCTCTGGATTTCTTTTTCGATCAATGCTAAACAGAAAAGAAAGCTGATGAAATATTAACGTAGGTGAATTTAAACCAGCCCTGATATGGGGTCTATAAACATGCTGGGGACAGATCCGGACTGCATGCTAACTAAGGCTTCCATCTGTTGGGGAGCTGCAATTGACGGAAGATTCCTTAAGGAGCTTCGGTTTGGCTCAGACACTAGGGGTTATTTCCTCTGCAGGTGAGGAGGTCTGGATTCCACTTACTGGGCTCGACTGGAGCACCTTCTCACAAGCTAAAGAGCAGCAGCGGTGGAAGCCCAGGCCAGGAGGAAGCACAAATGTCCTCGCCCACAGGACCAGCAGGAGGGCTGGGCTCGGCCGCTGCAGGGGGTGAACCGCGGGGTCCCCGGTCCCGCTCCCAGAGCTGCCCTTTCCAGCCCGACGAGCTCAGTTCCAAGTTTCTCTCTTCCTGGTGTCCCAGGAAGCGTGGTATTTCACTTATTATATCCACAGCTGAGATTGGGTCCATTGCAAACAACTAAATCTACAAACTCTACTGCATTGGGAAAGATCTTTCCAGTAAACTGAAATTTTATTTTATTTTTTTAGTAAACTGAACATTTAAAATTTCATTTAAAATGATCTAAGTCTGATAGCCCCAAAGACCATTTAAGAATTTGAAATGTCAAAACTTTATCAAACTTTACTTTGCTGCCGGAGAAGAGGGAGTGGCAGTGGATGGAAGGACACTGAGAACTAAGGAACGAACTAATTTTATGAAAATCGCAATTTACAGTCTTCTGACACCAGGATACTTTCCAGCCCTGACTCCCCTTCTCAGCTGGGCGGTTTTGTCGGGGGGGCGGGGGGGGGCGGGGGGGGGGAACGGGGAGGTTGGGGGGAGGAAATTGATGTCATACATTTCTTAAGCTGTAAAAACGTGTCTGTGAATGATGTCTACTTACATCACATCGGGTTTTTTATTAAGGGAATAGACAGCAAAAGATGACGCTCCGCTCGCTGCCGCCGTTATGATCAACGCCAAAGGAATAAGCTAACAGAGAACATTGAATTCGTTAAATTAAGGGCAAATCCCGCTGCTTCAAAGTGAAAGGTAACAGAATAGCTATGCACCACCTGCTCATCTTTAAAAATCAAAAATTGTAGTCAAGATTTTTCCATTGCTTTAAATACTTACTTCCTTATGTTTCATCAGGACTCGGAAAACCTTCATGATGACCGCAGTGTAGAATGCCAAATCTAGACTAAAAAAAATCCAAGATGTTGATGAAATCTCAGCCCCTAGGACCACACTCCGTAGGCGCCAACAGATCCAACGAACTCTCCAAGGCAGCCTGGGGCCGGCTCCCCTGGGGGCGGGGCGGGGCGGGGCGGGGCGGGGACGCGCGCGGAGGATGCGAACGACCACGACCTCGGCGGCCGGCCGGGCGCGCTCCTTATAAACCGACCACAACCGTCCGGAAGGGCCGGCCGGGGCGCTCTGGTCACGGGTCGGGTCGCGGACGTGCGGGACCTGACTCGCTTTCCCCGCTCGGCGCCCGGCGCGAGAGCGCCCCCTGCAGGACGCCGCGCGCGCAGACCCTGCGCAGCCGAATGCGGGCGCCCCCTGCCGTTCGCTGCGATTATTACCCGCCCTGGCTGGGCATTGGCGCTCCGGGAGCCCAGGGTGTGGAAGCGGGTGGAGCTGAGAACACCGGGATCGCTGCTGGCCAGGGCCGGGGTGAAAACCAGCGCCCTCAAAAGGGGTCCGGAAAAGGAGCTGCAGAGCCAGAGGCAGCGAAATTAGAATTACACCCAGCAAGCCACGTTTCCCCTTCAGTGAATGCCCAGGTTGATGAACTTGTGGGAGACGCAAGGTCAGTATGGAATTTGGTCTTCCCCAGGATGACTAGCAGGCACAGCTCCCACCTTTCAAACCCCAAAGGAACCCACTCAGGACACTTCATCCTCTGTGGCTGCCCCAAAGCCCATAATCCCTCGGGGGAGCTTCCCTTCCCCACCAGAAACTTCTAGCACCTTCTCTAGCTGCTGCAATCCAGGTTTTCAGGGATGTGGAGCTATACTGATTGGTTCCCACACACCAGGAATTAGATTTTAGTCAGCCCAGCTCAGGCTTTGTAATGAAAATATTATTTTATTAAATACTTTTTGCTAAAGTTAATTCTGCCTACCCTTCAGTGGGTACCTAATTGCCAGGTTTAGCAATTACTGGATTTGCTCCGTTTTGGCAGGTCTGGGAGTAAACCTTTGTCTAAGGTTATTGATGTGGCTCAGAAAGGTGTTTCCGCTCAATGCACAGGGAAAACTATACTTCCCAGGTGCTTAGAAACTGAAGTATTTTAATTTTCTCACCACTATTAAGAACAACTCTTGGAAGCTGTCCAGAGCCATCCTCAAATCAGATTAAAACGGAGTCAAAGCCGACAGATTGGTGGTGGTTACCAAAGGGGAAATGAGGTGGGGGAGGATGAGAGGGTAAATATATGGTGACAGAAGGAGACTGGGCTTCTGTGGTGAGCACACAATACAGATGTTTTATAAAGGTGTACACCTGAAATTTATGTTACTAACCAATATTATCCCAATAAACTTGGGGTGTGGGGGGGAACGGAGTCAAAGAAATCCTTGATCTGACATCATCATTTATTGAGTATTTTAATAAGAGAAAACATGGCTTTTGTCCTCAGGGGGCTTCCAAAGTTCTGATGAGACATTTTCACATCAAAATTCAGCTTCTAACCAAAGTATGGGTACCAGACTTCCAGACTGACACTAGGAACTTTTTCTAGAAAAAAAAAAGGGGGGGGGGCGCGGCCTCCAGCTAGCGCCTGAGGGAGGGGTTCCAGCCAGGGGTGGCAAAGGCTCAATGCTGCCTTGTCCTATAAAACCAATACAGATGGAGAATATGAATGAAAGCTGTCAGAATTCTAAGTTTTCTAGGTATTTCCCCTACTACTCAAAAGTGAGGGGTCAGGTGGTTAGAATAACTTAGATGAATTATATGCCTATAAATAATTATTCCCCAAATAGTGAGGTTTGGCTTAATCAATGTGTCCTGGCTTCAATCAGAAATAGAAAATTTTCCAACTTAACATTTATGACTTCATATATTTCATGCACTGCGCTCTGATCAGACCCTTAATTCCTTTTGGTTGTATGTTACTTCCTGCATGATTTGTCTGAGACCCATGCTCCCAGCTGCCATGTCTGTCTCATTTGCGTATACTTGTGAGTGAAGAAAGGCTCAGTGAGATGCTTACCTGATATTGTTAGATGAGAAAAACAAGTTACAAAGTAAACCATGTCTTATCTATGCATCCATAAGGAACTGGAAGGTTAAATACTCAAGTGTTTTCTTTGTGTTAATCTGTATTTTCTAGCATTCTAATTGCTTTCATGATAATGGAAAATAAAGATGAATACATAATCTACCTCCTTAAAAATACTTATAAAAGGAAAAATAGAAATAGTAGCTATACAGTGGAGAAACTCAATAATTCCATAAACAAGTGGTCAAAATTAACGTGAACTCTAAGGACACAGCACTTACATACTGCTCACTGGTAAGGCAGAGCCTGAATCTATCATGGTGCCATATCAGACAAACACAGATCAGGAAGCATCTTCTTACCTAATAATAGACAAATATGGTAGCTGACCACACCTTTGCTACGCCTCCCATTGGCTAATCAGCAAGATATGCAAATTAACTGCCAACAAAGATGGCAGCCGGCAGCCACAGAGCTGGAACGAGCAGGAGGCTTTCTTGCCCCAAGAATGGAGGAAGCCAAGGTTCCCCGCCTGCCACGGCCCAGCTCTGAGCTCCAAAAGCAACAAAGTTTCAATTATAGGAGCTAAACAAACCCCAGATACCTGCTTTCAGCGGCCGTGGCCACAGAGCTGGAGCGCAGGAGGCTTTCCCTCCCACCCGCCCTGGCCGGCTCTAAGCTCCTCTCAGGCACCAAGTTTCAATTACAGAAGGTAAATAAATCCCAGATACCTACTTTCAGCAGGCATGGCCATTGAGCTGGAGCCTTGGGTTGCCCCTGGCGATAGAGGAAGCCAAGCCCTGGCCCCAGGCTACAAAGTTTCAATTATAGAAGGTAAATAAATCACAGAAAAAAAAAGAAAAGAAAAAGAGGAGAGGCTGGGAGCTTCTGTCACTGGGGAGGCTTGGCCAGCCTGAAAATGGCCCTCAGCCCTTCACCCAGATTGGCCAGGCACCTTTGTGGGGACCCCCCCACCCTAAAGGTGGTGTGGCCAGCCTGAAAACAGCCATCAGCCCCTCACCCAGGCTGGCTAGGCACCCCAGTGGGGACCCCCACCCTTCAGGGCAAACCAGCCGGCCCCCACCCGTGCACCAGGCCTCTATCCTATATAATAAAAGGGTAATATGCAAGCTGACCCTAACAGCAGAAAGACTGGGAATGACTGGTCACTATGACACACACTGACCACCAGGGGGCAGACGCTCAATGCAGGAGCTGCCCCCTGGTGGTCAGTGCGCTTCCATAGGGGGAGCTCTGCTCAGCCACAAGCCAGGCTGATGGCTGCCAGTACAGTGGTGGTGGTGGGAGCCTCTCCTGTCTCCTCAGCACCGCTAAGGATGTCAGACTGCAGCTTAAGCCTGCTCCCTGCTGGCAAATGGACATCCCCCAAGGGCTCCCTGGCTGCCAGAGGGATGTCTGATTACCAGCTTAGGCCCAATCCCCTGGGGAATGGGCCCAAACCAGCAGGTGGTCATCCCCTGAGGGGTCCCAGACTGCGAGAGGGCACAGACCAGGCTGAGCGCACTCCCCCCCCCCCACCCCCCCGCACAAATTTTTGAGCACCGGGCCTCTAGTTGTTCTATAAAACAATTTGTACTCTTCAAAAACTGCCAAGGTCAAAAAAGACTGAGGAACTGTTTCAGATTAAAAGATGCTAAAGAGTAAAGAGACAGCCCAGCTGACGTGGCTCAATGGTTGAGCATCTACCTGTGAACCAGGAGGTGGCTGGTTCAATTCCTGATCAGGGCACATGCCTGGGTTGCAGGCTCCATCCCCAGTAGGGGTGTGGAGAAGGCAGCTGATTAATGATTCTCTCTCATCATTGATGTTTCTATCTCTCTGACTCTCTCCCTTCATCTCTGAAATCAATAGAATATATAAGAAAAAAAAAAGAATAAAGAGACAGGATGACTAAGTGGAGCATAGGGTCCTAGACTGGATCCTGTATGACTACTGGCACAATGGAGGAAAATCATGGGTCAATAGATTAATATATTGTATCAATGTTCAATTTCCTGAATTTGATAAGTGCACTGTGGTCATATAAGGAAATACCTTATTTGTAAGAAATATGCACTGAAGTATTAAGGGGATGAAGGGGCATTAGGTATAATACCTATTCTTAAACACAGGCATACCTCAGATATACTTCAGATTTGGTTCCAGACCACTGCAATAAAGTATCACAATAAAATGAGTTGTAATCTTTTTGTTGGTGGAGGGTCTTGCCTTCAATTTGTAAAAAATGCAACATCTTGGGAGCGTAATAAAGCGAGGCGCAATAAAAATGAGGTATGTCTGTTCAGCATATAGCAAAATGTTAAGAAATGGTGAATATGGGTTAAGAATATATGAGTTGTTTGTGCTATTCTTGCAACTTTTCTGTAAGTATGAAATTATTTCAAAATAAAGTTTAAAAAGCAATCAACCAAAACCAAACAAAAACAACCACCCCACTACAAAATCAACGTAATATATATACTTTCTTTCTAAATTATGGTATTTTAATATACCTCTTAGAACTAAGATGAATCTTGGCTTATCAGGCACAAGATTGTTCGATTTTTTTATTTACAGGAAATACCATATATACAAACCCTAAAAGTGAATTTGCAAACTATAGTGCAAGTTTACATTTTAATTGATACTTGAGTAGGCATGTAATTTTTAAATATCCTCTAAGTTAGAAAATCCTTGTTTCTGAAATAAGTTTTATGGTTTTTAGAAAGTGCTCCTGTTTCACTGTGGTTGCTTCCAGTCCATCTTCTTGCAGAGCCAGCAAGGCAGCCTATAAGAGACAGTAAGAGATAAGTTGCTCCATTTCTGTTTTGTAATATATAAAGTTTGAATGCAAAAATCTCAGTCATATTTCATAGAATTCCAGTATCCAAGACAATAAGAACATCAAGCTAAAAAGTTAATGATTGAAAGTCCTCTTAGAACTTTTCTTCTACATTAAACTCTGGCCTTAAATAGGAAAAAAAGAAAAAGCAAATTGCAGAATAATATATACATTATGAGCCCATTTACATATTTAAAGATGAAAGACTATCTTCTTGACCTCAGACTAGGAGTTTCTAAACAGGACACAGCACTGACCATAAAGGAACAGATCAAATACATGCTTTATGACCCAACAATTCTCTTTATAGATACATACATACATGAAACATACATATATACACATGTATACCAATAGACATGTTCAAGATTGTTCATAGCAGCATATTTCATAATAGCAAAATAGCAGTAACCTGAATGTTCAGGAGTGCTTTCCTTAGGGATAGAGAGTGGGAAGGCCCAAGAAAGGCTTCTGGGAAGTTGCTAATATTCTTTCTTAACCCGAGTGATGGATATACAAGTGTGTTCACTTTGTTAATTCAATGAACTGTATCCTTATGATCTGTGCATCCTTCTGAATGTTATATTCTATAGAAGTTTATGGAAAGAATATATGCACCCCTATGTCCCTTGTAGCATTATTTATAACTAATAAATAGTGGCCCGATGTACGAATTTGTGCATATAGACAGGAAATTAATTAGAAGAAATATTTTAATATCGCTATTCGCTCTTGCTCTACAATAGAAGTGTCAACCAAATTCACGATCAACAGTGACAGATCGAAACACATGCATGCGACTGGCACCAGCAAGAGCTTTATATGTATCGTGCATGTGCAAGTCAACTTAGCCTTTTATATATGGTCTATATAGAACAAACTTGTTTAATTAGACCAGCTTTCTGATTTTGCTAAACCTTTTCCAGCCCAGTGAAGCACCCCAACTTCTCTTTCAGGTAATTGTCAGCAACACAGCAGTAAATATCAACGTGAAGCATATTATTATTGCAGATCACGCAGACAGAACAAAGGGTAAAATATTTAACTGTAGCAGTATTTGACTATATTCTGCGCAGTGAGAAAACCTGAAGTCATTTTCAAGCTCCACCATTTCTTACTTCTTTTCAGTCAGGTCAAGTTTCTAAGCTTTCTAAATCTGTTTTCCGGCCAATGAAAAGAAAATAGGATTCTACTGAGTCTCCTATCTACCTACTCCAGGACTTCTGTGAGGATCAAATGATATGAGGCACGGGAAAACGCTTCACAGACATTTGGTTAAACTGTAAAATGTTTCCACCTGGGTATAAAGTGTCATGTTTCTGGGCTGAAGGAACTCCAAGGAGGCTAGTCACTAGGGAGAGGAAGCCGGGCGTTGCTACATGATGTCATTACCCAGCACCCACAGCCACCATTTCCAGGCTGGGCTGGGCTGTGGGCCACATTTTGCGCCATGGGGTCTCGGGAGCATCAGCTGCGATTTGGTGGGCTGTCACTCCAGGGTGGTGGTGGGGCCTGTGTCCCACTTGGGGGGGAACCAAGTGTTGCTTTGTGGGCGCCAGGTCCACGGTACCATTTCTCTGTAAATGGACAGTGCGCGTCACGGGAGTTCCTGCATTGAGTGTCTGCCCCCTGGTGGTCAGTGTGTGTCAGAGTTACTGGTCGGACAGTCAGACACTTAGCATATTGGCCTTTTATATATACTAGAGGCCCAGTGCACAAAAATTTGTGCACTCGGGGGGGGAGAGGGGGTCCCTCAGCCCGGCCTGTGCCCTCTCGCAGTCTGGGACCCCTCGGGAGATAATGACCTGCTGGCTTAGGCCTGCTCCCGGGTGGCAGAGGGCAGGCCCAATCCCTAGGTGCAAGCCCCGGTCGGGCTCAGAGCAGGGCCGATTAGGGAGTTGGGGCATCGCCCCGTCATGCACAGAGCAGGGCGGATTGGGAGGTTGTGATGCCACCCTCAGTCACGCTCAGGGTAGGGCCAATTGGGGGTTGGGGCACCGTCCCCTGTCACACTCAAGGCAGGGTTGATGGGGAGGTTGCAGCGCCACCCCGTCACGCACAGAGCAGGGCCAATCAGGGGGTTGGGGCGCTGCCCCCATCACACACAGAGCAGGGCCCATCAGGGGGTTGGGGCACCGCCCTCTATCACCCACAGAGCAGGGCCGATCAGGGGGCTGGGGCGCTGCCACTCTCACACTCAGGGCAGGGCCGATGGGGAGGTTATGGCTCTACCCCATCACACACAGAGCAGGGCCCGTGGGGGGGGGGGGGGTTGGGGAGCTCCCCCCTATCAGGCACAGAACAGGGCTGCTCAGGTGGTTGGGGCCCCGCCCCCTGTCACACACAGAGCCCCAGGGCGATCAGGGGGTTTGGGCGCTGCCCCGTCACGCTGATCCCGGTGCCGGGAGGCATATTACCCTTTTACTATATAGGGTAGAGGCCTGGTGCATGGGTGGGGCTGGCTGGTTTGCCCTGAAGGGTGTCCTGGATCAGGGTGGGGGTCCCCACTGGGGTGCCTGGCCAGCCTGGGTGAGGGGATGATGGCTGTTTGCAGCTGGTCACACACCCTTCAGGGTGGGGGTCCCCACTGGGGTGTCTGGCCAGTCTGGGTGAGGGGCTGAGGGCTGTTTTCAGGCTGGGAGTGACTGAAGTTCCCAACCGCTCCTTTTTTTCTTTTTTCTTTTTTTTATTCTGGGCCAGCTTTACCTTGAGGCTTGGCTCCAGCTCTTAGGCCTCTGGGCACACGGCTGAAAGTAGGTTTCTGGCCTTTGTTTACAATGTTGCGAATCTGCTGGCTGAAGTCCTCGGTATTTGTTACAATGTTTCTTAAACTGCCCGCTCAGAGGCCTGCAGCTGCAGGCGGGGAACGTTGGTTTCCTCCAACGATCCTCCGTCACTGAGGCAAGCAAGCCTCATGTTAGTTTCAAGCTGCCTGGCTGCCGGCCGCCATCTTGGCTGACAGTTAATTTGCATATCTCGCTGATTAGCCAATGAAAAGGGTAGCGGTCGTACGTCAATTACCATGTTTCTTTTTTATTAGTGTAGATAGGTAACCAAGGTATGGAACCATTCAAATGCCCATCCAGAGAACAAGTAGATAAAAAAGCTACAGTGCACACATAGAATGGAATATTACTCAACAATAAATAATAAAAAACGAAATCCTACCATTTGTGACAACATGGATGGACCTAGTGGGTATTAAGTGAAATAAGTCAGACAGAGAAAGATTAAATACCATATGATTTCACTTATATGCAGAATCTAAAGAAGAAAATAAATGAACAAACAAAATTGAAATAGACTCATAGATACAGAGAACATACTGGGGGTTGCCAGAGGGGAGGGGGTTTGGGGCACTGGGTGAAAAAGGTGAAGGGATCTAGAAGAACAAATTGGGAGTTACAAATCAGTCATAAGGATGTAAAGTACAGCACAAGGAATACAGTTAATATTATAATAACTATGTGTGGTGCCAGGTGTGCCCTGAAAATATCGAAAAGACCACTTTGTAAAGTATAATCGTCTAACTTGGAACTAATACAAAATAATATTGAATGTAAACTGTAATTGAACAATAAAATTAAAATATTAATAAAAAAATTATTAACAAAATTCATGGGAAGGGAAAACTGGACAATGGCTTCTTTTGCCCTAGAAATAAAGTCTAAATGCCTTAACGTGTCTTATAATGACCTGAGTGATCTAGCCACTGTCCACCTCTTCAATAACGTCATTATTTATCTCCAATTGTCTGCATATTTTATTCCCTCTGCCTCAAACGCTGCTCTTCCCTCCTTTAGCCTGCTACTCCCTCATCATCCTCCCAATTTCAGTTTACACATACCCTCTCTCAGAAAGCCTTCTATAACACCCAATCTGGGTTGGTGTTCTTCCTAGATGTTTCCAAAGCACCCTAAATTCCCCCAACTCACTACATATTTCCAATCGACAATTAGTATTATGACTTGCCTCTCTGCACACTCCCCATCAGCCCATCAACTCTATAGGAACGGGGCTGCATCTGCCTGTTTCACCCTGCCCAGTGCCTGCCACATAGACGTCTTTCAGTAAATACCGAGTGAATGAAGATCAAGGAAGACATGTTCTGAACCATAGATTTCTCCACCAATTAACTTACTTCTTTGCAGAGGTTTCTAAGATCAGCTCCAGAGAAAAAGCAGGTTTCTGCTGCTAAGTTTTCTAAAGAAACATCAGGTCCCACTGGCATGTTTTTTGTACAGACTTTCAAAATAGAAAGCCTGCCCTGGAACAAAATATAATATGTTTGTAACCTTATAATATTTATGTTTGATAGGTGCTATATTAAAACATTTCAAGTTATAGTTTCCTATCAAATATATGTTGTGTGTGTGTGTGTGTGTGTGTGTGTGTATTTGAATTAAACAATAAGAATCACTTCTGAAGAGGTAAGAACGATTAACTCATCAATGGCTCATATGACAATGGTAAAAATAATGACATCATAAAATTTTAGTATTTTTATAGTTGACTTTTAAAATAGCCAACCATAGATATATCTCTTTAAGAGGCATGATGAATCTCTGTTTTGGGTATAAACAGTGCCATCAGACATGCTTAAAAGTAAACACATGAACTGTCAGACACAACTTAAAAACATAAGACATTAAAAATTTAAAAAATTTTTTCATCCCTTCAAAACTTGATAAAGGCCCAAGGAAGAGAAAAAATTCTTTCTCCATGTCTTTCACCACTCCCTGCCAATGGCCCTGGATGTTAAGGGCAACGAATTCACTCATTCTTTGGCAGTGAATACATTATGGAATCTCAGAATCTCAGATTTCTCCATGTAAAACAAGGATACTGACCCATATAAGCTCTAAAATCCTTGTACCACTTTACAGTCCCTCCTTTCTAGTTGAAAAATAATGATGAGTAGACTCACCAAACTCACTGAAGTCACTACCTTACTTTTAGGTTATGTTTCTCTGAAAATAGCGCCGGAATACCCAGAAAAAGCAGACTGAAAGGCAGGAAGAATGCAGAATCCAGTGTACAACACATACCATGTACACCCATATCCTGTTTGGGATTCAATTCTGCCAGTCTCCTCAGAGTTCAGACACTGATGTGTGTTAAGAATGTTCACACATGCCGAAACCGGTTTGGCTCAGTGGATAAAGCGTCGGCCTGCGGACTGAAAGGTCCCAGGTTCGATTCCGGTCAAGGGCATGTACCTGGGTTGCGGGCATATCCCCAGTAGGAGATGTGCAGGAGGCAGCTGATCAATGTTTCTCTCTCATCGATGTTTCTAACTATCTCTCTCCCTTCCTCTCTGTAAAAAATCAATAAAATATATTTAAAAAAAAAAAAAAAAAAGAATGTTCACACAGAGCAAGTGTGTACAATGATTACCTTTTCATCTGGAGGTGGAATATAAATAATCTTATCTATTCTTCCAGGTCGTAACAAGGCATCATCTAACACATCAGGTCTATTTGTTGCCGCAACAATCATGACATTTCGATTAAAAACTTCTTCGAACTCTACCTGAAGAAACACAACACAAAATAAAGTTAATTATTCAATGTATTTTTTTTTAAATTACAAATCAGAAGGATCATTTGTTTTTAAATAGGGGTATCTTTTTCTTGGGACTGGGATGCTTATACCTCCTATCCAGACTACCTTCTCGGTATCAAGGTACCCCAGAAACAAATGATTAATCCAAGAGCTACTTGTACACATGAGGAAGGGGGTGGCCAACCGTGAGGGAACTTCTCTCCATGAAAAGTCTTACTTCATAGCAGAAAACATCTACCTGGTATCTGAGGGCACCTGAGCATCAGCAAATGTTTACATTTAAATAGATGACTTAAAAAGACAGAAGCATATGACAAACACATGGAGATGTGTGGTTATGAAAAAGCTATGGCTCTTATCCTTAAAGAGGGAGATTTACTTTACTTTTTAATTTTATTTCCAGAGGCAGAAATATGACCACCCTTATAAGCTGAAAGTATGTAAATCCTGGATACAAATAAGAAATACCTAAAAGCAGCCAGGCCGTGGCCTTACACACTAAATATGTAAAATGATGTGTTGAACTGAATAATCAGAGTAGTTCAACACTAATGTGCTCTCTCAAAGCAATGAGGTCCCTATATTTGCAAGTATTTTAGCTGAGGCTGGATAAACACACCTATAAGACGCTATACAGTAATTCAGGCACTATGAAATCTGATGAGAACATTTCATGTGGTATATGGCCTAAGGAGTTATAAGTGACTCTCTTTCTATGGGACAGTTTTAAAAATGGAAAATAAGTAATAACAAGAAAAGAATAAAAGACAAGAAAAATTATGTCAGGGATTATTTGATTATTTATTACATCAACCTCTATCTGGGGAAGACTCGGAAGGGAGAAAGGTCATTTAACTTCATTATAACCAAGGAAACCCCTTCCTCAAGGAAACAAAGTTTTCAATTACTACGATTATTGGGGGGAAAAATCCGCTTTAACGAAAAATAAATTTAGAAAGGGATTGACACTCGGTATTAGGATATATATAGGATATATATATATAGGATATATATAATTAGGATATATATAGATATAAAAAGAAAATCCCTTCTCTATTAGCAATATGTAAAGTTACATTTCTAAATCTTACAATCAATAAAATTCACATTCACATATAGCTGTTATTATCACATTTACCTCACCTCTGCCAGCTACAACACAAGTTTACCAGCTTTGTAAATATCCTAACAGAGCCTAATGGAAGGAATATAATTCCGCCTCTGAGATGGAGCCAGCTCAGGACAAGATCGTGTAGATCTGTTTAATGTGGGCCTGAAGGTTTGGTGGAATCTGGCTAATAAATACCTCTTCATTCTTTTTCAGCTCCTTGTATTTCCCCTGTTGATCTGATTTACTTCCTCTTCTCTCGATAGTTTTCAGTCCAACACCATCTAATTCATTCAGAAGAACAGAAAGAACACTCTCTTGAACATTACATCCTGTTTTGCTGACTGATCGAGAACCCAAAATTGAATCAATTTCATCCAAAAACACAATTGCTGGAGTGTTTGCTCTTGCTTGTTGAAATACCTTTTGTTAAGAAAATAAAAATATTAAAAAGCTATATATGATGCCTTACCTAGATGAATGTGTTTTCTACATTACTATTTTTACAATGTAAAAAGAAGAGAACGATTCTAAATGCCTAAAAATTGGGGAACAAATAAATAAATATTATGTAAGGTTTAAAAATCATGTTTTCAAATAATTTTTAATATTATGGAATTTTAAAAGTGATGTTACATTAAAAAAAAATCACAATAAAGATACACATATATCTCCTGCCCAAGCAAATAAAAAGACAAAAGAAATTCACTAAAATGTTAATGTAGGTGGAGGGGTTATGAAGTATTTCTTATTTATATTTTTCTATATTTTCTATAAACAAATACATAACTTTTCTAAATTATAATAATAAAAGCATAATATGCTAATTAGACTAGACAGCTGAACGACCTTCTGAACAAAGCCAGGGCTGCGAGGGCCGAGCTCCTTGCACGAATTTCGTGCACTGGGCCTCTAGTAATGAATAAAAAGCCTGTTACATTTTTAAAAAGGTTTATCCTTAAGGCATGAAATGAAAATTCAAAAGTAAACTTAACTATGTGGAGAAAATAAACCAACAAACCTGAGACAAGAGTTTTTCTGAATCTCCAACGAAAGGTGAAAAGAGATCAGCTCCGCTCACTGAAACAAAGGAGCAATGACAGCTGGTGGCCAGGGCCCTCACAAGGGTGGTCTTAGCACACCCAGGGGGGCCGCACAGGAGAACTCCCTTGGGCTGAGTCAGGCCCATCCTAACAAATTCACGAGGGTGTTTCAGAGGCCATTCGATGCTCTAAGTATACAAAAAGAGACAGTCATTTTATTGTAACAATAAAACATCACATAATTCAGTAAATGCATCTATTCCTTCAACAATTCTCAGGCACCCGTACTCAGCAGCTGGGGATCTTATAACCTAAGTCAGGTCACATCACTGCCGTCCTAAAGTCCTTCAACGACTTGCCATCAGAATTAGAATACATTCCGATCCAAACTCCTTACCTACCACTGCTTACAAGGCCTTACACAACCTGACTATCACCCTAACACCCAGTTCATTCCCACCCCAGGGCCTTAGCCTGTTATTCTCTCTGCCTGTACTCTCCCTCAGGTCTTTGTGTGGACATCCCTCATCATTCAGGTCTCAGCTCAATGTCCTTTCCTTGGAGAGGTGTTCCTTGATCACCAGAGTTAAAGCAGACCCTCCTCCTCCTAGTCATTCTATGCTATTGCCCTCCTTTCCTTTTGGAGCACTTAGTCGTGCACTATCATGAGTTATTATTTTTCCATGTTTGGTTTGCTACATTATAAGCCAATTTCACCTCTAAATCCCCAGCACCTAGAATGACACCTTCACAAAGTAGGCACCCAATAAATGTTAACTGGAGAGTAAATAAAGGTTCACTACCCTTTAGGTAGATAGTTTTATCATCATAATTTTACAGATGTTCAAACCCAGGCTTAGAAAAGTTAAGTAACTTTCTCAGAGCTGATTGCTAATGAGGCAACAGAACTGAGACTGACCCTAGGGAGTGCAGACCAAGAGAAGCTTTTAACTACTGATGTATTTTAACTACTGATATATAAGACAAGACCTCTGTACCTAGGCCTCATATTTCAGCTGGGGAGACAGGCTTGTAAACTAACAACCAGGCCAGAGAAGGTCATGGAGAAGAAACAGTACATACAGAGAGACACGAAACCAACTAATTCATCTCGCCAACAGTAAGCAGGAACAGAGGGGAGGATGGGAGAAGCAAGGAGCAATAGAGTTGACATGGAAGGAGGAGTCAGATCACAATGGGCCTTAAAAGTTTTAGGCAACACTGAGGAAGCAGTAATGACAAGGGACTGGAAGGAAATGAAACTAGAGGCAGGGAAACCAATTAAAATTCTCCTGCATTAATTCAAACTACAAAAATAATAAGGCTGGATGTGTCACAGGAAGTGGAGATGGTGGGGAAGGGACGGATTTAAAACATAAAATGTAACTGTATTTTACACAGGGACTAAGTTCTAAATTCAGAGGGGAATTATGTGCATGCGTGACATGACCATTTAGAGGACAGGTTTCTGACTTGGGGATGGGGTGTCTGGCTGTCTTCACTGAGGTAGGAAATTCAGGTGTGGAGGTGGAATTGATGAGCTGAACTTTGAACAAGCTACGTTTGAGATCCCTAGAAGTTATGTGGTAGGCAGGCAGCTAAGTACTTCTGATAATCAAAATAACCGTCTGCAGGATATAAAGATTTTTGAGTTAACAGTTTTCAGGGGACAGTTGGAGCCTTGGACATCGACATCACAAACTCACTCGCAGAATGCAAAAAAGGACTCTCGGGAGCTTGGAGCACTGACATTGAAGGTACGGGAAAGGAGTGTTCAGGAAGGCAGGAAAGCTTAACATCTCAAAGCTGAAGAGTTTTCAACAGGAAGGAATGGCTGATCTCTCACATGTTTTGTGAAGATTAAGTAATGATGATGATCAAAAAGCGGGGCATATTACAAATGTGTCTATCCATGGACTCTGTAGATCCATAGCTCCTAGTTAAGATGAGTAAGTGATAATGGATACTTACACTGGAAAGTCAGGCTTTGTATGTGTAGAGAAACCTAGTTCCTTATGGCAGGATCACCAGAAGGTAAGCTGGCAAAATCCATTTCTGAACCTGCAATGCAGGCAAGAGGGTCTGGAGAGCTGTGACCCTCAACGCATCCACTGTGAGAACCAGATCAAGTAGCCCTCCAGGCCATACAGTTTACTATAATGTTGTGCTTTTACCAGTCCCTAGGCAAAGTGAGGTCCACCACCTATGTATTTGTACAGCCCACAAACTAAATCATTTTTATATTTTTTAATGCTTGGAAAATAAATCAAAAGAATATTTTATGATGTGAAAATTGTATTACTTCAGTGTCCATAAATAAAGTTTAGACAGAACACAAGTACTCATTATGCATTGCCTGTGGCTGGCTGCTTTTGTGCTATGACGGCAGTTGAGTGGTTACAACACAGACTATATGGCCCACAATATTTACTATCTGGTCCTTTACAGAAAAAGTTTGCTGACCCCTGTTCTAGATTATAAACTCCTTAAAGAAAAAAAAAATAAGAGGATGAGGTAGCAAAATATGAAACATACTATTTGATGCCTATACAAGTCCAATTAAATAAGGACTGAAAAGTGATGGCTAGATTTAAATGTGAGGATCCAAAATAGTGATGGTGGCAAGAGCCGTTTCGGCATAGCGCGTTTTCATCATAAAGGCATTACATGTAAGCTGTAATATTCTCCTGGCTTCAGCAGATTCTCCATCTCACCTGTTTTAACTTCAGTTTTACATCTTCAAGGCCACCAATCTCTTCCCAGCTAACAGGCTTGATGTCCATCAGTCCAATGACACTTCGAAATGATGAAGGTTGAATCTTTTTAAAAGCTTCAAGGAAGTCTGTTTCATCAATCATCGGACTGTCCTGGTTCTGAAGAAAAGCACCCAAAAAAGCACAATCAAACCAAAAGTGAGGTGAGATTTTTGGAATAATTACATTTTTTATCTTCTTTTGAATTTTATAAAGAAATTTATATATATGGTACAAAAAAACTAGAACCTCTCCCCCCAACCAATCATCCCTGAGGATGTCAAGCTTCCTGTGTATTCCTAGTAGGTTTTATAATAATAAGTATATCCTTTCAAACAGATAACACAAATGGGAGATCACACCACACATATTTGTACTTTTTTTAAAACTTAGAAATCTTTTCATGTCAACTAACAGAACTCTACCTCATTCCTTTTTTTCTACCTCACTTCTACATATCAAGTATTTTCTGTAATTTCCTCAAAGCACAATGACAGGGTTTAAGAGTGTGTGTACATTTATAGTTGTGACAGCTATTACCAGACTGTCCTCAAAGCTGCACCAATTAATACTTAGCTGCTGTTCTCACCATACCTCTCCGGCACTAGATATTACCAAACTTGTAAATTTCTCCCAGTGTGACAGAGGAAATGAGACTCAGAATTGTGCTAATTAAATTTAACTAGAAAATCACTTTTTGAAACCGTCACAGTAAAGGCTTCTTTGAGCAAGAACGAAATCTAATCTAGGGGAGGGAAAGTCTGATGAGGAGCGGGATATCTGCATGATCTCAAAGGGTCTCCTCATAGATGTGTTAGTTGCAAAGGGAAACATAGCAGCTATATAGTGAGAACTGGACAGAACCTGGACTGGATGATCACATCAGTCACTACTTAGTGGTATCACCAGTGAGGGATGGTGGGAATCTCCCGCTACCCTAAGAGCACACGATGACGTAAGGCAGTATTCCCAGCAGGCATGCATCACCTGAATCTATGAAGCAACATTAGGCAAACCCAAACGGAGAGACATTCGGTAACATCACTGACCCGCATCCTTAAAAAATGTCAATGTCAAATATCTCACTCACAAAATAGAAGGCCATGGAGGCGTTCAAGACTAAAAGTAAGTAAAAACTAAGTGTAATATATGATTCTGAACTAAATTCTCTACTGAAGAAAAAAATGCTAAAAATATTGAAACCATTACCAAAATCCGCATGTGGACTGTAGAATTGATAACATTTTGTATCAATATTAAATTCCCAGAATATAATGACTATACTTAACCATACTATAGTCATGTATGAAAATACTTTTGTTGTCAGGAAACAGACATTCAAATATTAAGGGATAATGGTTATGATGTATGCAACCCAACCTCAAATGATTCAGGAAAAATACAAAGAGAGAGAAAATGATAAAGCTAATTAGGCAAAATGTTAAAAACTGGTGGATTTGGATAAAAGATTTAGCAGAAGTTACCTGTCTTGCAACTCTCCCTAAAATTTTATTTATTTCAAAATAGAAAGTTAAGAACTGAAAGAGACTAATCTTTAAAGAAAATTTTTCATGTTTCTTGGCTGTTTGTAATCCTGTTCATACCTTATTACCTATTTTCTCCTAGACTGTTTCTCTATCATGTCATTTTTGGCTATTAGGTTTTATGTTATCCTAAGAAAGTCCATATTTACTCTAAGATTATATTTCGAAGAGCAATTTCCTTAATCATTCTAGTGAAGCAAGTTTTTTGTTAGAGTTAAAAACTCATATTTCTATTTGTAATATCTGTATTTCTTAAAGTATTTGCCCTTATGTCAAATTCTAAACATTTACTTGTCCAAAAATTCCCATTTTCAATAACTATTTTATCCCATTTATGTAAGATTATGTAAATTAATATATATGTATAGAGCAATTCTGAACAGCATTCCTTAAAAAATGTCAATAATTATAATCTCTGGGAAAGATTTTAGGCAATCTTTACTTTCCTTACAATTTTTTATCTTGTTTAATTTCTTATAAAGAACACTATTAAATAATTTTTAACTGGTTGGCAGTGTTAGATGCTGGGTACCTGAATACTAATGTTTAGATAACACCTACATTATTTCAATTGCTTCTCATAATCCTCTCAGGCAAATAAAATTCTTTTCCCTCTGTATGCATATGTGCATGTATTAAACTGTATTTCTCATCTTTTAATAAGAACTTCAATGTGAACAACTTTAATGTGTCCCATGTCTGCCCTGGCACAGACAGAGGCAGTACCAGCCCCTCGGCTGCCTGGAGGGGGAAAGAATGAAAAGATGGAGCCAGATGCCTCTGTCCCTTCTTCCTTTTTGCCTTTCTTTCTTCCACTTCCCCTGGTTGTTTATGAACTCAGCCATCACCTGTGGTAACTATGCCTGGGCAGGCCCCCCTCAAGCAGCACCCTAGGATGACAGCAGCTGGCTGGCACACCTAAGACAAGGTACTTAAGGTCAAACCTGGAACCTCAAAGCAAAGGGATCCTAAATGTACATCTCCTTTCCCATGCCCTAATCTTCTCTTCATCCCCTCAAAAGGCAAAATACACCTTTACACCTGGGATTTGTCATTAAATCTTCAAGCAGTTTTGGTTCAAACTCAGAAGATGAGGACATAAGTTCATATAACTCCTTCCCCTCCTTCAGTGTAAGAGTAAATGTATATGAAAAGGAAATAAGGAAGGATACAAATTATCTAGGTAAAGAGATCCTTAGGGTAAGTCATCCTTTTATAGTTTACATTGGGTTTCAACATTATAAGATCAAAGGACAATGTTACCATTACAACAGAAATTTATAAACGTTGTCCCAAATCTTCAGTATGCTGAAATTAACTTTTTTCTAAAGGGTTTTAGAAATTCAGGATTACTTATTACATACAAAGTAAACAGATTTCTCAATCTGCAATGTTAAAAATTATTGCATTTAAGCTAATATTCTAAATATTTTTAAGAAAGGCAGTCATGAATTAAAGATTTGAATGTCAAAGTCAAAATTTTAAAAAATTACAGGTGCCCAATCTTTTCCTGAGTTAGAAACGGTTATTTTCCCTATACTTATTAATAAGAAAGGGAAACAGTATTATGACAATGGAAAAATGTCAGAGATACCACCTTACCCAAGAAATCAAAGTTACCTAATAGATTCAATGAGAACACAGTATCATTTGATATTTCTGCCAAAAATGCAAAACCTGAGTCAAATTATAAAGAAACATTAGTCAAACTGAGGAGTATTTTACAGAATAAAAAGTTAAAGTCATAAGAGAAAGACTGAAAAATGGTTCGATTTTAAAAGATTAAGAAATCATGACAATTAAATGCAGTGTGTAATCCTGGATTAAAAGTAATATTTTTGCTTTTCCTTTTAAATTTTTGCTCTATATGAAATGTGAGACAAATGGTGATATTTGGATAAAGCCTATATAGATTCGGTAAAAGTATGGTGTCAGTGTTAATTTCCTCATCTTGATCACTGCCGGAAGCCGGTCCATCCTTGCTGCTTGACAGTCGCTGCAGGGAAGAAACATCTGCACAGCATATGTTTCAAGGGACCTGGCGTATATGGCATACTGTGCTTAATATGTTTGCTCCTCTTCTTCGAGCTATGTGTTTTAACCAGGGTCACCTCTCCAAGAAAGGTTGTTTCCCCAGGTAGGGATTTTTCCCTGAAGTTAGGGAGGGAATACAACCCCTTAACTAAGTGTCAGGTGAGTAGTTAATCACTTTAACTACGAACAATCACACTTAAGCTACATAATCTTTACTCCCTCGAATGGAGATAAGAAACACCCTAACCTTTGGAACAGAAATTGGTAGGATTAAAAACAACTGGTATAAATACAGATGTAACAAGACAATAAAACACAGAACATGGCTGGAGAACCTGGCTAGAGAACCAACTATGCTGATCATCTGAACACTGTCTCTGTGTCATTCCTTCTTCGCCGACTCCATCCACACCTTTGGGAACCCCTGGACCTGCTGGGAATGGACCCCAACAGATCACTATACTTTGGTTAAAATTCTTGTTTTTATGAAATATACATTTGCGTTTTCAAGGCTATAGGGGCATCATTGCTACAGTATATTCTCAAATGTTAAAAATATATGTAAGAAACAAAAGTCTCAAGAAAATGTACTTCCCACTTTTTTTTTTAATCTCCCAAGTTAATTTATCTTAATTTAAAAAATTAACATAGGGGAGGAGGCGGGGCCAACATGGGGCCAACATGGCGCCGAGCGCCGGGTGAGCGGAGCTTTGGCTGTGGATCTCCCATCTCTCCACCCTGGGGCATCATCCTTCAGAGGAGGGAGGAAGAGCTCCAGAATGGCTGAGGAGAAGAAGCTGCAGCTCAGCAATACTGTGCTGCCTTTGGAGTCAATGAAGGTGGTGGCCGAATCAATGGGCATTGCCCAGATTCAGGAGGAAACCTGTCAGCTGCTGGCAGATGAAGTCAGTTACGGCATCAAGGAGATTGCACAGGATGCCTTAAAATCCATGCACATGGGGAAGCGGCGGGAACTCACCACCAGTGACACCGACTATGCACTGAAGCTAAAGAACGTTGAGCCACTGTATGGCTTCCACGCTCAAGAGTTCCTTCCTTTCCAGTTCGCCTCTGGTGGGGGCCGGGAACTCTACTTCTATGAGGAGTAGGAGGTTGACCTGAGTGACATCATCAATACCCCTCTGCCCCAGGTGCCCCTGGACGTCTGCCTCGAAGCTCATTGGTTGAGCATTGAAGGCTGCCAGCCAGCTATCCCAGAGCATCCATCTCCAGCTCCCAAAGAGCAGCAGAAGGCTGAGGCCACAGAACCCCTGAAGTCAGCAAAGCCGGGCCAGGAGGAAGATGGACCCTTGAAAAGCAAAGGTCAAGGGGCTGCTCCAGCTGCTGGCAAAGGGAAAGAGAAGATGGCACCACCCCTCCTAGAGGGGGGCCCTTTTCGATTAAAGCCCCGAAGTATCCATGAGTTGAATGTGGAGCAGCAACTGTGCTACAAGGAGATCACTGAAGCCTGTGTGGGGGCATGTGAAGCCAAGAGAGCGGAAGCCCTTCAGAGCATCGCAACAGACCCAGGGCTCTACCAGATGCTGCCACGATTCAGCACCTTCATCTCAGAGGGGTCCGTGTGAACGTGGTGCACAACAACCTGGCCCTGCTCATCTATTTGATGCGCATGGTGAAGGCACTGATGCACAACCCTACGCTGTATCTAGAAAAATACAGGCATGAATTGATTCCAGCTGTGATGACCTGCATCGTGAGCAGACAGTTGTGTCTGAGGCCAGGTGTGGACAATCACTGGGCACTCCGGGACTTTGCTGCCCGCCTGGTGGCCCATATCTGCAAGCATTTCAGCACAACCACTAACAACATCCAGTCCCGGGTCACCAAGACCTTCACCAAGAGCTGGGTGGATGAGAAGACTCCAAGGACTACACGTTATGGCTCCACTGCAGGTCTGGCCGAGCTGGGACATGATGTGATTAAAACTCTGATTCTGCCACGGCTGCAGCAGGAGGGGGAGCGGATCCGAAGTGTCCTGGATGGCCCTGTGCTAAGCAACACTGACCGAATTGGAGCTGACCACGTGCAGAGCCTCCTCCTGAAGCACTGTGCCCCTGTTCTGGCAAAGCTGTGCCCACCACCTGACAATCAGGATGCCTAGCGGGCAGAATTTGGGTCCCTTGGACCCCTCCTCTGCTCCCATGTGGTCAAGGCCCGGGCTCAAGCTGCTCCGCAGGCTCAACAGGTCAACAGGACCACTCTGACCATCACTCAGCCCCGATTCACGCTGACCCTTTCTCAGGCCCCTCACCCTGGCCCTCGGACCCCTGGCTTGCTGAAAGTCCCTGGCTCCATTGCACTGCCCGTCCAGACACTGGTGTCTGCACGAGCTGCTGCAGCCTTCCCCTCCTCCCACCAAGTTTATTGTAATGTCATCGTCCTCTAGTGCCTCATCCACCCAACAGGTCCTGTCCCTCAGCACCTCAGCCCCTGGCTCAGGCTCCACCACCACCTCTCCTGTCGCTACCACGGTCCCCAGTGTGCAGCCCATTGTCAAGCTGGCCTCCACTGCCACAGCTGCACCCCCAGCACTGCCCCCTCTGGCCCCGGCAGTGTCCAGAAGTACATAGTGGTCTCTCTTCCCCCAACAGGGGACGGCAAAGGAGGCCCCACCTCCCACCCTTCCCCAGTCCCTCCCCAATCCTCAGCCCCTTCCCCACTTGGGGGTAGTGCCCTCTGTGGGGGAAAACAGAAAGCTGGAGATAGCCCTCCTCCAGCTCCAGGGACTCCAAAGGCTAATGGCTCCCAGCCCCCTGGATCTGGCTCGCCTCAGCCTGCCACTTGATGCTGTCACACATCTGCCAATCTTCTCTCTCTCTACACACACACACACACACACACACACACACACACACACACACTGGGTGGAAGGAAGTAGTCATCTGCTTCCCTCACCTTAACTTTCTTTTTAGATATTGTACAGCCAGCTCCTCATAATAAAAGTTTGATTTATAAAAAAAAATAAAAAATAAATAAAATAAAAAATTAATATACATGGTCATAGGTCAATTTCCTACCTTCTCACTATGAAGTAAAGCGTGTAGGGCAGCATCCCTACAGAGTGCGGTCAGGTCTGCGCCAACATAGCCAACTGTCATTTCTGCAAGGAGGCTCAAATCGACTTGACTGGAGATGGGCATCTTAGAAGTAATCACCTGCAGAATTGCCTTTCTTTGTTTAAATGTGGGAGTCCCGATGACAACCTATATGCAAAGCAAAAAATAATGTTTGTAGTTTCAAATATTATTATTTTTAAATACTCACCCAGGATATTTTTATTGATTTTAGGAGAAGAGGCGGGGGGAGGGGGGGGAGTGAGAAACATGGATGTCTGAGGGAAACATCCATTGATTCCATCTAGTGTCACCCTTCCCAGGGATCAAACCCACAACCTTTTGGGTGTCTGGGAAGATGCTCAACCAACTGAGCCACTCTGCCAGGTTAACATATTATTTTATATCCTCACAAACATGTACAATAATTTAATGAGCAAATTAGGAATTATTACTATGTACTCTTAAGCATACCTCAGATTCTGAACATATGAAAATCCTAATTTTCCAGAAGAGTAACACTGGCTAAAAAGTTGCACAATGAAAATTACATGTCATTTAACAAACTTTTATTTGTCATTTTTGAGACTGTACCAAATTCTAGGAGCCAGTGATACAACAATAAACCAGATAGTCTAGGGCCCAGTCCTTACAGAGCTGGTTTGGGAAAGTAGTATTAGTTAGTGAAAGGACAAAATCCACTCAAGTTCAGACCAAATTAAGCTAAAAGTATGCAATTATCAACTGTCTCTTTAGAATTCTACCACAAAGTTCAAACATCACTTAAACTAAACACTATTCAAACTACTGAATAGAAATCAAGAATCAATTTAAGACTGAAGCCTATAAGACAGGTCAGCTTTGAATACTCCACCTTCCTTGGCAACTCAGGATAGGACGCTGGCATCCTCACAAGCAAGGAATAAATCCAGATGAGTTTATATCGGCTCCGATTTCGTTATTCCCTGACTTCACCCTTTCATTTCATCACATATTTCGAGGCTATCCTTTTACTTTAAATTCTCATTCTAAATTCATTAGAGTTTAATGCGCCTGTAAGCAAACCTACTTTCCCTAAAAAGTATTACCGGATTAGTATTCTTCTGCACAACAAAACTGCCCCCTAATGAGCACCTTGCTTCTCAGAACAATGTGACCCTGGAGAAACACGTCCTGCTTGCAGATCACATGTGGACAGAGAACCAAGGTGTTCTTTGCACGGCAAAGAGCCCCCCTCCAGCCTCACCGAGGTCCAAACCTAAATGGCAAAGGCCTCGGGGAAGCCAACCAGGGCCAGGAGAGGACGAGGTTCCAGGGGCCATGGGGTCACTGGCCCGGCCCGTTTACCTCCCGGTCAAATCTCCCAGGTCTGCGCAGCGCTGGGTCCAGGGCGTCTGGCCGGTTGGTGGCTCCCACCACCACCATCTCGCGGTCCCCGCTGAAGCCGTCTAGCAGCGTCAACACCTGGGCCACCACGCGGCTCTCGGGGGCCTGGTGCGCGTCGCCCCGGCGGGGGCACAGCGCGTCCACCTCGTCCAGGAAGAGGAGGGTGGGCCCGCGGCCGGCCAGCGCCTGCGCGCGCTGGAACACCCGCCGCACGTTCTCCTCCGTCTCCCCGGGCCGGGCGCCCTGCAGCGCGGGGGCGCTCACCGCCAGCAGCTCCGCGCCCGTCTCCCGGGCCACGGCCCGCACGAGCTGGGTCTTGCCCACTCCCGGGGGCCCCGCCAGGAGCACCCCGCGGGGCACTGCCAGTCCCAGCGCGGCCACGGTGCGGGGGTAGCGGAGCGGCAGGAGGAGGAGCTCCCGCAGCGAGTCGGCCGCCTCCGAAAGGCCCCCCAGCGGCACCTCGGGCTGCGGATGCGTTTTCGACGGAGGCGCCCCGCTGAGACTGATGACGGTGTGAGGGGTGACCCGCCCGGCCGGGTCCGGGGCGGGCGCCCCGCTGACGATGTGAAGGGCGGCCACCGGGCCCGGGACGCCGGGCGGAGCGGCCACCACGTGGCCCCGGGAGACCAGCCGGTTCCTCAGCAGCTCGTGCGCCGCCTCCAGCACCGCGGTCGGATTCGGGACCCGGGACGCGCCCACCCGCTCCCGCAACTCCGGCCACACGACGAGGCGCCGGAGGGGCGGGCAGGGCACCAGGCGGATGCTGCTCAGGCTGAGGCTCCCCCGGGACCCCGGCGTCCCGGCCGCCGATCCCTGGCTCGCGCACTGCGGATCCAGCTGCACAAACCCGTCCGCTCCGTCCCGCCGCGGCCAGGCGGTGCAGAGGCAGGAGCCGCCGTCCGGCAGCGAGATCTTCACCGCCGAGCCCAAGTGCGCGCCCAGGGCACGGAAGGCTGCCGGGCCCAGGCGGCAACGCTGGGTACCCCGGTCCCGAGTGTCTACGGGTAGGAGCTTTAAGATAGGCCCTTCGGGCAGGGGGCCTGGGTCGGGAGCCATGGTACACGGAGGAACCTAGCCGAGGAAAGCGGGGTAGGAATTGCACCCGGGCCGGAAAGGCCTGCGCACGGAGCACCCGGCCGGAAGCAGGTAACGCGCATGCGCCAGGAGAGTCACCGGCCACTGAGTGGAGGCCAGAAGGGCCAATCGCGAAGTTAGACGATGATCTGGGTCTGGGGTGTAGTTTGTTGTGGTGTCGGGTTTGATGACGTACCGGCGATTCCATCGCTTTACGGGCAAATCATTCCGGGCGTCTGGGAGGCAGCGGAAGCTAACGTCTCTCGGTCTCGGGTCTGATGACTCGGTGGTGTGGCGAGCCACCGCCTGGCCGCTCTCCCGGAGCATCACCACCTGTGCCTTGAAGGTCAGCCTAGAGCAGCGGTTCTCAACCCTGGCTGCACATTAGAATCACCTGGGAATCTTTTAAAAATCCTGATTGCTGGGCCTCATCCTCCGGAAATTCTGTTTCTTTGTTATGGGGTGGGGCCACAGCATTAGTAACAAAGAAACAGAATTTCCGGAGGATGAGGCCCAGCAATCAGGATTTTTAAAAGATTCCCAGGTGATTCTAATGTGCAGCCAGGGTTGAGAACCACTGGCCTAGACTGCTGTCCTGGGAGGAAACCTCTCCTGTCCCCATGGGCACAGTATTCTGGAGTGCTTCGGTACGAATGTCTTAGGTGACTTGAGTACCTGAGAAATAGCATCTTTGATGTCTTCGACAACCCGGGTTCCAACCTGTTTGGAAGGTTCAGGCTTGCCCTTCGCATTGGAAAGCGCCAGCATAGCGGGAGAGAAGCCCGTGTAGCATTTTAAATCCCTTGACGAAGGAAAACCAGGCCATCCGACGTATTGTGGCACACCAATACATTCTATTCAGGTTCCTGATTTACTCCCTTTCATGTTCTTTGACAACAACTTAATTGTAACTTCTATCCATGCGATACGTGATTATTGTCTATTTGGGGCACAGTAATACCAGTATTAGAGGTGATGACTGTCTACATTAAACTCCCTGCTGTTCTCTTTCCACCTTTCCTCTCCTCTAGCCACAGGGATGACTCTTATCAGCTGGAATACATTTCCTATCTTTTAAAATTCTGCACATCAAAGAGAGCTGCAGATATTCAAAATAAAAAATATGCCTTGTTGTTATCCTACTCACATCTCTGACCTCTATTTTTCCCACCTTCACGGCAATCCCAATTTTTTTAATTTTTTATTGTGTGTGTTTTTTGCATATGAAATTATCATTTTATGTCAAAGGAAAATCTCTCATGCAGGCAACAGTACACGCCCTGTTGCTTTAAAAAGGCTGACTTATTACATTATCCCTCCCTTCCCTCCACTCCCTCCCCTCCCGCCCGCACACCCACCTCTATCCCGTGATGGGCTCACTCGCACTTTGGTGAACATGCTGATTTCTCAGGACAAAACCCCCTTTCCCTGAGCAAATGCACAGAAGCAGATGAAGGAGCAAATCCCAGAGGAAGAGGGTGATGGCTGGGGGCCCAGAGCTCAGAACTTCAGCGGGATGACCGGCCAGTACTTGGGCCACTTTCGGTCAAAGTGCTTGTTAAAGCTCAGCTGCAGGGCGGCCTCCATGGCCTGGATCTTGGCGGCGCTGTCCCCGTACAAGCGCTTCATGTCGGCCTGGCGCCGCTCGCTGGGGCTCTCGGAGGGGGGCTCCATGGAGCGGCGCGTCTTGTAGTACAGGTCGTGGTCGGCGTCCACATAGTCCTCCAGGCCCTGCGCGTCCAGCTGCTGCCGCGCCGCCGCTTGTCCCTGTGTCTCTGTCTCCGCAAAGTACTGGCGGAGCTCCTCCGTGATCTCCATGCTGCTCAGGTTGTACTCCACCCCAGCATCTGAGCCGGTCTCCGTCGCCTCCTCTGTGGACCAAGATTGGTCTTCGCTTGTGCTGTCGTGAGGACGGTGCCCAGACCTTGGAGAAGGTGAATAACCACAGTGGGAGGCCAAGTGATGGTCACAGAAGAACTGAGGAGATCCACCCTTCTTAGCATAAGAGCTCTGGGGAAGATCTCCCGGAGTGAAGTACCACGGAGAACTGAAATAAGACTTTACGGCCTTCAGATAGGCATTCTGGTGGCTTCGCATCCAAGCCATTGCTTGATGATAATGTTGCCAGTATCTTGCATATACTGGATGACAAGACCAAGGCGTGGTAGCTCCTGATGATGCCGCCTTTGCTGCCATCTCTGATTGTGAAAGTCTGAATGGGCACTGAAACTCGTGGGCTCGTAGCTTGCTGGTCCTGGGCGGTGGGATCTGTGCAACTGCCGGAATCCGGTCCACCCTTGCTGCTTGACACAGTCGCTGCAGGGAAGAAACATCTGCACAGCTTATGTTTCAAGGGACCTGGCGTATATGGCATATGTTTGCTCCCCCTCTTAGCGCTGTGTGTTTTAAACAGACCACCTCCCCGAGAAAGGTTGTTTCCCCAGGTTAGGGGTTAACAGGACTAAGGAAGAGAATAAATCAGTAAATCCCCCTAGTGTTACAGAAATACCATGTACTACTTATGAATAACTTGGACTAAGACTGTTGGCAATAAATTGGGGACTTGTTGGGCCACATCCCCAGGGGTCTGCCCACCAGGGAAAGCACCAAAGCCTATACCCCTGGAGATCCACCGACACAGGGCAGTCCCAGGGAAGGCAAACAGCGAGGCTGGGAGGACATAACCTTTACTGGGTAGGATAATCTCCTTCAGTCACTTCCCTGTAGCCTATCAGTACAGCAGTGACCTTGGAATAGCCCTTATAATGGAACACAGAGATTAACCTAGACAAGATTAAAATCAACAGAACTAGATAGAGACAGGATTTTTGGCAAAGGTCAGATAAGAAACAAGGAACTGTAGAACATTACCCAAAACATACCATGATGTGATTATAGAGGCATGCTTATAGGATCAGATGGTATAAATGTAATAGGAGAATAAAGAGAGAACCTAACTATGATGACCACCTGAACGCTGTCACGCCATTCCTTCTTCGCCAACTCCGTCCACACCTTTGGGAACCCCTGGACCTGCTGGGGCTGGACCCCAGCATGCAACCCCAATTTATAAGATTTCAAAATTGAGATTGCAGATAGAGTGCTTAAGTTACTGGGGGTAGTTGTTTTTCTACTTATAAAAATAGTTTACCCTTGAACAACACTAGAGTTAAGGGTACCAACACACACACACACTCAGTCAAAAATCATTGTATAACTTTTATCAGCTCCAAAAACTTAACTGCTAATAGCCTATTGTTGGTCGGAAGTCTTACCAATAACATGAACACTTGATTAACATATTTTGTATGTTATATGCATTATAGGAAGTCGTCACTCCACCCTTTCCCTAAAAGGTCCACTTCTCACCTTAGAGCAACCAAGAATCCTGTTCCAGAGCCTTCAGCTCTTATTCACACACTCTCAGCAGAAATATAACTGGCTTCCCCAGTCAGTGAGTGAAATCCACTATGTCTCTTCAGACCATTGCAACACTATTATTTCAACTATCGTAATATCCACATTTATTATACCATTCATTAACATAGTCTTCTCTTTGTGGAAAATCAGTCTAATATGAGTTGTGTGGTTCTTTTTTAAAATTTGTTTTTAATAAATTTGGTGATTCTATGACCTGAAGAGTATCAATTAAAACACCAAAAGTTTGAACCACTAGGGGGAGTCCAGAACCATATAAGCCCAAAGGCTACAGGATTTTTGAGTTTAGCATGTTCTCAACTATGGCTTCTATTAGATTGTCCCAAGATTTACACTGGATATATGAGATGGTCTGTTGTCTCTATAGTTATTTACTTTCACATTAGTTTCTACATGCCTCGGGCCATACAGAATTCACTTTTAAAGTTATAATTTAATTTCTGTATTGAATATCAAAATGAGACTCTCCCCCAATCAAAAATGTAGTGGTAGATCAATCTCCAAACAAACTGAAATTCTCTTGCTATAGCTTGGAAATAAGTATAGCCTTTAATTGTTTCAAATAGCCTCACTAAACAATCTTTTGTGAGATTTTCCTAAAGAGATGCATTTAACAAACAGTTTATTTTGATTTCAGTGGCTATATTCAAGGTTATGATCCAATATTAGATTAACTATAAACATTCTTAATTATCAATAAGTCTAAAACTCAAAAGAAATAGTTGGGGAGGAGGTGGGCAAAGGGGAAATGGGAGATATCTATAATACTATCAACAAAAATACATTAAAAATAAATAAAAATACATTTTAAACAGAAACTTTCATTTTAGAATAATAATTGTATATTATTTGTGTGCCTTCCATATCAATAATATTACATATTAATTATTATATTTCAGGCTGTGAAACATACCATAATTGTGAAAAATCTAAAGAAAATGGTTAAGCCAGTAGCATGAGACATCTATAGATCCATGAATGCTAATCTTTCTTATGCTTCCATTTTCATGTTATGCTCAACCCTAATATATTTGAACAGTAGCAATGATTATGAGTTGCAATAGATAAGTACAGAGATTCATTTAACTACACTTAAAAATGATTTGCTTTATCTCAATATGTTCATACAGATATATCAAGTGACTTATTGCCAAAGATACCTCATATGCCAAACAGATAGGACATTGTTTAAATTGTTCTTTAAAATGTTCCAGTTTTAGTTTTTTTCATATATCAAGGCAGAATTATATTTTACATGATACAGAATTGGGAAGGTGGGTGAATAGAGCCATCAGAAATCTTTGCTGAATTATAAATAACCCGCAGACTATTTCACAGAACATCATTTTGATAATCTGTTCTTATAGATTTTTCAGGAAACTTCTTGTTTCATCATTTTTTATTTATTTTTATTTTTTAAAATATATTTTATTGATTTTTTACAGAGAGGAAGGGTGAGGGATAGAGAGTTAGAAACATCGATGAGAGAGAAACATCAATCAGCTGCCTCCTGCATACCCCCCACTGGGGATGTGCCTGCAACCAAGGTACATGCCCTTGACTGGAATCGAACCAGGGACCCTTGAGTCCGCAGGCCAACGCTCTATCCACTGAGCCAAACCAGTCAGGGCAATTGTTTCATCATTTTTTAGAAGTTAAGTCTTTTAAGATAATTATCTCCCATGATATTGGTTCAACCTGTTCAACTAGTAAAAGTAATAACTGTCATATATTTATTAAACAAATATTTATTGAATATCTACTTTGTGCTACTTACTGTACCAGAGACTGAGTATATGGTGGTTAAAAGAAATGTAACTCTGGAAAAACCAAGATGGCGGCATAGGTAAACACCTGAAATTGCTGCCTTGCACAACCACTTCAAAACTACAACTAAAAGACAAAATGGACATCACCCAGAACCACAGGAAGGTTGGCTGAGTGGAAATTCTACAACTAGAAGGAAAGAGAAAAGCACACTGAGACTCAGAGGAGGTGTGGAAGTAAAGTGCAGAGGTATGGAGGCGTGAGCACAGAAAGGGCTGGCAACTGAGGATGCAGTTGTCTTTTTCAATCAAGAAGGAGTCACAAGCTCCCGACTGCTCTGAACTCCAGTTCCGGGCGAGTCTCTGGGGACCCAGACTCATACGGGGAGAAACTGGACTGTTTGGCATTGGGTGGAACTCGAGGGCGGCTTTCTCTCAGAGGTGCTTGCAGCAATTACCTCGGGACACTGAGACTCAGGGCCTCTTAGGGCAGGACTGAGGATCAGCCATAGCTGTTTGCTCCGCCCTGTTGATTCCCTGAGACCCCGCCCCACCCAAGCTGTGCCCCACCCAAGCTGCATGGAGAGGCTTTTGCATATGAATGGCTTGGCCCTTTGCAATCTAAAATTTCCTAACAAACTGCAGCTGGGTCATAGAGACCCAGGACATCCAAAAGAAGGCCCAAGGCCCCACAGCAGCTTGCATTGCTTCACAGCTGGGTCTCATCTGGGCCCCTACACACCCCAAACAAAGAAGAGGAATCTGCAGATCTCTCCATAGCTCCTGCTGGGTAGCCTCAGACAGAGGCTAAATTAGCACCTCCTTAGAGATCCAAGAGCCAGTGTACCCAGTGGTGAGAGTGGGACCATCCAGATTACAACTCCTCAGATCCATAAGGGACACACTCAGGGGGCAGACTCAGTGAGTACCAAAGCCCCACTGAAGCAAGTCTTGTCCCATAAGGGTTTCTCCAGCACAGAAGTTCTAACACCATAGACACAGCTGATTCTCACAGCCAATTGGCCTGGAGTTCAATTCCTCCCAGTGATGCCAACAACAATCAAGGCTTACCTACAACAAGACTGTGCACACAGCCCACAAAGGGGTGCACCAGGAGTGTCCACCTCAGGTAATTGGAGAGGCAGAGCCACTGGGCCCTATAGGACACCTAGCACAGAAAGCCACTCTGCCAAAACAGGGAGGCAGCCAAAATGTGGAGACAAAGAAACAGGTCACAAATGACAGAAATGGAGGAAAGCAAACTACTGGATATAAAGTTCAAAACCATGGTTATAAGGTTTTTCAAGAATTTTCTAGAAACTGCCCATAAATTTAGTGAGACCCTCGATAAATCTAGTGAGACCCTCAAGGTTTTGAAAAAGAACCAACTAGAAATTAAGCATACACTGACTGAAATAAAGAATAATATACAGAGATCCAACAGTAGACTAGAGGATCACAAGAATCAAGTCAAAGATTTGAAATATGAGGAAGCAAAAAACACCGAACCGGAAAAGAAAAAAGAATCCAAAAATATGAAGATAGAGTAAGGAGCCTCTGGGACAACTTCAAGCGAACCAACATCTGAATTACAGGGGTGCCAGAAGAAGAGAGAGAGCAAGATATTGAAAACCTATTTGAAGGAATAATGACAAAAAACTTTTGTCATTATTTCTGGTGAAAGAAAGAAACTTACAAGTCCAGGAAGTGCAGAGAACCCCAAACAAAAGGAATCCAAAGAGGACCACACCAAGACACATCATAATTAAAATGCCAAGAGCAAAAGACAAAGAGAGAATCTTAAAAGCAGCAAGAAAAAACAGTTAGTTACCTACAAGGGAGTACCCATAGGACTGTCAGCTGATTTCTCAACAGAAAACTATGCAGGCCAGAAGGGAGTGGCAAGAAATATTCAAAGTGATGAATAGCAAGAACCTACAACCAAGATTACTCTACCCAGCAAAGCTATCATTTAGAATTGAAGGCCAGATAAAGAGCTTCACAGATAAGAAAAAGCTAAAGGAGTTCATCACCACCAAACCTGTATTATATGAAATGCTGAAAGGTATTCTTTAAGAAGAGGAAGAAGAAGAAAAAGGTAAAGATAAAAATTATGAACAACAAATACATATCTATCAAGTGAATCTAAAAATCAAGTGAATAAAAAATCTAATGAACAGAATAAACTGGTGAATATAATAGAATCAGGGGCATAGAAAGGGAGTGGACTGACAATTCTCGGGGGGAAAGGGGTGTGGGGGGTGCAGGAAGAGACTGGACAAAAATCGTGCACCTATGGATGAGGACAGTGTGTGTGTGGGGGGGGTAAGGGTGGAGGGTGGGGTGGGAACCGGGTGGAGGGGAACTATGGGGGGAAAAAAGAGGAACAACTATAATAATCTGAACAATAAAGACTTAATGAAATAGTGCAATAAATAAATAAATAAAAGAAATGTAACTCTGGTCTTCATAGAGTTTATAGTCTAGTGAGGAAGTCAGACATTAAAGGACTCAATAAGTGAATAAACCAGATAATTAAAGGTGATGAAATTGCTATGAGGAAAAATAAACAGAAAAGGGCTACTTTACACAGGGAAGCAGGGAAGGCCTCTCTGAGGAAGTGACATTTAATCTCAAACCTGAAGGGTGAGAAAGAGGGAGCCAAGCAGAAGAATTGGGGTGGGGGTCAGAGTACCAGTCAGGAAGAAAGGGTAGAACATGGTTGCTATATTTAAGAAATTAAAAGAAAACCAGTTTTGTCTTTACCATACCTTTGGCACTTATATCCTATTTTTTTCTAATTGTTTACACATGTAAAACAAGATGAACATTTTATTACTCTGCATAGATAGTTGATTAAAGATAGAAACTAACTTAAAACATGTATCTATGGTATACTTTACAGGAATCTAGTAGTGTGCTGGATTATAGTTGTGCTCAATAAATACGTGTTGGATTGAAACTAGGGATAGAGTCTGGCTATGTGGGTTAGATCTTGTTCTTCCCAGACACATCAGATGCTATTCAGGTCAGACTCAGGTAGACCTCAAGGGTAATCTTCAAGGAGGATGTCCTTGCTCCTCACTAAGGCCACCCTTCCTGCCACTTATTATTCGCCTCTCCCTCTTTTGACATTTTAAAATTTCAGTTAAATCAAGCATTTAATAAAACCCTGTTAAAATTCAGTATTGTCACCATAATCATTGCTGATGTTCAAATACTGCATATTAAGGTTGAATGTAACATGCAATTGGAAACTCATGTGCTGTTGACTTATCTACACATTCGTCTTCCATTTTCCTACGATCAATAGGAATTCTTATCACTTTTATTGGATTATTGCAGCAGCCTCCTATCTAAACACCATCTCTCCAGTTTCTCCTCACATGACTACTATATTAATCCATCCAGGAAACTGCTGTGCTTTGACTGGTTGTATCTACCTTCATAAATCTTAGGTTTTTCAAACAATCAAACTTGTTTAAGAGTGAACATAATATTATGTAAGATCTTATCTGGGAAACTGGACCAAAGAGAAGTCCAGCATATATTCATACATTTTTACATCTAGTTGCAGTCTGTTTCTGTTGTCAGGCAATTATTTAATGTGACTTTCTATTATCTCTCCAGTGAGATCTTTAAGTGATTTAGGAATTTATTCCACTCTTTTCTAATATTTTATAATTTTTTCTTCCCACTCCCTAAGATTAAGCAAAATACTAAATGCTTAATAATTAAATATGTCTGTTTTCTCCATTACTAGAGATTTGGTTGGAATTTAGGACAATGAGCTTGAATCTCAGAAAATCTGGTTTGACTATTATATTTGAGATATACTAGATCTGAGAATTCTAGTCTATCATAACAAATCCTAGAGCTTTCACACTCTAAAACTTGTCTAGGAGTAAGTAACCTAATCCTATATAATAAAAGGGTAATATGCAAATTGTCCCCTTGACTCAGAGTTCGACCAGTGGGTGGGGCTGACCCACCAACCACCCGGGGCCCCTCCCCCCAGCCAGCCCCCCCCTCAATCAGCCCCCCACACCCTTATCGGAGTCGGGGCCGGCCAGCCAACCTCCCACATCCCCTTTCCCCTTCAATTGGCCCCTGCCCAATCGGCCCCAGAACCCCACCCATGCATGAATTCGTGCACCAGGCCTATAGTATTATATAAAATCTGGTCTTGGGGACTGAACCAGAAACAAGGCAGTCTACAGAAATGGGGAAGACACTATTTGAAAATGGTTTATTCATAGTAATTCACTGGTACTTATTTCATCTAAGTTCCCTCTAGTCCAGTGATGGCGAACCTTTTGAGCTCAGTGTGCCAGCATTTTGAAAAACCCTAACTTAACTCTGGTGCCGTGTCACATATAGAAATTTTTGGATATTTGCAACCATAGTAAAACAAAGATTTATATTTTTGCTATTTATTTTATATATTTAAATGCCATTTAACAAAAAAAAATCAACCAAAAAAATGAGTTCACGTGTCACCTCTGACACGCGTGTCATAGGTTCACCATCACTGCTCTAGTCCTTTGTTATACCCCTTCCAAGAATAGAATGAAAGCTTTAATTTCTATTTTTCAAGGCATCAAGAACAGGCAGAGGAGACAGAAATATCTTTGCTGCACCATTATATTTCACTGATTGGCAATGTCTTGCTGGAAGAGTATAAGACCTGAGAGAGAATAGAGAGAGGTCTTACAACCCTTTGGCCTCAAAATGGGAGGACTGACTCCAGAAGAAATTGATCCACTACGTTCCAAAGTAGCAAAACTGAAGATACAGGAAGATACACATTCTGAATCTTCTCAAGCAGAAAGGGAACTTTCTTTAAAATAATCACATTGTTCACATTATCCTGGTACTGAATAGTTCATTTGTCTGTTGAAATGAAGGTCACTGTTTCCTTCCCACATCCAAAAATGTGTGGGAGTAGCCATGAATGCCCAGGCATTTTTCAGTGTTTTGTTTTTCTGTGGTGGGGGTTTTGTGTTTTTTATGAAACTTTTTTTCATGTTGTTCTGCTACTCCCAGACCTTCAAACTTTTCTGACTTCAAGTAAACTCAGCATTTCATTACCATGAAGCAGTGTCTGACCTGCTTTTGTGCCATTGGGATGGAATCTAGGCAAACATACCACCTCTAAACAGAACTCATTGATTCTTCCTCAGGCTTTCCTCAGCTTGTAATCACCTCTTTTTGCATATGGCTTCATTTTGCCTTAAGGAGCTAGTCGTTTTCCTGTCTTCCCTCTACTCCCTCCTGATTTTAAGAGTTGACATTGTGTGTTAGTCATCTGTAATCTTTCATTTTCCCAACAAGAGCTATTTCTTGACTTGCTGTGTGATCTTGAGCAATGCATCTAACCTTTCTAAGCCTGATTCTTATCCTATATAATAAAAGCCTAATATGTTAAGTGTCTGGTTGACCAGTCAGCTGTTCAACCAATCAAAGCGTAATATGCTAATGATATGCTAAGGCTGCTCAACCTCTCGCTACACAAGGGGACAGATGCTCTGACTGGTAGGTTAGCTTGCTGCTGGGGTCCAGACAATCAGGACTGAGCAAGATGGACCCCACATGCCCTGGAGCTCTCCTGTGGTCCCTCCCCACTGACCAACCTCTTGCGTCCCTCCCTGGCCCTGATTGTGCACCAGTGGGGTCCCTCAGCCTGGCCTGCACCCTCTCACAATATGGGACCCTTCAGGGGATGTCAGAGAGCCGGTTTTAGCCCAATCCCGCAGGCCAGGCTGAGGGACCCCACTGGTGCACGAATTCGTGCATGGGGCCTCTAGTAATCTATAAAATGGATTATTATGAGGATTAAGTAACATACTATTATGTTAATTGTCATTATTATTGCCTGCCTTGCAAGGATATCATGAGATAATTTATGGAAATTTCTTTTGAAAAGCAGGATGCTCTATTGATATGTAATATAAGGCTCTATTAAACAGTATTAGCTATACTGTATCAGGCACAGTTCCAAGTGCTTTACATGTATGAGCTCATTTGATCTGCCCAAACTTGGGAGGGTTAAATTATTATTTCTAATTTACAGATGAAGGATTTGAGGCACAGAATGGTTAACTAACTTCCCCAAGGTCACACAGCTAGTAAGTGGCAGAGCTAGGAATCAAAGCCAGGTGGTCTGACTGGCTCCAAAGTTCCCACTCTGAACCACTACACTATATGCTGTGCTATAATCAAATTTGGGTTTACCAGTACGAACTACGTTCACTAGTTAACAATTATGTGACCTTAGGGAAAACTGAAGACTCTAAATCTAATTTTCATCTTTCGTAAAAGGGATAAAAGTAACCCCTACTTCATAGATTCATTTACTCAGCAAATATTTATTGAGCTCCTACTGTTTGCTATACTCCAATACCATGATGATTACATTCACATAAGACACTTGGCATACTACAGGCATATAGTAAGTCATCAATGATCACTATTATTTTAATTTGTAATAATAAGCCACTAACTTCTCTGATACATATTTCCTATTATTTGGCTAGAGAGTATGTTCTATCATCACCATATAGCCATTTTCTACTGGTACCCTAATTCTATCTGAAACATTTTTGTGGCAGTGTTCCATAGGGTACTGCCTTGCAATACAAGTATCTCTCAGGGCTAAACAGACAAAATGCTTTAAATGGCTATTTTCTGATGCACAACTAAGGCATGTAAAATATGTTTACTACCAAAGAATTTGAAGTACGGTTAGTGAGTGTGCAGATATGAAGATCAAATACAATGACTTCTGGAAATGTATGATGAGGTCACCTTGGGAAATGAAATAGCCCCATATTACTTCTCTGATGACATATAAAAAACGCAGCAACACTTCTCAGAATCCACATAGAAACAATGGCCTGCTGTGCTGCGCTTTGCTGCTCTCAGGATCCATCCTATGCTTGCCTTGCCCCATTCTGTGACAGTAAGTAGTATTTGCTAGGTTGTATAAGAGAGTTTTTTACCTCTTAGATTGCTGATAACCAAATGAGATGATATACCTGAAGTCCCTTTGAAATACTAAACACACACACACAGTGCAGAGTTTTCATACAAGACTATTGTAATCATGCACTTCAGATAATTCTCAAGGTCAGAAGCAGATGTGGGAAGTACTATCTTCCCCATTTCTGAACTGGCTCTCAGCATCTTTTTATTTCTTAATTCGACTAAGCTTGCCTTCCTGTCCTGACTAGTTCCCCTTCACCCCATTTCAGTTCCTAATTGTAATAACAACAATAGCTAATTGGTAGTGAGTGCTGTTTTAAGTGCTTTACCTATATTCATTTAATCATCATAGCTCTGTGAGTTATATACTAGTATTGCCCCTGTTACATTCAGGAAAGCTGAGATCCAGAGGGGCTGAATAACTTCACAAGGTTATGCAGCTCGTAAGTGATGAGTCAGGTTTCCCACCTGGAAGTGAGCCCTGCAGCCCACTCTGCTGAGCGGCATCTCGTTCTGCCATAAGCGCCTGCCGTTGTCCTGGATACAGATTTACCAAGTTACACTTTTTCAGGCAGCAGTCAGCATTTTTTTCTTTTTACCTTTTAAAGTCAACTCTAATATAATGTTTGTTACCCACTTATGATAGATTTAGAATATTACCAACTATTAATAATTTGTGTTATAAACTTTGATTTGTAGTCATTATCTGAGGAAAAGGGAATTTAGCAGTAATTCTGCATAATATTAATCAAACCACTAGCTAGCTTACAGCCACAAGCGAATCTATGCAAGAAATGAGGTCAAAATCCCAGCTATTTTTCCTGATAGGTGCTTGATATGAGATAGCATTCAAGCTGCTACTTGCTCAAGAGTTAGGCACAACTTGGCTGAATCAGCTTTCTTAATGGCATTATAAACAGGGATAAGCAATGTTCTGAAATGCACACAAAGTATCTTCTGAAATATCAGAATAGGGTGGTGAAACACTAGGACAGGGGTGGGCAACGTTTTTGTGAGTGCGTGTCAAAACCAGCAAAATCTCTGACTCAAAATTCTTCTGCGTGCCAACCCTAATTTTTTGAGAACATGTTATGCCTACTTGATATCTCTTAAGGTGTACGTATGTGAAGAACTTTGAAGAAATAATAAAATTCATTCGAGCGGCAAAAAACAGTATATGATAATGAAAAATACATTTATTTTTTAATGTATGCATGTACACTGATAGTCCGACAGAAAACTTTATGACTCCATTTGATATATCAGTGGGACTTTTGCTGCTGCATCACTGATGACAGAGATCTTACGTCAGGTTATTTCGTGACCTTCAGAGATATGCACGAGCTACTACTTTCATGCATCAGGCTACTCCTATTATGAGACTTAACAAAATTCATCACTGAGAACAAAGATTCACAAGCGTATGTGGATGAAAACATGGAGAGTAACGCTGTTGCAAAGTTTTTTAAACAGAAAAAATTTTCTGGAATGGCATTCCAAGTCCTCAGTACTTCGTTTTCAACACTTCTCTCTGGTACTCCTGTCTCTAATCGCTTTTTTTCAATGTTTTCCAAGTCAACTCTAAGGTCAATAAATTTCTGCTTCCAAATTGAGCTACTCTGAAATTCAATCAACTGCATTTCAAAGTCAGCCATGTCTATCCATGAAAACATTTGTAAGTTTAGTTCCTCCAGTTTCATGCTGTCTGGAAACCTCATGAATTTTGCTGTCTCTTCCAGTTCTCTGAATTTCACAAATCTTGAGAAGAACTGCTCAATAGTTGACTCGATGATGTTTAAAAACAGCTTTTGAAGGCTTTGACAGTCTGTTCTGTCATCTTTTGGGAGGTCTTTGATGTGCCCTTGAGGTTTGGGAAATATCTAAATCTCTCACCATCCACATCCCTCTTAAAGACTTCCAGTTTCTTTTCAAAAGCCTTTATGTAACCAAACATAACATCAAGTGTCTTGCCAGTTCCTTGTAATTTAACATTTAAGTCATTCAAATGTTCACAAAAATCTTCAAAGAACATCAGTTTAGAAACCCACATGGCGTCAGACAATTCTTGGTAAGAAACATGTTGGTTATTCAAGAAGAGCATTATCTCATTTAAGCATTCAACAAATCGTTTCAGAACCAAACCTCAGCTAAGCCATCGAACATTATTGTACATTTTCAGTCCTTTATACACAGATTCTACCTCATTCAGTAAAACCTGACATTGTCTTTTATTTAAAGCCTGAGTAGAAATGTAATTAACAACTTTGGTAACTGTTTGCATCACTTCCTGCAGTTCCTTCAGGCCAGCTTTTGCACATAAAGCCTTCTCATGTATGATGCAATGAAAACCTATCAGTGTATGACCAACTTCTTTCGCAAACAGATTTACAAAACCTGCCTTCTCACCAGTCATGCAAGGAGCACCATCAGTGGTGACGGACACTACTTTTTTTGTTTGTTTGTTTTATTGCTTAAAGTATTACAAAGAGTATTATATATGTCTCCTTTCCCCACCCCCTTGACATTCCCCCAGCCTCCCCCCGCCCCCCCCCAGTGTCTTGTGTCCATTGGTTATGCTTATATGCATGCATACAAGTCCTTCGGTTGATCTCTTAACACCACCCCCCTTCCACCCCTCAACCCTCCCCGGCCTTCCCACTATAGTTTGACAGTTTGTTCGATGCTGCTCTGCCTCTGTATCTTTTTTTTGTTCATCAGTTTATAATGGTCTTTATTATCCATAAATGAGTGAGATCATGTGGTATTTTTCTTCCATTGACTGGCTTATTTCACTTAGCATAATGCTCTCCAGTTCCATCCATGCTGTTGCAAATGGTAAGAATTCCTTCTTTTTTACAGCAGCATAGTATTCCATTGTGTAGATGTACCACAGTTTTCTAATCCACTCATCTGCTGATGGGCACTTAGACTGTTTCCAGATCTTAGCTATGGTAAATTGTGCTGCTATGAACATAGGGGTGCATATATCCTTTCTGATTGGTGTTTCTGGTTTCTTGGGATATATTCCTAGCAGTGGGATCACTGGGTAAAACGGGAGTTCCATTTTTAACTTTTTGAGGAAACTCCATACTATCTTCCATAGTGGCTGCACCAGCCTGCATTCCCGCCAGCTATGCACGAGTGTTCCCTTTTCTCCTCATCCTCTCCAGCACTTGTTGTTTGTTTATTTCTTGATGATAGCCATCCTGACAGGTGTGAGATGATACCTCATTGTTATTTTGATTGCATCTCTCGGATGATTAGTGACTTTGAGCATGTTTTCATATGTCTCTTGGCTTTCTGAATGTCCTCTTTTAAAAAGTGTCTATTTAGATTTTTTGATTGGATTGCTTATCTTCCTTTTGTTAAGTTGTATGAGTTCCTTATAAATGTTGGAGATTAAACCCTTACTGGAGATAACATTGGCAAATATGTTCTCCCATGCAGTGGGCTTTCTTGTTGTTTTGTTGATGGTTTCTTTTGCTGTACAGAAGCTTTTTATTTTGATGTAGTCCCATTTGTTTATTTTCTCTTTAGTTTCCAATGCCCTAGGAGCAGTATCAGTGAAGAAATTGCTTCGGCATACGTCTGAGATTTTGTTGCCTTTAGATTTCTCTAGTTTTTTTTTTTATGGTTTTCCATCTTACATTTAAGTCCTTTATCCATTTTGAGTTTATTTTAGTGTATGGTGTAAGTTGGTGGTCTAGTTTCATTTTTTTGCATGTATCTGTCCAATTTTCCCAACACCACTTATTGAAGGGACTGTCTTGACTCCATTGTATGTTCTTGCCTCCTTTGTCAAACATTAATTGAGCATATTGGTTCGGGTTGATCGGACACTACTTTTGAAATGTCAATTTGTCGAGAAGAGAATTCATTCATAACTGCTTTATATATTTCAGCCCCGGTAGTATGCTCAGGTAGAGTTAGAAGGGCAACCATCTCTTCATATATTTCATCACCTTTACAAAGTCGAGAAAAAATGGCCAGCCTAGATGACGATGTAATGTCTGTACTTTCATCAATACAAATAGAAAAATATTGACATGAAGACAAATCTTTTGTTAATTGTTCAGCAGTATTACTCACCAACTTAAGTATCCTATCCTTAACTGTTTTCCTGTTCACGGACAAATCTTTAATGCGCTGAATACTCTTTTCTTTTTCTGAGAAGGTTTCGCGTGCCAGCAAAAGTTACTGGTGTGCCATGTTTGGTACGCGTGCCAGGGGTTGCCCACCCCTGCACTAGGACTTGAAGAAACCTTGAGATGAACTAGTTTGTATAATTAGGCCTGGAGAGGTTAAGTAACTTGTTCGGGTAATAATGTTATCCAAGTGGTTACTGATCGAGCAGGGACTAGAATTCAGGTCTCCAGACCAGCATGCGTAGTCTTCCCTCAGCACTGCATTTCTGACTAGAACTATCTCAAGCTGCTGTCTTGCACACAATGATGGACAGACTTCACAGTCAAGAAACTTTATTAGTTGCCCTAATAAAGAGACTACATTTCATTCAGCAATCATAATTTCATTGTATATTTAAATAAGTAGATTCCATATATCATATAAGCTTAATTAGAACACAGCTAAGAGTTTGCTTGCAGTGGATTAGATCTTGAAGGACAGAGAGGCTCACCTTCTGTTTGTCAGAAAATAGCAGTAGAAGCAATTGCATAAAATGTACATTCGTGCTGCCCTAAAATCTTCAAGTGTAATTTTAGATAAGAAGCGTCAAGTTTCTAGAAGTGGACCTTCTCTCCACAAAACTAATCTTTACATAAATCTAGTGTATTGTCTTTTTTATGTGGTCTGGGTACTTCTTTTCAACACCAAAGGAATCAGAGTTAATGAAGTGTTTGCCCCAAAAGTAGTTCTCTTAAGGAAGAGAAAATTCCCTTTCCTTCCTTTGGTGTATATCAGAAGAATGAGGTATTTATTTTTGTGACCTAGCTCCTTCTTTTTCTAAGCTTTGGCTGTACTTTGTGGATGATCCATATCTATTCAAAGCTCTTTGCAGCATGAGAGAAAAGCTCTGCACTGTACCAGGGACTCCCTGGCCTCAGAAAGCCCCGTAAACAACCTGACTATAAAGTTTGGTATGTGGGGTCCCCTGGATCCTTGCTACTCAAAGAGAGTGATCTATGGGCCAGCAGCACTGGCATCACCTGGGAGGTTGTTAGAAATGCAGAATCTCGAGCGTGAATCAAAATCTACCTTGTAACAACTTCCCCAAATGATTTGTATGTGCCGTTCTAGATGCTTCTGTGTGAACATATATTGTTTCTCTCTGGTCTAGAGTAAGGGTGGGTCCACTGTATCCCCACTCCCAAGGTAAAACCTTAGGTGGACAAAAAGAAGCTTTGGTTATTTGGGGACATAGTTTTGTTAATTTTGCCAGATAGCTATTAATCTTGAATTGGAAGGAAGTTTAGAGGTCATCAAACTCAACCATCATTATTGCTGTGAATTTCAGTATAATGCTCAATGTTTGTAAAAAGGTTAAATTGTGTTCAGCGTATTCTGTTCAAGCAGTTAAAAACATATAATACATCTTAGAAAGGCAGCCATAATAATGGAATAAATTTATATATTAAAACACTTTTAGTGATTAAAGGAATAAACATCAGTTATCTGGAAAACTTATTGCTATGAAATGTCTCAGCCATGGAGGTGTCCCCAAAGAAGTATTTACCTCTTAAATCCATATTCTAACTCAATATGCTATTATATATATATACTAGAGGCCCGGTGCACAAAAATTTGTGCACTCGGGGGGGAGGAGGGTTCCTCAGCCCGGCCTGTGCCCTCTCGCAGTCTGGGACCCCTCGGGAGATAACGACCTGCTGGCTTAGGCCCGCTCCTGGGTGGCAGAGGGCAGGCCCAATCCCTAGGTGCAGCCCCTGGTCGGGCTCAGAGCAGGGCCGATTGGGGAGTTGGGGTGCCGCCCCCTGTCATGCACAGAGCAGGGCGATCGGGGAGGTTGTGATGCCACCCTCAGTCACGCTCAGGGTAGGGCCGATTGGGGGGTTGGGGCACCGTCCCCTGTCACACTCAAGGCAGGGTCGATGGGGAGGTTGCAGCACCACCCCCTGTCATGCACAGAGCAGGGCCCATCAGGGGGTTGGGGCGCCGCCCTCTATCACCGACAGAGCACGGCTGATCAGGGGGTTGGGGCACCGCCACTCTCACACTCAGGGCAGGGCCAATGGGGAGGTTATGGCTCTACCCCATCACACACAGAGCAGGGCCCTTGGGCGGGGGGGTTGTGGCAACCTCCCCCCCACCCCCCCACTCCCCGTCACACACAGAGCAGGGCTGATCAGGGGGTTGGGGCGCCTTCCCCTGTCACGAACAGAGCAGGGCCGATAGGGAGGTTGTGGCCCCGCCCCCTGTCACACACAGAGCTGCAGGGCGATCAGGGGGTTTGGGCGCTGCCCCCTGTCACGCTGATCCCGGTGCTGGGAGGCCTCGCGGCTCCGCTGATCCCGGTGCTGGGAGGCATATTACCCTTTTACTATATAGGATAGAGGCCTGGTGCATGGGTGGGTGCCGGCTGGTTTGCCCTGAAGGGTGTCCTGGATCAGGGTGGGGGTCCCCACTGGGGTGCCTGGCCAGCCTCGGTGAGGGGATGATGGCTGTTTGCAGCTGGTCACACACCCTTCAGGGTGGGGGTCCCCACTGGGGTGCCTGGCCAGTCTGGGTGAGGGGCTGAGGGCTGTTTTCAGGCTGGGGGTGACTGAAGCTCCCAACCGCTCCTTTTTTTTTTTTTTATTCTGGGCCAGCTTTAGCTTTGAGGCTTGGCTCCAGCTCTTAGGCCTCCGCTGCTAAAAGTAGGTTTCTGGCCTTTGTTTACAATGTTGCGATCCTGCTGGCTGAAGCCCGGGACTAAAGCCGGTTTCTGGGGTTTGGTTTAGCTTCTATATTTGTTACATAGTTGCTTAGAGTTGCAGGTCAGAGGCCTGCAGCGGCAGGCGGGGAACATTGGAGTCCTCCGTCACTGAAGCAAGCAAGCCTCATGTTAGTTTCAAGCTGCCTGGCTGCTGGCCGCCATCTTGGCTGGCAGTTAATTTGCATATCGCCCTGATTAGCCAATGGGAAGGGTAGCGGTCGTACGCCAATTACCATGTTTCTCTTTTATTAGGTAGGATATATTTGATTTCAGAGAGGAAGGGAGGAGAGAGCTAGAAACATTAATGATAAGAGAGGATCATTGATCAGCAGCCTCCTGCACAACCCCTACTGAGGATCTAGTCTGCAACCCGGGCATGTGCCCTGACCAGGAATCAAATTGTGACCTCCTGGTTTATAGGTCAACGCTCAACCCCTGAGCCATGCCGGCTGGGCAAAATTCACTGTCTTACTAGTAAACCATTATAAATTTAGTTTAACTTCCCATAAATTCAATCAATTGCTATTATCTATTAAACTAAAATTTTTATAAAGGGAAGAGAAGAGATAAATCCCCTTACATAAGAATCTCTCTATATAAAAGGCTAATATGCAAACTGTCCCCTTGGGAGTTCAACCAAGAGACCAGGAGTTTGATCGCTTGCTATGACATGCGCTGACCACTAGGGGGCGGCACAGAACATGGCAGGTGACCAGTGGTGGTGGTGGGGCACTGAGGGAGCGAGGGAAGGAGGAGGTGGGGAGGCAGGGAGGTGGGGAGCCTGATCAGCCCTGATTGCCAGCCAGGCCTAGGGACCCTACCCATGCATGAATTTCATGCACCGGGCCTCTAGTTCTAAATAATATATGAAGATAAACCTTTTCCCCCTTCCAGACTGGTCTTAATGACTCACTTCCAAAAAATAGAGAATGCAAAGGAAAAATATTAACTTTACAAGGGAAAACCTGACAAATACCACCTTAACTAAATGATCAGGGTTAAATTGACATCACCAGTGATACCATGGGGCTGTCTCCTACCTCCTAATATAATGCAATGAGAAGGGCACCTCATCTCTCTGGTATTCTTTCCCATAACACCTATAACCCCAGTCTAATCACAGGGAGACATAAGACAAAGCCACTTTGAGAGACAACCTACAAAATAACCAACCAACAGTACTCCTCAAAACTATTAGGGTCATGAAAACAAAGACTAAGAAACTGTCAGACCAGAGGAGACATGACAACTAGATGCAATGTGGGATTCTGGAATGAAAGAAGAACATTAGTGGGAAACTGGTGAAATCTGAGTAAGTCTGAAGTTTAGTTAGTAGTAATAATGCAGAGTATTGTTTCCGATGAATGTACCATGGCAATTAATATAAGATGATTACATTGAAGGAAATGCAAATTGGCATACAGGAACTCTGTTCTATCTTTGTAACTTTTTTATAAATCTAAAACCTGTAATGGAAAATAAAATAAAACTTCCCACAAACTCATGCAAATGGTTTAAACATATTAAAGTAAGATTTCTCCTGACATATAGATTCCACAAGTTTAGAGGGCAGACTTGTGCGAAGTGCCTACCCATAACATCCGCACTTAACTGTCTTCTTGGGAAACATTTTGCTAAACCTGGAAGTTGAAGGCTTACATATTTGAATTCCCAGAGCATAAAATCCAGGCCCTAAAGCTCATTAACTCTTGGAAACAGAATTGCACTGAGAAGTCATCTCAGCAATGTGTGATGAGTATAGATGGGTCGTTTGGTCTTTCTGAGCCATAGTTATCCCATCTACAAAATGAGGTCCCTTTCGTTCTAAAATTCTATAAATACTCCTTTCTCAAATATTTTAAACATTGTTTTAAGGTGTGGTATCAATTCTGAGGAGAAAATATCAACATCGTGATTAGCTAATTCCACACACACTCAGTCAGAGGTGATCACTATGCTAGGTGCTAGTGCCTGCCCTCCAGAGGTCTCAGTCTGGTGAGAGAGATCAGTCTGTATAGAAGCTGCTACAGCCAGGCGACAAGATCCTTAAAAGAGGTGCTAACAAGGTGTGCTGGTGCACAGGGAGGAATTGCTTCCCTCTGCTGTGGAGCCAGGGAAGGCTTTGGATCTAGGAAAGTAGGAAGATCATGAAATGTGACTCTTTGATCTAAACAGTCAGTGAGGAGTCAACCCTATAGTAGTATTCATTTATTACAACTGGCTGTACATGAAAATCTGGGATTATTGGATTTCCCCCTCTATGAATTAGCTGCTAGGTCAGAGATGTGGTTGCTACAGAGCTGAGCCAGAAAAGCACAGTTGTCTCATTTTGCAGATTCACTCTCTTGGGAATGTGGATATGCATGAAATCTGTCCCCTGAGGTGACTTAATTGCTGTCACATGAACAACATGTTAGGAAAGGCCAGGTGTTGGCTGTTATATTCTGTCATTTCTAAATCAAGCCTTCATAAAAAATTCATGCCTCTGTGATCATTTCGTTCCCATCTTATGACTGAATATTGTGGCTTAGGCCTGGCTTTTAAATTCTGAATAGCATGGTAGAAACAGAAATTTAGGGTCCCTAAGCAAAGCTCAAAATTGGCTCTACCTTTTGACCCTAAGTTTGCAAATTCTGAATAATTCTATTTGGACAGACCTTTCCTTAGTAAGGAGAACATGACTGGTGATAGTGGTGGGGGTGCCACTTAAATGATTTTGGGGTGGGGGAGCAGTGAGTGCTTTCTCCTGGAATGTTGACCAAGCCAAGAAGGAATACTCCAGAGGGGTACAGAAAGCTGGCAGATGTTACTTCTCCATTTCCCAAGGCCCAACTAGAGAGGTGCCTTTTGCTGGGAGTGATAATTCTGGAAAATTCCTCACCAGCAACAAGTGGGATAGGCAGCAGTGAAAGAGCAAGCACAGACCTGAGAGAACGGAGCAGAGTGCAGGATAGACAGAAGTGCATTCCCACACTAATCTCCCCATCCTGCCAGATCACTGCATGTGTGGACACGAGGAGCCAGGTGGCTTTGGGAGGTTTTCTCCCAGAACAGTATCTACTGTTCTCTTGGGCAGAGCTGCGAGGGACAACATCTGTAACAATAAGAAAGTTCTTTGTAGGAATACACAGAACTCTTTGCTTCTTTTTAAATTATGTTTCTTTTTCTGACTGTAAATGTAATAATGGCTCATGGAGAAAACTATACAAGTTGCAGAAAAGCAGAAAGAAGAATATAAAGAATTCCCATTATATTTTTATTCAAATAGTCACTATTAAAATTTTAGTGAATTTCTTTCCAGGATTTTATATGCAAAGATATTCAATATGGTTGAGAGACTACCATATATATACAATTTTATATTCTGTTCTTAACAGCATGACATAAGAACTGTCCTAAGTTATTAAAATTCTTTGTAAACATTCTTATTAGTGGCTGCATGTTTATCCTTTGGTTAAGTTGTTCTAAACTCTAAATTTATTCAGTTAAGAAATATTCAGCCCAAGCCAGTTTGGCTCTATAGATATAGCATCAGCCTGCAGACTGAAGGGTCCCGGGCTCGATTCCAGCCAAGGGCACATGCTGGGGTTGCAGGCTCGAACCCCAGTAGGGGGAGTGCGGAAGGCAGCCAACCAATGATTCTCTCTCATCATAGATGTTTCAATCTCTCCCTCTCCCTTCCTCTCTGAAATCAATTATATATATATATATATATATATATATATATATATATACACAAATACTCATTAAGAAAAATTTATTTGTTCACATTAGAGCCAAATATTGAATGTGTTGTAATTTCCTTAACCATTCTTTAGTTGTTGGTTATTCAATCATTTCTTATTTCATAACATTTTTGAGGATCTAGGCCAGATGTGAAAATAGGAGGTCAGGTTTATGGGCAAAGAAATTTTTGTGGTAATGACATTCTGTAACATAATCATATTTCACTACTACATCATTTCTGGAATTGGCCAATATTCCTTCCTTTCTTTTGGGTGCTGATTAGCTGTGGCCTAACCCTGGGCAGCTCTACCAGTTCTAGTGACGCGGTTAGTTTGGGTTAGGAAACAGTGCCAGGCTATTAGTATCTGAGGCACAACTCTTTCTGCAGGGTGAGAGGAGCTATTTTAGTCGCTGCTAAAAATCTTGAGGTTGGACTTGAGTGGGAATAAATATGTAGTCTATTTCCAGAACCAATTGGATAGACCCTCTAGAGCAGTGGTTCTCAACCTTCTGGCCCTTTAAATACAGTTCCTCATGTTGTGACCCAACCATAAAATTATTTTTGTTGCTACTTCAGAACTGTAATGTTACTACTGTTATGAATCGTAATGTAAATATCTGATATGCAGGATGGTCTTTAGGCGACTCCTGTGAAAGGGTCCTTCGACCACCAAAGGGGTCGCGACCCACAGGTTGAGAACCGCTGCTCTAGAGCATCCTGCCCCTTCCTGGTGATCTCTCTTCCTTGACTGTAGTGCATGGGGCAACGGCTCTGCCTATGTTAAAATGCCTCCCCTTGCCTCTACAGCGTTCGCAAAGTGTCTAGGCCATTTCTGCACTTGTTTAGAGGCCTCATGCCGTGTTTGGTCTTTACCTTCAGCATTCAGCTATGCCTGACCTACGGAAGTTTAATTTGTCCAAGACTCATTACCACACAATCTTATGGGCACGGTGTTATCCTAAGAAGGCAATTATCTGATAAACTGCTCCTGGAAGAAACACTCAGGGACATCCTGAAGGATACTGGGAGCATGTGAAACAACATGAAGCTTACAAGAGAGAATCTAATATTAGAAGTTGTACCAAATATATACCTTGTATTATGCAATGGATTTTTCCCTGAGAATTTATGAGAAAATCAAGAGGTACAGAAATTACGGGCACGCAGGCCTGAGTTTGAATTGGGCTCTGTCAGCTACTTGGCAGCTGTTTAACTGTGGGCAATTTATTTAAGCTCTCTAAGACTCAGTTTTCTCTTCTGCATGAAATTATTGTACGAATACTTCCTCATAGATGAGTAAGTGAGATAACATATATGAAGCTTTTGTTTGGCACATGGTAACAACTCAGTACACAGTAACTGTTACTGTTGGGAAGAGTGGGAGTGACTTTAAAGTTAAAGTCAGCTGATCGTAATTGAGCACTAAGGCCAGGGTCATGTGATAGACAACCCCATACACAAAAATACTTTATCTTTTTCTACCTGGATTTATTTATATTAAAATGACAACTTTACCTTTTACAAAACAGTAGATTTATTACATTATCTACTAAATTCCAAGCAAGGCTCCTCCAAAAGGCAGGAATATTGGTGATAATGTCTCCTACAAGCCCATTGTTTAATTCTTTAAGAGTAAACTGTATTCACTACTTATTTATCTATTCTAAAAGAGAAATTTCCTCTCAATCATTTAACTCTGAGGTGACATTTTGTAATTTTTTTTAAAGATAAAGGGTGTTTTTAAACTGAGTCCTATGCAATCTATTTAAAGAAGTATCCTCACTTTGTATTTTAAACAGCTATTAATTTTGCCTCGAGTCAAAGAAGGATGTTAGTTCCTCTAAATGGGCATCAATTCCTTCCTAAATCAAGGTATTTCAATTTGTACCTCTCCTAAGATTAAGGAGACCCAAAGAAGATGTATAAATGGCCAGTAAGCACACGAATAGATTATCAACATCATTAGTCATAAGGGAAATGCAAATTAAAACCACAACATTATACCATGTCCCACCCATTAGAATGGATATAATAAAAATGTTGGTGAGAATGTGGAAAAATTGGAACCCTCACACATTGCTTGTGGGAATGTAAAACTGGTTCAGCTACTTGGGAAGATAGTTTGCCAGTTCCTCAAAATGTAAATCATGGAGTTACCATACGATTCAACAATTACAATCCTAGGTATATATCAATGAGAAATGAAAACATACATCCACACAAAAACTAACCTATTGCCAGTGAGGAAGAAGAAGCCAGGAGTTCACAGTCTATACCATTTCATCTGGTCGGTGGTGGGGGGGGGGGTAGGGGGGGGAGGCGGGGGGGCAGGGGGGAGGCAGCAGGCGGAAGTAAGAGGCTCAGGTGATGGGGACAGATCAGCTGCAATGCAGCGGCTCTGCTCCTCCCCCTGGGGTGGGGCTGGCTGAAGGAGGCCTGACCCACTAGAGAGGGAAGATACCCACTGCCCAGGGACAGTGGCACTGCCCCAGATGTGCAGGGATCATCTTGTTTGCAATGCAGCTGCTATTGGAACCTTAAGATATATAGTAACCCCCCCTTACCCATGGTTTTGCTTTCTGGGATTTCAGTTACCTGAGATCAACCATGGTCTGAAAATATTAAAGACTAGAGTTCTTAGGTATCACCATCGACACTTTACAGAGTTGGCCCAATATTAGACAAACAAGCCAGTATGGAATATTTGTACTTGCAATAGATGAGGTCAATCTAAAAATTATTACAGATTTTTTTTTTCAAGGACAAAAAATAAATAAGAAGGAAGAGGGAGTGAGGAAAGTAAATGCTTTGATTTGCGTTTACAGTAGAACTGGCTTGGTGGCTCTACACACATACTTTTCCCTGGATTCTAGGAGATAAGTGTATGTTCCATGGCTATAATAAGTAAATATGTAGCCCTAACCGGTTTGGCTCAGCGGATAGAGCGTCAGCCCGTGGACTCAAGGGTCCCAGGTTTGATTCCGGTCAAGGGCATGTACCTTGGTTGTGGGCACATCCCCAGTAGGGGGGATGCAAGAGGCAGCTGATCGATGTTTCTAACTATCCCTTTCCCCTCCTCTCTGTAAAAATTCAATAAAATATATTTTTAAAAAAATAAGTAAATATGTAAAACTTAATGATACCCTAGATCAGTGATGGTGAACCTTTTGAGCTCGGCGTGTCAGCATTTTGAAAAACCCTAACTTAACTCTGGTGCTGTGACACATATAGAAATTTTTTGATATTTGCAACCGTAGTAAAACAAAGACTTATATTTTTGATATTTATTTTACATATTTAAATGCCATTTAACAAAGAAAAATCAACCAAAAAAATGAGTTCGCATGTCACCTCTGACTTGCGTGTCACCTCTGACACATGTGTCAGAGGTTCGCCATCACTACCCTAGACTCATGATTTCCAGGCAGATCCAATTCTTACTGCAAAATTAAAAGTGTCTTTAATGAGAGCCATGAGGAATCCTCAGATCTCAGACAGAAATGGTATAAAGCAATGTCAATACCATTTGTTATGTGTTCATACTGAACTCTGAAATTCCTTAATTGAGGAGCACATCTCTAGTATACTGACAGAATTAGACCTTATTAGTGGCTGCATTTAATTGTTTGGAGAAGACACATTGTAAATTTTAAGAAATGGTAGGAATTTCCCAAAACCTTCACTAGAAGGTGAAGGAAACTGGTTCCAAGTCAGACAACAAATTAGTAGTAGAACTAAGATATGAACCTAGACTGATCCTATTATCTCACTTGGAGGCCTCCTTATTGTTAGGCTGGTAGAATATTACCTCATATTCACATAACTCTAGGTGCACACCAAGTCTGCATGTACAGTCTCTTCTTTCGGCCTCTCAATGACCCTGTGTGCTAGGGACAATAAATGCAATTGTTCTCTCTTCCAGGATAAGAAGATTGCAACTCAAGAAGATTTATAGTAGTCTATAAGAAAGTCAAGATTACCCTAGCCGGATAGAGCATCAGCCCACGGAATGAAGGATCCATGGTTGGATTCAGGTCAAAGGCACGTGCGTCAGTTGCAGGCTTGATCTGTAGGTGGAGAAGGCAACCAATAGATGTGAGATCTCACCTCAATGTTTCTCTGTCTCTGCCTCTCCATTCCACTCTCTCTAAAAATGAATATCCCCAGGTGAGGATTAACAACAAAAACAGTCAAGATTAGAACGCAGTTCTCCCTATTCTCTCCACCATGCCATCGTGGTAGGTGCTTTCCATTAATTAACTTTGGAAAACAAGTTTGAGACACCAGAATTACAAGGACAGTTCAGCTTATCCTATACTAATAAAAGACAAACATGCAAATTAACTGTACTTTTGCTATGCCTTAAGCCACACCCACCAGCCAATCAGAGCGACTATATGCAAATTAACCCAACCAAGATGGCTGCCAGCAGCCATGGAGCTGGAGTGAGCAGGAGGCTTGAGTGATAGAGGAAGCCAAGCTTCCCCTCCTGCCACTGCCCAGCTCTGAGAGCCACTGAAAGCAACAAAGTTTCAATTATAGAAGGTAAGTAAACCCCAGATACCTGCTTTCAGCCAGCCGTGGCTACGGAGCTGGAGCGAGCAGGAGTGGGTTTCCCCTGGCAATAGAGGAAGCCAAGCTTTTCGCAGGCCTCCGCTAAAGGCAACAAAGTTTTAATTATAGAAGGTAAATAAATCCCAGAATAAAAAAAGAAAAAGAAAAAAAGGAGAGGCTGGGAGCTTTCATCACCAGGTTGCTTGGCCAGCCTGAAAACAGCCTTCAGCCCCTCACCCAGACTGGCCAGGCACCCCAGTGGGGACCCCCCACCCTAAACGGGGTGTGGCCAGCCTGAAAAGAGCCATCAGCCCCTCACCCAGTGTGGCCAAACCTCCATGGGGTGAGGGTCCCCACTGGTGTGGACATCCTCCGAGGGGTCCCACACTGCAAGAGGGCATAGGCCGGGCTGAGGGACCCCCCCGAGTGTGCAAATTTTTATGCACGGGGCCTCTAGTTAAAAATAAATAATCATATCCCTAGACGATTTGGATCAGTGGATAGAGCGTTGGCCTGCAGATCAAAGGGCCCCAGGGGTTTGATTCCTGGCAAGAGCACATACGATAGTCACAGGCTGCTCCGGGCCCTGGTCCGGACTCCTGCAGGGTGCAACCAAAAGATGATTGACGTTTCTCTCTTTCTCTGTCGTTCCCTCTCTCTCTAAAAACAAACAAACAAAAATCCTGGGGTGAGGACTAACAAAAAAATAAATGAATGAATACTTATTTTGTATGTAGAAAAATGAAATACTCAAATCTCTCTGACCCTCCCCTGCTAGGAACTTAAACGTTAAACTGAGTTCTCTAGTTGTGCACAAATCCACAGCAATTTAGACTTTGCACAGCTAGGGAACTACTTTCCTAACAATTGTATCTTAATCAAATTGAATAAAAAATGTAAACACATGAAATGGAAGGGAAGAAACTGTCTGTACTCCTCCCTTCTGGCCACATTTGTCTCTATTTTCATGATCGAGTTTCTCAAGCCAGGGGCACAGGGCCAAAACTATTTGGCAAAGACCCGCAGAACACCTAACAAGCGCAGCCTCCACAGGAGCGGAGCGACCTGAATTCCAGCCTGATTTGCGCTCCAGTCTCATCCCGGGTGTTGCCCTAAGCAGCCGCCTAAACGCGAGGTGGTTTCCTTCATAGTAACACGAGGTCAGTGCGCACAGATGAATTTAAACGTGTGATTGTACTCACGCTTTGCATACTTAAGTCCATAAATGTACACTTAAAACAATAGATGTATATACTGAGTTTACTTCGTCTGAAGTCACGTGCTTCTCCCCTTCCCTGTGACACTCGGGGGGCCTCCTTGGGGGGACCCCAGCTGGGCTTCTCTGGGCGCAGCACCCGTCAGTCGGAGGCCTGCCTGGCTAAAAAAAGGCAGGCCCCGGGCACTTGACTCTGCGCCCGGGACAGTCCCTAACCATTCCTAATTCGGGGCGGCCCGGCCACCTGTTCCCGGCAGCCAATGGGCGCGACGGGGGGCGGGGGTGGGCGCGGCGAGGCTACAAAAGGCGGCGGGCCGAGTGCCCAGGCACCCCGCTGCGGGCGCGCTCTCGGGACGGCGGACGGGCGGACGCGGCGCAGCGCAGGGACCATTCGGCGGGCGGACCCGGCGGGAGCGGCGCGATGCTGCGGGTGCGGTGCCTGCGCGGCGGGAGCCGCGGCGCCGAGGCGGTGCACTACATCGGGTCTCAGGTGCGTGCGCCGCCCGCCTCGCTCTGCCCCAGCCGGCATTGCAGACCGGGTCCTTTCTGCTCCCTCCGGGAAGCTCGGCTTCAGGAATCTTTGCTGGCTGCCGGGAGCTTGGCGGGGCCCCGGCCTGGGGACACACCCCGAGGGTGCCCTGGGTCTCTGCACGCCTCCGGCCGCGGTGGCCATCAGCGCAGGGGACGCCGCCCTCCTCAGCCGCATCTCTTTCGCTCCACGGAGCTTGTGGCCCGGAGGGGACGGGAGTGACAAAAGCACCTTTTAGTAAAAAGGTGCTGTTACTGGGGTTCAGTGCCTTCTCTGGGCATAGAGTTGGGCATGCGTGTGGGGTGGACGGGAGAAGAGGCAGAGCGGGGATTTAGGACGGAGAGGGAGCGGGCAGGCCCACTCTCAGTGTAACATGGATGCTGAGTCGCGAGGAGAAGTTGGAGCGGGTTTGGTCTGTGCCCAGAGTTTCTGTCCGGTCCCCGCCCTCCACTTCCCAGGTGTGTGAGCGCGCGCTTACAGACTCTCCCAGCATGTAAAGCCAGGACTATCGAGGCAGTTTGGCCATCCCTCCCCCGCCCCCCAGCCCCCCCCCCCCCCCCCCCCCCCCCGCCAGCCCCAGCAACTGGTTCCAGAACAGCTGTCACTCTCCTTGCTTTGGTCCCCACCCCTGACTCCCCTCCTGCCTCCTTGCTAAGGCCTTAACCGGGCAGGATAGAGATCTGGGGACTTGGGATTTGCCCTGTGGTGAGGGACTCTCCCTGCTCTTGATTCTTAAAGGCCCTGCATTTTCAAAAGGCTTTTTCCCCCAAGTGCTTAGATCTCCTTTCTAGCTGTTTAAATTTGTGCCTAGGTGAATCCTTATCTTGGCCATGGACCATCTGTAAAATGGAGTAGGTGGCACTTGGTTATTCTCAAAATTGAAGTGCCAAAGAATGTGAAATGTGTGTCAGCAATGAACAAATTTTGGTTTGAAACTGATGATTTTAAAAGATAAAACCCTCTATATATTTTCACTTTGGGGGGAAAAAAATCTAATATTGGTCATCGTTAATACTGAAGAGGAAAGGCGACTCCCTCCCCAGCTGGTCTTGGCAGGGAGACTCGGAGCAGCTTTCTGTGGTTTTCTGGGAAGAGGGTGACCCATCATCTGCAGGCCAGTTGCTTAATTAAAGCTCGACTGCAGAAAACCATTCTGAGATATAAATGGGGCCTATGATCGTTGGGGACAACATCTTCTGAGGTGTTTTAAAGAGTTACGCCAATTAACATAATAGATAAGAAGATAATGTATAAATAGGAAGGTAAAACTCACCTGACACCAGTACCTACTTATAAACTAACATCTTGGTTTAAACTCTCTAAAAGGATTCTAAATGTCTCACTTTGTTACCCTGGGTTTTCATCCCACTTCTACTTCCCCTCGCCCCAAGTACTGTACCTGACCAACAATAATCTCTTCTTTGTTCTTGGAAGGTTGGAAGAACCTTAACGGGATGGGTGCAGCGAACTTTTCAGAGCACCCAGGCAGCTACGGCTTCCTCCAGGAATTCCTGTGCAGCTGAGGACAAAGCCACTGATCCTCTGCCCAAGGACTGCCCGGTTTCTTCTTACAACGAATGGGACCCCTTGGAGGAAGTGATAGTGGGCAGAGCAGAAAACGCCTGTGTTCCACCATTCACCGTGGAGGTGAAGGTAAAAGCAAGGGTGTTCACATGTCTGAAGTGGGGGGCACTCCTCACCTTCTGTAGTCTGGCTTCGCTCCCTCACTCCTCTAATTGCTTTCTCTTTACTTACTCCAGAGTCCCAAATCCAGGGTTGATTTTGAGTTCTCTTAACTGGCATCCCTGCAGTATTTGACACTATTCACACAGAATTCTGTGGATTCTGAGAGATTCCTTTCTGGGGATGTTAGTTCTTTAACTACTCCTCACATCTTCTTTCGCTGGCTATAGTGCTGGGGCTGGCCCTCTTCTCTTAGCTGTTCTCACAGCTTCAGATCCTACCTCCACTCGGGCCCCAATTTCTCTCCTGAACTCTGTCCAGATCAGCATGTTCCACTCACTCCTTACTGGTTGTTGCCACAGGACCTCAACATCTTGAATTCAACTGCCAGTCACTCTGCTAAGCAGGACGCTTCTTCACTTTTTCCTTTCGGTTTTTGGCATTCCTCTTTACCCAAGCTGAAACACCAAGGAATCATCTTTGATTCCTGTTTCAGTCACATCCTCCACGTTCATTCTCCAAGATCTAACAAGCCTTTTGTCAAAGTGAACTTTGCCTCCAATCCTCTGCCGCTGCCTTTGGTCAGGTTGTCATCTACTGTCTGGACTATTGCAGTTAACTCCTTACTGGTCTCCCCAATTCACTCTTCTCTCCCAACCACCTTCCAGCTTCTATCAGAGTGATTTTTTAAAAACCAAAATTCAATCATGTTACTCATCACTGCTGTATTTTCTACCTCTTTGCTTGGGATGAAGTCCTCATGGTATTCAAAATCCTTCACAATTTGGCTCATGTCTGCATTTCCAGGACTCCCCATTTCACTCACTGACTCATGTGTTAGTATGGCAGGTTAGCAAATGTGCATTCCTACTGGATCGCTCTCACCTGTAATATTCCACCCTGGTTTTCGACAGACTTTAAAAGATAACCATATACACAGCCAAACCAGACTACTCACTAGTCCCCAAACAAGCCGTTTCTCACACCTAGGTCTCTTCCACCCTTCTTCCAGCACCCCTCTTACCATGACTAGCTCCCATGGCACCTACCACAGAGCCTTACAGGATTTCCCTGTAACGAGTAATATCTCTCTTTTTAAAAAACTCCCAGTGTTCTTCATCTGTATATCCTATGGCCAGGGCCTCCGTGGTTTGGTGTTCAGGCTGTATACTGCATAAGGGTCCCATAGCTGAGGGAGTGCCATCAATATTGTAGACACAGCCTACCCTTCCATTAATCATGTGTTACAAATATATCTTCAATGTACTTAAATTCCTCCTGAATGTTGACATTTGTATTTGTAACGTGGATTGAGGAAATAAGTTCTTTTACATCCTTGTCATCATCATCAGAAATGTTGCCTACGTTGTACCAGGGCTCCAGAGGTATGAGCAGAAAATAACTTAGTATTTGAAGAGATATTATGTTCATATAGAAACGAAGACTAATACTAAGTATCTTATGCCAACCAACTGAGAAGACAGTTGAACTGAAGTTACAGGAGAGCTAAGGAAAAAGCAATGACCAGGTGCAAAATAGTTGGAAAGTCTTCTAGAAGAAAATGATTCTTGAGTTAGACTTTGAAGACAGAGTAGGAAAAGTAACAAACTTCTAATTGTTCTGAAACTTATCTTTGGTTCTGATTTTGAAGAACAGATTAATTTCTGTCATCAACATGTCTCAATTTTTTTTTATCCTCACCTGAGGACAGTTTCCAATGAATTTTAGAGAGAAGGGAAGGGAGGGAGAGAGAGAGAACCATCAATGTGACGGAGAAATATTGATTGGTTGCCTCCGGCATGTGCCCGGACCTGAGCCAGGGGATTGAGCCAGAAACCAAAGCATGTGCCCTGACCAGGAATTGAACCCTTGACCTTTCCATGTATAGAACGATGCTCCTACCAATCAGGGCCACATGTTTTAAAAGGCATGATCTTTTTAAAATCCTTTCTTGCAAAGATGTCCCATCCCCTAATCATTTTATTTTTATTTTAAAATATATTTTATTGATTTTCTACAGAAAGGAAGGGAGAGGGATAGAGAGTTAGAAACATCGATCAGCTGCCTCCTGCACACCCCCTACTGGGGATGTGCCCGCAACCAAGGTACATGCCCTTGACTGGAATCGAACCTGGGACCCTTCAGTCCACAGGCTGACTCTCCATCCACCGAGCCAAACCAGTTAGGGCCCTAATCATTTTAATTTGGTGAAGTTAAATTTCAATTTCAGGCAGTAGTTTATCCTTTTTTTTTTAATAATTTTTATTTCTTGAAGTATTACAAAGAGTATTACATATGTCTCCCCTTTTCCCCCATCCTTCTACTTGTCTTTAAAATTATTGACTTTCATACTGTGTGATATTATGTAATCAGAATTCTCAGACATTATTTTTAGTTTTATGTTCCTTGACTTATAACTTTGGACTTTGTAATTTCATGGGATGTGGGAAGTGAACCAGGCTGAAATCAGGAGACTGGGATTGAATTAGGTATTTGATAAAGATTGATAACTAGTCTCAGTTAATCAGTGGTTTTACCTTGTGCAAAATTCCACAAATTTCTGGGCCTCTGTCAAATCAAGGTATTAAGAAGTTTGATATCTACCTAACACAATTAAATATGAAGGTAAAGGTTACATGTTAAGTATTTTAAAGGACAAAACCATAACTCATTGTAGTTGTATGGATCCAGTTTGCTAATTACATTATAAAAGTACACTGGAGGTATAATAGTTGTAGATATTAGTAGCATTAGCAGTATTGATTTCATTTATTTGTCTGGATATTTCTGCTTTATGCCACATACTAAAAACTAGGTATTGAGGGAGCAGAAAGCAAATCTAAGACATGCATGATCCCTGGGGGCAAGGCCTTACCATCTTCTAGTTGGAGGAAAATGACACCGATGTATTAATCAGTTGTGGGAACAATGAAAGATAAAACAATGTAGTAAATTATTTATGCAATTACAGCATAAAATATGTGGGAGATGTAGGTGCTAGCTAAACTTTATGTTGTCAGAAAACACAATTTTTAAAACCTATATGGCTTTTTAATTCTGCAAAATATAATTAATACTTTCCATCAAATATGTGCTTTTTGTTTTGCTTTTATTTTTTATAAAGCCTTTGATAAAAGACCTTTTATGAAGTATAAAATCTATAAAAGTTAATGTAATATGTTTGTAGCTGGATAAATAAGAAATTTCTATTGAGGTTTCCTAGCCTTCCAAAGACTGTATTTAAAATCGATTTGGCAATCCCTGCTGAAAGATTTTAGGCTCTGAAAAACTATAAAGTTTCTAGGAATACAGCCACATCTCCACAACATTATTAAAAACAGTGTTTTAGTGTGTTTTTTTTTTTAAATCTTGCAGACACTTGGTAAATGATTGATAACTCATTTAGCAGGGTTATAAAGGAAGTGTAAATGGTTTCCAACCATCTCCTGGAAAATACAATGTACCCTGATCATTTGGACTTTGTCCAACCTTAGCCAGAGTATGAGCTATACAAGTCACACTTGTTCAAATAATTTGTTTCTCCCGGGGAAGTTTACTTTATATTTGTTTAGGCAAGCTTTGATCTGCACAAATAGTCACATAGGCTACGTTGGAATGTGCCTGGCAAGACGACATGGCTGTGCACCTGCCATGACCCAGTGTTAAATTTTCAAAGGCTTCTTGTGCCCAAGTGGATTATAAGAGATGTGCCTGGCATGAGAAGGAAGAAGTGGTGAATGGATGGAGTACCAGAATGTGTCTGAGAGGAATATAAAGAGTCATTATTATCCTCTCCTTCTGGTTGCTGCTGCAGGACTTCCTAGGCGTAGACAACAGTGAAGTGCTTTTGTTTTGTTTTTTAAAGGAGTGGATTGATCCTAAAAAATACATAGATACATGGAACAGACTGGCGGGTGCCAGAAGGGAGGGGCTAGGGGTAACTGGATAAAGAAGGTGAGAGGATTAGCTAAAAAACATATGCATACACCATGAACAGGGACAATAGTGTGGTGAAGACCAAAGAAGGGGGAAGAGGGAGTAGGTGAAAGTGGGCTATGTGGGGGAGGGGGTGAGCGCAGGGAATGAGGCACATCTGCAATAGTGTCAACATTAAAAAATTTTCATGAAGCCCTAACTGGTTTGGCTCAGTGGATAGAGCGTCAGCCTGTGGACTGAAGGGTCCCAGGTTCGATTCCAGTCAAGGGCATGTACCTTGGTTGCGGGCATATCCCCAGTGGGGGGTTGCAGGAGGCAGCTGATCAATGTTTCTAACTCTCTATCCCTCTTCCTTCCTCTCTGTAAAAAAATCAATGAAATATATTTTTTTAAAAATTTTTTTAATGAAAAAAGAAGTACTCAAATTTTTAATACTGATAACATTTTTCTGGGGCTAGATATTGAGTCTATTGTTTACCTATAGATCTTCAAAAGTAAAGCAATTAATACTTTAGACAGGGGTTGGTAAACTTTTCTGTGTAGGACCAAATAAATATTTCAGCCTTTGCAGACCATAGGTCTCTGTTGCGCAAGTACCCACGCTCAGCTCTGCCACTGTCGTGCAAAACAACCACAGACAATGTGTAAAGGAATGTGTGTAAGTTCCCATAACACTTTATGTACAAAAACAGGCAGAGGGCAGATTTAACCCATGGACTTTAGTTTGCCAATCCCTGTTTTAAAGCTTACTGACATTCTTCATGTTTGCTAAAGACCTGTTAGTTAGATTCCTAATCCTTCTCCAGCAGGTTCAGCTCCAGCCTAACTGATGGGAACCTCCTAGATACTGAACTAAGAAGAGGCAGGTCTGCTTCCATATGTTTGATATTTGTTAGGCTGAGGTAAAGATGGGAGTATAGCCAAAAATCTGGAAAAGACACCCTCTTTGACATTGAAGAGTTAGACATTTAGACAAACTATATTTCCTTACGCAGTTTCCCTTCTTGAAAGCACTTACCACTGTCTGAAATGGTCTGATCTGTGATGGCAGCCTTCTTAACTGGCATGGTCAGGACTGGTAATTGGTCACTTATTCAATGATATATGGACATATTTTTTAAATACTGGCTTTAAACATTTTATAAAACTAAAATATATAAATGTACATTGCTTTGTCAACCTTTTGGTGAAGGTCACAGGCTTTTTCTTATCTTTGGATCTTCTGATTGGAATTCTGCTTCATCTATTTTGATAGGTTACATTCATATGCATCACCTATATTTCTCAATGTATTTCTTTAAATTAACTGAAAACTTAGCCACATGCAAAACAATCTCAATGAAGAATCCTCTAGATTTTTATACTTTTGAAAATATTTTACTATTGTATCTACCCTAATTTAACAGTAATTTTTAGCAAATTGGTTGGGCCTTTTTAAAAGCATTCAACTGTTTTCCATTCAGTTGTCTCTTAAAACATCAAGGGGATTTAGACTTCTTCATTCAACAAATATTGAATGTCTTCCCAGAGAAGCACTGTGTCCATGCTGGGGTCCAACACTGGATGAGACGTGGTCTTAAGTCTCATTTCTGTTAAGCTATACAAATTGTGGTTCACCACCTATAAATCTATCGTGAGTCATATTTTTCTTCTGTATTTCACTTTCTTCTGCTTCTAGGCCAACACATATGAAAAGTACTGGCCATTTTACCAGAAGCATGGAGGCCATTATTTTCCCAAAGATCATTTGAAAAAGGCTGTTGCTGAAATTGAAGAAATGTGCAATATTTTAAAAATGGAAGGAGTGACAGTGAGGAGGCCTGACCCCATTGACTGGTCCTTAAAGTATAAAACTCCTGATTTCGAGTCTACGGGTAAGTGATGTTAGATCCCTAAATTGCTAGTGTCTTAATTTTATATTTCTTTCTTAATGTGTAAGGAGAAAACTCTGATAATTTCTCAGTGGTTCCTTTGTTTTAATAATTCTTCAAAACTGTAAGGATTACTTAGGAACAGTTTGGTTCTTTTTGATATGATTAAGTTGTATACATTCAAAATTCATTATAAATCTGGGATCTCCTTGAAAGAATCCACTTTTCTCAACTTTATGATAATTTTCTTACATAAGAAGAGTGGATTCTATTTAATTTTCCTCAAGAACCGAAGTTAAGAGAGGAACAGAAACATCCCCCCCTTTTTTAAATTGACACCACTACAAGATTGTTCTTGTGCCTGAGTTCAGTCTAATTCACAGTTCTAGAAGCTATCCTGTCCCAACTTTTATCTTATCATACTGATATTCCCGGAAGAATTCTGTTTCTGTGTAGCAAGAAAAAAGCTTTCAAAAGGTGGAAACTTGGGGTTCAAGACCATTTTGAACAAGAATCTTACTGCTTCACTTTTTTCTTTGTTTTGGTTTGGCTTCAGGATCCTCACACAGAATTCATGTTAACAATCTAGTATCTATCATTCCATATTTTTTTCATTTGCACATAATTATATACATTCACACATACAGATTTTCTGTAAATTTTTTTTTTTTTTACCGAAAAATGGGATCATATTATATAGACTTCTCTGTCTTGGCAATTAGCATTACTAAGGCTATTGTGGAACTTTCGGTCCGATAGGTTTATATGGCGCGATGCCTCGAGACATCTTGATGGTTGTGGGCAATGAGATTATTGAGGCTCCCATGGCATGGCGAGCTCGATTCTTTGAGTACCGTGCATACCGATCAATTATCAAAGACTACTTCCACCGTGGCGCCAAGTGGACAACAGCTCCTAAGCCCACAATGGCTGATGAGCTTTATGACCAGGTAAGTCCCGAATTATAGGTGTGCTTATTAGTAACTTTTCTAAATGACCCACAGTGAGATGGAGATTCTCTGATACCTTGTATTTGTTATGCATTTTATGATGAAAATAAGAGTAAATGATATTGTGATAATAATAGTTGTAATGGCTAATACTTATTTGGTGCTTACTATGTGTCAGGTCTTGAACTAAGGACTTTATTTACATCCTCAGACCTTTGCATACTTCACAACCACCCCATGAGGAAATAGTATCATTCCATTACAGGGAGCAGCAAAATTTGCCTGAAGGCACACAAAATTTGCCTGAGTCATCGGTGGCGAGAGAAAAGTCACTACACTTCATTCTGTTCTAGAAAAAGAATTTGGTCTACAGGCCAAATTCTCATAAAAGGGAGTATATGCCCCTTATTAGATAATGTACGATTTGATCATTTATAGAAAGAATTAAAAAAAAAAAAAAACTTCTTCCAGGGGTTTAAAGACAGAAATAAATAATAAATTCATTCTACCACACCCAATCAAATTTGGCAGGGAAACATGACATCTCATTTTATGGCAGGAGTTAGGCTCAGGACCAAATTCCTTTTCTAAAAGAACAGAATGACTTCATCCTGTTGACAGTCAATATTGTAGGTAGGTACATAAATCAATTATGGGTCACGGAATATTTTCAGAAACACTACTGCCTCTGTACCACTTGCTTCTAAGTATCAGGAAAATGCTGTCATGCCATTTTTTGTTGTTATTTTTTTGGTTTGGTTAGCATGTGCCTACATCTTACATGTTTTAGGGTAGTAGTATGTTGGGAAATGATGGTGATAAATGGATTTTCTTAATAAAAAATGTCCTATAAATAGTTTTCTCATGAACCAACGAGTTGTGTGTGTTCATTCTTGTTCCAATTAGGATTACCCCATCCATTCTGTAGAAGATAGACACAAGTTGGCTGCTCAGGGAAAATTTGTAACGACTGAATTTGAGCCATGCTTTGATGCTGCTGACTTTATTCGAGCTGGAAGAGATATTTTTGCACAGAGAAGCCAGGTTGATAAAGGATGCCTCTGAAATTCCACACATTTTGTTATTGTATTTTTTTATTTCCAAATTCAAATATTTCCATCCTATTTTTAGTTTCCTGATTTATGTCTTCCTTTTGTTTTCAGGTTACAAACTACCTGGGCATTGAATGGATGCGTAGGCATCTTGCTCCACACTACAAAGTGCATATCATCTCCTTTAAAGACCCTAATCCAATGCATATTGATGCCACCTTCAATATCATTGGACCTGGTCTTGTGCTTTCCAACCCGGACCGACCGTGTCACCAGGTAAGGAATTTGTTAGGACTCTGGAAAAGTAATAGAGTCCAGCAATGGAAGTCATTGCCACTTTTATTTTAAGCACTTCCATGAATCCTAATGGTTTTAAATGACAAATTCAGCAATATTCAACATTCTTATCATTGAAATTAGATTACTTGTTATATTTACTACAAGATGTCCAACACTCAGACATATACAGTGTAGTGTCATCAGACTTTGGCTGTGCTGTGAGAGCCTCAAGCTTGTGCACATATGTATGTTTTTCTTAAACAAAGTAGTATTACAATAGCTCCCTTTCATCCATGGGGATACATTCCAAGACCCCCTGTGGATGCCTAAAACCATGGGTAGTACTGAACCCTATATATATACTATGTTTTCCCTATACGTATATGCTTATAGTAGTTTAATTTATATAATAGGCACAGAAAGAAATCAACAATAAAACTAATAATAAAATAGAACAATGATAACAGTATACTGTAACAAAAGTTATGTGAATGTGCTCTCTCTCTCAAAATACCTGGAATTTTCCATTTAATATTTTCTGACCATAGTTGACCTCAGGTAACTGAAATCCCAGAAAGCAAAACCATGGGTAAGGTTCCAATTGCAGCTGCATTGCAAACAAGATGATCCCTGCACATCTGGGGCAGTGCCACTGCCCCTGGGCAGTGCATATCTTCCCTCTCTAGTGGGTCAGGCCTCTTTCAGCCAGCCCCACCCCAGGGGGAAGAGCAGAGCCGCTGCATTGCAACTGATCTGTCCCCATCACCTGAGCCTCTTACTTCCGCCTGCTGCCCTCTACTTCCAATTGGGTGGTTGGTGAGTGATTTTGTTATTTGCGAGGCTTTAGTACATGTCTTTAAAATCACTATTTTACCATGTCACTCTTCATTTTTATCCCATAAATTTAGACAAAATGACCAAGATTAGTTATTCATTTCAATATAATTCATTGCTATACTACTAGTAAGTGGGTAAGTGAACATAGGGACAGCTGAGTTATAATAAATAGGTCACTAAGGATAATTAGGGTTCTTAAGGAGTACAACCCTAACATTTGTCTTTATACCATGGTCATCGATACAAAGTGATGGACTATGAAGTGGGTGGACTATGGGATTGACAGTCACATTTTTGTTTTGTTTTCTTATAACTAAATAGAAAATATTTTCATTTTCTTTCAAGAGAATTTCTCAAAAAAAGTGTCTTTGGCATTTTAAAATTTCTGAGCCCGAGAAAAGCACAAGAATATTTTTAAAAGCTTTAACATTTCTGTTATTTCTAAACTTTCATCTGGTAATCTGGGGATTTTATGTATAATTTAAATTAGGATTCAGAGAAAATCATCCAAAGTCTTGAAAATTTAATTTCTTTATATTGACAATTGAGAAGATAGCTTCTCAAAAATAATTATTAATCACAAAGGCTCCTAGGGACCAAGAATGATAAGAATAGGTGAAAGCCTCTTTGTTTTTTTTCCGTCTTGCAGATTGATCTTTTCAAGAAAGCAGGATGGACCATCGTTACTCCTCCAATACCAGTCATTCCAGATGGTATGTTTACTTTTATGTACTCACAGACTAAAATGATTACTTCAGTGACCAGAATCTTTCACCTATAGATAGCAGCCCACATTTTTAGAAATTCAGAGAAAACATTTCCCAGTAAGGAGTGAACTGGCGCTTAGAACCACGGAGACTAAAACAACGCTGCACTGTGTGTACCCGCTCCTTCCACAGAAAGTGAAGGGAAAGAGGGGGAATCAGTATGAAATAACAGCTCATAAAGCAAGAAACGACTTCGTAAATAAAACAAAGTGAAATCCGCATGTGTAATGAGTATAAATTGATTTATAGCATTTATAAATGGCCTTAAGTTAAAAATTTTGGAGGGAAAGTGAACTCTGAAAACTGAACTGTCACTTTAATGTTCTTCACTTTCAAATCCTTGATTTAAATAAAAATGATTACAGACACAATTTAAAAGTTGTTGCTATTTTTAGATCACCCACTCTGGATGTCATCCAAATGGCTTTCCATGAATGTCTTAATGCTAGATGAAAAACGTGTTATGGTGGATGCCAATGAAGTCCCAATTCAAAAGATGTTTGAAAAGCTGGGTATGTACAATATATGAAGCATGTTGTCATATATGAAGAACTGAAGAAATGACAAGCTAGGTTTGATGTATGCTTTATTTAATTCCTTTTCTGTTCCTTTTCGAGGTACCAAGTTGTTATTTTGTAGATGGACAATATTTTTGTTTTCAACAACATAACCTCAAAAGGTTGGAGGTGCATCCCAGGCTCCTCAGTCTCCCCCCTAGCAATAAGTGTACCCATCTTCTATGACGTACCTAGCCTCCGGGGGCCCATGTTTGGAGAACTGCCCCTTTGTAGTTGAGCATATACATTATTCAGCCCTTCCCCAAACAAGAAATTGTTGAGGGTACTTTAAAACAATTTAATGTCATTACATATTATAAATGACATAAGGGTACTGACACATAAGTGACATATGTATGGTAAGCACAGTGAACAAAGTAACGAAATGCAGTAGAGGATGTCAGTAAATCATCTTTGAACTAAAAAGTAAAACTGATTTTTATTTAGGTAGGAGTTTGCTTATCCTAATATTCAAAATATGGACCAGGTATTCTAATACTATGGAGGAAAGTGTTGAAAGAAGGGATTTTCATATAGCTGTTATATAGAGTACAAAAGTATGTGTGTTGACCACTCTTAACATACTTGACATATCTTGAGTGTTAAATAAAGCCAGGTAGTCCACTTGTTGCCATTGAGTCATGTTTTGATTTATTTCAGGTGCACTACCCCAAAAAAATGTTTGACCCTTTTAACACATCTCTCCTTAATGTAATCTATAATAATAAAAGTATAATATGCTAATTAAACCAGACGTCCTTCTGGACAACCTTCCAGACAAAGCCAGGGCTTCAAGGAAAGCCTGGTCCTGGGTGCCTGCTGGCAGCCGGGGGAAGAAGGTCCTACTCTTACAGGAATTTCGTGCATTGGGCCTCTAATATCAGTATAAAAAGAATTGGTCTATCAGAGTCAGACTGAGCCCAATCTAATGATTTAACCCCTAATGCTATGCCCCTCCCACCCCTGCTTTCATTAAGTAACCCAATTGCTTGGGTTCAGTTTCTTTATCCATTAAGACTTAATTATTTCTCAACTTAAAATATTATCAAGTACCCAAGATCTGATTTACAATTTTTTTGTGTGTGTAATAAAGTCTTTTTAGACACAGGGGACTTGTTAAGCAAACCTTTTCAAGTAATTGAATTTTCTCCAATTCAGGATTAATATGGATCTAGAAATCTGAGTAAGATAGCTACATCTATCAGGAAACATATGCTTGTATTGAAAGCTCACCCCTTATCCCAAGCCTACTCCTTACCTCTGCCCTACCTACTCTTACTCTTCAAAGCCCTGCTCGGTCTCACTTTCTCAGGTAAGTCTTTCCGATGGCTCCTGCTGCCTTCCCTGCCTGACCATACCAATGGAACCTTTAGTGACTCTGTAGCTGATTTTTCCCCCTCAAAATAATGGGTTCTTGAGGGAGGAGAACAGATTTTCTTTTTAAAACCCCATTATGCCAACCACAACAGATTCTTCCTAAATACCACTGGTTGATTTGGCACATTGTGGCCTTGTCAATACAAATAGTGCCAGATTAAACTGATTGTCTCAGTACCTTTGGTACCGGTATGACCATACAACCAGATATGAAAATATGAGTTCTGTTTCAATGTTTCCTTAAGGTGGCCTGGTATAAAATCAGTCATATCAGATAAACTTTGCTTGTATGTAAGTAAAGCCAACTTTTCAGGTTGGGTAAAGTAGACTTTTCCTACTTAGTTGACCTGGTAAAATTAGAAGCAGTCTGGCAAAATAGTTACAGCATAATTCTAAAGGCCTTGAAATGTTAGTGCTTGCTTGTTTTTTGTACATTTGATAGACATATCTGCTCATCCTACCTATTGTCTTGTGAATAGTCAGTGGCACAAAATAGAGTTCAGAATCTTTGCTGACGTTTTGGTGACTGTTTTATATAAGCAGTGGAACAGATCAGATAAAATATAATTGGTGAAAATAAAATTGAAAGACTCCCCTGGGTTGGCATAGACCTAAGGATCAGAACTGTAGGCTTCCTGCCCTCTTTAGGCTTACTTCCTGTAGGAGAATCTGCATGTGAATCCATCTAACTGGCCACGTCTCTCTCGTTCAATGCAGGTATCAGTACCGTTAAGGTTAACATTCGTAGTGCCAATTCCCTGGGAGGAGGCTTCCACTGCTGGACCTGCGATGTCCGGCGCCGAGGCACCCTACAGTCCTACTTTGACTGACCACACTCGATGGGGCTTGTGGCGTAGGGACAAGGTTCATTTTCCTGCTTTAAGAAGTGCATGAACTATAGTGCTTTAAACAATCATATCCTTAACAGGGGTCTTAAGCCTTCATTTTCTTTGTTACAAGGAAAATAACTTGTGCTATGTCTTACTTTCTGCTCCTAAATTTATTTGCTATTTGGCTTCAAGCATATAGTAACTTGGCCACTAATATTTAACCATCTACCTCTGTTTTTAATTTTCTTTCCAAAAGGCAGCTTGAACTGTTAGTCCTAATCTTCACTTTTTTTTTTTTTTTTTACTTTTTGTTACACTTGTGAATGATCATATCACTTCTTTTTTCTTAATGAAAGATTTAGAATATTCACAAATCTTAAGTAGAACCAGATAATTGTCTCTTTTTCTAATGAATTTTGGTAATTTTTATTTGTAAAAACAATAACCTAGACTATACAAACATTTAAGTAAATTTTCCATGAATGTTTTTAATACTCTCATCTCAACAGTGGTGATGTTTGCTACTAAAAACCTTTCCATACAACTTACCTCATTTCAAGTGATTTGTTTTCATCTCTTTTTCTTCTCTGATTATAATTTTATAGAAATATTTAGTGCAATAGGATATAACTACCAGTTCCCATCTCTAAATTTTGATATTCAGCATCGAATGGATATATTACACCTTTTGGTAATCTAAGATTTGTTTACAGATGTGCAAATTATTTAAAGTGCAGATTTTAAAGACATTAAAAACTAACAGAGGTAAAACCTACATGTGATATGAAGTAATTTTAATGTTGAATACTGTATGTGTATTTTTATTCTAATAAAGTTTTGTGTTACAGAAAATGAGTTTTATTAGAGTTTGGTGTCAATCTAATTATTTTGAGCGAATTACAGGATGTAACCCTTGGGACAGAATTCTAATGCTCTGATATAATCACTATAGTCGTCTCTAGTAGATAAAAATTTAAGCCTAATTCTTGTATTCAGAAATGTTTAGCAGAGTCCAATTTTGTTTATTAATTTACTCATTCAAAAATATCTGAATGTCTTCTGAATATAAGGGACTCATCCTAGGCCCCAGAAAAGAAAAAAAGAGTCTCTGTTCAAGATGCTAAATGTTTTGACTAATGAAAAACCTAGGGGTGGGAGATAGGTTTCAACCATGCCCTTGCCAACACTTTTGCTCCTGTGTATCCTGCTGTCTTTTTCGTCCACCACAGAAACACCTATCAGTCCTACACCTGGACTGACTCCTGCTTTAAAAAAAATCTATATGATCGTGTGGATTGGGGCACACTTGGGGTATACATTCCCTGGCCAAAATACTACTTGATCATGCTATTTACACACCCTCCACATTCTCCTCAGTGTCTATTCCAAACCTTCACTCTGTTCTCTTACTTGATCATATTACTTCATTTTTCACAGAAAAAAATGGCAGCCATCATGTGTCAGTTCCCTCAGCTTTTCTGTTCCAATCCCATACAAATTTATTTGCATTTGCATTCTCTGGTTAAAGTTATTTTTCTCCTTGCCTTCACTAGCTAAATTTCTAAAGCTTACTTCTCAACCCTCTACAAAGAGACACTTTTCTCACTGAGGCAGAAAAAGAGACAAATGTACCAACCATGTCTACTCCATACAACTTTGATTCTAATCTCTCTTTCAGCTATATCAGTTATCATATTTTCTACAACTCCTGTGTGTGTGTGTGTGTGTGTGTGTGTGTGTGTGTTTTCCCTCAGCAAATAATTAAGCTCAAAATAATATTCAAACAAAAACTATGGCAACTTCATTTTCCTTCAGAGCTAAGCTTCCAGAATACATCCACTAGCTCCACTATTTCACCTTTTATTTATTCCTCAATCTCCTGCTATCTGATTTCTACCTTAGCACTGCAAAGTACTGATGATATCTTTGACCTGACCTCTCAAGTGTCATTTCCAGTGGATACTATTAATACCACTCTCTTCCATCTCCTTTGTTTTGTTGTTAATCCTTGCCCAAGGACATGTTCCCATTGATTTTTAGAGAAAGAGGAAGGAAAAGACAGAGTGAGAAAGAGGAAGAGAAACAGAAACATCTATGTGAGAGAGAAACCTTGACTCCTTGCCTCCCATACGTGCCCCGACAGGGATCAAACCCACAATCTGGGCATGTGCCCTGACTGGGAATCAAACCTGAAACCTTTTGGTGTACAGGACGATGCTCCAACCAATTAAGCCACCTGGTCAGGGCTCTCCCATCTCTTTTTATTGATATTCAAGTTCCTTCTCTAAATTATTTTCCTCCTCCTCTTAAGAGGTGGATGTCCTTGGACCTTCTCTCTTCTCTTAAGATCCTGGGTGGTCTCATCTGTGACCCCATCCACATATCTCCTAATAACTCCCACGGGCCATGTGGGAGGAGGCCCTATGCCTACACTTACAGTCTTGCCCTATCCTTGCTCCAGGTCCTGTTCCCAACTGTCTGTCTGTGACTGGGCAGGGGCTGGCCACGAGCAGGTCTGCCTCAGGCCAGCCTGTAGGGTCACTGACTTTGTGTAGGAAAGATTTCACAACATGAGTCCAGATGGCTTTGAGAGTATGCGTATTAATGCTGGGGACAGTGAAACAAAGGAAGAAACTAGAGTAGAAGAAACAATAGTGGAGAGAGAGCCTAGGCCAGCGGTGGGCAAACTACGGCCTGCTGGCCGGATCCGGCCTTTTGAAATGAATAAAACTAAAAAAAAAAAAAAAAAAAAAAAAAAGACCGTACCCTTTTATGTAATGATGTTTACTCTGAATTTATATTAGTTCACACAAACACTCCATCCATGCTTTGGTTCCAGCCCTCCGGTCCAGTTTAAGAACCCATTGTGGCCCTCGAGTCAAAAAGTTTGCCTACCCCTGGTAGGCGGTGCTCTGCTTTGGCTCTGGAAATGTTATAGGAAAGCAGTGAGCCAAGGCAGGGCTGCTGTTAGCTCACTGGGAGGTCAGAGAAAAGGGAGCCTTAGAGTCGGGATCAGGGGGTGAGCCCTGGTAGAGCTGCCACTGCCCACCGCTCCCCTGGCTGCAAGTCCTGTGGGGACCGTTAGACTGTAAGAAGGATAAAAAGTTCATGCTCAGGAAGGGGCATAGGCATACTCTAGAGTGCGCCCACTTTGAGTCTTTGTCTTGAGGGCTTTTTATTATTTTTTTTCTTTCTTTCTGTAGGCAAAAAATCTTAGGGGAGGGTTTCAGTAGGATATTCATCAGCTTTCCCAGTGCATTTTTAATACGCTGATGTATTAAAATGAGTGTACAGGGGAGTTTTGGGTTATTCTTTGGGCTTTTGCTTTTACTGCAGGTCTGTCTGGCTTTAATGAGGTTTTTGTTATTTGTTCCCCAACCTCATCTGTCCTTGGGTTTAGCTGGCCCTGTTGGATCATTGTTCTCTATTTTCCCAGGCCAGGCTGATGTAAACTATGTATTTTCTGGTTAGGGAGGAGGGTATAAAACATTTGCTCCCAAGTGCCCTTGGTTTGGGAAGATAAGGTCTTGCAGTTCATACGCTGGCTGCAAGCTGCTCAAACTGTTTGGCCTTGTTTAAGTTTCTTGTCTCAGTTTCCCTTTCCCACTTGCCCTGGAATTTTCCTAGTTTCTTTTTGTCCTGCTACATGTAGACATTATCTGGATGTCCAAGGCATAGCAGGCTCAACGCAATATCACAATTGACTCTCCACCAAGACATCCTGGACTCTTCCCTCTTCCTCATCTCATCTTGTCCCTTCCATTGGCCTTTTGCATTGTTATTAAACAAGATAATATTTTCAACAAAGAGAGCTCAACTGAGTGACTTAGTAAATTCCCTATTTTTAGATCTTGTGACACTGCTCTTGCATATGCTCTTTTGTCAAGGTTGTGGAGGAAAACAGAAGCAGCCCAGTCTCCGCTACAGCTGCTATCAGCTTTCTAGCTGTCATCTACCACTCCTGCAACCCAGTGGCTTCTCTGTGATCTGCAGGAGGCCCACCATCTGTTCTCAGGTGTCCAGATAACATGCCAACAACTTCCGGCTATCACTCTTCCTAGGGAACACCAAGCCTCTTTGTAACTCCCTGTCTAGAGGAAATAGTTATGCATATTAAGATGGACCATTGTCATAAAAAGAATAAACTTTTTAAATAAAAATATCTAATATTGACATTGTAGAGCAAGCCTCGTTCCTAGTAAAAAGTAAAGTATTCCTTTCAGGAATAGTCTTTAAAAAATAAAGATCATGGATCTGACCACAACAGTGTGTTAACTTGTAACTACATACGAATACTACCCGATAGAATGCAAACAGAAACCATCTGATTTTTTTTGGTCAACTCTTTGGGTGCATACATTCTTTTAAGAAATTAGAGTAATGTAAAAAAAATACTCAGATTCCCATCACTTACCTCACTAACCTAGTTTATTGCAGGAAAAGGACACAATACACCAACAATGTTAGAAGATCTGCATCACAGCCAAAGGCTGCCTCACAGCAAAATCCCAACAGTCAACCGAAGCTCCATTTTGTTACCCTTTCAGCTCATCCAGTTGCCCCAAATATTACAGTCTGTGCAAGGCCCAGGATTTTTTGGAATCAATCATCCTCAATCATTCCGTTATATGATTTATGGTCATAGTAAGGTCACTTTAAGCTTGACTCAGTTTCTGAGATAATCAGTATAGTCTATTAGAACACTGCTCAGTTGTGCTAGATCTAGGTCCCACCTGACCAGATTGTGACATGGGAGAGTTACAATAATCTTTGAGGTGATACAGTAAATAAGTATTATAGACTATCACACATGAATGCAAATTGTCGTTGCCTCTCCCTCATGACTGATAGTAAGAACAACACAATTTCAGTGGGATTTTGTGGGGTGAACTGGCTCGCTTCTCATTATCTGTCTCTGTAGGTAGCGGGTCTCTGCTTCCTATACTTTGAAAATCGAGATCAGACATCACTCCTCCATCAGCTGCATGTCTTCCAAAAATTTCTGGACAGCTCTTATTTTCTCTTTTCACTTAGTCCTTGTAGGTTTTTACCTTGTTATTCTGCTACTATCACTTTAGGGCAGTTTCAGGGGAAAATGAAGATAAATGTTTATGTTTAATCCACTTCAGTCTCTAGTAGTGTGGGAGTCTTTAGACAGTTAATTCTAAATAGCATGGTAAAGGAGGAAATTGAGAGAGTGCACCGAAAATCACTATGGGATTTTAGAGGAAGTTGGGAACGCACATCTTTCTCTATTCAAACTCTCAGGATGTAAAAATCCCAAAGTAGATATAGAAATACCAAAGCTGGGAGCAGACCTGGGAGCACACAATTTAGGGGAACCCAAACTCTCAGTAATCCAGATAAATAAAACTTTAATGCAGTTAAACCTAATGAAAAAATCCATGATGAACAAAATATCAAACTTTAAAATAAAGACAGGATCAGTAGTACTGATGTTCCTTTTGCCTCAAACCCCAGTGGGCTGTGCATACCCCAGCTGCACACCAGGAATTAAGGTGAAGTGAAAGTAACCAGCCCTTGCACTGTCTGCAGCCCAGATTCAAATCGTCTGGCTTGTACAGAAGAATCTCTGGCCTGGAATTGGAATAAGATGATACCTGCTTGTTGGCACTACTCTGTACCTGATTAAAGCAATAAAAATTTATTCTTTGAAGAAAGAGAACATCCATCTAGGCTTCAAACGGTTTCTAAAAATAGAGTGTTCTATACAAAGTACCCACACAACCTGATTGACAGATGCAGGATGAGAAAAGACCCCCTTCAGCAAAACAACATTCAACAGAAACATATCCACACCGGGACTCCAGATAGCTGCTTGTCAGGCACAGACTATCAAGTGCCATCCCACAAAGAAACCTGATACCCCATTAGCAGTCACTCCCCATTTCTCTTTCAGGCCCTAGGCCTACACTAATCTATTTTCTGTCTCAATAGATTTGTCTATTCTGAACATTTCACAGAAATGGAATCATACAATATGTGATCTTTTGTTAAGTGCTTCTTTCACTCAGCAAAATGTTTTCAAGTTTTATTTATTTTATAATCTTATCAGGACTTCATTCCTTTTTATGGCTGAACAAAATTCCATCGTATAGATATTCCACATTTTATTTGTGGGCTATTTGGGTTATTTCCAACTGTTGAATGGACATGTGGGTTATTTCCAACATGTGGGTTATTTCCACTTTTTGGCAATTACGAATAATGCTGCTATGAACATTCAGGTGCAAGTTTTTGTGTGGACATTTGCTTTCATTTCTCTTGGGTAAGGAGTGGAATTGCTTGCTGGATCATATGGTAACTCCATAAATGACTTACAGATAAAAGGTTACGTTCAAAAATGTGAATAAAAATAAACCTACTAATATACCAAATCAGTGTAAGGTCTGCATGATTCATTTGTAATCATTTGTACGATTGCCTTGTAGTTTTAAAAGACAATGGGAAAAAAAACTAAGGGAAGTAGCTCATATGTGAAGCTAGACTAAAAAGATTAGACAGTCTAAAAGGAGGAAAGCTGAGGAAATTACAAAATCAAAATGATTGAACTGATCAAATCATGACCAATTAGTTAACTTCCAATTTATTTGAAAATTTTCAAAATAACTCGATTAGAGTACAATCTTGATTTTAAATAAGGTAGTTTAAAAACCTGATAACAGCCCAGCTGGTGTGGCTCTGGTTGAGTGTCAGCCTATGAACCAGGAGGATACAGTTAGATTCCCAGTGAGAGGTGTGCAGGAGGCAGCTGATCAATGATTCTCTCTCATTGATATTTCTCTCTCTCCCTCTCCCTTCCTCTCTGAAATCAATAAAAAATATATATATATTTAAAAACCTGATAACAAAGTAACATGGGAAGCATATACTCTGTTGTTTTTATTTTTTAAAATGGTGTATATGAATATTAACATCTATTATTGAGAACCTACCATATGTTAGGCATCATCTTAGGTACAAAGCATACTTTATCTCATTTGACTTTTCTAACAAACTTCAAGATAGGTTATTATTTTCCTTATTAAAAAAGAGACAAAGGTTAAGTGCTCATGTTCAAATTTTTGTTATTTTTAACAAAAATTTCTCTTAAATCACATAATTTCTCAGCTACCTCTCATTTCTCACCCCCTTAACCCCCATTTTCGGAGTGAAATTTCATGAACGCTTTGCTTATATTTCCCATCTCTACTTTCTTACCATCCACTCCAACCACTTATATCTGAAGTTTTCCCTCCACAACATTGTCAGAAACTGCTTCCTCTGGGTTCAACAAAGTGCTCAGAGTCCCAGTGACCACTTTCTAGACTTTCGATGTCTATATTTAAACATATAAAGCACTTAAATGTGCATGAGAACTACCTAGAAGGCTTGCTAAAATGCAGATTCTTGATCCCTACAACCAGAGATTGATTTAGTAGGTGGTCTCAGAAGTACTGACATAGAACATACCACATTCTAATTTGTATTATAATATTTTAAAAAATATTTTTATTGATTTCAGAGAGGAAGGAAAAGGAAGGGAGAGACAGAAACATCAATGATGAGAGGGAATCATTGATCAGCTGCCTCCTGCACACCCCACACTGGTAATCGAGCCTGCAACCCAGGCATGTGCCTTGACCGGAAATCAAACCGTGACCTCCTGGTTCATAGGTCAATGCTCAACTACTGAGTCATGCCAGCCCAACTGTATTATATCTTTATGTGCACGTTTTATCTCCTTTGAGCTTTCCTTGCTCACACTTAGTAGGTACTCTAGAGATATGTAATAATTAATGAGAGAGAGAGAGAGAGAGAGAGAGAGAGAGAGAGAGAGAGAGAGAGAGAGAGAAATTAGATTATGGAATAATGTCATGACAATTTTATTCTGACAATTAGCATTGCCAGCCATAGAGTTTCATGAGGTGGACTTGCTATATTTTTTTGTAATAATTGCTGATAATTGTGTTTTGATCAGCACTTAAAAATGAATTAAACTGTCAACAATTATTCAAGAGCAGGGGCAGAGAGCCAGCTTCTAAGGAAAAGAAACTCTTAGATAGGCTCTTTTCTTCCAAACCTGTCTTTTCCCCTTGCTCCACAATACAAAGTTGGAGGGAAAGATAGGAAAAGAGTGATTAATTTAGCAGCTGGGTTAAAGAATGAGAAACAGTAGAGAAAGAAGTGGGGGAGGGGGGACAAAAAATCATTATCTACTGCACTCTCTCCCTGCCAAAAAATTAATGCCCTAATACTTGCTGACATGAAGAGGGATCAACTTGAAGTCTTATACATGTCATAGCCCTAGAGCAGTTTTCACCTTTCCTTCTCTCGCCAATACACACACATTCAGATTTGTTCTGTTCTCAAGCAGCGGCACTCTTGCTGGGGTTATATATGTTATAATTAGATCTATTAAGACTGTAGCATTACAACTGGAGCTCTCAAAGCTCTAGAGTAACTAGGGCACATTTTCGGAGTGTCAGTTTCATTCAAGGATGTGGAGAAAAATTGTTTAAAAAAATTTGCCCCTTAAAAGGGTTTTGTGATACATGTGCAAATAAATCAGCAAAATTCAGCTTTTCCATGTCAAACTTATGTATTCTTGAATGCACACTAAAGAGTAGAAAGTGTTGATGTGTAGAGTGACTGAAAACTGGCATTTTTTTTTTTTTTATGTAATCAGGAAACTCCGGAGTCTCTATGTGAATGCAAGATATTATGTGAGGCTAGAAGAAGTTTTGTGGATATTTGTGGACTACACGGTTTGTGCTTTGACCACAGTAGACAAACTAAAACATGCTACTTCTCAGTGAGTCAAAGAAGGCTGAAATAGCTATTGTGCAATAGATATCTATATCTATCATATAATTTGTCACTTTATAAAACATTGTTTTTACTTGGGTTGTACACAAAGCATTGGCTCCTATAAATCAATTTAATTTCCTGATATAACTGGCCTTAGTCAAATGTATATGGAAAGCATTTATGGATAAAATAATATGGTATTTAGGATTTGATTTGGAATAATATGAGATGAGGCAAGAAAAGAGATGTGATGCCCTAGCTCAGTGGTTCTCAACCTGTGGGTCGCGACCCCTTTGGGGATCGAACGACCCTTTCACGGGGGTCGCCTAAGACCATCAGAAAACACATCTATAATTACATATTGTTTTTGTGATTAATCACTACGCTTTAATTGTGTTCAATTTGTAACAATGAAAATACATCCTGCATATCAGATATTTACATTACAATTCATAACAGTAGCAAAATTACAGTTATGAAGTAGCAACGAAAATAATTTTATGGTTGGGGGTCACCACAACATGAGGAACTGTATTAAAGGGTCGCGGCATTAGGAAGGTTGAAAACCACGGCCCTAGCTGGTTTGGCTCAGTGGACAGAGCGAGCATCGGCCCACAGACTGAATGGTCCTAGGTTTGATTCCGGTCACAAACACACACCTCGGTTGCAGGCTTAGTCCCCCACCCCGGGTCTAAATGTATGCAGGAGGCAACCAATGGATGTGTCTCTCTCACAACTATGTTTCTCTCTCTGTGTATCTCCTACTCCTTTCTACTCTGTCCAAAAATCAATGGGAAAAATCCTCGGGTGAGGATTAACAAAAAAGAAAAGCGATGTGACAACAAAAGACAAAGACAAAAACTTGGGCAGTCTGACTAAGTTGTTCATCTTTATAATAAAGTCTCACTCAGTTGTCTTATTTGATAGGTTTGGGTTTGTTTAAGTCTGAACAATTTCAGAAAACAATTGCAAAGCAAACTTTGTTTCTTCTGTACTATAATAAAAATAAATATCGAAAGTTAGATGAAAAGCATGAAGACTATGTCACTAGAGATTCTTAATTCATTTAAGTATAGTGAACATTATAGCTTCAGTAAAATAGAAAACACCATCAGTCATCTTTCTTCAATGAAAAAGAACTGTCACAAGAATTCTGTGGATGCAATTAGAGCAGTGGTTCTCAACCTTCTGGCCCTTTAAATACAGTTCCTCATGTTGTGACCCAAACATAAAATTATTTCTGTTGCTACTTCATAACTGTAATGTTTCTACTGTTATGAATCATAATGTAAATATCTGATATGCAGGATGGTCTTAGGAGACCCCTGTGAAAGGGTCTTTCGACCGCCAAAGGGGTCGCGACCCACAGGTTGAGAACCGCTGGATTAAAGGCTGAACAGAACAAAGACCAGATCATGTGACACTGGTTACTTGGCCTATAAGCAGAACAATGTAACATTACAATTTTCCATCACAGGAACCTGAAATATTGCACCATAACTTTCTCTCTCATAGCATTCTAAGAATATTCCCTCAGACTTTACCTTTATAACTCATAGAGCAGTGAAAAACTGTTGTGATTATATTAGTATATATTTTTGTGGGTGTGAGTTCTAGAGAACAGACTCCAAAATAGAGAAGAGAAATTGTCTACATGATGTGTCTGACATTGGCGTCAAGCTGCCTTCAGATCAGCCCAGTTTTCCAGCATGGACAGAATCCATGAAAAGCAATTTCTTCCTTAATAAGTATTAGAGGAGAAAGAAATTCATAAACTTTAAAAGATAAAATCCCAATCTATTTTCTTGAAGTATTTCCTACAATCACATCTCTGAGTCTTGTCATATCATTCACAGTGTTGGCATATCAAGCAAGAATTAAACTTCATTTTAGACAGTAGGAATATTGGTCTCAGTAATGGTATATAGTGATGCTTGTTTATCCTCTTCTTTTGGGTAGAGTAAAATTTAACTTGCAGATATAAAGCAATATTATTTGTATCAGACAAGCACTGCTGCAATAGGGTCTGCATTTTTGGGCATCCCTGGGGAGTACATAGTCCTTGAGTAACCCACATTTGCACCTCAGGGAAGCTTCAAAGACTGCAGGCTGACAGAGGTGGGGATGGGGTGAAACTATTCTAGCTCACAGCTATTCCAAGAAAGCTTTGTGTTTACTTCTGTTAAGCTCCAAATATTCTGAGCCAAGCTGGAATGCCCTGGAATTCTTTAAAGGAAAAAGAAATGCTCAGATGACCTAAAACAAAACTGTCCAACTGGAGTTCTCCTAATAGCTAACCCAAGACTAAAGAGAAGCTTTTGCTCAAAGGCTTATCCTCTGGGTCTACCCTGAATGTATAAGAGACCCCTTAACCACCCTAAAGTGTGCAGACAGACTAGCACTCCTTAATCTCCTCCTAAGATTAGGACTGGATGGCAGGAAAAGTACACTGAAGGGATTTCTCAACATCTTTATCATGGTGGTTTCTGGAACATACACACTGGAAAGTTGGGCTACTATAAAAGTAGTTATTGCTATTCAGGCAATGTTCCCAGGGATAAATTAGACTGGACCAAAAGAACACCATATTTAGGGTATGTTCATTCAAGGAATTCAATGGGAAATTCGCTGGGGTTCTCATTCTTTTACCTTACTCTTCCCTAAAGGACCAAAATGCTTATCAAATCTGGTAAGTAAATGCCTACATACATATTCCAGATCCATACTATTCTGGAAGGGATAGGTATATAACCATATTACATGCCTAATATGCAATATTAGAAGCTTACATTTCCTCCATGGATCAGTGTCTGGTACTCTGGCTTTTGCCAAAAGTTTAACAAAAGACATGTAGACACACATCACACTTCCTGCAAAGTCCCCAGTCATTAAGGTATGATTTTAAAGAGCAACAATCTGCAATGTATAGACGAGTTAGATGTGTCTCTGTCTACAAACAAGAAAGATAAACAAGATATGGGCAGCCACAAATTAAAAAAAACATTTGCTATTCTGCTCGTGAAACAACCTCAGAAGTGGAAGTAGCAAGTTATTTTAGTGTGGGAACTTAAATTTGGAGAATTAGGTAGTGAACCACCAGGAAGACCTCAAGTGACATAAACAGCAGGGGTGACTTTCTATCATTGTGGAAAGTTCTTACAAGAAAATTATTGAAAAACCTTCTATTCCCAGCCAGGCTTTGGGGTCTCTGAAATGTTCTTATAAAAACACCTGAGGATACCTAATGAAAAAGATATATACTACTTACCATACCCCAGAAAATGTTTCCTGCTACACTCAAGAGTTTCTGTGGCTACTGTGCCCAAAGTAATCTGCAAGCAAGATGAAAAAATAAACACAATAAAAATGTATTATCCTCTCTACTTAAATAAATCCCAAGAACTATTCACTGGTACCATATGGGTCACTTTACTGGTCTGGGCAGTGGTTTTACTTTGGTTTCAGTCAGTCCCCCTGGAGTTTACTTTATATGGGGTTCCATTCCAGGTCCTTCCTCAGGTCCCCCAGTGCAGAGATGGCTGCTTGAATGAGCTCAGGCAAAATTGCCTCATGCTCTTAACATACAGAGCCAACTCAATTTTCCACTTGCAGATTATCACCGTGAGGTCATTCATAAACTTAATTGAATCATCATATAGACTTTTATCCAACCATAGGAGCTGAATTAATTTTTTTGAAACTAATATGTTTACTCCCCTACTGTAGTGAAGGCCACGCCTCCTGGTTTGCTCTATAACTATAAGAGTAAATTAGTCTGCAGTATGCATTCTAGAGAGAAAAGGAAAGACATAATGTCAACTATTCCTCTAAACCAGTGGTTCTCAACCTTGGCTGCACATTAGAATCACCTGGGAATCTTTTTAAAATCCTGATTTCTGGGCATCATCCCCCCCGAAATTCTGTTTCTTTGTTATGGGGTGGGGCCACAACATTAGTAATAAAGAAACAGAATTTCCGGAGGATGAAGCCCAGAAATCAGGATTTTAAAAAGATTCCCAGGTGATTCTAACATGCAGCCAAGGTTCAGAACCATTGCTCTAAACTGAGATCCTTGAAAAAAAATCAGAGAAACCTGTTTCCTTTCTTTTATTTTTTTATTCAAAATTGGCTCTTAATTACAATCAGTTTAAGACCTTCGCTACAATACCAACTGATGCTCCCTAATGCCAGATAAGGAAATGAAAAGGAGACAGTGATCAATCTCTAGGATGATGAAGAGTATGCATTCACCACTATTTCTCCCAGGAATCTTTGTTCAAACTTTCTTCCATGACTCTTAAAACTCCATTTTTTTTTTTAAATTCTTTGAACCCAGGCCTTTCTAAGGCAGAGAAAATCTCCAGGTGCCTTATTTATCATCTAATTCTTGTTAATGCTCCTTGTACTAGTGAAGGTAGTTGAAGGTTAACAGCATCATAGACAATGTATTCTTGTATGTGGGTCTAAAGTCAAGAATACTCTGTGTACAATATAATAAGTTACGTGTACAAGTCACATTGTTATTTACAAAGCACTTTCACAACGATCTTATTTACTTTTTTAAAATACCTTGTACGGTAAATAAGAATTACTAGCCTAGATTTAAAGACAAAACTGAGGCTAAAGGAGATTACATGACCTGCTCAAGGTCACAAGGCCAAAGGTGATAAAAACAAGAATCCAGGTCTTTTAACATGTAGTCGAATGCATATGCCACTATACCATGCTGTCTCTAACAAAAGGAGCTCTCAGCTGTTAAACTTACCTTAGGATTAGCCACTGCATGAGGTTTATAGTATAGAGGACAGGTATCACACAGCAGAAGAAAGTAATTATTGGTAAAACCTATGGGAAGAAATAAAAACAGAATTCTATACTTTTCTCAGTGAGTTTTTTTTTTTTTTTTTATAAAAAAGAGCCCTGGCCGGTGTGGCTCAATTGGTTGGGCATCATCCCATGCATGGTTCGATTCCTGGTCAGAGCCCATGCCCTGGTTCTGGGCTAGATCCCCAGTAGGGGGCATGCAGAAGGTGGCCAATGGATGTTCTTCTCTCACATTGATGTTTCTCTTTCTCTCCCTCTCCCTTCCTCTTTCTCTAAAAACCTATGAAAATACTTTTTAAAGAAAAAAACAAACAAATAAATAAGAGGTGCCATTATGCTTAGTACAATACAACTTAAAATCACTCTAACACCCCTTCCCTTTTTCCTGTGACCCCATTCTTTTTCCTCAGTCAGTTCTGAGACTGAACTTGCAATTCTGAGCTAAACTAGCTACTTTGGATGAGTATGTTTTTAACTTGCTACTCAAGGTGTAGTGCATGGATGATGATTGGATAGCATGGGAATCATTTGGTAGCTTTTTAGAAATGCAGATTCTTCTTTTTTTTTTAATATATTTTATTGATTTTTTACAGAGAGGAAGGGAGAGGGATAGAGAGTCAGAAACATCGATGAGAGAGAAACATCGATCAGCTGCCTTCTGCACACTCCCCACTGGGTATGTGCCCGCAACCAAGGTACATGCCCTTAACCAGAATCGAACTTGGGACCCCTGAGTCCGCAGGCCGACGCTCTATCCACTGAGCCAAACCGGCTAGGGCTGAAATGCAGATTCTTAAGCCAGATTCTCACTGCAGAATTACTGAATCAATCTACAAGATTCCTCAAGTGATTCATGTTCATGCTTAAGTTTGAGAAACACTATGTTAATACATATGTGCAGATAGGTTTCAATGTCATTCTGAAAAGAGGTGTCACACTAGCATGTTTATTAACAAACAAGAAAAATAAAAGATTTACTTCAGTGTGAAATGACAGAAATAATCAGTAGGTCAAAAGATATGTGAAAATAAAAATATTTGACTTAGGTTCACGCTAAATCGGCTAGGCCAAACGACTGTGAGATATTGAAATAATGTTGGTTTATCATAGTAAAATGCATTCCATATAATTTTCTCAGTAGCATACTAATAAGTAAAAAATATGGGAAAACTTTTCATTTTCATATCTATTTACAATCACAGAACAAGATAATCTTATTTGTAAAGAAGCCTAAACTCACCTAACTGTACATTTCTCTGCTCTGGGTATATATTAAAATCACCTGAGGAGCTTTAAACATCTGTGGGGCCCAGCCGATGTGGCTCAGTGGTTGAGCATCGACCTATGAACCAAGAGGTCATGGTTCAATTCCCAGTCAGGGCACATGTCCGGGTTGAGGACTCGATCCCGTGTGGAGTGTGCATGAGGCAACCAATCAATGATTCTCTCTCATCATTGATGTCTCTACCTTTCTCCTTCTCCCTTCCTATTCAAACTAACCAACCAACCAACCAACCAACCAACCAGTGGGGGCCCTACCTCCAGATATTTTGGTCCGTCATTCTATAGATGAGGAAACTGGGGCGGGGGGCGGGGGTATAATACAAATGATACCAATATAGCATATTAAAATTTTTTTCATAAATAAGTATGTAATGACTTCTAAAACCTGAAACTTGTTGACCAAGTAAGACCTAACTAGATAATTTTTCACTATTTTTAAAAATTCTTTACTTTTAAAGTATTATATGTCTTCTTTTTCCTCCATTGATCTTTCCTCAGCCACTCCCACCCTCATATTTTTTTTCTCTTTTAAAGAATTTAAAGGTCCTCTTTACCCTTGACATTTACTCTGAACACATATTAACCTTTCTTTGAAAGAATTATTAGCCAACCATTTACCTTCAGGAGCTGACAAAATTAAAGACTTAATCATTGAAATCTGAGGGGCAAACAGGAGCTAAGGTGGTATTTTTAAATGTGGCACCTCCTTTGACAGACCTCCGACCAAGTGGGGTCTTTCCCCCTCCCCTCCTTGACACTGAGCAGGGTTGTAATTGCTTTAATCAATAGGGCAGGGCTCAAAAAACCATTTCTGTAAAGAGCCAGATAGTAAATACTTTAGGCTTTGCCGACCATATGGTCTCTGTGGTAACTACTCAAGTATGCATCATAGCACGAAAGCAGCCATAGATGATATGAATGGACATGGTTGTGTTCCATCAACACTTTTTTTACAAAGACAGTGGCAGACTGGATTTGGCCGTAGCTTACTGATCCTTGCAATAGAGTTCAGAAGAAGTGATATTATATGAATTCTGAGACTAGATCATAAAAAGCCTTGCAGCTCCCATGTGGGTCTCCTGAAACACTAATTCTCAGGAAGCTCCCTCTTAGAACTTAGCCATCATCCTGTGAGAAGCCCAGGCCAGAGGAGAGGGGCCGATGTAGGTGATCTGGTCAACAGCCCCAGCTGAGCCCAGCCTTGGTATCATCCCAGCTTAGGTGCCAACATGTGAAAAGCCTCCAAAAGTTTCGAGTTTCTAGTCACCCCTCTGAACTGAGTCTTCCTAGCTGAGGCCCAGGACATAGTGGAGCAGAGACAAAACAACCCCACCATGCCCTATCTGAGTTCTGGGAGGATAAAAGAACTGTTGTTTCCACATTGCAAGGTTTGGAGGTGGTTTATTATGCAGAAATAAACTAAAACAGAGGCTGACTAAAAAAACTCTAAGAGCACACATGGAGGCTAAACATTTCAGAAAACAAAGCAGGAGTTAAAAGAATTCAATAGAAAATATTTATGCTTTCCCCCCCAAGCAATTTATGCTTATAAATCATAAATTCTAAAAAAACCCAATATCTTGTTCATATGAATAATATAAACATTCTAGAGTAAGACATGAAACATAGTTGCCAACCAGTTTGGGACTATTCTATTACAATGGCTTTATGGCTGTTTGATATAACAAACCTAGTTATTAAATATTTATTTGATTGAAAATAGTAAATAATTAGGATCAGCTAACTTAGTCCAACTGGCCTAGCCAGTCCAACCAGTCTTTGTGTTTGTGTAGAATGTTGAATGCTGGATTATGCTATGATTTCAGACACCTTGTAAGTAATAGTAAATAACTCTTATGAAGTTAGTCTATACCAGAAAAGCTTTCTAAGCTTTAAGGTCAAATTGTTATATAATCTATCCTACTAGATATTCACTAATGCTGAACTTCAGGAATATATTGGTTAACAATTAGATAACAATTTGGTTATATGTTTAAATATCCCGCCTGAGCAAGCAAGGCCCTGGAGCTCCATACCTATCCTGGGCTTCTGGGAGGCTGTGTTGACTTAGGGGACTGTCAGGAATGTCCTAAGAGGTACAGAGTTTGGGCTGAAGCAAATTTAAAAGCATTACTCTGAGGCACAAATAAAATCAAGTTTGGCACAAGAGATAAAAACCAGGCACAATAAGGGTAAGCCACAAACACAGAATGAGTATTTATAAGTGAGATGAAAAATTCATTGGAAATACTTTAAGATGAAGTATTTGTCTAATGGTGGTTCCCCCCCCTCTCCCCCCCGCCACACACACACACACTACCAGGCAATGCTCAGGACACCCGCTGGGTGTCCTACAATTCAACTAAATCCTGGCATTATCTACCTGGAGAAAGCATCAGATTCCAAAGGCAAAGAGTTCAGTCCCACCAAATAGCCCTCCACTTCAGCAAGACCAGGTTAACACCTGTGCTTCTGACCAACCAACTATAGATTGGAGATTCCAAGACCCTCTCCTTGGACTTCAGACACCAGTCAAAGGTCCAGGTTGTTACTTGTACTTCTGACCAACTGGCTGTAAATCAGAGGTTTCCATGACCTCCCACCCTCTTGGATTCCATTAATTAGTTAGAGTGGCTCACAGAACTCAGGGAAACATTTACTTAAGTTTACCAGTTTATTATAAAAGGACATGATACAAAATACAGATAGAAGAGATGCATCCGGCAAAGTATGTGGGATGGGGGTGAAGCTTCCATGCCCTATCTGAGGCATCAAGCCATGTCTGTGTTTACCAACCCGAAAACTCTCTGAATCCTGACCTTTTGTGTTTTTATGAAGACTTCATTACATAGGCAAGAGTGATTAAATCACTGGCCATTGGTGATCAATTCAACCTCCAGCCCCTCCTGTAATTCATAAACCATCAAAACTACCTGAGAATTTTTAAAATTAGGTTTTCTCCTATATTTAATAGTTGGAAGAAAAGCTGCAGGTACATGTAAGTCACTTAATCACTGCGTATCTTTGCCTATAGGCCTATGATTGAATATATCAGTGTTTTAATGCTTACACTTTTAAGATTTCTGTTCTTCCGGAAGATAGCATTGCAACAACTGCATTTCATTTCTGTGATCTCGTTCTGGCACTCTAGAATTGTTTAAAGTCACTTTAGACAGAATTTACTGTCACTGTGGATCCAGCTGTATTAAGTGATCAATTATTTAAAACGATAAATTTGAGACCCCGCCCTGCCGCAAGGGAGGGCGGGAGGAGGATGATTGACAAAGCTGATCAGTGGCTAGCCTGATCACTATTTTTAAAAATAGTGAAAAATTATCTAGTTAGGTCTTACTTGGTCAACAAGTTTCAGGTTTTAGAAGTCATTACATACTTATTTATGAAAAAAATTTTAATATGCTATTATTTGTAAAGAAGGGGCTCGCAGAGGGCTTGGCGAAGGGGGGCCGGCCGAGCTTTCCCCTTAAACGTTTGGGCTGGGCCTCGGAACGGCCTCCCCAGGCCTCCCCAGGCCTCGCGGTCTCCCAGAATGGGTTGTTATGGTAACAAATGACTGCACAGTCCCTTACGAACTGGCCAATGAGAGGGCCCGTCTTTTCCACCGCACCTCTGAGCCCGAGGTGTTGCGAAAGCCCGGGTCCAGGCGGCGAGCGGACTTGGCGGACTTCTGCCGAAGAGCGGGGGCGGGGCTTGTTACGTCACCACGGCCAGCCTATCACGCTCGTTCTTGCTCAACGGCCCCGCCCCTTTACCGCACATTTCCCCTCCCCATTTCGCACGACGCAGCGGTTGGGAATACAGGCATTTTCGGAGCTGGAGCCGCCTGCGCCGGCGCCATTTTGTGCCTGTGGAGAAAGAGGCTCCAGAGGCGGCTGGTAGAGGGAGATAACCCATGAGAAGGTGGCGTTGCGTACCCGAGGTCCCCCCCACACACACACCCTGTGTCATCCCCCAACCCCCCTCCGCGGTCAGCAGGTGGTGAGGCCGACGCCGCAAGAGAGCCGGGAAGAGGAAGCGCAGTCGGAAGGGAGGCGGGTGTCGAGAGCGGCTTCAGCTTCGGCTGCGGCGGACCTCGGAGGGGGCCAGGGGTCCGCGGCGCAATGTCAGAGCCGACGCCGGCCGAGCCCGGTACCCCAGCGGCCCGGGAGGACGCCTGTCGGGATTATCAGTCATCCCTCGAAGACCTGACCTTCCATAGCAAACCGCACATCAATATGCTGACCATTCTAGCCCAGGAGAACCTGCCCTTCGCCAAGGAGATCTCCCTCATCGAGGCCCAAACCGCCAAGGCTCCTTCCTCAGAGAAGCTTCCTGTTATGTACCTTATGGATTCTAGCGTGAAAAACGTTGGAGGAGAGTATCTCATTACCTTCACTACAAATCTAGTTGCAACATTTATTTGTGTGTTTGAAAAGGTGGATGAAAATACTAGAAAACGTTTATTTAAATTACGTTCCACATGGGATGAGATATTCCCCTTGAAGAAACTTTATGCCCTGGATGTCAGAGTCAATTCATTAGATCCTGCTTGGCCTATTAAACCTCTACCCCCCAATGTGAATACATCTAGCATCCATGTGAATCCTAAATTTTTAAATAAATCGCCTGAAGAGCCTTCAACACCTGGCACAGTGGTCACTTCCCCTAGCATCTCCACTCCAATTGTTCCTGATATACAAAAGAATCTTACCCAAGAACAACTATAAGGCAGCAGTTACTTGCAAAACAAAAACAGTTATTAGAACTTCAGCAGAAAAAGCTGGAGCTTGAACTAGAGCAAACTAAAGCACAACTGGCAGTTTCTCTTAGTGTTCAGCAGGAGACATCCAACTTAGGTCCTGGATCTGCACCATCCAAATTACATGTTTCATAAATTCCCCCTATGGAGGTTAAAACTCCCCATCAGATTCCTTTGCAACCTGAAAAAAGCCGTGCAGGTCCATCCTTACAAATTCAGGACTTGAAAGGAACAAACCGGGATCCCCGTCTTAATGGGATAAGTCAGCATTCTTCTCACGGAAAAGATCAAAGTCACAGAAAAGAATTCCCAATGAATACATTAAACCAATCTGATATTAAGACAAGTAAAACTATATCTTCTGAAAAACAAAATTCATCCAAACAAGGAAAAAGTAAATCAGGTGAAAAAAATAACCAAGAAAGAACTTTGACCAGTTGGATTCTAAATCTAAATCACCTTTGAAAAACAAATTCTCTCACACAAAAGACTTGAAAAATCAAGAATCTGAATGCCCAAGGGTGTCTGACATGAGTAGGAGAGATCCAAGATTAAAAAAAAAAACATCTTCAAGACTGATAGCAAAGATGATAATACAAAAGAGAAGAGAAAAACTTCAGAAAAAAAAGATAAAGATGAGCATATGAAATCATCTGAACATAGACTGGTTGGAAGTCAAAATAAAATCGTTAATGGCATTGTACAAAAACAAGATGCAATAACGGAAGACTCAGAAAAACAGGGAACAAAACCAGGGAGATCAAGTACTAGAAAGCGATCAAGATCGAGATCACCTGCCAGAAGCCGGTCCATCTTTGCTGCTTGACACAGTCGCTGCAGGGAAGAAACATCTGCACAGCATATGTTTCAAGGGACCTGGCGTATATGGCATACTGTTCTTAATATGTTTACTCCCCTTCTTGGTGCTGTGTGTTTTAACCAAGGTCACCTCTCCGAGGTTGTTTCCCCAGGTAGGGACTTTTCCCTGAAGTTAGGGAGAGAATACAACCCCTTAACTAAGTGCCAGCTGGGTAGTTAATCACTTTAACTACGAACAATCATGCTTAAGCTACATAATCTTTACTCCCTGGAGTGGAGATAAGAAACACCCTAACCTTTGGAATAGAAATTGATAGGATTAAAATCAACTGGTATAAATACAGATGTAATAAGACAATAAAACACGGAACTTGGCTAGAGATCCTGGCTAGGCTGCTGATCTACTGAACGCTGTCTCTGTGTCATTCCTTCTTTGCTGATTCCTTCCACACCTTTGGTGATCCCTGGACCGGCTGGGGCTGGACCCCAACAATCACCCAAGTCTCGGTCACCAATTATACATTCTCCTAAGAGAAGAGATAGGCGGTCACCCAAATGAAGGCAAAGGAGTATGTCTCCAACCTTGACAGCCAAAGCTGGAAAGATTCGCCAATCTGGAGGTAAGCAGTCACATATGGAAGACTTTATGCCACCTTCCAGGGAAGAAAGAAATGCTAAGAGAAGTACTAAACAGGATGTTTGAGATCCAAGGTGAATAAAGAAGACTGAAGAGGAATGACCGCAAGAAACTACATGTCAACATTCTACAAAGTCAGGCACTGAACCAAAGGAGAATGTAGAAAATTGGTCAAGTTCCAAGTCTAACAAAAGATGAAAATCTGGTTGGGAAGAAAATAAAAGCTTACAAGGTGACGACCATAGTAAATCTCCTCATCTAAGGCATAGGGAAAGCTGGTCAAGCACTAAAGGAATTTTGTCACCTCGAGCCCCAAAGCAACAGCATCGATTAAGTGTAGATGCCAGTCTTCAGATTCCTAAAGCGTTAACTCTTGCAAGCAAAAGGGAATTACTTCAAAAGATGAGTGAACGTTTAGCATCTGGTGAAATTACACAGGATGAGTTCCTTGTTGTTGTGCATCAAATTCGACAACTATTTCAGTATCAAGAAAGTAAACATAGATGCAATGTACGTGGTAGTCCAGAAGAAAATAAAGGTGGATTAAAAAAGAAACCTCTCTTATCTGATGCTGAATTAACCTAGTATGAACATAAAGCAAAACTGAAAAGGACACAGGTTCAGCATTCATTTCCAAGACTTGATCTCTTAGATCCTGATATTTTTGACGACCCTTTGACTGATGCCTTGTTGTCTGGAATAGAATGTGAGCCATCCAAAAGTAAACATGCAAGTAGGAATAGTGGAGCACAGTTTGACAGAAAAGAACAATTTAGTGAAAGAGCAAGACGTCTTTCTCCTATATCTGAGAGTCCTTCTTATGCTGAGAATCTTTCACCCCATGAAGGCCAGAGAAGACAGGACGAGCAAGTCTCTGCTAAAGGTGTGCGAGAAGAGCAGAGGTCACCATTCAATGATTGTTTTTCCACTTAAGCGACCTAGATATGAAGATGCAGATAAACCATTTGTAGATAGCCCAGCATCACGATTCGCTGGCCTCGATACAAATCAGCAACTACAGCGTTAGCTGAAGACAGACCATTATTTGATGGACCTAGTAGGCCATCAGTGACAAGAGATGGCCCAACCAAGATGATTTTTGAAGGACCTAATAAATTAAGCCCTAGAATTTATGGACCTCCTGCACCAGGTTCTCTTCGATTTGATGGGTCACCTGGACAAATGGGGGATGGTGGTCCTTTGAGATTTGAAGGACCACAAGGTCAGCTAGGAGGCAGGTGTCCTTTGAGATTTGAAGGTCCTCCAGGACCAGTAGGGACACCTTTGCGGTTTGAAGGGCCAATTGGTCAAGCAGGCAGAGGTGGTTTTTGGTTTGAAGGTTCCCCTGGTCTGAGGTTTGAGGGATCTGCAGGTGGTCTACGATTTGAAGGACCAGCGGGCCAGCCTGTGGGTGGGCTCAGGTTTGAGAGACATTGGGGTCAACCTGTGGGAGGTCTGAGGTTTGAGGGACCTCATGGTCAGCCTGTGGGTGGACTTAGATTTGATAATCCCCGAGGTCAGCCTGTAAGTGGGCATAGATTTGAGGGGGGGTCATGGTCCATCAGGAGCTGCAATTAGGTTTGATGGACCTCATGGTCAGCCAGCAGGTGGGATCAGATTTGAGGGCCCTTTGCTACAGCAGGGAGTTGGAATGAGGTTTGAGGGCCCCCATGGTCAGTCAGTAATTGGTCTGAGGTTTGAAGGACAACATAATCAACTTGGTGGAAACCTTAGGTTTGAGGGTCCACATGGTCAACCAGGGGTTGGGATCAGGTTTGAGGGACCCTTAGTCCAACAAGGAGGTGGAATGAGGTTTGAGGGTCCTGTACCAGGAGGTGGACTGAGAATTGAAGGGCCTCTGGGTCAAGGTGGTCCAAGATTTGAAGGTTGTCATGCTTTAAGGTTTGATGGGCAGCCAGGTCAGCCATCACTCTTACCAAGATTTGATGGATTACATGGTCAACCAGGTCCTAGATTTGAAAGAACTGGTCAACCAGGCCCACAGAGATTTGATGGACCACCTGGACAGCAGGTTCAACCAAGATTTGATGGTGTTCCTCAAAGATTTGATGGTCCACAATACCAGCAAGCAAGGTTTGATATTCCCCTTGGTCTTCAGGGTGCACGATTTGACAATCATCCTTCACAAAGGCTTGAATCTGTTTCTTTCGGTCAGACTGGTCCATATAATGAGCTGCCTGGCAATGCTTTTAATGCCCCATCCCAAGGACTGCAATTCCAAAGACATGAACAAATATTTGATTCACCTCAAGGACCAAATTTTAATGGACCACATGGCCCTGGGAACCAGAGTTTCTCAAATCCCCTTAGCAGAGCTTCTGGACACTATTTTGATGAAAAGAATCTTCAAAGTTCTCAATTTGGAAACTTTGGCAATTTACCTGCTCCAATAACAGTAGGAAACATTCAGGCATCTCAACAGGTTCTGACTGGTGTTGCTCAACCAGTACCATTTGGCCAGGGACAACAATTTTTACCAGTTCACCCACAAAATCCTGGAGCATTTGTTCAGAATCCTTCAGGAGCCCTTCCTAAGGCATATCCTGATAATCGCCTCAGTCAGGTGGATGTAAATGAGTTATTTTCAAAACTGCTAAAAACAGGAATTCTCAAATTGTCCCAGCCTGATTCAGCTACAACACAAGTAAATGAAGTTGCTGCTCAGCCTCCCACTGAAGAGGAGGAAGATCAAAATGAAGATCAAGATGTTCCAGATCTTACCAATTTTACAATTGAAGAGTTAAAACAACATTATGATAGTGTTATAAATCGACTGTACACTGGTATTCAGTGTTACTCTTGTGGAATGAGGTTTACAACATCACAGACAGATGTTTATGCAGATCACTTGGACTGGCATTGGCAAAATAGAACTGAAAAAGATGTTAGCAGAAAAGTCACTCATAGACGTTGGTACTACAGTTTAATAGACTGGATAGAACTTGAGAAAATAGCTGATTTGGAAGAACGTGCAAAGAGCCAGTTTTTTGAAAAGGTGCATGATGAAGTTGCGCTCAAAACTCAGGAAGCTGCTAAAGAAAAGGAGTTCCAAAGTGTACCGGCAGGGCCAGCTGGAGCAGTGGAGAGTTGTGAAATCTGTCAAGAACAATTTGAGCAAATCTGGGATGAAGAAGAGGAGGAGTGGCATTTAAAGAATGCCATTAGAGTGGATGGAAAGATTTATCATCCATCATGTTATGAAGATTTATCAAAATACATCTTCATTTGATTGTACACCATTTCCCAGCAAGACACCAGTTGAAAACCCTTTGAACGTTATGTTGAACATTGTCAAAAGTGAATTGCAGGAACCCTGTGAAATTCCCAAAGTTAAGGAAGAACAAACCGATACCCCACCAGCTTGTACAGAGGAGAGCATAGCAACACCCACTGAAATTAAAACTGAAAATGATACAGTTGAGTCAGTTTAAATAAAATGAGAAAGATATGTTTTTCTTTTTTTAAAAAGCTGCTGTTTGGATGTAGGTGAAGAATTTTTTTTTTTTTTTTAATTTTTTAATTAAATCTTTATTGTTCAGATTATTACATTTGTTCCTCTTTTTTCCCCCCATAACTCCCCTCCTCCCAGTTCCCGCCCCACCATCCGCCCTCACTCCCCACCCACTGTCCTCATCCATAGGTGCACGATTTTTGTCCAGTCTCTTCCTGCATCTCCCACACCCCTTTCCCCCCCAAGAATAGTCAGTCCATTCCCTTTCTATGTCCCTGATTCTATTATAATCACCAGTTCATTCTGTTCATCGGATTATTTATTCACTTGATTCTTAGATTCACTTGTTGATAGATGCATATTTGTTGTTCATAATTTGTATCTTTACCTTTTTCTTCCTCTTACTCTTCTTAAAGGATACCTTTCAGCATTTCATATAATCCTGGTTTGGTGGTGATGAACTCCTTTAACTTTTCCTTATCTGTGAAGCTCTTTATCTGACCTTCAATTCTGAATGATAGCTTTGCTGGATAAAGTAATCTTGGTTGTAGGTTCTTGGTATTCATCACTTTGAATATTTCTTGCCACTCCCTTCTGGCCTGCAAAGTTTCTGTTGAGAAATCAGCTGACAGTCGTATGGGTATTCCCTTGTAGGTAACTGAGTTTCTTTCTCTTGCTGTTTTTAAGATTCTCTCTTTATCTTTTGCTCTTGGCATTTTAATTATGATGTGTCTTGGTGTGGTCCTCTTTGGATTCCTTTTGTTTGGGGTTCTCCGCGCTTCTTGGACCTGTAAGTCCATTTCTTTCACCAGGTGGGGGAAGTTTTCTGTCATTATTTCTTCAAATAGGTTTTCAATATCTTGCTCTCTCTCATCTTCTGGCACCCCTATAATTCTGATGTTGGTACGCCTGAAGCTGTCCCAGAGGCTCCTTACACTATCCTCGCATTTTTGGATTCTTTTTTCATTTTGCTTTTCCGGTTGGGTGTTTTTTGCTTCCTCGCATTTCAAATCATTGACTTGATTCTTGCGATCATCTAGTCTGCTGTTGGGAGTCTGTATAATATTCTTTATTTCAGTCAGTGTATGCTTAATTTCTAGTTGGTTCCCCAATATAACATCGAGGGTCTCATTAGTTTTCTTGTAGATCTCATTAAGTTTATCGGCGGCTTCTAAACAGTTCTTGAGAGACCTTAAAAGTGTGGTTCTGAACTCTAGATCTTCCATTGACAATTTTGTCCTGTTTCTTTGTCTCCGCATTTTGTTATGCTTCCTTGGTGCACCCCCTAGTGGTCTTTGTTTGTGGTTTTATAGTTAAATCTTGATTGTTGTAGCTAATTCCAGGGAGGGTTTGACCTCCAGGCCAAGTGGCTATGAGAATCAGCTGTGTCTGCAGTGAGAGAACTTCTGCCCTCTAGGGAGGTGCTAATCTAGCCTTTGCCTGAGGCTATCTGGCAAATGCCTCTGTGCAGGGCTTGGGCGGGGCGGGTCGCACAGGATCAGCAGGGTGGGCCTGAGAGAGCAGTGATGGCGGCTCTCAGTCCTGTCCCCAGGGGCTCTGCCTCTCTGAGTCCCAGCAATGGCTGCAAAGCTCGGAGAGAAAGCTGCACTCGCTCTGACCGAAGCCAGACAGACCCGCTTCTCCCGTTTGAGTCTGGGTCCCTAAAGACTCGCCCGGATCTGGAGCTCAGAGTCTGTGACTCCCTCCCAATTGAAAACGCCCACCTCGCCCTCCGCCGCCAGCCCGCTCCGCGCGCGCACTCCGCACCTCAGAATTTGACTTCAGCACTGCGCCTCCTCTGAGTGTCCGTATGCGTTTCTCTTTCCTCCTAGTTGTAGGACTTCCATTCAGCCAGCGTTCCAGTGGTTTTGGGTGATGTCCGTTCCGTCTTTTAGTTTCACTTTTGAAGTAGTTGTTCAAAGCAGCAAACTCCGCCGTTAACCTATGCCGCCATCTTGGTTCTCCTAGGTGAAGAATTTTTTTATGTATATGTAGAACTATCTATATAAATTGTCTAGCTGAGGCAGGGCCTTCAACTATCATTTGGTTAATAAATACATTTTAGTATTTGCATATCCTACTGACTGCACAGTTTCAGGTGCTTGTCTGTGTGAAAGTTCTGTAGATGTGTGCAAATTTACAAAATGAAATTGTATGTGTAAAAACATACGATTTTCACTTGTGAAACTGTAAATTATAAATAAAAAATATTTTTGCTACCAAAAAAAAAATAAATAAAATAATAAATTTGAGATTTGAAGGACCACAAGGTCAGCTAGGAGGCAGGTGTCCTTTGAAATTTGAAGGTCCTCCAGGACCAGTAGGGACACCTTTGCGGTTTGAAGGGCCAATTGGTCAAGCAGGCAGAGGTGGTTTTCGGTTTGAAGGTTCCCCTGGTCTGAGGTTTGAGGGATCTGCAGGGAGGTGTGGAAGAAAGGAATACATTTTATAAAATGTTACAATAAATCTCACAACTGACTTTTGACTAGTTGGTGTTTTAAGAATATTTTTTAAATTTTGTAATGTGCAGTTAAGGTCCATCTTGGAGGCTGGCTACCAGAGCTAAGTATTCCCTTATAACACACCCTTCCTTCCTCCATTCCTTCCTTCCTTCCTTCCTTTTCTCTCACTAATCAATTTCACATAATTACTATTTCAGTTGAACTAAAGATCAAATCAAGTTACAAAAAAAATCCAGCTATAGTTTCTGTTGAATTTTCATGGATTCTACAGATTAATGCAGGAGAAATGGACATATTTATAGCATGGAGTCTTCTGATCAAGCCTTTTTATATCCTGTTAAGTTTTCTATTTTTCTTCATCTAGGTCCAACATACTTTCTGTTGTGATTTGCTGTTATTGTTTTTCTTGCACTAATTTTACCTCTTATAATTTTGAACTGGTTTTAGCTGGAATATAACAATACTATTGATTTTTATATATTTATAAAAAATGTATATTTATACTTATATAAATGTATACATTTTATGCATTTATAAAAATTTAATGTCTGACTTATTAAATGCTCTTATTATTTCTAATAACTTGTAAATTGATTCCCTTAGGTTTTCCAGGTATATTATGTCATCTGCACATAATGACAATTTTGCTATCTCTCTTTCAATAGTAAAACTCTTATTTTGTTCTTGTGACTAATTATACTATCAGTTATTTTTATGAGAAAAACCTGGGACTAGAAAGTCTTCTGAATTGGGTGGAAATAATATATAGGAAAACTATTTTACATATTTTATTATTTAAATTGGGGTGTAGATGTGGAATAACGTTTCCAAACTACCCTTCCAAATGCTATGAATCAAAACTTGCCACATAAAAAGCTTCCCAGAATTTTAGTTTTTTAAAATATCCCATATCTACATTGCTTTGAAAGAACTTACCACAGAGTCTGGCTTCCAGACAGCAGCCCTTTTTCCTTACCACTTCAGGCAAAGGTTCAAAGGATACTTTTCATGGGGCTTTAAACAAATTATTTTCCCAAGGAGTTTATGGCATAATACACTTTGGATCATCAAAACAAGAATCACACATGTAAAGATAAATAAGGAAAGACTCCTCTGAAAATCCAGAATACAGACCACAGCACAAAAACAACATAACTAGAGGAGGAGAAGGAAAGACAAGGAGAGACTCAGCTTTCAGAGGAATGTTACATCCTCTGCCAGGCATTGGCTTCTGTCCTTTGACAACAGTTGTTAACAATCTCTTGAGCACTGGGAGTGTCAGATATTTTACGGAGAAAATGCTGATGGGTAGCAATCTGGGAAGGGGAAACTAGAGACTTGCCTTAACTTAGTACTGTTTCTGTGTGGTAAGCATAATGTTCTTACTTAGATTGCATGTTACACAACAATAAAAATAACATGTTTTCTAAAGATGCTTTTACTTATAATTTATAAACCTTTTTCTTCTTATATATCAATTATTGTTTGGAGAGATATAGCCTAAGCGACCATTGCAACCGAACGGTTGACGGGTCGCTATGATGCGCACTAACCACCAGGGGGCAGACGCTCAATGTAGGAACTACTCAAATCTCTAGGTTACAAAGGAAAACACTGAAAAATGTGGCCTGTTCTCTTTAACTCTCAAATGGCCATCATGGGAGAAAAAACAAACAAAAAACACTGCAAATTTAAGCGAATTTTGCTATGGCTCTGTAGGGGACTGAATTAACAGCAATTTTTAACTTAATGCCAAATGTGAGTCAGTTTAAACCAAGGATGTCAAACCAAGCCATTCTATTGTGCAGTAGCTTGGAACAAACCCCATCCTAGCCTGGATCAGCAATATTCACCAGAACTCAAACGAGTGGGGAGAAAAAGCAATTTAATTAATGTTCCTCACTGAACTCTTGATTGATTCCATCCACCATCCCCTCCTCCCAAACCTTTCTCTCCACACCTCCTCCACCTAAGAAAATGGCAACCCATTTGTATAATCTACAGATGATGTTATAAATATCCAAATGGTCCTTGGCAGAAAAAAGGTTCCCCACCCCTGCCTTAATCCAACTCATCTATATTGCTTACCTGACATCTGCAATAGCTTCCTAATTGGTCTGCTTACTTCCACCCTGACCTCTATCAAATTCCATATATATCTATATCTATAGATATATATTCAACTTGTATACTGCATATTTCTTCCCTCAAAATGTAAGCTTCGTGAAGACAAAGACCATGTCTGATTTTAACTGGGTGTTCCTGGTGCCTAGCACAGTACAATAAAAGTTATTGTGAGAATGAATGGTTTGTAGAATCTCTGCATGACAGAAGTCATGTCCACAGCAGACAATTACAGTTCAGAGTCCATTCTCTTAAAAGTCTCCCTTCGCCTGCCCAAGCTGATTGTATGGTGATCTGTTAGCAGAGCCTCTTAGGCAAAAAACCAGAGTGAGAGCTTTGATAAAGTGTGACTAGATGCAATGTATTCAAACTGAGCCTAACCCTTCCTAGGGCTCTGGAAAGAGATGAAGAAATTTTGTGGAAACACACACACACACACACACACACACACACACACACACACACACACAATCTTATAGAGCCTTTGATACATTACTGCCCTCTGGTGGCGATAATCTTTATCTGCTTGCAACCAAGAACTTCCTGTCTTCTATGTCTCAAATTTTCCTGAAATTTTATGATTTTAACCTTGATATGTCTCCGTTGATCCATTATGTCTTCCTTCTAGAAGTGCATGTCCTTCAGTTCTAGAAAACTTTCTTGAATTATTTCTTTGAAATTTTCTCTGTCCTTTTTGTAATTCCTAAAATTTGTATGTTAGAGCTCCTCAATTGATCTTTTAACTTTCCAATCCTTTTCCTCCCTCCCTGGTTTTATTTTGTACTACTTTTTGAGAGGGGATTCTTTTGGCTCCACCAAAATGTCACCAAAACGACCTGTTGATAAAGCAAAGCTGAGTTTATTCTCACTCAAGTGCGGAGGGCACTAACTGTGGGCAGAATCTCAGCTACCTCTTGAGAGGAGGAAAGGCAAAGGCGAGAGGCTTATGAGGTCCTGAAATCTGGTTTAAGGCTGGTCTTCCAATGCCGGTGCTTCATCAGAAATCGCCAAGGCCGGCCTTGGGTGCCGACGAAGGTTTCAGTACATGTCACTTTCACCTTTCGGGGTCTCCGTGTTCTTAGTTCACCTAAAAATGCGGGGTCTCACTACATTACCTTGAAAGCCCCATCCCTGCTTTTCCTGTCTGTAAGTCTGGGGCTCAGGGGCAGGCGGAGGTGGGATGGGAGGATGTACTGCTACAGAAAATGGCCCAACATGGGAGTCGGTGAGAGAAAATGCATCAGAAAGGGGGCGGTAAGTCAGTAGAATCGGCCTCCAGGGAGGGTGTGTCAGAGACCGTGTCGGAGGAGCCCGCGTCCAGGCGGAGGTGAGAACAGATGCTCCTTTCTCAAAACTGCAGGATGTGAGTGACCTGGCGGTAACTTAGAGGCTGGACCTGCTGACCAGGCTGCCTAGGTCCAGGCCTTTGAGAGGACAGTCCCACTCAGAGGGACCGAGGGAAACTCCCAATCCCAGCCTCGTCTTAAAGGGCCAGACGCCACGCAGGTTAATTTGCAGGCCGACTGAGGCCGCAGGGGGGCTCACGTGGTGACTCCCAATTTCCCAGGCGTTGCTTTACTGCCCCACTGGGATGAATTCTTAGGGCACCCCTTCCTCCCGTGGGTTATCCGACTCTTCAATGCCCCGCCGGCTCTCTCCTTTCCTCGTCCCCCAGGTGTCCTCACCTCGCGCTCCTCCCACGCCCCTTCCTCCCCCCATTCCTTCCCTCTTCACATTTCTCCAGACCCTCCTACGCGCGCGGCCTTTCTGCCTCATGGTTTCCTATTTCTCGGCTCTGATGGTGGTATCTCCCTCCTTTCCCGTTTCTACCCCTTTCCCTGGCCTTCTTCGTACGCCTTACCCTGCTCTACTGGACCGCGGTTCGCCGACGACCCGGCTGTACTCGAGCCTGGGGTCCTAGGGGCGCAGAGGCGCCACCCTCCTTAAGGATGCGCCGATTCTCCCGCCCGCTGAAGGCGGAGTGAGAAGGCTATTGGTCCCCCGGTGCGCCTCCCAGGATTGGCAGCTCTTTCTATCCAACCCAGGCGCGCAGCCGACTCCCGCCCCTCGCCCGGAAGGACCCCCCGCGAGTGGCTGGCTCATGCCTGACCTGGTCTGGTCCCGACTCCGTCCCCGCGCGCGGTGCCTCTCCCAGCTCTTCAGTCGGTTCTCCAAGCGGACCCCGCAGTCCTTGTGGGGAGAGCTGCGCCCAGATTTGCTTTACATAGGAGGCCGAGTCAGAATTAGAAAGCTGGCCCTTCCTCTCCAAATTTCCTGCTTGCTCACACGTGTTGGCCACACTTTTAAAGAACTCCAACAAACTGACCGTTACTAGTAGCCATGGACCGAGCTCCATGATGATAATAATAATAATAGTAAACACCACCATAGACGCTTTATAAGAATGAGCTCATTTCCCCGCAAGGTAGATGTATATGACCCCCATTTGGCAAGTGAGGAAACTAAGTGGCAAACAGGTTAAGAATCTTGCTAACGATCCGCTAATAAAACAGCTGTTAAGAGGCAGTTGGCGTTAGAACCCAGGCAGTGGGACTTCCCTGAGCCATTCCAAACCCGCGGTCGCCACCGCCTCCGGAGCGTGGGATGAATTCGCAATTCAAGAAGCAGATTCAAGCCTTCCACCGAGTCAGGGTTAGAAACACGGAGAAGGAAGGCGAGGATGGAGAAGGCCACGAGATCCTTCGCTTGGGCGCTGTGCCCTCTGAGCTTGGTGCGTTGAAGGATGAGGTGATTTCATTAAGGGTGTAGTACAGTATGTGGGTATCCTTTTGAAATCATGATTTAAAGCTAACTTTTTAAAATATTGAGGGAAAAGAACTATTAAATGATCCTTTATTAAAATGGGAAAACCATGGCTCTTTAATACTAAAGCATAGTAAATACCTTCAAGGAGCAGGCTATCCCTTAGGAGTGTGTAAGTAGAAAGTATTTTGATTCTGTATTAATATTTAAAGAGATGTGTAACAGCTATGCAAATGCAGGGTGGGGGCCCTGCCCCTTAAATTTATATGCACCTTTCAAATGATTGAGTAGTCACATAAATCTCAGCTCAAAATTCCCAGAAATAGAGCTGTTCTCCACAAGTACCTGTACTCACCATACCACATGTATACCACCTTACATCATATTTATAGAATGACTGCCAGGAACAAAAATGCTAAGAGTTTATTTGATATGGGAATATGTATTATTTCATATCCAAGTTCAGGTAAGTCCCAAGGGCAATTTCCAATATTGTTCAGTAAGTTTCCATTATTAGGATACAGTGAACTAGCCTAATCATTTCCTATTAAAGATTTTGGTGAGTTGATTGTAGAGCAGGAACTCAACTAGCTTTGCCGACAAAGACGTAGTCCGAATAAAGAATGGTAAAGAAAAAAGAAAAAAGAAAAAAAGAATGGTAAAGAAGGGAACCCAATCTTTCTTACACACAATGGTGTACTGAACTTTTCCACTGAGGCACTGGAAAATATGCTCTTTAGAGAAGCACTGAAATGAAAAAGCAGCTGAAGCTGGTTTGGCTCAGTGGATAGAGCATCGGCCTGCGCACTGAAAGGTCCCAGGTTCGATTCCAGTCAAGGGCATGTACCTTGGTTGCGGGCACATTCCCAGTGGGAGATGTGTAGGAGGCAGCAGATCGATGTTTCGCTCTCGTCAATGTTTCTAACTATCTCTCTCCCTTCCTCTCTGTAAAAAATCAATAAAATATATTTTAAAAAAAAGAAATGGAAAAGCAAAGGATGACATAGTGGTTCAGATTTAATATAGAGCAACAAAACTGTCAGTATGTTTTGCTAAGGAAGTGGAGGTGAAGCCTGCAGCAATGATGAAGTGAATTAAAAAAATGTATTTTCACTTTCATGCCTCAAATTATACCAGTAGGGAACTCTGTAAAATGTGTAAGAATTAGTTCCTTTCTTTCTTTTCCCATGCTTCATACTTAACTCTGCACCTGCTGGGAAACTCACTCCCCAGGCTTTGTTGTAATTTAGTTCATGCTTTGTAATTTCTATGGTGAGCCTTTGTCCTAAAAGTTAAGTTAGGTATCCTCGGGTCCCTTTACTTCTGAGCGAGAGAAGACCCAGGCTTAATGTCTGGTTGACTGGGTAAAAATAGTCATTCTTTCAGCTTCTGGATGCTAATGCCTTCTTTATGGAGCCTTAGGCAAACAGTTAATTCTGGTTCTGAAGGAAGTCGGTAGGAACCACTCGTGTTTTGTTCATTTGGGTATAGTATACATTGGTGATGTGACTACAACTCATTGTGAACAAAAAATTGGTTATTTTTATATTATTATTTTACTACCTTTGGCCCTACTGATGACACAGATCCACAACAAAAATAAAATGTGTTGTTGTTTTTTTGAAAGGCCAGGTCAAGATTATTCAGCTCAGAATGGGCCAAAAGGACTCATTTGGAGAACTGGATTGCCTTCCCTGGTATTAACCTGCAAACTCAACAGGACAGCATCCTATAACTTTCCCTGGGTAGAATTAGGATTGTAAACATAATACCTCTATTGTGACTGCCATTTATTTGCTGTTGACTTTCAACTCTAGATTTCCAGTTCTGACTTACTGTTCCAAATTCTAAATTCCAACCTTCTTTGTTCTGGCCTATGTTGCTCAGTGGGTTGGGGCATTATCCCATACTCCAAAAGGTGGAGGGTTTGATTCCTGGTCAGGGTACATACCCAGGTTTCGAGTTCAATCCCTGGTTGGGGTGTGTACAAGAGGCAACTGATGAATGCTTTTCTCTCGTATCCATGTTTCTCCCTTTCTCTCTTTTTCTCTCTCTCCCTCCCGCCCTCTTTCTAAAATAGTAATAAATAAATACAGCCCAACTGTCTTCTTCATCTCTACCTGAGTGTTCTGGGTGTCCCACAGCTATCTCCAACCCAGCATGTCCAAAATTGAATTAACTTATATCCTCCCTCATGCCCCGCCCCAGAACTACTCCATATTTCTCTGAATGAATAGTAAATATCCTTTTAGAATCAAGTCATAATTAGAGAACATTCCAGATCCCTTCCTCCCTTTACTCTCCCTTCTCACTCATCTAACTCGTGGTCAATTGTACTGATTCTACTTGGGTCAATGTATCAGGCATCTCCATACTCATAAAGTTACTACTGGTTGTCGGGTTGCCTAGAAGCAGAGTCTCAAGAGGATTTAGGTTGCATATGATCTATTGAGGGAGCGACTTTCAAGAGAAACACCTAAGGGAGGGAGAGAAACAGACTAAGGAAAGGAAAAGAGCCCACCTAATAAAGATGCAGTCTCGGGTAAAGTCTAGCCTGGTCTGGTCCACAGGTAAGGGATCTGAAGCAACCACACAGCAGAATGATACCCCTTGAGGCAAGGGGGCCAATCTCTTGTAAACACCCCCCATAGATATTGACTGCGGGCAGTGGTTGAAGAGGGTGTCATAACTTCCTGGGGAAGGCGGCCACAGTCAATGGTGGGTAATTCACTGGAGAAAGGGGCAGCTGTGAGCCATTCGCAGCATCCACAGTCACTGCTGGGGATGAAGGCTGGGTCCGTCCTGGTGAAAGATCTGGGCAGGGCACCACAGTGTCTACCATGCCAGCCCTCATCATCTCTCACTTGAACTATTGTAGCAGACTTCTTGTTGGAATCCCTACCTCTAGTCGCAACCACCTCTAATTCACCATCCACACTGCAACAACCAAGGTGATCTTTCCAAAAGGAAAATCTGATCATTCATCTCTCAAAATTATAGAGAAAAAAGCTAAACTCCTTAATTTCACAACAACCCTTCATGCTAAGACGTTATACTACCTTCCTAGCCTTATTTCCTATAACTCTCTTCACCCACTTACTCTTCATGACTGCCTCATACTCACACACATATAAGTACATGACTGCCCTGGCCAGTGTAGCGCAATTAATTGTAACATTGTCCTGTACACCAAAAAGACCTGGGTTTTATTTGGGTCAGAGCACATACACAGATTGTGGGTTCAACCCCCAAATGGGGCATGTGTGGGAGGCAACTGATCAATGTTTAACTCTTACATCAATGTCTCTCTCTCTCTCTTTTCCTCTCTCTCTAAAATCAGTAAAAGCATGTCTTCAGGTGCAGATTAACAATAATAATGATAATACGTGCATTACTTACACACATGCACACACTCACCTTTGCTCTAGTAATATCAAACTCACACTTCATACTCTCTCATGTTCCATGCTTTTACACTGCTGCTCAATCTGCCCAGGATATCTTTCTCACTCCCTGCTCCCACTTATCTGAGAAATTCCTGTTCCTTCTTCAATAGAAAGTGCATCATCATCACCTATAAAGAGCTTTCCCTGGCTTCTTTAGCTGGATTCAGCACGTGTCACCTTGTATTGTAATTGTACAATTAAACAGTAAGCTAGCTCCTCATTTTATCTCCTGAGACTGGCTTGGCGTCAACGCCCAATAAAAGTCGGTTGGTGACCTTCCAGCTTTATCACCCCTTGAACACCAAGTTCCATTAGTTTACCAGTCAGTTTCATGTGATCTTCCCTTACGTGTCTCAAAACTCTCTTCTTGAAGCTCCATGGCATATCCCCTTCTTTTAATATTGTAGAAGTTGGTAAACAGTCTATGTTCACTCAGGATTTTAGTGATGTTAACATTATTCCTCCTGAGTCTTCTGCAGTTCTAATATAATAATTTATACTTGAGCCAAGTAAGCTTTAAAAGCTGAGTAAGATTTCTACAGTGAGAAATGAGCCAAATGGTTAGGGCTAAAAAAAATTTTTTTTTAAAGACTCGGGAGTTGCAGTAGACTAAGGCTTGGTTATTGCCCAAGCAGATTAACTTCCCAGAAGTTTCCCATGTGGGCTGAGAAATAGGAAAGAAGTTTGCCTTCCAAGGTGGGAACTGGTTTGGGGGAGACAACCCAGGCGTTCAGACTCCCTACTTGGTGCAGAGTTGCTTGCCCCAGAGTCGAGAGCATGTGCAGGTAGTAGAGAAGCAGCAGCAGCTGCAAGAGCATTCACAGCCAGGGTGAGACCAACACATTTGGTCTCAGTGGGTGGGAGGACTGGAGCAGAGAAGTCTCCAGGCAACTTCAGGGCTCAATGCCCCCCCCCCAACCCCGCCCCAAGAATTAAGGAGCCGCTGTTGCAACCCATCAACACCTGAGAAACTGGAGGCTCCTCAAAACCAGGCTGTGGAGGCAAAACACTTAAGTTCAATCTTTGTGTTTCCAAGTAGAGACTTCAGCTTGAAAGAGGTTCCCTCCCTCACCCCTCCTTGGGTACTATTTGGGATGTGCCGAGAGAAGACTCATGTGAGTGGTGAGTTTGGGAGAAGGGACAGAGCTTATAAGGCCCAGTCTCTAACTTCCTCCTCTTTGGAACTAGGCCTGATCTCAGGATGCAAATCTTTTAGTGTGTATAGCAAAGAGACTGTTCCTATAGGGCAGCGGTTCTCAACCTGTGGGTCGCGACCCCTTTGGGGGTCGAACGACCCTTTCACAGGAGTCACCTAAGACCATCGGAAAACACATGTATAATTACATATTGTTTTTGTGATTAATCACTATGCTTTAATTATGTTCAATTTGAACAATGAAAATACATCCTGCATATCAGATATTTACATTACGATTCATAACAGTAGCAAAATTACAGTTATGAAGTAGCAACGAAAATAATTTTATGGTTGGGGGTCACCACAACATGAACTGTATTAAAGGGTCGCGTCATCAGGAAGGTTGAGAACCACTGCTATAGGGCGAAACCTGAGGTTGTCCTCGGCTACTGTCCTGAGTGGGAAAGTGCTGCACATTCTTCAACTTAAGCTTTTATCATTTAAAAAAGAAAAAAACACTGATCTTCTCTTTTTTCCCCCCTCAAATATACTTTTATTGATTTCGGAGAGGAAGGGAGAGGGAGAGATAGAAACATCAATGATGAAAGAGAATCATTGATCGGCTGCCTCCTGCACATCCCCTACTGGGGATTGAGCCTGCAACCCAGGCATGTGCCCTTGACCAGAATTGAACCCAGAACCCTTCAGCCCGCAGGCTGACGCTCTATCCACTGAGCCAAACCAGCTAGGGCTGATCTTCTAATTAATTTTTAAAATAAATTTCTTTTGAAATTGATAAATTAATAACTTTACTTTATTTAATTAAAAATAAATTTAAATTTATTTTCAAACTTTCAGAATAATTTGTACACTTAAAAATGTTTATGTCTAAAGAGGCAGGACTATGGGCTGATTTTTATTTTTGTTAAGCCTCACCCAAGGATATTTTTTTCCATTGATTTTTAGAGAAAGTAGAAGGGAGGGGGGGAGACAGAGAGAAACATCGATGTGAGAGAGACACATTGATTGGTTACCTCCCATGTGGAGTTAAGTGCTCTAGGCCCGTGGTCGGCAAACTGCGGCTCACGAGCCACATGCGGCTCTTTGGCCCCTTGAGTGTGGGTCTTCCTAAGCCTTAGGAGTACCCTAATTAAGTTAATAACAATGTACCTACCTATATAGTTTTAGTTTAAAAAATTCGGCTCTCAAAAGAAATCTCAATCATTGTACTGTTGATATTTGGCTCTGTTGACTAATGAGTTTGCCGACCACTGCCCTAGACCACATCGAACCAAAGACCCTTCAGTCCACGGGCCAACACTCTAACCCAGTGGTTCTCAACCTTGGCTGCACATTAGAATCACCTGGGAATCTTTTTAAAATCCTGATTTCTGGGCCTCATCCTCCAGAAATTCTGTTTGTTTGTTATGGGGTGGGGCCACAACATTAGTAACAAAGAAACAATTTCCGGAGGATGAGGCCCAGAAATCAGGATTTTAAAAAGATTCCCAGGTGATTCTAATGTGCAGCCAAGGTTGAGAACCACTGCTCTAACCACTGAGAAAAACAGGCTAGGGCTGGGCTGATTTTTAAATTCCCACCTCCTTTATACTTTCTTCGGGAGGAAGTTCACCAAACTCATTGACACAATCTGAGTTCAAACAAAAATCCCTTAGAGGAATGTAATACCACACCAAAGTACTTCCAACAATTTGTTTACTTAGAGATATTTCCCTGAGGCCCATCCCAGGTCATCAGGACATAATTTGGCTAGTAATTTGATGAGGATAGATAGTGCCTTTTCAGGTGAGGTAGTGAACAACAGCGAGCAGCAGAATGAAGAATTTTAGACTGTTTGCATTTCAATTTATGAAAATGCAACAGGTCTTTCTGAAGAATAGCCAAATATGAAATAAAAAATCTTAGCTTCCAGGAAATTAAGTTCCATGTGGAAGTTTTGCAAGCAGTGGAGGGAGAGTGTCGATAAGAAGCACCCTTCTTCCCTGCCCAAGTTGAGGATCAACTGAAAGACAAAGAGCTTGGTTAGATATTTGTTAAATGTGATAAAATCGTAATTAGGAATCTGGGAGAGCGGAGTACAGATGTTCTCTGTACTGTAACTGGTACCCTGTAATTTTATTTGCTCAATCTGGCAACGCAGGACCAGATTGTGGAAGACTTTATTCCGTACTAAGGAATTTACATTTTATTCCATAGCTAATGAGAACCCATTGGCACAAAGGAATGCCATTGATAGAAGTGGTGTTTGGGACTAGCCAGAAGGCAATGACAATTGTCCAGGTATGAAATTCTGAAATATAAGCCTAGGATGGTGGAAGATGGAAAGGAAGGGGGGCAGGAGCCAGGAATTTGCTAACTATGGGCAGATGAAGAATTACAAGAAATCTAATATGTTAAGTTTGCAGCCTGAATGGCTGAAAGAATGGCAGAACTACTAATAGAACTAAACATATCTGGAGGAGGAATTGCTTTGGAAGGAAAGAAAAACTGACTTTGAGATGATGCGTGTATGTCTAAGTGAATTCCACAACAGGAAAAGTAACTGTTACCCTTTCTTCAGCACCTTCTCCCAGGTACTGCAGAAATGGGATGTTAATCCTCACCCTCACAGCTGCCCTGCCAGATAGGTATTATTACTACAATTTTCTAATGGACAAAATCGATGCCACCAGTAGGTGGCAGAGTCAGAATTTAAAGTCCCAGGCCACTTGACTTGAGTCGGAGCTTATTTCCACTATTTCACAGTCTTTGATTAGAGAACTAGAAACAGAACTCCAGAGAAGTCGTGGCTTGAGCTGTGGCTGCTGAGAATTGAGAAGAGGGAGCTGAAATGGAGGAAAAATCTGCTAAAAGAACATGGAGGAGGAGGATCAGAGAGAGCTTCGGAATACCTCTGGTGGGGAAAACAGCACGGGAAAGGAAGTTTGAGTGAGCCTAGTGTTTTGAAAACAACGGCATAATGTGATGTTCCTGGAAAATGGGATGGTGAAAGGAAATACTAGAAAGATATAGAGACACCATGTCATGAAGCCTTGTGTGCCATGTCCAGATCAGAATGATCTTATAGGCAGGAGAGACAGTGAGTTTTAAGCAAAGAATCAACATAACCAGATTTGTGTTTTAGAAAGGGCATGCTGGTGGCAGTGGTGTGAAAGGACTGAAGGCCAATTAGGACGCAGCAGTGCTGATCCAGGAGCCAAAGGGTGAGAAGAGGAAACAGATGTTTGAGAGAATCAACAGGTTATAAACAGAAAAGAGATGTTGGGCAACAAAGAGGACTCTTTCAGGGAGACTGGGAATGGGGATAATATTTACAAAGCAGGGAATGCAGGGGGAGGAGCATATATTTGGGAAGGAAGTGTGAAATTGTTCATCTTGTATGTTTACCTACAACATAACTTAGAGCTGACAGAGTAGAGAAGTACTAAATGCGTGCTGATTTGAGTTTTATTTTGGACATATTTAGTTTGAAATATCACTAGAACATGCAGGTGGAAATATTTAGTAAACTTAGAAATACAGGCCTACTAGCTTAGAAGAACAATGTAAGCCTGTGAATTAGCTTTGATAATTAAGACATAAGTAGGAGAGTGAGAAAAGACCATGGAGAAAATCCTTGAAAATACTCAGCTTATAAGAGCAAGAGGAAAAGGAAAAGCTACTGAAGCAAGCAGAGAACAGGCAGCCAGAGAGGTAAGCGACAAGAAACTTTGGTATAATGCCGTGGTCCGCAAACTGTGGCTCTTTGGCTCCTTGAGCGTGGCTCTTCCTAAGCCTTAGGAGTACCCTAATTAAGTTAATAACAGTGTACCTACCTATATAGTTTAAGTTTAAAAAATTTGGCTCTCAAAAGAAATTTCAATCGTTGTACTGTTGATATTTGGCTCTGTTGACTAATGAGTTTGCTGACCGCTGGATGGAAACAAAGATAAGAATTTCAAGAAGGAAGGGGTTTGCACACCCATGTTCATTACAGCCTTATTCACAATGGCCAGGTAAAAGCAACCTATATTTTCATAGATGGATGAATGAATTAAGAAAATGTGGTAAATACAAACCCGGCTGGTGTGGCTAAGTGGCTGAGTGTCGACTCATGAACCAGGAGGTCACAGTTTGATTCCCAGTTTGGGCACATGTCTGCGTGTGGGCCCCATGCCTAGTAGGGGCCCATCGATGATTCTCTCTCATCACTTATGTTTCTATTTCTCTCTCCCTCTCTCTGAAATCAATAAAAACATTTTTTAAAAAGTGGTAAATACTTACAATGGAATATTATTTTAATAGCCTTAAAAAAAAGAAGGAAATCTGTTTTATGTACATCATGGATGAACTTTGAAGACATTATGCTAAGTGAAATAAGCCAGTCACAGAAGGGCAAATACTGTATGAGTCTACTTACATGAGGTATTTAAAATAGTCAAACTGAGAGAAACAGAAAGTAGAATGGTGATTGCCAGGGATTGGGGGGAGGAGGGAAGAAGAGTTGTTATTCAATGGGTATAATTTTAGTTTTGCAAGATGAAAATGTTCTAGAGAATTTTTTTATTAATCTTTATTGTTGAGATTATTACAGATGTCCCTCTTTTTTCCTCCCATAGCTTTCTTCCACCCGGTTCCCACCCCACCCCAAGCCCTCGTACCCTATTGTCTGTGTCCATAGGTAATGCATATAAGATCGTTGTCTAATCTCTTCCCGCACCCCGCCACACCCCCTTCCCTCTGAGAATCGTCAGTCTGTTCCATTTCCATGCCCCTGATTCTATTCCATTCACCAGTTTATTCTGTTCATCAGATTTTTTATTCATTTGATTTTTAGATTCAATTATTGATAGATATGTATTTGTTGTCACTTTGGTGTTCATATTTTTTATCTTTACCTTTTTTTTCTTCTTCCTCTTCTTAAAGAATACCCTTCAACATTTTATATACTACTGGTTTTGGTGGTGATGAACTCCTGTAGCTTTTTCTTGTCTGTGAAGCTCTTTATCTGACCTTCAATTCTAAATGATAGCTTTGCTGGGTAGAGTAATCTTGGTTGTAGGTTATTGCTATTCATCACTTTGAATATTTCTTGCCACTCTCTTCTGGCCTGCATCATTTCTGTTGAGAAATCAGCTAACAGTCACATGGGCACTCCCTTGTAGGTAACTAACTGTTTTTCTTTTTTGCTGCTTTTAAGATTCTCCCTTTGTCTTTTGCCCTTGGCATTTTAATTATGATGTGTCTTGGTATGGTCCTCTTTGGTTTTCTCTTGTTTGGGGTTCTCTGTGCTTCCTGGACTTGTAAGTCTATTTCTTTCACCAGGTAGGGGAAGTTTTTTGTCATTATTTCTTCATATAGGTTTTCAATAACTTGCTCTCTCTCTTCTTCTGGCATCCCCATTATTCGGATGTTGGTTCGCTTGAAGTTGTCCCAGAGGCTCCTTACGCTATCTTCATATTTTTGGATTCTTTTTGCTCTTCTGGTTAGGTGTTTTTTTGCTTCCTCGTATTTCAAATCATTGATTTAATTCTCGGGATCCTCTAGTCCAGGGGTGGGCAAACTTTTTGACTCGAGGGCCACAATGGGTTCTTAAACTGGACCGGAGGGCCGGAACAAAAGCATGGATGGAGTGTTTGTGTGAACTAATATAAATTCAAAGTAAACATCATTACATAAAAGGGTCCGGTCTTTTTTTTCAATAGTTTTATTCATTTCAAACGGGCCGGATCCGGCCCGCGGGCCATAGTTTGCCCACTGCTGCTCTAGTCTAATGTTGAACCCCTGTATATTATTCTTTATTTCAGTCAGCGTATGCTTAATTTCTCACTGGTCCTTTTCCATTGTTTTGGCATTCACACTAAGATCCTTGAAAGTCACATTAAGTTCCTCAGAGGTTTCTAGAATATTCTTGAGTAACCTTATAACTGTGGTTTTGAACTCTATATCCAATAGTTTGCTTTCTTTCATTTCTTTCATTTGTGACATGTTTCTTTGTCTCTGCATTTTGGTTTCTTTCCTGTGTTTGTTTCTTTGTATTGGGTAGGAAATAAATGGTCTGTTCCCCAGCTCTATGGCTATATTTTTTCCCTTGAGTTTTGGAATATAGTCCCAGTTTCAAAGGTTTTTGTAAATATAGAGATTTTTCTCTTTCTAAAACTAAACCTTCTTTCCAAGTAGCTCAAAATGGGACCGCTGAATCTAGCTGATGGATAAGTCCCATTCTATGTCTCCTTTCTTTCTTACTCCTCACCACTGGCACACCTGCTCCAAACTCCTACCAAAACAATAAGAGTCCATATGAATTTTAATTCATTAATCAAAACAATAATAGTCCTCATGCATATCAACTCATGCATGGGGCCTACCAAAGTGGTCCGGTTCCCACTGGTTCTTTAAACTGCCCATTTCTGCATACATTTGGAGGTCAGTTAAGACACCCTTCTATGGAATTATTGAATTAAGAAAAAATTACAGGTTTAAACAGTTTAGTTGGGAGATTCACTCCTGGATTATTTTCCTACAATTATCCAAGAGAATGTAACATCAGAGATTATTTTTTATCCTGCCTGGAACCAGTCTCTACAAATTTGACTTTCTCTGCTTGACTTTTGTCAAGTTCCTTCGTATAGTATTCTGGTCCCCACATATTCTCAGGTCTTACAGTTCTCTTGTAGGTGAATTCTGTTTGGAGCAGGACCTACACTTCCCTGCTCAGGCTGTGTAGAGCTCTGTCACTGGCTATCAGCCTGTAGGCAAAAAAGGGTGATGGAGGCATGCCATGAGGAAAACAGGAGTTATCTTGCAATGAATCTATTTCAGGGGAGTTCATATAGGGTCTCCAGGCAAGGAAAGGCTGTTTTCTTCTGTCAAGAGGAAATGGACAGCTTCTTTTGGTCAAGAAGATTTAGGGACAATTATGAGCTCAAAGTTCTTAGGCTCATGCACCCAAATATTTCTTGCCCAGGCCTAAGGTGTCACATTTTTCCTATCTGGAAAAGGCATGGGCATGGAAGACCTGTTGAAGCTCTGCATTCAGTCTCTTGCAGCTCTGCCACTCTGGACCCTGAGCCTACTTTTCAACAGCGTCTGATTTACTGCTACAAGAGATGGGAGTCTCCTTTATGGCTGCCTATGGCTTTCATAGTATTTGTAAACTGGCAGTTGGCTGCTACTGTTTCCCTTTTGCAAGGCTTACAATGCTGTCAAAAGCACGTAGTCTATTATCCAATTCTTGTTATTATCATTTTCCCATACCAATCAAATACAGCATCCAGTCAGTATCCCAATGCCTTATCTCCCACCTGCACCTCATGCCAGTTAACTGTCGATGAAAGCTTTAGGAACTGTGATGCGACTGCAGAGCAGGGATTACATGTTATCTACTTACCATGAGGAAAACCATGCTCTGCCTTCAGGTAGGTGGGCTATTCAATTCCACAATCCTATTTTGAGGGTCTACTCTTAAAGACCACTCCTGGGACCATCATTTTAACTGAGGACCCAAGAAAACAAAGCTGGAAGCATAAGATTATGTACTAATGCTTTAATGATGGGTGAAATTCCAGGGAAGAGAGTGTGAAAGAAAAAGGAAGTGAGGCAGGAAAAAAGTGAAAACAGACATGAGAGATGTGTTACCCTGACGGCCATAGCGTCACTGCAAACAAAGGCGGTCGCTTGAACTTCCAGGACATCTCCAGGAAGAACTTACAGAGCTACTGCCTCTCAGAACCTCTGTCACACAGGAGGAGTGAGCAATGTTGGCTTCCTTCTGTCTCTCATTGGTTAAGGTTTCTCCCACCCCAGATATTAATTCACCACATTTATATATTATATGACCTAGTCCCTCCAGGTAGCTTCTTGGAAAGCTAGAGCCTCTGTATTCCATTCTAGCCAATTTTCAAGTGCTTCTTCAGTCCTTCCGCCTAGTCAGTACTACACGTGGGGGCCCCTCAGTTTGTGGGGCCAGATTGCAACAGAGGCTGTGGCTTTATGACTAAAGGATACTTCATGGAGTTTTTGTGAGGACTCAGTCAAGTAGTACCCTGGCATTTAGTAAGTACTTAGCAAGTGTGAGCTATTATTAGCAATAGTAATTAAGTGAAATTTGTGTGTGTGATTATGTGACATGGCTGTCAGGAGCATTTTCTCCATCCCCTCTGAGCCTTTGTTAAACACCACTAGATTCAGTCAGCACTCTGACACACAGCCAGACACATCTCAGTGGTTCAACAATGCCATGGGCTGTGGTCCATCCACAGCAGCGGGAGCAGGAGCGGGGATCCGGCAGTCAAATGGTTTTGCAACAAATTCGCAATGGGTTGTGGCCACCTGCCAAGCAGCGCACAGCTATGCAATGAGGCTGAGTAGTTTGCCTTTATAAAAATATGACTAGTGATAATGCCTTCCATTGTATAGCCACCTTAAAATACTCTTTTAAACATTTACCTTGTCTCTGAAGTCCACTAAGAAAATGAATTGACATTGTTTTCTGTTCTATAAATTATAGCTATGCAGTGGATGGATCATTTTCCTATTCACAGAGTCGTAGATTTGCTTCTGAAACCATGAATACAGGAACCCTCAAATGTCAAATACCTGAAGGCTAATATTTTCCTTGGGAAATGTGCTACATTATCCTCTGAGCTAGGTTAATCATAAATAAATACCCTTCATTTGATGAATAATTCAAACCTTAGTCTTGTCACCATGGAAAAGAGGGCTCCCTTCTCCATTTTTCTCTGTGAGGCACTCAGTGCTACAGACATAATGTTTACTTCCCTCGAGGGTACAACCGCTCTTGACAAGTGGAAATATGATTTCAGCCAAGAAATTGCTGTTCTGTGTGATAAAAAACAGCTTCAATGTTCTGTTTTGATTCCTGCTTGAAATATAGAGAGAGGATTTTTACAGTCAGGGTAAATCTATGTAGTGATAAATGTAATAGACATGAGCCTTGAGATGGAAAAAAAGTGAATTTGGGGCTTTGAAAAATATGCCTTTTGCTTTTCTGGAAGCAAGAGTTAAGGTTTTTAAAAATAAAACCAGTAGAAGTTATTCAGTCTAATGAAAAATGTAAGCTGTAACATGGGTGGTTTCTAATACATTTACTAAATCATGCTTTTCTTGTGAAGACAAATGTTTATCATAAGTCTCATCTTTGCATTTAAACCATTTGATGACCTAATTGCCCCTCTTCCCAAATCTACATCACCCCCATTACCTGAATACCGATTTGGCTCTATCAGTTCTGATCTTTGGACTTGTACCTTAAACATGGCATGGGCACCTGTCTAAATACCTCAGGCCACCCCCAACAACTACCAGCCAGACCTAATCCAGCCCGTAGCCCCACCCTTCTGAGACTAACTGTGGGTCCAGGAGACGAGTGGGACATGCTCAGCAAAATGGAGCCAGGTTTCATCGAAGTTGCAAAAAATATATAAGAAATATGTGGTAGAGTTATGTAGGGATAATTTGGGATATATGCAAAAGCAAGCAAGCTGGGGAACCAGGAGAGAAGAGAACATCCCTTAAGCATCTCTATGTTCCAAGTGCTTTAACATTAAGACATTTAATCTCCACTACCCTTCAATGAAGCCATTATCATCTTAATTTCTGTAACTGTGAGAATAGAGGCTCCAAGAGGTTAGGCACCTTTTTCAAAGTCACTTAGGTTTCAGTTTCTTAGGGAAAGTCAGTAGTTCTGTGTGGTAATTACATACATGGATGGGTGGCATGAGACAGTGGTAAGAAAGAGATTGGAAAACTAGATTTCACCCAGAGAATAGAAAGCCTTATTAAGCCCTGTCCTTTTCACATAGCCTGGCTTATGTCCTTGTTATCTCTGTAACCAAAGGCAAGTATACCTCTCTCCACCTAAATTTCCTTGTCATTAAAATGGAGGGTGGGGGAGGGTGTGTGTGTGTGTGTGTGTGTGATTTCATACCTACCACAAAAAGTTCTGTTAAAACGAAAGGAGACAAACTCTCCTGGATGTGGTATGGGACAGTCAGAATAGTCCGGAGCTTGTAGCCAAAGGAAAGAGGCAGGTGTGAGGAGTCAGAAGAAAGAGGTGGCTAGAAAGAGGTCCAGACAGTGGCCACAGGTGGGCCTCATTTTAGTATCCTGGGCCTCATCCTCTGTGGCAGGGTTTCCTATGAGCCGCGCTCAGCATGGCCAGGGGTGAACCTGAGAAGGGGCAGTGAAGGATTAAAAGAAACAGACAAGAGAATAAAGTTGGGGCTAGATGGGACACTGTTCTCAGATGGAGAGAGAGTGCCACAGCCTGCAAGCCAAGTCTTTATTTTATACCCAGATTCCACGAGGCAAAGTAAGGGTGTGGTCAAGATGTTTACAATGTTCTCTTGGGTTTCGAATCTACTTAGTTACATGCACCTGAACTCAATCAAGCTTTGTTTTGGCAGCACTTGCTGCACCTCCTGCAGCCTATATCACTTAGCCACCTGGGACCACAGGTTCGGACCATAAGGTCAAGCTTACAACCATAGCCTTTGGCTATAATTGTGCTGGGAGGGCTTTGCCCTCCAAACTGGGATTTGCATGTGGCTTTGCCACAAGAGGACTGTGCCCTCTCATTAGTCCGAGGCTTGAACCTGCCCAAATGGGCTATAGCCGCTCTCCACATTCCTATAAAGGGCCAGACAGTAAATGATTGCAGCTTTGCTTAGTCTCTATCACAGCAACTTCACTGTGCCCCAAGCAGCCACAGACAGTAAGTAAAGGAGTGGGCATGGTGGGGTGCCAATAAAACTATTTATGGACATTGGGGCGGGGAGAGACAAAAAAAATACTAAAAAAAATTGTTAGTTCAAATGAATTAATATAAAGAGGACATTCATACATAGAAAAATGCCATGCAACTTCAACTCATTTTTCATTGTTTCTAGTTGCAAAAATGTGCAATCCAGCTGGGAGGCCATATCATAAACACAACCCATTTAGAATAACCACAGAAGTGTAATTCAAGGTTTAGCTGTCTCGATGTCCCAAAGTCCTTCAGCCTACTGGAGAATCCCTTATCCTTTAAGATTTAATGGGTATGGTCTTGAACCCCCAACCTATATCAAATGAGAAAAAACAACAACACAGTGTTGTCCCCAATATTTCTGAGGTTTCTTGGACACCTTACCTCTTGCCTTATAATCTATGACTCTACAGTGGGGCCTTGACTTACAAGTGTCCCAACTAACGAGTTTTTTGAGATAAGAGCTGTCTTTCGGCCGATTTTTTGCTTTGAGTTGCGAGCTAAAATTCAGGTTACGAGCCAGCTTCAGATACCCCACCGCTAGTTGGTGCAGGGAACGTCACAGTGAATGCCACAACATCAGCCCAGCATCATGTGTCTCACTCGTTCACTTTAAGATTTGACATACGAGTAATTAGAGTTACCAGCTCCAACACGGAACGAATTAAACTCGTAAGTCAAGGCCCCACTGTATTTTTACTCCTGTTGACTGCTTTGTCTCTGCTGACTGATCCATTTACAACACGCCATCTACATTGGACACCACTTAGTTTCTTGAATTCTTCAAAATACTACTACTGGCACTAGCTCATCTGTAGAACAGGCTTTTACTGAAGATTTGAGGGCAAAACTAGGGTAAATATTAGGTATCCCTGTTCTTAAATGCCCTTTGCCCATTTCTGCCTTTGAGAAGTCCTCACTGGCCATCTCTTCACAAGCAGCCATAGCTCAGCATCATTTTGCTCCATTTTTTTCTTTCTTTTGCCTTCCTATTTTCTACCTGCTACTTATAAGCCCCACCCCATCCCTATTACACTTATGTAGCAATAATAACTAACACTGACTAAATGCTTACTTTATATCAGGCATTAAAAGTGCTTTATGTATGTGCTTTCATTTGGCAGACGTTTTCTCTGCGTTCGTTTTGCCCCAGGTGTAGGATCAAACCTTGTAGCTTCATCTTTTTTCAGTCCTCAACCAATATTAAACACTTCATTTATTATTTACTATTTGTTTATTTAGGCGAGGCAGTGCTAGCTCCTGGGCTTCGGCAGCAAACAGACTTGGTCTCTTTCCTCCTGGAGCTCCACATTCAGGGCTGATAAAGGTAACTTGTTAAATAAAGACATTTCAGTCTTTGAGGGAATTTCCAGATTTTATAACAATTATTTTTATACTTGCTTCAATAAAAGACAACAATAAGACAAACAGCAAAATAAAACAAAAATACAAGATGCCACACAGCAGGACATGACTGGCACACAGATACTTCAGAAAGTGTAAATGTTAGAAGCTGGTGAGACCACTTGGATTAAACCAGTGGGCCTTGAGGCACTGGATTAGAGCAAGCAGATGTAGGCAGGGAAGCCCGAGGTCTTATAAGCAAGGCCTTTGGAGTTAGACAGATCCTGGGCTCAAATCCCAGCTCTGTCACTTACTATGTGACTCTAGGGAGCAATTTACAATCTCTCTAAGCCTATATTTCCTCTCCTGGAAAACTTGAATAGTAATAGTACTTTCCTCAAAGGGTTGTTGTGTGGATTAAATGGGGGAAGCAAGCAAACATGTACATCTCAATAAGTAAGCAATGCCAGAAGTGTGATAAGTACCAGGCAAAAGTTCATGTATGAAGGAGCAGACTCTCTGAGGTCCTTGCACTTTACCTACTTGTGAAAAGACTATCCTTGGAGACCTTACCATTCCCACAATGTGGTTTTTCATGTACATTCAAATTTTCTAGCAACATGTAAGGTAGATACAACTATCATCACCTTCATTATTCAGAAGTGGATACTGAGCTTCAAAGAGATTAAGAATTTTCACGTGGCTTCAAAGGAACTCAGGCCAAGACTTTGAATCCAGATCTTCTGGCTCCTAATCTTTTTATTTCTGGCTTAAAAGTCAATTATTCTCACAGAGGTGAGAACCCGGCTTGACAACCAATAGCTTAGGCAAGAACTTCCACCAAGAGTAGATCGGGCATCTAAAGCTAAGTCAGAAGTGGGAGTCAAACACAAAATTTGTGTGCCTCGGGCTTCCAGAAATAATTGGCCAAATATAAATCGATAGAAATGCCCATTAATAGAGAAAGGATAACGTAGGTACCTCCTTACATGGGGTACTGTGTAGCCAACAGAATGAATGGGGTACGTCTATATGTACTGGCCTAGAAAGACATCCACACACCTTAAACAAAAGGGCAGGCTGTGGAACAATATGCACAAGAGGGACGTTATGGGTAGTGTTTCAGAGAACAGACTTGACCCACTAAGTGACTCAGTTGGCCACTGTCCTTTCCTCATCACATGGTCCCCTTTCCACACTATTGCTCCCACAGCCTCCTTTCACAACTCCCGTTTCTCTCGGTCCTCCTTATCTTTTCTTTTCCCCTCTCTCTTCCCCAGTTTCCTCTCTTCTCTCTGCTTGCCGCTCCTCCCTCAGGGACCCCAGGAGCACTGGTTTGTGGAAGCCAAGCGCAAGAGCTTCCTAAACCGGGGAGTGGGCATGTTTGCCCCGCCCCCAGGATGAGTCCGAGAGTCATTGATCCCGCGCCTGCACCCAACCCCGGCTGCCCAGCCCATTTCCGCCCAAGTCACCTTAGTGCTCAACTGGGGAAGTTGTCGTTGAGTTTGCAGAGATCACATTCGGTGCCGGGTTTTCCTGTTCGCTTCTCTGGCTGGTGAGACTCTTCTGCAGGTGGTGGTGGTAATGATTGTCCTGCTTCCTGCTGTTACAGCTCCGCCCTCAAGTTCGGGAGTTTAAACCAGATTTGCTTTAACTAGGAAACTGAGAATAAGAAAGCCCGCCCTTCCCCCTGAAAGGAAATAATGAGTTCCCTCCTCTCCATGCTACAAGCTTCCTTGTGTGAACTAAATTGCATACAAAACTCAAATTGATAGTCGTGAACTAAGCTCCTTAAATAGTAATGATTAGTAGCAGGTAACCCTTACATTGAGCCTACAGTGGCAGTCAACCTCACAACCTTTGCCTATAGGTAGGTCCATTTACCCCCATTTTATTGATGAGGAGCCATGACACAGAGAAGTTAAGGAATTTGCCCGAGTTCACCCAACGTACATTCATTTAGTACATTTAGTGGCAGAGCCTGAATTAGAACCCAAGTAACCTGGCCAAGTGTCCAGTACCAGCAAGCACTGCATTCTGCTGCCTCGCAGAAAGAAACCAGGCTAGGGTGAACATCAGGTCAGGAAGCAGTTTATTGAGGCTTCCCTTTCTTTTATGTCAACTTTGGGAAATAGGAGAGAGGAGATTGGAATGGAGACTGGAAAGAAGACCAAGAAGCTCTGAGCTCAGAAGACTGTGAGGTGGAAGAAGGTAGATTAGTTACAGGAACATACAAGCATCTACATCCATTTTAGACATATAAATATAATTTATTGAGGTGAAATTCACATAACATAAAACTAACCTTTTTAAAATGAACAAGTCAATGACGTGTAGTACATTCATACTGTGCAACCACCACCTCTACTGGTTCCATCACATTTCCATTACCTGAAGTAAAACCACATGCTCGTGATGTGGTTACTCCCAATTCCCCACGCCCCCCAGCCCCTGGCACCACCAATCTACATTGACTCTATGGACTCATCTGTTCTGAACTTTCACATAAATGGAATCATACAAAATAGAATCATACAATAACAAGCCTTTGTGTCTGGCTTCTTTGACTTAGCATAACATTTCCAGCTTCCTCTTTGTCAGTAGCATATATTGGTACTTCATGCTTTTTATGGCTGAATATAATTCCATCAAATGTACATAACACAGTTTGTTTAACCTTTCAGCCATTGATGGACATTTGGACTGTTTCCATCTTTTGACTATCCTATATAATAAAGAGGTAATATGCAAATTAACATTCACACCCTCACAAGATGCCTGCCTACGACCAGTCTGGCAGGGGGGTTAGTGAGGGACGACCAAACGACTGAATAAGCAGGCTGGGTGGGCCAACTAGGCTGGCAGGGGTGACAGTTGGGGGTGACCAGGCCATCGGGGGGGGGAAGTTAGGGGTGACCAGGCCAGCAGAGGGGGGCAGTTGAGGGCAACCAGGCCAGCAAGAGGGGCAGTTGGGGGTGACCTGGCTGGCAGCGGGGGGCAGTTAGGGGCAATCAGGCCAGCCCACAGAGGCAGTGAGGGGCGATCAGGTTGGGGGGAGGGGGCAGTTAGAGGTGACCAGGCAGGCAGGCAGGTGAGCAATTAGGAGCCAGTAGTTCAGGATTGTGAGAGGGATGTCTGACTGCCGGCAGTCAGACATCCCCCAAGGGGTCCCAGATTGAAGAGGGTGCAGGCTGGGCTGAGGGGAACCCCTCCCCCCGTGCACAAATTTCATGCACCGGGCCTCTAGTTATGAATAATGCTACTGTAAACATGTACATATATACTTGTATGAATACCTATTTTCAGTTCTTTTGCATCTATGCCTAGGAGTGGTATTGTAGGGACATGAGGTAATTCCATGTTTAACTTTTGAGGTACTCTATATCCTTTTGAAACTCTTAATAGTATTTTAATACTATAAATAATATTAGCTATAAGGAATATATTAGACATTTTATATCAGAGTGTTGAAATTTGGGACCAGAGAAACCTGTGCATTATAGGATGCTTAGTAGCAATCCTGGCCTCTACCTACTAGATGTCAGCAGCATCCTTCCCCTCTTCCCCCATTTGTGACAAGTAATAATGTCTCCAGACATTGCCAGATGTCCCCTGGGAGGCAAAATTGACATCCTGTTTTAAAGGATTCCCTGTAAACTTGAAACAAATAGGGCACTAAAGCACAATACTAAAACAAAGTAAGGATCTTTAAGAAATGGACATTCCTTTCAAGTTTGTAGATAGGAAATACTTTTTGTTTACTATGTTATGTTAAGGAGGTTGTATGAGTGACAACCAGAAAAAAATTTTATCATTATATATTCATGTAACTTTCATATGTATCTTTAGAACCATAAATCTGTCTCATCCACAGAACTCCAAGAAATACAGCTTTTCACCACAGTGTGCATTACATACGAAGTCACATTTATAGCAGACTGTATCACAGAATTTTTAAGGTGGCAACTAGAAGGAAGGTTTGCCAGATATTTTTGATATGGTAATATTTATTATTTCACATGTAAACTCAGACAGAGCCCATAAAGAATTTCCTATTTGGTTCAGCCAAATAATGGAAAGACAAATGCTGATTTTCATTACTGGCATACAGTGAACCAAATTATTTTTTTACATGTACTGTTAAAGATCATGGTGAGTTAGTTGTAGAGTGGGAACTCTTGACTACATAAATACCTTTACCATCAAAAGTCTGTCAAGATTGAGACTGTTATGAAAATGGACCAGCCTTAGGCACACACAGCATTGGTGTAGAATTCACAGCAGTTAGCAAGGGCTATGGCACTGAACTCTTTATTTTCCCATGGACCGGAAAAAGAAGGACCGTTGGTACCATTCAGAGAAGTACTGAAATGAAAAGCCAGAGAGATACATAGTGGGTCAGATTTTTAAGAAAATTCAACAAGACATATCAATAAGTTCTACCAAGCAACTGGAAGAAAAAAAAAAGACCTATAAATGGATCCAATTGCAATGACCTATTAAATAGGACAGAATTAGGTATATTTATTTTCTCACTCATGCCCAAGATAAGACCTGTATATAAGCATCTATTTTCATCACCCCCTATATACACCGTCCGCTCCACCCAGTCCCAGGCAACTGCCAACTCTACTCTGTTTCTATGAGTTTGACTTAAAAAAATGTTTTTATTCTACATATAAGTGATACCATGCAGTATTTGTCTTTGTCAATCTTATTTCAGTTTGCTTAATGTTGTTACAAATACCAGGATTTCCTTCTTTTGTAAGGATACATTTTCTGTATCCTTTCATCTGTCAGTGGACACAGAGGTTGTTTTCATACCATGGCTACTGTGAATATGCTGCAATGAACATGGGAATACAGATAGTGATTTTATTTTCTTTGGATATATACCGAGAAGTGAGATTGCTGGATCATGTGGTACTTGTATTTTTAATTTATTTGGGAACCTTCATACAAGTAGGGGATTTTAATATTCCCATTTAGTAATGGATAGATCATACTGACAGATAATCAACAATAAAACATTGGACTTAAATTATATGATATACCAGATAGACTACCATACACTTACAGAACAATCCATCCAATACAAAAATATACCAGTACATTCTTTTCAAGTACACATGAAAATTATCTGATAGGTCAGATGCAAGGCAACAAAACAAGTCTTAATAAATTTAGGAAGATTGTATGTTTCTTGTAAGGCTGGTCTAGTGGTAATGAACTCCATCAGCTTTTGCTTGTCTGGAAAACACTATTTCTCCACTTCTCAAAGACAACTCTGCCTGATAAAATATTCTTGGTTGGCAGTTGTTTTGTTTGTTTGTTTTTTAATATATTATTGCACTCCCTTCTGAACTACAAGGTTGCTGTTGAAAAATATGCAAATATTCTTATGAGTATACCCTTGCACATAATAAGTTACTTTTCTTTCGCTGATTTTAAATTCTCTCTTTGTTTTTAACTTTTAACAATTTAATTATGTGTCTCTGTAGGTCTCGTTAGTGTCCCAAAGGGGTGGTTTGCAGTCAGCGCCTGAATGCAGGCTAATTAGAAGCTGGATCCTTAGATACCAGCTGGGAAAGTATGCGGTCAGATTCTTTTCAGGGAGAAACTGGGAGGTGGGCATTTGTGCCTGCTCCCTCTGTGCTGAACCTGGGTGTATAGCTATTGGGGGTTGCTTCTGTGCTCATTTAAAAACTTCATCTTTGTTGGCTAGATTTCCCACTGGAAATTGATTTCCAATGCAAGCCCAGTTTACTACCAGAGCCAGGTGATTTGGGGGCCTGTGGCAGCCATAAAAATTGGGGCATTAGATGTGTATACATGCTCCTTCCAGGGAGATACTGGAAAATTGGTTTTATTGTTGGAGGGAGAAAGTGGGCTCCAAGGAGGATCACCGTCATCCCATAGATGCATGCTAATTAGAAGCTAGACACAGGGGACTCATGAATGCAAGCCACATTGGTTATCAGAGCCAGATGACCTGGGGGCTTGTCCCTTGGGCAACACCACGAGAACTGTGGCACTATAGGTAACACTCTTCCTGGAGAAATGCTGCTGACCTGGTTTCATCATTGAAGCGAGCCTGAGGGAAAAGGTCGGGGAAGTGCCCATAGGCTTGTTTGGGATCCAGGGAGGATTGCAGTGAGCATGCTCATTAGAAGCGACAGTCTAGGCCAGCCGTGGGTAAACTACGGCCCACAGGCCGGATCCGGCCCTTTTGAAATGAATAAAACTATTGAAAAAAAAGACCGTACCCTTTTATGTAATGATGTTTACTTTGAATTTATATTAGTTCACACAAACACTCCATCCATGCTTTTGTTCTGGCCCTCCGGTCCAGTTTAAGAACCCATTGTGGCCCTCGAGTCAAAAAGTTTGCCCACCCCTGGTCTAGGCAGCAATTTGGAAAGTGTACTGTCAAGCCCTTTCCTGGGAAAGACTGGGAGATGAGCAAGTTTGCCTGTTCCCTCTGCACTGAGCCTTGGGGGATAGCTGCCATGAGTGCTCACCCCCTGTTAAGAACTGTTCTTGGTTTGCTATAGTTCTGGGAGACTCAGAAACCCAAGCCCCATATTATTTCAGAGCTATGTGTTTGGGACACCTGCCCCTCAGGTGGGAACCTTAGAAGTTGGTGCCCTAGATTTGCAGTCCAAACCCTTCCCTCCTCTGGGAGAAGTTGAGTTAGGAATTCCCTCAATTGTATGGTCCTGTGCCAGGGGTGGGGTTTATGGTGAGCTGTGTCTTAGCCTTTCCTACCCAATTCAGTATTTTCTCAGTTTCCCAATGTGTAGGAGTCACTCAGCTAGTTTCTGGTTCTCTTGGAGGGAATTACAATATAGCTGTACATTCAGTGTAGCTTGGAGGAGGGAAATTCAGGAGCCTCCTCATCCCCATCTTGGTCTGGAGTGACTCAAACTTATTTAGTATAAACAAAAACATAATCTCTTTTAGAATCTAGATGCTAATGACACTAAGTAAATGACTATAGACAAGAAGTCCATTACAGCTTCAGAGGCAGAAATGAGCAAGAAAGAGTATTCTGTTAATTTTTCAGTGAAGTTCAGTGATGGAAAGACAACTCCTTGTTAAACAAAAATTAGCAGTTTTCACTTTATTCATTTACTTTAGATTGTGCTTACAATGAACTCCACTGGACTGCCACAAGAACATAGGAATCAAACTATGTCACTATCCTGTTTATAATTCATCTTTAATAGTACAATAAAGGGATTATTTTTCAAAGATTGTTGGTTGCCTACTCTGATGATAACCTCTAAACACAAGAGGGTAACATCTGTTAATTTGGCACAGTAACTTAAAGCAGCCAGCACCCAAACATCTGCCTATATAGTGAACAGATCACCTATTTAATGATAACTTCCAAATATATCTCCCACTCTGATTTCTCTCCTGAACCCCAGACCCCGATTGGCTTGCGAGTAGCGTCACATGGTGGTCCCACAGGTACCTCCAAGTCAACATATCCAACTGAATTAAGCTAAACCCTCATCTTTCCCCTTTATCCCCATTCCTGGAACTAGACCTCCTCTCTGAGCTAGTGTCATCCCTTTTAGACCCACTTTTGCAAGCTACAAAGAAGACAATCACTTGAGGCTCCTTTCCCTTCCCTACCCCATCCTTCCCTCCTATCCAGCAATGACCAACCCCATTAATTCTCCTCAGTCTAGTGCATCTTCATCCCATAACCACTTAGTATCAGCTGTCACCATTTAGTCACTTAGACTATTATAGCAATGTGTTTATTGGTCTCCCAGACATCTAAATGGCTATAAGAATTATCTTTAAAAAAATCTTATCATGCCAATGTTCAGAATTCTGTAAGTCAAGATCTAAATTCCTTAGCATTTCATACAAGGCCTTTTAAAGTATTTTAGCCTCACCTCCCAGAACTCTCTTCATTGTCTTCAGAACTCTCTTCACTCACTCATATGTCACTACTGTACACATCTTTTATTTTGGCAGAACTAAACATTCTAGTTCCTCAAATCTTTCTTTCTGTGTATCCTATAACTAGTTCTTTTAGCTTACATATGCTCTCTTTTCCCCCCTCCTGGCTTCTTTTAGTATGTTTCTTTATCTTCCATCTTCTGTAGTTTGAAAATATGCCTAGGTGGAGTTTTTTGGCATTTATCCTGCTTTGTGTTCTCGGAGGTTCTTGGATCTTTGGCTTGGTGTCTGACATTAATTTGGGAAAATTCTCAGTCATTATTATTTCAAATATTTTTTCTATTCCTTTCTTCTCAGTTGGTTGGAGCATCATCCCATACACTGAAAGGTGGCGGGTTCAATTCCAGGTCATGGCTTATACCCAGATTGTGGGTTTAATCACTGGTCAGAGCACATATGGGAGGCAACCAATCGATGCTTCTCCCACATGGATGTTTCTCTCTTTCTCTCTGCCTTCCTCTCTCTAAAATCAATTTTAAAAAATATATCCTTGGTGAGGATTAAATAAAAAAATCCAACAGGCTGGCCAGTGTGGCTCAGTTGGTTGAGCATCGTCCCATGCACCAGGAGGTTGCTGGTTCGATTCCCTGTCAGGGCGCATGCCCAGGTTTCAGGCTTGATCCCCAGTAGGGGGCGTGCAGGAGGCAGCTGATCAATGATTCTCTTATCATTGATGTTTCTATCTCTCTCTCCCTTTACCTTCCTCTCTCTGAAATCAATTTTAAAAAAGCAGACATAGATACAGAGAGCATTTTGACAAATGGGACAGGGGTTGGGAGAATGGGTGAAAAAGGTAAAGGGATTAAGAAGTAAAAAATGGTAATTATAGAATAGTCACAGGAGTGTGAAGAACAGCATAAGGCATATAGACAATAATATAATAGCTATATATGGTGTCAGATGGGTATGAGATTTATCAAGATGATCACTTAGTAAGTTATATAATGTCTAATCAGTGGGTTGTACAACTGAAAGTAATACAAATTTGCATGTCAACTGTAATTGAAAAATAAAAAATTGTTTAAAGAAAATAACTCACAGAAAACTAAGACTCAAATGAAGCACCTGATAAAGTGATTGTATTTGACCATACAGTTCTACAGACCAACTTCTCAATAGCATATTTTTCATCATACATGTATCTACTCTAGGACCCAGCAATTCTACTCCTGGTAGTCACCCAAAATAAATAAAAACATGTGTCAACAACCACAACAAAAACAGAGTCTCTGGTATGTTTTTAAATGGTTCCCTTTCCCCCTCACCCAGGGAACCATTTTGAAGTACACCAGAACTTCAACTCTGTTTCTTTTCTATTTACTGTGAGAACCTGGTTTATCTCCTGGAGGTAAAACCCACAAAAGTGTGGGGATGCTCCCTATAACTGTCACCCCCACCCCCGCCCAAGTTTTTAATGTTCAGACTTGTCCTCACTATGCCTCCAGCAATTACACTCTCAGGTTTTCCTACCCCTGCATAGGTTTCTGCAGCGGTTTCCACTCCTGAGTCTCTGCTCCAATAGTCTCTGTGACTATCTCTATTCACCTGTCTCTCCAATCTTGAGGGCAGTGGTTTTCTGTGTGTTCTCACCTCTCTTAGGAATCTAAGGAGAATAACTGATTTTTCAAATTGTTCAGTTTTTTTACTTGTTTACCAGCTCGTTACATGAGAAAAGAGAAAACCATTATAATAGCCCAGAAATTGGTAAACAAATTCATTTTTCTGAATGCATCATGACCAATTCAACTTGATCCTCTTTCAGTCATCATTTCTGTCTAAAGAAGCCCATAATTTTTTAGCCACTTGGGACCATTGCCACGCCTTCACCTACAGCATTCTGGTTACAAGAGGGGAACCACACTTCCTTTCTTCTTCCCCTGCCCTTCCACTTCTAAGTATCCCAGCAACATCAGTAAGATCTGCCACTTGTCCACACTAGAGATAATGCACACTAATAAGAGAAATAAGGAATAAGAGAAAAGAGCATAGATCTAGACCACCACAAATACCCATCTTCCTTCTTAAACACTCTATTCAGGATCCACATGATTACTCTCAATACCCTATTTCTCCCAGAAGATGCCTGAGTTGAGAATAGCATGTACGAGGAGGAAGCTGGGATCCTGATGCTCACTCACCTCTGGAAGAGCTCTCTGCAGCACACATAGGCCTCATAGGTTCTATTGGTGAAACTTGTGTTTAGGAAGGAGACACAGTCAGCTTCCGCTCCCCTGGGAACATAGAGGATTCCTGGATAAAGGAGACAGAGATAGTAAGGGGAAAATTGTACACATGTTCCTGATAGCTCTCAATAATTTGGGTGTGAATTGGAGAAGGTTGTAGATTAGGTGCCTTTTCTACGCATCTGTGAGATGGATGGTTAAATCGGTATTCTGAGAGAGATCTTACCAGTACCTAGGCATGTGAGTTCTACCAAGAGACTAAGGTGAGGTACATACCTGCCACACAGGCACTGATAAGGGATACACAGGCCCCTGTGAAGAGGGCTCTGACTACAATCTTGGACAAGTCACTCTTCCGGTGGGGTACCATTGATGCTGCAGACAAAACAAAATAATTTGATCTCTTCCTCACCAGCCAATCTGGTATTTCCCATGAGCCCCAATTAAAGAATGCAGAAGAACAAAACAGCAGATGAATAGCTTTTTTTTTTTTTTTTACTACTAACCACCAGAGGCTGGCCAGCAGTGCCCTAAGAGGTGTGTATATACATTAGTCCTGAGGGTTCACTAACTCCTCATACATTTCCCAGGTCAAGGAATGTGTGTCTGACCCTAACCTCAAATGTTCCATGAACATTCCCAAGATGCATCTAGATCAAGGAAAGCTCCAGTTTGGTCCTGACAGAACAGATGCCTGGTGTTCACTAGTTGGACCGGAATCTGATGAACTGTTTTGAGCCAGAGGGATAAGGACGGCCACATTTGCCTAAACCTCAGTCACATGTTGCACATCCCACTGCTGGATGGCAATCTGACAATCAGACAGTAATCGGGCATCAGAATTAGAACAGCACAGACAAGTATTTAACAAAGGGGGGAAATAAACCAAAAGGACATTGTTTTCACCTTTAAATTGTTCAACCAGCAGCCAAATAAATCAATTTAATGATTCTTAATGATTCTAAATGGACACACTTAGCTGTATTTCTTCTTACACTTTATTTCTAACCTGGATCTTCCAAACTCTTGGAATTTGCTATCCCTGCCCTCAAGGACAACCCCACTTTCCTCATACTTTTTCATCCAACCATCACCCACAATCTAAATGCATCTGTGTCTGCTTCAAATACTTACTCCTCCCCCACCTAGTGATTTATAGCTTTTAATCCCACACTTGATACCAGTGGTTCTTACTGTCTATCTGCCTTATGTGTCTGATGATTTTATTTGTCTTTTGATTCCTATGCAACTCCTACTTCTGTGAAGACAACCAGTGAGCAGCCTAATCTCAGAAAGTACCTTTGGTACTGAATAATAAACCAAGTATCTCTACTTATATATGCATAATACCCATTTAATGGCAAAATAAAAGTGATATCATGATAATCTTCCTCAAAGGGAAAATAAAAGTAAAATAAGTCTTTTGAGCCTCCAATTGAACGGGAAAAGAGTAACAGAAATTGAGATGTAAATCCAGCGTGGGCCCCATGCATAGTCAGGCAGCATGGTTGCCTTAACTCCAAATTATCTGTGCCAATCAGGGCCCATTTCACACCAGCTTCTCTATCTGGCCTCAACTTGTACTGAAGCACCAGACTGCTTACTACAGAAACTGGAGTCAGTCTGGCTTATTGGGTAGCTGGGAAAATGAAATAACTCACCCAGGCCTCCCAGTGTGATTCCTATGGAACTAAAATTGGCAAATCCACAGAGTGAAAATGTTGTAATGATTTCAGCTCTCACCTAGGAAAAACACATGTAAATAAGTAAATAAATTCAGTCCCATATGTGTAGTCATATAATCATAATAGAAGTTCCAAAGATCATAGAACCCCCACTCTTTTCCACATTACCCTAAAGACTATGGGAAGATGCTCAGAAAACAATCACTTCCTGAGTTATTACAGGAATAATATTATGGCAACCACAATGGGCCTCTTTGCCCAGCACTCTTCTTGTTCAAGTCCATGAGTACGGAGAAGGTCTAAGAATGAGGATGATTGAGATAGAGGGAGAGAGAAAAGGAGATCAATTTATAGCATTTAAACTTATACATGAAGCCCTGACCAGTTTGGCTCAGTGGATAGAGCGTCAGCCTGCAGACTGAAGGGTCCCAGGTTCGATTCTGGTCAAGGGCATGTACCTTGGTTGCGGGCACATCCCCAGTAGGGAAGGTGCAGGAAGCAGCTGATTGATGTTTCTCTCTCATCGATGTTTCTAACTCTCTATCCCTCTCCCTTCCTCTCTGTAAAAAATCAATAAAATATATTTTTAAAAAATAAAAAAACCCAAAAACTTATACATGAAGAAGGGGACCTTAGATCATCAAAAATAGTGTCCACCCTGAACTGCCCCAACTGTAAATTACATTATAGAGAGAAGGTGGGTCAGAGTGCAGGGGAGGAATAGCACACAGACCTCCGGGGACTGGAGCTAAGTATACTGTTATGTTTGCTTTGTGGGTTAGGCCTGGGACCCTGGAAAGGGATCCATGGGTGTGAAACAAACTTGTGTGACACTTTCTGTCTGCCCACAAATGATTTATGCTCTTCTGAACTGTCACTTACAGAAATCCACTGTTTCTCGCCCCCGACCCACTCTTCCACTCCAGAGAGACGTTTGCTCTTGTACTGGGACAGCTGCTGGTAGGCCACAAACTCATTTGTGAAGAACTTGATCCCCACCATCTCGGCCACCATTGGGCAATCTGCCCAATCTACGCCCATCATGAAAACCATAGGCCTTAGGACATAGGAGCAAATCACCTAGGTGAAAAGAAAGAACAAGTAACACAGGTCAGGACCCAAGGACTTTCTCTGGAGCCTTAACTTAGTCTCCTCCACCCCTCTCTCCATGCTCACTTTTACCTCACTGTGGGTCAGGGGCGCACGCACAGTTCAAGGACCACTTAAATACAACCTACAGGGGCAGCCCAACAAATGTAACTCTTTACCTGGAAAGTGAGCCCCTGTATGTCTACCAACTCCCCTAGCCAGGAAAGGGCAGCATTGACGAAGGCCAACACGGCCAAAAAGGCAATCAGGTTGGCTGCTACATTAGTAGCAAGGCCTATGGCATCTGTGGCTCCATTGCTGGCAGCTTCCAGGATATTCGACTCCTTCCTGTGGTCATTGGGCATAGAAGAATATGGTGTGTGGATTAGTCTCAGCCTCTCACGGAAGAGAAATCCCACTTTTCCTGTGGTTCAGGAGTGCAGGAGGAAGGTGCAAGACCAGCTTAAGAGGTGATGGGGTTCCTTAGTGACCCTTGTGGTGGAAATTATACTGAAGCAGTATCAGATTTAATTGTCATGAAATTGCACTAACACCTAGGACAGAGGATACTGGTCTGCAGAAGACAGAGGCAGGTGGAGGGTTAAACAAATAAAACCTACATGATCAGCTAGAGCAGCGGTTCTCAACCTTTGGGTCGCGATCTCTTTGGGGGTCGAACGACCCTTTCACAGGGGTTGCCTAAGACCATCGGAAAACACATATATAATTACATATTGTTTTTGTGATTAATCACTATGCTTTAATTATGTTCAATTTGTGACAATGAAATTGAGGGTCACCACAACATGAGGAACTGTATTAAAGGGTCACGGCATTAGGAAGGTTGAGAACCCTTGAGCTAGAGGCAGAGGTGGACAAGAGGGAATATGGAATCATACTATTCCTTCTCCAGGAGACCTGAAGCCTCTGCCGCCACAGCACTACTCTTGACTCTGCACCTGACCTCAGCCTCTCCCAAATTATATGCCTCATTGTACTCACCCACGGGGCAATTTTACTCCCTCCTTATTCTTGAACTTGGATTCCTCCACTTCTGGATATACCAACTTTGACAAGGCAAGAGCAGATGGGGCAGCCATCACAGATGCAGAAATCAAAGATGACGCTTCAATCTGTAAGGCCAGACATAGGAATCAGAGTCTGCAGAACCCAGACTTGGGTTTACCCAGGAGTGATCAAACAGATTGTGCCTACCCCAAAGGATATGAAGGCTCCCAACACAGTGCCTGAAATGGTGGCAAACCCTCCGGTCATCACTGCATGGATTTCAGAGAGTGTCATGTCTGCAAGGTATGGACGGATGAGAAGAGGTGCCTCTGTCTGTGAACAGGAGAAGCGAGTCAGATTCAAGAGGATGTGACTCCCCACCCCACAGTGCCCACTTGGCCCCAGGGACACATCCCTCTAGTGTGAGTGCCCTTCCAGGACAGAGCTCTGTTTGTAGGTCCTCCCAGCATCTGCCTCACTCTCTCTGGCACCTAATCATGTCCTGGCTGGTATTGCTATCATCGATTTTCATACATGTTTGTCTTATTTATTTAAATTCTAAAATGCTATGGAAGGGGGAATGGTATATTTTTTTTTCTCTATGTCTAAAATCAACTACAGAACATCCTCACTTAATGTTGATAAGTTCTGTGACTGTATAATGAAACCAGTTTTACCATAGACTAATTGATATAAACAAGAGTTAAGTTCCTATGGCATCTCATCAACTTTATAATGAAATACAATTGAATGAAATATTTTTTGTCCATACATTATTTGAGGACCTTATGTACTTAATGAGTGACCTTATGAAATACAGTGTATTTCCTGAGTACATATTAGTAGCTTTAAAAGTACTTGTTAAGCCCTAATCGCTTTGGCTCAGTGGATAGAGCATTGGCCTGTGGACTGAAGGGTCCCAGGTTCGATTCGGTCAAGGGCATGTACTTTGGTTGCAGGCACATCCCCAGTAGGGAGTGTGCAGGAGGCAGCTGAATTGATGTTTCTCTCATCAATGTTTCTAACTCTCTATCCCTCTCCCTTCCTCTCTGTAAAAAATCAATAAAATATATATTTTTAAAAAGTACTTGTTAAATTAATTGCAAATATATTATTAAAGCCCACTGTTGATGAAATAAAAAATATATGTTTGTGAAAATGTTATGAAATTATGAAGACCCAATTCTAAACTATATTTAGCATCAACCTAAGATAATGTTATTTATAATTTAATGAGTGACAATTACGTGTCTAGTGCTATACTAGATGCCAGGGATATTAATATAAATAAGTAAAAGTTTCTACTGATAGGAGCTTATAGTCTAGAACAGAAAACTAAGCCAATTATGGACAATTTCAGTAAAATGTGCAGTGCTAAGGTGGAAGCATGCAGAAGTTCTCTGAAAACATTTCAGAAACAGTTAATCAGCCAAGGGCCTTGAGAGAGGAAGACCTCAGTACTAGCTCCTTGTCAATTTGACAAGCCATTGTCATTGTCCCTAACATTGAGTTAATCAGTCAATAGCATATATTGAGCACCTATTCCATATAAATGTATCAAACAATGTGTTATGGGGAAGAGCCTTGGTGTTAGCTCTGAGCAAGGCAAATTAGTGCCTCCTCAGAGACCCTGGAAAACATGGATCACAGGGAGAAACTAGAACCATAGAGCACACTGAAGGCGGTGAGATTTGGACCTGGATGTTTCCCTATATTCCTGTGTAAGAAGTTGGATCAGTGGTTAAGGATGTCCAAACTAAGTATACCCAGGTAGGTAGTTGTATTACACATGAAGGGTAAAAGCAGTAGCCGAGTTTCCTTTGAACTTCTGAGTTTTCTTTCATCAGTGATTGACTGCCCATACATCTCATTTATTTGACTTTTCAGAAGGAACACATACTTTTCTCAACCTGTTTTCTGCCACATCATGTATTCCCAGGAAAAAATGATCAGAAGGCCTCAGAGTACTTACCATACCCACAAAGATGTTTCCTGCCACAGCTAGGGTCTCTGTGGCGGTGGTGCCCATGGTAATTTGTAAAAACCAGGCAACCTAAAGGGATACAAAAACCTAAACCGTTAACATTAGTGGAAGCCTTGGAGAGTATCTAACAGGACTCCTCCCAAACCACACCCCCATTCCCTTCTCCATTTACCGGTAAGGAAACTAAAGCCTAGAGAAGTGGAGTGACAAGCCCAAGGCCACAAAGCAAATTACAGAGCCTGGACCAGGACTCAGGACTCTTGGCTTCCAGAACTAGTAGATGAAAACTCAGTATGAAATAGCAGTCCAGCCCATTTTCTCTTCCTGCTCTGCTCCTCAGCCTACCTAGAGCCTGGGCCTGACCATCTGACATCAGGCATGCTTGAGTTTGTCTTTTCACACTGGTTCTGACATCTAGATCCTACATGTGAGCATTTTTCCAAAGTAAGTGTCATGTTCATGCTTCCTGACAGATCACAAGATGAAAGCCCCCCTCCTGAGTGGTGTAGGAGAATGACTCACCTTCTGAACTATCCACTGCACAAGGCCCAGATAGTAGAGAATGGACATCACACATCCAAAGTAAATGATGATCGGTAAGGACTGTAATGAGAATGTCGGGCAACTAATGAGATACTACAATAGACCCCCCTTATCCATGGTTTCACCTTCTGTGGTTACCCACCATCAACCATGGTCAGAAAATATGTTATGGAAAATTTAAGAAGTGAACAATTCATAGTTTTTAAATTGTGCGCCATTATGAGTATCATGATAGAATCTCGTACTGTCCTGATCTGTCCGGACTGGGACATGAATCACCCCTTTATCTAGTGTATACATTGTTTACACTAGCCGCCAGCCCATTCATCACTTAGTAGCTGTCTAGGTTATCAGATCCACTATCACAGTATCTCAGTGCTTGTGTTCAAGTAACCCTTATTTTATTTAATGGCCCCAAAGCACAAGAGTAGTGATGCTGGTAATTCACAAAGTGCTTCCTTTAAGAGAAAAAGCAAAAGTTCTCAATAAGAAAAGAAAAAAAAATCATATGGTGAGGTTGCTAAGATCTATGGTAAGAATGAATCTTCTATCTGTGAAATTGCCTAATTTATAAATTAAACTTTATCAAAGGTATGTCTGTATAAGGGGGAAAACAATATTTATAGGGTTTGGTAATATCTGATTTCAGGCATCCAGTGGGTGGGTGGGGGGGGGGGGAGAGTCTTGGAATGTATCCCTCACAGGTAAGAGGGACTACTGTACAAATGTGCTCATGTATGCCATAGATGGACTGTGTTTTAGTCCTCTAAATTAACTCTCAGCCTTCCAAGAGTAGCTGACACAGAATAGATACTCAGCAGATATTTTTTAACACAAGCTAGTTTAGGAATAAATTTTAAATGTATTATATCTATTATCCCATTAGTACCAAGCCACAAGGAGCCTTCCTCCCCCACTCCTATTTTATTCCAGTTTCAGTATGGTAACGATCAAGGGGCGGGAGACTGATGCTGTTCCTCCTGCTGATGAGGTCTGATCCTCTTCTTAGGGTCAAATTGCTATGTAGACTGGCTGATCTCTTGGGCACACATTTTTATCCTCTGCTTTACACCTCTCCCCACACAGACCCTCATCCCTGCCTACAAAACAGATAATGACCTGAAAAGCAAAGACATCCTTGACCAGCGTATCCCCAAAGACAAAACTGGAGCCAGCCACTGTGTAGTTCAGGAAAATCTGAAAGAAAAGAGAAAGAGAGAGAGTGAACAAAAGTGGAGCCAGGTAGGACACAGAGGAACATTTGACCAGACTCAGGCATGATTAGGTCCTACTTCTGTTACTGAATGTATCTCTCACAGGTAAGGGGGACTACCGTACGAATGTGCTCATGTAGGCCATACATGGACTGTTACCGAAGTTAGTCTCCCTTTGACAACATGGGGATAGGCCATATCTCCATGGGCTACTCACTGATGACATAGAACTCTGCAATTCAGTTCTCTTTATTCATATGATTAGTTGTACTCTAGTATACTCTTTCCTTTCCCACCAGATCTCCCACCACCCTCATTAACAAGACACAGGCCAATCTCTGCCTGCCCCGTCCCCTCCCCCAGATCTCCCTTCTCTCGGGTTCTGAAAGAGCAGAGCCCTCACATTCCATTTCTCATACCTGAATCTGGTCTCCCAGCCACTGGAAGGCATTAAATCCAGGATCAGTTCTGATGACCAAGATCCCAAACACAAATTGAAGACCCAGGCCCCAAAGCACCGTCCTCCAGGACACCTGGGACCAATAAGAACTCATGTGATTCCAATGTGAGTTCTAAACCCTACTTGTCCATTACCTGGTTGGAATTTTAAACATGGATTCATGGTACTCTGGATATAACCAACCAAGGATGTTAACAGGAAATCTGGGGTAAGATCGAGTAGGGAGCAAAGGGAAACAGAGTGGGGTAATATTTAAAGAGCCACATATGTTTGTATGGTTTTTAAAACTGTGTCTACATGTTAGATGACACACATGCATACAGACATATCCTATATAATAAAAGGCTAATATGCAAATAGACTGAACGGCAGAACGACTGGTCGCTATGATGGACACTGACCACCAGGGGGCAGATGCTCAACTCAGGAGCTGCCCTCAAGTGGCCAGTGTGCTCCTACAGGGGGAATGCCGCTCAGCCACAAGCCGGGCTCAAGGCTGGCGAGCGCAGCAGCACTAAAGATGTTCGACTGAGGGTGCAGGCCAGGCTGAGGGACCTCCCTGAATGCATGAATTTTGTGCACCAGGCCTCTAGTATACAAATAAAAGCATCATAACCAATACTTTAATATTCCTATGTGCAATGCAAGCCGATTCTTTATTGTATTCTATTTTCTTCCTTTTCTTTCTTTTCTTTTTTCCTTTTTTTTTTTTTGTACTTTCTTTAACACTGGCCTAGATCCACTAATTTGATATCAAGGCTCATCAATGGATTATAATCTGCCATTTGAAAATAAGTGGTCTACAGCCTCTGAGAACTTGAAAACTTAGGAGCAAAGTCATCAAAAAAGCAAATTCCAGAGATTCTAAAGAGCTTAGTTCTATGCCTTTGTAATCAATACTTGACACATGCACTTTGTAATCAGTAACACACAGTCCTTGGCCCACCCTGCATACCCCAAACTCACTGCACTGTGGTGTTTGGAGCAGGCAAAGAGGATGAGGATGAACATGCAGATTCCTGCAAAGGACATCAGCTGCTCTGGCCTTTGGGCTGTGTCTAGAGCTAGCCACAGGATGAGGCCAACCAAGGCGACTCCAGCGAACACCCTGAAGAGGGAATGCCAATACCATGTCATCAACTCAGTGAATGAATAACAAATAATTAACCTTACCTCTAAAAAACAGAAGTTCACCCCAAGGTGAATGAAATAACAATAGATTAGACACAGAGACATCTCTTGAGAATCATTCATCCAGCAGTTTCCTAGCTAGCAGCTCCCTCTCCATTCCTTGTACTCCCAGAATGAAGCTGAAAGAGTCCAACCTGAGGATGCAATTCACATGAGTTCCTTTCCTCAAGCTTCCATATCAGTAAGATGTAAGATGAAGACTCGTTCTTTACGCTTGTACTAATGAAAAACCACAGTATTTTTAATAGAAAGAAAAGTATGCATGGTCCTCCCCATGAATCTTCAGGCAATTTCCAACCACTCCGAGGGCCAGAGTAAAGGCTAAGCCACCAACCAATCCCTATGGTCTTATGGCCCCTTGATGTACCAAACATGCTGGATCAATCAATGCACAGACTGGTTTCCTCACGTCTGAGTGTTGGAATCATTTCATCTCAAGGGAAACGAATTAGAAGGGGGTGGGGGGCACATATGAAAAGAAAGCAAAACAAAAAGAGTACTTTGGCCATTGAGATGCCTCAGGAACAACAACAAGGATAACAACATGCATTACAAGGCAGGGTTGAATTGTGGAGCTGTTCTTACTGTGAACTCTTCTCACTTTAAGTGAATAAAATCTGGGTTCTAGAATCTATCCTGCTAATGAATAGTGTCATTTTAGCTTTGTCTCCTCAGTGTCAAATAAATCAATGATCCAAAATTTAGGTTTCTCCAAATAATTGCTGTTGCAAACATTCTTAACACCTATTCTCTGTGCGTCCATTGGAGAATAGGCAGAAAACAGGAACTCTATAGAGAGTCTAAAAGTTATTTTGTCACCCCAGGTCTGTGTTCAAAGAGCATGCACAAGCTATATAGTCAGTTAGATGAGCTGTGGCTGCTATAAAATCCAGTTCAGTATTTACTGAATGGTAAGTTTGCCGGTTAAGCTCTAAGGAACTGTAAAAGACACCGGTGGGGTGCCAGAAATCTAGGGGACTAGAAGAAAAAAGTATCAGGGAATTAAGGGAGACACATACCAGTATGACCATCAAATCAATTTGATAGCTTAATGCAGCTGTCAGCCTCTTGTTTTGATTACTACGTTGCAGAAAAGTATGGGTTTCCTTATTTCTGTCATAAACCCTGACAATAAACAGATGGAAACGCTTCTCTGAAACTTAACCCTTCATGCCCCCCTAGAAATGTTGATACACGAGGCTACAAGAAACTGGACGGAAGTCCAGTGCTCAGAGGCCTGTTGTTATTTGCTCTCTGAGCATTGATTTTGAAAAGTATAGGTGAGGGTCTGAGAGACAGCTCAGGAAATGTCCAAGAAGAAAGGGGGACAAGTTTGAGCAACCAGGAATATTGAGATTCTTAACTCACCGTTTCATCCAAAGCTTCAGGCAGGAGTTTTCAAAGGGCTTCAGACAGCTTGTTAATGTTTTACCAAACACGCTTTTCAGAGCGCGGTGAACCAGGACCAAGAGCACCAAGCACGTGAGGACGAACAAGGCCAGTGCCCTCTGGAAATCCAAGATGCAGGCTGCCAGGAAGTAGGCAGCATAAGCTAGAAGGAGAAGGGGCAGAGTAAGGATCAACAAGTCAGAGCTCCCCAGGGGCAAAGGAAGCTCTAGTCACGAATGTCTGGGACTTAAAGCAAGAAAAACCCTCCAGCGATGTTGCCCCCCAAGCTCAGACCGAGCTGCAGTTCTCAAGGCCAGGATGGATGGCTGGTTTCTTCTTGCGGATACCCAGGGAGAGTCCAGCTGAGTTTGAATAGTGCATGTTTTCACTTATCTTTAAGTAACTCTCTTGAATTTACTGTGATATCCTTTTTCAGAGTAAATTTGGAGTGCATTTGATCAGTATCCACCATTAAAGCACTCCAAAAGTCATCTTTTCTAAAGGTTTTAACCTTTCCTCTTGAGCAAAATCATATAAACACTAGGAAGAATATCAGGTCCTTGAAATATGTCTTTTATTATAACATTGATAAGATGCCATAGGAACTTAATTCTTGTTTATATCAATTAGCCTCTAGTAAAATTGGTTCATTATACATCACTCCACTTCAAGTGACAGAACCCATTGACAATGTTAAGTGAGGACTTACTATACAGTCCTCATCCCATAGCTCCTTGACTGACCCCCAAATATAATTTTTGTTCTCATCATCCCAGCTGCCTCTAATATTGACATCAAAATCCCATACATCACTGACAATATATATCAAATAGAGGTTTGCTGTTTTAAAAAGTGTTTTAGCCCTAACTGGCTTGGCTCAGTGGATAGAGAGTTGGCCTGCGAACTGAAGGGTCCCAGGTTTGATTCCAGTCAAGGGCATGTACCTTGATTGCGGGCACATCCCCAGTTGGGGTTATGTAGGAGGCAGCTGATTGATGTTTCTCTCTCATCAATGTTTCTAACTCTCTATCCTTCTCCCTTCCACTCTGTAAAAAAATCAATAAAATATATTAAAAAATATTTTATATCATTGATCTTACTAGCAAATAAGTAATGTATACTACAGGTTTCTCTTGTAAAGACTATAAAGACCATGTCCTACATTGAATCAAGACACAAGCCCAGATTCTCTGAAATATTTAAGTCTATCAAATAATTTTGAAAAATAGTTTATGCTCAGATTTTACTTATTCCTAGAAGTGCAACTCAATAAATATAGTTCAGATTATTTACTTATAAATAATTCAGATCTATATATCAAATAAAAAAAGATCAATTTGTGAATAAAGTTGTATCTCATTTAGAATCATCTTGACACAAGGTCACATTTCTAAAATGATGTGTCTCTCGCTTACAGGAATTCTCAACACCTCACCCGAACAGAACAGGCCCAGCAGGATCTTCTTGAACAGGCTGGCATGTCTTTTGCAGAAACTTCTTGCCCTGGTGAAAGGTTGTAGTAGTCTCCCCCTGGTGAGAACCCAAAAATTAAGATACAAAAGTTACTCCATCCCATTTGTGTCAATTCCAGACCTTAGATGACCTGGCCCGAGGAATAATTTTCTCTTCTCCATGAGGAAATTATTCAGCCAGGGGGACATTAGGTAGAGTCCCGGCAATGCCCCAAAGGCCACATCGCAATGGGCAGTAGGTCAGAATAACCCTACCCAATCCAGACTGGCAATATCTCAGTAATCTCCTACCACAGAGGTAGAAACTCACATCAGGGAGAGACTCTTGGGACCTATTCCTTTCCTGTTCCCTGGGGACCAAGCATTGCTGTTTCCAGATTCAGAAAAGGGCCTTTTCATCTGAATGGCAGCTTTGACCATTCCTTTCTAAAAACCACACAAACCCATAACTCTGAACAGCCAATCAGATGTGTATTGACAGACTGGCAGGAAAACACCAATAACCCCTGGGTGGGCAGGGCCTGAGAGAAGATGCCCAACAGGGAGGACTATCCAAATTTGATTTAACATTTACATAGACCTTTCTATGTGCTGGGCTCTTCCTAAGTGTTAGGTTTCCAGCAATTGAGTTAACTCTGCTACCTTTCCAGGCTTAATAAAGAATGTAGTGAGTAAAAAGTATTGCTTAGAAAGGTGTCAGATACCCAAAGCACATCATTATCTTTGGGATGTCATTCACAAAACACATCAAGGAAAGAATTTATTTTTAACACTAGTCTTCCCCTATGTGCCAGGAATATTTGATGTGCTCCTCTAGATCCACTCTCCACCTTGCTTTGTGCCCAGGGAGTCTTACCCTGTGGACTACACCTATAGGCTCCCATGCCCTCTGGCTTATCTAGTTGGGTTCTACCAGGGGAACCCAGAAGGGGATCAGAGTGTAAGAAAAGACTGAGGTCAGCATACTGAGATCTTCTTTATCTGACTCTTTTGGGTCCTCTTACATCTTGTCCCTTCGGGCCTAGAATAGTAACGGTTTACTGTTGCTGGCCTCAGGTTCTTGCACTGTCCTTCCTGGGGGTTCCACTACATCTTACACACATCTTTGTAATGGTCTCTTTGTACAGAAACCCTTTTCTAATTATCCTAACTTAAGTATTCCATTTGTTTCCTGTTGGTACTCAAACTGATACACTAGGTAAAGCTGATATAAAATTATACCCAGTCAAATGCCAGATCAGCAAGGTCACTGCAAAATAAGAGTGGGCATCCACTAGTCCAGTGGTTCTCAACCTTCTGGCCCTTTTAAATACAGTTCCTCATGTTGTGACCCAACCATAAAATTATTTTCATTGCTACTTCATAACTGTAATGTTGCTACTGTTATGAATCGTAATGTAAATATCTGATATGCAGGATGGTCTCAGGCGACCCCTGTGAAAGGGTCGTTCGACTGCCAGAGGGGTCGCGACCCACAGGTTGAGAACCTCTGCACTAGTCCAAGCGTGAATATAAGTCACATGCCTGGAAAAGGTTTTTGCCATCACCTTGTAATCAGACTTGACCATTTCCTAGGAACTAAAGTTCAATGGGTACTACCAGAAATCAATTAAAGAACACTCATTTCGCTCTAACTGGTTTGGCCCAGTGGATAGAGTGTCAGCCTGCGGACTGAAAGGTCCCAGGTTCGATTCCGGTCAAGGGCATGTACCTTGGTTGCGGGCACATCCCCAGTAGGGGGTGTGCAGGAGGCAGCTGATCGATGTTTCTAACTATCTATCTCTCTCCCTTCCTCTCTGTAAAAAATCAATAAAATATATTTAAAAAAAAAAAAAGAACACTCATTTCTGCAAAACCCATTAACAACCTGATTCTAGAATAATAAGTTGGAACTGGATCTCTGGTTTAAAAAATTAAAACAAAAAATAGAAAGGAAAGCCATGAGGGGCATCCAACTGAAAAGAGGAACCAATTGAGAAGCAGTGCACAGAAGCATGTGAGCAGGTGTTCATGATCCTGGCGTCCTGCTTGGCCCAGGATCTTGCTAATACTACCAAGCTCTTTACATAATGGTAGAGTTTGAGGGTTAGTGTTATGTTATATCAGGAAGCTCATTTTAGAAGTAATCTACCTGATAGATGCTGAAATTCCACACCTTGCCCATAACTTGTTTGAAGCATGTGCCCACTGTTAAGTTCTCCCGGTATGTACATGGGAGGCTTTCCAGATATGGACTAACAACAACCCTCTCACTTATATGCTTACTGCCTGCAAGCTCAAGTGACAGAGCAAGAAAGAGTAGGGTAAGGATGATAGGCCATGCTAGCTGGACATAACATTAGAGGACACTACAGGTCAGGGCTAGCAGTAAGAGTGTGCATGCATTTTCTCAGAGATCCTATCCACAACATGAGGAAACTCTCCTAATTAAGGGAAACAGAATTATGGAAACTCCTCGGGTCTGGGTACTATTATTTCTCAATTAGAGGAGAAAGCTTAGGGCAGCTTTCTGAAAATCCATCTCCAGTGACTACTGACATTGTGGTCCTGGGTGAATCTGCTGCTCTAGCTTGAAGAACTAAAAAGAAAGGAAATGAGCCAACCCAGAACCAAATGATGGTCTGAGTAAAGAGTGAGGGCCTTCAGGCAGAAGTGATCAGAATCTTTTCAAAGGCTTAAGGGATTTATTTAATGATGATATGAAAAGAATTAGTCAGTGGGTACTGTACTTGTACCGCTTTGCCAGATTCAAAATTATGTACACAACTAGTTTCAAACTGGATGGGCAAGGAGAGCTGGGTGGTGGTTGGTGTACAGGGTTTGAGAAGTTATCAAAGTGTCCAAGGGTGACTGAGTCTGAGAACCAAAAAGCTTATCAATAAGCCAAAGTGGAAATCCAAATACTAGTAGGAGTTGGAAAACCCAGGAGAGCAAGAGAAAGGTCTGTCAGAGTGAAGCCAGAAAACTTACATTGGAAGCAGACTCTGTGCACCTGGGGATTACCAGTTCTGAGACCCATCCGCCCAGGTAGAGTGAGAAGGGAACCTAAACCAGAACGCAGCCAGGTGCTTAGTTGCTGAGCTGTGATGGATGTATTGTCTTGGAGAGAACTCTTCCTCCCCCTGTATCCAAATCTCTGCTTGCTGTGGCCATTTCAGATAACAGAAAACATCAGATCTTCACACTAAGACAGGAAGGACCTATGTGATGGGATTTCTAACTAGCCCTTCAACCCATCCTCTCCTTCCTTCCAGAACTCTGTTCTCTCCAAGTTAGAGGTAGCAGTGGTTCTGACAGACAGGGAAATCTTCCCAGGTAAAGTGTCCCCTCTCATTAGGGAGTCATGACTACCTTCAATGGCCTTTTGAGCCAGGCCCTTTAGTTCTGTTGTTAGCAGAAGTTTCTCCTGGTTTCTAATATATGGTTAATGCCCATCATGGACTTCCTGTGCTAATACAGTTTGCCCTTATTTACACCTTTTAAAAAGATTTCAATAGGAATTTAAAGCAAAGGAGCTCTGGCTCATTCAGCTATTGATATCAGGTTCAGGCCCTAATGAGGAGAGGAGAAGCTCCCAGCAAGGAAGGGCTGCCTAAAATTCTTCACTTGGGAATTGCACTGGCATGTAACATAGGCTGCAGGCACCCTTCCCAAACTCCCTCCTGGTAACTTGTACAGCTCACACCCACCTACCTATCTTGCCATCCCCACCCATCCCTACCAGGCTTACCACCATCCTCCCAGGAAGTCAGAACAGTTGCTCTGATAGGGCAGCCAGAAGACACAGCAGACATAGTAGGAGCAGTTTGAGAGCTAAGAGAAAAAGTGAAAAAGAGAAATGATCTTTAGGCAGGAGGAGAGGTCAATGATATTCAATGATGATAAAATCAAGCAGCATAGCAAATGAGAAGAAGATGCTAGATTCGGCAGTGAAGAGGAGACTGGTTCTGTGGGAGAGAGCTGTTTACAGGAGAGTGACTGGGTGAAAGCGGAATTGCAGGGGATTGAGTGAGTGTGAGCATATATGAACTACTTTTGTTATTATTATTTTAGGTTTGCCTGTGAAGAAAAGAAAAACCAGATACTGTTTATTAAGCACCTTTTACCAGACCTCACCAATCATCCTCCCCCAACCACAAGGTTAGTTAGGTATATGAGCAAGGGAACTGAGCCTGCCAGTAGGTGGCAGAGTTGGGATTTAAAATCCAGATCTTTCTATTACTCCATGTGGCTTCCACTTAGAGATGTAAGACTAGAATTTCAGAGGGATCATCCCAGAATTCAAAATGTATGATTGCTAAAAGAGCAGAAGAGAAGAAGCAGGTAACCATGCCTGTGATTGCTGAAGAAGCTTTCACAAAGGAGGGGAGATGTGAACTGATAGGAAAGGAAGGGGAAGAAGTCTGCTCAGTGGGTATGTTGCAGGCAGTTAGAAGAGAAGGTTGGGGAGTCTCCAGAAGAGGAAAAGCATACTTGAGTGAGCCTAGCATTTTGAAAGAATAGTATGATTTTCAGTTGCTGGGAAGCAGGGAGGATGTAGATGGATGGTGAGAAGAATGCTGGTAAAAGGACAGAAGCCAGGTCATGAAGATTACTGGTATATGCCATGGTTAAGAATTCAGATATTATCTTGTAGAAAATGGAAAGCCATTGTAGGATGTACGCAAGGTAATAATGTGAGCAGATGTGTGTTTTAGAAAGAACACTCTGCTGGCAGTGGGGCGAGAGATAGACAGGGGCCACAAAGGAAGTAACTGAGGGTGCAGGGGGAGATTGATATGAGGGGTGAATGGCACCGATGTTTAGGAGAGAGGATTAATATCAAGTGGAGGAAAACTGGGATGATAATGAGGTTCCTGCCATGCATGCCTTAGTCATTCACCAAAATAGAGAATATAGGAGGAGGAACAGACCTAAGGAGAACCAGACATGAGGAGGAAATGTGAGTGTATTCATCTTTGTGTGCCTAGAGCCCAATCTGGGACCTGAAGTAGTATGGAAGCCTCAAACCTATGCTGATAGGAGTTGGGTTGCAATGTTTGATTTGAAGTATATAAGTGACATCTAAGTGTTTCGATGTTTGGCAAGTGGTCAGATATATAGGGGTGAAGCTGAGAACAAAGGTACAGACTTCAGATGTGGTTTTATGAATCGAGACATTACATATAGGAGTGAGAAGAGAAGACAAGTGACAGGCCCTGGGAAACTAAAATAAAGAATGTCCAGAGAGGTAGGAGAATGAGGAGGGCGCAGTGTCACTGAAATGAAAACATCAGTTCCAGGAAGGAAAGGGTCAGAAAGGCCATGCTGCAGGGATTTCCAGTGAAAGTGTGTATACATTGAACCTGATAAGCAGGCTTGTATTGCTCACCTGAGTAAGAGAACGTCAGCTGACCAGTGGGAGTGAGAACTACGTTCCATGGGACTGAGAAGTGAATGGGCAGGTGATAAAATGATGTTGCAAATAAATCCCACTTTCCCAAGAAACGTGGCCGTGAAGGAAAAAGATATAAGGTTGAGGTAAGATTGAGTTGTTTGTTTGCTTATTATAAGAAGAAAGAACCTTGAGTACACTTACAGATTAAGGGAGGGTCTAACAGAGAAGGAATAACTGAAGATGTAGGGGAAAGAGGGCTCTGTAGAAGGGGATAGAGAAGGATGATAATGAAGTTGGCTTCAGACTTAGGGAGAGTAGGCTTTCTGATAAAGGAGGGAAAAAGATAAGGATTCATGCAGGTGGAGGTACATTTAAGTTGGAGCATATAGGAAGATAATTTAGTATTTAAACAAAAATAGTAGTATGGAGTTTATAACATGTAGAAGTAAGATGTGTAAACAAACAATAGTAGTATAAAAACTGGAAGGAGAGATACAGAAGTATACTATTATATGGTTCTTATACTTTACATGAAAGGATATAATATCACTTGAAGGTATACTTGTAAGTTGAAGGTATATTATAAACACTAAAGCAAGCACTAATATAACAAAAAAAGAGTTGTAGCTAATAAACCAATAAAGGAGATAAAATGGAATAATTTAAAATATTAAATCAACCTAAAGAAAGACATAAAAAGAATAAAGGGCATAACAAGAGGAAAGGAATTCAAATAAAATAGAAAGACATCTCATGTTTATGAGTCAGAAGAATTAATATTGTTAAAATGTGCATACTACCCAAAGCCCATCTATGGATTGAACACAATCCCCATCAAAATACCAATGGCATTGTTCACAGAAATAGAAAAAACCATCCTAATATTTGTATGACACCACAAAAGACCCCAAATAGCCAAAGCAGTCATGAAGAAACAAAACAAAGCCGAAGATATACTTTTTTATTTCAAACTATAATACAAAGCTATAATAATAAAAACAGTATGAACTATATATATAAAAGCCTGAGCGACGATTACAACTGGATGACTGGCCAGTAGCTATAACGCCCACTGACCACCAGGGGGCAGGCATTCAATGCAGGAGCTGCCCCCTGGTGGTCAGTGCACTCCCACAGTCAACCTTCCATGGCTGGCCAACCTCCCGGGGTCCCTCCCCACTCCACCCCTGGCTGGCCCTGATCACTGGCTAGGCTGAGGGACCCCACCCATGCACAAATTTGTGCACTGGGCCTCTAGTATGTCAAGACACATAGACCAATAGAACAGAATAGAGTGCTCAGAATTAAATTACCACATATACAGTCAACTAATATTCAACAAGGGAGCCAAGAACACCCAATGAGGAAAAATAGTCTCTTCAACAAATAATGTTGGGAAAACTAGATAAACACATGCACAATAATGAAATTGACCTCCTATCTTACACTACTCACAAAAATTAAGTCTAAATGGATCAAAGATTTAAACATAAGACCTGATTCCATAAAACTCTTAGAAGAAAATGTAGGTGAAGAAGCTCCTTAACATTAATCTTGGTGATAATTTTCTGGATATGACACCAAAAGCACAAAAAAACGAAAGCAAAAAATAAACAAGTGGAACTACATAAAACTTAAAAGCTTCTGCATAGCAAAAGAAGCAGAATGAAAAAAAGCAGCCTACAGAATGAGAGAACATTCTGCAAATCATATATTGCATGAGAGATTAATATCCCAAATATATGAAGAACTCATACAACTCAATAACAAAAAAACAAACAATCCAATTTAAAAATGGAGAGAGGAACTGAATAGACATTTTTCCAAAGAAGATATCCAATTGGTAAACAATGAAAAGAAGCTCAACATCAGTAATCATCAGAGAAATGCAAATAAAAACCACAATGAGCTATATAACCTCACACCTGTTAGAATGGCTGTCGTCAAAAAGACAAGATATATAACTAGTGTTGGCAAGGATGTGGAGAAAAGGAAACCCTTGTACACTGTTGGTGAGAACGTAAATTGGTTCAATCACGATAGAAAATAATATGGAGGTTCTTTAAAATATTGAAAATAGACCTACCATATTATTCAGTAATTTCACTTCTGAGTATATAGCCATAGGACCCACAGGAAATGAAAACAAAATATTAGAGAGATGTATGTGCTCCCATGTTTATTTCAGCCCATCAATGGGTGAATGGATAATGATGTGATATGAATATATAGGGTATCTCTAAAAAATGTATATACCCTTTAACAGCTAATAGCTCAATTTTGAAAGTAAAATGTATTTTAATAAATGCTGCCTTTATAATTATTCAAAATGTGTGTATACATTTTTTGGAACACCCTGTATACGCATATATAGCTAAACTCAGAAAGAGTAATGGAAAGAAAGAGAAGCTAAAATCAGTTTACATTGCAAGATCAGATTAAGGATTTCCTGAGGAACCAAGAACAGAAGTAAGAGAGGATAAAGATGGGTCTGAGTGTGTGTCCTGAAAATGGTTGACCTTTAATCACTAAAACTTGTCAATTCTATTCTAAAAGTATATCTGGGATTTATCTTTCCTAATCTATTCCCACATATTCGTGTTTTTTAAATTGAGTTTGAGAGAGAGAGGAAGGGAAGGGGAGAGAGAGAGAGAGAGAACATTGCTATGACAGTGAAACATGTGGCATGCCCCCTACCAGGAAACTAGCCCGAAACCAGGGCATGCGCCCTGACAGGAATGGAACTGGCAACCTTTCGGTGCATGGGATGACACCCAACCTAGCCACACTGGGCAGGACAAAATCTGTAACTGGCTGTGATCAATTAATTGTAGGTACCATTGCACTTGGACCAGCCATGTCCATGTTGATATATATCAATTTGTATAGAAAAGTGACTTTCTGAAGAAAATAGAATTTAAAACTTTAAGCTTGTTTTCTCTGTGAAGTGACTAAGTTAATTCTTAAAAATAAAGAAAACAAACAAAAATAACTCTGTATTTGGGATTATTACCTTTAGAAACTATTCAACAGCCTCTTCTAAGCTTCTCAACGTCTGACTTCTGCACTTTTTTATAAATATCCAGATCCTTTTCCACACCATGCAACATGGCTTCCATCTGACCCACTTTATCCAAACAACTTTCTTACACATTACTTCTGGGACCAAATCCATGAGCAAATTCAAAGATTTTTCTCACTCCTACTTCCCTGACCCGTGTCTGTTCAGACAAAATTGTGAACTGTGCCTTCATTCTTGATACTTCCTTCCCTTTTGACTTTCAAGGCTCTACATTTTTACTTTCACTGTTGTCCCTCGTGGTCGTCCTTCTCTGCCTTTTTTTTCTTTCTGATTTTTCTTTCTCCCTATCCCCAAATTTGAGTATTCCAGAAGAGGTTTTGTTTGTTTGTTTGTTTTTTCTTTCAATGAAATGGGTAAGTTAATTTCTAAGCCTCAATTTTCTAATTGATAAAAAAAGGGAATTAAAATTAGTATCCACCTGTTGTTGTAAAAATTAAATTAATTACATAAAGCATTCTGCACAATACTGAGTACTCAAAAAATGTTAGCTGTTACTATTCTCATTGTTATTTTTGTTGTCAGTCCAACCAACTCCAATTATATATCACACAGGTTTAGATACAAATAGTTGTGCATATGTAACATCAGGTGGCTGTGAGTCTTATCGCTACAATATGACCATGAGCTTCCTGAGTCCAGTGGCCACAATGAACCCACCCTAGCTCCTTAGGCCTTAACTAAACCAATTCCAGAACACACATACCTGTGGTGAGTGGAAGGCCCCAGCCCATCCGGGAGGCTTTGTCCTTGCTCTTCAGTCCTCCTGGGTCCCTCAGGATTTAATCCTTCTTCCTGTAAGCACAGGTACTGCTGGGTCAGTCATAGGGCCCTGCCAGGGGTGATGGGGATTGTGAGCAGCCAAAGACCCAACAGGAGGCTACACAGCAGACCTGAAAGCTCTGCATGAACTACTAGTAAATTGGTGGGTTACCGTGAGCTCCAGCCCTGGGTTCTCTATGCCAGTCTTCATTGTGGGCAAAGCAACGGCTTCTCTTCCACTTGTTTTCTCCACCTCCTGTTCTCCTCAACTGCAAAACAAATTCAGGGCCAAGGCTGAAAGATTGGCCAGTCTGTAATGTGGGACTAGGGAGAATTTTTAGGGCCAGTTACCCACAAAAAAACCAAAACTAAAAATCTTTAGAGGTTTAGCTGATTTCTTTAAGAACTGAAAATTGGGAAGATTTGAAACATAATTTTAATATAATAAACAATGAAATACAGACTTCTGTTTCCTATTGTGAATAGGCAAGGAAGAAGATAGGAGAAGAGAAATAAAGGCCAGGCGGAATTGAAATGAATCAGTGGTTCACCCAGGTCCCAATTAGGTCCCATAAGGAGTCAGAGGGCAACTGCTCCTGTTAACCTGGGAGAGGCCCCACTGACCTGTGCCGGGTAAGAAGAAAACAGAAAGGGAGGCAGAGGGCTGGGAAGGCTCCACATCCCAGCATATTGCTGAGAAAACAAAGATTAACAGGCTTTGAAGTTCCTGACTATATTGTAACACAAACATTGTTTTTGTCCTGGTCGGCGTGGCTCAGTGGTTGAGCATCAACTTATAAACCAGGAGGTTGCCGAAACCGGTTTGGCTCAGTGGATAGAGCGTCGGCCTGTGGACTGAAAGGTCCCAGGTTCGATTCCGGTCAAGGGCATGTACCTGGGTTGCGGGCATATCCCCACTAGGAGATGTGTGGGAGGCAGCTAATCGATGTTTCTCTCTCATCGATGTTTCTAACTATCTCTCTCCCTTCCTCTCTGTAAAAAATCAATAAAATATATTTTAAAAAAAACAAACAAACAGGAGGTTATGGTTCGATTCTGGTCAGGGCATATGCCTGGGTTGTAGGCTCAATCCCCAGTGAGGGGCGTGCAGGAGGCAGCTGATCAATGATTCTCTCTCATCATTGATGCTTCTATCTCTCTCTCCCTCTCCCTTCCTCTCTGAAATCAATAAAAATATATTTTGGAAAAAAAATTATTTTTGGACCATCTAAGACAGCTCCTCATTAGTTAAATAAAAGAAATCTACACTTAGAATAGTCAGCATGAATGTTAATTATCCCAAATAAAGAAAGTTTTAAAACAAAATGAATCAAGAAACTAAAGCAACATTTGAGCCTCACTGTACTAGTAAGCAATCCTAATAGACATTCAAATTTATAAACTTATTCTGAGATGTTTCTTTACTTTGCAGAAAGTTAACTTGAAATGTTTTTTTAATGTGATCTCTTCAAGCATTAAAATATAATATCATTAAACACACATAACAGATTTTTGCTGTGTAAATTAGGACCTCCCCGTATCGGCAGAGAACAACCTGAATTTGGTCTAAATAGGATCAACTAAGGAATTTAGCAAATCAGGTTCCTACCCTCCCCAAACCCCCTTTCTTACACCAGCTTCTGAGATTCCTTCTGTCTCCTCACGGAAGGACGGAAAGAAACACTCAGCTCCCAGAGATCCTGACTCTGAAGGGAGTCCTCCCCTGTCGAGGAGGAGGGCAACTCAAGTTAAACATTTACATTTTAAAGACTGTGTTGTGGGGTCAGGTCTAAGAGTTCTGCAGGAACTCCCAACTGGCATATCAGCAGAAGCTCTGTCCAGCACTGAACTAAGAGAAAGGGCTCTGCGCTGGGGAAATGTACCGTGTTGTATGGGAAAGACAATTACTAGAAAGAAGGAAAAACAGAAAGCAGGACTATGCAGGATTCAATGCCAAATGATCGCTAGGAAGCACTAGGAAGTCTTTCATTAATCCATTCAACAAATATTTATGGAGTACTCACTGTTCTGGGTGCTGAAGATAGAAAGATGAATGAAACATGGTCTCTGCCGTGAAGGAACTTACAAATCATTAAGGGAAGACATGTGTCAGAGAGGTCACGGAGTTGATAACATTTGCCCTGAGTCTGGAAAGTCTTGAAAGGTAAGTAGGGGGTGAACGATGGAGAAGGGGAAAGATGTACCAGCAGAGAGAGAAACTTGAACAAAGGCACAGAGGTGTGGCCTTCTCTGACATGCTAAGGAGGCTGCAAAAATTAGCTAAAGAATGGAGCGACTTTTTAGAGGAATTAAGAAAGGACAAAATAATGCCGAAACCGGTTTGGCTCAGTGGATAGAGCGTCGGCCTGCGGACTGAAGGGTCCCGGGTTCGATTCCGGTCAGGGGCATGTGCCTGGGTTGCGGACATATCCCCAGTGGGAGATGTGCAGGAGGCATCTGATCGATGTTTCTCACTCATCGATGTTTCTGGCTCTCTATCACTCTCCCTTCCTCTCTGTAAAAAAATCAATAAAATATATTAAAAAAAAAAAAAAGAAAGGACAAAATAAATAAATTAGTTAAGAAATGAAGGGGGCAAGGGGGGGTTGCTGCCCAGTGTTGCTCAATGGTTGAACATTGACCCATGAACCAGAAGGTCATGGTTTGATTCCCAGTCAGGGCACATGCCTGGGTTTTGGGCTCAATTCCCAGTAGGGGGCATGCAGGAGGCAGCCGATCAATAATTTTCTCTCATCATTGATGTTTCTCTCTCCCTCCCTCCTCCTTTCTCTGAAATCAATCTATAATAATAAAAGCCGTAACATGCTAATTAGACCAGATGTCCTTCTGGACAACCTTCTAGATGAAGCCGGGGCTGCAGCCACAGGATCCAAGGCAGTCGCTGCAGCTGCAAAGGCCTACTCTTGCACAAATTTCGTGCATCGGGCCTCTAGTAAAAACATGTTTATTGGAGAAACTACTGGAAAAGCGTTTAAAATGAAGCTAAGCATGTGTTGAAGCTAGGTATAGAGTTTATATTAGAGTTAAGATCTCTGTTCCCTCTGACCAGAGGAAAGTCCCTTGAGGAAACTGTAGTAAGTGTAAAGGCAGAGAAACAACAGACTGAAAATTCCAATTTCCTCATCATTGACTGAACTAACGTTGAATGGACATGTCACATTATATTGTTATCTGCTAAACGAGAGCACCGATTTGGAAATTATCCTTCTTCCATGAAGACAACTGAAGAAATCAAAGCACCAAGGAGGAGTATTTGGAGGCCCTGCTTTTCCTCCCTTGCTCAATTTCATCTCGCCTTGGCACCAGCCATGGTCATAAAATAGCTTTATCTAGGGGTGTGGAATAGGCTATCTTGTAGAGTGATATAGATGTTCAGAGCAAAATGGACCTTTAACATCTTCTGGTTAGCCACAACTGCTCTGACTATAGGTATCGTAAGTCATCAAGCGGCAGGCAGTTGCCTGGTGGGCATGGCAGAAGGACTCTGTGCTCTGCTGGTCATGCACTCAGGCCCAGTAAACCCAACAGCCTATTACACACCTCCCACTTTATGGAGATGATATCCAGTCCCTCCCTCTAACCCTGACCTTGAGAAGTCTCCTCCCACACTTCGGTCGTCCCAGAAACCTGATGTTCATTTCCACTTAGATGACTCACTGATGTCTCAGCACCAATAAGTTCTAAACAAGAACTTTCTGTTATCTTCTCAGGTGCCACCTTCTACCCTAGGTAAAGCATTCCTTATGCTTACTTCCCTCCTTCTTTCACTGCCCCCTCCCATTGGCCCTTGCCCTCACTTGGCTTTGTGTTGGAGGTAAGTATGTGTTAGAGCTGGATATAGAGTTTGCCTGTGAGCTAAAGCCTTTGTTCCTGCTCACCAGAGGGGAAGTTCCTCCAAGGAAGAGCTTGTGAAGGAGGAAAAAAAAGACAAAAAAAAAAAGACATGATGGGGCAGAATGCAAAGGGAAGCATTTAAAGATACATTTCTTCAAATGTCACAATTTTGAGTAGGGTTGACCCTGAATATCAAGCCATTTGAACTACTGGGGGTATTTAAAATGGTTTAAAGAGGTGGTGATAACAAGGGTTTTCTTAGAACCCCAATATTTTTATAATGCCTAGGTTTACAATTATAGTTGATTTTTTTAAATGTTTGCCATTTCTCATAGAATCCTGAAGTTTTTTAAACTTTGCCTTTAAGAAGCTTAAGGTCTTTTTCCCTCTAGCTTTGTCCCTCATACCGGTTCCTTTCAGAGTAGTGAACGTGTGAAGGGTGTGGAACTAGAGAAGGGGAATGATAAATCCCTTCCATACTGCAGCGCTGGGCTTGGCCAATTCACTGAGCATGTACTAGACAACCTGCTTCTTCAGCAGTTTTTAACAATCCCAGTTGAAAGATCAACCAAATGTTATCTGACCATAGAAAGCAGAATGAGAATATGGCAAGTCCTAAGAAGTTATAGCCTTTCTGCTCTGCCATTAGGGGTTTCTATCTTCTTTCGTGCCTTCTGCTTTTATATCCTACTTTTAACCTCTCTATCTCTTTGACTCCACCTCCCTCCCTCCCTCTCTTTTCTCTGTCTCTTCCGCAAACCCCTTCCTCTCTATGTCCCATCTCTCCTCCTATTTAACTTTGCAGTGCTCTGCCTGAGAAGGTTGTGATAGAGAGAGCTCTGGAAAAACAGGCTGCAGAACGCCTGTGGGCGCTGCGTCAGTCCTTGCAGAGCAGAGCTGGTGATGGGGGCTGACAGGGCTAAAGGCCTGTGTGTCAGGGAGCAGATGGGTGAGCAGTCCTGGCTTTGTGATGGGATGGATGAGGCTTATGTTCTAGAGACTTAGCATCAAGAACCACCTCCCACACTCAGTCATAGCGTGGATTAGAATCTTTATTCTCTATTTGCTGAACTTCCTGGAAGATTTTGATTTGGGTTCTAATTTTAAAAGCCTTACCTCTAGTAATTCTTATGGATTAACAGATGGCTAATTAGTTTCCATGGCTAAATGGGTAGGTGGACAAAGTCTAGTAAGTTGGTGGTTGTGTGCCAGTCCTGCCCCTCCCCGCAGATGCTCTAACTATATCTCATTGGTAAAAGTCTACCATTGATTGGGAAAACAACTGATAAGGAAGTAATACTATTTATTATTAAGCATTTCAGGGCTTACCTCTTCTGTTGCCTTCAAGGCAGGATCGGAAAGATTTGGAGTCAGACTCCATGGGCACAGTGACCTCACTCCCAAATGATTAAATTAGAACAAAAGTGCAAGGAAAAAGAAATTGTATAAATGGTAAGTGCTTCAAAAAATTGAATAGCTAAAGTGTTAAGTTCCTGATGTAGATCTTTGCTTTTTTAAAGCGATATTGTTCACTTATATTTCAGCCACTGAAATGCATTTCACACATTTTCTGATTTACTCCTGACCGTGCACCTCTGAGGAAGGTACTACTGCCATCCCAATTTTCCAGACCAGGACACTCGGGCTTAGAGACATGAAGCAATTCACCAAAGTGAGCAAATGACAGAACTAAGGCTGAGCCCAGAGTCCTTGGCCTTAATCACAACTATCTGCTGTTCATCCTGGCCCCAGCCGTACGCCTCTCCCCCCTCTTCCTGTTCTCATTATACCATCCGTTAATGTCCAACTCAGCTGACTTCTTTTTCTGAATGCCCTGGCCTCCACTTCAGCCTCCAGTGAACTCACTGTCTTCCTTTATTGCCTGAGCTATTCATGTGGCATCTTTTATATTTTTCTCTAATGCTGTTTGTCATATTGTATTCTGGAGGGGGGAAAAGTTTGTATAAAAGTAGCAGTACAATGCCTCATTGAGAATTGTGGGTTTTGTTTTGCTTTGTCTTAGTTTTAGCAAATTTCTTGATTGACTTTTTGGGTATGAAGCTCCATTAGAGCAGAGACCCAAGCCCCTAGCACACAGAAATGGTGTAAAAATTATTTGTTGAAAAAATAGAAACACCTAGGTATGTGCCCAGCTATCTGGAGCAAAGGAAAGTGAGGACATCTGTTACTTGAGAAGTGTACAGCGCTTAGCATCGTGCCTGGTACAAAGTAAGCATGCAATAGGTGGCGGCCATCTTGTTTTACATAAGTAATAGAGCAGGAATTATTGGAGCATCTTAGGAGGAGCAAGTAGAAAAGGGCAGGAGAAGAGAGAGGGGAAGAAATGGAGTAATATGTTGGTCACAGGGGCTCCATGTAAACTGCAGGTGAGTGAGGTCTTTTCAGAGGTGGCAATGGCCAAGGGACAATTAAGGAAAGGCTAGTTAACATTTTCTGTGCTGAGTTACAACTTCACCCTCCTTCCCTCAAGTCTTTAGTAAAATCTGTTACACATACGACTTGATGTCAGTAATTCTTGGAGAATTCAGGAAGCCAGGTTGTGTGCGGAGGCTGCCAGGGAGCAGGGGCAGCGAGGTGACATATCTATATGAACAGCCCATTCAGCAAAGTTAGAGAATTTAGCCAAAGTATGCAAACAAACCAGAGACAACAAGGAGAGAGGCCCCAATCATTTTCAGAAATATTGGGAGTGATGGTGATTAATCTCATTCTACAGAAGATGGGGGGGGGGGGCGTTCGAGATAATTTTATTTAAATATTAAAGGACGGGGGATGGAGGCAGGTCCCAGCAGTCCCGAGGACTTTGGGAACACCCAAGTGATTAACACTTTAGTCACTATACACTGTTATCATGCGGTTTATGTTATGTTCCCTTGGCTATATTTTAAACTCCTTGGAGTAGCAACTATGACAAGGTGCTGAATTGAAACTGTATGGCTTTTCCTCATTCCTATGTATTGACACACATTGGATCCTGGCAATAACCCTCTGAAACAGTGTGGCAAGTATTAGTGTATTTCCCCTATTTTCAATATAAGAAAGTGCAGCCTCAGAGTGGTGACATCCTGTTCCCTGGGTTACAGAATCAACAATGAGTCAGGCCAAGCTGGGGCAGGAGGGAGAGCCTAGATCAGCGGTGGGCAAACTACGGCCCGTTTGAAATGAATAAAACTAAAAAAAAAAAAAAGACCGTACCCTTTTATGTAATGATGTTTACTTTGAATTTATATTAGTTCACACAAACACTCCATCCATGCTTTTGTTCCGGCCCTCCGGTCCAGTTTAAGAACCCATTGTGGCCCTCGAGTCAAAAAGTTTGCCCACCCCTGGCCTAGATATATGAGAGTGCACCTGGATGTCTGCGTGAAATCTACCTTTCCAGCCCTACTCACGCTCTGCCCATCCAAGAGCCACTCACACAGCAATCTTTGTCCTCTCTAGCCCCACAGAAATATTTGTCTATCAGCCCACAATCACATTTACCACCTAAGGCAAAACCTTTAGACAAGTTATTTCATATTTAAAAGGATGATAACAGAGGAATCTTCACAGAGCTGTGGAATTAAATGAAACAAATAATTCATTTAATTAAATGAAAATCTTTGACACAGTGCCTGGCACATAGAAATGTTCAATAAATGGTCTCTCGTTTCTCTCCTCCCTTCTACAGCTCACTCTTCTTTCTCTATCTCAAAATTTAGGTTCAATGTTTGTTCTATCCTGCCATGTTCCTTATGTTTTATTGTACCTTTGATGGTTCCTGACACATAACTGATATCTGACCCTTCACCTGGGGTAACCCTGAAGAGTGGGAGCAGGGGCTGGGCTGGGCTTAGGCTTGGGATGAGAGAGCCAGATAGCAAACCCCCGGCCATGTTTAAGGTACAAGGCCTGGGATCCAAAGTGGTGGAGCTAAATCTGTTCTCATGTCCAAGAGGTGACTTCAGAGCCAAGAACCAGGGGCAGCCAGGTCACTGGATGGTTTCAACACAAATACTAGTCCATGCGAAAACATCTGTCAATGAGAGAGAAACGCGATCTGGAAAGTTTGTTGGTGTGTTAGTTGGCTTGGCTGCCATAACAAAATGCAATAGAGTCAGTGGCTTAAACAACAGAAATTTAAATTGATTGCTCACCGTTCTGTAGGCTAGAAGTTCAACATCAGCGGACAGCATGGCTGGGTTCTGGAGAGAGCTCTCTTCCTGGCTTGCAGATGGCCTCCTTCTTGCTGTGTCCACACGAGAACAAGCGAGCTCTCTGGTTTTTCTTCTTATAAGGGGATTCATCCCACCAGGAGGGCCCCACTCTCATGAACTCACCTAACCTGATTACCTCCCAGAGGTCTCATCCCTAATTATCATCACAGTGAGGATTAAGGCTTCAACATTTGGGAGGGAGGGAGGAACAAACATGTAGCCCATAACAATAGGCAACTACTACAGTACAGTTTTCATTTCACTTTAGTCTGTACAATTTTGACCATTAAAGAGAAGCCCTTCAAAAACGTGACTTTCTTTCTAACCAAGTGAAATGTATACTTTTGAAAGCACAAAGTTCATTTTGTTTACTGACACAAGATGCCGGCAACCAATACCAGCATGTCATAATGTCAAGAGTTTCATCAAAAGGTTGATGAGACTTGGGGACTCAACAGCGTTGAGTCACACATGAAGTCACCTGTTGGGAATGGCTAAAGGCATTTCCCCAAACCTGAAAAGGGATTATTGATTGTGGCTGCCAGACAGTTAAAGGGCATCTTAATCTACATCAGTGATGGCAAACTCAGAGGTGACACGCGAACTCATTTTTCTGGTTGATTTTTCTTTGTTAAATGGCATTTAAATATATAAAATAAATATCAAAAATATAAACCTTTGTTTTACTATGGTTGCAAATATCATAAAATTTCTATATGTGACATGGCACCAGAGTTAAGTTAGGGTTTTTCAAAATGCTGACACGCCGAGCTCAAAAGGTTCACCATCACTGATCTACATGTTATTGCCTCCTACTGGCCAAACACCTGAACAGCCGTAGGCTAATTCCCCCATTCTGACAATGGACTCTGTACCAAACCCTGACCCTTTGAAGTGTTTATCTCTGCCTCGCCTCAGGACAAGTTGTGTTAATAAAAACCATGGGATCCTGGGGATGAGAAGAACCTAAGACGTTAGACTTAAGATCTTGGATCTTAAGCTCCTTTAGCTAAGCTCCTCTGACCCCCAAATGCCTTTCAAAATTATATCTCGTTTCTGAACTCTTTATTAGTCTCTGGATTCCTATGTCATCTACACATTCCTTCTCCAGATTCCCGAACCTTTCTTGATGCTGGGACAAGAACCCCGGCAACAAGACTCAAAGCTACTTCACTCATCAGTTTACAGATTTCCTTATAAATATCTCCCCATAAATTTGATGTAGGAATTGAAACAGAATGTTAAGTCTGTTTTTTAACAAGTTTGGAGCAGCAAGTTCTTTGCCAAAACCACATTTCTTCCTGTCAAGAGCCATTGTTCCCTTAAGGGAAGTGAATATTATGTCTGCAACACTGACTTTCTTGTAAAGAGAAATTAGAGGATACTCCTTTTCTCCTATGCACTAGGTTTAAATTCTTTGTCAAAAGAATACCTCTTTGTGGTTAACACAATGCACAGAATGATAAGGTGCATTTCCTTAGGAAAATAACTTCAGATCTATTACATATAATAAATTACATAGATTGCATAGAATAAGTTATTTATTACATAAGAAATTATTGGGGATTAGAGACAAATTAATTAACCATAAACAAACAAATAATCCTTTTGCCACATGACTGTAATATTCAGATAAAAAATATATCTATGGTCTGGCCGGTGTGGCTCAGTTGGTTAGAGCATCATCCCATACACTGAAAGGCTGCAGGTTCCATCCCTGGTTGGAGTGGGATCAATCTCTCTCTCTCTCTCTCTCTCTCTCTCTCTCTCAAATCAATAATATATATTATTCTTTAATAATTATATTGCTAAAATAAATGCTACATTTTCCCATTTGAGATAACCCGGCTTTTTTAAAAAATTAATCTTTAAAACATCCCTGTCCTTTAAAAAGTGCCACAATACATAGTAGCCCTTAAAAAGTGTTAGGTGTTATTTTGGGGGAACACAACAGAATATAAGAAAGAAGTGCTAGACAAAGAAAGACACTGTGAGAAATCATATTGTTGTAAAAGAAAACATTCCATGCCATGGCAAGTGAATGCCACCAGCCAGGGAGGCCCCGCCTGAGCTTGGTGCCCAAGCACCATGGGCCCAGCCTAGACACTGATGAAGTTTTGTCAAGCTCTCTCTCTGTCAAAGCACTGAATGGGTTCATGAAAATTTGACAAAGGTCTACAGGGAGAAGGAGAAAATGCTCCCTGAAACCATGTCCTAGAATGGTCACCAATTAATAATAATAATAATAATAATAATAATAAATAATAGTTAACCTTTATGGAGAGCTTACTTGGTCTTGAACTCTGAGTCAAGGGCCTTTCATGCATTATTTCACTGCATCCTCCCAACCCCCTATAAGCTCACTGCTTTGTTAAGCCCATATTTTACAAAACCTGGGGCTTAGAGAAGTTAAGCCACTTGTCCAACTGCTGTTCAGTGGAGATCTTGTATATGAATCCAGATAGTTGGGTATTTTCTCAAGCAGAGTCACAAACCTTCAGTGATAGGCACCAAACTTGCCTCCTGGCCCCAGAGGGTGCCGATGGGGCATTGTACCGCTGGGGAACTGATTCCGGCCCTCAGTTCCTATCTTCTCAGGAAAAAGCCTTCTCAAGCAGTGTTGCAGTGAGGATAAGTGTAATTCTGCATTCTACTAAAATGAATTAAGATAACTCTAATGACAGGGAAAGGCCACCGGGCTGGCACCAGCTTTGAAGTCTATAAACTCCACCTACGATTCACTCCACAGGCTTCTTGTTCAAGAACTTTTCCAGGTGGAAGTTCTGCTGATTCTGTGGCCTCCAAGAGTGGAACCTGCCTGTGAGGAAGATGGAATGGAGTGGTTGCTGCCACCTCCTCGCTTCACTCCTCTCTCTTCCACCTCCACAAGCAGTCCCAATCTGATCCTTTCCAAGGAAACCGCTGTCCATATCATCTTTGTGAGAGTCAGAGAGGGAAATGGAGTCCAGCCTGGATGGGGGTATGAAGAGGAGGGGTCATGCCTGAGGCACGTACTGAAGGACAGCACAGATAAATGCGAAGCCAGCAAAGTGTCTTTGGGGCCGAGCCCCTTTCCTTTTCCCTTTTCTCCATCCTGTCTTCCTCTCTCTGGCCTGACCAAAATCCGTCTTCAGGAAAGGACCTGAGATCAGCTGCCTCACTGGGAACAAAGTCAGGAAGTACCGATGTGGTTTCTGTGCCCTGTTAAGGGCTTTTAGGAATCAGTGAGCAAGTCAGGGAGGTAGGTTTGTCTTGTTCAGGATTAATGACTCAGTGCCTAGAATAGTGCCTGGCTCCTGAAACTGTGTGGGATAAATACATTTTGGAGGCCAGGGAGTTCTTGGGACCCTAAACTTCCACACCTCTTGGCCCTGGACTGTGGACCTGTGAGCCACCGGTGCTGGACAGAGCTTCCAGCCTCAGCATTCCACATCCACTTCCTGGGATGCAGCGCCTCCTAGTGGGAGTCTGGGGCTGCTGCCTCCTCCCTAGATGCCTCCAAACATGGGCCCCTATATTACTTCCCCCATATCTCCATCTTCTCATTCTCAAAACCTCGACGTCACCTTCATCCGTGAAGCCCAGTAGATGGTGCAGGCCCCTTCTAGTAGCCACAAGTACTCATAAGATGAACAATAAAGGGCTCTAATGGAGTCAGGTAGTTACTCTATGTGAGAGCAGCACTCCTCAAACTAAGGTGCAGATGAATAATGTGTAAAAGCTTATAAATTACAGTTGTCATCTTCAAGATCTGCTGCCTCTTTTCTAGTGCTGAGACCTAAAGAAGAGCTTAAACTTTGAGTTGGAAGGAGCGGGGGGAAAGGACCACATTCCCAGAATCAGAAACTACAAAATATGGTTTATTAGTAAAGCAAGAGGTCAAGGGGAAGAGGGTGTTGTCTGACTTCTCAGAGAGGGCGTTCCAGAGCAGCAGGTGAGGTCATCCCTAGTTCTCAGCTCTGCCAACCCAGAAAACTCCTTTTATCGGTGCACCCAGAGATAAACACCCTGTCACCTAGGAGGCTGTGGAGACGGAGGCCACAAACTCCTCATCGCGACTCTGGAAGTCAGCCCCTCCGGGGCCGCCGTATTTTCCATTTGTCACAGTGTATTGTCTACTGCGCACTCTTCTCACCCTTCAAGGGAAATGAATCATACCAAATTATTAAGAATCTAAATCAGCCGAACCGGTTTGGCTCAGTGGATAGAGTGTCGGCCTGCGGACTGAAGGGTTCCAGGTTTGATTCCAGTCAAGGGCATGTACCTTGGTTGCAGGGACATCCCCAGTAGGGAGTGTGCAGGAGGCAGCTGATCCATGTTTCTAACTCTCTATCCCTCTCCCTTACCCTCTGTAAGAAATCAATAAAATATGGTTTTAAAAAAGGATATTATGAAATTTTGATAGTTGGGTGCATCTATCTCCAGGATAACTGTATACCTGCCAAGAAGGTCAGCAGTTGCAAGTGCAGAAGAACACCTTCCCCTTCTGTCACTCTTCCTCAAGGAAAAAAACAGGAGACTTTCCTTACTTCCCACCCTGACCCCTCATTCCAGCCTGTGAATTTAAACACCTTCAGTGCAGCTATTTGGTAAATGGTCAGAGGAAAGAAGTTCATCATATTTCTGTTGGCCAGTTCTGTGATTCTTAAGTCTGGCACTTTCTCAGGCTCACCTTCCTCCATTCTGTCCTCTTGTGGTCTGAGCTGTCCTGTTGTGTGGCTTTAAATTCATCAAATTTCGGAAACAGGCAGTGGGGAGACCGGGAAAATGACAGCCCTCAACAGTGTCTTGCTCTCACACACCATTCAGTACGTCTTTGCTGATAAATTGTCCGCAAAGGGGGCCCAACCCCGCTGCAGTGTCCACCTCTCCCAGGGTTGCTTCCTGGCTCTCTGTGCCAGCCCAGGTGCCCTGGGGGACAGCTGGAGAGGCTCATTTCTCACCAAGTCCTACCTCATTCCCTCCTCGAGGTGCTACAGCTGCTGTCAGCCACCCCAGAGCCAAGCCCAAAACTTCCATTTTGCCTGATGCCAAACGACAGGCCTTCATTTGCTAAATTTGGATTTTTTTAAGTGCTCATATAACAACTAACAAAATTTGCTTTAAACCCGAGGTAGCTTAGGGGGAAAATCCTCAAGGAGGAAACACCCTGTCACCTAGGAGGCTGTGGAGACGGAGGCCACAAACTCCTCATCGCGACTCTGGAAGTCAGCCCCTCCGGGGCCGCCGTATTTTCCATTTGTCACTGTGTATTGTCTACTGCGCGCACTTCTCACCCTTCATAAATGTTTGCACGTTGTGCTTGCGACCCCCAGACTCCAAAGCATTTAAGTTCTAGCCAGTGCGAGGCTCTTTAAAGAGCACAATATATGATCTGACCCTCGATAGGGGCCAAATGAAGAACGAATGACGTCCTGCGGTAAAACAATCACATAATAAAACAATCACACAGCCGGGAACATGAAGGCCAGCGCACCCATGGGCAGCTGAACTAGAAGGGGGAGCCAAGCCCCGGAGTTTCTTTTTTGCCGCTTTGGCATCAGGGCAGTGGCTTAAAGTCATAGTAAGCGCTAGGGAACCACAGGGAGGAATGCGGCTTCCCAGACCCAAAAGGGCGCCCTTGCCGTGCCATTGCCCCACAATGCCGTGACTCGGATTCGAACCGAGGTTGCTGCGGCCACAACGCAGAGTACTAACCACTATACGATCACGGCGAGCTACCGGAACGCCACGGGGGCCGGCCTTCCGCGGGCTGTACTCGTCTACGGGGCCGTCATTCCAATCTTCCCAAGTTGGCCATTGTCACCCAGGCCCTTCTGGCCCGCGCCCTGACCCGAAGCAGAGGACGAGCGCCGCGGACTCCTCGGCCTGGTGGTCCACACAAACCGTAAAGAAGGGACATGAAGATGCTTGGCAAACGAAAGGACTCCAATGAGGCCAGGCCTACGTGGGCAGCGAGAACGGGAGGCCCCGGAGTCGCCCAAAAGGTGGCCCTCTCACGCACACCGCTCACGCTATCTGGTTTGGAATGGGGCCGTCTCTTAAATTCTACAGGAAAATCGGTTCCGACCCGCCCGCCCAACTTCCTTTGAGACGCAAGGAAGCGAAAACCCGGACGCAGCTCCCCTGCAGGCGAAGCGGCGGGATCCGGCCCGCGGAAGAAAGCAGGTAGTGCGCCTGCGTACGCTCGAACAGCCACGTTGGAGATGGGCGGGAGCAAGGACAAATCAAAGATGTGCTAAGGGGCGGGGCTTTTAACACAGAAGACTTCTGGAGAGGACCCAGTGCGCCAGGTCCCCAGTAGCTCGCCGTGATCGTATAGTGGTTAGTACTCTGCGTTGTGGCCGCAGCAACCTCGGTTCGAATCCGAGTCACGGCATTGCGTGAAGCAATGGCACGGCAGGGGATCTACCTTTTTACTTTTCTCTCGAGTTTTTAACGACAGTCTGGAAAATGGATCTCAATTCTCTTATGACAGCGGGAGATGACTTTTTCGCCATCTCTGGCTAAACTGGATATCTGACAAAAATAGGCTTCCGGTTACTCCAGATCTACGTGCGTTATCATTCTTGGGGGACAAAGCACAAAGCACTCACAAGGCTGTGTTATAACAGACGTGTACAGATTCCCATGGCAGCACTGGAAAAGGACTCCCAATAATAGGAAGAGAAGGCCTCGCACAACAGTTGTCCTTTGAAGTAGCTCTTGAAGGCAGAAAGGAAATTTGTCAATCAGCTAAGACAATCTCTTGTGCAAAGGCTTGAATAGCTATCGTAATTTCTCTTCGTAAATTTTGTCTCTGAAAGGGCAGACGAGTTTCTTGGAGGGTGGGAGTGAGAGGTGGTGCGGTCAAATGATTCAATTCGTGTTTAGCAAGATCCCTCTGGCGATGCTGTAGGGTGTGGGGAGGTGATTAGAGCAAAAGGCACTGGAGAGACGGGTAGTTTTTGTGGATTCACTTTTTAGAACCCGTGGCAGGTTCTCGGTTTAGCAGAACGCCACTTCCTACCGTGGGCTCGGCCGGGTTCTAGGTGCGGTGGGGGCGGGAGCACAAGAAAAAACCCGACCTAAATCCTGCTGCCGCTCAGGGGCACAACGGAGGTGGATAACGGGTCCGGCGGGAGACTGCGGAGGGAGGAATCAGCGCCGTCGGGGAAGTAGAAGCTGCAAGGCAGTGGGTGCTGAGGGGAGAAGAACGGCAGGGTGAGATGCGTTGAGTCCATGCTACGTGGCCAGCCGGGTCGTGGGGCGTCCACATCCTCCGCAGAGGAAGCGTTGGGTCATTCCTGGGGGAATCAGCCGGGGAGAGAACCCCTGAGGAGCGCCCTGCAGGCCCACGATTATTGGAAGCGTCTCCCGAGCACAGAAGCAGAGGTCGGCGTCCCCCAGGGAATGGGAGTTACACAGCTTGTGGACACTCTGATATCCGACCAGTCCCGAATGCGGATGCCCAAATGGCCCCCTCTAAACTCCCACATCTCACATGGAACCCACCCTTCCCACTGCATCGTCACCATCTCCCGCGACTGAAGGGCCAAAACAGGAGAGAACCCGAGCAACTGGCGTGAGCGCAATGGACTGCGCGTTCTTAGATAGGCCTTAAGCTGAAACCCCGCCCCAGAAGGCGGGGCTTTTAGTGACGTGCAGACTGGGAAGGCCCACAACTATTGAAAAGGACAATCAAAAGCTGCGAGTCCCAAGGCTCCGGTAGCTCGCCGTGATCGTATAGTGGTTAGTACTCTGCGTTGTGGCCGCAGCAACCTCGGTTCGAATCCGAGTCACGGCATTGTGGAACAATGGCACGGCAAGGGGCTTAAACTTTTAATTTTCTTTCTTTACTTACTCAATCTGTTTCGTATATATCATAACTTGCTTTTTAAAACATAAGCCACTGCATTTCCCTACCCTGAATATTGAGCCACCTTTAATATCGCCACCCCCAGTAATTCTGATTTAACTCTTCGACTTCAGGTCTGTTTGAAAATTGGTGTCTAAATCATTCTCCTACACCAGCAGAACAGCGCCTCTGTGACCTTGCGATTTTTTCCCCCCTTTCATGCATTTTTTAAAATTTGAGTTGTTCTTTTTCAAATAGAGAGTGCATGTGCACAAGTCCAGTGAAAAGTAAGTTTCCTCATTCTTTTTTTTTTTTTATTGCTTAAAGTATTACAAAGGGTATTACATATGTGTCCTTCCCCCCCCCCCCCCCCCCCCCCGTTTCCTCATTCTTCACTCCGTCCACCAATTATTGACAGTTTCCAGTGGATCTTTCTATTTACGTCCTTGTATAAACATATGTTTGCAAACATATTCCCTTTCTTACTTCTTGCAAAATACAAATGACCTCTTCCCTTCCTCTCTCTCACCCTCAGAGTCAAAACTTGAGGTGATAGATTTGCACTGATAGGCAATCTCCATTTACAGGGAAGAATAGTACACATACCTGGAGGGAATCTCTACTACCCAGATCCTGTCGTTATTCTCCCCAGCCCTCAATCCTGGCTGGGGAAGGTGGGAGATGTTTGGGTTGGTAAGAGAGGCGAAAGTGGTTCACTACTGTGTCCATAGAAACCTTTGGATGGGAAACAGCCCAATTTTGATGATTTCAGGTTGGAAGGGCAGGGAAGCATCCTGGGTTTAGAAGTTGGAAGAGAAATTTGATTAGTTAATCCATTTGAAGGCTCTCTACTTCCATCTCTCCCCAATCGTATTGTCAGGATCCAACTTAACTCACAAGCCAGTGACGTTAGAAAATTCAAGTTCATTGAAGGCAGAATCAAAATCTTACTATGTTTGTGTTCCAAGCATACATCTTCTCCATAAATATTTGAACTGAGGTTTCTAATGGAGTTTATAAATGAGTGAAGTGGCCTAATTTGCTTTTTGGTTGTAGATTAAGTTGTATTCTTTCAACACAGAACCATGTTATTTTCATATCAGACAAATAGAAAACTTGGTCCAAATGAACCTCCATTTACATCCAGAATCTCAAAGAACAGAGTGCATATGTGAGTGTACTAGGATATGTTAGTCCTCACAAGGTTGTGGACAGAGATTGGCCCAAGACAGGGCAAGGACCAGACTTAGAAGAAGGCAAAACCCAGAAGGAAGCACAGTTCAGGACAGAATGAGTATCCAAAGTCAGGCACAAACAGAAGTGATGACACCCCACTCAGAGTGTACTAAGAAAAGTGAGGGCTAAGGACTAGGCCTTGGGATTGCACAAATTTAGGAGGTTAAAGGGGAAAGAGAGGATGTGGCCTGAGAGAAAGGAAGAGAACCAGAACAGTGTCATTTAAAGAAAAATTTGGGCCGAAACCGGTTTGGCTCAGTGGATGGGGCGTCGGCTTGCAGACTGAAGGGTCCTAGGTTCGATTCGGGTCAAGGACATGTACCTGGGTTGGGGGCACATCCCCAGTGGGGGATGTGCAGGAGACAGCTGATCAATGTTTCTCTCTCATCGATGTTTCTAACTGTCTATCTCTCTCCCTTCCTCTCTGTAGAAAATCAATAAAATATATTAAAAAAAATAAAGAAAGAAAAATTTGGGAGAAGAAGAGTTCAAATAGAAGAATTCAAAACACAGAGGAAGTCAGCAAACCCAGATGCTGCAAAGGAGAAAGAGGAATGAGACAAAATCTTTGGGTTTGACACTTAGAAGTCATTGTTGATTTTTAAAACCTTCTATAAGAGCAACTGGATAATGTGTATCAAGAGTCAGGGGGGGAAAATAATTCTACTTTTAGGAATCTTGCCAAAGCAAATAATCCTAAACTTGGAAGAGTTACCTGCATAAAGATGTCTGTTTACAGAGTTACTTAGAAGGGAGGAGAATGGAAATAGCCTAAAAGACCAACAAATAAAGTGCTGAACTAAACTAAGGTATATAATAATAGTCATTTTAATTTTTTAAAATAATAATCATTTTTAAAATATAAAGTCAACTTTTAATATTATTTATAACTAAAAAGAGTAAGATTCCCTTAAAGAAATGACTGATTACAGATCTTCAGCAGGGGAAGTACAAGTTGAGTCTGGAATATCTTGTGTAAGAGAGCAAGCAAGTGCTTAAAGATTGATAGGACCAAATCAAAAGGACACAGAAGCCTTCTGACAGGACTCCTATTGGACAAATTTGGGGCAATTTGAGCATCAAAAAGAATATTGGTAACAATAGATTATATCACATAGAACTAAAGAATTTTTGAGATCATGGGGAGAGAGAGAAAAAGAAGAAAGAGGAAGAATTCTTTACAGAAGAATGCCAGATAATAAACACAGAAGTAATGACAGAAGTAGAGTCACCATTTTGCAATCGCAGTGTAATAACAAACGCAAGCAGGGAAGCCAAAACCACTTGGTAAAACCTTGTTGGGAGCAAATAATGAAAAGGTCTTAGGAAAGCACAACAGAACTTACTGTAACTTGTTGTGTAGAGAGAGCTGATGAATTCTAACTTAACCAAGTGAGCAAGCCTGGCACCACCAATAAAGAGACAAATATGCACTACTGGCCTCCTGGTGTGACACAACATCCCCTACGAGGTGGTCTTTTCAAAACTGAAAAGTCTTTTCAAATATGTTTAACCTGAATCTAGTCATGAGGAAACTATGGAGGGATCCAGAATGTGGGACATTCTATATGACAACTGCTTTGGACTCTTCAAAACAATGCTATGAAAAAACAAACTAGCAACAATAAAATGGGGAACTGTTCAAGATTAAAGAGACTAAAGAAACTTAAACAAATGCAATAGAGGAATCTTGATGAAATCAAATCTATGTAAGTATATATAGGGTGTCCCAAAATTCACGCAAGATTTGAATTTTGCGTGAGCATTAACAACAACAACAAAAAACAAAAGCCTAATTTTACTTGGTTTATTGAATCAAATTCTAATATCTGTTGTCCTTTGATTTCAATCCCTTCAATTTGATAAGCATTACCAAGTACCAATTATGGCCCAGGAGCAGGGACAATGAAGACCAGTGAAGACTACGCTTTGTGTATGTGCCAGCAAAGCTGTGGAGGCCACCCGATGTGCTATTCCATACATAACCTCATACTGTATATTTTATGGATCAATAAAAAATTTACAATTTTTAATTATAAACCTGTGTTTTCTATCAAAATTACTTCTTGCGTGAATTTTGGGACACCCTTTATAAATACTAAAGGCCCAGTGCACGTAATTCGTGCCTTGGGAGGGAGGGGGTCCCTCAGCCCAGATTGTGAGAGGGCATAGGCCAGGCTGAGGGACCCCACCAGTGCACAATCAGGGCTGGGGAGGGAGGCAGGAGGTTGGCCAGCCAGGGAGGGACCGCAGGAGGGCTCCAAGGCATGCCTGGCCCATCTCGCTCAGTCCTGACGGGCCAGACCCCAGCAGCAAGCTCACCTACCAGTCGGAGCGTCTGCTCCCTGGTGGTCAGTGCACGTCATAGTGAGCAGTTGAGTGGCCTTAGCATATTATTAGCATATAACACTTTGATTGGTTGAATGGATGACTGGATGACCGGACACTTAGGATATAAGGCTTTTATTATATAGGATATGAATATATATATATATATATATATATATATATATATATATATATATGATTTTGCAGAGAAAAATAGAAAAAATTCAGTATAGACTGAATTTTATCTATTTGTCTATCACAGTAGGCAATACTATTGTGATAATGATCTTATGGCCCTATAGAAGAATTCCTTATTCTTAGGAAATTGCTGCTGAAGTATTTAGAGCTGAAGTGCCATGATATTTGCAACGTGCAGTCAAATGGTTAAGGGGAAGAAAGGGGGATAGAGCAAATATGGCAAAATGTTCAAAAAGAGTGAATCTAGGTGAAAGGTATACAGATTCCCACTGTACTTTCTTTGAGCTTCTCTGTAGGTTTGCAATTTTTTTAAAAAGGAGTTGGAAGAAAATAAGACATAACAAAAATGGGGAAATTATGCAATGCTAAGTATAGCTCTACAAAATAAGAACAAGAGAAATGTTCTGTATTCATTTCAACAGGCTCCTGCCACACAACAGGCTCTGTACTAAGTGGTGGGAACACCCTGTTCCCCTTCAGAAGCCTGGTTTTATGATGTTATGCTTAACGTGCTTAACATTCAAGACTTAGGATCTGGCCAATGCCACCCAAGTCTCAGAGGACGCTTGCTGTGACAGCTTCACCTCTGCTATCCTGGGTTCCTAGCAAAATGCCTGGCCCCATGACACATTCAGTAATGCCTGCTTCCAGGAGTCCACACTTAGGTGGGAAAGGAAATTGCATTAACAGGTAATTTAAAATAAGATTAAGAAGATGGTGCAGCCTTAGCCGGTTTGGCTCAGTGAGTAGAGCATAGGCCTGTGGATTGAAGGGTCCAGGTTCGATTTCCGCCAAGGGCACATGCTTGGGTTGTGGGCTTGATCCCCAGTGTGGGGCATGTATGAAGCAGCCAATCAATGATTCTCTCTCACCACTGATGTTTCTATCTCTCTCTTCCTGCCCCTTCCTCTCTGAAATCAATAAAAATATATTTTTTCAAAGGAATGCTAATTGTTTACTTTTTAAAAAAGAACATGGTGCACAGAAGGCATTAAGCATTTTAATTATCATTTAAACTCTTACCTTTATTACCATTTAAACTCTTACCCCTCCTCATCTAACTTTATTTCCTACTCTTCCCTACTATGAATCCTCCCCTTCTTTATGGCATTCTGGTTCCTACCTCAATGCCTTTGCTCAGCTCATGCTGACCTCCTAGCTTGGCGTGAATAAACTTTCACTCCTTTGCTCCAAAACCTACCCAGCTCAGGTCTGTTTTTACAAGGTGCACATGTCATTTTCCCAACTGTAGTTCATGAAGCCAGACAGGGTACCAGATATTTCAGTATTTCCTACAGCCTAGCTAATCAAAGTGTGGCGGGAGGACCAGCAGCGCCTGGCGGGAGTCTATCAGAGCTACAGTCTGGAGTCCTTCCTATCCAGCCACAACCTCAGAATCAGACACTGAAGTTGAACAAGTTTCCGGGGAGATTCATGGTCACATTAAAGTGTGAGAAGCACGGTCCTGTAACACTAACTAGAGTATGAGTAAAGCAGAAGCTCACATATTTTGAGACCTGAGGCCCTCCCTGGGGATCCTAGGGGAGTCTCAGGTTTGCCATCCAGCTTTGAGCCCCCTTGCTGGGCTCTTTGCTCAGAAGGCAGTAAGAACCTAAGAGTGAGGGAGGCGCTGAGGCCGTGTGCACGGGGTGATGGTGAGGTGAAGCTGCTACCTTCCCAGCAGAGCCGAAAGCAAATGTTGATGTCTGCTTCGCGGGTACTTTTCCGGGGGAGAAACTGGCTTTACTTCTAACACAAAAACGCCTATCGCTTCAGCAACCCAGCCTCAGGGTAAGAGCTATGTGACAGACAACACTGGAACGGTTTCTGGACTTGATTTATTGACTTGTCTGTTTCTCGTCTATCACTAATCTGATTGACGACGAAACCCGGGATGTGACTTAAGGCGATTTCGGCGGGAGCGCGCGCTCGGTGGGCCTGCGGGAGGCGGGTGCTCGGGAGGACGAAAGGCATGTCTGCGGGGGCCGTTTGCGTGTGCGGAGGGCGTGTGTGGAAACGACACGGGAGGAGTGGGCGCCTCTGGGAAGCTGGCTGTCTGTGATGGGAGCTGTGTCTGCCGGGCTGGAGTCTGAACCAGGCGAGCAGCTGGGCGGGAGGAGGCAGGTGGGGCTCCCCAAGGGAGGGTGTCGTTACAGACACATCTTAGGCAGAGCCCCCTTTCTCGCCCTCCCCAGCGTCCCCTCCTCGGGTCTGATTTCCCAACTGGGGGGCCTTGGGGGAGGGGAGGGAGAGGGACGAAAGGTGCCGAGGGCTCTTCGCTGGCAGCAGCGGAGGGAGAGCGGGTGGGACAGGTGCGCCCCCACAGCGGCAGCGGGTCACACGTGGAGGGCTCGTCCTCCGTCCGGGACTCGCCCCTGCCCGGGGTCGCCCGCTTCAGTCCCCGGGAGTCCCCTACCGCCCGCAGCCCGCGCCCCTCTCCGCGGGGGGCCCGGGAGGTGGACCCCGCCGGGAGCGGAGCCCCGCCCCTCCTTGTTACTGGCGAGCCCCGCCCGCCCGCCGCCGCGGAGCCCCGCCCCCGCCCCGCCCCCCGCGGCCGCGGCTCGGAGCGCAGTCGGCGGGCCCCATGCTGCTGAGCGGAGCTCCGCCCGCGGGCTCCGGCCCCGGGCCGCGGGCGCAGGGGGGCGCGGGGGGCGGCCCGGGGGGCTCGCGCCGGGGCGCCGGGGGGCCCGGGGCCGGCCCGGGAGGAGGCGGCAGCGGCGGCGTGGCCAAGTGGCTCCGGGAGCACCTGGGCTTCCGCGGGGGGAGCGGCGGCGGCGGCGGGGGCAAGCCGGCGCCCCCGGAGCCGGACTACCGGCCGCCCGTGCCCGCCCCGGCCGCGCCCCCCGCGCCCCCCCCGGACATCCTGGCCGCCTACCGGCTGCAGCGGGAGCGGGACTTCGAGGACCCCTACTCCGGAGGGCCGTCCGGCTCCGCTGCCCTGGCCGCCCCGGTAGCCCCCGGCCCCACGCCGCCCCCGCGCCACGGCTCGCCCCCCCACCGCCTGATTCGGGTCGAGACCCCGGGTCCCCCAGCGCCCCCGCCCGAGGAGCGGACCTCTGGACCCGCGGCCGGCGGCGACAGGGTGAGTGCCGGGGCGGGCGGGGGGTCCGGGAGCAGAGGCGGCGGTGGGCTCGGGCTTCGGAGAGGGACAAAGGTGGCCTGGCCGCCGGCCCCTCGGTGTCACGGCTCCTGACGGACCCCGGGGGCCCGGAGCCTTCACCCACCTTTGTTCCAGTTCTCGACCGACTCCTCTGGGCGCGGGCCCCAAACTCTGCCTCTGTCCCCTCTTATCGCCCCAGGACTCGGCGACCCTCCCCCTCTGCGGCTCTGATCTCCTCCTCACAGCCCCCAGGAACCTAACCAGCCGACCGGGCTTTTTCTAACGGGATTTGAGTTCCCCTCACCCCCCCTATTGGCCCTTCTGCCCACGGGGAGCAGCAGCTCACTGCCCTTTGATCTCTGACCCCTCCCACCAGGAGAGAACCAGCACAAAGCCCCACTCCTCCGTCTCCTCCTCCTGTAGCCCGAGCATCCTTGCAGGTGCTGGAGCCCCGGGAAGGAGGGGGCGGCTGGGGTTTCTCCCCGTGGACACAGCAAGAGCTGGCCTTTGCCTCACCCAGTCGGACTGGAGCTGGGTGGACTGTTGTTCTCGGGAAGCCAGCCGGGCCGTGCGCAGCTCTGCGCTGAGGATGCTGACCACTGGGGCTCGGGCAGGCCCGCCCTACACTCCTTCCCCTGTCCCCCCAGGTGCGGGGACAGCCAGTGCTCAGAACCTGTTGCCCAGAAGGGGCTGACCAGCTGAGACCACTCTTCTCCTCTTGGCCTCTCCCTCCCTCTGTCCATTCTGAGGGTGGCGAGAGCCTTTTATGGATCTGCAGGCTTGGGATGGAGAGGAGAGCCCGGCGCCCCCTGTTCGGAGAACACCCGCTGTGCCTCGGCAGGCCCTGGTGGAGAAGCCCCCCCACGCCCAGCCCAGCCGCAGTTTGACTTACCCCTCCTTGACAGCGGAAAGCCATCCCCAGGTCCCTCTAGCCCTAAATTTTATGACGGTCTGGGCCGCTCTGGCTCTGTTGTCTCTCTTCACACTCCCCTGGGAGCTCAGAGCTGGGGCTTGTTCCCCCTCCTCCTCCTCCTCCTCCTCCTCCTCCTCCTCCTCAGAGAACAGTTTTATTGTATCGGAGAGCAAATTGCTGTCCGAATCCACTGGCTCCAGGGTGGAGGCTTTCAGCTGAGAGAGTGCCGTTCTGCCTGATTTCCTGGGCAAGAGAGATGTGTCAGGGTCAGAGCAGAAGCCTCAGGAATGCGAATTATTTTTTCCCCTAGTTCCTGCCAGGGGGCACGGCTGCCCATCCTGAGTTAGGATCCTTAGCCTGCAGAAGGAGGCTGTGCTTTCTTCACATGTCCTGACCTAGTCTTCTCTTTTTCCCGATTGTCCCGGCTATTGGTGATGTGATGGTGGTGCAGTAAGGCACGGAGAGCATTAGGCCTTGTTTTTACTATTTTTAAAAAATGCTTTTGTTGATTTTAGAGAGAGAGAGAGGGAGAGAGAGATGGAAACGTCAATGGTAAGGGAAAATTGATTGGCTGCCTCCTGCATGCCCCCTATTGGGGATAGAGTCCTGACCAAGAATGGAACCGTGACCTCCTGGTTCATGGGCCCAGGCTCAATCACTGAGCCACACCAGCTGGGTTTGGTTTTATGATTGACCAATAGTCTCCTCCTCCCTGTCCACACCCATTCGCACATGGGCCTGAGCTGTTCCTGGCCCTCTTCCTCCTAGAATGCTTTAACAGCCTTCTCACCAAGCTGTGGGCTCCTCCACAACGAGGACCATGTTCTCCTCAAGTCTGTGTCTTCCAAATGATGGACACCAATTTTGGCATAAAGAAGGGTGCATGAATACGTCCCGAATGATGACTGTCCATTGCCGGGGTGGCCTGAGGGTCAGAGACCTCCTTGTACATTTCGCCACAAAGACCCCACAATGAAGGGGCTGTGCCCACACAACCATTCAGAGACCTGCAGCCTCCTCTCACTGAGGGCATCATGCCTCACCCTGGGTCAGCTCTGTGATCTGTGGGCTGTTCAGCCCTTGGGGGCCAAGAGGTGTCTGACTCCTTTGTCAGCTGCAGGGACAGGAATGAAATCCAGCAGGATATCCTGGGAACCACACAATCGGTGGTTTCTTTACCAGGTGTGATGAGAAGGAACCAGGATGCCATCCAAGATGGCCCAGGGGCAGGGATGCTGACCTGGGACTTCCCACCATTCCGAGAGAGCAGCTCCACCCCTTTAGGAGCCGTTTTGGGGACCCCAGAGTCTTCCCTTAGGAAGAGCCCTGCCGAGGTACCTGAACCCCTTACCCTAAATCCAAGTGTCAGCACATGCCTACAGAGCTCACTCTGCCCCTGAACAGTGAGCTGGCTGTGGCTCTTGAGGCATTATTGAGCCAGCTTTTCCATTCTGTGGCTGTTTTATCCCTAGTCTCTGTTCTCCCTCCTCTCAGCCCTGCAGATCCTCTTGGCTTGTTGCTTTTGGGTCACTCGCTGAGGTGAGGTAGGCACTGAATGTACCTTGGGCTGGTCAGTTTCCTCCGAGAGGCCAGTGACTGGTGCCAGAACCCTGTGAAAGGGGCTGGTTTGCGAGGTTTGATGAAATGGGTGGAAATGCCTCTGTGATGAGCCAGAGAGATTGAGGGGAAATGAGTTCAATGACTATGGGGTAGGAGAGAATGGGGACTTAGATGGGACCCTGGGAGGCCCAAGGGGCTCAGGACCATTAGCTTTCTCCCCAGGCAGGGCTTTGGCTGTTGGCCCACCCTGAGACCTACTGCTGCAGTTGGCAAGGTACCAGGGTGGCCATCTGGGCAGGCCTGGCAGGACAGGCATGGGAGCAGCAGGAGCCGAGCCTTGCATGGGATGGGAAGGCAGAGACTCGCCATCTGGCCGAAAAAGAGCTCCCGCTTGGTGTGTTGGACCCTTTCTGGCCGCCAGGCCGTGCTCTGACAGAGGGGTTAGAGAGCCAGTCTTGCCCTTGCTTTGCTCCCTTTTCTCAGACCTTCAACAGGAAAAACCTGGTCTAGGAAAGGGGGGTGGGGGTGGGAAAGGGGCCCTGATCGGATGAAGTTTTGAGCTGTCTGTGACCATCTGCACAGTGTGTCCTTTGCCTCCATCATGCCAAGATATGTGTGTGTGTGTGTGTGTGTGTGTGTGTGTGTGTGTGTGTGAGAGAGAGAGAGAGAGAGAGAGAGAGGGAGAGAGGGGGGGGGGAAATGTGATGGGAACAATAAGGCATCCTGTATGAAGTGAAACTAGAGCTCTTATTCTTAGCTTATGGGGGCGTTTCTGGAGTTCATGAGCCTCCAGAAATTGTGCAGATATTTGAGTAGATGAGCATTTTTTCTGGGAAAAGTCTCACAGCTCTCAGATTCTCACAGGGGTTCACAGGGCTCAACATATTAAGAATGTAAATAAAAATAGGTGTACCTCATAGATGGTATCCTCAGGCCCAAATTTAGAATGAATGAACAGACAGGTAGGAAGAGTACAGTAAAGTGAAGGAGATATTTGGGTGTCTGAAATTACACAAGACATGCCTGCCCTGGGGTTAGGAGGGCGGGTAGGGGCCCTCCCTTACCAATTGTTCATTGCGTGTTTATGTATCATTAAATGATACCTAGGCCCTGAAAGGGACTCACCACCCAGGAGACCTGGTCCCTGACTTTTTTGAGTTTGCTTGTTTGCTTTAATTTTCCTTGTTATGCCTTCCACAGAGCCCCGAGGTCTGATCTGTTTACCTAGCACATGGCCTCCTGTGGAAGTAGAGGGAGGAGAAGAGAGAGGTCCGGATCAGGAACCTTTGTGGACTGGCTAGACCTCTTAACCCCTCTGTGGCCTGAACTGGTCGTCTGTGCTGCAGGTGGTGCTTTGGGGAGGGCTGAAGCCTGAGACCTGCAGGATTGTATGGCAGGCCTGTCCACTCAACCCAGTGCCGCCTCCTCATATTGCGGCACTCCGACCCTCTAGAAGACATCTTTGGCTTGTTGGCTTGGGCGATGACTCAGAGACACCTCAGCCCTGGCACTCTGTGCATTGGGAGTCTGGAACAGCTGGGACCCTGTAGACCAGTGGTTCTCAACCTTTCTAATGCCACGACCCTTTAATACAGTTCCTCATGTTGTGGTGACCCCCAATTTCATTGTTACAAAAATTGAACATAATTAAAGCATAGTGATTAATCACAAAAATAATATGTAATTATATATGTGTTTTCCAATGGTCTTAGGCGACCCCTGTGAAAGGGTCTTTCGACCCCCAAAGGGGTCGCAACCCACAGGTTGAGAACCACTGCTGTATACCATGAATGGGAATGGGAGCAGCTGACTGGGCCCTGGGCTTGGAGGGGGACCTGCTGCCTACTCCAGTTGCCCTCACCATAGAACCAGTGTGATATTATATGACAGCAGTGAACCTGTGGTGCCTCTAGAGCAGTGGTTCTCAACCTTCCTAATGCGGTGACCCTTTAATACAGTTCCTCATGTTGTGGTGACCCCCAACCATAAAATTATTTTCGTTGCTACTTCATAACTGTAATTTTGCTACTGTTATGAATCGTAATGTAAATATCTGATATGCAGGATGTATTTTCAGGGGTCGCGACCCACAGGTTGAGAACTGCTGCTCTAGAGCCTGGGTCCCAGACATGGGGCTTCACAGCACCTCAAGATGCTTCAATCTTTTGGAGTTTATTCTGTGTCTGTCACTGTGAGCTTCTTGAGGACCAAGGAATTTGGTCTCTTCATCTTTAATGATATAATGGCGGACATTTACTGAGCACTTACTCGGGCCTGGTACCATTTTGAAGCGACTGACATGGATTGGGCCAGTGAGCCTTACCACAATCCTTTGAGGACATTCAGTTGTTATCCCCGGGTTATAAACAGGGAGACTGCCGCACAGGAATGCTGGGTCACACTTGCGTGGTTTCATAGCTAGTAAGCAGGAGAGCCCAGGTTGACAGCCAGGCAGCCCGACTCCGGATTGGCTGCTAGCACCGTGCCAGGGGACCCCTGCACTTATGGAGAGGAGCCCCGCAGAGCAGAGGTGCTCACTAGACATTTGCTAGTGAACAAGGGGAAGGAGACTCGGAGAAGGAATGAGGAGTGCATTCTGGGCTGAGTTCACCAATTTCTGGATGATGAAGGACAGCATGTGCCACCTAATCTCTAGGGAGCCATAGACACACCTTGTAAGGCATCAATTTCATCCATCATCTTCTTCCCAAGCCTATGGGTTAGGTACTAATACCAGCCCCATTTTACAGATAAAAATACAGAAGCCTCCAGATAGTAAATGTAAATTAAAGAAACAGAGAAAAGGGGCAGTGGTAGATTTGGAGGACCTTGCAGAGCCAAATCCTGTAATGTTTGTCCCCTTGGTCTCCCTGGACTCACAAGCCCCATGGAGGGCAGAGGTCAAAGACTCATAGCAGGGCCCAGCTGCAGAGTAGAAGGTTCCACCAGATGGTGGGCCTTCCAGCCACTTCAGGAGAGGCTTGGGCAGGAAGGAGAGTCCAAACCTGACAGCTGCTCTGGGAGGGGCACTGCACAATTGGAACAGGCACAAGAGCTGCCTTCTGGAGGCACCCTGCTGGATGACAGAAAGGAGGGGATCTGGTGGGCAGGTGGTATGGGGACAAGGGGGCCCTCTGATTCAGCATTTCAACAGCATTGTGACTACCAGAGGGCTTGCCCAAATATCAGCCCTGGCCTTGATGTCTTCCCTGCTAGTTTCTCTCTTCTGCTCCTGAGTCAGGGGCTTTGATCCCCATTCTAAAGTCGAGTCTCTTGACAGCCTGCTCCTACAGCTGCTAATGGTTGGTCAGAGTTCAGATAAATGGGGATCTGAGAGTCTATGGTAGGGGTGGGCAAACTTTTTGACTCGAGGGCCACAATGGGTTCTTTAACTGGACCGGAGGGCCGGAACAAAAGCATGAATGGAGTGTTTGTGTGAACTAATATAAATTCAAAGTAAACATCATTACATAAAAGGGTACGGTCTTTTTTTTTTTTTTTTTTTTTTTTAGTTTTATTCATTTCAAACGGGCCGGATCCGGCCCGTGGGCCGTAGTTTGCCCACGGCTGGTCTATGGGTATAGGGAGAAGGAGGCCTGTCGAGCCTCCCGGTAATGTGCACTGAGCACCCACTGTGTGCCAGGCTCCGTGGTGGACATGGTGTATAATTGTGAGCACATTAGAGTCTGGTAAATACACAAAATAAATAGGACAAAGGTGTCAGAAGCCTACAGGGGCAGCTTCCCCCACTGAGCAGTTTTGCCTCCTTGTGTAACCCAGAAGCTCCTGAGGAAGCAGGCCTGGCCTATGACACGGGTCCTCTGTTCTTGGGCAAGTGCCTGTCCTGCCTGGTTTCCCAGCAGGCATTTCTGCTGTTGCTCCTGACTCCCAACCCCATGGGTGGCTCCTTGGGCACCCCAGCCCAGGGCAGGGGGGTTGGGGCTTCCTGGAGCAGGGTGTGGAGCCAGGGGTGGAACAGAGGAGCCATTGAACTGCCCACAAAGCTGCCACCTGGGCGCCCACGGGCACCAAGGGCTGGCGCTAGGGAGGCCCACGCGGCCTGGGAGGGGTCGTGGCTCTAGGCACTGGCCCAAGACTCCAGTGGGAAGGGTGCTGAGTGCAGCTGTGACCCAGCTTGGCGAGGGAAGGGCTGGGGGGCTCTGTGGAGTTGCGGGCCACCGGTGCGTGGTTCTGGGTGCTTCTGCTCACTGAGCAGCTTCCAGGGCCTCAATCCCCTACCTGGTCCTCCACCCCACCCGGATTCATGCTTCCTCCCTCTTCTGAATGAACAAGAGAATGCACTTCCTTTGTCCATTCTTCCTGTTTTATGTGAACTGATTTAACAAAGATTTACTGAGCACTTTTGGGCACTAGGAATTTAACAGTAAACATTCTTGCCCTCAGGAAGCTCACAGTCTGCAGGAAGACAGATAATAAAGCAAGTATTCACTACACACAGGATGACAGCCCAGCTCAGAGGCACTAACTTGTCCTGGGGGGAGAATGGAAAGGCTTTCTGAAGGAAGGAAAGAATCTGATTCAGGCTTAGGGAAAGCTTTTGAGGTGAGAAAAAGAGCATTGAGCTTTTAGGTAACAATGTGATCTGAGATGGGTAAAGAGAAACCAAAGAGGAAAGTGGAATCTTAAAATCTCTTTAACTATGGACTTTTTATTGTAGCCACTGGAGAGCCATTCAAGGTTTAAGGATAGCCTGTCCGTTGATTCAGTTACTGTTGAGTTGCTGCCATGTGTGAGTTGTGAGTCTGGGTGCCAACTGGGCTGGGTACCCAACAGGCTGGCTCCAGAGCCCCCTTGGTCAAGTGGGTGGGGCCACTTGGGCGGGTGCCAGCTGGCCTGGGAGGAAGCAGTTTGGGGGAGGAGGGGTGAGTGGATTTATTTTCTTTACTTCTTGGAGGAAGGAGGATGAGGTGTGGTGGGCTCTGAGGGAGGTAGGAGGTGATCTAATAGAAACATTACTCCAGTGCCTACTGTGAGCTGGGTACTTACTGGAGCCGGAGAGACAAAAATGACAAAGGGCTCCAGGCTAGTGGCTGATCTGGTGGTGGGTTAGGAAGATCTGAGATGATAGAATTCTTGGAAGCAGGCAGAGATCTGAGGGCAGAAAGGGGCTGGGCGGCTTGACTAGGACAAAATGGAATAAGGTGGGAGCTGAAGAGCTGAAGGGTGAGATGGCAGGAGCCTTTGGGACATGCTTTGGAGACCTTTGGAGGGGTTTGCAGCAGCCCAAGGAACATGAAGAAGGGGTCTCTGAGGTGGGAAGCTTCCTTTTTCCATCTCTGCCTTACTAAGGGTCCCAGATCCGCTAACCCAGGGCAGGGAGGTCACCCTTACAGCTTCCCTGCTCAACTGGCTCCCACAGTCCTGATCTGTGGGATCTTGGCCCAGAACCAAAGCCTAGACCAAGAATGGGGAGAGGCAGGAGTGGCCCCTCCCCATGCTGCTGGCCCCAAAGCCACCTCTCATTAATGCAGTGCTCCCTGAGGGGCTGGGTGGCTGGGCTCTGTCTCTGCCACAGCCAGCCCTCCCCTCCCTGCCCCCCAGGCGCCTGTGCCCAGCTTGGAGAAAGGCTCTATTGTCCTCAGTTGTGCCCCACCCTGAGCACCTTGAGCTCCTCTGCAGGGTGTGCGGCTTGTGGTTCCCTCTGCCTTGACTGGGAGCAGAGACGGGGGGCCATGAGCCGCTCGTGTGGGAGAATGCATGGGATGTGGAGGGCCAAGGCAGGCCTTTCCTGTCCCTGTTCTCCACGAGCCCAGGGGATTTCAGCAGAGCCCCAATCCTGGCTTTCCTCATGGCTGTTCTAAGGTTGTCTTTCTCCTGGGACAGCCAAGGTGTCCACCGGTGGCAGGTTGGCAGCATGATTTTGCACAAAGGATGCAGGTTCCAATCCTGGTTCCTCCACTTCCTTGGAATGGTCTTGGGCATGTTGTTCCCTACCTACGATGAGCCTCCATTCCCTTAAAACGGGATAATGATACCCACATGGTGATTATGATGGATGTCCTGCAGCTAAACCAGCAGAACTGTGGCATAAAATACTCAGTCTTTCTGTTCTTGGTGGTCAGCAAATAATATTTGTTCAGCATCTGGTAACACACCGGTAGGCATGGACCAAGCTAATCTCCAAGTTGCCTCTTGTGCCCTGTCCACTCTTTGAACTCCATTGCAGCCAGTTCTCTGAATTAATTCCCTCTGTGGAACCACCTGGTGTAAGCTCTTGGGCTGCCTGGACCCTGACTGAGGCAGGCTTTAAGGCCCAGAGTCTCATCCTGGCTATTTAGCCTAGGAGTTGGCCCAGAGGCACAAAATTAACAGAAAAGAAAGTACCATTTTTGGGGGGCAGCCTAGTGGGAGACCCCTGCCAAGGAAGAGCCAGGGCTTGTCCCCATCTAAGTTCAGAGCCTGGGGCTCCAGGTCTAAGGCAGCCTGTCCAAGACTCTTGCTCCTGTGGATAGAGCATCTGGGGAGCAGAGCTGTCTCTCAGATGTCTGACGCCTGCTCTCTTCCCACAGTTGGCAATCCTAGAAGACTATGCGGACCCGTTTGATGTCCAGGAGACTGGTGACGGCCTAGTAGGGGCTTCAGGAGCCCCAGAGAAGGTCCCGGAAAACGATGGCTACATGGAGCCCTATGAGGCCCAAAAGATGATGGCCGGTGAGTGATAGAGTAAGGGAGAATGTTGCGGGAAGTTGTTCCCTGAGGCTTGGGTATCTGCAAAACAAGCTTTGCCACCCACACATCTTAAGAACTGATTCCTTGGTCTCTAGAAAATATGGAGAATGCCTTTGCTGGGTCCTCAGGGAAGGTGACCACTACTTTCAAGATAGTCACTTTGGAGAAGGAGCTGTGATTTGTGGTACCTGAGACCTGAGGTGGTAGAGAAGCCACACAAGCAAAGGTCAGACAGATGGAAGCATTTGGGGTAGTGAGGAAGGGCAAGATAGTGGTGTGGGCTGGGGGTCACTAGTCCCTAAAAGAGAATCACTAGCTTTAGAGAAGGTGGTAAGTTTGAAACGATGTTATGACAGTTGGAAACGCATGACTATATAAATGCAGATGCAATGCCCATGATGCTGGGCAAGTAGTTGAAGGAGTGAGGGCAGGAAGAAATGGATGAGCCTGGCTCTGGGGAGCAGAGACCAATAAAGGGCCCAGGGAAAGACCAAATCGGGGCAAGCAGACAGGAGGACAGGGGTGAGTCAGTCTAAGCCAAGGTCCCAAGGCAGGATGAAAGGAAGATGTGTTCACAGGAGAGGCAAGATGAGAGAGGCCAAGAGGGGCATTGATAGGCCTTAAAGGCTGGAATGAGGCATTTGGACTTGCTCCAAAAGGGGAAGGGGAGCCATTATGGATTCTTGAGCAAGAAAGCAATAGGACAAATAAGGCATTTTAAGAGGATTACAGAGGCTTTGGTGTACAGAACAGACTAGAAGAACTGGGCATCAATCAGAAAGATGAGTTATCAGGCTGTTGTGGAAATTACTGAGGCTTTACAGAACCAATAATTAACACCCTTTTCTTCCCCTCTGGAGCTTGGAAATAATTGAGAAATAAGATCAAGGAAACAGAAAATGGAGATAACAATGTCAGTTTTCTTACTGATAAAAGTGATTGGAGAACATTACTTAGCTATGTCACTACAATGGGCTTCTTAAGACTTCCCCACAGAATTAAACTTGCCCACCTCAGGCTTGGGCAACGTAGCATGACTTTAGGCCCTTGCACAGGGGCAGGAGGAAAAAGAACCAGAATGTTCTCTCTGTGTAAGAAAGCAGATCAGATAAACTGCTCGCCCTCCTTGGAAGAGGTGGGAGACGGGCAGAGGGCAGTCAGGAGTGTTATTCCATGGAGCCAATGAGACAAAAGCCTGAAGAATGGAGGTTCGCCCTAGTAGTAATCTAGATGTGGAGAGATGAGGGTGAGACTCATCAGGCAATGGCAATGACAGATGGGACTCAGACAGTGAAGGAGGGCCAGGACCAAGGAGAGCAGTATAGTAGACAGAAATGGAGACAGTGGGAGGGTGGCTACCATATTTAGATCAGAGGGGTGTGGCCCCCTAGGACAGCAGTCGCCAACCTTTGGACCTCACGGACCACCAGTGGTCCGCAGACCACCGGTTGGCGACCGCTGCCCTAGGAGGCCCATGAGTGCCCTGGGATTGATGAGAAAATCTGCACACAGGGGGAGCTCCATAGCTTTTATCAGTTTCACTGGGGTCAGAGATCTCAAAAAGAAAATCACAGAAGAGACTAGAAGAACATTCGGGGAGAGTGGGGAGTTTGAAACATCGAACTGAAACATCTTTATGGCAACTAGAAACATAGATGCAAAGGGTTCGACTGGACAAGTAGTGCAAGGATGAGGCCTGGGAGAAATGAATGAGACTTGGCCTTGGGAAACAGAGACCAAGAGAGGATCCAGTAAAGAGACCAAATGGGAGGACAGTCCATGAAGGGGACAGATTCAAGGATGGGGTGGTCAGCAGTGTCTGACCATCCCAATATGGCAACAAAGGATTGTCATATTGTGAATGGTATCACTTGGGACACAAGGAAAAAATGGAGTTGGGTAGCAAGGAGATGGACTAGGAGAGGACCCTGACTTGGTTTCCTAAATGTGTAAGCCTCAGCTCCCCAGCCCTTGCTGGCCATCGCAGGATCCTTTTTCTGTCTTTCATTCGGGTGCCGCTGCCCCTGCCTCTGTTGGGTCCCATGCTTTTGGAACCCCAGAGGTATTTTGAGGGAGAGGGACCCTGTATGTGTGCCCCAGAGCCACCGGCATCTGTGAAGGAAGCCTGCCTGGTTGCTGGGAACACTGCTGGGGGCTGAGCCAGGCAGCCAGGCTCTCACGCCTCCCTCCTGCTTGCCCTGGTAGAGATCCGGGGCTCCAAGGAGACGGCCACTCAGCCCCTGCCTCTGTATGACACACCCTATGAGCCAGAAGAGGAGGGGGCCACCCCTGAAGGTGAGGGGGCCCCTTGGCCCCGGGAGTCCCGCCTGCCTGAGGATGATGAGAGGCCGCCCGAGGAGTATGACCAGCCCTGGGAGTGGAAGAAGGAGCGGATTTCTAAAGCTTTTGCTGGTGAGTCCTGGGCAGAGAGGGCAGGTCCGCTGGGGCCTCTGGGCAGCTTTCTGGGCTCGGGAGTGAAGGAGAGGCACCCTGGGAGGGGAGGCCCAGGAGGGAGGTGTCGTTGAGTCTCCACCATGGAGCTGTGAGTTGGCAGGTGGACAGGGCGCTGTGTGCAGAGTCAGGGTGTGGGCACAAGAGGAGGATGAAGGCGTCTCCCTGCATCACCACATCCGACGCCCAGAGGCTGGGGCCACTTCCACCTTTTGGGGGACTGGGTATATTTAAAAATAAAGAAGTTCCAAACAAAATTATAAAACTTGTGGCATATGTTAAATACTTAACCAAAGAGGGCATTAACCCTCCAAACAATGCAAACAGCTGCCTCTGTAACCGTTAGAGAAACCAACCCTGAGTGAGCGGCTGTGTCTCCCAGTGGTAGGCCATGCGGACCAGGGGTGCCTACCCCCCGAGGGGTTTCTGAGAAATCCCCGTCACTGAGTGAGGGTAGGTTTCCTCTGTACCGAGCACCCCAGTGGCCATCCCAGGCCTGGAGTCTGACATGGAGAGGTGTGTGTGGGTGGTTTGAGTTGGGGGTAGGGGGCACAAGAGCTTTAACTCCTGGATCCTTGATTCAGTGAGGACATAGAGGACTTAAATGCCATTAGACTCCCTTTTCGTTCCCATGTCCCTCTTACTCCTCCTTGGGCAAGAGGCTCATCTTGGAGCTGGACCCAGGTCTTTGCTCTGTGGGGAGGCCCACCCTGGCAGCCAGACTGAGAAACCACAAGGTGCCTCATTTGTTTCCTGTAAAGCGCGCACCACGGAGGATGGGCCGCTTATCTCCAGAAGTCTCCTTGGAGAATCAATACTGTTTGGCTTGCTTAATGGGAAAATCTATGCTCGTCATTAGGAAACCTTGTTAGCAGTCCTGGCGCCGCCCGTGGCATCACTCTTCTCATTGTCAGGGCTTGGGATTTAGGGTGTGGGGGGCAAGTTTCACTAAAACATCTGCCCCCACATCTGAGTATCCCTGACAACCTGGGTGGGGCTGTCTCAGCGAGGCGGTGGGGAAAGGAGGGATGGAGGAGGCTGAGGCAACCTGGGGGTGGTGCTAGGAGATGTGGGCAGCTCCTTATCCCTCTTTTCCTCCTTTCCTGGCCCCTCTGGTTCCTGGAAGCTTGTGAGGTCAAATGAAGGGGATCCGCAGGGCTGACAGCAAGACCCTGCTTTTGCCACCTGAACCTCCGACCTTTGACCCTGCCAGCCCAGGGTGGTCAGTATGGCTCCACCTGGCCCCCTGAGAGTCCTGCTCCCCATTCAGAAGCCGCCCCTGCCTCCACTCTGACCCTCCTCCTCTCTAGGCTGTCCTGTGTCCTGGCTCTGGGTTTTGGTGTCTCAACCTCTGCCTCTCTCTGTCTCTGTCCCTGTCCCTGTCCCTGCCTGTCTCTCTCCTCCCTGCTGTGCTACTGGTTCCAGTTGACATTAAGGTCATCAAAGACCTACCTTGGCCTCCACCGGTGGGACAGCTGGACAGCAGCCCCTCCCTGCCCGACGGGGACAGGGACATCTCCGGTCCAGCCTCACCCCTCCCCGAGCCCAGCCTGGAGGATGGCAGCGGTGGGTCCTGTCGGGGCTTCTGGCCAGGGTGACGTGTCCTCTCATCCCTCGGGCCCTGGGGGCTTGGGTTGGAGGAGCCACGAGGTGGGGCATGGTTTGAAGGACCCAGGAGTAACCCCTCTCTTCTGCGGAAGAAGGAAGGGAGAAAGTACACACCTCCCGCTCCCTCCCCAAACGTGGGGAAGGTGTCTCCCAAGGGAAATCCCCTGGAAACCCACTCTTCTAAATCCACTTCTTTGGGTTGCGCTTTGCCTGGCCCGACTTCAGCAATGCAAACAACTCCTGAGATGGGGGAGACTAGCTCGCACAGCAAGTGTCTAGCTAGCTCCTCAGATAAAGGAAAGGGTCTGCTCCTTGCATTTGGTGTCTGAAAGATAATAAGGGCTTGAAAGTGCTACAAGGAGAGAAAAATAGTCCAAATGGGGAGAAAGAAGGCACCAAACACCTCATCTACGTTCAGTTTTACCCCGAATGGGCAGTTGAGGGGAGTGGGAGGCGGTGCATCTCTGCACGTGCACAGAGGCCTGAGCACTGTTGGTACATGTGTGCCCGAGTGTGAGTGGGTATTTTGTCAATACAGGATGTCACCTGTGCATGTGTGCCTCTGTCCATGTGGTCTGCTGGCTTCAGCTGCCCCTGTGCAGGCTCAGCAGTCAGGTCTGCCCTGGTCTGGGAGGGCAGAGCCCCCTCTACTGGGTTTCTGTGGGGGTGGGGAGGGGAGTCTGTGGGCAGCGACCTTGGGAGCGGGGGAGGGGCGGACCGGCTGGCGGCTTTGGGCAGGATTAGCCTGTCAGGATGGCACCAAGGGGAATCAGATAATTGTTCTCAGATCGATAAGTCATTTCTACAGAATGGCTTGGCAGGGTGATTTGGAGAACGGTAATGAACTCTGAGGAGGAGAAAGAAACAATATTATCAGCACTGAAGCCACCCCGAGGAGGATGGAATAGGGGAAGGCAGTCAGCAGCTCCCCAGGGAGAAGCTTAAGTGGTTCCTCTTGTTGCTCCTCTCCCCTCTTCTCCTACCGTGTGGGGACTGGGAGGCCCTGTGTGGCACCGGAGGGCTGAGCCCCACCTTCACCTCCACCCGTGCCCCTCCTGGGGGATGGACCCAGAATTCCATCCCTAGAGCCAGTCAGGCCCATGAGCATGTCCAGGAAATGGGGGTGGGGTACTGGCTATTCTATAGGGCTCTACTTCCAGGGTCCTCAGTGGCTGTGACTGGTATGTTCCCCACAGCCCAGTTTGAAGGATCTGAGAAGAGCTGCCTGTCACCCGGCCTGGAGGAGAAGGGGCGTCTACCTCCCCGACTGTCTGCAGGGAACCCCAAGTCAGCCAAGCCCCTAAGCATGGAGCCCAGCAGCCCCCTGGGGGAGTGGACAGACCCAGCACTGCCTCTGGAAAACCAGGTGTGAGTGTCTGTGTCCAGCTGGGGACTCTCCCCTCTCCTTTCCCTTCCTAGCACTTGCCTGAGGGGACACCCCGAATGGGTGGGCCTGGTCAGCGAGGGACCCAGCAGAGATGCTCCCCTTCCTCCCTCTCATCCGCAGCTGGTACCATGGGGCCATCAGTCGAACAGATGCCGAGAACCTGCTCCGGCTGTGCAAAGAGGCCAGCTACCTGGTGCGCAACAGTGAGACCAGCAAGAATGACTTCTCCCTGTCCCTCAAGTGAGTGGGGCTGGCTGGCTGGCAGTTTTAGACAGGATTAGCCTGTGAGGGTGGCACCAAGGATAATCAGTGGGAGGACAACCGCCAGCACAGGAGGAGACCCTAATATTCTCAGGCCCAGCCAAGCTGGGGAGAACCCCATCCCCCATGAACCTTTGCCGACTCTGGGCCACACTCTAAAGGTCTGAGCTCAGCCCCTGCTCTCAAGGAGCTCGTAGTTTCTCGGGGAAATAGTTAAGCCGTTGTCCAGTTCAGAAGGGTTCTGTCCCTTACTAGCTGTGTGGCCTTCGGTCCCCTTAATCTCTCTGGGCCTCAGTTTCCTTCACTTACAAAGTGAGGGAATAATATCTGCTTTATAGGGAATGATTAAATGTATGGGAAGCACTTGCCGTGGTGCTAAGTGCCCAGTAAATGTCACCATCATCATCATCAATGGAAGCCGGAAATGTTCTAATAGCACAGGCAAGGAGAGAGGAACTTTGCCTGAAAGGATCTACAGGGTGAGATGGAGGCTGGGTCCTGGGAGGAGGACAGGGCTGTGGACACAAAGCTATTCTTACTCTGAAGAAGCGGACAGGAGGTCTGGTTGCTGGTGGCTGACAACTGAGCTTTAAAGATCCTGGAAGAGGCCAGGGAGGTCGGCCCTCCCTTCCCATCAGCCCTCCTCCCTGGGAGCAGATACACAGGCCAGGATTGGCTTCCCAGGCTCTCCTGGTGGGATGGCAAGTCCTCTCCTTGGCACAGGAGTGCCCCCTGGTAGAGCCTGTACTCCACAGGACCGCCTGTCAGAGCAGTGTGTCCACTCACCCCCCTCCCCCCGCCACTACTGGAGCATCTATATCACCTTCTACCACATTTTCTGGGTGCAATAGAATATAGATATACCCGCACTTCAAACAAATCCAATATATGGACATCTGGGACTACTAAAAAGATACATTTGAAGATAATTATTCAACTTCACTAAAAGATAATGAAGAAAATAAAAGCCAGACTATAGTCATAACCTGAGTTTTATTCTCGGGTTTAATAAAATTAGCTATGTGACCCGAGGCAACCTTAACCCCTCTGGGCCTTGGTTTCTCCATCTGCAAAATGGAGAATGGTTACTTCTTAGGTTTCTTCCCGCTCTCATACTCTGGGAGTCTGCAAATTATCATAACATCAAAGGAGCATTTGGGAAAAATTTGTCAAAAATGTGATTTACATAACTTCCGGAATGTGTATTGCTTTAAAAATTGTAGTTAAGATTCATAGAGCATATACTATATGCCAAATAGCAGCGTATACACCATCTCTTAAACCAACTAGCATCCTGCAAAACCAATTTCTTTTTATAAACAAAAATAGATTCAAAGAGGTATGACTTGCTCAAGGCCATCAGCTAATAAAGTTCTAAGAGCAGAATTTTTTAAAAATATATTTTTACTGATGTGAGAGAGTGAGGGAGAGGGAGACCGAGACAGAGGGAGACCGAGATAGAAACATCAATGATGAGAGAGAATCATTGATTGGCTGCCTCCTGTACGCCCCCCTACTGGGGCTTGAGCCCGCAACCCAGGAATCAAACTGGGGACCCTTCAATCCACAGGCCAATGCTCTATCCACTGAGCCAGACTGGTTAGGGCCAAGAGCAGGATTTGAATCCAGCTCAGTCTGACTCTAATAACTACACAGTTCCTCCATTGCACAGCTCCACCCCTCAAGTCTGGAACAGTCTAAGGCAAGTGGAGACTGCAGGGGTCTGGCTCCCTAGCAGAGCACGGCAGAACACAGCCCTGCCTTAGCCTGGGGTGTAAAGGGGGAGGCACGTCTGGACGCCTGGCTCCAGCCCTGGCTGATCTGGCCCCGCCAGCAACTGTCTGCCAGAGCCTCGTTCACATATAAATGGCTGTTCTGAAACACAATTATGGTTTCTCTTCTCTCTGTAATGGAAGGGCTTTCATTGGTAATTAAACAGCTTCCTCCACAAGTCAAGCCAGCCCTGGCTCTGCTTCCCAGCTAGTCCCTCCCCGGCCCCCGGAGGGTCTGGCACGGGTTCTGCTGTGTCCTAATGGGCCCTTGGGACTTTGTCCCAGGAGGTCATTTATCTAGATGGAGGCTGAGCTCTCAGCTTCCAACTCTGGTCTCTGGCTACCTGTTGCCCTGCTTGCCCAGATCTGTCTCCCAAAGAGAAGATATAATGCACAGGTGTTAGGAGAGGTGATGTTCCCAAGTGGACTGTGGGAAGGGAGCCATCCCCAAACTGCGAGAGGGTGAGGGAAGGCAGGGTCCACGCTGCTGCCCACAGCCTCCCCTTTCTACAGTCCCCAGGGGCTGTGCATTTTCCTGAGGCCCTTGGCTCCTTTCCCAGGGCCTGTGTGGTCACCAACAGCCTCAGCAGTTATCTCAGACCAACAGATGAAGGATGGCCCCACGCCCTGACACACACACCCAGAACTGGGCTTCCAGCAGGCTTTGGGGCCCTGTACCCTGGGGAGGGAAGGATGGAGTTAAGGGCCTATGTTTTCCTCCCATCCCTTTACTCTCTTCAGTCACCCCACTCTCCCCGCTTTCTAACTGCTGGGCCTAGTGAAATGGGTCCAGAGACCTCTTTTAACCCAGGCAGGGGAGGCAAGCGAGGAGGTATTCCAGCTTCGCCTCTCAAGAGCAAGGGCCTCACCATGAGTCCTGCCTCCCACACCTGCTCTGAGCCCTGTCCTTGTCCCAGGTAGGCTCTGACCAGCAGGGCTCCCCTAAGCAGGGCTGACCACTTGCCGGTGAGTGGGTTTTAGACTGGGGCCTGGGCTGTAGTAGTTTGGACAAATGTTGTTCTTGCTGGGGCCCCACCCCCACTCTAAGGCTGAGGGTGCCCAGACATCTGGGAGCCTGCCAGAGCTGGGGGAATGGGGAGGACGGGGGAGGGGGGGGGGAGAGGATATGGGGGGAGCACAGAATGCAGGGGATGGGGTCCTTGTCTTGTGGTCAGGGCCAGGCAATACTGCTGACTTCCTTTCCTAGATTGTGCCAGGAGATGGGAGAGGCAGTGGAGCATGTCCTCTCTGAGGAGGGCATGGAGCTGTAGCCTCACCCATGACGTCAGCCCAGGCTGAAGGGCTGGATGGATGGGCTGGGTGCTTGGCTCAAGGCCAGTTAGCAGGAGGGTGAAGGGATGTCCCTAGGACAAGGTGGCTGGCTCTCCCCAGATTTGGGGAGCAGCTCACCTCCTCCCCTAGTATCTGCAAGAGAGAGCCCGAACCAAGATTCTCTTGGTTGTCACATCCACCCACCACTACTGCCCTGCCAAGGGTGTCTGTGTCTTCACGGGAGTGACCAAGAGCCTCACTGGTGTCCTCCCCACAGCTCAGAAAGGGGGATGGGTAAACTGGTCCTGGCCACATAGGCTGGAAGGCAGGAGTGCCTGGATACCAGGGTTTGGGGTGGGGGCGAGGGGTGTTGGTCCCTCCAGTTTCCACCTGTACACACCCTGTACACTCACTACAAGCACATTCTTGGCACACCCTGTGCCCTCACCACAAAGCCAATACCTACTGCTACCTACTCACAAAATCCCCTCCGCCCCCTCCCTGCTTTCTGGACTGACCTCCATCTTCCACAGCCACCTCCACGCTCTGCTGGTTTGGAACAAGACATTGGCTGCAGGGTTGGGGGAGGGAGGGGACTGGAAGGGGCCCCCACTCACCAGGGTCTCCTCTCCTCTTCCCAGGAGCAGTCAGGGCTTCATGCATATGAAGCTGTCTCGGACCAAGGAGCACAAGTATGTGCTGGGCCAGAACAGCCCGCCCTTCAGCAGCGTCCCGGAGATCGTGCACCACTACGCCAGCCGCAAGCTGCCCATTAAGGGGGCTGAGCACATGTCCCTGCTCTACCCCGTGGCCATCCGGACTCTGTAGGTGTGAGGCTTGGGCACTGCGACAGATCTGGACCCAGTCCTGTGCCGGTCCCCTGGCTGCGGGCTGTGGTCCTTCCAGGGCCGTGATCTCCCAAGCCTTTCTTCCCCTCTCCCTGGGATGGAGTGGAAACTGGAGATTCCTTAATTTATTCGAAAGAGTAAGGGCGATGGGGCCTTGGAGGAAGCGGAGGTCTGGAGCTGAGGAGAGAAGAACCCCTGGGGAGAAAGGGCAGCCCCTGGAGGAAGGGGGCTTCCAAACCCAGAGTCTCCCCGAAGAGTTTAAGATCCGCAGCTGCAGGCCCTTTCCGCCTCTGGGGCAGAGGTGGCAACCTACTTCCCCTCCGCCTCTCCCCCGGTCAGTACGAGGCGGAGCAGGATGCAGGCCCGCAGGGCACCCTGACCTCTCCCCCTCCGCCCCCAAACGATCGGCAGACCCCTGGGGTGGAGGTGGCATTGGGGCGGGAGAGGCGGGAAAGGGATCCGGACGGAGGGGACGGAGGGAATTCGTGCGGTCCCCCGGCCGTTCCGGCTCCCGGCCAGAGGCAATAAATAAACCCAGTGCTGCCAGGCACTGCCGCGTCTGCGCCTTCCGCGCCGCACCCCGGGCTGACGGGTGGGGAGCGGCGAAGCGAGCACAGATCCGTTTATAAATCAGCTCTGGAGCAGACACAGGCCGGCTGTGAAAAGCGCTTTGGAAGCATCAAGTTCCTTCCTTTGATGAGATATCAAAACATCCCCCACTGCCCCCGCCCCGGCTGGGTGAGGGGGGCGGGGGGCCGGAGCCGGCCGGCCTCGTGGCGCCCCCTGCCCGCCGCGCCGACGAGCCCGGCTTCCCAGGAGCGCGTCCAATTTCCTGCCTACAGCCATTTGTCTGGAGGAGGGGAGCCGCGGAGAGACAAAGAGGCAGCGCGCCAGGCGGGAGGAGCGGGTGGCCCTGCCACGCGGAAGCCGCGCGCCGCGAGCTGGGAAAGCTGGCACAGCCCACTGCGTTTCCTTTCCAGAGGAAGCGGGCCCTGCCGCCGCCTCCTCCATTCACTGAAGGTTGGGTTCGCCCCGCGACCTGCTGCCTGCGGGCCTCGGTCCGGATCTGCCACCCGCTGCTGCTCGCGGCCGAGGCCGGCGGGGGGGGGGGGGGGGGGGGGCCGTCCGCGCGCGCCCTCTGCTGGCCGTGCCCTTAACTGCGGGACCCGGGCGCGGGATCACACCAGCCGGTGGCCCCCAATGCGCCCCTGCTGCAAACCGCCGAGGCTTGTGGGCCCAGCTCCCGGCTATACCCTTGGGCCACCAGGCAGGGCTGCTGCCAAGCCACTCCAGGCCTGCCCTCCTGCTCCCCTGGGCAGGCTGAACAAAAACTCTACGAGGGGCTGAACACACACCCTGGCGATGGCTGCCTTGGGAGGACAGTCTGAAGACCTCCAGAACCTAGATCTGCAGTTCCAAAGTGTGATGTGAATCATGAGATTTTGGATGTTCTAATCCAGTGGTTAATTTATCAGGGATCGGGCGGAGGATATGAGATATGACAAATGTAAGAAGTCTGTGGAGACAATAGGAAGAATCACTTGAAATTGGGCACTGCTTCAGAAATTCCCTCAGAGAGGGTTGCCCTCTCTTTAAGTAGACTTGGAGGGCATTCAGTCATTTTGTAGATGCAAAAACAGCTCCAAAAAGGTTAGGTGATGTGCTCATCTATCTCCTTGCTATCATCTCACTACCTAAAGCTCAGAGAAGGACTAGGAGTAACAGGTCCTGGAGCAGGCCAGGTCAACTCTGCCTCCCTGTGGGCTCCTGGGTGTCTCGGCCCCTATCCCACACCCCTTGTGCCCAGTCCACCTTCTCCAAAACCCCTCACACCTCGCCCCCTCCTGACCAGGCTTCAGAAGACTCACACTCGCCACTCAGAGAGGCCCTCTGTCAGGAAGGGTGCCCTTGAGCAGGGGAAGGGGTCTGTAGCTGGGGTGCTTGGCCTGGACGGGTTCCTTTATTCAGAGGATACTAGCAAGCTCAGAGAATGTCTGCATTGGCCTGTTAGCCGGCCGGTTGGGTGGCTTCTTCTGCTAGTGCTTACCCCATCCTGGGGCAGAATAAAGCAACCCAGGGGGCAGAAAAGTGGTTTATTTGTAGAGGAGGCTATGGAACAAGAAGAGCAGAGAATGTCTGAAGAGCACTACATAGAGAGATATTGAGCCAGGTTCTGACTACAGAGCCTGTTTAAGAACTTGGGAGAGAAGATCAATTGTGCTGTTAAACTGAGGTGCTGAGAGATTTCCTATAAATTTCTCTCTGGGGTCCAGCCTCTGTCCCCTTGAAGGCATTTGCCAGCCCTTTTGACAGTGGAAAGCCCAGAAGAAGGGGAGGACTTAGGGGAGGAGTTCTAAGACGCCAGCATCTGTGCTCCCACTTCATCCTTAGGCTCACAGCCCCCTATACACACACACACACACACACACACACACACACACACACACAACTTACCACTTGTCAGGCCCAGTCTTTTGAAATTTTTCTTAGTTTGGAAGAAGAGCTGTCATTTTGCCCCCAAAACAATAATAGCTCCCAACCTCTAGTCCCCGGACAGTGCCTCCCACTTCTCCAGGCTGAGACTATGAGTCTGGGGGTCCCAGAACCCACATGCGGTGACTGACCATGGCCACCCGGACCAAGGTTGGCAGGTGGGAGTGAGGAGAAGGCGAGGGAACCAGAAACAGGAAGTACAGAGGTGAGGCGAGGTGTGACCCAAACCTCTGCTCAGCAGGCAGTGGGTGGAGCCCCTGGGCAGGAGGCCTAGAAGTTCTCGTAATGGTGGGAGAAATGAGTCCGGTCCTGCCTGTTAATGAGCTGACAGGCTTTTTCCACATTCTTGGTCATGCCAGGGGGGCCACAGCTAAACACCCCAATCTTCCGGACCTGTTGGGGAAGGAAGAAGTGAAGGCTAGCTCAGTGTTTGGAGGGAGGGCTAGCTCAGGGTCCATGTTAAAGCCATGAAGAGTCCCTGATGAGGGCTCATTCCACGTTCCTGTGAAAGTTTGCTTCTACCATGCCTGGTGAGGGCCAGCTTGGTGTTTTTAAATCTAACTTGATTTTAGTAGACCTTCTCTCGGTGGGTCCAGCCTCTACCCCTTCCAAGCATTTGCCAGCTTCAAGTGCCAGCTTCAAGAGCAGTTCCGATATGGGGCTGGGCTAATCAATGTTCAAGTTGAGGGATAGCTAGTGTCTCGTTAAGGGCTCCCCCAGTGCTTATGGGAGCAGTGGCTTGCTCAGTGTTTATGGTGAAGATTAGCTCAGTGTCCGGGATGAGGCCTGGCTCAGCATTGGTGTGAAGGGTAGCTCTGAGTTTATGGTGAGGACTAGCTCAATCACTGAGCTCTTCCTTCTGAACAAGGCAGGCATCATGGCTTCAGAAGTGGCAAGTCCCTGTTGCCTGCCTCCCCACTTCCCCCTCAGGGTGACCCCCTCTTCTCCTTTCCCATTTCGTTACCCCACCAACTTCCCAGGGGGTGATGGGTTCTCATCGGCAGTCAATAGCTTCCCTGATGGAGCAGGTTTGGGAGCTTTGCCCAACCCCCCAGAGGGGGCGGGGGAACTGACCTGTGGGTGAACCTCCTGCAGGGAGTTGAAGAAGGGCTCAAAGGGGGGGCGACCAAAGTGGGTGACAGAGCGCAGGCCCGTGAACAGACTCCGGTTCAGCACCTTCTGGAAGTGCCGCTCACAGATGTACTGGGGGCACAGGGGCAGGTCAAGACAAGGACAATCAGGGTCAGCCCAAGCCAACCCAAAGCCTGGGTTGGGAAGGGAGCTGGAGGCTGAGTATCGAAGCCACCTGCTCTGTGCCTCCTGCCAACCTTCCCTGGCCATCCTGCCTTACCCTGCTAACCCACTCAACCACTGAGCTACCCTGCCTGGCCGGCCCTGACGTACCAGCATGGTGGTCCTGAGGTCGAACTTCTCAGCCAGCTGGGTGATGTAGATGTGCACGGACACCAGGTCCTGGTGGTCATTCTCCTCCACCTCCCGGATGATGTCAGCCAGCCACTCGAACTGCCGCTGGGTCCGTGTCACCCAGATGAAGTAGATCTGGGGACAGGGCTGGAGCTTAGGGCCCAGCTCAGCTCAGGCTCCTTATACCCCAGGGATTTGCACACCAATAGAACTCTTCTGGCCAGCGGGTGCCCCTCTCCAGATATCCTGGGGAATGGAGTGTAGGGGGCCACAGGGCCAGGCTCTGGAGCAGGACATGGAGTTGCCCCAGGGCATGGAGAAGTGCAAGTAAGTGACAGCCTGGGGCACCTGACGGTCTGAGCCTATCCTGCCACTCTCTCCAATGTGCCCTCCTTAGGCCCAGAAGGAGAAGGTACCACTAAAGGGCTTGTCACAGAACATCTTCAGGGAAGACCCAGCTGGCTGTCTGGAGGGGATGGGAATGGACTCAGAGACCAGGGGGATGGAAACTTCCCTAGGAGAACCCATCTCCAGCTTCTGATGGGGGAAAGTGGGACTGTTTGGGTTAAGAATCAGAGGCAGCCTGGCCAGTGTGGCTCAGTGGTTGAGCGTCGACCTATGAACCAGGAGGTCACAGTTCAATTCCCAGTCAGGGCACATGCCCGGGTTGCAGGCTTGATCTCCAGTGGGGGGTGTGCAGGAGGCAGCCAATCATGATTCTCTCTTACCATTGATATTTCTATCTCTCCCTTCCTCTCTGAAATCATATTTATATATAAATATAAATTATTTTTTTCCAAAAAGGAAGCACAGGCAGAGCTAGCTTGGACAGAGGAGCAGAGAACTGTCTGTCACCTCTGAATGCTGACAGCATATGGGCTGGGCCTCTGCCTGCTGCATTCCTGCACTCCTGACTCACCTGCCAGGCCTAGAGAGACAAGCAGGGGCCTGCCACAAGGTGCAGGCTGGGGTGAAGGGGCCTGGCGTGGAGGGGTCCTGAGGGCCTGGGCTGTGTTCCTGGAGCCAGCCGTGCCCATCAGCCCTGCCTACCACCTCCTGTTCTCTTACTCTTGAGAGCAAAGCCAGTTTCACCTGTGCCCCACCCCAAGCCTGCCCTTCCTTCTCCCAGCCCGACAATGCCTCAAGTGCTAGCTTTCTCTGTAGGAGGGGAGTTTCTTCACCTTTCTCCAGCCTGCCTGGAGGGATTCCCTGTGTGGGGTGCTTCATAACTGAGGGAAGGAGCTCAGGGGCATCAACAAACTAACTCTGTCCTTTAGGATCTGGGGGTATCCTGCCCACCCCACCCCAGCCCACCCAGGGCCAGGCCAGCTTGGCCTTGCCTGGACTAGGGAGACCAAGAACAGAGGCAGGAGAGCCAGCACAGATGGACGCAGTGATCAGGAGCAAGGGACATGGGCTAGGGGGCACTTACCTTCTTACAGAACACTTGGTAGCTGACTGACGACTTGAAGACCAGGTCTTTGAGGATAGAGGCAAAGGGGGTGACCCCAATGCCCCCTCCTACCAGCACTGACACCTCAAACTTATGCCATTCCTGGTGGCCCTCTCCAAATGGCCCATCGAGGTACAACTGCAGGGAGGAGAGTGGGTGTGAGTTAAGCTCTCAGCTACCACCACAGTTCTGAAGCCAGAAATGAGAGGCAAGAAAAAGCAGGTAGGTTAATGGAGTGAGGGGGGAGGGGGACTGTGGCTTTATCTGGGACAGCCAGTCTCTGGATGGCGGAGGGAGGAGCACAGTGGGCGTCTGGTGCTGCAGAGTCGAGGCCTACTAAGGGGCTGTGGGAGCATGTGGCACGTCTGGCCTGGGTCTGGGCACCTTCGGGTAGCTGGCACAGCCGTTGGTCGGGGGTGAGTAGATCTCCCTGAGGCGAGTGGTCCAGGGCCCTGCCGCCCGGATGTGCAGGCTGAGCGTGTCCTCATGGGGCGCAGAAGTCAGTGTGAAGGGGTGGTACTCGGTGGTCCCCAGAGCCAGGCAGGCGATCCGCACCCACTGTCCTGACTTGTACTCAAAGCCTTGGGGCCGCTGGAACTGCAGGTGGGTCACCCCTGAGGAGGGGAGGTGGGCGTGAGGCTGCTGTCCTGAACCCAGCAACAGTGTGGTCTCCAGAGAGTTCCCTCTCTGCAGCCTCAGCTCTGCTCTGGAATATGCCAGGGACCTCCCCCCATCAGACCCCATTACTCCCCTCAGGCCCTGTCTGCCCTGAGGAGGGGCTGGTGGTCAGCAGGGCAAGGAACAGCCTGGCCTGGGCTTCTCCTCTCTGTTGTGAAAGAGGCTCAGGGCCCCTGGCAAGGAGCTTCTTTTACCAGCTCCCTCATCCCTTCCCCCCCAAGGCCCCTGCCAACTCCATGCGGCCAGGCTAGGAGACTGCAAGGCCCAGGCTCTGCTCTGCTTCCCAGTCCCACCAAGCTGGGCTCCTGACAGCCTCTCGGCTGGTACCTGAAGGCAGCAGCTCGGCCTTCACCACGCTGATCTCCACCTTCTTCCGGCTCAGGCTCACCAGCTTGTCCCCCCCGTAGATTAGTGCCGGGACCAGGAAGAAGATGTGGAAACGGGGCAGCTGGATCAGAGCGAAGCTGCCGTGGATGATGAGCTGAATAGAGTGAAGGATACCGCTCAGACCCGGCCACACCCACAACGGTTCTGCGGCCGGCTCAGGGCTTAGACCCCTGTATCATTCCTCACTGGCATGTCCACGCCTCACCTCACTGTGTGCCATGCTCCTTTCAGGTTCCAAAACCGAACCATTCCCAACCCCATCCTCCAAAGCATCCTTGACGAATAAGACTATTTGCATCTCTCCGACACAATCCTAGACCAAGCCATGTCAACTCTCCCCTGCACTCATGCAGTCGCCTCCTAACTGGTTTTCCACTGGGTTTCCCCATGTGATCAATTCTCTTCAAGGCAGCCAGTGTGACTCTTTAAAGTTCATTTTATCATGTCACCCCCAGCTTTAAAAACCTTAGCGGCCTTCCCATTGCACCACAAGGCCTCGTGATACTCTGATCCCTGCCTGCCAAACATGGCAAGTCCTTTCTGCTCCACGACCTTTGCACCTGCTGTCCCCTCTGCCAGGAATGCTCTTCCCCTGGCTCTTCCTAGATTATCTCCATCTCATGCTTCAGGTCGCAGCAGAAACACCACCTCCCTGGGCTTCCCCCCCCGCCCCCCCCCGAGTCCCCTCTGTCACAGCTCCCTGCTAACTGCCTTCAAAGCACTTGTCAGCCACAGTTATTGTGATTCTCCATTCATTGACCCGTTTGCTGTTGCTTTCCCCAGTGGACTGCTGGGGTAGGTCCTGCTTCCATTTTGTTTGCCACTATTCTCCCAGCTCCTAGCGGTTTCTGCCTGGCACATGGTAGGCACTCAATAACTTTTGAGTCAATGAAAGAAGTTCCCCCAATGTATCTTCTGCCTTTGGAGTCTAAGAACACATAATCAGTCTCCGTTTTCCATGAAACAACTGACAGGCATTGTCCAGCTCTAGTCCTTTCCTCCATAAGCTGGTCAGACACTCCTTGCCCCGTTCCTTCCACTTGCTTGCTCCTAAGTCTGGTCAGTCTGGCTTCCCCCTCAAGCTCTCCTCACTGAGGGCTCACGAATGGCCAAACCCCAAGGTGTCCTTTCAGACCATTTTCGCTCCCTGCCTTGGCACCTGTGGCACAGTGCCCCCCCCCCCCGCACCCCCCCCCCCACCTTGACACTCCCACAACAATACAATGCTCTCCTGGGTCTCCCTCCTCTCAGGCCACTTTCCACCTCCTGCACTGACTGTTCCTTCTCCACCCCAACCCTTGTGTTGCCCAAGCCCAATTTCCTCACCCTCTGCTTGTCTTTCTATGCTCTCCCACGTAGCATGGCTCTCAGCTGAACCACAGCCTCTCAGCTTCAGTGCAACTCACACAGGTCTACCATGTCCTGCCACCACGTAACGCCCCTGGCCAGGCAGCACTGTCTCCTCGGTGCCCTGAATATTCTGTCATCATCCACACCTCCACACCTGTGCTCATGCCCTCCCATCTACCTGCAATGCTCTTCAGCTTCCACTCTGCCCTGTCAAACCCTAGCTTATCTCTCTGTAAGGCTTGGCCCAAGTCCCATCTTCTCCCTGAAGTCTTCCCTAACCAGTTTGGCCCAAATGAAACTCCCTTCAATGAGCTCCTGTAGCTTACTTTTCAGAACACTCAGCTCAGCAATTAATCCTGTATTGTCTGCTCATGTCCATCATTTCACATGCATGGCGTTTACCTCTGCCGCAAATCCTAAATTCCTGAGGGCAGAGCATCCAGTCTCCCCTTCCCTGCAGGGCTTAGCACAGAGCTAGGACCTAACAGACTCTCAGCACAACTGTTAAACTCTGCTTCCTCATTCAACTCTCCCTTCCCCAGCTGAGGGTCCCAGAACTCGTGAGCCTTTCCCCACAGGATTCACTTGAGCCTCTCAGAGCTCTCCTCTGAACTGGCTCCAGTTCCTCTTTCATTGTGGAGCCCACGCCCACCCCCAAGGCTTTCTGAGCATCCAACCAGGCTGAGAACAATGCCAGGGTGACCTCATGCTATACACCCTGTTTGGTGTTAGCTCTACTTTTTAACCACCATCTGCCCTCTGGCTGAGGAGCTGGGGGAGCAGCTGCCAGCTCAGCTTTGGTTGTGCTGGCCTTGCCTCTCCAGCCTTCTCAGGGTCTACTCCACCCCACCCTGGGCCCTTTACTTGTAACTTCTCTTTCTGCCTGAGGTCAAGTGGCCACACCTGTGATAAATGGGAAGGAAGCGGGTGTTTTGGCCCTGACCTACCCCCAGGGGAGAAGCTCCCAAGCTGCCAGGGCTAGGACGGCCCAGCAGAGGGGCCTACACCTTTCTGAGCTGCTGACTTCCCTGTTGGCAGGACGGGTGGTTCTAAACTCTAGTGATTCTCCCAAACCAGCGATTAATCAGAAAGGGGTCTTGGTCTCAGGGTGCCAGTCTCCCATTAGTTCAAAGAAGCTCCTCTTTCACCAGGAATAAGAACATCACCTCCACCCCGGCCAGAAACAGTAACTAGGGCCCCACCCCTTACCGAGGAGGCGGTGGGGAAGGGATAAATTAGCTGGAGAGAGATTTCTTTGGAAATAAACATCATCAGTTCTAGGGAACAACCTAAGCCGAGGCTGGGTAGTCATCTTCAGAACTGTGAAGTACCAAGCCTTGGGCAAGATAGAAATAGACCCTCCTATCAATGAGGACGGAATAGCACCTGGGAGGAGACCCCTGTGTGCAGTTCTGCCCGGAGCCAGCGACGGAGAAGGAAGCCATACGGACTACGCATTTCTTAAATGCTCCCAGCCAAACTGTCATTCCTGGGGACTTAGTTTAGCTCCTCAACAAGCAGGTCCTCAGGGTGCCCTTTTGGGAACTGCCTGTGTCCCTGAGGAAGGCAGGCCAAACAGAACCATGACACAGGCGCACAGATCGAAGTCAGCTCCGAAGCAGCCGCCAAACCCAGGGAAGGGGGAAGGGAGCAGGACAGGAGAAAGGAGGGAATGTGAAGGAAGGCAGGCAGGAGCCCAGATTAAGGAGAAGGAAAGGGGAACGGTGGCCTTAAAAATCCAGTTTATCAGTAGTCCAAGTGAAGACTTTGGGAGCAAAGTCATTAACTTTATAGGTAGCACTTAGTTGGGTGGGGTGGCTAACATCTTAGAAAATGGGATCAGAACAGAAGCGGCAAAACCCAATGAAGATAAGTCTCTCTAAAAAAGGGCAATGCTCCCTTGAGTGTAGGCAGCCCACCCTGGAGCCCTATCCGGCCACTCAAAGTGGAGGAAGACTGGCTGGGCAAAATGACGCGGGGGTATCTGCTGGGAACGCAGATCCGTCTGCTAGAGCTGCTACTGCAAAACTCAGGTCGGCAAGTCCATCTCCAAGCGCTGCGTATCAGGGTCCGTCTACTCGAAAGTCCCCTACTATCCTCTCCATCTTTTAAGTGGCAAATGAAGAGGATACTTGAAATAACGAAGGGGATGGAGAACCGACGTCTCAGCCCTCACTGCCTCCCTGGGAACATCTTGCCCAGACCCCATGAGCCTGGCTCAGAGCCGAGAGCCCTCACCAGGATGTAGAGCAGGATGTAGAGGTGGTGGGTCAGCCAAAAGCCCCGGAAGCTGCAGCGCCGGAAGTGGCGGGAGGCGAAGACGTACATGACGGCCAGGACCAGGAGCATTGTAACCCCCGTGAGGCCTGCAAAATGAACAAGGGCTCTGAAGGGCCAGGGAGCGAGGCTGTTCTGGGCCTGCCAAGGGCCTGGACCCTTTTCCTCCCCACTGTCCTAGGAGCGGGTGGGGAAAGCCCAGCATCTTCCTCCGTTCCTCTCCCTTCACGCCACTGGTCACAGGTACCTCTCGCTTCTATAGACCCTACTCATCCTTCATAGACTTTGTCAGGATATATATATATATATATATATATATATATATATATATATATATATATATTTGCCTCCATTCTCTTTATTGGTGGGAGTTTAAGTTGATGTATCTTTTAAAAAGTGTACATACCCTTTGAGTAAGGAATCCATCTGTTAGGAATTTATTCTACAAATCTATCAAGAGGAATGCAAGAATACATGTACAAGATGTTCATGGCAACATAATTTGTAAGTAAAACAGCTGGAAATAACTTAAATGCTCAAGAAGAGGGAACTGGCTGAGTAAAATGATAGCATAGGAATACAATAGAATAGTATTCTGCCGCAAAGAAATGAGGCAGATGTACTGGTATGAGATGTCCAAAATAAAATGCTGCCCTGACCGGTTTGGCTCAGTGGATAGAGCGTCGGCCTGCGGACTGAAGGGTCCCAGGTTCGATTCTGGTCAAGGGCATGTACCTTGGTTGCGGGCATATCTCCAGTGGGGGATGTGCAGGAGGCAGCTGATCGATGTTTCTCCCTCATTGATGTTTCTAACTCGCTATCCCGCTCCCTTCCTAACAGCTGGCTGTGTTCCCCTGTGATGGAGTTCTGACTTGGCTCAAACAATAGTTCATTCAAGTGGACACTTTCTGGGCTGTCATGGAAAATGTCAATAAAAAACCTGGTTCGTCTGAATGCTGAATCCGGGCTTTTATTTCTGCTAAGCTGGTCTCCCCCTCTTGGGGGACTGAAGCTGCTGCCTCCTTCTCAGTGTCCTCTACCTTAGTTACAGTAAAGTGTGGCATTGCTGTTGAAATCCTGTGCTTTTTCTGTATTTAAACTTCCTTCCAAGTCTACTCTGCCCACCCCTTCCTTGCTGTGTCCCTTTCAGATTCTGTCAGGATATTTTTCAAGTATCTGTGTTTTATGTTCATCACTTTCCTGACTCTCAGCTTCACAAGAACAGGGCCAGGCTAGGCTAGTTCACCACTGAACCTAGTGTAGGGCCTAGTGTAGGGCCTGGCACACCGTGGGCCTTATATAAATGTATGTTGAATAAATGAATGCATGGGGCTGGGTCTCTGGACATTGCAGGCCCTGCCTTATGCAGTCAAGGCTTGTACCAAGTCCCTGCAGCACTCCACCTCGCTGCCACAGCACACAGCGTGAGCACTGGTGCGTAAGTGCTACCCCCAGAGACCCCCCTGGGTTCGGCCCTGAGTTAGTGAGAGGCCCCTCTTCACAGGGAATCCCAGGCCTGGGCTACCCAGGAGGGCAATACTGGAGCCAGAATGGGAATGCAGGGGTCAGGGAAGGGCCCCTCAAGGATCAAGGAGGAGAGAGGCACAAATTAGGAAGATTAGAGCCCTGAAGAGCGGCAAAGCAGAGGTTAAGAAGGGATCTAACCAAAGCCTGCCAAGTACAGAATGGAGAGCAGAGCATAAACACAGGCTTATCCTGGAAACCCCAGTGTGCAGGAATTAGCAGGCACTCTCTGAAGTTCAAAGCAGATCACTTTAGGATTAAAAAAAATAAAAAATTAAAAAACGGTGCTTTGTTTCATAGCGGAGTGAGTGTAGAAAACGTGTTGCCCCAAGGAGGGAACAGATTGAAAATACAAATAGGTTGAAGAAGTGTTTGAATAGATGCACAGCTAATAGCTCTAAAATGGGTGATTATGGGGAGTTAGGAATATGCCTCTAAACAGCCCTTGTCAAGACAGACTAAAAGGGGTGGGAAGGGGGGTCCGCCTGACTTGACAAGAGCCTGGTCCCTCCCCCGTGCAGCCGGGGCACAGTGTTTCTCAGAACCAGTCATGGCAGGTGTGTGCACTAGGGGAGAGGAGGGGCCCTCCCACCCCACAGAGGGAGGAACTAGTTCAGAGCTGGGGTGGAGCCCAGTCGAGCTCCGGAGAGAAGCACTAGAAAGCAGTCTCCTACTGCCCAGGAGAGCCCTCGGGGCCAGAGGGCAGGGCCTGACTGACCGTGAGAGCCCAGTGAGTGCAGCTGGGCTGCTCTGTTGGTAGAGAGAGCCCAGAACCTGGAACTCGGAGCCAGGCCCAGAAATTCATGGAGCAGGAAGGGCTCTCACCTGGCACCGTCTGGAAGAACCACCAGTAATACTTCTGGGGGAACTCGGACCTGTGGGGAAGGAATGCAAGGGAGGGTCCTGAGAGGAGATGTCTGGGACGTCCTGAAAGGACCCTCCAGATGAGGCACCCCAACCCAGCCACAGCCCCCCTTTCTGCTGACTCGGGGCGGGGGGCTCAGGCTGGTCATTGTCTGTCCTATAACCTGGAAGGTGACACTCTCCTCTGAGCAGAGATAATTAGATTCTTTCCACTCACAAATTATACACCCTTTCCCCTCGCTCACTACTCACCCGTCATCATGGAAGAGGCCGGGGAAGAGGCAGGAGAGGATGCTGAGTGGGCTGATGGAGAACAGGTACACGTTCACCACGTGGCCTGCGCTGTGTAACACTAAGGAAGACCAGGCGGGTGGGGTGAGCCTGGGGGCAGCCGGGTGGGGGTGCTCAACCCATTCAGCCCAAGGCGAACTCCCGCCAGCCAGAGGTGGGGGCCTGAAGAAGGACCCTAGGGGGTTGGATTTCTGATCTCTGAGAAACTTCCTGTTCCTCCCATGTCCCATATACACCCCCTTCATGAAGACAACCATGAGTCTAAATTATATATTAGAAGTCCACTCCTTTGGCTCCTCTCACAGATCTATCTTTTAAAACATAAACATTGCAAGATGGCACATTCTGTACACGCATTTGGGGTGTTAGGAACTTGTCAGGTGGAGGCTGGTGAGGTGTCCCTGAAAGTGTAGGAAGAGGCACTGGGGCGGGGGGGGGGGGCGGGCATTGAGGGGCTCCTGGGCTACTGCACACCACTGCCGGGGCGCCGCCATCCTTATGAGGACAACGAAGGCTCACACTCAAGTGAAGCACAGCGAACGCTCACCCTGGGAGAGGGACTAGGGGCTCTCGGAGGAGGGGAAGCCAGTGGGGGCGGAAGGACAGGGAGAGGATGCCCTCGACCCCAGCCCTGCCTGTGAGGATGATGGCAGTGGAGGCGATGAGGCGATGGAAGTCCACGGCGGCGTCGAAGGGCACGTAGCGGTTGAGGAAGGTCTCCCGCAGGAAGGTGATGAGGTTGCGGCACATGGTGAGCAGGATGTAGGAGAACATGAAGGAGATGCTGGCGGCCGTGCCCCGCGACAGGATGATGCCCACAAAGGTGGTCTGTGCGATGCCCGAGGGTGGCGAGGCGAAGGCGTAGTCTGCGGAGGGGCCCAGGCGGGTGAGGGCGGGCAGTGCAGTGGAGAGAGCGCTACTGAGGGAGGTCACCCGCAGGCCCGGCCAGCCCTCGCCCACAATCGCCTCCCCAAGTCCCCATTCCAGCTGCCCAGACACCCACTGCAGGCCTGCCCCCAGGGTGTCTGTCATTCACACAGTAGGCACGCTCTGTCCTCCCCGCAGCCGTCAATCAAGCAGGCCCCGCCCCCAGGGCTCTCCGTTTTTGTGAGCCCTGTCCCCACCCCGGGGCCAGCACGCACAGTAGGCCCGCTCCAGGAAGAGGCCCGCGGCGATGGCGTAGAACACAGCCACGCAGCCGATGTGGCGCCGGTAGTTCTCGATGAAGCGCTTGAACTGCTGCACCGTCTGGTGGCGACGGCTCCGCTGGAACTTCTGCCGGTGAGCCTCGGTGAACAGCAGGGGCTGAAACAACGTCACCCTGGGAGACAGCAAGTCTTGGCTCTCTGGTAGGGACCCGGCGCTAGTGCAGCCCCGCTCCCCTCCCAGTCTGAGCGCGGGAGAAAAAGGGCCCCGAGTCGCTCAAGCTAAGCATGGCTCAGAGTCCAAAGGCTCTTACCACACTCTTCCAGCGAGCTGTCAATGCAGGGACCCCTGCAAGTGGTCACTGGGTCAGCTCATCCCAGGGACGCACTTCATCTACCCCAGTTCTCACTCACAGACAGCCCTCTCCCCTCCCAATCTGAGCTCCCAACTCCACATCTCTATTCTCACTCTACCCTGGAGCTCAAAGGTCGCCTCCTCCAGGAAGCCTGCCCTGACCTCCCAGACAGAGATGAGCATTTCCTTGCGCTCTGAAGCCCCTTGCTCTTACCACCATTATACCATTCAGCAGTGGGACACTGCAGTTCTCAGTGTACCAGGCTATCTCATATGAGGCTGTGCTTAAGATAGTGCCTGGCACCAAGTAAGCAATGCACGCATGCTGAAAGGATGGATGAACTGCCTGGGCTTAGGGGAAGAAGCAGGCGTACTTCTTGCCAAACCTCCGTCGAACCTCCTGGGGAGGATCGGTGTCCATGGGGCACTGCAGTCTCTGCGGTGTCCGCTCCACCTCGACATCACTGCGGGAACAGCGAGCGCCCACTCTGGGAGAGGGACTAGGACAGGAATGCAGGAGACAGAATCTTGGTTACCCAAGCCACTTGGTGCTCCGCTGCCCCTGCTCTGCCTCCATACCCACTCTGTTGAAGAAGGGCCAGAGCTCTCAGCCAGAGGACAGCAGGATTCCCAGAGACCTAGATAGGGAATGAGTCGCGTCCTGGGGGTTCTAGACAGGGCTGTCAGAGATAGCTGTGCCCGTTACAAGGGCCTCTGACCCAGGCCAAAGGTGAATGCAGAGCTGTGTCAGCAGCGGAAGAAGTGTCTTTTTCTGATTTGCATGAAAGCATGATGTAGGCTAGTGAGGGCTGTGATCCCAGTCATTTTGGGAGAAAAAAGGCAACTCCCGGTCCCCAGCCCTCCCTCCAACATTCCCAGATGAGGGCTCACCAGAGCTTATCCTGGCTGATGTAGGAGGCTCTCCGGCAGAGATCCTTGATGCCTTCAGGCACCTCCACTCCTGCAAAATGGAGAGCTGGGCTAGGGAGCAGCTCAGGGCCCAGAGCCTCAGGAGAACCTGGCTCAAATGTCCAGACACTATAGGGGTCGCCTAAGACCATCCTGCATATCAGATATTTATATTACGATTCATAACAGTAGCAACATTACAGTTATGAAGTAGCAACGAAAATAATTTTATGGTTGGGTCACAACATGAGGAACTGTATTTAAAGGGCCAGAAGGTTGAGAACCACTGCTATAGAGGGTCCTGGCCAATAATACCCTGCCTCTGGGTGCCCCAGCCTCAGCCTGTGTCCCCAGTGGGAGCAGCCCTAGCCACCGTTAGTCAGGGAGAAGGCCTGCAACAAAGCTGGCCAGGCAGGCTCTCCTGAGTGTGTGCTCACCTTCAGTCTCATTCCTGGGACTAGAATCAGGCTTACGGGGCGGAGTTCAGGAACTATATGCAACCTGTCTGCTAAAAACATTCTGCCACAAACCCCCACTAATGACCCTCCAGCTTAAAATCTCTGTGGAGTTAAGTGTAGAATCTAGGACAAGGTGGTGCATATATGGGAGATTCCACTTTTCTGTGTTGGAAAATGTTCATAAGAAAATGGGGGGGTGGGGGTGGGGGGACACACCCTTCCAGGAGCTGCCCATTGTTCCCTGTCTGGGCTGAGCACTTAGGGGCAGGGCAGGACTGAGCAGCCAATCCAGGTTCTCACAGGAGACCTGGGAATCTGCAGGTCACTTCCAAGTGCTAAACCAATCCTGAGGATTACCCTGGTCTACAGGCCAGAGGCCAAATGTGATTAAGCTGAATTTAATGAAATCAGAGTGTTGAAAACAAAGTAATCTATCCCCTCTCAAATGCTTTAGCAAACAGCAGATGTGGCAAAAAAGGGTAACAAATGACAAATCTAGGTGAGGGAGAAAGAGATGAGCCTTTAAACTCTAGGTTTACAATGTTTCAAAGTAAAATTTGGAGGAAACAATAAAATACAACGATTAAAAGTCAAATGGGCCCTGGCTGGGTAGCTCAGTTGGTTAGAGTGTCATCCCAATACACCAGCAGTTCTCAACCTGTGGGTCGCGACCCCTTTGGGACAGGGCAGGACTGAGCAGCCAATCCAGGTTCTCACAGGAGAACAACCCTTTCACAGGGGTCGCCTAAGACCATCGGCAAACACATATATGATTACATATTGTTTTGTGATTAAGCACTATGCTTTAATTATGTTCAATTTGTAACAATGAAATTGGGGGTCACCACAACAAGAGGAACTGTATTAAAGGGTCGCGGCATTAGGAAGGTTGAGAACCACTGCAATACACCAAGATTGCGGGTTTGATCCCAGAGCACATACAAGAAGCAACCAATGAATGTAGAAATAAGTTGAACAACAAATCTCTCTCTCTTTCTCTCCAATAAATTTTTTTTTTCCATTAAAATGCCAAACAAAATACTCATTGCTAACCTTCTACTTAATCTCCTTTCCCAAGCCTGGTCCTTCCTCCACCCCAGGGGCCGTATATCGGGACTCTGGCCTGCGCTCACTTCAGGCACCCTCCCCTGCTCTGCCCTCAGGCCTGGGTGCCTCCTGCTCTGGCTGCCTGGGAAAGGTGAAAAGCTGCAGAATTAGACTTGCTGGGTCTGCACTCTACCAACTGTCCTCCCAACCTGGGCAGGGGAAGCCCTGACCAGAAGCCCAACTGTGCCTTGTCTAACTCGCCCCTCTCACCCAGACTGCTCAGCTCCCCCAGGGCCTCATCATCCTGGGAGGGGCTGGGTTTGGTTTCAACATGCCCCAGTGAGAATCCCAGGCTGTGAAGACACAGTAACAGCTCAGAGCAGGCCACAGGCAGTCCCTCGGCTGCTCTCTGCCCACTCCTCACCCTGATTCTAGCCCCACCCACTGAGTCAGACACAGGAAGGGCAGGAAGTAGGGGGAGACAACAGAAGTGGGTCTCCATGCACTTAGCAAACATTTACTGACCACTCCTCTGGGGAATAAAGTGGCAAACAAAACTCGAACACCCACCACTACCAGACATCCCAGCTGAGATGAGTATGGCCGGGGTAGGGCTGTAAGGAGGAGACACTGTTTTCCCTCTGCACTGGGCTCCAGGCATAGGGTTCTTTGGCAAGAAAGAGGAATTCCAGCTGCCATTCCCCACGCTATCCTGGCCCTGCACACCCCACCAGCAGGGCTGCATTATGACTGTTGTGGGTCCCAGGCCCCGTTGTCTTCCTGGGCCTCTTCCTCCATTAAAAAATAAATTAAAAATTATATTTAAAATAATTACATTGGTGTAAAGCAGAGGTGAGGAACCTTTCTTTCTGCCCAGGGCCATTTGGATATTTATAACATCGTTCAACGGTCACACAAAATTATCAACTTAAAAATTAGCCTGCTATATTTGGTCAAATATTTAAATAACTCACCCCTAATGCCTCAGCAGGGCCAGACCAAATGATTCTGCGGGCCTTATTCAGCCTGTGGGCCAGATGTTCCCCACCCCTGGTGTAAAGAATATAATCCAGGCTGGATATGTCATCACATATTTATTATTATTATACTAATTCTCTTTTATGATTTTATGATTTTTTTTTCGTCTTCTGATTTTAAAAGAAATGAAAACATTTCCATGGATTCCCAAAATACATGGGCCTTGTGTACTGTGCCTGCTGTGCCTAATGGATACGTCAGCCCTGCCTCCAGGCTCCCTCACCTTTGACACAGAGCTGTGTGAAGCGGAGCTCGCTGTCGTGGTCCCGCAGCATGAAGTGGAAGTCCTCCCATGTCAGCTCCTCCTTGTCCTGAAAGCCCGACTCCCGGAACATGGACTCCACCACCTCCGCCAGCTGGGCCTTGGACAGGCAGTTGTTGGAGATCTCGATGAAGGACCTGGGGGTTGGGGGCGGGGAGCTATCAGGCCCTGACAAGGGGCCTGGGGCCTAGACACAAGGGCCCACTGGCCATCCCACCAGGCAGGCCCGCTGGGCCTTTCCCAAGCCCCTCTTAGCTCTAACTGTCTCTGGCTCTGTGGGTGAGAAGGTGGGGGCCCCTGCTCTTTACCCTCCTGCTTCTTCCTTCATGTCCCACCCGACCCCCTGCAGTCCCTGCTCTGGCCCACTCTCCTAGCTGTCCCATCGGACCAACCTCAGCATCCTGATGAACTCGTCCTTGGAAATGAGGCCATTCTCATCAAAGTCGTACATGCGGAACATAAGGCGAGACTTCTCCTCAGGGGAGCCTGGGAGAAGGAGGAACCTATGAGCGGCCCAGACCTCCTGCCTAAACCCAGGCTGGCCGGGAGGGGCCTTACACTAGTGTGACCCACTGCTGGACACAGCGAGGGGTTGCTCTGCTTCCTGACTCTACCGGGGCGCTCCCAGATGTCTGCCATGGCTAGAGACCTGACCCCAGTGCTTCCCCATCTCCAGCAGGTCAGCCACACCCCAGCCTCAGGCTCCAGCCCCTTCCATCTTCTCCTATCTGGGCAATCACTCCCTCCTCCACTACCTTTCATGAAGACCACCAGGATGTCCAGGAACTCCCGGAAGGACAGGTAGCCATTGCCGTCTTTGTCGGCCAGAGAGAACATGGACTCCACAAACATGTCCTGGGGCTTGAGGCCCAGGGACTCGGCAAACTCGACCCTGCTGAGCTCACACGTCAGGGCCTCCTGCACCTTCTGAGATGAGTCCAGGGGCAGGGTCCCTGCGTCTGCCTGGTCGATGTCCAGCACCTGCATTTGGGCAGCAGCAGAGGGAGGGAGAGAAGGAGACAGGGATTCCTTGACTTGAAGGCCAGTTGAGCCACCTTTTAATGTACCTGCCCAGCACCCCCTCCCCTAAGCACTACCCCATAAGCCCTGTGGGTGGTCCCTGTGGCCATTTATTCTACAGAACCTTGGCCCCGTGCATTAGCTGATTGGACCAGGGATGCCCACTTAAGCCACGCAGGGGACGGGGAACTGGGACTGGAAGGTCCTAGGTCTGTCTTGCCTGAGCACAAGGAAACTCAGAAGTTGTGGACCACCCTGTTCCTCCAAGTGCTCAGAGACACAGAGACAGAGCGAAGCAGCAGCACAGAGGAGAGGAGGCAGCCTTATTTGCTGACAGCTTTCCCTTCCCTGGTCCTTTCCAGGCCAGGCCACAGCCCTCCCTTTGGGGTTCCTGAGACACTGCTATATCCTGAGTCAACTGACCCTTCATCAGTGCTGGCTTGAGCGGGTTGCTTTTCTATCCAGAGTTTTGACTGAAAAAAAAGCTCAACTGGGTTGAGAAAAAGCTGAGGGGAAATTCTCATCATGAGCCATCTTCATCCCACCCAAGGGGCTGCCCCAGCATAAGGAGAACAGACGGTTAGGGAAGCAAGCAGCCTGCAAACCACAGCACCTGTTGTTCCTGCCTGTCAACTAGAAGCCCCTACTTCAAGCCTGGCTGTGATTTCATGAGGTAACTTGTTGCTGGAAACAAGGTGCTTTAGCGGAAAGAGCCTGGGGCTAGAGACAAGAGACCCAGGTTCATGTCCCAACGGTGCCACTGTCTCACTGCATGGCCTCAGGCAAGTCTGTTCCGTTGCCTGGCATTCGTTTCCTCACCTGCCCGACCTATCTCACAGGGTTGCTGTGAGAATCAACAAGAGAGGCTGTACGAAAAAATATCTGAAAGCTGAAAACACTGAAAGGGTTGGCAGCTGCCCCAGGAAACAGTAGCACACCCTCCCCTCCCAACACAGGGCGTTCTCTTTCACAGCCCTGGCGGATCCTGAACTGAGTGGAAGTGCCTGCCCGGGCCCTGGCAATGAGTCACCCCAGCAGGGGACCCTCCATTCTAGTACATACTCAAGTTCAACTTGTTTGAAGAGTACGTGATGTAGTCAGGTGCACACAGCTAATGACCATTAAATGGTAGCTTCCCTCATGGGTCCTTTCTAGAGCTAGCCAACCCTGCTCCTTCTCCTCAAACACTGATTTTTTTTGCCCTTCTACCGGGTACCTCCTTTCTTCTTCTTCTTTTTTTGGTTAGTCCTCACCTGAGGATATTTTTCCATTGATTTTTAGAGAGAATGGAAGGGAGAGGGAGAGAGAAACATCGATGTGAGCCCCTTTCTTCTGAGCCAAAACTTTTCCAACTTTGAGTCCTTGCCAAATCTCACTTCCACCAGGACTTTATACCTGCCTGAAGCTTCAACTACCTTTTCTGAACTCCTAGACCACTTTTTTCCTGGGTCACCTTTATAGCGGTCATTCTTTGCCAATTATCTTCCTCTCTGTGTGCATCTTATCTTCCCATTGGGATGATAAACGCCTTCCGGGCGCGCCCATGCTGTATTATATCTCCCAGCCTTCTCCTCTCCACTGTTCTGCTCAGGCTGCCTTTATTTTCATGCCAGACATGGGTCCAAGTCCTTGCATTTCTCTTCCTATCTTATTTCCCCACAACCTCTCAGTGGCTCTCAGAAGTCTACAAGGTAGGCACTAATACCCTCTTTAGGCCTCTGGCAGCTACACTCCTCCAAGGAGTGGCTAAGGGCTCTCACTGCCCCACAAAGCCCATCTTACCCTAGATTTCTGCAGCCTTTAGGTGAGGGCAGAGAACCTGGGCAGCCCTGAGGAGAGATATCGACACATGCAGATGAGCCCCTTCCCAGGAAATGCCTCTCTGAAGTCTCACAGGTGGGTGGGATTGGAACGGGGGCTGGTGCATCTCCTTACAGTAAGGTCAGGTGACTTGGCCAAAATCACAGTAAAGTTGACTCTTGGCTGTGATTTCAGGGTTTCTGACTTGCCCTGGAGTCACCCACGGCCTTACACAGGTAAGGGCACCACCATAGACAGACGTGCAAGAACAGATCTGATCCCACATACACACCTGGGAGAAAAGGTGCCTGAAAAAGGTCTCCAGGAGATGGCTCCGCTGCTCCCGTGTCACGGCTGCCCTCATCAGCTCCTGCTCCCGCATCTCCCACTCCTGGAAGCTCAGCCCACTTTCCTTCAGAGCCACCCGAAGGTTTTCCACCAGTGCCTGCCGCTCTTCCTCCAGGTTAAACAGCAGCACCTACGGAGGCAGCAGGAAGGAGAGCAACCATTTGTCAAGGCCTCTTGGGTCTAGGACAGCGGTTCCCAACCTGTGGGTCGCGACCCCTTTGGGGGTCGAACGACCCTTTCACAGGGGTCGCCTAAGACCATCGGAAAACACATATATAATTACATATTGTTTTTGTGATTAATCACTATACTTTAATTATGCTCAATTTGTAACAATGAAATTGGGGGTCACCACAACATGAGGAACTGTACTAAAGGGTCGCGGCGTGAGGAAGGTTGAGAACCACTGGTCTAGGAGCTTTATATGAATTTTGTCGGGGCCACTGGAAAGGGAGCCCTTGCAAAAGACACTGTTATTTCCTGGGCTCGGGGGTTAAGTGGTTTTCTTATATGTGCAGAGGTAGCATTCAAAGTCACATACATGTATGAAGCATTCTTCCCTCCCTGTTCCATACTGGAGAAGGGGAAGGCGGGGAGGCCAGAGGATTGAGGGGGACCATGAGCCAGACACTCAGAGCTGAAGATCAGCCTCTGATGGACTCCCCTCCGAAATCTTTAACAAATCACTCCAGCCTGAAATCAGGGGACGGGGGAGCACCCAGCTTCTTCCCAGGAATCCCAGCTGGGACCTGCCACAGTGGCCTTAGAAAGGGAGGGGCAGACTCCCCTTAGAGGAATAGGGGACTGTGGAGATCACATCCAGCAGGTCCAGAGCAGGACAGATGTGCTCAAGTTTCTCTCTCTATCAGGTACTACAGCCAGTAACCAGAAGCCAGAAACCCTGTGTGACCCAGTGCTCATTTCCCTCCACCTGGCTGGCCATGTCGGTGGACGAGGAGCCAGGGGCCAGCGGGGCCATACCAGGTCATACTCCTTGGGGATCTTGAGCAGCAGGGTACGGCGTCCATGGTTGTTGGAAAGGATGAGGTTGACCTGCTGCAGGGGCCGCAGCTGGATGATGCGGAGCACAGAGAGCCTGCCATCCAGGACACGGACCTGCCCGGGTTGCAGGTGCACAAGCACAGGCCGGCAGGGCTCCTTGCGGCCCTGCCATTCCAACGCTGGGGAGAGACGGGGCTGGGTCAGCTGGGGCCTCCGGGCCTGCCCTGCTCGAGGCACACCCACAGGAAGAAGGCCAGCTCAGAGCTGGAGTTAGATCAAGGCCCCCATAGCTCCTTGCCTCTTCTTGGGTCCTGAGGGACACCCCCTCCCCAATAGTCCCATGAGAAGAATAGCTACCATTTCCTGAGTGTTTACCATGTGCCCAACACGGCATCAAGTACTTTGCATGAGCGAATTCATTTAGTCTTCATAAATCGATAAGGTAAGTGCTATTATAATTCCTACTTTACAGATAATGAAAAGTAAGTTTAGAAAACTTAAAGATCTGCCTAAGGCCCAGGTGGTGGGATCAAGATTCCAATCCTCAGTCAGTCTGACTCTAGACCTTCCTTAATGACTTCTCTGTTGCCTGAAATTCCAGTTTAAGATGCACAAAGCAGCAGTTCTTGGGAATTTGTGAGTCACAGAAACCCTGTAAAATGTAGTCCAGGTTCTGTGACTCCTCCCCATGAATCTATCTCATCCCCTCTGGGACCTTTAGGAGCAACTACAGAGGTGGGAGGACCCCAGGACCAACTTCCACCCAATGCCCCTGTGGCCCTTCCCCCTGCCCAGCTGCCAGGAGGCCTAGAAAAAGGAGACCTTTCCTTAGGCTGCTGAGGTGGAGGAAGGGGCTGTCGCCCTGAGTCAAGTCCTCCTTCTCACCACCATGGCCAGCCCCAGGCTTACCTTCCACGCCCTCCACGAACTTCTCAGACTTAATGCTTTGGCAGTTCTGGCCTTGGAGCTTCTTGAAATTTCTCTTCCGGAGCCGGGCAACAATCCAGGCAACAAGCAGGCTCACTGGCAGGGCAGAGGCAGTCGGATGCTCAGAGGGAGGTCTGTGGAGATCAGTGGCTCCTTTGCCAGACTCCTTCCCTTGCCAAGACCCCTGCTTTCCCCAAGTCCTAGATCTGTCCATTCTCAAATTATAAAGCTGCCTTCAGAGAGGCGGGGAGCTGGTTTGCATCCTATGGGGAGTTTGGGTAGCATCTAAGATGCCTGTGCAGGCTCCTTCTCTGCTTCCAGCGCTCAGGTCCTCTCCCAGCTAGAGCTGGACCCACTCCGCCAGGCTGCTGGTCCACCCACACACAAGTCCAAAGCCTCTGCCCCAGCAACTACATCCCAGCTCTGGTTCTCCAGCAGGGCATTGTCTCTGGCAGGCCCAGGCTCCTGCAAATAGCTGTGGATTGTGGATTCCTGGGACGCCTGACCAATCTGGGCCCTGAGAACAGGGGGGGCAGTTCTTCCTGGTGCCAACTTATCTGCAGGTCAGACACCTCTTGTGTCTCCTCCTGCTCTGATGTTTTTGTCATCTGCCCAGAGGAACATGGCTTGTTGCCACAGATGGAACCAACCCTACTCCCAGCTTGCATCTCTTACCCAACCCCACCCTGCCCATCACTGTTACCCAGGGGGAAACAGCAGAGGGTCCCAATGGTGACCCCGAAGCCAAATCCACTGCCTTTGAAGTAGTCCCGCATGACAGGGGGAACACAGGCTGGCAGGCCCTCCGTGCTGAGTTGTCCTGGCTGTGGGCAGGGGTCTCCTGGGGAGGCAGAGAAAGATAGAGTCCTGGGGGCTCAGGCACAGCATTACTGAGGCGGTTAGGGTGGCAGAAAGAGGGAATGGTGTTGGCTCTGGGTACCAGAGGGGAGGAGGCTGCTTACCCCTGCCATTGTCCCTGCCATTATACCAAGAATGTGGTGTTTTCCTACTTGGGTAACAAGTGGGGTCCAAAATGAACCTCAACCTCTATCTTTCCTTCCTATGCACATGTACACACACACACACACACACACACACACACACGCACACACACACAGAACTCTTCTGTCATCACTGCTGTGGGGTTGGGATATCTTCACTACACTCAGCCCTCCTAGTGTTCCACACACCCCAGCCCCATCCAGCTGAATGTGTCTCCTTACCAGGACTCTCCAAGTCCCAGGCCTGCCCTCACTTGGGCACCTGCAGTTGTGCAGAGGCGAACCTACGTAGCTGTATGTGGCAACCTTGGTGCCCAAATCCAAAGTTCCCAAGGGCACAACCATAGTTCACTCCCCCCTTGGAGTCTACTGTCCAGCCACACTGACCCAAACCCACGGTTGAGGAGGAAAGAAACTCCAGACCCCAAGCCCCTGCAAGCACTCCTTGGCCACTCACCCACATGCCAGAAAAAGACATTGGGCTGCAGGGCACTAGGGTCCACGTTGGTGACAGCCACTAGAACATCCCAGAGGGATGTGTTTCTGATCTCTGCGATCTCTTCCTCAGAGAAGAGTCTGGGGGTGAGAGAGGTGGGGTGTTCTCAGAGTGGGAGAGAGATGCAGGCCCCAGGCCCAGGGATCCAGATGAGGAAAGAGCCCCAGAGGGACTGGGGAGGGGACAGTGCCAGCTGGGAATCAAGGGCCCATGGGGGCTGCTTATAGGCAGTGGGTCTGGAGTCTGAGGTGGGAACCCAGGCAGGCCTTACCCATTCCTGGTGTTCTCAAACCAGTAACGGTCACCATCCCGCAGACGCACAAACTGGTCGAGGACTATGGTGCTGAAGAGGGGCCCGGGGTTCCCGTGGCTCTCCAGGAGCCCCCCGGGGAGCAACTCCAGCAGGGACAGGTCCTGGTTGTACAGAGCAGCGGTGGCTTCCAGCACCTGGGGCAAGAAGGGACAGGAGTGAGTGTAAGGACCTGGCATCACCCTCAGGCAAAGAGATGGTTCCCAGGGATCAGCCTTAGGGATAATAATAAATGACAGTAACAGTAACTCACTTATTATGTACGCCCCAGGCACTGCTCTGAGTGCTTTGCGTAAGTTCACTCATTATGGGAATCCTCTCACAGATTCAGCTGCCTATTTTACAAAGTTGGAATAGAATAGGCGGCCAATCCCCTACGTAACTTATTCTTGGAAAGGTATACGAGTTCAAGAATCAAATCAGTGCAAATGTTAAATGGTAGAATAATGTGTTAGAAAAGGTTTCCATTTTTTAGACCTAAAGAAGTGTTTAAAAAAATCAAATCCCTACATATACATTGTATTTTAAAGACAGCCTTCAACAATATATGGGCAGCATATTCTACCTCACCTTTACTTTAGTTCTTTTCTTCACAACGTAAATAAGCACTTGACCAGTTTAATCCGAATGAAGTGCAATTGAAGCTAAAGATCTGCTACTTTGGGTATGCCCGCTGATTCTTATCTTGATGTTGATTTTATAAAGTTCACAAGCCCCACACACATATCACATCTTTGTTGGTCTTTCAATTCTCTATTTTCCAACAATTTTATAAAATAGTAAGGGCAAAGGCAAGAACACTGTCATCAATTATAGAAACCCTGTTGTAGCAAGATGTTAAGGAGCTAAAACTAGTCTGTTGGCAGTGACAGCGTAGGGTGTGAGAGCTGACTCCCCTAAGGCAGCATGAATACCAGTGTGCGAAGGCACGACTTGTTCCTGAGTCAATAACTTTCTTTACCCACCCAGGGAATCGGGGAAGAGTAAATGAGGTAACGTCTAAGTGCTTGGCATGCAATAGATGCCCCACAAACAGTTGCAGAGCCTAAAGCCAACTCCTGCTGGCCTGGTCACCTACAGCCTGATGGGTGATACTGGGAAAAGCAAGGTGGGTGAGCCCTGCCCCTCTCAGCAGGTGCTTGCCTCTGGTACCCGGGTCTCACTGCCCATCTTCTGTGTCTCAGGCCAGTGTTCCCATGGCCCTCCCACCCTGCCCTCTGGGTCCCGGCCACTCCTCACGGTGCCATGACTCTGGGAGAGTGCAGGGTTGATGTCCTGCCATCTGGTAATGGGAGGCAGGCCCAGTGCTTCCCTGGCCTTGGTGTAAGAGGGCAGGCCCAGGTCCCGGCCCCGCTGCAGGCTGCTGGCCAAGTGGTCAGTGCGGGAGTACTTCAGTGGCCCGGGCCAGAAATCTGTGAATTTGACAGCAGAGAGTCTCAGGGAGCTCAGCAACATCAAAGCCCCTCCGGCCCATGCCCCAGGCTTCCACCAGCCCCCTGGGACGTAAGCTGTGCAGAGGGAGCTGTGGCCATTAGGTCAGAAGCTCTCTTAGCAGTGAAACAGCGCAGGTTCCCAGCCCTGGATACCCTGCCTGGCCTGGCTCTGGAGCTGCAGCTGAACCTCCTCCCAGGGGCCAGGGGTGCACAGCCTACAGGCCAGTCTTGGCCTCACCTCGCACATCCTCAACCACCACATGGTCTTCTTGTTCAGCAATCTGGGAGGCCATGCCCAGTAGCAGCGCATCTACATCTTCAGCTCTTTGTAGGTTTGGGTGCTAGGGGAGTGAGGAGAGGAGACGAGTGTGGCTAATGGGGCCAGAATTTGGGCAGCCAGACTCCCTCCACCTATAGTCTACGTTCTCTATTCAGTCCTGCTGTTTACTCCCAAACTGGTGGGCCATTCCTCTTCCACAGGTTGATTCACCACTCACAGTGAGTGATGTCCTCATCCAAAGCCCTTGACCAGACCTTTCAGGGAGAAAGGTGTCCGTGAGCACAAGGGACCAAATACTTGATTTCTTCTATTTTTTTTAAAATATATTTTATTGATTTTTTACAGAGAGGAAGGGAGAGAGATAGAGAGTTAGAAACATCGATGCGAGAGAAACATCGATCAGCTGCCTCCTGCACATCTCCTACTGGGGATATGCCCGCAACCCAGGTACATGCCCTTGACCGGAATCGAACCTGGGACCTTTCAGTCCGCAGGCCGACACTCTATCCACTGAGCCAAACCGGTTTCGGCGATTTCTTCTATTTTATTTTGGTTATTTATTCATTATTTCTTCTATTTTTAGAAACAGACTTGAGATCATGGTTGACAAAGACACTAGAAAATATAGATCTTGGTTCTTGTTTTGTTTGGTAACCAGCTGTGTGATTGTGGGCAAGTAATAGGATCCCTCTGAATTCAGTGTCCTCCCCTTACTAAAAAGGGCATTAGAGATTTTAAAAATAATGAAATAAAATTAATAAAGTAATAAAAAGAGATTAGGAGGACACTGAGCTCTCTAAACTCAGCTCCATGACTCTGATCTTATGCCTTCCTCTTCTCTCTTTTCCTCCCTCCTCACTTCCCTTTTATGAACTCTGAGTTTGTTTGCTTTAAATTAATGATCAATGCTCTTGACCCACACTGACCTGGTTTGGGTGGACAGACTATACCTGGTATCTCTCAGAATACCTCCCTTCTCCTTGCCTCCAACCCACAAAAACATATTCATTTGCTGCCCTAGGTAAGTCTAATTGGAGAGTTTCTTTGGGGGCTGGGATGACTGGGGTACTCCAAGGCTTACAGGGGACTCAGAGCTGTCAAGGGAGAAGAAAAACCTTGAGGAAGCAATAAATGTAGAGCCACATTTGCACAGTCCTGAGGTGAGAATAGAGGGTTGACTTTTGACCATGTACAGCTACCTGGTCATCTCAGACACTGGTAGGAGAGACGGCTTTGGTCCCCAGGCTGCCTCCTCTACCCCAGCCCATCCCAGTTGCTGGCTGTCTCAGCCCTACTGCCCACCTTCACCACATACCCTAACACTTGTGTATGTGTGTGTGCATGCACACACACACAAACACACACAATACACATACCCACCCACATATATGTCCCCAGCTCTGACCTCTCGGCTCCAATAGCTGTTGCAGACCCGGAGAGCTCTGGAGACGCTTGAATTCTGATTGATGACCCTCTGGAAGTGGCAGCTGGCATTTCTGAAATGCAAGGAGCAGGGGAGTGGTGACTGAGACCCCAGGGTCTTAATGTCAGGCATCAGCTCTGGTCTCTCAGGCTGTATCGAGGGGCCAGGCCATGGCTTCCCTGAGGTGGTATGTGTTCAGGGAAGGTCCTGAACAGTCTGATTTTTGGGGAGGTCCCTCTCCCACATCAGACCAAATATCTAAAAATGCACCCATAGAGTTTGCTTATACTCTCTTTCTCTTTCCACATGTACATATACATTTTGAACGAATTTGTAATTGTTCTTTTGAAATTACTTGTCTATGAATAACTCAATTGCTATGATTCCTTGGCCATTATCAGGCATATCCAGAAATTGTTCCAGCCCTGGCCCAGTAGCTCAGTTGGTTAGAGCATCATCCTGATATGCTGAGGTTGTGAGTTTGATTCCTGGTCAGGGCACATAAAAGAAACAATCAGCGAATGCATAAATAAGTGGAACAACAGAAATTGTTCCAGAAAAAAAAAATTTTTTAAATTATAATGCAGATCTGCTCCTGTTTGGGGGCTGATGCGGTGGCCCAGGGGGCTTTGCCAATGCCAGCGTGAGCTAGTCAGGCTTAGCCAGGGCGATCCTAGGGGCGCTGTCTCAGCATCCGGGCCCCTCCCTGGCCAGACCAGCGTCCCTCCCCTCTGAGCCGGGTCCCGTGGGTGGCCTGCCAGGCCGTGAAGACCCTGGAGCCTTTGTGTGGCCCCAACCTCAGCCCCTGTGCTCACAACCACCTTTGTTGCAGCCACAGGCCCCTGGTCTCCTCAGAGGTAACCTCGCCCAGGGCGCAGGCTGCCTCTGCTGGTGGAAGCCGGTTGCTGAGGGTTGGAAATACACAGACATTTTTAATGGAAGCAAAATGGGGCAATGGAGAAACCAAGATGACAGCATAGGTAAACACCGGAAATTGCTGCCTCACACAACCACTTCAAAAATACAACTAAAAGACAAAATGGACAGCATCCAGAACCACAGGAAGGCTGGCTGAGTGGAAATTCTACAACTGGAAGGAAAGAGAAAAGCACACTGAGACTCAGAGGAGGTGCGGAAGTAAAGTGCAGAGAGATGGAGGCACATGTGGAAAGGGCTGGCAACTGAGGACACAGTTGTCTTTTTCAATTGGGAGGGAGTCTCAAGCTCCCAACTGCTCTGAACTCCAGTTCCGGGTGAGTCTCTGGGGAGAAATGGACTGTCTGGCATTGGGCAGAACTCGAGGGTGGCTTTCTCTCAGAGGTGCTTGCAGTGATTACCATGGGACACTGAGACCCTGGGCCTCTTAGGGCAGGGCTGAGGATCAGCCATAGCTGTTTGCTCCACCCTGTTGATTCCCTGAGACCCCGCCCCACCCAAGCTGTGCTCAGAGGCTTTTGCATATGAAAGGCCTGGCCCTTTGTAATCTGAAAATTACCTAACAAACTGCAGCTGGGTCAGAGAGACCCAGAACATCCAAAAGAAGGCCCAAGGCCCCATAGCAGCTTGCATTGCTTCACAGCTGGGCCTCATCTAGGCACCTCCAAACCCCAAGCAAAGAAGAGGAATCTGCAGATCTCTCCATAGCTCCTGCTGGGTAGCCTCAGACAGAGGCTAAATTAGCACCTCCTTAGAGATCCAAGAGCCAGTGTACCCAGTGGTCAGAGTGGGACCAGCCAGATTACAACTCCTCAGATCCATAAGGGACACACTCAGGGGGCAGACTCAGTGAGCACCAAAGCCCCACTGAAGCAAGTCTTGCCCCAGAAGGGTGTCTCCAGCACAGTTCTCCCACCATAGACACAGCTGATTCTCATAGCCGATTGGTCTGGAGGTCAATTCCACCCAGTGATACCTATAACAATCAAGGCTTAACTACAACAAGACTGTATGCAAAGCCCACAAAGGGGTGCACCAAGAGTGTACACCTCAGGTAATTGGGGAGGCTGAGCCACTGGGCCCTATAGGACACCTAGCACAGAAAGCCACTCTATCAACACAGGAAAGCATAAAAAATGTGGAGACAAAGAAACAGGTCACAAGTGACAGAAATGGAGGAAAACAAACTACAGGATATAGAGTTCAAAACCACACTTATAAGGTTTTTCAAGAATTTTCTCAAAACTGCTGATAAATTTAGTGAGACCCTCAAGAAATCTAGTGAGACCCTCAAGGTTATGAAAAAGGACCAACTGGAAATTAAGCATACACTGACTGAAATAAAGAATATTATACAGAGTTCTAACAGCAGACTAGAGGATCTCAAGAATCAAGAGCCTCCTGAGCTTAATTACTTAATCAAACCCTGGGAGTACTTAATGATACCATGCGAGTGAGCCTGCGAGCCGAGTGAGCCTGCGAGCCGAGTGAGCCTGCGAGCCGAGTGAGCCTGCGAGCCGAGTGAGCCTGCGAGCCGAGTGAGCCTGCCTGGCAGATGCTAAGAGGCAAAGTAAGGGCGTGACCAAGAGCTTTACATACATTCTCCTGGGTTTCAATCCTACTCAACTACCTGCACCTGAACTCTATCAAGCCCACATCACTCAGGCACGTGGGGCCATGTGTTCGGACCATAGGTTCAAGCTCACAACTACAGCTATTGGCTATAATTGTGCTGGGAGGGACTTGCATGTGGCAATGAGAGGAGTGTGCCCTCTCATCAGTCCAAGGCTTGAACCTGTCCAAAACACTGTAGTGGCTTCCCACAATAACGTTTTAATTCTGTTTCTTTGTTACTAATGTTGTGGCCCCACCCCATAACAAAGAAACAAAGGAAAATTTCCCCATGGAATTTCTGAATAGTATTACTCCTTTGGGAATGCCGTGTCATAAATTAAAATTGAAAGTGGGTGCAATCATCATGCTATTCAGAAATCTCAATAGTAAATGGGGTCTTTGTAATGGTACCAGATTTATTATCAAAAGATTACGACCTAACATTATCGAAGCTGAAGTATTAACAGGATCTGCAGAGGGAGAGGCTGTTCTGATTCCAAGAGTTAATTTGTCCCCATCTGACACTGGCCTGCCATTTAAATTGATTCGACGACGGTTTCCCGTGATGCCAGCATTTGTGATGACTATTAATAAATCACAAGGACAAACTCTAGACAGAGTAGGCATGTTCCTACCTGAACCCGTTTTTGCACATGGTCAGTTATATATTGCTTTCTCTTGAGTTTGAAGAGCATGTGATGTTACAGTTAAAGTTCTAAGTACTTCATCACAAGGGAAATTAGTCAAGCACACTGAAAGTGTTTTCACTCTTAATGTGGTGTACAGGGAGATATTAGAATAAGTTTAATCACTTTATCAGTCATTGTTTGCATCACTGTTGTTTTTATATCATGTTTTTGTTGTTTTCATATCATGTTTTTGTCATTTTTATATCATGCCTCTGTTGTTGTCATATCCTTTTGTTACTGTTATTTATTAATAAATTTATATATTATTTTCAAAAAATATAATGCAATTGTAAAAAAAATAAACTGATATGCTTTGCTTTGTATACATTTAATTAATTAATTGTTTTTAAAGTCCCCTTTTTATTATTTTGGAGCCTATATTTTCTTCAGCTCTCACACATTTTAAAAAATATATATTTTTATTGATTTCAGGGAGGAAGGGAGAGGAAGAGAGATAGAAACATCAATAATGAGAGGGAATCATTGATTAGCTGCCTTCTGCACACCCCACACTGGGGATTGAGCCCACAACCCAGGCATGTGCCCTGATTGGGAATCGAACCGTGACCTCCCGGTTCATAGGTCAATGCTCAACCACTCAGCCACACTGGTCAGGTTCACATTTTTATTATAATTTCTCCAAAAGATTTATAAGCGCCAAGTTCTGTATTTACAGCTAAAAATGCCCCCAGGGTAGTGTCAAGTTCAGCACAACAGGCTTTGTGACTCAGCTTCTGAGCCTCAATTAGCCAGTCTTAAATTGGAGAATTAAGAGCTACACCAGTTGCAGGAAAATGGACCTAAAGTGCTTAAACACCACAATAATGTATCTTTTTAAACAATTGTTTTTATTCTTCCCGTCCTTGTTCACTGTTCCCTGATAATCCTGTCCTGAAGACTCAAAAGGGCAATTTTCTCAATTGACAATCCCACCCCCGCCTGCCGCCCCCTCACCTCCCAACACACACTTGAGCCCTCCTTTACCTCATGTAGACGCCAGGGGGCACCATGGTGGAGAGGAACTGTTCAGAGGCTGCCAGGAACTCTGGAGAGATGCTGGGGTCCAGGAAAGGGCGGTACCCTGCCCCACAGGAGGAATAGGAGAAATAAACTCCTGAACCCTCCATCCTCCCATAACAGGCATCCCACCTGTCTTCTTTCCACCCATGGATCCTAACCACAACCTCCCTCAACACAGGTGCCCCCCATGCCCTCACCTGTATATTCTGGGGGTGTTTGCTGCAGGAAGCTGGGCAGCCACTCATACAGAGCAATGTTCTGAGGGTCAAGAGAGAGGAAAGGTGGGGCGAATGCTCCAGCTGCCAGGACAGGAGGGATCTGAGCCAGGGAAGGCTTAAGTGGGAGAGGACGACCAGGCAGGGGCAGTCATGGGAAAGGCAACTCAAATGGGAGAGGAGCTGAGGCCTCTCCCACAAAAAACAAGCGATTGGGGGGCGGGTGGGGGGCAGCTAAATCTCTTGTGTAAGTGGCACTTAGCCTCTCTGTCATCCCTAGACTTTAGCTCTCCACCTGAGCAGGGGATCTTGGGAGAGAGGGAAGGCGGGTCACCCGGTCCTGGTCGCCAGCTGTCCCAGTAAAGGGTGTTTCTGGGTGGCCAGTGTCCAAGGATAGAGGGTTCTGCAGGGGAGCAGAGTCCCGTGGACCAGGGCATGAGAGTGGGGCGGGAGGGCCATGGCACTGACCTGGTAGGTGGCAATGACCCTCTTGCGCGCGTGCTGGAACAGCTCCTCGTCCCCCCAGCGCGGGTGCTCGCGGGCCAGCCTCTGCGCACACAGGTTGTGGTAGCGGAACCAGAGCAGGCCCAGCGCCTGCAGGAAGGGCTCGCGGTTCCCTCGCTCGGCCCCGAAGGCTGCATCCGCCGGGGGACGCAGGAGGGAGAGGAGCGGGTGTGACCCAGGGGAGCGCCACCTCGCAGACCCCAGCCCGCCCCGCCCTCCCGCCGGCCCGGCGCCCCGCGGCCTCACCATACAGCCCCCGGGCCCCGCGCTGTCCCGTGGCGGGGTCGGGCGCGATCCACATGAGCAGGGGCTCCTGCGCGTCCCGGGGGAAGGCGGGGTCGGCCCCCGACGCCAGCTGTCCCCCAGAGAAGCTGCGCAGCGCGTCGCTCCAGGAGTGCGAGGAGCCATAGATGGCGCTGCCGTCCAGCCAGCCCGTCACCTCGTTGGTCTGACAGGTGAGCAAGTGGGTAGTCGAGGCGGGTAAGGGGGGCCCAGGGCCAGGCGGGTGTCCGTGGGGGAGGGGGATCCTCTCCGCACACGACCCTGCCAGACCCGGAGCCCAGAGCCCGACCCGCCTGGGATCCAGCTCCTGTCCCTCCACTTGCCCTTCTCACCGGGTCCCTGGGGTTGCTGGGGCTCTGTCCGGTCTTGGGGTCCCAGCGGCTCCTCTGGAAGGGCAGCACCACGTCCCCGCGCCGGCTGGGGTCGAACACGGGGTCCCCGAGTGGGATGTGGATGTTGAGGAACTCCGCGGGGCAGCCAGGTCTCTCTATGCTCACCAGGTCCGAGAGCACGTGGTAGCCTGCGCACACAGGGGAGGGGCGCTGGGCCAGGGAAGCCCACTCTCCTTTCTCCCCCAGGTAGCTAGTTCCCCCACCCCCAGGCCCAAGCTGCAAAAGACTCAACAGCTATCCTGGGCAAGTCCCGGCCTTGACCTCACCCATTCCTTCCCAAAGCTTTGTTACACCCTGGTCCAAACTGTTTTCATTGACAGTTTGGCCCTCTCCTTGGTAACTGGGAGGTGCCCAGTGAGTGTGCCTGGCAGCATGGGTTCCAACACATCGCTGGGAGCAGCCCGCCCAGAGGGCCCGCCAGCCCCGGTGGCCTGGTGGACACTGAGAAGCAGGTGCAGGCATTTGGAATAACTGGCAGGAGCCCGCATTCCTGCTGTTTGCCAACAAACAAACCCGACACTAGGCCCCAGCAACCCCATTTTGACACCCGCCAGCCCTCCTGCCAGGATAGGAACCCTGTACTGTGCCTGTCTTAGGAGCCACAGAGGCAAAGAGTGGGAAGAGCATCCCACCAAGAGTCCCCACCAGATTATTTTCATGCTCCTGCTTCTACCCCCAGCCCCGTCAACAGCTCAACCTGGGGCACATTTATTCCTCTTCTAACCAGACTTTAACCCTCTATTCCCACCCCTACCCCACCTCATTGCCAGCCCCTCCATCTCTCTCCCCAGTCTCTCTGACCCTCCAACATTTCTCTCCCTCATTCTCTGAGTCGCCCTCAGACACAGAGGCATCTAGCTGAACCCCCTGGCCTCTATCCCCTACAAGTTGAGGCCCTTACCAAAGAAGACCCCCAGGACTGTGCGGTTCTGCAGGGAGGCCTGCCCTGCAGGGCCCCTTGTGGCAATGTTGCTGACGTCACGGGGATTAGGCAGGTAGGGTTCTCCCAAGGGCTGGTACACACCATCTGCATAGGTGGCTGGGACCAGGCGCTGCAGCCGATAGCCTGCAATGGGATGGGTAGAGGCAAGGACCAATCCTCAGAGGGGTTCTCTGACCTCTCTCCCAGGCTTCCTCCATACCACAGATCTTAAAACCTTGGGAATGGATAAGCCTTTGCTGGTGCCTGCCAGTCCTTGCCCCTAAGCCAGTGGTTCTCAACCTTCTGGCCCTTTAAATACAGTTCCTCATGTTGTGACCCAACCATAAAATTATTTTCGTTGCTACTTCATAACTGTAATGTTGCTACTATTATGAATCGTAATGTAAATATCTGATATGCAGAATGGTCTTAGGTGACCCCTGTGAAAGGGTCGTTCGACCGCCAAAGGGGTCGCGACCCACAGGTTGAGAACCGCTGCCCTAAGCAGTGGGCACCATCCTAACCCTTGGCTCTGTATTCATTTGACTCTCACTTACCTTTGCTGCCCCATCTGTGCTCCATGAGGTTGTTGTACCATCCATCAAATCGCTGCACCTCCCAGGAAATAGCATTCTGAGCTCCTGTGTGAGGATGGAGGGAAGGGGCAGCTGGGCAAGTCAGTACATGAGCGGATGGGCAGGCCTGCAGAATCTGTATCCTGTGAGCCTGACACTTGGGTCAGCAGAAAGTGGACTTCCAGCACAGATGTGGGAGGTAGGGTAGGGTACAGAGGGAGCCAATCAGAGCAAAATGATGTTCAAATTCAAGCCCAATCTTGAAGCTGTTGTGGGGGAGGGGGTCAGATATGGCAGGGAGCACTTCAGGACTGTAGCCAGGTAGCCATGTGCAGTGTGCTGACAAAGGGCCTCAGAGAGAAAGAGGAAGCAGAAGAACAGGGGCAATGGAGAAGGAGACGCAAGAGACTTTTGTCACTCTCACACCTCAGCTCCCTGGGGGACATGGCAGGACAGCAGCCATTCCAAGCCTTAAGACATCACACAGAGCAAGAGCTAGCCACCCCCAAACAGCCAGCCACCCCAAAGAGCAAGCCACTCTCCCACCCAGGAAAGGACATGTCATTCTCTGATCCATCCCCAGGCAGGGGCAGGGGCAGGGGCTTGGCCCTTTCCTGCTCAGCAGAGCCCAGGGCAAGGATGTGGGCCACAGGGCTGTGGTTTTGATCTTTTTTCCAGTTTCTTGGGTGGGATCAGGGACTGATAGTCAAGTGGATAACCTTGCCCCCCTTCTCTTTGGGGTCAACATGTCCCCCATATAATTCCTCCTCTTGACCCTATTTGCTCCAAAAATCTAGGGTTTGGGAGGGAGTACTCAGCTGCTGAGGGAAGAGCTCAGGCAATGGGGGCAGAGGGAAGGATCCAGAATCAGAAATATAGCAGGGGTCCTTCTGGTCAGTAGATCAGATGACCAGCCAGATTCCTTTCCCCAAACGAGGACCATAGCGCTGAGTCTCCCCCTCTCCTCAACTCAGAGAACAGAGCAAAGAAAAGGACTCTCATTAGCCAGAGGGAGACCTATTCCTCAGATTGTCTCCCCACTCAGACCAAGGACAGGATCTCAGAGCTACTCTCCTGCCCCATAGTTCACACACACACACACACACACACACACACACACACACACCAGGTGGTCAGAGAGGAAAAATGACTCAGGCCCTGATATTTGAGCAAAGAACTGAGGAGGAACAGAATAAGTGACCCCAAAATATGTCAATTTGGCATGTGGATTATTTTGAGCTGAAGACAATCAAGATATAGCAGACTCAAGAAAAACCTACCCTTTTCTCAACCATCTAAAAAATATTAGGTAGGGGCCTGGCCCAGAAAGAGGGTTAATACCAGAGATAACTTTTGATCTGGATGGCAGGGCAAACATCTAACCAGATATCTGCTCTTCCTATTGTCTTATAAATTTCCCTTCTCCCCTTTGGTGCCCCAGACCACTATCCCATTCCTCAGCTTAGGATGGTAAAGAAGCCAAAGAATCAAGAAGGGATGAAGGGAAAAATTTTCCATCCCTGCAGAACCCAACTAAGGATCCCAACTTGGGGCAGAAATAGGGCAGCCACATACATTCTATCTCTAAAATAAGATGAACTTGTGGCAGAACAAGGGATGGGAGCTGTTGGGGAGGGCTTGGGGGAGAATGCCTCTTGGGAATTAGAGGCAAGAGAAAAGGAAAATCTAAGGCCAAGGCATAGATAAGGTTGGAAGAAATGCAAATGTGAGCAGCTCTGGCAAGGGAGAAGCTGCAGGGGCTGGCTCATCACCCTATGCCCATGGTCGGCAAACTGCGGCTTGTGAGCCACATGCGGCTCTTTGGCCCCTTGAGTGTGGCTCTTCCTAAGCCTTAGGAGTACCCTAATTAAGTTAATAACAATGTACCTACATATAGTATAAGTTCAAAAAATTTGGCTCTCAAAAGAAATTTCAATTGTTGTACTGTTGATATTTGGCTCTGTTGACTAATGAGTTTGCCGACCCTAGGCTATGCTGCCAGCCAGGACAGATCATTTCACAGATTTTCTTTGCTCCTTGTTCTTGCATCCCGCCCCGATGATCACAGACTTGCTCTTTTAACCTAATTTGTGGCACCTTAAGCCCACTTCCCTCCTCAGAGACCCAGACTATAGGGACTTGCCTCAGATTCTAGATTCTAGTAAGAGACTATCCAAAGCCAAAGGTAACAAGATGAAACTCTTGCGGATTTTTTTCCTAATCATATTGTTTTAGAACATTGGTGACTTCCCTTTGAGGAAGTCAGCATTCAGTCCAATCTGACCCCAAGATCCTTCATTTGCTTCTGTGTCTAACCAATCTTTTTCTATTTGGGGTCTGGGGTGGAGGCCATAGGGCTGAGTCTCCCCTTCTCCTCAACTCAGAAAACAGAGCAAAGAAAAGGACTCTCATTAGCCAAAGGGTCACCCAGTCAGACTAAGGACAGGATCTCAGAGCTGCTGTCCTGGCCCCATACTTGACATGAAAAGAAGGCACAATCAACACGCTGGAGATGAGCACCTGCAGGCTACTGTGTTAGCTAGGGAGCAGGCATAGAAATGAATGTGATACAGCGTCTGTCCTTGGAGAAGCCCAGAAGATGCTGGGTTCCTCTGCTCCTAGCCATGGTTCTCCTCCAAGCTGTACTCACCAGTGGGTATCCACGGCCCAAGCAGGAGTGTCCATGCCAGAGCCAGGCAGAAGCCCATGATGAAAATGGAGAATACCGTAAAATGGAGACCCTAGAAAAAGACAGAGTGCAGAGAGAATGAACCCCAGCAGTTAAGGAAAGTCCGGTCAGGGCCTTGGCAGAGCTTTGGCATGAGTCCAGCCATGGGGCTGGGACAAGGCCACAGGAAGTAGCACAGAGCAGGGAGACTCCCTCCCTCCCAAGAATCTTTCACTCATTCACAAATTACTTGAACACCCACTATGTACTGGGCATGGGCCTAGGCACTGGAGATTAAGTGGTGAACAAAGCAAACAGAGACCCTCACACTCCTGGACTTCGCTGCCCAAGAATAAACGGAAAACCGTGCTTATGCATGTGTTCCTTGGACGGAGCCTCTTTAGGAGGCCGGGATATGGTGCCACTGCCCGTCCACTGTGTGGATCGTAGGTCACTTATCTGGTCTGGACCTTGGCTTCCTCTTCCAGTTATGGGAGTAAACATGTTTGAACTGTCCGCCTCCCAGCATGGTTTTGGGAATCAAATATGAGATTGAGAAGCGGCAGGTGTTATGTAAATGTAATACAGTGGGGCCTTGACTTACGAGTGTCCTGACTAAGGAGTTTTTTGAGATACCAGCTGTCTCTAGGCAGATTTTTTGCTTTGAGTTGACAGAGTAATTTGAGTTAACGAGCTCCTTAACGAGCTCGGTCTCGGATTGAATTAAACTCATAAGTCAAGGCCCCACTGTATAGAGAGTATGGGCTGGAGCTTGGCTCCTCTGAGTCAACTCAGAGGGGTTCCTATGTTTAATGCCAACGTCCTGCTCACTCTCCCCAGGCCAATAAATCACCTAGCGACAACAGGGAGACAGAGGCAGCCGGGGACTCAGGTTGGGACTTCTAAGTGGCACAGGGAGCGCCCAACACCAGTGAAGACCTCCTAAAGGCAATATGGAGGTTGGGGGTGGAGTGGGGCTGGGGAACTATCCAGTGGAGGAAGGTGGGAGCTCATGGAAAACCTCATCTCCAAGCCAAACCCTCAGGGCTCCTGGATAGGTTGTCTAGCCACAGAGGAGGGAACCCAGAGGGCGACCTCAGCCCCACTGACCATATCTCATTAAAGAAATGAGCTCAGCCAGCGTGGTTCTGTGGTTGATCATCAACCTATGAACCAGGAGGTCATGGTTCGATTCCTGGTCAGGACACATGCCCAAGTTGTGGGCTTGATCCCGTGTGGGGCATGCAGGAGGCAGCTATTCAATGATTCTCTCTCATCATTGATGTTTCTAACTCTCTCTCTCTCCCTCTCCCTTCCTCTCTGAAACCAATAAAAATAAAAATATTTAAGAAAAAATGTAGGCCCTGTCATAATTCAAAAGCTTGGTGTTCTACCCACTCCATCCCAGAGACTGTCCAGACACCACCAGCCTTTGATAGTCTGTGAAGAAAGAGCAGGGCTCTGGGTGGTTGAAGCCATAAGGCTGGACATGCTGAAGTGCCCACAGTGGTCCTTCCCTGATCTAGAATGTCCTACCTCCTTCCCCTCCCACTCTGACTTCTGAATCCTTGGTCCGGACACCAATGTACCGCTCAGTCCCTAAAAGCATACAGCGAGCCTGCAGGCCAGGCTGTGTGGACAACCTGAAGGAGAAGGCGGACACGTAACAAGCACTCCTTGTGGGTGGGTAATCACAGGGATTTACACAGCACATTTGTTCCCTAACTTTTTACCAACCTTCAAAGGAAGGCACAACCTCAGGAAAGGGCTGTAAAGCCCCAGGCAGCGGCAGAACCAGGAAGCGAATACAGGCCTGCCTCCTTCTTGACCCACATGGCAACTTTTCCAGCCACGAAGTCCTACAGCAGTGACTGTGGGGTGGGGAAAGAGGAATCAAGGCCCCAGAGAGTCCAACTTGGTCCCAAGGGAGGACTGAAGAGGAAAGCCTGGTCTCTAAAAGTCCCCAGTTCCCTCCCCGGCATGATGTGCTGCTGCCAGGAAGAGCTCAGAGAGATCCCCGACGCCCAAGCAAACCAGGTCACCCAACATTCCCAGACCCCAAAGCATCTAGTCTCCCCAAACCTTGGTGGATGGAGGATAGGCCTAACGGGACCCACTGCAGCCTCAGGCTAAGAACGGAGCCGCGGGAGGGTCTGGCTGGATTCCCCTTCCCTCAAAAATGTGGTGGAGCTGGGGCACACTCTGCCCCTGGAGCTCCCTCCGCTCCCCCTCCCCCGCCCCCCTTCTCCCAGCGCCAGATCTGCAGGCCCAGGGAGCCCTCCGGGATCTGACCTGCGGTTGCGGAGTCCCCCCTTCGGGGACTGCGGCTTCGCTCCCGCCTGGCTCGAAGTTGGACCCGGGACGCCCGCTCTCGTCCAGCTCCCTCTCTAGTTCTGCGCCAGGACGGGCGGGGCGGGGGGGGGGGTGAAGAGGAGACGGCGCACCCCAGATCTATGGCTGGGCGGGGCGAAATGGGGCGGGGCAGAAGCCGGCGCACTGGGGACCCGCCGAGGTGCCCCGTGGAGGCCCGGTACGCAAGGTGAGACGTCACGTGCTCGCAGGACCCAAGTGGAGGGAAAGTTCGCGTCCGTGGCGAGGGCTCAGCTGGTGTGGCCACGTGGGGAGCGAAAAGGGCACGTCCGCTTGCACGGGTCTGCCGAGGCTGGGAGTGGAAGACGGAAAGCGTGCAAGGGGGCGGAGCGGCGCTCCCTAAATCCTCTCCGCACCGTTGGTTCTGGGCTCTAAGACCTTGGTCTGAAGACCTGGCCAGGCGTCCCAGCAAGGCACGCATCCTCAGACCCTGTTGGAGACGGTGCTAACCACCGCGCCACCCCCGAGGAGTTCACCGTGAGATCGCGGAGGTCTCACGCCGCCCGCGTCCCGGACTGCATCGCTAGGTTTGTGCTGGAGCTGCCGGGGCGCTGAGCAAGGGGGGAGGAGAGCGGAGTCTGAGGCGTGGCTGCGGAGGGGCATGGTCCCTCCTCTGTGCCGGGCTGGCGTGGGGCAGCGCCGCGGAGCCTGGGCTGCAGTCTGAGAAGGTCGAGGGTGGTTTAAAATAGGAGGTGGAGAAGCATCCGGGACCCGGTTTGTCGGGTCAGAGCCTGGTCCTTAAGTGATGAGGAAAGTGGGGGATGGAAGGGAGCCCCGCGGAGAGAAAGGGCGCGCGCTTTCTGGACAGAACGTCCGGACCAGTCTCCTGATTCCACCCCGGAGAGCGTCGCGGGTGCGGCTCCATAGGAGGAGGCCAGCGGCGCGAGCTGCCACGCACGCATTGTTTGAAGACGCGAAGGTGGGGAGCCCTGGTACCCTGTGAGTGGCGGGGTTGTGGCTGCAGTCCCGGTGCATTTGGGAGGGGGGCTTGAAGTGCCGCCCTCGCCCTAGGGGCGCACTTCTTGTGTTCAGCCGGATCAAAACCAGATTTTCAAAGAAAAAGTTTGGTAAGACACTAAGAGGAAGCAAGAAAAATCTTGTAAGGCCATAAATGTCGCAAGACGTACAGACATCCAGTCCTTCTCCTGGCTTAGCTGAAGTCTGGATAGTTCGGTCTGTATGATTTAGTACCCCTGGGTCCGTACTGCCTCAGCCCTTACTGGAGGTCCTCGTCTCAGGCTGCTTTTCAGATCTTGTTCTGATGCTCCATTTAATTTTTCCTTTAGTGCAACCACGCACATACACATGCCCACGCACGTTCTTGAAGAAGAGAGGCGGGGACAGGAGTTTCTGACGGGGTCTCCTTAGCCAGCCAGGGCTGTAAAGTTTTAATGGGGTCAACCCCAACCAGAGAAATAAACCATCAATCACAGTATAGTAGCTGTGTATCACCAATTAGAGCTCTTGGCAACTCCAGACATGTGACCCACTCCTCATTTGTAGAGAGAATTAATAGTCCTTACTCTATGGGTTCCAGAGATGGGGGATGTGGGCAGGAGACTTCAGGAGGAAATTCCCGTCAAGCTATAAGAGAGGCTACAGAGCAATAAGAAAGTGGCTGAGAACTTTGCATGCTGGGGACTGTAGCTTGTACTAGGATCAATTTTCTTAAAGATTGGATCTATTTCTTGCTGGCCCCTCATACATACATGGGAGTCCCTTTTCATCCTATGGCAGGAAGGATGTGTCCGGAATACAACTTAATATGAGAAATGCTTCAGTATTTTAAGGGACATCAGAAAGGGCACATCTTTCCAGGTCCGGTAATAAAGGAGGACCCCAAAGTGTGAGGATTGGCCTGCCCCAGTGAAAAAGTACCCCAGTTTTGTTACAGGGGCATCTGGCGCAGGGCTTTAGTGTCTAGATGTCTGTTACTGAGAACTTCTTCCTTGTTGTGCCTGTATTTCTATTTATATGAACTTGTAGGTGTATGTCTGATTGTTCCTAGTGTTTATTAATAACAATATGCATTGTGTTTATTTACCAATCATGGTGGTGAGCTCAGGGAGAAGTGGGTCAAGTGAAGACTGACATGAGATCTTTATCAGATTAGGAGAAATTCTACTGTCAGACCCTTCTTGGCAAATCAGGGAGGAAGGTGTTCCTGAGGGAATTGATAAGCTTCATAGGAAAAGCAGGATTGCTAGATGTGGGGACTTTTCATTTTAGTCCCACCTCTTCATGCAGGAGAGGCCTGTTAGCTAAATCATGAAAATCAAATTAAGACAGGATCATGAAAAATTAACTTTAAAAACTAGGCAGTGTTGCCTGGCCATCATGGCTCAATGGTTGGGCATCAACCTATGAACCAGGAAGTCATGGTTCGATTCCCAGTCGAACCATGCCTGGGTTGTGGGCTTGATCCCCAGTGTGGGGCATATAGGAAGCAGCCGATCAATGATTCCCTCTCATCTTTGATGTTTCTATCTCTCTCTCCCTCTCCCTTCCTTTCTGAAATCAATAAAAATATATTTTTAAAAAAAAACAAAGAAAAAAACTAGGCAATGTGGATTAAGAAAGACCTAATTCATTAAACTGAACAAAAAACTTAAGGCAAATTTCATTCACCAGTTATCTCTTTGCTTTAGTCATAATAAATATTTTGGAAAATTGGAAATAAGTTAACAATGTTCTGTGCTTAGGATACAGAAAGCTTTTGGTAGTGTTTCTTTGCTGCATCATACTAATAGAGATGAGCCATTCTTGTAACATATTGTATAACTTCCCTTTTAAATAAATGCAGGAATAAGGTGACCCTGACCAAAATACATTACACTATTATTTGCTTATATTGCAAATATTTGGTTTTGAAGTTACAGAATGTAACATGTATTAGCAAGCTTGCTTTATCTTCCTATCTTACTAATTAATCATTTTATAGACTTCCTAAAAAATATAGCCTTCTATCAAAATTATAATGGTTTCATTTTAGGTATCATAAATTTAAAATTCTTAGACCAATAAACATCTGCTTTAAAATAAATATCACTGCCCAGCCCGTGTGGCTCAGCGATCAGACGTATGAACCAGGAGATCACGGTTCGATTACTGGTCAAGGCACGATTCCTGGTCAGGGCACATGTCCAGGTTGCAGGCTTGATCCCCAATGAGGGGCGTGCAGGAGGCAGCTGATCAATGATTTTCCCTCATCATTGATGTTTCTCTCTCTCTCTCTCCCTCTTCCTTCCTCTCTGAAATCAATTAAAATATTTTTAAATATAAAATAAATATCACTATGACATATTTTACAAAATAATTTAATCCACAAATTCTGTTACTCATGTTGAGCTAGAGTTCAAATGTATGTTTCAGATTCAATTTAAAATGAACATTCGTGCTTTGAAGAATCCAACCATTGGAAGAGACTTTCTGAAAATTTTGTGAAATCATTAAAAATTGACATGGTTAGTCAAATCCCTTCCTGCCCAGTCCTTAGCCCTATATTGGTGAGAACTCAAAGTAATGTTGAATGACAATGAGGGAATATAGCTCCCTCTTGTGTTCCAAATAGAAGATGCTGCCTGCACAGGGAGGAACCCGTTCATAATATTCATTCATTTGATCCACAGACTGATTAGTATATGCTATGTTCAGGAGTTGCAAAGATGGAATAAGGATAGTCAAAGCTAAAAGGGAGGGAGATATTCAAACAGACTATAAGTTGATTATTGGGATCATGGACGGAGGTGTGTTCAAAATGCAATCAGAACATTAGATGTAGGAACATCCACATAGACCTGATAGCATCCTTCACAGAGGGGTTAACACAAGCTGAGACTTGAAAAGTGAAAAGGAGTTTGCCAAGAAGGTAAGAGAATTCCAAGCAGAGGAAATAGCACGTACAAAGGCATGAAGGCTTGAAAGAGCATGTCAGATTCTGAGAAAGACCAATAGCTCAGTGTGGCTAGAGATTAGACTGAGTGAAAGATGAAGATGGAAGGGTAGGTGGGACCAGACTACAAAGGACTTTCTATGTGATGGTGAGATTAGATTTTTCCCCAGAGCAAAAAATTGAAATAATTATATTTGCTTGTTAGAAATATTGTTCTGACACCAGGCAAGACAGGATGAGGCTGAATTAGGGCAGAGGCAGTAGAGAAGGAAATGCATGAATGGTTTCAATAAATATTTAAGAAGTACGATACTCCAGGTCTCTGCTTTATTTGATTAATGGAGTGGTGACCAAAAAGATAAAAAATGAAAAGCAAAATAGAGACAGTGAATTCAGTTTGGGACCTGTTAAATTTGAGGCATCCATGGAACATCCAAGTGAAAAAGCCCATGGGGTAATTGACCCTGTTGTGTTTGGAGCCCAGATAAGAGGTCTACTTAGAAATATAGATTTGAGAAGCATAAGCTATGAGAAAGGTGGTGGTGAAGGCAGGCTGGATAGGTTTCAGAGCCCAGAAGAAAAAGAGATACCCCTTCCCCTGGGATGGGAGAGTTGACAAGTTAGGAAAATAACCAGCCCAGAAGGAAAGGGGAAGCCTGGGAGCTATGATGTTTTGTAGGAGAATCACAGTATTTAGAACTAGAAGGGACTCCGAGATCGTCGTATCTAATTGTAGAGAAAGAAACGAAGGACTGGAGAAGTTGTCATTTGCCTTCCTAATGTTACATTCTTCACTGAAGAACTGGAACCAGACCCAGAGCTGATTCCAGCCCAGTTCTCTCCAAAAAGGATTGGAGATAAATGAAATAATAGATTGTCATCGCCTTCCCAATTTGGTAGCTTCCATGTATTGATATTCTGTTCCAGGTACTATTCTTAGCACTTTACATACACAGTCTCATTTTATATTCACAATGATCCTATGATGCAAACATTATTATCATCTCCATCCTATATAATAAAAGGCTAATATGCAAACTGTCCTCACGGGCAGGAGTTCCACTAACCAGTTTGACTGACTGGGAGTTAGATGTGCATTGACCATCAGGGGGTGGCACAGAAGATGGCGGGCATCGGTGACACGGTGCTGGCAGCAGGCAGCAGTGGAGGTACTTCTGGCCCCGATGGACCCCGATGGACCCCGATGAGAGCAGCACAGTGACCAGAGGCAGGGGGCGCAGCTGGCGATCAGGTGGCACCAGGTCAAGGCAGGTGCAAGCAGGGGCCCCGATCATCCTGCTGATCTCCCCACAGATCAGCCCTGATTGCCGGCCAGGCCTAGGGACTCTACTTGTGCACGAATTTTGTACACTGGGTCTCTAGTCTATATATATATATAAAAGCCTATGCCACTGTTCCACCATTTGACAGGTAGTTATGATGCACACTGACCACCAGGGAGCAGATACTCAACGCACAGGCATGGAAACATTGAACAGACTGATTAATCTCAGAGGGAAGGAGGAGGTGGGAGGGCGGGAAGAGATTAACCTAAGATCTTACATGCATAGTAGAGGCTTGGTGCATGGATTCCCTGGCCTGTGGGGATCGGGATAAAACCGGCAGCCCAACATCCCCTGAGGGGTTTCAGATTGCAAGAGGGCACAGGCCAGGCCAAGGGACCTTCCAGTGCACAAATCCATGCACTGGGCCTCTAGTTTTTAAATAAAATTCTCTGTAGAGGTCAAGTAACTTGCAAGAGGCAGAGGTGGAAATTAAATATAGAACTACTTAACTCCAAAGCTTGTTCTTTCACTCTCATCCTATATAATAAAGAGCTAATATGCAAATGGTCATCACACCCTCACGCTGTCATGCCCTCATGCCATCACGCCATAATGGCTCAGACACTCAACAATGAGGAGAGAGGAATGGTGACCAGCCAGGCACAAATGAGCTCACAAGAGAGGAATGGGGACCAGCCAGGCTGTGGCCCAGGAGAGGGACAAGTTGCCCGCCCTGCAGTCCCAGGTGCCAGTGGCTGTGCCTGCGCCTGCTGCCCAGGAGAGGGACAAACTGTTCACCCCACGGTCCCAGGCACCAGTGCCTGTGCCTGCGGCCTGGGAGAGGGACAAGCTTCCTACCCCATGGTCCCGGGCTCCAGTGCCTGTGGCCCTGGCAAAGCTGCCCACCCACGGTCCCCTGTAGCTGCGGCTGGCCCGGGCAAAGCCGTCCCGGATCCTGGGTGCCTGCGGCCAGCCAGAGGGAGGGAAGCCTGGGTCCTGGGTGACTGCGACCAGCTGGAGGAGGGAATCCTGGGTCCTGGGTGCAGGGTGAGGCAGAGGCAGTTAGGGGTGATCAGACCAGCAGGGGAGCAGTTAGGGGTGATCAGGCAGGCAAGGAGGCAGAGGTGGTTAGGGGCGATCAGGCAGACAGGCAGGCGAGCAGTTAGGAGCCAGCGGTCCCAGATTGCAAGAGGTAGTCGGACATCCCCCAAGGGGTCCCGGATTGGAAAGGGTGCAGGCTGGGCCGAGGGACCCCCCCCCCATGCACGAATTTCATGCACTGGGCCTCTAGTCAGACTATAAAGCATGGAGCCTCCTGTGCAAACCAAGAACCCAGTGTAGATCACACTCAGGGAAATGAGCAGAGCTGGAATCATTGATTGTAAAATGTGCTTTATTCTCACATTTTGACATCTCTGAAATTGAGATGTATCTTACCAACAATGGCTGTCATGGTTTGATTCATAGTTTCTTTCTTTCACATAAAGTAATAGTGTGTCTTGTAATCCATTTTGTCTGGATTTAATAAAACACACTATCTGTCTGCAAAGGGACAAATTAGAGTAAATCTAGCTCTGAAATCAGGGAACAGGCAGAGAAGAGCTGAGCCAGTGTGTGAGCTGAAATAAGGCCTGGGAATTTAAGTCAAGGAGGAAGGCTGCAGTTGATGACGTGTGCGGTAGAAGGACATCTGGCCTCTGGCCCTGGCGCCATGCCTGGTGGATGGCAGGTGCTCCTTCAGTGCTTATTGAGGTGAACTCAATTCAGCTCAATTGTTCTGGAGTAGCCAGAGCTGAAGCCAGGCACTTGAGAAAGCTGACAGACTAGTGTGGGCAGTGCCAGGTCTGGAAATCAGCCTTCTGATAATAGAGTTGGATCATATACTTAGCAGAGCTGTCTGACCTTTGTTCCTTTGGGGACTGAGGAGGAAAACCAAAATTTGTGTCATCTGTACTATCTTTTACCCTTATGCTTTCACTTGATAGTAAATATAGCTCTTATTTTGTTCTGTGATGTATCTGGAGGCCTGAGGGAGATAAAAAAAAAAAAAAAGAATTGTGTCTCTTAAGACAGTGCCAAAGGAAGCAGAGAAGCCTCCAGGATGGTGGCGGCACTGATTTAGCGACCTGGAGGTTAGGAAGGGAACATGGAACCACAGAGACTGATTGCCAAGACCCTCATTCATTCACAACCAGAACATGGGGAGATGAATGGCTGAGGGGCAGTGGAATGGCAGTAACAGTGGAGTCTGGTGAGCTCAAGAGAAGAGGGGCCTGATCTGGTTTATTCTCAGCTGTATCTCCAGCACCAAGAACAGTGCCTGGCACACAGGGCACTCAATAAACATCTATCCTTGTTGTACAGATTCTGTCTTCCCTGCACAACCCCACCAGAATGGCTGCTTTTGGACACACATTCCCCTTCTATGCTGGCCCCAAGCCAACCTTCCCAATGGACACCACCTTGGCCATCATCATCACCATCTTTCTTACTGCACTTGTCACTTTCATCATCATCCTGCCTGGCATTCGGGGCAAAACGGTAAGAAACAAGCCCAGCCTTGGGGACCATGGTCCCAGAGAAACCTTGCCTTGAGGTGAGGGGGCCATACTCTCTCACTATAACTAGACTCAGGAAACAGGCTTCAGTCCTGAGAAAGCACCGCCCCCCCCCAAGCCTCCCCCCGCACCCCCCCCCCCCCCCGCCACAGCAGAGAGCTTCCCCACTCACTGATTCAACAGATGATTATTGAGCACCTATTATGTGCCTGCCAGGCACTCTGGTCTCCATCCACAGAGTAATCCCAAGGCTGGAAAGAGGAAGGGTGGACTTGGGAGGAGGGTGCTCCTTCCTAAACCCACCCATCCTGTTATGGCTCAGAGGCTGTTCTGGCTGTTTCGGGTGGTGACCAGCTTATTCATTGGGGCTGTGATCCTGGGTGAGTGTGAAGCACAGCTGCCTCAGGCAGTGCCTCCGTCCCATCTGTCCCATCCGGTTCCCTCAGCAGCCGGTCTGGCGTCCCATCTGTCCCATCTGGTTCCCTCAGCAGCCGGTCTTGCGTCTCCTTGTTTCCTCAGGGCAGCCTCTGCTTCAGGGTGGTCTTCCACACCCTGCCCACATGCCTCCCTCATTATGGCCATATCACCTCCCTTTTTCCCCTGCTCAGAGGGGTCTGGGCCCTGGAAACCATCCTGGACACATCTCTCCAACCTTCATAACATTTTTATTCAGAGGAAAGCAGATCAAAATGAATGTCTGTGGGGAGAAGACCTTTGGATACTGGAGGGAGGAAATGGGGGAAGGCCTGCTTGCTTTGCTTTGAGAATTAGGCAAGCAGGAGAGATGAAGTCTCAAAGTTGAAACTGTGTTTGCCCAACATGGTTTATTACATTAATGTCTTCCTCCCCCAGCTGCTTGAGTAGCTCTCTCTAAACAGGAAGAGAAAGGGAAGGAAGGATAAGAGGAGCATGACCAAGGGAAGTCTAGGATTCATCTCACACATTATTGGCAAACCAACCATGAGCCAGACCGTAGGCTAGTTAAAGGATATACAGATATGAGCAAAACAGACATGGTCCCCTTGTGGCTCTCCCTCTGACTCTAACTCAGCGATGCCCGCAACTCCCTGAGTTCCCATATGTCCAACTCCCCAACCCCAGCTGTGAATGTCAGTTCTGAGTGGTCTGTGGGCCAGGTCAGCACCAACACATCGTACAAGGCCTTCAGTTCCCAGTGGATCAGCGCTGATGTTGGGCTCCATGTTGGGCTGGGAGGAGTCAACATCACACTCACAGGTAAGGAAGGGCTCTTGCCGCGGAGGGAAGAGAAAGCTCTGCTCTGTGTCTTTGGGCTCTAGTTTGGTGTGGTCTAAAGAGCTACAAGGTTGGGGGATGGTAGGAGGGGAAATTCCCAGGCCTTGGAAGCTGCCTTTTCTCCGTTGAGACCAGCTCCTGTCCCTCTGCCCATTGTGGTGAGCCCCTTTCCCGGGCAAATGCCCCACTCTGGCCCTTGGGTCCCTGCTGAGCACAGCTGCCCCATTTCCTAGGGACCCCAGTGCAGCAGCTGAATGAGACTATCAATTACAACGAGGAGTTCACCTGGCGCCTGGGGGAGAACTATGCTGAGGAGTATGCAAGAGCGCTGGAGAAGGGACTGCCAGACCCCGTGCTCTACCTGGCTGAGAAGTTCACCCCGACCAGCCCATGTGGCCTGCATGGCCAGTACCGCCTGGCGGGACACTATACCTCGGCCATTCTGTGGTGAGGGTGGGATGGAGGCCCTATTGCTCTAGACCTGGGAACAGGGTTTCTAGCCATCACCCCCACCCCCACCACCCTCCTAATATTGCAGTTCCTATGAGGAAGGTGATGTCAGTCACCACAGTACTCTGTTGGGAATCCCAAAGCAGAAATCCCTACCTCACATCTTTCGGGTATCCTTGGGTCCCTGAGCCTCCACCTGGAGCCCTCCAGGTAGTGGTGCCTGGGCCAGCCTTCACAGGGTCCTGGTTTTCCAGGGTGGCATTCCTCTGCTGGCTGTTGGCCAACGTGATGCTGTCCATGCCTGTGCTGGTCTATGGTTGCCACATGCTGCTTGCCACGGGCATCTTCCAGCTGTCGGGACTGATCTTTTTCTCCATTGCCACGCCACTCATCCCACCCTGTCCTCTGCGCATGGGCACTGCTATACTGCACTTTCACCGTGGACCTGCCTTCTGGATCACGCTGAGCACAGGTGAGGCTCAGCCCCGAAGACAGGCAGTTGGAGAGCTCGGGGCCAGGGAGGGAGTATCAGGGACCATTATTTTAGGGGGCGAGGGGTTGAGGGTCTGGGAGCCAGGGTGCCTTTCCCTTCTTTAAAGCCCCATTCCTCTTATATCCCTCATCTCTGGGTTTTCTCTCCCCAGTTCCACTTCCCCTCTATTTTTGTATATGCCTACTTCCTATGTCTTCTCTCTTTCTCTGTCATGTGCCTCATCCCCTAACTATCTCTTTGTCCAACCCTTTCCCAAATCTTCTAATCTCATGTCCCCTCCCACTTCCCCCAAACATTATTCTTTGTGTCCCCCATTCCTAGAATTCTTCTCTGTCCCTGTTTCACATAACCTTTACGTGTCCTGCAGTTTATTGCCCCCTCCTGTCCCACCCACTGTGTCTGTCCCTCATGCCCTTTCCTATGCCTCCTCCTTGTGCCCTTCCCTTCCCTAGGGCTTCCTGTTTTCAGATTCATATTCATTCTCTCTCTGGCTCATGGGATGTAATTGAAAGCATTTGGCTTAGAGTCCAAAACTCACAGCTGCCTCTCTGAGCCCAAGCTGCCTTGAAGCCAGGATGCCAGGCCTCCTTTAGAGTTGTTCTGATGCTCTTAGGACAGTGGTTCTCAACCTTCTGGCCCTTTAAATACAGTTCCTCATGTTGTGACCCAACCATAAAGTTATTTTCGTTGCTACTTCATAACTGTAATGTTACTACTGTTATGAATCGTAATGTAAATATCTGATATGCAGGATGGTCTTAGGCGAGCCCCGTGAAATGGTCGTTTGGCTGCCAAAGGTGTCGCGACCCACAGGTTGAGAACCGCTGTCTTAGGAGACGATGTCCTTGGGAGGGTGTTGTCATTACTAAACAAGACACCTGTTGCCTCATTCCCAGGACTGCTTTGTGTGCTGCTGGGCCTGGCCATGGTGGTGGCCCACAGGATGAAGCCCCACAGACTGAAGGCTTTCTTCAATCAGAGTGTAGGGGAGAACCCTGGGCTGGAGTGGAATCCTGAAGAAGGGGGACTCCTGAGCCCCCGCTACCGGTCCACAGCTGAGAGTCCTGAGCCCCAGGACATTCCTCTGTCAGAGGCGTCCTCCCAGGCATGCTGTACGGAGGAGCAACCCAGAATGCCTGACCCTGACCCATAGGTTCCTCTCCCTGGTGGCCACCCAGACTTCCAATGTGATTCCAGACCTCCTTTGGGCCTCCCGAACCTCCCTCCGGAACTGCCCATAGAATGGGTTCTAACGGCCCTCCAGCTCCGGTCTGTAGGTGGAGTCAAAAAAGGAGACTCTCTCTATTGATGTTGACAAAACAAAAGAAAAGACCTGAGGTGCTGAACAGATATTGGAACTGCCCATAAACCTTGTCACATGAGAAGACCAAATGTTTCTACACAGCAACCCTGCTTTTTTTTTTTTTTTTGATGCTTTGCCTGTGTCAGATTCCATTTATTGAAACCTAGCATCACCCCCATAATGATGATTCTGTGGTCCCTCTCATCCGTCTACACCTCTTGTTTTCCTTTTTCCTGGGTCCCCTTTGTTCTTCCTTTATTTCCCCGGCTTGTGTGACCTCTTGGTACAATGAAAGAGACACTCAGAGGGAGAAGAAACCAAACTTCTTACCCTAGGCCTAATATTAACCAACTGTGCCACATTCTCTTTGAGTTTCAGTTCTCAAGTTGGCTAAATAAAAGTGTAAGACTTGCCAAGGACCTTTTAAAAAATCCCAGGATTTACATTTTTATGCCTTGCTTACATCAACCTTCGGCCTCAACACCATTCCATAGTGAATAAACTAGAATCCTATATAATAAAAGGGTAATATGGAAATCAACCAAACGGCTGAACAACCGGTTGCTATGACGCACACTGACCACCAGGGGCAGACGCTCAATGCAGGAGCTGCCCCCTGGTGGTCAATGCGCTCCCATAGGGGGATCACCTCTCAGCCAGAAGCTGGGCTCATGGCTGGCAAGTGCAGTGGCATTGGTGGGAGCCTCTCCTGCCTCCATGGCAGTGCTACGGATGTCCGATTGATGGCTTAGGCCCGCTCCCCACACTCCCCAAGCCTAAGCCAGCAGTCAGACAACCCCCGAGGGCTCCCAGACTGCGAGAGCGCGCAGGCTGGGCTGAGGGAATGCCCCCCCCCCCCCCCACACACACCCAGTGCACAAATTTCGTGCACCGGGCCTCTAGTTAGTGAATAAAGTCCCAAACGCCATTTCCTCTTAGCTCACTTAGCCGGGCCAGCGGAGGGGGATCCCACTGGGTGTGTCAGTTGGAGGGTGAGCTGTCTGGTCACCTGTGCCCTTACCATCCATCCCTTTGGGGTGGCTCAGGAAGATGCTGGCTCCAGTCGGATCTCCTCTGAGCTCACTAGAGGGCGCCCGTCTCCCAGATCTTTCCCTGGGTTACTCTGGATTCTCCAGGTGGAGAATCCCGGTGCCAAGGCAAAGAAAATGTTCTGTGGCTGTCTGCAGCCCAGCGAAGTCTCCTGAGGCCGCGTGTCCCACAAGAGTCTAAAGTAGCCATGGAAATGAATGGAGAACCATTTTTACAAAACAAAAGGGGGAAAAATTTATTTGCAGCTCATCTTGGGAGACTTGAGTGCAAGGCGCATGCCTGAGGCCGCCCATCTTTCCTTGGCGGCCCGCAGCGCAGCGCCCCTCCCAGAGCAGTCCCGGCTCCGGTTTGGCGGGCACTGCAGTCAGGAGGGGCACCCCAGGGTAGTGTCCCGCCAGGCGGTACGGGCAGTAGAGCCCGCAAGGGCTGCTCGGGGTGAACCTCTGCGCCCGGGGACCCAGGCGGAGTAGGAGTCCAAGGTCGAGTCCCCTTCACAGGTTAGTACTGATCATTGCGTCCGAGGCCCCGAACTGCTTGTAGTACGGGTTGTTGAGGCTGAGAGGCGAGCCCCCTCGCGCCTGGTTACCGAAGTTCTTGACGCTTCCGTCCAAAAAGATGCGAAGAGCGCTTGGCTTAGCGTAGTGGAGACCAACCACCGCCCCTCCTAGAAGGAGGCACAGGATGCCTGCGGCAGCGCAGACGTAAGAAAAAGGGGCTGTCAGGGCTCCCCGGGACAGAACCCGGCCTGCCCCCTTCATCTATGGAGCCACCCCTCCCATTTCACACACACACACACCCCTCTGATATGGATGGCATGATACAGGGCTCGAGTGCTAACTGGGCAAGATGCCACACCCTTCTGCAAGATGGGCACAGCAGCGCCTGCCTCTACGAACTATCGAGAGGGGCAAAAGGGTAATGTAGGTGAACTCACTTTGTAAACTGGAAAGCGCGCAACCGGTATAAACCCCGTCCCTATCCCCAGCCGCCCGGGCCCATCGCTCGGTCCTCACCGGTGGCCAGCGTCACCCAGAAGGCGGCGCCGTAGTGACTGGTGATGGCGGAGGAGCCCAGGTGCAGCGGGCAGAGCGGCACACTGGCGATGGAGACGAAGGACAAGATGGCGAAGATGGCGAAGGCGCCGGTGGCCAGGAGCGCCAGGCCTCCGTAGAGCGGGACCGGCATGGAGAGCAGCGCGTTGGAGAGGAGCCAGAGGCAGAACGCCACCCTGCGGGGACACGGTGCTGTGAGCCCGCTCCTCCCAGTCCGCGGGCTCCCGCAGCCTCGCGTCCTCTACCCCAGGCCGAAACCCCGGGGTGGCGTGGCGGAAGTGCAGGGGGAACCCCCAAAGGGTGTAGCTGGATCCCAGCCTTTGATGAGGCTCTGGGAGATTCCGACGGTCTGTGCGGTCCTCCTGACCTTCTGACCCGAGGGGCGAGCACACACGCCGGAGCGTATTGGACACACGCGCGCGCGCACACACACACACACACACACACACACACACCCGCGCCTTCCCGCCAGGGCTCACCACAGCGCGGCTGAAGCGAAGTGTCCCGCCAGGCGGTACTGGCGGTAGAGCCCGCAAGGGCTGCTCGGGGTGAACTTCTCCGCCAAGTAGAGCACTGGGTCAGGCAGGCCCTTCTCCAGCGCCTCCGCGTACTCCTCGGCGTAGTCCTCGCCCAGGCGCCAGGTGAACTGCTCGTTGTAGTCGATAGTCTCGTTCAGCTGCTGCACCGGGGTCCCTGCGGAGGGCGGCGGGGTCATGGGGCCGCGCCCAGCCCCGGACCCAGACCCGGAAACTAAGTGGATTCGGATAGTAAAGCGGAGGCGCGAGAGACACGGGTTTGGCAGGAGTTGGAGGAAACACAAAGGGGAGAGGACCACAAGCTCTATGGCCCCATGGGACCCGAGAGGTCCTGCATCTGCCCCTGGCACACTCCCCCCACCTCCATGGGGTCTGTCCATCCCAGAAGTTCACGTCGCCCAGCCGCTCACCTGTGAGTGTAATATTTATTCCCTCCAGGCCCACGTGCAGACCCACATGGGCTCGGACGCGGGCCGAGCTGAAGGCCTTGTAGGAGGTGTTGGTGTTCGCTCTACCCACTGACCACTCCGCACTGAAGTGCACCGCTGTGAGGAGAGGCACGGGTGGGGGGCGGTTAGGGGAAGGGCTGGGGAGATGGAATTGGGAGCGCGGTGATGGAAGGTGGGATACTGTGAAGAGAGATGGGAGTGGAGGTCCAATATGGTCTACATGGTAAGAACTGAAGAGTGGGCACTAGAAAGAGCTGGAAATGGACAGAGGAAGAGGGAAGCCCAGCTCTCCATTTTCCCAGGTTTGGAGTAAGAGGTAAAAGAAAATTTATTGGGAGCAAAGGTCCCTGAATGGAAACCCCAGATCCCTCTGAGATGACAAAAGGCTCGTGCTGCCTAGTGGGGGCTGGGGGATGTGGCTGTGGACTTGCGGAGGGGCTTCAGTGGGCCAGTGAGGTACCCTCTGCCAGCCTCCTTCCCCACCCCAGGTCCCCTCCCCATCGGTTGCACCACACACTCACCCACGATTTCTGCGCCAATGAACAGACTGAGGAGAACTCGCACCAACCAGAACCAGCGCTGCAGGAACAGGCAGGGGGTCAGGCCTGGGTACTGTCCAACCAGAGTCCCCCTGCCCCCTGGATATTTAGTGCTCCTGCAACTGCCCTTTCTTGCCCCAAGTCCTTTTCCCAGTTATATTTCTTGTGCTTTGAGGCTGAACTCAGGCTTCCTTTTCGTGCAAGTCCCTCTGAGCCACTGGCATTTCTGATGTTTTCTGACCTTGTGTTTGCATCTCCCCAACCCCATTTCCCAATCCACTTTGCAGTCGGCCATCTCTCCCTGCCTGGTGCTCTCCCACATCCTTCACCGCGCCCCCCCCCCCCCCCCTGCTATCTAGCTCCTGGTCCTGGTTCCACCTCCTGCTCAGGTCACTGCTATGGAAAGGCTCAGTGAGTCCAGAAGTGCTAGGCAGGGAGGGGGCACCTCCCCCAAGAGAAGGAGGCCCTGGGTTTGGTGACCAAGTAGGAGAGGTATGAACACCACCTCTCAGGCATTCCTTGGTTTCCCAGGAAACCAGTGCAGGACAAGACCCAGGAAGGCTAAGTCTTCCGAGACTTGAAAAACAACGTAGGTTCTTGGAGAGGGACGGGAACCTCAGGGCAAGTATCCAGTCGGCTACAGCTTTGGATTCTGTGGGGAAGTGTCTGAATCCATATACATGTGTCTCAACCCAGCACACAAGTGAAACACAGCCATCTGAGCAGCTAGTTTCTGTCCTTCTGGGGAGGAGTGAATGGGAGTGCGGGAAATGGAGCTGCAGTAGGGGGAGAGGCAAGGAGGCAAGCCAGCACATAAACTAGAATGGGCCCCAGGTGGGTACCTGCTCTTCACAGCAGCCTTCTGAATGACCCACTGGGCCAGGCTCTAACAGTAGTTCTCAACCTTCTGGCCCTTTAAATACAGTTCCTCATGTTGTGACCCAACCATAAAATTATTTTGGTTGCTACTTCATAACTGTAATGTTACTACTGTTATGAATCATAATGTAAATATCTGATATGCAGGATGGTCTTAGGCGACCCCTGTGAAAGGGTCGTTCGACCCCCAGGTTGAGAACTGCTGCTCTAGGATGACCTCTTCCTGTCCTTGGAAAGGGGTGCGTGCTGCGCTAGGCTTCTGGGTCTGCCCCATCTATGCTTGTCTCACTCTTCCATGGAGGTCCTCGCTGCAGTCTTAATCTGTCCTGGGTCCTCCCAAAACAAGCTGCCTACCATGTCCCCAGACCCCAGCTTCTAGCACCCCCTTACCGAATGGCCACGAATCCCGGGCAAGATGAGCAAGAAGCTGGCAGCCAAGGTCAGGAACACCAGAATGACAATGAGCAGCGGGACGTTGAAGCCAGCGGCGTGCCGGGGCTGCGGGTAGAAAGGCAGCTCGCCATCCCAGAGCGTCATGCTGTAACGAGGCCGAGCGCCGTGCGTTGTCGGGCGGGAAAGCCGGGAGCGGAGCCTGCTGGAGCTGGGAGAGCGCGTCTGTGGTGTTGAAGCTTGAGTTCCACTTCTCTTCACCCCGCCCCTGGCGTGCTAAAGGCAAGACCTAAGGGGTTGGTCAAGTCTGCGCCCCTGGGCTGGGAAGCGCAGCGCTCGAGCGCTCGGGGTTGGCCCGGGAGGAGTCGGTCAGCGGGAAAACGGAATTATTTCTCACAGTTCCCTTTGAGCTCGGCGGTTTGCTCTGCGTTTGCAAGTCGCTCTCGGGACCCTGACTCCTTTTATAGCTGCACGGGCAGCGTGCCAAGCAGCGTTGGGGCTTGGAAGTGGGAATCTGTCCGGGAAGAGATCATGCAAAGTAGAGGAGGCGGTCGTTATGCAAATGAGAGGAGACCTGCCTCCTCAGCAGGGGGTGAGCGCAGAGAGTCTAGCCGGTCACACCTGTAACCGGTCTAGCCAGAGTGGACACGCGCGCAACGTGCCTCAGAGGACCCAGAGCGCTGGGCGAGAGCGCAGCGGGGAGGCTGAGCTGGTGAGTGGCTGTGGGAATGGGGTGGTGGAGGCAGGAAGCAGAGCAAAAAAAGCAAAGATTCCAAGAGGAAAAAAGACTTCTGATCCCCCACGGGGGCTCCAAACCAGTGGTTGGACCGGGGCTTGGGGCTTGATCTTCCCATCCCTCCAGTCCATGCACAGACATTCATTTCGGAGGATGGGGCGCTGCATGTCCTGGCCTCCAGCTTACTAGCCCCTTTCCCTTCCCTGCTTTCCTGCTTCCTAGGAGAAGCCGTTCCCCAGGCGGGGAGGTGAGGGCTGCCACGTCCGCCGTCCGCCCCAAAGAGCAGCGTGCCGGTGCGGGCTTTTGGTAAGGCTTCTAAAAGCTTCGCCCCAGAAGTGAAAACAGCTGATGCCTCCTCCTCCTGTGCCGACTGGAGGCTTTGGGGACGCCAGCTTTATGTCCCTCACATACCACCTCCTATTCCCCAGGCCGCAGGCTCGGCATGGTCCACGCAAGACCAGAGACACTGGTGCTCCTGGGAGCTCTACTGACTGGATCCCTGGATCCGGCGGGTAAGCACTGGGCGCCCTCCCGGGGTGTCACTCGGTACCCCTGGGGTTGAGGGAAGGGAACAAGGAAGTCAAGCGGTTCCCTGAGGCTGGAAGATCGGGTCAGATGGCTGCGCGGCTCAGCAGGCCGGGAAACTTCCCAGCGCAGCCTCCACGCTGCGCAGGCACAGCCTCTCGGGTTGGTTTGCGGACGCTGGGCGAGCCGGAGAAGCTCGGGCTGAGGTCGTCGGGTACCCGGGGCGTCGCGGGGAGGCTAGCCCTGAGGGGGCCACTCTCTGACCCACAGGCGGCGCGGACGCGCTCTCACTGCCCTGGGAAGTGCAGCGCTATGACGGCTGGTTCAACAACCTGCGGCACCACCAGCGAGGCGCGGCAGGTGCGTCCCGGCGCGGAGCGTGTGGGGGAGCGCACCGCCAGCCTCCGGGCTGCCTGCGCGGGGATCGCCTGTGCATCCCTGCCCGGGCCAGGAGACTAGGGAGAGGGGTCTTGTCCCTGGTGAGGGAAGAGGAGGGCAAAGTTCGGGGCTTGTTGGGGACGGAGTGCCCTCACACAGCCGGTTTCCTGCAGGCGGCCCATTGCGACGCCTGGTACCGGCCAATTACGCAGACGGTGTGTACCAAGCTCTGGGAGAGCCGCAGCTGCCCAACCCGCGCCGTCTCAGCAACGCCGCCATGCAGGGCCCAGCCGGGTTGGCATCCCGCCGCAACCGCACCGTGCTGGGGGTCTTCTTCGGTGAGGGCCACGTGGGAAAACACGAGGGCCGACCCACTGAAGCCCCCCTGCAAGTCCTCAGCCACATCCCCCGACCCCCACTAGGCAGCACGAGGCTTTTTTCATCTCAGAGGGATCTGGGGCTTCCATTCAGGGACCTTTGCTCCCATAAATTTTCTTTTACCCCTTACTCCAAACCCGGGAGTAACCCTGGCCCTCCATTATAGTTCTCAGGAGCTGAGTCCCCTGCCATGCTCTCCTCTCAATATGATCATCCTCTCCCTCCCCCCATCATCTTCCCCCTTGCCCTCCCCCTTCCACCCCCGCTAGAGGAGGGGTGGTGGAAGGACCTATTAGGAGATGGGGATTGGCTGGGGAGGGGGCTTATATTAATTATATTGATGATCACAACTTTGCAAATTAGAAAAAAAAACCACAGAGCTGTTGGTAGCGCTTGCACTCAAACGTCTGCCTTTTGGCTCTTGAGAAACTTGGCCACAGGAAGTGGCGATTCTCACCAGTTCGCACCCCTGGCACGCAGGCTACCACGTGCTCTCGGACCTGGTGAGCATAGAGAGACCTGGTTGCCCCGCCGAGTTCCTCAACATCCACATCCCACTTGGGGACCCCAAGTTCGACCCCAACCGGCGCGGGGATGTGGTGCTGCCCTTCCAGAGGAGCCGCTGGGACCCCAAGACCGGGCAGAGCCCCAGCAACCCCCGGGACCTGGTGAGAAGGGCAGGTGGCGGGGCAGGAGCTGGATCCCAGGCGGGTGGGGCTCTGGGCTCCCGGTCTGGCAGGGTCGTGTTCGGAGAGGATCCCCCTCCCCCACGGACACCCGCCTGGCCCTGGGCCCCCCTTACCTGCCTCGACTACCCACTTGCTCACCTGTCAGACCAACGAGGTGACGGGCTGGCTGGACGGCAGCGCCATCTATGGCTCCTCGCACTCCTGGAGCGACGCGCTGCGGAGCTTCTCTGGGGGACAGCTGGCGTCGGGGGCCGACCCCGCCTTCCCCCGGGACGCGCAGGAGCCCCTGCTCATGTGGATCGCGCCCGACCCCGCCACGGGACAGCGCGGGGCCCGGGGGCTGTATGGTGAGGCCGCGGGGCGCCGGGCCGGCGGGAGGGCGGGGCGGGCTGGGGTCTGCGAGGTGGCGCTCCCCTGGGTCACACCCGCTCCTCTCCCTCCTGCGTCCCCCGGCGGATGCAGCCTTCGGGGCCGAGCGAGGGAACCGCGAGCCCTTCCTGCAGGCGCTGGGCCTGCTCTGGTTCCGCTACCACAACCTGTGCGCGCAGAGGCTGGCCCGCGAGCACCCGCGCTGGGGGGACGAGGAGCTGTTCCAGCACGCGCGCAAGAGGGTCATTGCCACCTACCAGGTCAGTGCCACGGCCCTCCCGCCCCACTCTCCTGCCCTGGTCCACGGGACTCTGCTCCCCTCAGAGCCCTCCATCCTTGGACACCGGCCACCCAGAAACACCCTTTACTGGGACAGCTGGCGACCAGGACCGGGTGACCCGCCTTCCCTGGCTCGCAAGATCCCCTGCTCAGGTGGGGAGCTAAAGTCTAGGGATGACAGAGAGGCTAAGTGCCACTTACACAAGAGATTTAGCTGCCCCCCACCCCCACCCCCCAATCGCTTGTTTTTTGTGGGAGAGGCCTCAGCTCCTCTCCCATTTGAGTTGCCTTTCCCATGACTGCCCCTGCCTGGTCATCCTCTCCCACTTAAGCCTTCCCTGGCTCAGATCCCTCCTGTCCTGGCAGCTGGAGCATTCGCCCCACCTTTCCTCTCTCTTGACCCTCAGAACATTGCTCTGTATGAGTGGCTGCCCAGCTTCCTGCAGCAAACACCCCCAGAATATACAGGTGAGGGCATGGGGGGCACCTGTGTTGAGGGAGGTTGTGGTTAGGATCCATGGGTGGAAAGAAGACAGGTGGATGCCTGTTATGGGAGGATGGAGGGTTCAGGAGTTTATTTCTCCTATTCCTCCTGTGGGGCAGGGTACCGCCCTTTCCTGGACCCCAGCATCTCTCCAGAGTTCCTGGCAGCCTCTGAACAGTTCCTCTCCACCATGGTGCCCCCTGGCGTCTACATGAGGTGAGGGAGAGGCTGGTGATGGGAGAGGAGGCACAGCACTGGCAGAGGTGGTGAATTAGTGGGCCTGGGGTCCTGGAGCGTTTTATACACCTCTACAATGATGTGAAGGAAGCAGACGTTTCGGTATTAAAACAGGACCCTGGGATAGGAAATTCAGCCTTAACAGGGAAATCTCCCCAGCTCCTTGTAATGACTGAACTTCAGTTGCTGAGAGCAGGATTTGTCTATCAGCTAGATAACCCTTTTCCCTCCTTCCCTTCCTACCCTGAGTGGACAAAGAGCAACCTTTATCTTCAATCCACACACATTGCCAGGACTTCAAGGAAGTTCAGGGACTATCCCTCAGACTTGGCCAACCCCCTCTGAATCCCTCACCTAACTCAACCCCATCTTAGCTTCTTCCCTGAATCCCCTCACCACATTCTTGATTCCCCATTTCAGAACTGCCAGCTGTGATTTCCAGAATATCACCAACAAGGGTCTTAACACCTCCAAAGCTCTCAGAGTCTGCAACAGCTACTGGACTCGGGAGGTCAGCCTGGGGTCAGGGTCAAGGGAAGGTGGCTCAAGGTCAGTTTCATTACATAGGCTGGGGAAAGCAACAATTCCAATTCTTGAGTGTTGCTGCTCCAGGGTGGTGGGAGATGAAGGGTAGGGGAATCAGAAAATTATCTGGGGACACCAGTTCGAGAGAGAGTCTGGGACTGGCCAAGGGACCTTTGTCCTGTGGTCCAAGGTTAGAGGGATTGGGCTTTGGGAAGGGACCTGAAAGCCTTCTTGACTGAGAGTCTTGTTTATTTCCAGAACCCCAACCTGAACAGTGCCCAGGCAGTGAATCAACTGCTGCTGGGAATGGCCTCCCAGATTTCAGAGCTGGAGGACAGGATAGTGGTTGAAGATCTTAGGGGTGAGCTCTGGAACCAGAAGGGAAAGGGGCCCAGAGGCCTGGCAGCCTGGGGATTCTTTTGAGTTAATCAACAGGTAGACCTATGGTACCTACAGTGCAGAGACAGAGATACACTGCAAATAGCCATTAGAAGAAAATAAGCTCAAGTTGAAAATTTCCCCTCAACTTACATTTTAGCGTTGTTTTCATTCTAAATTGCCTATGTCTGAGTATGTGGGGGAAGGGCGGCACCACAATCTCTTCAATGCTTAGGTCTCTAAACGTTTTCATTCAGTCCTGTCTTGAAGCTCAGGAGGTAAAGGCTAGGGAATGTTCTGCTTGGTAACTAAAACAGTCTTGAGTCTTAAGGGAAGAGACTTAGCAGAAAAAGTCTCTTGGCCATGGTGACATGGACTCCACACCTAGGCAAGGATGATGTGGATACAGTCACATGTAGACAAGTGCTGGGGGCGGGAGGAGGGGAGGGGAGTGTCAACAGCCCAATTGGAGGCTATTGGGCAAAGAAGGGTTTGAAGTGAGTGAGCCTATAGTCTAGTCCTCTCCCCTCCTTAGATTATTGGCCTGGCTTTGGCAAGTTCTCCCGCACAGACTACGTGGCCAGCAGCATCCAGCGTGGCAGGGATATGGGGCTGCCCAGCTATAGTCAAGCTCTGCTAGCCTTGGGTTTAGAAAACCCGAAGAACTGGAGTTACCTCAACCCCAATGTGGATGCCCAGGTCAGGAATAGTAATGATAATAATAGCAACTAAAGCTTTCCTGTGGCCCTACTGTTCCCGGCCCTTTACACATGTAATTCGTTTAATCTACGTTGGGAATGTGGTAGGGTAGATACTACTATTATCCCCATTTTATCAATGACATAGTTGTGAAGTCACTCATAGATGCAGGACTCAAATTCAGCCACCTGATTCCAGAGTATGTTCCTCATCACTACATCGTACCATTCCTGCAGGGTTGCCCCTGGGTGGGTGTCATTGCCCTATTCCTGCGGGGTTCCTCCCCAAGAGTTGGGTGGCTTTGAAGCTGCTAATCATTGGGGCCAGGCGGTCTGGGTAGTGATGGTCACAAGATATATCCTTGGGCATTTGACAGTGGTCTCAGCATGGGCAGGGATACACTGGTCCTCCCACAAGATTTGCCACCAACCGAGGGGGCTGCCTAGAAAGAGGCCTGAACAGCAAGCCAAGTGGCTGACGGGGTTCTATGTTTGAGGGATGGGGCAAGAGTGGCTGCCCTCCCCAACACATAGACACACCTGTGTACACACATACCTCACCTCCTGTGGTTCCCCAGGTGTTGGAGGCCACAGCTGCCCTGTACAACCACGACCTGTCCCTGCTGGAGCTACTCCCTGGGGGGCTCCTGGAGAGCCAGGGAGACCCCGGACCCCTTTTCAGTGCCATAGTCCTAGACCAGTTTGTGCGTCTGCGGGATGGTGACCGTTACTGGTTTGAGAACACCAGGAATGGGTAAGGCCTGCCTGGCTCCACTTGGCCTTGGTCCCAGACCCTCTGCCTGTAAACAGTCCCCATGGGCTCTTGATTCCCAACTGGCCCCACCTTCTTCCCAGACCCTCTGGGTCTCTTTCCTCACCTGGGTACCTGCTGCTGAGATTGCTAGAGGCCTACAACCCCTTCCCATCCTCAAAATCCTTGGCTTCCTCCAACTTAGGCTGTTCTCCAGAGAAGAAATTGCAGAAATCAGAAACACCACTCTGCGGGACGTGCTGGTGGCTGTCACTAACGTGGACCCCAGTGCCCTGCAGCCCAATGTCTTTATCTGGCATGAAGGTAGGTGGCCTGGGAGAATACAAGAGATGGCTGCCAGAGAAAGAACCAAGGTTTGAGGGATCACTTGGTGCTGTCCAGGGAGCCAGGCACCAGGCAGCCCCCTCCGTGTTAGTCTAGGAGGCCTGCATTAGGCCATCTCCCCCACTAAAGACTGGGCTAGTTTGCAGGCTGCACCCTGTGGTCAAGCTGTGGTGAGTGCTGTGAGATGAGATATGGGAGGGGACTTTTGGAGAGGAACATGTTCCAGTGAGGTGAGCCTGGGAGAGAGGAGGGTGCCTGGTTTTTTACAGGAGAGAGGGAGGATGCTTGGCCAAGGAGTAGGACCCTCAGGCTTTGAGACTCTTTTGTGCCCTCTCCCTCAGGTGCACCGTGTCCTCAGCCCAAGCAACTCACAATTGAGGATTTGGCAACCTGTGTGCCCATGACCGTGACCGACTACTTCGAGGGCAGTGGTCCTGGTTTTGGTATCACCATCGTGGCTCTCTGCTGTCTTCCTCTAGGTGGGCCCTACACCCCTTCATCCATCTCTCTTCTCCTCCTCCCCCTTCCCATGGTCTGACCCTGCCCCTCATTACCTGCTGGCTTGCAGGGCTAGTTTCTTGGTATATAGTAGGCACAGTAAGCCTTGGGAGGCGGGGCGGGGGGGCGGGGGGCAGGCAGCCAAGCCTCAGTAAAGCTTCAGGTGAGGGGCTCCCCTACCCACTGGCTCCTTCTGATCCCCTTCAGTGAGTCTGCTTATCTCTGGGGTGGTGGCCCATTTCCGGAGCCGAGATCTCAAAAGATTACAAAAGAAAGGCAAAGAGAGTTTGAAGAAGGAGGCAGCCAAAGATGGAATACTAGGTGAGATGGGACTGAGGAGGAGGGGGTAGGTGGGGGCAGGGGGAGGGGGAAGAACCAGGTTACAATGTGGGGAGAAAGCCAGATTTTGGGAAGGCTGTTCTGACCGGTAGAGTGGAACTGGCCTGAGGGCAGAGGCCTGGGGACCTCTGCTGATCTGCTCTGCCCAATCATCTCCCCTGCAGCGATGGAGTGGCCAGGCCCTAGGGAGAGCAGCTACCCCGTCATCATTCAGCTGCTCCCAGACAAGTGTCTTCAGGTTCTGGATATGCGTCTCTCTGTGCTGCGCACCATCCAGCTGCGGCCCTTGCAGCAGGTCAACCTCATTCTGTCCAGCAACCGTGGATGTCGCACCCTGCTGCTCAAGATCCCCAAGGAGTATGACCTGGTACAGCCCATCCTGCCTCCCTTCTCACAGCGAGTCCTCTCGAGTCACCCTCTTCTTAGCTACAGAGCTCATTGTGAAGGCTGATTGTGGGAGAGGCACTCCTTTCAGAGGTCCCCTACCCTCCTTCTGACCCTCTTGGGCCACTCACCTACCCCCAACCTAAGGTTCTCTGAGGGGAGGCTGAATCAGAAGCTCAAGCTCTGAGCATTGGCTCAGCCTTCCTTCCACCCAGGTGCTGCTGTTTAACTCCGAGGAGGAGCAAAGAAGCTTCGTTCAGCATCTGCAAGACTCCTGTGTGCAGTGGGCTCTGGGTCTCCACAGGGCTGAGATGGGCGAGAATGAGCTGCTCAGGAAGGCTGTGACCAAGCAGCAGCGGGGCCGCATCCTGGAAGTCTTCTTCAGACACCTTCTTCAGGTGCTATGGCCGTGCCTTTTGAAGATAGGACCAACCCATGGGTTGGAGGAAACCTTGGCCTGATAGGACTCTATATGGGTGAACTAAGTTTCTGCTGTGTGGGCTGGAGACATCCTAGCTTTGCCACTCACTGTCTGTGTGACCTTAGGCAAATCACATGACCTCTGCTCTGTATCTTAGTTTCCTCATCTATAAAACAGCCTATTAAAAAAGGGTTCATCCCATTGGGTTGTTGTAAGGATTCAGTGAGACAATCTACATTAGTGGTTCTCAAAGTGTAGCCCCTAGACGAACAGCATTCCAAGCATGAACTTGGAATTTGTTAAAAATGCAAATCTTTAGCAGCCCTCACCCCCATCACCTCGCTCCGGACCTAGTGAATCAGAAACTCTGGGGTTGGGGCCCATAAACCCGCCAAGGGATCCTGATACACTCCAACATTTGAAGAACACTGTTCTATGTAGTGTTTAGCCCAAATGCTTAGTACAGCAGATCTTCTGATATCTTTGATGAGATGACATAGGAACTTAACTCAAGCTTATATCATGAGCCTATGGTAAAATTGGTTTTGTTGTACCTCGTTTTGCTTAAAGTCACAGGACCTATTGATGACATTAAGTGAGGACTTAACTGTACATTGTAGACATTTAACAAATGGTTGCTACATATAAATGACTTTTAAAATCTTTGAATAATGTGCAGAGACCAAATCAGTCACATGGCAGCTTGTCTGAATTGGTAAGAGAACATATCTCTAGCCTTTTCCTGCCTGTCCACCCATGTCAACTACATCTTCTGTCCTCAGTATAAGCTTTCTCACTTAGCAATCCCAAACTTTGCCCTTGCTGTTCCCAGCCAGGCCCAGCACCATTCCTACTGTATAAAGTTCCTGGATCTTGGGTCCAGGGAGAAAATGCTAGAGATTGAAGCCACTCCCTCTACAGGAGAACAGGGGCCCAAGTCAGGAGTATATCTGAGGACTAGGAGTAGCCACCAGGGCCTCCCTTTCTTAGTTGGACTTTGGAGAGATGTGAAGAGTCACTGAATTGCATTCAGCCAGGCCTCACTTCTTTCTCTCCTTCCCTCTACTGCTGCCTGGGTACAGGTGCTGGACATTGACCAGCCTGATGCAAGGGCTCAGCCCCTGGACTCGCCACAGAAGGTACGAGAGGCTCTGACATGTGAGCTAAGTAGGGCTGAGTTTGCTGAGTCCCTGGGCCTCAAGCCCCAGGACATGTTTGTGGAGTCCATGTTCTCTCTGGCCGACAAAGACGGCAATGGCTACCTGTCCTTCCGGGAGTTCCTGGACATCCTGGTGGTCTTCATGAAAGGTAGGTGGATGGTGGGCCATTCAAGGAGCCAGGGTTCTTTCAGCAGAGAGATGACCTGTATCCCCCTTTCTCTTCCCAGGCTCCCCAGAGGACAAGTCCCGTTTGATGTTCACCATGTATGACCTGGATGAAAATGGCTTTCTCTCCAGGGAGGAATTCTTCACCATGATGCGGTACAGGCTGGGCCCTTCTATCCCTGAGACTTCCTGCTGTTTTCAACAGGAAAACAAGTCAGGTCAGAGGAGTGTCGGCAAGGAGGCAGCCTGCACTGAGAGCTGGCCCTCAGTGCGTCCTAGACTCTCAGAGCAGCCAGCTTCAAAAGTTTGACCCTTCTGTCCCCAGTATAAGCCTTTCTCACTTAGCATTCCCAAACTTTGCTCCAGGAGGGTCAATATCTGCACTTTCACATCAGCCAGAAAATTCTCCCTCCCTAGTTAGAAAAAAAACAAAAAACAAAACCACAACCAACACTAATATGACCACTAACGAAAGTCCACTAACCCCTTCTGGATGCTTCTGGATCTTTGTGAAGTCTACAGCATGCCTAACACTGCTCTATACAGTGAAATCACAGGTGGATGGAGCATGGACAACCTTAGTCACTCTTCCAATATCAATCACCCTGATTAGCAGGAGGAGGAACACAGACAGTTCCTCTATTTTTTGACCCTTCTCTCTTACTGCCCCTTAAGCCATTTCAGGTTGTAGTGTCTTGATAAAGATCAGTTTTGAGACTTCTTATTCCTGAAGACAATGCTCCAGTAACACCGTCCCCTTCAGCTCTATAAGGATGGGGTTCACGCCTTCTTTGTTTCCTGCTGAATGCACCTCCTCTATGCTGTGATTGGCACATAACAGGCATTCAATATATGGTTAACTGAATAAGATGGAATAAATGAACAAATGAATGAATAGAATGCATATAATAGCTCAGGACCTTTTAAATGCCCCCCCCCCCTTTAAGCCTTTCTATTGACTTCTGTATTCCCCTTGACTGCCTCATCCCTCTCACAGTCCAGATACCACAACTGGACATGGGCTTCTAGAAGGGATGGGGTGAAGTTAGTTGACTGCAGTCTGTACCATGCTGGGTGTGCCATTGCAGGCCCAGGCCAGAGTACATCCTATGGAATTTAGGAGAGGGTCCCTGCCCCCAAGGGATGAGCTTCCACCTTCTCATCCTATACTCAGCGTGTGGACCTTCCTCAGTCTCAGTGGGATATGTGTTTCTCAGTGTGATGGCAGTGCTTGCTGTACGGTGTGGGAAAAGCTCTTTTTCTTCTGGGCTCATAGTTTCATCCCAAAGCACAGCTTAAGAAAAGAGTATGGCTACTGCTGCCGCCACTATGGGTGCTGTCTGATTGGGTGTGGAAACAATCCTGTCTGTGCTTTGAGGTTTTGGCACGAGGAAGCAGCAGCCATTGAAGCTATCTCCTCCCCCTCCCCCCAGTTTTCTATGCCCCCACTGGACTGTGAAAGGGGGAGCCCAGCGATGGTGTAGGAGACATAATACGAGAGAGACCCTGTCAGAGGCAGAGACCCTGTCATGGCACCATGGCATACCTGGACATGTCCCTACACTAAGTGGACATTCATCCCAGCTGTAGATGTCTCCCTGTTTGAAGGTTGCTATCTTTCCTTGGTCAAGGTCATTTTCAGTTTTGTTCTGCCTTTTGAGCTCGTGGTCACCCCACCCAGCTTAGTGTCGGGTACAGGCTGGATGAGTATCTTCTTGGTGTTATTTCCAGGGTCACTGGCAACAACATTAGATCATCCATGGCCCGTCCCACTCTGCACTTGCCTGAGTCTGACCTCACCAGGTAACAGGCTACTCTCTCTGGTCCTCTCCCAGGTCCTTCATCGAGATCTCCAACAACTGCCTGTCCAAGGCCCAGCTGGAGGAGGTGGTGGAGTCCATGTTCCGGGAGTCAGGCTTCCAGAACAAGGAGGAGCTGACATGGGAGGACTTCCACTTCATGCTGCGGGACCATGACAGTGAACTCCGCCGCACGCAGCTCTGTGTCAGAGGTGAAGGTGTGTGAGTATGTAAGGAATGGTCAGAGTCAAGGAAGGGTGTGTCCTCAAAATGAGACTTCCTGATGTATAGAACCCAGATCTCATTTCTGTCTTAGTCCTTGGTGCTTAGCACTGAGTCAGGCATGTGTAATCAAGGGTGTACTACAGCCCTGCACAAAAACGCCCACTGAGGATTCAAGAGTGAGCTGAAATCCCGCCTACATTCTGCCCACCAAGCCATGTGCATTGGTCTGGATTGTATCTGGCCAGAGGAAAAGGCACTGCTTTCTTTACACAAAGGATCTGCAGGCCCAGGCATCTACCTGGAGAGGGGTCCTTTTCCTAATGGCACAGAATTGCCACATTGTCTAGCAGTGGCTGCCCTGTGTGCAGTGTGGGGAGTGAGGGGAACAAAGCTGGAGCAGGAGATGAGGACATGACCAAGTCACTGACAAGTGCCATGGCACCCTTCCCAGAGGGCTGGGTGGTGTTGGAGGGACAGTCTTCCACCCCACCCCACCCACCTCATGGGGAAGCCTCTTGTTTTTCTTTCCAGGTGTTGGAGACATCTTTAAACCAAACATCAGTTGTCGAGTTTCATTCATCACTCGAACTCCTGGAGAACGGTGAGAAGGAATGGGGCGTTGGGAAGTCCATTTGGCCAGGTACCCTGCAAAGAAATGAAGAAAGTAGGGCTGGCTGAATCTGACCCTGGGGTCAGTCATTGAACTATGAAAGTTACTCTTAGTGCATGGCTAGTCCTAGCCCAAATTCCAGCTGCCTCCCACACCCCATGCTGCTCAGGAGCCTGGCTCTCTCCTGCCACTCCAGGACAGAACCATTCTATAGAACACATGACCAGATCATATTTATTCATTCTGCCTTGTCTCCTGTCTGCTCCTCTCTGACCAGTTTTATGGGCAAGTTGTGTGGGTAGGATGGGTCATAGGATCCACTCCTACCCTACCCCACCCCATCCCCGAGCTCTGACCTGACAGTTCTCCTCTGGCTGCAAAGACAAGGGGAGAACTAGACCCACTTTCCTTTTCTCAGCTCCTGCTCCCAGGGAGGGGGGCTCCCTGCCTCAGAAGCCCGAGAGCTTGGAGGACCTGGGCTGAAGAAGAGGTTTGGCAAAAAGTGAGTGTTTCCTACACACCTGGGCCCAGGAGACATGGGGAGAGATCTCAGGGTCTTTGGGTTCTGCCCACACCACCTGACACACAAGAGACCATCCTGAGTCTTATTCCATCAGTACCTAACTTGATTGGAGGGCTATAGAGTCAAGTGATCAATATCCTAATGTTCAGGCTAGAACAGCTGTGGGCAAACTATGGCCCGAGGGCCGGATCCGGCCCGTTTGAAATGAATAAAACTAAAAAAAAAAAAAAGACCGTACCCTTTTATGTAATGATGTTTACTTTGAATTTATATTAGTTCACACAAGCACTCCATCCATGCTTTTGTTCCGGCCCTCCGGTCCAGTTTAAGAACGCATTGTGGCCCTCGAGTCAAAAAGTTTGCCCACCCCTGGGCTAGAATCCGGCACTCAGACGCGACACCAAGTCTCCTGGCCCCTGCCTGCTTTGGGCAGAGCAGTGAAGCCTATGCAGGGAGCAGGAAGAGGGAAGGACAGAGCAGACAGGAGGAAGAGGGAGGAGAGGAGTGGGGAGACAAAGGAAGGGGTGGATAAAACAAATAAAGATGAGAAGCAAAGGTTTGGGGGTTGGGAGTCTGCCCCCAAAAAACTTATTTTGTGGCCCATCCTGTCCCCAGGGAGTCACCAGGTCTCCTTCATGGGTGATTTTTTTTTTAATTTAAATACATTTTTATTGATTTCAGAGAACAAGGAAGAGGAAGAGAGAGATGGGAACATCAATGATGAGAGAGAATCATTGATCAGCTGCCTCCTGTACGTCCCCCATTGGGGGCTAGCAACCCAGGCATGTACCCTGACCAAGGAATGGGACCGTGACCTCCTGCTTCAGAGGTCGATGCGCAACCACTGAATCACACCGGCCCGGCTGACATTTAGGGGAAGCCAGGGTGCCTTGACCTTACAGCCAACTGCCTTCCCGGCTGCAGGGCAGCGGTGATCTCTCCGCCGCTGTACACGAAGGCGCTGCAGGAGAAGAGGCAGAGGGGCCTGCTGGCCCAGAAGCTGCAGCAGTACAAGCGTTTCGTGGAGAACTACCGGCGGCACATCGTGTGCATCACGATCTTCTCAGCCATCTGTGCGGGCCTGTTTGCAGAGCGCGCCTACTGTACGAGCTCTGGTTTGGGGCAGTGGATGGGTGAAGGGAAGCCCTCTGGTTGCTCTTCCCGCTCCTCAGCGTCCCACTCTGTCCCCAGACTACGCCTTCGCCTCGCCACCCTCGGGCATCGCACAGACCACCTTTGTGGGCATCATCCTGTCGCGGGGCACGGCCGCCAGCATCTCCTTCATGTTCTCCTATATCCTGCTCACCATGTGCCGCAACCTCATCACCTTCCTGCGGGAGACCTTCCTCAACCGCTACGTGCCCTTCGACGCCGCCGTGGACTTCCATCGCTGGATCGCCATGGCTGCTGTTGTCCTGGCTGGTACGTGGCTCCTGGGGAATCTCATTGCTGCAGGCCCCTGGGACTAGCTGTGGGGGAAATAGTGAGGTGACTGGAACTACTTTTACTTCCATCTCTCCCCCTGTTCCTCCTCCTTCCCTTGGAGTTGCCCAGGGTGGCATCTCTAACGGTCTGTCTCTTTCAGTTCTGCACAGCGCGGGCCATGTGGTCAATGTCTACATCTTCTCAGTCAGCCCCCTCAGCATGCTGGCCTGCATCTTCCCCGGCGTCTTTGTGAATGATGGGTCAGTTCTGGGAGGGTCCCCTCGGGACACCTGCGCACATCCAAGGGTATACTAGAAAAGAAATAGATGGTCCCAGACACTCCACTCCCTCTCTGAGTGAGGGTGAGATGCCAGGCTCCTTGGGGAAGCTGAGAGGGGAATTCCTCAGCCTCAGGAAGGAAGCTGGCCATGATTGGCCAGGGAAGGAGTTTGGGAGATGAAGTTGGAGACTCCCACATGCACCTGACACACATCTCAGCCTATTAGCCATTCACTGGGCAAACATGTATGGAGCACATTTGATGTGGCCATCCAGGAGCCAGAGAGTAGGGATGCCAAGGCACATGCAATCACTCAGCAAATACTTACTGGACGTTTACTATGTGCCTGGCACTGTTTGAGCATAGGGATAGGGCCCTGAGCAAAACACATACCCCTGCCCTCACTGAATTTATAGAACATGAACCAAGCACTGAAGGAAGCAAAGATCAGGCACAGTAGGAGAGTTCAGGACAACACTGGAGGAGGACTTGCTGAGAGAGCAGAGGATGGAACTGTGGGAGATTGGGTGGCATGTTTCTTGGAAGTTATGGTGGGCCCTCTGGGTGGGGGCCCAGCAACCTCAGCCATCAGGGCCGGCAGGAAGAGAATCATGTTGTGACAGTGGCGGAGCCCCTCCTGCCCCAGCCAGAGGTCCCATGTGCCTTTGCCCCACAGGTCCCAGTTTCCCCAGAAGTTCTACTGGTGGTTCTTCCAGACAGTCCCAGGTAGGGAGTGGGGCTGTGTGAGGGAACTGGGGGTACGGTCTGAGGACTTCTGCTTTTGTCTTCATGTTCCCATGAACACATATGTGTGTATAATAATTAGCGATTCTCTTGCTAGCCTCCAGGACAAGCCCCAGCTGCAGCCCCCTCAGGCAGGCTGTCCTGGGAACTAGGGAGGGGAGGGATGAGGGAGGTCAAGGAAGGAGGGCAGAATGGGGGAAGAATGCTCTTTGCATCCTCAGTCCAGGCTGAAGTCCTGAGATGCTTCTCTGTCCCTGCATCCCGTGCCTCCAGGTATGACAGGAGTGCTTCTGCTCCTGGTCCTGGCCGTCATGTACGTCTTCGCCTCCCACCACTTCCGGCGTCGCAGCTTCCGGGGCTTCTGGCTGACCCACCACCTCTACGTCCTGCTCTACATCCTGGTGAGGGACTTTCCTGGGCAGGGCCCGGCCATGGGGTAGGAATGAGCACTCATGATGGGAGGGGGAACAGGCTGAATTGGACACAGGATCTCAAACGGAGACCTTCAGATCTGAGATCCCAGTCTCTGAAGCTGATTCCATCCTCATTACCCAGCCCAGGCCCAAGGCCCAAGCAGAATGTATCTGGGCAAGGGGAGGGCAGGAAGGGGGCCTGGCTGGGCCTCAGCTATACTAACTGGCTGTGTCTCCAGATCATCATCCATGGCAGCGTTGGCCTGGTCCAGCTGCCCCGTTTCCACATCTACTTCCTGGTACCGGCACTAATCTACGGGGCGGACAAGCTGGTGAGCCTGAGCCGGAAGAAGGTGGAGATCAACGTGGTAAAGGCAGAGCTGCTGCCTTCAGGTACCAGGCCTGGCCTGACCCTGGGTGGGGAGCACGGGAAGTTGACTCAGGGTGTGTGGGATGACAGCTTCCCAGGCCTCCTACCTCACCTTGAGATAGCCTGTCTGGGACCCCTGCAGCATTCCTGATGCAAATCCAGTCCCCGGAGAACTTGTAGACAGTGTGAAGTGACTAGAAAAGAGATAGCTGAAAGTGCAGATGAAGGCGTTTAAGGACAAGAGAGACCCCCACATGTGTGGCCTGGGTGCAGGGCAGGAAACCATATATCCCTTTCACGGCCAATTCTGCAGAGCAATCCCCTTTCAGAGATAGGCCAACGGCTCGATTGTGAGACTCTTGTTGAGAGCCAGTGCTGGCTAAAGTGGGCATTCACATCACTGTAGAGGGTGATGAAGATGATTTTAGGTGTCAAGGAACCATCCAACCTTTAGGACTCACATAGTAAGAAAATTAACCTCATTTCTACTTTATTTCAATCAAGATTACTTAAGGACAAAGTTGCAACATGGTGTTAGTTGGCTTTTGTACTCTCCAATGCCTGCAAATCTCCTTCTTCAGCAAAGAGAGAACAGGCCCGAGGTTCAGCTCTGGTCAGGCCACAAAGGGTATCCAGAAAAAATTTGATAAAACGTGGTGCCTTCTGTTTAGAGGACATGATATTGGTTTTCCACCAACCTTAGTGACCTACACCTAGTTGTCAAGGTAAATCAAATCGAAAAAGTAAGTCAATTCAAAGAAAAACGTAAGTGATAGTTCAGGCGTTATGCAGATATGGCTATAACAGTGGAGGTTTGATAAGTTCTAAGTTGGCCCCTGGGGAACCTGAGGTCCCCTGAACCAGTAGGCTTGTATCCAGGACAGTGGTATTGGACCCGAATCCCATGTGGGAAGAGAGATCTGAGAGAAGAGAGGGTCTGCAACAGGGGAGCAGAGAAACTCTCATGTTACCCAGGAAACAGAGGAGAGGGTCCTCTGACTCCCAGCCCCAGGAGCCCAATTTGCTCAGACCATGTGACTGTTCCCTGTGCCTCAGGCATGTGAGAGGACAGGGTACCTGCCAGTCCTCAGGTTGCAGAAGCAAGCCTTCTAATCCCTGCCCTTCTCTGCCCATGACCCCAGGGGTGACCCACCTGCAGTTCCAGCGGCCCCCAAGCTTTGAGTACAAGTCAGGACAGTGGGTGCGGATCGCCTGCCTGGCTCTGGGGACCAACGAGTACCACCCCTTCACACTGACTTCTGCGCCCCATGAGGACACGCTCAGCCTGCACATCCGGGCGGCAGGACCCTGGACCACTCGCCTCAGGGAGATCTACTCACCCCCGACCAATGGCTCTGACAGATACCCAAAGGTGCCCATGATTGGGAACCACTTTGGGGCTCTGGCATTGGCAGACGTGTCTCTGTCCTCCTTCTCCCAGAGTCTGGAAGCACTAGATACCTCAAGGCCAAGCTGGGAGAGGGTTGTTTGCCTCAGAATAGGCTAGAATGTACCTGCATCTTTCTTCTCCTTATACTCACGCCCCAACTCCTGCGCCCCCCGCCCCCCGCCCCATTTCTAGCCTCAGAGCTGGGGCAGGTAGGCTCATTCCATCCCCCTTCTGTTGGCAGCTGTACCTTGATGGACCATTTGGAGAGGGCCACCAGGAGTGGCATAAGTTTGAGGTGTCAGTGCTGGTGGGAGGAGGCATTGGGGTCACCCCCTTTGCCTCCATCCTCAAAGACCTGGTCTTCAAGTCATCCTTGGGCAGCCAAATGCTCTGTAAAAAGGTGAGTGTCTCTCTCCCATTCTTCAAAGGAATCCGAATAGATGGACTGTGTTCCCACATCACAACAGAACAGCATTAGAAAAAGCCCCTGGCTCATAGGCACTAGGTCTGCCAGGGCCACTTATACCGAGTTTTCTATGTACGAAATGTTCTGATGGAGGGTAGGAAGTGTAGCCAGAAGGGCCTCTGCTTGGATCTGTTGTTTAGAAGCCTTGGGCCAAGCTTGTGGGTCCTGACAAAGGGTCAGTGTCTGTGGGTAATCTGGGGCTTCCTAGCTGCTCAGGGGAAGGCACGCGGGATGGAGGAACCTTGAGTTGAGTCCTCAGCTCCAGCCATGTGTCCCCAGATCTACTTCATCTGGGTGACACGGACCCAGCGGCAGTTCGAGTGGCTGGCTGACATCATCCGGGAGGTAGAGGAGAATGACCACCAGGACCTGGTGTCCGTGCACATCTACATCACCCAGCTGGCTGAGAAGTTCGACCTCAGGACCACCATGCTGGTACGTCAGGGCCAGCCAGGCAGGATGGGTGGGTTACCATCTAGGCTAGGAGCTGCCCTGGTTCTGCCTGGCTCTGACCTTCTTCCTCCAATCATTCTTCTACCAGTACATCTGTGAGCGGCACTTCCAGAAGATGCTGAACCGGAGTCTGTTCACGGGCCTGCGCTCCATCACCCACTTTGGTCGCCCCCCTTTTGAGCCCTTCTTCAACTCCCTGCAGGAGGTTCACCCAAAGGTTAGTCCCAACCTCACCCATCTTGGGACTCTGGCCTTCCCCACCAGGACATCCTGACCTGTAAGCACCCTATGGCTCTATCTTGAGTGGGAACCCCCCCTCCCACACTGAACTTGGCCCCAAAATAAGGAAGGCTTAAACTCCCCACCCCCTTCCCATCTCCAGCTCAAGTCTCCTCCTTGTGGTCTGGGGTTGATGCCCTGGTCATTCCAGACAAGCTTCAGAAGCAGCTTCCTCCTGGAAGTGAGCCTCTCAAGCCTGCAGGAAACTTCTTTCTGAAACCACTCTCCCCACATGCACTTGACAGGTACGGAAGATCGGGGTATTCAGCTGCGGCCCTCCAGGAATGACCAAGAATGTAGAGAAGGCCTGTCAGCTCATCAACAGGCAGGACCAGGCCCACTTCGTGCACCACTATGAGAACTTCTGAGCCCACCCTCCCTGGTGCCTGCTTCTCCTCCGAGGACTAGCCCACCTGGCAGTTTCTTTGTCAGAATTCACTTCTGGCCTCAGTTGGACAGCCACTCCCTCATTACCCCACACCCACATCTCCCATGCTCTGAGAAGGGAGAGGAGACCTGGCCTGTATGGCTTAGTTGGTGGAGCATCATCTTGTGCATTGAAAGGTCACCAGTTGGATTCCAGTCAAAGCACATGCCCGGGTTGCCAACTCCATCCCTAGTGGGGAATGGAAACAGCCAATGGATGTTTCTCTCTCCCTTCCTCTCTCTCTAAATCAATAATAACTTAAAAAAAAAATCTCATCTGCACCCCTATGTTCATAGCAGCACAATTTACCATAGCTAAGATTTGGAAACAGCCTAAGTGCCCATCAGCAGATGAGTGAATTAAAAAACTGTGGTACAGCCCTAACTGGTTTGGCTCAGTGGATAGAGTGTCGGCCTGTGGACTGAAGGGTCCCTGGTTCAATACCAGGCAAGGACATGTACCTTGGTTGCAGGCACATCCCCAGTAGGAGGTGTGCAGGAGGCAGCTGATCGATGTTTCTCTCTCATCGATGTTTCTAACTCTCTATTTCTCTCCCTTCCTCTCTGTAAAATCAATAAAATATATTTAAAAAAAAAACAACTGTTGTACATCTACGCAATGGAATACTATGCTGCCATAAAAAAAGAAGGAACTTTTGCCATTTGCAATAGCATGGATGGAACTGGAGAGCATCATGCTAAGTGAAATAAGCCAGTCAGAGAAAGATAAATATCACATGATCTCACTCATATGTGGAATTTAATGATCAACATAATTTGATGAACAAGAATAGATCTAGAGACAAATTGGGGGAGGGAGGGTAAAGAGCAACCAAAAGGCTTGTATGCATGCATATTAGTATAACCAATGGACACAGACACTGGGATGGTGGGGGCTTGCCCGGGGTGGGAATGGCTGGGGGGGAGGGGGTCAATTGGAGAAAAAGAAGAGATATACAATTTAAAAAATCTCATCTGTAGAATTAAGATACACCTAGATTCAAACTTGGCTGCTCTACTATTTACTATCTTTGGGACCTTTGTTTTCTTTAAAAAAAAAAAAAAAGAAAGAAAAGGAAAGGCAACCCCTACAGCTCAAGTCACTGCAGGTTGTGGCAGACCAAGTTGGGAGAGGACAGCCCCTGCCTTATGACAGCTGTGAAGGTGAAGAAATACAATAGTATTTGCCTTCAAGAGGTTCCCATGTCTGTTTATCTTCCACAGAATCAATGTGGAAGATATTTTTGGTATTTTCTTGGCCTAGGCATTTGAAGGAGGATGGGATGGGGATGTGAGAACAGGGCTGAGTGAGAACCTCCTCAGAGCCCAGTTGAGCTGTGATGCTTAGAACCTGGTCAGCCCAAAGTACCTCAATTCAGTCTCTAAGGCCTTTCCCTCCTTCTCACACTCCACCCCTTTATGTTCCAAGAGGGTCAGGAATCCTGAGGAATAACCTGGGAACAAAGGTGATGCCCCAACCCTGATGTTCCTGGTGTCAGCCAGCAAAGCCCATTGTCCTGACCTCCTGGCGGGTCCTCTCTGAGCCCACAGGAGAAGCCCTAAGACTCTGGGACCAAGGGAGTCCAGGTTGTGGGCCAGACATCCAAAACTCCTTCCCAGTTCACCTCCACAGCAGTTGGGTAACCAGCTGACTTGGTTTACCCAAGGCTCTCCCAGTTTTAGCACCAAAAGTCTCTTGTCCTAGGAAATCCCTCACTCCCAGGCAAATCAGGACCGTTGGCCACCTTACACAGGAGTCAACCTGGGATGTCATCTCAAATTTTGGTTCTTTAAGAACCTTCCTTTTCCTTCCTTAACTTGCTCTTTCCTAAAAAGCTGAGCTTTAAGTTTTTTAAAATGTTGGTATAATTTACATTCAGCAAAGTGTATACGTCTTAGAGTTACCATGTATTACTTAGTGTTACCACTACATCTATATCTCCCCAGAAACTTCCCTGTTCCCCTTAGTCAGTCTCCCCCAAACCCTAGAAGCAACTGCTGCTGTGATTTCTCCAGATTAGTTTTGCTCATACTGAATATACTCTTTTGAGATTGGCTTCTTCACACAACACAGTGTCTGTGATTGGCCCATGTTGTTGTAAACATCAGTAGTTTGTTCATTTTTATTGCCGAATTGTATTCCATTCCAGAGATGTACCACAGTTTGTATATCCATTCTTCTGTTGATGGACATTTGGGTTGTTTTAAAATTAAGAATAGCTCTAGCCGCCCTAGCCTGTTTGGTTCAGTGGATAGAGCATCAGCCTGTGGACTGAAGGGTTTCGGGTTTGATTCTGGTCAAGGGCACATGCCGGGGTTGCAGGCTCGGTCCCCAGTGCGGGTGTGTAGGAGGCAGCCAATCAATGATTCTCTCTCATCATTGATGTTTCTATCTCTCTCCCTCTCCCATCCTCTCTGAAATCAATAAAAAATATTAAAAAAAAAATAGCCCTAGCCAGTTTGGCTCAGTGGATAGAGTGTTATGCTGTGGACTGAAGGGTCCCAGGTTCGATTCAGGTCAAGGGCAATGTACCTCGATTACAGGCTCAATTCCCGGACCTGGTTAGGGCAAGTGTGGGAGGCAATCAATCAATGTGTCCCTCTCTCATCAATATTTCTGTCTCTCCCTCTCCCTTCAACTCTCTTAAAAATCAATGGAAAAATAACCTCTGGTGAGAATTTAAAAAAAAAAAAGAATAAAACTGCTATGTACATTCTTGTACCTGCCTTTTGGTGGAAATGATGCACTCATTCCTCTTGGGTCTATATCTAAGAGTGAAATTGTTGAGTCATGGAGTTTTCCAGCCAATAAGCCCAGTGGCAGGGAGTTTCAGGCCAGTTCCACATCCTTGCACCAGGCCCCTCTCCTTGTTGGTCTTACCCTTCTGCTTCTGACAGGCCAAATGCATTTGGATCCCAATCCTCTATATTGAAGGAATCTATGACAGAACTGGAAGGACACTGGATCAAGAGCTAAGAAACTGGATTCTAGTGTGAATTTTACCACTACATCACTACAGAGAAAAATCCCTTACCTTTTCTCTCTGAGTCTGTTTCCTCATCTATTAAATTGTCTACGTGGGCATTAGGAAGTCAAATAGCAACACTGGCCCAGAAATTATACAGATGAGAAAAATGTATGTGTTATGTCCCAATCTCGGCCTATTGATAACCAGTGTTGTGACTGGACCATTCTTCATGGTTCTTACTGTGATTGTATAAGATGCCCTCAGCCATAACCATTAGAAAACTTTGAAAGAGTCAAGGGTCAGTACTTACAGGTCCTGGAAATTACATGGCACACCTGGGGCCACACAGTGTGGTCATGTGTAGAGAGAAGAGGGCCTGGGTTATTTTTATTGGGGTCGAGGGTGGGGGCGCAGGGTTTCACAGGCTCACATCTGGTGAACTAAAACCTAAGAGTGGGAATTTAAAGCACCAGAAGAGAAAAAAGCAGACCAAATCTGGCCCATTAGTGCCTTCCTTATTCCTTCTAAAGACAGCTCAAAATATTTATCTGTCCCATCCTAATTCATCTCTCCTTGCTAGGCTAGAGGCTGTTGTTAACATAGTTGTCATGATTATCGGTAGCACTCTCTACTCAACCTTATTCTCCCTGCCCTACTAGGGCCTGAGTGAGTGTCCCTTAAAGACTCCATGATCACTTTTGCCCAGATGCCAGACAATGTCAAAGGCATGTCCAGTTGGACAGAGAGATGTGCCATTATGGTCTGGAGTAGCCTCAGGTGGCGCTTGGTCTGCCAAGCTCAGTCCTGACTCCATACCCTAGCCAGGTTTTAGATGGAGGCATTTATTCATACTGTCTGGCTGCTCTGTCTTTCCCAGATTCCCACTCATTGCTGGGATGAAAGTCAAGGACTTGAAGAGAGAGTAAAAGTATCTGCACAAGTGGGTGTAGGGGAGAGGTTAGTTGGACTCTGGAAAGTATGTAAACAAGTGAGAACCCAAAATATCTCAGAGAAAGAGGACTAGGAAAAAATGACTTGGGGAATTCATGGAAATTTTTCTATTGACAGTGTAAAAGAAAGCAAATTTCTTCCACCTTAGGTCACAGATGTTGGTCTCAGGCCCTGAGACTTAAGCCCAACCCAACCCCTGCTTCACAAGCATAGAGATGAGGATGAAAATGGAACAGTGATGGAGAAGGAATCAGATGGAATTAGATGGTGATGGGATTAGAGATGGGGACTATGAGGATGAGATTGAATGGAAGGTCTTCCGTGGGTGGGTGGGAATGTCGTGGATGAGGACAGGGAGGTGCTGAGGCTGAGCTCTGTAGGAGAGGAAGAAGGCTAACTGTTTGCCTCTTTTTCTAACTTTCCAGACCCAGATTCTGCCCCAAATGAGAAGGAAGAAAGTTGACAAGATGTGTCAATCTTCCCACTTACTTGCTAAGATTTTTTGAATAGAAGGAGTCAATCTAGCATAGTAGTTAAAAGTAAGAACTGGCCCTAGCCGATTTGACTCAGTGGATAGAGCAAGCGTCAGCCTGAGGACTGAAAGGTCCCATGTTCGATTCCAGTCAAGGGCACATGTCTGAGTTGTGGGCTTGATCCCCAGTAGGGGTGTGCAGAAGGCAGCCAATCAATGATTCCTTCTCATCATTGGTGTTTCTATCTCTCTCTCTCTCTCTCCCTTCCTCTCTGAAATCAATAAAAATATATTTTTTTAAAAAAGTAAGAACTGACTCAAATTGGGTTTGAGCCCCAGCTGAATGACCTTGAACATACAAAGGAAACTCTCCATGCCTATTTGCTTCTCCATAAAATGGGGATAACAGGTGAATCTGCTCCCTAGAATTTGGTAAAATCCAACATTATAATTCAGTGCAAGAAACATGTGCTGAGCCTAGCCGGCATGGCTCAGTGGTTGAGCATCGACCTATGAACCAGCAGGTCACGGTTCTATTCCCGGTCAGGGCACATGCCTGGTGCCTGGCTTGTGGGCTTGATCCCCAGTGTGGTGTGTGCAGGAGGCAGCTGATCAATGATTCTCTCATCATTGATGTTTCTATCTCTCTATCCCTCTCCCTTTCTCCCTGAAATCAATAAAAACACATTTAAAAAAAAAAGAAATATGTGCTGAGTGCTATTACGCCCTAGGTACAGGCCCAGCTCCTATGCAACTTACATGTTAGTAGAAGCAAGCAGACAAGAAACAAGTAAACTAGAAGGTAATTCCAGATGATGAAGAGCTTTGTAGATCATAAAACAGAATATGTAATATAATAGTGAATGACTAAGGGGGACCCTTTAGGTAAGATGGTTAAGGGAATGCCCTGAGAAGTGGCTATAAGATTATAACAACTAAATGCACACAGGATTTGCTGTTTGCCCAGTGCTATTTCACAGGTAAAGGACTCAGTCTCACAAGATCACCCTGCACTGTAGATGCGAGTCCCAAGTCCAGGTTGTAACCTGTACGTCTGACTGACTGGCTAGACCTCAGAGGTTCCCACTACCCGCTCCTTGGATTTGATTAACTTGCTCAAGTGGCTCACAGAACTCAGGAAAACCCATGCATACAATAGATTACAGTAAAACCTCAATATAATGGACTAATTTGGGTGAGGGGGGTGTCCGTTAACACCGAGAGTCCATTATATAATAAAGTAGGTTTTCTGAATGCATGTTAAAAAATTGACAAATTAGCCCTTGATGGTTTGGCTCAGTGGCTAGAGCATCGGCCTGAGGACTGAAAGGTTCCGGGTTTGATTCTGTTCAAGGGCACATGCCTGGATTGTGGGCTCAATTCCTAGTAGGGGGCATGCAGGAGGCAGCCCATCAATGATTCTCTCTCAGCATTGATGTTTCCACTCTCTCTCCCGCTCCCTTCCTCTCTGGAATCAATAAAAATGTATTTAAAAAAATTGACAAATTAGTTAGTTTACCTGTTTTTACGTATGTAGACACATTTGTATAATTAAAATTAAGTATGAAAAGTTTAATTTCACAGAAAAGCTTTCTATATGTATTACAGTAATTTTACATTTATATTGAATATGTCTAGTAAATGTGTGCATTCACATCACCGCAAGGAAACAAATGCACATGTCTGGGGCGTGTTTTAGCACACGCATGGCCGCATAGGCTGACACCCATTAAAACTGCCGCAGAAAGTCACGCCACAGACAACAGAACCAATTAGCTCTCACAGTGTGGTGTGATCATGTGCTAATAATTCACCAAACATTGTTTCGAATGGTGACTTGGATTTAAATATATACACAATAATTGTAGATATGTAATATTTATTTATGTCGGCAAAATTACTAGTGTTTTTTCCAACATATGGCCTATTCGCTAAAATTTGTAAAAAATAACAGTAAATTAATAACAAAAAAATAACCTGCTAATTTAATTATAAGTAACTCTTGGTTAAAAGCATTTTAAAATTAGCAGAGTGTTAATTTTCTCATATGACATCCAAAAGTCTGTTAAATCGAAGTTTGCAAAATTGAGCATTTACTGTACTGCTTTACTACAAAGGATACTAAAGGATATGAATCAACAGCCAGATGAAAAGATATATAGATCAAGATCCCAAACAAATGAGCTACTATCTTTGTGGAACTTGGTCTGGCAAGGTGACACATGGAAGCATTCTGATTGACCAGTGTGGAAGCTCTCCAATAAAAAGGGCCAAGGAGCCCTGACTGGTTTGGTTCAGTGGAGAGAGCATCGGCCTGCGGATTGAAGGGTCCCAGGTTCGATTCCGGTCAAGGGCATGTACCTGGGTTGTGGGCACATCCCTAGTAGGGAGTGTGCAGGAAGCAGCTAATCGATGTTTCTAACTCTCTATCCTTCTCCCTTCCTCTCTAAAAAATCAATAAAATATATATCTATATTTAAAAAAAGGGCCAAGGAGTTGTCCTCCTGGGTTTCTATGGAGGTTTCATTATAGTCACGATTGAGTAAGTCATTGACCACTGGCTATTGAACGCAATCTTCTAACCACAACCCCCGTTCTCGTTTCCTAAGAAGAAGGAGGAGACCTGCCTAGAGAAACACCAGGCCCCCAGATCATCAGACAGAGATCATCTGACAGTGACTGCATCTTGGCCTTGCCTAGATTGGACTCTAATAAGCAAATTGTAGGCTCCCCACCCAGATTCCAGGAAGCCATAAAGGGACCTGGGAATCTCTCCAACTGACTTCACAGGAATCCTTAGCCTCTCTGGAGACCTGTAAGACTGAAGCACTATTTTTTCTCAGAGTGAGAGGCTGGCAGTAAGATTCTAGGAGCAGCTGTCCAAAATGCACTGGATGGGAATGGGAACCTGGGTTCTGTTCCTAGCCCTACTACTAAAATCATTGTGTGACCTGTATGCCTAGTGAGAAAATTAATGAATAAATTAATTAAAAAGGAAAAATGACAATACCAAATGCTAATGAGAATGTGGAGCAATTGGTCCTTTCTTCCATTGCTGATGGCAATGCAGGTGGCATAGCGGCTTTGGAAAAACATTTGGCAGTTCTTTATAAGGGTAAACATGGCTTACCATACAACCCAGCATTCCTACTCCTAGTTATTAACCCAGTGAAATTAGAATTTATGTTGATTTCTTTTTTTAAACAACTATATCAAAATATAACTCACATACCATACAATTGACCCTTTAAAGTATACATTTCAATGGCTTTTATTTTTTTACTTTATTTTTTTGTTTTGTTAATCCTCACCTGAAGATATTTTTTCCATTGATTTTAGAGAGAGTAGAAGGGAGGGAGTGGGGCGGGGGAGAGAGAGAGAAACATTGATGTGAGAGAGACACATCGATTGGTTGCCTCCCGTACACTCCCCGACTGGGGCAGGAGATCAAACCTGCAACCCAGGTACATGCCCTTGACCAGGAATCAGACCCAAGACCTTTCAGTGCCTGGGCCAATACTCTAACCATTGAGAACACTGGCCAGGGCTTCTATGGCCTTTAATATATGCACAGAGTTGTGCAACCTTCACAACAATCAATTCTAGAGCATTTTTATCACTCCAAAAAGAAAACCCAAATTCATTAGCAATCACTCCTGTCCCCTTCCCCTAGGCAGCCACTAATTTACTTTTTATCTCTATATATTTTTTCATTTAGCATAATGTTTTCGAGGTTCATTTGTGTTGTGGATGTATCAATACTTGATTTCTTTTTACCCCTGAATAATATTCCATTGTATGGATATACCCTATTTTGTTTATCCATTCATCAATTGATGGAAATTTGGGTTGTTTCTAACTTTTTGGCTGTTATGAACAATGCTGCTATGAACATTCATGTACAAATATTTGTGTGGACATGAGTTTTCATTTCTTTTGGGTATAGATCTAGCAGAGGAATTGTTGGGTCATATGGTAACTCTATGTTTAACCTTTTTGGGGAATTGAAAAACATTTCCAAAGTGGCTATACTATCTTGCATTCCTACCAACAATGTTGGAATGTTCCAGTTTCTCCACATTCTTGTCAACATTTTATTTGCACTGCAGCTATTCTAGGGGCTGTGAAATGGTATCTCATTGTGTTATTGATTTGCATTTCCACAAAATGATGTTCTGTGTTTTCTCATGTATTTATTGGCCATTTATAAATCTTCTTTAGAAAAATGTCTCTTCAAATCCTTTTCCCATTTAAGCCCTGGCCAGGCACCTCTGTTGATTAGAACATCATCCTGATACACCAAGGTTGCATTTTGATCCCCTATCAGGGCACATACAAGAATCAACCAATGATTGTATAAACAAATGGAACAACAAATCAATGTTTCTCTCCTCTCCTTTCCTCTCTCTCTAAAAAAATAATCAATAAATTAGAAAAATTAAAAAAATCCTTTTTCCATTAAAATAGATTAATTATTGAGTTTAAATAAATAAATAGAATAAAATCACTGTTTGAGGTTAAGGAAGTTACCTGTGTTCTCTGGGCCTCAATTTTTTCACCAAGAAAATAAAGGGACAAATAAGTCCCTTCCCAGAAGAAAACTTCACTGTTTTCTTCTGCACTTATTGTCCCAAATGAATGGAAGGCCTGTATTAGGGAAACAGCTTTCTCTTCCTCTCATCTGAGGTTCCATTAGCTTGGGGAAGGGAACTAACATGTCAGAGTTTATATGTGTTAGATCTTATACCACATTTATGCAAATTGCCTCATTTAATCTTCACAAGAACTCTTTGGAGGAGAAATATTTGTTTGCCCTCATTTTATAGAGAAAGCTTGCTCTTTCTATCATGGTGCCTCTAAAGGTATAGAAAGAGTTATTTAAGAAGCAATAAAATGTTTTCATTATTTGTTTCCCATTGTTAATTGTTCAAATGATATTTGTTGAGCAACTACTATGAATACAGATCATGGATCCATGGGACCCTAAAAGTATGCAAGACACATTCCCATACAGGATCTATGGGAGAAAAAAGGGGACATATATAATACTTCCAACAATAAAGATTTTTTTTTTAAAGCACACATTCCCAGCCTTCCGGGAGTAGAAAATCAGCCCAGCTCAGGGGAGAAAGTTCAGTACCTCATCACACTTGCCAGCACAGTGCTGGCTCAATGTTCCTCTTTCCTGTTATGCTGAGCCCCTGGATTCTAGGGCCTAGAAGGTAGGACGTATGCCTTTGCTGATCAATGTCATTAACCCACTGCCTAGCACAGTGCTGGGCACAGAGCAGATTCTCCCAGAGTATTTGATGCATAAATTAAATTACACAGTAAGTGACTGAATAAATACCAAGATGAATGGGAGAACTGTGAGGGTCCAGTGAGTTCAGAAAAGGTCTCCGGAGAAGGAGATTGTGAGCTACACCTTGAGGGGTTAAGGTCAAATGTACACACTCATTCTGGGCTGGAGTCCACATTCTACCTGTTCAAGCTTTAGCTGTGTTCCTCTTCCACAACCAGACCTTCCTAAAGACAGCCTTCCTGGCCCCCAGAAAACTCAGCCCTAAAGTGCCTCAGGAGGAAAGAACATCTCAGAATTCCTCCTACCTTTGGATCTGCTGACACCCAGTGTGTCAGTGACTTTGATGGAGGGTTGTCATCTTAGCATATCACATTAGGTAAAACAAGAGTCTTGTATAGTCCAGGTTCAGGAGGGTTGACACTTTTGAAAGGTATAGGCCTTAGGGGGTAAACTGGAGTGACCCCAAGATGGGGAGGGGAGGCAGTTTAGGGTTGAGCTTTATGGGGGACAAGAATGCCATCACTTGATGTGTTTGAAGGAGAAGGTAGGCATACAAAGTAATGGAGTTCCCCTCCGAGTCAGGCCCATGGCTGGGTTCCCTAATATGCTCTGCCATTTAATTCCCTCCACAACCCTATGAGGCAGCTATAATCATCTGTCCAACACTAAGAAGATAGTTAACTCCACAGTCAAATAGAATATTATAACATTTCTTTTTTTTATTAAATTAAATCTTTATTGTTCAGATTATTACATTTGTTCCTCTTTTTTCCCCCCCATAACTCCCCTCCTCCCAGTTCCTGCCCCACCCTCTGCCCTCACTCCCCACCCACTGTCCTGATCCATAGGTGCACGATTTTTGTCCAGTCTCTTCCCGCATCTCCCACACCCCTTTACCCCCAAGAATAGTCAGTCCATTCCCTTTCTATGTCCCTGATTCTATTATAATCAACAGTTCATTCTGTTCATCAGATTATTTATTCACTTGATTCTTAGATTCACTTGTTGATAGATGCATATTTGTTGTTCATAATTTGTATCTTTAAGTTTTTCTTCTTCTTCCTCTTCTTAAAGGATACCTTTCAGCATTTCATATAATACTGGTTTGGTAGTGATGAACTCCTTTAGCTTTTCCTTATCTGTGAAGCTCTTTATCTGACCTTCAATTCTGAATGATAGCTTTGCTGGGTAAAGTAATCTTGGTTGTAGGTTCTTGGTATTCATCACTTTGAATATTTCTTGCCACTCCCTTCTGGCCTGCAAAGTTTCTGTTGAGAAATCAGCTGACAGTCGTATGGGTATTCCCTTGTAGGTAACTGTCTTTCTCTTGCTGCTTTTAAGATTCTCTCTTTGTCTTTTGCTCTTGGCATTTTAATGATGATGTGTCTTGGTGTGGTCCTCTTTGGATTCCTTTTGTTTGTGGTTCTCTCTGCTTGCTGGACTTGTAAGTCTATTTCTTTCACCAGGTAGGGGAAGTTTTCTGTCATTATTTCTTCAAATAGGTTTTCAATATCTTGCTCTCTCTCATCTTCTGGCACCCCTATAATTCTGATGTTGGTACGCTTGAAGCTGTCCCAGAGGCTCCTTACACTATATTCATATTTTCGGAGTCTTTTTTCATTTTGCTTTTCTCGTTGGGTGTTTTTTGCTTCTTCGCATTTCAAATCTTTGACTTGATTCTTGCGACCCTCTGGTCTGCTGTTGGGAGTCTGTATAATATTCTTTATTTCAGTCAGTGTATGCTTAATTTCTAGTTGGTTCTTTATCACAACATCTAGGGTCTCATTAGATTTCTTGAGGATCTCACTATATTTATTGGCGGTCTCACCAGTCTTTTCGAGGGCCTCACTAAGTTTATCGGCGGCTTCTAGAGAGTTCTTGAGAGACCTTAAAAGTGTGCTTTTGAACTCTATATCCTCCATTTCTGTCAGTTGTGTCCTGTTTCTTTGTCTTCGCATTTTTTATGTTTTCTTGGTGCACCCCCTTGTGGTCTTTGTGCGCAGTCTTGTTGTAGTTAAGCCTTGATTGTTGTAGGTAATACTGGGGGGGATTTGACCTCCAGGCCAATTGGCTGTGAGAATCGAATATTATGACATTTCCAATGAAATTTTATACTCGGGAAATCTGGCAAAACATCTCAAGAGTCTTAAAACATTTAAGCCCTTTTCCCCCCACTAATTTATCTTGTAGGAACCTATCCCAGGAAAATAATTAGAAATATGAACAAAAACTTACATTTTATAGAAGAAAATGCACCAAAATGTTCACGGTGGTTATCCCTAGATGAGGGCATTATGGCTGATCTTATTTTCCTCCTTATAATTATGTACATTGTTTTAAAAATGCAAAATATTTGTAATAAGAGGGGAAGAAACATTAAAAATCAACCATTAGTCAAGGAACACTAGTTCCCTTCGGTTTGTGGAGCTAGTGGTCATCATGTGCTTTCCTAAGGCGCCCCTGAAACGATTCAATGACCCTTCTGGTTGTGCACCATCTCCAGGTGCTTATGATGTGAAAACTTCAGAAGTATTGAAAGGACCAGTATCCTTTCAGAAATCACAAAGGTATAAAAAACAAAAAGAATCTCAACAAAATCTTACTGTTGACACAGATACTACCTTGCCTGCTTCAGCAAGAAGAGTTAAGACTTTGGGATTAAAGACAGAATCTCAAAAGAATGATAAAGACCTGAAGATGTTGGAAAAAGAAATTTGTGTCCTCGTGCAGGAATGCAGTACTCAGGACAAGCGTCCGCAGAATCTGGAAGCTGAGCTGGAGAAGATGGAAGCAGAGCTCAGCGCTATGGTCAGGGGAATAACGTCTCTCTCTGCAAGCAGCGCTGCACTGGAAAAGCAGCTTACTGAATTAACCAGAACTAACGAGCTACTCCAGCCCTGGTTTTCTGAAGATAGTAACCAGAAGAACCTGAGAATTCTAAGCCTTGAGCTGATGAAGCTTAGAAACAAAAGAGAAACTAAGATGAGGCGTGTGATGGCTAAATAACAAGGCATGCAGGTGAAACTGCAGGTCACCAGAAGAATCTGGAAGAGTCTCAAGGGAAAGTAGCACAGCTCAAAGGGAAACTCGTTTCAACACAGAAAGAAAAGACTGATGAAAAATCTGAAATGGAAAAACTCTCGGAATACATTGAAGAAATAAGTTGTGCCTCAGATCAAGAGGAAAAATGCAAGCTAGACATTGCCCAGTTAGAAGAAAATTTGAAAGAGAAGAATTATGAAGTTTTAAGCCTTAAGCAGGCTCTTGAAGAAAATATTGTCACCTGTCTCAACGAGTAAAAGACCTGAATGCTGAACGTCAGCTGCTTGAAAAGTAAAAGAAGACCTCCTCACCAGGGACAGAGAACTGGATGGACATCTGCGTTCTGAAATGCAAAACTTAAAAGAGAAGTTTATTCTTGGAAAACAAGAACATGAAAAGCTACAACAAAAAGAGTTGCAAATGGATTCGCTTTTGCAGCAAGAGAAGGAATTATCTTCTAGTCTTCAGCAGAAGCTCTGTTCTTTTCAGGAGGCCATGATGAAAGAGAAGAATCTATTTGAGGAAGAATTAAAGCAAGCTCTAGATGAGCTAGATAAATTACAGCAAAAGGAGGAAAAATCTGAAAAGTTGGTCAAATGGCTGGAAGAAGAGACAAAAAGCTAGAGTTGAAGAACTGAAACTTTTCTAGAAGAAAAGCTGGAGGGGTTTGTATTAATAGGACTTTATACATATGACTTCAGATTTTACAAAGTATTTTTCCAGTACATTCTTGGGATTCTCACACCAATCATGCATGTGGGTGAGGTTGGAACTGTTTTGCAAAAGAAGAAGAAAGTACATGCATAGGATGTACATATAAATAAGTATGACAGCCAAAATAAAAGCCAAGCCCTTTCTTTATTTAAAGCCAGTGGTTTAAGAGTTTTAATTCAGAAATGACCAGCCCTAACCAGTTTGGCTCAGTAAATAGAATGTGGGCCCGTGGACTGAAGGGTCCTGGGTTCGATTCTGGTAAAGAGTATGTATTGATTGCTGCCTCAATCCCCAGTAGGGGGTGTGCAGGAGGCAGCTGATTAATGTTTCTCATCAATGTTTCTAACTCTCTATCCCTCTCAGCTTCCTCTCTGTAAAATCAATAAAATACATTTTTTTAAATGACAAAAAAATCAGCCATTAAAAACATTTTTTATATTTTTTAATATATATTTTTATTGATTTCAGAGAGGACGGGAGAGGGAGAGAGAGAGATCGAAACATCAGTGATGAGAATCATTGATCAGCTGCCTCCACACTGGGGATGAAGCCTGAGACCCGGGCATGTGCTCTGACTGGGAATCAAACTATGACCTCCTGGTTCCAGGTTGATGGTCAACCACTGAGCCACACCAGCCGGGCTAAAAAACCCCAAACATTATTTATTTATTTATTTATTTATTTATTTTGTGGTAAACAATAATGTGTTTTAGGAAATCCAAAGGAAAATAATTTTAACAATTAGGACTGCCAAGTTACCTCAAAACCCAGTACCAGAAAGTGCCAGCACTTCAGAAAGGGGGTGCCTCTGGAGGGACTGCTGATGTGGGCTGGGCGGCGATCAGTGATCGCTGACTTTCAGGCTTCCGGCGCAGCCAGCCCAGGACTGTGCCAGGGACCCGCCTCCCTCCCTCTCCAGCAGGGAGACTTGAGCTGTGACGGAAGGCCACATCCTACAGAGCGGTGTGTGCATGCCTCCGAATCAATAGGTGCCCGAGCAGGCGAATGTCCCAGACCATGCAGAGGTGACACAGACCAGGCCGCGCCCCCGATGCCCCTGGGTGGGCAGCACTGAGGAGGGACCCAGCATAAGGACAGAAGGATCTAGAAGGACAGAAGGCTTAGAGAACTGCGCCCGAGAGCAGGCACGGGCGGCGCCAGCCTCAGACCATGAAGCGGTGCTCCTTCCCGTCTGGGCCATCAGGATGATGTTGCGGCTGGACGTCCAGATGAGCCGGGCTAGTCGGAGGGCGTGGTGGGGGCCGGGGGAGGCCGGCTGCACAGGGGGCACCTGGTAGGTTTTAATACAGCGCAGATGGGGTGCCGAGTTCAGCATGCCGATGCTTCCCAGCAGCGAGGTGTTCATCTGCCAGGAGGAAATGTGGCTGTCTGTGTTCGAGTAGGTGGCAAGATAGCGCCCATCAGGAGCGAAGGCCACTGCAGTGATCGGGCCCTTGTGTCCGTGGACTGTCTGACATTTTCCAGTCCGATGCCGTACAGGGCCACCGAACCATTGCGAGCTCCCACGGCTATCCTGTGACTCCGCTCATAATAGCTGACCATGTAGAACCTGCAGATGGCTGGGAAACACTCCTGAAGACCTTTCTTTTTAGAAATCCTTCAAGGCAGTATATAATGATGTCCATAACCTCCACAAGAAGATCCACAACATCTGTGGGCATCTTTTCAATGAGAATTTCAATGATTCTCAGAATTTCCCTTTTAGCTCGTGCGAGAGCGGTCGTGTGTATATTCTGCTGCGACGGGGTGTTCGCGGCCAGAGCAGTGTGTCTGTGGACCTCTTTGGCTATGGTGGTGAGGAAGGCGGGTGGTCTGGCAGTGGCAATGAGGGAGAGGGCAGGCCTGGCTGAGCTGGCGGAGTCAGCTGCTGGGCTCAGAGGCAGCCCCATTGTGATGCTGGCGAGCTGCAGAGTTCCAGCAGCCCCATGAGGACTGCAGACACATCCATGTAAGGCTCCCACACCGTGAACCCGCGTCCAATCAGATCGATGGCTGTTCTCCGGCTGGTACTGTGAGGAGGAAGCTTGGGGCTCGGGGGCTGGAGCAGAAGAAACGTCAGTGCCTTGCAAGTATGTCTGGCCAGTGAGTAGTTGGATCCACCAGTAGTCAAACCAAATCCCTCAGGAATCTGACTAGAGCTTCGAGGTCTGTTCAACAGTTTAGGAGGTTCAATTTCAGCACCAAATTCAGCTCCTATGACTCCAGTTGTGATGTCATCTTCTGCAAGGTCATGCTCTTCCTCCTGGACTTTGGCTTCAGGCCCCGAGGCGGTGTCAGGAGCAGTGGTGATGGTCTGCATGGCTTCCGCTGAGACCCCAGGTGACATGACATGGTCCATGTACTGAGGTACATACGGAGCCCAGGCATTAATGGCTTCCTTCCAGCCCGCCTGCTCAATCCTTCGCAGCTCAGCCAGAAGCAGGGCCTGCGCGGCTTCTCTGACCTCTAAGCATCCATCTTGCCATCTCTGAGCGAGCATCTCTAGAAGTGGTGGCCAAAACTTGTCCAGTCCCAGCAGCACCCTCAATTAAATATGATCTCCATGTCTATCTTATCTATTTCTATAAATGATTCCTTGGAATAGATGAAGGTTAGTTTAAAAAAAAAATCACCAAAAAGGAAAAGGTGATTAAAAGGAACCCAAAGAAGGAAGAAACAATGGGAGAAATGCTGAAGAGTTACAGATATCCAATTGATTAGACAGTATTTACCCTGAAAGAAAAGAGGAAGATATGTTTGCCTCCCTAAGGGAGCATATGGGTGATGCTTAAAAATTGTGGCAATATCCTTCTGCATGGAAACACTACTTCTAAGAATCCTACAGAAATATTTTATGCATAAATGTGGAAACATATGTATACAAGGAAATTAATTGTATTTAAAATAGTAACATATTAGAAGAAACCTAAATGCCGAATAACAGAAGAATGATAAAAGACATATGGTGATATGCGGTACATCCATGTGTGGAATAATGTTAGCATTACAAAGAATGAATATGTGCCCTAACTGGTTTGGCTCAGTGGATAGAGCGTCAGCCTGCGGACTGAAGGGTCCCAGGTTCGATTCTGGTCAAGGGCATGTACTTTGGTTGTGGGTGCATCCCCAGTGGGGAGTGTGCAGGAGGCAGCTGATAGATGTTTCTCTCTCATCAATGTTTTTAACTCTCTATCCCTCTCCCTTCCTCTCTGTAAAAAAATCAATAAAATATATATATATATATATTTTTAAAAAGAATGAATATGTTCCACATGTACTGACATGGGAATATATATATATATATATATATATATATATATATATATATATATATACAGGATGTGATCCACTTTTGTAAAATGAAATCCATGTGTGCAATATATATATATATATATATATATATATATATATATATATATAGTGTGTGTGTGTGTGTGTGTGTGTGTGTATCTGCAAGAATAAACTCCAAATCATTAACAAGGGAGGCTTCTAGGAAAATTAGAATTGAGGTATGGTAGGGACATTTGTTTATCAGCTGAGTTAAATCTCTATTACACAGGAGAATAAATAATCAGCCATGCCAAGAAGACTAGCATAGAAAGCCTGCATACAGCCAAAATAAACAACCAGTTGATTAGCTTAGTAACTAAACGAAGAAAATAACAAGGCACAAGGGCCACACGGTGATGGAGAATATCATGAAGAAAATGCAGTAGCACTGTGGTTAGGGTATAATTGTCTTTGGTGCTCAACTCCCATGTGTCAGTTATCTGCATTCGGGTTCCATCACTGCCCTGAGTCTCAATTTCCTGCCAAGTGTGATGGTGAAATGAGATAATATTGTAAAGCTCAGGGTAATATGATTCTTCATGACATTTCCCTGCCTAACTACTTGCCAACTCTGTAAATTGAGAGATGAGATCAAATAGGACCATACCAATGTGAATGCAAAACTTGATGAGTAGTTAGGGGACTCTGGAAAAACATTTGTTTTTAAATATATTTTTTATTGATTTCAGAGAGGAAGGGAGAGGGGAGAGAGAGATAGAAACATATATGATGAGAGAGACTCACTGATTGGCTGCCTCCGGCACACCCCCTACTGGGGGATGAGCCCGCAATCTTGGCATGTGCCCTTGAACAGAATTGAACCCAGGGCCCTTCAGTCTGCAGGCTGATGCTCTATCCACTGAGCCAAACTAGCTAGGGCTGGGAAAAGATTTTTGAAAGAAGCTAGAATGAAATGTTTTTGAACGTTACTTCTAAAGCCTGGGAAAAGAGAAGAGAGTGAAGGAAAGGACTCACACCCTGAAGGAAAAGGAGTTAGCAACTTAACCTAAGGATCTTAATTGATTTTCCCCTTTGGTAGAAAATTTCAAGATACGAATGCCAGCATGGCTCAGTAGTTGAGTGTCAACTATGAACCAGGAGGTCACCATTCGATTCCTGGTCAGAGAACATGCCTTGGTTCCAGGCTTGATCCCCCGTGTGGGGTATGCAGGAGGCAGCCGATCAATGATTCTCATCATTGATGTTTCTATCTTTCTCTCCTTCTCTCTTCTTCTCTGAAATCAATAAAAATATTTAAAAAAAGAAAAAAAAAGAAATGGAAGCCCTAACTGGTTTGGCTCAGTGGATAGAGCGTCAGTCTGTGGACTGAAAGGTCCCAGGTTCAATTCCGGTCAGGGCATGTACCTTGGTTGCGGGCACATCCCCAGTAGGAGGTGTGCAGGAGACAGCTGATCGATGTTTCTAACTCTCTCCCTTCCTCTCTGTAAAAAAATCAATAAAATATATTTTTAAAAAAGAAAGAAATGGAAGCTTCAAAAGGATTCATCAAAAGAGGTGGTCAGCTGTAGAAGCAATAATTAAAAACAGTGGGGCATGAAGAGAAGTGATCTGAAAGAGGTCGCATCTAATGGTATGAGGTCTAATTAGACCAGGCATCAGATACAGTATTGTGGGAACGACTAAGGAGTCAGTATTTGACAGGTTTGGGTTTTTTTTGTTTTTTTAAACATTTATAAAAAACAGGAAACACTTAAATCCACATTTTGCAAAAGCAAGGTTAAAATAGAACTTAATTGTTCATAGAAACTACCAGGAATGATAAAAAAATATTGTTAGGAAAACAAATATTGTTAGAACTTCTTACAGTAAAAAATCAGTTTGGAAAAACTAGAAACAGCTCTAGCCGGTTTGGCTCAGTAGATAGAGCATCGCCTGCGGACTGAAGGGTTTTATTTGGGTCAAGGGCACATGCCTGGTTGCAGGCTCCATCCCCAGTAGGGGCTGTGCAGGAGGCAGCTGATCAATGATTCTCTCTCATCATTGATGTTTCTATCTCTCTTCCCATCTCCCTTCCTATCTGAAATCCATAAAAATATATTTTTTTAAAAAGAAGTAAAAAACTAGAAACATGAGGTAATGTTCTCTCTGGCCTAATTTAAAAGGACTCAGGAAACCCAAAGTCCTCCACAGAAATCGCAAAGCAATGGAGCAAAAAAAGGAAGTAACCAAGGCAAACCTGAGAGATGAAGAAAGCAGATAACAAAATCATAGCCATAAATGAATAACAACTCAATTCCTCTGAAAATGGGGAGGTCATTGACTCAACTCAAGAATAAAACCCAGTGCCATAGAAACCACAAACATGGCCAAGAACAAAGATGCAGGCACGTAAGCACGCAAGATTTAAAGAGAGGTGCCAAAGACTGTCCCCTGCCACGGGCAGTTACTCAGCTTGTCATCAGATAAAGAAGATGATTAATTACAAAGACCCAAAGCCTGCAAACAGCTGACTTCTCAGAACCAGTGGTTTCACCCCACAGTTTTTCAGGCCTCACAAGTGACCCTTGGGCCCATGATGTAACAGACACCCTGCCCAGGCTGCTCAAGGGTCTTCTAAGGGGCAGGGGGTGGAATTATAATTGCCTGGAAGTGGCTGGTCCCTCCCTCTCCTTGTTCCTGGTAATGAGCTGCAGCCAAAGTCTTTCTGATAACAGAGCGTGCCTTCTGCCTTGGGATCCCGGCCACCGCTTACGCGCTTGCCTGTTTGGGTCTGAAAGTCACAGTAGGGTTGTGACATTTTTAGTCATTTTCTTAATGTCCAAAAGTGATACAGGATCATGGTTTAAAATTTTTTTTTTGATCAATAGAGGAATTTATACAGTAAAAAAGGAAAGTCCTATAGACAATAGCATGGTGGTTACCTGAGGGGAATGAAGGTGAGGGAGGTAGAAGAGGGTATAGGGAAGATAAATGGTGATGGAAAGAGATTTGACTTGGGGTGGTGAACACACAGCACAATATACAAATGATGCATTGTAGCGTTGTACATCTGAAACCTATATAACTTTATTAACCAATGTCACCCCAATAAATTCAATAAAAAAGAAAAAGTAATTTTAAAAATAGCCCTCCTCTTCCCCTCTCCTCAGAAACACAAAATCCCAAAATCTTCTCCTCCGGAGTTAACTACTATTAACAGCTTGGTGTCTCTCCTTCTAGACATTTTTCTCCCAACATATGTATGTATGTGCATGATGGGGAGGGGAGAGGGAATCTGGACAAAGTAACCTCTGTACCTCAATTTTCTCAGCTTTAAAATGGGGGGAGTGATATTAATCCCATAAGGTTGTTGTCAGGGGAAAATGAATTAAGGTATCTGGCATTCTCAGAAGTGTCTGGCCCATAGTAAGTACTTGGGGCTAGCAGTTACGATTAGTCTCTCATTCTTTTACACAAAAGCTTAGTATTCTATTGCATAAATGACAACGATGCTGAGGAGGTTGTCCTGACCCCATCACAGGTGCCCAATAACACATACAAATTAAATGGCTCTCCGAAAATTAGTGAGCCCAGAACCCAAGACTCTGCTTCCCGTCTATTGTTGTTCTTACCACACCCCAGGGTGCCCCCGCCACCCCCTTCCCCTCCCCCCACAAGCTCCCTTAAAGCCAAAGAGGTTTGGAGGGGGCAGCTGGTCCCACACCTTGTCCTTCAGTGAGATCTAGCTCGGTTGCCCCATCTTCCTTGGACCCTAGACATCTCTGATGGGTCTCTGGGGCATGAGGCTCTAGGCCTAGGTGAGCCCTCCTCTTGCCGTGATATCTGGATATGTCCCTCCTGGTCCCTGGGGCTCGGTTCCCGCTTCTACACAGTAAGTCACGCCGAGGATGCCCATCACTCTGGGTTAGCTCAGACTGACTGCCCAGGATGGCATTGGCTCAGCGTTAAAAAGTGAGGTCTGGCTACTTATCAGGCTACTGACATTTCCAGAGCTCCTTCTGTGTGTGCCAGGGGCTGTGCCAGCCCATGAGAGATGCCACCATAATGTAGGTGTGAGGCACAGCCATGGCTTCTGGGAGTCCCTGTCCTCTGTGCTCCTAGGCACAGGGGCTTCTCTGGGTGGTCATAGGGGCAGAGCAGGACAGGCAGGGAAGAGGCAGCGCCTGAGGGCAGTTACTGGGTTCTCACTCCTCTTTCCTGCCTGGCCGACGGGTCTACTTCTAGGACCATATTCCTTGCATGGCAGGTTTATGGAAGAGTGGGGGATGCTGGGTCAGGGCCAGGTGGGGGCCTTTTCTGCCACCCCGGGAACTTCTCACATCCTTCCAAGCACCTGTGCAGACTCCAGGCTCAGAGCGGGAAAAGTCTTGGGGATCATCCATCCTGTTCATTTACCTGAGGAAGAGGTAAGGTTTGCTGAGGGAGAGGCACCACTGAGTGGGGAGGGACCACTGAGTTCTGAGTTCACTAATAAGGGGGCACAGGAGCTCATTAAGCACAGTCATGGTGCCCTTCACCGTGCTAAAGACCTCAAAATCGCTTCATTCTGTGCCTATGACAACCCTGAGATGGATATTATTTTTCCCACTTCAAGGATGAGGAACCTGAGGCTTAAAGAACTTGAGTTGTCAAGATCATAGAAAATAGAGTAGCCTAATGTCTATCTACAGCCTTCTTACTAGAGGGTGCCCAGGACATCCAAACATCCTGTTGTGGCAGAATGCACGGGAGAACCACCAGCCAGCACTCTGAGGGAGGAAAGTTTAACCTTTGTTTCGCAGATCTGCTAATCCAGGGGAATTCCGGATCCAAAGCCTGAACTGAATTTGGGGGGAGGCTCTGACCTACATATCTCCTCCTGTGGCAGCCCCTGAGGGTTCCTGCAGCTCCGCCCAAGTCAGTCTTGGCAGGGGCTTGGGGCCATGCTCAGCAGCTCCACCCAAGTCAGCTGTGGCGGGGCCCTGGGGTTAGGCTCTGCAGCTCCGCCCAAGGCAGGCAGAGTGGGGAAGTAAGACTCCAGTTTTAACCAGGTACTGAGCTAGGTTGCAAGCCCCCACATTTTCCCTTTCAATCCCACTGGCCTCTTCTTTTACCACCGTTTCCAAATGCAGGAGAGCTTTCCCTCTAGTCTGACCCATGACAAGACACGTACAGGATGGCAGAAACTCTGCAGTCAACCATCCCAGCAAGGTCTGTCTTCCCTTTGGAAGCTTAAATCCCTCTGGAGCCCTGTTCTGGGAAAAGGCAGGATGACTTTAGGGGACCTCTGAGCAGGGTAATAGGTGTTACTCATTGTTCTAGCTTCAGGTGTACAGCAAGATGTGGGATTTTAAAAAATAGATATGTTTTTATTGATTTTAGAGAGAGAGAGAGAGAAACATCTATTGGTTGCTACTCGCACCCCAGGCATGTGCCCTGACCAGGAATCAAACTGGTGACTTTTTGGTGCGTGGAACGATGCTCCACCAACTGAGCCACACCGGCCAGGGCAAGGTGTGGGACTTTTGTATGTGGCACCAGGGAAGCCAAGTCTGGGGTAGACTCATAGGAGCTCTGGTGAAGCCTGTCTGTTCCTGTGCTGAAATCCCAGCTGCTTCCTTGAACCTGTCTCCAGTCTCCAAAGGCCCCAGATGAGTCACTTTCTTCACTGGGCCCCAAATATACTACTACTTCCTTTTCTTCTTAGACTTTTCCTCATTCTTCTCCCTCAGGTGATCTGTTGTCCTTCATTCTGCATACTGATAACAGCTTTCTGGATAGTTCTTTGGAATCATCAGTCCTTGATACTGTCCATACTGGCAGTCTCATTCCATCCCACGGAACGGGTGACAAAGGAGATGACTGACATTAGCATTCCTGGAAGCACACAGCACAAACATGCAAACACACTCGAAACTATGTTGTTAGACCACGTAAGCACAGCATCCTCTATAATAAAGAGGCAATATGCAAATTAACCCTCACACCCTCACAAGATGGCTGCCTACAACCAGGCCAGCAGGGGGTTAGTGAGGGACGACCAAATGACTGAACAGCAGGCTGCATGGGGTGACCAGGCCAGCGGAGAGGCTGTGAGGGGTGACCAGACCAGCAGGGGGGAGAAGTTGGGGGCAACCAGGCCAGCAGGGGGGTGGCAGTTAGAGGCAACCAGGCCGGCGGGGGTGTGTGGGGGGGTGGGTGCAGTTGGGGGAGACCAGGCTGGTGGTGGGGGGGGCAGTTGGTGGCAATTAGGCTGGCAGGGGGGACAGTGAGGGGCAACTAGGTCGGCGAGGGGGCAGTAAGGGGTGACAAAGCCGGTGGGGGGGGGCAGTTAGGAGCGACCAGGCCAGCAGGGAGGGGGCAGTTAAGGGCAACCAGGCTGGCAGGGAGCAGTTAGGGGCTATTAGGCAGGCAGGCAGGTGAGCGATTAGGAGCCAGCGGTCCAGGATTGGGCCTAAACTGGCAGTCGAACATCCCCCGAGGGGTCCCAGATTGGAGAGGGTGCAGGCTGGGCTGAGGGGAATCCCCCGCTCCACGCACAAATTTCATGCACCGGGCCTCTAGTTAATATATATGTGACAAGAGATTAAAAAAGTAATCTGACAATTATATTTGAATCACTCACTCAGAAGACCAAGTTCCTAAAGAGTCCTACAAGTTGCTAATCTCTTGAGGTCCAGAGAATCTCAAATTTGTATCTACATAACTACTCCAGTTTATTCTATGCCACATGGATTTGCATCTACTTGAGAGGCCAGAGCTGATAAAGGAACATTCTATATATACCCCCTTCACTTCCTCTTAGTTACTTATTAAAGTTTGGTGAATGATACACAGAGTCCCCTGGAGTTGAGGCTTGGCAGAGTGGACAGAGTCTTCCAGTACAAGCTCATTGACGGGGTTCATAGCTCCACAGTACCCCAGCCACAGTTCCTGGGAACCCCATGCCACCCCATGCCAGTCCCGGAGCTGGAAGGGACCACTGAGTTCACTAATAAGGAACTAAGGCCTGAAGAAGGGGTGATCTGTCCAGGATGGTGAAGCCCAAGCCTCCAGCTCTCCTAAGGTTGGCCTGAAGCCAGAGAGCCTGTGGCCTCATGGCACCCCTGAAAGGTGCCCAGACTTTATAGTCTTCCCACATTGTACATGTCGTGGGGCACCCCCAATCCCAGATTTTCTTAGTCTCAATATTAATATTTTGGTTTTTTATCTAACCAGGTTGCTTTTAAGATGTATATACCCTTCAAACCTAACTATTTTCATTATAAATATAACATATCTTCAGGCGATACATCAGGAGTATAAAAATACATGCACAAGGATAGTCATCACAACTTTATCATAAGACCAAGGCCTATACACTATCCAAATAACCAAAAAATTGTGATTTGCATTCTAAATGATAGTACATCCACACAATGGGAGATAGTCATTATAAATGATGCTGTATAGCCCTGGCCAGTGGTTAGAGTAGCAGCCCAAGCACCGAAGGGTCCAAGGTTCCATTTCCAGTCAAGGGCACATGCCTGGGTTGTGGGTTCACTCCCCATCCCCTGGTCTCCCCTGGTCGGGAATCATGCAGGAGGCAATCGGTCAATGTGTCTCTCACATCAATGTTTCTCTTTCTCTCTCTGTTCCTCTCTCCCTTCCACTCTGAAAAGCAATGGGGAAATATCCTCTGGTGAGGATTAAAAAAACAAACAAAAAAGTCACATTTTTTTCTAGATAATTAGGGGAAATTGAATTTGGTTTGATGTGGTGTGAGATGATATGAAGGAATTATTAATTTTATTAATGGGAAATATGATTGTTTAAATGAAAGTCCTTATCTGTTATGAGTGAAAATGGAAAATGAGTAGGTAAAGTAATTCTTACTTCTGATTATAATTATACATTTTATCTGTATAGAAATGCATGGGGGGAAGCTAGAAGGAAGTACTCCAATTTATTGCATCCTTGGAGAACAGGTTATGGCTGGTTTTATCTTCTTTGTACTTATCTGTCTTTATTATCACCATGCACAAACTTGTGTGATAAGGAAAAGTACAGTCGCCACTATCTCCTGGGGACCAGAGCAGTGTGAACAGCTGACCTGAGGAGTCAATGGGGATTCCTGCCGGGAAGAGGCAGGCTCTCCAGGAAGCTGGTGGCTGGTGGTTTCGTGCACACAGAGCCTGTGAGTTCACCGTGGGATGCACAGGGCTTCAGCACCACCCACCTGAAGCCTGGATGGAGCTGGTCCCAGGGAGCTGCCTGGGGGCGGGAAGGAGGCGGTGCCTGGACCAGAATAGGCCACCTTCTTTCACAGCCCCCTTCTCTCTGTGGCTGACCTGCTGCACCCCCACCCAGCCTGCTGTGCCTCTGCCTCCTGTCCTGTGTGGAGCACAGAGAGGCCAGTCCGTGAGCACCAGCGGGGAAGTTAATGGTAAGGCCAGACCTCCCTGGCTCAGCTCTGGGCTGTGCAAAGCCCCTCAGGACCACACCTGGGAGGCTGAGGCAAAGGTGCAGGACAAGGTGATACTCGGGACACAGGTGCTTCCATAGGCTGTCCGTCCCACCCCGGGGCACCCCTTCACACACACACGGGATGGGAACTGAAATCCAAGAAGGCCTCTCACACCTCAATCCAAAGAGGTTCTTAGTCCCCAGGGCTTGAGGGTGATGGGAACCCTGTAAAACCCCAGTGCCGGAGACCTTAAGATCATCTAGCCCAGTGATTTTCGACCTTTTTCATCTCTCGGCACATGTAAACTAATTACTAAAATTCTGCAGTACACCAAAAACGTATTTGCTGCCAAGCTGACAAAAAAATAGGTATAATTTTGATTCATTCATGGTTATCGCTGTGTTGGCTGTTATTTTTTTAATTTGGAAATCTAAGGGAAAAGAGGTCAGTGGCCCTGACTAGTCAGCTATTGCATGTTTTAAAAATTCTTGCAGCACACTGATTGAAAATCGCTGATCTAGCCCAGCATTGCCATTAAGAAGGGAGAAACCAAGGCTCAGGTTGGTGACTTGGCAAATCACAAAGGGAGTTGGTGGTGGGCCCAGGTCAGATAGACCTTGAATCCTGGCATTGAATCCTTTTTTAAAAAGTTTATTTTTTTAATGTATTTTTTATTGATTTCAGAGGGGAAGGGAGAGGGAGAGATAGAAACGTCAGTAAGAGAGAATCATTGACTGGCTGTCTCTTGCACACACCCCCACTGGGGATCGAGCCTGCAGCCTGGGTATGTGCCCTGACCAGGAGTTGGACTGTGAGCTCCTGGTTCATAGGTAGACGCTCAGCCACTGAGCCACACCGACTGGGTTGGCATTGAATCATTTCCATCTGCCTCTCATAGGCCTCATGGGTCCAAGACCAGAGGACAGAGGCTTCTTCCCACCCAGTAACCACAAGAAGTTCCCACAGAGGGTGAGATTCCGTGAGCAATCTCTTGGCAAGAACAGCATCCATATATCCCATGCCACTGTCAGCTGCCCAAGGAAGAACCTCAATGTCTGACTCAGTCGGGGCTTTAAGGAGAGAGGGAAGGGGGGCTGAGGGGTGGAGGCTGTGGGAGCATCACTGTGCAGTTCCAATGTGGCAGTGGCTGCGCCAGGAAACATCTGCTGCTGCTGTTTTGAAGGCACTTCCCTCTGGCGACGAACTCCGAGCCAAGCCTCCTGCATCCTGTCCTTCCTGAGCCCTGGAGGACCTGGGTGTGTGGAGGGGGACAGGGATGGTGGAGGCCTGCCTGCCACCAAGGGATGTGGGCCCTGCCGTCTGGCTTCTGTACTCCAAGCCTCAGCTGAGATCATGTGCACATTTCTGGGAAAAGGCGAATATCCAATCCTATCTGCTTCCCCATTCTTAACTCTGGGCCAGCTAACTTCCTGTTGGCCCCCTTTGTTCTCCCAGAGGGAGCAAAACCGGAGCCAGGAAGGGAGAGGAAGGACTGTGCTGCACAGCAGGACTGGCACGGCCTGAGAACCGGGGCCTGGGAGGCCAGAGGTGACTTCACATCAGCATTTGCTGTAGCAAAGGTGGACAGCAAGTAGGAGTTTCCAGAGCTGGGTCCGCCTTTTCCTTTGACATCCATGTTGCAACCTTCCCCTTCCACCCTCTATTTGTCTGTGGGGCCCTTCTTCCCAGCTCTCCGCCCTCACTCCCTGCCCAGCGCTGGGAGTGCCGGCGGGGTGGGGGCCTCAGCGTTGACTGAAAGTGGACCCGGTGACAAAGCACACAGAGGCTGGCGGGGAAGGCACACAAAGCTTGTGAAATTCATGGGGAATTTGTATTTTGGTTCCGGGACTGATTCAGAATCTAACCATATTTATTGAACACTTAGGGGCCGTGTGAGGAATGAGTTCTTTGTGATCATGGTACTGCCCCGCCAGGTAAGCACTGGGATGAGTTCTCAGGTTCCCTGCAGCCCCTTTGAAGCAGAGGATGTGGCGTCAAGGGAGCCCGGCAACACTGACTGGGGCCCCCTCACCACCCCAAGGGCTGACTTGGTGGCCCACCCACACCATCTCTTGCCACCCTCTCCGCCCCTGCTTGGGAAGCTGTGAAATCACAGCAGCTTAGAGCCCCTGGGGGGATTTGGAAATGGAAAGTATTCCTCGAACTGCTGTTTCATTTTCCAGAGTTGCCCGTGTGGCAGGCATCGCAAAGCCCATTTAACAGGCCAGGAAACCGAGGCTCCAAGACATTGACGTAGAAGACCCAGCCCAATTATTATTGTGTAATAAGTGACACGTCTTTATCCTTGGCATTCCTGGCTTTCCAGGGGTCCCCTCTGAAGCTCCTCAGTCCCTTGCAGTGTGGTTCAGTGGCTGAGCATTGGCCCATGCACCAAGAGGTCAGGGCACAAGCCCAGGTTACTAACGGCTCAGTCCCCAGCAGGGGCCATGCAGGAGGCAGCCCATCGTCGTTTCTTCCTAGTCGACGTTTCTATCTCTCTCCCCACTTCCCTTTGTCTCTATCTAAAATCAATAAAAACATACATATATTTTTTTTAATATATTTTATTGATTTTTTACAGAGAGGAAGGGAGAGAGATAGAGAGTTAGAAACATCGATGAGAGAGAAACATCGATCAGCTGCCTCCTGCACATCCCCCACTGGGGATATGCCCGCAACCCAGGTACATGCCCTTGACCGGAATCGAACCTGGGACCCTTCAGTCCGCAGGCCGACGCTCTATCCACTGAGCCAAACCGGTTCCGGCAAAAACATACATATTTTTAAAAAGCTCTAAAAAAAAAAAAGGTAGTGTGTGATCTGAGCAAATTAACCAATTTCTCCATTTCCTTAGCTGTAAAATAATCACATGTATTTGGCTTACTGTAAGAGATCATTAATGTTAATTTCTGACAGTCAATGAAATTATATTCAATGCACAAAATGTGTGGCTTTCAAAAATCTTGGACCTCCCCTTTGTGAAAAGATAAACCTAAGCCCATTCCTCCTTAAACAAAGGCAGAAATTATGACAGCAGCCTGGCACTACAAGCAGAATTTATTGCCCAAAGCAGTTTGAGGAATTCCTGGTCACAGTTTTAAATGGTCACAAGAAAATCAGAACCTCTTCGAAGCCACCCTCCATCCCCAGCTGGAGTGAGGGATTGATGGCTGCAGCCCAAGTTAAGTCACAGCTGCTATATCCTCATTCCTGAATAATAATCTTAAAGTCACAAATGGGCATAATGTGATTGACTCTTACACAGTAAACTTAAAATAAGGTCACAATTTTAGAGAGATTATTCAGATAGAAAGACATCAAGAGTCTTAACTGGCTGAGGAGGGGACGGTTTTCTGTTTATGGTTACCAGAATTACATGGAATTGTATAATAATCCTGTGGGAGTTTGAGCCTAGAAGGGGATGCTATTCCTGTGGTGCATCAACCAAACCCTCCTGGCTGATCAAAGGCATGATTTAAGGTCTCCTGTGAGGGCCCCTGTGACTCTCCTTAGGCAGGCATCTCCTGGTTGCCTGTGACAAAGAAGCCTGCAGTGGCTGGGGGTGGGGGTCGGGGGGCGGTTAGGAAGGTGGCTATTCACCTTGCCAACACAATTCTCAGGGGTTGAAAATAAGGCAGACTTCAGTGTTGAGATGTTCCCTGACTATTTCTACATTTGAGGAATACAAGTTGGTTTGACCTCATGTGGGATTTTGGTTTTATAATTACCCTAGACCCAGAAGGCTAGTCCCTTATTCTCCCTTTGACATCAAACCAAATAGCACCTATGTCTAAAAACACTGTGCTCTCAGCTAAAACTGCTGACAGCCCCTCATCCCAGGTCCCAAGGTGCAGATTTTCCTGAAAATCAGCTTCTGGACCAGTTACGTCTTGATAAAGTTGTCTCTTCATAACTCAGCCTCCCCACCCCCCACTTGACCAGTCACGATGGAAACAGGAACTCAAGGGACAGATTTCTTCCCTCACTTGACTCAGCAGAAACAGGTCATTCTGATTACAAGTTTCTCCAAACTATCCCTGTTTGTGTGTTTAAGGCATACCAACTGCTCTGGGTAAGGCTCTCTGCTTATAATGAATTATTTTAATCACCCTTACTACTTGAAAGAAACTTCTGCCTTAAAGCCCACCCTTGCCTAGCCATTTAGCCCTGAGATGCTGAGAGGGTGGGAATGAGGGCAGAGCCCAATTAACATCAGGGATTCTGGTCATTGGGGTCGCACTTGATCATGACTTTCAGCCCCAAACCCTTTTTGGATGTTTCAAAGGCCTCCAGCGCTTTCTCCAGAGGAAACCTATGGGTCACTAAAGACTTCACATTCACAGACTTGGATGCAAGCATTGAAATCGCCATCGGCCATCTGTAAAAAAATCGCAAGTGTTACATTCAACCTTCAGGAGGAAAGAGCCAGGCCCCCAAATGTATCAAGCACATCAGCTTGGCCATATTCACTGACGGCACTATGGCTCTGCCAGGCCAATTCTACAAACCAGAAATGGAGGGCGTGATCTGAGAACTTATCAGTCGGGAGTTCAGAGGCTGTTCCCAAATGCCCACTGGCCCCTCTTCAGTGTCTGCCGTGAAGCCTAGGACTCTTTTGGCTGAAGGCATGGGCACATGGAGGCCACTGTGAAAAGGCAGATAAGCCTTAGGGAGGCCGGCCAGGATAATCCAATCACACCCCTAGCAGCGCAGCCTGAGAGAGTTTACCGGAAAACTGGCACTCTGGTGAGGGAATGGTTAGACTCTAAAGGTGGGAGTAAGGGACACCGAGGAACATGGTCCTAGACAGAGCTCCCCGGGGGCGAGGGCGCAGACACAGAATGTGGGCTGAGGCACAAGAAGTCTCTCTCACTTCCCAGAGAGGACCCTGGGGCTCTGGAGTAAGAGGCAAGGGACTTGAGGAGTTCTTGCTGTTGTCCTTTCCCTCCTTCTTCCCTTTGAAGAGGGAAAATGGTCATCAGGCCACTTAAGTAAATGGAAAATAGAGGGCCTGACAGATACCCAAGAAGAGCATGTTTTAAAATCCCCCTCCCTCCCTCCCCCCTCCCTCCCTCCCTCCTTCTCTCCCTCCCTTCCTCTGCCATCTCTGCCCTCCTGTTCTTTTACCAGGAAGGAATCCTCTCTTTGGACCTCTGTCATGTCGCATGGCTATCCATGTGACCACAGAGAGCTCGTCATGAATAAATAGTCAGAGACTCTTAGTCCCAGAGGCCTGCCCTGGTCTTGTTGGCCACTCGCCACCCCACTCACCCACAACATACTCACGTGTTGCAGTATCGAAACACGCCCTTGATATCCACTTCTCGGATGGCTGCATGCACTAGGGGCACATTGGCCATCTCGGAACCCAGTCCTACAAGCATCAGGGTCCCACCAGGACAAGTGGCCTGAAGAGGAAGTAAGAACAAGAAAACCTGAAAGATAAGAAAATGCAGACTTCCTGCTCATGGCAGTGTTACAAATATCTTCTAACTGCATCAGGCGAGTATCTAGAAATTACAGGAATGATTTTCTCTATTCTGCTGAACTCTTCAACATGGTGACCAAACTCAACAGAGCAGCTGAGTAAACATCATCTTCCTTAAAAATCCTGAAATAATACACTCCACCACTGGAAGACAAGCAAAACGGGAGCATTTTCGCTGTCCACAACGTCCCGTGAAATAGCCAAGGTCCTCCAGACCCCAGTGAGAATCTCCCCTACAAACAACATTGATCTTTAGCAACCCTGGCATGTTTTTCAACGCTTTACTAACTCATACCAGATGTTGGCTTCAGCTACTTCCTCATCTCAGCACCTGCTCCTCCTCCAGTGTGCCCACCCACAGGACAGGACTTTTGTCAAACCTCTAAGGAACCACCGTCTTTGGGGCGGGGGGGGGGGGGGGGGGTGTGGACTATTAAGCACTATACAAATGAGGAGGACTACTGGAAGTTTGTGGTTTAAAAACTGCCTCATACGTGCAAGCTGGCATTTAGAAATATCTCTGTTCCAGAAACATTCATCCCGATAGTATTGGTCATAAAGGATTTTGTCTTCCTTGAACATCTATCTGCCTACCAGTTCCCTCCTGGATGAGGCCAGAGAGTGCAATTTCTCTTGACAATCTCCACATAACTCCTGCGTTGTGCCTGCTCCGGAGAAGCAGGGAAATGTTGCTGTATCCACTGGAAAAGTGGGAGCGAGAGGTCAAAGTTGTGAGTGAGGCACAGAAAACTGAGAAATGTTCTAGGAAAACTGCTTCCCCACTATTTCCTCTTCACCTGGTGAGGAGGGAGAACACCCTCACACTGGCCATCCCAGTTTGCTGGCCACAGACGAATGCTTGGGCTACCTGATTGCTGTTTCATCGGTGTGACCTCTGCCCGGAGGAGGTGACATCAATTCTACCCTACGCATTTGCCACTTCTCCTCATGAACATTACCTAGTCATGATCTGGCAGGAAAAGGACGCTCAGGTATGCCCATACAAGGTGCCTCCACCTAACCTGCCTGCTGATGGGGCAGCCTGTAGCATTCTACAGCACCCGTCATGCCTGATGGCTCCACCTCCACTCAGGAGAGGCTCAGGCCTCAGGCCTGGTGAGGCTCTTGGGTCACATTTACCTTCACGCTCACCTCAGGTAGCCTGGTAACTGGGCTCCCACTGTGAACAGCTGGAGATGCCAGCTGTTCCCAGATGCTCTTCAGGCAGGAGAAGAGGAAGGAAAGCCTCGAGTTGAGAAGCCATGTCTTTTACTGCCTCTCTGTGCATTGGGGTGGGGGTGGGGGCGATGGTGTGCCTGATCTGCCAACAACTTGAAGACAATAGACGTACCTCACTCACTATCATAGACCTCGAAGTGCCCAAGACATGTCATGAACTGACTGATCATACCCATCACCTCTGAGTTTTGGTTTCTCTGGGTCCCGGTGCGAGGGTGCCACCTGTTCCTTCCTCCTGTCACCATTTAATCTGTCCCTGATGCCATGGGCATCTTGGTAGGAGGAGGGCTTGGCAGCTCTGCCAGGTACCGGGCCGGAGGGCCATGCCACACTGACCTCAGGGGCCAGCTTTCCCTGGGATGTCTTGCGTGGTTCGAAGTGCCCTTGTGTGTGACCCAGCTATGACTCAGAAGGAAGGAGGAAGCCCCGCTGCTGTGGGGAAAGAGTCTGGGAGGCGGCAGGAGTCCCAGTGGTGGCAGGTGCAGCCGTGCTCTCCCCAGCCCCACCCCTCCCACCTGAGCATGACTGCCCGCGGGCTTCTTGTCCTTTCTTTCCCTTCCTCTCCTAAGCAGTGGACAGAGTAAGGAACGCACAGGCATCGGGGAGTGTGCTCAAGGCAAGCCACTAGGCTTCTCGTAAAATGATGACTCATTTCAAGGCTTCTGTGCAGACTGGGGATGTCGCGTTTATAAAACACTTAGCAGAAGACCTGGCACACGGCGAGGCTTGGAACCTGGAACGTATTTTTCGTCTCCTCGTTTCCTCATACTTTGACATGTCAATGCCACTTCCCCTCTCCACCTCCCTGCCAACTTCTCATAAATTGCAGGTGAGTCCAAGAGGGACTTACCAGGTATGGATGGCGTATCCCCTCCTAATTCTGGGAGAGGACATCAGTAGCCAACTGTGACTCTGAAAACTCAACTTTGCGACTAACTGAACTATTGGCTGTCACTTTCTGAATGACTTAAAGACCACAGTTTCCCTCAATAAAACAGTATAAGAGTTTCCCGCACTTAAGACACGCTTCCCCGTTCCTCCTAAGGATCCTTTATCAAGAGTACAACTTTTATGATCACAGATATGGTCGGGACAGAAAACCCTGACGTGTGGGTCACTTATCTTCCAAGGACTGTATATCTGTTACCTTGTTAACCCTCACAAATACCCAATGAGAATGCTAGGCAAGTGCCACTACCTCCACAGGAGAGATACGAAAACAGAGATACAAGGAGATCACTTAACTTTGATGGGGGACCACAGAGCAAGGCAGTAGAGAAGCTTGATCCTAGGACCCCTGACTTCTCAGTTCACCACCCCCATGGACTCCCGCCCTGCCCGCATCCCACTCACGTAGATGCCCGCCTGGATGGCGGCCTCCGCCCCAGTGCACTCGATGGTGACTTCTGGCTTGCACCCCAGGAGACCTTCCACTTTACTGGCGATTTCCTGCGGGCTCTCCTTGGTGATCTGGAGGACAAAGTCAGCCCCGGCTTCCTTGGCTTTAGCCAACCGAGAGGCAGACAGATCTAAAGTCGAAAAAAGGTTTTCTTCAAACTGAGAAACGGATGTCGGATTAGGAAGAAGATGAAGGCGGAGGCACAGCCCTGGCCCAGCTGGCTGAGCGCAGCCCCGTGCGCTGGGCTCCACCCCAGTCGGGGGCATGCGGGAGGCGGCCAATTGACGTTTCTCTCCCTCTTTCTCTAAAATCAGTAAAAACATATTTTTCACACACTCCCACACACACACACATATCTACTTACACGCGCACACACACTCTCCTCAAACACACACTTTCACAGATGCCTTCTATACACTCTGATAGCTTCTCCTCACACCCTTCTGCATTCCCTCTACCCTATTCATCCACACACCTGCACACCACACAACTCTACACACTCATCCTCACATACTGTGATAACCTCTTCTCACACATATGCACACTCTCAGACACCTTACACACACAAATATTCTAACAGAGGCCTTCTCCACATACACACACCCTTTGATACCCCATGTGCTTCCAAACACACTCTCACATGCTGTTGGATACCCTCAGCTCACACATATACACTCATGTCTCTCACTCATAGCACACACCTCACACACAAACATCCCTATAAATATATTATACTTCCCACTAGCTTCACATCACATACATACACACAAACACACCCCCTGTCTCCTGGACTTAGGCAAATGAACCAAGGGCTGAGCCTCGTTTTAGGACTAAGTAGGCAGTATGGGCATCTCAGGTCCATACATAAAGAGCCAGGTCTTCTCCCAGCAGCTTCAAAGAAGAGTGTCCTCCTGAGCTCTGACTTGGTCGCCCCCTGAGTGGGCTTCTCAACCTTGGGACCCAGAGAAAAGGGGAGAAACCCCTTCAGAAACCTAGTACCCACTGAAGGGAATAGGTCTTATGCTTCTGCCTCAAACTATAGGCCCAACTGTTTCCCCCTCGAGGATATTTTTAAAAAGAAAACCTTACCAGTCACCACCACTTGAGCTGCGCCCATTGCCTTGGCCACCAGCAAATTGACCAATCCAATTGGCCCTAAATAAAGCAGGAAATGGAAGACGTTTGTGAAAGATGAAGCATCAGTTCTTCCCCCTTTGCATGCCAAACAAGAGCCATATCTTTTGTATACCTCTAGCATCTATCCTAGTGCCTGATACATAAATGAGATCTTAACAACAGTTTACTGAATCATGAGTAAATAAGTACATGAGGAATTATTGGCTTGTAGGGTTGGATTCTGCTTGGTATTCTCCTTAACAGAGTTATAAACTTTCCACTTACTCTTTGGTACTGTGTGGGGATAATGTCAAAGAACCAGAGGGTTCAAGGAAGCATACATTTTCTCAGAGGTTATCTCAGGTCTGGATACATTTTCCTGTTCTCTCTTTGGCCCTACCTCCCTAGAACCCATCACACCTTCCCAAGGAGAGATATATTGTTTTATGTGCCCTGCGAGGATCAGCCTGGAGTATCGTTAAGTGAGCTGGCTCCCTGAGTTGAGGCAGCTGTTCAGGCAGCCCCAAGATGTTCAGCCCTAAGAATCAGCTTGGAGACCACCTGCTTCCCCACAGTATCTACCTGCTAGATGGCATGATGGTTTTAATACAAAAATCCACAAAATAAGGCTTTTCAGAAAATCTTTGGGAATTTTCTTTTTGGAAAATAATTTTGTGAGTTCCCCTAGAAAGCAAAACATTGGAAAATACCTGAAATGACCAACAAAGGGATTAATTAAATAAACTACTGTGGGATACTACAGAGTTAATAAAAAAAATTATGTCATAACTCTTTTATATCTGACATGAAAAAAATGTTAATATATATTTTTTAAAAGAGTAGTTAAAAAAATAAAGTATATTGAACATGATCTCAGTGAAAAAAAGAAAAGAAAAGCTCTACACCAAAATGTTAATAGTGATTCTCTTGGGCTGATGGGTCTATGGGTAAATTTCTGTGTATGCACATATGGTGTGTATGACTTGTCTTTTTTTTCCTTTAATCCTCTCCTGAGGACATGTTTAGAGAGAGAGGGAGAGAGGAGAGAGGGAGAAAGAAATGATTAGTTGCCTTCCATATATGCCCCAACCGGGGATTGAACCAGGTATGTGCCCTGACTGAAAATCGAACTGGCAACTTTTGGTGTACAGGATAAGGCTCCAACCCACCTGAGCCACTCCAGCTGGGCTGACTTATCTTTTCTGCCTAAGACAAAAGGTATTTTAAAAATCTGTCACCTGAATCTGACGGCCTGCTCGCATACTGAGGCAAGTCTGTTCTATACCCATCACCGTACTTAGGAAGCACTATGGTCATGTATTTGGCTCTGCCAAAGAAAAATCAGCGCCCAGCCAGTGTTGCTCAGTGGTTGAGCATTGACATATAAACCAGGAGGTCGTGGTTAGATTCCTGGTCAGGGCACATGTCCGGGTTGCAGGCTTGGTCCCAGTGTGGGGTATACAGGAGGTAGCTGATCAATGATTCTCTCTCATCATTGATGTTTCTATTTCTTTCTCCCTCTCCTTTCTTCTCTGAAGTGAAAAAAAATATATTTTTTAATAAAGAAAAGAAAAATCATTCACAAAATTGTATGAGGATTAACTCAAAATGGATTGAAGTCTTGAACATAGACCTGAAATTATAAAACTCCAAGAAGAAAATATAGGCAGTAAGCTCCTTGACATCAGTCTTGGCAAATTTTTTTGGATTTGACACCAAAAGCAAAGGCAATAAAAGCAAAAATAAACAGGTAGGACTATATCAAACTAAAAAGCTTCTGCACAGCAAAAGAAACTATCAATAATTTAAAAGGCAATCTAGCCCTAACCGGTTTGGCTCAGTGGATAGAGCATCTGCCTGTGGACTCAAAGGTCCCAGGTTCGATTCCAGTCAAGGGCATGTACCTTGGTTGCGGGCACATACTCAGTAGGGAGTGTGCAGGAGGCAGTTGATCGATGTTTCTCTCTCATCGATGTTTCTAACTCTCTATCCCTCTTCCTTCCTTTCTGTAAGAAAATCAATAAAATATATATATATATTTTAAAAGGCAATCTACCATATAGAAAAAAATATTTGCAAACCATATACTATTTTGTTAAGGGGTTAATATCCAAAAGATATAAAGAACTCATACAACTCAACATAAATAAATAAATAATTCAATTATTTCCTGGTCAAGGGCACATACCTGGGTTGCAGGTTCAATCCCTGGCCTGGTGAATGTATGGGAGGCAACCAATCAATGTGTCTCTCTCACATCAGTGCCTATCTGTCTCTCTCTGTCCCTTGCTACTTCCCTTTCAATCTCCCTAAAAATCAACAGAAAAAACTTCCTCAAATGAGGATTAACAATAACAACAACAAAAAGTGGGCAGAGGATCTGAATACACATTTTTTCAAAGAAGACATACAAATGGCCAATAGGTACATAGAAAAAGTTGTTTAACATCACTAATTATTAGGGAAATGCAAATCAAAAAAACAATGAACTATCACCTCAGATCTGTTACAATGGCTGCTATTATAAAAAATAAGAAATAGCAGGTGTTGGGAAGATGTACAGAAAAGGGAACCCTCATACACTATTGGTGGTATTTTAAATTGGTGCAGCCACTATGGAAAACAGTACGGAGATTCCTTAAAAAAACTAAAAATACAACTATTAAGTGATCCAGCAATTCCACTTCTGAGTATTTATCTGAAAAAAAGAAGAACAAAAAGAAAAGAAAATACTAACTCAAAAAGATGTGTGTGCCACCATGGTCACTGCAGTATTGTTTACAATAGCCAAGACATTGAAACAACTTAAGTGTCCATCAATGGATGAATGGATAAAGAAGATATGGTATATATACAATGAAATATTACTCAGCCATAAAAATAAGGAAATCTTGCTATTTGTAACAACATGGATGGCCTTTGAGGGCATTATGCTAAGTAAAATAAGTCAGACAGAGAAAAACAAATACCATATGGAGAAAGATAAATACCATATGATTTCACTTTATGTGGACTCTAATACAAACAAAAAATCCCAAGCTAAAAGATATAGAGAACAGGGTGGTTGCTAGAGGAAGGGAGTGAGAGGGTGAGTGAAATGGGTAAAAGGGGTCAAAAGGTACAAACTTTCAGTTATAAATAAGTCCTGTGGATATAATGTATAGCATGGTAACTATCCTATATAATCAAAGGATAATATGCAAATTGACCCTAACAGTAGAACAACTGGGAATGACTGGTCATTATGACACACACTGACCACCAGGGGGCAGATGCTCAATGCAGGAGCTGTCCCCTGGTGGTCAGTGCACTCCCACAGGTGGAGCTCTGCTCAGCCACAAGCCAGGCTTATGGCTGCCAGCACAGTGGTGGTGGTGGGAGCCTCTCCTGCCTCCTCAGCAGTGCTAAGGAGCTGACTGCAGCTTAGGCCTGCTCCCTGCTGGCAAGTGGACATCCCCCGAGGGCTCCGGGCTGCCAGAGGGATGTCTGACTGCCAGTTTAGGCCCAATCCCCCCGGGGAGGGGGCCTAAGCCAGCAGGTGGACATCCCCCAAGGGGTCCCAGACTGCAAGAGGTCACAGGACGGGCTGAGGGACCCCCCCCCCCCCCCGAGTGCACAAACATTTGTGCACTGGGCCTCTAGTCCTATATAATAAAAGGTAATATGCAAATTGACGGGAACAACTGGTCGCTATGATGTGCACTGACCACCAGGAGGCAGACGCTCAATGCAGGAGCTACCACCTGGTGGTCAGTGCGCTTCCACAGGATGAATGCTGCTCAGCTAGAAGCCAGCTCATGGCTGGCCAGCACAGGGGACCAGGCCCAAGCTGTTAGTTGAACATCCCTCAAGGGGTCCCGAGCTGCCAGAGGGATGTCTGATCTCTCAGTGCGCAGGCCTAAGCCAGCAGGTGGACATCCCCCAAGGGCTCCTGGACTGCGAGAGGGTGCAGGCCAGGCTGAGGGACACCACCCCTGCCCCCCCCTCCCCCGAGTGCATGAATTTTTGTGCAGCAGGCCTCTAGTAGTTAATAATACTGTATTGCATATTTGAAAGTTGCTAAGAGAGTAAATCTTAAAAGTTCTCATCCCAAGTAAAGGAAACTTGGTAACCATCTAGTGCAGGGGTGGGCAAACTTTTTGACTCGAGGGTCACAATGGGTTCTTAAACTGGACTGGAGGGCCGGAATAAAAGCATGGATGGAGTGCTTGTGTGAACTAATATAAATTCAAAGTAAACATCATTACATAAAAGGGTACGGTCTTTTTTTTTTTTTTTAGTTTTATTCATTTCAAACGGGCCGGATCCGGCCCACGGGACATAGTTTGCCCACGGCTGATCTAGTAATAGATGTTAACTAGACTTATTGTGGTGGTCATTTTGCAATACTGTTGACCCTTGAACAACAAAGGTTTGAACCAGGCAGGTCCAACTTATATGCTGATGTCTTTTTAAATAAATACCTACAGTACTAGAAATGTGTTTTCTCTATCTTATGATTTTCTTAACATTTGTTTTTCTCTAGCTTACTTTATTGTAATACATGTAACATGAAAAATATGCTTTAATAGACTGTTTATGTTATTGGTGAAGCTTCTAGTCAACCATAAGCTATTAGTAAAGTTTTGGGGGAATCAAAACTTATATGTGGATGTCCCTAACCCCAGTGTTGTTCACAAGTCACCTGTATATACAAATATCAAGTAATTACATTGTACACCTGAAACTAACATTACATGTCAATTATACACCCTCCCTCCCAAAGTGTATGAGGAACACCAGATCATACCCAAGAGGAGTAGGAGCATGTTGTCTAAGTTACCAGCAGTTAGAAGTCTAGAGTGATTCCATCTGAGGCTACTAGGGTTTGTCGGGTGGAGGAGAGAAGGCAGCTTCCCAGCGCAAGCAGAGTGCTGGCTCATGGAGGGGCTGGGCTCTACTCCTTTCACTGGTGGTGAGCAGGGCCCACCTCGCTCCTGGATGGACCAAAGGCCACTTCTCTGGTATGATTTGGAAGTTCCAAAGTTGTTCTTTCCTTTACTATCAAAAATAATTCCCTAGCCAGTTTGGCTCAGTGAATAGAGTGTCGGCCTGTGGACTGAAGGGTCCCAGGTTCAATTCCGGTCAAGGGCACATACCTAGGTTGCAGACTCAATCCCTGGCCCTGGTTCGGGTGCATGCAGGAGGCAACCAATCAATGTGACACTCTCATTATTGATGTTTCTATCTCTCTCCCTCTTCTTTCCTCTCTGAAATCAATAAAAATATTTAAAAAATATTTCCCTTGTTTCCTGTCAAGGGTTGAAATGTAACCCAGGTTGCATTCTTTAAACAAATAAAAGGGTCCTGTTGCCTAGGAAATAACATCATTTCTGCAGATATTCATTTATTTAGCAAAGTGCTAGCCACCGGGGGAATGGGACATTATAATCCTTTCCTACCCAGAAAGATCCCAGGACCAATTTCAAATTTCATCCTTTGGAGGGGGAATGAGATGGGCAGAGGTGCCCCCACATTCTCCCTTAATGAACTCATAAGTAGGGTATCATCTGTTTCTTACCAGCTCCACATACAAAGACCTTGTTCCCCAGGGTGACTCCAGCTCGCCGGCAGGTATGGATCCCCACAGACAGTGGCTCAATCAGGGCCCCTTCCTCAAAGGTGACATTGTCAGGAAGCCTGGGGAGTCAGCCGTTCAACACACTCAGTTAGTCCCTCTGGGTTGACAATCATTTACTGAGCATTTATGTATGTGGCGGGCAATGTGCTAAGCAATTCATGTAAATTCACTCCTGTGAACCCTCAGATTACATGTGGTAGGTAGTATTATTCCTATTTTACAGACAAGGACACTGAGGCTTGGAGGATTAAATAACTTGCTCTAAAGGTTCAAAACTAGTGGGAGGCTCAAAGGGTTTGGAATTGAAACCAGATACAGCATACCCATAAGCCTCCTCCCAGCATCTCTTTTTTTCTCAAGCAATCCCGACTATCAGCAGCTTTGAAAAATAGTGATTTAGAAGCTGGCGTCACTCTGTTCACTGTTTCCCCATTACACGTTCCAGAAGAACCACATCAGACAGCAGCAGCTGCCTGGCTGTCCCGGGCCTGGTTAAGGTGGGGAAGGCCCCTGACTGTACACAGCTGGTTAAATGCTGTGTCACCTTCCTTCACCACGGGGTCTTGGTTTTCACTTCCAAGACCACTGGTATCTTGATCCTTTTAACCATCCTACTGATGATGACAGCAAACATTTGCCTAAGGCTTTACAGGTTAGCCAGCTTTCTCTTCCATTATCTCATTTAATCCTCACCATGACCTTGTCAGGTGAGAAGGACAGGCTTTATTTTTACCTTCATTTTACAGAAGAGAAAACTGAAGCTCAATGACATTAAGAGACTTGCTCAAGGTTAAAATGCTAGTGGGTGGAAAACGCAAGGTCTGAACCCAGGGCTCCTGATTCCACATTCTCTGCCAGTCCCATTATTGGCTGACTCTTGGTACAAATAGCTCTGTAGTTAATATTTAATTTCTGCTAGTTCTTAACCGTCCAGTATTTATTTATTCAGTGCCCCAAAAAACTCCACATAAAAACCCTCAAGTTAAAAAAACAACAACACCAAAAACAAACCCCTCAAGTTCCAGCCTTGGCTGGTGTGGTTCAGTTGGTTGGGCAGCGTCCCATGCACTCAGAGGTCACTGGTTTGTTTCTTTGTCAGGGTACATGTTTGGGTTTCCGGCTTAATCTCCAGTAGGGTGTGTGCAGAAGGCAGCTGATTGATGTTGCACTATCGCATCAATGTTTCTCTCCCTCTCCTTTCCTGTCTCTCAAAAAATCAGTAAAATATCTTTAAAAAAGAAAGAAAGAAAGAAAGAAAGAAAGAAGGAAGGAAGGAAGGAAGGAAGGAAGGAAGGAAGGAAGGAAGGAAGGAAAGAAAGAGAAAGAAAGAAAGAAAGAAAGAAAGAAAGAAAGAAAGAAAGAAAGAAAGAAAAAACAAACAAAACCCTCAAGTTCCAAAAAGAAATAACAGTGGCAGCCAAACCATGTGCTCATCCTCATTACCTCTGTCACTGTTCACAATCCCCAAAGAATAAATCGCAAGGCCTGCAGATGGCCTGGCTGCCACCCAACACCCTTTTCTTCCCTCCCCTCTGCTTCTCTTACATCATTTCCCTACTCCTATCCACCCTCCTGCTCTGAGTGCTGTCATCACCCCTTCTACTCACCCCGTCAACTCTATGGAAAAAAGTTGGAAATGGAATCATGAAAATTCCCACTCTCATGGACTGCCAACCACACCCTCTCAGACCCATCTGCCCCTTCCCAGTTGGGCCTTCCCTAACGCTTGCATTGGATCTAAGCGGAGGATGGCCTTCGGTCAGGAGCTGCGTGCTTCTCTCCTCTTCACTCTGACTTCCCTTTGGAATGCGAACACCAAGGATAAAGGGACTGGGGATGGTGCAAAGAGAGGATTGCAATCTGGGAGATCTCACACATGCAGCCATAGCCAGCAGCATGGAGGCAGAAGCGCCAGGGGAGTCCTGGGGCTCAGCCCCTTTGCCACTGACCTTGAGAGAGTTACTGGGTCATCCTTCCCCAGCTTGTTCACTGGGGGTTGAGGGAGGAGGGGGATGAGAAGGAAAGATGAGTGTCTTCCCAGCCCTAATCTTTCATGACTATAAACACCAGAGAATGACAAGGCGATTTGGTGGTTTTCACAATAGGGTTCAGGGAACAGGCAAAAGGGTTAAAGAATAATTAAGCCAAGGAGGAAGCAGGAAGATAAACTGAATAAGGTGGGTAGGAAAATAAAGAGACTGGTAGAGAAACCAGCGAGAAGGGCTTGGGCCCATGGGCTGGGGACACAGCCAGAAAGAACCCTGGGAGGAGAGGAGAGGCAGGGGTTGCATGTTCCCTAGAGGGCCTCCCCCTTCCGCCCATCACCATCGCCATCCGGAGCACCCTCCCACAGCATTCCCTACAAAGCATCCCTCACCCGTCCCCAGCCCAAGGCTGTCTTTCCAGGCTAACCCTGTTCTAACCCCTGGACTCAAGGCCATGGCTATGACATATGATGGCACCATTTATTGAGCACCTCCTTTGTGCCAGGACTCATGTGGAGCACTTGATATACTTTTCTCATTAAATCCTGTCAATTCTATGCATTTCATCAGATTGGTTCCATTATCATCTCCATTTTACAGGCAAGGATACTGAGCTTACAAAGTTTAAGTAACTTGTTCAAGGTCACGCTGTTGGTAAATGGCAGAGATTAGTGGTTAGTTTCAAGCTTTACCTCTTTGTTCTTCTGTCTTCAACAAAAACTTTGTTTGGCGCCCTGAGTTGGAAAGGGCCCAGGAAAGGTGGTTCTGGAACCACTTGCTAAAAGGTGGACTCTGCCCACAAAACCTGTTTTCTTCTAGAGCAGGTTTGGATGTTGACTTAATTAAACTCATCATGAGGCCTCTGGCCTGTGACTCCTCTCAAGGTTTCCAGTGGGCACTTGAAAACTCAGATCTGTCAGGCTGCCCTTGTGATGGGCATCAAGCCTCCATCGGACAAGCCCATCCTGGCTGACAGCGCCACCGCTGGGGCCGGGCTGGGGTGGGAGGAGTCAGAAGGAAAGTGGCACAGCAGCACCCCAGAGCTCCAAGGGCTGGGCCATGTAGGAGGTACAGCACTCTGCTCCTGCCAGCCAGACACAACTTCTCACCCCGAAACCATTTTGAATGTTGGGGTCGTGCAGTGAACACAGGGCAGGAGTTCAAGAATCACAGCTTGACTCCTGGTTCTGCTCTGTGCCAAGTCTGTTAGCTTCCTCCTGCCTCTGCTAACTCTTGCAATAAACTGCACAACTGGGCCCTAGCTGGTTTGGTTCAGTGGATAGAGCATCGGCCTGTGGACCAAAGGGTCCCGGGTTTGATTCCAGTCAAGGGCACGTTCCTTGGTTGCAGGCTCCTCCCTGGCCTGGGCCCTGGCTGGGGCTCGAGCAAGAGGCAACCAATCGATGTATTTCTCTCATGTTGATGTTTCTCTCTGTCTTTCCCTCTCTCTTCCACTCTCTCTAGAAGATCAATGGGAAAATATCCTCAGGTGAGGATTAACAAAAAAGTAAAAATAAATAAATAAATAGACTGCACATCTGGTGCCCACCTCATCATTGTCCTTGTGGAGGTAAGATAAGGCATGCAAATGGCCAGGCACACAGTAATAATAACTGTGACATTACACGCATTGTCTTAATCATCTGAAGCAGAGGAAGGTTAAGTCATTTCCCCAAAGTTACTCACTAGGAGGGAGTGAATCCAGGGCCCAAAGTCATGTGCTGGCTCCTTGCCAGGCCTCCTCAGTAAGCCCCCCACAAGGCCACTGCTGTTAAAAGCTCTCCCTCCTGTAGCTGCAGTGGAAACCAATAATGGAAGATGAACCACAACAAGTTATCACCAGGATGGCTGCAAAGGAGTGAGCGACTTTAGCGACCATTTTCTACTGCTGCTCTGGGTGAGGGAGAGCTAGACTGAAAGGCTAAAACCAAGCACTGTGAGTCAGCCCTAGTGCTAGTCAGCTGCCCCCCCCCCCCCACCCACCCAGGAGAGCAGGCCCACTATGGAGACGCCTCATGTCTGGAATTAAGAGCTAAAAAGAACCAAGTCACCACAGGAAAGTAGAAGAAAGAACACCAAACAAATGGAGGGAGAGAGGTGCCAGGTGGCAAGGCTGGGCTGGGCACTGACTTGTAGCAGAAGTTGGCATCGTGTTTATAGAACCGGCAGAGGTTCCCATCATCGGGGGGCGTGGCACAGAAGAAGATGGTTGGTGACAGGTTGTATCGGCCAATCTTGCAAAATTCATCGATTTCTCGGGGAGCACCAGGCTCGATGGCAACGCGATCGCCTGGAGAGGAAAACAGGAGCAGGCACAGAGGTGCTGTGAGGGGGCACAGGCTCATGGGCAGATACCAGAGAGGAATACCCAGGGTGTCCTAAGCAAGCCCAGGCCGTTAGTGCTTCCAAAGGAAACACAGGACACAGCACAGACACACTCTGGGAGAGAATGACCATCCCACTTCTCCACAGATGGGTCTGGCGTGCCCTTTTACTAACTCATGGACCAGACCAACCTTCCCTCCAGCTCCACAGCCACCTCCCAGCTTGGGGAACACAGAACCAGTCCCATCTCTAAGGCAAGCCAGCTCCACTTCCCGTCTCAAACTGCTGCAAGAGAGGCAGCTAGTGTGTGGAGTTTGCAGACACTTTTTTCTTGACCTGTTTTGAAAACATGGGGCAAGGCCTTTACAAAAGCCATACAGTCTGGTTGTGTTTAGACAATAACTAGGAATCAACTGATTCCTGGTTAGCAAAAGCATTAAGGCAAACGAACCGCAGAGGCCTCCGACTCGGGTACAGCGGAGAGTGACACTCAGGCTTGTGAACCGCCCGCTCTATGGTACTTCTACTCTATGTCTCACTGGGTCTGCTTGGAAACCAAGCATTAGAATTGCTCTTCTCTCTTATTAGGAAAAATTTCAAGCACATCGCAAAGTTGAAAAACCTGTGCAGTGAACACCCAGATATCTTCCACCTAGATTCTTCAATTAACATTGAGCAACATTCACTTTATCACATACCCATCCATCCATCCATCATTTCAAAATAGGTTGCAGACATTAGTACACTTCACCCTTAAATACTTCGGCCTGCATAGCTGAAGGTAGAGTTCAATACTTGTTTATGGTTGTTTTTTAAGATAAAATTTTGATGTTGATGAAATGCACAAATGTTAAGTGGATCACCAGATAAATTTTGATGGATGCATTCACCTGTGTGATGTGAGCCCCTGTCAAGACACAGAACATTGCCACTGTCTTGGAAATGTCATTTCTTTGTGTTCCTTCCCAGTCAATCCCCACCTCCCCCCAAGAGGGGTGTACTAGTGGTATTAGGGCCCTCCTGAGCCTGAACAATGTGCTGTTAGCAGCCAGAGAAGAGCCCTGGGAGGTCTGCCTTTTACTAAGTGGTGATACATTAGGCCATTTCTTGTGTTTTTGTGTTAAATATACCCAGAGAATAGTGTAGAGTCCAGGTATGTAGTTAATGCTCATTAAAATAGTGTTGGTGGCCGGGCTGGTGTGGCTCAGTGATTGAGCATCGACCTATGAACCAGGAGGTTGAGGTTTGATTCCCAGTCAGGGCGCATGCCCAGGTTTCAGGCTCGATTCCCAGTGGGGGCATGCAGGAGGGAGCTGATAAATAATTCTCTCTCATCATTGATGTTTCTGTCTCTCTCCCTTCCCCTCTCTGAAATCAATAAAATAATATATTTTTTTAAAAGATAGATGGCCTGTCCTGACTGGTTTGGCTCAGTGGATAGAGCATTGGCCTGAGGACTGAAGGGTCTCAGGTTCGATTCCGATCAAGGGTATGTACCTTGGTTGCGGGCACATCCCCAGTAGGGGCTGTGCAGGAGGCAGCTGATCGATGTTTCTCTCTCATCGATGTTTCTAACTCTCTATCCCTCTCCCTCCCTCTCTGTAAAAAGTCAATAAAATATATTTTTTTAAAAAGATAGATGGCCTGATTGTATATAAATTAGGAATTCTTCCATGCCTTAGATTTATTGATTCTTTAATATTTATGTTTAAATTTTATAAACAAGTATATCAAGAACTACTCAAGGAGTGGTTTTATTCTTTCTAGATTAGTTGATGAGAGCTTCAAGTCAAAGTTAGCAAATGAAACAATTACATAAAAATTTTGTATACTAAAAGACGGTACCCACAGAAATCCCTGTGACCACTAAGATGTGACCTTCTACCTGTATGTCTCTTCCTTCTATGCCCTCTACTTTCTCCGCTGCCCAGTGAACTTTCTCCAAACTATGCTTTTAGTGTTGACAATGAATTCTCCAACTTAGTACTCAAGATCTTCCATGATTAGGTGGAGTTTATATTATTCAGTTTTGTCTTCTAATTATTATTACATAATAACAACAATAATACAACTCACAGTTGTATGGTGCTTTTTAAAGAGGGACTTTTGTACAGATTATGCAAATTATCATCCCACCTAACTGCCCAAGACAGAACCTCTGCTCTGAGCAGCACAGAGTTTATTAACAACAGATATAAAACTCTTGCCTCCGTAATTTTATTATGTTGTTCCTCTTAACTGGAATATTAGCTTCTGATCTCTTCAGAAATTCAAATACAAAACCTTGCTCAAGTCTCCACATGCTGGGCAGCCCAGTGACTCTGCACACTTTTTCTAGTGTCAGAAAGACCAAGGCAGGCATCCTAGCTCTAAGGCTAGCTAGTGTATGACCCCAGGCAATCTCCATGCTTCACTTTCTTCATTTGGAAAAATAATGCCTATCTTTTAGAGCTGTTTCAAGAACAAAGTAAGTAGTTTTATGGGCAAGTATTTAACATGGAGAATAACAATATTAAATCAATAAATGTTATCTGCCCTTTCAGAATTATTATTGTGGGTTTTGTTTTGTTTTGTTTTTGTTAATCCTCGCCCGAGGATATGTTTCCATTGATTTTTAGAAAGTGGAAGAGAGAGGGAAAGATAGAGAGAAACACATCAGTTGGTTGCCTCTTGCACCCACCCCAAACAGAGCCCGGGTCAGGGAGGAACCTGCAACTAAGGTACCTGCCCTTGACAGGACTCAAATCTGGGACACTTTGGTCTGCAGGCCGATGCTCTATCCACTGAGCTAAACAGGCTAGGGCTCATAATATTATTGTTAAATGTCTGGCTCAAAGACAGACCTATCTGCTCCATGAACCTTCCTAACACACTTGTGTCCATGACAAATGCCTTTCTTTGAACTTCTAGAGCCCATTCTTTACTGGTTTCACCACTTCACCCTATGGGCTTGTTCTCTAATTGTTGGTATATATATCCTGATGTCTGGTCTCCCCAAGTAGATCAAAGCATCCAAGGATCTTATCTTCTCCTTTTTCTATAGCCCTCAAAGCACCTGGTAAAGGCTGGATCTATTGTCGACACTGACTAAGCACCTGTTATAACTTAAATTTAGAGACACCCCCCCCCCCCAACACACACACACACTTCTTGTTATGACATATATTTAGAGACCTCGTCTCACAGGTGAGAACCAATCAGTGACTGTTTAGAAGCTATGAACCTTCCACATTGGAAGAACCCTGCAAAAACTCAGGGGGTTTCTCAACTTTACCGATGATAGAGGGCCTGACTTAACATTCCTGAATGAGACACATGTCTAGCTTCTTCAGAGCTGGTCTATCTCTCCCTATGTAACTGGGCTCAGAGAGCTTTCTAACTAACATAGGACGGCACCTCCTACCAACCTCCCCCTTCCTCCAAATAATCTAACATTATCTCCAGACTATATAGTGGCCTCATCAGGAAAGGAAGGTTAAAGCCAACAGCTAGCTATGCTAAGACAGCTTGGATTTAATTCACTGTGTTGGGGAATATATCATAGTCTGCCTCAGCCAAGAATTCCTCCCTCTGAGAGCATGAATTAAGCAAATCTAGAAACATATTGGTGGTTTTCTAGTTATCCAATAAAATCAAAGATTGCTTTGCAGGCCCTGGTTGTTAGTATGTGGAGGCATATTGTGGTTCCTGGGCCTGGAACGCTTTCCCCACCCTGGTACCTGGCTTATTTCTTACTTGCCTGCTTGGCTTAATTGTCCCTTCCTCAGACAAGCCAGGGGTCTGAGTAAAATACACCAATTGCACCCTGTTTTCTTCTCTGCTGTCCTCAACACAATTGTAATTAAGTAACTATCTGTGTGTCCCAGCTCTGTCTCCCACTTGGAAGATTAAGGTCCATGTGTTTCGGGACCAAGGCTGTCTTGCTGACTGTTGCATCCCAGTGTTTAACAGGGACCCCGGCCCCGAGAAAGCATGCATAGATATTGATGTTGAATGAATAAATTAATCCATTAGCTGAAGGGCTTTGCTCACCTTGTTGTAGGTGCTTTACCAATGACCCCACTTTTACGACTGTTCCTGATGCTTCATGACCCAGAACCATTGGCTTTTTCACAATAAAATCCCCAATTCGACCATGCTGCCAGTAGTGGACATCTGAGCCGCAGATTCCAACGGAATGCATCTTCAGCAGCACCTCTGATAAGAAAAAGGAGACAGAGAAAACAAGTGAGGGCGGGAACAACCCTTCTATTACCCCGAGGCGATTCTCTAGAGCAGTGGTTCTCAGCCTTCCTAATGCAGCGACCCTTTAATACAGTTCCTCATGTTGTGGTGACCCCCAATTTCATTGTTACAAACTGAACATAATTAAAGCATAGTGATTAATCACAAAAACAGTATGTAGTTATATATGTGTTTTCTGATGGTCTTAGGCGACCCCTGTGAAGGGTCGTTCGACCCCCAAAGGGGTCTCGACCCACAGGTTGAGAACCACTGCTCTAGATGAAGGAGAGGGCTTGGCTTCAAAGGCCAGGTACACAATTTAGGCCACAGAGGAAGGCAAGCTAAACAGCAACCCTGATTGAGTCTTGCAAGGCAAGAAAGCTTCCACACCGTAAAATAACTGCATATGAGGGTTAACTCTACGTGCCAAGCTGGCTAGGCTATGGTGCCCAGTTGTTTGGTCAATCGCTAGATGTGGCTGTAAAGGTATTTTTCAGTTGTGATTAATATTTAAGATATGGAAACAACCCAAATGCCCATCAATGGGTAAATGGATAAAGAAAATGTAGTACATATACATAACAGAATATTATTCAGCCATAAAAAAGGACATGTTGCCATTTGCGACAACATGGATGGACCTTCAGGGCATTATGCTAAGTGAAGTAAGTCAGACAGAAAAAGGCAAATACCAAGTGATCTCATTAATATGATATTGTAGAATCTAAAAAACCCAGGAACAACAACAACAAAAATAAGCTCACAGATACATAGAACAGATTGGTGGTTGCCAGAGGCAGAGGGTAGGGGATAGATGAAATGGGTGAAGAAAGTCAAAAGGCACAAACTTTCAGTTGTGAAATAAGTCATGAAGACCTAATGTACAGCATAGTAACTATAAGTAATAATCGGTGTTTTCTGAAAGATGCCAAGAGAGTAAATCGTAGAAGTTTTCATCACAAGAAAAAACTGTAACCACATGAGGTGATGAATGTTAACTAGACATTGTGATGATCACTTCACAATAGATACAAATCTGAATCATTATGTTGAACACCCAAAACTAACATAATGTTGTATATCAATTATACCTCAATTTTTAAAAACAAATAATCATTAGACTTTTTGTAAAGCAGATTACTCTCCATAATGTGGATATGCCTCATTCAATCAGTTGAAGTCCTTAAAAAGACAAGATTGAGGTTTTCTGAAGCTCAAGACTGTGACATTTTACCTAAATTTCCAGATTGCTGGTCAGCCCTACAAACTTCAGATTTGCCAGCCCTGATAATCATGTGAGCCAATTCTTTATTTTTTTATTTTTTATTTTATTGATTTTTTACAGAGAGGAAGGGAGAGATAGAGAGTTAGAAACATCGATGAGAGAGAAACATCGATCAGCTGCCTCCTGCACACCTCCTACTGGGGATGTGCCCGCAACCAGGGTACATGCCCTTGACTGGAATCGAACCTGGGACCTTTCAGCCTGCAGGCTGACGCTCTATCCACTGAGCCAAACCAGCTAGGGCATGAGCCAATTCTTTAAAATAGATCTTCCCCCTGCCCTCTGCATACATGTACAGTAAATCTATATAACAAATCTCTCTCAGTTCAGTTTCTCTGGAGAACTCTAATACACTGCATAAATAAGATATTATTAGGAGGAAGAAATTTATTAATCATGTAAGAGAAAAAAACTGTTTTCTAGGAGATAACTGTTACTAGACAATTAATAGACTATGCCTGATTCTTATCTTACAAAAGGGAGACTGGCAGAATCTAGGCTTGGCAACACTTCAGGAGCTATCAAGCTATGTTTTCATGCGTGTGGTTTTGTTAACAATGGCCGTGTTAATTTAAGCCACTCAAATATTTCAACTGGCATTTCAACCTTAATAGGTTTGACTATAGTGAGATTTGGTGGTATTGTTGTTGTCCGGTTTCCAAGTTTAAAATAATACTACTGAGCCCCTTTGCTAAAATAAGTCCTAAAGGATTACTGGCCTAGTCTGACTGAGATGACCATGTTACAAGTATCTCCCTGAGAAAAACAAAGAGACCCACAGCTGTGCTGTGCACTCAGGTGTCTTACACTGTCCTTGCCACCAACCTGAGGTGATCCACCAGGTGTGGCTCTGCAGAACTTTCTCCACTTTTGGTTTGAGTGAACATAGTAAGAAATGGCAGGGTGAATTCTGAAATCTAAGGTAGGGAAAGTCATTTGAGTTAGGGAAATTATCTCAGAATTTCCTCTCTTGAAGTTACCAATTTGTAATAAGAGGTTAAATTCAACTTGCTAGCCCGGTTAGTGTGGCTGGTAGTTGAGCATCAATCCATGAACCAGGAGGTCACGGTTTGATTCCCTATCAGGGCAGCACATGCCCAGGTTGTGGGCTCAATCCACAGCAGACGGTGTGCAGGAGGCAGCCAATCAATGATTCTCATCATTAATGTTTCTCTCTTTCCCTTTCCCTTCCCCTCTCTCTCAAATCAATAAAAACATTTTTTTTTTAAAAAAACTTACTTGCTAGAACTCTAGATGAAATGTACCATTGTTTCCCCTTCCAATTCAGGGACAGAAAGAGGCAAGAAAGTGAGAGCAGAATGCTGCCTCCAGGAGAAAAGCAGTACCAGGATCCTTTGAGTCAAAGGCAGCCCTTGTTTGGCCACCTCTAGAATCAACACCAACTTTTCAAGACACAGTGAGCTGTCTCTTTCACTTCTCTAACAATGATATCTTGGTGAAAACACATAAGTCCTAGATATACATTACTTGCTAAATACTGATAGAAACAGCTCTTGTCTGTAAACCAATAACCCAACTGAACTTTGAGTAGCAAAGCTCTGGGAACTCCAGGAACACTTCCTTCAATCTGATGTTCACCCAGAAGCTACAGTTGTGGGGTAAAGTGAGACAGCACATCCGAACTCAATCAAGGACAGAAAGGGGACCCGACTGACTGGATGTGAGATCAGCTACCTGTAGACACCCTGCCCCTTGCTCTCAGCCTTACTGACAGATCACCAAGTGGAAACTCCAGGGATGGGAGGGATTGGAAAACTGTCAGCAGGGATCTGCCTTAGTCAATAGGGTGGCATGACTTGCCCAGGTAGACACCACCCAGGAAACATGTGTGTCATTTCAGCCACAAGCTTGCACAGTGAGAGGCTAGAGTGGAACAAAGGTGGTGGAACCCTGCCCCAGTGTGCACACCCACTTTCGGCACCTGGATGATTAGGGCAGTGGGGCAGGGTTCCATGCAGCCCCTCCCATCCCCACTGGACAGGTCCTGGTCTTCCTGGCATGATACTCCCTTTTCTGACCAAAACATTAAGTTCTGCAGTCTCATTCCTTTTCAAAATTTGGATTCTGCCACCCAAATAGTAGCTTATAGTGGGTATAGAGTATCCCAAGGTCAAAAGAACAATTCTGCGTTTGGTCCATAAGATGTTTTATGCTCAAAAGTCAGTAGTCTGATATGGTAACTCTTCTCATTCTACCACTGTCTGTTTTATTGCATCAGCCAAGTGGAGTGTATCCAATTACGCTGTGGACAGTGGATGAGGTGGAGCCTAACAAAAGCATAGCTTTAAATAGAGGCAAAAGTATAAATTGTAGCAGAAGAGGGTGAGGGAGCAATGCCCATGTGACTCCAGGGGAAATAAGAAAATATGTTGAATATTCCAAGGACCTACCATTTGGGCCTGGTTCAGGAATAGGGTAGTTCTCCTAAAGAAAATAAAACAGAAAAATCACTTAGTATGCATAATAAATTTACCTTATGAACATTTTCATTTTTTAAAAAATTAAAATGGAGTTTCATTCAAATGTTTCTTTTTAGAGTTAACACAGGCTCAGGCCATACCGTTGCTGGGCGGCTGCCAGAGGGGCTACACTGAATAGTGCTGCACTCACATCACTCAACGATGCACTTTGCCTAGGGCTCAAAGAAAAGTATGCTGAATGCATCCCCAGGTGAAAGGAAGTTTGGGCTGCCACCTAGATTTGCATTCCTTATCAGCTCCTTCCCTCCTGAAAACACACTGTTAGATACAGATTTGTTTGGTCTGGCAAACTAGGGCAGGGAAAGTGAGAGGGTGTTTCCAGCAGCTACATGAGAGCAGCTCCGAGGGCTGGAAAAGTGTGAAGCTACTCTTTTCCCGCTCCACCAGGGCACAGACCAACGCTCGGCCCTCTCTTTCAAAACACCCTTTGTGGACTTTTAGAGGCCCTCTGGGAATACACGGGACCTGTTCACAGGTTCAAAAAGCAATCTGATTATTTCCGTGTTCACAGCTATTATTTATTTTAGAGAGAGGAAGGGAAAAAGAGAAAAATTGATTTGTTGTTCCATTTATTTATGCATTTCTTGGCTGATCCTTGTATGTGCCCTGACTGGAGATCAAACCCACAAACTTGGCATATTGGGACAATGCTCCAACCAACTGAGCTGCCCAGCCAGGATACAGCTATTATTATTATTTTCCCTCAATGTCAACTGGCTAGGAAATTCCTCGTGATGAGGAAAGAGAGTGAGTGGGCAAATCCAAGTGGTTATTTTATTAACTAGAGGCCCAATACACGAAATTCGTGCAAGGGTAGGCCTCCATGGCCCCGGCTGCCTCACGGCCCTGCCCCCCTCCCACAGGTCATTCCAGGTCATTCTGCCATCCAGTCTAATTAGCCTATTAGCTCTGTATTATATAGGATTCTTTGAATGCAGCCTAAAAGAGGAAGAAGGGATATGAAATGTTCACAGCACCTACTATGTGCCAGACAGTGTTCTGGGCTTTACACACATCATGGCACATGGTCCTCACCGTAGCCCATAATTTGCAGATGAGAAACCTGAGGCTGGGAAGTTCAATAACTTGGTCAAAATCATACTGCCAGAGTGGATATATCAGGGCTAACCCCAGGTGTGTCTGATTCCCAAGCCTGCTTCAATGCATCCCAGTGCACCCCCAAGGTGGAATATGCCTTTTCTCCTTCAGGGGAGGTGACGCAAGGAGCCATCTATTGGGCGCCGAAGGAGGTCGGGGCTGGGCCACACACAGAGCACTCTGGGAGGGACACTACTCAAAGCTTGTCTGCTGAAAGCTTCCCCAAGATGCTTTCATAGGTAAGCAATACACAACATGCGGCTATTTAGCTCACAAGATAATAACCTTAATGCCAAAGACCATGCCTTCAATCTCTTCAGAACCAGGTAGTGTGCTGCCCCAAACCTGGTGTTCTTGTACTGGTTAAATATCTATTCTCCCTAACAGCGTTTCCAACGGAAGGTCTGAGGTTCTCGCTCATCTCAGATTACCAGCCCTTTCTGTTGAAGTAGCTCAGTGCTACTTTGAACTCCTTGTCTCCAGTGAAACCAAGCCCAAAGTGATCACGCTAACGCTGACCAACTGCTTTGTATCGGGTTCTGTGCTAAGTGCTGTACATGCATCACCTCGTTTAACCCTCACAGCAGCCTATGTGGTACCTTCTGTTATCATCTCATTTTCCATATGATGAGACTGAGAAGGGTGAGACTTAGCAAACTGCCCGTGGCACCGCTAAGGCAGTAAATGGTAGGGCTGCCTGATGTGGGCAGAGGGGCTCATGGCAGTTTTTCATCTCTTCATAATTTAAACCTGCTACATCTGCAAGGAAGGAAGACAGGCGTGAGGGAGGGAGGGAGGGAAAGAAGCGGGCAGAGAATCCATTTAGAAATGGGCAACTCAGGATAGCTATCACCAAAATCTTTTTCAAAGAAGTTGCTGGTCCCACACCTGACATTATACAACAACAGGGACTGCTGTATAGTTGTTTCAGTGATACTGAGTGAAATTTTTTTAACTGCAGGTTAAAACAGGCCTTTATTTCAAACATGGAAATGCACCCCACTCTGCCCCCTAAAGGCACTAGTAGGAAACTTCTCAGGTATAGAGAAAATTCCTCAGCATACTTTTCGTAGCTTGCCTCCAGCCAGGCTAGGCCTGAACACCCCATTTGAGAGTGGAGAGGGGGTAAGGTTCCAGCTCACAGCAACTGCTGGGCACACCGAGCAGGCCCTGGGTGTCACTGACATTACTACCGTAGATATCTGCTGGAGTTAACAGAGGGGACCAGCTTTGACCTTCCCACAGGAGCAAGACTGCAGTGACCTTCCAAGACACTAGGGGGTGCTGCGCCAATAGCCTGGTTTTTCTTGAGTAGCAAAACACACTTAATGATGAAGCGATTATTATTTTTTAAATATTATTTTTTATTGATTTCAGAAATGAAGGGAGAGATAGAAACATCAGTGATGAGAAAGAATCATTGATTGGCTGCCTCCTGCAAGTCCCACACTGGGGATTGAGCCCGCAACCCTGGCATGTGCCCTGACTGGGAATCAAACAGTGACGTCCTGGTTCATAGGTTGATGCTCAACCACTGAACCATGTCGGTTGGGCTTTATGGAGAATCAACTTTCCTTTTATGCCCTTTTTCTTGCTGACTCTCATCACCCTTACAACTCAGCTTGGCTCCTGACTCCCCTCTCAGCAGGAGACATGCCACCTGAGCACAAGACCATGTTAAAGATCAGCCCTTAAGTTTGTAAGTATCAGCCCAAGCCCAGCTGTGGCGCTCACAGAGTATTAGAAAGTTATCACAGCATGGTTACTAACAAAACCTTGCTTTTTGTTCATGGTTCCTTGTTTTTTGTTGGTGATGTTGGCTACAATCCTGTTTACTCAATCTCCTTTTCTTTCTCAGGTTTTGATGGTGATATTCTTTCATTTATCCTATTTCCCATTTACCAAAGTTCGTTAGGTCCTCTGATATCTGGAACTTTCACTCTTATTCCCAAGGCCCAATCAGGCACATTCAAGATTTCCTAAACCCAATTTCTTATCTGTGAGTCATAATAGCAAGAGATGAGTTGAGTAACTGTTCTTTATTGTGGTTATGTCAGTTTTCCAGCATTTTTTCACTTTAAGTCATAAATAGTTCACTGCCGGAATCCGGTCCACCCTTGCTGCTTGACACAGTCGCTGCAGGGAAGAAACATCTGCACAGCTTATGTTTCAAGGGACCTGGCGTATATGGCATATGTTTGCTCCCCCTCTTAGCGCTGTGTGTTTTAAACAGACCACCTCCCCGAGAAAGGTTGTTTCCCCAGGTTAGGGGTTAACAGGACTAAGGAAGAGAATAAATCAGTAAATCCCCCTAGTGTTACAGAAATACCATGTACTACTTATGAATAACTTGGACTAAGACTGTTGGCAATAAATTGGGGACTTGTTGGGCCACATCCCCAGGGGTCTGCCCACCAGGGAAAGCACCAAAGCCTATACCCCTGGAGACCCACCGACACAGGGCAGTCCCAGGGAAGGCAAGCAGCGAGGCTGGGAGGACATAACCTTTACTGGGTAGGATAATCTCCTTCAGTCACTTCCTCGTAGCTTATCAGTAGATCAGTAGAATAGGGACCTTGGAATAGCCCTTATAATGGAACACAGAGATTAACCTAGACATTATTAAAATCAACAGAACTAGATAGAGACAGGATTATGAAAATGAAACTAGGAACTGTAGAAGGTTTCCCGAAACATACCATGATGTAATTATAGAGGCACACTTATGGTATCAAATAGTATAAATATAGATGATATAGAACAATAAAGAGAGAACCCAACCATGCTGATCAACTGAACGCTGCCTCTGTGTCCTTCCTTCTTCGCCGACTCCGTCCACACCTTTGGGAACCCCTGGACCTGATGGGGCTGGACCGCAACAGTTCACATACATATTCTCCCTTCTATCCCCTTGAGGTCTTCCCATTTTACCCTCTTCCCCCGCGGCTCCCCCCCCCTCACCTGAATAAATCATGGAAATACTGGGGGAATATGTAATCACCTCAGGTGCCTCTAGCATCCTAAATGTTATCTTGCCTTTCCTAAATATAGTTTCTCAAATTAGCCTAAATATGTTTCTAAATATATCTTTTTTTTTTTTTTATATTTTATTGATTTTTTACAGAGAGGAAGGGAGAGAGATAGTTAGAAACATCGATGAGAGAGAAACATTGATCAGCCGCCTCCTGCACATCTCCTACTGGGGATATGCCCGCAACCCAGGCACATGCCCTTGACCGGAATCGAACCTGGGACCTTTCAGTCCGCAGGCCGACGCTCTATTCACTGAGCCAAACCGGTTTCGGCTCTAAATATATCTTAATGGTCCCCTTTCCTCTACTTCTGCCGGAACATCTGAGGTCACACCCTTTGTATATTTTGCATGGGGTGTAGCACTGGTCTCAACATGAGAAGAAATCAGAAGAAAGTGCCTTTTCCCTCCTCCAGCCAACCTGAGTGGTGCAGTGCAGACCCTAGAATCGCCTGTCCATGTACAAACCCAGGCTCCCTGCCACCAGCTCTGTGACCTCGGGGTAATTACATAACCTCTTTGTGCCCTGAATTTCATCCTCTGTTTAATGAAGATAATCATAAAAGAGAGTGCCCAACTCAGAGTAAATAGACAGCTTGTTACAAAATAAAACCAAAGTTCTTTTCCTATAATTAGCTCCCAGTATGGTTGAACCAGCTCTAGACAACCTCGTCCTTTTCCTTTTGAAAGGGCAAAGCTTTTATTGTTTGGGAGAAAAGTTGTATTTCCCTTGTTTTCTTTCTTTTAAAAAAATATTTTTATTGATTTCAGAGAGGAAGGGAGAAGGAAAGAGAGAAACATCAATGATAAGAAAGAATCATTGATCGGAGATCATCTGGCCCCCACTGGGGATCGGGCCCACAACCAGGGCATGTGCCTTGACCAGAAATTGAACCACAATCTCCTGGTTCATAGGTTGACACACACTGAGCCACGCCCAGTCGGGCTGTGTTTCCCTTGTATCCATGTCACTACTAGAGAATTTGACTGCTCCTTTAAAGGCTGGGATATAGCCCCAACCGGTTTGGCTCAGTGGATAGAGCGTCAGCCTGCGGACTGAAGGGTCCCGGGTTCTATTCCAGTCAGGGGCATGTACCTTGGTTGCTGGCACATCCCCAGTAGGGGTGTGCAGGAGGCAGCTGATTGGTGTTTCTCGCTCATCGATGTTACTAACTCTCTATCCCTCACCCTTCCTCTCTGTAAAAAGTCAATAAAATATATTTTTAAAAAATAAAAATAAAATAAAATAAATAAAGACTAGGATATGAAAGAATGTGAGGTTAAGACACCAGCAATGTTTTGGGCTTCATTCTATCTATTGTAAATAAGATGTAAAGCCACACCCCCTGCCTCAGAGTGAGGGGCAACAGGCATGGCTCGAAGGTGGTCATCCATGCCCCAGGTCCTCAAAGCCCACCTTCTCCCACCTGCCAGGTCTCCTGTCAGCCAGTTGGCTGGCTGTCCTGCACACTTAAGGAAAGCAGAGCGGGAGGCCTTATTTTTGCTCTCCTGCCCCGTCAATTTCCCTCTCTTAGAATGCCTAAAGGGTGTTTTAAGGGTGGGAGGAAAATCCAAAGGTTTCCCAGTTGGCCATTTTGTCCTAAGAGGCTTTGTTCTTGGCACTGGTCCTGGCAAATGGGATCAAAGTAGAAGGGTCAGACATGCTCCCAAAGTCCACCCAGCCAGTCTCCAGCCCAGGCTGTCAGTGCTCCAAGCCTCCTGAATTCTCAATCTCACTTTGTGCTCATTTGCTTACCTCCCAGGAACCATTTCACTACTGGGTGATCCCTCTCCTTCTTCAAGATCCCACATGAGATGAGAAGTGAGGGGAAACAGGCATTTGGAATGACTTCCTAATTCCCGTGGGAATTGGGGGAGATTTAGGTTGGGATTGTGGTATTTGGGGACATCCAGGTGGGCTGCCTAGTAGGCATGAATCATGAACTCAGAATGAAACAAAAACCTGCAAGAAGGCTTCTCTATCCCCACTAGCTGGGAAGGTGACCCCTTCCTCTCTGAGCTTCCCCAGCACCTAGAACTGAACCCATGCAGGATGGGTAAAGGATTATTTAATCCTCAGCTGTGATGAATAAATAAAATAAAAAATAATTTCCTCCTAATTCAAAATGTGTGAGCATAACCATACATGAACTTGCTAGACAATTATTTTTTCTTTTAGGTACAAAAATGGTTATTTATTTAGAATGAGAAATAAAACCACAATGAATCACAAATGTTAAGAAAGCTGATAGTGATTGTCGAAGAGAAACCAAGATGGCAGCATAAGTAAACACCTGAAATTGCTGCCTCGCACAACCACTTCAAAAATACAATGAAAAGACAAAATGGACATCATCCAGAACCACAGGAAGGCTGGCTCTGGAAAGAAAGAGAAAAGCACAGAGACTCAGAGGAGGTGCGGAAGTAAAGTGCGGAGGTACGGAGGTGCATGTGGAAAGGGCTGGCAACTGAGGACGTGGTTGTCTTTTTCAATTGGGAGGGAATCTCAAGCTCCTGACTGCTCTAAACTCCAGTTCCAGGTGAGTCTCTGGGGACCCAGACTCATACAGGGAGAAACTGGACTGTCTGGCATCAGTCGGAACTCGAGGGCGGCTTTCTCTCAGAGGTGCTTGCAGTGATTACTGGGACACTGAGACTCGGGGCCTTCTTAGGGTAGGACTGAGGATCAGCCATAGCTGTTTGCTCCACCCTGTTGATTCCCTGAGACCCTGCCCCACCCAAGCTGTGCACAGAGGTTTTTGCATATGAAAGGCCTGGCCCTTTGTAATCTGAAAATTACCTAACAAACTGCAGCTGGGTCAGAGAGACCCAGAACATCCAAAGAAGGCCCAAGGCCCACAGCAGCTTGAATTGCTTCACAGCTGGGCCTCATCTGGGCACCTCCAAACCCCAAACAAAGAAGAGGAATCTGCAGATCTCTCCATAGCTCCTGCTGGGTAGCCTCAGGAAGAGGCTAAATTAGCATCTCCGTAGAGATCCAAGAGCCAGTGTACCCAGTGGTCAGAGTGGGACCATCCAGATTACAACTCCTCAGATCCATAAGGGACTCAAGGGGCAGACTCAGTGAACACCAAAGCCCCACTGAAGCAAGTCTTGCCCCAAAAGGGTGTCTCCAGCACAGAAGTTCTCCCACTGCAGACACAGCTGATTCTCACGGCCAATTGGCCTGGAGGTCAATTCCTCCCAGTGATACCTATAACAATCAAGGCTTAACTACAATAAGACTGTGCACAAAAGGATGCACCAAGAGTGTCCACCTCAGGTAATTGGGGAGGCTGAGCCACTGGGCCCTATAGGACACCTAGCACACAAAGCCACTTTATCAACACAGGGAAGCATAACAAAAGCAGAGACAAAGAAACAGGTCACAAATGACAGAAATGGAGGAAAGCAAACTACAGGATATAGAGTTCAAAACCACACTTTTAAGGTTTTTCAAGAATTTTCTAGAAACTGCCAATAAATTTAGTGAGACCCTCAAGAAATCTAGTGAGACCCTCGAGGTTATGAAAAAGGACCAACTAGAAATTAAGCATACACTGACTGAAATAAAGAATATTATACAGAGTTCCAACAGCAGACTAGAGGATCACAAGAATCAAGTCAAAGATTTGAAACACGAAGAAGCAAAAATCATCCAACCAGAAAAACAAAAAGAAAAAAGAACCCAAAAATATGAAGATAGTGTAAGGAGCCTTTGGGACAACTTCAAGCAAACCAACATCTGAATTATGGGGGTGCCAGAAGAAGAGAGAGAGAGATATTGAAAACCTATTTGAAGAAATAATGACAGAAAACTTCCCCTACCTGGTAAAAGAAATAGACTTACAAGTCCAGGAAGTGCAGAGAACCCCAAACAAAAGGAATCCAAAGAGGACCACACCAAGACACATCATCATTAAAATCCCAAGAGCAAAAGACAAAGAGAGAATCTTAAAAGCAGCAAGAGAAAGAAAGCCAGTTACCTACAAGGGAGTACCCCTAGGACTGTCAGCTGATTTCTCAACAGAAACTATGCAGGCCAGAAGGGAGTGGCAAGAAATATTCAAAGTGATGAATACCAAGAACCTACAACCAAGATTACTCTACCCAGCAAAGCTATCATTTAGAATTGAAGGTCAGATAAAGAGCTTCACAGATAAGGAAAAGCTAAAGGAGTTCATCACCACCAAACCAGTATTATATGAAATGCTGAAAGGTATCCTTTAAGAAGAGGAAGAAGAAAAAGGTAAAGATACAAATTATGAACAACAAATACACATCTATCAACAAGTGAATCTAAAAATCAAGTGAATAAATAATCTGATGAACAGAATAAACTGGTGAATATAATAGAATCAGGGGCATAGAAAGGGAGTGGACTGACTATTCTCAGGGGGGAAAGGGGTGTGGGGGGTGTGGGAAGAGACTGGACAAAAATTGTACACCTATGGATGAGGACAGTGTGTGTGTGGGGGGGGGCGGGTAAGGGCAGAGGGTGGGGTGGCAACCGGATGGAGAGGAGCTATGGGGGGGGGGGGGGAAGAGGAACAACTGTAATAATCTGAACAATAAAGATTTAATTAAAAAAAGAAAGAAAGAAAGCTGATAGTATGACAAAATTCAGAAGACAGAAATAATAACAACTCATATCTTCATGGAACTCATTAATGTTTAAACTTGATCCTGCTCTTTATAATTAAAGATCAACCCATAATCCTAAAATTATTTTCCCTTTAACTTGTTCTCTTCATATACAGCTAATTATAAAACATTCAGGCCTGAATCAAATGCCTGGAGAGGTATATGTAAATTCTATAGATAACTCTCCATAATATTCAGCTCCCTGGACACGAGGACTGTATTGTTCCTGTTCTCCCTATCCAGATGCTTGTGCCCAAAATCTGGTAGAGCTGGCTATCAGGAATAAGGGAGATAAGTGTTATCTTATCAATGAACTTTTATTGATATGTGATACAATATGTACATAAACTAACAGGAGCTTTAGAAATGTTTACAGCATTTTGACATTACTGTAACATCCAAAAGTAGCAATACAAATAAACTGGCCCATGGCCAATTGAGAGAGAAAAATAAAATTGGTCCATCTCAGAAAGTTTGTGAAGCACCAGGCCAGTGTCGCTCAGTGGTTGAGCATCGACCCATGAACCAGGACATGGTTTGATTCCTGGTCAGGGAACATACCCAGTTAGGTTTCTGGCTTGATCCCCAGTGGGGGGAGGATTTAGGAGGCATCCAACCAATGATTCTCTCACATCATTGATGTTTCTATCTCTCTCCCTCTATCTCTCTCTGAAATCAATAAAATCATATTAGGACCCCTTGGCAATGGGCAAGGAGACACCTGACTGGTGGTGTTGCTCTTATGTCAATCAAGGACAAAGCAGATGTATAGTCCTTAGTTTATCCTAGCTTGATGCCTGTGTTGGTGGCCAGAGCTGTTTCATGCCTGAAGCACATTGAAACAAATAAATAAATGCTTCGTCCACAATTTAAAAAAACATAGTGGGGAAAAATAAAAGTTTGTGAAGCATTGTGAGGACTGAGTATTCTAAAATTCTCATAAATATAGAAACTAACTCATGCTTTGAAGTTCACGTGATCTGAGATTAATCCTTAGTAAATAAAAGTCAGCCTAACTTACTTGATTTAAGTAAAACAGACATGTCTTTTTTTTTAATCTGTGTTTTACAGAAATAAGTTCATGTTAATAACTGACTTCGATGTCTATGAAATATTTCTAGAGGTTAAGTGATTTTTTAAAAAAAGAATAGTGGAGGCTATGGGAAACCCAAGAGTGTGACTTGGTTCTTCCCTGCTCCCTGACTTCCCACTTTCCGGGCTTTGCATTTCTCCAGACATCATAGTGCATTTAAGCTGGACTTTGATGAAGGAACGTAGGAGTTAACATCTTACACAATGGCCAGTGTTTGATAGATAAAAGTCACTTCAAGCAAATGCCAAGTTTTTAACTGCTTGCTTTCACAACAAGCTCCCAGCAGACAAAGACTTGAGATATTGTTTAGAAAGGACATAAAATAAAAGAAACACTACAACTTCATTGAAAGGGACCTTACCAGGCGCCTAACCATGGACATCTACCCCTGTCTCTGATATGCACCTCTGCCTATAGGTGACATCAAAGACTCCTCCAGAATGAGAAGCTGCTGACATCAGAGGAAGGCAGCTGTCCCAAGACATCGACAAAGCCTGTATAACTATGGATTGGCAGTGAACTCATAATTCATTATTTGATTGTCTTTACCTGTTTGCTAATGTTATTCATCAAATACCTATACTTGTCCTTTGGATTTTTCTATATAGTTCCACTGCTTAAGATTACTGAACATATGTAAAATAACTGTTAATACTCTTTTCATGGCTTATGTAAATGTTATACTAGATGCCAAACACAGAAAAATGAGACAGAAGGCAAACCTTGGGTCATAATGGTTCAGAGAACAGCAATAATCTAGAGTGCTTTTTTTCACAACCAAAGGCCATAAGACCTGACTGCTTTCCATTGACCTGCCTTTCCCTTTTTGGGAAAATTCCACTCCAACTCATATACCATGGTTATGGTATTGCCCCGTCCCCAATGGTCAAGACAATGTAGATACTGAGACTTCCTAGGAACAAGCCTTCCTAGCTCTGGGAGACTGACCACACCATCAGAACAAAAGTTTGGTCATCAACGCATCCTTCAGATTGATACGTGACCAAAAGGGGAAATTGTAAATGAAAAAGGACTTCTATGGAAAGTAACCTCACAGGGTGATGTGATCCTAAATTCCTAACTGGGAAGGTCATGGTGAATAGTCACACTGCAGGTATATAACTTCTTTTTAAATACGTTTTTGTTGATTTTAGCAAGAGAAGGAGAGAGAGAGAAACATTGATGTAAGAAACATCAGGCTGCCTCTTGCACACCACCACCAGGGATGGAGCCCACAACCTGGGCATGTGCCCCAAATCGAACCGGGGCCCTTTGGTGCACGGGACTACACTCAACCAACTGAGCCACACCAGCCAGGGCTATAACTTCTTTAGTAAAAGGCTTATCTTTGCCTTAAGTAAGCCCTGGCCATTCTTTCTATGCATCTAGGTTAACACACCTTCAACATACACTTTCAGACCCCCTTCTTCTAATATATATCCACCCCTTTCGGACCTCTCCTAAAGCAGACCACCCTCAAGAGAGCACAAAATCTCATTTCTTGTTCCCTGGCATATGTTTTTTGGATGTTTCTTAAACCAACACCTTCAACAAGCAGCTCAAGCAGCATCCATCTCTAGGACCTCCTTCCTGGGCCAAGGGCCCTTCCCTGTAAGGCTTTACTCTCTCTGACCTCCATCAAAGCCCTCACACTGTGTTATTGTTGCTGCATCTGTCTATCCCAGGGGTAGGCAAACTTTTTGACTCGAGGGCCACAATGGGTTCTTAAACTGGACCGGAGGGCCGGAACAAAAGCATGGATGAAGTGTTTGTGTGAACGAATATAAATTCAAAGTAAACATCATTACATAAAAGGGTACGGTCTTTTTTTTTTTTAGTTTTATTCATTTCAAATGGGCAGGATCCGGCCCGCGGGCCATAGTTTGCCCACGGCTGGCTATCCCCTAAAGCAGACAGATGGTTAGGGGCAGTGTCCTCCTCCTCTCTGCCCACCCAGCTGAGTAATCTGCTGAGTCTCTCCAATCTCCATCCTGGTGAAGCATGTTCTCTTTGAGGGGGAAGGATATGTTAGCGAAAGGGCTGGCTGGCACCCGGCCCACTTACCCACTGCCATCCTAAGCCCATCTGAGATGGACTTTGTCAAGGGAGCCCTGGCACACTCCCAGAGCTGACTTTGCAGCTCCCCAAACTCCTAAACTTTGGCCTCAGGAGCCAAGGAGCAGAGGCAGGGTCTGGGTGAAGGAAAAATATACATAATCCTTTTAAAGGGACAGGGAGCAGGGTCAGAAAGGGAAAAGGCTGGAAAGTGAGCCAGTGGACGAAGGGAGGTAAGGAAGAAAGGAGCTTTATAGATATGGAGACTTTCAAGACCCAGGAGTCTGGCAGAGGCACAGGGAACGCCAGGAGTCCTGGGGATGCAGGCTTGTACTGGAAGGAAAGCGGGGAGGAGCTGAGTACCTAGTTAAGTGCCGGGCACTCTCCTGATCATAATAATCCTGCAAAGGAGGTTTTATCAGCTCCAAGCAAAAGGGGTTAAATACGAGCTCTACAGCTTTTACATGTCCCCCTGGCCCCCCTTTCTGCCCTGCACTGTCTGCCCAGAGAAATTTAGGGCACGTCCTAAGTCAGGCAGCCTCCCGGTATCCCTGCTGAGAAGCGCAATGACCGAGGTGTACTAGCAATCACCTCGCAACCTTCCCGGGCTCCAGCCACGTGCCGGCCTCGGGCTCCGTTCCGGGAGGCGCGCGCCACCAACCCGGCCGTTCGCATCACATGCCAACCGCCTCCCTCCCCCTCCCCCCAACATGGTAACCAACTAGGATCCCAGCGGCCGGACCGAGGAGCAGGGCCGGGCCGCGCTGGAACTGGCGAGCGGGCCCACCTGGGCTCCAAGGCCAGAGGGCAGGGTCGGGCTCGGCTCCCCACTCCCCTTCCCGTTTTACCAGGCGCAGGTCCCCGGGTCCGTGAACCACCAGAGACAGGTTCTCGGGCTTGGCCGCCGCCATGTCGCTCTCCCCCCCGGGGTGGAAGCTGCAGTCCGCAGGACGCTTGGAGGTTCTGGCGGCTGCCCGGCCGAGGGTCGTGGGTAGGAGGCTGGAGGCCGGGTTTGGACTTGAGCGAGGCGGCGCGAGCCCGGCGGGGGGCGGGGCTTCCTGGTCCCTGACAGCCTGGGCGGGGCTAGTGGGAGGGGCCAGCCCCCCCCCCCCCCCCCCCCCCCGGGTTCCCCTCGCTAGAGCCCCTGACTGATGAGGTCCCTGGGAGAGGAAGCAGGTCCGCAGCCTCCATCTGCTGCACACCTTCTGTCAGCCTCACATCCAATCAGACATTGCTGCCTTGAAAGCAGCTGGCACAGGCAACAGCCACCGGACCAGTGTTCCGAACTTGAGCTGCAGAAGAATGGGAACGCGCCATGTGAGGCAGGTTCTGGGAGCAGCACTGAGACGCTGAGAGCTGAAGTCTAGATCTGAGGAGAGGCCTGTGGGTCTGTCCATACCAGGGAGGCTGCCTGACTTAAGACGTGCCCAAAATTTCTCTGGGCAGACAGCGCAGGGCAGACCCAACAGGCGCCTCACTGATGTTGGCCTGGTGTCTCCAGCATCCAGCAAAGCACCTGGCGCAAGAAGGAGTGAATGAGTGAACGGGTCCATTAGTGTAGAGAAGCTGTGACATGGAGAGCATGTGAGATCTTGCTCCCTGGCATATAATGTCTTCTGCTTGACTCAAACTCGTAAAAATTCTCAAAAAGAAGAAACAGCTGTGAAATGGAATCTGTGAGCCTCTTTCTCCTCACTGGCTCTACTTCCTATGACAGAAGCAGAATTTCTGTCTAAATTATTCCTTCAAGCCTCTCTCCGCTTAGAAACAGTGAAGTTTTATTCTAACCAGAGAGAGCTGCCCAATGGACAGGCCGAACTCCCCCCTTTCAGAACAGCACTCAGGGGTTCATTCCCTATAGCCTCTTTTCCAGACACTCTGCCAGCTGCTTTACCTCCCCCAGGAGGCCTTCCTCCAGCCCTTCAAGGTGAGTCTGTTTGGCACTTACTGCATGCCCACAGATGGGACCCAGCATGTGCTTTCAATTCTTCCCCAACGCACTGGAGGCCCCCTGACAGGCAGGCCTCATTTCTTAAACAGAACCTGGTAACATGTTCTGTACAGTATAGGAGCGCAAAAATTTTTTTGATGATGAATGTGGATCAAGCTCTAGAACCTCAAAGGGCAAGTTGATAGGTTTCTTGAAAATTTGACATTTTTAATATTAAAAAATGTAAGTTGTTATTATAGTATTTAAACAACTTGTTGTGTCATGTCTACATAATTTCCTAACAGAGACCAGCATTCACAGTGGTGAGGAGCAGACTTTTCTAGGCATTTTACTGAATGAGGGATAAAATGCTGGCTTTGCCTCTGCTGGTGGCCTGCTTGGCACAGCTTCTCTGGATGGCTGCCTGCGTTTCCCAAACAGCACAGCACTATGAGGCACCGTCTCCACGGAATACAATGTTAATGTAAAAAACCATCAAACCCTGTAAAGAATTTTTGTGAGCTTATTTGAGCCAAACTGTCAACATATGCCGGGAAGCAGAACCTCAATGAATTGAGATAATGCTCCAGAGAATGGCGGGTTACATCTGTATTTATACATTGCAATCAAAGGAAAGGTACATAGGTGGGTTACATGAAATCTAGTATTGGTGATAGACTAGAGAGACGGGAAAAAGCAAAGGCAGGGGGGACAACTTCTGGGATTGGGTAAAAAGTAAAATGATAGACACATACTTAGGTGGATGCAGGAAAAATGAACATGATAATGAAGGAATTTGTGGTATCTGTCCTGGCTCCTAGCACATTAGGTTGTGCCCCAAGGGGTCCAGAAAAAGGGAAGTTACAAGTTACCCAGGCATTTCAAAGGGTATGTTATTATAGATGCAAAAAGACAGATAGGCTCAGTTAAGGTAAAGGTTGACCTTGTCAGTGAAAATACCGGCCTAGGATATAACTGCCCACCATAACTGCTTTTAGTTAACGTTTAATTTCAGACCATCCTTTGTGGTTTTTAGGTCTCTGAGTTTGCAAGATTGCCATGCAGGCCTCCCCTGAGCTTGTCAGGTTAGCATGCGACCCCTTTCGTCCACAACAACTTCAACAAGTTGTCAATACATTTCTGCTATAAAAACTTATTTGGAATTTAGAAATTAATTTACAGGATGCATATCCTCTGGGGTCACTTATCTAGAAGAAGGGAGACTTTAGCCCAGGGAACATCTTATCATAGACACTGGGTTACTTCAGGTCTGGATTATGCCATGTACTAACAAGAAATCTTGATTTCCAGATTTCTCCATTTGGTCATCAACTATTTAATTACCCAAACCCAGTTATTTACAACAAAAGAAACAAAAAACAAACCAAAAAACAACCATGAGATTTCTTGCAGACCTTGGAAATAATGTTACCAATGAAAGTTAAACTATAGGCTATGGATAAGATGAATGAACTTCCCTGAGGAACTACTAGTAATAATGTCACAGAATAGTAAGAAGCTAGGAAAATTCCAAGACAAGCAGAATAGGGAACCTAAGACAGTTATACAGCACTTTGCAGCCACCTATAATGGTTTGCACTTCTCCCAAACTAGAGGGGAAACAGCTTAAATCACCTACTCATGGAGACGGATAACAGAAATTCAATTATCTTATCTCTAGGAAGGAAAGGTCAGGAGGTCCTGGTCCAAACCGCATGACCAGCAACCTTGGTACTTGAATTCTGGCTAGGAAAGAATTCAGAGCCAAGACCCAAATTGTAAGAGAACATTTATTTGGTAAATCACAGAGGTAGAAGTAATTGCTATGAGAAATGGGCTTAGGAAACAAGTTACAGCAGTACAGGAAGGGGCCTTGGAGCTGGGGAGTGATAAGCTAACAGTAACGTGCCTGGGGAGTGAGGAGGGAGGAAAAGCACAAGGAGGGAGACTGCACTGGGTCCTCCATTCTAGGGTTTTAAGGGTGGAGATTTTAGGGGAGGTCCTAGGACAGTGGTTCTCAACCTTGGCTGCACATTAGAATCACCTGGGAATCTTTTTAAAATCCTGATTTCTGGGCCTCATCCTCCGGAAATTCTGTTTCTTTGTTATTAATGTTGTGGCCCCACCCCATAACAAAGAAACGGAATTTCCAGAGGATGAGGCCCAGAAATCAAGATTTTAAAAAGCTTCCCAGGTGATTCTGAAAGGGCGAGGACTACGCCCTCCATCTTGCCCCAGGGTAAGGGCTATGCCCTCCATCTTACCTTGGCCATGCGCTCGGCAAGGCTTCTTCCCGGAAGCCCAAGCCTCTGCTAGCCACACCCAGGACTTCTTTAAACTAACCAATGACAATCAAGGGAAGTCGCCATAGATATGACCACATCCTGTGTAACAAGACACCGACTTGCACCTGGCCAATTGGCAGGGCCCACAGTCCTTTCTCCTCCCCTTGCTCCAACCCCCCTATAAAACCTCTCTCCACAGAGTTCTCTCTCTCTGCCACTTGGCTTGCCGTTGCGTCGATGAGTGTGGTTGGGGAGCCGAGCTAGCTCGAATAAAGACTCTTATGCTTTTGCATCGGACACGGCTGGCTCCCTGGTGTGGTTTTTTGGGGATCCTGAAATCTGGGCATAACAATTCTAATGTGCAGCCAAGGTTGAGAACCACTGTCCTAGGACCGTGGTCAGCGAGCCACATGCGGCTCTTTGGCCCCTTGAGCGTGGCTCTTCCATAAAATACCACTGCGGGAGCACACGTACAGTGCGATTGAAACTTCGTGGCCCATGCACAGAAGTCGGCTTTCGGCCTGGGCGAGTCTATTTTGAAGAAGTGCTGTTGATATTTGGCTCTGTTGACTAATGAATTTGCCGACCACTATAGAAGATCTCAATAGATATTCAGTAGTTTTCCAGGTGTGTCCATTCAGGGTTGTAGTCTCCACTGATTGATTGGGGAGCACCAGGGCAGGGGGTCATTATTCAATGCAGCTGGTCCTGATTTCAGCTGTAGCTGGTTTTGTTGCTTATCTGGGCCTGGAGCTGAAATACACTGAGGCACAGATCTTATATCTAGGGAGGAAAGGTAAGGGGATCCTGGTCCAAATTGCATGACCAGTGATATGCTAGGGGAGGAAAAGTCACCCTGGGGGCTAGATCCCATCCTACAATCAATTGTGCTTTGCTAGGCACCTGGGGCTTTCCATCCTGGTGACCTTCTGTACCTGCCCCTTGTCCTTGCTCTGCTCATGTCTGTCTAACTGCCTACAACACAACCATAATTATGATGAGGGATATGAAGAAAAAGGTAAGGATATCATGAATTATGCAACAGGGAATCCTAGTCCAGCTTGAAAGCAAGGGAATATTGACCCCCAAAAGTGACATATGAGCTGTACTTGAAAGTTTTGGTTAGTCATAACAGTGAGGCAAGGGAGAGAGTGTGTGTGTTCCAGGCTGAAGGAGTCCTAGAGGGGGTGGAGACCGTCATTAAAAGGCAATAGTGTGGCAGGGCCACAGTGAACAAGGGGACCCAACTCAAGGATGCACATAGGTCTTCTAGTGTTTCACATTTTTGGAAATGTGGGAGGAGTGCAGGAAGAAATGTAGTGAGGGAAGGGAGACTGAGGATGATGAGGAGGATAACTTCAGGGAAGGGCCAGTGTGGGGTGTAGGAACCTGGGTAGACTAGAAACAGCATTTGCTAAGATAAGGAAAGAGCTACAGAGATGGGAGGTTGGTACATACAGGGTGATTGATAAAATAAGTAAATATATGAAGGATGATGAGATTGTGGATTTTCACTGTTGGAAAAAGGAGGTACAAATATGGAAAGAAAAAAACAGAATGAAGCTTGTGTGGTGTTGCATAAAATTGAACAGATCAGTGTAAACTCATGCTTTTCAATGTAAGATAGAAATAAATGTAGATCTAAATGTCTGTATGTGTTTTCACATAAATGCCATAGCTCTGTCTACTGAAAGAGTTTGGAAACAGTGATATCTGATAGCAAAGAGCATATCTAGCACCTAAACCTTGGTTCCTAAATACTATTCTCCACTACAAGGAATGACGGCTCCTTAAAGAAATGACTTTATTTAGGTCTGGGACATGAAAAGTACAAGGTAAACCTGGTAAATCTTATTGTGCCAGAATAGGCATTCCAAGAATCATGAAACACATCAAAGGACACAGAAGCCAAGGGAGTGAGTAAGCTAAGAGACCTACTGGCCAAAGCAGAGGCATTTTGAGCATTAAAAAAAACAATAATAGTAACAGATTATAACCTATCCTATTAATAAAACCCTAATATGCAAATGGACCAAACAGCAGAATGACCACTCACTATGACACGCACTGGCCACTAGGGGGCAGATACTCAATGCAGGAGCTTCCCCCTGGTGGTCAGTGCGCTCCCACAGAGGGAGCACTGCTCAGCCAGAAGCTGAGCTCATGGCTGGCGAGCACAGCAGTGCTAAGGACCCCTTGGGGGTTGGCTGCCTGCCGGCTTAGGCCCACTCCCTGGACATCCCCTAGGCCAGCAGGTGGGCATCCCTTAAGGGGTCCCAGACTGTGAGAGGGCACAAGCCAAGCTGAGGGACCCCTCCCCTAGTGCATGAATGTCATGCATCAGGCCTCCAGTTGAATATAATAAGAAATCACAAGACCATACTGAGAAAAAATAACTAATCAATTAAAAGTATGACAAAGAATGAGTAGTTACATAATGCAAAGTACTGCCTACTCCACAAAGCATTTCTTAATTACACAGGGAAAAAGAATAACTTTATAGTGGAGAATCCTTGGGTATACCACCTTAATAAAGTGAGCAAAGTTAATATCATCAGCCATGGGACAAATTGAAATCATGTACCATTTGATAGGAAGCATTGAAAATAAAACAGCATTATTACTGAGATATTCATGCAAAAAACAATGCATAAGCAGATTCTAATTATGAGAGAACATTAGATAAACTAAATTGAGAGACACCCTACTATAATTGGTCTGTAATCTTTAAACATGTCAATGTCATGAAGTCAAAGAAAGCCTGAGGAAATGTTTCAGACTAAAGGAAACTAAAAAGATATAACAACCAAAGGTGACACATGACCCTGAATTGAATTTATATCCTATAAAGGACACTATTAGGGCAATTGGTAAAATTTGAATAGGGTCCAAGGATTAACTGGTAGTAATATTATATATCAATGTAGGAGTGCAAGAATAAACTTTTTTGTATTGTACTTGCAACTTTTCTATAAATAAAAATAAATTTGAAGGAAAGTTCAATAATGTGTTTGCCTTTATAAGAAAACAGCATAAAGCAGAGATAAAGAAAAAGTTAGGGAAGCAATAGTGAAATATTAGGGGAAAAAATGAAATGTGAACTTGGAAGACCTCAGGAAGGAAAGTGAAATAAAACAAAGCAATTGAAAAAAATAAAAGCAAAACCAGAAGTATCATAAAGAAATAAATACAGCCCTAGCCGGTTTGGCTCAGTGGATAGAGCATCAGCCTGTGGACTGAAGGGTCCCAGGTTCGATTCTGGTCAAGGACACATGCCCAGGTTGTGGGCTCGATCCCCAGTAGGGGATGTGCAGGAGGCAGCTGATCAATGATTCTCTCTCATCATTGATTCTTCTATCTCTCTCTCTCTCTCTCTCCCTCTCCCTTCCTCTCTGAAATCAATAAAAATATATTTTAAAAAGAAAGAAAGAAATACACTGACAAAAACAGTGAAAGACAGAGGACAGGATTGAGAAAAGTAAGTAAAATGAAATGAATAAGTTTAAAAGGAGAATCCATATCATTCCATATCATTATAGATATGGAAGACCGGCAAAAAAGATCCAGTGTTGCATAATGGATTCCCTTATGAAGCAGCCCAAAATTACAGAATAGAAAGCAATTTCAATGTATCATTCAATAGAATCATTCAAAAATAAAAATGTTTGAATCTACATATTAAAAGGTCATACTATGTCCAAGGAAAAGTGAAAATGAAAAGGTCAACACTGAGAAGCTTTTGCTTGATTTCAAAGATAAATAATTACTTGTTTTGGCCTTGGCCAGGCAGCTCAGTTGGTTAGTGTTATACCAATACACCAATGTTACAAGTTCAGTCTGGTCAGGGTACATACAAACAGCAACCAATGAATGCATAAATAAGTGGAACAACAAATCAATGCCTCTCTCTCTCTCTCTCTCTCTCTCTCAAATCAATCAATAGTCTTCTATCTACACTAATAAAAGAGAAACATGCAAATTGGTGTCACTCCGCTATGCCCACCAGCCAATCAGAGTGGCTATGCAAATGAACCCAACAAAGATGGTGGTTAATTTGCATACGCAGGCACAGAGTGAAGACTGAAGGCTCTGGCCAGAGTGAAGACTGAATACTGAAGATTGAAGACTGAAGACTGAAGACTGAAGAGGCTTGGCTTCTCCGCTGCTAATTCCGGTCAAAAGCACATGCCCAGGTTGTGGGCCAAGCCTCAACAAAGCCAAGCCTTGCCAGCCAGGCCTAGGGACCCTACCCACACATGAATTTTGTGCACCAGGCCTCTAGTTTAAAAATAATAATCCTTTGGAAAGCAAGGTAAATAATCATGTTGCTTATAAGGGAGGGGGAAAAAATCAGGCTTATCTTAGACTTCCCTATAGCAATAGTTATTGAAAGAAGCGATTCCTAAAGAGTCCTCAGGAAAAATAAGTGTCACCCACACATCTTATACCCAGCCAAACCATGGTTTATTTAAAATGGCACACTGATCCCTAGCTGGTTTGGCTAAGTGGATAGAGCATCAGCCTGTGGACTAAAGGTTCCCAGGTTTGGTTCTGGTCAAGGGCACATACCTTGCTTGCAGGCTCCTCCGCAGCCTGGGCCCTGGTAGGGACTCGTGCAGAGGCAACCAATCAATGTGTTTCCCTCTCTCTTCCACTCTCTCTAGAAATCAATGGAGCCCTAACCGGTTTGGCTCAATGGATAGAGTGTCAGCCTGCAGACTGAAGGGTCCTGGGTTCGATTCCGGTCAAGGGTACATGCCTGGACCCTGCAGGCTTGATCCCCAGTGGGAGGCATGCAGGAGGCAGCTGACCAGTGGTTCTCACTCATCATTGATGTTTTTGTCTCACTCTCCCTCTCTCCCTTCCTCTCTGAAGTCAATAAAAATATTTTTTTAAAAAATCAATGGAAAAACATTCTCGAGTGAGGATTAACAAACTAAAAAATATAAATAAATTAATTAGTTAAATGGCACACTGAGACATTTTTGAATATGCAAGAATTCAAGAAATATTGTTTCTATGAGCCTTCCTTGAAGTAACTACTAGAAGATGAACTTAGTCAACCAAGTGATGAATGAGAAATCTATAACAAAAAGAGGGCTATATAGAGTGTAAGAGAAGGCAAAGCAAATATACTAATTTCATTATTTGTTCATATTATGATATAGATAAAATAATGCCTAAGAAATGAAGATTAGATGTGTAAGTTATAAAGTCACCCACTAAAACAAAAATATTAGCCAATTTTTCAGAAAAAAAATACAAAAAAAAAACCCCGCCCTGATTGGTTTGGCTCAGTGGATAGAGCATCGGCCTGAGGACTCAAGGGTCCCAGGTTTGATTCCAGTCAAGGGCATATACCTTGGTTGCAGGCACATCCCCAGTGGGGGGTGTGCAGGAGGCAGCAGATCGATGTTTCTGACTCTCTATCCCTCTTCCTTCCTCTCTGTAAAAAATCAATAAAATATATTAAAAAAAAATACATACCACCACATTTTCAAAGTTTTAAAAGAATCTATAAAATAAGTCATCTAAAATAGGTTCCTAGACCCAATTCCAACCTGAGGGTAGAAGAGGGCTTCCCCGACACTAACCAACAATTCTCAGACACAAGTAGGGTGTCCAAAAATTACCAATTGTAAGTTGAGGTTTTTACCTGTACTTCTGATCTTTGGGCTGTAAATCAGAAGTTCCCACAAATTCAATTAATTTGCTAGACCAGCTCACAGAACTCAGAGAAACATGTTACTTACTAGATCACCAGTTAATTATGAAAGGATAGAACTGAGGAACACCCAGATGGAAGAGATGCATAGGGCAAGGTCTGTGGAGCTTCCATGTCCTCTCTGGGCATGCCACTCACCCAGCACCTTCAAGTGTGCATCAATCCAGAAGTTCTCAGAACCCTCATTTTGGGTTTTCATGGAGACTTCATTACAGAGGTATGATTGACTAAATCATTGACTATTGGCAATTGATTCACCCTCCAGGCAATCTCCTTTGGCCAAAGGTCAGGGGTGGGGATGGGGAGGTAGGGAGTAGGACTAAAAATTCCAATTCTGTCATCACATGGTTAGTTCTGGAAACCAGCCCTCAACCGTAAGTGCTTTCCAAAGGTTACCTCATTAAGATAAGACACTTTTTTTTTGCTCTTGAAATGTGCAATTCCAAGGGTTTTGTGAATGGAAAACCAAATAGATATTTCTTATAAATCACAAAAAAGTAATCATATAAAATAATCTGTAATCAATTTGATAAATATATAAGGACCAAACTACTTTTCCAAGATATATTTTTTAGTGATTTCTTTTTAAGAGAAAGAAGAAGAGAGGGAAAGAGAGAGAGAGAAACATTGATGTGAGGGTATAACATTGATTGGTTGCCTCCTGTATGCCCCCTACTAAGGACTGAGCCTGCAACCCAGGCATATGCCCTGATCAGGAACTGAACCAGCAACATTTCAGTGCATGAGACAAAGCCCAACCAACTGAACCACACCAGCCAGGGCTGGACTACACTAATTTATTAAAAGAATTCAGATTGAATTATAACGGAAAATCCAACTAAAGGTTATTTAGAAGGAACCCAAAAGTAAATAATTCAGAAATCTTCACAATTGCACACAAGAAGAAATCAGGGGTTGTAATTTTAATATCAGGCAAGGTTAATACCAGGACAAATAAGTGTTAAGGTGACAAAGAATAGTTATTTATAATGATAAAGAATGCAATTCACAATGAATTTTCCAAGTTATGAATATCTATGCATCAAATGACATAGCATCAACATGAATATTAATTAAAACATAAAACCACAGTATATACAGGGAAAAATAGAAACACAGTACAGTAGTCCCCTCTTTATCCATGGGAGATATGTTCCAAGACCCTCAGTGGATAGTACTAAACCTTACACATACTATGATACATACATACCTATGATAAAGCTTAATATATAAATTAGTCACAGTAAGAGATTAACAACAATAACTAATAAAATAGAACAATTATACCCCTAGCTAATTTGCTCACTGGTTAGAGCATTGTTCTGCAGACTGAAGGGTCTCAGGTTCAATTCCAGTCAAGGGCACATACCTGGAGTGCAGGCTGGATCCCTGGCACTGGTGGATTGGGATGTATGCAGGAGGCAACCAATTGATGTGTCTCTCTCACATAGATGTCTCTCTCTCTGTCTCTTCCCTTCCCTTCCAGTCTCTCTAAAAAATCAATGGAAAAAATATCCTCAGGTCAGGATTAACAACAACAAAAACAGAACAATCAGAACAATATCCTATCTAATAAAGAGGAAATATGCTAATTGACCATCATGCCCTCACAAGATGGCAGCACCCACAGCCACAAGATGGCAGCACCCAGTCCCCTCAGCCCAGCCTCATCCAACCTCAGTCCCCCAGTCCCCTCAGCCCCGCCTTGTCCAGCCAGAGTCCCCCAGTCCCCTCAGCCCCACAGGGGAAGGCAGTTGGAGGCAATTGGGCCAGCAGGGGAGTGCAGTTGGGGACAATCATGCTGGCAGGGGAGCAGTTAGGCCAGCAGGCAGAGTGGTTAGGAGCAATCAGGCAGACAGGCAGGCAGGTGAGTGGTTAGGAGCCAGCAGTCCAGGATTGTGAAAGGGATGTCCGACTGCTGGTTTAGGCCTGATCCTGTAGGGGTCAGGCCTAAACCGGCAGTCAGACATCCCCCAAGGGGTCCCAGATTGAAGAGGGTGCAGGCTGGGCTGAGGGACAACCCCCCTCCCCCGCACAAATTTCGTGCACCAGGCCTCTACTACTGTAATAAAAGTTATGTGACTGTGGTTTCTCTCTCAAGTTTTGTACTCTATTCACCCTTGTCCTTGTGATTATGTGAGATAGTACAATGCCTATGGGATGAAATTAACTGAGGTGGATGATGTAGGTATTGTGACTAGCATTAGATTGCTCTAAGGATTATCTGAACACAAGCACTGCAATAGCGTGACAGTCCATGTGATAACTGAGACTGCTACTACCTAATGCAGTGATGGCAAACCTATGACACGCGTGTCAGAGGTGACACGCGAACTCATTTTTTTGGTTGATTTTTCTTTGTTAAATGGCATTTAAATATATAAAATAAATGTCAAAAATATAAATCTTTGTTTTACTATGGTTGCAAATATCAAAAAATTTCTATATGTGACACGGCACCAGAGTTAAGTTAGGGTTTTCCAAAATGCTGACACGCCGAACTCAAAAGGTTCGCCATCACTGACCTAATGGGAAGGTATGTATTCAGCACAGATATGCTGGACAAAAGGATGATGTCCCAAACAGGACAGTGAGAGATTTTATCATGCTACTCAGAATGACAAAAAATTTTAAACTTATGAATTGCTTATTTCTGGACTTTTTAGTTTAATATTTTGAACCACAGTTGTCCTCTGGTAACTAAAACCTCAGAAAGTTAAATTGCAGATAAGGAGGGACAACTGCAGTAAGAACCTTAAAGACATAGAAAGTCTACATTGCATTATTAAAAACAGATAAAACTTGGCATTCTAAAAAGAGAATACACTTTCTTTTAAGTATCCATGAATAATTCATAAAAAATGACCATATTTCAAGCCAAAAAGTTTCTGTAAAGAACAAATGGCACAAATAGTACAGATGATATCTTCTAAACACAAGTCAAAAAAAGAAAAAGTGAACACTTTTTAACTTGTTTTATGAGGTCAGCATAGCCATGATACCCAAATCAGACAAGGACGTTACAAGAAAGGAAAATCACAAGCCAATCTCTCTCATCTTTATAGATGCAAAAAATCCTAAACAAAATACCAGCAAATTTTCAATAATACATTAAAAGCATGTGTGGCTTTTAAAAGCTAAACAATGTGACTTGTTATGCAGTCAGGTTTCAGCCCATATTGTACATGATATAAGATGTTATCACCAGGAAACATAATAGTAAATTCCCAACTTAAATGTTTCTCTGGAAGCTTGGTTTTTTCTAGTCATTTTAGCATTATATAGGAAGAGGAGGAACTTTGAAATTATGAAATCACAGTCCTGACTGGTTTGGCTCAGTGGATAGAGCGTCGGCCTGTGGACTGAAGGGTCCTGGGTTCGATTCCAGTCAAGGGCATGTCCCTTGGTTGTGGGCACATCCCCAGTAGGGGGTGTGCAGGAAGCAGCTGATCAATGTTTCTCTCTCATCGATGTTTCTAACTCTCTATCCCTCTCCCTTCTTCTCTGTAAAAAATCAATAAAATATATATTTTTTAAAATTATGGAATCACAGTTCTATAATTTACCAGCTATGTAATTTCAGGCAAGTTCCGAAAAGCCTTAGTATCAAATTTTCATCTTCAAAATGAGAATAACACTAGCTACTCCTTAATGTTCATTTATGGAATTAATGAGACAGTATTTATATGGGCAATATATTGGGCCTTCACCCCAAGGTATCCTCACAGTAAGAATAAAATCAATAAGACTCAAATAAAAGGGATGAGATGAGACAGACCAGTAGAAATGACACAGCTAAAGGGATTATTTGTGAATGTGTAATAGATGTATTACACAGGAACACCCAGATCAAGAAGATCATACACCATGATCAAGTGGGATTTATTCTGGGGATGCAATGTTGGTACAATACCCATAAATCAATAAACATCATACACCACATAAACAAAATGAAAGATAAAATCCACATGATCATATCAATAGATGCAGAAAAAGCACTTGATAAAATTCAGCACCCATTTATGATAAAAAATCTCAGCAGAGTGGTAATGCAGAGAACATACCTCAACATAATAAAAGGCCATATACAACCAACCTACAGCCAATATTCAATAGGCAAAACTGAAAGTGTTTCCCTTAAGACTGGGAACAGGACAGGGATGGCCGCTTTCACCACTCTTATTCAGCATAGTACTGGAAATCCTAGCCACTGCAATCAGACAAGAAGAAATAAAAGGTATCTGAATAGGAAAGGAAGAAGTAAAACTGACATGATTTTCAGACGACATGATATTCTATATAGAGAACCCTAAAGATTCCACCAAAAAGCTACTAAAACTGATAAGTGAATTAAGTAAAGTAACAAAATAAATATCCAGAAATTAGTTGTGTTTTTTTATTTTTGTTAATCCTCACCTGAGGAAATTTTTCATTGATTTTTAGAGAGAATGGAGGGGGAGAGACAGAAACACCGATGTGAGCATCTACTGGCTGCCTCCAGACAGGAGATCGAGCTTGCAACTGAGGTATGTACCCTTGACTGGAATCGAACCTGGGACCCTTTAGTTCAAGGGCTGACACTCTATCCACTGATCCAAATCGAGAAGGGAGAGAGAAAGAGAGAAACATCAATGTGAGAGAGAAACATTGATCAGTTGTGCTAGGGATTGACTCTGCAATCTGTGTATGTGCCCTAACCGGTAATTAAATGATAGACCTTTCAGTGTACAGGATGATGCTGCTACCAACTGAGCCACACTGGCCAGGATAGTTTTGTCTCATTTTTATTTTATTTTATTTTACTATTTTACTTTATTTGTATTAATCTTCATCCAAGGATATTTTTTCCATTGATTTTTTTTTTTTTTTTTTTTTTTTTTAGAAAGGGTGGAAGGGAGGAGAGACACAGAGAGAAACATCAATGTGAGAGAGCACATAAACTGGTTGCCTCCCACACGTGCCCCCACCCAGCACTGGGGATTGAACCTGCAATTGAGGTATGTGCCCTTGACTGGAATTGAACCTATGACCCTTCAGTCTGAGGGCCCATACTCTAACCTCTGAACGTAACGGGCTAGGGTTGTCTCACTTTTAAATGGATCATGAAACAGCAGAGCATAAGGGAGGCAGGAGAATATTCCTGGCAAAGGGAATATCAGGAGTCAAGGCTTGGAGGTGAATGTTAAGGATATTGGTGAATGGGCAGATTCTAAGAACATTAGACAGAGGGTTGTGAGAGATCGGAACCAAAGGGTAAGGGAAGTAGGGTAGAGTAGGGTAGTTGGGAACCAACACACCAATGGATAGGTAGCTATCCTTTGTTATCAGGGGCTGAAGCTTGGTTATTCTCACACCCTCCAGGTTTTATTTTACTAATACACTAGAGCTGTGGTCGGCAAACCGCGGCTCGCGAGCCACATGCAGCTCTTTGGACCCTTGAGTGTGGCTCTTCCATAAAATACCAGGTGCGGGTACACAAGTACAGTGCAACTGAAACTTCGTAGCCCAGGCGCAGAAGTCAGTATTTTGTGGAATAACTGGTATTTGTGGAAGAGCCACGCTCAAGGGGCCAAAGAGCCGCATGTGGCTCACGAGCCACGGTTTGCCGAGCTGCAGTTTGCCGACCACTGCACTAGAGGCCCGGTGAATGAAATTTGTGCACGGGGTGGTGGGGGCTGTGTCTCTCAGCCCGGCCTGCACCCTCTCCAATCTGGTACCCCTTAGGGGCAGTCGGACATCCCTCTCACAATACGGGACTCCTGGCTCCTACCCGCTCGCCTGCCTGCCTGCCTGATTGCTCCTAACCGCTTCTGCCTACCAGCCTGATCACCCCTAACTGCTCCCCTGCCAGCCCAATCGCCCCCAACTCCCTCCCCTGCCAGCCTGGTTGCCCCCAACTGCCCTGCCCTGCCGGCCTGGTTGCCCACAACTGCCCTCCCCTGCCAGCCATCTTGTGGTGGCCATCTTGTGATGACATCGCTCGAGGGCATCGCGTGAGGGCGTGACGCAACCTAGGCTTTTATTACATAGGATATCATCTTTAACAGATATAAAGCTGTCAACAATACATATCATCTTTAACAGTTCCAAAGATCAGTCAACAATTGGACATACTAAGTGCCCCCCCCACCCCCCCGCAAGCAGTATACTAACTGATTAATGATCAGAAGCCTAGGTGTTATTATGAAAGCCTCCACTAGCCCGTCTTCACCATTCAGAAGCTCTGTCTTCAAGGAAGCTGGTTGAAAGAAATACAGAAAACAAACCAGCTCCCTGTCACCTTTGTCCCGGTGGCCAGAGTGTTGTGCCCAGATTTCAAAGTTCCCAAGACCTCCAGGGAGCCAGTCAGTCCGATGCAAAAGCAAAGAGTCATTTATTTTCAAACCTAGGTTTGGCTCCCCTGCCACACTCACCGATGCAACGGTAAGCTCCAGTGGCCGAGAGAGAGAGGCCTGATGGGACAGGGGGTTTTAAAGGGGGGTGGAGTGAGGGCAGGAGAGGGGACTGTGGGCCCCGCCGATTGGCCAGGCGCGAGTGGGTACAGGATGTGGTCATAGTGATGGCGTGCACTTCCCTTGATTATTATTGGTTAGTCCAGAGAAATCCTGGGTGTGGCTAGCAGCGGCTTCTTCCCGTGAGGAAGCACATGGCACCGTCCCAAAATGGAGGACCCAAGGCAAGATGGAGGGCGCAGTCCTCGCCCCTCCAAGGGCGAGCTGAGCCCAGGCTCCAGGGGCCAGTCCGGTTGCTGGGGGTCCAGCAGATCGACCAGTTCCAGCCCAGACAGGAAGTCCACGTCCTCCGTCTCGTTCCCGGGGGCGCTGGCGATCGCCTCCTCCTCCATCTCCTCGAGCGAGGGCACGCGCCCCGCCCCGCCGCCACCGCCGCTGCTGCTGCGTGGGTCTGGTCCCGGGGCGGCAGGCGGGTGGCAGCCTGCGCCGGGCTCCCACCGTGGGCTGGGGAGTCGGTGCCCGAGGCCGCCAGCAGCGTGGTCAGGCCCCGCGATGACTCGCCCTTTCAAGAGTCACAGAGACATGCAGAAAGGAGAGAACCAAGATTCCTATCTGTGGCTTGACTTTGCCCCAGCCCAGGCCCAAGTGATGTCTGAAGTCCCTGGGAGTCTGGATACAGGTCAGGGCTGGGAATCACCACTGAGCCAGGGTCCTGGTTCAGTGTCAAAGTCTGTCTGTTTCCCTCACCTATTTTCCAAATTTTCTAGGCTCCCGCAACCTGGGAAGAGTTTTTAAAACAGGGCTGTCCAATAGAAATAAATGTAATGTGAGCCCCATAAAAAAGTAAAAAGAGCCCTAGTCAGTTTGGCTCAGTGGTTGGAGTGTCGGGCCACAGACTACAGGGTCTTGGGTTCAATTCCAGTCAAGGGCATGTACCTGGGTTGCTGGCCGGATCCCCGACCATATGCGGGAAGCAACCAATCCATGTATCTCTCTCACATTGATGTTTCTCTGTCTCTCCCCATCCCTTCCACTCTCTCTAAAAATCAATAGGAAAAATATTCTCAGGTGAGGATTAACAACAACAACAAAAGTAAAAAGTGCCCTGGACTGTACAGCTCAGTTGGTTGGGCATCATCCTGTGAGACCCCCGAAGAGGGACCCTCACTCTGTCACACAGATCGACGGCGACCCCAATCAATCGCAGGAGACGTCACTTGATGCAAACAGCAAGAGGCTTTATTCCAGCGCGCTGGGGCCCAACTCGTAACTCACGCAGGAGCAGAGGAGCTGGACCCCGAGCAAAGAGTCTTTCAGATATTTATAGGCAAAAAGCACACATCAGGGAGGGGTTGCATGCAGGAGGGTAAGAGGAGAACAAAGAAATTCCAAAGGGGTCTGGTTTGTGTCTTGATAGGGCATGGGCGTGAGATTTACTCATCATTTCTGCCTGGTGTTTTCACAACCTGCTCTTTGTGTTGGGGCTATTTCCTGGAACAGCCTTAGGGAGGGCGTCATTCCCTCTGTTCCTATCTCTAGTGGGGGAAGCCTGGGGAGTTGAGATAAAACAGGCAGCTAGGCCTGGCAGCTGGGCCTGTATAGTCTGTAACATTCTTTTATTCTTTCAATCCCGTGCACCACAAGGTTGCTGGTTTGGTTCTGGTCAAGCCATGTGCCCTGGTTGCGAGCTTGATCCCCATGCAGGAGGCAACCAATCCATGTTTTGCTCTCATATTGAAGTTTCTTTTTCTCTCTCCTTTCCTCTCTCTTTAAAAATCAATTAAAATGTTTTTAAAAAGAAACAAGTGAAATTTATTTTAATAACATATTTTATTCTACCCAATATATCTAAAATGTTATTTTTAATAACTAATCAATATAAAAAAATTTTTGTGTACTAAGTCTTCACAATCCAGCTATATTTTACCCTTATGTACATCTCCATTCAGACTAGCCACCTTTCAAGTGCCCAGTAGCTATATCTGGCAGGTGGCTAATTAGACAGCATGGGTCTGGAGTAACTTGACTTGCTTCCTCCTTCCCACTCTACCTTCCACTCCCATGAGGTTCAGAGATTTGAGTGGTGGCTCAGAAATGTTCAGGGGCCTTGTGTCATGGTGATGCTATGAGTCCACTGGAAAAAACTAAGTTGCTCTTCTTCTGAACCCTCCTCATTTATCCCATGTCCTTCTTCTTTGCGCTCTCAGCGAATTTGGTCTGTACTGGATTATAGGACCTATTTCACTTTGCCCTACAGTCAGTTGTTTATGTTTCAAAGTCTCAAACCAGATTACTAATGCCTTCCTGGTATTTGTCCTATTCCCTGTCATCTCTCTTTGCAGTAGGTTTAGCCTTTAGTCATCAATAAATGTTTGTTGAATGAATGAATGAGACAACCCTTACAGAATCAATGAACATGTATATGGAAATCTTTATTTCATCTGGCACTTCCAGGTCCATACAACCCATTTCCTGATAAACAGTGAAACCAGTCAAGGCACTGTTGGTTCCAGCCTAGAAACTGAAGGAAATATTTGCCTTTATCCTCTGGGATCTCACGCTCATGAATTCAACAAATAGTTCCTGAACAACTCCTATGTTCCAGCTGCAAAGATGAGTAAGAAACAACCTCAAGTCCCTACATATCTAGTAGGGAGGGGGCCTTTGATAGGTAAACATAAGTAATTATAATTTTGAGTTGAGTAAGTTGAGTGCTATAAGTGAAATAAAGAGTCCTTTAAGGAGAGGGCACAAGAAGGGGGACTTGCAAAAGAAGCTTCATTCAGATTATCCTTTGAGATGATACTTGAAGGTAGGACAGGTGGGAATGAAGGGAGGGAAAGAAACAGTTTTTAAAAATCTGACAAATGAGGAAGAAACAGAGGAGGTGTGGTGAAGAGACTAATTAGGACAAGGAAATGAAACTGACTCCAAAAATAAGAGCAGTGTGGGAGAAATCAACAGGGGTGAGGGCTCCCTAACAGGCAGGCACGCTTGCTTAAGAAGGCAATGCCGCAAAGAAGAGCTCACCAGGAGGGGGTGAAGTAGGTCTGTGTCACAGAGGCAAGGACTGCCAAAATGAAGAGCCCTTGGGTCAAGGAAGGAGAAATCTCCTTAAGAATGTTACACAACCAGATCTGAGCAAAGCCCCAAAGTGAGAGAGGTAAGAAGAGATCAGGTAAGCCAGATTAGAGAGGTAAGAAGAGATCAGGTAAGCAGGAGATGTGGGTGATATTGTGGCTAGCTAGTCCTGCATGCCCCGGAGATCACAGGAGCCGTCACAGCAGGGAATCAAACACCAGCCTGGGAAATTAGCCCTGGGTGGGAAGATGGAAGGAGGATGGAAACAGCAATTGATTGGGTTGGACTTTACATTACAAGTTGTGATAGCCTTTTCCAAGCCCCTAAAATCCGGATTCATGCCTGGAGGTGTGTAGGTAGCTCTGTACACACAGAGTGGGAAAGTTGTATCCACAGCAGTGGGGAAAATTCCAGCATGCATCAGGGCAGGTGTATAAAAGGAAGCAGAAAAAAAAAAGTAATATAATAAAAATAAAATAAAAGGAAAGCAGAGAGAATCTGATTTAAAGACAAGAGTGATTTACTTTCAATTTTATTTTTAAATTTTAAAGTACTTTTTCCTAAACTTCTTAGGAATGGCTTTTGCTACATCTCACAACTTTTGTATTTTATTACCATTTAGTTTAAAATATTTTCCAATATCCATTGTGATTTCTTTTTATACATAGGTTATTTACAAGTATACCTCGTTAATATTCAGATATGAAGATTTTCTAGTTATTATTTTTCTACTGATGTCTTGCTTAATTGCACTATGATCAGAGACATACTTCGAATATTTTAATTCTCTGAAAGTGTTGAGACTTGCTTTATGTCTCAATATATGCTTTGTAGCAGATTATATTTTCTAAAGTCAGTAGCAGGTAATATTTTCCAAAACGTCCACAACAGTATCTCCAATGCCTCATGATTTTTGCTAAGTGATATTGCCACTTCTCCATCAAGGGGGAGGGGGAATCTATCTTTCCATCTCCTTGAACCTGGGCGGCCCTATAACTAACCAAGAAGAAATAGTTGGTCGGATAGCTTTTGCTTCCAACTTCCTTCTTTTAATTCTGTAATTCTGTCAATTTTCAACTTACACATTTTGAGGCTAAGTTATTGGGTGACTACAAATTTAGAGTTGTGTATCTTCCTGGTGAACACAAGCTTTTATCATTGTCAAGTAGTCCTCTTTATCTCTAGTAATGCTTTTGCCTTAAAGTTTACTTTGTCTGATCTATATATATAAAAGCCTAAGTGACCTTTCTACTGTTCGACCATTTAACTGGTAGCTATGATGTGCACTGACCACCAGGGGGCAGATGCTCAATGCACAGGCATGGAAACATGGAACAGACTGATGAATCTCAAAGGGAAGTGCGGGGCGGGGGGGGGGGGGGTAGGGGGGAAGCGATTAACCAAAGATCTTATACGCATACTAGAGGCCCAGTGCACGTGCACTGGTGGGGTCCCTCGACCTGGCCTGTGCCCTCTCGCAATCCGGGACCCCTTGGGGGATGTCGGAGAGCAGGCTTCTGCCCAATCCCTACAGGCCAGGCCGAGGGACCCCACCAGTGCACCAGGCCTCTAGTATTAATATAATTATACCAGCTTTCTTTTGGCTAGTGTTTGCATACTTAACATTTTCTATTCTAATTTACTTTCAACATTTCAAGATCCTTATATTCTATATTATATACATATGTGTATATATGTGTATGTATGAAATATTTTTTTTCAACATTCTTATATTTTAAATTTTTATAAACAGCACACAATTATTTTAAAACCTAAACTGCCAATAGTGGTCTTTTAATTGAAGAATTTAGTCCACTTGCCTTTAAAGTAACTATTGATATATTTAAGGTAAATAATTAACATTTCCATTATATATCTTTCCCTAAAAAGGGGAAAATTTTTTCATGGCAAAGAATGTGGGTAAGTACATTGATGCTTTTCACTTTAAAAACTACTCCAAATATATTGTTTCTGTCAATTGAGCTTTTTAAAAGCTTTTGTTCAAGGTCTCAACTATATAATTATCTTGGATAAATACATTTTTACCTTCAGCTACTCTTGTCTCTTCCAATCCTTTAGGGAAAAAAAATGGAGCTACCATGAACTCTTTGTGTCTTACAGGAGATAATACAGAACTCCATAAATCTACCCTATATCCCTATACACAGTAGTCCCAAATTAAGTTTAGAAAACACTAATTTGATGGTCATGCATCATCTATTTTGTGACAGAAACCAGAATATGCTAGTAATAATAACAATGAAGCTATATAGCTTTATCATGAAGCACTTACTAAGTGCCAGGTATTGTTCTAAGCACCTTATGTGTATTATCTCCTTAATCCTCACAATTTGCCTATAATTTTGGCAATATGGTCCCTATTTTCCACAGATAGGTTAAGTAACTGGTCTGAGATCACACCCACTGTAGCTAGAATTAAAACAAGACAGTCTGATTCTGTGCTCTCGGCCATTCCTTTATATCATTAGTGAGATGTGATGCCCTCTCTGGTGCAGAAGGTATGAGTCCAAGTAGCATTTCTAAGCAGGCTTGCTTTGGCATAGTGCAGAATGAGAAGTAAACAGAAATAAACAGGATCGGTACTCCAGGAAAGATGGGTGTATTTGAATAAAGGTATAAATAACTTCAAATGGTATATAGTAGTAACAGGATAACAGACATATCACTGGGCCACTAGGCCTTTCACTTGAGTATTCAGGGAATCACTCATGTTAAATAGGAATTTATGTTAAATAGTATTTCTGGGAATAATTTGTTCCTAGTAAAAATTTATATACTCATAGGTCTGGAAGGTCCCTTAGAGATCAATTATTCCAAACCACTCATTTATAGTAGTAATACTTATTATCTTTTGCAAGTGGCATTCTAAGGGCCTTTTACTTTTTAAATTATTTATGTATACGCTTATTTTTTTATTTTCTTTTGAGAGTACATTTGTTACAGCTGGGGGCAGTGAAACAAGGAAGGGCTTAGGACAGAAGAAGGTACAGGAGAGCCTAGGCAGGGCTGCTTGGGCTCACTGGAAAGTTTGAGAAAAGGGGCCTTGGAGACAGGTTCAGCAGTTAGCCAGCCCAAGCTGCCTCTGCCCATTGCCCCCCTAGTTGCCAGTCTCTTAGGGACCCTTAGAGTTTAGGAGACATATCCTGAGAGGAAAGAAAGGCGTGGATGTGCTCCTGAGAGGGAGAGCCCTTTTCTATGATGTTTAATTTTTTTAATAATTAAGAACACATCACACATAATCAGAAAAATAAAGTGGTTATTCCTGTTAAGACAATTTAATGAAGAAAAGGTTTTTCAACAAATGGTGCTAGAACAACTGGATATGCACATACAAAAGAATGAATTTGTACTCCTACATCACACCATATACACTGCAATACTACTTGGCAATAAACAGGAATGCAGTACTAATACTTGCTATAACATGGATTAACTGAATACGTTATGCTAAATGAAATAAGCCTGTCACAAAAGAGTAGGTTTTATACAACTTAAAATGAATAGAATGGGCAAACCTATATAGACAGAAAGTAGATTAGTGGTGGCTTAGGGCTGGAGGAGTGAGTGTGGGAAAGGGGCATAGGCAATGACTGCTACTGGGCAAGATGTGTGTTTTTAGGGTGATGAAAATGTTCCAAATCAGATCATGATGATGGTTAAACAACTCTGTCTAAAAACCATTGAACCATACCCATTAAAAGGGTAAATTGTATGGTATGTGGTATGTCTTAATATTAAAAAGAAAAAATGGCTATTTGATTAAATTGATGCAATATGATTTAAGATGACATTCATTATTAGTAAACATTAAGTATATTTTCAGTCAATACTTTACGGACATAAAGAACTAGTATCTTCCGATTGATTCTGTCCCACAGAAAAGGTCAGCAGCCTGTTCATCATCAAAGCCGCAGTTATGATTAGTTTGGAAGTAAGAGACACAAAATAGAGTGCCTTAAACAAAAAAGTTGATTTCTCTGTCACATAAAAGTCTTGAGGTAGGTGACCCAGAGCTGGGAGGGCAGATATCTCCACAATGCACTCAGAACCCAAGGATCTTTTCAGTTTCTGCTTTGCCAACCCTCAGGTATGCTCTTGTTATTGGCCAGCCTCCTGAGTAAGAGGGAGAGGACTGTCTGATAACTAGAGCATCCCTTCTCAGCTCTAGTCAGTCCCATAAGAAAGACTGACAGATAAGCAGTGTTGAAGCAAAGCAAGAGAATTTATTAAGGAAGCAAGGCTAGCCCTAGCCGGTTTGGCTCAGTGGATAGAACGTCAGCCTGCGGACTGAAGGGTCCAGGTTCAATTCCAGTCAGGGCACAAGCCCTGGTTGTGGGCTCCATCCCCAGTATGAGGCATGTAGGAGGCAGCTGATCAATGATTCTCTCTCATCACTGATGTTTCTATCTCTCTCTCACTCTCCCTTCCTCTCTGAAATCAATAAAAAAATATATTCAAAAAAAAAAAAAGGAAGCAAGGCAAGCAAAAATTTTAAAAAATACACTTGGTGTACAGCACAAGTAGGCACCCAGCTAATCTGAATGTCCCATCTGGTAGAAGTTTAGGGATTTCATACTTATCTACAGGTTTCAAGGTTCCTCTGCTAAACATCTTAGACAATAGACCAGCCGTGGGCAAACTACGGCCCGCAGGCCGGATCCGGCCCGTTTGAAATGAATAAAACTATTGAAAAAAAAGACCGTACCCTTTTATGTAATGATGTTTACTTTGAATTTATATTAGTTCACACAAACACTCCATCCATGCTTTTGTTCCGGCCCTCCAGTCCAGTTTAAGAACCCATTGTTGCCCTCGAGTCAAAAAGTTTGCCCACCCCTGCAATAGACTAAATTTCAAGGTCCCCCTTTTACTTTGTTGTGGCTTTTTTTCAGAATTTATGAGAGCATTTGGTGATTTTATCTTATCAAGTCCCAAAATTGCTGACTTCTTTGTTCAGTAGGTAAAACTCCTTCTTCTTTCCTCCTACCCCCTTTCCTATATTCTCTGGTTAGAGAGGAAAGGTATTAATCATTTGCTCTTAAGTGTCCTTGGTTGGGGAAGATAAGGTCTTGCAATTCACAAGCTGGCTGCAAGCTGCCCAAACAGTTTGGCCTTATTTCAGTTTTCCCTACCACTTACCCAGGAATTTTCCTAGCTTCCTACTATCCTGCCACACTTCTATGGTTCAAATAGTAACTATCACCTTTGAATTCCAAGCAACAGAATGAAAGACGCAGAAAAAATGGGGGAGATAAAGGATATATGCCATGTCTTTAAGAAAGGTTCCCAGATGCCATTTCCACTGTGCATCGTCGACCAAAACATGTGACATAGTCATATTTAATTTCAAGTGAGACTGAGAATATGGTCTTTATTCTAGGTAGCCTGTGCCCAGATAGGAATTAGGGGTTCTATCATCCTGGAAGAAAGGGAAACAGACATTCAGAAATCACTAGCATACTCTACCATTGATCCATAACTTATCTAATGACACAGGCCCTTCCAAAAGCTAGAAAGAAAAATAACCTGCTCACAAAAGATGAAAGAAATGATAGCAGTATAGTCTTGAAACTTATATAATCTTTTAAAAAATATTTGTATTGATTTCAGATAGGAAGGGAGAGGGAGAGAGAGATAGAAATATCAATGATAGAAAATCATTGATCAGCTGCCTCCTGCATGTGCCCTACTGGGGATCGAGCCTGCAAACTGGGCATGTGCCCTGACCAGAAATCGAACCATGATCTCCTGGTTCATAGGTCAATGCTCAATCATTGAGCCACGCTTATATAAACCCAGGCTTGTATAATCTTGTTACCCAATGTCACCCCAATTAATTTAATATAAAAAGAAATAAGATGAACTAAGAACTACACACTAAATTAAACAGTATGAGAAATGAGTATGTCTAATAGTGAAAAGCATCAGAGGAGACAAGTTTGCAAAAGGGTGGAGAAATACCAAAAGTTGGGGGAGCATTTTTTCTTAAGATGGGAGCCAGAGGCAATATCCATCAGATATGCTATGGCAAATAAAAAGGAACGGTTTAAATGAGCAATAGGTAAAATCTGATTGCTTTTACTCCTATTAAGATAGTAGACTTTGGCCCTAGCCGGTTTGGCTCAGTGGATAGAGCATCGGCCTGTGGACTGAAGTGGTCCCAGGTTCTATTCCGATTAAGGACACATGCCTGGGTTGCGGGCTCGATCCCCAGTGTGGGGCATGCAGTAGGCAGCCCATCAATGATTCTCTCTCATCACTGATGTTTCTATCTCTCTTTCCCACTCCCTTCCTCTCTGAAATTAATAAAAAATATTTTTTTAAAAAGATAGTAGACTTTGGTGGAACTCTCCAGGGGAGCAATGGGCAGTGGCAGCTGGTCCCAGGCTATCCCTCTGAACCTGTCTCCTAGGTCCCCTTTTCTCAGACTTTCCAGTGAACTGACAGCAGTTGCCTTGGCTCACTTCTTTCCCATAACGTCTCTAGAGAGCCAAAGCAGTCACGCCTAGGTTCTCTCCTGTTGCTTCTTCTATACTAAGCCCATCTTTGTTTCACTGTCCCCAGCTTTAATAAAAATACTCTAAAAAAATAAAAAAAATAAAAGACAATAGACTTTTAACAAAACAGTTTAACTTTGCCTATTTTATTCATATGCTTTCGATTCCTGGAAGGTTTATCAACTGGTTTTATTGCTTCTGGCAGTATTTCATATATTGCATCTGACTTTTTCTATATACACCTATGATACAGTCACTTTGGGAATCACTTCTGTTTTGTTGTAGTTTTTTTATTTACTAGATACCTCAGAAAAACTGCCTGACTGGTGTGGCTCAATGGTTGAGCATTGACCTATAAACAAGGAAATCACAGTTTGATTCCTGGTCAGGGCACATGCCTGGGTTATGGGCTTGATCCCCAGTAAGGGTGTGCAGGAGGCAACCAATCAATGATTCTCTCTCATCATTGATGTTCCTGTCTCTCTCTCCCTCTCTGAAATAAAATATATACATGTAAATAAATACTTGAAAACTGCCAATGTACACAGCTTGTAAATTTATTTAATCCTTTTAATAATTAAAGATCCACAGACAGCCTTGGTTTCTACATAAGAAACATAATCAGCTGAATGTGACTAAAATAAAGCCTTCATGAAAGACAATATTTATTATGTTTCAGGAAAAGATAATTAACGTTTAGGGATTTTTTTTAAAGTTTACGAGTTCAGAAGAACTTAACAAAAAAAAAATGAATATAAATAAATAAAAGTTATTGTATGGGAAAAACAGAACTTTCAAATGCTGATGCTGAGATTAGTGTTAAAATCTGTATAATGAAATTTAAGTCATAGGAGAAAGGCCAGAGCCCACATACATTCAAATGATCCAAATGCTAAAAAAATTTTAAAAAATTAAAAAATGTGCATTTTCTTTAGATAATTCTACAGCTGATATGTACTTCCTAGGAGAAAGTACAGTTTTAACAAGATGATAGTTTCACAAATAATGTCATCTACAAATCTTCAAAATGCAATAAATCTATCAGATTCTATACAGTATGACCATATGAATTGAATAAATTACTTCTTGAAATCACTACATCTCAAGACATATTATATCTGACACAGGCTACACCACATACCACATGGAAGAGGAGGGAAGCACTGGCCTAGAAAATGAAGAGAACTATGTTCCAGTTACTGGATCAACCCCCAATTAATCACCCAGGCAAGACACCTTTTGCCGGAGACCAATTCCAGCATGACAGCAGGGCTGCATCTGGGAATGGCTGAAGGCATTTCCCCAAACCTGAAAATGGATTATTGCTTGGCTGCCAGACAGCTAAAAGGCATCTTAATCTACATGTTATTGCCTCCTACTGGCCAAACACCTGAACAGCCATAGGCTAATTCTTCCGTTCTGACAATGCTTGTGTATACCCTTTGAAGTGTATATCTCTATTTACCTCAGGACAAGTTGTGTTAATAAAAGCATGGGGTCCTGGGATGAGGAGAACCTAAGACCTGAGAATTTAGATCTTAGAACTTAGCTCCTTTAGCTAAACTCCTCTGACCCCCAAATGCCTTTCAAAATTATATTTTGTCTCCGGACTCTTTATTAGTCTCTGGACTCTTATTTAACATCTACACACAGCCTTCTCCAGATTCCTGAACCCTTCTTGATGCTGGGACAAGAACCCCGGCACCTTTTCAAGGCCTTCATTTCCTCATTAAAAGCAATAAATGGGCCCTAACCGGTTTGGCTCAGGGGATAGAGCATCAGCCTGTGGACTGAAAGGTCCCAGGTTCGATTCCAGTCGAGGGTATGCACCTTGGTTGCGGGCACATCCCCAGTAGGAGGTGTACAGGAGGAAACTGATCAATGTTTCTCTCTCATCGATGTTTCTACCTCTCTATCCCTCTCCCTTCCTCTCTGTAAAAAATCAATAAAATATAATTTTTTAAAAGCAATAAATGGGTTGGACTCTATGTTCTCTTAGGTCCTTTCCAGTACTAAGATTTTAAGATGCCTTGAGGGTTCATTTCAGATGATATAACATTTGTTTATATTAAATCACTTCTGATACATTTATTATCAGAAACTGTCCATACTTGAAGTCTGAATTATTAAAATGTTCTCCATATTTTCAAGTCAGAAACAGTAATTCAGAATTCAACTATAGTATTCTAATTTTTTTAATTGAAATAAGATGATCAGAATAATAAATTTTACATTCACATCAATGAGCCTAGAAAAATATACATATAATAGAATGTTAAAGCTAAAAGAGAATCAGGAGATAGAGAGATGGGGGGAGAGAGAGAGAGAGAGGGAGAGAGAGAGAGAGAGAGAGAGAGAGAGAGAGAGAGAGAGAGAGATTTTATAAAGTATGTTTCAATGGCAATTACTCCAAACAACTGTACACTCAGAATTTGTGGACATATGTTACAAGCTGGGGAAACAGTCCAGCCCAAATGTGAAAATACAAAGCCAAAAAGATTTTGAATTTTCTAAAGATACTTTTTTGAGGAAGAAAGGAAAGAAATTATCCCCATTTCTTCATACCCCCGTCCCAAATGGGAGAATTTAAAATCATGCCCATCTTTGATAATATTTTATAGAAAATAAATGCCCAGATACATGGACAATTTAATTTATTTCCTCTTCAATTTGTTTTTTATGGTAGACATATTAATTTCATTTTGAATATGGTATGCCAAATATCCTGAACTTCCAGGAATGAAGTCATGTAGCTCCCCAAGGAATTTCTTCATGGCATCAATTGATATATAACCTACAAAAAAAAAAAAAAGGTATATATTTGAAATTTTGTCATACTATCTGATTTTCAGTGTCATGGTTGATTAGGGTTAAGATTTCTAAGGAAGGTTCTTAGAAAAGAAGAAAAAATACTAGTCAGAAGATTCTCCATGACACTTGATAATTATCAGTGAACACCCTTCTTATCCCTTACCTGTTCCCCACAACCTTCTACCTCCTTTTATTTTTATTTATTGGTTTTTAGAGAGAGGAAGGGAGAGAGAGGAACATCAATTTGTTATTCTACTTATTTATGGTTGATTCTTATATGTGCCCTGACTGGGGATGGAAACTGTGGGAAACTGCCTATTGTCTTCTCTAGCAGAGAGGTGTGGACAAGGAGCCTGGAATGCTGGTGACCCGTGAGCCCTGGCAAAGGTCAGGGCTGTGCACTCACTGTTTAGTCCAGACAATGGTAGTTGAAGCAACTTCCCTACCAGATAGTCATGTGAATCCTTACTGATAAGATAGTCTGTCTGTTACTGGAAATTGCCTGCCCCAAGGGCTATAGGTGTATCCCAAACTGAATGAAAGGATGGCAAGGCCTGAGCATAAGTGGAGTCCATCCTCTTGGGATGGATTCTCGCCTGCCACCCCAATTTCCAAATTATTATTTCTTGTCTCGTCTCTTTCATTTGCATGTGGCCCCTCTTCCGGAGCCCGAACCCTGAACCACGCAGGACGTGGGGTCATTCACAGAAACCACAACCTTGGTGAATCAGAACAAAACTCTGAGCTACCCTTCTACCTCCCTTTAAAACAAAGATACTTAATTAACCACTTTGACTATTGAGAGTGTCATGCTGAATTTGGGGATGGAATATTAAAATACCTAGATTTAAAGAACTGGGAAGTGTGTCTGGTTTAGAGTATAATCATTTAGAATTATTCAACTAGCTACAATCGGCACAAACAGTTCATCTTTCCTAATAGCACAGGCAACACTTTCCTTCACTGCTAACACTGAGATAATATTCTTTTAATAAAATCTTAATGGGAAAATTGACATTATTGCTTAGTCAACTAAGATTATTGGTATGAGTAATTTTGATGTCATGAATAATTTGAAATAGATGTTAATGTCAAAAAGAACTCCTAGAATTTAAGAACTCAGTCAGTTGCCCTAGCTGGTTTGGCTCAGTGAATAGAGCATTGAACTGTAGACTGGAAGGTCCTGTGTTCGATTCCAGGCAAGGGCACATGCTCTGATTGTGGGCTCGATCCCTACCTAGTAGGGGGTGTGCAGGAGGCAGCCGATCAATGAAACGCTCTCATCATTGATGTTTCTATCTCTCTCTCCCTCTCCCTTCCTCTCTGAAATAAATAAAAATATATTTAAAAACAAAGAACTCAGTCACTTTAGCAATATTACCTTCATATCAAATTCTTATCTGAGTGATTATATTTCATGGGTAATATAAGTGTTTATGGTTTATACTAAAAGTGAAACAATTTAAAATGTGAATCCTGTATTACAAAAGTTCTGATAGCACTCAAGAATGATTGAATTTAGAACACCATTACCAACAGGTTATCTATGCATATGGTTTGATTGTTTCTCATAATAGATAACAAATTCAAAGTTAATAAATTAACTATGACTTCAATCAGAAAAAACTGATTAGTATTTTTATTGCCCCACACTGGTGATTGAGCCTGCAACCCAGGCATGTGCCCTGAACCAGGAAATGAACCAGTGACCTCTTGTTTCCTAATTTGATACTCAACTGCTGAGCCACACCAGCTGGGCTAAATTTTATTTTAAATTACCTGTCACCATGTTGTTCACTGGATAATTCTGAAGAGGGCAGTACATCTGCTTTTCTACAGCTGGAGTCCTTATAAAATGTTTTTTTGTGCTGTAAAATTAAACAGGCAGAAAGTCATATTTATATTTGTTTTTTTTGGACTTGTTTTATAAATGAGACATTATTCCAGGCAATTTATATACATAGTAATCTAATTGCTCTTTGATCAGATTTCAGTCTTGATTGGGTAAAAATGTTAAGTGTGAACTTCTTTTGTGCTTCTAAGTAATAGAAGACCAGTATAGATATTTTTTATTATTTTGGCCACTTTATAAAACAAGTATTTATTGAGTTATATAGAGGCCTGGGTCTTTTACTCAGTATTTTTGAATGCATAATAATTCAACAGTACTTTATAATTAGATAAAATACATATGTACAGATATAATGTTAAATATGCCAAAAGAAAAGCATATAGGCTCTATTTTAAATAATCACAGCATTTTTTGTTGTTATATAGTGTTTAAATAATTTGAACTCTATTAACTAGTACTTCCACATTTAAAAATTTTTTTAAATGATGTCTGGGAAAATCATGAGTTCCACTAAGATTCTGAAGTGACTTCTGAGTTTAAAAGAAAGAAAGTTAAATTATTCCGAGTGTAGTTGCATAGTATACAATTAAGTATATTCTAATTTTTAAAAAGCCAAGCAGTTTGTAACTAAAATATCCTGTTTTCCAACTGTGCCAAATAATAATGTTTACTACAGTTAGACTACATATAACAAACAGATAATACAATTGTATGAAAATAAAAACCTTAACAATAAAAAATTGGGATCATCCTTAAATTTATTATTTTCCTGAAAATCTAAAATTATACTGAGTGATAAATATGGACTTCATTTTCAATTTATTTAAAAATTAGATTTCTTCTAAACTCTGTTAAAAGAAACTATAGCCCAGCAACTGTGGCTCAGTAGTTGAGCCTCAATCCAGAAACCAGGAGGTCGGCGGTTTGATTCCTGATCAGGGCACACGCCTGGATTGCAGGTTCGATCCCCAGTGGGGGTACAGAGGCAGTTGATAGATGATATTCCTCTCTCATCAATGTTTCTATCTCTCTATCCTTCTCCCTTCCCCTCTCTCAAAATCAATAAACATATTTTTTAAAAAGAAACTATAGCTCAGTTAGAATGAAATCCCATAAACAGAGCAAAATAGTGTTCCCCAAAACATCAGGGAGTAAACAAGGATACCCATGATCATTATTATTATTTATCATAGCTCTAACATTTCTGGCCAAACAATAAGAGATGTGGAAGGGAAGAAAAATAAAAGGAAGAGATATCTAGTGAGAAGGAAAAGCAATACTTTCATTATTAACAAATGATATGATTGGACACCCTGAAAAGCCAAGAGAATCAACTTAAGTATCCTTAGAATTTTAAATTCCAAGGGGGTAGATATAAGATAAATACATCCAAATCAATAACTTCCCTGTATAACAGCAATAATTAATATAAAATAAAATGGAAGAAATCTACAATAGCAACAAAGTTAATAAAAATCTAGGAATAACCATAATAAGAATTTTCTATATATTTTTCTATATATAGAAAAATAAAAAACTTGACTTAGATATAGAAGAAAAAATAAAGGAAAACCAAAGCATTTTCCTGGATAGGAATATTGAAAATTATAAAGACAGTAGTTCTTCTCAAATTGAAGTTTAACACAATTCTCAATAAAGTCCCTTAGAGCTTAAGGAAAACAAATTCTAAAATTCACCTTAACAACATGTTAGAAGATCTAACAGGAGACAAGACTAAATTTGTAATAGAACGAAAAAACATACCTAGGAATGTTAAGAATAAGAATATTCTTAAAAGAAGTACAGATTTATATAAAGAAAATACGAAAAAGTTCCTTAAGGGCCACAAAAGAAAACTTGAACAAATGGAGGAAAATACCACTTTCTCAGATAGAGGTATTTGACATCATAGACAAATTAATCTATAAATTAACTTGTTAATTTAATCTATAAAGTTAATCTATAAATCTTTTGTAATATCACTAAATATAACAACAGGAACTTTTAAAAAATATGAACAAGGTGGTTGCAAAAATCAGAAGGAAAATTTCAGAAATAATAGCTAAGAAAACTTGAAAAAGAGTAAGGAGGAGGAACTAGTTCTAGATATTAAATCATATTATGAGTAATTAAAACAGTGGCCCTGTTGCATCACTAATGGAAAACAGTGTATTATTATTTGTGCAAAAGGAGAAATTAAAGAATATTTTATAAATTTTCTAGTGCATGCATATATTAGAAACTGATAATATTGATTTCCTCTGGAAGGAAACTGGCTTTTTAGGGGCCAGTATATTTTCATAGTACCCTCTTTTATATATCTTGGATTTTGAACCACGTGAATATTTTACCTATTAAACATAACTAAATTTTGAAAATAGAAAAATAATGTGTAGCATGAAGAGCCAAGAAAAAATGAGTTTGGGACTTGTTTTTTTCAGGTATTAAAATATATAAATAAAGTTATCTAACTTAAAATAAGGTGTTATTGATATACAAATAGATTCACAGGTTAGTGGAATAAAACAAATAGTCCAAAAATAGATCTTCAAATGCATAAAACAACATATGACAATGGGAAATCACACATCAGTTGAAATAGATTTATTTTTCAAAAAACTGGTGGAAATTTCTTATTTAAAAAACAAAAATAAATTTAGATATTCACTTATTAACTTATGCCAAAATAAATACCTGCAGAATTAAAAACTCATGTGATCTCTGAATGGGAAAGGATTTTTCTGAAGGTAAAAACAATAGAAAAAATTATAAAAGTGATTAATTTAATAATGTGAACATTTAAAACTTGTATCTCTGAAGAAGTATAAATCAGATCACAAACTAAGGATATCATATGACAAACTGGCAAAAGTTTTATATAGTTATTATATAAAGATGACAGGCAAGTTGATAAGAAAGACAATAAGGACCCCACCCCATAGAAAATGGAGAAAGAATAGAAAGAAAAAAGCCACAGAAAAGGAACTATAAAATTCTAACAAATTTTAAAATGTTCAAACCTATTAGTAATCAAATAAATATGAAAATTAAAAGAAGATGCCATTTTCATCTATTAAATTAATACAAGGTTTCTTATTAATACTCAATATAACGATGAGGATGCAGCGAGACTAATACTGCTAGTAATCTAAATTTATGTTTTGGTGGGAAGCAACTAACAGTAGATGTTTTGGCCCTTAAAAAGTACTCATATCTCTTTATACTGTAAATTCCACATCTGAGAATTTACATTAAGAAAATTATCTTAAAAAGTAGAGAAAGATTTATTTTTAAAAAGATGCTCATGAAGGTGCCATAAGAGAAACAACTTGTAAATAATTTAAAACATTTTTAAGCGTGGCTCAATGGTTGAGCCTCGACCTATGAATCAGGAGGTCATGGTTTCATTCCCAGTCAGGGCACATTCCCAGTAGGGGGCATGCAGGAGGTAGCTAATTAATGGTTCTCTCTCATCATTGATGTTTTTATCTCTCTCTCTCTCTCTCCCTCTCCCTTCCTTTCTGAAATCAATAAAAAATATATTTTTTAAAAAAGGGAAGGTGAGGACATAAGGAAGGCCAAGAGACACATGAAAACATGCTCGAAGTCACTAATCATCTGAGAGATGCAAATCAAAATGATAATGAGATACTATCTCACACCTGTCAGAATGGCTATCATCAACAAATTAACAAATGACAAGTGCTGGCGAGGATGTGGAGAAAAAGGAACCCTTGTGCACTGCTGGTGGGAATGTAGACTGGTGCAGCCACTGTGGAGAACAGTATGGAGTTTCCTCAAAAAACTAAAAATGGAACTCCCATTTAACTCAGTAATCCCATTTCTAGTAATATATCCCAAGAAACCAGAAACACCAATCATAAAGGATATATGCACCCCTATGTTCATAGCAGCACAATTTACAATAGCTAAGATTTAGAAACAGCCTAAGTGCCCATCAGCAGATGAGTGGATTAAAAAACGGTGGCACATCTACACAATGGAATACTACGCTGCTATAAAAAGGAAGGATCTTCTACCATTTGCAACAGCATGGATGGAGCTGGAGAGCATTATGCTGTGAAAGAGGTCAGTCAGAGAAAGATAAATATCACATGATCTCATACATTTGTGGATTATAATGAACAACATAAACTGATGAACAAAACAGATCCAGAGACAGAAGCATCAATCAGATGCTCAAACCACAGAAGGAAGGTAGAGGAAGGTGAGGGTAATGGGGAGAGATCAACCAAAGGACTTATATGCATGCATATAAGCATAACCAATAGACACAGACACCAGGGGAGTGAGGGCATGAGCAGGAGAGGGGGGCAATGGGAGGATAAGGACACATATGTAATACCCTAATCAATAAAGAAAGAAAAAAAGGAAGATGGTTAAACAAGATGAAATACTATATGCAGCCATTACAAATCATAATCTAATCTAATAAAAGACAAACATGCAAATTGACTGTACCTTCACTATGCCTTAAGCCACACCCATCAGCCAATCAGAGCAACTATATGCAAATTAACCCAACCAAGATGGCGGCCAGCAGCCACGGAGCTGGAGCAAGCAGGAGGCTTGGTTGCTCCAGTGATGGAGGAAGCCAAGCTTCCCGCCCGTCCTGGCCAGCTCTCAGCTCCACTGAAGGCAATAAAGTTTCAATTATAAAAGGTAAATAAATCTCAGAATAAAAATAAAAGAAAAAAAGGAGAGGCTGAGAGCTTCCATCGCCAGGGAGGGCTTGGCCAGCCTGAAAACGGCCCTCATCCCCTCACCCAGACTGGCCAGGCACTCCAGTGGGGACCCCCACCCTAAAGGGGGTGTGGCCAGCCTGAAAACAGCCATCAGCCCCTCACCAAGGCTGGCCAAACCTCCATGGGGTGAGGGTCCCCACTTGGGGGGGGGGGAGGCTTGACCAGCCTGCAAACAGCCATCAGCCCCTCACCCAGGCTGGCCAGGCACCCCAGTGGGGACCCCCACCCTGAAGGGGGTGTGACCAGCCTGCAAACACCCATCAGCTCCTCACCCAGGCTGGCCAGGCACCCCAGTGGGAACCCCACCCTGATCCAGGACACCCTTCAAGGCAAACCAGCCGGTCCCCATCCGTGCACCAGGCCTCTATCCTATATAATAAAAGGGTAATATGCAAACTGACCTTAACGGCAGAACGCCTGGGAATGACTGGTCACTATGACACACACTGACCACCAGGGGGCAGACGCTCAATGCAGGAGCTGCCCCCTGGTGGTCAGTGCGTTCCCACAGGGGGAGCTCTGCTCAGCCACAAGCCAGGCTGGCAGCTGCCAGTACAGCGGTGGTGGTGGGAGCCTTTCCACCTCCTCAGCAGTGCTAAGGATATCAGACTGCAACTTAGGCCTGCTCTCTGCTGGCAAGTGGACATCCCCCGAGGGCTCCCAGGCTGCCAGAGGGATGTCTGATTGCCAGCTTAGGCCCAATCCCCCGGGGAGCAGGCCTAAGCCAGCAGGTGGTCATCTCCAGAGGGGTCCCAGACTGTGAGAGGGCACAGGCCTGGCTGAGGGAACCCCCCGCCAAGTGCACAAATTTTTGTGCACCAGGCCTCTAGTACCAAATAAGGCTTTTCAAAATGGGGAAAATCAAGAGACAGACTAAACAGGATAGGACAAAAGTAGGTTTATAGTTATTCATGTGGAAATTAATACACTAATTAATAAATAATAATATAAGCATAAACTCTGTGTTTTACACACACAACTGTAAACCGAATTTTGCACCACCCTGTATATGCAGTCAACATCAACTCTATTTAATGCATGTATTTGTATAAAACTAGCAAGAAATATGCTAATGTTGGTGATGGTTATCTCTCTGGTGGAGTTTAAATGTTCTTTTTTTTTAAAATATATTTTATTGATTTTTTACAGAGAGGAAGGGAGAGGGATAGAGAGTTAGAAACATCAATGAGAGAGAAACATCGATCAGCTGCCTCCTGCACACCCTTCACTGGAGATGTGCCTGCAACCAAGGCACATGCCCCTGACCAGAATCGAACCTGGGATCCTTCAGTCCACAGGCCGACGCTCTATCCACTGAGCCAAACCAGTTAGGGTTAAATGTTCTTTATTCATTTTTTTGTATTTTCTATTTTGACAAATTGTATGCATAACAGTCATAATAATATAATTACTGTAATTAAAAACAAGAAAAGAAACCCATACAATTTTCTGAAGATTTTAGGAACGTATGGGAAAGGAAAACAGCATAGTGATTAAGGGTTTGGAGTCTGAGTCAACTTTACCACTTGATTAATATTCGATGAATTATTTAGCTCTCTGAGACCTCAACTATAAAATGGGGCTAATATTATTTATCTATCTTATAAGGTTCTAAGAAACAAATTAATTATTGTGAACTGCTGAGCTCACAAGAGTCTTGTATTTAGTAAGTACTAAATAACTAGTTCACCACTTAGTGTTCAATACTAGTAGTATGCCAACAAAATAAATGACTCAAGGGTAAGTATATTTTATCGCCCTAACCGGTTTGGATCAGTGGATAGAGCATCAGTCTGCAGACTCAAGGGTCCTGGGTTTGATTCCGGTCAAGGGCATGTACCTTGGTTGAGGGCACATCCCCAGTGGGGAGTGTGCAGGAGGCAGCTGATCGATGTTTCTCTCTCATCGATATTTCTAACTCTCTATCCCTCTCCCTTCCTCTCTGTAAAATATCAATAAAATATATATATTTTTAAAAAGTATATTTCATCTATGTTTGCACTACACCCTCTAGTGGTTCCACAAAGAAATGGCTCTAGGTAGACACTGAAGGTGTGTCTATTCATATCCTTTGTCTATTTTTGTTGTTATTGGATTGGGCATATTTCCCCAGATTTGCAAGCCCTCTTTATATATTAAGGAAACAAGCCTTTGTCAAATGTTTTTCCTAGTGTATATTTTTCTTTTGACTTGGATTATAATATTTTTATTGCCATGTACAAGTTTAAAATATTTTTTGGTCATGTTTATCAATTTTTTCTTTTTAAAAATATATTTTTATTCATTTCAGAAAGAAAGGGAGAGGGAGAGAGAAAAGAATATCAATGGACTGGGATTCAAACCATGACCTCCTGGTTCATAGGTCAACACTCAACCATTGCACCACACCAGCCGGGGACTCTTTTCTTTAATGGATTCTGTGCTTTGAAGGAAACTTGTTTTTGTTGTTGTTGTTTTAATCCTCACCTGAGGATATGTTTTCCATTGATTTTCAGGCAGAATGGAAGGGAGGGAGAAGGGGAGAGAGAGAGAGAGAGAAACATCAATTGCTTGCTTCCCACATGCGCCACAAGCGGGGCCGGGGATTGAATCCTTAACCAAGGTCTGTGCCCTTGAATGGGAATCAAACGCTCAACCCTTTGGTCTGAGGGCTGATGCTCTAACATAACCACTGAGCAAAACTGGTCAGGTCAGAACAACCGTTTCTTAAAGAATTTATATATCGTGTATCTTTCCTAGTCAAATGAATCACTGGGAGGGACTTTTTATTTCCATTTCCCAGCCTTCTCTTACAAGACCATTTAGGATAACTACTAGTATTCTCTCCTCTATCCACCTCTTAATATCTTCATGGTCTCACCTCTTCTATTTTCATTTTTCTTCCTTTCCTTACCAATTTCTTATCTCAAAAAGCATAACAAGTAAACTCAAAGGAGTGTTACACATAGAGATCCAAAAGACCTAAAATATGGATTCTTAAACTTAAGTGGTAGAATATCTAGAAGTCACAGGACCATGAAGCAATGTTTTATTAAACTTAGCATAATTGAATATACAACATTGTGTTAAATCAGACAAAAACTTACATCAAATTTTAACAAACTAAAATAGTAGGTAGAAAAAATATGAGGAAAAATATAAGGAGAAAAACAACATTGAAAAAAATGATAAAGATTAAACATTACTTTTTATATGGAAGAAAGACTAATATTGATTATTTTTATTTTAGTAGCCAAATATCAGACTTTCACATAACCAATGCTCCCCTATGAATATTTTAAAACCATTGAACTGGAAAATATGAAATTAGGACTAGATAATAAATAAGCCTGCAATAAGGGGGTCTCTCATAGATTAGCCCTAACACAATGGCAAGTCCATGTTTGTCTTTTTAAATTTAATTTCTTAAACCAAAGTAATCACATTACAAACAATTTAGAATGGAGAGGGAGAAATCATTCAGAACTTCCAACCCTAATAATATTACTGCTAATATTTAGTATATTTTCTTCTTATTAAAAATATATTTTAAAAATAATATAACAGCATTCATGCCCTGACCGGTTTGGCTCAGTTGATGGAGCGTCGGCCTGCGGACCGAAGGATCCTGGGTTCGATTCCAGTCAAGGGCATGTGGCTTGGTTGTGGGCATATCCCCAGTGAGGGGTGTGCAGGAGGCAGCTGATCGATGTTCCTCTCTCATCGATGTTCCTAACTCTCTATCCCTCTCCCTTCCTTGCTGTAAAAAATCAATAAAATATATTTTAAAAAAATAATGTAACAGCATTCATAATATAGATAAAATCCTAGTTTCTTTTCTGCAAGGTTAATCTAGCATAGTAGTTAAATGCATGGGCTCTAGAATTAGACTGATCCAGTTCAAATCCTGCTTCTCCCCACTTATACAAGACTTTGGACAAATTATCATCTATCTGACCCTAGATCTTTTTCTAAAATGTCGATGTGAAAATGATAATATAATCTCATATGAAGACTGTAAAAATTAAATGAGATAAATACATTGACAGTGTTCAAAGATGTCTACATTGAATTGAATATCAATGAAATATATGAATTCAATACCTTTTGGATAATTCTTTTTTGTGATCTGTGGCCAGTTCACTGCTTTCCTGAAGGATGTTTATTTCATTTGACATTACTTCATCATGCTGTGGATAGCAAAAGAAATCACATTTTTAAAAATCAGCACACCAATAAGCCAATCAATAATTTTTTTAATAAAAGAAAAGTACATTGGCACTATATAAGAGTCATAAAGTATTTATATACCTAGGTACATTCAATCTAGTTTGGTGGAAAAAACTTAACAAAATTTTGTACACACAGAATTACATTCTATATTTTTAGGATACATAAAGAACAAAATTTTTAAAATATCAGCTGTGGTTGTATTAGATAGTAAAACTTTTGACAAATTTTATTCTTTTTCAGTTTTTGAAATTTTCCCTAATGTGGTCATATTACTTCTTAGTTTTTTAAAAAATAAGGAAACCAAAAAAGTGTTCTTAAACTCTCTTAAAATTTTTGAATTGAAGATTCCTAGGCTGTCTGTGAGCTACAAATCAAAAATATGAAGTAAGCTTTACAAATTGTTTCCCCTTCAAAATTAAAGTGAAGTATTTAGCTATGGAGTTACAAAAGAACTAAAGATTATGTGACAGTAACTCAGATACTGGTACCTATCACATAATATATTTACTTAATATGCCAATAGGAAATTGCTATATTTAGGTAACAAATACACTCTAAATAATAATAATGCTCCCCAAAATTACTTATCAGTTTTACCCTTATTGTTGCCATTCGGTGAAGTACTTTCTACTTATATATACCAGGTGTCCTGGTTAGTAATGCGGATTTTGTAATCAAAGAAAACACGATAATTTCAAGAGAAACATCAAAAGTGCTTTACTCAAAGTAATGTCCATTGCTAGTTACACATTTCCCCTATCTTTCAGGTAATTTGTGGATACCGTCCCAATAGAACTTTTCCTGTTTTGAGGCAAACCATCCAGAGACCCAATTTTCCACTTCTTCGTACCCGCTGCTCAGAAAGTGCGTGTGCCTCAATTGGAACAAGTGGTAATCTGACGGAGCAAGGTCTGGTGAATACAGCGGGTGGGTTAATACTTCCCAGGCAAGATCTTTTAACGTGTCTTTAACTGGTTTTGAAGCGTGTGATGGTGCGTCATCATGAAGCAAAGTTACTTTGCCATGTCTTCTGGCACATTCTGGTCATTTCACAATCAAAGCATGGTTAAAATTGAGTATTTGTTGTTGGCAGCGATCAGTATTAATGGTTTCACCTGGTTTTAGAAGCTCATAATACACCATACCGTCCTGATCCCACCAAACGCAAAGCATTGTCTTCTTTCCAAAGCGATTTGGCCTTGCAGTTGATGTTGATGGTTGACCTGAATCAACCCCTGATTTTGTGCATTTGGGATTCTCAGAATAAATCCACTTTTCATCGCCAGTCACAACTCGATGCAAAAAAAGACTTTCTTTCATGCTGTTGAAGCAACATTTTACTGATGACTTTTCGGTTTTCCATTTGTCTTTCGTTCAGTTGATGTGGCACCCATTTTCCTTCCTTTAAAATCTTTCCCATTGTAAATGATCGGAAATTGTTTGCTGAGCAACGTTTAATCTTTCTGCAAGTTGTTTTTGAGTTTGACACGCATCTGCATCCAAAAATGCTTGTCATTGTTGGTCTTCAAACTTTTTCAGTTGACCTGGACGTTCTTTGTCTTTCACATTGAAATCATCACTTTTAAAGCGTTTAAACCAGCGTTCACAGTATCTTGAGATGGAGCATGTTCACCATAAGCTTCTGAAGTATACAATAACTTTCAGCAGCACTTTTCTTCAAAATAAAGTAATGAATTAAAACTTCCCACAAATACTCATATTTTTGGCACGAAATTTGACATTTTAAGCGTAAAACTATCTATGATGTTAACACCTTCAGCAAATTTGACATATGAAGTTTTGAAGCTTGCTGTCAATACAACAAAATAGCATACATATCAAACCACATATGTATTAACATATGTGTAACTCCATCTATTGAAAAAAATCCGCATTATTAACTGGTATACCTGGTACTACTAGAGGCCCAGTGCATGACATTCATGCACTGGGGGAGGGGGGGTTGCCCCTCAGCCGGCCTGCCCCTTCTCGCAGTCCGGGACCCCCTGAGGGGTCCTTAGGGCTGCCATGGAGACAGGAGAGGCTCCTGCCACTGCCGTTGTGCTCGCCAGCTGTGAGCCCAGCTTCTGGCTGAGCAGCACTCCCACTGTGGGAGCGCACTGACCACCAGGGGGCAGCTCCTGTGTTGAGTGTCTGCCCCTGGTGGTCAGTGCACGTCATAGCGACCAGTTGTTCAGCTGTTCAGTCAATTTGCACATTAGGATTTTATTATATAGAACTACTGGCCCGGTGCACAAAATTTGTGCACGGGGGTGTGTGTCCCTCAGCCCGCCTGCACCCTCTCCAATCTGGAACCGCCTGCCTGCCTGATCACCCCTAACCTAATTACTCTGCCTGCTGGCCTGATCGCCCCCAACCGCCACCCCTCTGCTAGCCTGCTCACCCCCAACTGCTGACCCCCACCAGCCTGCTCACCCCCAACTACCCCCCCTGCTGTCCTGCTTGCCCCCAACTCCCCCCTCCTGCCAGTCTGCTCACCCCCAACTGCCCCCCTTAGTGGCCTGCTCAACCCCAACTGCCCCCCCTCCGCCGGCCTGCTTACCCCCAACTGCCCTCCCCTGCTGGCCTGATCTCCCCCAGCTGCCCTCCCCTGCTAGCCTGATCTCCCCCTAACTGCCTCTGCCTTGGTCCTGCCACCATGGTTTTGTCCAGAAGGACGTCTGGAAGGTCTCCTGAAAAGTCTGACAGTCTAATTAGCATACTACCTTTTTATTAGTATAGATAATTACATTATAATTGGCTAATAATCTATATCAATCAATATTTTGAAATAACTAATAAAATCCTTTGTTATATAATCATACAAATTCTAGAGTCAATAGTCTCCAGTCAATAGTCAATAGTCTAGCAGGAATGTTCTACTAATTTTAGTAGAAAAAACATTGGACTGGGATGGAGCTGAGAAAATTTTGTTCCACTTTGCTAATAATATCTGGCTATGTGAACCAAGACAAATCTTTGCTTCTCTTTACCTCAGTTTTCTCATTTCTAAAACTGAGTGATTAAATTAATGATCTTTACGGACTTTTTAGCTCTAAAGTTCTGGTATACTCAATAATACTGTCATGCCCTGACTGGTTTGGCTCAGTGGATAGAGCATTGGCCTGTGGACTGAGAGGTCCCAGGTTTGATTCCGGTTAGGGGCATGTACCTTGGTTGAGGGCACATCCGCAGTGGGGAGTGTGCAGGAAGCAACTGATCGATGTTTCTCTCTCATCGATGTTTCTAATTCTCTATCCTTCTCCCTTCCTCTCTGTAAAAAAATCAATAAAATATATTTAAAAAAAATAATTACTGTCAAATCATTCATGTCCCTGGAAACATTGTGATAAATCAAGGATTAAATATTTTGGTCCTTTGTATAGCATAGCCAAAGAATATAAAAGAACTATTAGTATTTTTAGATGATAACACTTTGGGAAGAAAAAACAAATGTATAAAAAAAGTACAAAATATGTAAATTAATTGCTTGGCTTTAGACATATTATATTATAAAGATGTTTTCCCTAACTGTCTATTTTGAAAAAATTTCAAACTTATCGAATGTTAAAGAATAATACAATAAGTACAATATACCTTTCACCTAGATTCACAAAGTGTTAACATTTTTACACCCTGCATTCCTTCTATAAATTTTTATTTTTAATGGACCATTTGAAAACATTTTCAGATATTATAACATTTTACTCCTTAATCTTTAGCACACATTTTCTTTTTCTTTTTTTAAATATATTTTATTGATTTTTTACAGAGAGGAAGGGAGAGAGATAGAGAGTTAGAAACAGATGAGAGAGAAACATCGATCAGCAGCCTCCTGCACATCTCCTACTGGGGATGTGCCTGCAACCAAGGTACATGCCCTTGACCGGAATCGAACCTGGGACCCTTCAGTCCGCAGGCCGACGCTCTATCCACTGAGCCAAACCAGTTTCGGCGCATTTTCTTTTAAATATGTTTTAGTTGATTTCAGAGAGGAAAGGAGAGGGAGAGAGATATAGAAACATGAATGATGAGAAAGAATCATTGATCAGGTGCCTCCTGAACACCCACCCCACACTGGAGATCGAGCCTGCAATCCAAACATGTGCCCTGACCAGGAATTGAAACGCGACCTCCTGGTTCATGGGTCGAAGCTCAACCACTGAGCAACACTGGCCAGGCTTTTAGCATGCATTTTCTAAAATATATTTTATCTTTATAACTAGAGGCCCGGTGCACAAAAATTGGTGCACTCGGGGGGGAGGGCGGGTCCCTCAGCCCGGCCTGTGCCCTCACACAGTCTGGGACCCCTCGGGAGATAACAACCTGCTGGCTTAGGCCTGCACCTGGGTGGCAGAGGGCAGGCCCAATCCCTAGGTGCAGCCCCTGGTCGGGCTCAGGGCAGGGCCGATTGGGGAGTTGGGGCGCCGCCCCGTCATGCACAGAGCAGGTCAGATTGGGAGGCTGTGATGCCACCCTCAGTCACGCTCAGGGTAGGGTCAATTGGGGGGTTGGGGCACCGTCCCCTGTCACACTCAAGGCAGGGTCGATGGGGAGGTTGCGGCGCCACCCCCTGTCACGCACGAAGCAGGGCCAATCAGGGGGTTGGGGCGCTGCCCCCGTCACACACAGAGCAGGGCCCATCAGGGGGTTGGGGCACCGCCCTCTATCACCCACAGAGCAGGGCCGATCAGGGGGTTGGGGCACCACCACTCTCACACTCAGGGCAGGGACGATGGGGAGGTTATGGCTCTACCCCATCACACATAGAGCAGGGCCCGTGGGGGGGGGGGAGGTTGGGGAGCTCCCCCCTATCAGGCACAGAGCAGGGCTGCTCAGGGGGTTGGGGCCCTGCCCCCTGTCACACACAGAGCCGCAGGGCGATCAGGGGGTTTGGGTGCTGCCCCCTGTCACGCTGATCCCGGTGCCGGGAGGCATATTACTCTTTTACTATATAGGGCAGAGGCCTGGTGCATGGGTGGGGTCGGCTGGTTTGCCCTGAAGGGTGTCCTGGATCAGGGTGGGGGTCCCCACTGGGGTGCCTGGCCAGTCTGGGTGAGGGGCTGAGGGCTGTTTTCAGGCTGGGAGTGACTGAAGTTCCCAACCGCTCCTTTTTCTCTTTTTTTATTCTGGGCCAGCTTTACCTTGAGGCTTGGTTCCAGCTCTTAGGCCTGCCTCCTCGGCTGAAAGTAGGTTTCTGGCCTTTGCTTACAATGTTGCGAATCTGCTGGCTGAAGTCTGGCGGTATTTGTTACAATGTTTCTTAAACTGCCTGCTCAGAGGCCTGCAGCCGCAGGCGGGGAACGCTGGTTTCCTCCAACGATCCTCCGTCACTGAGGCAAGCAAGCCTCATGTTAGTTTCAAGCTGCCTGGCTGCCGGCCGCCATCTTGGCTGACAGTTAATTTGCATATCTCGCTGATTAGCCAATGAAAAGGGTAGCGGTCATATGCCAATTACCATGTTTCTCTTTTATTAGTGTAGATTAGTGTAGATACCTCTATCATAATTTTTTAAATTAATGTTAACTCAGTATCACCTAATATACAGTCCATGATACATGCCTGTGGGGGAAGGAGAGGGAATGGAATGGCATGGGCATGCTCCCTGGAAGGAGAATGCCTTCCTGCCTTTTATTTTTTTTTTAATGGCATTGTTTTAAAGTGCGTAAGCCAGCTAGTTGTTTTCCGAAATTCTCAATATTCTAGAATTGCCTGTTTACCCATAAGTAGATTCAGGTTAAGCATTTTGAACAAGAACATTACACAGATAATATTGTGTACTTTTTATTATATTACATCAAGCTGAATATAATTCAGCATCATCCAATATTGTTGATGCTAAATTCAATCAATTGGTTAAGGTGGTAGTTTGAGAGATCTCTCCAGTGTAAAGGTACATTGCTTATCTTTATAATAAGTAATCTGTGGGGTGCTCATTTGCGATCATGCTTTTAACATCCATTAATGACCCTTGCCTAAGTCAATTATTTTATTGGGAGTGATATAGGGGGGATTTTCTAGTCTATTATTCTTTGCATATTTATTAGCTGCTATTCTGTAAGGAAATTTTCTCTTATCCCACCTTTTCCTTCCTCCATCCCTTCCTTCTTTCTTTCCTTCCTCTGTTCTTCCATTTTTTTCTTTATGTTTTTGAAGTATCACTATATAATCATGGACTTTAAAAATTTTAATGTTTTATAATCCATTACTGTCATTGTTAATTTTGATGTTCAAATTATCCCAAATTTGGCTATTGCATAAAGATTATGAAGTCAAAAGCATAGGCAAATTGAAGCAGGATGGCAAAAGCTAAAGTCAGTTTTTAGTATTATACACATGTATTGGGGGGTGTTATTCAAAACATGTAACAAATGGCACAATAATTAATCAATGAGAATCTACACTGGCAGTAAAGAACTGGTCTACACTGTGCAATGATCACTCCCTTAATATTACTGACAAAAGCAAATTTTCAAGTTATGTGAATAATTTTATTCATACAAAAAATCTCAATATAACTATTGTACTAGTATAAAAACAATGCCAAATCAGATAGTGTTCAATAAAAGCATGACCTTTAATTCCTTAATCTGGATCATGTCACAGGCAAACATTTTTAAGATTATATTGCTTTCAAAAATTTTTGAAACTATAGATTTTAATTAAGTACTTTATTTTACTCTTACCTTCTCTGTCAGAAAATGTTGATCTTGTTCCCAAATAAAACTGCCAATTTTTCTTCTTATTTCTGTAATAGGAAAAAAAATCCAATACCATTTTCTTAAAGTAAATGTAACATTTTCTGAATTTTACTTGAAGACTGAAATTTCTAGGCCAGCATTTTCCCACTAGCATCAAAATCATCTAAGATACTTGTTTAAAATGCAGATTCCTTTTGAATATCATTGAGAAGGAGCTAAGAAATTTACATTTCTATCAAACTTTCCAGATGATTCCAATGTATTATGAGAATCACTGTTGTAAACTTTTCCTGCTGGAATATACCTCTTCATTAAATGTGTCTTTAGACCAAGCGTTAAAAAAGAAAACAATTGTCCAGTCAAAATAAAAGCTATATCGCCCAGCTGGCATGGCTTGGCAGTTGAGTGTGCACCCAGGAACCAAGAGGTCACTGGTTTGATTCCTGGCCAGGGCATATGCTGGTTTTAGGCTCGACTCCCAGTAAGGGGACGTGCAGGAGGCAGCTGATCAGTGATTCTCTCTCATCATTGACGTTTCTATCTTTCTCTCCCTTCTTTTCTAATATCAATAAAAATATATACATTTTAAAAAGCTATAAAATTCTGGAATTTGTAGAATAGAGGTCCTCAATAATTCAGTAATTTACTTTGTTAAAAGAAGGGTGGAAGAGCAATGTGTCTAGTGAGCATGGTAGTATAGGAATTTTACAATGCTTAGTATGTCAGAGGACTATATCATCATCCTAACTCAAAGATCCTAAAAGATTCCACAGTAGCCCACTCATAGACAAAAAGGTAGAATTCCTCAAGATCTATTCTGCCTAGTAGTAGCCACTAGGCAGATGTGGGCACCACATTGAAATGTGTCACTGGCCCAAACTGAAATGTGCTGTAAACATAACATATTGAATTTCAAAGACTTAGTATGTAAAAAAGAATGTAAATGCCCGGCTGGTGTGGCTCAGTAATTGAGCATCGACCAATGAATTAGGAGGTCATGGTTTGATTCCTGGTCAGGGCACATGCCCAGGTTGTGGGTTGCAGGAGGCAGCTGATCAATGATCCTTTCATCATTGATGTTTCTATCTCTCTTTCCCTCTCCCTTCCTCTCTAAATTTAAATTAAAGAAAATTTAAAATATCTCAATAATTTTTATATTATTATATACAGAAAATGATACTTTAGATATATTAGGTTAAATAAAATACATTCTTAAAATTAATTTCACCTATTTCTTTTTATTTTTTTAAATATATTTTATTGACTTTTTACAGAGAGGAATAGAGAGTTAGAAACATTGATGAGAGAGAAACATCAGTCAGCTGCCTCCTGCACATCCCCTACTGGGGATGTGCCTGCAACCAAGGTACATGCCCTTGACTGGAATCAAATCTGGGACCTTTCAGTCTGCAGGCTGACGCTCTATCCACTGAGCCAAACTGGCCAGGGCTCTTTTTATTCATTTTAATGTGACTACTAGAAAATTTACGATTAATATGTGGCTCACATTTGCATCTTCATACTTCTACTAGACAATATTGGTCTATCTAGATGGATAATAATGTATAGTTTTTATTTTTTTAAAAGAGCATGTTTTCATTTCTGACTGTTTTAAAAATTTAAATACATTTTAAGACGCTAAACTCAAATACAGGAGTCATTAATTTATTTATTTATATCACCACTTAGAGCAACTTATTATAAATAGGTCCTACCAGGACATTAAAACTATGAAAGGAACCCAATTTTGGGGGGTTTCTAAAACTCTTCTATAGAAATCTTTTTTGAGCTGTTTGGGTTTGTTTTTAATACTTTGCTCATGGGGAATGTGTACAGCTGTCTTGCTAGGGATGGACACATACACATCAAGAACTGGGTAATAATGCAAGACCATAAAAATGAATATTTTGCCCAACCTGTGTGACTCAGTGATTGAGCATTGACCTGTGAACCAGGAGGTCAGGGTTTGATTCCTGGTCAGAGTATATGCCTGGGTTGTGCGCTGAATCCCCAATGGGGCACATGCAGCAGGCAGCCAGTCAATGATTCTCTTTCATCATTGATGTCTCTATCTCTCCCTCTCCCTTCCTCTCTGAAATGAATAAAATAATATATTTTTTTAAAGTGGGATATTTAATTAGCCCAGATAAAATAGGTAGGATTTGAACAGAACAAATCAGGGAAAACTAAAAGAACCACTTTCAGAAGCAGTTTATTTACTTGACCTTTACTTCACAGGGTTGCTGAAATAATTAATGTGAAAGTACTTTAAAGAACAATAGTAATATATGGGCTTATTATCATAATGAATCTTTAAAAATAGAGAAAAATTTCAGAAATATAACAGAGAGATTCAAAACTAGCAAAGAACCGTTTATTGAATGCTCACATATCAGACTAGTTATATTATCTCATTTTAACCTCAAAACAACTTGGGAGAAGCTGCTGAAGGTTACAGAACTAGTGAGTGTTGGATCCCAGCCAGTGAACCCTCTGAGGACAAGATCTGCATGTGTATTTTTCAGCACCGAATCCCCAGCGCCTGGGTGGAAACCTGGCACACAGTAGGAGCTCAGTGAATGCATGAATCAAGGATAAACAAATAAAACTAGAATATACATCAAGGCAATCTGACCCCAAGTCCATGCTTGTCCACTTAGATCACACAGCTGGGTGACTTAGCCGGCTCTGGCTGCCTAACAGGGGTTGGATGCATGATCTTTGCTAACCTTCTTGCAGGCATGCAGGAGGAAGAACGAAATGACCTAAAGCCACTGAATTTTTAATTTCAGCATTAGCGACGGCAGCGAGATAGTAGGCATGAAAAACGGTAGCATTATCATCTATGTAGTCGAGGCTCTGATAGACTCTAGGAGGGAAGAAAAGGGGGGGGGGGAAATATTTTAGGTTATGAAATAAACAAGAATGTATGCCACCTTGCAAAAATAGAATAAATAAACGGAAGTAGGAACGATTATCCACAGGTAACCAGGAGACTGAGGGTTCTGAGGCCGGGGATTAGACCTCGGCTTTTACAAACACACCCCCACAGCAAGGTGGAGGAGGATCGCAGGTGGACAGCGCCAAGGCAGCGCAACCTCTCAGAAAAACACCCTGAGAGTGAGGGCAAGAGGAGATGGGGGGCTGCTAAGGCCGTGAGAGCGAGTGCTGAGAGCGCTGGAGGGCACAGCCGTGGTGTGTGAACACTGACCGGTTCAAGGGGCGGGGGGTGGTCAGTCCAACGAAGCTGGGGAGGCTTTAAGCTGGAGAACACCGGACCTGCTGCAGGTATGAGGGGCATGCAGGAGATTTCGTTTAAACATATTGGATAGGAGGGGCCTCCAAGGAGTCACGTGGAGCCTGGTGGTGGGTCTCAGTGGAGCCTCCACCCACGAACCAGGAGGTCAAGGTTGCAGGCCCCGGTTGGGCCCGCTCCCCGGAGGCAGCCGATCAAGGATTCTCTCTCATCATTGATGTTTCTGTCCCTCTCTCCCCATCCCTTTCCATCTCTGTACTCAATAAAAACATATTTTTTTTAAAAAAGTCACGTGGAGTTGTGGGAGGGGCAGCTGTTACTACCGGAAGTGACTCGGGGACGGGGAGGAGGCCAGGCCATCCTGGCAGAAAGGAGAGGAGAAAGGCCACGTATCCTAATCCCCACATCTAGGACTGGAGACTCGCTCTTTTCCAGTCTTTTCCGATCATCTACACTGATGAGCGACCGCAGTTTCCACCTCCAACTCCTGGCTCATCAGGACTCGCGAGGTAATGCCAGGCGGCCTGGCAGTCAAGGTACCTCAGCGTGTCTGGGTGCGAAGCATCGCAGCTGAACAGGAAGTCGGCGGCCCTCAGGTCACTGATGGTGCCCCCTTCGGCCACTGTGGAGGCAAGAGCGAAAAGGGGGTAAGCCAGCAAGGACCCTGGGGCCTTCACCACCCCGCCCACCCTTTCGCCCTCGCTTCCTACCCCAGAATTGCCTCAGGTTCCCGCTGACGCTCCGGCAGAACCATCCCCGCTGCCCTTGAAACATGGCGCCGCCTGGCGGGTCAGGGTGTGGGGGAGGGAACTGTAGCAGAGACCGCTGATTGGTCCCGGCCCCAAAGCCAGGCTCGATGATTGGTTCTCAGAGTAATGGGCGGGAAAAGCCGGCGGCGGGAGGAAGAAGGATCCCGCTACCAGACTGAGGGAACCAACTCCTAGGACTGTGCACCTGCTGCTCGGCTTCCCCGCCTTCAGCGGGGAGAGGTCAGTAGCCACACTTGTGAGTTTTAAACCCAAAGTGCATACTAACAAAATTCTTGTGCCATGTTGTACAGGCAGGAGTGCAGGTTCTGTAGCATCAATTTTTTTTTAATTGAAATATAATTGACTTACAATATTAGTATTAGTGATTTGATATTTATGCACATTACAATGTTGATTATCCCCATAAGTCTAGTTACCTTCTCTCACTGTATGAAGTTATTACAGTACTATTGACTATTCTCTCTGCAGTTATTATAACCCGTGTCTTATTTTTTTTTTAGCTTTTTTTTTACATCTTTATTGTTCAGATTATTACAGTTCTTCCTCTTTTTTCCCCCCATAGCTTCCCTCCACCCGGTTCCCACCCCACTCTCTGCCCTTGCCCGCCCCCCCACTGTCCTCACCCATAGGTGCACGATTTTTGTCCAGTCTCTTCCCACACCCCTTTCCCCCCGAGAATTGTCAGTCCACTCCCTTTATATGCCCCTGATTCTATTATATTCACCAGTTTATTCTGTTCATCAGATTTTTTATTCACTTGATTTTTAGATTCACTTGTTGATAGATGTTTATTTGTTGTTCATAACTTGTATCTTTACCTTTTCCTTCTTCTTCCCCTTCTTAAAGGATACCTTTCAGCATTTCATATAATACTGGTTTGGTGGTGATGAACTCCTTTAGCTTTTCCTTATCTGTGAAGCTCTTTATCTGACCTTCAATTCTGAATGATAGCTTTCCCTGATAAAGTAATCTTGGTTGTAGGTTCTTGGTATTCATCACTTTGAATATTTCTTGCCACTCCCTTCTGGCCTGCAAAGTTTCTGTTGAGCAATCAGCTGACAGTCGCCTATGGGTATTCCCTTGTAGGGAACTGACTGTCTTACTCTTGCTGCTTTTAAGATTCTCTCTTTGTCTTTTGCTCTTGGCATTTTAATGATGTGTCTTGGTGTGGTCCTCTTTGGATTCCTTTTGTTTGGGGTTCTCTGCGCTTCCTGGACTTGTAAGTCTATTTCTTTCACCAGGTAGGGGAAGTTTTCTGTCATTATTTCTTCAAATAGGTTTTTAATATCTCTCTCTTCTTCTGGCACCCCCATAATTCAAATGTTGGTTTGCTTGAAGTTGTCCCAGAGGCTCCTTACACTATCTTCATATTTTTGGACCCTTTTTTCTTTTTGCTTTTCCTGTTGGGTGTTTTTTACTTCTTCGTATTTTAAATCTTTGACTTGATTCTTGTGATCCTCTGGTCTGCTGTTGGGAGTCTGTATAATATTCTTTATTTCAGTCAGTGTATGCTTAATTTCTAGTTGGTCCTTTTTCATATCCTCGAGGGTCTCACTAGATTTATCGGCAGTTCCTAAAAAATTCTTGAAAAACCTTATAACTGTGGTTTTGAACTTTATATCCAGTAGTTTGCTTTTCTCCATTTCTGTCATTTGTGACCTGTTTCTTTGTCTTCACATTTTGTCTGGGTCCCTGTGTTGATAGAGTGGCTTTCTGTACTAGGTGTCCTGTAGGGCCCAGTGGCTCAGCCTCCCCAATTACCTGAGGTGGACACTCTTGGTGCACCCTTTTGTGGGCTGTGTGCACAGCCTTGTTGTAGTTAAGCCTTGATTGCTGTTGGTATCACTGGGAGGGATTAACCTCCAGGCCAATTGGCCATGAGAATCAGCTGTGTCTATGGTGGGAGAACTTCTGTGCTGGAGACACCCTTATGGGGCAAGCCTTGCTTCAATGGGGCTTTGGTGCTCACTGAGTCTGCCCCCTGAGTGTGTCCCTTATGGATCTGAGGAGTTGTAATCTGGATGGTCCCACTCTGACCACAGGGTACACTGGCTCTTGGATCACTAAGGAGGTGCTAATTTAGCCTCTTCCTGAGGCTGTCCAGCAGGAGCTATGGAGAGATCTGCAGATTCCTCTTCTTTGTTTGGGATTTGGAGGTTCCAAGATGAGACCCAGCTGTGAAGCAATGTAAGCTGCTGTGGGGCCTTGGGCCTTCTTTGGATGTTCTGGGTTTCTCTGACCCAGCTGCAGTTTGTTAGGTAATTTTAGATTGCAAAAGGCCAGGCCTTTCATATGCAAAAGCCTCTGTGCACAGCTTGGGTGGGGCAGGGTCTCAGGGAATCAACAGGGCGGAGCAAACAGCTATGGCTGATCCTCAGTCCTCCCCTAAGAGGCCCCCTGTCTCATTGTTCTGCAGTAATCGCTGCAAGCACCTCTGAGAGAAAGCTGCCCTCGAGTTCCACCTGATGCCAGACAGTCCAGTCTCTCCCTGTATGAGTCTGGGTCCCCAGAGACTCGCCCGGAACTGGAGTTCAGAGCAGTCAGAAGCTTGTGTCTCCCTCCTGATTGAAAAAGACAACCGTGTCCTCAGCTGCCAGCCCTTTCCGCGTGCGCCTCCGTACCTCTGTATTTTATTTCCGCACCTCCTCTGAATCTCAGTGTGCTTTTCTCTTTCCTTCTAGTTGTAGAATTTCCAGCCAGCCTTCCTGTGGTTCTGGATGATGTCCATTTTGTCTTTTAGTTGTATTTTTGAAGTGGTTGTGCGAGGCAGCAATTTCAGGTGTTTAACTATGCCACCATCTTGGTTTCCCCTGTGTCTTATTTTTTAACTGGAAGTTTGTACCCCTTAATCCCTTTCACCTATTTCGCCCACCCCTGCTACTGCCTCCTCCTGGCAACCACCAGTTTGTTCTCTGTATCTATGAGTCTGTTTCTGTTTTATTTGTTCATTTGTTTTATTTATTTTAAAATATATTTTTATTGATTTCGGAGAGGAAGGGAGAGAGAGACAGAAACATCAATGATGAAAATCATTGCTTGGCTGCCTCCTGCACGACCCCCACTGGTGACTGAGCCCACAGAAAGGGCATGTGCCTCCACCGGGAAAGGAACAGGGAACCTCATAGGTCAAAGTTCAACCACTGAACCACAGTGGCCCAGCAGATTTTAATCTTTTTTATGACTGAGTAATAAAATTCCATTGCATATATATATATATATATATATATATATATATATATATATATATTCCCCGTATCTTTATCCATTTATAAAATCCACAAACACTTATCTTGGCTATTGGAAATAATGCTGCAATGAACATAGGGATGCATATGTCTTTTCAAATTGATTAAATAACCCAGAAGTGGAATTGTAGCATCAAGTATTATTTTGAAGCAAACTCATTTTACCATTTCATCTATAAATGTTTTAATTGGACTTTTAAAAAAATAACCACAATATCATTATTACACTTAAAAATAATAATTTTTAATACAGTCAAATATCATGAGTGTTCAAATTTCCAATTTTCTCAAAATTATGTTTTCCTTTTACAGTATCTGCCCCCCTCCTTAGATCAGTTTGGATAAGCTATATTCTCTGGTATTGGGCCCATTTAATCTAAAATTTCAAGAATCCTTTATAATAAAAGCCTAATATGCAAATTGTCCCCTCGACCAGGAGTTCAACCGCTCGTTATGATGTGTGCTGACCACCAGGGGGCAGCGTGGAACATGGCAGCATCAGTGACACAGCACTGGCAGCGGGCAGCAGTGGAGGTGCTTCCGGCCCCAATGGGCCCCGACGAGAGCAGGACCGCAGCAGGATGGTGGATCAGGTGAGCGGTTGGCGCCAGGCCAAGGCAGGTGTGAGCAGGGTCCAATCACCCCGCTGATTGCCCCACAGATGGTGACCAGTGGTGGTGGCAGGGGGCCCGATGACTCAGGCAGAAGGGGGTGCATGAGGGCCTGGGGGCCCAAGTGCTGCCCAGAGCCCAGAAGTCAGCTGGGATCTGCTCTTCCACACCAGATGCTCGCGCTTCGATTGCCAGCTAGGCCTAGGGACTGCAGCTGTGCATGAATTTCGTGCACCAGGCCTCTAGTACTATTATAATGCTGTTCATAACAACTTTTGTTATTTTTTTAATGTCTGCAAGGTTCTGTAGTAATGGCTTCTTTTTCATTTCTGATATTAGTTATTTGTGCCTTTCTATTTCTTAGTCTCACCAGAGGTTTGTCAATTTTCTTAGTCTTTTCAAATAAGAAACTTCTGGCTTCATACTCTCATATATTTCTTTTCTATACCATTAATTTCTGATCTTATAAGTTCCCTGGTTTTAGATTGCTTTTCTTTTTCTAATGTCTTGAGATGACTCGTTTTCATTTTTTGTTTTTCTAAAATGTGCATATGTCTATAAATTTCCTTGAAACTGTATGCCAAAGTTTTTGAGATGCCATTTTTATTGTTCAATTTAAAGTATTTTTGGAATTCCAATGTAAGTTATTTGATCCATGGGTAATTTAAAATATTTTAAAATTTTCAAATACATGGGATTATTTATTTACCTTATTGTTATTGATTTCTGGATACTTAAATGCACTAAGGTCAAAGAATATAGCTTGTGTGATAATTATCCTTATGAAATTATCCTTATGATTGAAGCATATGGTCAGAGTTCTGTGTGTGTTTAAAGAATGTTCATATTGTCTGATTCCTCTATCAGTTACTGAGAGAAGCATGCTAAAATATACTTTACTTATAGTTTTATTGATTTCTTTTTGTTAATTTTTGCTTTACATATATATATTGAAATTATGATGTTAGGTGCTTCCAAATGTATATTTGTTACTTTCTAGTTGATTGAACTATAAGGGATTTAAATATGAAAAGCAAATTTTTAAAGCATATGAATAAAACACAGAAAAATACCTCTCTGGCCTCTGAATAGAGAAGAATCTTTTAAATGAGACACAAGTATTAACCAGTAGAAGAAGATATTTTCAGAGGAAATAACCAATAAAGGACTGGTTATCCAGAACCTACAAATAACCCTATGAATCAATACAAGACAAATAACCCAATAGAAAAAATGGGCAAACACCTAAATAAGAATTTCATAGAAGAGGAAACTTAAATGGCAAGTAAACTTATGAAAAGTTTAATAAGTGGTAATTAGGGAAATGCAAACTAACACTAAAATGAGATACTATTATGTGTCCACCTTACTGGTAAAGCTTGAATTGGCAGACAGTAATGGGAACTCCCATTGCTTGTGAGGATGTAAATTGGCACAATCGCTTTGACCAACAATTTAGCATTACTTACTTGGAGATATGCATACTGTATGTCCCAGCATTTATCAGATATACTAGAGGCCCATTGCATGAAGATTCACTCAGTAGGCCTTCCTTCCCCTGGCTGCCGGCACCGGTTTTCCTCCGGCACTTGGGACCCAGGCCTTTGGTCCAGTCACAGCAGAGAATCCAAGCCCCTTCAGCCTTTAGTCGTCTTCAGTCTTCGCTCCGCGCCTGCATATACAAATTAACTGCCATCTTTGTTGGGTTAATTTGCATACTCATCCTGATTGGCCGGTGGGTGTAGCGGAGTGACACCAATTTGCATGTTTCTCTTTTATTAGTGTAGATACCTAGAGAAACCCTTGCTCCTATTTACCAATACATATATACAATAATATTTATGGCAACATTGTTGTTAAAGCAATAGCAAAAAACAACAACAACAAAAAACTAGAAACAACCACTATCTATAAACAGTATTTTGGATATTTAAATTGTTTTATTTTTATACAATGGAACACAACATAATTTTGAATTTTTAAAAAACTGAGGAAGACATACAACATGATTGCATTCATTTAAAGTTTTGAAACTATACTTATATATGTAGTATAGAAAAAACTAAACAATATATTTGTTGGGAAAGCAGACCTGTGAATCATTTTCAAAAAGGGAAAACAAAACAAAACAGATATAAGATGTAGATTGGTGATCACCTCAGAGCTGAGAGAGGTACACAAAGATTTTGACACTGTTCTGTTTCCAAAGCTAGATGGTCAATGAGTACTTGATCATTGTAGTATAAGCTGTACATATACATTCCATACACTCTTACATATGTATTTTACATTTTAATTTTTAAAAAATAGTTAAGTATGTCAACTTAGGAGGATTTTATATAAATAGTTAATCAAATATTGGGCCTTGAAAAAAAACAATCCCCTTTACCATTGCACCAAAATAATTAAGATACCTAGGAATAAACTTAACTAAGGAGATAAAAGACCTGTACTCGGAAAACTATAGGACATTAAAAAAAAAAAGAGAGATAAAGGAAGACATAAACAAATGAAAGAACAGACCATGTTCATGGATTGGTAGAATTAACATCATTAAAATGTCCATACCACCCAAAGCAATCTACAGATTCAATGCAATCCCCATTAAAATACCAACAGCATACTTCAAATATCTAGAACAAACTCTCCAAAAATTCATCTGGAATAAAAAAAAAAAGACCCCAAATAGCCACAGCAATCCTGAGAAAGAAGAACGAAGTTGGAGGGATCACAATGCCAGATACAAAGCTATGTTACTAAGCCACGGTTCTCAAAACGGCCTGGTACTGGCACAAATACAGACATATAGACCAATGGAACAGAACAGAAAACCCAGAAATCAACCCAAGCCATTATGCTCAATTAATAGTTGACAAAGGAGGCAAGAGCATACAATAGAGTCAAGATAGTTCTTCAATAAATGGTGTTGGGAAATTTGGTCAGATACATGCAAAAAAATGAAACTAGATCACCAACTTACACCATATACAAAAACAAACTCAAAATGGCTAAAGGACTTAAATGTAAGACGGGAAACCATAAAAATCCTACAAGACTCCATAGATAGCAAATTAGCAGACCTGTGTCATAGCAATATCTTTACAGACACAGCTCCTGGGGCAATGGAGACTAAGGAGAAAATAAACAAATGGTACTACATCAAAATAAAAAGCTTCTGCACAGCAAAAGAAACTATCAACAAAACAACAAGAAAGCCCACTGAATGGGAGAACATATTTGCCAATGCTATTTCAGATAAAAGTTTAATCTCCAAAATTTACAGAGAACTCATATAACTTAACAAAAGGAAGATAAATGATCCAATCAAAAAATGGGGAAGGGACCTAAATAGACACTTTTTGAAAGAGGACATACAGAAGACTGAGAGACATATGAAAACATGCTCAAAGTCACTAATCATCTGAGAGATGCAAATCAAAACAACAATGAGGTACCATCTCACACCTGTCAGAATGGCTATTATCAATAAATCAACAAACGACAAGTGCTGGAGAGGATGCGGAGAAAAAGGAACCCTCGTACACTGCTGATGGGAATGCAGACTGGTGCAGCCACTGTGGAGAACAGTATGGAGTTCCCTCAAAAAGTTAAAAATGGAACTTCCATTTGACCCAGTAATCCCACTTCTAGGAATATATCCCAAGAAACCAGAAATACCAACCAGAAAGGACATATGCACCCCTATGTTCATAGCAGCACAATTTACAATAGCTAACATTTGCAAACAACCTAAGTGCCCATCAGCAGATGAGTGTATTAAAAAACTGTGGTACATCTACACAATGGCATACTATACCGCTATAAATAAGAAGGAACTTTTACCATTTGCAACAGCATGGATGGAACTGGAGAGCATTATCCTAAGCAAAATAAGCCAGTCAGAGAAAGATAAATATCACCTGATCTCAGTCATATGTGGGACATAATGATCAACATAATTTGATGAACAAGAATAGATCCAGAGACAAATGGCAGGGAAGGAGGGGGGGGTGGTTTAGAGAGCAACCAAAGGACTTGTATGCATGCATATTAGCATAACCAATGGACACAGACACTGGGATGGTGGGCGCTTGCCTAGGGAGAGACTGACTGTGGGGGAGGGGGGGGGGTCAAGTGGGGAAAAAGGAGACATATGTAAAACTTTAGACAATAAATAAATAAATAAATAATTAAATAATAAGGCCTTGAATAAACCATGTTTATTCATCTGAAAAATCAATTTATCCAGGGCATCTCTTACCCTGAAAATACCTGGCAACCCAGTTTTACTATTTTTTTCTTCTGTATTTCATCTATGTTATGCAACTGTGCAATGATATTACCTCTGTTATTATAAATGTCCAATTAGTTGAAGAAAAGTGCAAGGCATTTGCCTCAGTGTATTCTAACATAATAGGATTTTGTTTATCTTTGACTTGATATAAGGATATTTTTGTCACTATCAGCCTCATTTCCTATACCCTCAGATAAACAATGTATGATAATCCCAGTCATACTTCTTAATGAATTACCATTCAGTGTCTGTATCTAGCAGAGAGGTCCCACATTGATGTTTTATGATTCATACTCATTAGAACAAGCATATCAAACTCAAAGGCTAATACGGGCCAAATAAACAAGGTTTAAGTTTATGTGGGCCGCAAAAAAACAAAAGCTTCAATTTTCATAGAAACATAGGTTTATTTCGATAGAGATATGCTGAATACAAAGGGCTGAAATAAATGAATAATTGTTAACATAAAATAATAGAACATTTTAATAAAAATTAATATTTTTTCTTACCAGACGCTGAGTAACTGCATAAATTAACAAGTGTAATGCAAATAAACCTATTTTTCTTGTTCTCCAAAAGCGAAGTATTTCCTGTTGTGCACACCAAACAAGTACAAGACTAATGATGTGGCAATTGGCTGCTAAAATATTCACTGCTAGTAATAGTAGAGAGAGATGGTGCACCTGCACTTAAGGTGTGTAAGGGAAATGAATGCAACACGATTATAGTAATCAGTCATTAGCAAACGTTGTAGTTCGTTATTAATAATTATGTATAACAGGATATTGTAAAAATTAAGCTACGAGTTTTTTATTAAAACATTTCTTACATACTGTTATATTGGCTGGGCTGCAAAAATACTTGTTGTGGGCCGCAAGTTCCACCTGCTTGAATTAGAAGGATTCCTGCCTTTGATTATAATCTGAGTTCTAAGTAGAGGGATTGTTTAAATTATTCAGAGGTGGGCAAACTTTTTGACTCGAGGGCCACAATGGGTTCTTAAACTGGACCGGAGGGCCGGAACAAAAGCATGGATAGTGTTTTTGTGAACTAATATAATAGTGTTTGTGTGAACTAATATAAATTCAAAGTAAACATCATTACATAAAAGGGTACAGTCTTTTTTTTCCAATAGTTTTATTCATTTCAAACGGGCCGGAGCCGGCCCATGGGCCGTAGTTTGCCCACGGCTGGTATAGACTAACCAATTATTTGGAAAAACTATGAGAAAATAAATTTTGGTCACCTAAATGTTAAGGCAAATACTGGAGAGCTGAGGTAGTGTGTCAAAGTAAGTATCAAGGTAGACATATGTAGATAGTAGAAAATTTGTATACATTTGTGGTCTGTCCTTTTTCTCCTGGTGATCTGAATAAAACATTACTTTAAAAATTTTTTTTAAAGAGCTTCATTGTGGTATAATTTACAACTGGCAAAATCTGCCCATTATAAATGTACAGTTCACTAATTTCTAGTATATTTATATAGCTATGCAACCATCACCACACAAAAAATCATTTTTAAGAAAAATGGGAACAACCAAGATGGTGGCATAGGTAAACACCTGTACTTGCTGCCTCTCACAACCACATCAAAGCTACAACTAAAAGACAAAACAAATATCATCCAGAACCACAGGAAAGCTAGCTGAGTGGAAGTTCTACAACTAGAGGAAAGAAAAAGGCGCATTGAGACTGGTAGGAGGTATGGAGGTGTGGAGGCGTGCGTGAAACAGGCTGGCAACTGGGTGCGCTGTTGTTGTTTTTTTCAATCAGGAGAAAGATACAAGCTCCCGATTGCTCTGAACTCCAGTTCCAGGCGAGACTCTGGGGACCCAGACTCATATGGGGAGAAACTGGACTGTCTGGCATCGGGCCGGAACACAGGGCGGCTTTCTCTCAGAGGTGCTTGCAGAGATCATTGTTCCTGCATGGGGCCACGGGACAGAGAGGCCCAGGGACGTCTCTGAGGCAGGGCTGACTGGCAGCCATTGCTGTTTGCTCCGCCCTGGTGATTCCCTGAGACCCCTGCCCCACCCAATTTACAACCCCACCCAAGCCATGCACAGTGGCTTTTGCATATGAATAGCCTGTCCTTTTGCAACCTAAAACCTAACAAACTGCAGCTGGGTCAGAGAGCTCCAAAGCTTCCAAAAGAAGGCCTAAGGCCCAGCAGCAGCAGCCTGCATTGCTTCACAACTGGGCCTCATCTGGGCCCTTCCAAACCCCAAACAAAGAGGAGGAATATGCAGATCTCTCTGTAGCTCCTGCTGAGTGGCCTCAGGCAGTGGCTGACTTTGCACCTCCTTGGAGATCCAAGAGCCATTGTACCCAGTGGTCAGTGTGAGACTATACCAGATTACAACTCTTCACGTCCATAAGAGACACACCTCAGGAGCAGGGGAAGGTGGAGAAGACCTAAGAGGCAATCAGGGCCAGCAGTCGCCGTTTGCTCCTACTGACAACGCTGAACGATCAGGACCGGTGCTGGGTGCTGGCAGCGGGTGCAAGCAGTGGTTCTGGTGCCAGGAGCAGATGCGAGCAGGGCCAGCACCAGCAGCAGGTGCAGGCGCCAGCAGGACCACAGTGTGCAGGAACAAAGAATTTTCAGTAACCACCAGAAGCTCACCTTGATGACAGTGACCAGCGCCCCACCTTGGTCTGGTGCCCCCGCTCACCTGCTCCACCATCCTGCTACGGCCGATGCCCACCATATTCTGCACTCTGCCACCTGCTGCTGATGCTCACCATGTTCCGTGCACGCCCCCTGGTGGTCAGCACACATCATAGCACATATTCGGTTGTTCAATTGTTCCGCCATTCAGTCTATTTGCATATTAGGGTTATATATATATATATGTGTACATATATATATACACACATATATACATAATATATATACACACACACATATATAATATATATATACGTATACATATATATTTATACACACACACATATATGAAAGGAAATAGAGATGGTTCATCAAAAGTACTGCTGAGATCAATGCTACTAAGTACTTTAGACTTAAAAAAAGGAACAAGCTGGAGGATGAGTATATTAGAGAGTACAAGATGAAAAACACTGACATTTAAATTATAGACAACAATGATGAAAAAGGACATAGCAGACAGAAATGTGTGTGTGTGTATATATATATATATATATATATATATAGAGAGAGAGAGAGAGAGAGAGAGAGAGAGAGAGAGAGAAAGAGAGACTAGAGGCCCAGTGCACGAAATTCGTGCAAAGGTAGGGTCCCTAGGTCTGGCTGGCGATCAAGGCCAGTCGGGGCCTTCCTTCATTCCGTGCTGCCCCCTGGTGGTCAGTGCACATCATAGTGAGAGATCAAACTCCCAGTCTCCCGGTCGAACTCCTGAGGGGACACTTTGCATATTGGCCATTTATATATAGAGATATACAATAGTCATGTATTGTTGGTACATAATTTATGGTTGCTAATATGGGTAAACACCCATGAAATGATTATGATTACATTTAAGAAATCCTATATAATTAAAGCCTAATATGCTAAGTGTCTGATCATCCAGTCGTCCGTTCAACCAATCAAAGCATAGTATGCTAATGATATGCTAAGGCTACTCAACTGCTTGCTATGACATGCACTGACCATCAGGGGGCAGACAGTCAACCGGTTAACCAGTTGCTATGACTGCACTGACCACAAAGGGGCAGATACTCTGACTGGTAGGTTAGCTTGCTGCTGGGGTCCTGCCAATCAGGACTGAGCGAGATGGGCTAGACACGCCCTGGAGCCCTCCCGCAGTCCCTCCCCAGCTGGCCAACCCCCTGTGTCCCTCCCTGGCCCCGATCGGGCACCAGTGGGGTCCCTTGGCCTGGCCTGCACCCTCTCACAATCTGGGACCCCTCAGGGATGTCAGAGAGCCGGTTTCAGCCTGATCCCACAGGCCAGGCCTAGGGATCCCACTGGTGCACAAATTTGTGCACCAGGCCTCTAGTGTGTGTGTGTGTGTGTGTGTGTGTGTGTGTGTATACAAAAAAATCATATGGAGTGGATGTGGGGGTGACTAAGAAAATATGGGAAAATGTTAATCATTTGTGAATCTAGGTGGAGAGTACCTTGGAGTTTATCTTCCAAACGTGCAATTTTTCTGTATAAATTTTTAAAAATTTTTAGAGAAAATATAACCCTTTAGTTCAATGATTCTCTGACCTAGTAGCACATTAGAATCACATGTGAGCCTTTAGAAACTATAAATCTTCTGCTGGAGATTTTGCTTTAATGGTCTTGGATGAGGTCCAAGCATCTGAATTTCTTTGAAATCTTTCTGGAGAAATCTTTTTTCTTTTTGTACTTCTTTTGCTTCCTTTCAAACATCTTGCAAGGGTCCAGGCATAAAACAAGCCCTGCCCTGGCCGTTTAGCTCAGTTGGTTGACTGTCATCCCATGCATTGAGAGGGTGCTGGTTCAATTCCCAGTCAGGGCACGTGCCAGGATCATGGACAAAGTGAATTCATTTTAAAAAAGAAATTTCTTAAATGTAATCATAATCATTTCATGGCTGTTTACCAAAATTAGCAACTATAAATTATATGCCAACAATACATGACTATTACCTGTAATATGTGTGTAACTTTCCCATTATGACAGATAGGAGGCTTTCACCCTGCACAAGAATTGTGCTAATTGTAATTTTAGATGGCCAGTGCTTTAGGTCTTAAATACCCATTCCCCTCCCTAAAACAACCCTGTCAGATGTAGAGAATGAAGGCCAGTTATATGCGACTTCCAAGGAAAGGCAATAGAGATGGTTCATCAAAAGTACTGCTAATATCATTGCTACTAAGCACTTTAGACTTAAAAAAAGGATCAAGCTGGAGGATGAGTATATTAGAGAGTACAAGATGAAAAACACTGATATTTAAATTATAGACAAGAATGATGAAAAGGACATAGCAGATGGAAATGCTTAAATGTATTTGAATACAGAAAAACAAATGCCTCATCTATATATATAAAAGCCTAAGTAACAGTCCGACTGTTCGACTAGTAGCTATGATGCTACTGACCACCAAGGGGCAGACACTCAATGCACAGGCATGGAAACATGGAACAGACTGATGAATCTCAGAGGGAAATGTGTGTGTGTGTGTGTGTGGCGGGGGTGGCGGGGGGGAGGGAGAAAAGATTAACCAAAGATCTTATATGCATACTAGAGCACCAGTTCACGGATTCATGCACTGGTGAGGTCCCTTGGCCTGTCCTGCAGGGATCGGATCGAAACAAGCAGTCCAACATCCCCTGAGGGGGCATTACGAGAGGGCACAGGCCAGGCCAAGAGACCCCACCAGTGCATGAATCTATGCACCGGGCCTCTAGTAGATAGATAAAGCAAGAAAAGGGCCTGAAAAAGAGTCAGAGATTCACTGGACTAAAAAGTATCTTGAGATAATTTAAGACAAGATTATAAATTGGCCCAGACTTTTTTCTTTTTTTTTTTTCTTCTTTAAATCTCTGGAGCAGTTTTTTAAAATTACAGTAACAAGTTCTAGAAAAGAAATGTGTTGCAAAAGCTATAGTAAAAGAAAATTAAGCCCTGGCTGGTATGGCTCAGATGGTTATAGCATCATCCCATGCAGTGAAGTGTCATGGGTTTGACTCCTGATCAGGCACATACCCAGGTTGTGGATTCAATCCCTGGTTGGGGCATGTATGAGAGGCAATCAATCGATGTTTCTCACACCAACACTTTCTCTCTCTCTTTCCCCCTCTCTCTTCTTTTCTCTCTAGAATCAATGAAAAACATATCCTCATCCCTAGCTGGTTTGGCTCAGTGGATAGAGCATTGGCCTGTGGACTAAAGGGTCCCGGGTTGGATTCTGGTCAAGGGCACAGGCCTGCGTTTGCGGGCTCCACCCCCCAGTGTGGGCCAATTGGTTCTCTCTCATCATTGATGTTTCTATCTCTCTCACCCTCTCCCTTCCTCTCTGAAATCAATAAAAATATATTTTAAAAGAATATCCTCAGGTGAGGATTTTTTAAAGAAAATTAAATAGGAAGAAGAGTATACTTCTGAAAATTCATCTAATACAGAGTCATTATGCTAGACTAATGACAGCATAATAGAATTTCTGGGCACATTTGAAAAGGGTACCCAAGCATCACAAACTCAAGTTGCAGTTTGCTTTAGTAACAATAGCATGATTATCACTCTCATGAGAGAGGCTCCTGTGTTACAGAAGCCCCTAGTGAATTAGAATATCTTGAAGGACTCCGATGAAATCCACTTAGGCCACTGAGGATGGAATTTAATTTGTGAATCCTTTTTTCAGTATTCATTATTAAATTGGGAAGAGAAACCAGTGAGACTGGTAAACTATTTCAATACTTCTTTAATAATGCTCTGAATTTATACAACAGTACGACTAATTACTGTGGCTGCACGATATGCAGTGGTTCTTTATTCTCCCCACCATCATTAAGGCAAGGGCAGAAGTAGGAATAAAGTTTCTCCGTGAAAGTACTAATGAAGGTGTAAATGTGGGTCATGGTTTTAGCATTGTAGAAGGACACCTGCCCTCCTTCATAATCTAAGTATATGCCCACCTTGTCAAGGTCGTTAGTCAGCTTCAGACTGCAAGAAGGCAAATCCAGAGCCTTTAGATCATTTTGGTTCCTTAGTCTTAAAAGCCAGAATCCTTGCTCAGGAGTTAGAGGACAGCTGCCTTTCCGAATGATGGATTCTCTGACAACGCCAACTGTCCACTTTGTCTTCTTTGCTACTTCTACTTCCCAGTACCATTTTCCAGATGTGAAGCCTTTTGAGCCCAGCACAGCCACACTTGAGTCAAACCTCTCTGGATCATCGGGCATTACCTGCTTAATGTCACCATGCCACACACTGGTTCGGGTTTTGGACAGCACCAAATTTGGGTGCGCGGTTTTAGGGTCCAGAGTTAATGGAAATAAGCCTAGTAAGAAAATAAGAGAAAGCAGGGCATGGGAGAAAAGGGGTGAATGCATATTCCCATAGTAGAAGTCAGTATTTATATAAACACCAATAATTTCTCTCCCCATATATATACTTACATATACTCGTTACTGTTTTGGTATCTATGTGGCTATATTCTAGACATTTTTATATTTGTGATAAAAATTAGACTGTACTCTGAAGCAATTTATTCTCTAATAAAGAAAACAATACAAATAATATAAATCTGTACTATTATGTGTCAGAAAATACAAATGCTGAAGAGGTAACACTTAGGTAAATTTGTCCTAGGAAAGCTTTCTAAGGACAATAACTAATTCCATTGTGATATAACATCTATGAAATGTATTCAGGATGCTTTGGGTAAACAGAGGCAAAAAAGCAATCGGTTAAAAACAAGTAGCTTATGTGGGAGAGAACATAAGGGCTTGCCTGTTAGAGTCAGTCAAGATCTAGCTAACTGATAGAGTCTTTAGAGGACAATGATAAGTTTATATTTGGTTTCTTAGATAACGAGACTTTTGAGATCTAGAATGGTTTGCCACTGCTAATCAGAATGTGGTCCATAATCTGTGGACCCCACTGGTGCATGATCAGGCCTTTGTTTAGATATTAACAATTTTTACCTAGATGGCTACTGCAAACTCTAAGTTTGTCTTCTAGTCTCTTGGGAGCAGAAACTATGTCTTTTACTTCTATGTGCTTGTGATGTGTTCCAATTAAACTTTACTTACAAAACAGGCAGCTGTATTTGCCCCAAAGAAAGTAAAGCACAAATATTTATAAACAAATGTTATGCAAATTTATTGATAAGAGCCATAAACTAGAAACTACCCAAATGTCCATCAACTGGTAAATGAATATGCAAATTGCAATGTATCCATAAAACATGATTACTGATACATGCAACAACATAGGTGAATCTCAGAAAGCATTATTCTAAGTGAAAAAAGCCAGACACAAAAGACTACAGAATATGTAATTCCACTTACATGAGATTTTAGAAAAGACACAAGTGGAAAAGGGCAGATTTAGTGACTCTCAGGGGTTAGGGATAGAAGGAAGAGATTGACTGCAAAGGGATATGTAGGAACTTTTTAGGATGATAGAAATTTTTTATATCTTGATTTTGCAGATGTTTACATAAGTATATATATATCTGTCAAAACTCATCAAATTGTACACTTAAAATGATGAGTTTATATCTATTAAGTTTGGGGTTTTTTTGCTTAATCCCTTCACCTTTTTTACTCAGTCCCCTAACACCCTCCCCTCTGACAGCTGTCAGTCTGTTCTCTATATCTTTGAATCTATTCCTATTTTGTTTGTTTATTTTGTTCATTAGATTCCACATATAAGTGAAATCATATGGTATTTGTGTTTCTCTGGCTGGCTTATTTTACTTAGCACAATACTCTTAAGGTACTTCCATGCTGTTGCAAAAGGTAAGTTTTCCTTCTTTTTTATGGCTGAGTAGTATTCCATTGTGTAAATGTAACACAGCTTTCTTATCCACTCATCTACTGATGGGCACAGACAACAGTATGGTGATCACCAGAGGGAAACGGGGGTTGAGGGAAGTAGAAGAGAATAAAGGGGGAATAAATGTGACAAAAGGAGACTTGACTAGTGTGGTGAATACAGTAAAATGTACTATAGAATTGTACAGTTGAAACCTACATAATTTTTTTTAATTAAATCTTTATTGTTCAGATTATTACATTTGTTCCTCTTTTTTCCCCCCCATAACTCCCCTCCTCCCAGTTCCCGCCCCACCCTCCGCCCTCACTCCCCACCCACTGTCCTCATCCATAGGTGCACGATATTTGTCCAGTCTCTTCCCGCATCTCCCACACCCCTTTCCCCCCCAAGAATAGTCAGTCCATTCCCTTTCTATGTCCCTGATTCTATTATGATCACCAGATTATTTATTCACTTGATTCTTAGATTCACTTGTTGATAGATGCATGTTTGTTGTTCATAATTTGTATCTTTACCTTTTTCTTCTTCTTCCTCTTCTTAAAGGATACCTTTCAGCATTTCATATAATACTGGTTTGGTGGTGATGAACTCCTTTAGCTTTTCCTTATCTGTGAAGCTCTTTATCTGACCTTCAGCTCTGAATGATAGCTTTGCTGGATAAAGTAATCTTGGTTGTAGGTTCTTGGTATTCATCACTTTGAATATTTCTTGCCATTCCCTTCTGGCCTGCAAAGTTTCTGTTGAGAAATCAGCTGACAGTCGTCTGGGTACTCCCTTGTAGGTAACTGAGTTTCTTTCTCTTGCTGCTTTTAAGATTCTCTCTTTGTCTTTTGCTCTTGGCATTTTAATTATGATGTGTCTTGGTGTGGTCCTCTTTGGATTCCTTTTGTTTGGGATTCTCTGCGCTTCCTGGACCTGTAAGTCTATTTCTTTCACCAGGTGGGGGAAGTTTTCTGTCATTATTTCTTCAAATAGGTTTTCAATATCTTGCTCTCTCTCATCTTCTGGCACCCCTATAATTCTGATGTTGGTACGCTTGAAGCTGTCCCAGAGGCTCCTTACACTATCTTCGTATTTTTGGATTCTTTTTTCATTTTGCTTTTCTGGTTGGGTGTTTTTTGCTTCTTCGCATTTCAAATCTTTGCCTTGATTCTTGCGGTCCTCTGGTCTGCTGTTGGGAGTCTGTATAGTATTCGTTATTTCAGTCCATGTATGCTTAATTTCTAGTTGGTTCTTTATCATAACATCGAGGGTCTCATTAGATTTCTTGAGGATCTCACTACATTTATTGGCGGCTTCTAGACAGTTCTTAAGAGACCTTAAAAGTGTGGTTCTGAACTCAATATCCTCCATTGACAGTTTTGTCCTGTTTCTTTGTCTCTGCATTTTTTATGCTTTCTTGGTGCACCCCCTAGTGTTCTTTGTGCGCAGTCTTGTTGTAGTTAAGCCTTGATTGTTGTCGGCAATACCAGGGGTGATTTGACCTCCAGGCTAACTGGCTATGAGAGTCTGCTGTGTCTGCAGTGGGAGAGCTTCTGTGCTGGATCTCTAGGGCGGTGCTAATCTGGCATTTGCCTGAGGCTATCCGGCAAATGGCTCTGCGCAGGGCTTGGGTGGGGCAGGTCCCCAGGGATCTACAGGGCGGGCTGGAGCAAGCAGTTATGGCTGCTCTCAGTCCCGTCCCTAGGGGCTCTGCCTCACAGAGTCCCAGCAACCGCTGCAAACCTCGGAGAGAAAGCTGCCTTAGAGTTCCAACCGAAGCCAGACAGTCCCGCTTCTCCCGTTTGAGTCTGGGTCCCTAGAGACTTGCCCGGATCTGGAGCTCAGAGTCTGAAACTCCCTCCCGATTGAGAACAACAACCGCGCCCTCCGCCGCCAGCCCGCTCCGCGTGCTCTCTGCACCTTAGTATTTCACTTCAGCACTGCGCCTCCTCTGAGTCTGGGTATGATATTCTCTTTCCTCCTAGTTGTAGAATTTCCACTCAGCCAGCCTTCCTGTGGTTCTGGATGATGTCCATTCCGTCTTTTAGTTGTTTTTTGAAGTGGTTGTTCGAGGCAGCAATCTCCGGCATTAACCTATGCCGCCATCTTGGTTTCTCCAACCTACATAATTTTATTAACCAATGTCACCCCAATAAATTCAATAAAATTTTAAATGATGATTTTATTCTATGTTAATTATGTCTTATTAAAGCTGATTTTTTATTGTCAATTATCTGGAAAAATTGTTAACAGGAATAGATTTGTGATTTTCATTAAGTCAGTAACTACTAATAATAATGAAAAAGTTTTTAAAAACTGTGGTACATCTACACAATGGAATACTATGCTGCGGTAAAAAAGAAGGAACTCTTGCCTTTTGCAACAGCTTGGATGGAACTGGAGAGCATTATGCTAAGTGAAATAAGCCAGTCAGAGAAAGATAAATACCACATGATCTCACTCATTTGTGGAATATAGAGAACAACATAGACTGATGAACAGGGACAGATCCAAAGACAGAGAAATAGCAATCAGACTATTAATCCCCAGAGGGAAAGTAGGGGAGGGTGGGGGTAAGGGGAAGAGATCAACCAAAGGACTTGTATGCATGCATATAAGCCAAACCAATGGACATGGACAACAGGGGGATGAGAGCATGAGTGGGGGGGGGGAGGATGGGGGTGAATGGGAGGGAATGAGGACACATTTGTAATTTCTTAACTAATAAAGAATTTAAAGATTAAAAAAAATTTTTTAGAACTTTGTGTTTATATAAATATTTTTATTTAGAATTTTATGTTATTGAAATGCCATTTGTGTTCTTTTGTCCTGCTCAATTCTTTGGTATCTGCAGGATGACAAAAACTTAGAGTTCATATTAGGCACACCTATTTGAATTATTGAGTGTTTTGTTGTTGTTGTTGTTTTTTGAAGCATTGAAGATCTCTAAACAATCTTCTAAGATATTATACTCCATTTTATGAACATCAAACAAAAAGGACCTATAAAAACCCTATTACATTCAAAGAGTATATATAATAAACTCCTCCTTCAGGGCAGAAAAGTTCCAGGGATTTATATAACTGATTTAGCAAAACAGTATAAAATATTAGTTGTCACATTTGATAGAACAATTAAAATCATAGGCTGAGAGGTAATTCTGACATTAGATTCTGTTTACCAGTAAAAAGCCATACATTCTTAAGTCATGGTACCAGAAGAAATTCAGTCATACCAACTAGCTTTCTTTTGCTAAACTCTACTCTTCCCCCTGTCCCAGACTCTAACGTATTAATTAGGGCCACAGAAGAGGTCCCACAGATGAAACATACATTAGGAGCCCCAGGAACCAATAGCTGCTACCCACTGATACCTGGAGAGATAATGGACTGCATTTCCCTCCACATCATGTACTGGATGGGACCTTTGTACAGGCCCAAGTTCAGGTTTCTGGAGATAAGTTCTCTGGGTGTCAGCACTTTTATTCCTCTCTCCAAGCTGCAAGGGACATAAATAATTTATTTTAGATATTCTCCAGGGACTGAAGATAGGGTAAGAATACCGTATGGAAATACCACTTACCTATCTAAGAAAGGTGTGATGTCCTAGAAGAGGAAAAGAGAAATAGAGAAGTTAGATGCCTGTTCATCAACTGCAGAAATTTCTTTGGTGATACTGGCCATCCCTGGAATTTGATTGTCAATACTGGGACCCATCACCACCTCTCATCCTCCATGTGTGTTTTCTGATCTGCCTCCTTCATCTAACCCAAGATAAACTGGTCTTATCTTGCTCTTATTTTCTAGCTCCCTTTTACATGGAATAAGAGAGAAGTTAAGGTTAGGCTACATTTCCCTATACTGCCATAGTCTCAGGAGAATACAAGAGGTCAAGCATGCCAAACTCGTGGCCCGCGGGCCACATGTGGCCCACAATGAATATTTTTTGCAGCCCAGCCAATGTAACAGTATGTAAGAAACGTTTTAATAAAAATTTTGTAACTTCATTTTTATAATATCCTGTTATACATAATTACTAATAATGAACTACAATGTTTGCTAATGACTGATTACTATAATCGTGTTGCATTCATTTCCCTTACGCGCCTTACACACAGGCGCATCATTTCTCTGCACTAATACTAGCAGTGAATATTTTAGCACCCGATTGCCCGTCATTAGTCTTGTACTGACTTGTTTGGTGTGCACAACAGGAAATACTTCGCTTACAGAGAACAAGAAACATAGGTTTATTTGTGTTACGCTTGTTAATTTGTGCAGTTATTCAGTATCTGGTAAGTTAATGTTCAAGAAAAAAAATATTAATTTTATTAAAATGTTCTATTATTTTATGTTAATGATTATTCATTCATTTCAGCCCTTTGTATTCAGCATGTTTCTATCGAAATAAACCTACATTTCTACGAAATTTGAAGTTTTTGGTTTTTTTTGCAGCCCACATAAACTTAAACCTTGTTTATTTGGCCCGTGTTAGCCTTTGAGTTTGACATGCTTGCAGTGGGTATTCTCACCCCAAGGCCACTTTTCCTTACTCTGGCTAGTTAAGCTACTGAATGCTGAAGTGGTAACCAATGCCACATTAGAAGTGAACTTTCAATGACCAAATATTGACAAATAGCTTTTCAAACAGGTCAATGTGTGATTTCTGAGAGCCAAAGATACAGCTTAGGTTGCAACATTTTATTTTTAAGAAATAAAGCTTCAAAAGTTCTTTATGAAGAAATATTAAAATATTAATTCATACGGTTATTATTGGAATTTTATTGTCTTCCTTTCTAGGAGGGTGAAAGAAAAACTTTCTATTGAGTGTAAGGCAAAAGTAGCTTCCTGCTTTTCTCCCAGAGAATTTTTTTAATTTATTTTTTTTATTGTTGACATTATTACAGATGTCCCGCATTTCCCCCTTCGCCTCCCTCCACCACCCCTGGCAGGTTTTTTCCCCTTCATTGTGGGGAAAAGCTGCTTCTATATCCTTTCTGGCCCTCTTTCCCCTAGTAGCGTACCCAGTCATTGATATGGAGTCTTACTTTGAGAAAGTTGAAGGAGTTCTGCTCTTCCATCCGTGCCTGGATGCTCACCAACATCTCCTTGACGAGGAGATACTGTTCCTGAAGCTGGTTCAGATTCAGCTCCATTTCCTCATTCAAGACTTTCCCCTCTTCCCGAAGCTCATTTAAAATGTCCTTTTCTTTGCCATGCAGAAATTGATGAAGCTTTAGAAACTCCACGGAGATGTGCTGCTGCAGATGTAGCTTGTTGTCCTGGAAACCTCCATGATCATCACCAGGGTAATTCCTGAGACTAGTGCTTGGGGATGGGGGCCCACACCAACAACACTCACCCAACTTGGGAAATACCATAATAGGAAAATGCATAAAAATGCAATATCAACATTGAGCCATACTAAAAGGAGCCCTTTTTGTGCCTCCCATCGGGAGACTTACTCCATCTTTCTCAGCTAGTTTAGCAATTCAGGATGAAATAGTCAAAAGTAACCTGCAGGTTCCTATTGCAGTACTGAGGTGGTAACCATTGCCATGTGAAATAAGACTCTGGGTCAATCAAACATTCTAGAATGAATGATAATACTCTCCTACCCACAAGTATAAGCCAATATCTACCAAGTGATACTGTTAGACTGGGGTCATAAGGAAGTGGAAAGAAATATCCTTCTCGAGAAATCAAAACATCAGAACTGGGGGGGTGGGAGGGGGCACTCCTGCTGCCAAGACAATATAAAAGAAGAGATGGGAGCCCTAGCCAGAGTGGCTCAGTTGGTTGCGCATTGTTCCATGCACTGAAAGGTTGCTGGTTCAATTCCCTTTCAGGGTACATGCCCAGGTTGTAGGCATGCAGGAGGCAGCCCATTGAAGTTCCACTCTCACATTGATGTTTCTCTCCCTCTCCCTTCCTCTCTCTAAAAAAATCAACAAAAATATTTTTTTTTTTAAAAAGAAGAGTTGGGAAATGTTTGAAGCACTAAAATTGATAACTGATATACTTGCAGCTCTTTTCTTAGATGACCTCAACATCCTCATAGGTGAGCCATCTGATATCCTGGCTTCTTGATTCCTTATTCTCATTTCTAGTGATTTCCACCTTTATCTATTAACTAGAGGCCCTGTGCACAAAAATTTGTGCACTGGCGAGGGGCGGGTATCCCTCAGCCCAATCTGTGCCCTCGCACAGTCTGGGACCCCTTGGGAGATAACCACCTGCTGGCTTAGGCCTGCTCCCCGGGTGGCAGATGGCAAGCCTGATCCCACAATGCCTGCCCCGCCTCCCTGGGTCACACATGGGAGGCCCAGATGGCAGCGGGGTGCCCCACCTGCAGTATGCAAATTTAACGGCCATCTTTGTTGGGTTAATTTGCATACTCTTCTGATTGGCTGATGGGTGTAGCAAAGGTATGGTTAATTAGCATCTTTGTCTTTTATTAGTGTAGATTCTTAGTTACACTGAGGATTTTATCATCCCCAGTAATTTCACCATCTCCAAAATTAACTTTTTACTCAGGTATCCCTATTGCAATTTTGGGTCTCATTGAAACCTGTGTATTGACCCCTTCGTTTCTATTTCTTCAACTTCTTCTGTCTTTATGTCCCTTTTTTTATCTAGCTTGGATTCTATGGTCCATCATTGTTATTGTACTCTTAAAATAGTCTTAACTGTCTCTTTCCTCTAGCTCAGTGATCGGCAAACTTATTAGTCAACAGAGCCAAATATCAATAGTACAATGATTGAAATTTCTTTTGAGAGCCAAATTTTTTAAACTTAAACTATATAGGTAGGTACATTGTTATTAACTTAATTAGGGTACTCCTAAGGCTTAGGAAGAGCCACACTCAAGGGGCCAAAGAGCTGCATGTGGCTTGCGAGCCGCAGTTTGCTGACCATGGCTCTAGCTCATACTTTTCTAGTTTTCCTTTCACCGCTATTTCTTAGTCTTACTTGTTAGTTCTACAGTTACTTGATATTCTGTTATGGGCTCTTTTTCCTTCTCATTCTATATCCAACTATCTATTTGACATCTACACTCATACCTAACATCTAATGAATCACTCCATCCAGGTTATTATTTTTTTAATCTCCAAAGCATATGCTGAGGCTGTTTACGTCTTCCCATCTCCATTGCCTCTCTAGACCAAGCTACTATCATCATTCTATGGCAGTGATGGCGAACCTATGACATGCGTGTCAGAGGTGACACGAGAACTCATTTTTTTGGTTGATTTTTCTTTGTTAAATGGCATTTAAATATATAAAATAAATATCAAAAATATAAATCTTTGTTTTACTATGGTTGCAAATATCAAAAAAATTTCTATATGTGACACGGCACCAGAGTTAAGTTAGGGTTTTTCAAAATGCTGACAGGCTGAGCTCAAAAGGTTCACCATCACTGTTCTACGGGGTCATGTGGTAGCTTTCTAACCATTATTCTTGTCATTGTCTCTCTTAATTCATTCTCCACATAGCCACTAGACTGAAATTTTCAAAATGAAAAGTATTTCTTTGGACATAGCTATCTTTAGTAAATTTGCCATAGATAAATTTCTTATTTTGCCATAAATAAGAGGAAAGACCAGAGAAATCACACCACCACAAAAATCACCCAGCAACTGAACCATCAAAAGGAAGAGCATATTAGGGGAAAGGCCATTGTACTCTCCCTGTTTATCAACTATAGGGAACTTGCTCTACTGCTATGTTCCTTTCCACCCTACTGTGTCCATTCTTTAATTTTATAACTCAAGTTTCATTTAGTGTATTTCCACCCTAATAGCTAAGGTTATAAGGAGGGTATATTCTAGTTCTATCTCATAACCCCCTACCCTGCTCCTCACCTTGTAAGCAGCAATAGCGTCTCTCTGCCTGTTCCTCAGGGACTGAAGTTCCTTCAGGGTTGCCTCCAGTTGACCCTTAATGATGATAAACTCCTCCTGGGAATACCACATAAATTCAACCCATACTGACTTGGGAGATGAAGGGCCATAAGGGACATCTCCCCCAAAGCACTAGTATGTCAGAAAAAAAGCCAGCTCTTGCTGCAAAAGTCTTTCCTTTCCCCCATGTCATAGTTCCTGTCTCTTCCAAGAATAGTGAAGGAACTTACAAGCAGCAGAAAAACTTAGGTTTTTTTCTTTTTACCTTCTTAGTTAACCACAGGGGTTTGAGGAAAGTAACAGAACTCTATACATTTTCTACCCTCGTTACACTGTTCTAACTACACCTTTATTCACGTTATTCTCACTTAAAATACTTATTTCTTCCTTTTGTCCACCCAAATCCAAATGATTTTCCCATTCAAACTTTCTTTCACCATACATCACCTGAATGTTTCAATTTTATCTAATCTTTTCTGAAATTCTAAACATTTATGAATTACTAGGGTGACAAAATTTAGCTCTCAATAGTAATTCTAAAATTACTTCTGTTGTTTTTTTCATTTTGACTAAATTTCAAGAGTTTTATAACAAGAGCAATATTGTATGCATTCACATTCTGCATGGTGTCTAGTAGAGCACTGTCATGGCAGGGTTTCGGTGAATATTTGATTAATTGGATAGTAGGCTACAGCTTCTCCACTGCTCCTTTCCCATATTAGCACCTCTAGAGAAAGAACATTGTAAGATATATTATATTTTTAGAGCATTCTGGTCTTTCTAATAATCATCTGAGTAAAAGGGTGAAATTGGAAGAGAGAAGTCCTACAGAAAGTATTTTCCCCAGCTCTCCTAACAGATTGTTCAAGGCTCACCTACCGTGAAGAAATGGACAGCATCAGAGATCTGCAGGAACTCTTTAGACTGCCCTACAGACAACCGAGCATCTTTGCATTGAAAGCAGATCAGTTTCCCTTCCGGCTTACTGAACAATTTCAGGTTCTCTCCATGTTCTGGGCACTGTGGATGGCCCTTGAGTAAGGGTAGGTCCTTAATCTTGTCTACCAGCCTCTCTAGGACAAGGTTGAATGCACAATTGGCATATTGACACATCATCTTACACTTCGGACAGAATGTTTCCTTTGTTTGCTGCTTCCAAAAGTTTTGAATACAGGCCTGGCAGAAGTTGTGGCCACAGGTTAGCATAAGTGGATCCCGGAACCAGTCATTACACAGTAAACAGTGTAGCTCCTTAGTAATATCTTGTATCTGCACTTTAGAGGGTATCTGAGTGATCAAATCATTTGCTTCAATGTAGTTGCCTTGGTCAGTGTTGGAGGAGGTTTTGGGAGATACCTTTGGAAAAGAACAGTTAAAATGAATTCTCTTTCTAGCTATCAACTCCAGGATAGTGGACTCCACTCCTAAAGAAGTTGAGAATTGGTGCAGCCAAAATAAAAGCACCATAATCTCTTCTTTGAAAATGATCTGATAAGTTTTGTAACATCATCATTTATTACTACTTTCAACACCATTTAAACTTTAGTAGAGAACCAAGACAGAAGAAAGAATACTCAACCAAAGAAATATGTTTTGTTGTACATCCCTCCCCCCCACTCACTTTTTTTATGTATCAGTTGAAAGTTTTACCTTCAACGTCTGTTCTCCTAGTTATTACCTTTTTTTGTTTTGGGTTCTAGAAGTCAAGTACAAAGAATTAGAAGATCAATCAGATTCCTCAGTCAATGGCATAGTATCATTCAGGCCTTCTGCTCTATTTTTTATTTTTGTTAATCCTCACCCAAGGATATTATTTTCCCATTGATTTTTAGAGAGAGTGGAAGGGATTGGGGGGGGGGGGTGGGAGAAGAAAAAGAAAGAAAGAAACATCAATGTGAAAGAAACACATCAATTCGTTGCCTCTCACACATGCCCCAACCAGGGCCGGGAAAAGAACCTGCAAGTCAGGTACATGCCTGTGACCAAGAATAGAACCCATGACCTTTTGGTCTGCAGACCTACACTCTACCACTGAACCACACTGGCCAGGGCCTGCCCTCCTTTAAGAAAAATTACACAAATAACATTTGTACAGAAAAATGCAGAATCTTACTTGTACAGTTCAATCACTTCCAACACTAAACATTAGTTTTGCCTATTTTTGAATTTTATATAAATTTTGTGACATGTACTCTTGTTGCTGGCTTCTTTTGTCAACCTTACATTTGTGAGATTTATCCATATTGTTCCAAATATACACATTTCTCTTGGCTATACACCTGGAAGTGGATCATAGGATTGGCATATAGTATATAATGCCAAACTTTCTACACAGCCCCTAGGTTTGTCCCATATCTTTATCAACAGTATAGATATACAGGGTATCCCAAAAAAGTGTATACACACAATACCTGTAGATTCCATTACATTTTGAAAATGAAATGTATTTCAATAAACACTGCCTTTATAATTATCCAAAGTTTATATACATTTTTGGGGGGACACCCTATATTTATTTTAGCCATTCTGGTGGGTATGCAGTAGTATTGCAATGTGGCTTTAATCTGCATTTGCCTGAAGACTGTGGATATTGGGACCACTTGCAGATGTTAATTGTCCATTTGCATTTCCCCATTTGTGAAGTGCCCATATAAGGCACATATTTTATTGTTAATTTGTCTTTTTATTTATTCACAAGAGTTCTTCACATATTTTAGATATAAGTTCTTCATCAGATACACATATTCCAAATATCTATTGTCACTATGTGGATTGCCTTTTCACTTACTTAGTGATATCTACACTAATAAAAGAGAAACATGGTAATTGGCGTACGACCGCTACCCTTTTCATTGGCTAATCAGTGAGATATGCAAATTAACTGTCAGCCAAGATGGCGGCCGGCAGCCAGGCAGCTTGAAACTAACATGAGGCTTGCTTGCCTCAGTGAAGGAGGATCGTTGGAGGAAACCAACGTTCCCCGCCTGCGACTGCAGGCCTTTGAGCCTGCAGTTTCAAATATTGTAACAAATACCGACAGACTTCAGCCAGCAGATCGCAACATTGTAAGCAAAGGCCAGAAACCTACTTTCAGCCGGAGGCCTAAGAGCTGGAGCCAAGCCTCAAGCTAAAGCTGGACCAGAATAAAAAAAAAAAAAGGAAAAAAGGAGAGGTTGGGAGCTTCAGTCACCCCCAGCCTGAAAACAGCCCTCAGCCCCTCACCCGGACTGGCCAGGCACCCCAGTGGGGACCCCCATCCTGATCCAGGACACCCTTCAGGGCAAACCAGCCGGCCCCACCCATGCACCAGGCCTCTATTCTATATAGTAAAAGGGTAATATGCCTCCCAGCACCGGGATCAGCGTGACAGGGGGCAGCGCTCCAACCCCCTGATCGGCCCTGCTCTGTGTGTGACAGGGTAGAGCCATAACCTCCCCATTGGCCCTGCCCTGAATGTGAGAGTGGCAGCGCCCCAACCCCCTGATCAGCCCTGTTCCGTGGGTGATAGAGGGCGGTGCCCCAACTCCCCTATAGGCCCTACTCTGTGAGTGACAGGGGGGAGCTCCTCAACCCCCTGATGGACCCTGCTCTGTGCGTGACAGGGGGGAGCTCCTCAACCCCCTGATGGGCCCTGCTCTGTGCATGACAGGGGGCGGCGCCGCAACCCCCTGATTGGCCCTGCTCTGTGCATGACAGGGGGCGGCGCCGCAACCTCCCAATCTGCCCTGCTCTGAGCCCGACCAGGGGCTGCACCTAGGGATTGGGCCTGCCCTCTGCCACCTGGGAGCGGGCCTAAGCCAGCAGGGCGTTATCTCCCGAGGGGTCCCAGACTGCGAGAGGGCACAGGCCGGGCTGAGGGACCCCCCTCCCCCCCGAGTGCACAAATTTTTGTGCACTGGGCCTCTAGTCTTTTAATAAACAAAATTTTAAAATAATTTTTGAACTTTTTTCTTTTTAAGCATAACACCACACACACATATAACACCACACACACACACACACACACACACACACACACACACACCATACACACACCTGCACACCACTTCTCTTTGGGCACACAGCTGCTTACAGAGCAATGGAGGCCCTGTAGTTGGCTCAGAATCTTTTGGGAGTCCTGGACATGTAGCGTGTGATTTAAAGTCAGATGAGGCTCCTTGGTCTCACGGACTCTGTCTTGTAAACAGGAACACAGCTGGAGGAGGGTCAGAGTAGGAGCCTCTGGAAAGGGACCTGTGTTGCCCAGGTCTAAGGGTGGTAATGCCTTTTTGTTCCATTTCACTCACCCTTATCCTATCTCATCTGAGCACCATCCTTGGGTTAGGCCTGTCTCTGCTCTGGAGTCAACTAGGAGGGGCTGCCCTGAAAGCAATTCTGGAGTTTTGTCTCACAGGCCACACCTTTACCAGAACTAAATTCCTGAGTTCTCAGGGACCCCATGGGGCGTGTCTGATCCAGCCCTGCGGAGGAGCTTGTAATCATCATTGATTGCCCAGATTATCAGAATCTGGGCTCTGCTTTCTAGTTTGTTTGTTTTTTGCCAGAATTCCTGAAATGACCTTACCCACCCCAGATTCTGAAATGTAGCATCCATTGTCCCCAGCACATACCATGTCCAGCTCTGTATTCTTACCTTCTCCTGAATGCTAAAGCTAAAAGATAGAGGTTCAAGAGTATATAAATAGGGACTGAGATGAGACCACCTCAGAGTAGGAGGACAATTTTTTGTTGTTGTTTTTGACCCTTACCCAAGGATATTTTTTCCATTGATTTTTAGAGAGAGAGTGGAAGGGAGGGAGTGAGAGAGAGATATTGATGTGAGATAGACACATCAATTGATTGCCTCCTGCATGCACCCTGACCTGGGGCCGGGGATTGAGCCTGTAACCAAGGTACATGCCCTTGACCCAAATCGAACCTAGAACCCTTCAGTCCATGGGCTTATGCTCTATCCACTGAGCCAAATCAGCTAGGGCTTTCTGTGTGTACTATTAATTGAGAATCGAACCCACGACCCTTCAGTGTGTTGGCCGATGTTCTATCCACTGAGCAACACTGGCCAGGGTAGTAGCAGGACAATTTTTATCGTGGAGATAAGTATGTTTTAGGAAAGCAGAATAGATGGGTCCCTGACACTTGACTAGGGAGTGTTGTCAAGGATGACATTCCATCTAGGATGTCTAAGATGGCACTTGAAAAATCAGATTGTAAGCAGAGGAAAGTGAGGAAGATTATTATGGAGAAAAAAAATGTTAAATGTACAAATACTATTTTTTCAATTTGTATGCCATGCCTCCTAAAGGATAAAAAACTTAAATATAGCCCGGCCAGTGTGGGTCAGTGGTCGAGTATCGACCCATGCCCTGAGAGATCACTAGTTCAATTCCTGGTTAGGGCACATGCCTGGGTTGCTGTGGGCTCAATCCCTGGTGGGAGCATGTTAGGAGGCAGCCGATCTTGTCTCATTAATGTTATTATCTCTCTCATTGTGCCTTTTCTCTCTCTGAAATCAATAAAGATATATTTTTGAAAATAATAATAGACAGAAAACTTATTCTGAGGCAGAATCCCCGAGGATTGGTCCAAGGGTTATTCTCATGCTGTTGAAAGGGAAACAAGATTCAAAACTTGCTCTGACACTCAAGTCAATGGTGGAATTAAGAGAATCCAAATAATTCCAACCCTAAAACCAGGGCTATCCCCATCTGCTGTACATTCCCTGGAGAATCTGAGTATTCAGAACTACTTTATTCCTTATTCCTAACCCTCTCTTCCAGTGGTTCTCAACCTTGGCTGCACATTAGAATCACCTGGGAATCTTTTTAAAATCCTGATTTCTGGGCCAAACACAGGGAGGCTGGTTTTTAACAGCCAAAAGTTATGGGAACTTCTCTTCCTGGCCCTGGAACCCTGGGCTGGGGGCCTAGTGTGGGGCTGGGACCCCTTGCTCCTCAGGGGGGACCTCCACAGCCAGATATCCCTCCTGATTCTTATCCAGCACACATGGATGTGGGATTAGCCCTTTCAGTGTCCCATCCTACTAGTCCAGTGATGGCGAACCTATGACACGCATGTCAGAGGTGACATGTGAACTCATTTTTTTGGTTGATTTTTCTTTGTTAAATGGCATTTAAATATATAAAATAAATATCAAAAATATAAATATTTGTTTTACTATGGTTGCAAATATCAAAAAATTTCTATATGTGACACGGCACCAGAGTTAAGTTAGGGTTTTCCAAAATGCTGACACGCCGAGCTCAAAAGGTTCGCCATCACTGTACTAGTCTTTATATCCTTATCTGTAGGACTTCTGGCAGCTAGATTTCAGGTAGTTCTGAATGACGGTTGTTCTGTAGTTTAGTTGTAATTTTGAAGTGGTTATGGGAAGATGTGTGAATACCGCATTTACCTACACCGCCATCTTGATCAGAAACCTGTCATTTTCCTTTGGTTTTTTTTTCCTGACATATCTGTGATTTTCAGAAAATGTCTTTACTGGTGGAAGCCAGTTTACACAGATTAATCCTCTATTAATCACAGATCCTTGCCCTATTAATAATGAATGAACACGTCTACTTTCCAAAGATTTATGATGAAGTTATAACTTATTTCTGTGATTATGTTTCTAAGGGATTGGGGAAATATTCATAAATTACTTCTTCTGATCTCAAATTTTCAACTAATTAATCAAGGCTAACAGTGATATTGTTGGATACCGATAATCAAGAGACATGCATTAAACTATTTCATAAATTATTTTAAAGGATATCTTCATTAGGACCATGTAAAAACATTTATGCCTATACTTTTTTATCCTAGAAAAATAAAACCAAAGGACTATTTAAAAAATCCTCACAACAACCTTGTGAGATAGGTAGGATTATGCCATTTTTAAGGAAATTAAAGCTTAAGGAGGTTACATAACTTGCTAGGGTCACTCAGGAATTAAGTGAAGGAGCCTGAATTTGAACTATTTATCTGACCCTAAAGTCCATTACCCTAACCTTTGAATCAGCAGAGAACCAATCGATGTTTTCTGCAATTGAGTTTATTAAATGGACCAACTTTGTGAGGCAAATAACTAGAACAACTTCCCACTGCTCTCTAGAGGGAGGAATAGAATTGGAAACCAAAGAAGATTCTGGAATTTCTCTACCTAGAAACCTTAAGAAATCACACCCACTGCCAGCCCCTTAGTGAACGCTTAGCCTTCGGGGACAAGGAGGGAAATTCAAGTCAAGGATCAATATCTGTCCTTAGAAAGCCTGTGACTTATAGGAATCACCTTCTGAAGAAGCACATCACCTTCTTCCATTAACCTTGTACATTCTCACAGAGCAGAGAAAAGGCAAGAAGTAGAGCAATGAAATCCTTGGAAACCTGTAGAAGAAATACCTAATTTTTCCCAGAGTTGTGGGGATTTCTCCTGAGAAATTTTGGATTGTGAACTTTTGAAATCATGAATACTAAAATATTTAACGAGATCTGTTGCTTTTTAAGGGCATTGTTGCATATTTTAGGTCATGTTTTGCTTTTCAGAGTGTGGTAGAAATAGGCAACAGTGTATTTTTTTCTCTAGAAATTATTAAAATAATACAACTGTTTCAACAGTTAAGGACAGAGAAGAGGGAGAGAATATCCCATAATCGAGGAAATTATAACCTCATGTTAATGATTGATATTCATTTAAATCACACTTTGTAGGAAGTGGAAACTGATGGAAATGATAGCTCATTACACAGGAATTTGTGTTAAAATTTCTTGTTGATGAATTTTAGTGAGTTTTTCCTGCTTTCTTATAGTAAACAAACATTTTATTTTATCTATCAAGAGAACTGTTAATTCAGAATATTACTTCCTTTATTTTAGCTTTGAATGGATCTTAAAGAAACTCTACGAAAAATATTTAACCTCTGAAAATCAACTTTGCTTTAAATATAAAATATTGTGTGATAGTACAATAAGAAAACCAAGTTATACATAATAATCTTTTTTCAATATAAAATAAAGTGATACATTAATAAAGAAAGTAAATTTTTATAGTATTTTACTTAATTTATGGTAGGTTTCATTACTTTTCTACAGTCTCTCTTATCTAAATTCTCAGTTATTCCAAGACCTGGATGAGTATAGAAGCTATAAGCTGTCATAGTTAAATATTTCCCTGAATATCTTTTCATGCTCTAAAATGCATACCCCCTTCTGATTGGGTTTTCTGGATTATACCTAGAAAGCCAGCTGAGTTAGAAGAGTAACTCACCTCCATTAAGTTCTGTCATCAGGCCACGAGGGGCACAGGCAGACGCGTGAACCAGAGCCCAGCAGGCTCAGAAGGAGACCAGGACCTGGGAGCTTGCTAAGAAGGGACTCAGAGCATGACAGAAGGAGGCGAAAGCTCAGGAGCCGGGGAGAAGGGGCAAGGCCAGGCTGAGGTCTGGCAGATTCCGTGGCAGTTTGTCAGTTGCTCTGATCATCATTAGCTTTAGAAAAAGAGAGACCCGACTGTAATGGCCTACCTGCCCACATTTTTTTTGTGGGGGAAGGAGGAAAGCAACTCATTTAGATGTCAGGTGGCAGTCTAATATTTATTTATTTATTTATTTATTTGGCAGTCTAATCTTAAGGTTCACATATCTCCATTTCTGAACTAGGGTGCTCTACAAAATAAAAAAGAATCATCTGTCCATAAGCCTAATACATGAGAAATAACCCTTCGCCCCTCATAATCCCATCACAGCATTGAGACCCCAGCTAAGTGGCTTTAATAGAGAGCTCTTCCATCTCTCAAAGCTCACATTGTCTGAGAAAGTAACAAATTCCTAGAGAACCCCAGGCCCTAAGGAGGCAAGATGAGAAAAGCCTTATTTCAAACAGCTTCATCAGCGTTAGCTCACAGATACATGGCTAGACTGTGCTCCTGAGTGGCCATCATAAAACCACATAGCTTTTCTTACAGTAATTCCTCTAACTCAGTATATTTTGTTGAATATCTAGGTCCTGCCCAGCTGTCCAGTCTTAATGCCCACAACTCTTCCCCTTATGTTTAGAGTTGCCCAAATATGCCATGCTTCTGTGGCTTTGCACATGCTGTCCCTTCTGCTGAGATCACCCTTCCCTGAACCATCATGATCTCTTCATTAAACTCTGCTGTAACCAGCACCCAAACTTTACTCTCCCCCTATTCCTTGTAGAAAAGATTTTGCTGGTTCTAAACCAGGGTTTCTCAACTTCAGCCCTATTGATCGTTTGGACTGGTTAAGTATTTGTTGTGTGTGTGTGGTGGGGCGGGGAGACGGGGCGGGGGGCGGGGGGGGGGGGCGCTATCCTGTGAATTTTGGGATGCTTAGCATCTGCTCACTAGATGCCAGTAGCAACTCACTAATTTGTGACAATCAAAAAATGCCTCCAGACATTGCCAAATATCTGCTGAGGGTTTGGAGGTAAAACCTACCCCCAGTTGAGAACCACTGGTTTACCCATTTCTATAGCACCCCAGATCTTTGTACATACCTGGACATAATTATTGTAATCTTTTATTGCATGTCTCCCCTTCACTAAGTTGTGAACTGCTGGGTGTGCTGTGTCTTGCTCACTTTGACAGTACATGGCATTCATTGAATCAAATTTCTGTCAAGTAAGTGGCTAAGAAATGCTGATGATCACCTGGAAACTATGTCTCTAAGTTAAAAAATTTGGTTTTATCTTGAACAATTTTGTTGTTGGCTAGAATGTTTAGCAATGTTTAGTAAATATGATTGTACTAAATCCTAAAGTCTGCACATTCTAGAGCCTTTAGCCCAGGAGGGAGAATACTGTCCTAGAAGACAAAAGCCTTGTCACCTATCAGAGCACTGGCCAACCCTGGCTAAAGTGTGTAACTTCTCTGGGTATCATTTCTTCCATCTGTAAAATCTGAATTCCTAAGACTTCCCATCTATCTCTAAAGTTTGTGATTCCAAAACCTACATAGCAAGAGGTCCCAAATTTCACAAGGGGGCATTTAAAATTTTACTTTCACTATTTAAAAACAAAGTTGGGGGTAGACAGTGGACAGTTATGTCTAAGAAACTACATCAGGTTTTACCACAAAATCGGTGTAGGGGGAGACAAAGTCATAAACCAAAGTTGCTTTTCTTTTCCAAGCCTCAATTTTATCATATATAAAATAGAAATGATAATACCTACTTCATAGGATCATTGTGAGGATTAAATGAAATTACATATGTGAAGTACTTAACAGTTCTTGGCACATAGTGAGAACCCAATAAATGGCAATAGCTATTATTATTATTGTACTAACATTTGTATAGCAAATCGTTTACAAAACTTCTCCCTCAAATTAACTTTCTAATTTAAAACAAGAGATATAAGTAGCTATTAATATTTATTGACTCCAACACAGCTGAATATAAATTAAAAGTTGAATTTTCTATCTTCTAGACTCCAAGGAAATTACAAAAAAATTACTTCTCGCCCTAACCGGTTTGGCTCAGTGGATAGAGCGTCAGCCTGCGGACTGAAGGGTCCCGGGTTCAATTCCGGTCAAGGGCATGTACCTTGGTTGCAGGCACATCCCCAGTGGGAGGCGTGCAGGAGGCAGCTGATCAATGTTTCTCTCTCATCGATGTTTCTAACTCTCTATCGCTTTCCCTTCCTCTCTGTGAAAAATCAATAAAATATATTTTTTAAAAATTACTTCTCTTTTATGCTTCTTTTATGCAGCACCTAGCAGATATTTCTATCATAGCTTTTATTGCGCTGCATTATTTCTTTCATTTGTGTTATAACTATTGTTTTCATGTCTCTCCCCCACTACCTGGTAGCTTCTTAGAGAAAAAGATTGTCTTATTCATGTTTTTAACTACACAGGCCTACCACACTATCAAAATTTCATAAATACCAGATAAATGAGCAGGCGAGTGAGTGCATTAATGAATGACTGATGCCCTGCAATGCACTGCACTTTTTTTCTCTTTTCAGAGTACATTTATTAAAGCTGGGGATAAGGAAACAAGGAAGGGCCTACGATAGAAGCAGCAACGGGAGGCTAGGCCTGCGACTCTGGCTGTCCAGAAATCTTACAGGAAAGAAATGAGCCATGGTGGGGCTTCTTTAGCTCACTTGGAAGTCAGAGGAAAGGGGGCCTAGAGACAGGTTCAGGGGGTAAGCCCAAGACGATCTGCTACTGCCCATTTCTCCCCTGGTTGCAAGTCTCGTGGGGATTCTTAAGAGTTTAGGAGAAAGAACATTTACTCAAAAAGGAGATGTGAGTGGATGTTCCCCAGGGAGGGCATGCCACCTTCTCTCTTCATTTAATATATTTTTATTTATTTCAGAGAGGAAGGAGAGAGAGAGAGAGAGAGAGAGAGAGAGAGAGAGAGAGAGAGAGAGAGAGAGAGAACATCAATGATGAGAGAAAATCACTGATGGGCTGCCTCCTGCACACCCCACACTGGAGATTGAGCCTTCAACCCGGGCATGTGCCCTGATGGGGAATCAAACCATGACTTCCAGGTTCGCAGGTCGATACTCAACCACTGAGCCACACCGACTGGAACACCTTTTCTCTTCTTTTTTTTTTTTTTAATTAAATCTTTATTGTTCAGATTATTACATTTGTTCCTCTTCCCCCCCCCCCCCCCCCCGCCATAACTCCCTTCCTCCCAGTTCCTGCCCCACCCTCCGCCCTCAGAGAAGGTGCTATTTCAGTGGCTTGGGTTTGTTCAACAACAAAGTGAGAAGTTAGTACCTTAAAGGCTCTCTTCTCAGCAGGGAAGGCAAATGATGTGGGTATCTGATTGCCTGTCCTGTCACACCCACTGACAGCTCTTCTGCCCTCCTTTTAGAGCAGCGGTTCTCAACCTCGGCTGCACATTAGAATCACCTGGGAATCTTTTTAAAATCCTGATTGCTGGGCCTCATCCTCCGGAAATTCTGTTTCTTTGTTACTAATGTTGTGGCCCCACCACATAACAAAGAACAGAATTTCCAGAGGATGAGGCCCAGAAATCAGGATTTTAAAAAGATTCCCAGGTGATTCTAATGTGCAGCCGAGGTTGAGAACCACTGGTTTAGAGGATTAGTGATGCTGGCAGAGCCACACCTGAGGCCACATGCCTTCTTCGTGTCACCCCACAGGAGAACGGAATATGCCCTGAAGGATCTGTTTGCCTGCTTAAAGCTAGGGGAAGAGGAAAGGACCCATATCAAATGCTGCCCTGATTTAGCTTTCATTCTCTGCTGTAGCCTCTCAATGAACATCAGGAAATTACAAATGAAAATTGCCAAATTATTCCACTGTGAGACTAACTGGGCCTAAAGCTAGATCAGGCATCAAGTGGATAAATTTGTCTGCCTCACCTAATCTTATTTCCACTCCTGCCTAAGGAGCATCCACCTTTCTAGTTACCTGAAAGCTAAATCCAAACTGTCATGGCTGTCCCTCAGGACTCCTATTATTGCCGCCTCAGGTAAATGACAATCTCTCAAGAGCCACTATAGCTCAAAGGCTTGCACAGCTCTGCTGGCTGTGCTGAAATGAAACTGTTCGACATCCAAGGGCAGGAGAGTACCAGTTAAATTCCTTAGACCAGTGGTTCTCAACCTTCTGGCCCTTTAAATACAGTTCCTCATGTTGTGACCCAACCATAAAATTATTTTCATTGCTACTTCATAACTGTAATGTTGCTACTGTTACGAATCGTAATGTAAATATCTGATATGCAGGATGGTCTTAGGCGACCCCTGTGAAAGGGTCGTTCGACCGCCAAAGGGGTCGCAACCCACAGGTTGAGAACCACTGGCTTAGACCAAGGTTACTTCCTCCTTTTTCTTATACACGTCATAAAATACACTTCTATTTTTAGAGGAAAATCAACACCAGGGTCTTTCCTTCTTTATTCCATTTCCATATATTTTCCTCAACTTTGAAACAGTATCTTCTGCTTTCACTGAGATCATGCCAAATCCTTAAGAATCTTTCTCTGGGTGGTCTGCTCCCAAGCCTTTAATGACTTCTTAGCACCTGTAGAATAAAATATAAACTTCATAACACAGCACACAGTGCTCTACTCATGATGTGGCCTTAATCTTCCCTTGTAGCTTTAGTTCTCACTTCTCATAACCATGTACACTAGTAGCCAAATTATTCACATTAAGTGCCATGTGGCAGCTCTCTTCAACCTCTGCTCCTACATTTTGTTGGGTTCCTGTTCTTGCCTAAGTGTATACTTTTCCCATGATGTGTGAAGTGCCTAACACTGTGCCTGGAACATAGCTATTGCGTAAAAATAGCAGGTGTCATTATTAATACCTTCTTGCTTCAATTCTTTCCTTTTTAATTGATTGTAGAAAGAAAGGGAGAGAAACATCAATTTGTTGTTCCACAATGATCCTATGAAGTAGGTATTATCATTTCTATTTTATATATGATAAAACTGAGGCTTGGAAAAGAAAAGCAACTTTGGTTTATGACTTTGTCTCCCCCTACACCGATTATGTGGTAAAACCTGATGTAGTTTCTTAGACATAACTGTCCACTGTCTACCCCCAACTTTGTTTTTAAATAGTGAAAGTAAAATTTTAAATGCCCCCTTGTGAAATTTGGGACCTCTTGCTATGTAGGTTTTGGAATCACAAACTTTAGAGATAGATGGGAAGTCTTAGGAATTCAGATTTTACAGATGGAAGAAATGACACCCAGAGGAGTTACACATCTTAGCCAAGGTTGGTTCTTGTATGTGTCCAGACCCGGTATCAAATTGGCAAACTTGTTGTATTGGGATGACACTCCGACCAATTGAGCTATCTTGAGCCAGGGCTTGCTTTAATTCTTAGGAGAATATATCATGCTCCCACTAAAACAAACACTTGACCCTAGTACTTATACTCCAAATCCCTATCAAATTTTTGTCCCTGATAAACTGGGCTAAACTATGAAGTAATATATCAGTATCCCCAAACATACTATTGTGATACGATACTATTCAACACAGTGGTTGCCTCTGGGGTTGGGAATTAACAAGAAGGGGGCATAAGGAAACTTCTGGAATGATGACATTTTCCCATTATTTTTATTTGGTGTTGGTCATATGAATGTGTATATTAGCTCAAATTCATCTAATTATACACTAGTGCATTTTGCTGTCTGTAAAATGTATCTTTATTCTTTAGAGTCAGAATCCTATTTTTCCCCTAAATCAAATATCAAAGTCTCAAATGTCTACATGAACTTGGCAGGTGAGGTAAATTTGTAGTGGGCTGAGTAGAATACCATAGGGAGATTTGAGGGTTGCTTCCAAATTAGAGAGGGTGTGCTCTTTATCTGGGTCACATGGACAATACATGCAGGAGCAGAATTTGTGTTTAATAGGCACCTCAGGTGTTTTGATTATTGGTCAAATGCTATATTTTTTCTGTGTATAAGACACTATTTTTTTCTAAAATCATATAAGACACTATTTTTTTCTAAAATTGTTAGACTGAAAATCGAGGGGCATCTTATACACGGAAGGCAGCCAAGGAGGGAGCCACGCAGGTGCATAACTGCCCATACCTTGTCAAACAGGCTTCCTCCAATCACTAGCCTTGTTGTCACTGAGGTGGAGAGTGCACAGATGCAACGGGGATCAGTGCATTCTGAGCCCATAAAGATGTCAAAAAAATAAAAAGATAAATACCGGTAAGAGATTGTCTTACTCTGCAAAATTCAAACTGAATGTAATCATCTATGCAAAAGCGCATGGAAATAGAGCTGCGGAGATAATTTGGACCTCCTCCCACTGAGTGTACGATCAGATAGTGGAAAAAACAGGAAGAAGAACTCCTTAAGATGCGAAAAAAGAAGAAGACCTTAAAAGGAAAACGACCAAAATGGGCAAACGTGGAGCAGAGGCTTAAGACTTGGATTATGGAGCAGCACCAGAGTGGCTTATGTGTGTCAACCAAGCTTATTCAATGTCAGGCAAGAATGTTTGCAAGCAGAATGAACACTGTTGATTTTACAGGAAAGGCAATTTCATGAGGAGAGAAGGGTTGGCCAAGAGAACACGAACAAAGTTAACTCAGAAAATGCCACCAGTTTATGAGGTGATCTCACATATATAGACAGTGACTCAGAAAACAGCAGTGATACAATGGAAGTTGAAAAACTTGATATGCCTGGAACTAATAGTGATGAAGAGAGCAGTGATGCAACAGAGACTGAATAAAGTGATATGCTGTGTAACATCGTAGTATGGTATGTAAACATTACCTGTGGTAATTACTAAATAAAAACGTGTTCTGGCCCTAACCGGTTTGGCTCAGTGGATAGAGCATCAGCCTGTGGACTGAAGGACCCCAGGTTTGATTCCGGTCAAGGGCATGTACCTTAGTTGCGAGCACATCCCCAGTAGAAGGTATGCAGGAGGCAGTTGATCGATGTTTCTCTCTCATCAATGTTTCTAACTCTCTACCCCTCTCCCTTCCTCTCTGTAAAAAATCAATAAAATATATTTTAAAAAATGTGTTCTGTTTTATGTTTAAAATATTGATTTCTTAATTTGGGGCTGGAAAAGTGGGGGGCATCTTATACATGGGAGCGTCTTATTCACAGGAAAATATGGTATGTGATACACTGTGCTATGTCACAGAGCAATTAATACTCTCCAAAGTGAGATGCATAAGATGGCCTATTGAAATGTAAGAAGATTAATACTTAGAACTTTCTTCTACTATTTTTCATTTTCATGTTCTTTTTCTTCCTCATTTCATTTCAGAACATACAAGAGAACGCACAGAAGGAAGTATACCACATTTACCTTGCATATCCTATGCTAAGTCAAGCACCTGAGGTCTGGAGTACAGGACATTCCAGAGATTGCAGTGCGTAGACAGTCATGATGCAGGGATGGGCACTGCTCCATCGGTAAGACTGAGCCTCCCTGGAAGAAAGCAACACGGCTACCACCACTGTAAGTAAGGAACAAACTTCACTGCACATTTCATTCTGAAGGGAAAGGTAAGCGCACCATGGAAATCACGCCCTCTCCAATTCTAAGTGCAAGCTCAACTGTGCTAAGTGATTCTCTGCAAAAGAAAAAAGCTAATGTGTGTATTTGGGGTGGGGAGGGGAGGGGGTCTTCCCAAGGCCTGTACCTAGCCAGGCTGCCGAAGCAGTTGGAATGGTGAGGCAGTGATGTGTTTGTTCAGAGAAGTGTACCAACTTGTTGATCAGCTCAGTGTGGTAGAAGGCAGGCGTACCTGTAAAGCCAGGGTGAACGCAGCCGCTTTCCGGCTCAGCAGGTCAGAGAGCACAGAACCACAACTCTAGATTTCAGTGTGCCTAGGCAGCTCCCCAGGCCGGCCTTGAAAGCCACTAGTCCCAGAAGGACCTGGTGCCTACCCATGGTAATACCCCACACCACCCTGCTGGTTGGACAGGTAGGACTGACTCCTTCCACTCAGTGGAATCAGGAAATCCAGAGAAACCCAGAGACGGCACCCTGCCTAGTCCATTAATTAAAATAAGGGCTCAATTGCTCTAAACAAGACCCAGTATAATAGTTGCTTAAAGAATGAAGTTTATTTATTTATCTCCTAAAAGTCCAAACTTGTATTTGTGGCTCTGGTTTTCAGAGTTGTCTCCCAGCTTCCTTCCATGTACTTGCTTCCCCGTCTCTAGGATGTTGCTCTTATTTACATGATCCAAAATGCCCACATGTGACCAGTTAAAAATTGATTACTATGAGAAGAAAAACAAAGGAAAATTGCTTTGAGGACAACCACCAGTTTCTGATTCACTATAGCAACAAAAGTCCAGGCCTGCAGCATGAAGCCAAAGGCATAAAAAAGCAGTCTCGTCATTTGTGAGCAATAGAAGAGTTTTCATACACTCAAGAGAACAATGTTTAAAATCAGACTTCTGGAGCTCAGAGCATTGGATACCAACAACTCCATTGTTTCTGCGCAAAGACATGGAAAAATCCAGTCAGGGGGTTGTCTATCCTGAGGAACAAAGCACATGTTATATATAAATTCGGTGGTACTGATGGCGGTCAATTTTTTTCAAGCAAACTGGGCAATTTTTAGTATTTCGAAGGAAAGTGCAGAGGCACTGACTACAGAAGATGTGGCCACATGCTGTAGAATAGATATGCCGTCTACTCAATTCAATCTCCAAGTACCCGTCCATACAAATCCGGCACTGGACGTAACCAGGTAGTGCGCACCTAAAAGTTTCTTTTTCCAGGGCATATACGTCTCTGTCTCTCATCACCCGCTTCTTTTCACTGCTCAGCACACAGATGCCAGTTTGTCCTTGGAGTGACCTTTTGTTTCTCCTTGGCCTCCTCCTTTCCTCAGTAATCACAACAGAGTCATGGTGAGTTAGGTCAATCACTGCAGGTTCGAGAGAGTCAGAGGTGAGGTCAACCACTTCCTCACTTTCTCCGAGTTCTATCAGTTCCGATTCCAAGACCACCTCAGGAACTGGGCCTCCTCCCCGAGCTGTACAAAATTCTCGAGCTTGTCTAGAATTCACCACACTACCGTAGCATGTGCTTGCATTCATTGTGCTTTTTGGATCCAGGCCTCAGTTTGCAGTGAATGTTGAAAGTCCTCAGCGTCTCACAGATGATGGTCAGTCACTCTCTGACTTACATAAGAATTTAAAGTCTATCTGAACACCGATCCTGGTTCCAGTCCTGGCTCCACCTCCACAACGGCTGTGTTCCCACGGGGGCGAGGGGGTGTGAAGCTTCTGGGAGCCACTTACAAAACTGAATTTTTAACTGAAAAATGAGAAAAAAGTAAGCTTTATTAATAGTTAAAATAAGATTGACAGTAGTAAAAAATGTAAAGATATATAGCGAAAATGCATATCAAACATTTTTGATAGTTATGCATTTAAACAAAGCTTAAGCTTTGTGTCCCTCCTTATTCCATGTCCTGACGGTAGGGGGAGAAGGGCACACAATCATAAACACCAAGAAAGGGTCACGACTTCACTCAAGAGCCACGAGGAGGAATTCCAGGATACACTTTTTTACAAAGTAAAAATGGAGAGACCAAAAAGTTCTGTGCATATTTGAGTTTCTAATAGCAACTAAGAAATGAACTATTGAGTTCATGTACAAAAGTTTCATCTTTCCCAGAATTCTCTTTCTAACAGAGCAGCCAAGTGGAGTTTTGAAGAGTTTTAGCCCAGATTCTGTTCTAGGAAAGAGGGGATGGAGTTCAAGCACTCATCACAGTTTGGTTTGAGTCTACTCTCTGTGGCTTTTGGGTACATGACCTAGATGGTTAAAGTTCTCAAAACTTTATGAAAGCTCTATAAATTATTTTGTAATTTTAAAATAATGTATCATTAGTCATTAAGAAAAGGCAAATAGCCCTAACCGGTTTGGCTCCGTGGATAGAACGTTGGCCTGTGGACTGAAGGACCCCAGGTTTGATTCTGGTCAAGGACATGTACCTTGGTTGTAGGCACATCCCCAGTGGGGGGTGTGCAGGAGGCAGCTGATCAATGTTTCTCTCTCATTGATGTTTCTGACTCTCTTTCTCTCTCCCTTCCTCTCTGTAAAAAATCAATAAAAAATATTTTAAAAAAAGGCAAATAAAAGCCATAATGAAATACCATTTCACAGCGAGTAGGATGGCAATAATATAAAAGATAATAAGTGTTGGAAAGGATACAGAAAAATTGGAACTCTCATACACTGCTGATGGGAATGTAAAAAGGTGTGATAGCTTTGGAAAACAGTTTGGAAGTTCCTCAAAATGTTAAACATAGAGTTACCAGATGACCCAGCAATTCCACTCCTAGGTTTATACCCAAGAGAATTGAAAGCATAGGTTCATGTGGAAAACTTGTATATGAATATTGACAACAGCATTATTCATAATAATGGAAAGTGGAAACAACTCAAATGCCCATTAACTGATGAATGGATAAACAAAATGTGGCATATCCAGACAATGGAGAATTATTTAGCACAAAAAAGAATAAAATGCTGGTACTTGCTATAGTATGGGTGACCTTTGAAAACTTCATATTAAGTGATAAGTCAATCACAAAGACCACTTACTGTATGCTTCCATTTATATGAAATGTCAATAATAGGCAAATCCATGGGGAGAAATGGGAGTGACTGCTAATGAATATAGGGTTTCTTTTGGGGTTGATGTAAATGTTCTAGAATTGAGGAGATGAGCCCTAGCTAGGTGGCTCAGTTGGTTGGAGTATCCTCCCATACACCAGAAGGTTGCGGGCGTGTATGGAAGGCAACCAATCAATGTTTTTCTCTCACATGGATGTTTCTCTCTCTCTCTCTCCCTTCCTCTTTTTCTGAAAAACAAAAACAAATCAATAAAATTGAAGTGATGGTTATACAACATTGTGACTATATTAAAACCCACTGAATTATATACTTATATAGGTAAATTGTATAGTTTGTGAATTATATCTCAATAAGGCTTTTGCCAAAATAAACACATAAGCTGTCATAGAAATGTTATACAAAACAGCTGACACAATCTGGATTGAGACACAAGTCTTAGAACCTGGTTGAGGAGGTATGGAGCTCAAGAGGAAAATGGGGTGAGTCCAAAAGAGGGTGCAGGGCTCAGCGCTCCATCAGAAGCACTGACATACTTACCTAGGCAATACTTTTCTTGGCCCCACAGACACCTGCCTCTCACCAATCACTACCCTTGTGGATGAAAAGGGGCCACATACTAAACCTGACAAGCCCAGGGAAGGCCTGCATGGCAGCCTCACAAACTCAACGGCCTAAAGTAACCACATAGGATGGTCTGAAATTAAAACTTTTTAACTAAAAGCAGTTTGTGGCAGATAGTCATGTCCTAGGCTAGACTCTTACCTGACAAAAGTCAATCTTTACCTTAATTAAGCCTGTCTATTGTCTTTTTGCATCTTCCATAACATACCTTTGGAATGTCAGGGTAAGGTCCGGGTTTCCAGACCCCTCAGGGCACAGCCAGTGCACCAGGGCGGGGGACCACAAATCCTCTCATTGTTATTGTGACCACGTTCATTGCAGACCTTTAACTATCCTTTACCCACCTATGTAAAGGATGTGTCCATCATTTTACTTTTAATCCAGTCCCAGAGGTCCCCCCACTTGCTTTATCCTACCTCCCTAATCTATCACCAATGGATTTCATGTAATCCATTTATGCCTCCTCTTTTGATTATAATGTTTTTTAAAAAGGATGCAAAACTACCATTCTCTGGACCGTTTTCTCAATCCGTAGAGATTTTGCTCCTCAGCAATTGTTGACAGATTGGCTCAAATGAACTCACAAAAATTTTCTACAGGTTTGGCTGTTTCTTATGCTGACACTCTCAACTACCTATGTATGTGTTTGCCTTTCCTGACCCACCGGCCTCTCCCCCTTCTCATGCGCCCAGGGAAAGCGAACCCTCTGGGAGCAGGCTGGGCAGCCCGGGAAGCAGTGCCCACCACCCCCAACCCCACTCACGCACCCAGCAGCTCATCAAAAACCTATATATTTTGTGCTGTTCCTCTCCCCCTACCCAGGTAGCTATCCAGCCGTGAGCCACACTCCGGCCTCTCCGTGGCTTCCTTCTCTGATCCCGAAGGCGCCTGAACGAGCTGAACCTGGGCGGGGATGACCGGAGTCAAAGGGCCAGGAAGAAGTGGCAGGTAAAGAGAAAGATGCAGCCCTAACCGGTTTGGCTCCGAGGCTAGAGCGTCAGCCTGCGGACTGAAGGGTCCCAGGTTCGATTCCGGCCAAGGGCATGTACTTTGGTTGCGGGCACATCCCCAGTAGGAGGTGTGCAGGAGGCAGCTGATCGATGTTTCTAACTCTCTATTCCATTCCCTTCCTCTCTGTAAAAAATCAATAAAATACATTTTTTAAAAGAGAGAGAGAGAGAGAGAGAGAGAGAGAGAGATGCAGTGGGAGAGGGCGACGCGGGAGGGGGTACACACCTTGAACGCGCCCAGGCTGGCAGCAGTGCCCAGCGAAGAACAGAGCCCAAGTCACCTAGCGAGGCGTCGCGGCACTTACTCCCACCAACCGGGCGGCGGAAAGCACTGGGAGTTCCCCTTTTTAACTCGCTATTTTAGTTTTCAACGGCCCAATCAAAACTCGAGCCCGGAGTGCTCGTCACTGGTCTCTGGTCAAAAAGTGCTGTTCTAGGTTAGAAAACGGGACTTTCCAGTCCTAAGTTTCCTGTTTCTCCAAAGCCTCCTGCTTTCTGAGAAACGGGAAGGGCGGGGTTGTTGTGTTTGGGGTTGTCCCGCCTCCTCTTTAGTCATTAGATCAGCAACTCTAAAGGGTGGTTGTCAATTCAGGCAGTATGTTTCTTAAAGAGAAATTTGGTAAAATAATAAGACTTACTTTTGGTTGTTTCAATAATGGGACCACTGCAGGTATTAGAGCAGCGGTTCTCAACCTGTGGGTCGCGACCCCTTTGGCGGTCAAACAACCCTTTCACAGGGGTCGCCTAAGACCATCCTGCATATCAGATATTTACATTACGATTCATAACAGTAGCAACATTACAGTTATGAAGTAGCAACGAAAATAATTTTATGGTTGGGTCACAACATTAGGAACTGTATTTAAAGGGCCAGAAGGTTGAGAATCACTGTATTAGAGGCTGAAGGACAGGAGTCCCACCCTACACATACACACACACACACACACACACACACACACACACATGAAAAACCTGCTTATAATCTGGGCTTTACAATCACATGTAAAAACATGCTTGATTTTTCAATTATTTTAATTTATTCCTTGAATATTTATCAACTACTATGCCAGGCCCATACACACTGAATTTTTCAGAAATGCAACTACCAAGTTTTGTTTGTTGTTCAAGTTTTAAAGATATTCACCATTCGGAGAATCACACCACAACCAGCAATACCATATCTGAATCTGGGCCATCAATATAGTGCAACTTTCAGTCTTCAATGTCATGGTTCTATTAACCAAAGAAGAGATTTAGACTATAATAAGAAACAAAAAGCACTTATTTGAGCAAAGGATTGCAATCCAAGAGACATAGATTCAGGTAGCAACTCAAACTGCACTTCGGAGAGAACAAAGCAAGGCAGGGTCCATAAAGGCAAAAACCACAAAATGCAAATGAATGCTTGCTGGCTAGGTTCGCAGGGATTGGCTAGTTCCAGTATGCAAACGACAGAGACAGAAAGTCCAAGTAGCAGTTGTTTCAAGATGTTTATGACTGCTAACCTAAAAATAAAAGGCCTTTCATAGTGAGTGGCAACAAGCATATCTTTGAGATTAAAAAAAAAAAAATTCAGGAGCCCTGATTCAGGCAGAAATCCAAATAGTGTTCCAATTAAGAGAACAAAGGCAAGCTGGCTGGTGTGGCTCAGTTGGTTGAGCGTCGTCTGCTACACTGTCAGTCCACAGGTTCAATTCCCAGTTGGGGAACATGCCCAAGTTGTGGGCTTTATCCCCAATGGGGTGCATGCAGGAGGCAGCAGATCAATGTTTCTCTCTCATTATTGTTTCTCTCTCCCTCTCCTTTCCTCTCTCTCTAACATCATTTTTTTAAAAGTGAAACTTCTCTCTGTATAACTGATTTCTCAATAAAAGCCTTTTTAAAAAAGAAAAGAAAGAAAAACCATTTTCAGAAACCCTGAGACTGCCAAAAAAAAAAAAAGCTCTGCTTACAGATTAACCTTTGGAGGAATTGCCCAGAGTGAGGACCATCTTTTACTTAAGTCCCTTAGGGAAAGGAATTCTACCCAAGCAGTTTGTGGGATTTTCTTTCCCCCCAGTTAAGCACCAAGAAGTTTTCCCTTGTATCTACCTCCTTGCTGTGGTTTTAGATTATTTTACATTCTCGTGAGCTGTGAAAATGAAGGACCACTGGAAGTAAAAGCAGATACCTAGAGCTTTACATTTTACAGTGCCCTTCTTACCACCTTCCCCTTGTCAGAACATCCCTGGTACAGTGCCTGGCATAGACTAGAATTCCATATTTATTGAACAGATGATTAAATGAATAAACATTATGATGTAGGCATAATTATCCCATTTTATGAATATGATGATGAAGAGTCAAGCAAGGAGTATGACTTTTCCCATTCCTTTTGTGGAATTAGAATTCAAACTGAGGTCTGAGTTCAGAGGCATTCACACTTCAATGCTAGCGCCTTAGAAACTTGGAACTTTTAAAGGAAGTTTGGGATGGCATGTGTTGTGAGCTCAGTAGATGTTCCTATCAGAGGATGTTAACAGGAAACTCGCAGTAGCAGACTGATCCCATCACCAGCTTTTTTCATATTTTGCTGCCAACAACTAGCACCTGCACATTATCTCTAGCCCTCAGATTACCCGCAGGCACTGAAGTGAACTGGAAGTACCTGGGAGTTTTACATTTCACCCACTTCACCTGGGCAGCCTGTAGCCTAAGACAGGAAAACCCAGCTCCTTCGCTTCAAGACAAAACAAACTCTGAGGTTTGTTCTTGTTCTAGAGCTCACCCTGAGAACAGGCTGAGTGTGGCACTTCTGAAATCACACCCTCACTTGGCTTCTTCCCATTCTGTACCCTTTACCCCCCACTCCCTTATAGGTTTCTCCTGCAAGCCCTTTCTCAGTAAGTCACTTGCCTCTGAATCCTTGGCTCAGGCCTGCTGCTGTGAGAACTCTACCTGAGACACTCACTGACTCTTCAGGTGATAAAAATGGCATGCACACCTGCCATCTGTTTCCTAGCGACAGATACCAAGGAAACCACTTCAGAGAGCACATTGTGTGTCATCAGGAGTCCTCTCTGTTTTTCTAAGTGAAAACCGTAAGAACAGGAAGTGGCCCATGGGAAAGGGGGAGCCTGAACATCATCAGTTAGGCCTGGGTGCTACAGAGATAAAAGTATCTCTTCAGTTTCATAGACTTTTTAATTATCTATATTGTGGAGGACCACAGAAGACTAATAGCTGTGCATCCAACTAATGAGAGAAGATGTATGGAATTTGGTGCATAGTAACTGCTTAATACATGGTCAAACTGTTATTTTTTAATTACATTTACTAGGAGTTTGTGTGTTTTTTTCTATCAGCCCTTCTTGTAGTTCTCCCAAGTGTCAGAATAGTTTGGTTTTTTTAAAAAAATACTTTTATTGATTTCAGAGAGGAAGGGAGAGGGAGATAGAAACATCAATGATGAGAGAGAATCATTAATTGGCTGCCTATACACACACACACACACACACACACACACACGCACGCACACATACACACACACACACACCCTACTGGGGATCCAGCTGGAAACCAGGCGGGTATAAGCCCTGACCAGGAATCCAACCTATAACTCTTAGTTCATAGGTTGACACTCAACCACCGAGTCACGCCAGCTGGGCCCTTTTTAATATTTATATTCTGAGCGCTAGGACATTCCTGAGGTTTCATACTTGTTTTTTGTTTTGTAAGAGAAATGAATTATACCTCTGGGGTCTTTATGGTTAACTGCTCTCTTGGTCCCAGAAGGAGCCTTCCTCTCTTGGGTGTGTCATGTAGCAGGCGGTGGGGGGAGTGCTGGTCACACCCCATGTCTGTGATGCACACAGCAAAGAGAGAATCTGCTGGAGTAGATTTCTGAGGAGTGAGGAGAGCTCAATAAAATGTTGGTTTCCATAAAAATAAATAAATGCCATAATATAAAATGGAGAGTGATGGGTACACTGAGAAAATCCAGTGGGGTCCTAAAGGTGGTAATCTCTGTTGTAAGAGATTGCAAACATTTATGATATTTTTCTTTACTTTCATTATTTGATGAGGACAATTTTAAAACAATTTTACAATAAATTTTCTAAATGAAAAGTTTTATATATTAATTAGCCAAATAATTCTTCAAATAATCAATTTGCTTCAAGTTGAGAAACAGCTTGCCTTCTGCCTGGGAGAGCGGGAGAGTCTTACGGTTTCCAGCCTCCTCCCATTTGGCCAGGCCATGGTAGGTGATGGTTGGCTCAGCTCCTACATTCCCTAGTATATAGAAGGGCAGAACATGGGCCACGCTGATGGCCATGGTGAGCAGCAGGAGGGAAATACCACTGCCTAAGATATGAGCCTGAACTGTTTCACCATCACTCCTCCACTCCCAACCCTCCCCCAATCCCTTCCCCCATACACACACACAGGAAAATGCTCACTGATACTCAGCCAAATGGCTGTTAGCAAATTAATTTCCTTACAGACTAGTCAGCTTCCTTTTCTTTGTTTACCCTTCTCCTTGAGTAGCCACTAACAGTAATTTAGGACGTGACTTTACAGATCTGCTTTTGTGTATGATACAATTATATAATTCATGACATTTTTCTAGAAGTTACTTTTTTATTTCAGCAATATAGCAGGGTTATTTTTCTGTCAATATGTAAGGCCTAACGCTTTATTATCGACATTGAGATTTTTGTTTAATTTGCATTGCACAATTGTATTTAATGAGCACAGTTAAGCCCCAGTATTCCTCCTCTCTGATCAGTTCCTAGTTCTGAAATGGGCAACTGAGGCGTATGGTCCAGAGGAGTATTACATGGGACCATTAGCCAGCAAACAAGCTTTTCACAAAATAGTTCTGTTGAATGACATGGGACAGGAAGTCCTTTATGATTTAACTCAATGGGTCTCAACCTTGGCTACACATTAGAACCATCTAGAGGTTTTTTTAAAAACCCACAATATTGTGAAAACTTATGTCCACACAAAAGCCTGCACATGATATTTGTATCATCTTTATTCATAACTGTTAAATTTTGGAACCATTATGTTCTTCGTTAGTTGAATGGATAGACTGAGGTACACCCAGACAATGGCATGTTATTTAACACTAAAAAGTAATGCACTATCAAGTCATGAAAAGACATGAATGAACCATACGTGCACATTACAAACTGAAAGAAGCCAATCTGAAAAGGCTACACACTGCGTGAGCCCAACCGTATGACGTCCTGGATACGGCAAAACTGAGGAGGTAACAGAATCAATGGCTGCTTCAAGTTGTGGGGGCGAGAAGGAGGAACGAATGCTGGGAGCACAGAGGATGTTTAGGACTGTGAAATACTCTGTATAATACCGTAATGATGGGTGCATGTCATTATACACTTGTCCAAACCCATAGAACATACAACACACCAAGAGTGAACCATACGGTAAACTATGACTTTGGTGCTAATGATACATCAACGTAGGGTCATCAGTTGTAACAAATGTACCACTCTGGTCAGGGATGTTGACAATGGGGGAGGCTATGGTTGGTGGGGGCAGGGAATATATGGGAAATCTCTGCACCTTCCTCTCAATTTTGCCGTTTTCCTAAAACTGCTCTAAAAACATAAGGACTTAATTTAAGATAATAATAATACTTTTGTGTGTCTGGGCTCCACCCTTAGAGACTGGTTTAGTTGCTCTGGATTGGAACCTAGAAAGCTGGGTTTTTTTAATGGGCTCTATTTTTTTTAGAGCTGGTATGTGTGTGTTTTAAAAATATATTTTTATTAATTTCAGAGAGGAAGGGGAGGGAGAGAAAGAGAAACATTAATGATGAGAGAGAATCATTGATAGGCTGCCTCCTACATGCCCCCTCCTGGAGATCGAGCTCTCAACCTGGGCATGTGCCCTGACTGGGAATCAAACCATGACCACATGGTTCATAGGTCGACACTGAACCACTGAGCTGTACTGGCCAGGCAAGAGCTGGTCTGTTTTAATAAGTAGCACAGATAATTCTACTGTGCATCAGGGGTGAAAAGTTATTGGTCTAAGTCACCCTTCAATTTCCTCAGCTAAGTTCCTACAGATCTTCCCTCGGGTATCCTTGCTCTGCTATTTGAAATAACCCACATATGTCATACCTCTATACATCTTGTAATTTTCCCCCCTGCCTGACCACCCCAGGCCCCACTCACCAACAGGGAGAACCACTTTCCATCAAGTCTCAGCTCCAGCAAATAAATGGCTTCCCTAACACCTACCTAAAGTTTTTGTTGTTCCCTGAGAACACTTTCCTATGACCTAGTTCTTTGGGCTTTCCTATGCTACCTATACTCTTTTTTTTTTTTTAATATATTTTATTGATTTTTTCACAGAGAGGAAGGGAGAGAGATAGAAAGTCAGAAACATCGATGAGAGAGAAACATCAATCAGCTGCCTCCTGCACATCTCCCACTGGGGATGTGCCCGCAACCCAGGCACATGCCCTTGACCAGAATTGAACCCGGGACCCCTCAGTCCGCAGGCTGACGCTCTATCCACTGAGCCAAACCGGTTTTGGCGCTACCTATACTCTTTATCAGGATGCATTAATTCATGTCTGCCACTCCACTACACTGAGCAATTTGAGAGCAGTGTTGTGTTTTATTCATCTTGTCAGTACCTAGCACTAGCTAACTGAAATTTTTGGTCAAATAAAAGAGTGCACCAAGAGGGCCATCATGTATAAACTATGCCTTGAAATTGAAAAGTCTAGTATTTTTCATTCCAAGTTTAGCTACTGCTTCCTAAAATATGAAATTCTCCAGACACTCTTGTTCCCTCTTTGAGTATAGACATTCCTGAGGTCTTGGCCCAGGGAACAGAACTCTGACTAAAAGATGGAAGCCTGGTCTTTAGCAGACAGGTGTGTCCCTCTGACTAAGTCATTTAATTTCTCTGGGATCCTGTTCCTCATCTGTAAAAGGCAGATCCCTGAGGCCCCTTCCTCCAGGAACCAAACCCTAGAGAACAGGGATTTACACTCTTCTTCAAGTGACACTTGAAGATTGTTTCCCTGTATGGAAACAAAAAGGTAAGAGAGGGAGAGAGATATAAGAAACTGAACACATCAAGTTTTACCATAGTTTTATTTAATGAAGCAAAAATGTCAAAATATTTGCAACATTGATTAAAGGTAAATTTTCTATGAAAATCCTCTCATAATGGTAACCTTGAACATAAGAATTCTGCCCTCCCTGTCTTAAGCCGCCAGCAACCTTCTGCCCAGATAGGTCAGCCAGGAAGACGTAAAACCCAAAGTAAAATTATAAAGCAGATGATGTTTGTGTTAAATTCAGTGCGTTGCCCCTTAATTTGTGTGCATAAAGCATAATAATGTACATGCATTAAAAAGAAAACAGAATTTTGAATTAGTTTAATCCAAATGAGGCAGGCATCTTCAAACCTGAGGGGAGAGGGAGGAAAGTCTTATTAGCAAGTATACTTATTTTGTTTGGATTACAGATCACACCACCCAACTTGTCTAACTTTTGCTGTGTACGACACCATTTGTAAAGGAAGTAGCTGCAGACAATTTTCCAGGCCCATTACAAAAGCGTTTCCCTTTAGTTTATCCCATTGGTTCTCCCACAACCTAAGAGAAAGGAATTGCTGGCACTACAGTTCAGATTCTGGCTCTACCATTCAGCTATTGTGTGACTCTGGTCAGGTCACCCAGCCTCTTTAATGCTCTCTTGAATTAATTTCCTTGTCCTGAAATATAACAGGACATGTGAAGAGGTTTTTCTCCTCTGTCCAAAGAGGCAGAGAAGTCCAGTTCCTCCCTCTTTCATGCTGCTGGAGCTCCTTGTAGTTACATCCATTTTAGTGTCTTTACATTATTATAACAGTGTTTCTATTTCTCTCCTCTATCGGACCGGGAGCCTCTAGGAGGCAAACACGGTGCCCACAGCGAAGGCTCAGCAGGAGACTGAAGGAATGGGACATCTTCAGAACCATGCCACTCCTCTCTTCTGACTGAATAATAATGCAACTGCTATGCAAGAGAAGAGAATGGTTCGTTTTTGAAGGCCCAGCGATAGTCCCTGTGGAAATGGCAGAAAAAAGAGCAAACCCTCGCAGGTGGTGTGGGTTTGCTCTATCCTGTCACAGCACACCAGCAGCTCCCCTGACTTCCCTTAGAGGGCCGGTGATGCACGCAGAGCCACAGCGGGGGCCACACACCTCCCTCATGCCACTCCACAGGAAAAGGGGATGTGACCCTGCAGGGTTCTTCTCTGCCTGCTGACATGCCACCCCAATGAATGCCCTCCATAGACTAAGGGTTACCAGATTAGAGCTACCTGGAAATAGTCCCCAGGATAATGGAACAAAACAAAAAAGAAACTTTAAAAAAAAAAGTTAGAAACATACCTCCATGATGCTGGTTACTTGTCCTTATCTATGGAAAAGAAAACAGGGAAAGAAAAAAGAAAACAGTAAGTTTTACTTTTAAAATACTATGTATTAACAAATGCCTGACAGAATAGCCTGCTGTCCTTAACCATGAGTACGTTGTTTAGAACGACCTAGTTGGACCCAACTCTGCCTACTAGCCTAGATCCCAACCCAGTCAGAGTGCTGCTGGGGGAGTCCAGGATTGCGGGGAGCTAGCGGAGCAAGACTTACAAAGGCTTCCCTGCGACTCTTGTTGGTCCTCAGTATCCCTGAGGCTGTCAGGAAAGCCTAAGGAAGCCAGCAGGTAAGAAATGTTGGAAGTGAGTATGCATTTGTGCAAGTGCTATTGCTGATCCTTACTGTTGCCTCGGGAAAACTACCATTTCCAGGACCGTGCTACAGAAGGTGCCACTTATCAGAGCTTTAATAATGTTTCCTGACAATCCCGGTATACATTTTTAAAAAAATATCAAAGCAGCCTTATGCTGTGTCTCTACTCAGACACAACTGTCAGCAGCTAAGGAAAGAACTTGAAAACTTACCCCATTTAACTTTCATAGGCTCAGAAAGAGAAGTATGGTTCACGGTGCAGCTGTACTCAACTCCTGCGCTGGGAGTGAAGTTGGCATGCACCAGAAGGTAGAAAGACCAGTCCTTGCTGAAAGACAGGTCTGATTTCTCCACTGGCAACTTTTCGTCATTCTTCATCAACTCAATTTCAATCTCAGGTGGATGGAACCCAGATACAAAGCAGTTCAGGAAATTTGGTTTCCCATTCTCTGGTGGATGCCGCGAGTAAACCTGCACCTTCGGTTTCCCTGAGGAACATCAGGGAAAGACAAATGAAAATTGCACAGTATTCCACTTGGGGCTACCTTGGTCAAAAGCTAGATCAGGCACCAAGTGTTTAAATTTGATCATTTATTCTCCCAGTTCCATTTCCACTTTTCCCAAAGGCTACCTCCATTTTGAAGGATAAACTTTGACCTAGTATCTTTCCCACAGAATTCCCCTACACATGCCTTTTTGGCTTTTTCTAGCAGGCTTCTAATAGTATCTTCTTTTGTCACTGGAAATTGTGCCAAATCTTTAAGAACCTTTCTGTGGAGGCTCTCAAGAACTTTTTTTAACTATGAAAATAGATATTTAATCAAAATGAGAGAATAAATCATAACAACTAGCAATTTTTTTGTTGTTAATCCTCACCCAAAGATATTTTTCCGTTTATTTTTTAGGGAGAGTAGAAGAGAGAGGGAAAGGCAGAGAGAAACATCAATGTGAGAAAAACACATCAACTGGTTGCCTCCTACATGAGCCCCGAACAAGGCCCCAGTGTATAGGACCCTGCAACCAAGGTACATGCCCTTGACCGAATTCAAACCCGGCACCCTTCGGTCTGCAGGCTGAGGCTCTATCCACTGAGTCAAACCAGCTAGGGCACAAATAGCAGTTTTTAAAAGCTGACACGTAGAAAAGCTGATCCCAAAATCCAGAAAGGGCAATACATTATTTTTATCAATTTGGTGCCTAATAGTGCTCTAGAGCACTTTTAAAAAAATATTTCTTTATTGATTTCAGAAAGGAAAGGAGAGGGAGAGGGAGAGAAACATCAATGATGAGAGAATCATTGATCAGCTGCCTCCTGCACGCCTGCCTCCTGCATGCCCCCTACTGGGGATCGAGCCCACACCCCAGGCTTCTGCCCTTGACCGGAATCAAACCCTTCAGATCACAGGCGGACACTCTATCCACTGAGCCAAACCAGCTAGGGCTAGAGCACATTTTTTTTTACTGTATTGTCTTTGATCACTTCTTTATCTGGCAAGTATTTCAATGGCTTCTTAGCATCCATAAAATCCCTGAACACGTCATTTAGAAGTCCACATGATTTGGCCCTAACCTACTTTTCAAACTTCATTTTTCACCTCACACACCCTTCATAGAATCCACATTAAAAAAAACTCATGTTACATCTTTCTTTTTTTATTTCTGCTCCTGCCTAGATCGACACCCATCTGACTTCTCTATGTGTAGTGTCTAGTAAAGTGGCTCTGTAAATGGCGGATGCTCTGTAAATGGCAGATGTTATTTTTTTTTAAATATATTTTATTGATTTTTTACAGAGAGGAAGGGAGAGAGAGAGTTAGAAACATCGATGAGAGAGAAACATCGATCAGCTGCCTCCTGCACATCCCCCACTGGGGAAGTGCCTGCAACCCAGGTACATGCCCTTGACCAGAATTGAACCTGGGACCTTTCAGTCCGCAGGCCGACGCTCTATCCGCTGAGCCAAACGGTCTTTGGCACAGATGTTATCATTGCTAGTTGTTCAGATTACTAAAAGAGTCAACCCAAAGTATGTTTTTAAAAAACTCAACCACTACATCCTGCCCAGAGTTTATACACCAAGCCCCTATCTGCTTTTGTACCTGATGTCATGGGCAACAAGGTTTATATGTCGAAGCTGGCAAATAGCTTAAATGAGTGAGAGCAATAGGAAACAATGGCTGCGTTAGAAAATAGGATAGGGTGAGGACTCTGACAAATGGGGGAGAACATTCTCTCCATTATGACCAAGTAGAGTAATGCATGAAAATGGGATTTCCATTTTAATCAGCACTCTGAAATGATTTCTATAGCTAGCGGGGTTCAAAATACATTGCATAATGCTGCAGGACAGTGGTTTCCAAAAGGGGGATGCATGACTTAGGGGGATGCATCCTGGAGGTGCAGAAATAAGATATAAAGTCTATTTCTATATTTTTCATCCAGATGAAGAGAAGTGTTCTGCTAGTAAATATACAGACTGACACTAATGCATGTGTATAATTAAAATACATATGCCCTGGCTGGGGTGGCTCAGTTGGTTGAGCGTCATCTGTGCACCCAGAGATTGCTCATTGATTCCTGGTCAGGGCACATGCGGGGTTGCAGGCTCAGTCCCCGGTAGGGGGCGTTCAGGAGGCACTCAATCAATGTTTCTCACGTTGATGTTTTTCTCCCTCTCCCTTTCTCTCTCTCTAAAAATCAATAAAGATATTTTTTAAAAATAAAATACATATATACATTCAGGGTTCATGATTACTACAGAGCAGCTGCTCTCCAGGTCCAGAAGGTGGTGGGGAAGAGAAGTACCAGGCCACTCTGAACGTACTTATCTGCCTAGAAACACTCTATCATCGAAGGGAGGGTCACCAGGAAAAAAAATATCAAAAGCCCATAAGAGCTCTAGCCGGTTTGGGCCCATAAGAGCTCTAGCTGGTTTGGCTCAGTGAATAGAGCCTCAGCCTGCGGACTGAAGGGTCCCAGGTTCAATTTCCGTCAAGGGCACATGCCCGAGTTGCAGGCTCCATCCCCAGTAGGGGGCGTGTGGGAGGCAGCCGATCAATGATTCTCTTTCATCATTAATGTTTCTTACTGATGTTTCTATCTCTCCCTTCCTCTCTGAAGTCAATACAAATACATTAAAAAAAAAAAAAAAGTAAGCCCACAAGAGCTGGACTGAGTATCCTAAATGAAGCCCTGGTTTATTTCCATAAAGTTAAAAGTGAAGATAAATCAAAATGCTCTTTGTATTTGAGCTTCTAATGCTTAGAATATAATAAATGCCACAGGAGTAAAAGCAGGGTTCATCTGGCCTGGAATTCTCACTTTGAGGGAACTGGGTGGGGTTTTGCAAAATCATCATGAAAATCTCTTTTAAGAAGGGGGCCAATATCAGCCAGGCCTGCATTTGAATCTGGACCCAGCCTCTTATTAAAAGAATAACTTATGCTAACATTGGAGCAAACAAAACCCACACATGGGCCGAAACCGGTTTCGCTCAGTGGATAGAGCGTCAGCCTGTGGACTGAAAGGTACCGGGTTCGATGTTTCTGACTATCTCTCTCCTTTCCTCTCTGTAAAAAAAATCAATAAAATATATTTTTTTAAAAAAACCCACACATGGGACAGAGCAGAAAATTAACCTCCAGAGGCAATCACCATTACCTATGTCTTGTGTATCTTACAAAAATGATCTACACAGGGCATATATCAGTTTGGAAATTTTTTAAACTATCAGCTTGTTATTTTTCGAAAGGCTTCTACAGTCAGCAGCAAATATCAGTAATAGTGACCACAGACATCATGTTTTATTTTGCAAGTAAATTATAAATTAAATACATTTTTCTCATGATCAAAAGGCCACACTTCACAAAGGCCTTTATGAGGGGGAAAATGAGAGGGTCCAGTATATTACAGGGCATTTGGAACGTGCTCGATGTCCTGGTGTCCCACCAGACAGCTGGGGAGCCACTCCGATTGCCCTTATCACTGGTTTTATAACCGCTATAACTGACTAACCTTGGCTTTTTCAAAACTGAAAGTAGAAGCTGAGTTAGGTCATCTTGGAAAGCACCAGGCAAGGAGCCAAAGAGAGAGCCCTCTGGAAAGCAAAGGCAACGGGGGCCCGCGGCCGCCCAGCTCGACGATCTCACACCTAAACGAGGCGGTTCTGAAAAACGCAGGAATTACAGCCCAAAGGCTTCCACCTCCGCATCATGCTCCAGTCAGGAGGGACTGTCCGCCATGAATCGCCTGTGTTTAAGTCACTTAAACTCTAGCCGCCTCAGTTTCCTCCTCGGCGAAATGCTAATAACCTTCGTATTAGCATCGTAGCTGCATTGAGACTTAAAGGACAGAAAGCACGCAGCGTCCCCCGCACACTGTGAGTTGTCAAAAACAGGTAGCGCTTTAGGACGATTAAAAAAACGACATGCAATGGGAGCGAGGGAGTTAACAGCGATGTGAAAGCGCTCGGGGACACCCCAAAGCTTTCGCCAGACCCGCCAAGGCCTGAGTCCACGTCCATGGGAAAGCGCGAAGGGACAGGTGAAGCGGGCAGGCTCGGGGAGGAAGCCGGAGCCCAGCGGCTCCCAGCGAAGCAGAGCTGCTGTGGGCAGACTGGCCCCGCGTGCCTCCCCCCAGAGGCCTGTCCCCACCCATCAGTCCCCAGCCCAGCGCCACGAACCCAGCCTGCCCGCCTTCCGCTCCAGCTGCGCCCGGGGCGCTAGAGGACCCGCGACAGGGCGGTAGCGAAACCCTCCCTCGCCGGGGCCGCTGCGGAGCTTGCCCACACGCCGAAACTTTGTCCCTGGCTACCCGGCCCCCCTGCGTGCCAGTGGTCTCCCCGGGACCCCCTCCCACCCTCCACCCCGGCTCGCAGAGAAAGAAGGAACCCACACCGCCTCCCCCCGCCCTCCCCCTCCTACCCCGTCCCGTGGCCAAAAAGAGCACTTGGGGAACCGGGGTGGTGCAGAGAGAGTGCCAACGCGGGCGAGGAAGGGCCCGCAGAGGAGAAGCGGAGGAGAGGGCACTCACGATGTTCGGCGTCCAGGCCAGACAGACAGAGCAGCCCGAGCAGGACCACGGCCACGGGTAGAGCCATTGCCACCACCGGAGTGAGAGCAGCAAAATGAGGGCGCGACCTCGCGTCTCGGCTTATATCCCCGAGTGAACCGCCAATCAGAACCCTGCCCGTCACCAGTTCCCTAGCTGGAGGTGCTGGACCAGGTTAGGAATGGGACTCGCATTTTCAGTTTCATTTTCCTATAAAGCCTCGTGATTTTTTGAAAGAAGGCATGGATTGGACGGGGTGGGTTCGCTGTCTGTAAAAGGGCGCCCTCCGATCTTGGGTGCGTCCCGAGCCTGGGACGCTGACCGCCCGTCCTCGAACTTGAGCCTGGACCGCACCTTTGTCCAGTGCCCTCGCTTTCCCACCCCAGCCCGAGATGCTGATCACTTGCTTACCTTTCGCAACCAGTTAGGAGCCTGGAACCTGCGGTGTTCATTTGAAAAAAAAAAATAAAAATGGAAGCCCAGAGAGATTCAGTGTTTGGCTAGAGGATGAACGGAGCCGGGCAGGACAAGAACTAGTGTTAATAATTACAGCCTGGAATACACTGTAGGTTCCTGGATGTGGGGGGCGAGAAAAATAGCCCAGGGACCTCGAGAAGCTCAGAGCACTGTTCGGCGTGAAAGGGGACGTCCTGGCCTCCTGAATCCCTTAGGGGAATAGATTCTTTTTGTAAAGTTCCTCGCCAAGGAATTTTCTGTATCTTCCCCGTTGCTGTTTGGGTGATTGTTTTGTTGCTTTGTGGGGGAAACCACCACTGATAGGAACTACTTTGAACTTGAGCGTGTAGCAGACCTCTTTAGGTGCCTTGGAATGGGGCTTGGCTCGTGGTAAGTATTCGGTAAACGGAATGAGTGAATGAACGAAGCAAAGAGGGAGCGAACACCTTAGTAAACGCTAGGAGGTAGGAATTGCCTCTTTCATTTTATGGATGAGGGAAGACGAGGCTAAGAGACTAGTATTCACACTCTGGCCTGATTCCATTGGCCTTCATGCTTCCAACACTTAGAAGACAACGGGCTTGGCAATTTCAGTGAGAATTTAAACTGCTCCCAGCCAAAGAGGTTGGGAGCAAACCTACTGACTATAAGAGCGAGACTATTTTAGACCGATTCTGTAAGAAAACCTAACTTCCTGCGATCACATACAAAACGATGCTGCCAGCAAATGGCCGGTGAGCCTTCATGCAACAGGGAGAAGAGGAAGTGAACCATGGGGGTGGCCAGGGGCAGAGACCTGGGGAATCACCGCGGTTTTCAGTTGAAGGACGTTGGATTGTGCTTCCCCAAGGAGCACAACAAGCGTATTCTAGATTTCTTTCGCAGGTTTTTAGACCTTTTAATAATCCCTATTGTGGAAGACATGGCTAAACTAGAGAAAGCCGAATATTCTCCACAAGCCTAATGAAATGAGTTAATACACAGAGAGCCTCACACCGTTCCTAACAAGTAACAAATATGCAAACTATTTAACAATTGTTTTGTAATCACTGTTGTTATTTACCTAGTTTTTCTACTATAACTCTTGAAATTAGGAAAAATTTTTGTGTATAAAATTGTAAGTAGAGACATTCCTGCCTCTCCCATTTGTTTGTATGTTTGTTTTCTAACTCATTTAAGGCTCTCAAGGCCTGAAATGTTCGTGTTGAATATTTTCCACTGACCTGGGAGTATAGGAAGAGACTGGGCCATTTTTCACCTCTAAAGTCCTTGTCTACTACAACCCAGAGAAAAACTATATTTAAAATTTATCAAAAATAGTTTCGGACCTACTTACTTAGAAACCAACTTTAAAAGCAATAAGCCCTAACCGGTTTGGCTCAGTGGATAGAGCATCGGCCTTCGGACTGAAGGGTCCCAGGTTCGATTCTGGTCGGGGGCATGTGCCTTGGTTGTGGGCACATCCCCAGTGGGAGGTGTGCAGGAGGCAGCTAATTGATGTTTCTCTCTCATCGATGTTTCTAACTATCCCTCTTCTTTCCTCTCTGTAACAAAATCAATAAAATATATTTTTTTAAAAATTTAAAAAACCATATAGTGAAGACAGAAAGTATATGTTTCAATATTCTGTGTTTAGAGAATTCCTGTACTTTTCTTGGATTTCCATTTAGAGCATGTTTTGAATAGTGAGGGTGAAAAAGAGATATAAATTATTTTTAATAAAAAAAAAAAAACAAGAGCACCCAATTGGGGAAAAAAGGAGACATATGTACTACTATTTGTAATACTTTAAACTAAACTAAACTAAAATAAAATAAAATAAAATAAAATAAAAAACAACAAGAGCACAATGAGATATCACCTCACACCTGTCAGAATGGCTATCATAAAAAAATCAACAAACAAGTGCTGGTGAACATGTGAAGAAAAGGGAACAGCAATCCCACTTCTGAAAATATATTCTAGAAACCCCAAAACACCAATCAAAAAGAATATATGCACCCCTATGTTCACAGCAGCATTATTTACAATAGCTAAGATTTGGAAACAGCCCAAGTGCCCATCAGTAGATAAATGGATAAAAAAGGCTGTGGAACATTTATGCTATGGAATACTATGCTGCTGTAAAAAAGAGGGATCTCTTACCCTTTGGGACAGCATGGATGGACCTGGAAGATATTATGCTAAGTGAAATAAGCCAATCTGAGAAACACAAATATCATATGATCTCACTTATTTGTGGAATCTAATGAACACAATGAATTGACCAACAAAATAAGACCTGAAGCACAGAGGCATGGAACAGACTGATATACCTTGATGTGGGGATGGGAGGGTGAGAAGAGATAAACCAAAGAATTTATATACTTACTAGAGGCCCGATGCATGGATTCATGCACCGGTGGGGTTCCTCGGCCTGGTCTGTGCCCTCTTACAATCTGGGATCCCTCGGGGATGTTGGACTGCCAGTTTCAGCCCAATACCCACAGGCCAGGCCGAGGGACCCCACAGGTGCCCAATCCATGCACCGGGCCTCTAGTATGCATATAAGATCTTTGGTTAATCTCTTTCCGCCTTTCCCCCTTTCCCTCTGAGATTCATCAGTCTGTTCCATGTTTCCATGCCTGTGCGTTGAGCGTCTGCCCCCTGGTGGTCATGCGCATAATAGCTACCTGTCAATGGTCGCTTAGGCTTTTATATATATAGACTAGAGGCCTGTTGCACAAAAAGATTGGTGCAATAGGCCTTCCCTTCCCCTGGCTGCCAGCACCAGTTTTCCTCTGGCACCTGGGACCCAGGCCTTCGCTCTAGCCGGAGCCGCCTTCAAGCCTTTGCTGCTGCGGCCAGAGCCGCCTTCAGTCTTCACTCTGCTGCTTCGTGCCTACTTATGCAAATTAACCACCATCTTTGTTTGTGGTTAATTTGCATATCTCACTGATTAGCCAATGGGAGGTGTAGCGAAGGTATGGTCAATTACCATGTTTGTCTATTATTAGATAGGACTAGAGGCCCAGTGCATGAAATTTGTGCATGGGTGGGGTCCCTCCACCTGGCTGGAGATCAGGGCCGATCAGGGCCTTCTCATCCAGTCCCAATTGGGGCCAATCAGGGCCAGTGGCCGAGGAGGGACCACAGGAGGGACCATAGGAGGGCTCCAGTGCATGTCTGGCTCTGTCTCACCCAATCCCAATCAGCCAGACTCCAGCAACTAGCTAACCCAGCCGTGGGCAAACTACGGCCCGCGGGCCAGATCTGGCCCGTTTGAAATGAATAAAACTAAAAAAAAAAAGACTGTACCCTTTTATGTAATGATGTTTACTTTGAATTTATATTAGTTCACACAAACACTCCATCCATGCTTTTGTTCCGGCCCTCCGGTCCAGTTTAAGAACCCATTGTGGCCCTCGAGTCAAAAAGTTTGCCCACCCCTGAGCTAACCTATGAGTCAGAGCATCTGCCCCCTGGTGGTCAGTGCATGTCATAGTGACTGGTGGATCAACTGCACAGCATATTAGGCTTTTATATATATAGATTGTAACTCACGATGTGGCATGCTCAGCATGCACTTTCCCTCCAGCCCCTGCTCTTAGAGACTTCATGTCCTTCCAAGGCTCTGCTCACCCTCTTCAGCTGCCACACGAAGTAAATTGCCTCATGTGTTTGGAAGCCCTTTGCAGCCTCTATGGGTGTGTCTTTACTTCACTGCAGTTCTGATTACATAAGGAGAAACACCCTCATTATCAGGTAACACCATCATGGTAAGACCCCTGCTCAGCCTACTGCAGCGGTTTTAAATAGGCCATGTGTTGCCCTAGCTGGTTTGGTTCAGTGGATAGAGCCACGGCCTGTGGACTGTAAGGGTCCTGGGTTCAATTCCAGTCAAGGGCATATTCCTGGGTTGCAGGCTCAATCCCCAGTAGGGGGCGTGCAGGAGGCAGCAGATCAATTTTCTCTCATCATTGATGTTTCTATCTCTCTCTCCCTCTGCCTTCCTCTCTGAAATCAATAAAAACAGATTAATAAAAATAAATAGGCCATGAATCAAACATCACTGCTCTCCATCCATCCAGTCCCCTCACACCCTCTTATGTCTTCGCCCCCCACCCCACCCCCACATACACACTCTGTTAGGGTCTATAAAATGGGTGATGCTTCCACATGGCCCTCCTTCCCCTCCCATCTCTGTCCCCAGTCCTGTGGGGTCTCTCCCGCCCTCCCCTCCATCTAACTTGGTGGGCCCTGCTCTGCCCCCTCCTCTTGCGACCTCCTGGCTGCAGCCTCCCCATTTCTCCTCTGGGGATGGAGCTCCCCAAAGGCTGTGTAAGGCAGGGCCGTGTGGGGTGGGGCAGGGCTGTTCTGAGCAGGCTGGGCAGTGTGGGCGAGGCATTGCCCAGGGGGCTGTGCAGGCCACACGGCAGTGCCAGTGTGGAGCTAGCTGTAGGGGCAAACCCAGGTGGGGCCTCGGAGGAGAGCTGGGGTGATGGGTCATGGGGAGGAAGAGGGAGGACATGGAGCCTGTCCCGTGGGAGAGGCACCAGGCTCCTGGGCTGCCCCCACCCAGCAGCTTTTCTCGGCCCCTGTGCAGCTGTCACCCTCCGCCCCTCGCTGCCTCCCACTTTCTTTTAAGTTTTGGACTCGGTTTCTCTGACTCAGCCCTGCCCCCCTCTGTGCTGCGTCCAGGGAGCCTGAGGCTTGGCCTTGGGCAGGCACACCTGGCCTGTCCCCCCCAACCCCAGTGGTGCTACCCACTCTCCTGGAGTAGTGAAACTTAACAAGTAAGAAGAAGCAGCTCTGAAGATTATAAATTGCACACTGAGAATGACACAGGCTGCAGAGGGCTGTGCAGTCCACGGCTCTTGGATCACATGTAGCAGCCTCCCACACCACCCAGTCCCTCCTGGCTCCCACACCCGCCCACCTCCAGCTGGGGCTCAGGCCAAACCCTGGGAGCTCTCACCTCACACCTCACTTTCCAGTCCAGTCCACCAGCTCCCACAGCAAGCTAACCTATCAGTTGGAGTGTCTGCCCCCTGGTGGTCAGTGTGCGTCATAGCAACTGGTTAAGCCAGGCAAACTCCCAGGGGACAATTTGCATATTAGGCTTTTTTATATAGGACTAGAGGCCCAGTGCATGAAATTCATGCACGGACAGGAATGGGTGTCCCTCTGCCCAGCCTGCACCCTCTCCAATCCAGGACATCCCTCTCACAATCCAGGACTGCTGGCTCCTCACCATTGACCTGCCTGCCAGCCTGATCCCCCTAACTGCTCTCCCCTGCTGGCCCGATCACCCCTAACCGCCTCTGCCTCGGCCCCGCCACCATGGCTTTGTCTGGAAGGATGTCCAGTCTAATTAGCTTATTACCCTTTTATTAGTATAGATATGCATAGCCCATGGACATGGGTGATAGGGTAGTGAAGACCTGGGGGTGTGGGTAGGGCCAGGAAGGAGGGGGACAAGGGAGGGGAAAATGGGAGATAACCATAATATTATCAACAATAAAAATATGTTATTAAAAATAAACAAGAACAATGGTTGCCTAGAAGTCAATACTCTAGAAATTGACAAACAGCAAATTTTTTAAAAGATTTTTTTGATTTTCAGAGAGAGGAAAGGAGAGGGGGAGAAAGAGAGAGAGAGAAACATCAATGTGAGAGAAATACATTAATCTGCTGCTGCCTCCTGCATGCCCCCTACTGGGGAATCAAGCCCACAACCCTAGCATGTGCCCTTGAATGAAATAGAACCCGGGACCCTTCAGTCAGCAGGCCCACATTATATCCACCAAGCCAAACAGGCTAGGGCCCAAGGGCCTTTTTGAAGTAGGAGAAGTAGGAGTAGTAGGAGGAGGAGCAGGAGGAAAAAGGGAACAAGAAGGGGAGGAGAAGGAAGAGGAAGAGGAAGAGAGGGAGGAGGAGGGGGAGGGGGAAAAAGAAGAAGCAGCAGAAGCAGAAGAAGCAGAAGAATTAAAATAGGAATAAGTACATGTCTATCAATAATTACTTTAAATGCAGATGGATTAAATGCTTCTATCAAAAGACACATGGAGGCTGAATGGATAACAAAACAAGACCTTTACATATGCTGTCTACAAGAGACTCATTTCCGATAAAAAACAACAACAACAACACATAGACTGAAAGTAAAGGGATGGTAAAAGGTATTTCATGAAAATGGAAACAAACTGGGATAGCAGTACTTATACCAGACAAAGTAGACTTTAAAACAAAAGCTATATAACAAGAGACAAAGAAGGACCCAGCAATTTCACTTCCAAAAAAACACACAACAAAACACTAAATAAAAAGGACATATACATCCATATGTTCATTGCAGCATTACTTACAATAGCCAAGATGTGGAAACAACCTAAGTGTTCATCAATAGATGATTGGCATATATACAATGACTCAACCATTGAAAAAGAAGGAAACCTTGCCAGATGCAACAACATGGATGGGCCTAGAGAGTATTGTGCTGAGTGAAATAAGTCAGACAGAGGAAGACAAATGCCATATGATTTTGTTTATATGTGGAATCTAAAAAACAAATGACAAACAGTATAGAAACAGACTTATAGATACAAAGATCAGGTTGATAGATGCCAGAGGGGAGGGAGACTGGGGGATAGGATGATAAAGATGACAGGATTAAGAAGTACAAATTGGTAGTTACAAAATGATCACAGGGATGTAAAGTACAGCATAGGGAATATTGTCCATAATATTGTAATAGCTATGTATGGTGTCAGATGGGTACTAGATTTATCGGGGTGATCACTTAGTAAGTTATATAATGTCTAATCACTGGGATGTATACCTGAAAGTAACATAATATTTTATGTCAGCTATAATTTAAAAAAAAAAATTACTTAAAGTCAATAAATAGCCCAGCCGGGTGGGGCTCCGTTGGTTGAGCATTGACCCAGGAACCAAGAGGTCATCAGTTCGATTCCCAGTCCAGACATATGCCTGGGTTGCGTTCTGGGTCCCCAGTAGGAGGCATGCAGGAGGCACACAATAGATGATTCGCTCTCATCAATGATTTTTCTATCTCTCCCTCTTCCTTCCTCTCTGAAATCAATAAAAATATATTTTTTAAAAACAGATAAAGTTAATAAACAAATAAAACCAGCCTTTCTTTAGTCTGGAGTGTTTTTGGCTTCCTCAGGATATTGCATCTCCACAGTTGGCAAACTGTTTACCTGAATAAAGTTTCTCCTTTTACTGCACCCCAGATTGGGGACCCCTGTTGGTATTAGATTGGTGGCAGTGACTTTTTGTTGACAAAAGGTAAGTGGTACAACTACTTTGGAAAACAGTTTGACAGGTGTTTGGTTTGTTTTTTTTATGATAAATATACAGTGGCCATATGATCCAGCCACTCCACTTTAGGTACTTACCCAAGAGAAAATGAAAGCATAGATCTATACAAAGACTTCTACACAGAAATTCATAGCAACTTTGTAATAGCCAAATCTGGAAATAATCTAAACATCCATCAACAGGTGAATGGATAACACATTGTGGTATATATCCGTATAATGGAATACTACTAGCAATAAGCAATGAATTAACTATCAATATGAACAACAACATAAATTAACTAATTATGCTGAATGAAAGTAGCCAGGTGTCTCAGCCTCACAGGGGCCGTTTCAGCCTCACTGTGACTGTCTCAGCCTCACAGGGACCGTTTCAGCCTCACAGGGACTGTCTCAGCCTAGGTGGAACCGTCTCAGGACCGTCTCAGCCTCACAGGGGCCGTTTCAGCCTCACTGGGACCGTCTCAGCCTCAAGGGGCCATTGTTTTAACTTTTGTTAAAATTTATTTTATTGATTTCAGAGAGGAAGGGAGAAGGAGAGAAAGATAGAAACATCAGTGATGAGAGAGAATCATTGATCAGCTCCTGCACACCCCCCTCTGGGGACTGAGCCCATAACCCTGGTATGTGCCCTTGTCTGGAATCAAACCTGGAACCCTTCACTTGCAGGCCAATGCTCTATCCTCTGATCCAAAGAAGCCAGGAAAAGATTTTATCTTTAATTTCAGTTTCCTCCTCAGCAGAATGGGATTAAAGGGTGTAGGGAAGTTCAAGGGATGATTACAAAGGTGCAAATTAGATTATGCATATTAACAAGGTTAGTCCCCGGTAGCCTTCTTATTCCCCTGGAGGAATAAGAGGAGATCACATCAAACAGACTTCTTTTTTTTTTTTTTTAATATATTTTATTGATTTTTTACAGAGAGGAAGGGAGAGATAGAGAGTTAGAAACATCGATGAGAGAGAAACATCGATCAGCTGCCTCCTGCACACCTCCTACTGGGGATGTGCCCGCAACCAAGGTACATGCCCCTGACCGGAATCGAACCTGGGACCCTTGAGTCCGCAGTCCGACGCTCTATCCACTGAGCCGAACCGGTTAGGGCACATCAAACAGACTTCTGAACATCCTCCTACCCCCACCCTGGCCCACGTGTCTCACCTCCAGGGAGGAGCCTTTGGTGGGTGAGGTCTTAAAGAGATTAACCCTCCTAGTGGTATATATAGGCCAGGCTCACATTACTAAGCATTTAACGAGTAGGAGACTGGCTTCAGAGACTCTTCTTGGAGACACACTTCAGGGACTCACTCAAAGGAGCAGGCACCAGAAACCACTTATGACTTGGGTGGATTTTGACCAGAGTCCACAGCTGATCTTCACTTGGGGAACCTGACATTAACTACAGGAGTAGGTGACAGAAGACTGGACGTCAGCTGCCCACTGGAACTGTTCCTGGAAGCTCCTACTGAGTTGCACAGAGAGGGAGGCCTGAGCAGACCTCAGCTTCTCACTTTTCCTCGCTCCTGGAGGATCGCACTGGCTGCAGGGAGTCTCTTCTGATAGACACCTTCACTGCACCATGGCCTTTGCAGCTTCCCTGGCCAAGCTCCAAGCAGAGGCCAGCTGTCCCATCTGCCTGGATTACCTGAGAGACGCAGTGACCACTGCCTGTGGGCACAACTTCTGCCCCTCCTGCATCCACCAGCGCTGGGAAGGTCTACGGGGCACCTTTCCCTGTCCTGTCTGCCTCCGCCACTGCCCTGACAGGAGCTTGAAGAGGAACACCCATTTGTGTTACATGACTGAGATTGTTAAGCAGATCCCCACCTCAGGGAGCCAGAGGAAAATGCAGGAAGAAATACCCCTGTGTGCGAAGCACAATGAGGTTCTGACCCTGTTCTGTGAGAAAAGCCTGGAGCTGCTGTGTCCCCAGTGCAAGGGCTCCTTACACCCCCCGGATCAGCCCCTGATCCCCATTGAGGAAGCTGCAGCCAGTCACAGGGAGATCCTCAAAAGGCACATTGGGACCCTCACTAATAGCCTTGAAAATGCTGAAACTGTATATAAAAAACAAGATGAAAATACTTGGGAAGTAAAGAGAAAGATGGAAAAACGGAGGGAGGAATTGGACTCTGAATGTGAAGAAATTAAGAGTTTCTTAGAAGTAGAGCACAATGAAATTGATAAAGGTCTACTTATGGAAGAGAATGATGCTGAAGAAAAACTAACTGAAAATGAAAGGCAAATTTCACACCATAGGTTCAGGCTAAGCAGTCTGTTAAGTAAAACAGAAGAGAAGTGTTTGCAGACAGATGAGGATTTACTCGCAGGTATTGAAAGGATCCACAACAGCTATGGAAACCGAGAGACCCCAGCAGTGTTTTCATGTGAATTACAGAAGGAGATTTTCACTCTCCCCCCACATTACCTGGGCCTGCACAAAATGATCGGCACCTTTCAGGTAGAGTTGACACTGGATCCTGAAACTGCCCATCCAGACCTCATTATGTCAAGTGATAGAAAAAGTGTGACCTACAGGAGCCCAGATGGTCTTCCTAATCCCCAGGCACTTCCTTCTTCCCCAGCTGTCCTGAGTTCTGAGGAAATGGATGCTGGCAGGCATTTTTGGGCAGTAAAAGTAATAGGCGCAGGTGAATGTTTCCTAGGTGTGTGTAAAGAATCCTTCGTCATAAATACTCCCATATCACCATCGGCAAACAATGGATATTGGCAACATCAGCTCTTGACCCGGACATGTGGCGTTGTCCCTACAGGACAACGGAAGATTGGCATTTTCCTGGACTATGAGTTGGGAGAGATTTCATTTTATAATTTGAATAACTGGTCATATATGTACGGAATCGCTGACAAATTTACAGAAAAACTTATTCCTTATTTCTCCATTGCATCTTCTTCAGACTCTCTTACAATCAGTATCATCAGAATCTAGTGACGACAATTTGGATGAAATTTTGTATGTGCTTATTTCCTCCCGTGTTATTAAAAGGAAAACATTAATAAAGATCCTGATTCCAAAAAAAAAAAAAAGAAAGAAAGTAGCCAGGCCCCCCGCACCCCCCCCAAAAAAAAAGAATATATACTGTATGAACTCTTTATATAAAACTCTTTAGAAAAGGCAAACTCATCTATGTAACAGAAAGCAAATTAGCTTTTGAGGGCTGGGGGGGATCATCAGGAAAATTAAGAAACATGGGAGCTGATGGATATGCTCATTATCTCTAGTTTTATGATTATTTCATAGGTGTATATGTATATTAGAAGTTGTTAAATGATACACTTTAAGTGTAATTTATTGTATATCAATTATATATCAATAAAGCTGTTTTAAAAAAAAAACAAACTATCAATCCAGATGCACGTATTGTTGTTAGGCAAAAAACAAATGAAGTACTTAGGAAGAAAAGAAGAATATTAAAGTTGAGATAAAATAGGAATAGGTTAAAGCTCGGATGTGTTGGGCTGCACCTGCGTGGATCTCGGGAATTTTCTGAGATGAGCTCATTCCAACAGCCAGAAGGTCAGGCCCACCCAAGAGGAGAGGAACAAGCATAGGTGGGACATCTGTGACAGGGCTTCCTCATTTGTTATGTCGTTAATCCCCTGCAATTCAAAGTATGATCCATGCATCACTCCCATCAACACCACCTAGGAGTTCTTAGGAATGCAGACTCTTGGGCCCACTTCAGACCTACTAAACAAGAGTCTGCATTTTAACAACATCCCAGGTGATTCGCATACACGTTAAATTAGCAAAGCTGCTGACCCAAACTACACAAAAATTGAGAAGGTAGGTGTCACTTCCATCCACACAAATAAGGAGACTAGACTCAGAGAAGTAAGATGCTTAACCACATTCACACTGAGTTGGGATTCAAACGCTGGTCTGATTCCAAAGGCCTCACAATTTCCACTAGATCATTTTCTGAGAAGAGGTACATGGAAGGGGTTTATTTGGGTGGGTTGGAGATCAAGATGAGGATGAAAAGCGTATGAGAAGGTGAGGAGAAGTCAAGAACCGTAGTACTACCGTGTTTAAAGTATTTTTAATTTTTAATTGTAAACCTAATACACAAATGTGTGCCCATTGTAAAAAGGCAAACAACTAGAGGTCTACGCAGTGAAAGTGAAAATTCCCCTTAGGTGTCTCCTCCCATCTCACTCTCCTCCCCTCCGAAACCAGTGTTAAAATTTGGTCCCTATCTCTCTTAGATCTTGTATTTAGTTTGGAAAGTGAGGAATTATTTTTAAATATACTTTATTGATTTTTTACAGAGAGGAAGAGAGAGGGATAGAGAGTTAGAAACATCAATGAGAGAGAAACGTTGATCTGCTGCCTCTTGCACAACCCCCTACTGGGGGTGTGCCTGCAAGCAAGGTACATGCCCTTGGCCGGAATCGAACCTGGGACCTTTCAGTCCGCAGGCAGATGCTCTATCCACTGAGCCAAACCGGTCAGGCCTGGAAAGTGAGGAATTTTTAAATTACAACTATGAAGAATATTATTTGCCTTTGCAAAGTCAAGTTTACCTGTTAGTTAACTAGGCTAGCCACACAGAGCATTTTGAACACACTCATGTTTGAGAGGGAGGGTTATCATCAGCTCAACAGCTGAGAGGGTAGAAGTTTCCCAAAGCCTGAACTGACCAGGAGATTTAGTTCTCTCCCTTCTATTACTGTCCCCACTGAGTTGGGTCAGCCCCTGATGGTACTGCCATTGCTGGACTATCTCATAGACACTATGAACCAAATGAGTCAAACTACTCTTGCTCCACTGGCTGTTGCCCAGGTTGAAGAGGTAATGAGAATAACAAAAGGAGCCCTCTAATCCCCAGGGCAAAGGTTCCTCAAAGCTTTGGCTTATTACTTCTTAGCCTGGCCCTAACCTATCTGTCAAATCTCAGTGCTCATCACAATCACTCAGTCATTCAACAAACCTCTATTGAGCACCTTACTAGGTGCTGAACATTGAGCTGGTACTGGGGAAAATTCTTTCCTCAAGGAGCTCATAGGCTCTGGTTTATAGCCCTATAATAGATCATGATACCAGGGAAGCCACTACCTCCACCTGGAGGAGTTAAACAGCCTGCAGAGGACTTTGGTGCCGAGGGGATAAACATGGACTTTAAACCATGATACAGGGGCCAATGGAGATAGAGTTGTTGCTTTTCTTTGTTGTTTGTCTTTTGGGCATTTTTTTTGTTTTTGATACTTTAAAAAGCTTGTCCACATCGCTTTATTTTTTCTAATTATAAATTTTATATTCGTTATGGAAAGTTCAGACAATATAAGTAAGAATAAAGATAAAAATTTAAATTACCTGTTATCCTACCACCCAAAGATAACCACTGTTAATGAATTAAATGTTTGTTCCCAGATTTTGCCTATTCATATGTAGATATAAGTCTAGATATATGTGTTTAGGAATACGTAATCATTCTGCATATGTAGAGTATCCCCCCAAAATGTATACACACACTTTGAATAATTATAAAGGCAGTGTTTATTAAAATACATTTCATTTTCAAAATTGAGCTATCAGCTTTTAAAGTATGTATACATTTTTTGCCATATATATATATATATATATATATATAATTTTTTTACCAGCCTTTGTTTATTCTGGCCAAATTCATAGCTTGTTGCTTGCTCTATTGTCTTCAGCAGCAGCACTTGCTGTGCTGTAAACGCTGAGAGGAAGGAGGCTGGAAACAAGCGCCCTTACTTGGATTACTAAGCCAGAGAGCCTCTTCCGCGCGTTATTTTGGATGTTGTCACACAGAGGTCGGTGTGTTAAAGGCAGCAAGCCTGACGGAACTCCCTGGCCTGGGGCATGCTTGTAAACCAGCAGCCACAGATTTCAGCTCCAACGCGGACCCCTTTCCTCCAGGCCCAAATGGCCCTTTTAACGGCATGCCTAGTCCCTTGCCTTCATCGCTTTTCTTTGGTTTCACCGAAGGAAGGCAGCCTGGACCCATTCAGCAGCAACATGGAGTCGGAGTGAGAGAGGCAGTTCTGGAAGGACTTGAACCCGTGACTCAGAGTCCACGTATGAAAATGCTGAGTTCTGCTTTGGACGTGAGAATGCCCCGCCCCACTCTTTCTGGACCCAGCGAACCGGAGCTGCGAGGAGACTCCTGCGGAGCCGACAACACTGCAATCTGTCTCCCTCGTGATCCTCCACTTTCATTATCACCTCTTTTTCAGCGTCTTGATATGGTCCCAGTCAGAGACTAGTTTGTTCAACCGGCGCTCTGCCCGGGCCACGGGGCTCCCAGCCCGGGCTCCGGGCTCCTGGCTCCCCGCGGCGCCCGGACTCCTCGGTCCGCCTGCATCTGGCCGCCGCTGGCGGTGCTGGCCGAGCAGGAGACGCCCTCGCCCGCCCGTGAGGGACAGCCCAGCCGGGTGGCTGCTAGTGTGGCGTGCAGGGCCCGGGGTGCAAGCCCTCCGCGGAGAGAGAGGGTGGGGCGCCCCTCCCCCCGCATATATTTTTTTGCAAACAGCATTTTTATTTACCTATATATCTTGGGCAATTTATTTCTATCGAGAGTCATACGGTTTTTTTCATGCTTTCATAGTATTCATTATATGAATATACCATACTTTTTTTAAAAACAAAAAACTGAAATCTGTATCGGGGACAGTTCCGGTTTTTCCCTGTTGTAACATCCAGCACACTGTGAAACTGCCCGCCAGACTTAGTGCCAGGTTACATTCCACGGTAGAATAACAGAGGGAACTTCTCTCCCAACACCCTGTCCCAAGAGGATTATTATCATGGAAAAATTGTATTTCCTTCTCTTGCTATGTAATTTTAAAAAGGCAGTTAGGTTGAACAGTTTGTCACATGTTTCTCAGAATTTCCTGTTTGTGGTTCTGGCAGCCAAAGTCCCTAGTCACTAGAAACAGACACTGCCTGATGTAACAGAGAAGCAGCTTATCGAAGAATATTTGTTAAGCAAAATGTTATCAACTGCTAGGTGAAGGATGAACAGAGGTTAGTTTTATCGTTCTCTCAACTTTTTTTGTAGGATTGAAATTTTTCAAAATAAAGTGTTAGGAGGAAGAGAGTCCTGAAGGGACAGAGGCCGATGAGGTGTAGAACAGAAGTGACCGTCCTGCTGCGACCTGGAGATCCTCAGCCAGCTTGAAGGTGTGCACACAATGAGTGCCAAGAGCCAGCTGGCTCCTGGTCCAGCCTCAGTCCTCCTCAACATATCCCTGATGGCCTCGCTGGAGATCAACTACCAGGGTTTAGATAGAGCAGGATAGGATGTTGATTTTTGTCTTGCCGCTCCAGGAAGTAACCCTCAGCTTTTGAACAGAGTAAATCAGGAGTACCCATGGTAGAAACTGAAGTTGATGACTGTAATATTTATTGCCCTTTCTGAAAGGTGACTTTCTTTTCATTAATCCTGGGTAACACGGAGAAACAGGAGCAAGAATAGGAGGGAATATATTATAGGTACAGATGTGTTGAATATGAAACCAGAGATATCTTGGAACCATCATCAGCATCAAGTCAGGGTTAAACAAATGTAGTCATATCCAAATTCTGCTTAGAGTATTTGAAGCTCATGATTGAAATATACAATGGAGTTGCTTTTTAATATATTTCTGGTCCACAAACAATTTAGTGGTGATGTCAGCCATTTAAGTTTTATGCTAAATCATTCATTTAGAGACTAGAGGCCCAGTGCATGCATTTGTGCATGGGTGGGGTCCAGCCGGCCCTCACCAATCGGGTCAATTAGGCCAGGCTGGCTGGGGGGAGGGGCTGCGGGCAGTTGGTGGGCTGGCCCCACCCATGGTCGAACTCCTGGTCAAACGCCCAGTCGAGGGGGCAATTTGCATATTAGCCTTTTATTACATAGGACTAGAGGCTTGATGCACGAAATTCATGCAGGGGGCTCAGGCCTAGCAGCCCCAGCTGCCCCAGCTGGCCCTTGCAGGCCCTCGCAGCCTCAGCCAGCTCTTGCAGCCCCAGCTTTGTCTGGAAGGTCGTTCAGAAGGATGTCTGGACAGTTGTTCTGCTGTTCAGTCTAATTAGCATATTAGCTCTTTATTATATAGGATAAGTAGAATAGAACTTAAAACTCCAAACTATTTTAATGTTGAAGAAAAAAAAAAAGGCTGGCCTAGCCGGTGTAGCTCAGTGGTTGAGCGTCAATCTATGAACCGGGAGGTCACAGTTCAATTCCTGATCAGGTCACGTACCCAGGTTGTGGGTTTGATCCCCAGTGTGGGGCTTACAGGAGGCAGCCAATCAATGATTCTCTCTCATCATTGATATTTATCTCTCTCCCTTACTCTCTGAAATAAGTAAAAATATATTTTTTAAGTAGGCTGAAAATGAAATAAACAGTTACAGTCAAGATCATTAATAGTTTCTTCCAACTTGTTTCAGGCAGTCTTCCATGTGAAACAAATGTAATTCAAATGTGAAAGTAAAGTCGCTTTTCGGTCTTTTGGCTAATATCAAGTGTAAATGTGAAAGTAAAGTCTTTACTTTTATCTGTTTAAGTAATCCTATTTATTCAAAAGCCAGAGAGCAGTAGCTGAAGAAATTATGTGAGTTGAAATGGAGAAACTTGGCTTGTTGGGTAGGAGAAAGATAAGGGGCAGTGAAAATAAGAAACAGGAACAAAAAAGGGATTTTGTTCGTAAAAAGTGAACACATCCTGACATTCCCATGCTATGCTACAAGAAAAAGAAAGAAGGAGAAATAGAGAAACTGAAGACAGTAGAGAAGCAAGACTGAAGTGGCCGGAGGGCACAGGATCCAGAAAAAGAGGCTGGGCTAGGATGAGGTGAGGCCTGGGCCTGCACACACATATATTTCCTCCCACTATAAATCAAAGTAGATCAGCCCACATGGCTCTGTTCTCTCCATCATGTAAGAGCTGAGGTGACAGCTGAAAATAAAGAGATGGGAGTCATACAGGGGACTTGAGGACACGATTATGTTTTAGAACACTGATGTTGGACGGAGGGAGAGGAAGTTAACAATGACAAAGAAAATAGTTTCACTTTCTTTAATGGCTGCAGATCTATTCCAGTTTCTTCTTGGGGTTGTATCATTAAATTATATAATTTCTAGGAATGTGTCCATTTCCTGTAAGTTCAAATTTATTGGCAACAGAGATGGAGATGGGTGTCCGTCAGGGCCCTGATAGGAAACAAATAGCACATCTGAGTCGGGTAGCTGAGGGGAATTTGGTGACAGGCACATTTACCAAAATGTGAGCAGGGTTCAGGGGAATTCATAAAGGAAAGTGAAGCACCGCTGGAGCTAGCAAGAGTGGGGAGCCTTTGCCACGCCTAGGCCTCAAGAGGCAAGAAGAAAGCAGATACAGATCTCAGAGAGAGTGGATATGATTCAGGAGAGGGCTGCCACCCTGGCGCCCAAGTGAAATAGAGGTTGAAATTATCTGCCTACCAGGCAGCCTTCTCTGTCCCCAGGTTCTGGTGATGGCTCCATCCTCTGGCCCTTGACCTAAAGTGGTAACCGCCAACTATTACGAGTCCCAGGGTGCTGTACTATTCCTTATAATGGTGCTATATTCTTTCTACACCTTTATAAATACCTCTTTATTAAATCCTACTCAAATTACCCAATTTTAGTGAACTGTCTACTTCCTGCAAAAATCTCTGGCTTATGTGTGTGTGTGTTTTTAAAGACCAATAAAATAGACAAACTGGAAAGAAGGAAAAAGAGGGGATAATAAATATTGTTAGGAATGAAAGGGGGACAAAGTACAGATTTAAGCATGGATTTAAAAAATACCGTCATACTATGAACAACTTTATGCCAATAAATTTGAACTTATACGAAATGGACACATTCCTAGAAATTATATAATTTAATAGCACCACCCCAAGAGGAAACTGGAAACTGGAATAGATCTACAGCCATTAAAGAAAATGAAACTATGGATTAAAAATATCCCCATAAGAAATAAAAAGAAAGAAAAGAAATATCCCCATACAAGTAGAACAGGCCTTCAGTGTTTCATTCAGCAAACGTAAACATTTCTAATGTATTTTAAAAAATATTTTTAATTGATTTCAGAGAGGAAGGGAGAGGGAGAGAAAGATAGAAATATCAATGATGACAGAATCATTGATTGGCTGCCTCCTGCAGGCCCCACATGGGATTGAGCCTGCAACCTGGGCATGTGCCCTTGACTCGAATCAAATTTGGGACCAGTCAGTCCGCAGGCCGACACTCGATCCACTGAGCCAAACCGGCTAGGGCTCTAATGTATTTTTGATCCAACAATCCTGTTTACCTGTCTGTAGTTCTTATTCTTCTGGAAGCTCTAAGAGGCCCTGGGTGGCATCTGCCTATTCATTGCTGTACCCCAGGTGTAGCACAGATTAAGTAGCACAGTTAGTCTATGGCAGGAGATTAGGAAATGTAAGGGGCCAGTAGACACATATGACTTCAGGCAAAGGTAGGGGACGTTCACAAAAGCCACTAGGACCCAAATGAAATTTCAAACAGCCAAGGCAAAGCTGTTATCTTGAAGACTAAACCCTATTTCACCTGCTAGGTACCAGTAGGTATAACAAGTCCCTTCACAATGAAAATCAGCATGCAGCAAGTGGCTCTCTCTCTATAACAATAACTCACTCTGGAACACTGAACTTCTCCATTTGGCTCTTTTGTTAATAATACCAAAGTGAACTGTTAGGAAGTTCATGAGAGCTGAGTAACATTACCCGAAAGGCCTGAACCCAATTCTAATACAGTGGGCCTTGACTTACGAGTGTCCTGACTAACAAGTTTTTCGAGATACGAGCCCGAGCCGTCTCTCAGCCGAATTTTTGTTTTGAGTTGCGAGCTAAAATTCGGGTTACGAGCCAGCTTCAGATACCCCACCGCTAGTTGGCACAGCGAACGTCACAGTGAACGCCACAACATCAGCCCAGCATCACGTGTCTCACTCGTTCACTTTTTGATTTGACATACGAGTAACTTGAGTTATGAGCTCCGTCACGGAACGAATTAAACTCGTAAGTCAAGGCCCCACTGTATTTGAAAAGTTTTTCAGTTACTTTCAAGCTCCTTAAAATGTCCTCCTATCCATATAGTTCTGACTTACAGCAAATCTTTTGAAACAAATATTTTTATTTAGGGGCACCAAGAATCATAGTCCTGCCCTGGCCGGTGTGGCTCATTTGGTTGGAGCATGATCCCATGCACTGAAGGGTCCCGGGTTTGATTCCCAGTTAGGGCGCATACACAGGTTGTGGGTTCGATCCCTGGTCGGGGCGCATGTGGGAGGCAACCGATCAATGTTTCTCTCCCTCCCTCCCTCTCCTTTCCTTTCTCTCTAAAATCAATGAAAACATATTTTAAAAGAGAAAAGAAAAAAGAATCATAGTCCTATAACCAGCATGATAGGGCCCTAACTTCCCTTCTCAATGTAGAGAAATTAGCTTTTTTTTACTTATATACAGAAGTTCTACAAAGTCTTGTGTGGTTTTAGCTGAATACAGGATGTGGGCACAGAATCTGCATCACTTAGGAGTTAGATAATGTTCAGGTGGGTCTTGGGTTTTGTCTACTGGTAGTACTAATATGTGTTTTTGTTGTTACTGTTTTCTTTTTACTCCTCAGCTTCTGAACCAGTTTTCCATTAGAGCAGCCAAGGAGATGCAAGATTGTCTGTGTAATTCATGCAAAAACGTTTTTAATTTGAAGATCTGGCTTCTAAGTTCACAGGGGTCCCTCATCAGTCAGAGCTGGGTAGCAGTTCATGGGACGAGGTAAAGCGCAAGCATCACCAGGTGGGCCGCAGGGATCCACAAGTGTCCTGACGCGCTGAGAACTTGGTTGTTAGGTAATCTCCCCAGGATCCACCAATTTTCCTAACCAATTTTGATGGAGCAAAACTACGCATTAAAGGAAACAAAACCTCACAAAGTTCCTATGAAGGGTGTGGGAAACAGGGATTCTTTTAAATATCTGCTCCCAAACATAAATCCCAATAAACTGAACTCAAACCTTGAATGGTTAAAACTGCAGTTTATTTTTCTAGCCCTTTCAAGAGTTTTCGTTACCATAAGATTATGTTCTCATTATTTCTATCAAGATGCTGTGTTTGGGGGATGCTGGCCCTTTAACAAGAGAGTAAGGGAGGGTTTGGGACTCTTAAAGCCAGGGGCAGCAAGCCAGCACTGGCCCAGGCTGCCATGGCTAAAGTGAGCAGAAAGGACAGCAGCAGTCAGGTGGTGGGCGTCAGCAGCAAGGCTGCTGTGGGGCCCCTCCGCACAGAGGGAGGCTGGTGGTGTTTGTGGGGGTGATTTTCCAACTCCTAGCCCTGTCCCTACCTTCCGGGCCTTTGCTGGACAGCTGCCTAGAGCTGGGTTGATGAGTCAGAGGTTGGGGGTTTCAGGCAGCCTCACTCCTCAAGATCCTGGGCCAGTACTCCCTTGACAACCTTGCTGGGGGACAGTCAGGTTTTAGGGTGCCACGCCATCTTTACTGAGGAGGCTGGTGCCTCTGGGTCTCTTCCCTATCCCAGGTTTGCCTTCCAGAGGCTGACAGTGCTCTCTCACCAGCCGTGGAGGAAGTCTGCCAGCCTGCAAAGATGACATGTCTTGAAGGTATCACTAAGGGAGCCCATAGTATTTGGATAGAAAGCCTGGGGGTATGGAGACTTACTGTTCTGGTTCGGTGGATGGACATGGGCTTGCTTGTCCAGAATCATTGGGAATGATTCCAAAGTCGTCTACTCGTTAGCTATATCCTGCTGGGTGACTGAAATCACTTTTCCGGGACCCCCTTTCTCACCTTCATAGTGAAATGATCAACAACAGGCTTGTATGATGGTTGTGAGAGATGAATGGACATATACATGGAAAGTCTCTGGCACACAGCAGGGTTAAATTTGCAGTGAGTCAGGACAGCTGGAAATTGGTTGCTTAAAGAGGCGTAGAAAGGGCTGTTAGGTGGAGGAGAGCAGGTGGAGAAGCCTGTGGTGGTGCCTAATGAGGCAATTAAAGAGGGGATGCAGAAAGTCAGGTGTCTGGCACCTGCCAGGTTCCGTTTGCTCTAGTCGGGGACAGGTAGGGGTCCTCTGGGGTATGGAGGCTGAGCTGAACCTTAGAACAGGAGGCGTTGTTTGAAAGTAGTGCTGAAGACGCTCATGGACAGAAGTGCTACTGAGAAGCACTCTCTAGACCAGACTCCTCACACCTGCCCTCTCCCCTTCCCTCCCCGTCGCTTACTTCTTCAGGCCCCCACTCAAACCAAGGCCCAGACAAGTCCTGTGGCCCCGTGGCTCCTGAGGAGGAGCTGGTGTCTGCCTCCCAATTGGAGGAGGAGGAAGAAAATGAGGAGGAAGAGGAGGATCTGGATCCAGATCTAGCCCCGGACCTGGAGGAGGGAGTAGATGAAGAGGAGGAAGAGCTCGGGGATCCAGCTATCCTCAGTGCTGTCACTAACACCCAGGTACCGCGGCAGGAGAGGCTGGAGGGACGGTTGCCCGAAGTGTGTGTGGCTCACAGACTGTGGTTAACATTTCTCTCTTCTTCTCCCCTTTCTAAGATAGGTCCTGGGTTAATACTTTCTATTTCAGGCTTGAACCTGAGTAGGGACTCTCTTTTTCCTTCTCTTTCCTCCTGTCACCCACTTAGTTTCTGATGCTATCTTCATCTTAGAACCCAGATCCTAACCCTGGCCGGTGTGGATCGGTTGGTAGGGCATCGTACCGTGCACGAAAGGTCAGGGTACATGCCCGGGTTTCGGGCTGGATCCCTTGTAAGGGGAGTGTGGGAGGCAGCTGATTGATGTTTCACTTCACACTGATGTTCCTGTCTCTCTCCCTCTCCCACCCTTTCCCTTCCTCTCTCTCTAAAAATTAATAATGGGGGGAAGGGGGGAGTCCTATCAGGGCTAGGCACCATCCATAGGCGCTGGCCCTGCTCCTGCGCTGAAGACGGGTCATCTTTGACCCTGGGCTCCTGTGTCTCAGCAGTCCATTCCTGATATTTATTTACTCCCTTGGATTCTCACAACCAGTGGAGAGAGACAGTGATTCCCATATAGAATGAAGGGACTCAGATCTTCCTTCAACCTACTCCTGAGATACCAGTGTTGCTTCCCCTTAGGAAAGGACAGGGGCCCTGGCCCAGCTGACTTTGACTCTGAGGGAGGGCCAGGCTGCCTTTGTCCTGGGTATTGGAAATGGTGGCCACCCTCTATGGCAGCGGTTCTCAACCTTCTGGCCCTTTAAATACAGTTCCTCATGTTGTGACCCAACCATAAAATTATTTTCGTTGCTACTTCGTAACTGTAATGTTGCTACTGTTATGAATCGTCATGTAAATATCTGATAGGCAGGATGGTCTTAGGCGACCCCTGTGAAAGGGTCGTTCGACCGCCAAAGGGGTCGCGACCCACAGGTTGAGAACCGCTGTTCTGTGGACACCATAGATGAACTTAGAAGACACCACAGAGGCTCATTTGAGTCTGGCTTTCCTTCCCTCCCATTCCAGAGAGGTCTTCCAAGCTCTCCTGGAATCAAGGCCTCTGGTGTGCTGGGGATGTCACCTGCCTCCTTGCACTTTCTATGGCAGGTGAGTCGCTCCAGTCTTCACAGTGTGAGAAAGTGACTGGGTGCTGAGAAGGAGCAAGCTGAGTGTCCTTTATTTCCGTTGTTCAGTCTGCTCTTGACCTTGATTGGAGATGAAACATCCAAAGTGAGAAATAGGCGTGGGAGGTGGGAGACACTGATCATGCAGGGAAGCTTGGTTAGTGACAGATGGAACTGGGACAACTGGCCATTTACAAGAAAAAGGACAAGCTAGATTCCTCCTTCCACTTCCCTGCATTTCAGCACATAAGCAGCACTGAGCTTAGGACTAGAAAGAGCACTTGCCCTTCAATTAACGGCATAATGAGAACGTGGTCTGGGGTGGAAGAAATGCAGGAAATACTGCAGGGAGAAGAGAAGGAAACTGCGGTTCTGAGGTGAGTCAGAAAAGAGACAGCTAAGCATTGCCCCAGTGGCTGAAGGGACAAGACGGTCACGGAGAGGAGAGGAAGAGGTGTTGGCTGACCAGGCAGGAGGAAAAGCATAGGCCCCCACATTGTCAGGGACTGGAGAGCTGCTCCCTAGGAGATGAAACCCTGTTGGAAACAAAGACAGGATCCACAGTCTGGTGCCCTCACAGTTGACTTGAAGTTCCCCCACGACAGCAAAATGTCCAGGGAGGGTCTTGGGAGAAAAGGCAGGTGAGAATGCAGAGGCGGGAAAGGCCCTTGGCAGCAAGAGCAGCATTCTGTTTCTGGAGATGCCTCTTTAATTCCTCTTAGACCCTGGACTACTTGTCGCCAGTTCCTTTCCGGCCTACACTTCCCAGTGCCAGCTCTCCAGTGCGGCACTTTGGACCTCGACTGCTCCCACCAGACCCATATGTCTTCTGCAGTCCACCAACCTCATGGTCTCCCAGGTTCAGGTACTGGTTCTGGGTGCCAGACACCCCAGCACCCACAACAGTCTGAGTTCTCCAGAGGTCCCTGGCTGAGGAGGGGCGGGGGACACTACCAGCAACCACAGAAATATGCTTATAGAAACTTAATAAGGAAAGTCTTCGGTAGAGTCCCTCAGAGATGAGGAAATGGAGGCTCAGGGAGACTAAAATAACTTACTTCAGGGTTAACTGACATAGCAGAACAGAGATCAGGACTAGAACTCTAGACAACCTGGCAGAATGGTTTTCTACTGTGTTGAGATTTCCTGCAGCCAAATTGCAGAAAAGTATATCTGGGAGGAGAATGTGAGCTAGGATTGTGATGTTTCATGTGACTTTGGGGAGGCACAGAAAGAGTTCCCTTAGATGTCCAGCTGAGGTTACCAGAGGCTAAATGAGCGGAGGGGGCAGGGAGCTGAGACCCTGCCTTCAGCCAGCCCAAGTTTCTTTCTAAGCCTTCCCAGTCATCTGACCCAGCTCCACCCTCAACACCAACGGATCTTGCAGCTGCAGAAGCACAGTCGAACACCAAGGTAAAACCTAGACCAGGACCGGGGTTGAAAGCAGCTCATCTTTGTCCTGGGTTTTTCCCCCAAGTCCCTGCACAATTAAGACTCCTGTAGTGCTGCCCACCTCTGCACCTTCTCCCATCCTTACCAGACAGCTCCACTCCCTTGGGAAGTTCACGGTGGCAGGGTGGGTGGGTCTGAAGGGATGCTCCTCCTGGCTTAAAGGCCCCCAGCCAAGAAGCCCTGGTCTCGGCAGTCAGACACCTATGCTAACCTCATGACCCGCAAAGAGAAGGACTGGGTGATAAAAGTGCAGATGGTTCAGCTGCAGAGTGAGAAGCCCTGCCTGGATGACTATTACTACCAGGTGAGCCCCGTGTGCTCTTCCCAGCCTTTAACCTTGGGGTTGAAAGGTCCTGGACTCCACGGGCCCTCTCAAGTTCTCTCTTCAGCTCATAGGGGCCATATTTCTAAAGTTGACATCCCAACCCCATTCACCTCTCTGTTCTCCTACATTCAGCCAAATGGGGTTGTGTACAATTTCCCAAATACACTCTGGGATTTTGTCTCTATCCTTTGCCAGTAATTTCCCCTATTCAGCCTGAGAATATAGACTTTTCCACCTTTGTACACTTTTGTGAGTCTTTAGAAATGTCATTATAAACATTCATCTACTTGACTTTATTATTTTAGATAAAAAATACAAGGATCTTAGAAATAGTAGGATTCGATTTGTTGAATTGAACAAATGGTGGCAGACATTTTGACTCACCTCCTCCTGTTTCCTATCTACCCTCTATTACGGGACACATCTTTGTTTATGGGTTTTGGGGTTGTCAAAGCTTTGTCTCACTTTTCTCCTCAACCTCCATGAGCCCGCTACCGAAGTTCCCACTTTTATCTCCTTCCTATTTAGTTTCTTTTTTTTCTTTCTACCCTGGTTCAAACATCCCCTCTTTCTGTCAAGATCACTGAAAGTGAAATTGTTTTATATTCTGGCCTTTTTTAAAAAATATATATATTTTATTGATTTTTTACAGAGAGGAAGGGAGAGGGGTAGAGAGTCAGAAACACCTATCAGCTGCCTCCTGCACACCCCCGTACTGGGGATGTGCCCACAACCAAGATACATGCCCTTGACCAGAATCGAACCTGGGACCCTTGAGTCCGCCGGCCGACGCTCTATCTACTGACCCAAACCGGTCAGGGCTATTCCGGCCTTTTTTGTTCTGCTCCTAAATAGAGGAGCTTTATTCAAATCCTTGTTTGTCTCACAGTCAGTGGCTTTATTTCAGCTTGGGATTTTACATATTTCTTTAAGAGAATATCAGAGCTGCTGAGAAAATCCTCAGAAGTATAAAACTGGCCAATTGACAACAGTGCTATCTCTGTACTTCAAGCTACTGGTGGTCTCCATGCCACCAGATAAGGTGACTTTGGAAAGCACAGGCAGAATCACAAAATCAAAACAGGGAGGTGGAGGATATATGATGTGTAGTGTATAACTTGGGAACAAGGAATGCAGGAAGGTTGCAGATGCTGGAACAGGTTTGCTTCCTGGCTCTATACTTCTCTCTCTGCCTCTGCCTTTCTATCAGACCTGGAAGTGGTACCTGGCTCTTTTTTTTTTTTTTTCTTTTTGAGAGAGAGAGAGAGAGAGAGAGAGAGAGAGAGAGAGAGAGAGATAAAAACATTAATTGGCTGCCTCTTGCATACCCCCTACTGGGGATTGAGCTTGCAACCTGGGCATGTGCCCTGACCTGGAATTGAACCCGTGACCTCTTGGTTCATGGGTCAACACTCAGCCACTGAGCCACCTGGCTGGCCAGTACCTTGCTCTTGAAGTCCTTGGTATGAGGATCCCATGAATGGTAGCATGAGACCTAGGGTGTTTAAGGTACTTTAGAATGATTGCAAATATGGCTTACGGTGCCAGGAACATTTCTGGAATAGATGCTATAGGAAAAGGTGCGTTATGACGTTGCACTTGAGAACCTTAATTCTAAATTCAGAACACGAGTACTGTATCCATTTTTACATCCCATGGGCTCTCAGAAATATTATCAGAAACTAGAGAAGAAGGAGGCAGATGAAGAGCTGCTTGGACAAAGGAGCAAGGTGGAGTCCCTCAAGCTGGTAACACCTTACATTCAGAAGGCAGAGGCTTACGAGTCAGGTAGGCCCAGGGCTGACCTGCTGGGTTGGGCTGACCATCTGGGTGGACAGAGGGTAGAAAGGAGAGGGAAATATGCCTGTCTTGACTCCTTTCCTGCAGTGGTTCGATTCGAGGGTTCCCTGGGCCAGGTGGCCATGTCAACGTGTTTTAGCCCTCGCAGAGCTATTGATGCTGTACCCCATGGAACTCCAGAACCGGTAGGAATGTCGTCTTCCCAGAACCCTTTTTTCTCCTCCCTGTTTTGGAGAAGAGTCTTAAGCATCATCATGCTTGAGTTCAGATTGTGACCTAAGAGAGGGAGAAGTGTGATCAGACTTTGTGTTAGCCTTTCCAGCTCAATGTTTAGCTCCCCTGAGGCCTGGGTTGCTGCTGTGGAGGTGTGGCTGATGGCTGGGGACTCTTTCTTCTAGGAGATAGGAGCTGCAAGCAGCCAGAGGCTTCGGGTGTTGTCCTGGATTGAGAAGGTGAGATCAGCTCCTAGAGATGAGTTCCTAACTACTCCTTGAAAATGGGATATTGCTCAAATTGACCTCTTCTTCCTCTTTTCCCACCCTCAAATTCCCAGATGTTTCTTCAGTTACTAGAGATAGAGGAGGGCCAGAAGAATGGGCCTTCACAGTCCTGCTACTCTGAGCAGCAGAGAAACCAGGTTGAGAAGCTCTTCCAGGCCTTAAAGACCCAGGAGCAGGACAACCTGGAGTGAGCGTGGGAGGTCATCCCTCCGCCCAGGAAGGGGAGGATCAGCAAATTTGCTTTAGCTGCTCCTTTCTGGCATGTAGCCCTCTCCGTTACATACAGCCCTGAAAATACTGTATCTCACTCGTAGGGAGGCAGCAGATGGCTTCCTGCAGGTGCTGTCAGTGAGGAAGGGGAAAGCCCTAGTGGCCCGGCTGCTCCCCTTCCTGCCCCGGGACCTAGCTGTCAGCCTTCTTCTGGCGATCATCCACCATCTGCCACTCCTGGTCAAGAGGGATGCAGCTGATCAGGTACTGTGGCACCAAGTGGAGAAGAGGATGATTTCACGGATGAGATAGGGATCTTTTCGCGTCTTCCAGTTCCCACCCCCAGAGATGCCAGAGAAGGCTGGGCAGTGAGGGGTGTTGACCCTGCCACCTCAGGTGAGGGAGTTACATACAGAATAAACTATAGGAACAGCTGATCATCTTTAGGTGTAATGAACACAAGAAAATACACAGGTGTGAGTGTGCTGTGGAGGGTGAGAAAATAAGGACTCCCTGACAAGTATTGAGCCCTGTATCTACTTTTCTTAGGGAAGGCATCCTAGAACAAGTAGGTATTGAAGGACCAGTGTTGGTGATGGAGGGGCATTAGTGGTGATAGGTCTGGTAAATAACCTGACCAGGTAGATGATCAAGGCAGGTCAGCAAGAAAAGGGACGGAAGGCAAGGTGGGAGGAGGTGAAGTTGTAGTAAAGTCTGAGAGAGGCACTCACTGACCTTCCTGTAGGTCCTACAAATGTTATTCAAGCCTCTGGGCAAATATATCAGACACTTGACCTTCCAAGAACTCCTCCAAGGACTTCAGGGACTAATGCTGCTTCCACCTGGCTCCTCAGAGAGGCCAGTCACTGTGGTGCTTCAGAACCAGGTAATATATCTGGGAGGCTTTTTTTTTTTTTCTGGGAGGCTTTTGTCTTTCCATAGATCAGTGGTTCTCAACCTTCCTAATGCCGCGACCCTTTAATACAGTTCCTCATGTTGTGGTGACCCCCAATTTCATTGTTACAAATTGAACATAATTAAAGCATAGCGACTAATCACAAAAACAATATGTAATTATATATGTGTTTTCTGATGGTCTTAGGCGACCCCTGTGAAAGGGTCATTCAACCCCCAAAGGGGCCGCGACCCACAGGTTGAGAACGGCTGCCATAGATGGTCTCCAGGCTGTTATCACTGGCAAGGAATAAATGAGGGAATGTTCTCATCTCTGCAGTCTCCTCCTCTCCCCCGTTTATCCTTTCCAGTGCTTACCAACTTCTAGTGAGCACTAGGATCACCTTGGGCCCACTGCCTGAGTCATTGAGTAGACCCGGGCGGGGCCCACACATCTGCTCTCCTAAAAAGCTCTCTGGTGATGGCGCTGCTGTAGACCTCTAGAGCAGAAGTCACCAAAGTTTTAATAGAAATAAATTCTGACCCATATCACCTAAGTGTGTATTTATAAGCAGTTTATATGTAACACTATACTAATATTAGGCACGTAATAAATACACAAGTAGAACATTTTGAAAGATGAGACTCTAGATATGAAGTTCTGATATCTTCTAATATGCCAGTGGATTGTCTCATGAACCTCTCTCTGAAGCTCTTTCCTAAAACAGTGCTTCTTAAAGTGTGGTCAGCAGACAACCTGCATCAGATTCCCAGGTCCATTCCTAATTTACAGACTCTGGGGGCAGAATTCATGAGTGTGCATCTAGTACACTCCCCAGAAGAATCTTCAGGGTAGTTCAGAGCCGTGAAAGGTCTGAGAGTTCTTCGGCCAGCCAGTGTAAACTCTGACAGTTGTATGGGTGTTGGACTCCATTTGTGCCCGTAAACTTGTCCTTTCAGTTGGGAAGACAGAGCCAGGTAAGCACCGGATGCCTCGGATGAACTCATTTCCCCTGGGTACTTTATCACTTGCAGTTTGGAATATCTTTGCTCTACACCCTGCTGAGTCATGGGGCACAGCTGGTATCCCTGGATCCATCCCTGGAGGAACCCAGCAGTGACCATACAGCTTGGTAAGATCATAATGACCTGTACGTATTATTTCAGTACATCTGGGGTGTATAGGCTGGGCCAGATGAGATATTTCCTGAGTAGTGTATTCAAACATGACAAGAAGTTGGTCAAAGGGAAAATTCCCAGAGTTGTAGCTGCTCTGCCTTTTCCCCTCCTTATAGTCCCCTAGAGTTTATTTTCCATGGGAGGCAGTGTAACATAGTAATTAAGGGGACAAGCTTTAGCATTAAACAGATCTACATTTGAATTTTGCCTCCATCACTTATTAGCACTCTAAGTTTTGGGAATGTTACTTAACCTTTTCTTAGCCTGTTTCCTCATTTACAAACTAAGGATCTAGGGATGACAGTACTAGCCCCTTAGAGTTCTTAAAAGAAGATTTAAGAAAAATGATGTGTAAAGCATTAAGCTGTGCCCTGGCATATGTCAAATGTGCAAATGTTCTCCCTTATTTGCTACATGCACAGAGGCTGATGGTGGTGTTAAAGGGTAATAAGGATCTTGGCTTTGGGTCTGTTTCCTGCATAAATACAAATACTTTGATGTATTTCCTCCTCTCTGGTCTCCAGGACAGACATAGTGATTTTGATCGCCTGGGAAATAGCTCAGATGCCTACAGCCTCTTTGGCTGAACCCCTAGCCTTTCCCACCAACCTCCTTCCCCTGTTCTGTCGCCACGTGGACAAACAACTGATACAGCAGCTAGAGGCTACAATGCAGTAAGTTATGGCAGAAACACGGTCATTGCCCCTTGTTCAAGCCCAATCTAGGGTCTAGCATTTACTTCTCTATTTCTTTTCAACCAAGCACATGGACAATACTTGCTTTTATTATTTTTTTAAATATATTTTTATTGATTTCAAAGAGCAAGGGAGAGGGAGATAGAAACATCAATGATGAGAGAGAATCATTGATCAGCTGCCTCCTGCACATCCCACACTGGGGATCGAGCCCATAACCAGGGCATGTGCCCTGACAAGAAATGGAGCCGTAGCCTCCTAGTTCATAGGTTGACTCTCAACCACTGAGCCACGCCAGTTGGGCGAGAATAGCTTGTTTTCAGAAGTAGTTCCAGACACTGGCAATTACTGAGTAAACAGTCTACCTCAAGTTAGGACCCTATGGTATCTTCAAATAAACCGTTGAATTGATTCCCAGGTGCTTTGGTCACTTATGCTAAGCTATTTGAGGGCAAGACTTAATTTGAGAAACTGAATTGTTAATTCAAGAAATATTTGAGGGACAACTATTCAAAAACATAAACACGAACAACACGGAGGGCCATCTCTTTCCTCAGAATTTGCCATCTGCTGGAGTCAGATGTTAATTAAATCACCTAATACTTTAGAAAATGTAATTGTTTGCAGTTAACATCTGTTCCCTTTGTAGGCTTGCCTGGATCTACTGATCTCATTGTTCTGGAATACGGACATGTGGGGAAAGTTTAATCATCAGACACTAGCTGTGCGAGCTATGTCTACAGGGATCCAAGAGTCTGAAGACATTTCTTATGACTTGATTCATTGGAGGACCCTACCCAAAACATTTTCTTAGCTGTCTTCAAAAACCTGAGTGATGTGCCTAAAAAGGCATGGCATAATAAGGTATAATTAAAGAGATAATGATGTGTTGAAACTTGTTTGTAAGAGAAAGTACCCCTAGATGAGCTACGATTGTTGAATATACATATACACATCTCTTTGGGGATCTGAAATGTTTGGTTTAACTTGACAAACAAGGTTATCAGCAAAGACTGGAGTGCCTTTATGAACCAGGCACCGTTTTAGGCGTCAGGGTACCAGTGGTAAGCAAGAAAAAGTCCCTGCTCTTCTGAAACTTGCATTCTGTTTGGACAGGGACTAACCCAAAACATCAGGTGGTGATAAAAACCACGGTGAAAACAAAACTGGGTGATGAGTGACTGGAGTGGAAGCTCTGTCAATAGAGGTTATATTTAAGTTGGAATGAAAAGTATTTCATGTAGAGGCACTACTGAGCACAAAGCCCCCAAAGTGAGAGTGAATTTGGTATGTTTCAGGAAAAGACTGAAGTACACAGATAAGTGGGGAGGGTGATGAGGCTGGAAAGAGGGAGGCAGGGTGTAAGATCTGTAAGCCATGATTTTTAAAAATGTGGATTTTTAATTGCGATGAAGTCAGAATTTTAAACAGGAAGGTCCCTTTTAGAAGACCACTTTAAAAATGTTACCAAACATTGTTAGTGGTGTTACCAAAGTTGAAAAGAGGGTACTTAAAGAAGGGAGTGAGGAATGATAGGTTGGTTGTGGCAGTCTAGAGATCATTCATTTTGAGGGAGAGTTTTGGTGGAGATGGCAGCCTGGTCAGAGGGTTGAGGTGAGGAGAGGGAGTTTTTCTGACCACAAGAAGAGTCAACTTGGAATTTCCTAAAAGGGAAGCAGAAATTTGACAGTAGGTAGCCGTTGGTGTAGGATAAGGGAAGTCATTTTCTTTTTTAAAGAATGACGTATGTTTTAGAACAGAAAGAGTTTGTCCACCCAGCACTAGCAAAGCCAAATACTAAACACTGAGAATTGCAGTAGAGAAATATTGGCTACTTATTTTATTTTATTAAAATATATTTTATTGATTTTAGAGAGGAAGGAAGAGAGATAGAAACATCAATGATGAGAGAGAATCACTGATTGGCTGCCTCCTGCACGCCCCCTACTGGGGCTCGAGCCCGCAACCCAGGCATGTGCCCTTGGCTGGAATCGAACCTGGGACCCCTCAGTCCACAGGCTGACACTCTATCCATTGAGCCAAACCAGCTAGGGCATATTGGCTATTTATTGACGAATGGCCTTATCAAGGAGAATGGGAAGCTAATGCTCAAAAGCTGGAAATCCTTGATGGCCTATAGGTTACAGATCATATAGGGCAACTGATTGGTCGGAGGTGAGGGAAGGGTAATGAATCATTTCTTCAGGGCTTGAGGACAGCTCTGAAGTCTTTTCAGACTCCCTCTGGTCTCATAGAAAGTAGCCAGGGGGTTGCTCCACCATAGGACTCAAAAACTGAAACATAATTTAGGCCAAGATGTTATCTTTCGTTTGCCAGAGGTCTGGTCGGTGTGACTATTGGTCAGGTCGGGGCTACTAACTTCTGATTCAGAGGTTGCTGATTATTCAGGGAGAAAGGCTGGGTCTACCGGGTGTATATATAGATAGAGAGAGAGAGAGAGATTATTTCTAGAGCCAAGACTTAACACTAAATTTAACCAAAGTCACAAGGAACCACCAGTTTCACATATTAGAGCACGTCTGCATGATAATGAAGTCACCCCAATAAAGAGGGAGAAAGCAATGCAGGAGAAAAAGAATTTTGTACACACCGAGCCCTAGAACAGTGATGGCGAACCTTTTGAGCTCGGCGTGTCAGCATTTTGAAAAACCCTAACTTAACTCTGGTGCCGTGTCACATATAGAAATTTTTTGATATTTGCAACCATAGTAAAACAAAAATTTATATTTTTGATATTTATTTTATATATTTAAATGCCATTTAACAAAGAAAAATCAACCAAAAAAAATGAGTTCACATGTCATAGGTTCGCCATCACTGCCCTAGAACTAGAGCAGTGGTTCTCAACCTTGGCTGCACATTAGAATCACCTGGAAATCTTTTTTAAAATCCTGATTTCTGGGCCTCATCCTTCTTTGTTACTAATGTGTGGCCCCAGCCCATAACAAAGAAACAGAATTTCTGGAGGATGAGGCCCAGAAATCAGGATTTTAAAAATATTCCCAGTGATGCTAATGTGCAGCCAAGGTTGAGAACCACTGAACTAGAGGGTTCGCGTCAAAGCAAAAGGAGGCGCTAAGCTTTGGGAGCCCGTGGGCCCACCTGGCCGCGGGTGAGAAAGGCACTGCTATTAGGGCCCTTTTCCCAAATGCCTCTCCACACCGCTCCTCGCCCCTCTGCTCCTCTCTGCCCACGACCTTGGATCACACTTCCCCGCGGAGAGCAAAGGGCAACGCCACCGCCCCTTACCCCGTGCCCCTGCGCATTTCAACATTCGGGTCAACTCAGGACGGGCCGGTCCACACTGCTGTAAACAAATAAAAATTAGAAAAGCCATGAGAAGGGGCGGGGACTTCCAATCCCTAGGTGGCGCCTAGATTAAGGCGGCAAAGGGTAACGCCACGGCGAGCCTTCTGTGCAGCCTGCCGGCCCGAGGCCAGCGCAGGTGCAGATCCGCGGGCGCCGCAGGTGCGGACCCCCGCACGCAAGGGAGTGGCGTCTGCCAGAGGCCGCTGGCCCGGGGCGGCGGGAGTCACGAGGCAGCTGGGTCGGCTCCACTGCGCATGCCCAGGACGTGGGGGGCGGGGGAAACACACACACACACAAATAACTGCCGGACCAAAGATGGCGGCGAAGTGATCCGGAAGTGCTGCCGCCGGCGGCTTCAACAGCGCTGCCACCATGGAGCGGGTCGTGCCGATGTTGTTGGTGCCGGTCCCCGCTGAGGCCACGGGGCGTCTGGGAAGCCGGGCGCAGCTGCACCGAGAGCAGGAGGTTCTGGGGAGCCTGACCGCCGCAGGCAGCCTTCAAGTGCTTTCCTTGGCCGCGGGCGGCCGGGGCGGGAGTGGCTGCTCCCTGGACGGCCCCTTCCGGCAGTAAGTGCTGCGGAAGGGCTGGGCAGCTGGGGCGGAGGAGCGGGGGGTTCGGAGCCCTAGCCTGGCTGGCCCTAATGCCGTTCTGGCAGGGCGGGAGCGGGATGCCGGCCGGGACAGTGCCGCCGGCGCGCCCGCCCCCCTCGCGGAACCTTTCTCGCTCGGCCGCGGGTCTGCACCGTCGCCTCCCAGTTCCGGGTGGGCGGGGCGGGGCGGCGCCGCTTCTTCGCCCGCTGCGCCGCCTCTTGTCACTCGGCGAAGCTCGGCTAATCGTCATTGTGCCGTGCACCTTGCGCATTTTCTCCTTCCAGTGAAGTCCGCTGACCATAGCAGCTGGGGTGATGTTAGATTGGGGTCATCTGGATTGGGACCCTTTTCTTGCCCCTGAGACAGAGCGAGTTCCGTCACCGACGGGCTCCCCCGCCTTCTTCCGGGACAGAGAGCCTAGTCACGCAGTGGTTCTCAACCTGTGGGTCGCGACCCCTTTGGCGGTCGAACGACCCTTTCACAGGGGTCGCCTAAGACCATCCTGCATATCAGATATTTACATTACGATTCATAACAGTAGCAACATTACAGTTATGAAATAGCAATGAAAATAATTTTATGGTTGGGTCACAACATGAGGAACTGTATTTAAAGGGCCAGAAGGTTGAGATCTATTTGTATTAATAGATCTTAAGACTCCAGAATAGTTCTGTACAAAAGAACTCTTTTGCACTGACCTGGTAGTGTGTCCCGCTGGCTTATTCGCGCAGCGCGCATTCCTGTGCGCTGACTGTCACCTCAGGGCCAGGCCTCACTAGTTGAGGAAGCCAGTTCTTCCCTGTGAGGCTGGCACGGTTCAGGACTGCAGGGGAAGACCGGCGTTACAGTCGTGTACTGTGACTTTCCATTTTGTGACCCTCGGTCCAGAACTTGGTTTTTTACCTCATTCAGTTTGGTAGTGCCCTCGGAGTCTTCGGGCTCTTTTTATCATAGAAAACTTGTTTTGGAAACGAGCAGCTCTGTAAGGCCTTGAGGAGTCAGGAGGTGCCTTCCCTGGGGAGCTCCAGGCTGCACGACAGTGTCTCACAGAGGAGAGGCGCTAAGTCGGCCAGTGCTTGCCTCTGTCCTGCGTGGGCCTTCTTTCTTCCTGACCTCTGGCTGCTAGGAAAGTCTCCCCAGGGGAAGTAAGTTTATTCAGCAATATTAAGGCCCCTGTGAACAGAACTTTGTAAATCCAGGGATGAGGCAGTGAAAAGCAGAACGCTTTAGGTGTTGGAGAACTTAACAGAAGATAAGAGACGCACACCTGAATTAATGGGGCAGGAAATTAGTAGAGGGGGTAGGTCAAGAGAAGCTTTCTTATCTGCATTTAATTGAATTAAAATACTTCACAGGGTAAAAATAAGGGCACATTTTTAGTATTCAGGGTTTTATCCTACTTTTCTCAAAGTATACATCGTTCTTTTATATTGTTGCAATCACTGTACATTCTATATTTTCATTGAAAATTTTGCCTTCCCACATGCTAATGTAGTCCATGTGCTAATGATGTTAATGGTGTCACAGTGTGCTTAATTTGTGGAACGTTTTCCATATCCAACATTTATGTTGGGGACGCAGAATGAGAGAGATGACATCTTTTTAACTGGCTGCCTTCCCGTGGCATGGCTGTCTTACGCACTAAGTGTGTGTTCCCTGACATTTGTATGTTGAAACCTTAACTACCCATGTGACTGCTTTTGAAGATTGAGGAGCCCTTAAGGAGGTAATTAAGGTTAAATGAGGTCATAAGAGTGGGGTTCTAATTCTATAGCATCGGCATCCTGATAGTAAGAAGAAGGGACACCAGAGATCTCTCTCTCCAAGCACACGGAGTAATAGCCATGTGAGGACACAGCAAGAAAGTGGCCGTTAGGAAGCCAGGAAGAGCTGCCTCACCAGAAACCACTCTGCTGGCACCTTGTTTCTGGGTTTGTAGCCTCCAGAACTGTAAGAAATAATATCTGTTGTTTAAGCAACAGAATCTTTATATTGTTTCCCAAATTTCAATGTAAACAGTCAGGAGTTGGTTGTTAAAAAAATCATCAGTCTAGCTATAGGATTAGAAATATGCAATGTGTTAACCTTTTTCTCTGATACGGACATTATAGCACCAAAGTCCAATTTTTCTAGATATAAAACTTACTACTTTGGTAGAAAAAAGCTTTTTTAAAAAGATGAGACTTATTAGTGTGGAAGTCTCATCTCATTCCATTGCATTGTTTTCAGAATTGGGGCCCTTTGATATTTTTAAATGATTTAACAATCATTTAATTTTTAAACAAATTTTACTTTTGTTAATCCTCACATGAGGATATTTTTTTTCCATTGCTTTTCAGAGAGAGGGCAAGGAGGGTGGAGAGAGAGAAACATCAATGTGAGACACATGGACAGGTTGCCTCCCTCACACGCCCCAAGTGGGGGCGGGGAGCAAACCAGCAACCAAGGTCTGTGCCCTTGACTGAAATTGAACCCCAGACCCCTCAGTGCAAGGTCGGATGCTCTAACCACTGAGCACACCCACCAGTGCTAAATGTAATTTAATTTGAATATTTAACTTGAAGCTATAGCATCATTTGTCTCTTTCCATCCTTGTTAGCCAGTGTTCTTATGTTGACACTGCACTGCTTTAAAAATTCTGTAACTGTTCTGTCCAGCATGGTAGCCATTAGCCACATGTGACTTAAAAATTTAAATTCATTTCCAGTTGCATTACTCACATTTCAGCTGCTCAGTAACCATATGTGGCCGTTGGCTACTGTATTGAACAGTGCTGATATATAGAACACTTCTATCATCACAGAGTTCTTTTGGACAGAACTATTCTGGAGTCTTAAGATCTATTAATACAAATAATCACTTTCTTTTTTAAAATTGAAAGCATTTAAGTTAGTAAAACTTAGTTTGTTAATTGTGAGCACCACCTCATTTAAATAATCTACATACTTGGTTGTTGAAATTTACCTTTGATCATAACAATTCTTTTAAATATATCATCAGTCAGGATTTAGGATGAAGAAATAAAAGCAGACATCATTTCTTGCTCCATGCCCCCTTTTCACCACCTACTTCTATATTCTTGTGCTGGTGTGAAGGGGCTGAGGGGGAAGAGGTAGGAAGTCCTAATGCAGTTTACTTTCTCTTAAATTGGATATAGAATTAATGCTACCAGGTGAACTAAAGAACTTTTCTCTGTTCATTCTGCTCTTCCAATCTCACCATTGTGGGTAAATATTATTGTAGATAGAGAATATAAAAAATAATGTGAATTTTTTCCTTAGCTTTGTGTGGGAGGATTCTCATAACAGCAGCACACCAACAGACAAGCCCAGACTGCTCGCTCTTAGTGAAAATAATGAATTGCTCATCTATGAATTTAATTTGAAAGATGGAAGATGTGATGGAACCATTTTGTATAACTGTAGTGAGGAGGCTTTGCAAAAGCTCATTGAAGATCAAAATGTCAGTAAGTATTTACAGGTGGGCTTTCAACATGTTTAAATCTGTGACATTTCTGTGTAATTTTGTGTATTTCAGGAAAGGTTCTTATATATGTGAAATCAGTGTGGGAGACCTGCCTGTCCAATACTACCCACTAGCCACTTGGGGTTCTTGAACACTTGTCCTTTTAGTGTCAAATACATACCAGATTTTGGAGACTTAGTACAAAAAAAGTAAAATATCTCATTAATAGGTTTTTGTATTAATTATATGTTGAAATATTTTGGGATATAATGAGTTAAGTAATATATATTAAAATTAATTTCACTTTTTTTTTCAATGCAGCTACTACTAAAAAGTTTAAAACTACATGTGGCTTGCATTTGTGGCTGGCATTATATTTCTGTTGGATATTGCTGATCTAAGACTGGTTACAGAGCTCTTTACTATGTCCCATTCTGAGAGCTGCAGGGAGCAGAAATCAAGGCACTTGGGCTTCTATTTTTAAGGCAGTAGCATATTTGCCACCTTTGATTTTAAGATTCCTTTTTTCCCCCAAAAATATGTCATTATTGATTTTAGAGAAAGGAAGGGAGAGGGAGAGGAAGATAGAAATATCGATGAGAGAGAAACATCGATTCAGCTGCCTCCTGCACGCCCCCCATGGGGGATCGAGCCCACAAGCCAGGCATGTGCCCTTATCGGGAATCGAACCAGTGACCTCTTGGTTCATGGGTTGACGCTCAACCACTGAGGCACACGGGCCCAACCCTTCTTTTGCATTTTTTTAAAAAGTCTGTGATTATTCTTGTGGGGTCTCATGGATAGTAAGTAGGCTTTTTGAAACTTCTGGTGTGCTGTCAGAATGGCCGTAACACAAGGAACAAGAGACATTAGACCAGCGGTTCTCAATCTGTGGGTCGCAACCCCTTTGGGGGTCAAATGACCTTTTCACAGGGGTCGCCTAAATACATCCTGCATATCAGATATTTACATTACGATTCATAACAGTAGCAACATTACAGTTATGAAGTAGCAACGAAAATAATTTTATGGTTGGGTCACAACATGAGGAACTGTATTAAAGGGTCACGGCATTAGGAAGGTTGAGAACCACTGCATTAGATCATCTTTATTCATCCCCTTACCTACCTTTCAATATCCACTTGCTTAGATAGGTATGAATAATAACTGCCTAGAGTTGGATTGAGTTAAGTGGTGTGTTTTTTGTTTGTTTTACCTGTTTGTGTTACGTTTTACAAAGTCAAATTTGCCCATTGTAACAATGTGACCCACAATGAGTTTGAAATACTATTCTTTTGTTTCATAGGTATTTCCTTATTAACTTTGAGAATTCTGTCATTTCACAATAACACATCATTATTGCTCATCAACAAATGTATCATCCTACACATCATGTTTCCTGGAAGAGATGCTGAGATTAGAGTACTCAACTATTTCACATTATGCTTGCCTGCACAGGCTGTGGACAGTATTATTGACATGCAGCTCTGCAGAGGAATTCTTTTTGTTTTGAGTAGTTTAGGCTGGATCTGTATCCTTGGTGGCAAAAATGTTGTTGTGCAGGGGAGGAGAATACCTAGAAAGATAAACCCTATTAAACTTTTAGTTTTAAGGAACTTGGGTGTAGGTTGATGGTTACTTTTTCAGTAAAAAAAACTGCAGGGAAAAAGATCTTCATGAATTTAACATAACTATATTCGTAATCCATTCAAATACTTTTCATTGTATACACAAGTTTTTTCATAGTCATAATCATCTTGTTAACTTATTTGTGTTCCTTTTAAATTGTGTATACTCTACATTACCCATTTATTCAAATATGATTATTAAATATCTGTTATGTTCTTGTTCCAGGAAAGTTTTAGATGACCACTTATGATATAATATGCCCACTCATCACAAGTAATGATTCCATCATATTATTGAATCATATGATTTGCTTAACCACTTTTATTTATTTTTGGAAAATATTATGGGCTTTTTATCTTTAGCAGATCCATAGGTCATCAGCAATATTATTTCAAAGGCTTGAAAAAATGACCTGTTATGTGATTTTGGAACCTTATTTTCTAAAAGGAATAGGCGTTGTGTGTGTGTGTGTGTGTGTGTGTGTGTGTGTGTGTGTGTGTTTAGATATATCAGCCTCTATTAAAACTTTTTATACAAATGTCAAATTATTGGATTAACTTCGTTTTTGTTGCCAGATTATAGAACTCCACTGTTCAACATAGCACTAGGCATATGTGGCTTTGAACACTTGAAATTGGCTAGTATGATTGAGGAACTAAATTCTTAATTGTATTTAATTACTTTAGTTAAAAGCTAATGCTTGGAGAACTTTTAAGTATGTTTGGAACAACTTTGGTTGTTCCAAGTTCTCAAATGTAAATTTTATGAAGTCTAAATACAGATCAGGTATTTTCAGTGAAAATTTAGTGTCCATATTGAGATATGCTTTAAGTGTAAAATACCAGATTTCTAACACTTATATGAAAAAAAGGGTTTAAAATATCTCAATTTTTTTACTGATTACATGGTGAGATGATATTTTGGATATATTGAGTTAAGTAAATTATATTATTAACAGTAGGTTAACAGATTTCTTTTTACTTTTTAAATAAGGCTACTAGAAAATTTACAATGGTAAATGTGGTTTGCATATATTTTTCTTGGACAGTACTGTTGTAGAACACTAGTGGAAAAATATCACCAGTGTCTCAGCGCCTGCTCAGAGTGGGCATTCAGCAAGTATTATTGAATGAACTCTATCAGGTTGTTTATTGGGCCGCCAACTTCACAGTCATCTGGTTACTATGATATGGGCAGCTTCAGTGTCCTGTCCTTACAAGGTTGGATCACTAGCCATCCTATGGTTTAAATGATTAGGCATACTTAAGACTGGCATTTCCTTTAACTCTAACTCAAAGACATTTTCGACATTGTGGGTGGTACACATGTAGCTCATGTGGATTTAGCACTTCACCAAGAAGATATGTGTGATGAGCAGCAACAGGAGCCAGCCAAGATTTCTTCCTTTACTTCACTGAAAGTGTCTCAAGACCTAGATATTGTTGTGATTGTCGGCTCCTCCAACTCTGCAATTGCTCTTAACTTAAACTTGTATTTCAGGTATGTAGATTACTGTAATCTCTAATTTGAGGTAAATAATTTGAGCCATAAGAGGTTAAAAATGTATTTGTTAACTTTTCCTTAATAATAGTTTTCTTCCTCTATTCAGTTAGGTCATATTGTAGCTACTACATAGTCAAGTTGTTATTGTATAATAGTGGGTGCAAATGACTACTGGTTACCTTTTTTTAATATGTTTTTATTGATTCAGAGAGAGAGAAAGGGAGAAGGAGAGAGATAAGAAACATCAATGATGAGAGAAAATCATCTATTGGCTGCCACCTGCACACCCACTACTTTAAGCCTAAAACCCAAGCCTGGGAATCAAACTGTGACCTCCTGGTTCATGGGTTGATGCTCAAACACTGAGGCACACTAGCCGTGCCACTGATTATCTTTTTATTTCTGGGTGTATATAAAATTCTTCATTTTGATTTATATATGTTATTATATATGGCTTATGTCATTATAGAAGTGAAAAAGTAATCAAGCACAATTTTAAAAGCCCTTGGCTATTATACATTGTCTACTTCCCTCTTGCCTCACATTAGAGTGGAAGAGAAATGGGATTTCCCCTGTGTTAGGACTCCTAACGTGTGTGGCTCAGCATCCTGGCTTCTTTGGGGATTACTTTCCTCTTAAAGTAGTTTGACAAGATACAGTAAGCTAACTTTCTCCACCTGAGGATTTCCTCAGGTGTTTCCCTTGGAGAGGCCACCCTTTTGGCTATCTTAATATATTAGTAAAATTTGAGTGCTTATTTGTGTTGTTTCTTGATTTAGGTGGTATTCTACTTGCTTCTGATTTTATAATGTTTGAGAGGGGTGTGTATGTGTGTGCTCACACAAACACAGAGTAGCCTATATATTGCAACTTGCTTATCTAAAAGTCAGCCAATCCACAATTAGGAATTTTAGTATTTAGGGCCATTCAAAATCATTTAGGATATTTGGTCCTAACTTAATATGAATGAGATGAACAAATCCTTGTAATTGTAATGTACCTTGATGGGTTTTATTGCTTATTGGATCACAAAAAAATGATAAATTCATTTTTACATACCTATCAGAACTCATCACTGTGATTTATTTTATTATATATTTTTTAAAATCTTTGAGTAGGGCCGAAACCGGTTTGGCTCAGTGGATAGAGCGTCGGCCTGCGGACTGAAAGGTCCCAGGTTCGATTCCGGTCAAGGGCATGTACCTGGGTTGCGGGCACATCCCCAGTAGGAGATGTGCAGGAGGCAGCTGATCGATGTTCCTCTCTCATTGATGTTTCTAACTCTCTATCTCTCTCCCTTCCTCTCTGTAAAAAATCAATAAAATATATTTAAAAAAAAAAATCTTTGAGTAGGGATGATTAGCATATTCCCATATTGTGTGCTTGTTTATTAATAGGCCATTTTTACTTACTAAAGCATACCTGTATATGTAGTTACATCCTGATCATCAGTAAAAACAATTTGGCAGGTGGAGGGAAGAAAGCCTACACGGCCACTCTGGTCCTTGAGTGTAGGGTTCTATTCCTGTGGCAGCACTCTGAGAGAACTCTGAAGAGGGCACCAGGCACATTCCTTTTGAACAAATTTCCTTGAACTCAGCCATGTAAGAGCAACTTTTATTCTGTTTCCTGCAGTACAGTTAGGAATCTGTTCTGTCCAGCTAAACGAGTGATTTCTGTTTATTAATTACATAGGTGGGATCCCTCTGCCTGACCAGTGATTTGGGGGCCACCAGCTGGGGGGAGGGACCATGGGAGGTTGGCTGGCTGCAGGAGGTTGGCTGTGGGTGCACACTGACCACCCGGGGGCAGCTCCTGCATTGAGTGTCTGCCCCCTGGTGGTCAGTGCGCATCATAGCTAACGGTCAACCAGTCATTGGGTCCACCAGTTGTAATGGTTGCTTAGGCTTTTGTATATATAGATTTACATAAATCCTCTTTAATTAGTATAAGTCCTTTGGAGTTTACTGCTTGTTTTATTTTGTAAGTGTGCTCTGAAATCTAAGTGTTTCTGTCTTTCCTGCCTCATGGCTCTGGCTCTTCTTTCCCCTGATACAGAATGTTAGTCCCTCCTTTTCATTTTCTTAAGTCCTTTGCTATCCACCTCTTTCATGAAGCCTTTCCTTAATAAAAATCCCTTCCTCTTGTAATTTTATACTCATTTTGTAATTTTCCTCTTTGAGCTTCTGTTTTGAACTACCATCTAGCACTTAATTGTATATTCTTGTATTAGTTCCCTAATTTTTTTATGCTTCCAATAGAGCTTGGAAGCTCCTTGAGAACCCAAACTCATGGTTTGTTCTCTCAGTGACTTTTTCTTCCAGTTTACCTTAGCTGTCCACTCTCATAGTCATACCCTGGGCTTTGTCATTATTTGGAACTGCTCTTCCCTCAAATCACTGTTCTACACATCTCACTCATTGACCACACTTACCAAATTTTCCAGCTCACGTACTCAAGTACTCCCACTTCATCTGTCATATGACCTCATTGGAATTTCCAATTAATTTACCTTCCACCTTCCAGCCCACTCCTGTCTTCACTTCCCTATTTTTTTTAGCAGTAGTCCTGTGACCCAGTATTTAAGTCATTTTTTATTTTTTTTTGCACACACTGAAAACTCTTGCTCTTGCCCTATAGTAGCACTCGGTCTGACAAAATCTTTTTTGTTTTTTTTTAAACTCTGCCTTTGTAGTCCCTGCACCCAAGCAACTAAACACTTGTGTGAAAATCACAAAGAAAAATTGATACCATTGTAAGTTCACATTCAGGACCTTCAACTGGTCTCTCAATATTACCTAGAAATTTTGCAATGATTTTTTTTGTGAGCCCATTTTCTTTTTGTTTCAACTAAGTTTTTAAAAAATCTTTATTGTTGAAAGTATTACATATGTCCCCTTTTTCTCCCCATTGACCCTTTCTAGCCTGCCCCCACTCCCCCCCCCCCTTTACCACCCTATCCTCTGTGTCCACAAGTTATGCATATATGCAAAAAGTTCTTCGGTAGGTCTCCCCCTCTCCCCTCCAGATTCCCCGGTCTGTTCTATGCTTCTATGTCTTGTGAGCCCATTTTTTACAACAATGTTGTTAAGCTTCCATTTTCTTCAAACCTTTTATTCATCTCTTTATTCCCACCTCTTCTTGGGTGACTTTGCTTCCTGCTTTATAAAGGAGTAGATCCCATTAAATTTCTTCACATTAAATTACAAACCCTCTTTTCTTTATCCATCTTATCTGTCTTCCCTCCTATTACAATGGAAGGATTTCCGCATCCTATGAAAGCCCATCCCTCTGTGTGTGCTCTGAATCTCACTTCTTCCCTCCTCAGGGACCGTTTTCCATTTCCTCTCTTTTTTATATTTCCAACCTCTTTTTTTTTTCTCAACCTCTTAAGTATTACATCCAGATAATCATGAGATCCTAGCCATTCTATTGTTACAAATGTTTCTTAAATCTGTTCACTTAACTCCTCTGTCATCATGCCACTATCGTCACCTACCTGAACTAGCTTAACAGCCTTGAGATTGGTCTCCTCATGTCTGTTCTTACCCCCTCAGACCCATCCTCTATAGAGCAATCAGTGATGTTGTTAAAATCTTATAAGAGGTATATCCAGGTATTAACATCTGGGGACAGGGTATATACCTTCTCCATGTATCATCTTTTTTTCCACTATCATCCTTCCTTCTATAACTTATTTTCATCATCTCCTTGACAAATCCATGTCTATATACTACCTTCAAATTGTTGAAAGGGTTAATAGTTAATAATTTAACTAAGTACCTGGGGTTTAAATGCATCCCCTTTTCAACCCAGCTACTCTTTTGCATCTGACCATATCACTCCTCTCCCTAAAGCCCTTATTTAGCTTCCTTTTCCCCTCCCCAAGCTAAAAACTAAAAGTCCTTAATAACCCATAAAGCTCTGCACCATCTGTCCTGCCAACCTCTCCAATTTCATCTCACACCACCTTGCTTCTCATTCACTGTGCTTTAGCCACCCTAGCCTTCTTTGTGTTTCTCAAACATGACAGCCCTCTCTCTGCACGTACTCTCCCACACTCCTGCTTTGTCTCCTAGTTTTTATGCCTTTCCCTGTCTTTATGGTGTCAATAAAGGGAATGCTTAAAAGCCTTTATAGTGACATTGACCTGGTTCAAATCCAGCTCCACTGTTTCTCTGAGCCTTAGTTTACGTATCTATAAAATGAGAGCATATTTATTTCTTAGGGTTGTTGAAAGGCTTGGATAAGATAATTTATATAAAGTTTTTATCACATCTGCAATATAGTAGACAGTAAATGCTCTTATATCTTTATAAAGCTAACTGCCCTTAAGGGTCATATTCTTTTTTAAAATTCAGATAAAATTGACATATAACATCATATTAGTTTCAGGTGTACAGCATAATGACCCTATCCATCTATCTAGCTAGCTATCGAAATGATCACCATAGTAAATCTAGTTAACATCCATCAACATACATAGTTACAAAAGGGAAAACTCTTAAGGCTGACTATGATTCTGCTGTAAGAATAGAGATAAGGAGTTTAACAGTTTCCCTGTTTAGGGGAACTTACTGTCTGTACTGTCCCTTCTCTGTGATACCCTCGCTACCCCTCGCCCCCCATTTTTAGCTGGAGCGGTAGTAACAGATTTGGATTTGATCATCATTTTTGACTGTGCCTATTATTTTAAAATGTAGGCAACACCCAGGACACCTATTTTGTGAAAAAACTCTAGAAGATATTCCTATTGAAGGTGCTAAGGGGATAGACGAAGACGATCTTGTGAATTCTGACTACAACATGAAACTGACCAAGTTTTCCTTCCAAGTTGATAGGTACAGAAACCCTTTCTGGATTTACTTTATTATTTTCATTGTTGTCAGAAATAGACACTTCTTTAAAAAAGTGCACTTTCTTTATTCCTTGTTCAATGTGTTACTTAATTAGTGCCTTTTGCTTGTAACAGGTGTGGGTTCTACCCTGTCTTCCAGGTCTTGGAAAGCCCAGCTATTATCATTGAATGAAACAATAAAGAGCTCCACAATGGAGGTTTCCCACTGTGCTCCATGGTTCCAGGATATTTTGCATTTGGAGTACCCTGACTCTAATAACCATTGTACCAATGTGCCAGGTTGGGCCTTCATTCCACAGGACATAATGCACAGTCAGTATAGTTTTCCACAGAAAAGTCATGCCAAGACCAGTGATCCAGGAAGAGCATGGAAAATAATGCACATCAGTGAACAAGAGGAACCCATCGAGCTTAGATGTGTGTCTGTGACAGGATTCACTGCCCTGTTTGCTTGGACAGTAGGAAAGATGGGCTGTACCATTGTCCTTTGGGATTTGGAGATCGAGGGCATACAGTGCTTTTCCCTTGGCAAAAGGTGTATTCCTATTGATAATAGTGGAGACCAGCAACTGTGCCTTGTTTTGACAGGTGAGAATGTCTTGTATTGGGTTGTCTGTTGCTGAGAAGATGTGCTTTCTTTTAATGTGTTTTACTACTGCTACCCTGGTGGTTTTAGTGCCTCCTCTATTCTCTAAGTGAATGTTATGATTGAACTAACCCTGTGTCTTTAGTACCCCACTTTTGGTAATCATATATTTCTGTGTGTTAAGAGCATGCTATTAATTGTTTTACTTAGTAAACCAGAAATGTGACATCTTTTTAAATAGTTAAGGATTCCAGGTATTGATTGTGCAAGATAATACAAAGTAAAAAAGTGAAATTTAGTGCTATTTCATAGACGGCATTGTTCTTACTAGAATTGCCTTTTGGTCAGTGTTTTAAAAATAGAACACTTTAACAACATTGAAAAATCATGATGAATTAATTAAGGTCATAATAGTACCTTGTGTCCAATAAATATATTTATAATTAGTTCTGAAGTATTGGATAATTAGAAATTAATTCCTGCCATAATCCTAAAGCCTAAGTCCTACTAATTTATTAAAGCTAACTTTTATTTTTCACATAGAAAATGGACTCTCTCTGATTTTGTTTGGTTTGACCCAAGAGGAGTTTTTAAATAGACTAATGATCCATGGAAGTGCCAGCACTGTGGACACTCTCTGCCATCTCAATGATTGGGGCAGGTGCTCAATCCCCATACATGCACTAGAGGTAACAATTAAATTCTGTAGAACTTTATATTCTGTCATATACAGTGGGGCCTTGACTTACGAGTGTCCCGACTAATGAGTTTTTCGAGATACGAGCCATCTCTAGGCTGATTTTTTGCTTTGAGTTGCGAGCTAAAATTCAGGTTACAAGCCAGCTTCAGATACCCCACCGCTAGTTGGCGCAGCGAACGTCACAGTGATTTGACATATGAGTAATTTGAGTTACGAGCTCCGTCACGGAACGAATTAAACTCGTAAGTCAAGGCGCCACTGTACTCTTATATGACTGAAGATTTGGGAGAATTCACTTAACCTAGGAGCAATAAAAAAACAACAACAACAAAAAACCTATAGTCTTTATCCATCTGTTTGCTTAGTTCTGGTTATTTCATTACCCCTAATTCTGCTTAGCAGTGTACACTTTTTGGCTTTAAAAGATATAAGATTATAATAAACACTATTTAAGGAAACAAAAGGTACAAGAAATAGACGCAACAATAAGCCAATGAGACTAAACAAAGTGGAAGCAAGCTATAGAAAGCTTGAACAGGAGTAATCTTTTATTCCTACCTGGTAGTCCTACTATTATAATCCAGCTATAGAAACATCACCTGAATTTTTATAGCATATTTTAGTTCATAAACACTCCTTTTAATTGTACTATCTAATTTTGTCCTAAAATTAACCACATGAGATGGGTTGGGTAATTTTCATTCATTTTATTTTATGAATGAAAATCCTAAGGCCCAAAATGGTTGAGTGAGTGGCTCATAGCCATACTAATAAAGACAGGAGCTAGAATCAAAGTCAGGGCACTTTCTACTATATCACACAGGCCCTGAAAGGATAAAAAGTAGAAGTTAATAATGTTCTGTGCCAGTGTTTTTTTTTTAATGACAGCTTTATTGAGATACTAGTGGCCCGGTGCATGAAATTCGTGCACGAGGTGGGGATCCCTTAGCCCGGCCTGCACCCTCTCCAATCTGGGACCCCTCGGGGGATGTCCAACTGCTGGTTTAGGCCCGATCCCCAGGGACAGTCGGACATCCCTCTCGCAATCTGGGACTGCTGGCTCCTAACTGCTCACCTGCCTGCCTGCCTGATTGCCCCTAACCACTCTGCCTGCCGGCCTGCTCGCCCCCAACTGCCCTCTCATGCCAGCCTGGTTGCCCACAACTGCCTGCAGGGTGGGGGGTCCCCGCTGGGGTGCCTGGCTAGCTTGGGTGAGGGGCTGATGGCTGTTTGCAGGCTGGCCACGCCCCCAGCGGGACCCTCACCCCACGGGGGCGTGTCCAGCCTGGGTAAGGGGCTGAGGGCTGTTTGCAGGCCCCGCCCTCGGCGGCTGGCCCAGGTGACCCAAGCCTCCCGTGCTCAGGCCAGCTCCGTGGCAGCTGTCCACAGGCCCCTTCTTCAGTAGCCAGCCAGGGCCCGCGGGAAGCTTGGCTTCCTCCATCACCGGGGCAACCCAGGCTTCCTGCCCGCTCTGACTGGCTCTGTGGCCACTGTCATCTTTGTCCTGCTAATTGGCATACTCACTCCTGATTGGTGAGCATTGCGAAGTGATGGTCAATTTACATATTTCTCTTTTATTAGTGTAGATAATTTAAATATCATAAAATTCATCCATCTACAGTTCAGTAATTTTTAATATATTTAGAGTTGTGCAGCCATCATCACTGTCTAATTCCAGAACATATTCATCACCCCAAAAAGAAACTCTGTGCCTATTAGCAGTCACTTCCTATTTCTTAAGGACCCTGAGTCCCAAACATGAACCTACTTTCTGTCTCTGGATTTGCTTTTTCTGGACATTTCATTTAAGTGGATTTTTGTGATTGCATTTTTTCACTTAGCATGTTTTCAGGGTTCATCCATGAGGTTGTATGTTTCAGTACTCCATTCTTTTCTATGGCTGAATAATGCTTCATTATATGAATATGTCACATTTGTTTGTCCATTCATCAGTTGATAGATGTTTGAGTTGTTTCCACTTTTGGGCTATTATGAATAATCCTGCTATGAACAGTGATGTAAGTTTTTGTGTCATTCTATGTTTTTATTTCTCTTGGGTATACAGCTAGCACTGGAATGGCTGGGCCATTTAACTTTTTAAGAACCACCAAACTATTTCCACAGCAGTTGCACTATTTCACAGTCCCACCAGCAATATATGAGGGTTCCAATGGTAGTTCCACATCTTTGTCATCACTTACTGTGTTCACCTTTTGTGTTATAGCCATCCTAGTGGTTGCGAAGTCGAAATGAAGTAGTACCTCATTGTGATGTTGGTTTGCATTTTGCTAATGACTAATGATGTTGAACATGTTTTCATGTGCTTATTGGCCATTTGTATATCTATTTCTTTGGAGAAATGTCTATTTAAATCTTTTGTCCATTTCTAAATTGAGTTATTTGTGTTATTGTTGAGTTCTAAGAGTTCTTTTTTTAAGCATATTTTTACTGATTTCAGAGAGGAAGGGAGAGGGAGAAAGAGAAACATCAATGATGAGAGAGAATCATTGATCAGCTGCCTCCTGCACACCCCCCACTGGGGTTGAGCCTACAGCCTGGGCTTGTGCCCCTGACTGGAATTGAATCCAGGACCCTTCAGTCCACAGGATGATGCTCTATGCACTGAGCCAAACAGGCTAGGGCTCTAAGAGTTCTTTATATGCCCTGGATTGTAGACCTTTATGTGATGTAAGATTTGTAAATATTTTCTCCCATTCTGTGGATTGTCTTTTCATCTTCTTGATGGTGTTCTTTGAAACACAAGTTTTTATTTAATTTCGATGGTCAAAAAAATTTTTTTTGGTCACTTGTACTTTTGGTGTCACATCTAAGAAACCATTGCCTAATCTGAGATTTACTCTTATGAATTTTATAGTTTTAGCTCTTACATTTTAGGTCTATGATGCATCTTGATTAATTTTTGTATTGGTATAAGGAAGGAATCCAACTTAAAGGAAGAATACCAACTTAATTCTTTTTCATGTTCCAGACCATATGTTGAAAAATTTACTTTTATATACTGCAAAATAATCATTGTAGAATGGTTGAGTAATAGGGGGAAAGGAAAATTTGCTTTTATCCCATGAGAATTTTTCTCTCTTTCTTGTTCAACTGAACATTTAAAGATTCATACATACACATTTTTTTACATCTGTAATTTCTAAATATTCTCTATGGAGAGGTTCCTCAAGATACCTAGTCAGAAATGGTAGTCTTTTTTTAGCCTACTTTTCAGTTAACTTTATATCATACTGCCTTAACATGTTAATTTAAATAGACTGTAACATAATTGTAAGGGTGATCCACAAGTACCTAGCATTGAATTGTTTTAGGATTATAGAACAGTAGTAGAGCTGGAAAGTTGTTTTCATCTAACCTTCTGTTTCTGGTGAAGCAGAAACTAATGTTCAGAAAGGTTACAGACACTTGCCCCAGATTGCGTAATTAGTCATTGTCAGAATCCTCACTAGAACCCAGGTACTCCTGTGTTGTAAATGTTTCCCTCCACGTCCCATGTGGTTCAGGATCTGGAAGAGGAGCTGCACACAAATGAAAGAGAAAAGACAAGAGATAATTTGGAAATAATGGGGTGCCAGGCGGGTAAGTCCAACTCAAGAGGAAGGACTTCCACTGGTGCTCAGGCCGCACCAACCTTTTATTTGGTTTGGGATCCACCCGTAGTATAGCCCTTAGACAGGGAGGTTCCAGTGACACACAGACTATTCTTCTCAATAAGGATTTACATGACTAAAGGTGGGGAGGTTGCTTCAGCTACCATTATCTGGATTAACAGAGTTGGTGCACAGCTCTGACCTTTGCTAGGGCTTCAAAGGTCACCAGCCTTCCAGGTTCTCTGTCTACACCTCTCTGCTAGTGAAGACAATAGGCGGTTTCCCACACTCCTGGAGCAAGATAAAGATAGGTTTGTGTCTTCAGTCTCAGCACATTTAAGTTCTGAAGTTTAAAAATATTTTTTTGTTTCCCGCCATTTTTCCTATTGTAATTTTTTTCTCCCATTTCAGGCAGGAATAGAAAATCGTCAGCTGGACACAGTAGATTTCTTTTTGAAGAGCAAGGAAAATCTTTTGAATCCATCCCCAAAATCTTCTGTACCTGATCAGTTTGATCACTTTCCATCACAATTATATTTAAGAAGTAAGTAAAAGAAAGATGTTTACATTTGTGTTTACTATTTTATCTTTTTGTTGTTGTTAATCCTTACCTGAGGGTATTTTTTTCATTGATTTTTTTTAGAGAGAGAAAGACACATCGATGTGAGAGAGACACATCGATTGGTTGCCTCCTGCAGGTGCCCTAACTGGGGCTAGGGATTGAACCTGCAACCCAGGTGTGTGCCCTTAACCAGGAATCAAACCCATGACCCTTCAGTGCACTAGCTGACACTTTAACTACTGAGCACACAGTCAGCTCATTTTATCTTTTTAATCACTTCCAAATTATCATTGTATTTTCTGATGACTTATTTATTTACCGAAACTCAGTCATGAGATTTCATTTAGTTGGTGGAAACTTGAGTTGTGAGAACATATAAATGTTCTCATTCTAAGTGGGGTGTTTATTGTTCATGTCCTGTACTGTGTTTCATATTTTTAGTATAAAGGAAGAGATGCTCTTTCAAATTCAGAAGGTTTTTGTACAAAATAGAATAAAATTTTTATTTGAAAAATTGTGTGCCCTTGCAACTGTCTAAGATGTACAGTGACAGTGCAGAGTTGGCTGAGATGTACAGTGAGAGTGCAGAGCTAAGTATACAGTGAGAGTGCAGAGCTAAGATGTACAGTGAGAGTGCAGAGCTAAGATGTACAGTGACAGTGCAGAGCTGCCTGAGATGTGCAGTGACAATGCAGAGCTGCCTGAGATGTGCAGTGACAGTGCAGAGCTGCCTGAGATGTACAGTGACAGTGCAGAGCTGCCTGAGATGTACAGTGACAGTGCAGAGCTGCCTGAGATGTACAGTGACAGTGCAGAGCTGTCTGGGATGTACAGTGACAGTGCAGAGCTGCCTGGGATGTACAGTGGCAGTGCAGAGCTGTCTGGGATGTACAGTGACAGTGCAGAGCTGCCTGGGATGTACAGTGACAGTGCAGAGCTGTCTGGGATGTACAGTGAGTGCAGAGCTGGATGAGATGTACAGTGACAGTGCAGAGCTGTCTGGATATACAGTGACAGTGCAGCTGGCTGAGTTATGGATTGGGATTTGTTATAAGAATTTTCAGCCTGACTCATCTGCTGTATTACCAATACTTTTCAAGATTTGGGCTTTCCTTTTTAATAAACAGAAAAGCTAGCTTTTATTCTTGGGTCAGGTAGCCATATAGATCTATCCTCAGAGGCTAGGGTAACAAAGTATGTTTCCCCCATACAAAAGGTTTATAATCTTAGTAGAGGCCCGGTGCACGGATTCATGCACTGGTGGGGTACCTCAGCCTGGCCTGCGCCCTCTCGCAATCCAGGACCCTTCGGGGGATGTAGTAGTGCACGAAGTGGCAGGCAGCTGGGGAGGAGCCGCACTGCTCCCACTCATCGCAGCCCCACTGCGTCTGCCTCTGCCGCTGCTTGGTAGTGCTGCCACAGAGGTGAGAGAGGCTCATGCTGCTGCAGCTGTGCTCCCCAATCATGAGCCTTGCATCTGGCGCTCCTGCTGGGGGAGCACACTGACCACTAGGGGGAAGCTCCTGCATTGAGCATCTGCCCACTGGTGGTCAGTGTGCATCATAGCAACCAGTCGTTCGGGCATTTGGTTGCTTAGGCTTTTATATATATAGGTAATTTTCTTACTTGATGACATAGACATCTTTCTTGTTAATAATAGATATGCTAATTATTTATGGGATTAGCGAACATTTGATTCTATCCAAAATATCCAGAGACATTTGGTCTAAATCCAAAGGTCCTTGAAAATTGGTCCTATCATAAACCTCCATGAGCATATTGGTTCATGCCAAATGGTCCTTGACATTTGATCCTATCAAAAATGTCCATACCGCCCTGGCCAATGTGGCTCAGTTGGTTGAGTATAGTCCCATGCACCAACATGTCACAGGTTCAATTCCTGATTAGGGCGCATGCCTGTGTTACGGACTTGATCCCCAATAGGGGGTGTGCAGGAGGCAACCAATCGATGTTTCTTTCTCGCATAGATATTTCTCTCTCTCCTGCTCCCTTCTTTTCTCTCTAAAATCAATAAAAACATATTTTTTAAAAATGTCCATGCTTAGGAAATATCCTTGGGTTCAAACAGCTCATAATGTTTATTTTTACTTTTGGTTTACAGGATTAACACATAAAAAATATTATCATGTTGTATTAGTCCAATAATTGTGTTGTGGTTGTATTGCCAATAATAATTCTTTTTGCCATGGCTCCTCCTCGGCTGCCATGATAGCCTCACAGGTCATGGCACATGGGATTAAGGTAGATGAGTGGCATGGACCATCAGTGATTATATGGTTGTTATACACTACTGCTTTTTGGTGGTCCATGATTTCTCATCAATTCACTGTCACCTGCGTTGCTCTGCCCTAAAGGATAGGGGGAAGAGTCGGGAAATAAGGAGCGTGGGAATAGCTTTATCTGCTTTCCCAGAGGAAATCCATGTTTCCCATCCTTGTCATTCACACAAATAAAGTCCTAGAGCTGATGCTGAGATAAACAGGAATCACTTTATTAGGGCCTGTAGCTGACAAATTGGAGATTCAGGGGCCCATATTCCTTGCTTTCACCTGCATGTTTAAGGTAATGGTTTTGGAATCAGACAGGCTTAACTTCAAATTTTGACTGCTATTTACTTTCCAAATTAGCTTGGGCAAGTTATTTATTCTTTCTGAACCTTAGTTTCCTCATCTGTGGAAATGGAGCCGTAACATTTACCTCTCAGGTTGTTGAAAGCAATAAATGATATAGCATTTATAAAACTTAAGATACAGTAGGTGGCAAAATGATAGTTATTGTAATACAGTACCAGTAAATAATGACTAGTAGTAAGTAGAATCACTAAAGTTTGCAGATAGTAAAATTTTATAAAAGTTTTGTAAGCTTTTTTGAGAATTAGACATTAGTCCTTGTTTTTCTTTTTTTAAAAATATTTTTTTATTGATTTCAAAGAGGAAGGGAGAGGGAGAGGGAGAGAGAAATAGAAACATCAATGATGAGAATCATTGATCGGCTACCTCCTGCATGACCCTTACTGGGGATTGAGCCTACAACAGGGGCATGTGCCCTGACTGGAAATTGAACTGTGACCTCCTGGTTCATAGGTCGGTGCTCAACCACTGAGCAACACTGGCTGGGTGGTCCTCATTTTATGTTTTAAAATATTGCAGCATGGTATTTTTGGATATGTTATTTTTATTGGGAATATCCTGGTGTTGTTCATGTTAATTAATTTCTTTCATTCTTTCTCAGATGTGGAAGAGCTGACACCAGCATTGGATTTACTTTGCTCAGCAATTAGAGAAAGTAATTCTGAAACCCAAAGCAAAAACTTTTCAGAACAATTACTTAATCTTACACTGTCCTTCCTTAACAAGCAAATAAAGGAGCTTTTTATTCACAGTGAAGGTAAGAATAGCAGCAAAGAAGGGTGCAATTCTCCTATTCCTGTGTTAAAACAGAGATATAAGTGAGCGTATTGCATGAGAGTACATAAGCCAATGGAGTGTTATTTACTGAAGTGGGGTAAAATCAATATGTAGCTGAGTAAGTGATATGGGCTCTAACACTGGGAAAGTTGGCAGAAAGGACTAATCATTGTGAGAGGCGTTATATTAAATCACAGAACTAATTGTAAATAGGAAAAAGCTCAGATTTTTTTTTTTGTTTGAAATTTTAAAAACACTGAGTTTGAATTTTGGCATTTTCTAGAATTCTTCATAGCATCTGTTGATATATTCTCTCTATATATACACACACATATTTTTATGTGTAAATGAAGTTGTTATGTTGGTGTTTTCCATAGAGTTAGATGAACATCTACAGAAAGGAGTGAACATTTTGACCAGCTACATTAATGAACTTAGAACCTTCATGATAAAGTTTCCTTGGAAGCTAACAGATGCCGTAGATGAATATGATGTAAATGAAAATGTCCCCAAAGTAAAGGAGAGCACTATATGGGAGAAACTCAGCACTGAGGTAAATATGAGTAATTATCACTTCTTTTATTTGCCAGATTCATAGGATCTTAGAAAACAATAGAGGAAACAGAATTTAGACTCTACACTGTGATTCAAAAACTTTGGCAAAGGCTTTAAGTTTTGTAGATTTGGAAATCTTTGGGCACAACTTCAAATTTATGTTTACAAGCTTTGTTATTTAATTCAGAATACAGATAAGCTCCCTCTTAGTGCCACATCTCCTACTTGGCTTCAGTGACAAATACCCAACCCCAAACCCATGAGCAACACTCCCTGAATGGCTAGGGCCATTAAATCTTTGTTTTTTATATGTATTTTTTATTTACTTATTTATTTTGCGGGTTTTGTTTGTTTGTTTTTAATCCTCGCCTAAGGATATTTCTCCATTGATTTTTAGAGAGAGTGGAAGGGAGGGGGAGAGGCAGAGAGAGAGAGAAACATTGAGGTGAGAGAGACATCGATTTGTTGCCTCCCATGGCACCCCAACCAGGGTTGAGCATCAAGCCTGCAACTGAAGGTATGTGCCCTTGACTGGAATTGAACCCAGCATCCTTCAGTCTGATGGCCGATGCTCTCTCCACTGAGCAAACCGGCTAGGGCAGAGACCTGACCTTTTTATTATAGTACTAGAGGCCCGGTGCACAAAAATTCATGCACTGGCACGGAACTGGGGGGTCCCTCAGCCCGACCTGTGCCCTCTCACAGTCTGGGACCCCTCGGGAGATAACCACCTGCTGGCTTATGCCCGCTCCCTGGGTGGCAGATGGCAGGCCCAATCCCGCGGTGCCTGCCCCACCTCCCCGGGTCACAGATGGCAGGCCCAGATCCCACGCTGGGTCGCAGATGGCAGGCCCGGATGGCAGCGGGGCGGGCGGCGGATCGCAGTATGCAAATTTAACGGCCATCTTTGTTGGCTGTTGGGCCAACAGCCTGATTGGCTGATGGGCGTAGCAAAGGTACAATCAGTTAGCATCTTTGTCTTTTATTAGTGTCGATCTGTAGGGTCCTCGCCCTCCCCCATTCCCATTCTGCACATTTCCTGTGGTAATCTGTCCCCAAACTGTCCTGTGCGCTCCATCCATCCATTAAGGCTATGCCCAAAGGGGCTTATTTCCCTCCCCTACCCATAGGGACTCTCCCACCCATTCTTACAAATGTCATCAAAGAGCATTTGTATAAAAAGTAGGGGGAACTGGGGAGGAATCTGGTGATCCAGTGTAAAATCAGGGAGGCAGGCATTGCTTTTAGCTGGGACTAGTTATTGACTCCCTGTCACCCCAAAGAAACCCTTCTCTCCTCTCTCTGCTCTAGCCTGCTGGACTTTGTTTTTAAAAAAATATTTTTATTGATTTCAGAGAGGAAGAGAAAGAGAGAGAGAGAAACATCAATGACGAGAGAGAGTCATTGATTGGCTGCCTCCTGCACACACCTACTGGGGATCAAGCTTGCAACCTGGGGATGTGCCCTGACTGGGAATGGAACTGTGACCTCCTGGTTTATAGGTTGACACTCAACCACTGAGCAACACTAGCTGGGCAAGGGCCTGACATTTGGACTTATGCATTCTGCCTGATATTTGAATTGCTGCTGGTGATTCAATCTTAGGAGACTTTTATTTTATGACATTATCACCTGGAAGCATACTTGATTTGAGTCCTATCTCAGATTCTAGTTAAGGTATTTTGCCAGTTATATTTTCTGTGCTCATTTGCTTGCCTTTCTTTTTATAATAGAGGTTAACACAACCAAACTAGTCTAGTGTATTAGACGAGGACTGAAAGAATCCCTCCAACCACTTGGAGAGTCAAAGGCCAAAATAACTTAACCCAGCTGAATTAGTAGGGAGTGAAAGTGATAAGGTTGAAAGGCTGCCAGGTTCAAAGGACTGCTGTTCTTGGGGTGGAGACTTGGGGAAGTAAAGTACCCAGTGTAACTGCATTTTCTGTATCTCTTATTTATTCTCTAACCAAAAATTACTTGATTTTTTTTCTACTTTGTTTGGCTTCTCTTTTCCAGTCTCCTTTGTAGGTTTCACCTTCTCTCCCCCACTTTGCACCCCCCTTTAATGTCTTCCAAGGCTCAATCCATGGTCCTCTGCTCTTTTTACTCAAAATCACTGGTTTTTAATTTCGAGGGAGATTATAGTCTACTTTAACTACTTGCACTCTGCCTCCAAAAACATACACTTTAATGTATGCGTGTGCACATACACACAATTTTGCACATGATTTGATAGGATTTACTTCCTTTCTATTCTCTCTTGGGTTTAGGCCTTCAATTTATGCTTGATTTCTTCTTACTCATATTATTGCAGTAACCTAATGTCTTACTGTCTTGACCTTGAATCCCTTTCAGTTCATTCTCCACATTGCTGCCTGAATATTCTTCCTGATATATATACATATATGTGTATTAATATATGATTATACCATCTCATGCTTTTAAGATCCTTTAGTGTTCCACATGAGTTTCAGGATAAAATCCATCTCACACACAATGCGCTTCATGATGGAACCTCTGCTCCTCTGCTTTTCTTTCAAGTCTTATCTGCTACTCTCCCCAGCTTTCCGCTGCCCCCCCCCTCCCCCGTTTTATTGAGTAATTTGGAGTTCCCTGAAGACTTGATGCTGTTTCTTGTCTTTATGCCTCTGCACATCTGCACATAATTTTCCCTCTTTTTGGAACTCTTGTCTTCTTTTCTCTTATTTAGATGATTCTCTTCTGAACCCTCCTCTCTAGAACCCTGGGTGACACCTGTATCCTTTCCTTTATCATACAGAACTATAATCAGCACTTTATTTGTGTGTCTTCCACTAGTCTAAAAGCTCTTGGACAGCAGGGTCTGTGTTTTGAATGAACTTTATATCCTCCGTGCAAAGACCCAAATGTAGTAGTAGATTTTCAGTAAAAGTCCTGTAGTGGGTGGGTCCTCAATAAATGTGTAAGTCATGTTGATAATCATAAAATGGAACTTAAAAAGCGGGTTCCCCCCCTCCCCCCCTTTTCCTAGGAAGTTATCGCCAATGCCATTTTAAACAACAAAATACCAGAGGCACAAACTTTCTTCAGGATTAACAGTCACTCTGCTCAAAGACTCGAAGAGCTCATTAAAATAGGCCTCGATTTGGTCTTTGACAATTTGAAAAAGAACAATGTAAAGGAAGCCTCTGAACTTTTAAAGAATATGGTGAGTACACAATCCATTTGTCTGATGATCTTAAAGTCCTTAAAGTAAGAGAAGATCTCTATGTACTTAATACCGTTTTCTGGTTGATATAAGAATTTATTTATGACTGCCCTGGTCATTGGGAAATCAGACTTGATTCCAGCCAGTGTGAGTCATTTATCTCAGAGTTTCAATGGAACTACATACTGATATGATGAGAATGTGCAGCCTTTTTATGTAGATGTGGTAGAATGAATATTTTTATAACATGGAAGGCCTTAATCCTTTAAAAATGTCAAGGTGAAGCTTAAATTTTTTAGTACAAATGCTCAAATTGGAGCTTAGTTACATTTCTTTTATAACCTTTGGGTGTCTGGTCAGGAGGAGACATAGATTTTTCTCTGTTTACAATGATGCAATGAACTCAACACGTGTTGGCCACCTTTGAACTGCTGTTACTGATTTGTAACTTGAAAGGCCACAGTTGACCAAGGCCCGGCCTTCCCCACCCCACAAGATATAGACAGGAGCTTGAGTTGACCTACTGAATAGAAAATAATAAAGCCAAAATTTTACACTCCCCCTTCCCCCCCAAAAAAGAATTGATTTGTATTCATAGTTGTATCACAGACTGAGAAATTTGTGTAGCTTTTAGTAGGAAATAATGACAGTGATACTAAAATGGTTTTTGGGTACTGAGAACTTTCTTGAGGATATATATTTTTTAAATATATTTTTATTGATATCAGAGAGGAAGGAAGAGGGAGAGATAGAAACATCAATGATGAGAGAGAATCATTGATCGGCTACTTCCTGCACATCCCATACTGGGAATCAAGCCTGCAACTGGGCGTGTGCCCTGACCGGGAATGGAACTGTGACCTCCTGGTTCATAGGTCGACGCTCAACCACTGAACAACACTGGCCGGGCTCTTGAAGATATTTTTGATTCAAGTTTCCATCATTTGCTCTCTGTTGGACTTAGCACTTTGGTTAGAAGTAGGCAGTGTTTTTCGTCGAAGGATTCACACAAGGCCAAGCCTGCACAGGATCTTATTATTTGTTGGGGGAAATTCTATATTGTGCATGTGACTGCTTACACCTCCATTTGAATTTTCTAATAGCCTATATCTTTGCTTTGTGCTCCATGGTTTTACTTCATTTAAGGAGGAGAAATCCTAGAGGTAGGACTCCTGGACTAAACTAAGTTGTGGCTCTAATCTTCATGGTCAAGGTCTTAGCCATGGCAACTTTCTGGAAGTATAGAGGAGTGAAACTACCTAAGAGTTGTTATTTGTATTGACTGTTGTTTTTAAGTGAACCATCATAGCAGATACCTGTGGTTTTGGTCCAATGATAGCCTGTTATTACCTTAAATTGTTCGATGTGCTGCCTTTATTCTGGCAAAATGCTTAAGGACTTTAGGCAGAGGCAGTAAATATATATGATAAATGTAGAAAATGAATGTTCACAAGAGCAGGAAAGCTGTGGAATTTTATACATGTGTATAACAGAGTATTTCTGTATATAACATATATATTTATATTTAAAATAGCTCCATTACAAAATTAAGTTTTTTCTATGTTTATTGTAGGGCTTTGATGTAAAAGACCAGTTGCTCAAGATATGCTTCTATACAACTGATAAAAATATACGGGACTTTTTGGTAGGTAAAGGTGAGACTATGTAGTTTACATTTTCTAGTAAACCTGGTGAAATTTAAAAATAAATTATTTAAAAATTCAACTAATATCCAGTAAGTAAAAGTAAGACAACTTCTTTATCTTTTTAAATGATCACTTTGCCTTTGTGGTAAAGGAAAATTTGTGTGAATATATACATTACTTCAAAAATTCAAAATACAATTCTTAAGTGGCATGTAATTTCATGACATTTGTTTTGCAATGTACTTGATTTTTGTGACGTCACTGCTTTACTTTTTATTCAAGGTTGAAATTTTAAAAGAAAAAAATTCTTTTTCTGAAAAAGAGAAAAGAACTATAGACTTTGTGCATCAAGTTGAGAAGTTTTATTCAGAACATTTGCAAGAAAATATGCAGATCCAGTCCTTTCCCAGGTAGTCTCATTAGCCCCCTTTTGGTAACATGGGAAGAATATTTTAGATCGTGTTTAGTTTTTAATTGTTAGTGAGCACAGATTTCTTCTGTGGAACTGAGCTTATATTCCCTATAAAGGTAAAACTTGCCCAGAAGTGACTCAGGAATTTCCTGTTCTTTCAATATGCACATAATCAGATATATATTTTTAAGATAATAAATATAACATTATGAGTATTAAAGTATGTGTTCCCCAAAAGAATAATAGTTTTTGAGCAGATAAAGAGAAATGCTGCTTTTTCCTTCAAAATTAAAAAAAAAAAACTATATCACTGTTTCAGGTATTGGGTAATGGAGCAAGACTTTTTCAAGCACAAGTCTGTTTTGGACTCATTCCTGAAATACGATCATAAAGATAAACTTAATAAACAGAACCACAGAATTGCATTAAATTGGGCTCAGTGGTGGAACCAACTAACACAAGAATCTATCCTCCTTCCCAGGATAAATCCAGAAGGCAAGTGTGAGAAAGCCTGAAATCTGAACATATTGAATGAGTATTAAATTAAGCTGTAGTATATTTTGGTGTCTCTCCATTTTAGAATTCCTTTGGGGGGAAAAAAATCAGTTGCTTTAAAATTCAAGTCTGTAAGACTTCTTATCTCAAGGTTTCTGTAAGGGACTTGTGAAAGAAAAAAGTTATATGTTTCAGTAAATTGAGACTTCAAGGCTGAGTTCTCTTGTTTGCCTCAAAGTGACATTCTTTATTTTTCCCAATAGTCTTTGCATTTCTTCTTGTGTAAACTAAAGATCTATATCAATTGGGGTTCCAGGGAATAACTAACAATGGTAAACAGTGGTAATTCAGAGGGTGTCAAATTCATGTTTATTATTATTTTTTTTTTCATGTTTATTATTATAGCCAAAGTTTTCATTTATATTAAGAAAAAGAAAAGGGGGAAAGAGACCTGAAAAGATAAATGAAACAGATAGCTAATTCCCAAGTTTTATTTAACAACGGTACTAATAAGCAACATTTTGCTCTTCCTCCAGCTGAATATTGATTATAAAATGAACAGCAACATAAAAGAGGAAAATAGTAGAAGAAGAAAAGGGCCTGCATATTCACATATAAATATTTGTCCATTTTGTCATATTTACTCAGTTGATTAGTGTTGAGCTTTGTGTCAATAATCATAACTCATTGCTATTTTAAAATGTATTTTGTTCTTAATGTAGAATATAAATCATATTCCCCCGAAGCCCTCTGGAGATACCTCACAGCTCGCCATGATTGGCTAAGCATTACCTCGTGGATTGGAGAATTTCAAACCCAGAATAGTTATTCTTCACTTCAGCAGAACAAATGGCCTCCTCTGACTATTGATATTATTGATCAGAGTACTTGCTGCAACAACAACATGAGGAATAAAATTTTAGATGAGCTGGCCAGGTACTATAATTGTGGGGAAGAATAATAAGAAATAATTCTGTAATGTTTCCTTTGCAGTGCCATGAATCCAATGGAACATTGTTTCATAGTATTTTAAAACTGAAAGGTTTTAAAATTACATGTTTTTAGCATCATAGTGACTAGGCTCTCAGATTCTATATTTGCTTTGGTGTGGAAATGGTAAGCTGTCGGTGCAGCTACAGGGCCCAAGTGCAAGAGCTTAGTAACGTCTCCCACTGTTGTCACTGAAGCCATATGCTATGTATGGTCTTGAACTAAAGAGGATTACTCAGGTAAGAAAGTAGTGCAGGGTAGGAGCTTCTGAAGTGGTAAGGAAAGACTTTAAACTTTAATTACTTTCTAAAAATAATTCTCTTAGATCAAACCATGTGAATTTGCCATTTGTGTGGGTCAAAAATGGATGAATAATCAGCTATTTCATAGTGTTCAACCTAATCTATCAAAATAATATATGGAGACTTAAATGTGTTAATTTTTTAAGTTTCTTAAACTTCCCATATATTACTTTATTTTATAGTTATACTTATTGGGGAAGTATAGCTGTATTATTTACCCAACTTAAAGTTGTGGAATCCAGAGAAGTTAAGAGCTTTGCCCAATCCAGTACTTGCAGGCTTTAATTTTTTTTTTACCCCTGTCTTTGTAGTCATTCTTCTTCCCATTGCACTAAATTCTCTTCTTAAAAGTAACTTTCATATAACTTGTATGCTTATTAATTATTTTGGTTAATATTTGATTAAATAAAAAGCTAATATATGTGTGATTTAACATAAATTATGATAATAATGAACTATTGAGATCTACTACATTAACAGATTAAAGGGAAAAAATACTACCCTGATAGATACACAAAAGCATTAGATAAAATTCAACATCTATCTATTTATGATAAAAGCCATTAGCAAACTAAGAACAGATGCAATTCCCTTAACTTGAAAAGGGTATCTGAAAAACAATCTTCTAGCTCTAGCCGGTTTGGCTTAGTGGATAGAGCATCAGCTTCCAGACTGAAGGATCCCGGCTTCAGTTCCAGTACAGGACACATACCTCTGTTGCAGGCTCCTCCCTGGCCTAGGCCCTGGGGGGAAGGGGGGCAAGGGGAGGGCGTGGTCAGAGCCCTGGTCAGGGTTTGTGCAGGAGGAACTAATATTTCTCTCTGTCTTTCCCTCTCTCTTCCACTCTCTAAAAAAAATCAGTGGAAAATATCCTCGGGTGAGGATTAAAAAAATAAAAACAGTCTTCTAGCTAACATTATAGTTAATGGTGAAAGTCACAAGCATTCTCTTAGATTTGGAATAAGATAAGCCTGCTATCAATTCTTCTCAAAATAATCTTTAGATATAGTACAATCTCAATAAAAATCCCAGCAGAATTTCTTCTGGATTGTTATAAGCTGATTATAAATATTAATATAGAAATGCCAAGGGTCAAGAATAGCCTTAAAAAAGAACTTGCCCCTTGAGAGATTAAAACTTATTCTAAAGCTATAGCAATTAAGACATTGGGAATGTTAATGGAGGGATAGACAAATATACCAGTAGAACAGAAGAGTGAGCATAGAAACAGACTTATATATGTTCACTTTATATATGACAAAGGGACCACCACAGAACCATGGGGACTGAATAGTCTTTTCACCAAATGGACCTGGGGTGACTGGATGATAGTTTTATGGAAGAAAGTTAAATTGAACCCTCTGCCTTATATCATGCATAAAATCAATTCCAGGTAGATTTTTAAACTTAAATATCAAATGTAAAACTATAAAGCTTTTAGAAGATACAGAAGAATATGTTCATGACCGTGGGAGTAGTGTATGCTTTCTAAAAGGCCTGAAGGGACAAAGGAAGAGAACAATTAGTGAGATCAAGAGAGAGTGTCAGTCACCCAGCACAGAGAGAGCTAAGGCATCCCCACCCCATCTTTTTCTGACTCTTACCTCCTGGTAGGGGTCTCCCTTAGGGCAAACCAAAACAGAAGCCTGATGGTGGGATAAGGACACATATGTAATACCTTAATAAAGAAATTTTAAAACAAAACAAAAACAGAAGCCTGAGGGCACTGGAGTCTTCTTGAGCAACTGATAGAGGTGAGCTTTCAAGGACACAGAGCAGAAGAGTAGAGCTTGGATCTGAAAGGGAAGATACCCCACAATTGGGCATTTCATAAAGAGGAAGCAAAAATAGCCAATAAACATGTAAAAGGTACTCTTCCTCATTTATAGTCATGGGAACATGAATTTATTTTACAAAAAAAATCTAGGAACAACTGCAATGACCATCAAAGGTAGAGTAGATAAATAAAATCCTATATAATAAAAGCCTAATATGCTAAGTGGCCAGGTAGCCAGTTGGCTGTTCAACCAATCAAAGCATAATATGCTAATGTTATGCTAAGGCCGCTCAACCGCTCACTATGACGTCCACTGACCACCAGGGGGCAGACAGTCGACCGGTCGACCAGTCACTATGGTGTACACTGACCACCAGGGGGCAGTCAGTCGACCCGCCGACCAATCACTATGACATGCTCTGATCACCAGGGGGCAGACGCTCTGACTGGTAGGTTAGCTTGCTGCTGGGGTCCGGCCCATTGGGACTGAGTGAGATGGGCCGCACATGCCCTGGAGCCCTCCCGCAGTCCCTCCCTGACTGGCCAACCTCCCGTATCCCTCCCTGCCCCGATCATACACTGGTGGGGTCCCTCAGCCTGGCCTGTGCCCTCTTGCAATCCGGGACTCCTCGGGGATATTGGAGAGCCAGTTTTAGCCCAACAGTGGAATGACAGGTTGCTGTGACCTGCACTGACCACCAGGGGGCAGACACTCAACACAGGAGCTCCCCCCTGGTGGTCAGTGCGCTCCTACAGGCTCACAGCTAGTGTATGCAGTGGTGGTGGCAGGAGCCTCTCCTGCCTCCGCGGCAGTCGGACATCCCCTGAGGGCTCCCGGACTGCAAGAGGGCGCAGGCCAGGCTGAGGGCCCCCCCAACCTCCCTGAGTGCATGAATTTCATGCACCAGGCCTCTAGTGCATTATAATCATACAGTGTAATAAATAACAAGACTAACAAACTGTAGCTACAGGTATCAACATAGATATATTTCATAATGTGGAGTAGAAGAATGTTCCATAATGTACCAGAATGTGTTTGTTTTGTTTGTTTTTTAATCCTCACCTGAGGACATGCTTAGAGAAAGGAGGGGAGAGAGAAACATTGATGTGAAAGAGAAACATCGACTGGTTGCCTTCCATACATGCCCCCAACCAGGGATCAAACCCACAACCAAGGTATGTGTCCTGACCGGGAATCGAACCAGCAACCTTTTGGTGCACAGGACAATACTCAACTAACTGAGCCATGCAGACCTGGCAAATGTTTTATTTATAAATAAAGTTTAAAATAGGCAAAACCAAACCATATATTATTTGAGATTACATATATGAGTGCTAAAACTATGACTAAAACTAAGGGAATGGTTATCACAAAAGTCAAGCTAGCAAATGAGATGCAGCGGAGAAGGGATACCACAAAGGCTTCCAAGTATAATGTGCTATAATCTGGGTGGTGGTTACATGGTTTTTCTTTTTTTTTAAATATCTATTTATGATAAAAGCCATTAGCTTTTACCTTTGGTTTTTATCTTTTTAAAACCTCTTGGTTTTTATCTTTTTTAATGTATATATATATTTAATTGATTTCATAGAGGGAGAGAAACATCAATGATGAGAGAGAATCATTGATTGGCTACCTCCTGCACACCCCCTACTGGGGACTGAGTCTGCAATCCAGGCATATGCCCTTGACTGGAATTGAACCCAGGACCTTTCAGTCTGCAGGCCTCTCTATCCACTGAACCAAACTGGCTAGGGCAACATGGTATTTCTTTAAACTTCATATTATATATATATTTTTAAATATGTTTTTATTGGTTTTAGAGAAAGAGGAAGGAAGAGGGACAGAGAGGTGGAAATGTTGATTGGCTACCTCCTGCATGCCCCTCCCGGGATGGAGTCCACAACCCGGGCATGTGCCCTGACCGGGAGTTTAACCGTGACCTCCTGGTTCATAGGTTGACGCTCAACCACTGAGCCACATCGGCTGGGTCATATAATATATTTTCTGTATTCCTTTATATGGTGTATATGATGTTTTTAACAGTAAATTTGTAAAAAGTAATATTTCAATGCAGATTTCTACTGTTTGGTAGTTGGTTTATTTAAATTATTCTGCTTTAGTTTCTCCATCATTTTGTTTGTATATTTTGGTGAATTTCTCAGTGCTTAAAACACCTAGCTTCAAAAGCTAACCACTGTTACACACTGGATTGTATAGTTCCAGCCAAAACCAAAAAAAATGTAGATAGCTTAGTTTAGGTTTTTGAAATATTTAAGATAACTCAAGACTATCATTACTACCTTTAAATACTACAGTGATTTAGAAACCTTTGTTGGAAACCAGCAAAATATGACTCATAAGGTATTTATAGAGTAAAAATTGGCAGTCTTAATTTTTAAATACTTTTCAAAAAATACAATAAGTCCTTACTTAACGTTGTCAATAGGTTTTGTGACTTTAAGTGAAATGACGTATAATGAAACAGTTTTGCCACAGGCTACTTGATGAAAACGAGTTAAGTTACATTGGCATCTCATCAATATTGTAAGTTATGACAAAATGGCATTGAGAGAAACAAAAGAACATTATGTGAGGACCTTCTGTAGCTGAGACTTAAACTCATGGAAGTGGTTTGGTGTGCTCTGAATCTAGCAACTTCTTAAGTTTGCCATCTCTTAAACCTGCTCTTTAGGAATGGGATTTTTCTTATATCTGAACTAGAAGACTTTGAACTCTTCCTCCTAAGACTGAACCGCATTGGGGGTGTGATGCAAGATACCCTCCCTGTTCAAAACTACAGGTCCAAAGAAGGTTGGGATTTCCATTCTCACTTCATTCTTTATTGTTTGGAACACAGCCTGCAGTATCTTCTTTATGTCTATCTCGACTGTTACAAGTAAGTACTGAGAGTGATTTGTCCTTGAGCAGGTCTTCATGTGACAAGAGCACATGATACTTGAATGTGACAAGAGCAAAATATTGAGCATTCACTGGAGGAATACTGATCTTCCTGAAGTAGTTCCCCTCACTGCAGCACTTGGTACATCCTTTAGTTTCATGCTACATTCAACTAAATGCTTACCATGGTTTTTTGTTTGTTTGTTTGTTTTGGTGATGTTAAATCTGTAAGCTCTCTGTTAACCTTTTAAATAATTAGAGATTAGAATGAAGTGAAAGAAATGCTTTAAAAGTTAAAAAGAGAGGAGGAGACTAAAGGTTAACTTGGGAGTTCTTTGGTAGCGTTCATTACCAGGCAAATGTTAAACAACTTTGAATTCATAAACACTGCAGGTTAGATATGCTCTAAAATTTACATTTGGATGGATGGGTGGGTGGATTGATCGATAGCTATACAGACATGCACCAACATATACTTACTTAAGATCAACTTGCAAAATCATATCTGTGGCCAGTGTTCATTGCTGTTGGGTCAGTAATAACAATAATAGTAGTAATCTCTAATATATGAGTGCTTACAACGTTCTTGGCACTTAGATTATTTTACTAATCTTCACAAAAACCCTATGAATGGTTACTTTTTGACAGATGAGCAAACTGAAGCTTCAAGTGACACTAAGTGTCTTATTATGACACACAGCTGGTAAATGGCAGAGTCAGATTAAATTCTTACGTTTGATTCTAGAGCCCACTTTCAGTGTGCTAATGAGAACATTTAAATGTGTGTAGTAAAAGCTAGAAATTCAAACTGGGTATATTTCTGGTTCATATCATTGAAGCTTAATTACACACAGAGATGTTTTTCCCAAAGCTACTGGCAAGAGATGATTTAAAAGCCATATTTTCAAAAGACCTATTCTGAGCCTTAGCTCCTTAGTCCTAGCTTCTCTGTAGTTGTGTAAAGGGTTTTAAAAACCTCTTAAGTTTGAAAATGTTAAAGAGTTTTTATTGTAAAAATAATAAAATACAAAGTATTTTAAAGTACAAGGCATCTGTTAATCTTATACAAAACTGGTAATATTTTATTATGGTAGTAAACACAGTTTAAATATTATTATCTTTGTCTCTAAAATTTACCTCTATTTCCAGATCATAAGGAATATGTAAAACACAACACAAGTGGGAGTATATTATATTTACTTTTTACTTTCGAGATTCTTTTTTTAAAGCTAGTTATTACCTGAGCAAACATGATTGTAATTATCTGTCTTTTCTTGCATGTTAATCAGAGAGTTTGTTTTCTTTTGTTTTATATACAGGCTTAGTCCTCCAAATTGTTCCTTTTTGGGAAAAAAAGAATTACATGAAACTCACCCCTGGTTTGAATTTTTAGTTCAGTGTCGAGAAGTTTCTAGTAACTTAACAGGTATGGGTACTGTATTAAATACAAAAATTTCTTTGAATAAATAACTGGTCTGTTGAGTGGCATTTAACTTGTGAACTCTTTTTAAATAAATCATTTGGCTGTAGACAAATATCTGACTATAATCTAGTCTCAAGCTTTGCTTAAGAAACAGAAGATCAAAACTGTTAACCTCTCCCGAGCCAAGAAAAACCAGGCAGAGCAGACAGTATATAGTTGTTTCCTTTCCCTCTCACTCTCCTGCTCTATTCTTTTTGGCTATCTCTCTTCCTACCAGTTTATTACAGGCTGAATTCCTGCTCTCCGGCAAATTGGCACCCTTTTCCAATGAAGAAGTGGTCTGTCTTTTAGGAAGGAACTCCAGATGGAGTGCAAAGATATGCACAGTATGTGTAGGCTTGTATCTTCTGTGGCAGAGCTGCTGACAGAGAACATTGCTCTGATTATAATCAGATAGAACTGCCCTGTGAGCCCTGAGGGTATTATTCCAGAGATTCAGGGGAAGGGCAAGGAATGTCAACAGCCAGTCTTTCACTTTTATGTAATGTCCAGTTTCTTTCCAAATGAAGAATTTTTTCCTAATGTGTTCTTTTGTTTTGTTTGTTATTTTTGGTGCTGATTACAAAGTAATATATGTTTATTGTAAAAAAATAAATAATTGGAAGCCACAGACAACTATTGAGAAGATAACATGTCCATGGGTAGATAGTAGATAGGAAGAGTCATAGGTAGCTCTTGATATATTGTAATGTATTTTCTAGTTATTGTCTTCATGCTCTTTTTGGTCTATAGTATTTCATTCATCTAACAAATATTTATTGAGCTCCTACCTTGCAACAGTCTATAAATGCTATGGATACAAGAAATATTTGTGGCCCTAACTGGTTTGGCTCAGTGGATAGAGCGTCGGCCTGCGGACTGAAACGTCCCAGGTTCAATTCCAGTCAAGGGCATGTACCTTGGTTGCGGGCACATCCCCAGTAGGAGGTGTGCAGGAGACAGCTGGTCGATGTTTCTAACTCTCTATCCCTCTCTCTTCCTCTCTGTAAAAAATCATTTATATTAAAAAAAAAAAAAGAAAAGAAACATTTGTGTATTTGTATTCTGTTTTTCCCCCAATATAGTAATTATAAGAATTTTTCTGTGTACTTGGAAACAATGACCATTTTATGTTTACATAATATTTCCTTGTATGAATATATTCATTTAATTTACTACTCTCTCATTTATTAGCATTGAGACTGTTTTTTCTCTCCTGTAAATAATAGTCTTTAGTATATTTGAACATAAAATTTTTGTCTTGTTTCAGATTTTTTTTTTTTTGTAATCCTCAACCGAGGATATTTTTCCATTGAATTTCAGAGAGAGTGGAAGAGAGAGGGAAAGACAGAGAGAAATATTGATGTGAGAGAAACACATCAATTGGTTGCCTCCTGCTTGTGCCCTGATCAGGGCCTGGGCTGGGGAGGAACCTGCAACTGAGGTATGTGCCTTTGTCCAGAATCAAACCCAGAACCCTTTGGTTCACAGGCCAATGCTTTATCCACTAAGCCAAACCTGCCAGGGCCAGATTATTTCTTTAGATAGGTTTTTGGATATGAAATTACTGGGTCAAAGGTTATACACACTTCAAATGTTCTTGCTATAAGACCAGATTGCTTTCTAAGGGGTTTGTACCATAAGACCCAACTATTCTACACACCCTGTCCAGCTGTCTGATTGAGGATGATTATTTTTTAAAATCATTGCTGTTTTGATAGGTGATATATGGCATCTAATTATTTTAATGTGCATTTCTGTATTAGTGAATTACATATTTTTGTGGTTGGACATTTATAGTTTCTCTTTTGTAAAATGTTTTTTTCTTTTGTTCATTTATCTGTTAGTATTTGGGGCATTGTTTTGTATACACTCTTGGCTAAAGACGTTAATCCTTAGGTTGTCATCTGTTGTTAATTTTCCCCCTAGTTCATCACTACCCTTCAGTGGTTTTTTTTTTTTTTCGTACCATTCAGTTTTTAATATAAGTTTTTGTTTTTACATAGACAAATCTTTCATTTTTCTATATGTGATATTTTCCTATTGCTTTTAAATTTAGAAAGTCCTTCTTCCTCTAGAGAGAGTTAAAATTAATTTTCTTTCTCAGAATTATATAATTCTTAATTTACATTAAGGAGAAAAGCATACTCTTTTATTTTCCAGATCCTAAACTGATCTTCCAGGCTAGCCTTGCCAATGCTCAAATACTGATTCCCAGCAACCAGGCCAGTGTAAGCAGTATGCTGTTGGAAGGACATACCCTCCTGGCCCTTGCTACCACAATGTATGCTCCTGGTGGTGTCAGCCAGGTATGGACAGTACCTCTACCTATTATGGCGAAATAGGACTGATTTTAAATTTAGCAGAAATATCTATGGATTTTCTAGAAATCAGTTGTATTAAAATATAACCACTCATATTAAAAAACTGTGGTATGTCTACACAATGGAATACTATGCTGCTATAAAAAAGAAGGAACTTTTACCATTTGCAATAGCATGGTTGGAACTGGAGAGCATTACACTAAGCGAAATAAGCCAGTCGGACAAAGATAAATATCACATGATCTCACTCATGTGGGATATAATGATCAATATAATTTGATGAACAAGAATAGATCCAGCGACAAATGGTAGGGGCGGGGGGTTAGAGAGCAACCAAAGGACTTGTATGCATGCATATTAGCATAACCAATGGACACAGACACTGGGGCGGTGGGGTCTTGTCTGGGGTGGGAATGGCTGGGGGTGACGGGGGTGGTCACCTGGGGGAAAAAGAAGATATACGTAAAACTTTAGACAATAAAAAAATAGATCCAGAGACAAATGTGGGGCGGGGGGGTGGTTAGAGAGCAACCAAAGGACTTGTATGCATGCATATTAGCATAACCAATGGACACAGACACTGGGGCAGTGGCAGCTTGCCCGGGGTGGGAATGACTGGGGTGGGGGGGGTCAATTGGGGGGAAAAGGAGACATAAAAATAAATAAATAAAAAGAAAAGGGACAATGGTCACCCTAATGGATGATGTCCACAATAGCAGTATTTTATTTTAATACAGACATTCCATGCAAAATATATATATATACATATATAAAACCACTCATAAGTATTTTATTAGATTAAAAGAGCATAAAACAAGGGTGGATTTTGAAATTTTATATCATATCCTCTTAAATTGAAAGGGAGCTAATATGTTGTAGAGAGATTATTTTTCCCCTTTATTTGTTTTCTAATGTTCTAGGTTCATTTTCAGGATTGAATTAGGATCTGATTGTTTCTGGGAGTAAGTATACTTTAGATCTGTGACTTGGGAATTATTTTGTGCTATTTGCCCTCTTAGGTAAAAGGGAAGTCATAATTTTTAGCTATGTAAACTCTTTTGAGGGACCCAATAGAAATTTGCCCATCTCTCCATTTTTGAAAATTATAGTGTGCCTGGTTAGAGGGAACATAAGAATGCTTTTCAACATTTAATCTTCAAAGATTTCTCTTTTAGATTGTTGCAATATACCTTAACTTATATGGTTATTTCTCTGTTCTTAATCACCTTTCAGAAATTAGTCATAGAGTAACATGAGAGCTGAACAAGGGTCATCTAGTCTAGTAGTTATTTCTTTTAAAATATTTACTACTTAATATCTAATTCAATATTTAATATTTAAGTATTTTAAGTAATCTAGCAACAGTCTTTTTTCAAACAACTTTCAGTTGTTTCAAACAACTTTTCCACACAGTTTGAAAGCCACTGATCCAGCTGAAATTCCTAATTGTGTAGGTGAAGAAGCTAAAGCCTGTGTAAAATGTGACGCCTGAGACCACACAGTGGTTTGTGTTACAACCAGAACAAGATCTGTTGTTCTCTGACTCCTTTTTAAAAATATATTTTTATTGATTTTTAGAGAGAGAGAGGGAAAGGGAGAGAGAGATAGAAACATCGATAACAGAGAAACATTGATCTGCTGCTTCTTGCACGCCCTCTGGGTATGTGCTCTGATCGGGAATCGAAGCAGCAACCTCTTGGTTCATAGGTCCACGCTCAACCACTGAGCCACACAGGCTGGGTGGCTTCTGACTCCTTGACCAATGTTATTTTCACCACCATGTACACTCAAGCTAATCTTATTTCACAGGTTCTTGTGAAAAAGCAAATGTGGAGAAGAAACGAACATTACTGTGTACCATGTTATCTGTCTTTTTATTTAGGTTGTTCAGAATGAAGAAAATGAGAACTGTTTGAAAAAAGTAGATCCCCAGCTACTGAAGATGGCATTAACTCCTTATCCCAAGCTAAAAACTGCTCTCTTCCCACAGTACACTGCCCCTAGTGTCCTACCACCGGATATTACACTCTACCACCTTATTCAGGTACAGTATTTATTTAGGTGGCTGGTATTTAGGAGTATCAGACAGGATTCAACCAGGAAAACAGAAACCACTCTGGGTCTTTCAAATAGAGAACAGTTAATGTAGAAGCCACAAATTTTCCCTTGATTTAAAATCAAAGCTGCTCTTTCCTTAGACATCTAAATCTTGACTTAATAGTTCTGTTTTCTCCTGTATCCCTCCCACCATGTGTTTATAGTCTTTGCTAAACCTTTGGCCTAGACAGATTTCAAATAGCCACTGCTCCCTGCTCTCAAAACTTTTGACCTTAGTCTGCTTTTTTCTTTGTTGTTCATGATTTGATCATCACATACATTTTTTTTTTAAAATATATTTTATTGATTTTTTACAGAGAGGAAGGGAGAGAGATAGAGAGTTAGAAACATCGATGAGAGAGAAACATCGATCAGCTGCCTCCTGCACATCCCCCACTGGGGATGTGCCCGCAACCCAGGTACATGCCCTTGACCGGAATCGAACCTGGGACCTTTCAGTCCGCAAGCCGACGCTCTATCCACTGAGCCAAACCGGTTTCGGCTCATCACATACATTTTTTAAAAATATATTTTTATTGATTTCAGAGAGGAAAGGAGAGACAGAGACATCAATGATGAGAGAGAATCATTGATCAGCTGCCTGCTGCATATACCTCCCACTGGGGATCGAGCCCAACCTGGCCATGTGCCCTGACCGGGAATCGAACTGTGACATCCTGGTTCATGGGTCAACGCTCAACCACTGAGCCATGCTGGCTGGGCACATACATTTCTTTTACTCTTGATCTGATTGTCTTACTCTTTTCCTTTCCTGATCTGCCTTAGCTTACCTTGTCATGTTTACATGGTAATATATTCTAGCCTCTTAGTCCTCTTGCCTTTTGATTCCAAAAACATTTCTAAAGTCCATTTTACATTATAATTAATGCTGCTTCTACCAAAAGAGAGTGCACTTTGCACACACAAGTTGAAGTGAAGAGAGTCTTTAAAAGGAACACAGCCAGTTCTATTTTTATTAAAATAGAAAAGTGGCTCATACATTCTTTTTTATGTTCAGCTATGTTCAAAGAATTTATGTCCAGAAAGATAAGATTTTTAGTTGCCCTGGAGAAGGGAAGCAGACTGCCTGTGAAGTCCTTTCATATAATTTTGTTTACTTACTTTAGAATCAACCAATTCCCCCCTCCCATCACCTTTTAAGAGGCCTAGGTAGGAGAGAGCCACTGCCCCTAAGAGGGAATGCAGGGTCCCTGTTAAGGCATTCTGAGGCTCTCATGGAAGTTAATAATGACGAAAAGATGGTTAGCAAACAGTCAGCCTCAAGATTAGTTTCCTCTTGCAGAGATTCCTTTAAAATAATCATTTTCCCAATTGGATTAGTAATCAAATTAATTTAGTTCTAAATGAATATAGAAAATAGTTATGTGGGTGTCACTGATTTCAAGAAAATCTTGTTCTATCAGGAAAATTGGGGCAGATTTTATTAGCAAAAAATTTATATTATACCATAACATTCCCTAGTTGGCAGGGAACAGGTTCTGATATCAAAACAGGCCTTGGTTGATTAGATACCCCTACCATTTGTACCGAAGCTTTACTCGGAGGGAAAAAGCAACCTCTTTGGGTGTGGTTAAGAACAGATAAAGTAGCCCCAGTATCTACAAGGGTCTTAGTAATTTCTTTTCTTTCAATTTCTCCTAAACAAGTAGTAAGAAGGGAAACGCCCTCTCATAGTCCTTGGAGCAACCCTGTGCTTGCTTCTTTTCTCTTTCTGAATCCCATTTCAGTTTTCTATAACCCTTCTTAAGGTGATTTGGCTTTCTGTAATAAACAGGAGTTTCCCAGAATTTCTTATTTAGTAATTCTGTTGCTTTGATCCACAAATCAGTAGATATACTGATTGAAATAGATCAGTATAGTCAGGATCACATGTTCTAATAGTTAAATTCCTTTGTGAACCCATCAGGATTTTGGAGAAAGTCATGGAAATCTTTAGGTAGATTCCTTAATTCTGTACAATCTCTGGTTTTCCTCTGCCTGAGACTGACTTTTCTGGTTTTCTGAGTGTCCCCTAGGTCAGTAGAGAGCTGCATAGGGAGCTGAGGTGGAGGAGGTAAGAAGAGAAAGAAGAGGGAGGAGGAAAGGAGAGTTAAGTCCAGATAGTGAAATAAAGTGTACAGCAGGGCAGTTAGAGAAGAGGGAAAAAGTAGGGCATTGGCATTGAGCAGCTTCAGGAGCCTTCCTTAGTTCAGAGATAGGCTCTACAAGTTCTTATTAACTTCCTGTGGAGAAGAGAATTTATCTGTGCTCCTCCCAGAAGCTTCTAATTTCCAATCAAGATGAGTTTCCCATTCATTCAGTTTAATTTTAGAGGTGGCTTTTTCTAATTTTGCATGCAAAAATTTAATTTTGGTGTCAAAAGAGTTTCATTTTGGCCATCTTAAGTTGATATCACTTCTAGTTACATCTTCCCATTTCTATAAGTGCTTACAAGTAAAAGTTTCCTATTTATTGGATATCTACAGGAGTATTAATGGGGACTGGGAGTTGCAGGCCTTGAAAGCACAATTTCCCATGTTAATTTTAGTTTTATTTTGGGATCTGCAGAGTCTGAACAAATTTTTAGGGATATTGTGTAGTTGGTTGAAGTGTGCTGCCTATGGGTTGAGCTCCAAGGGGCTATTAGAATCAATTAACTTTTAACTCTGATTTAATTTTTCCCCTTTTACAGTCATTATTGCCCTTTGATCCTAGCAGATTGTTTGGCTGGCAGTCTGCCAACACACTGGCTATAGGAGGTAAGTCATTATGGGCACTTCTTGCTTTGGAAGCATTTCAATAATGTTGATCCGTAGGTGAAGTTGATTTATGTAAAAGCCAACCCAGTTTTTTTTGTTGTTTTTTTTTTTTACTGCTTTCTACTTTAAAAATAAAGGTATATTCCAATGAATTGAAAACATATTGTATTAGGTCACTAGTGCTGTACTTGCTGGGAAATGTAATATGTATTTATCTGCTTAAGTTTCTTCTTTTCCCCAAATCCCTTTGTTAGTGGTATCTATACTAATAAAAGGGTAATATGCTAATTAGACTGGACGTCTTCTGGACAAAGCAGTGGTGGCAGGGGCTGAGGCAGAGGCGGTTAGGGGCGGTCAGGCTGGCACGGGAGGGCAGTTAGAGACAGTTAGGCCAACAGGAGAGGGCAGTTAGGGACGATTGTGCCAGCAGGGGAGGGTAGTTAGGGGCGATCAGGCTGGCAGGAGAGCAGTAGGTAGCGATTAGGCCGGCAGGGGAGCAGTTAGGGACATCAGGCTGGCAGGCAGAGGCTGTTAGGGGCAGTCAGGCAGGCAGGTGAGTGGTTAGGAGCCAGTGGTCCCTGTGGGATCTGTCCTAAACCGGCAGTCGGACATCCCCCGAGGGATCCCAGATTCGAGAGGGTGCAGGCTGGGTTGATGGACACACACACCCCCTGCATGAATTTTGTGCACCGGGCCTCTAGTAGTATTATAAAGGGTAAGAGTGTAAGTGTTGGTATTAGGTAAATCCTAGCTCTACCATGTAATAGTTGTAGGACCTTGGGCAAGGACCTTAAATTCCCTATAAAATAAGTTTAATAATAGTGCCCACCTCACACGTTACATTGAGAATGAAAGGAGACAATGAAAGGCACTTAACAACCTCTCACAGTTCCTAACACAGTTACTAACACAGTCAGCACCAGTTATACACAAATTGTCTTCCTCTCTAGATTATAAGAATTTCTGTTTTGTTTCTGTGTGTGTGTGTATGTCTGTGTGCGCATGCACCTTTTTAAAAGTATAGTTAACATACATATGCTATTCTTAAACTGCTTTTTCTATCTTTTTAATTATTAAATTTAGTGTTAGCCTTTAATATCATGTAACCTGTGGTGTCTCTGCCTAAATTACTCTAAAGTTGGCTTCAAATTACTACTTAGAGTACTTAGCACATAATATACAACCTGTGACTATTTATTGACTTACATAAAAATGAATTTTCTAATGTGTCAGTTTTATAAGTTCACATTTTAATATATTGAATTTACCTAGTGTCCAGAGCCCATTACAGGCCTATAATAGATGTTCAATAAATATTTATTGAGTGCTGAAAAAGTAGTGCTTATTGTATTTTCAAATGAAAACACATGTTTTAATCTCAGTAAAGTTACTAGAGACTAGACAGAATACCCTGTCCTGTTCTTCTACCTCCACCTCCATCATGTAGCCAGGGTCTTGGTCTTCCTCTTGGAGATCGAGCATTCTAGTAGGTACACAGAGGAAACGGACATTGAAGGCATGTTCCCTGCCTAGTTTTTGGACATTTAAAAATTTTTGAGCAAATAAATCACAATGTAAATGAAACAGTTATGAAGACAATAATACAGATTTATAAAATTGGAAAGCTATATTTATTTAGTTAAAGTATTTACTAACTTTTTCACATGGTTTTACCACTGAAAGGGGATATGAAGTGACTGCATATTGACTTTGTTTCCATGGCAGGCCAGAGAAAATTCTCCATTTGGGTAGAATTTTCTCACACACAATCTCCAACTGCCAAAAAATCAGGGTCTTATTTTAATAAAAAACTTAAGTTTACTCATTTGGCACCTGGAAGTACCATATACTTGACATGTACTCAGTAAATATTTCAGAAATGAATGAATAGTTTTATGTAAAACTAGAGGCCCAGTGCATAAAATTTGTGCACGGGGGGGGGGGGGTGGGAGGGGCGGGTGTCCCTAAGCCCGGCCTGCACCCTCTCCAATCTGGAACCCCTCAGGGGATGTCCTAAACTGGCAATCGGACATCCCTCTCGCAATCCAGGACCACTGGCTCCTAACCACTCACCTGCCTGCCTGCCTAATGCCCCCAACTGCCCTTCCCTGCTGGCCTGGTCGCCATCAACGGCCCTCCCCTGCCAACCTGATCGCCCCTAACCTCCTGCCAGCCTGATCTCGCCCCTAACCCCCTGCCAGCCTGATCTCACCCCTAACTGCCTCTGCCTTGGCCCCCACCATCATGGCTTTGTCCGGAAGGAAGTCGGACGTCCGGAAGATGGCTGGTTGACCTGGTCTAATTAGCATATTATCCTTTTATTAGTATAGATTATAAGTGACCAAAGTTACTCTGTTCTCACAAAGCATACAGATGCATGTGACTACTTTTTAATCGCAAAGAGGATGTACTTTTAAGTAATAGTTTTATAAAATGATGAGACACCATTAAGATCTTTGTCTTTTTTAAACAATAAAAAAAGAGAAAAAAATAAAAAGATCTTTGTCTTTTTTTGTGGGAGCCAAGTCACAATATAAGAAGTCTTTATAATTCCATGGGAGGATAAAACTTTATTTCAGAAATAAGCTTTGAACTTTGAAAATAACACATACACTGTTTTCCAGAATTGGTTTCTTAACAGTTCAGAATGTTAGCTCACCTTTTAAAAAATCTCACTAATAAAAGAGAAAGATGTAAATTGACCATACCTTTGCAACACCCACCAGCCAATCAGGAGTGACTATGTAAATTAACCCAACAACAATGGTGGGCTAATTTGCATACACAGGTACTGAGCAGCCAGGGGCGGGGCAGGACACTTTCATCACTGCCATGGCGACAACACAGGTGTTCCACACCGCCCCAGCTGCTCCGGGCCTCTGGGCAGCGTGGGAAGGCGGAAAGGCGGCTCCGGGCCTCTGGGCAGTGTGGGAAGGCGGAAAGGCGGCTCCAGGCCTCTGGGCAGCGTGGGAAGGCGGAAAGGTGGCTCCGGGCCTCTGGGCAGTGTGGGAAGGCGGAAAGGCGGCTCCGGGCCTCTGGGCAGTGTGGGAAGGCAGAAAGGTGGCTCCGGCTGGAGCGAAGGTGGTGCTGGCAGCAGGGGAAGGAAGGCCATTGTTTTTTGTTTTTGTTTTTTTTCTTTTTTTAAAAAATATATTTCTTTATTGATTTCAGAGAGGAAGGGAGATGGAGAGAGAGATAGAAACATTAATGATGAGAGAGAATCATCGATCGGCTGCCTCCTAAACACCCCCCACTGGGGATCAAGACCGCATCCCAAGCATGTGCCCTTGGCCGGAATCGAACCAGGAATCCTTCAGTCTGTAGGCTGATGCTCTATCCACTGAGCCAAGCCAGCTAGGGCAGGAAGGCTCATTCTTGCACGAATCTTCGTGCATTGGGCCTCTAGTAGATAATAAATGGTTAAGAGACAAATATTAGGGCTTGACAGGAGTGGTTATTGCATACTAACTTCTCACATCCGAGTATCTTCTGACTTTAAATTTCTCTGAAAAGAGAGAAAAAAACTTCTTGGCTATTTTCATGGGCACAGAGGAACTTAATTTTTTAAGATTCATCTTTTTTACATATATACTAGAGACCCAGTGCACAAAAATTTGTGTACTCGGCGGGAGCGGGGGGGTCCCTCAGCCCAGCCTGTGCCCTCTCGCAGTCTGAGACCCCTCGGGGGATGACCACCTCCTGGCTTAGGCCTGCTCCCTGGGGGATTGGGCCTAAACTGGCAGTCAGACATCCCTCTGGTAGCCCAGGAGCCCTTGGGGGATGTCCACTTGCCAGTGGGGAGCAGACCTAAGCTGCAGTTGGACATCCTTAGTGCTGCTGAGGAGGCGGAAAGGCCCCCACCACCACCGCTGTACTGGCAGCTGGCAGCCTGGCTTGTGGCTGAGCAGAACTCCCCCTATGGGAGCGCACTGACCACCAGGGGGCAGCTCCTGCATTGAGTGTCTGCCCCCTGGTGGTCAGTGTGTGTCATAGTGACCAGTCATTCCCAGTCGTTCTGCTGTTAGGGTCAATTTGCATATTACCCTTTTATTATATAGGAGTGCTGGCCAGCCTGGGTGAGGGGCTGATGGCTGTTTGCAGGCTGGCCACAGCCCCTTCAGTGTGTGGGTCCTCACTGAGGTGCCTGGCCAGCCTGGGTGAGGGGCTGAGGGCCGTTTTCAGGCTGGCCACACCCCTTCAGTGTGAGGGGGTCCTGCTGGGGTACCTGGCCAGTCTGGGTGAGTGGCTGATGGCTGTTTGCAGGCTGGCCACAGCCCCTTCAGAGTAGGGGTCCCCGCTGGGGTGCCTGGCTAGCCTGGGTGAGGAGCTGATGGCTGTTTGCAGGCTGGCCACAACCCCCAGCCACCCAAGCTCCCAGTGGAGGCTGGCTGAAAGCAGGTATCTGGGATTTATTTGTCTTCTATAATTGAAACTTTGTTGCCATGAGCGGAGGCCACAGCCGGCTCAGGGCTGGCGGGAAACTTGGCTTCCTCCATCGCTTGGGCAACCAAGCCTCCTGCTTGCTCCAGCTCTGTGGCTGCTGGCCGCCATCTTGGTTGGGTTAATTTGCATATAGTCACTCAGATTGGCTGGTGGACATGGCTTAGGGCATAGCGAAGGTATGGTCGATTAGAATCTTTGTCTTTTATTAATGTAGCTATTTTTTTATTGATTTTAGAGAGGAAGGGAGAGGGATAGAGAGCGGTAGAAACATCAATGATGAGAGAGAATCATTGATCAGCTGCCTCCTGCTCGCCCCCTACTGGGGATCAAGCCCACAACCCAGGCATCTGCCCTTGGCTGGCATCGAACCTGGGACCCTTCAGTCTGTAGGCTGACACTCTATCCACTGAACCAAACTGGCTAGGGATGGAAATTTAAACTGAATCACTCTGCTGGAAAGATGGTACCAACATGTAGATAATAAGGTGCTCTGTGCCTACAACATCAGAAAATACAGCTAGTGATAAGGAGAGTAGAGGAGGGTATTAATATGGAGAAAAAGATGTTCTTCTCAAAGTATTTATTAGCATGGTACAGAGACCTGGCCTTGGTGAATAGAGGACACAAATATATTAGGTAGAGATTTTATTGCATAATGAACTTCATGAATGAATTAAAAGCTTTTGCAGATCTTTGGCAGAGATTTTTTAGTCAAAAGGTTATTGCTATTGTGAAGTTAAATATAGATTTAAAATATATAAAATTATAAGTAAGTTCATGGAGGAAAAGCACAATTTATAAGTTTTCATGCAGCTTCTCAGATACACATTTTTGCATAAAATGAGGGCCATCTCTCCACATTAAAATAAAACTATTACATTTAGGTGGTTCAAAGTGACACATAATGGTACAAAATGATTATAGCAACCGGTTTTCTTTTACCATTGTAGACTTAAGTTTTCCATGTACAGATCTGCAGTTGATCATGATGAGGTGTAGGGCATTAATATTGCTTCACTTTTCCCCCAGATGTATCCAGTCATCTCCCACATTTCTCTAGCCCTGATCTGGTTAATAAATATGCTATAGTGGAACGTCTGAATTTTGCTTATTATTTATATCATGGACGGCCATCATTTGCATTTGGTACTTTTCTGGTCCAGGAATTAACTAAGAGCAAGACCCCCAAGCAGCTGTGAGTAAAGTATAATTTATACTTGTTAATAAAAGGTATATCTGTGTATTTTACCTGTACATTTAAAAAATGTACTGGAAACACGTATAAGAGTTAACAGTGATTCTATTTGGATGGTGATTTTTTTTTCCCATTTGTGTTTTTCTGTGTATCCTCAGTTTCTGGCATTTAGTGTGTGTTACTTTTGTTAATAGGAAAAAAGATTAAAAGTATATATATATACACACACACACACACACACACACACACGCACGTATATATATATACATATTTCTTTTAAATATACTTTTAATTGATTTTTTTTTTAGAGAGAGGAAAGGAGAGGGATAGAGAGATAGAATCATCGATGAGAGAGGAACATCATCAATTGGCTTACCTCTTACAAGGCCCCAACCAGGGATTGAGCCCATAACCTGGGCATGTGCCCTGACCGGGAATTGAACCAGTGGCCTCTTGGTTCCATACTGGCGCTTAACTGCTGAGCCACACTGTTTCAGGGGGGAAAAAAAAAAGATTTTAAATAACTTTTTTAAAAAAATGATCCCGGAGCTTGCTAAATGTTAGTCATTATGCTAAAGAGAGAGTTCTATAATGAGATGTGAATTCTGAATTTAAGATCTTTGTTAGGTTTGCTTTATTGGTTTGTTTTATAATTAACAAAGTAATGCATTTTATTGGAAAAATATTCAAGTAGCTCAGAGGGTGAAAAATGAAATATAGAAGCCCCTCGGGGGGGGCGGGGGAGAGGGCTAATGGGGGGATAAAAGAGGGGAGGACATCTGTAATACTTTCAACAATAAAGATAAATTTTTTAAAAAGTCCCTCAGTCTTCTAGCCTCATTCTACATAGTAAATTCTTGTGTGTCTTTCCTCAAAAACTTTCTATACATATAAAAGTACAGATGAGTCCTTTAAAATGTGTGTGTTTTATGACATCAAACTTTAAGTGGCATTAATTTTCTTGGTAGTTTGTGTACATATAATTGACAAGATCACAAGTTGGCAATCTTGGAAATTCTACTCCCTGTTCCCTAGATGAAATTGGAAGCAGAATAATTTAGACTGTGAGTAGGTGTTTTAGGAGAAGGTAAAATACGGGGTGTTCAAAAAATATATATATGCACTTTAAATGATTATAAAGTCAGTCTTATTAGCATACAGTTCATTTTCAAAATGTAAAAGAATCTACATAAATGAATAATTTTGGGGGGTCAATGCCTGTTTTTAAACTGATAACTGATCTGGCCCAGTCCCTGCTGAAAACGCAAAACAACGGAATTGAAAACATCAAGAACCATTTCGTTTGGTATTTGTGCACCCTCAATTCATTGACTGTTGCAAATTTTATACCATAAACTTTATCTTTTTTGTACCCCTATAAAACAAGTCTAGTGGCACTTTACGATATATTTCCTTTGTTCAAAGCTTAGTCTGGCTTCACCCATTTTTTCAAATCAGTTAAACCTGAAAAGGAGTGAAAGTCAAGTGAGTTATAAGCTGTTAAAGTGTGTATACATTTTTTGGAAACATCCAATATAAAGAAATGGGGGGGTGAAAAGGCAACCACAGAAGAATTGCTTGTTCTCTTAGAGCAGCGGTTCTCAACCTGTGGGTCTCGACCCCTTTGGGGGTCGAGCGACCCTTTCACAGGGGCCGCCTAAGACCATCCTGCATATCAGATATTTACATTATGATTCATAACAGTAGTAACATTACAGTTATGAAGTAGCAACGAAAATAATTTTATGGTTGGGTCACAGCATGAGGAACTGTATTTAAAGGGCCAGAAGGTTGAGAACCACTGTCTTAGAGGAAGCAATATGGAACAGTATTCAACAACAGGAAATAAAAAGGTTTGTGAGTTGCAATCCCAGCCTCTTTTTCAGCAAGCTTTTGTTGTCCCAATGTGTGTCCGCCTAGTCTTTCTTCCAGTACCTCAGGTGTTTTCACCAATCCCCCAGACCTTATCTTCCTACTCCTCTAACCTCCAGAACCTAAATGAATGTGAGCACAGGGCACAAAAAGGGAATGGGGAGGAAGCCAAAACTCACATGCGTCTGACACTCCATGTATCACTGATCTGTTTTTCCTGATGATGAGATAGTTTCATGTTTTGATGTGATTTTGCTTTCTTTCAGGATCCAGCAAGTAGGCAATGAAGCCTATGTTTTAGGCCTCTCTTCCTTCCACATACCTTCAATAGGAGCTGCCTGTGTTTGTTTCTTAGAATTGCTTGGGCTCGACAGCCTCAGGCTCAGAGTTGATATGAAAGTGGCCAATATAATTCTGAGCTACAGGTGTGCAAATGAAGACGCTCAGTACAGCTTTATCAGAGAGTCTCTAGGTATAGCACCTTTCTTTCTGTGGGTTGGTTTGTTTAGAGGACATAGGATGAATTAGGTCTACAGCACTGAATTGTGAGTTGTTGAGGAAGAAACAGTTATCATCCTGTTTCATCCCTTTCCTTCAGTGCTTGTTCTTTGCCTCACTTTGTTGGGCCCTTTAATTGGATACTGAAATGGTTCTGGACTATACTTTTCAAACAGAAATGCCCAGTTCCTTAACACTTTCTCTTGATCAAATTGGTTGTTTGTATTTCTTATAGCTGAAAAGCTGTCTAAACTGGCTGGGGGTGAAAAAGCAACCACAGAAGAATTGCTTGTTTTCTTAGAGGAAGCCATATGGAACAGTATTCAACAACAGGAAATAAAAAGGTTTGTGAGTTGCAATCCCAGCCTCTTTTCCAGCAAGTTTTATTGTCTCAGTGTGTGTTTGCCTAGTCTTTCCACCAATACCTCAGATGTTTTCACCAACCCCCCAGACCTTATCTTCTTATTTCTCCAACATACAGCAGATACTCAGTAAATGGATATTGGTTTTAATCACATATTACCATCAGTAAAAGGAGGGTGAAGATAATGATTCCCTGTTTTTCTGTTTTTTTTTCCAGTTTTTTTTTATTTCAAGAAAAATGATTTTAAATATAATAATGTTACATGCAGTAAACCTTAATATTTCAAGAAAAGTGATCTTAAATATAATAATGTTACATGGAATAAACATTAATATCTTAAGAAAAACGATTTTAAATATGATAATGTTAAATGCAATAAACAATTCAAGAAAAATGATCCTACATATGATATTACATGCAATAAACATTAATATTTCAAGAATAAAAGGATTTTAATTATAATAATATTACCAAAACTGTACTAACATAGTATGATATCACAAAAGTTGTAGGAAATATTAAAAAGCTGCAAATAACAGGATTACTTATTTTATATACTAGAATATTCCCCCCCCCCATGTCTCTATTTTTGTTCATCAGTTTATGTTGTTTATTATATTCCAAAAATGAGTGAGATCATATGATATTTATCTTTCTCTGACTGGCTTATTTTGCTTAGCATGATGCTTTTAAAGTCTATTTTGTCGGATATGAATATTGCTACTCCAGCTTTTTTTTTCTTTTCTATTTGCATGAAAAATTTTTTTCCATCCCTTCACTTTCATCCTCTCTGTGCCTTTTGTTTTGAGGTGGGTCTCTTGTAGACAGCATATAGTTGGGTCATGTTTTTGTATCTATTCAGCTACCCTACACCTTTTGACTGGAGCGTTTAATCCATTTACATTTAGGGTTATCATTGAGGGGTACTTATTTATAGCCATTTTAATTCTGTATGGCTAGGTTTCTCTCTCTGTTTCTTCTTCTCAGCAATCCCTTACAGCAATTCCTTTAGCATTTCTTGTAATGCTGGCTTGGTGGTGATGAACTCCTTTAGCCTTTTTTTTTTTGTCGGGGAAGCTCTTTATTTGACCGTCTATTTTGAATGATAGCCTTGCTGGATATAGTAATCTTGGTCTCAGATCCTTGCTTTCCATTACTTTGAGTACTTCATGCCATTCCCTTCTGGCCTGTAGAGTTTCCGATGAGAAATCAGGTGTCAGCCTTATGGGAACTTGTTTGTAGGTAACAGTTTTCTTTTTTCTTGCTGCCTTTAAGATTCTCTCTTTGTCTTTAATTTTTGGCATTTTAATTATGATGTATCTGAGCATGGGTCTATTTGGATTCTTCTTGTTTGGGGTTCTCTGTGCCTCCTGAACTTGTGTGACTTTTTCCTTTACCAAGTTAGGGAAGTTTTTTACCATTATTTCTTCAAACACCTTCTCTATTCCTTTCTCTCTTTCTGCCTCTTCTGGCACACCTACTATTCTAATATTGTTACATTTCACCACATTGTCCCACAGCTCCCTTAAGCTGTCCTCCTGTTTTTTAATTGTTTGTCCTTTTTGGTTCTCTAATTGAGTGATATTTTCAACTCTGTCTTCTAATTCACTGATTCAGGCCTCCACTTCCCCTAATCTGCTGTGTATTCCTTCCAGTGTGTTCTTTATTTGTGTTATGTCATTCTTTATCTCAGACTGTTCTTTTTTCATAGTTATATATCTTTTTTCATACTGTTGAGCATTTTTAACATCATTACTCTGAACTCTGTTTCAGATAAATTTCTTGTCTCTGCTTCATTTATCTCTTCTGGAGAATTCGCTAGTGCTTTCATTTGGGGGTTGTTCCTTTGCTTCCTCATTTTGGTTGTCTGTTTGGGTTTGTGACTATGTATTAGGTAGATCCTCTACACCTCTCAATCTCTAGTGCAGGACAGTATTAAAGGCTGTTTCTCACTAATTGGATCAGGCAAAGACTCAAAGCCTCCAGAAACCACCTCTGTCTACAGACTAATAGGATTCCAACTTGAATTGCCCCCAGGCAATCATCCTCAGGTGTGGTGAGAGTTTTTTCAACAGGATGGGGCAGTTGCTTCTGCCTGGAGGCTAATTGTTACTTTTAATCTCTTAAGTCAGTGGTTGGCAAACCTCGGCTTTCGAGCCACATGTGGCTCTTTGGCCCCTTGAGTGTGGTTCTTCCACAAAATACCACGTGCGGGTGTGCACGTACAGTGCGATTGAAACTTCATGGCCCATGCACAGAAGTCGGTTTTCGGCCTGGGCAAGTCTGTTTTGAAGGAGTGGCGTTAGAAGAAGTGGGGGGTGTCAGTTGGTCAGGTGACAGGACACACGGCGCAGGCAGGCCGGGGAATACACAGTGTGGGGGAGGCGCGAGCAATTCATTCACGAGTTGAGTGTGGATGGGAGAATTGGAAGGGGTCGACCTCAGCGAACGTATCTCAATCAGCTTGAGGATGTTTTTAGCAAAGGCCAGCTTAGGAGTACCCTAAGTCAGTTAATAACAATGTACCTACCTATATAGTTTAAGTTTAAAAAATTTAGCCCTCAAAAGAAATTTCAATCGTTGTACTGTTGATATTTGGCTCTGTTGACCAATGAGTTTGCCGACCACTGTCTTAAGTGGACTCAGGGCAAGGTGTTTTCCAATAGGATGTGTCGACTGTCTTCCCCCCGGGCAAGGTAGATGTCTATGTGGGAAAGATGTCCTCTGCTGTGTGAGGGAATGACTCAGCCCAAGGAACTTGGGGTGTCTGCCTTCTGAGCTCTATCCCCCAAGACCCCAGTCCTGGGTTCTGCTCTCATAGCTCCAGTCCACTTCACCCTCCCTCTGTCAGAGTACAAGGTGGGTGGCTCCACAGGGAATTTTTGTGTGTGGCCCTTTAAGAGGATGCCCAAACTTTTAGCTGCCACTCCCTGGCAGACAGCACCCCACTGCTTTTCACAGCTAGATGTTATGTGGGTACCCTCCTCATTTTGGTGCTCTCTGCTGGGGAGCCCAGCTCCGGGATTATCAGTGGCTCTCCCCACACCTGAGATAACTCTCCGGGACTTCAGTTGCCGTGTGTGGGTGCCTGGCCAGCCCTTTCACACCTCCATCCCTCCTACCAGTCTCTATGCCATCTCCATCTTCAGTCCTTGGGTATCAGGGTTCTCTCCTGTGAGTTTTCCGTTGATTATTCAGGAAGCCTTTCCGTATTTCACTTGTAATTCCAGCTTGTTCCTGGAAGCATGTCCATGCAGCATCCTCCTACTCTGCCACCATTTTTAATCTTGTCATCATTCCCTCTTAAGAGATGGAGTTTCCAAGAGATGGAGAGGAGCTTTACCACCTCCACTGCCCTACTGGTCAGGAAGTCTATTAAATTGTAGATGTTGAAATCATTTCAGAACATGTGGGGTGGATATCAGAAAATTTGACTCTGATATCTTTAATGTTTTCTTGCTGATATGTCAGTTGATACTGGAATTTGAGGTGATCATCTATCCACAAAAGCTTCTCTCCTTTTACAGAGTGGGGCAGAAGTAGGTTTACAGTTATGAGTGTGAAACAGTTTATCCTTGAATTTTATTGTATTATTTTCCATATGAACAACTATAAACCTACTTTTGCCCCACCCTGTACGTTCTTACTATCCTTCCTCTGTGCTATCCCAGCCACCCAGAGCATGGGTACCTACCATTCTCCTGAAACACCTATCACTGATTCTGTCCTCAACAGCTTCCTACTTTCAGCAGGAACAGGTATCTTCCCCTTAGTGAGGAAGTCCAGGCCCCTGTCAGGGCTCTGATTCTCTGAAGTGAGTCATGAAAGATAATTAAGCACTCAGAAGATTTCTTGAGTGACTGTTTTCTCACTTTTCCTAAAGATTATACATAGTTTGATAGATACTTGCTTGATAAAAGGAATGAATTGTACCAGCATGCTAAGAAAGCTATTGTGTGTTAACAGTTCTTTTTTGTTTTTTTCAAAACAATCTAATAAATATTTGGTATTTTTTGAAAAGCTTTTTATTTTTTTAAATATATTTTTATTGATTTCAGAGAGAAAGGAAGAGGGAGATAGAAACATCAATGAAAAAGAATCATTGATCGGCTACCTCCTGCATGCCCCTACTGGGGATCAAGCCCACAATCTGGGCATGTACCCTGACCAGGAATTGAACCTCGACCTCCTGGTTCATTGGTCAATACTCAACCACTGAACGACACCAGCTGAGCTTGAAAAGCTTTTTAGAGAATATACTGTAGTTAAATTTATTTAATTTTTCAGTTTAAAACTAAAGCAATATTTTAACAAGTTTTTCTCTCTACCACTCCCACCCCCAATTACAGGTTATACAGCGAATCTAGCATCCAGTGGGCATTGGTGGTACAGTTCTGCAGGCTCCATAATATAAAACTGAGCACGTCTTACCTTAGAGAATGTGCCAAAGCAAATGATTGGTTACAGTTCATTATTCACAGCCAGCTCCATAATTACCACCCAGACGAGGTAAGCCACTGATTGTTGCTAATTATGCAAGAGGATATTGGAACACTTCTTAGAGTGAAAATATTGTCCTTTCTGTTGTGAACACATAGGCTTTTTTTTTTTTTAAATATATGATACTATTATTTTTACTAAAATTTTAGTGGGTTGGCTTCAGACAAAGGACTAGTCATTATTACTAAAGAGATGAAGGAAGAACTTTGTGACTCCAGACTGCAAATGGAAATTCACTCAAAAGCAGCAAACAACTTTTAAAATTATATGGTCACCTCCGAGTGGTTCAGGTTGAGAAAGAACAATTTTGCTTATGTTTTTTTCTAACATTTTCAGCTCCAGCTGAAATTGAGACTTGGTTATCTGCCTTGTGCATTGTTGGTGGGATTGCAAATTGGTGTGGCCCCTACGGAAAACAGTATAGAGGTTACTCAAAAAATTAAAAATAGAACTATCTTATGAACCAACAATTCCACTTCTGAGTATTTATCTGAAGAAATCTCAAACAAAATTCAAAAAGATATATGCACCCCTTTATTCAATGCAGCATTATTTACAATAGCCAAGATATAGAAACAATCCAAGTACCCATCAATAGACAATTGAATAAAAAAGATGTGGCACACCCAGTTGGTGTGGCTTAGTGGTTGAGTATCAACCTAAGAACCAGGAGGTCACGGTTCAAATCCTGGTCAGGGCACATGCCCAGGTTGTGGGTTTGATCCCCAGTGTGGAGGGTACAGGAGGCAGCTGATCAATGATTCTCTCTCATCATTGATTTCTATCTCTCTCTCCCTCTTCCTTCCTCTCTGATATCAATAAAAATACATTTAAAAAAAAGATGTGGCACATATATACAGTGGAATATTATTCAGCCATAAAAAGAATATCTTACCATTTTAGACAGTATGGATGGACCAAGGGGTAATTATGCTAAGTGAAATAAATCAGACAGAGAAAGACAAATACTATATGATTTCCCTTATATGTGATACTAAAGAACAAAACAAATAAAACAGAAATGGACTCAGAGACAGAGAACAAACTGAGGGTTGCCAGATGGGTAGGGTTTGGGAACTGGGTGAAAAAAGGTGAAAGGATTAAGAAGTGCAGATTGGTAGCTACAAAATAGTCATGGAGATGTAAAGCATACCCTAGGGAATATAGTAAATAATATTATAGTAGCTACGTATGGTGCCAGGTGGGAACTATTTATTGGGGAGTCACTTCATAAAGTATATGATTGTCTAACCACTATGCTGTACAACTGAAACTAATCCTATATAATAAAAGCCTAATATGCAAATCAACCAGATGGCACTGATGTGCACTGACCACCAGGGGGCAGACGCTCAATACAGGAGCTTCCCACAAGCTCGTAGGCCCCAGGCCAGCCAAGGCGGGTGCCAGCGTGGGCTCCCCATCCCCCGATCACCCTGCTGGTCGCCCCACAGATTGGCCCTGATCACTGGCCAGGTCTAGGGAACCTACCTGTGCATGAATTTCATGCACCAGGCCTCGAGTATAAAATAATATTGAATGTCAACTATAACTGAGAAATAAAAACAACTTGGTTGTCTGTTTTAATCGTCTAATGTGTTTTCCAGGTGAAATCTCTTCTCCAGTATTTCAGCCCTGTCCTTCAAGACCACTTAAGGCTAGCTTTTGAGAACTTGCCCTCAGTGTCCAACTCCAGAATGGATAGTGATCAAGTCTGCGACAAGTCCCCCCAGGAACTCCAGAAAAGCAAAGAAGAGAGAACTGATTTCTTCGAAATTCTGCTCCGGTGCTCAGAGGAGCCAGACTCCTGGTGCTGGCTCCTGGCTGAAGCAGTGAAACAACAGTCCCCTATTCTTAGTGTCCTAGCCTCATGTCTGCAGGTGAGAATCATTGAGAAGCCTAAATTAAAGAACCAGAGAGTAATAGAAGAATTGGGGAGGGACAAGAAAGGCTGATAACCAGAGGGTGTAGGGGGAATGATGATATTGAGGCTCTAGCCCAGGGCTGGGCAAACTTTTTGACTTGAGGGCCACAATGGGTTCTTAAACTGGACCGGAGGGCCGGAACAAAAGCATGGATGGAGTGCTTGTGTGAACTAATATAAATTCAAAGTAAACATCATTACATAAAAGGGTACGGTCTTTTTTTTTTTTTTTTTTAGTTTTATTCATTTCAAACGGGCCGGATCCGGCCCGCGGGCGTAGTTTGCCCACGGCTGCTCTAGCCTAAGGTCACTGCAACTCTTTATGCTTCTCCAGTGTGGCCATCCAGTGCACTTCTTTGTGCCTTGACATATAATAGCTTAAGTGGTCAGAGCCTTGGTTCCTGGTTGGCAGTCACAGAGAAGGATGCTTTGGTGGACTGACCACCACTGCCTCTGAGCAGGGAAGAAGGATACTCCAGACAGTCCCTTGGTCAGCAGCGCTGTGTGTTTTCTTATACTTAGTACTTCCCTCACTTTCACATATATCCTCTCAGTCTCTTGGCCTTTTCACCTGCCATACCCTACAGGATGGTTTATAAAAGTCCCTTGGTTGTTCATTAGAGTTTATTTCACCTTTGAAGGATTTTCAAGCCACTTTAACCAATTTAGTGAGGTGATTTTTCCTGAACAGGAAATAGCCATCTGTAGTTGTAGCATTGCTGGAAACTTCCCTTGTCAGGTAATCCAAGCCCAGTTGTTATTTTATTTTGAAAAGTTTTTATTCAATGGTAGGATGCCAGTGCTATTTCTTGTCTCTGTGTTTGGATCATCGCTTCTGTGGAGGACAGTATTGCAGCTGAAGCAATGGGACACATCCAGGACTCATTGGAGGGCCATACATGGGACCTTGAGGACTTCTCAGTCATCTGGAGAACATTATTAACAAGGCAGAAGAGCAAAACTCTCATCAGAGGTTTCCAGCTTTTCTTTAAGGTATTTATTTATTTATTTATTTAAATATGCTTTTATTGATTTCAGAGAGAGGAAGGAAGAGAGGGATAGAAATATCAATGATGAGAGAGAATCATTGATCGGCTGCTTCCTGCATGCCCCCTACTGGGGATAAGCCTGCAATCCAGGCATGTGCCCTGACTGGGAATCAAACTGTGACCTCTTGCTTCATGAGTCATCATTCAACCACTGAGCTACACCAACCAGGCCTAAATCTATTTTGTAGCCCATAACAAATAATGATAATAGAACTACCATTTATTTAGCAGAGTGCTTTCTATACATTATTTTAGTCAATTCACACAATAATCCCCAAAAGGTAATTGTGTTAGGATATTATGAAGTGGTCTTATCCTCATTTTACAGAGTAATAAACCAAGGTTTACAGAACTTAAGTAACATGCGCAGGATTTCACAGTAATTTAGTGAGCAGAGTACTTACAGTTCAGATCCATACTTTCTAATTCCCAGACTCCTGTGCTCTGACTGGAAAGCTCCCACTGAAGTGTTGGAACTGTATGGATTGATGCCACAGGCAGCAAGCAGTAGGTTGGCAGGTCACTGGAGCCCATTATCAGGAAGTGTATGTAAAGGTTTCCTAGCACCATCTAGTGGACTATGTCCTGCTCTTGTGTGTTGGACCAAGTATAGGATAGACAGAAAATGGACCGACCTTTGAGTAAATGTAACTGCCTTTCTTTTTAACATACATAATTTAATTCTATGAAACTGCTATTAATAATATTTGTCTTTTACTTTAACCTTCTCTTATATTGCCATTATTCATGAGAAAATAGTATTAAGTTCAGGATTTTGTCTTTTTTTTTTTAATATGTTTTTATTGACTTTAGAGAGAGGAAGGGAGATGGAGAGAGGGATGATAGAGAGTCATTGATCGGCTGCCTCTTGCACATCCCCTACTGGGGATCGAGCCTGAAACCTGGGCATGTGCCCTTCACTGGAATCGAACCGTGACCTCCTGGTTCATAAGTCAAGGTTCAACCACTGAGTCATGCCAGCCGGGCAGGATTTTGTAATTTCTTTCAAACTCTTCTTCAAAGGATTCCCCATTACTACTGATGTTGGAGATGTATGAACTCTGTATGTTCTTCAAGAATTATAAGGACGCCAAAGCTAAACTACTGGAGTTCCAGAAGAGCCTTGAAACTGTAAGTTAGAATAATATGTTCTTTCTTACTGACCTGAAATTTGTTAGAGTGGCCTGCTGTCTGCTAGTGGTCGGGATGTGACATTAGGTAAACAGCTGTTATGTGGTGTAATTCAAATGAAATCATTTGTACTGTGCCAGAGATAGCGAGTCAGGGTAGGAGTGACAGTGGCCTTGCTTATAAATCACCTCAGTTGCCAAGGATGACAGGTTTCATCTAATGTGCTGACTCTGATCAGTATCCTGATGCGGCAGCCAAGCTCAGTGGGAAAGAAATTCATGGTATCTGCTATGGATACTAGAGAAGAGTATGGTGATACATGGGCCACGTTTTAATAATTCAAGATAGCCTGTCCAAAAGAAATATACCTTAATCCTGCCTGGAGTTTTGGCACTTTTACCTTCTCTACCACAAAAGAGCTCTATGATAAATAAGACAAAGCTATTTACTGATTTTACACAACAAATTTATAACAGTGGAACCTCAGTATAGGCTTTTGCTCTCAATCACATTGGTCTTCACTGTAATGAAGATTATTATTTGAAAATACAGAATCAGTTATTCAAATATGCCTGAGTTTTCTAAATCACAGAAATAGGGACATTAATTTCCTTGGTTTATAACTCTCCATGGCTTGGCACCCTAGTAGGTATCTTCTTTTGTTATTTGTGGTCAAATATACATAACATTTACCACCTTAGCCATTTTTAAGTGTACAGTTGTATTAAATACATTCTCATTATTGTGTAACCATCACCACCATCCACCTCCAAAATAACTCTTTTCATCTTGTAAAACTGAAGCTATACCCATTAAACAATAAATCTTTATTCTCCCCCTATCCCTAGCCCCGGGCAACCATCATTCTGTTTTCTGTCCTTATGGTTTTTACTACTTTAAGTATCTCATAAGTGGAATTGTATAGTAGTTGTCTTTTCATGACTAGCTTATCTCACTTAGCATAATGTCCTCAGAGTTCATCCATAGCATATGCCAGGATTTCCTTCCTTTTTAATGCTGAATAATATTGCATTGCATGTATATACCACATTTTGCTAGTCCATTCATTCATCAATGGACATTTGGGTTGCTTCAACATTTTAGCTATTGTGAATAATGCTGTTACGACATGGTATACAAATAGTTCTTTGAGATCCTGCTTTCAATTCTTTTGGGTGTTTACTCAGAAATAGAATTGCTTGCTGATATGGTAATTATACTTTTAATATTTTGAGGAATACCATACTGTTTTCCACAGTGACTACCATTTTACATTCCTAACAGTATTACATAAGGGTTCCTATTTCTTTACATCCTCACCAATACTTGGTCTCTGTTTTTTTAATAGTAATCATACTAACAGGTGTGAGGTGGTGTCTCATTGTAGTTTTGATTTGTATTTCCCTAATGATTAGTAATGTTGAGCATCTTTTCATGTGCTTATTCGCCATTTGTGTATCTTCTTTGGAGAAATGTCTATCTAAGCCCTTTACCCATTATTTTTATTGTTGACAGTATGCAGATGTCCCCCATTTTCTTCCCCTTTGCTCCTATCCACCCAGCCCCTTTTTAAAATTGGGTTGTGTGTTTTTTTTTATTGTTGAGTTTCAGGAATTCTCTACATATTCTGGGTATTAATCCCATACCTGATATATGATTTGCAAATATTGTGAATTGCTCTTTTACTCTTTTCATAGTATCTTTTTATACACAAAATTGTTACATTTTCATGAGGTCCAATTTGTATATTTTTTCTTTTGTTATGTATGCCTTTGGTGTCATTTCTAAGAAATCATTGCCAAATCCAATGTTATAAAGGTTTTGTCCTATGTTTTCTTCTAGTTTAATTGTTTTAGGTCTTACATTTAGGTCTTTTGTCCATTTGGAGTTAATTTTTGTATAACTTGTTAGGTAGGGGTTCAACTTTATTTTTTTACATGTGGGTAGTCAGTTTTCCCAGCACCATTTGTTGAAAAGACTGTGCTTTCCTCATTGAATTGTCTTGACACCCTTGTCAAAAATCATTTGACCATATATGCAAGGATTTATTTCTGGGCTTTCTTTTCTATTCCATTGGTCTATATGTCTGTCTTTATCCCAATGCCACATAATTTTGATTACTGTAGCTTTGTAATACGTTTTAAAATCAGGAAGTATGAGTTTGTTCTTTTTCAAAATTGTTTTGGGCCCTAGCCGGTTTGTCTCAGTAGATAGAGCGTCCCAGGTTCGATTCCGGTCGAGGACACATGTCCAAGTTGCGGGCTTGATTCCCAATAGGGGTGTGCAGGAGGCAGCTGATCAGTGATTCTCATCATTGATGTTTTGATCTCTATCTTCCCTCTCCTTTCCTCTCTAAAATAAAAAATAAAAAGAAAAAGAAAAAGATTGTTTTGGCTCTTTGGGGTTCCTTGGGATTCCATATGATTTTAAGATGGGTTTTTCTGTTTCTGTGAAAGCATCATTGGGATTTTAATAGGGATTGCATTGACTCTGTAGATTGCTTTGGATAATATTTACAATTAGACTTCCATTCCAGTAACATGGGATGTGTTCCCATTTTTTATATCTTTAATTTCTTTCAGGAGCATTTTGTAGTTTCATTGTACAAATCTTTTACTTTCTTGATTAAGTTAATATCTTAAATATTTTACTCTTTTTGATACTGTTAGAATTATTTTTATAATTTCCTTTTCAGATTGTTAATTGTTTATAGGAATGAAACTGGTTTTTGTGTGGTGACTTTTTCTCTCCTGTTACTTTGTTGATTTCATTTATTCTGAGTTTTTTTCTGTGGGATCTTTAGAGTTTTCTACATATAAAATTATATCATCTGATGTTTCTCTCTCATCGATGTTTCTAACTCTCTATCTCTCTCCCTTCCTCTCTGTAAAAAAATAAATAAAATATATATAAAAAAAATTATATCATTTGAATAGAAATAATTTTACTTCTTTTTTTTTCATCTTGGATCACTTCTTCCCCCTTCTTCTTCCCCCCGAAATGCTCTGGCTAGAACTTCCAGGACTGTGTGGAAAAGAAGAGTTGAAAGTGGGAATCCTTGCCTTGTTCCTGATTTTAGAGCAGTGTTTTCAGTCTTTTGCCATCGAGTACGATGTTCACTGTGGCTTTTCACATATGGATTTTATTATATGGAGGAAGTTTCCTTCTGTTCCTCGTTTGAAATGGTGTTGAATTTTGTCAGATACTTTTTCTGCATTGAGATGATCATGTGGTGTTTTCTTTTGTCCTATTGATGTGGTGTATACATTGATTGATTTTTGTATGTTGAATTATTTTTGCATTCCAGGAATAAATCCTATTTTGTAATGGTGTATAATCTTTTTAATATGCTGCTGAATTCAGTTTATTAGTATTTTTTTGTTGTTAATCCTTACCTGAGGATATGTTTTTTTCATTGATTTTAAAGAGAGTGGAACGGAGGGGGAGAGACAGAGAGAGAGAAACATCGATGTGATAAAGATACATTGATTGGTTGCCTCCTCACATGTTCCCCGACCAGTGCCAGGGATGAAGCCTTCGATGAAGTATGTGCCCTTGACTGGAATCAAACCTGGGACCCTTTTTTTCTGAGAATCAGTGCTCCATCCACAGAGCCAAACGGGCTAAGGCTATTAGTATTTTTTAAATGATTTTTTAAATTGATTTTTAGAGAGAGAGGAAGGGAAAGTGAGGGAAATATCGATGTGAGAGCAAGACATCGGTTAGCTGTCTCCTGCATGCCTTGTACCGGGGATCAAGCCCTCAACCTAGCATATGCTCTGACTGGGAGTCGAAGTGGCAGCCTTTTGGTGCACCGGATGACGCCCAACCAACTATGCCACACCGGTCAGGGCAGTTTGCTAGTATTTTGTTAAAGATTTTTGCATCAGTGCTCATAAAGGGTATCAGTATGTAGTTTTCTTCGTCTTTGCTGTCAACCTTATGTTGGTTTCATAGAATAAGGTAGGTAGTGTTCCCTCCTCTTTAATTTTTTGGAGAAGTTTGAAAAGGATTGGTATTAGTACTTTAAATGTGTGATTTGCCAGTAAAGCTATCAGGTCCAGACTTTCCTTTGTTGGGAAATTTTTGATTGATGATTCACTAGTCATAAGTCTATTCAGATGATATATTTCTTTGTGATTTAGTCTTGGTAGGTTTTGTGTTTCTGGGAATTTATCAACTTCATCTAGGTTATCCATTTTTTGGCATATAATTTTTTCACAGTACTCTCTTATAATCCTTTTTATTTTCTGTAGAATCAGTAGTGATGTCCCTACTTTCATTTCTAATTTTAGTAATTTGAGTCTTCTCTCTTGTTAAAAGTATATTGTTTAATTTCTAAAGTTTTGTGAATTTTACAGTTTCCTTTTGTTACTGACTTCTAACTTCATCCCACTGTGGTCAGAGAAGATACTTTGTATGATATCTGTCTTTTAAAATCTATTGAGACTTAATTTGTATCCTAACATATGGTCTGTTCTGAAACATTTCATGTGCATTTGAGAAGAATGTGCTTCTTGTCATTGTTTCTTCTGTCTGGTTATTCTGTCCATTATTATGAGTGGGGTATTAAAGTCTCCAATAGTTATTGTGGAACTGTCCATTTCTCCCTGCAGTTTCATCAAGTTTTGCTTCATATATTTGGTGGTCTGTCATTAGGTGTGTACGTGATTATAACTGTCATATTTTCTTGCTGTGTTGAACCTTCTATTTTGTTGTTGTTGTTAATCCTCACCTGAGGACATTTTTCCATTGATTTTTAGAGAGGGTTTTTAATTTTAATGAGTTCAGCTTACCAGTTTGAGTTTTATGTTTAGGTCTTCCCAGATATCTTCTTATTCTTAGCTGACTTGTCCTGCTGCAGCCTTTTGCAAAGGGGCAATGCAGCTGCTCCATCCTTGCCTCAACCCTCTATTCCCATATGTTTGTTCCTTTAACCAGTTCCATCATCTGCCTGCTGGAGTTTCTCTTCATAGGGCAACAGAGGTAAATAAACCAGAAATAAAGACTAAGAAATCATGTTCTAATTCAAACTAATGAGGCCTGCTACTTGGGGTCATTTTCCTGTTAATATTTTTATCATTTCCTTGAAATACGATAACTGAGAACCTTCTTAATTGAGAATCTTCTCTAGTGATATTATAAACTACTAGAGACCTGGTACACGAAATTTGTGCACAGGGGGTGGGGGTCTCCTCAGCCCAGCCTGCACCCTCTCCAATCCAGGACCCCTTGGGGGATGTCCAACTGCCAGTTTAGGCCCAATCTCGCTATCCTGGACTGCTGGTTCCTAATCACTCACCTGCCTGTCTTCCTGGTTGCCCCTAACTGCCTCCCGCCCCCTCCCCCCACTGCATGCCGGCCTGGTCTCCCCCAACTGCCCCCCCCCCGCCGGCCTGGTCGCCCCCCCAACTGCCCCTCCCTGCCGGCCTGGTCACTCCTCACACTCCCCCCGCTGGCCTGGTCGCCCCACACAGCCTGTTTGTTCAGTCGTTTGGTCGTCCCTCACTAATCCCCCTGCTGGCTTGGTCATAGGCAGCCATCTTGTGAGGGCGTGAGGGTTAATTTGCATATTACCGCTTTATTATATAGCACTAGGGACCCAGTGCAAATTTGTGCACCTTGAAAGGAACTGTGGGCCATGAGGCTGCAGTAGGCACAGGGGCGGGTCTCAGCCCATCCTCTGTGCCCCTGCCCAGCCCCTCCCCCTGCGCCCCACCCCCATCCCCTGTCTGCGGGCAGTTCCTGCCGCCACCACTCCCATACGCTGATGGCGCCAGCCCCGCTCTCACCCGCTGACGGTGTGGAGTGATTGGGGCCAGCGCCAGCAACGGGTGCAAGCGGCAGTGGGACTGCGGCGCAAGGGAGCAAAGAATTTTCAGTAACCACCAGAGGCTCGCCCCAATGACAGCGACTGGTGCCCTGCCTTGATCTGGCGCCCCTGCTCACCCGCTCCACCACCCCATCGTGACCAATGCCTGCCATGTTCCATACACACCCCCTGGTGGTCAGCACACGTCATAGCCGTTCCAGTTGTTCAGTTGTTCCGGTTGTTCCGCCACTCGGTCTATTTGCATATTAGCCTTTTATTATATAGGATAAGATAACTATTAGAACCAGCTCAGCAATGTTAAGCAAGTCTTTCTAAGAGGTCTTCTTTCATATGTGAATTGCCAAACTTCTGGATTTAAGGGCAGCCTATATCCTCTGAAGAAGCTTTTAAGTGAAACATGTTTGCTTAATTTCATAGCAACTCACAGGGCTGTTAGTCAGTAAGGGGGTGTATTTGCATCAGTTCACTCCAAAGTAGTCCTGGGTCTCTTTCCCATCTTTGACTTTCATGCACACAGTTCTCTACACCAAGATGCACACAAAGAGGCACACTGCTGCTTCCTGCCATCGAGAGGACCTGAAGAAGCATCCCCTTTGTGACAGATCAGCACCTTAGATGGCCATTTGGAGGTTTTGAGTTGTCCCTGTGAAACCACTTTCCCTGACCCTGTCTTTTTTTTATAGCTTGAAACAGCACCCATAAAGGTCCACGCTGCCATCCCTGTCCCATGGCTGAAGGAGCAAGTGTCTTTTCTTTTGATGCTTATGCTGCAGCAGTGCAGGACCCAGTACGAGCTGGGAAAGCTTTTACAGCTGTTTGTTGGGATAGAGCATCTCTTCTCTGAGGGTAAGACAGTCCTTACAGTTAAGTTGCTGTTAAGAAGTTAGCTGTCTTAATCTTGAAAGTATTTTAGAAGGGCATTCTGGGAATTAAAATGCATATGATATATATATAACATTACATTTAAAGTTCATAACAGGATATGAAGGAGAGATTATGAAACTTCAATCATGGTTAAAACATTTAAAACAAAGCACAATAGGATATAACATAAGTAATAGAACTATCTACTCATCCTAAGCAGTTGTCAAATAGCCACAGTTCCCCCTGGCTAGCCTCTGCATTACCCTGTCACTATCATGCCTTTCTCTTACAAGTCAGCTTAACATATCATCACTGCTCAGAGTCACAGGCTTGTTTCAGGAATGTCTAATTTGTTTTGAAGGTCTCAGACAAATTACGCTTATTTTTTGCAGGTGTTTCCAGAAATTGGTAGTCTCTAAGCTTGTTGATTATTGAATAAAACCAGTATTGCCTTACCTTCTTTCTACTTGTAATAATTTCAAGTTTTTGTTGAATAATAATGTTATTCTTTTACACTAGATTCTGACGTTTTCACTACTAGGGTTATTTTATCACATTTAAACTCACATAGGTTCAGCTAAAGAGCTCAGAGTTGCACAGAACACAGAGAATGCTGGACTCAGTGCCATTGTTGCAGGCTGTGGAGCTGATGATGGGGAGAAGAGAGGCCTGTTTCCTAAATGTAGGGCATAGAAGATGACTTTGTAGACAAGAGAGTAGATCCTTTTAACATATTGGTGTTTTCATTGGTTGGTAATAATTTTGTTTTGAGAAATGAATTTCCTGTTTTCTTGCTAGAGTTGCTCTATCCTTAAAAAATTAAAAGGATTGTCTAGATTGTTAACATTACTATAATGCTTTTATTCATATAATTTAATTATTTCTATTTTTTTAAAATATATTTTATTGATTTTTTACAGAGAGGAAGGGAGAGGGATAGAAAGTTAGAAACATCGATCAGCTACCTCCTGCACACTCCCTACTGGGGATGTGCCCGCAACCAAGGTACATGCCCTTTACCAGAGTCGAACCTGGGACCCTTGAGTCTGCAGGCTGATGCTCTATCAACTGAGCCAAACAGGTTAGGGCTAACTATTTCTATTTTTATAGAGTGTGTGTGTGTGTGTGTGTGTGTGTGCGCGCGCGCGCGCGCGCGTCACATACGTGCTTAGAGAAAAGAAAAAAAAAATTTAATCTGTATTTTATATGATGCCAGCAAAGAAACGCAGCATGCTCACACTGGTGTTTATTGTGCAGGATGTCTCACTGTCTCTGAATTACCTGAATCAGACCACAGCCCAGCAGGTGACATTGGAGCAGGCACATATAGAATGCTTTTCTTGCTCTTCCCCTATGGTAGGGCACACATAGGATTCTCAGATTATTTGGGAATGGGAGCAAAACCAGCCACATAAGCCGTAACCGGTTTGACTCAGTGGATAGAGCATCGGCCTGCGGACTGAAGGGTCCCGGGTTTGATCCCGGTCAAGGGCATGTACCTTGGTTGCGGGCACATCCCCAGTAGGGGGTGTGCAGGAGGCAGCTGATCGATGCTTCTCTCTCATTGGTGTTTCTAACTCTCCATCCCTCTCCCTTCCTCTCTGTAAAAAATCAATAAAATATATTTTTAAAAAAACAGCCACATAAGTTGTTGGCAGAGAATCCCTAATGTTACTGTGGATAAGAATTTCCCAGGGACATCAGGAAGAGCTCAGCTGGGCCTCACTGGGTTAAGTAGATAGATATCCAGAGGAGCAAGTGATGCTCCATTCTGAAGACAATGTGCTACTGGCCAGCTGCAGTTTCAGCTGCTCTACAAGTCTGTGTCTTAATACCCATGACACCGCATTGAATGAACAAGTGAACAATCTTAAAAACAAATTTGTTCAAGGTAGGAGAAAAATACAGAAAGAGATGAGACTGACCTGAATGAATGGCCAAATCTTCCCAAGATTGACTGGAGTTGCTACTGCATAGTAGACCACCAACCTCTGCTCTGTGTTTAAAGCCAGATGTGTGGGTTGAGTCCATGTGCCAACCTCTAATAGATCTTACTATAAAGGAGCTGCCTATGGCTTCCTCTGCTCATTAACCAAGCTAGAAAAAGAGGTTTTTTATTTTTCCTTTAACCACATTATTATTTTAAATATACATATTTCCCTTCCTGATATTTAATTAAAAATGCCATAGTGGCATTTTTTTTAATGAAGTGTTTATATCCTCTTTTCTTTGGTACAGGTCCAGATGTAAAGAAGCTGTGTATCCTTAGCCACATTTTGAAGGATACATCCATAGCCATTAATAATGTAATTATTACCAACTATAGCCTTCAGAATTTTCAGCAGGAATGTAAATCTATTTTGGAAAAACTGGAGACGAATGGACAGTTTGCTTTGGCTAAGAGGGTAGCAGAATTAGCTGAGTTACCTGTGGACAACTTGGTTATTGAAGAGGTAAGGTAACATAAGTCTTTTAAGTTATTTAAAGTCTTAGCTTTTTGCCCTAGCCAGTTGCTCAGTGGTTAGAGCATTGGCCCGTGGACTGAAGGTTCACGGGTTTGATTCCTGTCAAGGGTATGTACCTTGTTTGCAGGCTCGATCCCTGGCCCTGGTTGGGGCACACGCATCAGGCAAACAGTTAATGTGTCTCTCATCAATGTTTCTCTCTCTCTGTCTCTCCCCCTCCCTCTACTCTCTAAAAATCAATGGAAAAAATATCCTTGGGTGAGGATTAACAACAACAAAAAATCTTAGCTTTTTGAACCATCAATAAACCAAAAATCAAATGAGATATGCAATTTATAGGAGATGAGGCTTTTTTACTTTTGATACACATTAGTTTCAGAAGTGGATGAGCCTAGAATTCCCATTTTTTAATAATGTATGCTTTATTATTGTTTTTATTGATTTTAGAGAGATAGGAAGGGAGAGGGAGAGAGCAACATTGATCAGTTGCCTCCTGTATGCACCCCAACTGGGGATTGAACCCACAACCTGAATATGTGCCCTGACTGAGAATTGAACCAGCAACCCTTTGGGGCATGGGATGACGCTCAACCAACTGAGCCATACTGGCCAGGGTGAAGAATGTATTCTTTATTCTCTTTTTTTTTAAACTATTTCATCAATGATTTCTTCTTTTTTTTTTTTTTTACATATTTTTATTGATTTCAGAGAAAGGGAGAGGGAGAGAGCTATAGAAACATCAATGATGAGAGAGAGTCACTGATCGGTTGCCTCCTGCACAACCCCAACTGGGGATCAAGCCTGATACCCGGACATGTGCCCTGACCGGAAATTGAACCATGACCTCCTGGTTCATAGGTCGATGCTCAACCACTGAGCCACACCGGCTGGGCAAGAATGTACGCTTTAAATATAAGGTTGGCTTAGGTGGCTTTTCCTTGAACCCCATTCAATTGGATAAATTTAAAATTGTTTTCCATTCCTTAACTTTCCAGATAAAATACCCAGAAACATCTGTAGCCATGCCTCATATTCTTTGACTTGGGTTTAAAAAGTATGGTGTAATTAGGGAACAGTAGCATTTATGATACTTTTTAATAAAATTTCACAGGTAACACAGGAAATACAGACCTTAAAACACATTGACCAGTGGTCCCTGAAACAAACAAGAATTGACTTCTGGAAAAAATGCCATGAGAATTTTAAGAAAAATTCCATTTCAAGCAAAGCAGCTTCTTCCTTTTTCTCAGCCCAGGCCCTTGTGGCACGTGAGTACCCTACTGAGGAGGGACAGAGCAGCACTGAGGAGTGCCATCTGCTGCTCACCCTGGCAGGGCATTGGCTTGCTCAGGAGGACCTGGTCCCTGTGGAGGAGCTGGAGGAGCTGGAGAAGCAGATCTGGCTCTGCCGTATCACCCAGCACACCCTCAGAGGAAACCAGGAGGAAAGAGAGCCCACATTTTCTCAACAGATCTCAGCTAGTGGTGAACTTTTCTTTGACAGCCTAGCCAGTGAATTTTCATTCTCCAAGTTGGCTGCCCTGAACACATCAAAATATTTAGAACTTAATGGCCTTCCATCCAAAGAGACTTGTGAGAACAGACTAGATTGGAAGGAGCAGGAGTCACTAAACTTTTTGATTGGGCGCCTATTGGATGATGGTTGTGTGCATGAAGCCAGTAGAGTATGCCGGTACTTTCACTTCTATAACCAAGATGTTGCCTTGGTACTGCACTGCAGAGCACTGGCTTCAGGGGAAGCTAGTGTGGATGACCTACAGCCAGAGATCCATGCTCTCCTACAAAGTGCTGAGCTGCTGGAGGAAGAAAAAGAACCTCGCATTCCTCTAAGGAAAGTCTCAAGCAGTAAGTAAAGGAGATCAAGCTGCCCTCAGTCCTAACCAGTGTGTTGGCACTCTTTCCAGGAAGCAAAGGGTCTCTTTTGAGATAATATTTACACTGTTAAAAGGATAACAACTCTTTTCTAGGTAATCCATAGGCTAGTTAATTAACTAGTTGATGAAGTAGAAACACTTATGTGATAACTAGCTGTGTATCAAAATTAGAGGGACTCCATCTGACTTGTAATTACAGTGGGGCCTTGACTTACGAGTTTAATTCGTTCCGTGACGGAGCTCATAACTCAAATTACTCGTATGTCAAATCTTAAAGTGAACAAGTGAGACACGTGATGCTAGGCTGATGTTGTGGCGTTCACTGTGACATTCGCTGCGCCAACTAGCGGTGGGGTATCTGAAGCTGGCTCGTAACCCGAATTTTAGCTCGCAACTCAAAGCAAAAAATCGGCCGAGAGACAGCTTGTATCTCGAAAAACTTGTTAGTCGGGACACTTGTAAGTCAAGGCCCCACTGTAGTTCATTGAACTTTATTCTACACAATAATCATGTTTCCAGGTGTACATTGATAGTGTATAGAAATATGGTTAACTTTTATGTTAACCTTATATCCTGCGACCTTGCTAAACTTGCTTACTTTAGGGGTTTACTTGGATTCCTTGGGATTTTCTAAGAGAGAATCATGTCATGAAATAGAGACCGTTTTATTTCTTCCTTTCCAATCTGTATGCCTTTTGTTTCTTTTTCTTGCTTTATTTTACTGGCTAGGACTTCCAGTATATTGGATATTCTTTCCTTGCTACTGATCTTAGGGAAAAGCATTCAGTCTTTCATTATTAAGCACAATAGTAGCTGTAGATGTTTTGAAGATGTGCTTTCTTAAGTTGAATATGTTTCCTTCTAATCCTAGTTTGCTGAGAGTTTTGAATCAGTGTTGAATTTTGTCATGTTTGTTCCGCATCCATTGATATGATCACGTGTTTTCTTCTTTAAACTATTAATATGGTGGATTACATTAATTGATTTTTTTCATATTGAACCAGCTATGCATTCCCAGGATAAACTCCAATTGATCATGGTGCATTATTCTTCTTGATATATATTAATGGAATCAATTTGCTACTTGGGAATTTTTGTATTTATGTTTATGAGCAATATTAATCTGTACCTTTTCTTACTGTTGCATTTTTGTATCAGGGCAATGCTTGTTTCATGAGTTGGAAAGTTCTTCCAACTCTTCTATTTTTTGGAAAACATTGTGTAGAATTGGTGTTATTTCTTCTTTAAATGTTCAATAGAATTTACCAGTAAAACAGTCTGTACCTTAAAAATTCCGTTTTGAAAGACTTTTAATTATGAACATTTTTTTAAATTTAGTCTTCAATTTTAGTTATTGTAACTTTATATTTTTGCATAGTCTTTTTAATTGTTTGCTTTAGGGATTACATTATACATTTTTAACGTTCCAGTATATTTAAAGTCAGTATTTTTTATTAGATATATTGGGACAACATTAGTTAATAGGATCATATAGGTTTCAAGTGTACATTTCTATGATATATCATCTGTATATTGTATTGTGTACCCACAACCCAAAGTCAAATCATCTTCCTTCACCATATATTTGGCTAAAGTTGGTATTTTACCACTTCAACTGGAATGCAGAAACTTTACCACATGTAGATCACTTTATTTCTCTCTCTTTGTATCCTAGTTGTATATCTACATACATTGGAAACCCATCAAACAATGCTATAAATTTTGCTTTCAACCAAAAAGTATATTTTAAAAACTCAAGGAGAAAATAATTTATTATATTTACTAAGATATTTACTACTTTTGTTGTTCTTCCCTCGTTCCTGATATTTCAAGTTTCCTTCTGATTTCTTTTTTCTTCTGCTTAAAGGAGTTCTCTTAGTAATTCTTTTAGAGTTGTCTGTTAGTGACAGATTCTCTTTGATTTTCTTCATTAGTTTTCTTCATATAAGAACTAGAGGCCTGGTGCATGAAATTCGTGCACTCTTGGGGAGGGGGGTCCCTCAGCCTGGCCTGCGCCCTCTCACAGTTTGGGAGCCCTTGGGGAATGCCTGACTGATGACTTAGGCCCATTCACCAGGAGCGGGCCTAAGCCATCAGTCAGACATCCTGAGCACTGCCACAGAGGCGGGAGAGGCTCCTGCCACCACCGCTGCGCTTGCCAGCTGTGAGCCCGGCTTCTGGCTGAGCAGTGCTCCCCCTGTGAGAGCCCACTGACCACCAGGGGACAGCTACTGCATTGAGCATCTGCCCCCTGGTGGTCAGTGCGTGTCATAGCGACCGTTCTGCTGTTTGGTCAATTTGCATATTACTTTTTTACTAGGGGCCTGGTGCACGAAATTCGTGCACTGGGTGTGTGTGGGGGGGGGGAGTGTCCCTCAGCCCAGCCTGCCCCCTCTCACATACTGGGAGCCCTCAGGCGTTGACCCCCATCACCCTCCGATCACCTGATCGGCCCCTTGCCCAGGCCTGACGCCTCCGCCAGAGGTGTCAGGCTTGGACAGGGGACCCCCATCTCCCCCCGATCACTGGCTCTGGCCCCCGCCCAGGCCTGGGGCCTCTGGCCCAGGAATCATGCCTGGGCAGGGGACTCCCATCTCCCTCTGATCGCTTGCTCCACCCCCTGCCCAAGCCTGACACCTCTGACCCAGGCTTCAGGCCTGGGCAAGGGGACCATCATATCCCCCCAATCCCCGGCTCCGCCCCCCACCCAGGCCTGATGCCTCAGCCAGAGGAGTTGACCCTCATCACCCTCCGATCACCAATCACCGGATCGGCCCCTTGACCAGGCCTGAGGCCTCCGGCAGAGGTGTCAGGCCTGGGCAGGGGACCCCCAGCTCCCTGCGGTTGCAGGCTCTGTCCCTGCCCAGGCCTAATGCCTCTGGCCTAGGCATCCGGCCCAGGCAGCGGGGACCTGCAGTGGCAGCGGGGGGCGCTGCGATTGTGGGCTTCGCTTTGGGCCCAGGCAAGGGACCCCTAGCTCCTGGGACTGCCAGCTTCGACCGTGCCCAGCTCCCATCGCTGGCTCCACCCCTACTTCCTGCTATCACTGGCCAGGGTGGCAAAGGCGCCTGATTCTCCGATCATGGCTGTGGGGCAGGGCAAAGGCGGCCCTGGGGCTGCCTTTGCCCTGCCCCCCAGCTCTTAGCTTCCCCCTGGGTTTCCGATCACTGTCAGTGGCAGGGGGCTTCTTCCTGCTTTCCCTTTCACCTCCCTGCATTGTGCCTACATATGCAAATTAGCCGCCATCTTGTTGGCAGTTAACTGCCAATCTTAGTTGGCAGTTAATTTGCATATAGCCCTGATTAGCCAATGAAAAAGGTATCGCCGTACGCCAATTACCATTTTTCTCTTTTATTAGTGTAGACTATATAGGATGTCTCTATTTCACTTTCATTTCTGAGGGATGGTTTTTGCTGGATATAGAAAATTCATTGCCCTAACCCCGTGGTCAGCAAACTGCGGCTTGCGAGCCACATGCGGCTCTTTGGCCCCTTGTGTGTGGCTCTTCCACAAAATACCACGTCTGGGCGCGCACATACAGTGCAATTGAAACTTTGTGGCCCATGTGCAGAAGTTGGTATTTTGTGGAAGAGCCACACTCAAGGGGCCAAAGAGCCACATGTGGTTCTTGAGCCACAATTTGCCGACACTGCCCTAACCAGTTTGGCTCATTGGATAGAGCATCGGCCTGTGGACTCAAGGGTCCCAGGTTCGATTCTGGTCATTCGATTTCTTATTTTTTTATTTTGATTTTTAGATTCAATTGTTGATAGATATGTATTTATTGCCATTTTATTCATATTTTTTTTTATAAATATAAGTCACGGCGTTTTGTTTTTTAAAATATATTTTATTGATTTTTTACAGAGAGGAAGGGAGAGGGATAGAGAGTTAGAAACATTGATGAGAGAGAAACATCGATCAGCTGCCTCCTGTACACTCCCTACTGGGTATGTGCCCACAACCAAGGTACATGCCCTTGACCAGAATTGAACCTGGGACCCTTGAGTCTGCAGACCAACACTCTATCCACTGAACCAAACCAGTTAGGGCTACTGTTCATATTTTTTATCTTTTTCTTCTTCTTCCTCTTCTTAAAGAATACCCTTCAACTTTTCATGTAATACTGGCTTGGTGGTGATAAACTCCTTTAGCTTTTTCTTATCTATGAAGCTCTTTATCTGACCTTCAATTCTGAATGATAGCTTTGCTGGGTAAACTTCGTTGTAGGTTCTTTTTTTTCTTTTAATTAAATCTTTATTTTTCAGATTATTACATTTGTTCCTCTTTTTTTGCCCCCCATAACTCCCCTCCTCCCAGTTCCCGCCCCACCCTCCGCCCTCACTCCCCACCCACTGTCCTCATCCATAGGTGCACGATTTTTGTCCAGTCTCTTCCCGCATCTCCCACACCCCTTTCCCCCCCAAGAATAGTCAGTCCATCCCCTTTCTATGTCCCTGATTCTATTATAATCAACAATTCATTCTGTTCATCAGATTATTTATTCACTTGATTCTTAGATTCACTTGTTGATAGATGCATATTTGTTGTTCATAATTTGTATCTTTACCTTTTTCTTCCTCTTCCTCTTCTTAAAGGATACCTTTCAGCATTTCATATAATCCTGGTTTTGTGGTGATGAACTCCTTTAGCTTTTCCTTATCTGTGAAGCACTTTATCTGACCTTCAATTCTGAATGATAGCTTTGCTGGATAAAGTAATCTTGGTTGTAGGTTCTTGGTATTCATCACTGAATATTTCTTGCCACTCCCTCCTGGCCTGCAAAGTTTCTGTTGAGAAATCAGCTGACAGTCGTATGGGTATTCCCTTGTAGGTACCTGAGTTTCTTTCTCTTACTGTTTTTAAGATTCTCTCTTTATCTTTTGCTCTTGGCATTTTAATGATGATGTGTCTTGGTGTGGTCCTCTTTGGATTCCTTTTGTTTGGGGTTCTCCGCGCTTCTTGGACCTGTAAGTCCATTTCTTTCACCAGGTGGGGGAAGTTTTCTGTCATTATTTCTTCAAATAGGTTTTCAATATCTTGCTCTCTCTCTTCTTCTGGCACCCCTATAATTCTGATGTTGGTACGCTTGAAGCTGTCCCAGAGGCTCCTTACGCTATCCTCGCATTTTTGGATTCTTTTTTCTTTTTTCTTTTTTTTTTTCTTTTTTTTTTTTAAATATATTTTATTGATTTTTTACAGAGAGGAAGGGAGAGAGATAGAGAGCTAGAAACATCGATGAGAGAGAAACATCGATCAGCTGCCTCCTGCACATCTCCCACTGGGGATGTGTCCGCAACCCAGGTACATGCCCTTGACCGGAATCGAACCTGGGACCCTTCAGTCCACAGGCCGACGCTCCATCCACTTGAGCCAAACCGGTTTCGGCTTGGATTCTTTTTTCATTTTGCTTTTCCGGTTGGGTGTTTTTTGCTTCCTCGCATTTCAAATCATTGACCTGATTCTTGCGCTCCTCTGGTCTGCTGTCGGGAGTCTGTATAATATTCATTATTTCAGTCAGTGTATGCTTAATTTCTAGGTGGTTCCCCAATATAAGATCGAGGGTCTCATTAGTTTTCTTGTAGATCTCATTAAGTTTATCGGCGGCTTCTAAACAGTTCTTGAGAGACCTTAAAAGTGTGGTTCTGAACTCTATATCTTCCATTGACAATTTTGTCCTGTTTCTTTTTCTCCGCATTTTGTTATGCTTGCTTGGTGCACCCCCTAGTGGTCTTTGTTCGCAGTCTTATAAACCTTGATTGTTGTAGCTAATACCAGGGAGGGTTTGACCTCCAGGCCAAGTGGCTATGAGAATCAGCTGTGTCAGCAGTGAGAGAACTTCTGTCCTCTAGGGAGGTGCTAATCTAGCCTTTGCCTGAGGCTATCCGGCAAATGCCTCTGTGCAGGGTTTGGGCTGGGCGGGTCGCACAGGATCAACAGGGTGGGCCGGAGAGAGCAGTTATGGCGGCTCTCAGTCCTGTCCCCAGGGGCTCTGCCTCTCTGAGTCCCAGCAACGGCTGCAAACCTCGGAGAGAAAGCTGCACTCGCTCTGACCGAAGCCAGACAGTCCCGCTTCTCCCGTTTGAGTCTGGGTCCCTAAAGACTCGCCTGTATCTGGAGCTCAGAGTCTGCGACTCCCTCCTGATTGAAAACGCCAACCGCGCCCTCCGCCGCCAGCCCGCTCCGCGAGCGCACTCCGCACCTCAGAATTTGACTTCAGCACTGCGCCTCCTCTGAGTGTCCGTATGCGTTTCTCTTTCCTCCTAGTTGTAGGACCTCCACTCAGCCAGCGTTCCTGTGGTTCTGGGTGATGTCTCTTCCGTTTTCTGGTTTCACTTTTGAAGTAGTTGTTCAAAGCAGCAAACTCCGGCATTAACCTATGCCGCCATCTTGGTTCTCCCCCTAATAAGGATCTGGTTGTAGGTTCTTGCTGTTCATCATTTTGAATATTTCTTGCCACTTCCTTCTGGCCTGCATAGTTTCTGTTGAGAAATTAACTGACAAGGGCGCTCTCTTTCTCTTGCTGCTTTTAGGATTCTGTCTTTGTCTTTAGCCCTTGGCATTTTAATTTGATGTGTCTTGGTGTGGTCCTCTTTGGGTTGCTCTTGTTTGGGACTCTTGTTTGAGTTTCCTGGACTTGTAAGTCTATTTTTTTCACCAGGTAGGGGAAGTTTTCTGTCATTATTTCTTCAAATAAATTTTTAATATCTTGCTCTCCCTCTTCTTCTGGCACCCCTATAATGCGAATGTTGATATGCTTGAAGTTGTCCCAGAGACTCCTTACACTCTCTTCATATTTTTGGATTCTTTTTTTTTTCCTTTTCTGATTGGGTGTTTTTTGCTTCCTCATATTTCAAATTGTTGATTTGAATCCTCTACTCTACTGTTGAATCCCTGTAAATTATTCTTTGTTTCAGTTAGTGTATGCTTCATTTCTGAATGGTCCTTTTCCATGTCTTTGGAATTCTCACTAAGATCCTTATAAGTCTCACTAAGTTCCTTGAAGACCCTTGAGTAACCTTATAACTATGGTTTTGAACTCTGTATCCAGTAGTTTGCTTTCTTCCATTATTTTCATTTGTTTTATGTTTCTTTGTCTCTGCATTTTGGCTGCTTCCCTGTGTGTGTTTGGGTAGAGCTGCTATGTCTCCTGGAATTGGTAGAGTGGCCTTATGTAGTAGGTGTCCTATACGGCCGTGTCTCAGTCTCTCCAGGCACCTGAGCTGGGCCCTCTAGGTGCACCTCTGTGGGCTGTGTGCAGTCTTGTAGTTGAGCTTTGATTGCTGTTGGCATCACTGGGGGGAATTGACTTCCAGGCCAATTGGCTGTGAGGACCAGCTATGGCTACAGTGGGAGAGCTACTGTGCAGGAAACACCCTTATGGAGCAGGACTTGCTTCAGTAGGGCTTTGGTACTCACTGAGTCTGCCCCTTGATTGTGTCGCTTGTGAATATATAGAGCTGTAATCTGGTATGTCTGAAGCTGTCCACTGGGTGCACTGGCTTGAGGGCCTTCAGGAAGGTGCAAAATTAGCCACTTCTGAGGGCCACCCAGCAGGAGCTACAGAGAGATCTGCAGATGGCTGCTGTTTGTATTGGGCTAAGAAGTGCCCAGGTGAGGCCCAGCTGTGAAGCAAGGTAGGCTGGTACTAGTGCCAGGTCTTGGGCCTTTTACTGATAGATTTGGGGCACCCTGACACCAGCTGAAGCTTGTTTGAGAGATTTTAGCAGTCTGAAGTCTGAGCCAGGACAGGCCATTCATATGGAAAAGCTGCTGCAAACAGCTTGGGTGGGGTTGCAAATTAGATGGGGCGGGGTCTCAGAGAATCACCACAGTGGAGCAAACAGCGTTCTCCAGGTTGATGGCGACTCAGATATGGTTGCCAGTCAGCCCTGGGACAGGGGAGGTCTCGGCATAGGACCAATGACCCCTGTGAGCACCTCCATCTGGTAGAAGGCCGCCCCCAAGTTCCTGCCCTGATGCCGGACAACCCAGTTCCTCCTAGTATGTGTCTGGGTTCCCCGGTGACTCAGGGCACTGGATCTCAGAGGAAGTGAATCCAAGTAAGTTTGTGCCTGGCCCTTTAAGAGGAACACCTGGGTCTCCAGCAGCCTCTGTGTCCTGCAGCCACAATCCTCACTGGTTTTTACAGCCCAAAGTTATGGGGATTTCTCTTCCTAGTTCTGGGACCCTGGGCTGGGGGTCTGGTGTGGGTCTGGGACCCCTTGCTCTTCATGGTGGTGTCAGCAGGGACAATCTGCCTCTGATTAAACAGATGGCCCATGTGGGTGCCAAAGCAGCCTATTCCACCTCTCCACCCTTCCTACCAGTCTAGTTGTAGGGCTGCTTCTTCTTCTTTTTTTTTTTTCTTAAGAAATCTCTCTCTCTTCTTTTTTTAAAAATATATTTTATTGATTTTTTTACAGAGAGAAAGGGAGAGGGATTGAGAGTTAGAAACATCAATGAGAGAGAAACATCGATCAGCTGCCTCCTACACACCCCCTACTGGGGATGTGCCCGAAACCAAGGTACATGCCCTTGACTGGAATCGAACCTGGGACCCTTCATTCTGCAGGCCGACGCTCCATCCACTGAGCCACACCGGTTAGGGCAGGACTTTTTTTTTTTTCCTCTAGTAGTAGGACTTCCATTCAGCCAGCTTTCAGGCAGTTCTGGATGGTCTGTATTTTAGCTGTAATTTTGATGTGGTTGTAGGAGGCAGCGAGTACCGGCATTTACCTATACTGCCATCTTTTGTACGACTTCCTTTGGACCTCCATGGTATCTGATGAATAATGTGCAGTGATTTGAATTATTTTTTTCCCATATAAATAATGCATTTTTCTCTGGTTGCTTTCAAGATGTTTTTCTGTCTTTGGTATTCAGCAGTTAGATTATAATGTGGCTGGGCATGTATTTCTTAGTATTTATCTGATTTGGGGTTCACTAAGCTTCTTGAACATGTAGTTTTGTGTGTTCCACCAAATTTAGGTTGTTTTCAGACATTATCTTTTCAAATACTTTTTTCAGCACCATACTCTTACTCCAGTCCTTTTGGGACATGAATCTTAGAACTTTTATTAGTGTCTCACAAGTCCCTGAGGCTTTGTTCAGTTTTTCTGTTTTTTTTTTCTCTCTATTGCTCAGATTGGATAATTTCTGTTTCATCTGTCTTCAGTTTCACTGACTGTTTTCTCTAGCATTTAAAAAAATGTTTTTATTGATTTTAGACAGGAGAGGGATAGAAACATCAATGATGAGAGAGAATCATCTGTCGGCTGCCTCCCACACTACTAGGGATCGAACCATGACCTGGTTCATGGGTTGACACCCAACCACTGAGCAACACCAGCCAGCCAGACTTCTCTGGCATTTTTATTCTGCTATTAAGTGTTTTAATTTCTGTGATTTTTAAATTTCAGTTATTGTTCAGTGTTAAATTTCCATTTTATTCTTTACACCTATTTATTTGCTAAGAATTTGATTTTCTGTTTATCATAAGAGCAGTCATAATTGCTTGTTGGAACATTTGTATAGTGGCTACTTTAATCTTTTTATTTTTGAATTGATTTCAGATTGGAAGAGAAAGAGAGAGAGAGAGAGAGAGAGAGAGAGAGAGAGAGAGAGAGAGAGATACATCAGTGATGAAAGAGAATCATCCATCGACTGCCTCCTGCATACACCACACTGGTGATCAAGCCCACAACCCAGGCATGTGCCCTGACTGGGAATCGAACCATGACCTCCTGATTCTTAGGTTGATGCTCAACCAGTGAGCCACACCAGCCAGGCTAGTTGCTTTAATCTTAATCAGACAATTTCAACATTTGTGTCATTTTAGTACTCTGTCATCTGTTGTCTTTTCTCACATGAGTTGAAATTTTCCTGTATATTTGTATGTTGAGTAATTTTGTGTTGCATTTAAACATTTTGAATAGTATGATATGAGATTCTGAGTCTTAATTTAAATCCTATGAAGAATTTTGATATTTTTTTAGCAGGCATTTGACCTGGTTAGGTTTAGGCTACAGGTTCCGACCCACTTTCTGTGGGCCAACCCAGTGCACTTTTCAAAGTCTTTGTGATACTATTCCGATCCATCCATGTGTGTACGATCCTCAGGTCAGTCTATGACCTAGTCCTAGGCAGTGGTTTATCTGTTAATTCAGTTTTATAAACACCTTCATGTTGCTTTCCTGAATCTCTCTCCCGAGTGCTTTCTGTTTTTCTGAGGCTTCCCTTTTCAGTCCTCTGGCCAAAAGCTGGAGGTTTAGTTACCCCATTCTGTCATGCACTTCCCTGAATTTGACTGCATCCAGCGCCACCTTACGGGGGGCCAATGGAAAAAGGAACAGGATCACTCCACCCTCTTGAGACCAGAGCTCCTCTGATCCTCAAAGAAGGTTCCTTTCTAAGTTTTGGTTCTTGCCACCTGCTGCATCAGCCTCTGTCACCAAGGCCAAAGGGTTGCTTAGGAGCTGAGATGAGAGAGAATGAGCATTAGGAGTTCCTTGAGCCCATACTAGAGGGCTTTTCCTGGGGAGCACACTCTCTCCGTGAGCCTTAGTGCTCAGTTCTGGGTTTTAGGTGGCACTGCCTTCAGGCTGGCGGTTACTAGAGGGGAAGAAAGTGGTCATTCTGGTTATCTGCATTCCACCGCCTACTATTTCCATTTCAGAGTCCTTGTATGGTGCTACATGCAGTGTCCAGGTTTTATGTTGAGTTCAGTGGGAGAGAAGAGTGGAGTGATCTCCTTACCTAGAACTGGAACCCCCGAAGAAGGATTTTAAATAGGGGAATAACATGGTCTGAGTTGCTTTTTACTTTGGTCTTTAAAGTGTATTTTTTAAAAATATACTTTTATTGATTTCAGAGAGGAAGTGAGAGGGAGAGAGAGCTAGAACCATCAATGATGACAGAGAATCATTGATTGGCTACCTCTTGCACGCCCCCTTCTGAGGATCGAGCCCACAACCTGGGCATGTGCCCTTGACTAGAATCGAACCTGGGACCTTTCAGTCTGCAGGCTGACTCTCTGTCTACAGAGCCAGAGTAGCTAGGGCTAAAGTGTATTTTTTAATGGATAATATCTTAAATGCAAAAGTATTACATGTTTAGTGTAGCAAATAACACAATACATAAATGCATAAAGTGAAATCATTTACCCGTTCAACACCACCCTACCAAATTCCCTAAAATAAGTATTTACTTGCTTGGCATGCATTGTATTCTACTTGTGGGCTTGTGTGTGCCAGTGCGCATGCACACACACACACACACACAATTTCTTTCTTACAAAAATAAAATTACATTGTTCTACATTTTTTTTTCAGTACACAGATTGATTGATCTCATTCTTTTTTTCTTTTCTTTTTCATGGCATCCTTGCGCAGGGGCCATGCTAATCTTCTCTGTATTGTTCCAGTTTTAGTATATGTGCTGCCAAAGTGAGGACGGCCTCATTCTTTTTAATGGCCACAGAGTATTCTATGCGGATAGACTACTATTTAACAATGCTCTATTGATACAGATTTAAATTTTCAATTTTGTTTTTGCGATTAGAAATAGTGTTACATAAATAATCTACTTTTTTTACCTAATAGAAACACTTGATCAAATTAAGAAAGCTTTCTTCTATTTCAGACTAAGAGCATTTATTTGTTGTTTGTTTTTAATCAGGAGTGGATTTTAATTTTACTATTCCCTTAAGGTATCTATCCAGATGATCCTTTTTTTGTATGATTTGCATTTTAAGAAAGACCCTGATGAGTATGTGGAAGATTGACCTGGAGACAAGGGGAGGCTGGCAGCAGGGACCAGTGACAGCCTCTTAGATGCCGGGTGCTGAAGGCTGGAACTAAGGTGGTGATGGAGAGGCGTTTTGGAGATACAGTCAGCTAGACCTGTTGACTTATTTGATAAGGGAAATTAGGAGGAGAGGGTGTGGAGGAGAGTCTATCAGTCAATTTTGGTGATCATCTCTAGAGTGCTCGTTAGGTGGCTTTGAGTCTTTTGTACCCTATGAGGCCTGTGAGGTATTTCAGCCTGGGATTTCCTGAAGAAGAAGGCAATGAAGGAAGTTCAAGTGGACCCAGACCCAGGGGGACTGATGGGGGTGCAGTGCAGTAAGTTGTGGGCAGAGAGGCAGAGCCATAGTGGGCTGAGGAGAGGCCTTAACTTACCAGCTTCGTCACCACCACCCCCTACCCACCACCTTCAATCTGTATTTGCTTCTAGCTTCAAGTTTGGAGAGTCAGTCATTTGTGATGCTGCCCCCCAGTGATGAAATGGTGACTAATCTGGAAACTCTGACACACAAATGCCTCCATGGGAAGAACTACTGCCGACGGGTCCTCTGTCTGTATGAACTTTCCAAGGTAGTGCCAAAGGGGGGGGGGGGGGCCTCCAAAGGAACCTCCCTCTGAGAGGGAGGGAAGCGTGAAGCTCGAGGGAGATTTTGCACATTGCCAAGTCAGCCCATTAGATGATGATCGTGACCTGGGAGTAGAGCTCTTGTCAGGATACAAATCATTTCTTGGAAATAATGGGGAGGATGCCTACCCAAGTGCCATGGTGACTTGAGTGCTGGCTGCAGCTTAGCCAACCAGAAATTAGAGCCAGACATTTCACTTCTTTAAACCCTAGTTCTTGATCTATAAATGATTTGACCACGAGAGTCCCTTCCAATCTTAGGTCTTGCTTCAGGAGCTTTCCTTGTCAGGGGGAGCCCAAAATAAGTTTAGAATAAAATAAAATGGAGTATGATGACCCTAAAGACAGGAGCAGTACAGCCAGGAACTGTTTGTGGCTTTGTGCTGACTGAAGGAGAAAAACAGTAGATGCTAAGTGCAGAGGGAAGAGCACGGGAGACACAGAGTGGAGCAGTAATGCCACTTGCCTTGGGTAAGGTTCAGAGGCTTCCTTGGAAATGGAGGGTTATGCAGCTTGTGGGAACACCACGGAAAGGGCTCTTACCTTTTATTCAACTTTCTCACATTGTATAACATTTGAAAAACTCAGTGTTCAATACAAGATAAGTCACCTGATGCTTTTTGAAGACAAGACTCTCTTCCTTGGATCCAGCTCCTTGGTGAAGTGGTGGAAAGAACTGGAATACAGTGCTTGCTTCTTTTAAGGTTCCTGCTCATGGCAAGCAATGCAGCCTGTCCACATCAGAATTCAGAAGCGGCTAGCTTTTACCTGGCTCCTAGCAGTAGCTTTGACTGACTTGTCTTTTCAGGAGTTGGGCTGTTCCTACACAGATGTTGCTGCTCAGGATGGTGAGGCCATACTCCGAGCAATCTTGGCCTCTCCGCAGTCTGACCGATGCAAGCGAGCCCAAGCCTTCATCAGCACTCAGGGCCTGGAGCCAGAAAGGGTGGCTGACCTTGTGGCCGAAGAGGTGACCCGGGAGCTACTGTCCCCATCAGAGGGAGCAGGTACCCTCCCTTCAGCTTCCTCAGCCTTTCAGACAACTTTCACAAGTATCTAGTGTTAAGGATTTGGATGTTATGCTCATATGTCCTGCATGTTGCCCTCTCAAGTTGCCAGGTTGCACTCATAAGAGGAAAATACATTGCGTTTATTTTGTTGTAATCGCTTTTTGTTCATTCATTGTTTTACAATTATGCTTTGAGTAGCTGTGCCTTCCTCTGAGCTAATGAACTCCTGCTGTTGTGTCAGCTGACCATTAGGCCAAGAGAAGAGCTGCACTGGGAACTCCTTCAGCATTACTTCCTGGTGCCCAGGCCAGCGCAGCATGGGGCTCTTATCTTTCTCTCAACTGTCTCCAGGTAAACCAGTGCCTTTCCCCATGTCTTTCTGTACAGGACAGAAGCAGATGGTCACCCCAGCAGAAGAAAGCCAGGCATTTCTTCAGCTAACCACTTTGTGTCAAGACCGCACCTTGGTAGGCATGAAGTTGTTGGAAAAGATTTCCTCCGTTCCCCATGGGGAATTGTCCTGCAGTAAGTTCTTGGCCATTTTCTCATGTTTTGGGCCCAAGCAGGTCTTCAAGAAGTCTTTTAGAGCTAGTCTTTCCAAAACTAAATTTGGATCCCTCCTGCTCTCACCCCTACTCCTCCAGAATAGTTTATAAGTTCTTGGCAGAAAGCCATAAGTTCATTAAAGAAAGTTTAGAGGATATGTATGGAAAAGCAGCCCCAAATTTAAAATCACACAAAAAGGTAAACCTTTAACATTTGGCATATTTATCTTATTTCACTCTTAAATTACCTTATAAAGTGGATATTATTGTCCCCACTTTAGGAGACTGAAGCTTAGAAAAGTTGATTAACTATTAAATGGCAGAACTGGTATTTGAACCCAGTCTGTGATTTAAAAGCTCACTCACTTTCCACAATGTCTAGTTCATTTCAGGCATTCAGAAATATGTGTCCCTCTGATCTTTTTCTATGCAAAATAATAGGCTTTTATTTTTCAAAAATGACAGCTTTGCATATTGTTTATAATTTATGAATATGCTGACATTAACATCTTTCCATTGAATATTCTCCTATATCATTTTTTAAAACATTGATTTTTTAAAATTTATTTCTTGTTGTGAATCCCCGAGGATATCCTATATCATATTTAATGGTTACACAGTATTTCTCTTATATGTAATTAAAAATTGTAGACCCTGCCCCAGGTGTGCTCAGTGATTGAAGATCAACCTACGAACCAGGAGGTCACGGTTCAATTTCTGGTCAGGGCACGTGCCTGGGTTGCGGGCTTGATCCCAAGTAGGGGTGTGCAGGAGGCAGCCAATCAACATTTGTCTCTCATCGATGTTTCTCTTTCCCTCTCCCTTCCTCTCTCTAAAATCAATTTTTTAAAAAATTGTAGACCCTATTGTGGGACTTTATATTATTTACAATTTTCTGCTGTCTTTTTTTTTTTTTTTTTTTTTTTTTTTTTTTTTTTAGGATGTGCAGAGGCACAGAACGGGCTGACACCAGGGTGCGCTTTTTTTTTTTAATTAAATGTTTATTGTTCAGATTATTACAGTTGTTCCTCTTTTTTCCCCCCGGTTCCCACCCCACCCTCTGCCCTTACCCCCCAGCCCCACTGTCCTCATCCATAGGTGTATGATTTTTGTCCAGTCCCTTCCCGTACCCCCCATACCACTTCCCCCTGAGAATTGTCAGTCCACTCCCTTTCTATGCCCCTGATTCTATTATATTCACCAGTTTATTCTGTTCATCAAATTATTTATTCACTTGATTTTTAGATTCACTTGTTGATAGATATGTATATGTTGTCACTTTGTTGTTCATAATTTTTTTTCTTTACCTTATTCTTCTTTTTTTTTTTTTAATATATTTTATTGATTTTTTACAGAGAGGAAGGGAGAGGGATAGAGAGTTAGAAACATCGATGAGAGAGAAACTACCTTATTCTTCTTTTTCCTCTTCTTAAAGGATACCTTTCAGCATTTCATATAATTCTGGTTTGGTGGTGATGAACTCCTTTAGCTTTTTCTTATCTGTGAAGCTCTTTATCTGACCTTCAATTCTGAATGATAGCTTTGCTGGATAAAGAAATCTTGGTTGTAGGTTCTTGGTATTCATCACTTTGAATATTTCTTGCCACTCCCTTCTGGCCTGCATAGTTTCTGTTGAGAAATCAGCTGACAGTCGTATGGGTACTCCCTTGTAGGTAACTGATTCTCTTTCTCTTGCTGCTTTTAGGATTCTCTCTTTGTCTTTTGCTCTTGGCATTTTAATGATGATGTGTCTTGGTGTGGTCCTCTTTGGATTCCTTTTGTTCGGGGTTCTCTGTGCTTCCTGGACTTGTAAGTCTATTTCTTTCACCAGGTAGGGGAAGTTTTCTGTCATTATTTCTTCAAATAGGTTTTCAATATCTTGCTCTCTCTCTTCTTCTGGCACCCCTATAATTCGGATGTTGGTATGCTTGAAGTTGTCCCAAAGGCTCCTTACACTATCTTCATATATTTGGATTCTTTTTTCTTTTTGTTTTTCCGGTTGGGCGTTTTTTGCTTCTTCGTATTTCAAATCTTTGACTTGATTCTTGGGATCCTCTAGTCTGCTGTTGGGTCTCTGTATAATATTTTTTATTTCAGTCAGTGTATGCTTAATTTCTAGTTGGTCCTTGTTCATATCCTCGAGGGTCTCACTAAATTTATCGGCGGTTTCTAGAAAATTCTTGAAAAACCTTATAACCGTGGTCTTGAACTCTATATCCAGTAGTTTGCTTTCCTCCATTTCTGTCATTTGTGACCTGTTTCTTAGTCTCCGCATTTTTTATGCTTCCCTGTGTGGGTAGAGTGGTTTTGTGTACTAGGTGTCCTCTAGGGCCCAGTGGCTCAGCCTCCCCTATTACCTGAGGTGGACACTCTTGGTGCACCCCTTTGTGGACTTTGTGCACAGTCTTGTTGTAGTTAAGCCTTGATTGTTGTAGGTATCACTGGGAGGAATTGACCTCCAGGCCAATTGGCTGAGAATCAGCTGTGGTTATGGTGGGAGAACTTCTGTGCTGGAGACACCCTTCTGGGGCAAGACTTGCTTCAGTGGGGTTTTGGTGCTCACTGAGTCTGCCCCCTGAGTGTGTCCCTTATGGATCTGAGGAGCTGTAATCTGGATGGTCCCACTCTGACCACTGGGTACACTGACTCTTGGATCCCTAAGGAGGTGCTAATTTAGCCTCTTTCTGAGGCTACCCAGCAGGAGCTACAGAGAGATCTGCAGATTCCTCTTCTTTGTTTGGAGTTTGGAGGTGCCCAGATGAGGCCCAGCTGTGAAGCAATGTAAGCTGCTGTGGGGCCTTGGGCCTTCTTTTGGATGTTCTGGGTCTCTCTGACCCAGCTGCAGTTAGTTAGGTAATTTTAGATTGCAAAAGGCCAGGCCTTTCATACACAAAAGTCTCTGTGCACAGCTTGGGTGGGGCGGAGTCTCAGGGAATCAACAGGGTGGCGCAAACAGCTATGGCTGATCCTCAGCCCTGCCCTAAGAGGCCCCGGGTCTCACTGTTCCACAGTAATCGCTGCAAGCACCTCTGAGAGAAAGCCGCTCTCAAGTTTTGCCCGATGCCGGACAGTCCAGTTTCTCCCCGTATGAATCTGGGTCCCCAGAGACTCGCCCGGAACTGGCATTCAGAGTCGTTGGGAGCTTGTGTCTCCCTCCGATTGAAAAAGACAGCCGTGTCCTCAGCCGCCAGCCCTTTCTGCGTGTGCCTCCGTACCTCTGCACTTTACTTCCACACTGCACCTCCTCTGAGTCTCAGTGTGCTTTTCTCTTTCCTTCTAGTTGTAGAATTTCCACTCGGCCAGCCTTCCTGTGGTTCTGGATGATGTCCGTTTTGTCTTTTAGTTGTACTTTTGAAGTGGCTGTGAGAGGCAGTAATTTCCGGTGTTTACCTATGCCGCCATCTTGGTTTCCTCCTCTGCTGTCTTAATATACTGGCAAACATCCTTATAGGCAAATCTATGTGCACACCCATGATTATTTCCCTAAGATGAACTATGATTCAAAAGTATGCTGTCATTAACATCTTTCCATGATGTTTTTAAAGCTTATATATATATTATCAACTTTTACTCCAGAAAAAAAAGTTCACTTCTTCCATTTAAGCAGAGGTGAAAGTAGTATTTCCTGGAACCCATTCCACTTTGCAAATTTGATAGACCCAAAAAGGGCATTTTAATGATCTTTAGTGAACAAATAAGTTTTTAAAGGTTGAACAGTTTTACTTTAAAAATAACTTTCTATATCTCTTCTCAGTCCAGTCCATAGTATGTACAGAGTACCAGCTGTGTGCTAAGTACTCTAAAAACCAGGGATGTGGTGAACATAAAGCAGCAGTCCCTGGAGCCCAGACTAGGGGTGTGACACAGTAAGAGCCAGACTGATGAGGGTCAAGAAATGTTTTTGGAGGAAATGTCCAAACCAAGGCCTGAAGGATTATTATTCAAGATTGCTCAGTAGTTAGGTTTGGGGATGGTTCCACAGGTACCAAGACCCAAAAGGCACATGTATTAAGGCTGGAAACCCTGTTGCTGTCTTCAACATTGCAAACATTTTTCCCAGTTGGCTTTTTAATTCGCTTACAGTGATTATGTGTAATAGTTTGGAATTTGTATGTAGTCAAATCTCTCGTTAATCTAGAAAGCCATCAGAAGTGCAGAATATTGCCCTGGCTAGTATGGCACAGTTGGTTGGAGTGTCACCCGTGCACCAAAGGTGGAGGGTTTGATTCCCAGTCAGAGCACATACCCAGGTTGCAGATTCGACCCCTGTTCAGCATGCATGCAGGAGGCAACCAATTGGTGTTTCCCTCTCTCTTTCTCTCAGAGGAAGTGCAGAACGTTATGTGGCTCTTGATTAGGCCCCAGGACTCTTCACTGAGATAGAGACTGCCCTCGGGTTCGGGTTCATGTTGGCATGAACTCCATCAGTTTGTCTCCAGAGTGTCTCCATCATTAGAAGTCAAGGATTCCTTGTTCTCATGTGCCTGGGCCTCAAAATGTCACTGTGCTGTTACTACATGACTGTCTTTGGGGAGAGATTGTACTGTCACCGAGAAGAATTTAGACATCCTCTGGGGGGTTGGGGGGGGAGTTGTCCCAGAGCTGGAGCTGGTGCGGCCAGGGATCTCAGAGGACTGGTGAAGAGTCTTCTCCAGGCTGTGTGTAGACAGTGGGTGGCCAGGGTTCACAATCTTATCTGACCAGTACCCTACCTAACCAGCCACAGAGCTGCTGATTCTGGCCCATCACTGCTTCACGCTGACATGCCACATGGAGGGCATCATCCGAGTTCTGCAGGCTGCTCGGCTGCTCACAGACAACCACTTGGCCCCCAACGAGGAGTATGGGCTGGTGGTAAGTAAATCCCTCATCCCCACCTTCCATCCTAGGGAAACCTTTGAGAGCAGGTAGACTAGGGGCCAGTCCAGGGCTGATTCTTACGGAACTTGTTCATCTGGATACCACTACCTACTTGGTAGCCCGCTGGGCAGCCCTCTGCTCCAGGCTCTAAGTTCGGTCAGAATTAGATTGTTCCAAAGGAGAAATCGAGAGGTTCTCTACCATGTTCCAGGGTGTCATCCCCCTTGCCAGAGGCTAAGACAGCTGTATTTTCCCCCAAAACAAGGCTCAGACCTACCTCTTACCTCTGAATTGAAGTAAGCTGACAACACAAGCCTCCTATGCTTCCCCAAATAGTCACTTTTAGAGACAATAGAGGAGAGAGCAGCAAGTGGTGTGACTAGGGTTTCTGAATCCCCCAGAAGCGGCCCTTGGTTGGGTACGAGAGGGAGCTCAGCAAGGCAGCCTGGTCATTAGCCCTTCTACCCCTGGAGCTTGGCATCTGCAAGCAACCTTGATGAGGGCAGTGGTCTGGCTCAGAGAATTCCAAATGATGCTGATGGAAGCTGCCTTCTTCCTTTTCAGGTGCGTCTCCTCACTGGCATTGGAAGGTACAATGAGATGACATACATTTTTGAATTGCTGCATAAAAAGCACTACTTCGAAGTGCTGATGAGGAAGAAGTTGGATCCGGTAGGTGTATGGTATTTTGAGCTCCAGGATGACATGTACTGACTTTCAGGAGTCTTACACTTTCTCAGAAATAACCCCAATCAGAGTAAACCCCTGGGATATGCAGGGAGCGAATTAAGGGCCTCCCTAGGATTTGTACTGTAACCAGTAGTGTAAGGCTGCAGATTTCAGACCAGATAGTGAATGTGGTAACAGGTGCTAACGAGTGAAGAAAATAAGTTTGTGCATATTCACCTCAGCTATCACCTGCCTCTGCTATCTAGTGTCTGCTCTGACAGGGGCAAAAACCTTTTCTGAGTCATGCAGAAATGGATTGACCAGCTCGGAAGGCCATGTCTGAGGGCTAATTTTACAGTGGAGTTCTCAGGGGACCATAAACGAGTGTGTTGCTGAGAGCTATTAGGAAGTGAATGCCAAGGCCTGGGCCTGGGAAGCTGTGGAGCTGTTTATAATGGTGACCAGAAAGGAGGCTTGGAAGCAAAGGCCAGATTTGCCAGGCCTTTGGACTCTGGGCGTTTGTCTGTCCTCCGCATGCTTATGTGATGCCCAGCATGTCACTCAGAGCCTGTTTTCAAGTCACTTATTTGGCTGAGTCATTGCTTCAGCCCATTTCACCTCTGAGGATTTAAAAACCACAGTACACTTTTGGCTTCTGGGAACTTGGGATAGCCAAGCAGGATTAAGAGGCAAAGAAAATTCTCCTCAGTGCGGAGTTTCAGGACAGACCAGCTAGTCATCAGGAGACGAGTCCTGAACATCTTTAGGATCTCCCAAAGGGTATTTAAATTGTTTTTGAGGCATTTTTGTTTCTACATTTAAATATTCTCTTTTAATAACTTTCTTATTACAAAAGTAATGCATATTCAAAGTTAAGACACTTGGAAAACAGAACACAGAAAAAAGCCCTGTGTCTACCATGTGGAGATAGCCATTGCTAACATTTTGGTATAGGCCCTTCCTTTGCATACATACTCACAAACATATAAACATACATACTTAATTTTTTTAATAAAGCTTTTATCATGCTGTCCAAATATGAGTCTGCCTTTCTCACTTGATAAACATATTTCCCAAGTCAACATCAGTTTAAATGGCTACAAGGTATTTTCTTAGCCCTTATTTTGAACATCTGCATTATTTTTAATTGTTTGCCATTATATATCCTTGTTACATCCATCTTAGCACTTCTGCCTGCTTATTTCTTTAGGGATGGATCTAGAAATGGAGTTGTTAGAATAACACGTGTGCATTTTTAAGGCTTCCCCTTCTGACAGGTTTTACTGTTCATACTCCCAACAGCAAAGAGGATGTACCTGTTTCCTTATATTCAGGATAGCATAAACTTTTATATTAATTTTTCTTTTCCTTTTTCTTGGGTGTTTAAGGAACTTTTAAGAACCAAGGGACTCAGCCAGGCCTGCCTGCCTTGCAGTCCCTAGTTGAGACCTTGGTGTTTCTCTTTTTTCTGGGCAGAGTGGTACCCTGAAGACAGCCCTACTTGACTACATCAAACGCTGCCGCCCTGGGGACAGTGAGAAGCACAACATGATTGCCCTGTGCTTCAGCATGTGCAGGGAAATCGGGGAGAACCATGAGGCAGCTGCCTGCATCCAGCTGAAACTGATTGAGTCTCAGCCCTGGGGTGAGTAGAGGTCACAGTAGCACCCTCAGGGATGGTTCTTAGGGCTTAAAAAGACAGTAGCTCATTGTATTGACTAAAACCCACCTCAGCTTCTAGCAGCTACTGAATGCCACCCCAGCTGGGCAGGTAAGTGATGTAAGGGGACTTGGAAGGCATTTGTCTGCCCTGTAGCCTGAGTGTCCAGGTCATCTGTCAGGAACCAATGTGTATGCTGATGCCATGTAAGCCTGCCTTGATGTTTCAGAAAGAAATGAAGAACTAGATGGGGCACTAAATTCTATTCCAGACTGTGTACTTCTGGCCCAATACCCTCTAACTGAGACATATCTGCTCCTTGTGAACACGAGCTGGGATATTTCTAGTCCAGCCGGTGATCACTCTGATGTGGTGGAGTAGCCAGCCGTGGGAGTCAGGCACACTCCCATTTCTTTTACTCCTTTGCAGAGGATAGTATCAAGAATGGGCACCAACTGAAGCAGCTGCTACTGAAGGCCCTGACTCTCATGCTGGATGCCGCCGAGAGTTATGCGAAGGTAACCATGGAGTCTTAGTTTAGGCTGGTTTGCAGCTTGGTACCTTTGGGAATTTTGTCCCTGGGCTCTCCCAAGAGAGTCATGGGGCAATTGGCAGCAGAAGGGGGAGGAGGGCTCAGTTGCTGGAGGCTTCATTGGGAGATGATGGCTAAAGTTCACTTTTGCATCCCTCCACCCTGTCCCTCAGGATTCCTGTGTGCGACAGGCCCTGCACTGTCACAGGCTCACCAAGTTGCTGACACTGCAGATTCACTTTCTGAACACTGGCCAAAACACAATGCTTATCAACCTAGGTCGCCACAGGCTGATGGACTGCATCATGTCCCTACCTCGGTTCTACCAGGTAAGCACGGAAGAAAAATCTAGCCAGCACTGCCAGCATCCTCTCTCCTGCTATCCGTCTAATGGGGCTAAGATTGACTTGTCTAGTCTCAGGGTTAGTGTCAGAACCAGGACAGTTCAGCTCTCCTGACTTAGCTGTCGGACATACAAATTGCCTTTTTTTGTAGTATTTCTTGCTAGCATGTTTGGAGAATGGTGAGACACATTGTTAGACCAGCAGGGAGGCAGACACTTTCACCCCTTAGACAGTTGAGGTTCAGAAGAACATCCCTGCTAGGGGTTCAGCAAGCACCTCTTAGCTGCAGTGTTTTACAGAATGGTGCACCCGGGTTAGCACAGGGAATCAGGGCTATTGGGGGCCTGGTTTCAGTCCTGTAATGAGAGATGGTTTCAGGAAATTGGCCCTTTCACTGTTTCTTACAGAGTATAGTATGAAAAAGATTTTTCAGCAGTTTTACTAGTATTAATCCACTCAAGGAAAGACTGTGTTTTGGGGCTTTAGGGGAAGCAAAATGTCAAACTGACACCAATTCTGATAGACGGAGCCTTTTAGTATGATTGATAATGATCAGTCAATGTATATGCAGCATTAAGTTTTCAATTTTACATCAGATAGGCTCTAATGGTATTCTTCTCTCCATTCTTTTAAGGCTTCTATTGTGGCTGAGGCCTATGACTTTGTTCCTGATTGGGCTGAAATTCTATACCAACATGTGATTCTTAAAGGAAACTTTCATTACTTGGAAGAATTTAAGCAGCAAAGGTTATTAAGAACCAGTATATTTGAAGAGATTTCAAAAAAGTAAGTATTAAAATGCCTGATTTGGATAAGGCATGGGTAATAATTTTATGGCTAAGTATAACATGCCACCCCTGTGCTTGAGATGACAAAGAAATGTCAAGAATCCCCAGGAAGATCTTTTTGCAAAAAGATGAGTGAAAACACTTTGCTTATGGTGCTCTGTATTTAAAATGGGAGGACAGTTACTCAGCTAGCCTGAGGTGCCAAAAATCCTAAACATCAGAGGTCCCCTTTGGAGTATTAACTTATTCCAATTAAGGTAAGCAGTAAGGCACTCATTTTTAAGAAATAATGTCAGTCTTCCACTGTAGGTAATTGTGTCAGAGCTGATAGCCCTCACTCAAGATACACACAGTATCTTAACCTGTACATTCCTGTTTCTTTGTCTAGATATAAACAACACCAGCCTACTGATACAGCTATGAAAAACCTGAAGAAGTTACTCACATATTGTGAAGATATCTACTTGTATTACAAGCTGGCATACGAACACAAACTTTATGATGTTGTGAATATGCTTCTGAAGGACCCTCAGACAGGCTGCTGTCTAAAGGACATGCTAGCAGGTTAGATGGGTTCTCATACAGGTGCCTGTTTTCTTATACTGCAACGAGGTACCGTCAGATGTTTGTGATTACAGTAGAATAACGCATTGGGAGCTTTGTTGTCCAAGTTATAAAATCCAGAACTGATCATACCAGTCCTCTGTGGGTCAAGAATGAGAGAATTTTCACAAGGAAATTACTATTTTAAAAGTGATGTTTCTCTGTACCATTTTATATAGATACTGGTATTAAGTTCAAAACTCCCATCTTCCTCAGGATGGCTTTTACTTTAGGACATGATATAATATTGATTAAAGAATACCTGTGCCTGCAGATTCCAGTTTCAAAGGAATTTAATATTATTTACACAGTTAAGGAACAGATGATACATTTCCATTAGTTAGAAACTGATCTCTATAATAAAATAGATTTTAAATTCAGTGCATGTCATTATTAACTGCTAAGGAAATCTTAGCCCTTGTCTGCCTTAAAACAATTTTTATTGGCTGTAATTATTGCTGTGTAGTCACTGCTTTCTGTTAATTTCTCAAATTATTTGGATGGTCCTGTCTTCCACTTAGTGCTCTACAGAGTTTTGATCGAGACCCTCCCCTTTGTATGTAAGAGAAATTAAAAAAAATAATTTAATTGTTCTGTCCCTACTTTTGAGTCTGTGACAGTTTTAAAAATTTAACAAATTTGGTTAAATTGCTTAAAAATATATATGTAATAAAGATGACTCAATCTATGCTCACAGCCATACCTGAGTTATAAGCTCAGTTTACTCCAATAAATAGTTCTAGGTATCTTAGACCTTACATACAAACTGCCTTTCTACAGTAACTAAACCACCAAATAATTTTTCCCCAAATAAATAAAATGAGGAAGGCAGCCCTATACCTTTGTTGCTCTAGGGTGACCCTGTTAAGGGCCTGACAAATCATTTTTGTTTTAAAGCTATTAACTACTCATCAAGCATTTATTAAGCTTTGTTAAGTATATAGAGAACTCGAGTCCCAAGAGCTGTGCTCTATACTCTCCAAAAATATCTCTTGGGAGATAACACAAAATTTAAGTCCTCACAATAGTGATTTTATTAAATTAGTTGCTTTATAAAACATTGCAGATGTCATAATTGTTAACATAACAATTTACCAAACTAGTTAACTGGTGCAGCTTACTGAGCATGTTTTATAAAGGAAAGGAAATGCCAAAACCCTGTTTAAAGTTATTCCATTGCAGCCCAGAAGAACAAAGGAGATTTGTTCCTCAGACACTCCAATCACGCAAATAAAGCAGATAAGGTTTCCCTCCCCCATCTGAAGCAATTCATCAGTAGAACAGTCTGATAGACAGTATGCACTCAAGAGATTTCACAACTTGTAATACAATAATGGAGAGGTTTACCTTCTTCAGCTTCAAAGTGGAGGGTTTTGGTCAATTTTTAAGTATCAGACTAGTAGTTTTCAGCCGCCGTATCTTCACTCTGACAAAAGCAGTCTTCTTCACAATGTATGTTTAATATCCTCACGCTCAATTTTAAGACAAAGCAATTTTAATACTAGGTGCACATCACACGCCCTTGCTGCAAACTGCTTTTCTTGACAAGTTATGAAGTAGTTCAAGGAGGTATGGTTAAGGCTGTATTACTGAATGGTGCTGGTCAATACTACACAATTTCTTGTCATGTTGCAACCTTTGTCTCCAATTTAGTGACTGCTGCTATAGAATCAGATAGCAACAATGACAACATTATTAAGTTTGTGTGTTTTTTAAAACTATGATTTAGTAGCAACTGAGGTTCCCAATTTTAACCCCTTGGCAGCGAGATCCAAGTTCCCTCATTTGCACATTAGCACCTAAGTGTCAAGGGGTTAAGTAACCAGCACAAAAGATACTGCACTTCTGATTGTAGCATTTGGCAGAACTGAAAGGAAAGGAAGTTGTGCTACATGTTGAAGGGATTGTGGGCAACAGAAAGAAGACACCAGAGAAGATAAAATGTCACATGAAATCTTCAAAGTCTTGTACATATCCTCCATCATAACCACCATAATCTGCCAGATCGTCTTTCATGGTGGCCTTTAATCCCCCTCCAGGAACCACACCTTTCTTCTTCTTTTTGGCTTTGCTTTGCTAAAGATAAAAGAGAGTCAATTCATGAGACTTGATCTACCAAGTGTTTCTTATCTGGTATAGCAACCCTCAAAGAGACATCAAAGCCTCTAGTCACAGAAAAACTTCAGTTCTTTAAGGGAGATTCCCAGACAACCCAGGGCAATTTCTACTATTAATTCAGAAACCAAGACTGTGAACATGTTTGTTTGGAAAAAAAAAAAAAAGTAAAAGTCACTCACACTCACACTGTTCTATTCCAATTTAAATGGTATTGGTAAACTGCTTGACCTTTGAGTTTTCCAGGCTTGTTAAGAATGTTATGCCTGCACCACCATCCTAATGAAATACACATTGCCCCACACAGCTTGCTCTTACCTTTTCTTGCTTCTGTTTCTCACTACAAAGCACAGTCAGTGAATTGGTGATCTTTTTCAAGTCATCAATTTCCACTATAAAAGAAAAAGTATGCCACTAATTTTTAATCATTTTTGGGAATAAGGCAAAATATACATTCTTCCCCATGTGCTATGAAAAATCTAATTTCTCTATCATTAACTTCAGTATCTTTGAAAAGGTTGTAATTCTCCTGTTTGACATACAGCCAGGCATACAAATCAGAACTATTAAAAACTAGAGGCCCGGTGCACGAATTTGTGCAGCAGTGGGGTCCCTTGGCCTGTGGGATCGGGCCAAAACCAGCTCTGCAACATCCCCCTAGGGTTCCTGGATTGCAAGAGGGCACAGGCCCGGCCAAGGGACCCCACTGGTGCGCAATCAGGGTCAGGGAGAGATGCAGGAGGTTAGCCAGCCAAGGAGAGACCGTGGGAGGGCTCCAGGGCGTGTCCAGCCCATCTTCCTCAGTCCCGATTGGCCGGACCCCAGCAGCAAACTAACCTACCAGTTGGAGTGTCTCCTCCCTGGTGGTCAGTGTACGTCAGAGCAAGCGGTTGAGTGGCCTCAGCATATCATTAGCATATTACACTTTGACTGGTTGAACGGCTGACCGGACACTTAGCATATTAAGCTTTTATTACATAGACGAGGCCCGGTGCACAAAATTTGTGCACAGGTAGGGTCCCTAGGCCTGGCTGGCAATCAGGGCCGATCTGTGGGGCAACTAGCAGGGTGATCAGGGCCCCCCACTCACACCCACCTTGGCCAGCCTGGCCCTTCCCCCTGCCACCAGTTGCCTTCCTCTGCAGGGCAATTGGGGGGGGGCCACTGGCACCCACCTTGGCTGGGCTGGCACTGCCCATTTGCTGGCCCCACCCCCCACCTCCCTCTGCAGGCTGACTGGTAGGGCGATCGGGGGTGTGGGGGAGAGGGCCCCCAGCTTGCACCCACCTTGGCTGGCCAGGGGCCTAGGGGAAACTCCTGCGTTGAGTATCTGCCCCCTGGTGGTCAGTGTGCATCATAGCAACTGGTCGTTCTGCCATTCAGTCAATTTGCATATTAGGCTTTTATTATATAGGAGATGTGTGTGTGTGTGTGTAGCCAGTGTCCGTGACAACCAAATGACCAGTCACCATGAGATGGTCCCTCCTCCCACCCGTGAGCAGGGCAGGGCAGGACTACGGACTGGCGAACAGGCAGAATGGCTGACCTCTTGGTCCCTGCCCCTGGCCCGCAGGCTCCGATGGATCAGAGATGGTGAACGGGGGAATCAGGGTGGGTAGCGGGAGGACCAGGCTGGCTGTCAGGCCGTTGGGATCACCAGCTCATCCCCGGCTGCTCGGAGGCTCAGGCCTGTGGAAAAGCAGGCACTGGTGACTTCACCTCCATGCACATGCGCCGGGCCAGCCGCTGAGAGAACACGCTGCCCGCTCAGGCCTGGGTGGGTAGGTCGCGGGTGTGCCCTGCAGCTTCCATCAGGACCTCAAGCCCCAGCAGCAGCGGTGGCACCCGCGTGAGCGGCCCCAAGTGGGCAGCGTGTTCTATCAGCCGCCAGCCCAGCGCACGCACATGGAGGTGAAGTCGCCAGCGCCTGCTTTTCCACAGGCCTGAGCCCCTGAGCAGCCGGGGATGAGCTGGTGATCCCAACAGCCTGACCGCCCGGTAGCGGAGGTGGTGTTCGGCCTTGGGACTGCTAAACGGGCAGAAAATGGCCCTGATCACAGGAGGCTAGGCCCTAGGACCCTACCTGCATGATTTTGTGTGTGGGGCCTCTAGTATAGAATAAAATGGCAAACTCAGCAACAAAAATTTATCTTTATAATGACCTGTTATCACCAAGACACCAATGCTAACCAAAGAGAAACTAAGTATCTTTACAGCTCAGTGTTCCCTCCTATTCTCCTTTCCCCACCAAACATACAGATAACCATGCCCTTCCATAATATCCTTGATGCTCAGTGAATGAACATGGAATAATAATTATTAAACCTTCAGATGACAACTCCCCACCTCCTGGAGTCTCCATTTTCTAACACAGGAACTAGAATGAAAGTAGTAGCTATCTCAGAAATCTGTGTCCTACCAGGAGACAACATCCTTTAGTGAACAACAATATATCCTCCTATCTTTATAAAAATATTAAGCTGAAAACAGTTTTTAGCTACCAAAAAAGTAACTAGTTTTGATTAGGGAGCTCCTTCAAAAACAGGAAAAATAGTATATGCAGAAAAGACCAACTCTGGGGATATAATAACTCATCAAATAACCCCCAACTTAGTAATAATTTCTCAAAACCCAATTTAAAATCCATTATGTAAAATTCCTTTTCCTCAATCTTAAAAACAATAAATACTAGCAAAACCAGTCCCTTACTGTATTGGTGCTGCACCACCCCTGGTTGTCACTCCCACACCCAGCCTCTGAAATGCGTGACCGAGTCCTCTCGGGGCACAGCACCACACCCGTGGGCCCAGAGAATAGGTGCTAGCTCTGTTGAGCAACTTGCACCTGTTCACAGGCTTCTTCATTTATAAAAGGAATATACAATTGCTGTGATCTCAGCTCTAAAATCTTATATGCCCAGAGAGCATTTTCCCCAAAAGACACTTCCTAGCCCCTTTCAAGATATCTACACTAATAAAAGAGAAAAATGGTAATTGGCGTACGGCGCTACCGTTTTCATTGGCTAATCAGGGCTATATGCAAATTAACTGCCAACTAAGATTGGCAGTTAACTGCCAACAAGATGGCGGTTAATTTGCATATGTAGGCACAATGCAGGGAGGCGAAAGGGAAAGCAGGAAGAAGCCCCCTGCCACTGACAGTGATCGGAAACCCAGGGGGGAGCTAAGAGCTGGGGGGCAGGGCAAAGGCGGCCTTTGCCCTGCCCCCCAGCCATGACCGGAGAATCAGGCGCCTTTGCCACCCTGGCCAGTGATAGCAGGAAGTAGGGGTGGAGCCAGCGATGGGAGCTGGGCACGGTCAAAGCTGGCAGTGCCAGGAGCTAGGGGTCCCTTGCCTGGGCCTAAAGCGGAGCCCACGATCGCGGGGCCGCTGCAGCTGCGGGTCCCCGCTGCCCGGGCCGGACTCCCAGGCCAGAGGCGTTAGGCCTGGGCAGGGGCGGAGCCAGCAACCGCGGGGAGCTGGGGGAGCGGAGCCGGGGATTGGGGGGATATGATGGTCCCCTTGCCCAGGCCTGAAGCCTGGGTCAGAGGCGTCAGGCTTGGGCACGGGGTGGAGCAAGCGATCAGAGGGAGATGGGGGTCCCCTGCCCAGGCATGATTCCTGGGCCAGAGGCCTCAGGCCTGGGCGGGGGTCAGAGCCAGTGATCGGGGGGAGATGGGGGTCCCCTGTCCAAGCCTGACATCTCTGGCAGAGGCATCAGGCCTGGGCAAGGGGCCGATCAGGCAATCGGAGGGTGATGGGGGTCTACGCCTCTGGCCGAGGCATCAGGCCTGGGCAAGGGGCAGAGCCAGCAATTGGAGGGGTCTGGGGGTCCCCTGCCCAGGCCTGACGCCTGGGCCAGAGGCATCAGGCCTGGGCTGGGGGCAGAACCAGTGATGGGGGGAAATGAGGGTCCCCTGCCCAGGCCTGACGCCTCTGTCAGAGGCGTCAGGCCTGGGAAAGGGGCCGATCCTGCGATTGGAGGATGATGGGGGTCAACACCTGAGGGCTCCCAGTATGTGAGAGGGGGCAGGCTGGGCTGAGGGACACTCCCCCCCGCCCCCCCCCACACACACCCAGTGCATGAATTTCGTGCACCGGGCCCCTAGTAATTAGATAAAAGAATAAGCTAGTGCTGTATTAGCTGCTGTGGCAACAAATCTCAGATGTCTCCTTGGGAAACCACTGTAAAAACATTAAGAAGGCAGCCTCAAAAAGGAACAAAACCATTCAAACTAATTGCATGTTTGCAGAACACCATTCTCATAGTAACTACTAAAAAGTAAATACTAAGTCTGTATATTATAGCATTCCTCCTCCCAGACCTGCAAAAAGTCAACCTCCATCTTCTTGAGTGTACCCTTACTAAAATCCACGTGCAGGGGCTAGAGATTAGAATTACTTACATGAAATACACACATCTCGAACTAAGGCTTCTAAAAAACTGGCATAATATAATGACTTTTCATATTGTGTAATTTTATCTTTTAGTAGCTTTCCAAACTCTGTGAAGTCCTCTCTCGAAGATGGGTTCATAGCATCTATTCCAAAAACTGTATTAGTAACACCTGTAATAGAAAGGGAGCACTGCAAATATCAGAAAGATATTTTTAAAGTTTATAAACCAATTAGACACCTGAACAACCCTGCTACGTCATTCTAAAGCAGAAATTCTTAACCTGGGACCTTGAACAGAATTCAAGGGGCCTGTGAATTTGGATGAGAAAAAAATTATAGCTTTTATTTTTACTAACCTCTAGTTTCCTTCCATTTTGATTACCGGCAACAAATCACAGACGCAAAACCTGACTGTTACCAACAGAGATCAGATACTTTCCTTTCACATTACAGTAGTCTCAGATATCTTGAAACATTATTCACAGTCATTATTACTTTAAAATTACATTACTTATTAGACCTGCTCTAGGTCTTACTCAATACATCAAAGAACCATGTAATTATTGTATCAAAAGTTATTTTAATATTTTGATAGCTATTTCAATATTTATTTCAAAAGATTTATTTTGTAAGTAAAGTCCTGTGTGTTTTGTTTTATGCATTTAAAAACATCAGATTAAAAAGGGGCCCACGGGCTTTGGCAGACTGCCATGCCAAAGGAGTCCCTAGCACAAAAGAATGCTCTTAAGGCAGGGGTGGGCAAACTTTTTGACTCGAGGGCCACAATGGGTTCTTAAACTGGACCGGAGGGCCGGAACAAAAGTATGGATGGAGTGTTTGTGTGAACTAATATAAATTCAAAATAAACATCATTACATAAAAGGGTACGGTCTTTTTTTTTTTTTTTTTTAGTTTTATTTCAAACGGGCCGTAGTTTGCCCACGGCTGTCTTAAGGTATCTGTCCAAGAACAGCCCGGAGTGAAGTGGGGAGAGAAGGAAAAAAGCAAAGAAAACGATGGTTTCTGTCAAAGTATCCAGCTAACTAACTCTAGAAGCTAAGCAGGAGCAAACCATGTGTTAAATCCCAATAGAAAAATTAATATGTCGGTACACTTTTTTGTCCCCAGTAGTCTAAATTAGTTGTTAATAATGCCACTGATTCAGTATTTTAATATGAAAAACACAACACTGAAATCCTATTAACCAAACAATGACTGTATGTATGCATGTTTTGGCCTTTTAATCTGTAATTGGTGTCCTATATTAGGATTTATGGGTACCACATAAACCCTTCTCTTTAATAAACACATGGGCGGCTTTTACCATCCTTGAAGACACAAGAGAATGGCTGAGTGCCCTCTGTGATGAGATGAGTGCAGACAGGAGCATCTCCTGAGATTACTAGAGGCCCAGTGAAAGATAAGGTCACACTTCCCATAAAAAGGAAATGATTACTACAGTCAGCCTGCTTGATTGTTTTAAAGAAAAGGAATGAGGGGAAAACTAGATTGTTTTTGGCTCTAGGTTTCGATTTCCAGTTATTTAACTGTTTCAATATGATCTTCTACTCTACAAAGTACTCAATAGCTGACAACAATAAACTTGGTTAAAATGAGAGCTTTTACTTTCTCTGGGCATGTTCCTTCCTTTTACCCTCTGTGCCATGTAACTATCCTCCTGGGACACTCTGAACTGATTTTTTTACAGGACCTTGAACATGTCTTTTATCTCATGCACTAACCATAGCTGCAGGTATGGCACACAGAATGGAAGCCGTCTGCAGCGGTCCTCAACCTGTGGGTTGCGACCCTGAAAATACATCCTGTATATCAGATATTTACATTACGATTCATAACTGTAGCAAAATTACAGTTATGAAGTAGCAACGAAAATAATTTTATGGTTGGGGGTCACCACAACATGAGGGACTATATTAAAGGGTCGCGGCATTAGGAAGGTTGAAAACCACTGGTAGAGATAGGGCATGGTGAGGGCCAAGAAGGGTTGCAGAAAGAAATTACTCTGAGCACAAGAAGGCACAATCAAAGTGGAATACCACCCTCTCACCACCACCTCTCTCTCCCAGCACTAGCATACAATACTAAGTCTTATTCAGACTTAATTAAGACAACAGAACAGCCCTACAGGTAGTTTGGTATTTAAATCTCAAAGCTACAGACCTCACATTCCATCCAAATTTCACACCGTTGATAAATACATTTTACAAAGTGGTAGACTTTATTTGGGTCCAATGACTTTTTATCTTAATAATCTTTTATTTGGCCTGGCTGGTATGGCTCAGTGGTTAAACATCAACCCATGAACCAAGGGGTTGCCGGCTCAATTCCCGGTCAGGGCACATGCCTGGGTTGTGGGCTTGATCCCTGGTGGGGTGCGTGCAGGAAGAAGGAGATCAATGTTTCTCTCTCACTGATGTTTTTATCTCTCTCTCTCCCTTCCTCTCTAAAAAAATCAATTGAAAACATAGTTTAGAAAAATATATTTCATTTAATACTCAAAACATAATTATTCAAAAATCTAAATATGTGTCTCACTCCACCATAATTCATTTGAAACCTCAAATATAAAGAGAATAAAAACTGCTAATACCTAAAGTAGCCAGTAATATGTTTCTTCAAAAAAGATGTTTCCTAAACTTTCATAACTACCAAGATTTTCACAATAATTACTTGAAACCTCAGTATCTCCCACTTACCAAAAGTTTCTTTTGCTAATTCAAGGTCTGCTTCTTCCTGTAATTTCTTTAGCCGCAGTTTATCTGCTAATTGTTCTTCTGGTGTTAGTACTTTTGTTTCTTCAGGTTCTTCTAACTAAAATGATACAGAAGTGAAGTTTTAAAAGGGCTGGAATCATGATAGGTGGACCCAGTACATCTATTTTCTATGAATTTTTTTATAAGCACATGTAATCATAAATAATAGCAAACACTTAAAAGTATATACATACTGTATTCTGGCATTCTTCTAAACATTTTAGATATTCTTATCCTAATATTAAAGGGGAAAAAACTGAGGCACAGAGAGGTTAAACAACTTGCCCATGGTAACAGGTTAACACAGCTTGTAATGGGAAAGAGCTAAGATTCGAATCCAGGAAGACTGAGCTTATTTCTACAACCTTTTTTAAAAATAAAGAATTGAGCCCTAGCTGGTTTGGCTCAGTGGATAGGATCCTGGGTTTAGTTCCAGTCAAGGGCACATGCCTGGGTTGCAGGCTTTATCCCTAGTAGGGGGCATGCAGGAGACAGCCAATCAATGATTCTCTTATCATTGATGTTTCCCTCTCTCTCCCTCGCCCTCTCCCTTTCTCTCTGAAATGAATAAAAATATTTTTTTTAAAAGAAAGAATTGAAATTGTGAAAAAAAAAAAAAGATTTGAGATTGCAGACAGAGTGAAAATGGCACTCACATTCTGCTGCTAACACTGTATACTGAAACAATCTTCCTAGAGCAACTTGGTAATAAGTATCAAGTCTTTATTTATAATTTCAACTAAATTTAGAACCAACTTGAATGTTCAACAACCAAATGGCATATCCATATGATAATAATATGCAGACATAAAAACACTTATTTCCCAATCACACAACACTGAGATGACAGTTAACATTTCTATATATTATAATTCTCTACAACACACACACACACACACACACACACACACACACTGCTTTTACTATAATAAGGGGAAATCTTCGACAATATTTATCCAAGTGGGAAAAGTGAAGGGAATTTGTGTCATTCATAATTATCCATGCCTATGCAGTTTGAGGATTTTGATTCAGAAGTCCAGTTCTGAAATAGATCATTTTATTTCTCATGGAGAAGATGAAATGAGAAAGTTCATTATGCCAAGTTAGGAAATCTCAAACACTTACTAGAAAGAAAAAGGGAAGTATCTTGACTTATTTGTCTAACAGTTAAGTGTTGACATCAAGTATTTCCTGCATTCAAAGCTAAATATATATTAACTCAATACCTGGCCTAAGATAAACTGAGTACATTCAAAGTAAGGTTTATGTTAGATTTGTATGTACCCATGGACAAAGACAATAGGGTGGTGAAGGCCTGGGATGGGGGGAGGGGGGGGGGCGGGCTGGAAGGGGTCAATGAGAGGGAAAAGGGAACATAGGTAATACTTTCAACAATAAAGATTTATGGCAGGGGAGGGGGGGTTAGAGATCTACCAAAGGACTTGTATGCATGCATATTAGCATAACCAATGGACAAAGACACTGGGGTGGTGGGGGCTTGTCCTTGTCCTGGGGGGTGGGAGTGGCGACGGTGCGGATGGGGTCAATCAGGGAAAAAGGAGACATATGTAATAATTTAAACAATTAAAAAAACTAGAAAAAATAGATGGGGGGCCAGTATGGCACAGTGGTCGAGGGTCAACCTATGAACCAGGAGGTTATGGTTCCATTCCTGGTCAGGGCACATGCTGGAGCGGCTCAATCCCCAGTGTGGGGAATGCAGGAGGCAGCCCATCAATGATTCTCATCATTGATGTTTCTATCTCTTTCTCTCCCTCTCCCTTTGTCTCTGAAATCAATAAAAATAAAGAAAAAATAAAGTTAAGCCACAGCCAGCTCAGTTGTTTGGAGAGTCGTCCCATATACCAAAGGTTGTGAGTTTGATTCCCAGGTGAGAATTAAAAAAATAAATTAATTAAAATCTTAAAACTGAAAGCAAACAAACAAAAAAGTGTACCAAACTAGACATAAGGCCACTGGGAAGAGAATTCAAGTGACTTTAGAACCCAGGACATAATTATACATCCTTAGCAGGACATATTCAAAGCTCAAAATGAATTGCAAGGAAATCCTAAAATTCATTCAGTAGCTCTACCTTATTAGTAATATTGGTATTATAAAAAAAAAAATGTGTAGTCAGAATAAGAAAAAATATCAATATGAACTAATGATCACACATACACCTTACTTTCCTAGCTTATTAATCCACGAAAAGGGATGTAGGCTATCACAATAACACTAAGTACTACAGACATCTAGATTTGGCCTCTATATATTATTTTCCACTAAAAGAACCCTCAGAGGAGCAGCTAATTCCAGGCTTAATGAAGAACGTTTATCGGGTAAGGCTGGCACTTCTTATTGTATCAGAAACAAGGAAGCTTTCAAAGACTAATGGGATCCCTATCAAAAGGATAAAGATAGAAACTACTTAAAGGGATTCCTACTGGCCAAAGTTGGGACAGTTTGACCATCAAAAAAACTACTGTATATTAGTAAAACACAATGAATTTATAAAAATCTCCAAGTCCATAAATTTACTCAAAATAAAATCCACAAAATCCTTCATTTTTTCACCACATGAAGTTATTATCTCTTTACTCTGAAAATTTATAATTAAAAGGAAAAGAATTAAGCTTTTACTCTTTCTAGTACAAACCATATCCAAAGGAACCAAGTAGCAAAAGAAGAAAAAAAGCAAACCAATAAAAAAAAAAAGGAAGAGAAGTCACAATGAGAAAAATCACTATTCTGTAATATCTAATGTAATAATTAGGCAATGATCAACAGTGATACAAAACTATTGGGTGAGAAGCTGACGTGAAATTGGATTATTTGCCAGAAGAAATATGTAACTTTATGAGAAGGATCAGGCTGTCTCAACTTTAACCCAGTGATCAACTTTAGCATCACTAATAATAGGACAGACATTACATGACTACTGATGTGATGTGAAGTAATATGAAGCACACAGCATTACCTCTAAAGCAGCGGTCGCCAACCTTTCGGACCTCACGGACCACCAGTGGTCCGCAAACCACCGGTGGGCGACTGCTGCTCTGAAGTATTGTAAAATGCATAATATGTGTTATTTATCTTATTTTAGCAAAAAATTGCTGAAACAGGTTTGGCTCAGTGGATGAAGCGTCGGCCTGCGGACTGAAAGGTCCCAGGTTCGATTCCGGTCAAGGGCATGTACCTTGGTTGTGGGCACATTCCCAGTGGGAGATGTGCAGGAGGCAGCTGATCGATGTTTCTCTCTCATCGATGTTTCTAACTCACTATCTCTCTCCCTTCCTCTCTGTAAAAAAAATCAATAAAATGTATTTAAAAAAAATAAAAAAATAAAATAAAAAAATAGCCAAAACCGGTTTGGCTCAGTGGATAGAGCGTCGGCCTGCGGACTGAAAGGTCCCAGGTTCGATTCCGGTCAAGGGCATGTACCTGGGTTGCGGGCATATCCCCAGTGGGAGATGTGCAGGAGGCAGCTGATCGATGTTTCTCTCTCATCGATATTTCTAACTCTCTATCTCTCTCCCTTCCTCTCTGTAAAAAATCAATAAAATATATTAAAAAAAAATTAAAAAAAATGTATTTAAAAAAAATAGATGTAGCAAATATAGCAAAATATTAACAACTGTGATGTGTATGATTATTCATTATGCTATTGATAACTGTGTTTTTGTTGAATATTTGGAACAAGATCAGGAATCTTGTATTAATTTGTGTGTTTTTTTTAAATAGAAAACACATTTAAATGATTCAAAAATAAAAACAATAAGAAGCACTTCCAACAGCATGGATGGAACTGGAGAGCATTATGCTAAGTGAAATAAGCCAGTCAGAGAAAGATAAGTATCACATGATCTCACTCATTTATGGAATATAATCAACAACATAAAATGATAAACAAAAACATATCCAGAGACAGAGAAGCATCGATCAGACCGTCAAACCTCAGAGGGAAGGTAGGGGAGGGTGAGGGTAAGGTGGAGAGATCAACCGAAGGACTTATATGCAGGTATATAGGCCTTACCAATGGACACAGACAACGGGGGTGAGGGCATGAGTAAGGGGTTTGAGGGGTAATTTGGAGATAAGGACACATATGTAACAACTTAATCAATAAAGAAATTTTAAAAAATATAAACAAACAAACAAACAAACAAACAAACACATAGTACCTGGCAGAGAAACAGACACTTTTTATATGGCTGTGGTCATTACACAATTATAACTGTTCCCGAATGTTTGTGAAAACTTAAAAGGCATTCTAATACATAGAGTTTCTAGGTTTGGTTTTTGTAAAAACCACAAATTCAGTTTTGGGATTAACTTATTGATGGTGTTCATTTAACGTCTTTACAAAGCCCCTCAAATTGCAAGGCAGTATCGGTTGCCTGTTAAGACACTGTACTACTACTGATGTGAGAGTTCTATATTTTAGAAAATCAATAGTACTTACCCTCTTTTTAATTTCTTCTTGCCTTTTCTTCTGTTGCCGTTCTTTTTCTTTTATCTTCTCTGTTATTTTTTTCTTTTCTGAAATTTTTACTTCTAAAAGTAAAGAAATTTTTTAATCAATTATTTTGAATATTTTCCAGTTTATGGATGAGACAGACATGATACCTGTATACTTCAAAAAGCCAACCCTCTCCCAGCTCCAATTTCATATGGTGATTTCTTGGCAAATAAGAATGGGAACGTTCTGGAACTCTTTTTCCTCTCTAACCTGACCCCTAAGATCCAAACACCTGCCTTCATATTTTCCCATAATCCTTTACGCAGGACTTAGATCATTCAACTATGATACCACACCCTTTACTCTCTCATAATACTAAAAAAGAAGCATGTATCTAATCTAATTATGTTTTGAGATGAGAGAAGAGATGCAGGGAGAAGAGAATAAAGTGGGAATGAAAGGATGTTTGGTTTCTAAATACCAAAATTTTCAGTCTTGTGAGTTTTTTGTCATTTGTCTTAACATAAGTACCAGATACTCACCAAGACATAAAACCAAAAATGTAGAAACCCCAGTGGCTCACCTGGTTTTACTTCTGCTTCCTCTTTTTTTTCCTCCTCCTCATCATCCCAATTATCCTAAAGAAAAGAACTTCCATTAATAACTCTTGCATTTTTACTTTTCCATGTGAACTTTATTATCAACTTGTCTAACTCCACAGAAACATGCTTGTTGGTATTTTTTTGGTCCTGCATTAAATTTATAAATTAATAGTGGAGAACTGTCATCTTATGTTAAGCTGTTCTAGCCAAGAAAAAGGACTATCTTTCCATTTGTTCAAGTTGACCTCTGTATCTTTCAAGGACTGGTTTAAAGTTTATCTTTCAGGTTTTGCACATTTCTCCTTTTATTTTATTTTATTTTTGCACATTTCTCAAGCATTTCATCTTCCATGTTACTACTGTAAATAGGGCTGTGTTTTTTTCCCTTTTATGTCCTCTAACTGGTTATTTGTGTATAGAAAAACTATTAGTTTTTGGTTTTTATTTTAAAGAGAAAGGGAGTGAGAAGGACACTGATTTTGTTGTTCTACTTGTTTATACATTCACTAGAGGCCCAGTGCACGAATTCATGCATGGGGGGGGGGGTGTCCCTCTAGGTGGCCTGCAGGGATTGGGCCGAAACCTGCAGTTCAACACCCACCTGCAATTCAATGCCACCTGCAGCTCCTACCTGCTGCTCCTGCTCATCCTGGCCCCACTGTGCCTGCCATGAGCTCACACCTAATCAGTCCTGCATCTGGTGCCCTCCCAAGGGGAGTGGCCTGTGGGATCCGGCTGAAACCAGCTTTCTGACATTCCCCAAGGGGTCCCAGACTGCAAGAGGGCACAGCCAAGGCTGAGGGACCCCACCGGAGCACGATCAAGCTGGGGAGGGACCGAGGGAGGGCTCCAGGGCGTGTCTGGCCCATCTCGCTCAGTCCCAATCGGCCAGACCCCAGCAGCAAGCTGACCTACTGGTCAGAGCGTCTGCCGCCTGGTCATCAGTGCACATCACAGGGAGTGGTTGAGCAGCCTTAGCATATCATTAGCACATTACCATCTGATTGTTTGGTTGTTCTGCCATTCAGTCTATTTGCATATTACCCTTTTATTATATAGGATTGCTTGTTTTTTTGTATATGCTTTGACTTGAGGTCAAACATGCACCCTTGGCATATGAGGACAAATGCTCTAAACAACTGAGCTACCTGGCTAGGGTAGGTTTTTGTTTGTGGATTTTGTTTTTTTTTGTTTTTTAACTTTTTAATTGAATTTATTGAGTTGACAATTGGTTAACTGTGTTAATTTTATAGCTTACCATACTAATTTACCACTTAGCTTTATCACTGATTCTCTAGGGTTCTCAAAGTATACTATCATATCATCTGCAAACAAGAGCTACTGTACCTTTAATTCTTCTTTACTAATTCTATGCCTCCACAACTGATTTATTTTATCTAACTGCACTGGCTAAACCCCTAGAGCACAATGTGAATAGCAGGAAAGATAATGGGTATCACTGCCTTGATCTTCTTTAAGGGAAATGCCTCTAGTGTTTCCCCATGAAGTGCTATGAACCCCACCACATTTATGCAATAAAATTTATCAATCTTACTGCCTCTTGATTTTCTTACAGCAAGGAATTTCCTTCTAGAACATGTATGATTTCATTCTTTTTTTCACTTAGATATCTGATCCATTTGGAGTTTCTTTTGTATGATGTGAAATATGACCTATTTTATCTTTTTCCAAATGGTTACCTAGTTGTCACAGCATCATTTATTAAAAAGTCCATTTTTGCCCAGTCATTTACAATATACTGTATTTTCATAGGTATCTGGTCTATATATGCTTTCTATACTATCCCATTAACCTACTGTTTCTTCATACACCAGTACCAGACTGCTTTAATTAATTACATCGACTTTATAGTATGTTCTTATGCAAGCTAGGGCTAGTCTCCTCTTGTAGATTTTTTGGTGTTATCCTGCCATTCTTGCATGTTTGTTTTTCCATATTAACTTATATCAAATTGTCTAATTCCATAAAAAAAGCTTTTCCATTAACAATTAAAACATAAGCCCTAACCGGTTTTGCTCAGTGGATAGAGCATCGGCCTGCAGATTGAAGGGTCCCAGGTTCGATTCCGGCCAAGGGCATGTACCTTGGTTGCGGACACAGAGTGTGCATGAGGCAGCTGATCGATGTTTCTCTCTCATCAATGTTTCTAACTCTCTATCCCTCTCCCTTCCTCTCTGTAAAAAATCAATAAAAATATTAAAAAAAAACAACAACAACAAAAAAACATAAGCCCTGTTCAGGTAACTCAGTTGGTTAGAGCATCATCCCAATTTGCCAAGGTTTCGAGTTTAATCCCAGGTCAGAGCACATAAAAAAATCAACCAATGAATGCATAAATAAGTGGAACAACAAATCAGTGTTTATCTCTCTTCTCTCCCCCTCCCCGCCTTGCTTTCTCTCTCTCCTCCCTTCTCTCTCTCTCTCTCTCTCTCTCTCTCTCTCTCTCATCAATAAGTAAAAGTGAAAAACACCACACAGGACAACCAAACCAAAACTAAAACCCTCTCTTAAATTCATAGTTTTAAAATAAAAAAGTAAGTACTTTATCCTTCTTACTTTCCCATATGTAAAAACATTCAACATTCTAACCATTGGCTCAATTATTTCAAGCAGTATTCCATATATCACAACCCTGGTTACTGAATTAAATACAGTGCAAGGTTGGGCAAAACTAGATTCATAGTTGTTGGTATGGAAAATAATACAATAAATAAATAATACAAAAACTCTTTTGCATACTCAATATTTAAGAGGAGTCAAGAACTGATAAACAGCTTCATGGAACACACTCCCTAACTTGGGTGGGACACTTTAAGGTAGATCTATACTCTGTCTTTTCTACCTATAACAGTCGAGCTAAAAATAAACCAATTATCAAACAATTTTCTAAAGGCTCCATAGAATTCAGAAGGTTTAAGTTTAATAAGGACAGACACAGCCCTGTGTTTAAATAGGGCTTTAATGTATAGGTAGCTTGGACATTGTCTAAGCAACCACCAGGCACACTATGACGCACCATTTGAATTTGAGCCATAGGATGGCAGATGCAGAGCAAGCAGTCCTGACGCTACTAAAAGATGCAAAGGCTGACTAATGTGCTTTAAATATGACACCGAGGTTCTGGTTTTATAACAAGACAGATCATAAAATCTAAATCAGTCTAGATATATAAAGTAACCAAGCCTTGATTCTTTCTTAAGATTTTTTATTGGTTTTTAGACAGAGAGGAAGGGAGATGGAAAGAGAAACATCGATATGAGAGCAAAACACTGATAAGCTACCTCCCACATTCCCCCCACTGGGGATCTCGCCCCACAACCCAGGCAAGTACTCTGACCAGAAATTGACCCAGCAACCCTTCAGGGCTCGAACTGAGCCACACCAGCCAGGGAAAAACTTGATTTTTTTTTTTAAATTTTATTAAATACTGGAGGCCTGGTGCATGAAATTCGTGCACTGGGGAAGGAGGGTGTGCCTCAGCCCAGCCTGCACCCTCTCCAATCTGGGTTCCCTTGGGGGATGTCCAACTGCCGATTTAGGCCCTGATCACAATCCAGGACTGCTGGCTCGCAACCACTCACCTGCCTGATTGCCCCTAACCGCTTATGCCTGCCAACCTGATCACCCCCTAACCACTCCCCTGCCAGCCTGATCGACACCTAACTGCTCCCTGCCGGCCCGATTGCCCCCAACTACCCTCCCCTGCCGGCCTGGTCGCCCCCAATTGCCCTCTCCTGCTGGCCTGGTCGCCTCCCAACTGCCCTCTCCTGCTGGCCTGGTCTCCTCCCAACTGCCCTCTCCTGCTGGCCTGGTCGCCTCCCAACTGCCCTCTCCTGCTGGCCTGGTCGCCCTTAACTGCCCTCCCCTGCAGGCCTGGTCCCCCCCAACTGCCGTCCCCTGCCAGCCATCTTGTGACCACATGGGGGCAGCCAGCTTGTGACCACATGGTGGCCGTGGCGGCCAACCAAGCCTTCTTTTTTTTCTTTTCACAAGCCTTGATTCTCAATAAAAATCTGTATGTCCACCAAAGAAACAAAAAGTCCCAATTAAGGCTGCCATGAGGTCTGCAGCACAGTAGAAAGAACTTGTATAAAAGTAAAAATATTTTTATAATCACTTTACCTTGGTAATTTAACCCATAGCTCAGAGTTCACAGAATGAAAGCAAAACAAGAGCAGACTGGGGGTTGGGGAGACTGGGTGAAAAAGGTAAAGGGATTAAGAAGAACAAATTGGGCCCGGCCAGTGTGGCTAAGTGGTTGGGCATCAACCTATGAGCCAGGTCAGGGCACCTGACCAGGTTGCGAACTTGATTCCCAGTGTGGGGTGTGCAGGAGGCAGCTGATCAATGATTCTTTCTCATCATTGATATTTCTCTCTCTCTCTCTTCCCCTCTGAAATCAAGAAAAAATATATTTGGGGGTGGGGGGAAGGAGTACAAATTTGTAGTTACAAAATAGTCACAGGGATGTAAAGCACAGCATAGACAAATATAGCCAAGAACATTTTGATAACTGTGTATGGTACCAGAGGGGTACTGGAAATACTGGGGAGAACACTTTGCAAAATATATGATGTCTAATCACTATGTTTGTACACCTGAAACCAATACAAAGTACTATTAAAAGTAAGCTGTAATTGAAAAATAAAATATTAAACCTGTGTTATTGGTTTAAAAAAAAAGAAAACCAGCTAGTCATTGTTGGGACATCTGAGATAACAGAGTTAGAAATTAGAGAGCAAATGTTTGCATTACCTTTCTGGTTTACTTAAGTCCTTATATCAATACACCACAAGACGAAAGGAACCAGCGAACTAAAACTAAAAGTTAACTACCAGACATGTTGTTTTAATCTTCACAGAATATAGGAGAGCTGGGTCTGTGAGTAGCATGCTGCTTAGGCAGTGCTTCAGATAGGAGGACCATTTGCTTATTTCCAGGAAGTGCATATTCACAACTCTAATAGTGATAATGATGATGATAATAATAATAGTAATAGCATTTACTAAGTGCTTACTTCACACCAGGCACTGTACAAAGGACTTTATATGTAACACAGTAACCCTCACAGAAGTCCTGTAAGATGGTGTTATCCCCATTTTACAAAGACAGAAATAGCTATCCCACAATCTCAGTGAAAAATAATGAAGGAACATGTTCTGAATGGACCAAAGTTCCTTTAAAGTGTCATGGTATGCCGAAGCCGGTTTGGCTCAGTGGATGGAGCGTCGGCCTGCGGACTGAAGGGTCCCAGGTTCGATTCCGGTCAAGGGCATGTACCTGGGTTGCGGGCACATCCCCAGTAGGAGATGTGCAGGAGGCGGCTGATCGATGTTTCTCTCCCATCGATGTTTCTAACTCTCTCTCTCTCTCCCCCTTCCTCTCTGTAAAAAATCAATAAAATATATTTAAAAATAAAAATAAAAATAAAAATAAAGTGTCATGGTAAATGACTTCTAACCCGAGACATGAAGTATAAAATAACTATCTGGGAAGTAGGTCCCTCCCCACCAAAATTTGTTCTTTCAATTAGTTATGAATGAGCTTCCCTGGAATCTCCTCAAAGAGAAGGGTAGGGTTCCTACAAAGAAAATATGCCCAGCTACAACTACATAAGTTACCCATTTCAAATTACTTGTGATGATTTTATACTAATTTTAAGAAACTAGTCTAGCATCTCGAGTACTGAAAGGCTAAGAAGGAAGAAGTATGGCTGAAAAATGAGCAGTTCCTCACTCCAATAACTATGAAATAGAGAAAACATGCAACAAAGCATTTTTTTCAATGCTGATTCCCTTTCCCATTAAAACATCTTCCCCACCCTACCATATCACTGCTCTCTCAGACAGTCAAGTTAAACTGTCTCATCAGCCAGACATAATAAGACTACATAGAATTCCACATTCCCTTCCCCATCTCTTTCCCCCATAGGCAAGTATCCCTTAACCCAGTGGTCAGCAAACTCATTAGTCAACAGAGCCAAATATCAACAGTACTTCTTCAAAATAGACTCGTCCAGGCCGAAAACCGACTTCTACGCATAGGCCACGAAGTTTCAGTCGCACTGTACGTGCGCCCGCATGTGGTATTTTGTGGAAGAGCCACACTCAAGGGGCCAAAGAGCCGCATGTGGCTCGCGAGCTGCAGTTTGCCAACCACAGCAACCCATAAGGGACCCCATGAGACTTGCAACCAGGGGACCAATGGGCAGCAGCAGCTCGTCCCAGGCTAACCCCCTGAACCTGTCTCCAAGGCCCCCTTTTCTCTGACTTCCAGGTGAGCCAGAGCAGCCCAGCCTAGGCACTATTGCTCCTTCTATGCCCTTCGTTGTGTCACTGCCCTGAGTTTTTGCTGTGGTCAATAAATTCTTGCTTGCTTTTCTAAAAAAAAAAAAAAAAAAAAAAAAAGGAAACTGGTCACATTTCCAAACAGATATCATCCAGAAGCAAAAAGCCAGGTGGCTTTCCCCAGGAACTTAAAAAGAGTTTTTGTTTCCCTAGTTATAAAATATGCAGGTGCTCTAAAAGTAAATGTAAGGTAGAATTGTCTAAATCTGCCCAATTTTCTGTAAATACTACGACTTTGTAAATGCTGACAATAAATTCAGATAAAATGCAGAAAAGCCCTAACCGGTTTGGCTCAGCGGATAGAGTGTCGGCCTGTGGGCTGAAGGGTCCCAGGTTCGATTCCAGTCAAGGGCATGTACCTGGGTTGCGGGCACATCCCCAGTACGGGGCGTGCAAGAGGCAGCTGATCGATGTTTCTCTCTCATCGATGTTTCTAACTCTGTATCCCTCTCCCTCTCACCTTCCTCTCTGTAAAAAATCAATAAAATATATTTTAAAAAATAAAAAAAAATACAATGCAGAAAAGATTCCTAGAGAAACCTAAAAAGTTAACACTTAAAATAGGAAGTCTATAATTTAGTAAGCCTTAAATGGTTATTTGCTTCAAGAGACTACCTATCAATATCCAATTAAATTCCTTACCAAGTTATTTTAGGTAGCCAATAAATCTTCCAACTATTACATACAATTTATCTCCTAAAATGGCTAGCTTCCTCAGAACAGAGGCTGTTTATAAACTACAAATTGCTTATCTATACTCTTCTCCTACAGACACACACCCAACATCATTTGAGCCATTTCTCTGAGAGATATGGCTGCTTTTCAAGTTTAAAAACTGCTTCCCAATTGAACTAAGAATTGAAAACAAAACAAAAATTTTAAACCCTGCTTTCTTTTTATTCATAACAATGCGGACAGTAGTTGGTTGGTCTGTCATTTTTATAATGTACAACTACAGAATGTCACATGCAATTAGAGAACACATTTAGGGCCAAAATGGTTTCCAACTTAAGCAAGATATATTTATAGATCGTCAAACAGAAGTAGTTTCAAGAGCAGTAAAATTATTCTGCCCCATAGCCATAGCCCACTAACATATACTTCTTCCCCCCTTTTCTTCAGTTTGGATTAAAGCATAACCTCTTGCAGGAAAAGAGCCTTTCACTGGCCGGTGTTTTGTTGTTATTAATCCTCACCAGAGAATATTTTCTCCATTGATTTTCAGAGAAAGTGGAAGGGAGACAGAGAAACATCAATGTGAGAGACATCGATTGTTGCCTGCACACATCTGACTGGGGCCGGGATCAAGCTGGGAACCGAGGTATGAGGTCCGTGCCCTTGACCGGAATTGAACCCGCAACCCTTCAGTCTGCAGGCCTATGTCAACAATAAATTCAGATAAAATGCAAAAGCAGCTAGGGCCTGGCTAGTGTTTTGTAAAGCTATTCTAACCTGCTCTGAGAGGCCTCAGAACTCTGTAATGGCCCCTGGCAAGGCTGGACTTCCCAGCCAAGTTCAGTTTTTAAAAGAAACTCAAGCTGTGACTGGTTTGGCTCAGTGGATAGAGCGTCAGCCTGCAGACTGAAAGGTCCCAGGTTCGATTCCAGTCAAGGGCATGTACCTTGGTTGCGGGCACATCCCCAGTGGGAGGTGTGCAGGAGGCAGCTGATTGATGTTTCTCTCTCATCTATGTTTCTAACTCTCTATTCCTCTACCTTCCTATCTGTAAAAAAAACAATAAAAATATATATTTAAAATAAATAAATAAAAATAAAAGAAGCTCAAAGATTCTTCCATCATCTTAGAGTTATACTGGTCTCTGGAAACCAAATCATTCATTTAATTTAATTTCAGTAAGTTTTTAACATCCTATTATGCATGGGTTAGCACTCAGCTGAATTCCATCTCAGTGCCTATCTAATATTCTGAACTGTTATCAATCAATACTACTTTAAATTCCTGGCTAAGCAAGATCTAGATCAAGACACTGAACTCTAACCAAGTAGCTTAATTATTTTCAGTGTTCCAGAACTACAATAACAGTATATAAGTATTTTTCAATAGCAAACATGCTTCCTAACTAAAAACTTTCATTTATAAAACCTGTCAGGGTATTGCTCTGGCCGGTGTGGTTGAGTTGATTGAGTGTTGTCCCATGTACCAAAAGGTTGCTGGTTCAATTCCCAGTCAGGGCACATGCCAGGCTGTGGGCTCAATCCCCAGTAGGAGGTGTGCAGGAGGTAGACGATCTATGTTTCCCTCTCTTCCTCTCTCTCTAAAATCAATAAACATATTCTTTTTTTAAAAAATGCCAGGGTATTGAAATGATTTAATTGGGATTTTCTTCAAAATAATCTGGTTGGGCCCTAGCAGGTTTGGCTCAATGGATAGAGCATCAGCCTGCGGACCAAAGGGTCCCGGGTTCAATTCCGGTCAAGGGCACATACCTCGGTTGCAGGATCCTCTCCTGCCCAGGCCCTGGTCGGGGCTCATTCAGGAGGCAACCAATCAATGTGTTTGTCTCACATGGATGTTTCTCTCTGTCTTTCAATGGAAAAATATCCTCGAGTCAGGGGAAAAAAAATCTGGTTGGGGGAGGAGAGATGTAAGTGGGGATATAGAAGAAAGAAGATTGGCCATGAATTTATTAAACTTTTCTTTCTACTTCTGTATATGTTTGGAATTTTTCATAAGTTACACACATACTTCAAGATACCCATTTCCTGGCAAAATGCTCACCTTCTGAATATTTCCCAACAATCTCCCATTTCTCTAAACATAGATCCCCTGCTTCAGAAGTGTTATTTCCAATGCTTGAAAAATGTCCTTACTGTGACAGATTTAAGCTATTAACCCATAAAGGATCCTAACAGATGGTTCAATGGGTAGGACGATGCAGGCAGTTTTCAACTCTAGGGTCTTCATAAGAAATTCTGTAACATTATAGAAGCAAATGCCTGAGACGCTGAACACAATCAGAAGCAGTTTTCTCAAAACAAACTGTACACTCTTTGAATCTAGTTTCTAATCTGTTCTACTGAAATGCTGGGAGACTAGTAAAATGCAGTAAAAGTTGTACTATCCCAGCTTGCAGTGGGTAGGTACTCACTGCCTTCTTGTCAACACAGCCCATACATCATTCCAGCAACGGGGAAGGAGTCCAGCAATATATACCAAACGAACAATTCCTCCCACAGCCTCTGTATAACATCAGTATAGTAAGAAAAGTAAAATAAAGCCAGTGTAACAGGAAAGTATGCTCCCTGGTTCTAACCTTTTTAAGTGGAAGAAACATAGGCTTTCCCTCCACTAATATTAACAATTCCATAGTTTTACCTAAACCACTTCTGCCATTGTCAGACAGCTATTTTAAAAGTCAAGCGCAGCAAAATGCTATAATGTCTACTAAAAGATAGTAAACTACTGGAGTAAATTACTGTAACAAAGACCTGTTTTCCTTTCATTCCTCAGGACATTACAGATGACATTAAATCTATATATATATATTTTTAAAGAAACTTGTTTATTGGGGGGCAAGAGGATACAAGCAATATAAAAATCAAAAGTTTATCCGGCTTTATTGGCTTTTTTTTCTCTTGGTCAATGGGGTGGGATTTTATTTGTACATTTTTTTAAGGGTCCCAATCTGTTCATGAAATTCTTATATAGGGGGAAGCTGTGGGGCACATATTCCTTAAGGGACCCATTGGGAGAACTATTATCAGGGCAAAATAACTGCTCACTTCCTTCCCTTCTGTTTCATGTGTACTACGAAATAGTCATTGCAGGTGATGGTGAGTCCAGCAATTAGTAAAAAGCAGCTCTGGAAGCCCACTCTGCCATCTCAGCACTGGTCCAGGTCCTTCATTATTTTGTCTACTACCAGAGGGTTTTTTTGATTTTCCAAAAATCCAGGGAACTCTTTTTCCATGAGTACTCTTAGGTCCTCCTTTGTTAAGTAGCCTTTATCCCCAGCAAACTTATGAAACGTGAACATCATGGTTTCCATGGCATGTTCCATTTGAGACAGTATTTTGGTGAGGTCTTGGCGGGATGCAAAGCAGGATCGTCGGCTGCTGGGATGCGCGGCCAGTCTAAATATACATTCTTAAAGGTTAAACACTAGATACTGATATAAACTGAAAACTTACTGTTTCTCCCATATCTTCTGAAGACTTTAAAAAAGTCTCATATTGGCCGAAACCGGTTTGGCTCAGTGGATAGAGCATCGGCCTGCGGACTGAAAGGTCCTAGGTTCGATTCCGGTCAAGGGCATGTACCTGGGTTGCGGGCACATCCCCAGTGGGAGATGTGCAGGAGGCAGCTGATCGATGTTTCTCTCTCATCGATGTTTCTAACTCTTTATCTCTCTCCCTTCCTCTCTGTAAAAAATCAATAAAAAATATATTAAAAAAAAAAAAAGTCTCATATTGGCTGGTGTGGCTCAGTGGTTGAGGGATGACCTATGAACCAAGAGGTCATGGTTCAATTCCCACTCAGGCACATGCCCAGGTTTCAGACTCAATCACCAGTTGGGGGCATGCAGGAGGCAGCCGATTCATGTTTCTCTCTCTCTCTTCCTTCCTCTCTCTGAAATTAATGAAAACATTTTTAAAAATTCCCATATTGTATTAAGGACGGTGATTACTCAATCTCATGGAAACTAAGCCTTGTTTGCATCTCCTTAGGAAAGGATTAAGTACTATAACATTAGAATTCAGATATGTGATATTACTACTATCCAAGGAGAGAAAATTCAACTTTGATTGGTAATCTTTGAGCAAGCAAAACCTTGCTTGATAAACTTGGTCATTCCATTCAAAATATAAAATTCAGCCTTTCGGCCGGAACTGCCATCTTCCAGTAATCTGCCAAAGTGACTAACACAAAGGGAAAGAGGAGAGGCACCGGCTATATGTTCTCTAGGCCTTTTAGAAAACATGGAATTGTTCCTTTGGCCACATATATACAAATCTACAAGAGAGGTGACACTGTGGACATCAAGGGAATGAGTGCTGTTCAAAAAGGAGTGCCCCACAAATGTTACCATGGCAAAACCGGAAGAGTGAACAATGTCACCCCGCATGCAGTTGGCTTTTTTGTGAACAAGCAAGTTAAGGGCAAGATTCTTGCCAAGAGAATTAATGTACATATTGAGCATGTTAGGCACTCTAAGAGCAAGATAGCTTCCTGAAACATGTGAAGGAAAATGATCAGAAAAACAAGGAAGCCAACGAGAAAGGTACCTGGGTTCAACTGAAGCGTCGGCCTGCTCCACCCAGAGAAGCACTCTGTGAGAGCCAATGGGAAGGAGCCTGAGCTGCTGGAACCCATTCCCTATGAATTCATGGCATTGTAAGTAGAAAAAATAAAGATGACTTCTGTGCTGATAAAAATGTTTCTCTTAATTGAGTAGAAGTGTGGCGGCATCTCTTCCCCCAAAGAATAAAGAAAACTTTGTGACCTTAAAAGAAAACAACCCATAAAATTCATAATAAACTGCCACTATGGTGAGAACTTAATCCTTCTGAGCTTAGGAAATAAAAAATGTGGTACAAAATAAACCCCAATACTAGATCTAAACAGCCTAAGCATACATTCCATTAGCTAGAAAAAGACAATATCTTAAAGTAAGAGACAATTAACATTTACTGAGTGCCTACTATGTATCAGGCAATTCTGCTTAACGCTTCCCCTGCAATCTCATTTAAAATGTAAATTAACCCCTGAGGTAGCTCCCATAATGACAAGTTACAGACTGAAAACTAAAACAAAGATCAAACACTTGCTCATGACCACAAATATAAAAAATGTCAAGGCAACAATATCAACCCAGGTCTGTCCATTCTGGAGTCCAGGAATCAAACTATTCCGTGGATATCATTATGAGAATCTTGAAGAAACTCAACAGAAATAATCCAACATTTAAACTTGGAAATAAAACAGGCAAGTTCAGCTTTCTTCTCCAAGATCAACTTCAAAGTTTATTAAAATAAATAAGCTATTTGTATAAGAGAAAGAAATTCTGCAATGAAAGAGTGAATTGGCGAGATGACTTTTATAGTCCTTTAAACTCGTAAATCTCCAAAATTAATTCCAAGTGGTCAGAATTAGAATTACATTTATCAGGATTAATACCATAGATCCAATAATCTCAGGCAGTTTACTTCATGATATCAGCCCAGATTACTCCATTCAAACCTCATTTCCTGATATTTTTGTCCAGATTTCTCTAATATTTTCTTCTCATTTGGTAATTTATTTCCAATTTTCATTAACAGGTATCTTAACTGCTGCATCCAAGTATACATAGAAAAATTAAAAGGGCAAATCTGAACTAAATGCTCCAAACAGAAAATGTTCTACAATGTAGGGAAGTAACTTATATCTTGCAACGAAGGGGTTAACATAATCCATTCCCATGTCTAAGTACTTTCACAACAACACTACTCATTTATTAACACCAATGTGTGCAAAGCTCCCTTCGTTTCTGAACCTCAGGTTGTTCAAGAAATTGTACATTCACCTCATCAGACTCAGGAGAAAGCAGTACTGAGTATTAATAGTAATTTTCTAGCTTAAAAATTTTCAACCCAAGCAGAAGGACTTGTAGAATTAAGTACATGCCAACGAGTAGAAGTTGGGAGTGAAACATTCACTAAATGAACCCAAAACCACGAAATACCATTTTCCAATTCATACAAAACTTTATCTGCACAAATATTTAAAAACGTTGAGAACTTTATTAATAAGAGTCTTCACATGATGGGCTACTTTTAAAAAATCGCCATAGTCATGTTTCTGAAGCCATACGCTAAGCCCCCAGGAGTGCTCACAAACGAGCCAGGAGGGCAAATCTGGATCGCACCTGAGAGGATGCACCGGCCCCGCTAATCCAGCCTCCAAATCTTCCACCTCTCTGTGAAGATGAATGTCACTCTGTCAACTTCACGGTTTCCCGGTCGCTGCGGACTGCCCCGTTTCTGGTCAGTAACTGCCGGCCCTTTCGGCACTCAGTTCACCCTTTCACCACAGGGTGTGGGCAGGGAGGCGAAAAGTTATTTCGCTTTACTATTTCTATTTCTCTTGCGTGAAAAAGTTAGACTTAAGCCACAACAGTTCCCTTGTCTAATTGTACCAACTCTACCACTGGGCCTTCGGGGACGTGAATGAATGACTGGTTCTGGGGAGACAGGCGCTCGAACAGGCGGGCGCGTGGCGAGGTGTCCCATATGGGACAAGCCGGGGGGCTCCGTCCCCACGTCGCCAGCCTCATCGCGGCCAGGGGCTCCGGACCACGAAGTTTGCACGTGGGCCGCCCCGCCGCTGCTGTCACCTCCCGTCGCCAGTTGGCGGGGGGGATGCAGGCCGGGGCAGGGCCGCCGCCGCCTCGCCGAGGAAATCCGAAAGGCCACGCTGCCCGTCCCGGCCACACAGTCGGCGAGCGGAGGGAGAGAGGGCAGCGTCGGGCCCTAAGCTCGCGCCCCACCCAGGGCTCGCAGGCCCGGGCGGCGCCCCTGGGCCCAGAGTCCGCCCGCCCGCCCAGCGGTGGGCAACTCCCGCCCGCGACGGCGCAGCCCGCAGCCCCGGCCCGCACCCACCTTGACGTCCTCGTCCTCGTCCTCGCCTTCCCAGCGGTCCCCGCCGGCCGTACCGCCGGCCCCCACCTTCCGCACCGGGTCTTCCACGGAGAACGTGTCCGCATCTACGGAAGAGAGCGAGCCGCGTTAGTGCCAGCCGGGGCAAGGGCCCGCGCCCGGCCCCCGGAACTTCCCCTCACCCCAGGAGTCGGAGTCCCCCGCCGCCGCCGCCGCCGCCATGTCGAGCCGGGCGTGAGCGTGTGTGAGGGGAGAGCCAGCGAGGAGCGAGCGCGGCGGGGGTGAGTCACTGGATTCGCTCTCGTTGGCCCGCGCAGGGCACGCTGGGACCGTGGCTGACTGGACGCCCGGGCCCGGGCCCCGCCCCCTCTGGCGGCGGCGACACGCGCGCGGGCGGGAAGGGGGCGTGGGACGTGGCTGGCGGCGCCGCGGAGAGCTCGCGAGGGCGCGGCGGACACTCGGTGCCCAGCGACGCGGGGCGGGAGGGAGCAAGCGGCGTGGAGGCTGCCACGCCAGCCTGGGCCCCGCAGAAGAAGCGTGAGTGCAGGAAAGTTAGCAGCGCTGCCTCTCGCCTGGTCCTGGCCGGTCCTCGCCTCCCTTCCCGGCCTGTCCCACCCCCGCCCCGACCGGTCGGTCCCTTTGCTCGCCGCAGGTGGCAGGTGGCGGACGCCAAGAAGACCCCCACGCTCGGAACCGGGCTCTGAAGGCCATGTCCGCCTGTGGGGACGGGGACGGTGGACCGGCCTCCCCAGCCCCCGGAGGGCGCCGCCGTGCGCCGGGCGAGGGGCCCTGGGCCTGGAAGCCGGCGTGCGCGGCGCGCCCGGGAAGGAGCGAGCGCCGAGGGCGGGGCCCCTGGCCGCCTTCCCTGCCGGGTGCGCGGACTCGGCGCCTGGCAGGTCGGCTTGGCCGGGGTCTCGCAGGGATCAGAGAGAGCACGGTGCCTGGGGATCGCCGCTTCCTGCGAGCCGCTGGCGGCCGGCGCGGGCTCATCCTCTCGCGGAATAACCTCGGGACGCGGTCTGCGCTCGGCATGCGCTCTCGCCTGGTCCTCAGGTCCGCACAGTCAAGGAGCTAAGATAGACGCGTAAATAAGTTCCGGCCCAGTGTGCTGACTGAGACAGACAGCAGCATTGTGAGGTTAATACATATAAAAAGGCGACACTATCCGTGGGGGAGAGGGGGGGAGGCGGGAGAGGAGCGCTGCGGAAGCGGGGGTTTGGAAAGATCCAGTGAAGTTTGCTCAGGTGCATTTCCGGTGGAGATGACACAAGCGCCGCCTGACCTGACCGAGGGGTGAATTGGAGATAAACTCAGCAGGTGAACTGCTGGTAATGAAGGGCTTCGGAGAGGCTACGCTGCGTTCCGACCTGTGGGTCGCTGGGCTCCACGGCAGGGTTTTTAAAAGCGAACAGTTGGAGATATTTTGTTTTTGCTGTTTTCTTAATTTATTTTTGAATATGTAGCACACAGACTGAGTGCATCATTCGGGTTTTAAAAGGGAATGTACAATTGTCGGCCATTCTGTTCTTTCCAGTGGTAACTATTGTTTCCCATTTCTTGTGTGTCTTTTCAGAGAGTGTACAGATACACATTTTAAAAAGGTGATCTCTTTGGAGAGAGACTCTACAGCACAGTTACTCTAAGTTTGTTCCTAATCCAGCAGCAACACCTGGGGAGCCTGATAGAAATGCAAAATCTCAGACCATCCCAGACCTAATGCATCAGAAGCTGCCTTTTAACAAGACCCTCAGATGACTCAGCAGATTAAAATGAGAGAGGAAGTGATCACAGACATCCATTTACAAAGATGTATTGGGAAGAGGCAAGACAGAAGACGGCAAGGAAAGGCTGGAATGTAAAGTCCCTAGAGCACAATCTATCTTTTATTCACAGTTGTATCTCCAGCATTTGGCACAGTGTGTAATACATAGTTAAATATTTTTTAATTAAGTGAGAATAACACAAGCCTCAAATAAGGCAATGGTAACAAAAGGAGGAACCAATCTGAGAAATATTTAAAGATTAAGATACACAGAATTTAATGGCTGTGATGGTTAATTTTTTGTGTCATCTTGGCTAGTCCATGGTACCTAGTTTTTAGTCAAACACTAGTCTGGTTTTTGCTGTATTTGTTATATATTATTAACAATTAAGTAGACTGAGTACAGCAGATTACCCTGCATAATATGAATGGTTCTCATCCAGTTAGTTGAAGGCCTTAAGAAAACACTGAGCCCTGACCAGTTTGCCTCAGTGGATGGAGCGTCGGCCTGCGGACTCAAGGGTCCCAGGTTCAATTCTGATCAAGGGCATGTACCTTGGTTGCGGGCATATCCCCAGTAGGGGGTGTGCAGGAGGCAGCTGATCAATGTTTCTCATCGATATTTTCAACTCTCTATCCCTCTCCCTTCCTCTCTGTAAAAAAATCAATAAAATACAGTGGGGCCTTGACTTACGATTTTAATTCGTTCCGTGACAGAGCTCATAACTCAAATTACTTGTATGTCAAATCAGTTTTCACCATTACAATGACACGTGATGCTGGGCTGATGTTGTGGCGTTCATTGTGACGTTCGCTGTGCCAACTAGCAATGGGGTATCTGAAGCTGGCTTGTAACCTGAATTTTAGCTCACAACTCAAAGCAAAAAAATCAGCCAAGAGACGGCTCGTATCTTGAAAAACTCATTAGTCAGGACACTCGTAAGTCAAGGCCCCACTGTATATTTAAAAAAAAAACCAAAAAACACTGAGGAGCCCTAGCCTGTTTGGCTCAGTGGATAGAGCGTTGGCCTGCAGACTGAAGGGCCCCAGATTCGATTCTGGCCAAGGGCACATACCTGGGTTGCCGGCTCCATCCCCAGTAGGGAGCGTGCAAGAGGCAGCTGATCGATGATTCTCTTTCATCATTGATGTTTCTATCTCTCCCTCTTCCTTCCTCTCTGAAATCAATAAAGAAATATATATTAAAAAAAAAAAACACTGAGGAAAAAAGGAATTCTGTCTCCAGACTGCTTTTGGACTCTGCAGCATCAGGTCTTCCCTGGGTCTCCAGCCTGCTGGCCTGCCCTGCAGGTTTTAGACTAACCAGCTCCAAAATATTGTGAGCCATTCCTTAAAATAAATTCCTAAATAATACACACATCATATTGGTCCCGTTTCTATGGGTAATTCTGACTAATCCAGTGACTGATTGGATATGGAGTTGGTGGGAAAAGTAGTTAGAGGATAAGGCCTTTGGAGATGGAATGAGTGGTAGTGACACCCAACTATAGGTGCTCCAGTCAAAAACTGGAAACTATCCTTGCTTTCTTTCTCTCACCCCCTAAATTCAATCCATCACTACGTTTTGTGATTTACTTTCAATATTAATCTTGAAGTCATTTAATTACCCCCATATGTCTTAATCCAAGCTTTCCCAATAGAATGAGAAGAAACCTTGAAGGACATTAACATTTAAGGAGCAACCAGAGGGAAAAGGTATGGAGAGGATAGAGTAAGATTTTATTTTTTTTAAAAAATATATTTTATTGATTTTTTTACAGAGAGGAAGGGAGAGGGATAGAGAGTTAGAAACATCGATGAGAGAGAAACATCGATCAGCTGCCTCCTGCACACTCCCTACTGGGGATGTGCCTGCAACCAAGGTACATGCCCTTGACCGGAATCAAACCTGGGACCTTTCAGTCCCCAGGCTGACGCTCTTTCCACTGAGCCAAACCGGTTAGGGCTAGAGTAAGATTTTAAAGAACCCTAGCCGGTTTGGCTCAGTGGATAGAGCGTCGGCCTGCGGACTGAAGGGTCCCAGGTTCAATTCTGGTCAAGGGCATGTACCTTAGTTGCGGGCACATCCCCAGTAGGGGGTGTGCAGGAGGCAGCTGATTGATGTTCCTCTCATCGATGTTTCAAACACTCTATCCCTCTGACTTTCCTTTCCTCTCTATAAAAAATCAATAAAATATATTAAAAAGAATTTGTACCACTGTGGAATATGGTGTATTTGAAAATTCACCATTAGATGTCAAGAGACCTGGGTTCTAGACATTCAGGTGATCAGATTATATTGAACTGAACACTGGACACTGTGGTGAGAGGTGGGGAAGGCTCACAATGATTCTTCCTTGTCTGGAAAGTATCCCAGTACACAAGTATAAGTGGGTTCCCCAAAGCCACATTTGCTCCTTTACCATAGCTAATTTGGGAAGGGGGGGGTCAGAAACAGATTAACTGTGAAGTTCATGAAGCTCTAGCTTCAGGGCCTCTCATTGCATCAGGCCCTAATTTGTCAAGGTCCTCCAAACTGTATATGCTTCAAATGATATAAAATCTGGATCTGCCCCAGGTGGAATCCCCAAAATCTCTAGCAGCTAGTCTCCAAAGATGCCCCTTCAGTGAACAGTATTCAAGTCCTTATGTGCCCCCCTCCTCTTGAGTCTGGTCTAGTCCTATGATTCATTTTCCATCAGTAGAATAGGGCAGAAGTGACACCCAATGCTAGGCCATAGCAAGCCTTGCAGCTTACATTTGTGCTTTTCGGAATGCCCACCCCGGTGGAAGTCAGCTGCTAATTAAGAAGTCTTACTACCTTATGACAACCCTGTGCTATTTCAAGATAACCATGTAGAGAGGCTGTTTAGGAAGAGAAATACTCAGCCAACCCGACTTCCAGCAGAGATGCCAGACATGGGAGTGAGGAAGCATCTTGGACGTCCATCCTGTTTGAGCCTTCGGGTGATGCCATCCCCAGCTACCATTCCATCGCATCCACCGAAGACCCCAAGGGAAGGGAGAGTTGCTCGGCCGAGCCCAGTCAACCCACAGCCTCTGAGAGAGAAGTTATCTTAAGCCTCTTAAATTTTGAGGCAAATTGTTACGTGGCAATAATGGAAAGATTCACTTTCCCAGGCCTTTAGAACTTGGAACGAGACTTTCACTGCCTCGAAATTGGTGACTGATTACAGCACCTGAAGGGAAGACCACACACTCCTGATGAAGTGATGATTTCCCAGGTCACTTTACTGCCTCTTGCTTTCTCTTGAGGCCCAGTTGTCCAGCTCTTCCTTACATGCCCAATATCTTTCCAGTATTCCATTCTTGGCCTCAGGTAACAATTTTAAATACATTCTAGGAGTCTATTTCAGATAAACTCCGCTTTACTTAATTTTGGGTATAGCACATTGCAGACACTTAACTGTCGAATGACTACATGAATAAATTTCTATGCAGAACTGAGTTTTCCCCCAGGAAATACCTGCCTCTCAGGCCATTGTTTCTTTTCATGAAAGGTAGTCCCAAAGAAAATACAGCCGAGCCCCAAAGAAAGATGCTTTTTTATTGCATTATTAGTAAGCTCACAACATTGTACAGTAACCTGAACTAGGAAATAGTGACTAAGAGGATGTGAGACCCAATCAACTCTCCCGAGGTGGTCTCGGGAAATCAAGATTGGATATTGCTGAAGTGGTAAGACAGTCACCTGTATTAACTTGTCTAAAGTAATTCTAAGATAGTGTATCTAAAAAAAAGTTAACAGAAAGAAGGTGAAATACAGAGAAAGTGAGACCAAAGAACAAGATTTTTAGTCTCCAGGGAAAAGGGTAAGCTGACCTACAGACTTCTAGGAGATATTTAGTAGAGATAAGGGTATCCTATTGATATTAACCATTATGTTAAGTGCCTGCTCTTTGCTAAACCCAAAGTTTCTGGTTCTACCCTTACCAATTGTGATTTAGTTTCCTAAGGAGGACACTTGACAACAGTAAACAAATGAAATCGAAATATAACTTAAAAATTTGTGTCTTATGAGTTTAGTGTGAACCAGTTCTGCTGAGTCTCATCAATTCTGGGCTGCACTTTAATGAATCAATTTTCTGGACTTATCTATATATATAAAAGCCTAAGAGACCAACGGATCAAACAACCGGTCGACTGGTCACTATGACAGGCACTGACCTCCAGGAGGAAGATGCTCAATGCAGGAGCTGCCCCCTGGTGGTCATTGCACTTCCGCAGTGGGAGCCCTGCTCTGCTGACCCATGGGTGCCAGACACAGGGCTCACAGCTGGCTAACGCCTGGAGACCTCAGCGGAGCAGCAGTGAGCCTACTGAGCAGCGGCGGCAGGTGCAGTGGGGCCGGGATGAGCAGAAGCGGCAGGCAGCATTGGGCTGCCGGTTTCAGCCTGATCCCTGCAGGCTATGCCGAGGGACCCCACAGGTGCACGCATCTGTGCACTGGGCCTCTGGTAAATAAATAGAAATCCAAACTTTGAAATGAGAACATATTCACTTACTCATTCAACAGATAAATAGTGCCTACCCTCTACCTAGTACTATTCTACGTTCGTGGGATATTAACTTTAAGGAAAATGAGGTGTAGGGGTTGGAGGTGCTATGGAAAAATACATGGGCTATGTGTATGGAGCACGGATAAATTTTTGAAGCAGAAATTGAGAATTTATTAACAGTATGGTACATGCTGTTTTTTGAAATGAGGAAGCAGGGAAACAGTTGTCTAGATCTGTGTGCTGGGGACTTCATTTAGTCTTTAAAACTAATGTGTGGCCCTCGCCGTTGCGACTCAATTAGGTGTCCACCCATTCACTAGAAGATTGCCAGTTTGATTCCTAGTCAGTGCACATCCCCGGGTTGCTGGCTCTATCCCCCGTTGGGATGTTTCAATCTCATATTGATGTTTCTCTCTCTCTAAAAAAAAAGAATCAATTAAAAAATATTAAAAAACAAAAAATGAAATGTGATTCGTGTTAGTCTCTAGGTGAGCCCTATAATCGTACATGACCATATTCTCATTTTACAGATAAGCAGAGTAATTGAACAGTGTATGTTGACTCTGCCTTTAAGAATTTCATCATTAAAGCCATACGATGGTAAATGGCAGCAGAAATGAAGCAGAACTGCTCATGGCTCCTTTTTAAGAGAAAGTGCTTTAAGCACCAGACTAAAAATCTCATGAAGATAAAATAAGGCAGAAGAGGTTTTAATTGCAAATAGAAACAGGTTAAACTCATTTATAAAATACCCAAATCACTGAGTCATTACATATGTGAAAAGATTTATTATTTGGAAAACTATGTAATTGAATGACTTTTTCCATTTTAAACCAGCTTCCCCCAAAAGTTTACCCAAGAATCTTTCAAGATATGAAATGCCAGCATGTGTGTCCATTAAACTCCTACACATTATTCCATATTTATTTTTATACAGTGCCATAAAATCCCAAAGTACCTTCCTATTCCTGCCAGTCAACCAGACAAGCCATGCTCTCCTTAGGACTTCAACCTTCTCCTGACCTCAAACTGTCCATTATTATTATTTTTTTTTAACTTTCCCTTTCCCATTTTATTTTATTTTATTTTTTTATGCATACATACAAATCCTTTAGTTGATCTCTTACCCCCCTACCTCCTGCCCCCCAACCCTCCCCGGCCTTCCCGCTGCAGTTTGACAATCTGTTTGAGGCAGCTCTGCCTCTGTATCTATTATTGTTCAAAAGTTTATAATGGTCTCTATTATCCATGAATGAGTGAGATCATGTGGTATTTTTCCTTCATTGACTGGCTTATTTCACTTAGCATAATGCTCTCCAGTTCCATCCATGACGTTGCAAATGGTAAGAGTTCCTTCCTTTTTAGAGCAGCATAGTATTCCATCGTGTAGATGTACCACCGTTTTCTAATCCATTCATCTACTGATGGGCACTTAGGCTGCTTCCAGATCTTAGCTATGGTGAATTGTGCTGCTATGAACATAGGGGTGCATATATCCTTTCTGATTGGTGTTTCTGGTTTCTTGGGATATATTCCTAGAAGTGAGATCACAGGGTCAAATGGGAGTTCCATTTTCAGTTTTTTAAGGAAACTCCATACTGTCTTCCATAGTGGCTGCACCAGTCTGCATTCCCACCAGCAGTGCACAAGTGTTCCTTTTTCTCCACATCCTCTCTAGCACTTGTCGTTTGTTGATTTGTTGATGATAGCCAGTCTGACAGGTGTGAGATGGTACCTCATTGTTGTTTTGATTTGCATCTCTCGGATGATTAGTGACTTTGCGCATGTTTTCATATGTCTCTTGGCTTTCTGAATGTCCTCTTTTGAAAGGTGTCTATTTAGGTCCTTTGCCCATTTTTTGATTGGATTGTTTATCTTCCTTTTGTTGAGTTGTATGAGTTCCCTATAAATTTTGGAGATTAGGACCTTATCAGATATGACATTGGCAAATATGTTTTCCCACACAGTGGCTTTTCTCGTTGTTTTCTTGATGGTTTCTTTTGCTGTGCAGAAGCTTCTTATTTTGATGTAGTCCCATTTGTTCATTTTCTCTTTAGTTTCAAGTGCCCTAGGAGCTGTATCAGTGAAGAAATTGCTTCGGCATATGTCTGAGATTTTGTTGCCTTTGAATTCTTCTAGAATTTTTATGGTTTCCTGTCGTACATTTAAGTCCTTTATCGATTTTGAGTTTATTTTTGTGTATGGTGTAAGTTGGTGGTCTAGTTTCATTTTCTTGCATATATCTGTCCAATTTTCCCAACACCATTTATTGAAGAGACTATCTTGGCTCCATTGTATGTTCTTGCCTCCTTTGTCAAATATTAATTGAGCATATTGGTTCGGGCCAATTTCTGGGCTCTCTATTCTATTCCATTGATCTATATGCCTATTCTTGTGCCAGTACCAGGCAGTTTTGAGAACAGTGGCTTTGTAATACAACTTGATATCTGGTATTGAGATCCCACCTACTTTGGTCTTTTTCAGGATTGCTGTAGCTATTCGGGGTCTTTTTTTATTCCAGATGAATTTTTGGAGAGTTTGTTCTAGATCTCTGAAGTATGCCGTTGGTATTTTAATGGGAAGTGCGTTGAATTTATAGATTGCTTTGGGTAGTATGGACATTTTAATGATGTTGATTCTACCAATCCATGAACACGGTATGTTCTTCCATCTGTTTATGTCTTCCTCTATATCTTTTTTCAACGTCCTGTAGTTTTCTGAGTAGAGTTCTTTTACCTCTTTAGTTAAGTTTATTCCTAGGTAGCTTAATTTTTTTGGTGCGATGGTAAACGGGATTGTTTTTATAATCTCTCTTTCTGAAAGTTCACTATTGGTGTATAGAAATGCCTCAGATTTCTTGGGGTTAATTTTGTATCCTGCTACATTGCCAAATTCATGTATTAAGTCTAGTAGCTTTTTGATGGAGTCTCTAGGGTTTTGTATGTATAATATCATGTCGTCTGCAAATAAGGACAGTTTTACTTCCTCTTTTCCAATTTGGATGCCTTTTATTTCTTCTTCTTGCCAAATTGCAATGGCTAACACTTCCAGTACTATGTTGAACAGGAGTGGTGAGAGGGGGCATCCCTGTCTTGTTCCTGTTCTTAGGGGAAATGGTGTTAGTTTTTGTCCATTGAGTATGATGTTGGCTGTGGGCCTGTCATATATGGCTTTTATTATGTTGAGGTATGATCCTTCTACTCCCACCTTGTTGAGAGCTTTTATCAAAAATGGGTGTTGAATTTTGTCAAATGCTTTTTCTGCATCAATTGATATGACCATGTGGTTTTTTTCTTTAATTTGTTTACGTGATGTATCACGTTTATTGATTTGCGGATATTGTACCATCCTTGCATCCCTGGGATAAATCCTACTTGGTCATGGTGTATGATCTTTCTGATGTACTGCTGAATCCGATTTGCTAAGATTTTGTTGAGGATTTTGGCATCTATGTTCATGAGGGATATTGGCCTGTAATTCTCTTTCATTGTGTTGTCTTTACCTGGTTTTGGTATTAGGGTGATGCTGGCTTCATAGAATGAGCTTGGAAGTGTTCCTTCCTCTTGAATTTTTTGTAGTAGTCTGAGGAGGATAGGTTTTAGTTCTTCCTTGAATGTTTGGTAAAACTCCCCTGTGAAGCCGTCTGGTCCTGGGCTTTTGTTTGCTGGAAGCTTTTTGATGACTGCTTCAATTTCTCCCATAGTTATTGGCCTGTTGAGATTTTTAGATTCTTCCTGATTGAGTTTTGGAATGTTGTATTTTTCTAGGAATTTGTCCATTTCCTCCAGGTTGTCTAGTTTTTTGGAGTAGAGCTGTCCATAGTATTTTTTAACAATCATTTGTATTTCTGTGGGGTCTGTTGTTATTTCGCCTCTATCGTTTCTGATTTTATTTATTTGGGTCCTCTCTCTTTGCTTCTTGGTGAGTCTGGCTAGAGGTTTGTCAATCTTGTTTATCCTTTCAAAGAACCAGCTCTTGGTTTCATTGATTTTCTGTATTGTTTTTTTGGTCTCTATGTCATTTATTCCTGCTCTAATCTTTATTATCTCCTTCCTTCTGCTCACTCTGGGGTTTTCTTGTTGCTCTCCTTCTAATTCTTTGAGTTGTAGAGTTAGCTGATTTACTACCATTTTTTCTTGTTTTTTGAGATAGGCCTGTAGAGCTATAAACTTCCCTCTCAGGACTGCTTTCATTGTGTCCCATAGGTTTTGGATTGTTGTGTTTTCATTGTCATTAGTTTCCAGGATGTTTTGAATTTCTTCTTTGATTTCATTGGTAACCAAATCAATATTTAATAGCATGCTATTCAGCTTCCAGGTGTTTGAGTATTTTGGGTTTATTTATTGTAGTTTATTTCTAATATTATGCCATCATGGTCTGCGAAGACGCTTTTTATGATTTCAATCTTCTTGAATTTGTGGATACTTTGCTTGTGACCCAATATATGGTCTATTTTTGAATATGTCTTATGAGCATTTGAGTAGAATGTATATTCCCTGGCTTTGGGGTGAAGTGTTCTGAAGATGTCTATTAAGTCCATCTGATCTAGTGAGTCATTTAGGATTGCTGTATCTTTGCTGATTGTTTGTCTAGAGGGCTTATCCAGTGTTGTCAGTGGTGTATTAAAGTCCCCTACTATGATTGTATTGTTGTCGATCTCTCCTTTGATATCTTCCAGGAGTTTTTTTTATGAATTTGGGTGCTCCTGCATTGGGTGCATATATGTTTACCAGAGTTATATCTTCTTGTTGTATTGATCCCTTTAGTATTATGAAGTGGCCTTCCTTATCTCTTGTTATGGCCTACACTTTGAGGTCTATTTTGTCCGATATAAGTATTGCTACCCCAGCTTTCTTTTCCTTTCCATTTGCCTGAAAGATATTTTTCCATTCTTTCACTTTCAGTCTGTGTGAGTCCCTTCTAATGAGGTGGGTTTCTTGTAGACAGCAGATGTATGGGTCATGTTTTTTTATCCATTCAGCCACTCGATGTCTTTTGTTTGGAGCATTTAGTCCATTTACGTTTAAAGTTATTATTGAAAGGTACTTGTTTGTAGCCATTTCTGTTTTTGTGTGGCTGTTTTCTTTCTGAGCTTTTTATTTCTTATTTTTATACCAGTCCCTTTAGCATTCCGTGCATTGCTGGCTTGGTGGTGATAAACTCCCTTAGCCTTTTTTTGTCTGTGAAGCTTCTTATTTCCCCTTCAAGTTTGAATGATAGCCTTGCTGGATAGAGTATTCTTGGATTCAGTCCTTTGCTTTGCATCACTTTGTAAATTTCTGTCCATTCTTTTCTGGCCTGATGTGTTTCTGTTGAGAAATCATTTGACAATCTAATGGGAGATCCCTTGTATGTAACTTTCCGTCTCTCTCTTGCAGCCTGTAAGATTCTCTCTTTGTCCTGAACATTTGCCATGGTAATTATGATGTGTCTTGGTGTGGGTCTTTTCGGGTTCACCTTGTTTGGTACTCTCTGGGCTTGTGTGACTTTTTTCTTCCCCACCTCAGGGAAGTTTTCTGATATTATTTCTTCTAATAGGTTTTCTAATCCTTGTTCATCCTTCTGTTGTTCTGGTACCCCTATTATTCGTATGTTGTTTCGTTTCATGTTGTCCCAAAGCTCCCTTAGGCTCTCCTCCTGTCTTTTAATTTTTTTCTCCAATTGCAGTTCAGTTTGGGTGTGTTTTGCTTCCTTGTCTTCTAATTCACTAATTCGGTCCTCTGCTTCTCCTAGTCTACTGTTGATACTTTCAATGGAGTTTTTCATTGCAGCTATATCACTCTTCATTTCTTCTTGGGTCTTACTTAAGTTGTTGATTTTTTCATCTGTTTCTTCTAGCTTCTTGCAGAGGTTGTCGATTTTTTCCTCCATCCGGTTTATGCACTCTAGGACCCTTATTCTGAATTCTTTTTCTGTCATGTTGCATGCCTCTGTATTACTTAGCTGCTTTTCTGGAGAGTCCTCCTTCTCTTTCCTTTGGGGGTTTCTTTGTCTACCCATGTTTGATCTCACTGACATATCGTTCAGTGGTTGCTCCCTTGGTGGCAGTGACTCCTTGGTCTGTGGTTGCTCTTCGGGCGGTTGCGGTAGCAGCTGCTCTTCAGTTGGCAGCAGCTCCTCTGGTGGGTGCTATTCACAGCTGTGGTGGCTCTTCTGGCTGGTGGGGCGAGGTTTCACGTACAGCTGCTGTTCCTCAGCAGAGGGTGTTGGTGCTCAGGAGGGTGCTGTTGCTTGGATCTGCTGCGTTGATTTAGAGGCACAAAATACAACACAACAAGGCACCACGTACCAGGCACTATACACAAATATATTCACGATATTAATAACCCCAAATAAAGGTGACCACCTGAATTAAGAGAATTAGGGGATAAGGAAGAAAGAAGAGAAAAAGATAAAAGAGAAAAAAGAAAAGAAAAGTAGGGACCAAAAAAAGGAGTGCAAAAATGAAATTGGGAAAAAGGAGGGGGGAAAATAAAAGCGAGAAAAGAAAAGAAAAAAAAAAGAGAGAAAAGAGAGAATGAAGTGGAAGAGGGGAGGAGACTTATTTTATATGAGGAGAATACTCCTATAGAACAGCCATTAATCCCAACAAATTCCAGCAACAGCTCCCTGGAGATGAATGCAAACTAGAAACAACCAATAATATAACGATGAAAATAGAATGGAGAACACTAATCCCAAAATAAAATAAAGAGAAAATAAAATGGCACTTTAAAAAAAATGGTAAAATGGTAGCAGTAATAATACTGGTTAAAAATAAGAAGGTAGTAATTAAAAGGGTAAAATCAGGTGATGGAAAAAAGAAGAAAGAGAAAAAAAAAAACTGTCCATTATGATGCTAGCACCCAATGCATTAGCCTTTTGTTGTCTTGGAAAAAGGAATGCATTTGTGTGAATTAGGTCAACTGCTACATCTTTTAACTGGCCTCCTATCCACCTACTCTATTGCCTAGGCCTGTGGTCGGCAAACTGCGGCTCGCGAGCCACATGCGGCTTTTTGGCCCCTTGAGTGTGGCTCTTCCTAAGCCTTAGGAGTACCCTAATTAAGTTAATAACAATGTATCTACCTATGGAGTTTAAAAAAATTGGCCCTCAAAAGAAATTTCAATCGTTGTACTGTTGATATTTGGCTCTGTTGACTAATGAGTTTGTCGACCACTGACCTAGGCAGCAGCCAAAGTGGTCTTTTAAGACAAATCTGATCATTAATCCCCTTGCTTGATTTTACCTCTTGCCTCTCAACCAAACCTGGTTTTACATATTTTTCAATATTCTACAGTTCTCATCTTTTGTTGTTGTCAATCTTCACCAGACTATATTTTTTCAATTTTTTTAGAGAGTGAAAGGGAGGGAGAGGGAAAGACCCATGTGAGACACATGGATTGGTTACCTACCAAATGCCCCAATCAGGACCTAGGATAAAACGTGCAACCCAGATACATGCCCTTGACCAGAAATTGAACCCATGACCTTTGGTGCATGGGCCAACTCTAACCACTGAGCACACCAGCCAGGACTACAGTTCTTTTTTAAAATATTGTTAAAAGTATTATACATCCCCTTTACAGTTCTCATCTTAATACTTCAGCCAACCCAAGCCTGACTTCCAGACTAGAATGTTAGTCCCTCAAAACTATTTTTCTTTCATGACCCTTTCCCCCACAACACCCAGTCTCCACTGCTAGACGTAAGCTTGAGGGCAGTGTCAGGTTTGCTTTTTCTGCCATTTGCAGTGTCTAACACATAGTAAGGCAGTGTTTTAAAATGATTTTTACTCTGATTAGGAAAGCTATTTATACCTACCCTCAATAAATATTGTCATACTTCAAATCTAAAGCTCTAGTTAATTTGGTTCATCCATTAAGACTTCTAAGTTAGCAAATCATATAAGCCTGCTACCCCAATTACTTACCAGACTTCTCAAGCCAGTCAATACTCTCTTTAATTTCCTCATCACCCACTTCTTCCTGAACACTCAGCATGTTTTCATAAAAACATATTAAGTTATAGGTGACCTCTCTATTATCATTATCCAGTCTTCATTGAATGCTCTCTACTGCTCATGTCTTTTCTTTCTTCTCCCTGACATGTGGCAATACTGATTCAAGTGTCCATTTCTGCCCCCAAGTTAGGGGCAGAAATGGGCAGTGGAATCAGTGTTATCACATATACTCAAGAGAACAGCTCCTTTAAACATGTCCATTCTGGCAATTATTTGTATATTGCTTTACAGGTTTCATCTTTGTAATTCTGAGAGGTAGATCTTGACACACCCATTTTACAGATGAACAAACTGAGGAACAGCTGCTCTCTTAAGTGGGTTATTTCCAAAGGCCTATTGCAGTGACGCTCAAACCTGTCTGTTAAACTCCTTTGAGCTTATGGAAAATTGTTTTATAAGTTTCATCATAGCCAGGGGGCTTGGGAGTGGGGTAAATATGTTGGTCAGTTAGACTTCAGTTGTATGAGGATCTAATGTTCTGGGGGTCTAATGTACAGCATGGTGACTATAGTTAACAATACTTTATCATATACTTTAAAGCTGCTACTAGGTTTTATTTTTAAATGTTTTTTATTTTAGAGAGGGAGGATAAAAAACATCCATGATGAAAATAATCAATCAGCTGCCCCCTGCATACCCCCTATTACAGATCAGGCCCACAACCCAGTTGTGTGTTTTGACCAGCAATAGAACTGTGACGACCTCCTAACTGATGGGTCAACACTCATCCACTGAGCCAACATGGGCCGGACACTACTAGATTATTTTTTTTAACACATTGTTTGCGGGTAGTTTTTATCACGCGCTCACAGGGGGCGTGGGCCATTTTTGCTAATTTTTTTGCGCAAATGGCAACATTCAGTAAAATTACGATAACTTTAGTTTACGTATTTATACGTTACCCGCATTCTACCGCTAGTCTATAAAAAACGTATTAATACATGTCCCGCGCTCTACTACCAGTCAACGTAAAATGTATAAATACGTTTCCCGCATACAATATGTTAATATGTTTTATTGATTTTTTACAGAGAGGAAGGGAGAGGGATAGAGAGTTAGAAACATCAATCAGCTGCCTCCTGCAGACTCCCCACTGGGGATGTGCCCACAACCAAGGTACATGCCCTTGACCAGAATCGAACCCGGGACCCTTGAGTCCGCTGGCTGATGCTCTAACCACTGAGCCAAACCGGTTAGGGCACTACTAGAGATTTTTAATGTTCTCAGCATAACAACAAAAAAAGGTAATCACATGAGTTGAAGGATGTGTTAACTAAACTGGTAAGCATTTCAATATATCCGTACATCAACTCATATTTTATACTTTAAACTTACATCATTATGTCATTTTTATTTAATAAAGCTGAAGAAAAATATCCCATCAGATAGGAGGTGGGACCAGAGTGTTATTTTGCAGCTACATTGGCTCATTATTTAGCCCATTACATCAAGCACTGACTTCTTTTTAGCTTACCATAGTCTGGTTCTTCCTTGTCATCTTAACTCTACTTTTTAAAATCAACACCTTCTTTACACAGGTTTTATTTTCTACAGTAAATACAGCACAAGAAATTAAGAATGCCATTCCATTAAGTAGTAGCAGTTGAGACCTAGATTCTAATCCCAACTCTGTGATCCTGGGAAGACACTCTTCTAGACATATTTCCTTACGTGTAAAACTAGTGACCCAGTGCACAAAATTTGTGCACAAAAGGGAATTAGAGTAAATATTTTAATATTGCCGTTTGCCCTTTTCCTGTGTGACGAGATAAATCTTCCTCCTGTCAAAGTCTGGGGCACACCATGGGAACCAGAGTCATCACCACACACCCACCCACGTGTGCCTAAAAATCGCCCGAGACCCAGACCTGGCTGGTCCCCCCCCCCATCAAGCCCCGCTGGGTGGGGAGCGCAGCGTCAGGTCCCTGCTGATTGCTTGTTACGGTAACTCGGCCTCCACTGTGGGCACATCCGTCTTGTGTTACGGAATTCCTGCCTCTGCTGTGGGTGCAGCCATCTTGTTATGATGTGATGGTCAATTTGCATATCCTCTCTTTATTAGATAGGATAAAAGAGGCATGTTAGAAAGTTGGAATTTCATTCTAGTTAGTTTGTAACAACTTTTACACTGAATTACCTTCCTTTATAAGAATTTTGTTGGATAAATTGATTTATAAACTTGAGAACACTTTGTATTTATGTGACATGCTTATACAAGAATGCCAAGGCCTAGGGAGCTAGCATATTGCAGTGATACTTGAACTGAATCTCCCATAACAGTTATGAGGTCTTGGGTCACAATCCTGTGAGCCTCAGTTACCGTATCTCTAACCTGCTCTGTATTCCTTACAGGTCTGTCCTGTAGAGCATCAAAAGGGAAATATGAAAAAATTGTGTACTTGTAAACCGAAAGAGCACTGTGCAAATAAGTTGTTAGATATTAGTGTTTCTAATAGCTGATAAAATATCATCAAAAAAAAGTGTTTCCATAAAAGTTTTATTTTATCCCCACAACAACCCTGTGAGGTAGGGTGACCAGGGCATTTGAAGATGAGAAAACTAAATCTACATTGCTTGTTCATGGCTATACTGCATAGTAAATATGTAGAAATTGAACTGAGATTTTTAAATGTCCATGACTTCATATTGATTCACATGGAAAAAAGCAGAGAGAATATTAACTTCCCCCCTACCTTAATGCCGAAAGGACAATGCCTTGAAAAATCCCATTTCAAAAGATGAAAGTAGTATTTCATTGCTTATTTCTACAAAGATTTATAAAATAAAAAAATAGTGAAATATTTTACAATTTATATATAATGGTCTCATTCAGGGATATGTCCTTCAGCTGTGTATATGATCAACTATTCCAAGTGCTAGGTATGCAAACTCTTAAAAGTATGAAAGAATAATGAGCAGTAGCTTCCATCTTCTTTATTATTCCTCCTTGCATCTTGAATAAGTTCTGTGAAATCTGGTCCCAGTTTAAAATAAAAGAAAAAAGAAAAACTACCACAAAGATGTCCGGTAAACTTTTATTTTGTTGCCTACTCTCAAACCACTGTCACATTTAAAACAGTGATTTCCCAAACCTGGTTATTAGAATCACTTGGAGGGCTTAAAAAAGAAATACAGAACTCTCAGGCCCCACTATAGACTCAATGAGACAATTTTGCAGGGGTTAGGCCTCAGGAATCTATTTCCAAAGGTCAGAGTAATTCTAATTGAATAGTCAGGTTTGGGAACTACTAATGAATTTTAAAATACTAACTAATATCAAAACCACAAAGTATAAACTTGTTGCTTTCTTATCCCATTTTAAAAAATTTCTCAAAACACATTATCCCAAGAACTCTTGCCTCTGGGCAAGTAATTTCAATTCAAGATACAGAGAAACATTTTATAAAAATGTATCCTAGTGAGTGAGATTTGGATTCCAATAATTTAAGGAGCATTTAAATATAAGATACTGAGTTTTGTGGTTCTTATTCTGAATATTTAAAAATGTATTCCATACAGGTTCCTAGCAGGCTTTCAACTCAGGGGAAGACATGAAAAGTAATGACATAATCAAGCACATCAACACTGAAAAAATACTATACTTGAACATAGGTCATGAGAGGAATAAGAAAGTGAATGAATGACAACCTAAGGCCTTTTGGCCCATACATTTTTGTTCCCAGTCCACTCTTCCCCTATAAGGGGAAATAAAATAAACATTCTTTCCTAGTTGCTTGGCATAGTTATTTGATGGGTAACTATTAACTAAGTTAATTTTAGATACACAAGATTAAAAGAGATAACAAATAAATATCTAGGAAGACAGAGAAATTAGGTCAGAAAACCTTAACTAGCTAATAATGTAGTATATAACACCACCATGTTAGTACAATAAATGAAGGCTTCAGTGTCCTTTACGTTTCAGCTTTATGTGATTGACACAGATGTGGGAAAGATCTGGTCCTTATTATGAAGAATTCTGTGCTCGCTGTAAAGATTTGTAGGAATAATGAAATACTTTCTTCATTGATGAGATGAAGTCTCTGTTTTTCAGGTAAGTTGACTGAACAAAACAATGAAAAATGAACTTCTTTAGAACGTTGACCGAAAGTAATATCTAGCTGAAAAAGTCATTGGCCAAAGAGAACTTAAAAAAAACCAAAAAACATTCTATGTTTAACCCTAAAAACAAAACAGAAAAACCAGAGAAATGAAAAAAAAAAAAAAAAGTACACATACATTTTCACGGACAGTTACAAGAAAATAGCCATTTATAGAAGTCACAATGCTTTCAACAAATTCTCCCCAAATTTTGGGAAACAAGATAAAGCCATTGGGTAAATAAATATACATACTAGCTAATATAAAACAATTTATGATTTTAAATTGTTATTAATTCTTTTAAAACCCAAGGAGAAATTTGGTGATATAAATCTTATTAGGGCTACATATATTACATGGAATTAAAAAACATAACTGATTAAAACATTCTAACAATAATACAAATATTTAAAAGAATGTCTTAAAAGTCAGACATTTATCACTGGAAATATCACAATTATAATATGTACTTCAGAGTTGTAATGTGTATATAGGTCACTTTTGCTGTGTCTTTACAGGTAGCCATCTCTCCTGCATTTACTATAGTCAGTTTTTAAGAGTTTGTGTTTACTGTGTGAACTGTAGGGGCTGGGCACATCTCAGGTTCATAAAATATACACCTCCGCTTTAACCAATTGGAAGTGTTTAAGATAACATCTATAAACAGATAAAGAAAAGGGGTAATGAGACAATAAAACATTAACGTGGAAGGAAGCTGGATAGTTGTCTCTATAAATTATTTAAAATTCTGTATTAAATTTAAAATGACTCAAGTCAGGTAATGAAAAATATATATATAAATTGGTCTCAAGAAATTTTCTCAGGCCACACAAAATTTCCCTTAGTTTATTTCTTTACAGAATCTTGTTATGCTTGATTCATTAGTCAGTCTATTTTAGGGAACTCTCCCTAGCAGGGGACTGAAAACAGCTTTACTATTAAAACAAGATGATTAAAGTGGGTGTTCATTTAAAGTGCCCACAGGCACAGTGGTATAGGTGCTTACATTTCCCTTTAAGTTATGGGAAAGCCCTTTGAGACTGTATTTACTTAATCAGAAAAGCTTTCAGCAATTATAATGCATGCTGAAAGATTAGATCTTGTATAAGTTTGGATTTTGCTGTTTGAGCATTAAAAAGGGAGCAAGGAGAAATGTAACTAGGTTCACAATTTTGAGCAAGAGCATATGTAAAGGTAACGTATGTACATTTTATTTCAAGAAAGACAGAAGACAAACAGCATAAAGATGCCCAGATGCCCTAAAGATAAATACATCTCAAAGATTCTCATTAAAATGAATCTGTAGTATTTTTTCCTGCAAGCAAAATACCTTTCTTTAAATTAAAACAAAAACGAAACAAAAAAACCAGTATTCTGAATTGCGAATGCTTCTGCTCTTTTTTGCAGAAAACCTGCCATGATTATTTAATGAATAAGGATTTTCCACAAAACAGGCTTGCTCTACATGCTAGATTTTTAAACAGTTCAGTGACACAATATGCTAACTACATACACAACAGATAATATAGTAAGAAAACACTCAACCTGATGAAAAGTTAAAATTTTCATTAATACACTGAAAATTGACATAACTCATGCCTTTAAAATCAAAAATACAAAAATTAAATGTTTTCCTAAAAAGATTTCCTTATTTTAAGGATTCATTTGAAAATGAAGCTGCATGTAATTTGTACAGTAAGTTGTACAAGTAAACAGGTAATATACATAAAAAATTAAGTGACATACTCCTCAATTATCAGTTGTCCACCTTTAATTTCCAATACTGTACTTTCTTAACAAGCATACAAAATATCAAACTTCTCTTTAGAAAAAGTGCCGTTCTTTGACATCCTTTACACAAAAACAGTCTGAGCCTGTGGCATGTTAATGCAGTTGAGAGGCAAAGCATACTAACCTTACAAATTCTACCTTCCATAAAAAGCCTCCCGAAAAGAAGATTACACGCCACTATAAAAATATCAACCTCTTGTGGTAGCTGCATTAGAGAACCAAGGCTTGAAGACTATTTTCATATAGTATAGAAAACCCACTATGAGAGCATATTAACTGCATTGGTGGCTTGGGAGTTTACTGTGCCACAGGATTATGCATAGCTACTGTAAGGTACCAAGACTGTTACACAGAGTTTTAAATTGATTGTAACCGAGAGCATAACAGAGGTACTACCAGCCCATGCAAAATAATTAAAAATACCGAATCACTGTGCTGAGTACTTCGTTCCTGGAGGAAACCAAAGGCAGCAGTAACCAAATCAAGCCCAAAAGGTGACCAAACACATTCTCCTCAAAGATTGGTAAGCACATGAAGTCTGAGGTATACCTTTATCCATTAAATCTGTGTGCCATTGCAAGATATCACCATTTGGAAACACATGCCATCACAATGGTTTAAATCATTTGAATATTACTCATATATTCTTACCTACCCAGTCTCTTGATTTTTGAAAAGATTTCACCTACAGTAGAATATTACAGAAACAAAATATAAATGCATGTCTTTCTAAATGAAACTTACATGGACTAAAAGTAGAGAATATTTTTAAACAAATATACAATATGCAGGCAGACAAAGCAGGAAAACGGCCATTCAAATATATAATAAAAAACTAAAAACTATTTCCAGAAAACTGAAGCGCCTCAACTAAAAGGAATGCATAATGAAATTCTAATCTAATACAGGTCAAAAATGTAAAAAGGTTATAAACCTTAACAGGAAAATAAAACAACTTTTACTGGCCATTCCTGTTGAAATGAGAATCTTAAAGTAACAGAAAAGTGGCTACAAACCCACTTAGAGCACCAAACAGAGAGAAAATAAAAAGTCCATTTTCATCTCTGTTATTATCATAAAATCCTGTGTGACTACAGGTCAAACTGCTGGTGGCAGAAACAGAATTCTTTATAAACTGCAGATGTCCTGTACATAAAAAAATTTCACTGGAGTTGCACTAGTTCTAAAGACTCTTCTGTTTTAGCCTACCTACTGTATGTATTCAATCTGAGATAAAGTCTCTTTCTGTAACCCTTGATTATTATTGGGCACCAAAGATAAGAAAAGCAAGACGGGGTACAAAAATGCAAAATTTCAACAGTAATGGCAATGTTTTGTCTTAGTCCAAAAGGGTCCTGCATTCTCTCCCCCTTCATGATTTGACAAGTCTTTGTACTTAATCTGGGGGCAGCAAATCATGCAAGCGAAATCTGTCTCTGATGTGAGGTCGAACATCTTCATTCTGTGCGAAGAAAGACATTGTAAAGGCCACGTAATTTCAAAAATATGATCCTCAGATCATTATGAACACTCTTACTTTGCAGATAAACATATCATTGCCTATTTTCCAACTCATTTATTTGCCAAATATAAATGTACCACACAGAAGCAGTTAACTTAGAATTAAATTAAGACGTAAAAAAACCTGCCATCAACGTTTTAATTTTTAAGAACAATTATGCAATAAATGGCTCAACAAAAAGTTAGATACAAGCATTAAGCCATTGAATCCTATTTCATATATTAATTTAAAATTAATCCATGGATATAGAAAAAAAAAATCCCAGAAAAGTTTTAGTAGCATAAGCAATAATTCTACACCAATGAAAGCAAAATGAAACCGATTTAACAAAAGTAGTTAGTGACTTGCAAGAGGAAGCCCAGTGAAATAAAAATAATCAATCTATAAACTTTTAAATATTTATAATTTTAATATAATTTATGGCCTGGTTGGTGTGGCTTAGTGGTTGAGCTTCAACCTATGAACCAGGAAGTCATGATTTGATTATTCCCGGTCAGGGCATATGCCCGGGTTGTGGGCTTGAGCCCCAATAGGGGCCGTGTAGGAGGCAGTTGATCAAAGTTTCTCTCTCATCATGAATATTTCTACCTCTCCCTCTTCCTTCCTCTCTGAAATCAATAAAAATACAAATACATTAAAACAAATTTTAATGTAATTTTTAAGGTTTGATAAAGCTTATAATTCTTTTCAATCTTTCCCTTAATCTCCCACCACACTGACTGTTTAAAGCAATTTAAACAATTTCAATAAAGTTGAGCCAATAGCATAACTGAAAAAGATAATTAAGACATACTTACCAGTTCTACAAGCTTCTCCAGAAATGGAATCAATTTTAGGAGTTCATTGTCATTTTTATCCATAAACCAGCTTTCTATAGGGATTCCATTAGATAGCTAAAATGATAAATAAGTAATTAAATCCTCTTTTTTGCCTACATTTTCCCTACTTTGGAAAAAGCTTAAAAAAGAAATCAGCCTTGTCCAGGGTAGCTCAATTGGTTAGAGTGTCCTCCCGACATGCCAAGGTTGTGGGTTCGATACCCAGACAAGGCACATGCAAGAAACAACCAATGAATGCATAAATAAGCAGAACAACAAATTGATGTTTGTCTCTTCCCCTCCCTCCCTTCCTTCCTCCCTCCCTCCCTCCCTCAAATCAACAGATTGAAAAAACTAAAAAAACAAAAAAACCTGAAGCCTAATTGGGTTTTTAGCATAATTTCTTCTTAGTGTATATAAAACTGAACAAGAAAGATCCATTAACAAGTTTTGCATTAACGTAACATAACTTAAAACATTTCTTTACTCATTCAAGAATCAGTTATTAATTCTTGCTAGGTAAAAATTCTTGCTACCTATAATCAATGCTAGGTACTGTGAATGAAGGGGTACTGCCAGTCTAAACAAAGAATACTATTAGAGAGCATATACTTCTACACAGGGACCATGTCCCATTCATTGTTTTATTCCCAACAAATAGCAGGGTAATCTGAAACACAGGAACATAATAAGTTGACTCAAAACTAGTTCACTGAAGACTCTAAAAACAAGACTGCAAACCTTATTTGTTTTATAAGTAAACTAGAGGCCTAGTGCATGAAATTCGTGCATGGGTAGGGTCCCTAGGCCTGGCTGGCGATCAGGGCCGATCAGGGCCTTCTGGCTGCTAGCCAGGGCCATCCTTCGTTCCACACCACACGTTGGTGGTCAGTGCACGTCATAGCAAGCAACTGAACTCCCAGACTCCAGGTCGAACTCCTGAGGGACAATTTGCATATTAGGCTTTACACACACACACACACACACACACACACACACACACACACGAGGCCCGGTGCACAAAATTGGTGCATTTGGGGGGCGGGGAGGGACGTGTCCCTCAGCCCAGCCTGCACCCTCTCCAATCTCGGACCCTTTGGGGGGTGCCTGACTGTCGGTTTAGGCCTGATCCCAGGATGTCTTACTGCCGGTTTAGGCCCAATTCTGAATCGGGCCTAAACCGGCAGTCAGACAACCCCCTCACAATCTGGGACCACAGGCTCATAACTGCTTGCCTGTGTGCCTGCCTGATTGCGCCCCTAACCGCTTCTGCCTGCCAACCTGATCGCCCCCAACTGCCCTCCCCTGCTGGCCTGATCACCCCCAAGGCTTTTATTAGTATAGATATGACACTTCACAGAAAATTTCACTAACCCTGCTTTACAATAAGGGCTTGAAGATTGAATCATTGGGGCCAGACAACAAGATTTCCTTTCTTTGAATAGTGGAGGGAATAATTATCTTATCTTTAAGTTGCCCTTAACATCAAATGAGATAATGACTTAGAAAAGTATAAAAGCGCCATATAAAGACAACTGTCTTTTTTATGTACTGAAAAGACAATAAAGTGGTAAAAAGAAAACCACTATTTTTATTCTCCCCCTTCCTTCCATTACAGCCTTTATTTAAACTTTGAAATTTATAAAAATTTCACTATTTTCATTTCTTTAGATTCAATATTATTCTGTATTAGTTTCAGGTTTTATATTAGTTACAGAATAGTGGTTAGACAATCATATACTTTACAAAGTGTTCCCAGATATTTCTAGTACCCACCTGGCATCATACTGTCAGTACAACACTATTGACTACTAGAGGCCCGGTGCACAAAAATTTGTGCACTCGGGGGGCAACGGGGGTCCCTCAGCCCGGCCTGTGCCCTCTCGCAGTCTGGGACCCCTTGGGAGATAACGACCTGCTGGCTTAGGCCTGCTCCCGGGTGGCAGAGGGCAGGCCCAATCCCTAGGTGCAGCCCCTGGTCGGGCTCAGAGCAGGGCTGATTGGGGAGTTGGGGGGTTGTCCCCTGTCATGCACAGAGCAGGGCGGATCGGGAGGTTGCGATGCCACCCTCAGTCACACTCAGGGTAGGGCTGATTGGGGGGTTGGGGCACCGCCCCCTGTCACACTCAAGGCAGGGTCGATGGGGAGGTTGCGGCACCACCCCCTGTCACGCACAGAGCAGGGCTCATCAGGGGGGTTGGGGCTCCGTACCCTGTCACGCATAGAGCAGGGTCGATCAGGGGGTTGGGGAGCTCACCCCTGTCACGCACAGAGCAGGGCCCATCAGGGGGTTGAGGAGCTCCCCGCTGTCACTCACATAGTAGGGCCGATAGGGGATTGGGGCACCGACCCTGTCACACACAGAGCAGGGCGGATCGGGGGTTGGGGCGCCGCCACTGTCACACTCAGGGCAGAGCCGATCAGGGGGTTGGGGTGCCACCACTGTCACACTCAGGGCAGGGCCGATGGGGAGGTTATGGCTCTACCCTGTCACACACAGAGCCGCAGGGCGATCAGAGGGTTGGGGAGCTCCCCCGTATCAGGCACAGAGCAGGGCTGATCAGGAGGTTGGGGCGCCTTCCCCTGTCACAAATAGAGCAGGGCGGATAGGGAGGTTGTGGTCCCGCCCCTTGTCACACACAGAGCCGCAGGGCGATCAGGGGGTTTGGGTGCTGCCCCGTCACGCTGATCCCAGTGCTGGGGGCCTCGCGGCTCCGCTGTTCCCGGTGCTGGGAGGCATATTACCCTTTTACTATATAGGATAGAGGCCTGGTGCATGGGTGGGGCTGGCTGGTTTGCCCTGAAGGGTGTCCTGGATCAGGGTGGGGGTCCCCACTGGGGTGCCTGGCCAGCCTGGGTGGGGGGATGATGGCTGTTTGCAGCTGGTCACACACCCTTCAGGGTTGGGGTCCCCACTGGGGTGCCTGGCCAGTCTGGGTGAGGGGCTGAGGGCTGTTTTCAGGCTGGCGGGTGACAGAAGCTCCCAACTGCTCCTTTTTTTCTTTTTTTTTTTATTCTGGGCCAGCTTTAGCTCTGACTCCAGCTCTTAGGCCTCCGCTGCTGAAAGCAGGTATCCGGTTTTTTTCGGTTCTATAATCGAAACAATGTATAACTTCAGCTTTGAGATCCCGGCTCGCTGAAAGCTGGTTTCTGGGGTTTTGTTTAGCTTCTATATTTGTTTCAATGTTTCAAACTGCAGGCTCAGAGGCCGGCAAGGCAGGCGGGGAACGTTGGTTTCCTCCGTCACTGAAGCAAGCAAGCCTCATGTTAGTTTCAAGCTGCCTGGCTGCCGGCCGCCATCTTGGCTGGCAGTTAATTTGCGTATCGCCCTGATCAGCCAATGGGAAGGGTAGCGGTTGTACGCTAATTACCATGTTTCTCTTTTATTAGATAGGATATTCCCTATTTAAGGGACAACAGGTTTACAGGTTCCTTCCAATCTTTCTTTTGGGTTGCTCGCCCTTCCTTTTCTTTCTCATGTCTTCACTCATTTTCTTTATATAGTATTTCAATTGGCCCTCAAAGCTCAGCGAAGGCATTGGTACACGCTTAATCCATTTTACACACCAGGAAACTGAGGCCAATTTCAGTTGGGTGTGGAACTGGACTTGGCTCGCAGGGAGCCCTCACAACTGCACTCTCTGCCTTTCTTAAGGGACAGCCCCAGGGCAAACAGTACAAACCTCCCCGTGAGATAATGACTTAGATCAGTGGTTCTCAACCTGTAGGTCGCGATCCCTTTGGTGGTCGAATGACCCTTTCACAAGGGTCGCCTAAGACCATCCTGCATATCAGATACTTACATTACGATTCATAACAGTAGCAACATTACAGTTATGAAGTAGCAACGAAAATAATTTTATGGTTGGGTCACAACATGAGGAACTGTATTTAAAGGGCCAGAAGGTTGAGAACCACTGACTTACAGACTCGTTCTTAAGCACCTCTTCATCATGGATGTCTACATTCTTTCCTCTCCCCCGCCCCCCGCCCCCATTCATTACTGCCCCCCCTTCTGTGGAGGAGGTGATAGGCTTCGCACTCACTGTGCAGGCGCACACCCCCGTGGGGTGGGATGGGAACTGGGGATAGGGTGAGCACAGGCTTGCTTTTGGGCCAAGGCAGGAGCAGAAGTGCGAGGGCCAAGGTGAGGCCTGGTTAGCGCCGGGAGCTTTGAGCTTCGCCAAACCGCCGCAGTGGGGTACCCAGCAGTGCGGCGCCCTCCACTGAGGTGGCACCACCCCTCAACCCCCGCCTCAGGGCTGCGGTTCCGCGCCTCTCTGCCCAGGCGTCCTTTCACGCCAGCAGTCATCGCCTGTTTCCCGCGTTTTGGGGCCACTGCAGAACCTCACTCTTCGCAGGCAAGGCAGATCCCCGCCCACCAGCACCCTGCCATGGCCCAAGCCAGCTCCAGTGCACGCCTCCTCAGCGCTGCTCTGTGCCCTTGGGCCGTCTGCCTTCTGGCCTGCCACTTCACTAAAGCTGGGCAATGTGGCTCCTGGGCAAGGAGCCGCCCCTCAGGCAGAGGACTGTCCGCACGCCTGCTGACCCCGACTGCGGCTCCTAGCTGGCCCTTTTGCCGAAGCTTCCTCTTCCTTCAAGTGCTCTCCTCAGACCCCTGGGAGCTTGGCTCTGGTGGCCCCGCCCATCCGTGGCTCCCTGCAGCTCCCGCTCTACTCGGCTCTCGGAGCACCCTGCTAGGGAAAGCAGGGTCTTGGGGCAGTCGGTAGGGGTGTGGGGAGCAGCTCCAGTAAAGTTTAGTAAACCCCAGGTTGGCATTGGGATTTGTCTGCGGCCATGGGGGAGTCTGCCTGGGCGGGATGAAATCACACTTAGACCCCAAGTGACGCCCCACAGCCCTGCAGCCACGCCCATCCCATGAACAGCTGTAACATGACAGCATACCGGGCAAATCTGCCTATTCATCTATCATATATGTAGATGTGCTAGAGGCCCAGTGCACAAATTCATGCACAGGTGGGTCTGGCAGGCCCGGCCCCGCCCCTGATTGGGGTGGGGGGGTGTCAATTTAGGGCAGAACTGGCTGGGGGGAGAGGCCGTGGGCCGACTGGGGTAGTGGGGCCAGCTGTGGAAAGGGGCTGTTTTCCGGCCAGCCCCACTTCCGAATGGGGTGGCAGGGACTGATTGGGGGCCAACGACCTTAGGGAGGGGCCATGGATGGTTGGCCAGCCAGCCTTGCTCCTGATTGGAGTGTGGGGAGCCAATGGGGGGTGGAGATGGCTGGGGAGGGGCTGTGAACCAATCAGGGTGGTGGGGGCCCATCAGAGGCGGGGCCTGCCAGGGGGAGGGGCTGCAGGCAGTTGGCCAGCTGGCCCGACCCCCAATCAGGCCTGTTTGCTGGACACAATGGATGTCATAGCGACTGGTAGTTCTGGTCCTTACAGCCTTCTGGTCACTGGCTTTTTATATATATAGACTAGAGGCCCAATGCATGAAATTTGTACAAAAGTAGGCCCTACTCTCCCCGGCTGCCAAAACTGGCTTCCCTCTGGCACCCAGAACCCAGACTTCCCTTGCAGCCCCGGCTTCATACGGAAGAACATCCAGTCTAATTAGCATATTACGCTTTTATTATTATAGACTAGAGGCTGATGCACGAAATTCGTGCAAGAGTAGGCCTTCCTTTCCCCCAGCTGCCGGCACCAGCTTCCCTCTGGCACCCAGGACCCAGGCTTCCCTCGCAGACCTGGCTTTGTCTGAAAGGTCATCCGATCTAATTAGCATATTAGGCTTTTATTATTATGGATATATAGATAATCTCTGGGATAAAAGTCTTTAAAAGTTTATATAGAACACTAAAGGCCCGGTGCACAAAATTCATGCACTGCGGGAGGAGGGTGTCCCTCAGCCCAACCTGCACCCTCTCCAATCTAGGACCCCTCAGGGGATGTCTGACTGTGGTTTAGGCCCGATCCTACAGGGACTTCCCTCTCACAATCTGAGGCTGCTGGCTCCCAACTGCTTGCCTGTCTGCCTACTAACCGTTTCTGCCTGCCAGCCTGATCACCCTCTAACCACTCCCCTGCCAGCCTGATCAACAACTAACTGCTCCCCTGCCAGCCCAGTCGCCCCAACTGCCCTCCCCTGCCAGCCCGATTGCCCCCAACTGCCCTCCCCTGCCAGCCCGATTGCCTCCAACTGCCCTCCCCTGCCAGCTGATTGCCCCCAACTGCCCTCCCCTGCCAGCCCGATTGCCCCCAACTGCCCTCCCCTGCCGGCCTGATTGCACACAACTGCTCTCCCCTGCCAACCATCTTGTGACCACGTCGGGGCAGTGGCCACCTTTTGCAAGGGCATGACAGTCAATTTGAATATTACCACTTTATTATATAGGATTGTTTGAGATTGAGGATAATTGAAATGATTTTATCTAGGCACCAAGAAAAAATTCTTAAAAACATTTCAAAATGCAAGCAAATAAAAGTAGTGACCTAAACTGAACATATTTCAAAACCGTATGAAGTTGACCTTTCTTTTTCTTTAGTGGACATTTTAAAACACAAGTTAAAGGCAAATCTTGTTTTATCTATACCCAACCTACCTTCCGTCATCCCTATTCTGTACCTATTGATTGTGAAGGAAATCTCAAATGGATCACATGAAGGCATTCATAATGTACAATATATATCTTGCAAGGGTGGCTTGTCTCTAGTCAAAGTTATATTTCAAAGAATCATTAACAAAGGGTACAAATATACTGATAAAATAGTCCATGAAAATACAAAAAAAATGTCAAAAATGGACCAGAGGGAGATGGTTAAGCTATTGTAATTCTCAAACATGTTTATAATTACTGATGTAATAACTCATAATGCTATTATTAAATGTTTATCTTGTCCCTTCTTATTCACATTTACTATTCAGATTTTTATTTGTTGTACTTTATCTTTTTAAAAAATATATCTTTATTGATTTCAGAGAGGAAGGGAGAGGGAAAGAGAGATAGAAACTTCAATGATGAGAGAGAATCATTTATTAGCTGCCTCCTGCACATCCCCTACTGGGGATCAAGCCCACAACCCAGGCATGTGCCCTTGACCGGAACTGAACCTGGGACCCTTCAGTCCTCAGGCTGATGCTCTATCCACTGAGCCAAACCAGCTAGGGCTATGTTGTACTCAATTTAAAAGAAACTTTTTCAAAAGGAGTATGCCAATTTGGCATTTCTAATTATAAGTGTGACACTAAACAGGGAAATTCCTCCAGTGAAAATTCTGTTCCCCCATCATACTGTTTGGCAGCATTTGTCCTCATTGTGACTTTTTTTCCATTCTGAATTTGCTTAGCAACCCTCTTCCTACCTGATATGCAAAGGCTTGTGGTGAGTTGTCAATTATTATAGTTTTTGAAAGATCTCTTCCAAGGATATTTAAGTCCTTTATATAGTTTCCTTGTACACAAACACAATGTTCACGAAAAAGTCGGTGCCTAAACATAAAAATAAAAACAAATTAACTAAAAAAAAAAAAAAAAAAAAAAGCAGCCTCTAAAAAGTATAACATATACTGAAACATATACACACACACCATAGGCTTTACACGTTACGTCTTATTATTTTGTCACTAAGGAAACTCATACAAATGTGGGCCTAAACTTCAGGCTATAGCTTTACTATAAAAATTCTTAGCAATTACTGAAAACTTACAACCAAATATTACCATGTCTTAAATGGTTTATCCTAAAATGTTATATTAAATAAAGTGGGATTAAAAACTCTGTAAATTGTTTTTGTAATTTATTTAACCAGAAAGCTCAGTTCAGAAGCAGCATCTGGTTGTCAGCAAGGTCCTGGCTTTTAAACCAATTTTCCAGATGGTTGACTAAGGCACAAGGAGGTCAGGTGACTTGCCCAAGGTCAAACAGTAAGTCAGTGGTTAGCCCCGCATTGGAACCCAGAATCTTCCTGGCTCCCAGTCCTTTGCTCTAACCAGAAGACCACAAAGCCTCCCTACCCCTGTACATGCCAGAATAGAAAATATAAGAAGGACTGTTTCTGTGTTGGCATTTAAAAAATGTGTTTTTAGTTTCCCTTATAATTTTTGAGAAAAGGTGGTCAAAACATTCCATCATTTCAACTTTTCCCACTCATTTTTCAATTTAGTGTATGTATGTCATTTGAAAAAACAAAGACTGAATGAAATGAATTTAGATTTAAGTATAACATGTAAACTGATGTTTCACTAATGATAGCTGCTAAGTTGAAAAATTCTGTATAATTTAACAAAGCTATTAAAGGTTTTATAATACTTAGGTACTGTAATAATGATATAATCTTCATTCCGAACTAAAAAAATATTAGTCCTGTATAATAATTTGATAGTTTGGCTTCCTTGTGTCTTTTTTTTAATATATATTTTATTGATTTTTTTACAGAGAGGAAGGGAGAGAGGTAGTTAGAAACATCGATGAGAGAGAAACATCAATCAGCTGCCTCCTGCACACCTCCTACTGGGGATGTGCCCGCAACCAAGATACATGCTCTTGACTGGAATCGAACCTGGGACCTTTCAGTCCGCAGGCCGATGCTCTATCCACTGAACCAAACCCGTTAGGGCTTCCTTGTGTCTTAATTCCACTAAACAATTTTTCAATAGCTAAGGCCTACTACTCATTCATACCTGTATTTTTAATCATGCAATTTTAAGAAAAGGGCAATTTCTACCAACAAAATCTGTCATAGTTCTAACACCACCACCTCCCCAAACAAACCTCAACCTTAAAAATATCACTCCCAATGAACAACAAAAACTGATCTAGAGACAGAGAAGCATCGATCAGATGCTCAAATCTCAGAGGGAAGGTAGGGGAGGGTGGGGGTAAGGGGGAGAGATCAACCAAAGGACTTGTATGCATGCATATAAGCACAAGTGACGGATACAGACAGGGGGTGAAGGTGAGGGCAAGACGGGGGGATGAGGGGATAATGGGGGATAAAGACACTTCGTAACACCTTAATCAATAAAAATTTTTTTAAAAAAATCACTGCCAGTGGTAATGGCAAAGAGTTAAGAATTTTACAACCAGACAAAATGTAGTATAATTCTTTCCCCATTATAAATACTTTTAATTAAATTATCATCTATCTCTAAAAGGCTTAAAGACAGTCCTACTTTGAAAAAATAGACTAAATAAAAGGATTTAAGTAATTTTATTTGCATAAACATTTAGATATGAAGCAATTGGAGAGGCAGATAGAGCATGTACATGCAAGTCAGTACCGATGCTTTTCTCTTCACGAGCAGCAAGCTCACCCAAGTCAGGAGACAACTGAATATGTATATGGATACTAACAGTTACTCTAAATTAAGCTGAAGCCTCTCCAGTATTCAAAAATCCGAGAGTCAATAGCATACATTTGCAGTTTTAGAAAGAAACTATATTTTTGTTATTTCTATTTATTTTTTTGCTAGTCATCAAATTTGCATTTGGAGTCATGGGATTGAGAGATCATAGGAATTTCTGAGTTTACCTTGTCACCAACATAGATAGTTCTCTATAGCACTCTAATGAATTCAATATATTCTTCAAAAAGGTTTTCCTGTTTTTTTGTTTGTTGTTGTTGTTTTTTAATATATTTTATTGGTTTTTTACAGAGAGGAAGGGAGAGGGATAGAGAGTTAGAAACATCGTGAGCGAGAAACATCGATCAGCTGCCTCCTGCCCACCCCCCACTGGGGATGTGCCCACAGCCAAGGTACATGCCCTTGACGGGAATCGAACCTGGGACCCTTCAGTCCGCAGGCCAATGCTCTATCCACTGAGCCAAACCGGTTACGGCAGGTTTTCCTGTTTTAAGTTTTCAAATTGTAAAAAGATAAAATACATTTAAACTCTTAAATGTGAATATTTTAGAAAACTAATTTAAAAGAGGGATAAGATTATAATTGCATGAGTACAATTTGTCCTCCAGTAAAATGAGAGCTCCAAGAGGGGAAGGGCTTGTGTGGCTCACCACTATTCCCTGGAACACTGGAGGGACTGAATAGAATGAATGATCAAAGCAAAATCATTTGTATATTTCTGTTGAAGTTGGGTAAAATGAGCATAAATTATAATACACTCTTATGAATAAAAAATACATTTTCTATTTTGTATGTCTAATGCTTGCTTATATTAAAGATAAAAATAAAACTAACTATAAGGACAAATTTTAATCCTTAGATAAGTTTAGAATTTTCCATTAAGACAATATGGGAAAAAGCATTCAAGAAAATGAATAGCCAGCTATTAAGGTTGTTATAAGCCTTTTGTGGCATCACTCTCAGCTCTTGGTCAAAAACTCAAAGATTAACTCCCATATTTTATAGGATGCAATAAGACTGCTTTAGTCTTAATATTTCAGTTTAACTAATTTTCAAACTATTTTAAAATTACCCAAGGCAATCCACCTAACCAGGAACACACTGCATCTGCTGGCTCAGGACACACACACACAGAATAACCTGAATGACTAAGCCAACTGCAATTCCCAATTAGATTCATGTAACATTTTCTTTCCATGGAAGATAAATTTGCTCTTGAAAAAAGCAAGAGAGTTTAATTTAATCCTTTCTATTAAAATTAACTTTTATTTCTCTATGCCATTAAAAAGGTGCCATCACATGCATTATATCAACATAAAGGAAATGAAAACATCATGCACACAGTGAAAAATTCCACCTACTTCCCTCCCCTAATCCCAAAAGAAGTAAGGATACAGATGTAACAATAAATAAATACATTTGATCTTCGTGTCCTTTTAAAGAACGTCTGTCTGGAATTATAGCATTAGGAACTCTTAAGAGTTTGGGCATTTAAAAAATTCATTTAGTTTCACCATTCAGCATGACAAATCTCTATATATGTAGCCAACTTAAAAAGGCCATTAAAGTTAAATATAATCATAGTAATTTCATAGATCAGTGTGACAGACATTTCCACTATTTCTTAATTAAATTTACCTGACCAGTTGCTTTTTAGGGTCTAGTATGTTCAGTAACTTGTCTGCATACACCTTCTTAGAAGCAGTAAAAAGAATGATCTATAAATTCAGGGGAAAAGAAGTAATCATTATACATGATCTAAATATGGGTACTATGTTGAATAAAATAAAATATTTATGCTGTTCAGTTCATGCATGTTTACCTCATACATCTGAGACATTCGTTCCAAGAATTCCCTGAAGAATGGCCTTAATCTCACATAAACCTGAAGAAACACAAAGATGGTTTCAGCAAATAAACACATAAAATAGAACAAACTTATTTATAAGATATGTTATATTCTAACTCTGGATATATTATAAATTTCATATTTTAAAGAAGTAAATTTTACTACCACTCAAAATATATTTTACATTCCAAAAATCACTTAAAACAATCTTTTGGCAGGGTAATAATCATTGATCATTTCATTATTTAGTAGTTAAATACCAGCATACAATAGTACTTCATGGAATATAATTCTTAATAAACATTTAACCTAAAAATAAAAGGTTTCCCTCTGAGATTTTGATCCACCAATCAGCTCCATCTTCCAGCCAGGTAGCATCCATCCAATTATTAGGCAGGCTGCGTGTCCATCTCTAGCTGACCTATCTCAATGACCTTCCTCAATAATTACTCAGAATTTCTTCTCAACAATCACCTGCTAAGAATAGCTTTATTTCAATTTTCTATTAAGGTAAATAATGTTCAAGAAAGATATGTTTGGCCTGGCTGTGGTGGCTCAGTGGTTGAATGTCGACCTATGGACCAGGAAGTCACAGTTTGATTCCTGGTTGGGCACACACCCAGGTTGCAAACTCGATCCCCAGTTTGGGGCATGCAAGAGGCAGCCCATCAATAATTCTCTCTTATCATTGATATTTCTAGCTTTCTCTCCCTCTCCCTCTCCCTGAAATCAATACAAATATATATACATAAAAAAAGAAAGAGATGTTTGGATTGGTAGGTTTAAATAATTGGAATATTTTCAGAAATCAAGTTTGTTTTTCTACATTTACTGATTCAGATGTGGCATCTAAATTAATACTACTTGACTACTTGAGATAAAACTATGATAGTCAAATACAAGTTGTCAAAATCTATTAGCACAATCATGGAAGACTACCGCACCCAAAGAACTGCTTTATTTCTGTGCCTGTCTTCTTGCCTACATTTAATGTAGCTCTTGTAATATACTCCCATATTTAAAAAGCACAGAAATATAAACCATAAGCAACCACTAAAACTGATTTACAAAAGATCTGACTCCTTTAAATTGTATTCATTTTGTGACAAAATTTTATAAAAAGAAAATTTTTTACTACACTCAAAAAGGTGATTATTAACTTCAAATACTATGAACAAACATTTGCAGAACACCTACCAGATTCTTTGGATTGAGATTTTAAAAAACACAACAAAAAACTGTGGTGGCAACAAATTAAAAATCTAGTTCTAGGAATGTTTTAGGGGCAGAACAGTGAAATCATGCAAAGGATTCTAGGAGTTAGGGACTATGTACTACCAATCTTTGTAATTTCCAATGCCCGAAGGGTATAAAATAATGCCAAATATATAGTACTTGATAAAAACTAATTGAGTAAATGAAATAGAACTGCCTGAAGTTAAGCAATATAGATAAAACAGGCAAATTTACATGACTACAGAAGGACAACTATAAATTTTTTCCACAACTTGATCACTCATGTAAGACAAATTTTGAACATTAATATACTAATATCATCTGACCCCACCCCCAAACTAGAATGATAAAGGTATACTTGTTTGTAATCCTACTAGGCATTTTATCTCAATTTATTGACTAGCCAAAAACAAAGTAAGCCAAGTATTCCTATCCCTAGCAAATAAAAATAACCAAATCCTCAGTATCCAATCGCTATGATTTAGGATGAGTTACAAAAACTTTAACTAGAGTTGCTAATTAATTTTAACATTTTCATCTCAAAACATTTCGTATAGTTTGTGGCCCTGGTTGAAAATCACATACCTTACTTGTTTGGTAATCTAAGTAACTGACAGATTTTAGTTACATTACTACCTTAACTAACAAATCATTTTTATTAACTATGGGTGTTTTCAAAAGATTTATTATGGTCAAGAAAAAAAAAAAATTCTGCCAATACTTTTTTTTTTTATAATTACCTCATCTTAAGGAGGATGCTAAACCATGAAACATCAGATCTTTCTGATTGTTGCTAAAGTTTTTATCACTTACATGCACTTAATAACCAAAAATATTTCTTTTTACATATGTATAAATGTTTTCAATACCCCTGTTATCACTTGCTCTACATATTGTAAACTAAGATAAGCAAGGCCTCTGTAATTTGGGATGTTTCCTCTGAACATGAACACACATTTTATAGGAATAGTTCTACTTAAATAATATTGTACAAGCATAGTAAGTGACGTTTTCCAACTTCTTATACAGTGATTCCAGATTAGTTCAAAACTATAACCTCATTATGCATTCAACTACTTTGACTATATTTAAATATAAAATGCATCTTAAATGATATTACTTTCAAAAGGTGCTTGTTTACTGAGGATGAAAGGTGGCACTAAAGATGGGGAAATATATTGCTAGGGTGTTTCCTTACCATAGTAAAATATAGTAACTGTTGACTGTAAAAGTTCCTATCCTGAGAACAACATCACCATTTGAACAGAGGTGTTTCAGGATTAAAAGACATAAGCAGAAACTGAAGTGGTTAGTGAAAAAGACAAGAATATAAGAAAGGTACAAAGTTACAGTGAGCAGGGATAGGATTGGAACAACATGGGGTTCTGCCATCTGCTGCAAAGGCAAAATCTCAGAACAATAAATAGAAAGAGATATAAGGCCAGCAGGATCCAAGTCACTTGGATGGATATATAAAAGCAGAAATATATAGAGGGCAAGTACTGTCCAGTAGGAAACAAATAAAAAACGATTGTAGAGTATGTATAATGAGACTATAATCAATCACTGTGTTAGGGCACAGAGATACATTAATATACAGATGTACACAAAGGCATGCTTCTAAATGCTTCAAAATCTATTCCACAGATGCTCAACTCTATTTTCTTCTCCTAAATAACAAAGATTCATGTCCTGAGTTGCCTACTTCCTATTTTCTACATTCTTTCTCTACTTAGTATTTCAACAACCATCCTTCAAAACTTGCAACTCTTCAAAACCATGTCATCTCCCAAGTGTAAGACTAGGCCAAAAGTCTCATTTTAGTCTGAAAAAAAAAAAAAAATATATATATATATATATATATATATATATATATATATATACACACACACACACACACACACACACATAGATATATATATATAAATATATATAATATCACTGTTTTTCTGACATTATTATTATAATAGATTTTATTTTAAAACTTGAATAATGAACACATTCATAAATGCCTATTTTGGGTAATAAGTCTTATTGAAGAGACATAGTCTAGCTACATTACAAATAGTGTTAATCTTCTACCAGTAAACCAAATATATTTTGAAATGTTAATAGTTTGAAAATAATGTATAATGCTATAAGAAATAATCATTATATAAGAATACCCAGATATGTCTTCAATAAGACTTATTACCCAAAATAGGCATTTGTGAGTATGTTCATTACTCAAGGTTTAAAATAAAATCTATTATTATTATAATAATATCAGCAAAACAGTGATATTGGGACTGATTTTACGAAAATTTTAATTTTATATAAAAGTGATAAGTATATAACAAAAAAAATAACATTACATTAACAAAACTTGAGATGAACGAAACCGTCTGTATTTTCTTTGGCATTAAGACAATGAGAATATTCTATAAGTGTGTGTATAGATGGTACTAATAGGCCATAAATAGTTAATATAACTAGATTTAATAAGAGCATTCATTAAAACAGCAATCCAGTTATAAAATAATTATAAGTATTGTGTGATAAACTCTTGTCTAAATACATACCCATGTCTAAGTATGCAATGTTAAATTATACTATATACTGAATAATTTCTGACTGCTTGTTTACTAAACTTTTATCTATTATTACAGATAACTTTCACAGCATGAACAAAAAAGGAAATAAAACCCGCAAAGATAAGCAGTTTCAATTTGTTGGCAAGTGATTGCAAAAAACAAAACTTCTTACATGTAAATCTTTTTTGTAAAAATATTTCTAAATGGTTTTAAGTACACAGATAATATGACCTTAACATATCTGAAGTGAAACATGTGTAATCATTTTTCTATGATATCCTTAGAACTTATCACTACACTGTTGTAGGCGAAAAAGAAAAAAAGATAAATTCAGTGGAACTCACTCACTTAAGAGTATGGCATCTTTAAATTAAAAAATAATTTGTGGCCCTAACCGGTTTGGCTCAGTGGATTAGAGCGTTGGCCTGCGGACTGTAGGGTCTCAGGTTCGATTCTGGTCAAGGGCATGTACCTTGGTTGCGGGCACGTCCCCAGTAGGGGGTGTGCAGGAGGCACCTGATCGATGTTTCTCTCTCATCGATGTTCCTAACTCTCTGTCCCTCTCCCCTCCTCTCTGTAAAAAATCAATAAAATATACTTAAAAAAAATAGTAATTTGCAAATGGCTATTTCATCAGCAGAAAGAATTCAAAGCAGTAGAAAAATAACAAAACAACAACAAAAGAAAACTAACAAAGCTGGGGAATGTGAAGAATGAGATGGTACGAATAAGTCAAACATCAAGATACCATAGATCTAACCCTTCTGTACACCTCAGTTTTCTCATCTATAAAATGGGTATAATAGTGCCTATCTCATAGGGTTGTGAGGATTAAATAAATTAATGCATGTAAAGCACCTGGAACGGAAAGTGCCTGGCACATTGAAACTACCAATAGCTATTACTATTATCCATCTTTCTATTTAAAAGTAGTGGATGGTAAGGAAAATAGATGGAATGATTCTATGGGACAGAATTGGGCAACCTTAAGTAAAAGAGAAAGCCCCATGGCTATAAGCTATATTTTTAGAAGAGGGAAAGTAATAATGAATTGCATCAGTTGATAGCTTAACTATTCAACTTGCTTAACATTTTCTTAACCTCAACACCAGAGAATAGACACAAAACTCCAACCTTCTCCACTGAAAGAGGGTTCTGCTCAGGTAAGCCCTGCATAGGCTTCAACTTTATAACCCATTGGGTGATTTCACAGTCATCTTTTCAAACAGTTCCAGTAAGAGTTAGATGACTGGTGAGGAAAGTATTTGTAGATGGATGAGTAAGGAAACACTAAAACATCACAACCAATAAAAATAAAAACAATTTAAAAAAATCCCTAAACTAAAAGCTTCTACAAACCTTATACTGAATTAAGTGTAAATAAATTTAAAAAGGAATTTTCTTATAGAGTCCAAATGGGATAAAATGAAGCTGAACACATTCAAATAACTGGTATAGCAAAAGTTAGCAAAAAAGAAAAATTTTCAAGTAAAAGCAGCCATTGTGTGTGTGTGTGTGTGTATACACACACACACACACACACACACGTAAAATACTAATGTGGTTATATTAAAATAAAGTTTAGTCATTTTAGGAGCAAAAATGGCCTTTGCAGTAAAATTAAAATGTCGCCTTTAAAAACAAATTCTAAACTTTGAAGCCTTCAAACTTAATATGATTAGTAATCAATTGTCACCTCTCCTGAATTTACAGAACATTTTCAGCTTGTTGAACAAGAACTTCCCATGTATTTTTTAATGAACTGCTTCTAATTTTAAGATACATTTACAAAGAACAGAGTTCCCCATGAAATACATTTTATCTTTGAGAAGTAGATAACTGTAAGTTTCAGCTATATTGTTCCTTTTTTAACCTAAAAAATAATAGTTGTGATAAAAAAAAAAATGAGTGCCAATGACTATACTTACTAATAAGGATAGGAAAGTTACTTAACATTGTTTTTAAGATTTACCTACAATTAATTATTGAAATATTTTTCCAGACCAGCTAAAATATTATCCTCAATATTAAGTGTCCATGACTCCAATGTTTTAAGACACAAATATACATACTACTTTTGTACAACAAAATTATGCTTTATGAAGGTCAAAACGAATGCCTCTTGGTTATTGTCAATTTAAGTAAGAGCTTTAGAGAACAAAAATCTTGATTAGGTAGTTACGACAAAATCCTCCATTTAAATGATTGGTTTTTTTCTTCATGAACCAAAAATTATGCTGACTTTCCTAGGAAAGACTATAGAAGGGACAGAAGCCTCTCGTTCATGGTATAAGATATTCGAGATCCTTATGAAAATTATCCTAGGCTGTAAGGTCCCCAAGAAAACAAACGATAATAATGGTGAAGAGACTGACCTTTGCTAAACATGGGATTTCCCACCCACTTCTCCCCCCAACTTTCCCCATAAAAATCTCTACTAATAAAGTATCCTTTAGCAAGTAGCTCCCTAAAGGATCCTCTCTCTCCTTGAGTGCTTACCACAATCTGATTTCTGGACAGCTGACCCAAAGTTTGTTGATTTTACTGATCTTCAGAAAGCCACTGACTGGCTAAAGGTCTTATAGGTGAACAGAATAAAAAATTAGATGCCCCTGCCATACTTTACAGAATGAGGAGTTGGACAACACAGTTACGTTTGGCTGCACTGTGGTGAAACATATGAGGCATCTTCTTTTTGTCTTCAATAAGCCACGTTTGGGCTGAGTAGCTCTATTACATCTTCAAAAAACTGAGCTCCAGTTCTTGATGGAGACAGAGGAAGGTCATTGAGGAGGTGGTTCAGCTCAAGAGCTAAGTGAAAAATCTGTCTTTTGATTCAGTCCTGCTTGTGGATAGAAGTCATCTTCTGGATGGAAGAGGGAGTGAGATGACCTAGAGTCTTGAATTGGTGGATCTGCAGGAACAGAAACTAAATACAGTGGAGACCTCTTAACTGAGTAACACCACGAGATGGATTTCCTGATAATGTGTCAATATAAGCTAAATATAAAGATTAAACATGTGCATTGGAACTGATCATGCACTTGTTCTCCATATATCAAATGCATCTGTACCATTTTATAAATAAATATTATCCCAATAACTGTCTAACAATTTATGGCAAAAGTACCAATTTAAGAAGGGGGTTCAACCCATTCAAACAAAAATCTTTAAACTTTGCCTTTGTGAGTACCATAACTTCATTAAAAAAAAGTCAGTTCTTCTTTAGAATTACTTTTTCTCCATATACACAAATCGTAATCTGTCTAACATATAGTGTCAGTAGTAGCATACATCAAATTTTGAGTTGAAATTTTTAGGTACTTTTTTATCCCCTAAAAATGGATTTTAAGTATACTCAAAGTACTAAATTGAGATTTGAATAATCTACCTGCTGGTAAATTCTAAGACTTGAAATAATGAAGTTGAGTCCTACTTATCAATCAAAAGAAGAATGTAAATCATGAAGTCAGGCAATCTTTAAATGTGAGTAGTGGCCACCTTAAATTTCCCCTCAAACTTACAACTAAAAAAACCTAAGGAAGTCCACAACCAGATTAGAATGGATATAATTTTAAATTTCTCTAAATATTAACAAGAATTCTGATGAACATTTGATTGCCTATTGCCACTTAGAAAGAATCTGAAGTGTAAATTTACTGTATATACTCTCATAATTATTGGACCACAGGTCAGCAAGCTATAGCCTGTGGGCCAAATCCAAAGTGTCATTTATTTTTATAAAGTTTTTTGTGTCTGTGCACAGCTATACTTAACAATTATGTACTGTCTATGACTACTTTTATGCTACAATGGCAGAAAAAGCAGTTGCAATAGAGACTGTAAAGCCTGAAATATTAACAAATAGCCCTTTATAGGAAAATGTTTGCCAACCCCTAATAGAGACAATCATGGAAACACATGTAAGACAATTTACACTTTACACTGTTTTGAAAGAAAGAGAAATAACAAGTGGAATTAAAATTAGGTAACGAACCATAATGAACTTACCACAAAAAGGAAGTAAAAATAAAATAAGTCCCTAGAGGACATTATCTGGTTTTGATTCAGAGAAAGAAATTGATCCTATCTTAACTTTACCCTTTTATTTTTAAGAGTATATATACATAAGTGCTATGAAACTAACATATTAAGAGTATGTAAATAAATGCCACAGAACTGTTAACTTAAAAAGTTAACTTTATGTTGTGAATTTCACCTCAATACATTACTTTTTAAAAGAGTATATACAGTATTTTACAGGTTTCTACCTTTAAGTGGGCCACATTATATTGTAGTGGTTAAATACGTAAGTTACATCTTACCTAATAATGTGGTTTCTCCAAAATCTCTTAGATCATCTCAGACCCTTGTGTATATTTCTTCTTTGCCAGTAGATGGAGACAACACCACTGAAAGTTTAAAAGACATCATTCCCTGTTTAAAGGGAGCTTGCTGGTCTGAAAACTGGGGGAACTCTAACCCAAGATTTCTTCAAGTTATTTTTTTAAAAGCAGACAGAATAGCCATGCCAAAACCAGAAGTCCAAAGAAATGTACCCAATATTAACTATGGACATCCTCAAAAATTTACTGAAGGGGAACTAAACTCTGTATATGATGTAGTAACTAAGTCATAATATTAAATTGCAATAATCTCTATAACTTATAAATTCAAACTTCCATTTTATTGCTCCTGATTTAGGCATACTATTTTTCAGTTTTAGAAAAGTGTAACTCATAATATATAAGAAAAAGAGTTCTTTGAATTCAACAGAGGTATACAGTACATATAGGATTTTTATTAGTTATATGCACTGTTAGAAGCCTTTTATTCAAAATAAGACAACTATCCAGATCCACATGAAAATAATAAGAAATTTATAAAGGAGAGAAATGAAGCAGAAATGGTCAAAGCAGTAAGAAAAATTCAGTTATATGGTCACACTGAAAAGAAATGCTCATGCAGGGGAAGAATCAAACTCTCCTACTTTCCAAGTTTCTTATTTCACTATTAAAAATTACATAAACAGATCAAAACCATCTTCAAGAAATAAACTCCAAATATAAAAGCTTAAGAAAGTCATCTCAAAATATTATTTTTAGGTAACAGCTTTATTTTCCAAATTCAAAGCCCGTGTTTTTTTACGTGCAATTTTGAACAAAAAAAACAAAGGTATCAAGCTAAAAAGAGAAAACTAAAATATTTCTATACTATGTTTATTTTCCAAAAGACTGCTGTCCTTAAAAGTGCACTAAACAAGAATAATAACCTATGGCAGAAAATGCCTTATTAAGAAAAAGATTTACCTTAAGCCAAATAATACTGTTACAATGGAATAAATACCCTATTTGTGTGTATATTTTGCTTATCCCATGATCATATATCAGAACTAAAATCAGTTTCCATAAAAGGGAAATGAATATAGTACTCTGATATTACCATACCTACAATACCTTTCTAGGTTAAACTAGAATTGACAATAACTGCTAAAATAAAGCTCCTCATAACTCATTACAAGAAAAAGTACGTAAAGTAGATTCTGAACCACAAACTTCTATTTAATTCTGATATTGAAAACGAAACCCAAGTTCTAACTGCCTATTAAAGGCAAATAACAATCATAAAACACCTTTTCATCATCTTCATAGTCAACATTCTGTGACTTTATTTAGTTAATCCTTAGGTTGGCTTCCACCTGACAAACAACAAACATTTTCACCTTTTCCCAATCCTTCAACAACTGGTATATATGAAGGTAATACTAATCAAATAACAACCGCCACCACAGAAAGGCACTTTCCTTGCAATTTTCAAAGTATATTCACATATATTAATTCAAATTTTATGTTAGGAAAATCTCAAACACAATGTAAAAACTATGACCAACACACATAAATGTAATTCGTAGTATTTTGTACTGTTACCTGTTCAACAACACAGATTAGAGAGAAATGCTTATACCCTAATTTTTTAAAGTAAAGCAATAACTAGAAGAATATCCTGGAATTTTGTGATTATAAACTAGGTCAACCAAAATGCAATCTACAGACCATATTACTACAAAAGGAAATAAAAATGACCAACAAGGAATGAGTTTTCTTTATATCATTTGGATTTTGGAGGGGAGAAAAACATACCAGGTATTAACCTGGCAAGTTCTTCTTAGGGATCTATGATGTCAGTGCTCCTGCCTCCACCTGCTGGCAAATACATTATAAAACTAGCAGAGTTCACTTGGTAAAATATTTGTGGCAACAAATTAATGTTGTTTTATGTAATTATTTAGTATGATTCTACTCTGTTAACAAATCATTAAAGTACTGAGAAATCTAATAGAAAACCACATTAAACTTCACCAAAAAAACATTTGCAAAAGATTTCTTAGTTCAGAATGTTAATCTAACAGGCCAAGAATCAAATTAAAATTTTTCTTTAATTACCTGATAAATGACATCTTGGAAAAGGACTGGAAAAGTAAGTGCTGCATCTTCTAGCTCATTTAGACTACAGTGTACTAGTGTTTCATCCTTAAAATAAAAAACACATATTGAATGAACCAAGATATTAAAAGAAATTTCCAATAATTTTATATGTCCACGATCTCCAAAAACATCTATTCAAGCACCCATTCAAATATGGAATTTTATATTCATCATACATTACTGTGTGTAACATAGCAATTTGGACAAAATTTTCTTTTTTATTAAAAAAATTTTTGTTTTAATTTATTAATTTGAGAGAGACAGGAAGGTAGGGTGGAAGAGAAACAATGATTTTTGTTGTTCCACTTATTTATGCATTTATTGCTTGCTTCTTATATGTGCCCTGACTGAGGCTTGAACCCTGCAACCTTGGTGTATTGGGATGACACTCTAACCAACTGAGCTACCCATTCCAAATCCCAGTTTCTGTGGTGTAGTCTCTGGACCAGCAAGCAGCATCACCTGGGAACCAGTTAGAAATAAAAATTCTCCAGCTCCACTTCTGATAATTCAGAAATTCAGCAAGAGGTGAAGAGAGGAGCGCAATAATCTGCTTAAAAAGCCCTTCAGCCCAGCCAGTGTTTGAATGTTGAGCCATGAACAAGAGGTCACTGGTTCCATTCCCAGTCAGGGCACATGCCCAGGTTGTAGGCTCAATCCCCAGTAGGGGGCGAGCAGGAGGCAGCTGATCCATGTTTCTCTCTTATCGATGTTTTTATCTCTCTACCCTTCCTCCTTCCTCTCTTTAAAAAAAAAAATCAATAAAAAATATTTTTTAAAAAGCCCTTTAAGGTGATTTTAATGCATGTCAGTTTGAGAACCACTGTTTTGAGTTCCAACTTTCTGTTAACTAAACCACATACATACCGCTTTTAAAAACAATTAAAAAATGGAAGTTTAGAATCTATTACATATCTTCCAAAAATAGATATATTCTATTCATATAGCTCATCTTTAAATCTTTTATAAAGAATTTCATTTTTAAAAATGAATGTTTCAGTATCTGTTGAATGTTCAGACATAAACATTTGTTTAATTAAATCAATGAAGACTTGCCATCTTTCATTACAAAGCCCTGTTTTCTCATTAAAAGAATAAGGCAAAGATCATTCAATCTAAGATATGTGCAAATATTAATATTTCTGAAATCCTGAATGATTAAAAAAATAAGGCTTCCATCTGTAGTGACATTTAAAAAATAAATAAATATATAAAACTGATAACTATACCCCAAAATTTTCAATGCATTTAAGATGAATTAAAATGAAACACAAATATTCCACATCTTACTAGCTGAAAGGTTTGGTGTTTTTTTTTAACCTAAAGTTAAACTCTGCGGAGGCAAACAGCAAAATATACTCTATATAAACCTCATTTTCTTTTAATAGCACACTAGACTACTCATTTCAAGGTATTCTCTTAGCACCTTATAAAAGGTATTCTTTCCTACAATTGACTCATAACTAATTCTACTAACTCACCTATAGCCTAACTTTTGCTCATTCTACTTTATCCACTTCTGTAAAATAACTTAGCCAATTCTTATCTTTCTTTTTCTATTTGTCTTCACATTTAATTAAAAACTATATGGCCAAATTTGCTATGTCAACTCCTAACATAAAAATCTAGCAAAATCTTTTTCAGTTTCTTCACTACCTTGCACATCAAATCTAAATTAACCATAATCAGTTTCAAATTCTTGTTTCTATTTATTCTCTAATAAATACTTTAAGTACTTAGCACTACTGGCTATACCTCTTACATCTCTTTGGCCAGGCAAAGGCTTAGGTGCTAAACTCTCAAAACAGAACTACACATGCTAATTAATATCCTATATAATAAAAGCCTAATATGCTAAGTGTACGACCGTTCGACCAGCTGCTATGACGTGCACTGACCACCAGGGGGCAAACATTCTGACCGGTAGGTTAGCTTGCTGATGGGTTCTGGCTGATCAGGACTGGGCGAGACAGGCAGGACACACCCTGGAGCCCTCCCATGGTCCCTTCCCAGCCTCTAAAATATTTCTTCTAATTAATTTCCTTTCAATGTGCACGGATCTGTGCACTGGGCCTCTAGTTTAAAATAATATGCTTTTCCTGAAGCAAAATTCTTTATGAGAATTAAATACATCTTCAATTACAGAGTACCAGTAACAAAGGCTAAATTATATAGTGTTTTCCAATATTATATAATAGACATTCAGTTTTTAAAGCTCTTCTGGTACCCTAAAGTATAAAATTTAAAATCATACCAATAGAGCATATTAAAGGTTTTATTAGCATTAAGATACCATACTTTTGAGAGTGCATTAATAAATAGTCCTTGATATTAGATAATACATAAATACAAGAATAGGAAAAGAAGTATGGTCTTGCAAAGGTTAACTCACTGAGACCTAGATTATATCTGGTCCTTCAAGGAAACAATCCTGACCCAAAAGGTGAAATCTAGGCATGAAATGAAATTAGAATTTTATTGGGAGATTTAAGAAGGTACCTGTTATCAACCAAGCTAGGGACCCTAAGCATTAGACCGAGCTTAAAATAAAAACATTTCAGCAGAAAGGGTGGGAGTGATGGGGGTGCAGGAAGAGATTAACCTAAGAACTTATATGCATAGCCCAAGGACACAGACAAAAGTGCAGTGAAGGCCTGGGCTGGGGTGGGAGCCAAGAGGGAAAAATGGACGACATCAGTAATACTCTCAATAATAAAAAAACAAAAACATTTCAGAACACCTAAGACATTTTCAGAGCAAATGTGTAAGGCTATTTAGTCACCTAATATTCTTCTTGGTGCTTTGGGCTAGTATTTTAAAAGAGAATTTAACTCCTTTATTTTTCTTACATCTGCAAATAATATACTTACCAGGTCTAAAACTAGGGAGAATTCTGGTGTGCTTCTTGTTTTCAATGGAAGAGCAGGTTTCCTATTTAGTTGTTCTTCTGTCAGTGGTGGAACATGTTTGATGAAATAATAGCTATAAATCAAATTAAGAAAATTTCAACATTTCTACTTTTTATAAATGTAAGACATATTACTAAATTCAGCTCACATTAATTAAGCAATCCGTATTTAAATTAGTAAACCAAACATGTAAAACATGTAAATAAAACTGAAAATATACAAATTAGTATTTGAATAACTCAGCAAAAGTGTTACTACCTATAAGTTACATGCTCTTTGCAATATACCACCCAGCTACCCCTCCACGCATGGACTTTCATTCTGCTAAGAAGGAAGAAAAAGAAAACAACTCACGGGTCAAACACTTCCCAGTCTTCTTCATAAGTGGCTTCTGCATGGGCTGATGAATAACCACTATCTGGAGTTATTGGTGCTATTTAATAAAAGTGAAAAATAAAATGTTACTTTTACTCACTTAATGTTGCCATGAAGTATACATTTTACTGCTTTTATGTAAGATCTTCCTGAAGCCCTGTGTATTTTAGGTTGAAGATTAGACAAAAATAATATCTAAACAGTATTTAAAAGCAAATTTATTAGCACATAGCTCTAACTCCAGATCCAAAGGAAAAAACTACCAATACAGACAAAATGGCAAGCTATATCATGGCTAGCAGAAATTAAAAATTCTGAGAGAAAATTTACTAATTACTAGAAAAATACACTCCACAAGAATTCAATTTCTAAGTGGATGGTGTTTATATACATAACTATAAAAATTTCATGGTGCTCTTACAGGAGTAATATTTCACAAAATGCCTTGTACATTCAGGTGGTCAATATATGTGTGCTCATAATAGACCCAAAGCTAGGTTTTAATCTACAATTCATGAACAGTCTTTAAGAAGTCCATGAACCCCTTGAAGACTTATGAAAAAATGTTATATGTAAATTTTTCCAGGAATCTCAAGGCTGTTTCTGAACTTAAATAGTTTTAAAATGCTGTTCAATGTAGAAAGCATTGATTTAGAAGACCCATTATATTTCTTCTAATGTACAAGCAACTGAAAATAAGCAATTCTATATTCCATGACAATAATCCACTCTGTTTGATCTAAAATTATATCAACTAATAGAGCTTTAGAAATTATGTGGGGAATTTTCTAAGACAATAATTACAACTTAAATTCAAGGAGAGGAAAAAAGATAACTTAAAACTAAGCAGGTAGTATCTCACAGATAAAAATTTAAGGTGGATGCTAGAGACTGAATGTTTGTACCCCTCCTCCCACCCCACCCCCCACCACAATTTCAATGTGATATTTGGAAGGTCATGAGGTCATGAAGATGGGACCAGTGTCCTTTAGAGAGCTCACAGAGCTTCTGCCATGTGAGGACACACTGAGAAAACAGCTGTCTATGAACCAGAAAGCAGGCCCTCACCAGACATCAATGCTGTTGACACTGACTTGGATTTCCAAGCCTCCTGACTTGTGAGAATTAAATTTTGTTATAGCAGCTCAAAAGGAATAAGACAGTAGAACTCTGCTATAATTTTTTAAACAACTTTATGCCAATTGAACAGTTCATTAGCACAAAGGGATAATAGAAAAAATATATCTTCTAACCACCTGTTTCAAATTCCTATTAACCTCAGAGAAAGGAAAAAAGGAATATTTGAGTGCCTTCATCTAAGCATTTTTCATACTTCATCTTTCTTACCCTCAAAATCCTGAATTATTACCATTTTAAAGCTAAGAATACTGTCTCACAGAACTTACATAAATGATACCAAGTCACAAAGCTAAGTAAATGATAGAGCCAGCCTCCTTCCTTCTTGTTCTTTTTGGCTACATTCTTGAAATTAGGGAAAAGTAATAATTTTGTTTCTCATATTCATCTTTCAAGATCAGCAATAATTTTACTTAATGATCCTCCCAGAGTAATTGCAATGGGCCACCGCATTATTTTGCTCATTTATTACTATTTTTAAAATTTTATTTTTCAATTACAGTTGACACACGATATTAGTTTCAGGTGTACAACATAGAGATTAGACATTTATATACCATACGAAGTAATCATCTAGATAAGTTTAATACCCATCTGACACCATACACAGTCATTACAAATAGTCATTACAATGTTACTGACTATACTAGAGGCCCGGTGTATGAAATTTGTGCTGTCCCTCAGCCTGGCCTGCACTCTCAAAATCTGGGAGTGCTGGCTCCTAACAGCTCACCTGCCTGCCTGCCTGATCACCCCTAACCACTTGCCTGCCTGCCTAATCGCCCCTAACTGCTCGCCTGCCTGCCTAATGGCCCCTAACCGCCTCTGTCTCAGACCCCGCACCCGGGCCCAGGCTTCCCTCCTCCAGCCGGCCACAGGCACCTGGAACCCCGGGCGGCGCTGCCTGGGCCCCAGCTTTGTCAGGAAGGACGACTGGAATGACATCTGGTCTATCCAGTCTAATTAGCATATTACCCTTTTGTTAGTATAGATTCCCTATACTGTATCTTACATTCCTGTGACTATTTTAATAACTGGTAATTTATACTTCATAATCCCTTTCACCTTTTTCACCCATCCTCCAATGCCTCTCCTATCTGGCAACCACCAATTGGTTCTCTGTATTCCAAGTTTGCATCTGTTTTGTTAATTCATCTACTTTGTTTTTTAGATTCCACATATAAATGAATCATGGTATTTTTCTTTGACATATTTCACTTAGCACAATACCCTCTAGATTCATCTATATTGTTACAGATGGCAAGATTTCATTCTTTATTATGGCTGAGTAATATTCCATTGCTCATTTATTTTTTTTATTTTTTTTTTAATATATTTTATTGAGTTTTTACAGAGAGGAAAGGAGAGAGATAGAGAGCTAGAAACATCGATGAGAGAGAAACATCGACCAACTGCCTCCTGCACACTCCCCACTGGGGATGCGCCCGCAACCAAGGTACATGCCCTTGACCGGAATCGAACCTGGGACCTTTCAGTCCGCAGGCCGTCGCTCTATCCACCGAGCCAAACAGGTTTCGGCGTGCTCATTTATTTTTAATAGCACTCACCACACTGTATAGTTATTTTTTTAAAATATATTTTTATTGACTTCTAGAGAGATAAAGAGATAGAAACATCAATGAGAGAGGAAATCATCAATAGGCCGACTCCTGCACGGCCCCTACTGGGACTGAGCCACAACCCGGGCATGTACCCTGACTGGGAATTAAACCAGTGACCTCTTGGTTCCTGGGTCAATGCTCAACTGCTGAGCCTCACCAGTTGAGTGCATGGTTATTTTTGTGTATACTTGGCTCATCAATTAACTCATGTATTCTTCGGGGTCAAGGGGTGTGTGTGTGTGTGTGTGTGTGTGTGTATATATATATATATATATTTTTTTAAAGGTTTATTAGTTTTTGTATTTGTATTTCCTCCTCAGAGCAGTGCCTCCTCAGCTACTACAGAGAATTAACTAAACCAGAATTGCCCTCTATTTTCTTTTTCCATTGGTTTTTAGGGAGAGGGAAAGAGAGAGAGAAACATCAATGTAAGAGAAACATATCGATTGGTTGCCTCCTGCAGGAGTCTTGACCAGGGCCTGGGCAGGGGAGGACCCTGCAACCAAGGTACTGCTCTTGACCAGAATCAAACCCAGGACACTTTGGTCCAAGGCCTACGCTCTATCCACTGAGCCAAATTAGCTAGGGCCAAGGGGCATATCTTACTCATCTTTATAAACCCATCACAAAAATAGGTGTTCAATAAATGTTAGGGGAATAAATAAATAAGACAACTGGAATAAATCTTACTTTTCCCCCCTCTAGAAACCCCTAAGGTTATAGAAATCCCTTCTCCATCTTCACAGTTGTCAGATAAAATAAATATAAAGGCTTATACAGCAGAATAAAAATATAGAACAAACATCAAATAGGAAGCCAAAGCCCTGGACTTTACCATTCAATAGCCTGTAACACTGGGCAAAGTAATCAGCATGAAATGATAGGACAACAGTAGGTTCATTTAAAGTCTTATCCACCCAAGAATAAACTATGTGCACAACCCATGTTAATTTGCTTGTTAGATTCAGTATGATTTTTACATTATAACATAATTTAACATTATAGATAGTAACATAATTTTAACATAGGCATTAATCTTTTGACAAATTTAAAATAAATTTCTCCTCTATTATGTCACTTTTCTCTTCATATTGGCATTATTGAGTTGAAGTTTCACAATTGTATGCATTTTCAAATGTTTTCTGCTATTTCAAGAATTTTTTTTAAAAGTTAGCCCTTGCCATAACTGGTTTGGCTCAGTGGATAGAGAGTCGGCCTGCGGACTGAAGAGTCCCAGGTTCGATTCCGGTCAAGGGCATGTACCTTGGTGGCGGGCACATCCCCAGTGAGGGGTGTGCAGGAGGCAGCTGATCGATGTTTCTCTCTCATCGATGTTTCTAACTCTCTATTCCTCTCCCTTCCTCTCTGTGAAAAATCAATAAAATATATTTAAAAAAAATAAAAAAATAAAAGTTAGCCCTTTTAGCCCAGCCAGAGTGACTCAGTAGTTATAAATCATGCCCGAGTTGTGGGCTTGATCCTGTGTGGGGCATGCAGTAGGCAGTCGATCAATGATTCTCTCTCACCACTGATGTTTCTATCTCTCTCCCCTTCTCCCTTCCTCTCTGAAATCAATAAAAGTATATATTTTTAAAATGTTTGCTCTTTATATTCAACAGAAGAACATCATCCTACTTCCTTATACCAAATAATATTTCTTAACCAATATATTTGCACTAGGCTCTCTCAAATAGCTAGCACCACAAGGAACATTTTAAAAAATCTAAAATAATAATCTAAGATTTTCTTCCTCTGAGAAAAATAGCCATCCTCAATTTTATTTCTGCTTTTAAGCATGATGAAACAATTTCATCTTTTCATCTTATATGTCTACTTATCACAACTCCTCAGAGGTATAAATTATGATCTAATGTGTTTCTACATTTCTCTGACAACTGGCTCAGAAACACAATTATGTTAGGCCTTTATAAGGATTCAGAATTAAGCTCTAAAAGCTGGGTACAGAGAGATATCCAGAAACAGAAGCTTCTTTGGGGGGAATGTCATTCATGTATGAAACAAATCTGAAGTTATGATTTGAGACTACCTCTAGGTAGGAACTTCAGACCTAAGGGTCTAAGACTGTTACAATTATATTCATAAAATAAGCACATATTTTGCTAGTTGTGTTAAATTTCTCCAAGTAGTAAAACTGGTACAAGTAATTAAACTGTAAAATATTAATACTGAATCACAACAAAGTTTTTAAAAATTCAATTTCAAAATGACTAACTTTTGGGTACAAATTTTATTTCCAATTTTAATTTTCTTAACTTCAAGGAAGAAAAATATGCATTTAATCTAGTATTTAAGAAAAAATATAAAATACTGTATTTTTTAAAAAAATGTTTTTATTGATTTCAGAGAGAAAAGGAGAATAAGCAGGAGAGATAGAAACTTCAATGATGAGAGAGAATCACTGATCAGCCTTTTGCACATCCCCTACAGGGGATTAAGCACACAACCCAGGCATGTGCCCTGACTGGGAATCAAACCCTGAACTCCCGGTTCATAGGTCTATGCTCAACCACTGAGCCACATTGGCTGGACTAAAATACTGCATTTTTATAAACTATTCTTGAAGATGCCTAAGACATTTTCCTCACCTGTAAGGGGTGGGATATCACGATTAACTGTTTCTTCTGCGTCTTCTAAACCATTATTTACTGATGGCCTCACTTGAATTGCTTGATTTGAGTAAGCTGCTCCATTAGTTGACGTAGTAGTACTGGTAGTGATCTCATCCACCTGTTCCATATCAAGTTGTTTTACTATCTCTTCAGCTTCCACAGCCTGTCCTGGGGAATCGGATCCTGATGTTCCTGAAATCATGATTCAGGGTACTCACAATCATCACTTAAAAACTCATAGGGGGTAGGAGAGTAAAACATGTTATGTAAGGGCACAAATTCACAATGATTAATAAATAAGCCCTAGAGATCAAATACACAGTAAATATAGATAATACTGTAATGTAATCATCAAACTAGCTAAGATACTAGGATCTAATTATTCCAACCAATAAAAAGAAAGGGTAATTATGGACCATGATAGCAGTGCTAATTATTGCTATAATAGCTATTATATTACAATATGTAAATGTACCAAATCAACATGTTATATACCTTAGATTTATACAATGTTATGTCAAATATATTTCAATACAAATAAAATAATTAAAACCTATAAATATTTCAAAAACTAAACACAATAGAAACAAAGCTGAGGATACCACTGCTTGGTGAGTCTCTTGTACACATTTCAAACAATGAGGTATAAAGACTATTATAAGCTAGAGTAGTATTTGTGAACAAAACTATTAAAAGTGTTCAAATAGTTTAGAAACACCTATTTGGAGTCAAATCGTTATATAATTTAGAACATCTTTATTTTTACTGAGATATAATTGAAATATAACACTAAGTTTCAGATGTACATATTGATTGATATAGTATAATATGATTACCAATCTATTGTTAGCTAACACCTCTAACCCATAATATAATTATCATTCTTTTTTCTCTTAACAACTCTGAAGTATGTAACACAGGATATTTTACTATAAAACTTCTTTACATTAAAGCAAGTATCATTTATTTTTATTTTATTATTTTTTTAAATATATTTTATTGATTTTTACAGAGAGGAAGGGAGAGGGATAGAGAGTTAGAAGCATCGATGAGAGAGAAACATCGACCAGCTGCCTCCTGCACACTCCCCACTGGGGATGTGCCCGCAATCAAGGTACATGCCCTTGACCGGAATCGAACCCGGGACCCTTCAGTCCGCAGGCCGACGCTCCATCCACTGAGCCAAACCGGTTTGGCACAAGTATCATTTATTAAGTGCTTACTCTGTCTAGGCATTTTATATATATTCATTTCCTCAAACAGCTCCTGATCCTTTCAGTACTAAGCATCCTAGACATTGTGGGCAGTTGTGATTTTTAAAACAGAGTTACTTATCCAAGAATGAGAACATTATTCCTGACCATGGGGACCCTTTTATTCAAAGACACAAGGACAAATTCGAAATGAGATTTCATCTTAATATTCAAGTTAGTTTCCTAATTATACACAGCCATCACCTACGTGACCATGCTGCCCAATTATGGAATGACTCCCAACTCTTTCCATTTTTTAATAGAATCCTCCAAAAGTTGTTTTTAACAACAAAATCAATCTCCAATACTCTCAACGGCCTCACAGAATATTCATTCTTCCTAACTGCTTTAAATTTAATCTTTTTCCAAAAAACCCCTCTTTTCCTGATACCCTTCCCTCAAAGCTCTTTATTATCCCATACTCAACTTACCAAGTGAATCAGAATTCATTTATCTCTATTGCTGCCACCAGATAACTGGTTTCCACAAATGTCTAAAAATGCCTGCTCCATGCCCTGACCGGTTTGGCTCTCCCCAGACGACAAATACTCTCGACACCGACACAGAGTCACCATCAAGAAACATTTCAAGGTGCTAATGACCCAGCAGCCACGCCCTAAACTGTGAAGGTCCCTTAAATTTCATAATTTAATTTCTCCTGCCACCTGCGACCCCTGAGACTTTTCCGAAACCAAGCTTTTCAGTCTGTGAGCCCTGAGGCCTTCTTACCACCCTTGCTCTTTGGAATCGGTGTCATCATTACCTTAGATCATGCTTGTGTGAAGCAATCATGGTAGCACCCCCCCTTAAAAAAAAACAAGTTTGAGTCTGCTTTTCGTATTTTGACTGCCACGTTATTAAAATGATTTGAAAGAGAAAATAAAAAATAAATAAATAAATTGATAAAGAAGCCTATTTTGATACTTTTGCAAAAGTATTATATAATGAAATACTTCATTTGAATTAGGGTAGTTTTATTTTGTCTAAATTGAAGATCCCTTAGGGGAGAAGTCAACCAAAAGATAATAAAAAATAAATTGTTACAAGAAAATGATCTTGTCTCAACTCACTTTAAATATTTAAAAAAATACTTTATTGATCTAGAATACTGAAAATGCTTCTAGATTCTTTCCTATACACATTCTAAGGATTACATTAAGTCATCCAACAAAGAAATAATAAAACTTTCCCTCCAGCCCTAAGTTTATCATCTAGCTCTTCAGATAGTGAAAGCAGAGTCCATTCACTTCAATAGAATTAAACATATCCTATATTTATTTCAGTCACTTAAAACAAACATAAGATGCTGACATATATGCCACTAAAATCGAATAGAATTTTTTTAAAAACTAAAAAAACACAAACATTAAATTTTTAAACCCAAATTATAATTAATGGTTTATACTTACCATTTTTATTTGCTGGTGAAAAAAAATTGAAGACAGGAGAAAATATGGTCCCCAACAATGTAGTCCTTGGAGGACTGCCAGAGGAAGGGTTATCTTCTAATTTTCCATTTTGTTTTACATGTTGATTTGTCATTTCGTAACTACCAGCTTCTAAGAAAAGACAATAACAAAAAAGTTGGAATCGAGAAAACATGGCTTTCAGAAATGTGTTCTAAGACATTCATTGTGAAAATACTTTTTTCCAAAAAATATTTCATGAAGAGTACTGGACATTAATGTTAGGAAAGTTTATTATTTAAAAAAATCTTGAGGTAAATCACTTGTAAATCAAATTATCTTGATACAAATTTATAAAGCATTAAGTCTAATAATCTGACTTCTTTATAACTCTCCTATCTTATTCCTTCTATAAAGTCTAATGCTTTATAGATGCTAAAATTCAGTTTTTCAAAGTACAGTTGACCCTTGAACAAGATGGGTTTGAACTATGTTGGTCCACTTAAACTTGGATTTTCTTCAATAAATACACAGTTGGCCCTTCATATCCCTAGGTTTTGCATCCACAGATTCAACAGTACTTATTATACTATTATATGGTTGGGAATCCACAGACACAGAGGGCCAATTGTATGCATTATTCTATGCCATCTACACTAATAAAAGAGAAATATGTGAATTGACTATACTTTCACACGCCCACCAACCAATAAGGAGTATGCAAATTAACCCAACAAAATGGTGGGTTAATTTGCATATGCAGGTACCGAGCGCCCCAGCAGCTCCAGGCCTCTGGGCAGCATGGTAAGGTGGAAAGGAGGCTCTGGCAGGAGCGAAGGCTGTGCCAGCAGCTAGGGGAAGGAAGGCCCGTTCTTGCATGAATCTTCGTGCATCAGGCTTCTAGTCTTATATAAGGGACCTGACCAACTGCAGATTTTGGTATCCACCAGGGTTCCATGGATACCGAGGGACAACTGAAGTTTTGGGGAATTCAAAAGTTATATGTAGATTTTAGACTGTGCAGGGGGTTAGCGCCCCTAACCCCTCCACCCTCCGTGTTGTTCAAGGGTCAACTGTAGATTTACATCTAGAATTATATAGACTGAAAGGCTTCAAATCAACACAGAGTTTCAGAGAATGAAATAAACTCTTTGTAAGTAAAGCAAATTACAATATTAAAAACACAAATGCAAACCTTTTGTCTTTGGTTATTTATACTTTGGGATGCTACTTCACAAAACCTAACCTCCAATCTATTTCTAATGAGTAACAGCAACACAGCTCTACTGAAGCAGAAAACTATATATAGTAGTGTCAAAAATTACTTATGGATAGTGAGGCACCATTTCAAAGTAGCTAGGAAGAATAACTAGTTTTCTAAAAGTTTCTTGTTAATAAAAAATTTTCCATGGGTTTTTGGAAAATATTTAAAAAATAAATTCAAACAAATGTTTTGATTAATCATCCGTAACCTTCCACAACCTTACTATCTATCTCATTGTTTTCCTTCTTCGCTATAGCTCTTTTAACTTACTACTTTATTCCTTTTCTCCCTAGTGGTCAATTCCAACAACAGAGATACATCACTGCATTGAGAGGAAAAAGCTAAGAAATTATTATGTGTTTAAAGTAGCACTGGTTAAAGGCTCCATGCTCTTAAGTGTTATTCTTTAGAAAAATCTGTTATCCTTCTTGTTTTTCTCCTTTTTGACTTTGAGGTGCTTGAACAGGGTTTATCAACAGCAATACCATTGATCTTTTGGCTGGATAATTCTTTGTTGTGGGAAGATGACCTGTAAGATGTTTAGCAGTGTTCCCTCAACAGGTTCTGACAAGCAAAAAAATCTCCAGATACTGACAAATGTTCTTCAGGGGAACAAAACCACCTGTAGTTGAAAACAGCTGGCCTAAGTGATCCAATCCCCTCTGAACTCTGAAATTTACTGACCAAGAAACAAATTCTTTGTACATATTAAGAACATATTTCAAATCTGTATATTTACAAATTAAGTCACAACTATTATTGCTTTAAGAAATGAATTTATTAGAAGTACAAAATGTTGCTCCATTTACATTTTCATGCTAAGCAGTATAAAGCTAGTTGCTCTGCCTTTGTCATTTTAATTCAGCAAAGTAGATTTATAGTAAGAAGGTAAATTTTCATTTTATTTCATGCTACTAATATATAGTCAAAGAAGATTACAAAAACTAGGCAGAAATTGCTTAAAGTAGATTTTTTAAAACAGAAAAGGAACATGTTGGGTCAGATCTCTCCCTGTACCTAATAAAGCAATTATCTAAATATTAACAAACCTCCATTTACTTGACTTTTCCGTCTTACTCGAGATATCTGTTTGTTAAGTTTTCCTCCTGCTCTTGGTGTTGATGTGATCAGATTATTATCTATATCACGTTCAATTCTACTCCGTTTCGAAGGATTTTCTCTCTCTTCCTTAAGATATAAAAGGAAAAACATTCATTGAGTAGTCACTCTGTCTTATAGGTTACACTTTTAAAATGATAAAATATGATATGCACCCCAATCATGTTCACTGCAGCATTATTTAAAATAGCCAACAAATGGACACAATCTAAGTGGTTCATTGATGAATAAAGAGATTGTGGTATATATATGCAATGCAGTATTATTCAGCCATAAAAAATAATAAAATCTTGCCATTTGCAAAAACATGGGTGGACTTTGAGGGCATTATACTAAGTAAAATAAGTCAGACAGAGGAAGACAAATCTGTATGCCCTCACTTATATGTGGAATGTAAATTTTAAAAACAAACAAAACCTAGTTCATAGATACAGAGAACAGATTGGTGGTTACCAGAGGTGAGGATGGAGTGGAGGGGGGAATGAGTGAAGGCAGTCAAGAGGTACAAAATTCCAATAATAAAATAAATAAGCCATGGGGATGTAATGTACAGCATGGTGGATATAGTTAATAATACTGTATTGCATATTTGAAAGTTGCTAAAAGAGTAAATCTTTAAATTTCTTATAAGAAATAAAACCCCTAGAACTATGTATGGTTATGGATAGTAACTAAAGTTACTGTGATGATCATTTCACAATACATACATACATCAAATCATTACGTTGTATAGACCTGAAACTAACATAATGTTATGTCAATTATACCACCAAAAGAGGAAAATATATGGTATGATAGACTTTCCCCTGTTTTCTAAATCCAGGAGAAACAAAACAGAACATCTAATGTTTGGTAGAAAACACAAGAAAAATTTGAGTGTCATAAGAGTATTTATTAATGTAATTATAATACGCAAATATAATTACAGCATTCTCATAATTCAGATCCTTTCCCCAGGGTCCACTCAATTTCCATGCTACTGAAATACTGAATTGTACAATGTGCTCTGAATTTTTAAAAATTTTCCCATATTCCTAGAACTGCCTAAAGAACAGAGGTCATTTCATGGAATTTGCTGACATATCACCAAAAATGACAAAAAAAAAAAAAAAGAAAAAAAAAAAGAAAAAAAAGTCTGCCACTGCCACACCCCCCAAGGATAACCTCAATTCTTTAAATGCCCAAATTAACACTAAGGAGTCTACTCCATAACAAGTCTCTATTCATTTCCTTATATGGGGCAAATCCACATATGACCAGTCTATACTATTCTTTTTTTTTTTTAAATATATTTTATTGATTTTTTACAGAGAGGAAGAGAGAGAGATAGAGAGTTAGAAACATCGATGAGAGAGAAACATCGATCAGCTGCCTCCTGCACATCCCCCACTGGGGAAGTGCCCACAACCCAGGTACATGCCCTTGACCGGAATCGAACCCGGGACCTTTCAGTCCGCAGGCTGATGCTCTATCCACTGAGCCAAACTGGTTTCGGCTATACTATTCTTATAGTATTACTGACTAAAGTATATTCCAAGCAATAGCCTGATTTATTTTTCTCATTTGTAGGTTTTTTTTCTAATGTCATCTGCCACATGAGTGTTTTCTTATATTACTGTAATACTGGCCTGTAATTCCTTGCTGTTTTAATGAGACTACCTGAAATCTTTAGATAAGGACTAGACTTTTAAATCTATAGTACATATAACTTATACATATAATCAACATTCTTATTTAATAGTAATAACTTCTCTATTTTTTTTGTTATTTGATGCTTTTACACCACAGCAGATAATATAATATACTACTATGTATTTTCTGAAAATTGAATATTGTTCTATTATTTCTGAAAAAAACCTTGGTACTCTAAGTGGCCAAAATTACAATTCCATATTTGGATCAAAATAGAAAAAAAGATAATACTGCAATTACCATCCTAAAGAATGTTAGCACTGGTTGGTTTGGATCAGTGCTTAGAGCATCGGCCTTTGGACTGAAGGGTGGGTCCGGGGTTTAATTCCCAGTCAAAGGCACATACCTTGGTTACAGGTTCAATACCCGGCCCTGTTTAGGCGAGAGCGGGAGGCAACCAATTGACGTGTCTCTCTCACCTTGATATTCCTCCCTATCCCCCCTCCGCTTCGCTCTCTCAAAAAACCAATGGGAAAAATATCCTCACTCCTCGGGTTAGGATTAAACAAACAAAATTTCAGTGTATTAACAAAAATAAATAAATAATTTTACTTTTACTGAATAATTTCTCTAATGTTATGTAATTCCATCAAAATAGTCATTACAGTAGCTACCAGGTGTCACCCTCCACACTCCCTTGGCCCATGGTTTTGCTTTCTATAGTTTCACTTACCTGCAATCCAAAAATATTAAATGAAAAATTCCAGAAATAAACAATTCTTAAGTTTTAAAATGCACTCTGAGTAGTGTGATGAAATCTCATGCCACCCGGCTCTATCCTACCCAGGACATGAATTGTCCCTTTGTCTAGCATATCCGCACATGCTATCCACCCATCTGTTAATAACTTAGTAGCTGTCTCAGTTATCACACTGACTGTGTCGGTGCTTCTGTTCAAGGAACCTTTATAGTAGCCTAACACTACACGTCACAATGCCATTGTCATTCACCTCACTTCATCTTATCACATAGGCACTGTATCATCTCACATCACAAGGGTAAGCACAGTACAATAAAACAGTTGGAAGACCACATTCATATAACTTTTATTATAGTATACTAGAGGCCCTTCTTTCATTCTGTGCCCGCCCACTGGTAGTCAGCGAATGTCATAGCGAGTGATTGAACTCCTGAGGGGACACTTTGCATATTAGCCTTTTATATATATTGTTATAGTTATTCTATTTTGTTATTATTTTTTAATCCTGTACTGTGCCTAATTTGAAAATTAAACTTTATCATGGGTATGCATATATAGGAAAAAAATCATAGTACAGTGGGGCCTTGACTTACGAGTGTCCCAACTAACAAGTTTTTCAAACGAGCCGTCTCTTGGCTGATATTTTGCTTTGAGTTGTGAGCTAAAATTCGGGTTACGAGCCAGCTTCAGAAACTCCACCGCTAGTTGGCGCAGTGAACGCCACAACATCAGCCCAGCATCACGTGTCTCACTCGTTCACTTTAATGATTTGACATACGAGTAATTTGAGTTACAAGCTCCGTCACGGAACGAATTAAACTCGTAAGTCAAGGCCCCACTGTATACATATGGTTTGGTTCTATTTAGCAGTTTCAGGCATCCACTGAGGATCTTGGAAAGTATCCCCTGTGACTAAGGGGGGAATACTGTATAGCACAAAATAATGCCTCCTTGATTCACAACAAAATTCCTCATATTCTTTCTGTTTATCATTCCTCTGCATTGTAAAATGAGCAGGATGCCTCACATTATATCACAAACATGGGATCTCCATTACCAGAAAATATAGGGGTCTCTTTATAAAGTCCTTTAAGAACACAAATACATAATGCCACAAAGCCACAACTACACTAAGCTCCAGCATCCTCTTAAGGAAGTCTCTTAATATATCTGATATTAACATAAATTCATGTATTTCTGAAAACCTTGCATTCTGTAACACTAAAAATATCAAAGCTTATGTGGGGGGAATGGGTCCAGGAGGGCAGAGAGGAGTATATTGGGGCAAATCAGTCAATGTCCCTGGAACTCCGTAACCAAAGCATTAACAAAAACAATGACTGAGACCCCCAGAGATAATTTGGACACCCCAGGCAGTTAAGAGAAGCTGAAATGCTACCTGAAGGATTAATAAAAGGTATTAAAAAAGAGAAAAGTAGAAACAAAGGCTATGGGAGCTAATAAGTGAAGCTTTAAGCCAGTAGGGCTGCTAAAATGGACACAAAAGGAAACGTAAACTGCCACATAAAAATCGCTGCTAGATCAGGCTGTACCTCTCCAGGAGGGCACCCAAAATCTGTATCTCACAGTGGGGAGAGCCTTTTGTCTCTATAACAGTTTAACTTGACTTTTTTAATTTTCCTGATGAAGGATAAAATTCCACTCCCATTATTCAGGATCACCCTGTCCAGTTTAGGAAAAACCACATATATAACAGCATGCCACCCATGTTATAATAACACTATTCTCCTATTTACTAACACAGTATACACTGAGTGGCCAGATTATTATGACCACCTGACATTTGTGGGCAAATTAGCTATAATTTCACGCTTAAGTTACTAGAGGGCCAGACCATTATAAATAGGGAAGCAGGTTGTTTACCACGACAGTAGAAGTGATTTTTTTCTGAAGATATGGGTAAACAACGCAATTTAACAGCCTTTGAACGTGGGATATATATATATACACTGAATGGCCAGATTATTATGACCACCTCATCAGTACTCCGTTGGGCCACCTTTTGCCTTCAATACTGTGGCGATTCTTCTTGGCATTGGCTCCACGAGATGTTGAAAGGTGATGCGAGAAATTTGACACCATGCCTGATGAATAGCACTGTCCAGTTCTGTGAGATTTGATGGTTATGGAACCAGCTGCCTGATGGCTCTTTAAACTTCATCCTACAAATGCTCAATTGGATTGAGATCTGGTGATTGTGGGGGCCACCTAAGCAAGGTAAAGTCTCCCTCATGATCTTGAAACCACTCCTGCACAATACGAGCACCGTGGCATTGCGCATCGTCTTGTTGGAAGAAGCCATCTCCATTGGGATACGCCATCAACATGACAGGATGAACTTGATCAGCAACGATACTTAGGTATGTTGTGCTATTCAGACGTGTTCCACACGAATTTAAGGGCCCAAATCATGCCAGGAAAACATGCCCCAAACCATAACACTGCCCCCACAAGTTTGAAGGGTTGTACTCATGCATGTGGGGTGCATGCCTTCATGCTGTTTCCGACAAATTCTCACTCTGCCATCTGCATGATGCAACTGGAAACGTGATTCATCGGACCACATGACTTTTTTCCAATGCTCGAATATCCAATCCTTGTGTTCCTGTGCAAATTGGAGACGTTTTATCTTGGTAACTGCAGACAGCAAAGGTGTTTGCACAGGCCTTCGGCTTCCATATCCCATACGATGCAGTGTATGGCTAATTTGCCTACAAATGTCAGGTGGTCATAATAATGTGGCCTGTGTGTGTGTGCATTCCATGTTCAAAGGCTGTTAAATCGCATTGGTTACCCATATCTTCAGAAAAAAAATGACTTCTGTCGTGGTAAACTACCTGCTTCACAATTTATAATGGTCTGGCCCTCTAACAACTTCAGCGCAAAATTATAGCTAATTTGCCTACAAACGTCAGGTGTTCATAATAATCTGGCCACTCAGTGTACGTTAACTGATATTGTGGAGGTACCACATAGTACCGCAGAACAGACTATTAGTATACTATGGGCAATTGAGAATACATTCAAATACTTTAATGTACATTTCTCAAGAGGAAAAAGAATCAGAAGCTATTAAGATCAAGGTTAAGTTTCTGCAACCATTGATAATAAAATCCTATTCTTCAGAATAATATATTCAAATGTCTGATGATGGTGCTATTCTGAAAGACAACCCATTGTCCAAATCTGAAAGACAATTAGTCACCCAATCCTATTCTTTCTTAAATATTCAACTGTATACTTTGGGGATATTTTTGGACATAGTAGGATTTTTTAGAAGAGGAAATGTGAAAAATAAGAATTCCACATTACTGTATAAGTTGTTTTAATAAATGTAATAAACCCTACCATGTCTTCTCTGGAATTTGTATTTTTCAAAGTTGTCTCTAAGTTAAGCTTTGAAGGGGAAAATCTTGTAAGGGTGGTGTTCTTAAAACGCTGAATCCCAGAAGAAATACAGAGAACTAGAGAGGTAACCAAAACCCAAAGGCAAATTTAAAACAAAACCATGAGACAAGGTATTTCCCCAAACTCCATGTAGATGAGGACAAACCAACGGCCACAAACCCAAGTGTTCCTATACACCAGTGAGGAAGAAAGCTAAAACATGCAACAAGGTGTATGACGCATCTGACAACAGGAGAAGCCCAAAATAGCTAAGAGGCAGGTATTCAATGGAAAGCATGGCAGGCTGACTTGATGACAACAGATAAAAATAGGAGAGGAAACTGCTGCCCAATCCAATAGCAAAGGGGTCCAAGGTAAGACTGAAACAGGAGCAGTTTAGATTTTGTGAACTCTTGTATTTGACCAACTATGGCTCCCTCTAGCATAGGGCTCCACAAGAACGGGAAACTGCTGGGAATGTAATAAAAATTGAGTGAGAAAGGCACAAGAGATAAGATGGAAAGAGAAGTTCCAGATACACATGGGGTAGGGATACAGTGACAGGAACACTCAAAAAGCAATCACTATTTTTTTTAAATAAATTGTTTAATGATTTAAGGGAAAGGAAGAGAGAGATAGCAACATCAATGATTAGAGAGAATCATTGATCAGCTGCCTTATGCATGCCCCCTACAGGAAATTGAGCCCACAACTTGGGCATGTGCCCTGACGGGGAATTGAAGCGTGACCTCCTGGTTCATAGGTCAATGTTCAACCACTGCACCACACTGGCCAGGCACAATCACTGTATTTTTTTTTAATATATTTTATTGATTTTTTACAGAGAGGAAGGGAGAGAGATAGAGAGTTAGAAACATCGATGAGAGAGAAACATCTATCAGCTGCCTCCCGCACATCTCCTACTGGGGATATGCCCGCAACCCAGGTATATGCCCTTGACCGGAATCGAACCTGGGACCTTTCAGTCCACAGGCCGATGCTCCATCCACTGAGCCAAACCGGTTTCAGCCACTGTATTTTTTTAACACTACACAAAAACAATTTTAGAGGATTTTGAACCACAAATACTAAACAAAATTATCATAATAAAACATACAAGAAATAACATCTCTACAGATAAAGAAAATGTGTCAGAAAAACATGCATAGATCAAAATCATAACCTATTTAAAAATAAAACAAGATATTAAGAAAATGATAGAAGATATACATGAGTTTGAAAAACTTAGAAATAAAGTGACAGAACTAAAAAAATGAAAAAAAAAAGGATTTCAAAAATAAAGACTGACCTAGAATGGACATAAAAGTGAGTAAACAGAATAGATTATGCCTTACGAGAAACAAAAAAAAATTTAAGACATCAAAATACGACAAATATTGCAAGACAGACAAAGAAGATACAACAGACAAAAATAGTAGTCCTTGAAGAAGGAAAGCATGGCAAAAGAACACATACAATTTTCTTCAAATAGAAGATTTGAAACTACGTATTGAAAAAGTATTCTTTTTAACCAAAACTATTAACTAGAAAAACAAATACCAATATATTTACTAAACTTAATAGAATTTAAAGAAAAAAATCCATTGGAGAACAAGGCAAAATCAACTTATAAAGGGAAAATTAGATTATCAAACTTTGACAGGAATATGCTTCATGCCAGAAAAAAACTGAATAACATCTATACTAATATAAGACAAAGATGCAAATTGACTGTAACTTCACTATGCCTTAAGCCATGCCCACCAGCCAATCAGAGTGACTATATGCAAATTAACCCAACCAAGATGGCGGCCAGCAGCCACGGAGCTGAAGTAAGCAGGAGGCTTGGTTACTCCAGTGATGGAGGAAGCCAAGCTTCCTAGCCGGCTCTGAGCTCCACTCAAAGCAACAAAGTTTCAATTATAGAAGGTAAACAAACCCCAGATACCTGCTTTCAGCCAGCAGTGGTCACGGAGCTGTAGCTAGCAGGAGCCGGCTCTGAGTTCCAATGAAGGCAACAAAGTTTCAATTACAGAAGGTAAATAAATCCCAGAATTAAAACAAAAGGAAAAAAGAAGAGGCTGGGAGCTTTTGTTGCTGGGGGCTTTGCCAGCCTGAAAACGGCCCTCAGCCACTCACCCAGACTGGCCAGGCACCCCAGTGGGGACTCCCCCACCCTAAAGGGTGTGTGGCCAGCCGGAAAAAAGCCATCAGCCCCTCACCCAGGCTAGCCAAACCTCCATGGGGTGGGGGTCGCCACTGGGAGGGAGGGCTTGACCAGCCTGCAAACAGCCATCAGCCCCTCACCCATGCTGGCCCGGCACCCCAGTGGGGACCCCCACCCTGAAGGGGGTGTGACCAGCCTGCAAACACCCATCAGCCCCTCACCCATGCTGGCCAGGCACCCAAGCGGGACCCCCACACTGATCTGGGACACTCTTCAGGGCAAACCAGCCGGCCCCCACCCGAGCACCAGGCCTCTCTCGTATATAATAAAAGGGTAATATGCAAACTGACTCTAAGAGCAGAAAGACTGGGAATGACTGGTCACTATGACACACACTGACCACCAGGGGGCAGACGCTCAATGCAGGAGCTGCCCCCTGGTGGTCAGTGCGCTCCCACAGGGGGAGCTCTGCTCAGGCACAAGCCAGGCTGATGGCTGCCAGTACAGCAGTGATGGTGGGAGCCTCTCCTGACTCCTCAGCAGCGCTAAGGATGTCCGACTGCAGCTTAGGCCTGATCCCCGCTGGCAAGTGGACATCTCCCGAGGGCTTCTTGGCTGCCAGAGTGATGTCTGACTGCCAGCTTAGGCCCAATTCCCCAGGAAGCGAGCCTAAACCAGCAGGTGGTCATCCCCCAAGGGGTCCCAGACTGCAAGTGGGCACAGGCGAGGCTGAGGGACCCCCCACCCTGAGTGCACAAATTTTTGTGCACCGGGCCTCTAGTTTAATATAATCAAGTAGAGAAAATGCGAGCCAAAGATTTTTTTAACGTTTTTTTTTTTTTTAATTGACTTCAAAGAGAGGAAGAGAGAGGAAGAAAGAAACATCAATGATGAAAATCATTAATTGGCTGCCTCCTGGACACCCCCTACTGGGGACTTAACCTGCATGGGCACTGACCAGGAATCCATCCATGACCTCCTGGTTGATGGGTCCATGCTCAACCATTGAGCTACACCGGCTGGGCGCAAGTCAAAGATTTTATATGCAGCATAATTGATTTTCAAGCATAAAGGGCACCCTTAGCAACATGCAAGAAATCAGAATATTGTTCTATAAATGCTTTCTCTGTCATCTACTAGAAGTGAGCTTTAAACAAACATGACTACAGAAAATGACATGAGGACTGAAGATAAGCATTTAACATACTGGACATATGTATAAGGGCAAGGCAAAAGTAGGTTTACAGTTGTAAGTATGCAAAACAGTTTATTTTTGTATTATTTTGCATATATACAATTATAAACCTACTTTTGTTCCATCCTGTATAACCAATATAACAAAGACAAATAAGGACTAAAAGATAGTATGTAATGACTACCGGCTTAGAATGTTTAGCTATAAAACTCTAATAATTATGTATGGTGGAAGTGTGTACTAGACTTAACCATGGGATCACTTCATAAATTACACACACACACACACACACACACACACACAAATATCCTATCTAATAAAAGAGAAACATGGTAATTAGCGCACGACCGCTACCCTTCCCATTGGCTAATGAGGGCGATATGCAAATTAACTGCCAGACAAGATGGCGGCCGGCAGCCAGGCAGCTTGAAACTAACATGAGATTTGCTTGCTTCAGTGACGGAGGAAACCAACGTTCCCCGCCTGCCTTGCCAGCCTCTGAGCCTGCAGTTTGAAACATTGTAACAAATATAGAAGCTAAACAAAACGCCAGAAACCTGCTTTCAGCCAGCCGGGATCTCAGAGCTGGAGTTATACATTGTTTCGATTACAGAACCTAAACAAACCAGATACCTGCTTTCAGCAGCGGAGGCCTAAGAGCTGGAGTCAGAGCTAGAGCTGGCCCAGAATAAGAAAAAAAAAGGAGCAGTTGGGAGCTTCCGTCACCCGCCAGCCTGAAAACAGCCCTCAGCCCCTCACCCAGACTGGCCAGGCACCCCAGTGGGGACCCCAACCCTGAAGGATGTGTGACCAGCTGCAAAAAGCCATCATCCCCTCATCCAGGCTGGCCAGGCACACCAGTGGGGACCCCCACCCTGATCCAGAACACCCTTCAGGGCAAACCAGCCGGCACCCACACGTGCACCAGGCCTCTATCCTATATAGTAAAAGGGTAATATGCCTCCCGGCACCGGGATCAGCGTGACAGGGGGCAGCGCCCAAACCCCCTGATCACTCTGTGGCTCTGTGTGTGACAAGGGGGCAGGGCCACAACCTCCCTATCCGCCCTGCTCTGTTTGTGACAGGGGAAGGCGCCCCAAACCCCTGATCGGCCCTGCTCTGTGTGTGACAGGGTGCAGCGCCCCAACCCCCCCGACCCCGGGCCCTGCTCTGTGTGTGACGGGGTAGAGCCATAACCTCCCCATCAGCCCTGCCCTGAGTGTGACAGTGGCGGCGCCCCAACCCCATGATCGGCCCTGCTCTGTGTGTGACGGAGTAGAGCCATAACCTCCCCATCGGCCCTGCCCTGAGTGTGACAGGATGCGGCACCCCAACCCCCTGATCCGCCCTGCTCTGTGTGTGACAGGGGGCGGTGCCCCAACTCCCCTATCGGCCCTACTCTGTGAGTGACAGGGGGGAGCTCCCCAAACCCCTGATCGGCCCTGCTCTGTGCATGACAGGGGGAGCTACCGAACCTCCTGATGGGCCCTGCTCTGTGCATGACAAGGGGGAGCTCCCCAACCCCCTGATCAACCCTGCTCTGTGCGTGACAGGGTACAGAGCCCCAAACCCCCTGATGGGCCCTGCTCTGTGCGTGATAGGGGGAAATGCCCCAACCCCATGATTGGCCCTGCTCTGTGTGTGACAGGGGGTGGCGCCGCAACCTCCCCATCAACCCTGCCTTGAGTGTGACAGGGGATGGTGCCCCAACCCCCCAATCAGCCCTGCTCTGAGCCCAACCAGGGGCTGCACCTAGGGATTGGGCCTGCCCTCTGCCACCCGGGAGCAGGCCTAAGCCAGCAGGTCGTTATCTCCCGAGGGGTCCCAGACTGCGAAAGGGCACAGGCCGGGCTGAGGGACCCCCGTTGCCCCCCGAGTGCACAAATTTTTGTGCACCGGGCCTCTAGTAGTTTTATATATATATATATACACACATATACATATACCTAAAAGCTACCCTGTCACGCACAGAGCAGGGTCAATCAGGGGGTTGGGGCGTTGTCCCCTGTCATGCACAGAGCAGGGCCCATCAGGTGGTTGGGGCGTCGCCCTCTATCACCCACAGAGCAGGGCCGATCAGGGGGTTGGGGTGCCGCCACTCTCACACTCAGGGCAGGGCCAATGGGGAGGCTATGGCTCTACCCCGTCACACACAGAGCAGGGCTCGTGGGGGTGGGGGGGGTGGGCCGCCGCACCCTGTCACACACAGAGCAGGGCCAATTAGGGGGTTGGGGCGCTGCACCCTGTCACACACAAAACCGCACGGCGATCAGGGGGTTGGGGAGCTCCCCGCATCAGGCACAGAGCAGGGCTGATCAGGGGGTTGGGGCGCCTTCCCCTGTCACGAACAGAGCAGGGTGGATAGGGACGTTGTGGCCCCACCCCCTGTCACACACAGAGCTGCAGGGCGATCAGGGGGTTTGGGCGCTGCCCCTGTCATGCTGATCCCTGTGCCCGGAGGCCTCACAGCTCCGCTGATCCCGGTGCTGGGAGGCATATTACCCTTTTACTATATAGGGTAGAGGCCTGGTGCACGGGTGGGTGCCGGCTGGTTTGCCCTGAAGGGTGTCCTGGATCAGGGTGGGGGTCCCCACTGGGGTGCCTGGCCAGCCTGGGTGAGGGGATGATGGCTGTTTGCAGCTGGTCACACATCCTTCAGGGTTGGGGTCCCCACTGGGGTGCCTGGCCAGTCTGGGTGAGGGGCTGAGTGCTGTTTTCAGGCTGGGGTGACTGAAGCTCCCAACCACTCCTTTTTTGCTTTTTTTAAATTTTTATTCTGGGCCAGGTTTAGCTTTGAGGCTTGGCTCCAGCTCTTAGGCCTCCGCTGCTGAAAGTAGGTTTCTGGCCTTTGCTTACAATGTTGCGATCCTGCTGGCGGACTAAAGCAGGTTTCTGGGGTTTTGTTTAGCTTCTATATTTGTTACATAGTTGCTTAGAGTTGCAGCTCAGAGTCCTGCAGCGGCAGGCAGGGAACGTTGGTTTCCTCCGTCACTGAAGCAAGCAAGCCTCATGTTAGTTTCAAGCTGCCTGGCTGCCGGCCGCCATCTTGGCTGGCAGTTAATTTGCATATCGCCCTCATTAGCCAATGGGAAGGGTAGCGGTCGTGCGCTAATTACCATGTTTCTCTTTTATTAGGTAGGATTATGCTGTTTACATGAAACTAATATGAATAATGTTACCCATATTTGAAAAAATAAATATAAAAGAAAATAAACTTTTAAAAACTTGGTTGATATATAAAATTTTTTTTAAATATATTTTATTCATTTTTTACAGAGAGGAAGGGAGAGGGATAGAGAGTTAGAAACATCAACGAGAGAGAAACATCGATCAGCTGCCTTCTACACACCTCCTACTGGGGATGTGGCCGCAACCAAGGTACATGCCCTTGACTGGAATCGAACCTGGGACCCTTCAGTCCGCAGGCCAACACTATATCCACTGAGCCAATCCAGTTAGGGCTATAAAATGTTTTTTTAATTGCTCAATTTAAAGACACTCTGAGTCAGAAAATTTGACAGAGTTCAAAATATAAAATGAAGTTCTTTAGGCATAAAATAAATAATACCAAATAGAATCCTAAATCTGCAGCAAGGAATGAACATCCCATATAATAAAAGGCTAATATGCAAAACGACAGAAAGGAGGAATGACCAGTCACTATGACACATACTGACCACCAGGGGGCAGACACTCTATGCAGGAGCTGCACCTGGTGTTCAGGGCACTTGCACAGGGGGAGCGCTGCTCAGCCAGAAGCCCTGAGCCGGGCTTATGGCTGGTGGGCTTAAGCCGTCAGTCAGACATCTCCTGAGGGCTCCTGGACTGCTAGAAGGCACAGGCTGGGATGAGGACCGCCCCCCTACCCGAGTGCACGAATTTCGTGTACCAGGCCTCTAGTTAAATATAAAAGATTTTTGTGTTCATTACTTCTACTGTGCTCTTACTACCTATCTTCAATAATCTATATACCTTCTATAATCTCTAGACTCATTATGATCCAATAAATTATTATCTTAAAGTCTCTGTTTTCCTATATATGTAGAAACACAATAAAAGTACTTTGTAATATTAAATTTACTTTTAACATTTTTAAATTTAAATAGTTACTTTAGGATTTAGTACTATTTTAAAATAAAATTTAAAAATTTATACATAAAAATAGGTCCTTGAATTAAAAAAGGGAGATTAGCCCTGGTCGGTGTAGGTCAGTTGGTTAGAGCATTATCCGAAACACCAAGAGGTTGAGAGTTCGATTCCTGATTGGGGCACATATGCGAAGCAACCAATCAATGTTTCTCTATCACGCTGATGTTTCTCTTTCTCTCTCTCTTTCTTTCTCCCCCTCTTCTCTCTCTCTAAAATCAACCTCAAAAAAATTTTTTAACGGAATCAGATGATTTGTGATTTTAATCCACTGCGTATGGATGAAATGAAAAACTGACATATTAGAATTCTCTTACACACAAAAGAAAATATATTCCAAATTAACTGGATGAAACTGTAAATTACAAATGAAAATATGATAAACCTATTTCCCTTTGGCTGCATAAATATTAAGTTGTTTTGTTGTGTCTTGTGTAATAGAACATGTTCAAACTGAATTATGGTGCCAAACCAACTGCACTGTTATTTGAGATCATTCAGCATTTTTAAAAAAGGAATTTAATATTTTAAAAACACACATGATTTCTTTAAAAGCCAAAAATTGTTATAGCTTTTCAAAATAAAAATACCAATGATGTATTTTAAAGAGTAAGTTATTATATTGCATCAGTTGAAAAAGTATACACAGTATCTGAGAGACTTATAAACTCTTACAGCACTGCAGACAATACTGAAAGCCTAGTGGATAAAATGTCAATGAAAGAAACAGGCACTTCCATCTGCCAAGGCTAAAGTAACTAACTGAATTAAAAATTTATCTGCAAATACAAAACTTGTCTGGAGAACTTGGCTTACAGATGTGGCTGGACTTTTAGTTTTGACTGTATTTATCTGATACCAGCATCAACTAATCATCAAAAATCTTCTTTGATTATCAAAGATCTTTACTGTGACTGCATGGTAACAAACATAAATGGTGAATATTTTTTTTGCATCTGTTTATCCTGGAATAACTTGTGCTGACATTTGTGCTAATTGTGCAAAAGCAATGATGGATATAAATTACTACCACTTTAGCACAAATCAAGGCACTAACACCCAATAGTCATTTTATTTTTCATTGCCATGTACTGCAGGGGAGAAAAGAAAGGCTGGTTCTACTTAATAACGTCCTTGATGAAGCCATAAAATTAACTAAATCTCAAACCCTTAAATATGTGTTAACATTCTGCATGAGATGGGAAGTACTGTATATATAATATACTTCTGCAGCAAATGTGCTTCCACAATTATCTTGAGAAAAAGTATTTGATTGAGTTGTAACCTGAATTAGATTACCTTACCTTTTTAAAAATATATATATATTTTAATTGATTTCAGAGAGGGAGAGATAGAAACATCAATGAGAGAGAATCATTGATTGGCTATCTCCTGCACACCCCATACTGGGTATCATGCTCAAAACCTGGGCATGTGCCCTGACTAGAAATCAAACCGTGACCTCCTGGTTCATAGGTTGATACTCAACAACTTAGCAACACCGGCCAGGCTGATGGAAAACTATTTTTACTTGAAGGGGGTATTTTTTGAAAAGTGAACAAAGCAACCCTGTCACTGCAAAAACAAAACAACAAAACAAAACACACACACAAAAACCCAAAAACCACCACCAACAAAAAAACAACACCACAAAACTGGCATTGCTGTCAACAGCTTCCCAATACTTAATGCCTGTTCTGTTAAGTGGAGATTTTCAGAAATGTGATTTTTAAATACTGAACAATAAAATATGTCAAAGTGGACACACATGTAGAAGATCTGCACAATTTAGTGAACCAGTATTTCCCAAATAATCAATGCATGATGTTACAAGCCATACATAGGTAAAAGATTCATTTTAAGTATAAGACACACCAAGGAAAAGATCTTTACAGTGCTTTCAAATTTAATCTTAGCACAAGACACTAAGAAACTACACCAATTGTCAAGTTTTGAAATAGCATCAACAGCCTGGCCAGGGTGGCTTAGTGGTTGACCGTCGACCTATGAATCAGGAGGTCATGGTTTTGATTCCAGGTTGGGGCACATGCCTGGATTGCAGGCTCTATCCCCAGTGGGGTGTGTGCAGGAGGCAGCGGACCAATGACTCTCATCATTGATATCTCTCTCTCTCACTCTCTCTCTCCCCCCTATTTTTCTCTCTGAAATCAATAAAAATACGTTTTTTAAAAATAGCATCAACGGAGTATTTGCAATTATCTAATAAGGACATTAAAATACTCTTCCCTTTTCTCAATACATGTACGGTTTTCTTTATATGCTTCAATGATAAAAATCAACTCCCTGCTATGAAGCCATCATTAAAGTGATTCGTAAAGTAGTAAATAATGTCTTGCTTCCCGTTAATTTCCCTTTTGTTTTGAGAAAATAGTAAAAATTTTATTTGCATTAACATGTAGTAGGTATATAATTGCAACTATGATTATTTTCAAAATTCCTTGGTTTTAAGATCTAATGAGATATACTGATAGATACAATCTCCATAAACAAATGTTCTTTAGGGTTTTCAATTACCTGTAAGAAGGTAAAGGATTCTAAGATCAAAAACTTCAAGTACCACTTGCTCAATAGGCACTACTAATGAAATCACAGACAAAAAGTCACCTCCCCCAAACAGAAAAAAATTTCAACTGACAGTTGACAAAAGAAGATCCACACATGGCCACAAGTCCATGAAAAAAAAAAACTCAAAATCATTAATCATCAGGGAAATGCAAAATAATACACAATGAGATACCTCCCACCCACCCCTATAGAAAGGTTATAGTAAAAAATACTGACTATTCCAAATGTTGGTGCTTCAACATTGCCAGATACAATGTAAAATGGCACAAATACAATGGAAAACAGCTGGGCAGACTCTTAAGTTAAAGTCTTTTAACAAAATGGTACTGGGACCAATGGATATCAATATGCAAAAGAATTAAGTTGGACTCTTCCCTAACATCACCTACAAAAATTAATTAAAAATGAACTAAAGTGTTAAAACTATAAAGTATTTATAAGAAAACTTAGGACGAAATTGTCATCGCCTTGAATTTGGCAATGGTTATTTGTATATGACATAAAAAATACAAGTAAAAAGTTAAAAATAAATTGAATTTCATCAAAATTTAAAACTTTTGTGCTTCAAAGGAGTTCACAGAAGAGAATATTTGCAAATCATATATCGAATAAGGGACTTGTAGCTAAAAATGTATTAGAAACTCTTACAATTCAATAATAAAAACAAAAATAACACAATTAAAAAATGGGTTTAAAAGACATTTTTCCAAAGAAGACATAAAACTGGCCAACAAAGTTCATAAAAAGATGCTCAATGTCATTAATCATTAGGGAAATGTATATCAAAACCACAATGAACTGCCATTTCACACACACCAGGATGGTTAAAATTAAAAAGACAGTGATAACAAGTATGGAGAGGATGTAGAGAAACTGGAACCCCCATATTATCTGGTGGGACTGTAAAATGGCAGATCCACCTCGGAAAACAACCTGCAATTCCTTAAGAAACTAAACACAGAGTTACCATATAACCGAACAATTCCTTTCTAGGTATACACTCAGATGAATGAAACTGGATATATACATAAAAAGTTGTATGGGGGCCTGGCTGGTTTGGCTCAGTGGATAGAGCATCAGCCTGCAGACTGAAGGGTCCCGGGTTCGATTCCAGTCAAGGACACATGTCCGGGTTGTGGGCTCAATCCCCAGTAGGGAACATGAAAGAGGCAGCCGATCAATGATTCTCTGTCATCATTGATGTTTCTCTCTCTCCCTCCTCTTTTCCTCTCTGAAATCAGTAAGTATAAATATATATATATACACACACATATATACAGAAACACACACAATATATATATACACATGTACACACACACACACACACACACACACACACACACACACCAAAAAACTTGTATGTGAATGTTCACAGGAGTTATTTTTCATAATAACTAAAGCGTGGAAACAATCCAAATATCTATTAGCTGATGAACTGAAAATCAAAATTATCAGAAGAAAAAAAGGAAAGGTACCAAAGAAGTCAAAGTGGCAGCACAGGGAGTTGTCTAACTAACTTGGATTTGAAAATGACACTGTAGGAAAGTAGCCTACCATCCAGTCAGAAATACTAAAGACAGAGGGTAATAATATATGCAAAAAATACCAGGGGAGAAAAAATATTTCCTATAAAAGAATAAGCTTCAAGCTTTGAGCCAATAATAGAATATAAATAAATGACAAAGTGGGTGGCACTTTACGTATTTACTTTCCTCAAGAATAATTATTAATCCCTACGGAAGATAGGTAATGCTATAAAGACACTATCTACCCACTTTGGGGCAGAATGGTATAGAACAGTGGTCCTCAACCTTCTGGCCCTTTAAATACAGTACCTCATGTTGTAACCCAACCATAAAATTATTTTTGTTGCTACTTCATAACTGTAATGTTGCTACTGTTATGAATTGTAATGTAAATATCTCATATGCAGGATGGTCTTAGGCGACCCCTGTGAAAGAGTCATTCGACTGCCAAAGGGTTCGCGACCCACAGGTTGAGAACCGCTGTTATAGGGGGAAAAGCACAGGTACTAAACTCAAATGTATCTGGATTTAAATCTCAGCACTGTCATTTTTGGGAGAGGCAATAGTGTACTAGTATAGTGGTTAAGAGTGTAGGCTCTAAAACCAGTAGTATCTGGGTTTCAATTCCAGTGTTGCCACTTAAAGTTAAGTAACCCTGCACAAGCTATATAACTTCCCTGTGCTTCTGTTTCCTCATCTGTAATATAGTGTAAGGGCTTAAAGAAGTCATTACACTTAAAGCACTGAGAATAGTGCATAGCACATAGTAACTGCTCAATTACTGTTTATTTGTTCTTGTTATTTTTAATCATGGGCAAAATATTTATTACAATTGCTTCTATTATTGACATTGTAAAAGTTACCTAAATTCACTTTTTCTCAGGAGATACTGGATACAAAGCACCTAATAGATACTCAATAAATATTAGCTACCAACCCTTACCCAAATTTTGGAAAAAAACAATGATGCTGTATTAAGATATTGAACATAGGCAAGCACTATATACTCAGTAAAATTAGATAATGAATAAAATTTTAGAATATATTATCAAGAAGACAGTGTAATGACAATGTACATAAGAGAGAAATAACAATTAGAACCCACTATAAGCTCATTAGGAATAATAAATGACAAGTTCACCTTTTAATTTATTTCTAACATAGGGTTAGACTTGGGGGAAAACACACATACACACACAAAAAACATATACCTTGATTTCAGTAAGGCATTCAAATACTATTTTTCATAATAATCTTATAGAATATAATAAAGAAATCTAAGGCAAATGACAGTACAATTAAATGAATCTGTAGGAAAAACTGCCCAAATTATTAATGAAGATTCTAGTCTGCAAACAGATTTCCCGTGGCCCTATACTTATTAAGAAATTAATTTTAGCCCTAACCGGTTTGGCTCAGTGGATAGAGCGTCGGCCTGCGGACTCAAGGGTCCCAGGTTTGATTCCAGTCAAGGGCATGTACCTTGGTTGCGGGCACATCCCCAGTAGGGGTTGTGCAAGAGGCAGCTGATCCATGTTTCTCTCATCGATGTTTCTAACTCTCTATCCCTCTCCCTTCCTCTCTGTAAAAAAGTAAATAAAATATATTTTTAAAAAAAGAAATTAATTTAAAAAACCCTAGATGTTGGTTTTTAAAAAAGGCAAAAAGAAACTCAACACCAAAATCTTGACTGTTTTAGCTGGCATGGGAAAAAATCTAACCATTAAAGGAGAGAGAGAGAAAAAAAAGAAATGATACAATATATGATATAACATAATGCCACATTAATAGACTGCCCAGTTCAAAGAAAATAAAAATGAACAGAAGTCAGAAGACGTGAGAAAAACCTATCTTCACTCTGGTTGTTACCTTTTATGAACAACGGAAAAGGGTGACCAAGATGGTTATCTGTATCACATACTATCATATAATGGAAACTAGAAATATTTAGCTTAGATGTGAAGGTTTGCACTTTCACATGAAGAAAAGAACATGTAAGAAAGTAAAGGGTAGATATATTTTCCTTGAGATGAAGAACTTTATAATATTTAGAGTTGTTTAGAGAATGAACTGACAAGTAACATTCTCTTCAAGAGAAATGATGACAACCCATTAGGAATGCATAGTTTCAGGAAATCATGTTTCTGGAAGGAATTTGATCTTTCTTATATGACAATAATATATTACTTCTGAGTTTATAGAAATTAGCTCAAAGGAACTTTTAAAAAATTCTATTTATAATTAACAATTTTTTTTTTATTAATATTAGAAAAACAAATTAAGATTAAATCATCAAAACATAAAGAAAAACTCTATAAACAGAATACTCCTAAATCTTGGCCAATGGTTCACAGTAACTAAGCTTTTTAGTGATATGACAACAAAATCTAACCCTAAGAACAAGAAGCAATAGTGATTTCTTTTACTAATTATCAAAGTGATAAACTTATAATAAAAATATATCATATAATGATCCCAAGAAAAGAATACAAGAGTAATAAACAGTGATACAATCTACAGACAATTAAGGTTAATAATACCATCCATTTATAGACTACGTTAAAATTTCTTAAACTACTTTCCACCTAGTTGCTATCTGATCTGAAAACAACTCTGAGACAGACAAAACAGTTGGTATTAGTGCCATTTTACAGTCTTCCTAAGGCTCAGAGGGGTAAAAAGAATCCAAAAATACGAAGATAGTGTAAGGAGCCTCTGGGACAGCTTCAAGCGTACCAACATCCGAATTATAGGGGTGCCAGAAGAAGAGAGAGAGCAAGATATTGAAAACCTATTTGAAGAAATAATGACAGAAAACTTACCCTACCTGGTGAAGGAAATAGTCTTCCAAGTCCAGGAAGCGCAGAGAACCCCAAATAAAAGGAATCCAAAGAGGACCACACCAAGACACATCATCATTAAAATGCCAAGAGCAAAAGACAAAGAGAGAATCTTAAAAGCAGCAAGAGAAAGAAACTCAGTTACCTACAAGGGAATACCCATACGACTGTCAGCTGATTTCTCAACAGAAACTTTGCAGGCCAGAAGGGGGTGGCAAGAAATATTCAAAGTGATGAATGCCGAGAACCTACAACCAAGATTACTTTATCCAGCAAAGCTATAATTCAGAATTGAAGGTCAGATAAAGAGCTTCACAGATAAAGAAAAGCTAAAGGAGTTCATCACCACTAAACCAGTATTATATGAAATGTTGAAAGGTATCCTTTAAGAAGAGGAAGAAGAAGAAAAAGGTAAAGATACAAATTATGAACAACAAATACACATCTATCAACAAGTGAATCTGAAAATCAAGTGAATAATCTGATGAACAGAATGAACTGGTTATTATAATAGAATCAGGGGCATAGAAAGGGAATGGACTGGCTATTCTTGGGGGGGGATGGGGTGAGGGGGATGTGCACCTATGGATGAGGACAGTGGGTGGGAAGTGAGGGAGGAGGGTGGGGTGGGAACTGGGTGGAGAGGAGTTATGGGGGGAAAAAAGAGGAACAAATGTAATAATCTGAACAATAAAGATTTAATTAATAATAATAAAAAAAAAAAGTTAAGGTTTTTCAAAATGCTGATATGCCGAGCTCAAAAGTTTCGCCATCACTGGTCTAGAGAATGAATTTGAAACATCTGCCTATTGGTCAGCATCCATTCTTTCTTTAATAATTTTGTTTTCTCTTTAATGAAATAATACAGTTTCATTGGCAAATGTAAGAATACAGATAGATCATCTCCCTTAGCAATGTATTAATAATATCGAGAAATTTTACCTTTCCTTTGAAATAAAAAACAATGTGAGTATAAGAAAAAATTCAAGCAAAATAAATATATATTTTCTACTTCCTATAACACTATGCTGGAAAAAAACCCCAGAAGATTAAGCAATCAGTTAAGTAAAATAAATGTTTTCTTAAACAGCCACTAAATATTTTGTATGTTAATACTCTTAAAATAACACCAAATGTTAATACTCTTAAGTGGGCTCTAGCAATGTTAGATTTCTCATTTTTACATGTTTGAAAATAAACTAAACTTTAATTTTAATGATGTAAGAACAAGGTAAAACCATTACCTTGGGTGTGCTTCCTTTAATGAATTTTTTAATTGAAGACAACAAGCCGGTTTCATTCTTCGGTGGTTTTTCTCCTCCTGTAGGTAGGCTATCATCAACTTCTGAATATTTCCTCTTTGCTCTGGCAGTGCGCTGTGTTTGGATTGGATTGGATTGCTGAGAAGCTTTCCGTGTTCTCAGCCTCATCTTTTATGGGTGCCACATGTAAAACTGTAAGAGAGAAATAACAAGAGTTATTAAAAACTTAATCTAGTATACCCATAGTTTTCCAGCTTATATAATAAAAACCTCTTGGTTAAAAAAAGTCCAGGTTTCTAAGGGATTGAAATAAGAAATTAACATTTTATGTGATTGAACTTTATGGTATACACTAGAGGCCCGGTGCACAAAAATTTGTGCACTGGGTGGGGGGGGGGGTTCCCTCAGCCCGGCCTGTGCCCTCTTGCAGTCTGGGACCCCTCCGGAGATAACCATCTGCTGGCTTAGGACTGCTCCCGGGTGGCAGAGGGCAGGCCTAATCCCTAGGTGCAGACCCTGGTCGGGCTCAGAGCAGAGCTGATTGGGGAGTTGGGGCGCCGCCCCCTGTCATGCACAGAGCAGGGCGGATTGGGAGGTTGTGATGACACCCTCAGTCATGCTCAGGGTAGGGCCGATTGGGGGGTTGGGGCACCACCCCCTGTCACACACAGAGCAGGGCCAATCAGGGGGTAGGGGCACCAACCCTGTCACACACAGAGCAGGGCCGCACAGGGGGTTGTGGTGCCGCCCTCTATCACCCACAGAGCAGGGCCAATCAGGGGGTTGGGGCGCCGCCACTCTCACACTCAGGGCAGGGCTGATGGGGAGGGTATGGCTCTACCCTGTCACACACAGAGCAGGGCCCGTGGGGGGTGGGGGGTGGGGTTGGGCGCTGCACCCTGTCACACACACAGAGCCGCAGAGCGATTAGGGGGTTGGGGAGCTCTCCCCTGTCAGGCACAGAGCAGGGCTGATCAGGGGGTTGGGGCGCCTTCCCCTGTCACACACAGAGCCGCAGGGCAATCAGGGGGTTTGGGTGCTGCCCCCTGTCATGCTGATCCTGGTGCCTGGAGGCCTCACAGCTCCGCTGATCCCGGTGCTGGGAGGCATATTACCCTTTTACTATATAGATAGAGGCCTGGTGCATGGGTGGGGGCTGGCTGGTTTGCCCTGAAGGGTGTCCTGGATCAGGGTGGGGGTCCCCACTGGGGTGCCTGGCCAGCCTGGATGAGGGGATGATGGCTGTTTGCAGCTGGTCACACACCCTTCAGGGTGGGGATCCCCACTGGGGTGCCTGGCCAGTCTGGGTGAGGGGCTGAGGGCTGTTTTCAGGCTGACGGGTGACTGAAGCTCCCAACTACTCCTTTTTTTCTTTTTTTTTATTCTGGGCCAGCTTTAGCTCTGGCTCCAGCTCTGAGGCCTCTGCTTCTGAAATAAGGTATCTGGTTTGTTTAGGTTCTATAATCGAAACAATGTATAACTCCAGCTCTGAGATCCCAGCTCCCTGAAAGCTGGTTTCTGGGGTTTTGTTTAGCTTCTATATTTGTTACAATGTTTCTTAAACTGCAGGCTCAGAGGCCAGCAAGGCAGGTGGGGAACGTTGGAGTCCTCCATCACTGAAGCAAGCAAATCTCATGTTAGTTTCAAGCTGCCTGGCTGCCGGCCGCCATCTTGGCTGGCAGTTAATTTGCATATCTCGCTGATTAGCCAATGGGAAGGGTAGCGGTCGTATGCCAATTACCATGTTTCTCTTTTATTAGATAGGATTATCCCAAGTAACCTTCCAATCTTTTGAAATTATACCCTGTGATTGCACACCAGTGTGCATGCTCTCTACAGCACTATGTTTCCTCCATCCATGCCCACATTATCATTCATTTAACCATTCACTTATTCATTCACTAAGTTTTTCCTGAGCACCTACCACATTTGAGGCACTAGGCTAGGAAATTACCTAGTAAACAATAAATAAGATAGGGAAAATTTTGCCCTCTGGAACTCAAACTGTAGTGGGGAAAAAACCCTTTGTCATAAATGAATTCCATTAGCACATTCTAATAATCAGCAATCATACAAGTGTAACAAGAAGTTAAATCATTTTGCAGGATTTGATCTTACCTTACTTAATGATACTTTAAAAACTGAATTCCCACAAGGAAGAACATATGAACCAATCTACTTGACTTCTCTCATTTTATCGATGAGAAAACAGGTGGCAAAACTGTCCCAAGACTTACACTTATCTTACCACTCTGAGACTCAAAATGAAAAAGAAATTAGAAAACAATATAAAGTGTGGAGAACAATAAAATTACAACAGTGAATGCATTTGTAGAAATTCTAAGCACTCTAAAGGTGTAGAAATTCCTGGCAATAGTTACGGTCTTCACTGACCAATTAGGAAGCTTAAGAAATTGTGTCTTTACTAATTCAACATAATGGTCACAAGAAAAAAAGTTAGAACCCTTTAAAATATATAAAAACTTTATACTACTATAGTATGCTATGCAATACTATACCTACTTTAAGAATAACAACAAAAAAACCATATCCCCTAAATTCAAGGGATTCACCTGAAGTTCCAAAATATCTTTTGAAATAATTTTTTTCCATCACCAAATGATACTCAGTTTTTTCCTTTTATTTTTTTAATCCTCATCCGAGGATATGTCTTGACTGATTTTTTAGAGAGAGAGAGAGAGAGAGAGAGAGAGAGAGAGAGAGAGAGAGAGAACATCAATCGGCTGCCTCCAGTACAAGCCCCTCCTGGGGGTAAAACCCACAGTGCCCTGACCAAGAATCGAACCCTCAAACCTTTTGTCATATGGGACAACATTCCAATCAACTGAGCCACGCGGCCAGAGGCAAATGGTGCTCAGTTAAGTTGCTATCCCCAAATGAAATAAATATTGCCTTTTCTCCTAAAGAGTCAATGTTGACTTCTAAAGGGAGTTATCATTCAAGGCATGTATTATTTACTTAACTCTATTTACATTGCATAAATTTGTCTTAATTCCTTTGGTCTTCAGCTCAGCACTTCTTAGAAAAGGAAAATTCCCATGCCATAAATGCATAAAAGAATTTTTTTAAAAGAGTTATTTTTAATCAATTTCTATAGATTTTTTTTAAAAGATCTTAGTCTTGAAACTTACCAAGACTTGTTTTACGGCTCACCACATGGCCTATCTTGGTGAACCTTGCATGTGAGATTAAAAAGTAGTGTTTTCTTCATCTGTGTGTGAGCAGTCAGTTTTTGAAATTCCATGAGGGCTTGACTGCTCTAGCCCTTTCAGACTTAAAAGCACACCTTTCACAACTCACCATCAGAATGGACAAAATCCCTCCACATTTCATAACTTTCTTGTTTAAATGTTCTTGTCTTGCTTTCCAGCAAATACCCACTGGTTATTTTTTAATTCAGAGGACTTTTTCTCCTAAGCTTTCCCAGAACTTTCATTCTCTCCATGCAGAATGGTCTAGCATTTTATATGTACACTAGAGGCCCGGTGCACAAAAATTTGTGCACTCGAGGGGGAGAGGGGTCCCTCAGCCCGGCCTGCACCCTCCCGCAGTCTGGGACCCCTCAGGAGATAACGACCTGCTGGCTTAGGCCTGCTCCCGGGTGGCAGAGGGCAGGCCGAATCCCTAGGTACAGCCCCTGGTCGGGCTCAGAGCAGGGCCGATTGGAGAGTTGGGGCGCCGCCCCCTGTCATACACAGAGCAGGGCGATCGGGAGGTTGTGATTCCACCCTCAGTCACGCTCAGGGTGGGGCCGATTGGGGGGTTGGGGCACCATCCCGTCACACTCAAGGCAGGGTCGATGGGGAGGTTGCGGCGCCACCCCGTCATGCGAGAGCAGGGCCAATCAGGGGGTTGGGGCATTTCCCCCTGTCACTCACAGAGCAGGGCCCATCAGGGGGGTTGGGGCTCTGTACCCTGTCACGCACAGAGCAGGGCCCATCAGGGGGTTGGGGCACTGCCCTCTATCACCCACAGAGCAGGGCCGATCAGAGGGTTGGGTGCCGCCACTCTCACACTCAGGGCAGGGGTGATGGGGAGGTTATGGTTCTACCCCATCACACACAGAGCAGGGCCCGTTGGGGGGGCGGGGAGGTTGGGGCGCCGCACCCTGTCACACACAGAGCCGCAGGGCGATCAGGGGGTTTGGGTGCTGCCCCGTCACGCTGATCCCGTTGCCGGGAGGCCTCGCGGCTCCGCTGATCCCGGTGCTGGGAGGCATATTACCCTTTTACTATATAGATAGAGGCCTGGTGCATGGGTGGGTGCCGGCTGGTTTGCCCTGAAGGGTGTCCTGGATCGGGGTGGGGGGGTCCCCACTGGGGTGCCTGGCCAGCCTGGGTGAGGGGATGATGGCTGTTTGCAGCTGCTCACACACCCTTCAGGGTGGGGATCCCCACTGGGGTGCCTGGCGAGTCTGGGTGAGGAGCTGAGGGCTGTTTCCAGGCTGGGGGTGACTGAAGCTCCCAACCGCTCCTTTTTTTCTTTTTTCTTTTTTTATTCTGGGCCAGCTTTAGCTTTGAGGCTTGGCTCCAGCTCTTAGGCCTCCGCTGCTGAAAGTAGGTTTCTGGCCTTTGCTTACAATGTTGCGATCCTGCTGGCTGTAGCCTGGCAGGTTTCTGGGGTTTTGTTTAGCTTCTATGTTTGTTACATAGTTGCTTGCAGCTCAGAGGCCTGCAGCGGCAGGTGGGGAACGTTGGAGTCCTCCGTCACTGAAGCAAGCAAGCCTAATGTTAGTTTCAAGCGGCCTGGCTACCGGCCGCCATCTTGGCTGGCAGTTAATTTGCATATTGCCCTGATTAGCCAATGGGAAGGGTAGCGGTCGTACGCCAATTACCATGTGTCTCTTTTATTAGATAGTACTAGAGGCCCAGTAGCACAAAAATTTGTGCACTCATGGTCGAGGGGGGGTGTCCCTCAGCCCGGTCTGTGCCCTCTCGCAGTCTGGGACCCCTTGGGGGTGACCACCTGCTGGCTTAGGCCCGCTCTCAGGGGATTGGGTCTAAGATGGCAATCAGACATCCCTCTGGCAGCCCGGCAGCCCTCAGGGGATGTCCACTTGGCAGCGGAGAGCAGGCCTAAACTGCAGTCAGACATCCTTAGTGCTGCTAAGGAAGAGACGGAAGAGGCTCCCACCACCACCGCTGTACTGGCAGCCGTCAGCCTGGCTTGTGGCTGAGCAGAGCTCCTCCCATGTGAGAGAGCCCTGACCACCAGGGGGCAGCTCCTGCATTGAGCGTCTGCCCCCTGGTGGTCAGTGTGTGTCATAGTGACCAGTCATTCCTAGTCCTTCTCCTTTTAGGGTCAGTTTGCATATTACCCTGTTACTATATAGGATACAGGCCTGGTGCACGGGTGGAGGCTGGCTGGTTTGCCCTGAAGGGTGTTCCAGATCAGGGTGGGGGTCCCGCTTGGGTGCCTGGACAGTCTGGGTGAGGGGCTGAGGGCCGTTTTCAGGTTGGCAAGTGACTGATGTTCCCAACCTCTCCTTTTTTTCTTTTCTTATTCTGGGATTTATTTACCTTCTATGGCTGTCACTGGAGCTGAGAGCCAGCTTTAGCACTGAGGCTCGGCTCCAGCTCTGAGACCTCGGCTGCTGAAAGCAGGTATCTGGGTTTGTTTGGGTTCTATAATTGAAACTCTGTTGCAACTCCAGCTCTGAAGGCTGAAAGCAGGTTTCTGGGGTTTGTTTAGCTTCTATAATTGCAAAATAGTTTTTTAGAGTGCAAGCTCAGAGCCCAGCAGCGACAGGCAGGGAACCTTGGCTTCCTCCTTCACTGGAGCAAGCAAGCCTCCTGTTCGCTTCAGCTGCCTGGCTGTCAGCTGTCATCTTGGTTGGCAGTTAATTTGCATATCTCACTGATTAGCCAATGGGAAGGGTAGCGAAGTTACAGTTAATTACCATGTTTCTCTATTATTAGCTAGGACTAGAGGCCCGGTGCATGGATTTCTGCACTGGTGGGGGGCCGTGGCCTGCAGGGATTGGCTTGCTATGGGAGCACCACTCATCCCAGTCAGCCAAGCGGTGCTCCCACTGTGGGAGTGCACTGACCACCAGAAGGCAGTTCCTGAGTTGAGCATCTGCCCCCTGGTGGTCAGTGTGCATCATAGGAACTGGTTGACCAGTTGTTCTGGTCATTCCACCGTTCAGTTGCTAGGCTTTTATATATAGCCTATCTAAATAAGAGTAATATGTAAATTGACCATCACTCCAACACACAAAGATGGATGCCCCCGTGTGGTCAAAGATGTCCGTCACAAGATGGCCAGCAGGGGAGGGCAGTTGTGGGTGATCAGGCCAGCAGGGGAGGGCAGTTGGGAGGGACCAGGCCTGAAAGGGAGGGCAGTTGTGGGCAGTCAGGCCAGCAGGGGAGGCAATTAGGGGTGACCAGGCCGGCAGGGGAGGGCAGTTAGGGGTGACTGGGCCAGCAGAAGAGGGCAGTTAGGGGTGACTGGACCAGTAGGGGAGGGCAGTTGGGGGCGACCAGGCCGGCAGTGGAGGGCAGTTAGGGGTAAACAGGCCAGCAGGGGAGGGCAGTTAAGGGCAATCGGGCTGGAAGGGGAGCAGTTAGGTGTCGATAAGGCTGGCAGGGGAGTGGTCAGGGGCAATCAGGCAGGCAGGCAGGCGAGCAGTTGGAAGCCAGCAGTCCTGGATTGTGAGAGGGATCCCTGATTGGAGAGGGTGCAGGCTGGGCTGAGGGATACACAGCCACCCCCCCCCCCCCGCATGAATTTCGTGCACCAAGCCTCTAGTAGATACATGTATATTTATACATATATACACTATGATATGTATATGTACTTACTTGCTAGAGTTGAAGGTTTTAATACCTCAATCTCAATAATGGGTAGAACAACTAGACAGAAGATCAACAAGGAAATGAAAGACCTGAACAATTCACTTAGCCTAAGAGAAATATATAAAACAATTCACTGTACAACATCAAAATAGATATTCTAAATTAACACACAAAACATTCTTCAGGAGAGACATGTTAGAACAAAAAACCAAGTCCCAACCAATAACTTTAAAAGGACTGAAACCATACAAGTATATTGTCTCCATGCCTTCATATAATCTATATAATAATAAAAGCATAATATGCTAATTAGACCAGACAGCCGAATGACCTTCCGGACATCATTCCAGACATCCTTCCGGACAAAGCCACTGCGGCGGGGGCCAAGGGGTGGTTAGGGGCAATCAGGCAGGCAGGCGAGCAGTTAGGGGCAATCAGACAGGCAGGCAGAGAGGTTAGGGGCAATCAGGCAGGCAGGGGAGAGTGGTTAGGGACAATTAGGCCAGGAGCGGAGAGCAGTTAGGGGTGATGAGGCCAGCAGGGGAGCAGTTAGGGGCATCAGGAAGAGGTGGTTAGGGGGCGATCGGGCAGGCAGGTAAAGGCAGTTAGGGGGCGATCAGACAGGCAGGCAGAGGGGTTAGGGGCGATCAGGTGGGATGGCAGGTGAGCAGTTAGGAGCCAGCAGTCCCAGATTGCGAGAGGGATGTTTGAGGGATCCCAGATTGGAAAGGTTGCAGGCTGGGCTGAGAGACTCGCCCCTCCCATACACAAATTCTGTGCACCAGGCCTCTAGTATCCTATCTAATAATAGACAAACATGGTAATTAACCTTACCTCCGCTATGCTTCCCATTGGCTAATCAGCAGGATATGCAAACTAACTGCCAAGAAAGATGGCGGCCGGCAGCCATGCAGCTGAAGCAAACATGAGGCTTGTTTCCTCCAGTGATGGAGGAAGTCAAGGTTCCCCGCCTGCCGTGGCCCAGCTCTGAGCTCGGATGCAACAATGTTGCAATTATAGAAGCTAAACAAATCCCAGATACATGCTTTCAGCCGGCAGAGCTTAGAGCACCAGTGATGGCAACAGAGTTTCAATAATAGAAACTAAACAAACCCAGAAAACTGTTTTCAGCCAGCCACGGCCTCAGAGCTGGAGCCGGCTCCCAGCTCCAGTGACCGCTATAGAAGTTAAATAAATCCCAGAATAAAAAACAAGAAAAAAAAAAAAAAAGAGACTGGGAGCTTCAATCGCCTGCCAGCCTGAAAACGGCCCTCAATCCTTCACCCAGACTAGCCAGGCACCCCAGTAGGGACCCCCCACCCTGAAGGGGGTGTGACCAGCTGCAAACAGCCATCAGCACCTCACCCAGGCTGACCAGGCACCCAAGCGGAACCCCCACCCTGATCTGGGACACCCTTCAGGGCAAACCAGCCGGCCACCTCCCGTGCACCAGGCCTCTATCCTATATAGTAAAAGGGTAATATGCAAACTGACCCTAACAGCAGAAAGACTGAGAATGACTGGTCACTATGACACACACTGACCACCAGGGGGCAGACGCTCAATGCAAGAGCTGCCCCTGGTGGTCAGGACGCGCTCACATGGGAGGAGCTCTGTTCAGCCACAAGCCAGGCTGATGGCTGCCAGTACAGTGGTGGTGGTGGGAGTCTCTCCTGCCTCCTCAGCAGCGCTAAGGATGTCCGACTGCAGCTTAGGTCTGCTCCCCGCTGGCAAGTGGACATCCCCCGAGGGCTGCCGGGCTGCCAGAGGGATGTCTGATTGCCATCTTAGGCCCGATCCCCCGGGGATCGGGCCTAAGCCAGCAAGTGGTCACCCCCGAGGGGTCCCCGACTGCGAAAGGGCACAGGCCGGGCTGAGGGACCCCCTACCCCGAGTGCACAAATTTTTGTGCACTGGGTCTCTGGTAATCTAATAAAAGACAAACATGCAAATTGACTGTACCATCACTATGCCTTAAGCCACGCCCACCAGCCAATCAGAGCGACTATATGCAAACTAACCCAACCAAGATGGCGGCCGGTAGCCACGGAGCTGGAGCGAGCAGGAGGCTTGGTTGCTCCAGTGATGGAGGAAGCCAAGCTTTCCACCCGCCCCACCTGGCCAGCTCTGAACTACACTGATGGCAACAAAGTTTCAATTAGAAAAGGTAAGTAAATTCCAGAATAAAAAAAGAAAAAAGGAGAGGCTGGGAGCTTCCATCGCCGGGGGTTTGGCCAGCCTCAAAACGGCCCTCAGCCCCTCACCCAGACTGGCCAAACACCCCAGTGGGGACCCCCCACCCTAAAGGGGGTGTGGCCAGCCTGAAAACAGCCATCAGCCTCTCACCCAGGCTGGCCAAACCTCCATGGGGTGAGGGTCCCCACTGGGAAGGAGGGCTTGACCAGCCTGCAAACAGCCATCAGCCCCTCACCCAGGCTGGCCAGGCACCCCAGCGGGAACCCCCACCCTGAAGGGAGTGTGACCAGCTGCAAACAGCCATCACCCCTCACCCAGACTGGCCAGGCACCCCAGCAGGAACCGAACCCTGATCCGGGACACCCTTCAGGAAAAACCAGCCAGCCCCCATCCGTGCACCAGGCCTCTATCATATATAATAAAAGGGCAATATGCAAACTGACCCTAACAGCAGAAAGACTGGGAATGACTGGTCACTATGACACACACTGACCACCAGGGGGCAGACGCTCAATGCAGGAGCTGCCCCCTGGTGGTCAGGGCTCTCTCACATGGGAGGAGCTCTGCTCAGCCACAAGCCAGGCTGACGGCTGCCAGTACAGCGGTGGTGGTGGGAGCCTCTCCCGTCTCCTCCTCAGCAGCACTAAGGATGTCTGACTGCAGCTTAGGCCTGCTCCCCGCTGCCAAGTGGACATCCCCTGAGGGCTGCCGGGCTGCCAGAGGGATGTCTGGTTGCCATTTTAGGCCCAATCCCCCAGGGAGCGGGCCTAAGCCAGTGGGTGGACCTCCCGGGAGGGGTCCCAGACTGCGAGAGGGCACAGGCCTGGCTGTGCCCCCCCACCCCCCGAGTTCACAAATTTTTGTGCACCAGGCCTCTAGTAATAATATAGAAGGCTAATATACAAATTGACCCCATGGGCGTGAGTTTGACTGACTGGGTGTTAGACATGCGCTGACCACCAGGGGGCGGCAAGGAATGTGGTGAGCGTTGGTGATGCAGTGCTGGCAGCGGGCGGCAGTGGAGGCACTGCCAGCACTTATGGACTACAAGGAGAGCAGAACAGTGGCAGGATGGTGTAACAGATGAGTGGGCGGCGCCAGGCCAAGGCAAGTGCGAGTGGCGGCCCCCATCGCCCTGCTGGTCGCCCCAAAGACAGCGACCAGTGGCAGCAGTGGCGGGGCCGATGAACGGGTGGCTCCAGGCCAAAGCGGGTGCAAGTGGGGGCCCAGGATGCCCTGCCAGTCACCCCACAGATTGACCCTGATTGCGGGACAGGCCTAGGGATTCTACCCATGCACAATTTCGTACACCAGGCCTCTAGTCTATAATAATAAAAGCATAATATGCTAATTAGGCCAGATGTCCTTCCATCCTTCTGGATGAAGCTGGGGCTGCGAGTGAAGCCCCAGTTCCAGGTACCAGAGGGAAGGAAGGAAGGCCTACTCTTGCACGAATTTCGTGCATCAGGCCTCTAGTATCTCCAATAAAATCAGAAATCTCAAAAAGGAAATTTGAGAAATTAACAAATAGGCAGAAATTAAACAGCAAACTCCTAAATAACTACCGTGTTAAAGAAGAAATTACAATGAGAATTAGAAAATACTTCAAAAAGATGAATAAAATCAAAAACACAATATACCAAAATTTTGGGGATGCCCAGAAAGCAGTGCTCAGAGCAATTTATTGGTAAACATAAAAGTCTTTATGTTAAAAAAAAACAAAAACCCCTACCTCAAATCAATAATAAAACGTTCTACTTTAAGAAACTAGAAAGAGAAGCAAACTAAATCATCCAAAGCAAGCCGAAGGAAGGAAATAAAAGCAGAAATAGATAATTTAATTGAAAAATGAAAGAAAAATCAATAAAGTAAAAAAAGCTGATTCTCTGAAAAGATTAACAAAAATTTGATAAACATTTAGCCAAAAAAAAAGACAGAAGACCCAACCTTTTCATTTAAGTAAAAAAAGAAGAGACATTCATAATCAACTTTACAGATGTAAAGGTATTTTTTAGGGAATATTACAAACAACTGTACACCAACAAATTAGATAACCTAGATGAAATGACAAATTCCTAGATAGACACAACTAAACTGGACTCATGAAAAAAATAGAAAATCTAAAAGGCTCGTAACAAGTAAAGACTGAATTAGTAATAAAAAAATAAGTAAAACTTTCCACAATAAGAAGCCCAGGACCAGATGGCTTTACTTGCCGGGAGCCGGTCCATCCTTGCTGTTTCAAAGGACCTGGCATATATGGCATACTGTTCTTAATATGTTTGCTCACCTTCTTGGCGCTGTGTTTTAACCAAGGTCACCTCTCCGAGAAAGGTTGAATCCCCAGGTAGAGATTTTCCCCTGAAGTTAGGGAGGGAATAAAACCTCTTAACTAAGTGCCAGGCGGGTAATTAATCATTTTAACTACGAACAATCATGCTTAAGCTACATAATCTTTACTCCCTGGAATAGAGATAAGAAACACCCTAACCTTTGAAATAGAGATTGATAGGATTGGAATTAACTGGTATAAATACAGATGTAAGAAGACAGAACGAGGAGAGACAGAAATTGGCACAGAACCTACACAGAACGTTCTCTAGAGACAGAAGAACTTCGCTGGAGAGAACATGGCAAAAGATCCTGGACAGAAACTGGCCTCAGAACCTAGAGACAGAACCTAGCGAGAGAACATAGCAAAAGATCCTGGACTGAACCTGACTACAGAAATTGGCAAGAGAACCTGACTAGAACCTGGTGACTGAACCTGGCTGGAGAACCTGGACAGAACCTGGCTGGAGAACCTAGCGAGGGAACATGGCTACAGAACCTGGAGAACCTGGCTGGAGAACCTAGCAAGAGACCATGGACACAGAACCTGGCTGGAGATCCTAAACAGAACTTCGCTGGCGATCCAGACCAGAACTTGGCTGGAGATCCTGGCTAGGCTGATCAACTGAACACTGTCTCCGTGTCATTCCTTCTTCGCCGACTCCGTCCACACCTTTGGGGACCCCTGGACCTGCTGGGGTTGGACCCCAGCATACAGATCCTCACACCCCCAATGGTTCAGGGGCTTGAACACTCGCCCCTTCTGAGGAAGGTCTCCTGTCCCCATGGCTGCTTCCCACTTCCCATGCCCAGCTCAGATCGGGACCCAGGTAAAGACAGAGACTGGCTGACAGCAGCTGCCCTCTCATTGCAACAGGACTTGTTTCCCGTTTCTACCTTGGACCACGGGTAAAGGGTAAACTGAAGGAAAGTCAGGATGCTGCCTTCTTCCCTTTCTTCTCCCTCTTTTTTCTAAACACTTCCATGCCTTGTAGTTCTTTTGCTTTCTCTTCTTTTTCTACTACCCTCCATTTTCCATATCAGCTGGATCCAGAGGGCACAGCTTACTCCTCCTCGGACATCGACACCACCATCAACCACGGCCCTGATGGACCCTTTGATGCAGCCCTTCAACTTGCTGACGCTTCGGGAAGCCTGTCGCCAGTGACACCGCCCGCTAGCCAGACCAACAAAGACAATCAAACCAACAACTTGAGGACAGCTGAAATCCCTTGACTGAAGAGGCTGGCAACCTTCTACAGGAATGGGGCTCCTTCTGCGCTCCATCCACTATGTTTATAGCTATGCTCACTATCATTGCTTGCCACTCTTCTTCCGAGACTTAAATGGCCCAATCTGAGAGGTGGCCACTGATTTGCATGCGTGATCATTTAAAAAATAAAAAAGGGGGAATTTGCCGGAAGCCGGTCCATCCTTGCTGCTTGACACAGTCGCTGCAGGAAAGAAACATCTGCACAGCATGTTTCAAGGGACCTGGCGTATATAGCATACTGTTCTTAATATGTTTGCTCCCCTTAGCGCTGTGTGTTTTAACCAAGGTCACCTCTCTGAGAAAGGTTGTTTCCCCAGGTAGGGATTGTTCCCTGAAGTCAGAGAGGGGATAAAACTCCTTAACTAAGTGCCAGGCGGGTAGTTAATCACTTTAACTACAAACAATCACGCTTAAGCTACATAATCTTTACTCCCTGGAATGGAGATAAGAAACGCCCTAACCTTTGTAATAGAGATTGATAGGATTGGAATCAACTGGTATAAATACAGATGTAACAAGACAGCGAGAGACAGAACTTAGAACACAGAACTTAGGAGACAGAACCTAGGCACAGAACCTACACAGAACGTTCTCTAGAGACAGAAGAACTTCGCTGGAGAGAACATGGCAAAAGATCCTGGACAGAAACTGACCTCAGAACCTAGAGACAGAACCTAGCGAGAGAACATGGCAAAAGATCCTGGACTGAACCTGACTACAGAAATTGGCAAGAGAACCTGACTAGAACCTGGTGACTGAACCTGGCTGGAGAACCTGGACAGAACCTGGCTGGAGAACCTGGAGAACCTAGCAAGAGAACATGGACACAGAACCTGGCTGGAGATCCGAACCAGAACTTCGCTGGAGATCCAGACCAGAACTTGGCTGGAGATCCTGGCTAGGCTGCTGATCAACTGAACACTGTACTGTCTCCGTGTCATTCCTTCTTCACCGACTCCGTCCACACCTTTGGGGACCCCTGGACCCGCTGGGGCTGGACCCCGGCATTTACTAGTGAGTTTTACCAAATGTTTAAGTAATTAATACTCATCCTTCTCAAAATCTACCAAAAAATTAAGGAACACCTCCCAACTCAATCTCTGAGGTCAGCATTACCTCGATACCAAAGTCAAAGACACTACCAGAAAAGAAAACTGTAGGTTAATTATGCCTTAGGAACACAGATGTAACATCCCAACAAAACACTAGGAAAACAAATGCAGCTTAATCATAAAAGGATTATGCACCAGGACCAAATGGGATTTTATCCCAGGAAAGCAAGGGTGATAAACTTTAACCCTAACTCTAACCCTAACCAGCATATGAAAATCAATCAATATAATACACCACATTAAAAAAATAAAGGGAAAAGTCCACATAATCATTTCAATAGATGCATAAACAGTCTGACCAAACCAACACCCTTTCATAATAAAAACACCCAACAAACCAGGAATAGGAAGGAACTTCTTCAACCAAAAAAAAAGGCATCTATGAAAAACTCACAGCCAACATCATATTTCATAGTGAAAAACTAAATGCTTTACTCCTGAAAATAAGCAAGATGCCTACTCTCACCACTTCTATTCAATCAGGCAAGAAAAAGAAATAACATGATCTTGTATAAAGAATAAAATTAAAAGCCCTAGCTGGTTTTGGCTCAGTGGATAGAGCGTCAGCCTGCAGACTGAAAGTCCCAGGTTCAATTCCATCAAGGGCACATGCTGGGGTTGAGGGCTCAATCCCCAATAGGGGGTGTACAGGAGGCAGCCAGTCAATGATTCTCTCTCATCATTAATGTTTCTATCTCTCTCTCCCCTTTCCCTTCCTCTCTGAAAACAATAAAAATATATTTAAAAAAAATAATAAACAGAAGAGCAAAAGCTGGATATGAACTTCATAAAAATTTTTTTTCTGTTCACAAAGACACCAGTAAGAAATTAAAAGTCATGCAAGAAGTTGGGATAATATTCACAAAACACATCTCTCTCAAAGTACACATGTGCAGAATATATAAAGAAATCCTGCCGAAGCCGGTTTGGCTCAGTGGATAGAGCGTCGGCCTGGGGACTGGAAGGTCCCAGGTTCGATTCCGGTCAAGGGCATGTACCTGGGTTGCGGGCACATCCCCAGTGGGAGAGGTGCAGGAGGCAGCTGATCGATGTTTCTAGCTCTCTATCTCTCTCCCTTCCTCTCTGTAAAAAATCAATAAAATATATTTAAAAAAAAAAAAAAAAGAAAGAAATCCTAAAACACAAAAAGAAAACCCAGCTGATAGAAAAAATGAACAAAATATTTGAGAAGGCAGTTTGTAAAAGCTAGATGATAGAACACAAGTATATAAAATGCTACCCAATATTATCAATGAGAAGTACAAGTTAAAAATTAGAACAGCATACGAATGCACATCTGCTTAAATGGCAAAATTTAAAAAGACTAAAGAACAAGTGGTAGCAAGGACGTGGAACAATGAGAAGTCTCATAATCTACTGATGACAATGTAAGGTTTTTGGTTAAAGGTTGTAATTTCTAATAAACAACACCTAACCTTTGATCCAATAAGTTCACTTCCAAGTTTTTAACCAAGAAAAATATAAACATGTCCTACTCACGGGTTTATTTACAACTAGAAGCCTAGGTCACGAAATTCATGCACTGGGGAGGGGGGAGGGCGGGTTGTCCCTCAGCCCAGCCTACACCCTCTCGCAGTCCAGGACCTAAGCCGGCAGACAGACATCCCTCTCACAGTCCGGGACCCCTTGCTCCTCACCAGCCACCAGCAGCGGAGGAGGGAGAGGCTTCCACCACTGCTGCTGCGCTCGCTAGCTATGAGCCCAGCTTCTGGCTGAGCAGTGCTCTCCCTGTGGGAGCGCACTGACTACCAGGGGTCAGCTCCTGCATTGAGCGTCTGCCCCCTGGTGGTCAGTGCACATCATAGCGACCGGTTGTTCTGCAATTCGGTCTATTAGCATATTAGGGTATCTTACCTAATAATAGGCAAACATGTAAATTGACCGTCCCTCCGCTGTGCTCACCAGCCAATCAGGAGAGCATGTAAATTAACCCAACAAAGATGGAGAATAATTTGCATACGTAGGTGTGAAGCGCCAGAGCAGTGAAGACTGAAGGCTCCGGCCGGAGCAAAAGCCTGGGTCCCGGGTGCCGGAGGAAAACCGGTGCCAGCAGCCTATTGCACGAATCTCTTCATGCAACGGGCCTCTATTATTTAGTGATAGTTATATGGGGATTAATAATACCATTCTGTTTACTTTGTACATATATTTGGTATTTTCTATTAAACAATAACAACAAAACCAACCCTGACTGCCTCTATTATTATATAGGATAGTCCCAAACTGAAAACAATGACAATGCCCAGCAGCAGAAAAATGAAGATGGTATTTTCCATACAGGGAATAAATCAGACACAGAAAGCAGCAATTACTAATATCAACTAACATAAAAGAATCTCAAAGATATTATGCTGAGCAATGACAGACACAAGAGTATGTTCGATGACACCATTAAAAAATATTAGGGGCAAAAATAGTATGAGAATAATATCAGAAGAGAAGTTGCCTCGGGAAAGGAAATGTCCGTTACTGTGATAGGGGTGTAAAAACTTATACATAAATCTAATGTGTTTCAAAGTATGTAAATTTTACCCTGTAAAAAGTTCTTAGAAAAAATAACCACCAACCAGGTAGGAGGAAGTAGGGAGTAAGGTAGACACTCAACAAGAATGACAAAATGTTAATGACTACTGAAACTGAGTGATAGTTATATGGGGATTAATGATACCATTCTGTTTACTTTGTACATATATTTGGTATTTTCTATTAAACAATAACAACAAAACCAACCCTGACTGCCCTAAGCAGTTTGGCTCAGTGGATAGAGCATCGGCCTGCGGACTGAAAGGTCTCAAGTTCAATTCCAGTCAAGGGCATGTACCTTGGTTGAGGGCACATCCCCAGTAGGAGGTGTGCAGGAGGCAGCTGATCAATGTTTCTCTCCCATCGATGTTTCTAACTCTTTATGTCTCTCCCTTCCTCTCTGTAAAAAATCAATAAAATATATATTTAAAAAACAAAACAAAAACCCAACCCTGAGTACCAGAACTACTGTCAGGGTTCCACATTTGAGAAGAAAATGATGAATAAAACAAAAATATACAAACAAAAATGAGAAAAGAGAACATCTAGAAAAAGTTGGAAAGAGAAACACAAACTAAGCAATCTCAGAGAGCAATTCTCCATATTTTAGAACATTATAAGAAAACCACACCCAGAGAGAAAACCAAGATGGTGGCATAGGTAAACACTGGAGATTGCTGCCTCGCACAAACACTTCAAAAATACAACTAAAAGACGGAACAAACATCATCCAAAACCACAGGTAGGCTGGCTGAGTGGAAATTCTACAACTAGAAGGAAAAAGAAAAGCATACCGAGGCTCAGAGGAGGTGCGGTACAGAAGTAAAATACAGAGGTACAGAGGCGCATGCAGAGAGGGCTGGCGGCTGAGGACACGGTTGTCTTTTTCAATCGGGAGGGAGTCTCAAGCTCTGAGCTCCAGTTCTGGGCGAGTCTCTGGGGACCCAGACTCATACGGGGGAAACTGGACTGTCTGGCATTGGTCAGAACTTGAGGGCAGCTTTCTCTCGGGGGTGCTTGCAGCGATTGCCAGGACGCTGAGAAGCAGGGCCTCTGAGGGCAGGACCCAGAGCAGCCATAACTGCTCGCTCTGCCCTGTTGATCCCCTGGGACCCTGCCCCACCCAAGCTGCGCATGGAGGCTTTTGCATATGAAAGGCCTGGCCCTTTGCAATCTGATAATTACCTAACAAACTGCAGCTGGCCCAAGGCCCCAGGGAAACTTGCATTGAGTCATAGCTGGCTCCTGCTGGATAGCCTCAGGCAGAGGCTAGATTAGCACCTCCTTAGAAATCCAGGAGCCAGTGTGTCCAGTGGTTAGAGTGAAACCATCCAGATTGCAGCTCCTCCGATCCATAAAGGACACACTCAGGGGGCAGACTCAGTGAGCACCAAAGCCCCATTGAAGCAAGTCTTGCCCCAGAGGGGTGTCTCCAGTACAGAAGTTCTCCCACTGCAGACCCAGCTGATTCTCACAGCCAATTGGCCTGGAGGTCAATCCCTCCCAGTGTTATCTAGAACAATCAAAGCTTAACTACAACAAGACTGTGCACAAAGCCCACAAGGGGATGCACCAAGAGTGTCTACCTCAGGTAATTGGGGAGGCTAAGCCACTGGGCCCTATAGGACATCTAGCACAGAAAGCCACTCAATCAACACAGCGAAGTATAAAAAAATGCGGAGACAAAGAAAAAGGACACAAATGACAGAAATGGAGGAAAGCAAACTACTGGATATAGAGTTCAAAACCACACTTTTAAGGTTTTTCAAGAATTTTCTAGAAACCGCCGACAAACTTAATGAGACCCTCAAGAAATCTAATGAGACCCTTGAGGTTGTGATAAAGGACCAACTAAAAATTAAGCATACAGTGACTGAAATAAACAATATTATGCAGATTCCCAACAGCAGACTAGAGGATCGCAAGAATCAAGTCAAAGACTTGAAATGCGAAGAAGCAAAAAACACCCAACCGGAAAAGCAAAATGAAAAAAGAATCCAAAAATACAAAGATAGTGTAAGGAGCCTCTGGGACAGCTTCAAGCGTACCAACATCCGAATTATAGGGGTGCCAGAAGAAGAGAGAGAGCAAGATACTGAAAACCTATTTGAAGAAATAATGACAGAAAACTACCCCTACCTGGTGAAAGAAATAGACTTCCAAGTCTAGAAAGCGCAGAGAACTCCAAACAAAAGGAATCCAAAGAGGACCACACCAAGACACATCATAATTAAAATGCCAAGAGCAAAAGACAAAGAATCTTAAAAGTAGCAAGAGAAAGAAACTCAGTTACCTACAAGGGAATACCCATACGACTGTCAGCTGATTTCTCAACAGAAACTATGCAGGCCAGAAGGGAGTGGCAAGAAATATTCAAAGTGATGAATGCCGAGAACCTACAACCAAGATTACTTTATTCAGCAAAGCTATCATGTAGAATTGAAGGTCAGATAAAGAGCTTCACAGATAAGAAAAAGCTAAAGGAGTTCATCACCACTAAACCAGTATTATATGAAATGCTGAAAGGTATCCTTTAAGAAGAGGAAGAAGAAGAAAAAGGTAAAGATACAAATTATGAACAACAAATACACATCTATCAAGAAGTGAATCTAAAAATCAAGTGAATAAAAAATCTGATGAACAGAATAAACTGGTGATTATAATAGAATCAGGGGTATAACAAAAAAACAAAACACACCCTCGCTGATGTGACTCAGTTGGTTGAGTGTTTTCCTGTGCACCTAGAGGGTGCAGGCTTGATTTGGTTTGATTCCCAGCTTGCCTACCTCTCTCTCTCTCCCTTCCTTTCTCTCTCTCTCTACCCGACTCCCTCAGATTTTAAAAAAACACACAGAAAGCTCCATTTAATTCAAAAACTATCTTGAAACAAAACTTCTAAAAGGTCAGGAAGACAGGTTTTGTATTAAAAAGTAATAAAGCACTGGCCGTTTTGGCTAGTGGTTAGAGTGTCCACCCGAACACTGAAAGGTCTTAGGTTCAGTTACCAATTGGAGCCTATGTGGGAGGCAACCAATCTATGTATTTCTCTCACATCGATGTTTCTCTTTCTGTCTCTCCCACTCCCTTCCATTCTCTCTAAGAAACAGATCAATGGAAAAAATATCCTCGGATGAGAATTAACAACAACTTGATGTTGTCTATCTCCCCATTCCTCTCTAAAATAATTTTTTAAATTTTAAAATCTTTAAAAAAATTTTAAAAAAAGACAGGCCTAAGATCAGCAAAATAAAACAGTCTAGTACAGGGGTGGGCAAACTTTTTGACTCGAGGGCCACAATGGGTTCTTAAACTGGACCGGAGGGCCGGAACAAAAGCATGGATGGAGTGTTTGTGTGAACTAATATAAATTCAAAGTAAACATCATTACATAAAAGGGTACGGTCTTTTTTTTCAATAGTTTTATTCATTTCAAACAGGCCGAAAAAAATGAATAAACTACGCGGGCCATAGTTTGCCCACGGCTGGTTTAGTACGTATTACTAGAACTTTACTAAACTTTAAGGGAAGGGGAGTGGGGGAGAGAAGAAACATCCTTTAGGCATGAGAGAGAGAGAGAGAGAGAGACATCCTTTGAGCATTCACACCAAATGTAGGCAAACTGTTTTTATAAACCCAGATAGTAAATATTTTAGTCTTGCAGACCATAGGAATAACAGTTATATAAAATTCAAATATCAGTGTCCAGAGTCATGCTCATTGGTTTCCATATTGTCTATGGCAATGTATAGCAAAAACAGCCAAACACAATGTGTAAATGAATGGGCGTGGCTGGATACAATACAATTGTATTTGCAAAACCTGATGACAGTGAGGCCTTGACTCACGAGTGTCCTGACTACGGAGTTTTTCGAGATATGAGCCGTCTCTCGGCAGATTTTTTGCTTTGAGTTGTGAGCTAAAATTCGGGTTACGAGCCAGCTTCAGATATCCCGCTAGCTGGCTCAGCAAGCGTCACAGTGAACGCCACAACATCAGCCCAGTATCACGTGTCTCACTTGTGATTTGACATACGAGTAATTTGAGTTACGAGCTCTGTCACGGAACGAATTAAACTCGTAAGTCAAGGCCCCACTGTATAGTTACACACTAAGTAACTTTAATTATTTTTTTAAAATTTTGTTTTTATTGATTTTTTAGGAAGAGAGGAAGGGGTGGGGGGCATCAATTTTTTGATCCACTTATTTATGCATTCATTGGTTTTTTCTTATATATGCCCTGACAGGGAACAAACCTGCAACTTTGGTGGATCAGGATGATGCTCCAATCAACTGAGCTACCAGACCAGGGTTCCTACTAAGTAACTCTATAATGGAAAGAAAAATAAACTATTCTAAATTTTTCAACAGCGACACTTTATGCCAGAAGAAAAACAGAGCAACATATTTAAATTACAATAATCAAGGAAAGAATATGTATACCAAGGATTTTATATCCAACAAAAATAAGTTACAAGAATAATGGCCACTGACAAACTATTATCAGTATGCAAGAATTCTGGGAATATTGTGCCAAAGGAGGCCTTCCTGAAAAACCTAATAGAGCACTTCAGAAAATCAAATTTACTACAAATACTGCATAAAAACTGGTGATGAGCATCAAGCACAAAAAAATGTAGTTACCAATACAACTAAAATAAAATGAAGGTTGAAAGGAAGAGAATATAATATGTAATAGCTATTTCTTTGACAATGTAAATATAGACCCAACTATTTAAAAGTGAGGGAAGAATGAGAACAGCACAGCAAAAAAAAAAAAAAAAGAGTATATAAGGCGGTAGTAATCAAATGTATAGTGAAAGTGCTGGCATTGTTATTTTGAGACTGTTGTGATATAAATCTGATTAGCCTTTAGATTTCTAATCCAAGTTTTCTAATCCAAGTTTGTCATTCACTGAGTCCTTGGGAAACAAGACATAGTTTGGAAAAAGACAGAGATGTAAGAAAGAGAAGTTAAAATCCCTGGAATTCTGACTCTGGCCAAGTTAAAAGGGCAAAAAACCCTCTCCCAAAAAGCAACCACACGGGTGGACAAAATGACAAAAACTATTTCAGTAATGTGGAAATCAACCAGAGGCATACAACAATTTGAGAATGCTTATAAAACTGCTCAACGTGGGATAAGAACACAGAAGTGTGTGCCACTCTTGTCTGGGGCTGCTCTAGTCTCTTATGTTCCCACCTGCAAGAGCAGATGATTTTGGCAAGCTGAGAGGACTGGCAGCATTGAAGTCACCATAAAGAGAGACTCACATGATTTAGAGACTTTGACAATGACCACACTCAGTGGTATCATCAATATAAGCTATAATTTTGGGGTAAGAGATCATTTCTGTGGCAGGCAAACTGAGTGTCAACAGCTCTAGTAGCCTGAAGTTGCAGGGGTTGTTGGGACAACCATATTGCTGGCTGAGGCAGCTCACATACACAGCAGAGACCAAGAAGGCCCAAATTATCTACACACTCTTGGCCAACCTGTGGCTGCACATATGAATGCAGTAGATATGAAATGGATCAATGAAAAATAAAAGCTGGGATAGACTTGGAAAAGGCCTGAGCTTTGAATGTGCATCTCACAAAAATCCATAGGCAGAGGAAGAAGCCATATTGTGCAAGATGTTTGAGCACAATATGTGTTGGATCACTAGCTGAACCACAAAACTATGCAGACACAGGGGGCTGTCCTAGTATGCCAAGCATAAAACAAGAATTTTTTAAAAAAATATATATTGTATTGATATCTTACAGAGAGGAAGGGAGAGGGATAGAGAGTTAGACACATCGATGAGAGAGAAACATTGATCAGCTGCCTCCTGCACACCCCCTACTGGGTATGTGTCTGCAACCAAGGTACATGCCCTTGACCGGAATCGAACCTAGGACCGTTGAGTCCGCAGGCTGACGCTCTATCCATTGAGCCAAACTGGTTAGGGCAAAACAAGAATTTTTTATTAAGTGGGTGCAGACTTGCAGGAAGATAGATTTCATAGATTTTGCCTGTGGAAGTTACTAAACAAGTAACCTTCAAGATTCTGAATCCAGAGTGGCTACAATGTATTATCTAAAATGAACAGTTTTCAACAAAAAATTATGACATCCAAAGAAACAGGAAAATATGACTCAAGCTCAGGAGGGGAAAATGCAGTGAATATGTACTATATACCACGCTTACAAGAACTCAAGGAGAAGTACAGGTAAGCAATCTATATAAGACAAAATTCACTCTTGATCCCTTATAAGTTTGAGAAATTTCTATTTCTGCTGGCAATATTTAGCATTTTCTGATTATAAAATATATATCATTAGCAAATTTTAAAAGCACAGAAATATAGGGAAAAAGCTCACATAATTCCTTAATCTAGAAATAACTGAAATGAGAGTATATACTAATATTACTCTGCTTGTTTCAATAGGATTACACTACAGGGAGAATGATAGACCTGTTTTCCCCCTTTTATACTATGAATTCCTTGCCAATGTTCTTTTAAAAATCTGAAAACATAATTTTTAACGGCCACGTACTATTCCAATGTACAGATAAGTGTTCTGTAATTTACACAATTACTGACTGACCTATTGAAAATTAAGTTGTTCATAATTAATATCACCTCAAATGTAATAATTTTATACATAAATTTCAGTCCATATTTTTGATTCTTTCCTTAAGATAGTCTTTTAGAAGTGATTTTATTAGGTCAAAGATAATTAACATTTGGTAGTACCTCTTAGAAATACTAAAAAACTTCTATTTAGAAAGATTGTTTCACCAGCAGAATATAGAAAGTGCCTATATAGCTGAGTCATGCACAACAGAATTTATTTTTACTCTTTAAATTGTTTGGTAATTGAAACTAAAAATTATTTTAAAATTATAGTCATAAACAGTAAAACTAAATGCTTTAATTATATTTATAGGCTACAATCTATTTCCCATTTTGTTATGTGCCTGGGAATGACCTTTTCTCATTTTTTTCTAAGAATTAACATTCCCAACCAAAGCAGAAATCTCTCAGGTAGCACTCCTTTCTAACGGTAACCTAGAATCTGCTTGAATGATTAAGGAAACTTACCACTACATAATGCAAATATTTTAAAATGTTAAATGAGTTCTAAAATAAAAATATTTTAAACTGAACTGAATAAAACCTGCAAATATGTACTGCCAATTCCCGTACTTAAAAATAAATCTCTAAGAATTTAACTCTAGCAACTTGGTTAAGCATAATTCTACTTGTCTTAACCCCAAAGTTTAAATTGTTTTTCATTTTAACACAAGAATAGATATATAACTTTTTAAAGTTTACCACTTTGACTTAATTTACAGGTTTTTTGTTTGTTTTTATAATTTTTTTTATTGATTTCAGAGAGGAAGGGAAAGGGAGAGATAGAAACATCTATGAGAGAACCACCAATTGGCTTCCTCTTGCATGCCCCCTACCCGGGATCGAGTCCGGGTATGTGCCCTTGGCCAGAATGGAACCTAGGAACATTCAGTCTGCAGGCCGATGCTCTATCTACTGAGCCAAACCAGGTAGGGCTTACTTTACAGTTTACATCAGCGGTTCTCAACCTGTGGGTCGCGACCCCTTTGGGGGTCGAACGACCCTTTCACAGGGGTCACCTAAGACCATCGGAAAACACATATATAATTACATATTGTTTTTGTGATTAAGCACTATGCTTTAGTTATGTTCAATTTGTAACAATGAAATTGGGGGTCACCACAACATGAGGAACTGTATTAAAGGATCACGGCATTAGGAAGGTTGAGAACCACTGGTTTAGATATTTGCATTATTCCTGCCTCAATGCCCAAAACAATGGGACTATATTTAAAACTTTAAAAAATAATCTATATTTCCAAAAATCTCAATAAATATTTGCTAAATTTAATCTCTTGCATTTCCTGCAAATTATTAAAATCCTGCCGAAACCGGTTTGGCTCAGTGGATGGAGCATCAGCCTGCGGACTGAAAGGTCCCAGGTTCGATTCCGGTCAAGGGCATGTACCTGGGTTGCGGGCACATCCCCAGTGGGGGATGTGCAGGAGGCGGCTGATCGATGTTTCTCTCTCATCGATGTTTCTGACTTTCTGTCTCTCTCCCTTCCTCTCCGTAAAAAATCAATAAAATATATTTTAAAAAAAATCCTAAAGTAAAGGCTTAAATGCCTGTTTGCCTGCATACTGAAACAGAATCCAAGCAAGTATACTACCAAAGCACTGAGAAGTATTGTCAACTTCAGAAAACCAACTGTCAACCTATTCTTTTAAAACATAAAGTACCTATTTTAACTACATTTGCCTGAACACAGAAATGGTTAAATGATATAAAACCAACAGCTATTCTTTGTTAACAGCTATGTGCAAGGCACTGTCCTAAGTGCTTTAACAGATTGTATCTGGCTTACAATGGCTCAACTTAAAATTTTTTTGACTTTACCATAGTGTGAAAGTGACATGCATTCAGTAGAAAATGTACTGCAAATTTTGAGTTTTCATTGTTTCCCAGACTAGTAACATTTAGCAGCAGCCAGTCATAGCTCCTAGTCAACCATGCAATAATGAGGGTAAACAACTGCTACATGTACTAATACAATCATTCTATACCCATACAATCATTGTTTTTCACTTTCAAATACAGTATTCAATAAGTTACAAGATATTCAACACTTTATTATTATTATAGGCTTTGTTCTGAGCATAATTAAAGTAGGTTAGGCTACGCTATGATATATGGCAGGTTAGTTTATTATAAATGCATTTTCGACTTAATGATATTTTCAACTATGATAGGTTTGCTGGGACTGTACATCAAAAAAGGTCTGCAACAAATTATTTCACTTAATATTTTCAACAATATAAAGTAGTGTCCATTATTTCCATTTTATGACTGAGAAAAATGAGGTAGAGATGGCAGAAGTGTTTTAAGTAATAATTTCTGGATATTATCATTAAATTTAACCAGCAATGTAAAAACTATATTTATCACCAACAAAAAAATCTAATTAAAAAGTCACCAAGAATTCTAATCTCCCATTTCCCTCTAAGTGCTGTTGTTGTTTTAAAATATATTTTTATTGATTTCAGAGAGAAAGGGAGAGTGAGAGATAGAAACATCAATGATAAGAGAGAATCATTGATTGGCTGCCTCCTGGGGATTGAGCCAGCAACCCGGCATGTGCCCTTGACTGGAATCAAACAGGGAACCTTCAGTCTGCACGCCCACGCTTTATCCACTGAGCCAAACCGGACAGGGGTGGTGTTTTTAACTTCTACTCTTTTTCTAAATAGTCATTCACAATGGGTGATTTTCGTGAGGAAACAAGGTCAAACAGCAAACATCTGCATTTACAAACTGGCACTTGGAAGCTCAAAATCAAACTTCTCATAAACAGAATATTACAAATGGGGTTTAGAGTTCCAGGGCAGCTCCTATGACATTTTTACCCATAATATAACTAAAAAGAGAAATCTAGAACCTAAACACTTATACAAACAATGCAAATACTATATTCCATATCTCAACACAAGGCCTAACAGTACCCATATTTATCACTATAGAACCCTAGCACTGGGGAAAACTGGATATCCAATGCAAAACAAACAAACAAAAAAGAACTTGGATCCTTATCTCTCACCATATACAAAAATTAACAAAAAATGGACCAAAGACCTTAAGAGCTAAAACAAGAAAATTTTTAGAACACAGCTTTGGATTTGATAGTGATTTCTTGGATATGACATCAAAAGCACAGACAACAAAATAAAGGGGGGGGGCGGGGGGAAGATAAACTGGACGGCACCAAAATTAAAACTTTGCCCTCACCAGGTGGCTCGGGTGGTTGGAAAGTTGTCCAGTAGACCAAAAGGTTGGGGGTTCAATCCCCAGTCAGGACTAATATGGAAGGCAACCAATCGATGTTTTTCTCTCACATAAATGTCTTCCTCTCCTTCTCCCTTCTTCTCTAAATTCAATAAACATGTCCTTGGGTAAGGATTATAAAAAGAAATTAAAAGTTTTGCACATTAAAGGATACTATCAACAGAGTGAAAAGGCAACCTATGAAATGGGAAAAAATGTGCAAATCATATCTCATAATGGGTTAATATCCTAAATATATATATACTTTAAAGCTTCTCTAACTCAAAAAAAAAAACTCAAATCAAATATGGGCAAAAAACATTTCTCCAAAGAAGACATATAAATGGTCAATAAGCAATGAAGAAATGCTCAACATCACTTAACCATTAAGGAAAATGCAAATCAAAACCACAATAAGATTCCTCTTTTCACCCACCAAAATGGCTATTATCAAAAAACAGAAAAAGAAACAAAAACAGAAAATAAGTGTTGGTGAGGATGTGCAGAAATCGGAATCCTTGTGCATTGCTGATGGAAATGAAATGGTGCAGCCATTGTGAAAAATACCATGGCAGGAGTATCTGAGATCTTGCTCTCTGACATATTTTGTCAGTTTGGCTTAAATAAACTCTTACAAAAATTCTCTTAAAAAAATACTATGGCAGTTCCTCAAAAAAATTAAACATAGAATTACCATATGATGTAGTAATTCTACTATGTATATACTCCAAAGAACTGAAAGCAGGGATTTGAACAGATATTTGTATAACTACATCCACAGCAGCATTACTCACAGAAGTAAAAGTGTCTATCAACAAATAAATGGGTGTGGCTTAGTGGTTGAGCGTCAATACCCATACACCAAGAGGTCGCCAGTTTGATTCCCAGTCAGGGCAAATGCCAAGGTTGTGGGCTCAATCCCCAATAGTGGACATGCAGGAGGCGCCAATCGATGTTTCTCTCCATCCCTCTCCCTTCCTCTCTCTAAAATCAATAAAGATTTTTTTTTAAAGTTCATTAAAAAAACCCCACACATACAAATAAGTGGATAAACAAAATATAGTATATATATAAGGTGAAATATTATTCAGCCTTAAAAAGGAAATTCTGGGCCCTTGCCAGGTAACTCAGACTGTGAGTGTCATCAGATGCACCAAGGTTGCGAGTTCCAACCCTAGTCAGGGCATATACAAAAAGCAACGAATGAATGCATAGAGCAACAAAACAAACTGATGTTTCTCTCTCTCTCCCTGCCCTTCATCTCTCTAAAATAAAAAAATAAAAGTGCCGAAACCGGTTTGGCTCAGTGGATAGAGCGTCGGCCTGCGGACTGAAGGGTCCCAGGTTCGATTCTGGTCAAGGGCATGTGCCTGGGTTGCGGGCACATCCCCAGTGGGGGATGTGCAGGAGGCGGCTGATCGATGTTTCTCTCTCATCGATGTTTCTGACTCTCTATCTCTCTCCCTTCCTCTCTGTAAAAAATCAATAAAATATATTTAAAAAAATAATAATAAAATAAAATAAAAAAAATAAAAGTAAAGGAAATTCTGGAAAATACTACAACATGAATGAATCTTGAGGACACTATGCTAGCCAAGTAAAATAAGTGTCACAAAAGAACAAATATTGTACTTCATTTATATGAGGTACCTAAAATAGTCAAATTCATAGAGACAAACAAAGCAAAATGGTGGTTTCTAGGGACTAGGGAAAAAGGGGAAAGAGGGTTACTGTTTAATAGATATGGAATTTCAGTTTGGGAAGATGAAAAGTTCTGGCAGTGGATAGTGGTAATGGTTGCACAAGATGAATATACTTAGAGGCCCGGTGCATGAAATTCATGCGGGGGGGGGGGGGGGAGGGTAATCCCTCAGCCTGACCTGCACCTTCTGCATCAGCGGATGTCCAACTGGTGGCTTAGGCCCGCTCCCCATGAGCCAACAGTTGGACACCCCACTTGCAGTCCAGGACCCCCTCATTCCTTACTGCCTGCCTGCTCGCTGCTCCTTACCGCTCAGCTCACTGCTCCTTAACACTGCTGTGGAGGCGGGAGAGGCTCCCGCCAACACCGCTGCACATACCAGCTGTGAGTCCAGCTTCTGGCTGAGCAGTGCTCCCCCTATGGGAGAGCACTGACCACCAAGAGGCAGCTCCTGCATTGAGCGTCTGCCCCCTTGTGGTCAGTGAGTGTCATAGCGACCGGTCATTCTGGTCGTTCCGCCGTAACGGTCGCTTAGGCCTTTTTTCTAGACTACAGGCCCGGTGCACAAAATTTGTGCACCGGTAGGGTCCCTAGGCCTAGCCGGCGATCACAGCTGATCTGTGGTGCAACCAGCAGGGCGATAGGGGTCCCCACTCTCACTCACCTTGGCCTGGCGCTGTCCACTCGCCGGCCCCAACCCCCCGGTGCTGATCACCGTCTGTGGAGCAACTGGTAGGGCGATAGGGGCCCCCGCTTTGGCCTGGCACCACCCACTTGCCAGCCATGCCCCCCGGCCGCCGCCGCCAGTCGCCATCTTTGGGGTGGCCAGCAGGGCAATCAGGTACCCCGTTCTACCTGCATTGGCCTGGTGCCGCCTGCTCACCTGCTCCCCATCCCACCACAGTCCCACTCTCATTGGGGCTGGCAGTGAGTCCACTGCCGCCTGCCATGTTCCACGCTGCCCCCTGGTGGTCAGCGCATGTCTAACTCCCGGTTGGTCGAACTCCCTCCAGTGGGGACAATTTGCATATTAGCCTTTTATTATATAGGACTAGAGGCCCATTGCAAGAAGAGATTCGTGCAATAGGCCTTCCTTCCCCTGGCTGCCGGCACCGGTTTTCCTCTGGCACCTGGGACCCAGGCCTTTGGTCCAGCCACAGCGAGGCTTGGCTTTAGTCTTCACTCCAGCCAGAGCTTTCAGTCTTCGCTCCATTCCTGCGTATGCAAATCAACCGCCATCTTTATTGGGTTAATTTGCATAGTCACTCTGATTGGCTGGCGGGCGTAGTGGAGTGACACCAATTTGCATGTTTCTCTTTTACTAGTGTAGATACCACTGAAATGTACATTTTATTTATTTATTTATTAAACCTCACCTGAGGATATTTTCCCATTGATTTCTAGAGAGAGTAGAAGAGAGAAGGAAAGAGAGTGAGAAATACCGATGTGAGAGAAACACATCGATTGGTTGCCTCCTGCATGTGCCCTGACCGGGAGAAGCCTGCAACTGAGGTACATGCCCCTGACCAGAATCAAACACAGGACCCTTTGGTCCGCAGGCCAACCCACTATCCACTGAGTCAAACTAGCTAGGACTGTACATTTTTAAATGGTTAAAATGGTTCATTTTATGCTATGTATACTTTACCACAACTTAGAAAAACTAACTAGAGATCTCCATCCCTTTTTCTAAGCCATTAATGATAGTATAAGGTAAAGGTTTCCATTAGGGTGACAGACAAGGGACACTGGAATGGGAAAACAATTTTTTTCCCCTTTTAAAATAAAATACAGTGAAAAGTGGAAGGATAGGTAGAATGGGAACCGAAGTAAGATATACCAAAAGGTACCAAATAAAATTTGCCTTCCTATTCTGCCTTTTAAATATTTACTTCCTGCAAAACATGACAAAATAACCTATAGACAAAAAAAAAATAATAGATCAGGTATACAAAGTATAGAAATATTTAATCTAAATTTAGGATTAAAAATTCAAAATAAACTTGGTTTTTCTGGGCATTTCATAACAGGAAATGAAACAGCAGGATAAGCAGGGTTGTGAAGAAGAGGGGTTCTGGGAAAAAAACAAAAATTTTAGAAGGCACTGATCACAAGATAGTCTGGAGGGAACCACAGTGTTTAGGGAAGAGGAAAATGAAATCTATGGCCAGTTGGGGGATTATTCTCTCTCTCTCTTTTTTTTTTTTACAATAAATCTAGCCAATTGGAATGCTTTCCTTTGGTCTAAACCAGCGATTTTCAACCTTTTTCATTGCATGGCACACAAAAACTAATTACTAAAACTGCAGTACACCAAAAATATATTTTTTGCTGATCTGACAAAACAAATAGGTATAATTTTGATTCATTCACACTGAATGGCTATTGTTGTGCTGGATGTTGTCATTTTTTAATTTGACAATCTAAGGGAAAGGAAGTCAGTGTCACTGACTAAACCAGTGGTTCTCAACCTGTGGGTCGCGACCCCTTTAGGAGTCGAACAACCCTTTCACAGGGGTCTAAGACCATCGGAAAACACATATATAATTACATATTGTTTTTGTGATTAATCACTATGCTTTAATTATGTTCAATTTGTAACAATGCAATTGGGGATCATCACAACATGAGGAACTGTATTAAAGGATCGCGGCATTAGGAAGGTTGAGAACCACTGGACTAAACAGTCAGGTATTGCATGTTTTATAAATTCTTGCAGCACACCAGTTGAAAATCGCTGATCTAAACCAAGGAGAAGAAAAGAAGAGTTTTTCCCAATGTACCTGAGGCCAAAGAAGTGACAGAATTATAAATTATAGATCCAGAAAATAGAGGAGAGCACTTCTGACTAATTGGAGTTTTGTCTAAAGATCCATTTACATGCATTAACTGGGCTCTGCCTATGCAATAGAAAGCTAGAAAAAAAATGCCTAACAACAAAACTGAATAACAAAACTAAACTTCTTGAATCCATCAGGAGCTAAGAACTTAAAGGCAACCAAATAAAGAGCCAACAAAAGACAAGCCCTTCCTGGGGAGAAAGGATGTAAACACTGGCTCACAGGTAGCATAACAAGTGAAGAGATGGTGGTACCATAAAAGTAGGTAAAAATTTTTAATCTAAAATTGTTAATAACCTTGTGAGGGCTAGCATGGCATGTAGTTCCTGAGTTATAGACACAACAGGAATTCAAATCTATCTGTAGCATCTTCACCACAGACTTCCACCAGGTGCTCACAATATGGGAATATGAGACTGGACAGTTTTCCTCTGTGGTGGAAACACCAATTCGTTTTTATGAAATCAGCATTACCACAATACCAAAACCAAAAACAACACATATTAACTGGGCCAAGTACAGGTCAGTAATTGCCTATATAACAACATATGCAATAACCTAATTTTCTTACCCAAACTTAAAATATAAAGGGAAGAATTTTGAACACATATATGGCCCGTCTTGATAATCCTATTCATGTTAAAACTTAATATATCTTCTAGGTCAGGGGTGGGCAACCCCTGGCAAGCGTGCCAAACATGGCACGCCAGTAACTTTTGCTGGCACGCGAAACCCTCTCTTATAATCTTCTGTTTACAATTTTTGTGAACATTTGAATGACTTATATGTTAAATTACAAGGAACTGGCAAGACACTTGATGTTATGTTTGGTTACATAAAGGCTTTTGAAAAGAAACTGGAAGTCTTTAAGGGGGATGTGGATGGTGAGAGATTTAGCTATTTTCTAAACCTCAAGAGGCACATAAAAGACCTCCCAAAAGATGACAGAACAGACTGTCAAAGCCTTCAAAAGCTGTTTTTAAACATCATCGAGTCAACTACTGAGCAGTTCTTCTCAAGATTTGCGAAATTCAGAGAACTGGAAGAGACAGCAAAATTCATGAGGTTTCCAAACAGCATGAAACTGGAGGAACTAAACTTACAAATGTTTTCATGGATAGACTTTGAAATGCAGTTGATTGAATTTCATAGTAGCTCAATTTGGAAGCAGAAATTTATTGACCTTAGAGTTGACTTGGAAAACATTGAAAATAAGCAATTAGAGACAGGAGTACCAGAGAGAAGTGTCAAAAACGAAGTACTTAGGACTAGGAATGCCATTCCAGAAAATTTTTTTGTTTAAAAAACTTTGCAACAGCGTTACTCTCCATGTTTTCATCCACATACGCTTGTGAATCTTTGTTCTCAGTGATGAATTTTGTTAAGTCTCATAAAAGGAGTAGCTTGATGGATGAAAGTAGTAGCTCGTGCATATCTCTGAAGGTCACGAAATATAAACCTGAGGTAAAATCTCTGTCATCAGTGATGCAGCAGCAAAAGTCCCACTGATAATATCAAACAGAGTCATAAAGTTTTCTGTCGGACTATCAGTGTACATGTATACATTAAAAAATAAATGTATGCCCTGACCAGTTTGGCTCAGTGGATAGAGCGTCGGCCTGCGGACTGAAAGGTCCCAGGTTCGATTCCGATCAAGGGCATGTACCTTGGTTGCGGGCACATCCCCAGTTGGGGGTGTGCAGGAGGCAGCTGATCGATGTTTCTCTCTCATTGATGTTTCTAACTCTCTATCCCTCTCCCTTCCTCTCTGTAAAAAATCAATAAAAAATATATATTGAAAATAAATAGATAAATAAATAAAAATAAAAAATAAATGTATTTTTCATCATCATATACTGTGTTTTTGTCGCTCGAATGCATTTTATTATTTCTTCAAGGTTCTTCACATACGTACACCTTAAGAGATATCAAGTAGGCATAACATGTTTTCAAAAAATTAGGGTTGGCACGCGAAGAATTTTGAGTCAGAGATTTTGCTGGTTTTGGCACGCACTCACAAAAAGGTTGCCTACCCCTGTTCTAGGTCCTTTAGAGCTCCATTACTAGGTTAATTCTTTTCTATTATTACTAACTAGTGGCCCAGTGCACAGATTCGTGCCCACTGAATGGAAAGTAGAATATTTTATTATCGCTATTCACCCTTTCTCTATAACAGAAGTGTCAGAGGTTAAAGAAAACTAGTAAAATGTATATGAAAATAAATTGATTAATAAACAATAACAACATGATATAACAAAGACATGATATAAAAACAAAAACATGATACAAGACAACGAAAACATGATATAAAAACATTGATAAAAACAATGACTGATAAATTGATTACACTTATTCTAGTATCTCCCTGTATATCACATTAAGAGTAAAAACACTTTAGGAGTGCTTGACTAATTTCCCTTGTGATGAAGTATTTACAACTTTAACATCACATGCTCTTCAAACTCGAGAAAAAGCAACATATAACTGACCATGTCCAAAAATGGGTTTAGGTAGGAATATTCCTACTCTGTCTAGAGTTTGTCCTTGTGATTTATGAATAGTCATCGCAAATGCTGGCATCACAGGAAACTGTCTTCGAATTAATTTAAATGGGAGGCCAGTGTCAGACGGGGACAAATATCACGCATGTGCAAGTCAACATTTTTAAACTAGACACCCGGTGCACAAAATTCGTGCACAGGTAAGGTCCTTAGGCCTGGCCAGCGATTATGGCCAATCTGTGGGGCAACCAGCAGAGCGTTTGGGGGGCCCCCACTGGCACCCGCCTTAGCTGGCCTGGGGTCTGTGGACTGGGGGCAGCTCCTGTGTTGAGCGTCTGCCCCCTGGTGGTCAGTGCATGCCATAGCAACTGGTCATTCTGCTGTTCGGTTGATTTGTAGATTAGGGTTTTGTTATATAGGATTGCCGGTGTGTTATATGTGCTGGTCGGCTGGAAGTACAGTCACTTAGCCATTAATATATAGAGATAATAAAATAAAATAGGTAGAGAATGGAAATGACTAAGGAAATAAATCTTATGAATGGAAATGATACAATTTAAGTAGATTACCACACAAAACAAAAACAATGGGGGGGGCAACAACATTTTAAAGTCTAAGAACTCATGACAATGAGGCAAAAAGTATATAATAAAAACCATTCTAGATCTCATTTCAGAAATAGAAAAAGCTGATAACTCAGCAATCTAAAACTGAGCAATGAATTCTGCTTTCCATTTACTTGCAGCCCAGCTAAAAGGAATGGGGGGGGGGGGGGCGCAGAGGGAGTCTCTTCCCAATGCTCATAATAAATTAACTAGAGGCCAATGCACAAAATTCATTTTAAACTGGTAGTACCAGTTTAAAGGCAAGAGTAGGCCTTCCTTCCCCTGGCTACCGGCACCAGCTTCCCTCTGGCACCCGGGACCCCAGCTTCCCTTGCAGCCATGGCTTTGTCTGGAAGGTCATCCGGAAGGACGTCGTCTAATTAGCATATTACACTTATTATTATAGATTCTTTTAGTTTCTCTACTACCTCTAAATTTTAGACTCACATCCAACAGCCTTCAAAACACTTTCACTTGGCACCTCAAATTCAACTTATCCCAAAACTGAATTCAGTTTTCCCATTCCACCCCCATCCTCAAACCTGTTCTTCCTACTGTATTTTTCCTGCTACTATGATCTTGATCACAAGGAGCATCACCTACCTAATCAGTCAAGCCAGAAACCATCCCAAGCATCCTAGTTATTCTTCCTGTCTTTTGTGCCCTATGGTCAATCACCAAATCCTGATGATTTTACCTCTAAAATATTTCTCAGGATATTCCCCTTTAAATTTATCCTCTGCCTTTTTCTTCCTATTAACTCCCTTCAAAATAAAGACCAAGCTTTGGCAATATATATATGATCTTCTCAAAGTCTTTTTTTTCTACTGCTATTTGCTGCCTCACTCTTTGTACTCCAGTAATAATAGTTTCCTGCCCACACTGTGCTATACCATGCTTCTGCTTTTCTCTTTACCTCATTCTTCAACGAATTCTTATCCTCATCATTTAAAGTTCAGCCAAAGTATCATGTACCCCAATAAGTAACTTCTTCCACATCCCAAGCCTGTGTAAGCCTGTGCTTATTTCTACCTTAACTCTCATAAAGTTAAATTGAAATAATCTGTTTTTATATCTTTAACTGCACTAGACTAAGAGTCTTAAAGGCAGAGATCTTATCTGTAACTCCAGTAACCTGTCACATAAGATAACACAATCTTTGTTGAACTGAACCATAATTTTTCTCATTTCCTTAAAAACACACACACAAACAACAAAAACCCAGAGAATTGAGGGTGAAGGGGGACTATGTCACTGAAACACAATCCTCACAGTAGTAATCAATTCTTGCTCACAAAAAGGGGCCTATAAATAAAACTAAAAATGTTCCTTTCTCATAACATTCCCTTCTTCTTCAGAAATCCCTGATCCCAAACAACATTTTTGGCAAACAATTATGGTAGCAAATTATCTCATAAGATTATAATAATGATGCAAGCAAAACTCAGTTGATAATTTTGCTATTAAGGTCTTTCTTGATTGTATAAATTTCTATTAAAAAACACAAAAAATAACACACTATATGTGAAGAATTCTTAACAAAATTACCTAGGACTAACCCAATGTACATTTTTACAATCAAAAGTTTGCTGAATGTAGGGATACGAGGGAAACAAAAGTGGATAATAAAAATAAAATCATGAAAAGATCAGAAATCATACTTTATCACTAGTTAGCTGTGACACTGATTAAGTCATGCAATCATTCTAGTATTTCACTTCCTCAACAGCAAAAAACTTATTGGACATCAGATCTGTGAATTTCACATGTAAATTTTACCTAAAAAAAGAACTGTCAAAATGAGAGGTGAGTCATTAATTAATCTGAGCTGTTTTCATCCTTCTATCATACACAACTCATCCCAAAGCATACTAATTAAGACAAACATTTATTACAGTAGTTAAGAAGTCTTCAGAATGGTTCATCATTAATAAAACAAAGGCATTACTGGACTAGATGACCTCTTCGGTCTCTCTAGCTCTAAATTTCTATGGGTTTGTTAATTTATACTCTATTACAAATGGTAACACTACTAAATTTATGTTAAAATTTATATTGATGAAAAAAAAATCTAAAAATCATTGACACCAAATGACATTTCAAAAGTGTCAGCATCCATTTTCACTGTCTATATTTCTAGCTTGACTAATCAGAAATCAACAGCTTCAGGTATTGTAACTGACCACTTTTACTCTCTACTACTTCCTTAAGCCTTATTTAATTACTTCAGAGAAGGTTTCTCTGTCACTCCCACTTATCACCTAATAAAAGTCAAAAGTCAACTAGGGTCCTGGCCAATGTGGCTCAGTTGGTTAGAGCATTGTCCCGTATACCAAAAGGCTGTGGGTTCGATTCCAGGTTGGGGCAGATACAAGAGGCAATGATCAGTGCTTCTCTCATATCGATGTTTCTCCCTCCCTCTCTCCACCTCTCCCTCCTTCTCTCTCTAGTATCAATGAAAAACATATCCTCAGGTAAGGATTAAAAAAAAATTAAAAAAAAGTCAACTAGGGCAGAAGGAATAGAGCAGTTTTATATAAAGCATCAATTCCAAGACTCTTCATTGAACACTTCCCAACGAAGTGTATGGTAATGACAGGTGGTCTTTTGGGGTTCATAATTTCTGATATAAGATCTTCTCCCTTTTTTATTAGCTAACTATAGGCCCAGTGCACAAAATTTGTGCTCAGGTAGGGTCCCTAAGTGCAGTGATGGCGAACCTATGACACGTGTGTCAGAGGTGACACGCAAACTCATTTTTTTGGTTGATTTTTCTTTGTTAAATGGCATTTAAATATATAAAATAAATATCAAAAATATAAATCTTTGTTTTACTATGGTAGCAAATATCAAAAAATTTCTATATGTGACACGGCACCAGAGTTAAGTTAGGGTTTTTCAAAATGCTGACACGCCGAGCTCAAAAGGTTCGCCATCACTGCCCTAGTGGCTGCCGATGCTGGCCAGGGCCTTCCTTTGTTCCGCACCACCCCCTGGTAGTCAGCACATATCATAGGAAGCGATCAAACTCCCGGTCGGTCGAACTCCTAAGGGGACACTTTGCATATTAGGCTTTTACTGGTATATATATAGTATCATAGAATTCTTCAGAAACTATTAAATGTAATAAACTTATAAGCAAAAACATTTGCCAAAAGAGTTAAGTTGATCATTTAATGGTTTTCTTCAATAAACAAAAAAAGAATATTTTCTAAAACCATGATCAATCAGTTTTCTCTACAGAAACAAAATATGTGTGCTGTTAAGAGTACTGATGACTAAAACACTGCATGAAAATTGTATTATTCAGTTTGTTGATCACTGAAAATACTTAAGGCACAGTCATTCAGATATATGTTTTAAAATGCTACTATTAATACCCCAACTTATTAACCTTCTATGTCCTCACAAAAGTACCATTAGGGCAAAATCATTATTTGTTAGGGACAGAATGAGAATATGTCCTTATGCAGAGGACATACTTACTTGTATTTCTTTAACCTAAGCTTTACAAGAAAATAATTTGGAGATTAACTGTCTCTAGTAAATATAACTTAAACAACTTGTAAAAAGAGCATTCTATTACATAGTATGAAACTCATACCAATAAAACTTTATAACATGCTGTGTTATTTTAGAAAAAACACAGTTATGATTTTATAAGGACTGAGTACCAAAATACTCATGAGAAACTTTTTTCCTCTCAATATGCGCCTAAGAAACTTGTCACTCTGCCATTTTTCATCTTGTTACCATCCTTTTTATATGTATATAAAATATATATATTCCAACATATATACTTTAACTTACTGGGGTTAACTGTATACATACAAGTTACAATGTACTTATTGGATACATTAACAAAGACAAGTTGAAGATCAAAAAAAGTGAACTTAATTTCAGCAGTTTTCCTCAGAGTGCTTGTTATTTAAGTAGTTCTCACCAGAATAGCACAAGAAAGAAATAACTACTTATTTATACTCTTTGACAAAAACTTCTATTTAAAGAAAAATAATTTTATACTAAACTTTCTCTCTTAGGCCAGTAAAAATCTGAAACTCTAAGAACACATTAATATGTCAGTAAGAAAAGAACCAATGAAATGTTGACAAAAATAGAAAAGTTATTAACTTAAAAAAAATCTTAAAATTATGAAAAAAGAAATCAAGGCCTTTGCCCAAAATAAATTTGCACTGAGAATCTGAAATAATTTCCCACTATCCTTACCACTACCTACACCAAGGAAAAAACTAATTATAGTTGAGATAAACTGAAGACAAGGTCTATGAAGAGAGAATTTTTAAATTACTAGTCAAAAATGAGGTATAATCATAATTCTCTAATAGAAGTGCCCTTTTAGTTTGCTACTACTAAATAAAAATATATAAAGGGATACTCTTGATGAGGAAAAAAATGCATGATTGTTTGAAATGGGATTGTAAATATTTTTCAAATAATTTTTATTAGTTATATCAGAAAATTAAAGGACTATATAATTATCTTATTTAACAAAATACACTAAAGCAGGTACTTGTAAAGTCAGTGAAAGGTTACTCATTTTCAATTCAACAGGATAATCATATATATTTGGGAAATAGCAGGAAGAAAGCAATTATCACTAAAACAAACAATCAGTTTTATTCTCAACTAAAAATATATTTATGTGTTCTGGATATTTTTCTTTAACAAGTAACATACTTTTAGAAATAAAACATACTTTTAAATTCCTACTTAAAATTACTTTAACTGGTCAACATGAGAAACTTAAATATCAGGTTATGCTGCTAATAAGGTTTTAATCTTCTCCTTCTGATTTTTGCAATGTCTCTGCTTTTTTAGTTCCCATACAATTTCTCAATACAGAAGTATTTAGACCAAAGAAAGAAAACATCCTTCCTAACCTATATAAACCACTATTACTAAATATTAATCCCAATTATTTATAAAGTATTTAAGCATCTTTCAACAGTACAGTTTTGTGCTTCTTTAATCAAAGTAGTAAACACATTTCCTTCTCCTAGAAGTATTATAGCTTATGAAAGCCTGATTGCCAGAACCTCAACTCAAATGACTGCTGATGATTCATGTTTAATGTAGACATAGTTCCTTTCCTAGAATCTCTGGAAGAGATTAATACAAGAAAGCCTATGAATACCATAAAACATGGGACCAGTAAGATAGTCAATTGGCCTGTGATCTTATATTACCATACTAACTGGGGAAACTACAGATGAACAAACTGTAGAATTAATTGCAGATTGAATAAAATGGTATAAATTATCTCAGTCATAGGCAAGGTTGACTATGGTTGTTTGAGGTAAACAAACAAAAGGGCTGGCCAAACCTATAAGCCATATTTGTCCTTAAGGTCCCACGATTCTTCTTGGGACCACACTTAGTCTCGCCCATCATTACTGCCCGATTTACAAGATTCCCAAAGGACCCCAAGAGGCCGAAGCTTCAAACTATCATTCTACCCCAACCATGCCTTTATCTCCTAGACAATCTTCCTATATGCTACACCTCTCCTAATCACAGACATTGCATGAAAGTTTACTTCAAGGCCTGGCCAGTGTTGTTCAGTTGGTTGGAGCATTGTCCAGTACACCAAAAGGTGGCGGGTTCAATTCCTGGTCAGAACACATACCCAGGTTTCGGGTTCAATGCCCACTTGAGGAGCACGCAGGAGGCAACCAATTGATATTTTTCTCTCTCCATTCTTCTCTCTCTAAACACACACACACACACACACACACACACACACACACATACAACAACAAATAAAATTAAGTTTTACTTTTCTATATTCCACTGACTCTGAAACCTCACTGGTTTGTAAACTACAGCAAGTTTGCTTGATAAACTAATCTGTGCCAATATTGTTGATAAAAGACAGTATTTTAAAGTTTCTTTTTCCAGAAATTTGTGATTTTTAAACAGAATTATTTTAGAAAAAAAGTTTGTAACACACAGGAGAGACACAAATAAAGTTTGCTATTGGCAATTCTCAAATTATACTTCACAGTCAACCACCTACTCTACTTATTAATGTACATCCAATTACAACATCATCTAGTTTAAATTAAAAACTAATGTAGTCATATAATTAGTAATGAACATATGCCTGGCTAGATATATGTCTCATGCAAATGTCAAGTAAATGGAGACTAAAACTACAATTGCATGGTTTTATAATAAATCCCTTATATGTTGAATCTTCTCATCCTCAAAGTAGAGCAAATGATCCCTTCTAGCCAATCCAGTGAAAATGGTCAGGTAACCTTTTAACCTACTCTAAATTACTTAGAGCACACCATATATGAGATCCTCTCTGCACATTTGCTATTTAGTTTTTAAAGTGTCTTTTCTACTTTATGCTTTCACAACAATTTGGTAAATTACAAATATAATTAGATAGCAGTATTTATTTTGAATTCTGACAGACCACTTTATTCTTTATCACATTAATCCAAAGCACTACCTATAACTGAGATAATTTATATTATTTTATTCAATCTGCAATTAATTCTACAGTTACAAGTCTAGAATCTTTCTTAACAACAGGTCCAAGTTTTTTAAAACTACAATTGAAAGGATTCTGCTATATAATAACCTTGTGAAGAAACCTATTGACCAGAAATTTTAAATATGGAATACAATTTCCCCAATTCTTAGTTTCTGGACAGTGGAAAAAGAATAACATTACTAGCTCTATGTAGACTGAAATATTGTAAAGCCATACCAATCCCATTTGGTTTTTTCCTGCAATCCTATTTAGAACTTTTAAATAGCTACAAGTCCACAAAGTTAAGGACTATACAATTTAGAGCTTTTACATCCTTTCAGAGTATTAGAAGAGTGCATGTATTAAATGAATGTAGAATTAAAACAATTTTGGATAATTCTTGAAGACAAAATCTACATACAATGTTCACTCAGCTAGCTGTAAACCAAATCTTATTAAAAACATTAATGCTTTATAAACTACCAAAAAAAGTCATTAAAGTACAGGTAAAGCCTACACTAGACCAATAATTTATTTTACATACACATTTGGCCCTATTTTTTTTTTTAAACAATTGGCTCAGCAAGTAAGTATCCAACATGCCTTCACCTCCACTTCTCACTTCCCATTCTTTTGGTCCTAGAAGGTAAGTATGAAGTGCAACTCAATCCTAAAAGGATGCTTCAAGTAAGAGCTACATTTTGCCTTGACTTTCTTTATGACCTTGGATGAGGAATCTACCAAATGAGGAATTTAATGATGTTTGTGCATTCCCGTTTATTATTGAAATTTAGTTCTAATATATTAACAATAGTGAAATCTAAACTGGACCTAGGGAGCTGAAAGCCTCTGAGTTATAAACATCAAATGATAAGAACCACATTTTAAAACTTAATTTGACTAGTTCAAAAAAAAATTAACTAGAAAAGGTCCCAAATTTAACAAGACAGAAAAACAAATTCTGAAAAATACCAACAGCCTCTTTATGAAGAACTAGCCTTCAATGTGAAAAATAAAGGAGGAATTAAACGTGCTTGAACTAGCCATTTCCTTGCTTTAATAGCTGGACAACAAACGAACATTTGCGTTGCAAAAGAATGGAAAGACAGTAAGTATAGAAAGATTATCTACGATCTGAAAATTACGAAGATACATCTATCATTTAAGTCATTAATCTGCATACCCAGATTGGGCAGTCATCTTGGTACCGTTTTATGAGCATTAGGAAGATAAATCCCTGCCTTGGAGGAACATCTACTCTCAGTACATTTCCTTTCGGGATCTTGGAGCAATCTGCAAGCGGGATCTCTTTAGATTTCCCTAAGGTATTCTAATTCCAAGTGTTTAACCTCATCCACACATCCAGCCGCCACCAGGGTAAGAAGTAAATGTGACCGACTCGCACGATGATTTACACACGGAACTCCAGTCGTGAATGCAGAAGTAAACATCCACAGTGGCATTTAACGCCCAAAGAAACGCGCAGATACTACGGACGCGAGGATTCACCCCTCGCTGACCACGGAGGACGCCAGGGGCCTTCCACACGGGCTGCTCTTCACCAGCACTCTTGATGTGGAAAAAGTAACCGTGTCAACTCAACATTTTAGCAGCACAGAGGATAAACAGAACTTAGCGAGCGCTCTTCTTCCAGATCCTCCCGAGGTGTTGATAAAAACCGAGCTAGAGCAACGCCCCCCTAAAAGCACCCTCCTAGAAAGAATGAAATCTCGAAAACATCAGGCGGGCCGAGGCTGCGAAAAGCTGATGGAGCCCAATTATCCGGAGGGGCCACAGGACTGGGAACCAGGAACGTGAGGTCGGGGTGGGGGTGGGGGTAGCCAAGTGAAATCTAACCCCAGAAATCACAACACAGGCCGCGCAGCCCGGGAGCCGCAGCTGGCGGGAAGCGAGCTCCCTCTCGGTTCCCAGGGCAAAGTCCAGAGGAGAGCGGCTCCGCACCGCGGCCGCGAGAGGCGCCCCGAGTGCGTGCCTACCGAGGCGCGGGAGCCGCGGGAGAAGCCGCTGGAGAAGGAAGGGGAGGAGATCCCGGCAGACGGCCCTGGAAGAGGAGGGGGACTCAGGTTGGAAGCAGCGGCACTGTCTGAACGAGGGGGATTACCTAACTGTGACGACAGAGAAGTGTCTTCAGGCTCCAGCGATGGTCCCGACTGCGCAACGTGTGGTGTCTTCCCCGCTTAGCCCGCAGCAGCAACAGAACCAGCTCCTTCAGCCAGTCGCCATTTCCCGCCTACCGACCTGCTGCACCGCACGGACAGGGACCCGGATGGAAAGCGGCCTCTCCGCGCAGGCGCTCTGACTTCCTCCTCCCCCTCCCGCCACAATTCCGTGAGGTGGGAGGGCAGGAATGCGGGCGGCCACAGCGGCAAAAAAAAAAAGAGAGAGAGAGAAAAAAACAACTTTTATTTCCGTGAAGAGCGCCGGAGTTCCTGCCGCCGGGAGAAACTCGCGGGCTCGAATTCCTGACAAAAATTGAACGCAGGGCCTTAGGACCGGATGAAATAAGAAGACCAAAGCCTATCAAGATACGCGGAGGGCCTGCGGGATATTTGTACTTCAGGGGCCGCCGTAGCTGGCTGTGTAGTGGTCGCAGGGGGAGTCGAGAGTAAAGCGTTGGGAGTGGAGAGGCGGGGAGCGAAGGACGGTTTTTCCTCCCGCTACTAACGGAACTGCTGGGGCAGAGCTGGGAGGGGGAGCGCGCCCTCGCCCGGGGGCGGGGCTTAGGGCGCGGCGCGCGCTCCGGCGGCTCGGGCTGGGGAAGCCGGCGCGCCAGCGGGGTGGAGCCAAGGGGCTGGCGGGACTAACGGCTTGGCGCGCTGGCGGCGGCAGTGCGTGGAGAGCGCTGCACGAGGTCGGGAGGAGAGGACTCTTCTTCTTTTCTGGAGTCCCGGTGGCCCCCAAAGGTCTTCTGTAAGCAATTGCTCATAGATCTGTAATTACAAACCCACGCCCTTCGACAGCACGCGATGCCGGCGGTGGTTCTGCGATTATTCAGACCAATGGGTTTCTACCTGCCGGCCTGGGTCAAGGGACCATCAGCGTCACAGGTCAAAAAATGCATCCCCAGTGGCTAGTCCAAGTGGAAGATTATATATATATAAAGTGTACTGTTTACTAAAACTCCAGCCACTCATAATTCAATCAGGAAATATTTATTGAGAAAGCGCAATGCTAGGACCATACTAGGTGCGGGGATGTAACAGTGAATGGACATTGACTTCCCAGAATTCAGACTATCGGAGAAGACAAACAATCTAAATACAGTGTGATAGAATGGCAGGCGTTGTAGAACGCACGAGGGGTGCTGGTGAGGGGGTTGGGAAGGCTTTCTTGAGATGACATCTAAGTGTGACATGAAGAATTGATGCTACAGGGGAAGTGTGTCTAGGACCTCCTAGACTCTAGGGTAAAGCAAACACATGGGATGGGCCACATACGAGATTGCTTTGAGCAGGTGGGGAAGCAGTTCTGTGCCCCGGGAATAGATGAGGCTGAGAGGTAAACAGAGCACCCTCGTGAATCTGGTTGTTTCTCAGAGTGTGAGGAAGGTGGGCTGTCTTCTGAAAGCCTTCCACAGTACAGATCCTGTCAGAGCTCTGAGTTATTTGCACCCTAAATCTTTCTGGTACAAGAATGCTCTGAATGCACATTTATTGAGAGCCTGTGGTATACAGTGTACAGAACTGGTAGTAGTCCACAAAATAATAAGATTTCTGAAAAACTAATTGGAAAGCAACAATTACTTATTACTATACCGTCTAGGCAGTGTGTATCATCAAAAGGAATATAATATAAACTAAACAACTGCCCTAATTGATGACTAAAATAAATTTTAAATCGGGTAAAAATATATTTCTACATTCCAAGTAGTAGTTATTTCAAGCTTTCAATCTCTTAAGACTTAAGTAAAATACGCCACTTACAAAGCACTTTTGTATGCATTTAGATGCACTTTGATTCTCCCAACAAGCCTGTATTAGGTATAATTGGTCTCCCACTCTTGAGTTAGACACTGATGGGTGTTTTTTGTTTGTTTGTTTTAAGGAGAGGGGAGACCATGGCTGGGTAGCTCAGGTTAGCGCATCCTCCAGATACACCAAAGTTGGGAGTTGAGTCCTGGTCAGGCACATACAAGAATCAACCAATGAATGCATAAGTAAGGGGAACAATAAAAATTGATGTTTCTCTCTCTTTAAAATAAAAAAAAAAATGTTAAAGGAGGGCAGAGAAAAAATATGCTTATCCAAAGATTATTTGTGGAAAATACTTAGCAAGGTGGTTTTTTTGGTGCCTTAAATGGTAGTTCATGTCATTAAGCTTCAGTAACAACTCTGTCCAAGATTTTAGAATAAGGTAAAGTTTCAAAAATATGAACTTAAAAATGAAGTCTTAAGTATATTTAGATGCAAAGCAGTAGCCACAAGGGAGAAAAACATAATGCAGAACAGTGGCATGCATGCTTTTTAAGCTATTCAAAACTATTGTTATATGAAAACAATAATGAAATAGATAGTTCACTAAGTAAGTCATAGAAGTATCTTGTATCTGCATATATTTACATTTTTTCACCAATATATAGGGCATTCCTATATTCTATCTCTGAGCTATATTTTTATCACTGTCTTATTTACTAAGGATGTAATATAACTATTGAAATATCAGAGCTGTCACTTTGCTCCAATATTGTGACCACTTGATGTCAATGACCATCTAAAACTTAACATGGTCAAAACTAAATTCATTTTTTTCCTCAAACCTGCTACTCTTGTGTGTTCTCCACCTTACAGAATACAGTTTTTCTAAAACCTAGTGTCAAATTCATGATACGTATAATAAACGAAACCTTCAAAATATATCCTGAATCCAAACACTTTTCATCACTCTAGCTATCTTCCTAGTTCATTCTTGAACCTCCTTTAATCTTTCCAACACAGAAGCCAGAGTAATTATTTTAGACCCTTTTTAAAATTTTATTATATATAGACAGAGCTATAAATGTTGATTTGTTGTTCTACTTATTTTTGCATTCATAGGTTGTTTCTTGTATGTGCCCTGACAAGAGATAGAACCTGCAACCTTGGCCTATGAGGACGACACTCTAACCAACTGAGCTACCTAACCAGGGACTATTTTAAACCTCTTTGTAAATTTAACATCACCCTTAAAATCTAGTCTTTTACTATGCAAGGCCCTTTATTAGCCTACTTTTGGCTACAGCACTGACTACATTTCCTACGTCTTGCTCCTTGTACTCCAGTCATACTGACCAATGAACTGTTCTTTGAAAAAAATGTATTCCTGCTTCAAGAGCTTTGTATTTGGCCTTGCTGCTGTGGCTCAGTGGTTGAGCATCAACCTATGAACCAGGAGGTCACAGCTTGATTCCCCGGCATGTGCTTGGGTTGCTGGCTTGATCCCCAGTAGGGGGCATGCAGGAGGCAACAGATCATCATGGATGTTTCTATCTCTCTCTCCCTCTCCCTTCCTCTCTAAAGTCAATAAAATATATTATTTTTTAAAAAAGAGCTTTGTATTTGTTGTTTCCGCTGCCTCTAATGCTCTTTCTCTAGACCTGTACTATTCGATAGCCACTAGCCACTTATGGGTACTCAGCACCTGAAATGTGGCTAATGTGACTGAGAAACAATTTAAGCCTAGTTTTAATTAAATTTTAAAATTAATACATGAGTGACTAGCAGGGTTCCCATTTGGAGCGATGAAAACATTCTGGAACTAGATAGTGGTGATGGTTTGCACAACATTGTGGATGTACATAATGCCACTGAATTGTACACTTTAAATGTAAATGTACAATGTTAAATTTTATGTTTAGGTATACTTGACTGCAATTAAAAAACTGCTCCTTGGTGTTTACCCAAAGGAGTTAAAAATACATGAATGTTGACAGCAGCTTTATTTATAATTGTCAAAACTTGGGGCAACCAAGGTATCCTTAAGTAGGTGAATAGATAAATTATGGTATATTCATACAATGGAATATTCAGCTAAAAAAATGAGATTAAGCCATGAAGAGACATGGGGAATCTTAAATGCATATTACTAAATGAAAGAAGCCAACTTAAAAAGGCTGCATGAAGTATGATTCCAATTATCTGACATTAGGTAAAGATAAAACTATGGTGACAATGAAAAGATCAATGGTTATTAGGGTTTTAGGCTAAGGAAGGAGGAATAAGTGAAAGAGGAAATTTAGGGAAATGAAACTTCTGCCTACTACAATGGTGGTATATGTCATTATATATATTCTGTGTAATATAATGGTGGGTATATGTCATTGTACATTTGTTCAAACCCATAGAATGCACAATACAAAGTCTGAGTTCTAATGTAAACTAAAAACTTTGGTTGGTAATTACGTATCAATGTTGGCTTATTAATTACAACAAATAATTCTACACTGGTACAGGATGTTGATGGTGGGGAAAGACAGGGGTGAGGAGGAGACTCTCTGTACTTTTTACCCAATTTTGCTGTAAACTGCCCTAAAAAGTAAAGTCTATTGAAAAAAAGCTAATACTTGATTGAGTTATTGGAAACCTTAAGTGTGCTTGAAACATGAGTATGTGAATATTCTTACTCAACTATAAATTGAATGAATTCTAAATACTAATAAAATGTTTCCAATGACAATTTAGTGTCCAAATTGAGATGTGCTATAAATTAAATATATACACTAGATTTCAGACTTAGTACAAAAGAATATAAAATATTAAGAGTATTCCATATTGATTACATGTTAAAATGGTAATAGTTTAGATATGGGTTAAACATCAAAATTACGTATTTTCAAAATGTGGCTACTAGAAAATTTAAAATTACATAGGTGGCCCTCGCTGATCATCCTATCTAAATACTAGTAGCACTCTTCCATCACTATTTTTTTATTGTGATTTATTTTTCTCATATCATTTATCACTGATTATAGAAAATATCTCTCTCTTCATGTGGCATATAAGTTCCATGAAGGCAGGGACGTTTTCATTATTATATCCCCAGTACTCAGAACAGTTCTCTACACATATTAGGCACTCAATAAGTAATTGAAGGATGATCATTGTTCTTTCATGTGGAATCTTTATTTTTTTTGAAGGGAATCAGGTTTATTGAGATAAAAAGCACATCCAACAAAACGAATGCTTTTTAGGTAGACAGTTGTAAGAAGTTTAACAAGCACACAGTAATGTCACTTTCACTACAATTATGATATGGAACAACCCATCACCTCTGAAAAGTTCCTTCTGTCTCCTTTGTAGCCCGCTCGTCCCTCAGCCTCATTGGTAAGCAATGATGATTACTGTGACTTCATGTTTGTCTTTTCCAGATGTCATGTAAACAGTTATTCAGTAGCTTTTTTTTTTTTATTAAAGCATTACAAAGGGTATTACATATGTGTCCTTTCCCCCCCCCCCCCGCCCTTGACAATCCCCTGGCCTCCCCTACCCCCCCCCCCCGTGTCTTATGTCCATTGGTTATGCTTATATGCATGCATACAAGTCCTTTAGTTGATTTCTTACCCCCCTCCCTCCTGCCCCCCAACCCTCCCCGGCCTTCCCGCTGCAGTTTGACAATCTGTTTGAGGCAGCTCTGCCTCTGTATCTATTATTGTTCAAAAGTTTATAATGGTCTCTATTATCCATGAATGAGTGAGATCATGTGGTATTTTTCCTTCATTGACTGGCTTATTTCACTTAGCATAATGCTCTCCAGTCACGATGGGATCTTTAGGTGTATGTGTCAGAGTTGGGGTGTGAAGGTGGACAGCATCCTGAGGTTTCAAACATTTAAAGAATGAATCCCAAATCCACAATTCTAGGTCTCTCAACATTTCAACCCTCTATTTCCAAAATACTTTATTCAACTACATTTGTAAGTCTTCAGGTTGTCTACTGCCATCTCTAATCTGCTATTAAGCCCACCCAAATAATTTTTTTAAAGATTTTTAATTGATTTTTAGAGAGAGAGGAAAGGAGAGAGAAACATCAAAGTGAGACCGAAACATTGATTGGCTGCCATGATCCATATAACCTGGGCATGCATCATGACCAGGAATCAAACTAGCAACCTTTTTGGTACATGGAACAATGCCCAACCAACTAAAGCCACACCAGCCAGGGCTTCCAATGAGTTTTTCATTTCAGTTATTGTATTTTGCAGTTCTAGGTTTTTTATAATTGTCATTTCTGTGCTGAGATTCTGTTCATTATTAAAATATTTTGTTTAATCTTTGAACATATTTTTATACCTGCATTAACAAATAACAAACAATATAAAAAGTAATAACAAAGGCCATGCCAGTATTTTAAAACTATGGATCACATATTTTTGTGCCTTTGTATGTCTTAATAATTTTTATTGAATACTGGACATTGTGCATATGTTGTAGAGATTCTGAACTCCGTTATCTTCTTTAAAGTGATAATTCTTGTTTTAGCAGGTACTTCAGTTACAGATTGTTTACTTTAAATTAGTATAGGCTTGGTTTTATGTTTTGTTTTTCATGTCTGCGGGAAGCCTAAGTAGTTTCATAAGGTCCAACTTGGCAGGACAACACTTCCATACGCCGTCTTCTCTGACAATGTTGTCAGAGCATGTTAGGGAAGGTCTAGAGTAGGTCTTACTAAGGCATGGTTTTTACTATTAAGGTACTTTCCTAGTATTTCAACTGCATATCACAGTTGTTAAGGAGATCTCCGCCTTGGCAGGCCCAGAAACTCAATGTCCCTTAGTGCTGCTTTTATGTCAACACACTTGAGCTTTGGTACCTCTATTCCATTTTCAACTGTGTAGCAACTATCTGGTAAACATCAGGTGGTCTTGCTCTTATTATATACAGCTCTGACTTGTGACCCCATATGGATTTCTGAGGCCACCTCTCTGAATAGCTCTCTTCTCTGATGCCAACCCCATAGATTCCAACTGCTTCAGCTGCTCCCCACTATGATCTCTGCCTTCTCGGATCAGCACTCCAACCCATTTACACCATAGGAAGCTGTGGAGCTCAGCTGCTTAAGTTTCCCTTCTCTTGGAAATTTCTGTTTTGTGCTGCCCAAGAACAGTTGCTCACTATATCTTATCCAGTTTTTATAGCTGTTACTAATCTGGAAGGGCTAATCAAGTTATTCAACCACAGACAGAAGCAGAAATACCCCTTGTCTCAGATTTTCTGAAATGGAACTAAGCAAAGAGGAGCAGCCCCTCTCATATTTTCTTTGCTGGAAGTCTTGGTTAGAGCTTTGAATGAGGGAGCTGGTGTGAGAAAAGGAAGTAGAGAAACAGAAATGGAGTTGATGAAACAAAGTTGGTAGCATTCAAGTCCTAGTTTCAATTGTTCTCAACTCCAGGAGACTTCTGCTCTTTATGCAGTTTGCTTATATGAACCATTAAACTTCCCTCTTTTTCTTGTATAGTTGATTGAATTTTCGTCTGGAACACTTATTGAGAAGAGTCTTTTAAAAGGAACTTCACAATTAGAACTGAATATTGATGAACCACATGTGATGTTAAGACTTTGGAAATGTAATGGTGTTTACAGTGTTTGTGATGTTAAGACTTTGGAAATGTAATGATGTTTACAGTGTTTGATTGTCTTATTGGAGCCATTGAGTCAAACATGTGAGGGAAGAGAAGTTTCCAAGGTCAGCCATTATAGCAAGTGACGATCTCCCTCATTAGTTTTGTGTGTGTGTGTATGTTAACAGATTCTCTGCCCTTATATTTTAGCAATTTTTGGTGTTACAGCATTATACAAATGAGAAGTCAAAAAGGCAAACAATCTTCAGATTTTTTTAAATAAAGGAACTTTATTTTTTTAAATGGTTTATCTTCTCTTTTTAAATCTTATATAATAAAAGGGTAATATGCAAATAGATCAAATGGCAAAACAACCGAACAACCGATCAAAGAGTAATACACTAATGCTATGCTATGGATGCTCAACAGCTTGCTATGATGTGCACTGACCACCAGGGGCAGACAGTCAACTGGTCGACCAGTCACTATGACGTGCACTGGCCACCAGGGAGCAGATGCTCTGACGGGTAGGTTAACTTACTGCTGGGGTTTGCCTGATCAGGACTGAGCAAGATGGGCCGGACATGCCCTGGAGCCCTTCCGGTGCCTCCCCAGCCGATTTGTGCACCAGTGGGGGCCCTCAATCTGGCCTGTGCCCTCTCGCAATCTGGGACCCCATGGGGGATGTTGGAGAGCTGGTTTCAGCCTGATCACGGCCACTCCCCTTGGGAGGGCGCCAGACGCAGGGCTCATGGCTGGCGAGCACTGCTGTGGCAGCGAGAGCCTTTCCCGATCAGGACTGATTGGGCGTGAGCGTGCGGCAGGCACAGTGGGGCTGGGATGAGCGGGAACGGCAGGTAGGAGCTGCAGGCAGCGTTGGGCTGAGGGTTTCGGCTTGATCCCTGCAGGCCACCCAGTGGGCCCCACCCGTGCACGAATTTGTGCACTGGGCCTCTAGTATTTATATATATTTTTTAATTTTATTTCAGAGAGGAAGGGAGAGGGAGAAAGAGATAGAAACATCAATGATGGGAATCATTGATTGGCTGCCTCCTGCACACCTCCTACTGGGGATTTAGCCTGCAACCCCGGCATGAGCCCTTAACTGGAATCGAACCAAGGACCCTTCAGACTGTAGGCCATTGCTCTATCTGCTGAGCCAAACCAGCTGGAGCAAAGGACATATTTTAGAAATCACTTTGAAGTCTGAATATGTATTTTCCCTAGAATCAACCTTTCATGTATGTTTTATATTCTGCATTTTCTCTTTGTGGGTCAGTAGCAAGTGACCTGAATTGACAAGATTCTCCCCATATTACCCCTTCCATAACTCTTCAGCCTCATTTTTCTCCTCCTTGCTCATGATTTTCTAGATTCACAACTGTAATGTTTCAGTTAAGTAAAAACCTGAAAATTTGGAACCTTACAGACCTTGGAACCTTGTTTTATTTTTAATAGCTCTTATCACTATTTTAAATTACCTGGCTCATGTTGTTTACCTTGTGTATTGTCTGGCTGCTCCCAGTTGAATGTAGTAAGTTCTATGAGGAAAGAAACCTGGTCTGTCTTATCCATGCAGATTCTTACTATTGTACCTAGAACAATGCTGGGCACATAGGAAGCATTCAATATCTATCATAATAAAAGCATAATATGCAAATTGACCAAAAGGCTGAACAGCAGAACGACCATCCGGATGACCTTCTGGATAAGCCACAGCTGCAAAAGGCCTACTCTTGCACGAATTTCGTGCATCGGGCCCCTAGTTTGTTGAATAAACTAGCACAGTAAACAGCCCTGGTGTAAAAATTTCTGCCATTCTAAATTTACTCATATTTTAATGTTAAAATGTAGCTATTTGCCTCACTTAAGTGAAATGTGTGTATATATTATCAGATCAGCAAAATAGTAAAACAAGTTTAATTTTTAATTTATTAGAACCCAGTGATGATTTCAAAAGCAGTTTTCATCAAATTAACACTTAATTCAGGGCAAAAATACATTTAAAAAACCTAAATCTTAAGGCAGAAGTAAAACATTATAAAATCAGCATGTCTAATACAGACTGTAGAATGTCAGAATTTTAAGAGATTCACATAGTATTTTATAGCATTTAAATGTTAATACAGTTGGAAATATTACCAATTGGTTCAAGATTTCTCATTTTATAAAATGTATAGACTGCTAACTGAAGAAATTTTGCAGTGTAAGTAACAACTATCTTACAACCAAATAATTGTTTTTATGACAAAATAACTAAGGCAGAAAATTTCACTGTTTTGATTTGCAAAAATTTTACAGTATTAAACATAAAGTATTTCTAGGAGTATGTTTTAGATTCATCTTCCACTCTAACACCTAGAAGGTATACATTAATTCCCTTTAACTCCATTTTTTTTAAAAATCCACGAACTATCATACCAATTCATTTATAATCCTGACTCTACTCATAGCAAAGGCATGAACTGCTTACTTTGATATGGTAGAAAAAACAATTTTAGTAAATCACTATATCTTGTCCTAGTTACTTAATAATTTCTGAACCCAAGTTTAATAATTTTTGTACTTCCAATAAGTGATAACCTTTTCTTTAAAAAAAAAAATCTCTATAAATGTGAATTTTGGCTAGAACCTGAGTACAGGGGGAAGAAAGCATTTAATGTTTATGTGCAATTACCAGTAACCCTTCTGAAACACAAAGTTAGCATCCTTAAATTTCTCCTTATGATCAAAACTTTTTATTTTGGGGGTGGAAGGGTTAGATTTAGAAGTGTTTTAACTCAGAAAACAAGAATTAGCTACATATTCTACTGAAAAGCGTCAAAAAAAGACAAATGCATTTAAAATAATTTTGTAAAATTAGCAAATATGAGGTTTATGGGTTCTTAACTAACATTTAAGTAATTACAAAGATTCATCTTTATTACAAACTTTTAAGCTACTTTAATAAAATGGCTGTAGACCTCACTGTACTTCTATTTATCTGTGCAATAATAAAAATCTGTTAAAAGTCCTTATTTAGTAATTCAGAAAAAGTCTAGTCAAATAATATCACTAAAACTACCAGAGAAGCTTTGAAATACTGATTGCAGATTCATTTCAAAGTTGACTTAACCTCTTTTAGAATATGGCATTTAAATCATGAATATATTCACTAACTTGAACTCTGAAAATTTAAAAATTTTAGCCAGTCCTGATTATAGTTCAACAGTACTGGTATTATGTGAAAAAAAAAAATATTGTCAATCATGCATTTCACAAGTTCATGAACTAAGTAAGGTATAACTCATAAATATTATTATGTCTTTGCAGGTTATCTCAACTTTCATCAGGCCTCACCTGAAAGCTTACCTGCCAAAACACACCAGCACTCATCCTATATAATAAAAGGCTAATATGCAGATTGACCAACAGCAGAACGACTGGTTGCTATGTTGTGCACTGACCACCAGGGGGCAGACGCTCAATGCAGGAGCTGCCCCCTGGTGGTCCATGAACTCCCACAGGGGGAGCGCTGCTCAGACAGAAGCTTGGCTCAAGCTGGCGAGCGCCACAGCGGTGGCGGGTGCCTCTCCTGCCTCCGCTGTCGGACATCCCCCAAGGACTCCCGGGCTGCAAGAGGGCACAAGCTGGGCTGAGGGACCCCCTCCTCGAGTTCTGAATTTCATGCACTAGGCCTCTAGTGTAAAATAAAAGCAGTAGGGAAGTGATTTTGTACACATGGTGCCCAGTGTTTGGCTTCTAGGTTCCTGTTTTTTATCTAACTATTGTAGGTATAATTCCTGGAAGAGCATGTGATAAGGGGTGGGAACAGAACACCAGTTGGGTTAACAAGAATAAGTGCATAAACCGTTTTTAAGCTGAATAATTAACTATTCTCACTGTGGTTATGTTATGTGCAACTTATATAAACTGTACAACCATTTTTTCCTGTTTGTCCATTTGAGTAAAGAATTAGGCTCAATAAAATGTAAAATATATATTAGTTTGCTTTAAACGCAAAGACTACAGTTTGTTTACTTTGTTTTTGGCTCAACTGTAATACAACCAAAAAGGTCTCTGCATTAATAATACAATATGACAAAGTGCACATATGTACATGGGTACATTCCTTCATTAAATTTTTCCTTAAGTTTAACTCAATGTATCTTTATAACTGATACAACTGATCTTTACAACAAAAGTCAAAAAGGACAAAGTAGAAATGATTCCATTTTACAGCACTTCAGGTTTTCTAAAGTTTCCTTTAGGTTTTAAAGGACATCATTTAAACGTTTTCCATAGTCTGCAGGATCCATTTGAAGTTCTCGTTCTTCATCATCTGAAAGAGAAATAATTATGTATCAAGAATATTGTTTTTAAAATCATTTGCAGAAATCCAATTTTAAAAAGTCTCTTTTTTTCTCAGGAATTTTTCTCCTTTTTAAGGTAGTTTTCTGCTCATTATTTCACACAGTCTGCAAATAGTGTTCTATTTCTCAGTTGCTTGGCTAAAGAGGGGAAAGTCTGTAACTATTTTGGAAGATTACTTCATTTTAACAAATCTTTTAATGATAGTTTGGAAAGATGGATGGATGGATAGATGGATGGATGGATGGATGGAAGGGAGGGAGGGAGGAAGGGAGATAAATATAGTCAGCAAAACTTTAGGAACACACAAACATTGAGGAGGTGATCCTTTTATATATTATTTCTATATAAATGAAGTCATTTTAATTAAAGCTTTGGTAGAAACTTCTATGTATATTTTTTTCATGTCCTTAAAAATAGCCTTTTTAAAATTATAAAATTAATCCTTAGTCATCAGATAAAAATTAGAAGATAAACGTTACTCATAATCCTAACATTTAACATTTTAGTGAATTTCTTTGCTTCTCTGTAAAGAGTTTACTAGTTAATTTCTTAAATAGAGTATACAAACCAAAACTTAATCTTTTCTTTACCAAAAAGAAAATATTTATTACATAATATTGTTAGACATCCCTAAAGTCACTGAGTAACTATATATATATTTGGAGGGGGGGGTGTTAATTCTCACCTGAGGATATTTTTTTCCATTGATTTTTAGAGAGAATGGAGGTGGGGGAAGGAGGAAGGGAGATGTGACTCTTTGATTGGTTGCTTCCCACAAACTCTCTGACTGGGACCAGGGATTGAAACTGCAATCCCTGGTACATGCGCTTTCTAGGAACTGAACCCACAACCCTTCATTGTGCTAGTCAATGCTTTAACCAGTGAACAAACTGGCCAGGGCGAGTAGCTATATGAAGCAACTCTATATAGTGCTTTGGAGTTTGACTTATTTGGCTATTCACAGGTTTTCCTGGCTCCTTTATAGGTATCACCTGTCACTTCACATTACTGTCAGTTTATCCTATATAATAAAGAGCTAATATGCAAATGGTCATCATGTCCTCACACCATCACGCTGTAAGGGCTCAGACACTCAACACTGGGGAGAGAGGAATGGGGACCAGCCAGGCACAAATGAGCTTGTGAGAGAGAAATGGGGACCAGCCAGGCTTCGGTCCAGGAGAGGGACAGCCGCCTGCCCCATGGTCCCAGGAGCCAGCAGCTGCACCTGCGCCTGCAGCCTGGGAGAGGGACAAGCCGCATGCTCCATGCTTCTGGGTGCCAGCAGCTGGGCTGCAGCCCAGGAGAGGGACAAGCCGCCTGCCCAGCAGTCCTGGGTGCCAGCGGCTGCGCCCCGCGGCCCAGGAGAGGGATAAATCGCCCACCTCACGGTTCTGGGTTCCTGCGGCTGCGGCCCAGGCGAAGCCGCCTGCCCATGGTCCCCTGCAGCTGCAGCCGGCCCAGGTGAAGCTGGCCTGGGTCCTGGGTGCCTGTGGCCAGCCAGAGGGAGGGAAGCCTGGGTCCCAGGTGCCTGCGACCAACTGGAGGAGGGAATCCTGGGTCCTGGGTGTGGGGCGAGGCAGAGATGGTTAGGGGCGATCAGGCCAGCAGAGGAGCAGTTAGGGGCGATCAGGCCAGTAGGGGCGATCAGGCAGGCAGACAGAGGTAGTTAGGGGCGATCAGGCAGGCAGGCAGAGGGGTTAGGGGTGATCAGGCAGGCAGGCAGGTGAGCGGTTAGGAGCCAGCAGTTCCGGATTGCGAGAGGCAGTCAGACATCCCCCGAGGGGTCCCGGATTGGAGAGGGTGCAGGCTGGGCTGAGGGACCTGCCCTCCCCCCGTGCACAAATTTTGTGCACCAGCCCTCTAGTTTGTCAATAATAATCCTTCTTTCCTAATTTTGCTACAAACTACAGGTTTTGAAATAAGACTGCTCAGAGTACTAAAATATTAGAACAAGAATGAAAAGTATTTTGCCCTGGTAGGTTGCTCAGTGGTTAGAGCATTGGCCTGTGGACTGAAGCGTCATAGGTTCGATTTCTGGTCAAGGTCATGTACCTTGGTTGCAGGCTCAACACCCAGCCCTGGTCAGGATGAATGCAAGAGGCAACCAATCAATGTGTCTCATGTTGATGTTTCTCTCTCTTCCCTCTTTCCTCTCTCTCTTACCTCTTCTCTCTCTCTGTCTCTCCCTCTCCCTCTGTCTTCCCTTCACTCTCTCTCTAAAAAAATAAAAATAAAAAAAATGGAAAAAATATCTTCAAGTGAGGATTAAACTTTAAAAAAAAGAATGAAAAGTATTTCAATCAGAGCCTAAGAGGCTCCCTTTTTAGTACATAGCTTTTAATGATATCTTTTGGCTCCTGCAGTCTTAAAAAATGACTTCTCTTACTTTCTGGTTCATGTTACAGTTACCCAATAGCTTAGTTTTTGATAGATTAAGGTGTTACTATCTAGAAATATAATTTAATTCAACAAACACAGAGTGTTACAGTGTGAAGACCTGTCCTAAGTGCTGAACGAATATTTAAGTCCTATAACCCACATAACCGTTGGATTAGATAACTGTATCTACCCTCATCTGACAGATGAGAAAACCGAGGCGCAGAGGTTACAGGATCCACACGGTGACACAGCTGGGTTCAGACCCAGGCAGCCTTGGCTTGGAGTCAGGCATTTAAGCACTGTGCTAAGCTCCTTCCATAGATATATTCAGTAATATGCATTGCATATTCTATTAGTCAAGTTAGGAACTTCTTTGAGATTAAAGATAAGGGTACAGGGAATTTGTAAACGTCCATCTCCTTGTCACAATGAAGGGATTAAAAGATATATCCATCAGATGTGCAGTCTTTCCAAAGTAGATCTTTAAGAAGTCAGGAAAAATATTTTTACACTAATGTAAATAAAATATTTCTTTTAGGATGCTTCAGGAAACCAGGAACTAAAAGCCAAAATAAACCAGGAAAATTAGGCTTCACTTAATTCTATAAGAAAACACTATGTATACAGTGTTGACTCAAATGATCAATACATATGAATAGGCATCAGAGATAAAACTGGAACCCTTCAGCTCTCTATTGGTAGAGATGCTACCCAAATCTGCATTTTATAAACCAGAGTTTTGGAGACCAAAGCCAGAGTGTTTTGGAGACCAAAGTCAGAGCTGAAGCCCAAATCTCAGTCCTGCAGCTGGAATCTCTAATACTAGGTATACAAGGGAAAACTCCTCCTAATAGTAGAGAGAGCAGAGAAGAGTTCCTATGGCTAGAACCTTGTTTTGATATCTCTAGCTGCAGAGTCTTGATGGCTGGAGTAGTTTCCATTTTCTTCCCTGAGTTTGGGAAAAGATGTACTTCAGGCATGCTAAAATCTGAAACACATTTCCCATAATACTTGTGTTATAGGTAGTGATTCCTCTGTGAATGTAACCACAGCATTTTAGCACTGAGAAGAACACTTGTTAAGTACTCTCACATTACAGATGAATAAATTTTGGCCCAGAGAGTTTAAGTGACTTGAAAAGCAATACACAACTGATCTCCTAACTCTCAGGCTAATGTGTTTTTCCACTCTACTGCCTGCTTTGGCTACACGTACAAACTGGGCTGGGAACTCAACCATTATTTCTACAACGAAGCTATGAAGAAATACTTTTAAATTCCAAGTATTCAAACTTAATTAGGGAATAGCCACAATTTCCTCTCCACACTTTTTGATCAATTAATACTATACCTAAAAATTTTAAACATGAAACATTTTTAATCATGAAAATGTGTTTAAAATTATTTGGGTCTCCCATATTTCTTTTTTGTCATCTCACCCAAACTTATTCCTCTTTATTTGCTGGAGTTGATGTTCTTGCATCTTTCTGTTCCCTATAATAAGAGAGTCCCCTTGGTAGCTGCCCTTTCCTCGGCTGCTATCATTAGTGAACCCCCAAATGGGATAAAAATGTTAAATGGCAAACCCCAGCTCAAGTAAAATTCACTTGCAAATGAAGAAACCCAAAAATTGACCAATCCCCTCCCTACTTCACTGAGGATATCATCCTAGGTCATTTCTTTATTTATATTCCTTAGAATCAATAGATTAATTTTCTTGTGAAAGTAAAGGCAGGCAGCATGAGGGTAATGAGGACCTACAGTGGACAGTGGCAATGAGAACTGAGGGTAGGAGAGAAAGAAGGGTCCTGGAAGGAGAGAGAGAGAGAGAAGGTGATGAAGAGAAATGTACCTGCTATGGATAAAAATATTAAACTGAAGTTTTGTGATAAAAGTCACTACCTTTAAGACAGCCAAAATATAAGAAATGATTTTCAATTATAGTTGAAATTAATTGTTCTAATGAAAACCTAAAATTATCTGAGACAGAAGCCCTTCTGAAAGAAAACTAGAAATGTTTAAAGTGTAAACCAAGCAAGCTTATTAAGACCAGAAGTAAGTTAAAGGGTTATTACTCTAGTCACAGTTATAAGAATAAAAATTAAATGAGAAAAGGATAAAAGTATTAGTTAACAACATTAACTGAGCACCCTATGTGTGCTAAAAACTATGGGTGGTGGGGAGGAATATGAAGGCAGAAAAAGATACAAACAAAATAGAAGGCAAAATAAATGAAAATTCCTGCCCTCTAAGGGCTTACATTCTAATTGGTGATATGATATAAATATATGTAATGCAACATTATAAATAACTGCAAATAAGTATAACTCGAACAAATCACAAAAGTAGTAAGAAAAAATGGTAAGATTTATGAAAATGGATAAGAGTACAGAAGAAGTGAGTATAATTTATTCAAAAGACCAAAAAGTGGGTTCTTATTAACAAATCCTTAACTACTAACAATTATTAATCTCTTTCTATTCCCAATAACCATTCTTCTAAAACTAGAATGGGCTATCAAAACAGTGCCTAGGAGGAAGTCAGAGTCTTTGGTTTCCTTTTTTCTATTAAATATGTAGTATTCTAGGACAACTACATTTTCTTCTGAGTTTTATCAGAACTCTTGTTATGAACCTAAATAAAATTTAATTTCCTTAAAAAGAGTTAAGGAGTAAATCAAGACAGTTACATTGGGAAAATATTGCATGCATAATATTATAAAATCTAAAACACACACATTAACTTTATAATGAACTTTTATAGAAAAAAGAAAAGCTCCACAAATACTACTAAGTGATGTAAGCAGGCAGAAAACAGGCCTTCACACTTGCAAAGAAGCAACACACACTAATATGCATGCATGGGCAGGGGTGCATGCACACAGGTAGATTCTGAACTTTCACTAAATTAAAAGCTCAGAAGTAACACAGTTAACAAGGAAAATATGTTGAATCTGTGTATTAAACATAAAACAGATAAATCTTCACAAACTGATTGTTAAAAATAAATTCTAAACCTCAGAACTTTCTATGCTGAATCAGTAGTAAAATAATTTTATCTTCAGTGTAGAGAAGACTATTTCCTTTACAGCTTCCCTGATAATAAAAAGGCTGTCTGATCAATATTTGTACCTAGAATAACTAAAATGCTTTCAGATGAGAAACTGAAAAGGGTAATTATTTTCTGGGAGTACTTGTCTAGGACCATTTTAAACAATTTAATTCTAAAATTTCTCAAGATTCTGAGTTTCAAATTGTGTCTATATCAATAACACATATAACTACAATTGATAACAATTAAAATAATTTATTTATAAATTTATTAATACCACTATCATAAAATTGTTTTCAAAATACAATTGAAAAACTGCACTGAACCTCTTTGTATTAAGACTGTACTGCTACTAATAAGTGGGAACATTCTACACAAATTCAACCAAATTGGATTGGTGGGTTTCATGGTCACAGCATGGAAGCCAGGCCCACGCTCACCTTGGACGTCTTCCTCTCCACCATCACCATCTTCTTCCTCATTGTAAGCCAGCTCAGCCTGCTTGTCTGCCTCATACTCACCTACGTTACCATCATCCCCATTATAATCCGCCAGTTTAGAGCCATGCTGCGGATCAACAGGGGATTCATTCTCATCAAAGAACCGGCCTGTGAAGTAGGTAGAGGATTAATTCCAGAGTAAAAAGAGAAGAAAAGAAGGGAGGGACCTGTACTGAAGGCAGATCAGAAAGTAGTCAAGTGAAACCTGGGAACTTTCATGACACTGGTTATACAGATATATTTTGTGAAAGTTATTCAAGACAAAAGGAAATAAGAATGAAAACAGAAAATAATTTTTATTTAAGAAGTTTTGTGTGGCTCAGTGGTTGAGTGTCAACTCATAACCAAGAGGTCACCAGTTCGATTCCTGGTCAAGGCACATCCCCAGTGAGGGGTGTGCAGGAAGAAACTAATGCATGAGTCTCTCTCATTGTTGAGTATCTTTCTTTCCCTCTCCCTTCCTCTTTCTCTAAAAATCAATAAAAACATATTTTTTTTAAAAAAAATTTTCTTTTAATTTTAGTAAGGTTATAATGTTTTCTTAAAGAAAAGGGTACCATATTCAGGATTGTTTTCCTAATAACCAAGGACTTCTCTGATATAAGTATTTGTCTAATTTAACACTTTAAGAGAATACTTTTATTACTAGATAAAATGCATATTTGAAATTTGCAGTCATTTATTGCTTTATGAAATAGCACTTTCCTGAATAATTTTGGCAACTTTTTCATTTAAAAATAAACAACTACGCAGACTAACTTTTTTTTTGATACTAAGAGAAACTGACACACCTGAGAACTTTTTTTTTTAAAAAATATGTTTTTATTGATTTTAGAGAGAGAGGAAGAGAGAGGGATAGAAACATCAAGATGAAAGAGAAACATCAATCGGCTGCCTCCCACATGCCCCCTACTGGAGATCAAACCCACAACCTGGTGACCTCTTGGTTCATGGGTCAACACTCAACGACTGAGCCACACTGGCCGAGCCTGAGAACTATCTTAAGTTCCTCCAGTAACAGTGATTCACTATAGGCATGAATTGATTTCCAAGGAGGGATGGCAGAGAGAGTAAACTTATGAGAATCCCTAGTGGTATGTGTTTTGAAAAAACAACCCAATTATTATGACTTATTCTTTCCCATTTCCTAAAAGTCAATGGTAGAAGAAACTTAAGAAAGTTGACCTACATGAAGCTGTGATATTGTACACATTAATAACAACCAGAAAACAAGAAGAGCAACAGATATAACACCTACACTAGAAAGCTATTAACAACCAGGCAGTGAAAATAAAAATGTTAGACAAACTAAGATCTGACTCACACACACAAGTTAAACTCTACTCTACTTTGGCATTAAATTTAAGCACCACAAAACAAATTTTATTCCAATCTCTAAAATATGACATTAACTTCCTCATGGTGTAGGAATTGAAGACTTCAAAAAAAAATTATAACAACTTTTGGTAATAGGTCTAAAATTTTTGGAATTATACTATAAAAATTTACATTGCAATGAGACAATCAGAAAAAAAAACTTCCTCTGCTTGGAAAGAAAGGTTAAGTGCAAATGAAAAGAAAAATATGGAGGTATTGGCTAATTCTATAGATGGTTCAACACATCATCAGGCCAATATATTTCTTTCTCTTTAAAACGTACTTATTAAATTTATAGGGGTGACACTGGTCCACATGAACATGTAGGTTCAGGTGTAGGTCTCTATGTTATAAGATCAATATGTTATTCCATGTGCCCACCACCTAAAGTCAAATCTCCTCCCATCACCATATATTAGGAGCCTCTTCTCCCACTACCCCCTTCCCTCTGGCAATCACCACGCTGCTGTTTGTATTCACGAGTTTCAGTCTTATATCCCACATCTGAGCAAAATCATATAGTTCTTAGCTTTTTCTGACTGACTAATATTTCACTTAGCATAGGTTTTCAAAGTCCATCCATGTTGTTGCAAATGGCGTCATTTCATCCCGTCTTATGGCTGAGTAGTATTCCATTGTGCACATGTACCACGTCTTCTTCATCCAGTCTTCTATCACAGGACACTTTGGTTGTTGCCATGTCTTGGCCAGACATGTAATCCCATAAAAATCCCAATTCTATTTTAATAATGCTGCAATGAATATAGGGATGCATATATCTTTGCAAATACATGATTTCGAGTTTTCGGGTATATACCCAGGAGAGGGATTGCTGGGTTGTATTGTAGCTCTATTCCTAATTTTTTGAGGAATTGCCAGACTGCTTTCCAGAGTGACAGTACCAGTCTACATTCCCACCAGCTGTGAATGAGGGTTCCCTTTTTTCCACAACCTCCCCAACACTTATTGCTTGTCCTATATAATAAAAGCCTAATATGCTAAATGTCCGGTCATCCGTTCAACCAATCAAAGCATAATATACTAATGATATGCTAAGGCTGCTCAACCACTCACTATGACGTGCACTGACAACCAGGGGGCAGACAGTTGACGGATCGACCAGTTGCTATGATGTGCACTGACCACCAGGGAGCAGACACTCCAACTGGTAGATTAGCTTGCTGCTGGAGTCTGGCCAATTGAGATTGAGCAAGATAGGCTAGACATGCCCTGGAGCCCTCCTGTGGACCCTCCCTAGCTGGCCAACCTCCTGCGTCCCTCCCAGCCCCAATTGTGCACCGGTGGGACCCCTCAAGGGATGTTGGAGAGCCGGTTTCAGCCCAATCCTGCAGGCCAGGCCAAGGGACCCACTGATGCACGAATTCGTGCACTGGGCCTCTAGTCTTGTTGATAATGGCCACTCTAACAAGTGTAAGGTGGTATCTCATTGTAGTGTTTTTTTAATTTCTGTGTGTGTGTATTGTGTGTGTGTGTGTTTGAATCCTCACCCAAGGATATTTTTCCATTGATTTTTAGAGGGAGTGGAACGGAGGGGGAGACACACAGAGAGAGAAACATTGATGTGAGAGAGACACATCAATTGGTTGCCTCCTGCAAGTGCCCTGCTGGGAATCGAGCCTGCAACTGAGGTATTTGCCCTTAAGAGGGAATCAAACTTGCAATCCTTCAGTCCTGAGGCCGATGTTCTATCCACTGAACAAAACTTGGCTCATTGTAGTTTTGATTTACATTTCCCTAATTGCCAGTGAGGTTGAACATGTTTTCATATATCTATTGACTGTTTGATGTCTTCTTGGGAGAGGGGTATTTCCAGGTCCTCTGCCCACATTTGGATTGGGTAGTTTGTTTGTTTAGTGTTGAGTTTTATGAGTTATGTATTTTGGAAATTAAACCTTTGTTGGAGCTACTATTTGCAAATATCATCTCCCACCTGGCTGGCTGCTTCTTTGTTTTGTTGTCAGCTTCTTTTGCTGTGCAGAAGCTTTTTAGTTTGATATAGTCCCATTCATTTATCTTTGCCTTTACTTCCCTTGCCTTTGGGGTAAGTCCATAAAATGTTCTCTATGACCAAGGTCCATAAGTATAGTACCTATACTTTCTTCTATGTAATTTATTGTTTGGGGTCTTATATTTAGGTCTTTTATACATTTTGAATTAATTTTGGTAATCCAGTTTCATTCATTTGCATGTGACTTTTCATTTCTCCTAGCAACATTTATTGAAGAACTCTTTTCATTCCATTGTGTGCTTCTGGCTCCTTTGTCAAAAATTATCTGTCCATATACATGTGGTTTTATAGCTGGGCTCTCTAGTCTGTTCCATTGATCTGTGTGTCAGTTTTTCTCCCAATACCATGCTATTTTGATTATCATAGCTTTGTAGTATAATTTGAAGTCAGGCAATGTGATAACTCCAGCTTTGTTCTTTTTTCTCAGGATTGCTTTGGCTATCTGGAGTCTTTTGTGGTTCCATACAAATCTAATGATTTCTCCTAATATTTCTTTAAAAAATAGCATTGGGATTTTTATGGGATTGCATTAAATCTGTACATTGCTTTGGGTAAAATGGCCATTTTAACCATGTTGAGTCTTCTAATCCATGAACATGAATATTTTTCCATTTTGTTGTGTCTTTTTCAACTTCTTTTAAGAATGCTTTGTACTTTTCATTATTTAGGTCTTTCACATTCTTTGTTAAGTTTATTCCTAGATATTTTATTCTTTTGGTTGAAATTGCAAAAGGAATTGCTTTTTTCATTTCTTTTTTTGAAGTTTTGTTGTTAGTATACAGGAAGGCAATACATTAAAGTGACAGTTTAACTTTTTCCTTCCCTATTTGGATGCTTTTTACTTATTTCACTTGCCTCATTGCTCTGGCCAGGGCTTCCAGCACTATGTTGAATAAGAGTGGTGAGAGTGGACATCCTTGTCTTGTTCCTGATCTTAGAGGAAAAGCTTTCAGTTTTTCACCATTGAGTTTGATATTAGCTGAGGGTTTATCATAGATGGACTTTAATAAGTTGAGGTACCTTCCTTCTATTCCTATTGTATTGAGTGTTTTAATCATAAATGGATGTTGGATCTTATTAAATGCTTTTTCCTGTATTTACTGATAAGATCATATAATTTTTATCCTATCTTTTGTTAATGTGGTGTATTACATTGATTGATTTGGGTATCTTAAACCATCCTAAAATGAACTCTACTATTTGTGCTGTATTATTTTTTGGATGTAGTTTTGTATTCAATTTGCTAGTATTTTGTTTAGGGTTTTTGCATCTTTATTCATCAGAGATATTGGTCTGTAGTTTTCTTTTTTTGTGTTATCTTTGCCAGGTTTTTGGTATCAGGGTTATATTGGCCTCACAGAATGTGTTAAGAAGTATTGCCTCTTCTTTACTTTTTTGGAAGAGGTTGAGAAGGATAGTTTATAAATCTTCCTTGAATGTTTGGTAGAATTCACTGGTGAAGCCATCTGGTCCTGGACTTTTATTTTTTGGGAGGTTTTTGATGGTTGTTTCAATTTCCTCACTGCCGATTGGTCTATTTAGTTTTCCCAGTTCTTCATGATTTAGTCTAGGAAGGTTATATAAATCTAGGAACTTATCCATTTCTTCTAGATTATTGAATTTGGTGGCATATAGTCTTTTATCATATTCTAGAGCAGCCATGGGCAAACTATGGCCCACGGGCCAGATCCGGCCCGTTTGAAATGAATAAAACTATTGAAAAAAAAGACCGTACCCTTTTATGTAATGATGTTTACTTTGAATTTATATTAGTTCACACAAACACTCCATCCATGCTTTTGTTCCGGCCCTCCGGTCCAGTTTAAGAACCCATTGTGTCCCTCGAGTCAAAAAGTTTGCCCACCCCTGTTCTAGAGTGATCTTTGTATATCTATAATGTCTGTGGTGACTTCTCTCTCATTTATGATTTTGTTTATATGGGTCTTTTCCTTTTTTTCTTTATTAAGTCTAACCAGGAATTTGTTGATTTAATTAATCTTTTCAAAGAACCAGCTCTTTGTTTTATTAATTTTTTGTATAGTCTTTTTGTTCTCTATTTCATTCAATTCTGCTTTAATTTTTATTATTTCCTTTCTTCTGCTGACTTTGGGTTGCTTTTGTTCTTCCTTCCCTACTTCTTTAAGATGTGATATTAGGTTGTTTACTTGAGATTTCTCTTATTTTCTGAGATAGGCCTGTAATGATATTAATTTCCCTCTTAATACTGGTTTTGCTGCATCCCAGGAAGTTTTGATATATTGTATATTCATTCTTATTTGTCTCTATATATCTTTTGATCTCATATTTTATTTCTTCTTCGACCCAGTCATTTTTTAGTTGTATGTTGTTTAATCTCCACATATGTGTGGGTGTCTTTACTTCCTTTTTGCAGTTGATTTCTAATTTCAAGGCATTGTACTTGGTATTTCAAGAGAATATGCTTGGTATAATTTCAATCTTCTTGAACTTTTTGATGCTAGTTTTGTGACCCAACATATGGTCTATCCTTGAGAATATTCCATGTGCACTGGAGAATGTATAATCTGATGTTCTGGGATGAAAGGTTCTATAATGTCATTATGTCCATTTGGTCTAGTGTTTCATTTAAGGCTGATAGTTCTTTACTGATTTTCTGTTTGGTTGATCTGTTTAGAGCTGCCAATGGATTATTAAGTTCTTCAACTCTGATTGTGTTTTGATTGTGTTTTGATGTGTTTCTCCCTTTAGTTCTGTGAGTAGTTATTTTATATATTTCGGTGCTCTCTGGTTGGGTACATATATATTAAGAAGTGTTATATTTTCTTGATGTAGTGTCCCCTTTATCATTACGAAGTGCCCATCTTTGTCTCTTTTTTTAAAAATATATTTTTATTGATTTTTTACAAAGTGGAAGGGAGAGAGATAGTTAGAAACATGGATGAGAGAGAAACATCGATCAGCTGCCTCCTGCACATCTCCTACTGGGGATGTGCCCGCAACCAAGGTACATGCCCTTGACCAGAATCAAACCTGGGACCTTTCAGTCCGCAGGCCAACGCTCTATCCACTGAGCCAAACCGGTTACGGCCCATCTTTGTCTCTTATTCTCTCTGTTATCTTGAAGTTTATTTTGTCAGATATAAGTATGGCTATACCTGCTTTTCTGTGGATGTTATTTGCTTGGAAAATAATTTTCCACCATTTTACTTTGAATCTACCTTTGTCTTTGCAGCTTAGATGTGTCTCTTGTAGGCAGCATATGGTTAGGTTTTGTTTGCTGATCCACTCTGCTACTCTGTGCCTTTTTATTGGTGAATTCAGGCCATTTACATTTATGGTAATTATTTATGTATGAGAATTTTCTATAGCCATTTTGTCTTTTATTTCCTGGTAGCTCTGTACCTTCATTGGTTCTTTTCCTTAGTGTTTCTATTGTTTTTGTTTGGTGGTATTCCATACTTCTTTCCTCTGTTTCCTCTTTTTTAAGCTATGTGTCCTGGTTTGCAGATTTTTGTGTGTGGTTACTTACCATAAGGTTTATAAAAAGTAAACTTGCATATATACCATAGCTGGTTTTCTTTTGAGTGCATCCGATCTTCATCCTCCTTTGCCAATTCAGAACTTTCCCCCTTTCTGTTTTATGTTTTTGTTGTCACAAATTATCCCTGTTTATGCTGTTGGTGATCTTACTTATAGTGTTGTGATGTTATGCTCTTTGTTTCAGGTAGAATAACTCCCTTGAGTATTTCCTGCAATGGAGGTTTTCTGGTGATAAAATCCCTCAGCTTCTGTATGTCTGGGAATGTCTTTATTTCTCCTTCATATTTAAAGGATAATTTTGCTGGATATATAATTTAGCTGGTAGTCTCTCTTTCAGATGTTCAAATATTTGGTTCTATTATCTTCTGGCTTATAGAGTTTCTGCTGAGAAATTGGATGAAATTCTGATGGTTTTCCTTTGTAGGTCACTTTCTTCTTTTCCCCTGCTTTGAGAATTTTTTCTGACTCATCAATTTTTTACAATTTTAATACCAAGTACCTTAGAGAAGTCTTCTTTGGGTTGAGGTAACTAGGTGTTCTGTTTGCTTCTTGGATGTGAGGATCTAGTTCTTTCCATAGGTTTGGGATATTCTCATTTACTATTTGCTTGAATAGGCTCTCCATACCCTGTTCCCTCTCTTGCTCCTCTGGAATACCCATAATTCTAATAGTGCTTTTTCTGATGGAGTCAGATAATTCTCATAGGGCTATTTCATTTTTCTTTATGCTCAGGTCTCTTTCTTCTTCTCTCTGCATCATTTCTAGATTCCTATTTTCAATATCACTAATTTTTACCTCCATCTGGTTGGTTCTGTTTTCTATGTTCAGTAGTTCACACTTAATCTCCTTAAGTGAATCCTTCTATTCCAGGATTTTTGATTGATTCTTTTTTTAAAGTTTCAATCTGTTTGGTAAAGCACTCATTTTGTTTATTGATTTGTTTTCTGAGTGCACTGCATTACCTGTCTGTATTTTCTCATCTCTAGTTGAGTATTTTCTAAACTGCAATCTTAAAATCTCTGTTATTTATATCACACATTTCCATGTGTTCCACCTTGCTTTCTGGGGATTTTTCATTTTCTTTCTAGTCATCCTTGTTACTGTGGTTATTCATAGTATTTGTTCTCCTTTGCCTACTCATTTATTTCCCTATAAGTATGACCAATAGCAGCTTTGTCTGAGAGGTCTTTCTACTATTTTCTACTAGATGGCACTGAATCTCAAGATTTTTTAGATCTGTGATCTCCCAGTCTTGAACCTCCCTGGCTTCTGTAAGAAAATACAGTTGTACTACTTGGGGTAGGATTTGTTTTGCTCTCGCCATAATGGTGACCCCGACCTCTGTAGGGTCCCACCGCAAGTACTCCTCTGGATGAGTCACAGAGGGAACAACGCTTCTACTGCAACAGCTCTTGGTTCACAGATAATATGCCCCTGGACCTGACTCCAAGGGCAACTGGAGGCTAGTTTTGGTAGTTCAAATGGTGGCAGGGTTCTGTGGTTCTGTTTCTTTGAAACATCACTACCCAGTGGACAGTGGAGAACCACATGGGAGAACCCCGTGCACTGTCAGGCATCTGCTGGCTCAGACACTGTTTGCTCCCTTGCCCCTCGCCCTACTGGGCTGGTCCCAGACAGCTCTCTGTTCCTCCCGGTGGTAGGAAGAACCTGCTACTACTGGCTTTCTCCCCTCTCCTGGCTGAGCCTGGAGATCTTGGCTGCAGGACTGCACATCTGCAGGCCATCTGTGCTTTCTTCCCTTCTGGTCTCCTGTTTATTTCTAGTTGCCCACCTATAGATGTTCAATGTGCGGGTCTCTCAGATGTGCATCTGTGTTGAGCAGGGATTTCTTTGTTGAATTGTAGCCCGTTAACTTGTTGAAATTTCACAGGGATAAGACAAGGTGTGCGCTCACTCCCAATATATTTCTAATTGTGGGGTGATGAGTCAATTAGGAAAACAGTTAAAGAACAAATCACACTTACAAAGGCTTTTAAAGGTGAGGGGTGTGACAATCGAAACTGAGGTAATTATGGCCAGTAAAAAAACCCAGAAAATCATCTTAAATATATTCTAGAATAAGGTTTCATACATGCAATAAATAAATAAATGGAAAATTTGATAAAATAGAGTTAGAGAAAATAAATGAATATACAAGAGTTTTTAAAATGGAAAAACAGTAACAAGAATAGGTAAACTATTTGTGAGAAAGACACCCTGTCTAATGATAGTAACACAAACATTTTAGTGGCTTTTATTATATTATCTTTCCCTTAATGGTAAAATAAATCATGCTAATGTAAGCAAGTAAAGGGCAGATTTAGAGAAATCTATATTTTATTTTATTATTATTTTTTTAAAATATATTTTATTGATTTTTTACAGAGATGAAGGGAGAGAGATAGAGAGTTAGAAACATCGATGAGAGAGAAACATCGATCAGCTGCCTCCTGCACATCTCCTACTGGGGATATGCCTGCAACCCAGGTACATGCCCTTGACCGGAATCGAACCTGGGACCTTTCAGTCCGCAGGCCGACGCTCTATCCACTGAGCCAAACCGGTTTCGGCATATTTTTTTCTTAATATGCAATATTTACTATGGACAAAACACCTGGAGCAGATAAATTATCTTTATGCAATGTGGAACTGCTGTTTTAAATATGCAAACATTTTATTATAGGTATCAGTGAGTTTCTCAAAGTATCCTATTTCCTCCAAGAAAACATTTTCATTTTTTAAATCAGTTATAGAAAAAGTTATCACAAAATAGAGTTAATATTATCAGACATGGTATATTAACCAAAGAGATGGTCATCTGTGCCTATTATACTATTCCAATAGAACAATATATAAAGCTTTTTATTTTAAAAAATTTTTTTAGGAATCTGATGATCTGACTAGCCTAAACCTAATCATAATTTTTGTTTTGTTTTTTGGTTAATCCTCACCTAAGGATATTTTTTCCATTGATGTTTAGAAAGAGTAGAAGGGAGGGAGGGAAAGAGAGAGAGAGTTACATAGATGACAGAGAGACACATCGATTGGTAGCCTCCCTCACATGCCCTGACCAGTATGGGGAATCGAACCCGCAACCCTTCAGTGCTCTGACCAATGCTCTACCACTGAGCCACACTAGCCAAGGCCAGTCATAAAATTTTAGTACTATGATTACAATGATACTCAGAGACAGTAAAAAAATCAACAAGAATGGATGACCACACAACTGTCCTTTGTTAAATAGTAACTGATGCTTTATATATACAGAATTTTTATCTGCGTAGAAAGAGCTAAGCCTTATAAACAGCGAGAGGAAAAGAGTCAACTATACAATATTGCCAATTAAGTTGGGGACATCAGACAAACTTCACATTAAACAGTGAATTAATTAAACAGTATAAATAAAAATGTATAATGCTGAAAAATATAACAAACTGTAAATTATATAACTGTCAGGCAACATATTTGCAAAAAAGAGCTATACAAGGAAGAAATCAATCTGGGTTTGAGCTAGAAAGGAAGATTTCAAAAAAGAGGGAAATATATGGTACCATGACAGAGAGAAGGAAAGAAATGTTTAAAGAATAAGAATGAAAATAGAGTATTTAGGAGATAGTAAAGAGATTACTTTATTTATATTAGAAAGTAGAAAGAGGAAGTTTGGACAAGCAAATCTGGAATAATTATGAAAGAACTTTAAAGTTAGGGGCTTAAAAAGGCCTCCTAGCCCTGGCTGGGTAGCTAAGTTGGTTAGAGTGTTGTCCTGATGTGCCAAGGTTGTGGGTTCAATCTCTGATCAAAACACATACAAAAAGCAACCAATGAATACATGAATAAGTAGAACAATAAAGCTCTCTCTCTAAAATCAATAAATTGATAAAATAAATAAAAACAAAAAGACTTCCTATATCCACTAAACAAGGTGACTGTTAGCATGAATGACAGAGTATATAAAAGTATCTATTATGCTTTTAATCCATCCACTCAACAAAGATTGACTGATGTATGTGACAGATATTGTGCTAGGCACAACTATACAAAAATGTACTTATAATCTCCATCTCTAGTAACTCAGAGTAGTAAGGGAGACAAATATGCAAACAAATAATTAGAAAGTGATGCTATGTGTGCTGTAACAACAATGCTCTAGAAAGGACATCTGAATGTGGAGACTTGTTACCATTGGTTTCTATGTCTGAACTTTATGTAAGCAATAGGCAGTTGTCACGATTTCTTTGAAACAGACATCAGGAATCTAATCTTATGCACCACAGCATCTTCAGGGTCTAGTCAGGTAAGAAGCTGTAGTAGTTAAACTAGGAAGATATCAGAGGAAATGTTAAGAACAGGTGAATCAAACACATTTAAAAATGACAAATTGAATGTATGGCACAACAAAGTGAAAGAGTCAAGGAATGTTTCTATAATCCTAGCCTGGAAACTAAAAATAATGGTGCCTACACCCAAAATGTAATAATTGGAAATGTATGGGAAAGCAAATGTTACTTTAGGTATACTGAGCTTAGGGTTAGAGTAAAAGAGCCAAATGAAAATATTTTATAGTTACATGTATGGAGCTAACTAGACTCTAGGTGTGAAGTAAGGGCTAGATGTGTAGATTTAAGACTCATAAATGTAAAGATAATAGGTTAAACAATGAGAACATAATTTCTCCTTGGAAATAATTATTTAAAGAAAACAGCTATAAGTCAAAGGTATGATCTTGGAGAATAACTATATTTAAGAAAGGAAAAAGGAAGTAATGAGGGTAAAGTTACCATATGATGATATAAATCTGTGATGTGTTTCAACAGGAATGAAATATTAGACTATCTCTGAAGCATTTTACCTATTTATTTATTTATTTAAAAATATATTTTTATTTATTTCAGAGAGGAGGAGAGAGGGAAAGAAAAACAGATGAGAGAGAATCACTGATTGGCTGCCTCCCGCATGCCCCACACTGGGGATTAAGTCTGCAACTGGGCATGTGTTCTGACCAGGAATCGAACCATGACCCCTTGTTCATAGTCTGATGCTCAACCACTGAGCCACGCTGTCTGGGACATTTTACCTATTTAAATATTTTAAATTCAGTTCTGTCTCTCAATAACCACAATGTTAAAGCTGTGCCCAGCTAGAGGAGCAATACAGTAATTATATTTAGTTTGGGTAGCTTTCCTTATATTGTAGCAGAATTCAATTGTGAACTTGAATATTATTTTCACCCTGGTGGCTGGTTGTAAATGATTAACTTAGAGACTATCAGTAACAAGATAGCTTCATCCAACAGTTTAAACATGAAAACACAAAGAAGCAACATACATACTAGCTATTCAAAGCCTTCAGGCAGTATCAAGTTGGAAAAACAAGTCATAAGAGATTGTTGATACACTTCAGCTCACTTTAAACAACACAACAGACCTTCATATAGAATGACAGATATTCTTTAAAACACCTTACATATCAGACTGTGAATTTCAGGAATTAAATATTAGACCATCTCTGAAGCATTATTAAAGGACAATGTAGAAAATTAAAGGACAATGACAGATAATTAGAACATTTCTCAATCATAAAAGGGCATTTCAGTCAAGAGAACTAAACAGTATATTGCAATTATGTACTAAAGTCAAAGCAAGATAAATTAAATACTTTTTTGCTTCATTAGCTCAAGGTTCATGAATGGGTTTCAATTTCTCAACTATTCTATTAAAAAGAGGTTTATATTTTTCATGTCATTCTTTTAATATATTACCACTTTTATAAACAATATGAATCAATCTGACTTCGTTATAACTCTAGAGAGGAAAAAGAAAGGAAATTTTACTCTAAATGAGGCAACCTCTTTTTCTAGCCTTCATCTACTGGTACTATCTACTTGTACCATTCATTTGGCAATGAACACATCCAACTGACTCCTGCATTATTAAATTTAATACCTACATTTTGACTATCCCTGAGGGTCCATGACATGTGAAAACTTAATCTGTTGAGACATGGGTTAGAGTCATGAGTGCTGGGAGGGGAGTGGGGTGTACAAACTGTGACAGAAATGTTACTGCAGGCATTTCTCACAAAACACTATATAGGGAAAACTACTGTCTGGCTTTTGAACTGTTTATTTTTATTTCATTACCAGGAACATTTTTGGGGCAAAAAGACCATACTTATTTTGCATCTCAGGGTATAGGACCTCCATGTAATAGGCACAGGGAGAAATTTGTTAATTGAATGGACTTAAGGAAGGTAAAGAGAAACAGAGGAAATGAAAGAAGCATGGTAGCTAAGAAATTACGGCTAATACTATCTGAACAATTTGACTATCTCCCATTTCCAATGCAGAGAGGTTCAGCTTGTCTTTCCACTTCTTGATATAATCCACAGTTGTCTTTTTGTTATTTTTTCCCCCTTAAGACTAATTCAATGGAGGGAAGAAAGATGGGAAAGAAAGCACACAATTTGATTCCTTCAAGGTCAAATAGTTTTCTCCTTGCCTATCCCTTTTATTTTACACCACACTTACTGGACTAAGCCTTAGCATTAGCATAGGATAAAGGGCCTGAGGTGGAAAGTAATTTGCTAATTTTTGGAGAAGTAATACCAGGCACACATTACATATGTATGACAACTACATTAACCTTATTACATTAAATACTCAGACATTGCACTTCAGTATTCAAATATTCTTTAACATTCAAAATAAACAAGGCTATAATGTATTGAACAAATTCTTATGTACTAAGTTTGACTGACTGCCTTTCTGAATCCATATCAAGAAAATGTCTTCTCAAAATAATATTGCAATACATTAAGAATAGAACCAACCATTTCTTCAAATATTTTGCAAAGTCTCTTTTTAATGTAGCACTATGACTTACATTTTATAAAAGTTTAAAATTTTTCTATTTTTTATTAAATATTTTCAGATATACAGAGAAGTATGGAGAATATAACATTCATGTTCCTATAATCGAGAGCTTTATCAAATTTTAACTTTGCTATATTTGTTTCAGAACTCTCAAATTAAATTAAACATTACAGATACAATTAAAGTTCCCTGAGTACCTCTCCTTAGTAATCTCTTCCTATCCCAAAGGTAACCTCTACCTTAAATTGGGCGTTAAGCATGCCTATGAAGATTTATGTATTGATCGACAGGCTTTTGAACTCTGAATATATGGCATCTTGCCAGGAAAGAGTTAATTCAGCATGCCTGGGGTGCTCAAACTCTGCACATTTCAAAGAAATGCTTGTCTTCAAAATTGGCCTTTGACTGGATTCTGACAGATAACTGAGTACTTATGCCTGATAGGTGACTTTATAAGACTGAGGCTTTGGGTCATAGTATACCAGTTTGATTGGATAAATTTATCCTAACAAATTGATGGTGAATATTTGTTTTTGCTAGGTGGACAGGGGAGGGCTAGAGTCTGAGGGCAGAGCCCAGTCATTTGGGCACCAAATGACTAGATGGGGGTACTACATAACTAACCCCCAATAAAAACCCTGGATACTAAGGATCAAATGAGCTTCCCTGGTTGGCAACACTGAACATGTGTTATCACAAATCTTTACTGGGAAAATCAAACACATTTCCAAGCAACTCCACTGGAACTCCTGGAAGCCCATGTCTGCTTTCTCCTGGACCTTGCCCCATGAGTCTTTTCCATTTGCTGATTTTAATCTGTGTCCTTTCACTGTACTAACCTGTAACTGTGAGTATAACTACTCTTTTGGGTCCTATGAGCCCTTCTACTGAGTCATTAAGCCTGAGGGTGGTCTTGGGATCCCCAACACAGCATCATCTTGTATCTATTCTGCAACATGTTTTATTCCTTCCACATTCTACTTTTGAGATGTATTCATGTTGTCAAATGTGACTTTATTCATTTTTTTTTCCTTTATTGATTAAGGTATAACATGTGTCCTTATTGACCCATTGCCCCCCCTACCTCCCCACTCATGCCCTCACCCCCCTGGTGTCTGTGTCCATTGGTTAGGCTTATATCATGCATACAAGTCCTTTGGTTGATCTCTCCCCCTTACCTACACCCTCCCCTACCTTCCCTCTGCGGTTTGATGGTCTGATCGATGCTTCTCTGTCTCTGGATCTGTTTTTGTTCATCAGTTTATGTTGTTCATTATATTCCACAAATGAGTGAGCTCATGTGATATTTATCTTTCTCTGACTGGCTTATATCGTTTAGCATAATGCTCTCCAGTTCCATCCATGCTGTTGCAAATGGTAAAAATTCCTTCTTTTTTTTTACCACAGCATAGTATTCCACTGTATAGGTGTACCATAGTTTTGTAATCCATTCATCTGCTGATGGGCACTTAGGCTGTTTCCAAATCTTAGCTATGGTAAATTGGGCCGCTATGAACATAGGGGTGCATTATCCTTTCTGATTGGTGTTTCTAGTTTCTTGGGATATATTCCTAGAATTCATTCTTTTTAAATCCTACATGATTCCATTGTATATATGGTATATGCCAGATTTATCCATTCTCATACCATTAGAGTATTTGTAAATACATATTAGGTTCTAAGTCATAGGTTATGTACATCTTCTCACTCTAATTAAACTTTTGATTAGTAAAAGTCCTTAATTTTAATACATTGCAATTTATCATTTTTTTCCCCCATTTATGATTAGCTTTCTTTGGCAGTAAGGGTATCTGATATCTGGTTTAAGAAATCTTTGCGGAGAAACCAAGATGGCGGCATAGGTTAACGCTGGAGTTTGCTGCCTCGAACAACCACTTCAAAAATACAACTAAAAGACAGAACGGACACCACCCAGAACCACAGGAAGGCTGGCTGAGTGGAAGTTCTACAACTAGGAGGAAAGAGAATAGCATACCCAGACTCAGAGGAGGCGCAGTGCTGAAGTCAAATACTAAGGTGCGGAGTGCATGCGGAGCGGCTGGCGGCTGAGGGTGCGGTTGTCTGTTTCTATCGGGAGGGAGTCTCAGACTCTGAGCTCCAGAGCCGGGCGAGTCTCTAGGGACCCAGACTCAAACGGGAGAAGCGGGACTGTCTGGCTTCGGTCGGAACTCGAAGGCAGCTTTCTCTCCAAGGTCTGCAGCGGTTGCTGGGACTCTGAGAGGCAGAGCCCCTGGGGACGGGACTGAGAGCAGCCATAACTGCTCGCTCTGCCCGCCCTGTAGATCCCCTAGGACCCACCCCGCCCAAGCCCTGCAGGGAGACTTTTGCTGGATAGCCTCAGGCAAAGGCTAGATTAGCACCTCCCTAGAGGACAGAAGTTCTCTCACTGCAGACACAGCTGATTCTCACAGCCACTTGGCCTGAGGGCAAATCCCCCCTAGTATTACCTACAACAATCAAGGCTTAACTACAACAAGACTGCGCACAAAGACCACTAGGGGGTGCACCAAGAAAACACAAAAAAATGCGGAGACAAAGAAATAGGACGCAAATGTCAGAAATGGATGATATAGAGCTCAAAACCACACTTTTAAGATCTTTCAATAATTTTCTAGAAACTGCCGATAAATGTAGTGAGATCCTCAAGAAATCTAATGAGACCCTCGATGTTGTGATAAAGAACCAACTAGAAATTAAGCATACACTGACTGAAATAAAGAATATTATACAGACTCCAAACAGCAGACCAGAGGAGCGCAAGAATCAAGTCAAAGATTTGAAATGTGAAGAAGCAAAAAACACCCAACCGGAAAAGCAAAATGAAAAAAGAATCCAAAAATATGAAGATAGTGTAAGGAGCCTCTGGGACAGCTTCAAGCGTACCAACAACAGAATTATAGGGGTGCCAGAGGATGAGAGAGAGCAAGATATTGAAAACCTATTTGAAGAAATAATGACAGAAAACTTACCCCACTTGGTGAAAGAAATAGACTTACAGGTCCAAGAAGTGCAGAGAACCCCAAACAAAAGGAATCCAAAGAGGACCACACCAAGACATATCATCATTAAAATGCCAAGAGCAAAAGACAAAGAGAGAATCTTAAAAGCAGCAAGAGAAAGAAACTCAGTTACCTACAAGGGAATACCCATACGACTGTCAGCTGATTTCTCAACAGAAACTTTGCAGGCCAGAAGGGAGTGGCAAGAAATATTCAAAGTGATGAATATCAAGAACCTACAACCAAGATTACTTTATCCAGCAAAGCTATCATTCAGAAGTGAAGGTCAGATAAAGAGCTTCACAGATAAGGAAAAGCTAAAGGAGTTCATCACTACCAAACCAGTATTATATGAAATGCTGAAAGGTATCCTTTAAGAAGAGGAAGAAGAAGGAAAAGGTAAAGATACAAATTATGAGCAACAAATATGCATCTATCAAAAAGTGAATCTAAGAATCAAGTGAATAAATAATCTGATGAACAGAATGAACTGGTGATTATAATAGAATCAGGGACATAGAAAGGGAATGGACTGACTATTCTTGGGGGGGAAAGGGGTGTGAGAGAGGCGGGAAGAGACTGGACAAAAATCGGGCACCTATGGATGAGGACAGTGCGTGTGGAGTGAGGGCGGAGGGTGGGGTGGGAACTGGGAGGAGGGGAATTATGGGGGGGGGAAAAAGAGGAACAAATGTAATAATCTGAACAATAAAGATTTAATTAAAAAAAAAATCTTTGCTTACTCCACATCATGAAGATACTGTTTTCTTCTACAAGTTCTATTAGCTTTTAATTTTAAACCTATCTTGAATTTAATTCTGTGTATTATGTGATATAGGGGAGCAGGGTTAATATTTTTCCATTTGGCTATTCAACTGACCCTGTACTATTTATTGAAAAGACTATTCTTTCCCCAACTGCACTGCAGTATCAACTTTGTCATAAACCAAGTGACCATAAATATGTCAACAGTTTCTGGATTCCCTATTCTGTCCCATTGTTCCATCTGTCTATTTTTGTGCCAATATCACATTGTCTTAATTACTTTATCAATAGTTTTATAAGTCTTGATATCTGATAGTGGAAGTTGCTAAGTTTTGTTCTTCTTATAGATTGTCCTGACTATTCTTAGTCCTTTGTATTTCCATACAAATTTTAGTCAGCTTATCAAAATTCCACCCCCTCCCTCAATGCTGCTGGGATTATAAATGAGATAAATATTGAAATTCTAGATCAGTCTAAGAAGAATAAATCTATGAACACAAACTTCTTTACCTATTATCTAATTTATGACAATATTTTGTAGTTTATAGAGGTTCTTGTGACTATTTTGTAAGATTTTTTTTCAAGGATCTGATGCATTTTATGCTGTTAAAATAGTCTCTATGTTAAAATTTCACTTTATATATTTTTTGTGACATAAAAATATTATTAATTGCCCTAACCGGTTTGGCTCAGTGGATAGAGCGTCAGCCTATGGACTGAAGGGTCCCAGGTTTGATTCTGGTCAAGGGCATGTACCTTGGTTGATGGCACATCCCCAGTAGAGGGTGTGCAGGAGGCAGCTGATGTTTCTCTCTCATTGATATTTCTAACTCTCTATCCCTCTCCCTTCCTCTCTGTAAAATTTCAATAAAATATATTTAAAAATACAATTAATTTTTATATTAACCTCATATCTAATAATTCTGTTAAATACATTTAAGTTTGCAGATTGTTTTGACTTTTCTACATATCAAATGATGTCTGTAAATAATATCAGTTTATTAGTTTCTTTCTTCCTTTCCAATCTATATATTGTTTACTTCCTTTTCTGGCACTTTATTTCACTGATTAGTGCCTACAGTGAAAAGATGAATGGAAGTGATAATGGGGCCAGTCTTCTGGAAATTCAGGGAGAAAGCTTTTGATAGTTCACAATTAAGTATGATGTTTGTTTTAGGATTTTTGTAGATACTTTCTATCAGGTTAAAGAAATTACTTTCTAATCCCAGTTTGTTTAGTTTATTGATTATCATGAATACACACTGATTTTCCTCAAATGCAGGTCTATGGAGATTACTATTTGATTTTTTTCTCATATATTTTGTTAAAGTGGTGAATTACAAACAGACTGCTTTTTAAAGATTAAATAACCTTGCATTTTCAGAATAAATTCAACATAATCATGTATATCATATTTACCTATTTGTGGATTTGATTTGATAATATTTTATTCAAGATTTTTATATCTATGTTAAAAGGGACTGTAGTATGACTTTCCTTTCTCATAATATCCTTAGTTTTGCTATCCAATTTATCCTGGCTTCATAAAATGAATTAGGAAGTGATTCCCTCCTTTTCAATTCTGCAGAAGAGTTTACATTAAATTGGTTTATTTCTTCTTAAATGCTTGGAAGAATTCACCAGCAAAATTATTTGGGCATGAAAATTTAATTAAGGAAAGGTTTTAAATTATAGATTCAATATCTTAAATAGACATGAAACTATTCAGATTTTCCATATCTTCTTATAGGATACTAGAGGCCCAGTGCACAAAAATTTGTGCACTCAGTGGGAGGGGTGTCCCTCAGCCCGGCCTGTGCCCTCTCACAGTCTGGGACCCCTCGGGAGATAACGACCTGCTGGCTTAGGCCCGCTCCCGGGTGGCAGAGGGCATGCCCAATCCCTAGGTGCAGCCCCTGGTCGGGCTCAGAGCAGGGCTGATTGGGGAGTTGGGGCACCGTCCCCTGTCATGCACAGAGCAGGGCAGATTGGGAGGTTGCGATGCCAGCCTCAGTCACGCTCAGGGTAGGGCCGATTTGGGGGTTGGGGCACCGCTCCCTGTCACACCCAAGGCAGGGTCGATGGGGAGGTTGCGGCGCTACCCCCGTCACGCACAGAGCAGGGCCAATCAGGGGGTTGGGGCACTGCCCCCTGTCACGCACAGAGCCACAGGGCGATCAGGGGGTTTGGGCGCTGCCCCCTGTCACGCTGATCCCGGTGCTGGGAGGCATATTACCCTTTTACTATATAGGGTAGAGGCCTGGTGCATGGGTGGGTGCCGGCTTGTTTGCCCTGAAGGGTGTCCTGGATCAGGGTGGGGGTCCCCACTGGGGTGCCTGGCCAGTCTGGGTGAGGGGCTGAGGGCTGTTTTCAGGCTGGGGGTGACTGAAGCTCCCAACCGCTCCTTTTTTTCTTTTTCTATTTTTATTCTGGGCCAGCTTTAGCTCTGAGGCTCCAGCTCTTAGGCCTCCGCTGCTGAAAGTAGGTTTCTGGCCTTTGCTTACAATGTTGCGATCCTGCTGGCTGAAGCCCGGAGGACTAAAGCAGGTTTCTGGGGTTTTGTTTAGCTTCTATATTTGTTACATAGTTGCTTAGAGTTGCAGCTCAGAGGCCTGCAGTGGCAGGCAGCAGGCGGCGAACGTTGGAGTCCTCTGTCACTGAAGCAAGCAAGCCTCATGTTAGTTTCAAGTTGCCTGGCTGCCAGCCGCCATATTGGCTGGCAGTTAATTTGCATATTGCCCTGATTAGCCAATGGGAAGTGTAGCGATCGTACGCTAATTACCATGTTTCTCTTTTATTAGATAGGATTATCTATTTCTTCTAAATTTTCAAATATTTTGGCACTAATTCATAATACCTCATGTAATATCCTCTAATATTACTATCTGTAGGATCTACATTGATGCTCTCATTTTTCATTCTTGATATTGGTAATTTGTGTCATTTTAGCAGTGTGTCGTTTGGGGTGAGGTGAGACTTTTGATTACCTATTCAACTTAATGGTTATTGGTTTACTCAGGTTTTCAAATCTTCTTGAACCAATTTTGGTAATTAATAATTTTACAGAAAATTATCCATTTGATCTATTTTCAAATTTATCATCAAAGTTTTAAATAATATTTTTTGTGTGATTTATACTAGTAGATATACCTTCTTTGTTGTCCTGAATACTCTTATATCTTTCCTATTTTTCTTTATCAGTATTAATAGAGGTTTCTGTTCTTGTTGTTTGCTCCTACCTAATTATTCTTTATCTTCCATTTAATTTGTGTCTGCTCTTGTCTTTATTTTCTCCTCCCCTCTACATTCTTTAGGTTATGTTTTTTTCACTTTCTTTCTCTGAAGCCAGATTTTCAGGGATCTAATCCTGACTTGGCTATTTACTAGCTAAGTAATCTTGGAAGTGTTATGAAATGTCTTTGTGTGTGTTTCCAATCTATGAAATGGGAATAATGATAGTACCTACACATGGTTTTGTTATGAGGTTATATATACAGACACTTTAGAACAGCAACTGATACATATTAACTACTTCAATGTTAGCTATTATTAGTATTATCAACATTAATAGCAGTAGTATGTCCACTACCACTACAATTATTACTACTACTACTATTTTTGAGTTGAAGTCAACTCATTTAATTTTTAGAGTTTTTTCCTTATTGTTTTTAAGGTCATAAATTTAGCTGTAAATCCTACTACTTCAATGTGTCCCTCACATTTTTTTTTAAACATATTTTATTGATTTTTCACAGAGAGGAAGGGAGAGGGATAGAGAGTTAGAAACATCGATGAGAGAAACATCGATCAGCTGCCTCCTGCACACTCCCCACAAGGGATGTGCCTGCAACCAAGGTACATGCCCTTGACCGGAATCAAATCCGGGACCCTTGAGTCCGCAGGCCGATGCTCTATCCACTGAGCCAAACCGGTTAGGGCATCCCTCACATTTTGATGTGTGGTATTTATATTGTTGTTCAGCCTGCAAATTTTGAAATGCCCACTATAAATCCCTTTCAATAAGTTACTGAGGATTGACTTTTTAAAGTTTATAATTTATAGCCTAGCTGGCATGGTTCAGTGGTTGAGTGTTGACCTATGAACCAGGTCACAGTTCGATTCCCGGTCAGGGCACATGCCTGGGTTGTGGGCTCAATCCCCAGTGTGGGGCATGCAGGAGGCAGCCGATCAATGATTCTCTCATTATTGATGTTTCTCCTTGATGTTTCTATCTCTCTCTCCCTTTCCCTTTCTCTCTGAAATCAATAAATATACATTTTTAAAAATAGTTTATAATATATAAATTTAAAACACTATTCAAGATATAACTGGTGATTATAATAGAATCAGGGACATAGAAAGGGAATGGACTGACTATTCTTGGGGGGGAAAGGGGTGTGGGAGATGCGGGAAGAGACTGGACAAAAATCGTGCACCTATGGATGAGGATAGTGGGTGGGGAGTGAGGGCGGAGGGTGGGGCGGGAACTGGGAGGAGGGGAGTTATGGGGGGGGGGAAAAGAGGAACAAATGTAATAATCTGAACAATAAAGATTTAATTAAAATTTAAAAAAAAAGATATAAGTTGTTTGAAATTTATTAAGCTTCTCTGTGACCGAGTATCTAGCCAATTTTTTTCAACTGTTCCATGTATGCCTGAAAAATGTTTATTTTCTCTTTAGTAAAGATTTGTATACTTGACCAACCTTGATAATTTTTGTTTCAAAGTTTCTAGTCTTCTTTGCTTTTTATAAATTTTAATAGTACATTAAAAATTTTCACATTAATTATGGTATGTAGCTCTCATTTACTTCTTGAAATTACATCAGCTTCTTGTCTATTTACTGGCTATTTTTAGATGATTATTTCCTTTTATTTACTCTTTTTAGGAGATCATTCCTCTTGTTATTATGAAATAGCCTTGGATTTTTCTTTTTTCCTTAAAATCTATTTTGTCACCCTAGCAGGTTTGGCTCAGATGGAGTGTTGGCTTGTGGGCTGAAGGGTCCTGGGTTCGATTCAGGCCAGGGGCAAGTACCTTGGTTGCAGGCTCAACCCTCAGTCTCAGTTGGGGCGTATGCAGGAGGCAACCAGTCGAAGTGTCTCTCTCACATCGATGTTTCTCTCTCTCTCTGTCTCTCCCTTCCACTCTGTCAAATTCAATGGAAAGATATCCTCAGGTAAGGATTAACAACAACAACAAAAAGTCTATTTTGCCATTTGTTAATACTTTACGTCAGCTTTATTTTGATTTTTCACCAAGGAATATCTTTTAAAAAAAATTATAGTAAAATATATATTACATAAAATGTCCATCTTAACTATTTTTAATGTATAGTTCAGAGTCACTAAATACATTAATATTTTTGTGCAACCCACACCACCATCTATGTCCAGAACTTTTTCATTTTCTCAAATTGAAACTCCGTATTCATTAAATAATATCTCTCCCTTCCCCACCCAGGCCTTGGCAACCATTATTTACTTTTAGTATCTATGAATGTGACTACTCTAGGTACTTCATATAAGTGGAATCCTAACAGTATTAGTCCTATTGTGACTGGTTTATTTCACTTAGCACAATAACTTCCAGGTTCATCTATGTTGACATGTCCAAAATTCCTTCCTTTTTATGGCTGAATAATATCCCACTGTATATATGGGCCACATTTTGACTATCCATTCATTCATCGATAAACACTATGGGTGTACAAATATCTGTTCGAGTCCCTGTTTTCAATTCCTTTGTGTACATATCCAGAAGTGAGAAATATCTTCTGTAGTCCTTTCATTTTCATGATTTAGTTGTAAACACTATACAGCTGACTTTTGTATACTTTTATCATCTATTTTTAAACAGATAACTTTAATCTGTTTACCTTTACCAATGTTTTTTGTAGTATTTGACACCTTATTTCTTTGATTTTACTGGTTAGATTACCTTCTTTGGATTTTCTTCTTCCTTAACTTTCAATATTACCTTCTTTTCCTCCTCTATCCACTGTTGGATCAGAACAGTGTTACCCTTAAATTTTAAATATACCTACTTCATAAATTTTTCTAACAAAATTTCAAAGTATTCAACATTTGTCTTCTTTCTACACAAGAAATGGACCTTCTTACCCTATTTTTTATTATTATTTGCTATTGTTTTTGCTGTCTTAACACAGTAACAGTTTTCTTATCTAAATTTACCAACAACTTGGATCAATTTGAGTTCCTATTATTTTGTAGCTGTTACTATACCTCTTCAATTTTCTTTTTACTAAATAACCTTTACTCTTCTTTCACTGAGGGTCCGTCCATGAGAGGTAAACTCAGTCTCGTGTAACTGAATGAATATGTCTTCATTTTGCTCTGTTGTCCTCATTATCTGGTATAACATTCTATTTTAGTAATTATTTTCCATTCATGTGATATTAATCCATTATCATTTGACATTTGATTTGCTGATAAAAAGTCTGCTTTAAATGTAATTGTCATTACTTGGAAATTATATTTTCTGATATCATTTAAGATTTTTAACTTAATTTTTGGATACTCTGATGTTTGCCTAAAATGAAAGATTTACTTCATTTATTATACTTGACACTCAGCAAACACATTTTATCTGAGAAGTCATATCTTTCTTCAATTGCAGAAAATTCTGAGCTCTTTAAATTCTTCATTCTTTTCAATAATTGATTATTTTGTTCATTCTCTACCCCAAACTCCTATTAGACATACATCTTCTCTTTCTTTTAATATATATATATATATATATATATATATATATATATATATATAAAATATGTCTGCCATTCTGTGCTACATTCTGACGAATATGTCAATACAAGCTTCTAAATCACTTACTTTAGTCAACTATGTTCATGGTCTGATTTTTATTTCGACATTTTTCATTTTTACAATGCATAACTGATTTTTATATCTACCTGTTTTTGTTTTATTCCTGCCTATTTCTCAATTTGAGGTTATATCTTCATTAATCTCTTTGAGCACCCTTAAAATGTTTAATTTATAGTAGACAGTTACATAAAATTATTTTCATGTTTTAATTTTTGATATGTAGCTATCTCTTCTAGCATGACTATTTCTCATAAGTTTAGAGTTTTGAATTGTTGACTAATTTTCAGGATGTGGGGGTACTTATGTTTTTCTCTCTTTTTCCCTCTCTGTGTTCACCCCCGTATTACCTAGTCATGTTAAAGATGCTTTCACCTAGTTCCCCAGTCTATGAGTTTTCATAATCACATCTCAGAGTTTCTATTCCATGATACTAGTGGGGATATCACAGATTCAGTATATAACTAATGGTGGTGTGGTTTTGTGCATGGTCACAAGGCTCCACCTGTAAGTCCCTATTTCCATAAGCCTTTCAGGTTATAAATATTATAGTCCTTGATGGCACTCAGCAACAGCTTTATTTTCTGCTTGCTCTGCCAAGGGAAATGGGGCAATAATCAGGTCCTGGCTTTAAGTAATAAGCCTGGCTACTATTTTAAGTGATTCCAATTTATTCTTATTGCTCTTAAAAGCCAAATTCCTGGAAACTTGCATTTCCAGACCCAGAGCCTAATAGGTCCAATCATTCAATTCTTTTCATCATTCTGTATTTTTGTGTCATTTCTTGACCACAGAAATGTTTAGCACGTTTTTGAGAGTATCAATATCGTTTTAGTTCTCTATTTTTTTACATTTTGTCTATCGTTATATGTGATCAGAGTGGATATGTGTCAAAGGTGAACTCACTAAGCCAGTTGGACCAAAGATTGAAAATACTTTTAAAAGACCCATACATAAAGGAAAATCATGCAACCCAGCTGGCATGTTTAGTAGTTGAGCATTGACCTATGAACCAGGAGGTCTTGGGTTTGATTCCAGGTCAGGGTGCATGCCTGGATTGCGGGCTCAATCCCCACTGTAGGGCCTACAGAAGACAGTCAGTGATTCTCTCTCATCATTGATGTTTCTATCTCTCTCTCCCTCTCCCTTCTCTGAAATCAATATAAATATATATTTTTTAAAATAATTCTTTAGGAGAACCAAGATGGCGGCATAAGGTACAAACCTGTACATGCTGCCCCCCACAACAACATTAAAACCACAACTATAAGACAAAACAGCTATCATCCAGAACCATAGGAAAGCTGACCGAGTGGAAGTTCTACAACTAGAAGGAAAGAAAAAAGTGCATTGAGACCGAGTAGGAGGTACACCAAGAACAGAGGTACGGAGGTGCGCGCGAGGCTGCTGCACCTGGGTGCGCGGTTTTTTTCTATTGGAAGGGGATACAAGCTCTCAAACACACTGAATTCATTTACGGCGAGACTCTGGGGTCCCAGGCTCCTACAGGGAGAAACGGAACTGTCTTTCAGCAGGTCAGAAAGCGAGGGTGACTTTTTCACAGAGCTGAGGATCACTGTTGCTGTGGGGGGCGCGGCACTTGGGGAGTCTCGGAGACTCGGTGTTGCTGACGACACCATTGCCGTTTGCTCCGCCCTGGGGACTCTCTGAGACCCCACCCCACTCAATTTACATCCCCTCCCAAGTTGTGCTTGGGGGCACAAAGGAGGCACCTGCGCTTTTGCAGCCTAACAAACTGCAGCTGAATCAGAGAGCTCCAAAACTTCCAAACTGCAAACACAGAGGAGAAATCTGTCGATATCGCTGTAGCTCCTGCTGGGTGGACCCACACAGTGGTTGACTTGGAGATCCAGGAGCCAGGGTACTCCTGGTCAGATACTAGATTTTCTCAGTGAGCACCAAAGCCCCACTGAAGCAAGTCCTACCACATAAGGGTGTCTCCAGCATAGCAGTTCTTCCACTATAGACACAGAGGGTCCTTGCAGTCAGCCAAAAATGCGGAGACAAAGAAACATGTCAAAAATGAAAGAAATGGAGGAAAGCAAACTAATGGAGGACATAGAGTTCAAAACCACAGTTATAAGGCTACTCAAGAATCTTCTATGAACCTCCGAGAAACTTAGTGAGACCTCCGAGGAACTTAGTGAGACCTTCAGGATCTTAATTAGAATGCCAAAAAAATGGAAAAGGACCAGTCAGAAATTAAACATACACTGACTGAAATTAAAAATAATATACAGGGATCCAACAGCAGACTAGAGGATCCCAAGAATCAAATCAAAGATCTGAAATACGAAGAAGCAAAAAACACCCATCCAGGAAAGCAAAATGAAAAAAGAATCCAAAAATATGAAGATAGTGTAAGGAGCCTCTGAGACAACTTCAAACGTACCAACATCCGAATTATCGGGGTGCCAGAGGAAGAGAGAGAGCAAGATACTGAAGGCCTATTAGAAGAAATCATGACAGAAAACTTCTCCTACCTGGTGAAAGAAATAGACTTATAAGTCCAGGAGGCACAGAGAACCCCAAACAAAAGGAATCCAAAGAGGACCACACCAAGACACATCATAATTAAAATGCCAAGGGCTAAAGACAAAGAGAGACTCTTAAAAGCAGCAAGAGAAAAACAGTTAGTTACCTACAAGGGAGTACCCATACGATTGTCAGCTGATTTCTCAACAGAAACTATGCAGGCCAGAAGGGAGTGGCAAGAAATATTCAAAGTGATGAATACCAAGAACCTACAACCAAGATTACTCTACCCAGCAAAGCTATCATGTAGAATTGAAGGTCAGATAAAGAGCTTCACACATAAGAAAAAGCTAAAGGAGTTCATCACCACCAAACCAGGATTATATGAAACGCTGAAGGATATTCTTTAAGGGATAAATACCACATGATTTCACCCATTTGTGGAATATAATGAACAACATAAACTGAAGAACAAGGGCTGATCCAGAGACGGAGAGGCATTGATTGGACTGTTGGGCCTTGGAGGGAAGGTAGGGGAGGGTGGGGGTAACGGGGAGAGATCAACCAAAGGACTTATATGCAAGCATATAGGCCTAACCGATGGACATGGACAATGGGGGGGAGGGGGGGGAGGGCATGAGTGAGGGGGGGTGGTGGGTAGGGGATAACGTGGGGATAAGGACATATATGTAATATCTTAATAAATAAAAAATATGTTAAAAAAATAAAAATATGTACGACTGGAAAAAAAATAATTCTTTAAATAAAAAAAAGAAAATCATGCAGGACCAGAGGTTGAAAAACACTTTTAAAAGCCCATACATAAAAGAAAATCATGCCGTAACCGGTTTGGCTCAGTGGATAGAGCATCAGCCTGTGGACTGAAGGGTCCCAGGTTCGATTCCGGTCAAGGGCATGTACCTTGGTTGCGGGCACATCCCCAGTAGGAGGTGTGCAGGAGGCAGCTGAATCGATGTTTCTCTCTCATCGATGTTTCTAACTCTCTCTCTCTAAAAAATCAATAAAATATATAAAAAAAAAAAAAGAAAGAAAATCATGTACTCTCGGATACACTAGGTCAGTGGTTCTCAACCTTCTGGCCCTTTAAATACAGTTCCTCATGTTGTGACCCAACCATAAAATTATTTTCGTTGCTACTTCATAACTGTAATGCTGCTGTAATGAATCTTAATGTAAATATCTGATATGCAGGATGGTCTTAGGCGACCCCTGTGAAAGGGTCGTTCGACCGCCAAAGGGGTCGCGACCCACAGGTTGAGAACCACTGAACTAGGTTGTCTCTCCAGTGTTGTTCAGAAGAATCATTAAACAAAGTTAAACAAATAAATCCCTGCTGCTACTTCCCTGGAGCATGCTACACAGAAAAGTACATATGAGAAGCAGCTTGATCAATACCATCTACCGTTTAAAGTAATGTCTGTGCAACTTAAGTATGGGCTGACATTTGAAATGAACCATTTTCTCTTCAAGGCAACTAAACCGATAGGCTATGTCCCTTTTAACTGAAAAACAGCTGGGCCTTCCATGATTCTCAATTTCAACTACTTTGAAATTGGAGGGTGCAATTCTTTGAAGGGTGCCTCAAGGATACTTTGAAATATTCCTTAAACTATATTTTCTGTCACCACATACCCTAAATCAGTGATGGCGAACCTTTTGAGCTTAGCGTGTCAGCATTTCGAAAAACCCTAACTTAATTCTGGTGCCGTGTCACATATAGAAATTTTTTGGTATTTGCAACCATAGTAAAACAAAGATTTATATTTTTGATACTTATTTTATATATTTAAATGCCATTTAACAAAGAAAAATCAACCAAAAAGATGAGTTCGTGTGTCACCTGTGACACGCGTGTCATAGGTTTGCTATCACTGCCCTAAATTCTACATTTTAACCCAAATATATCTTCCAAATATAGCAAAACATGCCAACAAATTATCTAGCCATTTCTTCATGATGTGGCAATACAAAGTTAAGTTTACCAAAAAATGCATATCTTTACAAATATATCAATATGATATATTAATCTACAAAACAAAAATACTGAATTTAAAACTGCCAAAAAATTTATGGTGATCACTGTATAAAATCTGATATTTTTACCCCCATATCTAATAAACAGTGCTTTCAATAAAATTTTCAATTTGTTCTAACAACATAACATTTTGTACCTATAGAATCAAGTGCTTTTATATTCATCACCTATTTCCACTTCTATCATTTGTACTTATTGATCTCTCTATATATCTGGTTTCTAGATGAAAAAAAATCAGATAAAGATATAGAATGAGATCATATCTGTCCTGTCTCCATAATATAGAAGCAGTCAAGTAGAACAGAGAAAGAGATTCCTTCACATACTTAGGCTCTTTCTTCCTATTCCACTTCATATTTTCCATCTATCAGCAAGGCCTGGTTATGATAACAGTGTTCTATCTCTGGCATTTTCAGTGTAGTATCTTTTCTCTTAAGACCACAATCTCCTTACTTGCTAAATTCCAGTTAATACTTCCCTCTCAAGCTCAATATAACCTCATGTACCTTTCTATACTGCCATGGATTCCAAATAGCTAAGCCCCTGCCCTAGATCAACTACAAGGTTTCTCTTCTATATTCTCACGTGGTAGATAGGGGCCACAGACTCGAATGCCTACAAGCATCAGAAAAGTAAGATAAATGGATGCTCTATGTCAGGGCAAGTCTCATTCTAAAGAAACAGTCATAATCAGTTCCAATGACTATGTCAAACATTCTGTTTTAGGAGAATCCAGTTATTAGGAAATTTATGTGAAATCTCTTGATTTTTAAATATTGACAACTAATTTCAGATTTTTAAAAATTACTATGTGGACCAAACAAAACTCACATGAGGGCTGGATATGGCCATGGCTCATCAGATTTCAATCTCTGTAAAAGATTATTTTTGTGCCCTGGCCGGTGTGCCCTGGCCACTGAGCAGTGGTTAGTGTGTCCGCCTGTGCACCAAAGGGTCAAGGATTCAATTCCTGGTCAAGAGCATGTACCTGGTCAAGGTGAATGCAGGAGGCATCCAATTGATGTCTCTCTTACCTCTCTCCCTCTCCCTCCCTCTTGTTCTGGCTCTCACTCTTTCCTTCCTCCTTCCCTTCCACTCTAAAAATCAATGGGAAAAATATCCTTGGGTAAGGATTAACAAAACAAAACAAAACATTATTTTTACTATTTGTTTTGGAAACAAAACGCATAGATCTAGCTCAGTGGTTCTCAACCTTCCTAATGCCGCGACCCTTTAATACAGTCCCTCATGTTGTGGTGACCCCAACCATAAAATTATTTTCGTTGCTACTTCATAACTGTAATTTTGCTACTGTTATGAATCGTAATGTAAATATCTGATATGCAGGATGTCTTTTCATTGTTACAAATTAACATAATTAAAGCATAGTGATTAATCACAAAAACAATATGTAATTATATATGTGTTTGCCGATGGTCTTAGGCGACCCCTGTGAAAGGGTCGTTCGACTCCCAAAGGGGTCGAGACCCACAGGTTGAGAACCGTTGATCAAGCTTACCACAAGATCACATTCTTCAAATTCAGCTAAAGCCTGGCCATTTCTACAAGCTCAATTGCCCTAAGGAAAAAAAAAAACCAAATAGGCTTATTCCTCATGTCCTACGACACATGTTCTTTTTTATTTACTTTGAATACAGATGGAGAAATAAAGTTAACAATTAAAACCAGAGAGAGAAAAATGCTCTTAATAATGCTTTTTCATGAAGAACAAAATCATAATAAAATGGCAAAATATCCTTAAAAGAAAGTAGAAATGGAGATATAGTATGTTAAAACTAAAGTATACCACCAAACAGAGGAAAAATTGTGGTTATAAATGCATGTTTTGCCTAGCTGGCATTCAATAAGTTTGTTTAAGTGAATATATGAATAAGAAAGAGAGGTGTAAAGAATTAAGTATCTACCTAAAAATTTTAAAAGGAAATAAATTGACAAATCACAAGTAGCAAAGAATAAGTTATGCCCTGACCAGTTTGGCTCAGTGGATAGAGCGTCGGTCTGCGGACTGAGGGGTCCCAGGTTCGATTCTGGTCAAGGGCATGTACCTTGGTTGCAGGCACATCCCCAGTGGGGGGTGTGCAGGAGGTGGCTGATTGATGTTTCTCTCTCATCAATGTTTCTAGCCCTCTAGCCCTCACCCTTCCTCTCTGTAAAAAATCAATAAAATATATTAAAAAAAGAGAATAAGTTATAAGACAGATTAGAATTAAAAAGTGGCAAAATCAGTAGTTGGGTTTTTGAAAAACATTAAAACAACTGATAAACTATAATTTAAAAAGAGAAAAATTATAAAAGTATCAGGACTGAGAATTTTAGAAAAAAAATTAAAAGCAGGAAAATTCTCATAATTATTTATTAATATAATTTATGACCAAGTAATCATTTTGATTATATGACTACAGTTATACAAAATTCCAAAAATGATACAGCTTTATGAAACTAAGGTTGACTTTAAGGAATCAATTCTTAAAAAGCCCTCTTTGTAAAAACCAGCCTATATCTGGCGTACAGGGTTCCTAGCCTTACAGGTGAGTAAGGAAGGTCTCTTCCTGCAGGCTCAGGAACCTCAGCCTATTTTGAGAACCTTGAGAAATGAGGAATTCATCTAAGTGTATAGGTATTGCAGGCAAAGTTGGATGTTGAGTCCTTGGCTTGGCTTCCTAGTCTCCAAAGCCTTTTAAAAATTCAATCTGAGATTCCTTATGAAAAGTTTCAGCAAAGCAAACTCAAAAGACCTATGTGGTCAATCACTATTCTTGCTGCACTATATAAATAATCAGATCAAGTTTCATGAGACTAGGCTTACTTTGCAAACAAATTAATTTTACTTTCATTATCTTTTGATAGAAATGGGATGATTACAGAGAGAAAAATATTGCTTCTGTAGAGAATTATAGCATACCTTTGTGGGTATTACATACTAGTCCTAATTATTGTTTTGAGATTTTGTTACCTGTGAACTGGACTGGATCCTGAATCCTTCTAGGTCCCTCCCATATCTGGCTACAACTCTCCAAATTAAAGTTTTCAATTTTCTTCCACCCTTTTGTCTTTGAATCACTAAAATTAAAACTTCTTGCCCCCGCCAGTGTGGCTCAGTGGTTGAGCAACAACCTAAGAGGTCACGGTGACTCTCAGTCAGGGTACAAGCCTGGGTTTCAGGCTTGATGCCCAGTAGGAGGTATGCAGGAGGGAGCTGATCAATGATTCTCTCTCATCACTCTATGAGATGTTTCTCTCTCTCCCTCTCCCTTTCTCTCTGAAATAAATAACAATATATTAAAAAAACTTTTTTAAATTAAAACTTCCCTTTACCTAAAGCCCTGCAAGCTGAAGCTGGACAAATTGATATAAACTTCAGATAAATCACAATAGCTCATGAGTGGACAATCATTGTGCCTGTTGTTGTGTGGGCCAGTTAGAAAGTTCACCAGATCACCTGATGTCATCACCAGAAACATTAAAAGTGTAAACCAGCAAAATCTGTCATATTGCCAGTACATGTCTTCATTCCATTGGAAGGTACTTCGAGTCCAACATCTAGAAAATCTTCTCAACTGCATTCCTTCTGGACTAAAAAGCTGAGTTTAAACAGGGTGGAGCAAAAGTAAGCTTACAGTTGTGAGTATGTGAAAGACAAAGTTTATGATTGTACTATTATGTATGAACTAGAGGCCTGGTGCACAAAATTCACACGCGTGTGTGCGTGCGTGCCTGCGTGTGTGTGTCCCTCAGCCCTGCCTGCGCCCTCTCGTAATCCGGGACCCCTCGGGTAGGGTCCCTAGGCCTGGCCAGAGATCAGGGCCTATCGGGGCTTTTCTTCCCCTGGCTCCGGCAGCTGGCCCCACCCCTGTCGCTGCCACTGCTTGCCATCTGTGCAGCACTGACCACACCCCCGTCCTGCCACCAGTCACCTCTCTCTGTGGGCGACAGGTGTGGGGTGCAATCGCTTGGCTAGGTGGGCCTCCCTCTGCGGGGCAATCGCTGGCCAGCCCTGCACACCTGCCACAGTGTCACTGGCTGGTGGCCTGGGCCTCACTCTGAGGGGTTATTGTGGGGTGGTGGCAGGGCCCCACAAGCAATCGCATGGCACCTGCCTTGGTTGGCCAGGTGCCAGTGCGTATCATAGTGTGGTCATCCAGAAGGTCGTCTGGACGGTTTGTTCTGCTGTTCGGTCGTTTTGCATATTACGTTTTTATTATTATAGATTATTGTATTATTTTCCATACAAACAACTATAAGCCTACTTTTCCCAACCCTATAGTTGTTCCAATGATTAAACTTTGATTTTCTTTTGTTTCCATAGAAATGCCCAGCACTGAGAGACAGGTTAAATGAGTTCTGAGACAATCTACCAACTCAGTTTCTAGACTATGAAACTTCTTGGGGAAGTTTCAGATAGGGGAATGATGGAATTCAGGACAAAATACCCTCAAATACAGCATCTTAAACACAGTAGTCACCTTTTATCCAAAGTTTTGCTTTCCATGTTTCAGTTACTTTTAGTCGACCTTGCTCCAAAATTATTAAATGGAAAATTCCCAAAATAAATATTTGTAAGTTTTAAATTGTACACTATTCTGGGTAGGCAGATGAAATGTCTTACTGTCCTTCTCTGTCCCACCTGGGTCACAAATCATTCTTTTGTCCAGTGTATCCACAGTGTCTATGCTACCCACCCATTAGTCATTTAGTAGTAAGCTCAGTTATCTGATCACCTGTCACACCAGCACAGTGCCTATATTCAAGAAACTCTTCTTTTACTTAAAAATGGCCCAAAGCATAAGAGAAGTGATACTGGCAATTCTGATATGCCAAAGAGAAGCCAAAAAAGGGTTTCCTTTAAGTGAAAAGGTAAGTACAATACAATAAGATATTTTGAGAAAGACCATATTCAAATAACTTTTATTACAGTATATTGTTATAATTATTATTGTTGTTAATCTCTTACTGTGCCTAATGTATAAATTGAACTTTCACATAGGCATGTATACATAGAAAAAAACCATAGTAATATATGGTTTGGTACTATGCCTGGTTTCAGGTGTCCCCTGGGATCTTGGAACATATGCCCCATTGTAAAGGAGAGACTACTGAAGCTGAAGGAATTTGAGAAATGGCATGTGCAGAAAGAACTTTCTGACCTTCTCCTAAAGCAGGTCATAAAATCCTCATGTGAAAGGTGCCTTTCCTATACCTGTTGGAAAGGAACATCCTTATATCCAAGACAGAGGAACACCAAGAAGAATCTAAAAAAACCCCCACAAATCTTGCACCCCTATGTTCATTGTAGCATTATTTACAATAGCTAAGACATGGAAACAATCTAAGTATCTATTGATGAATGAATAAGTAAAGAAATAAACGTGGCCTGGCTGGTGTGGCTCAGTGGTTGAGTGTCAAACCATGAACCAGGAGGTCGGGGTTCAATTCCCAGTCAGGGCACATGTCCCAGTTGTGGGCTCGAGCCCTGTTGGGGGCATGCAGAAGGCAGCTGATCAATGATTCTCTCTAATCATTGATGTTTCTCTATCTCTCTCTTCCTTCCTCTCTCTGAAATAAAAACATATATATATATATATATTTTTTTTTAAAAATATATTTTATTGATTTTCTACAGAGAGGAAGGGAGAGAGATAGTTAGAAACATCGATGAAAGAGAAACATCGATCAGTTGCCTCCTGCACATCTCCCACTGGGGAGGTGCCCGCAACCCAGGCACATGCCCCCAACCGGAATCGAACCTGGGACCCTTCAGTCCGCAAGCTGACGCTCTATCCACTGAGCCAAACCGGCTTCGGCCATATATTTTTTAAATAAAAGGAAAAATAGAAATAAACTGTGGCATGTATATATATATATATATATATATATATATATATATATATATTCTACTTAGCCATAAAAAACCAAATGAAATCTTGCTATTTGCAACAAGTATTATCCTGAGGGCATTAAGCTAACTGAAATAAGTCACACACAAAATAAATACCACATGATCTCTCTTATATGTGGAATCTAAGAACAACAACAAAACAAACCAAGCTCATGGATACAGAGAACACACTGTATTCAGAGGCAGGGGGTGGGGGTAGGGGTGGAAGAAAAGTGTCAAAAGGTAAAAAGAAAACAAAAATGTAGTTGATGTAAAACAGATAGAAAAATTGAATCACATTAAAAAGATTGACTTTAGCCCTAACCAGTCTGGCTCAGTGGATAGAGTGTCAGCCTGTGGACTCAAAGGTCCTAGGTTTGATTCCAGTCAAGGGCATATACCTTGGTTGCAGGCACATCCCCAGTAGGGAGTGTGCAGGAGGCAGCTGAATCTATGTTTCTCTCTCATCGATGTTTCTCTCTATTCCTCTCCCTTACTCTCTGTAAAAAATCAATAAAATATACTTAAAAAAATAAAATAAAAATAAAAATCATCATTCTCCCCTTAAAAAAAGATTGACTTCATGTATACACATACATGTTTACATATATGCTAATGTATATGACAAATGCATTATGTACAATATATATAAAATACTGATGCACACTTCTTATTTCTAAAATAATGAAAATAAAATACCATATTCTAAATCTTTAAGATGGAACCAAGTATTAGTATATTATTAGAAAACTACATTAAAAGAATTTAAAACCAAAAGCCCAAAAGAAAACAAAACAGTCAAGTGCCAGTGAGGATGTGGAAAAAAAGGAATCCTCGTGCAATGCTGGTGGGAATGTAGACTGGTGCAGCCACTGTGGAAAACAGTATGGAGTCTCCTCAATAAATAAAAAATGGAACTCCCATTTGACTCAGTAATCCCACTTCTGGGAATATATACCAAGAAATCAGAAACACCAATCAGAAAGGATATATGCACCCCTATGTTCACAGCAGCACAATTTACAATAGCTAAGATTTGGAAACAGCCTAAGTGCCCATCAGCAGATAAGTGGATTACAAAACTGTGGTACATCTACACAATGGAATACTACTCTGCTGTAAAAGAGAAGGAACGTTTACTATTTGCAACAGCATGAATGGACCTGGAGAGCATTATGCTAAGCAAATTAAGCCAACCGGAGAAAGATAAATATCACATGATCTCACTTATTTGCGGAATATAATGAACAATGTAAACTGATGAACAAAATAGATCCAGAGACATAGAAGCATCGAACACGCTGTCCAACCTCAGAAAGAAGACAGGGGAGGGGGGACAAGAGGTCAACCAAAGGACCTGTATGAATGCATACAAGCATAACCCATGAACACAGAGAGCAGGGGGGTAAGGGCATGTTCTGGGGGTGTGGTAACAGCCAGGGAGAGGTCAATGGGGGAAAAGGAGACATATGCAATACTTTAAACGATAAAGAATTTTTTAAAAAAAGTTATCCTTTAAAAAAAAATCAGTCATATTCTATGCATTAGCAATGAACAATCTACAAAGGAAATTAAGAAAATTTGATTTATAATAACATCAAAATGAATAAAGTGCTTAGGAATAAATTTAACTAAGAAGGCATAAGACTTACAAACTGAAAACTATCAGACATTGCTAAAAGAAATGAAAGATGCCCTACATAAGTGGAAAGCATCCCATTTTCCATGGACTGGAAAACTTAATATTGTTTAGATGAGAGTACACTCCAAAGTAATCTACAGATTCAATGCAATTCCTATTAAAATCCCAGCTGCCTTTTTAGTAAAAATAAACAAATGATCTTAAAATTCACTTGGAATTTTAAGAGATCCCAAGTAGTCAAAATATGTTATAAAGGAGGACAAAGTTGAAAAACTCACACTTCCTGATTTCAAAAATTACTACAAAGTTACAGTAATCTAAACAGTGTGGTTCTGTCATCTGGTCTGAATGGAACAGAATTGAGAGTACAGAATTAACCCAAACATCTGAGGTCAACTGATTTTTTACAAGAATGCCAAGACTGTTCAATGGAGAAAAGAAGACTTTCTTTAACAAATAGTGCTTGGAAAATACCCTGCAGAAGAAGAAAGTTGCACCCTTAACTCACACCATATAAAAAGTAATTTAAAATAGGTAAAAAATCTACACATAAAAGCTAAAACGAGAAAGCTCTTTGAAGAAAACAGCAGGAAATCTTCCAGACCTTTGATTTGGCATAGGTTTCTTAGATATGACACCAAAAGCATGAACAAAAGAAAAAATAGATAAACTGGACTTCAAAATTAAAATACTTTCTGTATCAAAGGACACTATCAGAGTGAAAAGACAACACACAGAATGGGCAAAAATATTTGCAAATCATATATCTGATGAGGGTCTTTTATCTAGAATGTATAAAGAACACTTAAAAGTGAACAAACAACCCAATTTAAAAATGGGTAAAGGACCTGAAGAGACATTTCTCCAAAGAGGATATACAAATGGCAAACAAGTATATGAAAAAGATGCTCAATGTCATTAGTCATTGGGAAAATGAAAATGAAAATTACAGTGAGATACCAGTTCACACCCACTAGGATGGCAATAGTTAAAAGAAAAAAAAAAAGGAAAACAATGAGTGTTGACAAGGATGTGGAGAAATGGAAATGCTCATGCATTGCTGGTGGGATTCTAAAATGGTGCAGCTGCAGTGGAAAATAGTTTGGCAGCTCTTATATAGGTAAACATAGAATTAGTACATGACCTAGCAATTTCACATTTAGGTCAGGTATATACTTGAAAGAACTGAAAACAGGTGTTCAACAAAAACTTGTAAAGGAATGTCCATACCAGCGGTAGCACTACTGACAATAGCCGAACAGTAGAAACAATTCAAATGTACATCAATGGGTGAACAATAAACAAAATGTATTCATACAATAATATTCATATTGAATACTATTCAGCTATAAAAAGAAACAACATGGCTGAAACTTGAAAACAGTATGCTAAGTGAAAGAAGCCATACACAAAGTCTACATATTGTATGATTCCCTATATATGAAATATCCAGAACAGGTGAATTAACAGAGTCAGAAAGCAGATTAGAAAGTTGCCACAAACTACTGGTAAGAGAAAATAGAAAGTGACTGTTTAATGGGTAGAGGTTTCTTTCAGGGTGATGAAAATGTTCTGGAACTAGACAGCTGTGATGATTGTACAACACTGTGAATGTACTGAGTGCCACTGAATCAAACATTTTGGTGGATTTTATAATAATTTAAAAATTATTTTTAATTAAAAAAACTTTTGCATGACAAAAGAGAATAAAGTCTCATACCAAGAAAGGCAACTAAAGTGGAAAACTATGATAAAGGCAAATTATAAAAAGTCAGTATCTGAAGATCTGAATTATTTATAAAGATTTGATACAAAGATATAGAATCAATTTACAAAGATACCGTGCTAAGTGGTCAAAAGTGAGGCACAGTTGCATACTCAGAAATAATTACAATAAAATTCCTCACAAAAACGAACAGGTTGCTAGAAAATAAATGCTTATCAAAACATCTTTAAGGAACATATTCTAAATACCTTATAAAAGCGTTAAAAAGCAAATGTGGTCAAGCCATAGTGAAATAAATGTAAATATCTCCACTGACACTGTGAAACTGTCCTAGAGAACACTCTGACAATATGTAACAGGAGCTAGAAAGCTGGTCAAGTACTTTGAACTATTAATTTCAGTTTGGGGACTACACTTTTAAAGGAACACCCAAAGTAGGAGAAGCATTAAGTACTTTGAAAAAAGATATTCATAGTTATTACAACCTGAGAGAATACAAAATAATATAATCAATAAAAGACTAGAGCTAAATGAAAACTACTATTATTGCCTAAACACAACAGGATATATGTATATGTGTGTGAGTACACAAATACATTTAAAATTACAACTATGTAACTATTTGATAGGTTAAAATTATGTATGAAATAATGTCAAAGTAAATCACAAAATAGTGCTCACCTTAATTTTAACTCTCAAAATAATATTTGTACTGAAATATATACAATGAAAATAATTTGGAGTGTTTTTTATAAAAATATATTTTTATTGATTTCAGAGAGGAAGAGAGAGGGAGAGAGAGAATAGAAACATCAATGATGAGAGAGAATAATTGATCAGCTCCCTCCTGCATGCCCCCTACTGGAGATTGAGCCCACAACCTGGGCATGTGCCCTGTCAGGAATATGAACCATACCACTTGGTTCATAGTTCAAGGCTCAACCACTGAGCCACAACAGTCGGGCAAGAGTTTAGATTCTTTTAAAAATAAGTTGTACAGAGTGATCATTTTCTGGCAATTACTTTCCAATCACATTCTTTGACTAAAGATTGGTAAAAGCAAACAAACTACATGTAAGGCAAATAAAACATTTTATGGAATGAACTATAAGTTTAGAAAGAAATCTTAAGTAATCAAATTAAGATATTTTATTTAGTTATGCCCTTACTCTAAACCTCTTTTTGTTGAGATAAAAGTTTTGAGGCAATATTCTAACAAAATTTTGAGGAAATATTTTTTCACTGTTTTAAAATACTAGCTACATTCTTTTTTTTAAATAAACCTTTATTGTTCAGATTATTACAATTGTTCCTCTTTTTTCCCCCATAGCTCCCCTCCACCCAGTTCCCACCCCACCCTCTGCCCTTACCCCACTGTTCTCATCCATAGGTGTACGATTTTTGTCCAGTCTCTTCCCACAGCCCCCCCCCTTTCCCTCCTGAGAATTGTCAGTCCACTCCCTTTCTATGCCCCTGATTCTATTATTCTATTTATTCACCAGTTTACTCTGTTCATCAGATTTTTTATTAACTTGATTTTTAGATTCACTTGTTGATAGATATGTATTTGTTGTTCATAATTTTTATCTTTACCCCTTTTCTTCTTCCTCTTCTGAAAGAATACCTTTCAGCATTTCATATAATACTAGCTACATTCTTATAAATAAAAATGTTTTTCACATATTACTTTAGTCAAGATACCCAAATATGCTTTTAAGTAACAAGGAAGAAAAGTCAACTGAATGCATGCAAACTATATGTTGATATAGATGCTGAAATATAAATAACTGTCATAAGACCAATAAAAATATCTTGAATAGATTACAAAAAATATAACACTGTGCAGTTCTCATTTTATAAGCAACCTGTGTACGAATAGCTGCCTAAACACTGCTCTGAACATAGAAGCCATCATAAAAAGCTAACAAAGACAAATTGGAGCTTTTAGACATTCTGTCTGTTCAGAAGTTGAAGGGAAAAAGCCTTGAAATCAGCAGAGGAAATAAAAAAAGTATAGTTTAAGGGAACTGTGTTATATGGTTTAAGAGACACTGTCCTGCCCCAAATTCTCTCTACTACCAGAACTTTTTGTGGTATTATCCTTTTATCAAAATCAGTAACTCTGAAACAATTAAGCAGTTATACTTTATTACATAGTACTATGAATATATTCAGTTTCTTTCACTTCTCTCCTAAAACCTAAATGAAGTAAATTGCAACTGGAGGGAATGAAAAAGAAAGCAGTAAGAAACATCCACTATGGCAGTCTCCCCAGGTCTATATTTCCCCCAGAATTAATTTTTCAAAACTATTTATATTCTGTTCCTTATAATCAAAGTTTTCACTCACTAGCCTAGTAAAATGTATCTTTTCTCACTTCTCAAAAAAAATTTTAGTAATAAGAACTAATAGAATTTAAAAAAATTGAACTCACCTGAAATTTATTATTGAACACTGGCGAACGAGCTTTTAAAACTCTTCTTTAAGATCTCTATCCATTTAAAACTTGCTTTACTTTTAAATTTTACCACCATTATACTTTCTGTTTATATGTATATGGCTTTACTATATCATTAGTCATTAGTTAGAGATTATAGTAATAAAGACCTTAATTGAGCCTTGTAAACAAAAACTGTATTCAAAGAACTCTTTCAGCATAATATTTATCAACTCATTCTTACTTTGCTTTAACTTATGGAAATCACCGGCTCTATCCTTGGGAGCCTGCTTCAGTGTATCACCTTGAATTCTGGGTTCACTCTCCAAGTTTGGGCCTGGAATTAAACGCTGAAGAAGATTGGGAGGGTTCTGTTTTGAAGTTCCAGGGTTTCCATTATGATTTACATGAGAATCTATGATAGAAAAACATCAACTTAAAGTCATTATTTTGCAGGAGAATTTCACAAGACCTGCTTTAGAAAAGCTAAGGCACATTGTTGTCTGACATTGGGTACTTAGGTAGCCTTTTTTTTTTTTTTTTAAGATTGATTATAATTCCTTCAACCAAATCTTACAACCGATGTGATTCTAGCTGTGTGCAGTTTGCTAATCAGTCTCCATGTGCACCTCCCATATTGATTATAAAACCTATTCACCAAAGGGATATGTAGTAGAAACTGAAAAATTAAAATGACAATGATACAGGTTGGATGACTCTTTTCCTCCCTCTAAACTATATATTGTTGTCAGAAATCTCCAAAATCCAGTAAGGCTTTTAAAAGTTCCAAACTCTAAGTCATTTTCATCTACAGCAGCTATTCTTGACTATTAATTGTTGACTTTTTCTTATTAGTATTCTCCTGGATATAACCTTTCTTTCCCCCACCCCCCTATTTTCCTCACCAAAGCCTTGATTTAGATCCTTATAATTAATTTTAATCATATCAATTCTCATTTTAGGAGACCATTTCTGTAAAATCAAATAGGTATTCAGAAAACAGAAATATTCATAAGTATAGAGAGTTTAAAAATAGGTGAATCTAGTAATTTATAGAAGGACTCTGTGAGATAAATTTAAACACATTTTGAAGAAGGTAAATACATACATATATAACAACAGAGATGAAAGGGAATATAGTCCAGAGTGGCAAAACAAATAATTCTTCTGCTTTTAGGAATCTTTTAGATAACGTGCATTTTTTAAATGATCACTTCCCTGAGCTTTTATCAGTCATTTGAAAATATATAACATTAACTAGAAGAAAATTACTTCACTATGCTTTTAAATGACATGTTTTATTCACTACATAACAATATATGACCAAGAAATTAGTTTTCATGTAAAAATTTAAGAATAAGACTTCATACCTGGAACCATATTAGGAGAGAGAGGTTGTCCAGTTGGATGATGGGAGATTGCTTGATGACTACCATATTGAGAAATAGAAATAGGGGGTTTCTTTAAAACTAAAAGAAAAAATAGATCCATATTATTCCCATTGATTTTATGATTTCTAAAAACCAACCACCATACATTTACATTGCACTAATCCTATGATGCTTATCCTAATTCTGTAATCCTTGTAGTTGGCATATAATTTGTGGCTACTAATTGATACATTGTACTACCCATCACAAATTTTGGTGATCAATACTAGTAAATCTGACCAGAATAAAAGACAGTAGGAACTCTATCTTATTTTCCACTATATTCCCAACATTTAGAAGAGTGCCTGTCATATAAGCGGAGCTCAACTAAAGAGTTGATGAATGAATAAGTAAAAAAATCCTTTCAGATATAGTGATACCTTTTTATATAGATAGAATCAATAAAGGTTGACATTTATAGATTAGGCCAGCGGTTCTCAACCTGTGGGTCGCGACCCCTTTGGCGGTCGAATGACCCTTTCACAGGGGTCGCCTAAGACCATCCTGCATATCAGATATTTACATTACTATTCATAACAGTAGCAACATTACAGTTATGAAGTAGCAACGAAAATAATTTTATGGTTGGGTCACAACATGAGGAACTGTATTTAAAGGGCCAGAAGGTTGAGAACCACTGGATTAGGCGAAGCAATAAAAATATGCTATTCTAAGTTGCTCACATTTAAATAAAAACTAAATATAAATAAGAAGTTGAGATTTATTTTTTGAAGAGGGAAATTTTAAGTTGTACCAAGGGCTTACTACAAAGATGTACATACTTATACTATGGTAGGGACTTTCTTTTCCCTTAAGAAATGAAGGCAACAGGGAAAGAGATATCTTTTCATTCACCACCACTAATTACACTATATTCTGGCGCAGCGTAACATGATATAAAGGAAGAGAGCAAAGAAACTACAGAGAAGAAAAAGAGATAAAGAAAAAAAATAGAAAAGTCCATCTATAAGATATGGTTAGTGGCACATTTTATTCTTCTAAGACTTTGGTGTGGCAGAGACAATGCTATGTGATCATATTTCATTATATTTTTCCTGGAAACAGAGGAAGATCAGCCTTCCTTATGGTGAGGGGCCACAGGACTGGGTTCTGACCATGAGAATGTAGGTGACTGTGGGTGACACTTCCAAGTATGGTGATTAAATCTGTACATATCACCTACAATCTGTCTTCCCTTTGTGCTACAACTTAGCAGGCTACATATGAAGACGGTGGCTTGAAATAATGAAAGGGGACAATGCTTGAAGGAGAACTGCAAAGACAGTCATCTAACCTGAAGCAAATGTAATATGAACAATAAATAAACCTTTTAAGGGCAATGTAAAAGAGATTAATCAATCTAAAACTCAGTAAGTCTAGGAATAGAGTAAGTGCTGCAGAAATTGAGAAGAATACATGGTCTTTGCTTTCAACATTTCCTTAATTAATGTCTAGCTAGTGGTTCTAAAACTTTAGCATAGATCAAAAACCACTTGGAGGGCTTGTTAAAACACACACTGCTGAGCTCTATTTCAAGAATTTGAATTTCTAAGAAGTTCCTAGGTAATGCTGATACTGCTGATCCAAGTACCACACCTTAAGAATCACTAGATAACTTCATTGCCTTACAAACAAATCATGCTCATTCTAACTCCATATTTTTAAACTCGCGTTATTGCTCTTGTCCTTACCTTTATTTTAGGGGAGTATACTATGACTGATAACCCAAAAGAAAACAGACATGAAAGAATTTGAGAAGATAACAAAAGGATACAAATAAAAAACCCAGTACTTCATTTGGACCTCAAACACTCAACAACTTCAGCCACATACAGTAAGTTCTAACCACAGAAGTAATCACCAAGATTGAAAGGAATAAAAACAGCCATGAATAACCACAGACATGCTATTACTTTCAATTTTCTACCATAAATTGGAGTCGGCAGGGAGGGATGCCTATGATAGCCAAGAAACATAGAAATGGCATGAAAAGCAGACATGCAAAAAAACCAATCATGAATGGGACTAGGAAAGCAGCAGTGACACAGACTTCAAATGGCAATAGATAAGAAACAGACACATTAATGAAGAAAGAGATATGCACTGAGCAGAAGTGGCCATAAAAAAAGTCACCCACCTAGCCAGTTTTCCCAGCAGTTAGAAAGGTACTTGCTCTTGACCCGAATCGACTGTGACCCTTCGGCCTGCGTACTGGAGGGTCGCAGATTCAATTTGGGTCAAGGGCAAGTACCTTGGCTGCAGGCTTGATTCCTGGCCCCAGCCTACATGTGTGCAGGAGGCAACCAATCGATTGTCTCTCTCACATCAATGTTCCTCTCTCTGTCTCTCCTCCTCCCTTCCACTCTCTCTAAAAGTCAATGGAAACAATATCCTCTGGTGAGGATTAACAAAAATAAAAGAAAGAAAACAGTGAATAAACTATTTAAAGTTTGAGGTAATTAACTGAAAGGACAAGGCAAGTTCTAAAAACCTATATAAGTATATTGCTATGCCATATTAAAGCACACCAACATCACAGCAATCTGGGAGCATTTAGTATGAAAGAAACAAGCCATATATACTTTTAGTAAACATAAATGGCTCTAATATAGCATAAATGTCATGAACAATAACTCTTGAGTCAAAAAAGAAAGGTTCAAATATGGTTGATTCTTATTAAGGCAAAAAAAAGTACTTTATGGGTGGTTAATTAACTGAAAGTATAAATCATACAGATATCTGTGAATTTTCTCAAGTGTTACTCAAAAAGAGAATAGGGTCACATGAAAAATAATATGGTCACTTTAGTTAAATACTCTACTAACTTTTACTTACCAATGGGAAGTTCTTCAACTTTTGCAAGGTCATTCTCCTCTATTCCAGGCATTCCTGCATCACCACCTGGTTTGATTTGTTCTGCCCAAGTATCAAAAGATATAATTCTATATTTTTCTTTACATAAATTAAAACTGTTTTGAAGGAAGGTAATAGTTTCTAAAGCAATAAGCTACACTAACCAAATCCTATACAATGAAGAGCTAATATGCAAATGGTCATCATGCTGTAAAGGCTCAGACACTCAACACTGGGGAGAGAGGAATGGGGACCAGCCAGGCTACGGCCCAGGAGAGGGACAAGCCGCCTGCCCCGCGGTCCTGGGTGCCAGTGGCTGTACCTGTGCCTGTGGCCCGAGAGAGAGGGATAAGCCACCCACTCCACAGTCCTGGGCACCTATGGTTGCGGCCAGCCCAGGCAAAGCCGGCCGGTGTCCTGGGTGCCTGCGGCTGGCCAGAGGGAGGGGAAGCCCGGGTCCCAGTTGCCTGTGACCACCTGGAGGAGGGAATCCTGGGTTCTGGGTGCAGGGCGAGGCAGAGGCGGTTAGGGGCAATCAGGCAGCCAGGGAGAGGGGTTAGGGGCGATCAGGCAGGCAGGCAGGCGAGTGGTTAGGAGCCAGCAGTCCTGGATTGCGAGAGGCAGTCGGACATCCCCCAAGGAGTCCCAGATTGGAGAGGGTGCAAGCCAGGCTGAGGGGACCCCCACCTCCTGTGCACGAATTTCATGCACTGGGCCTCTAGTATCTTTATATCTTGCTTTGGACATAGTTGTAATTCTATTTTTTTAAAAAAAATATATTTTATTGATTTTTTACAGAGAGGAAGGGAGAGGGATAGAGAGTTAGAAACATCGATCAGCTGCCTCCTGCACACCTCCTACTGGGGATGTGCCCGCAACCAAGGTACATGCCCTTGACTGGAATCGAACCTGGGACCTTTCAGTCTGCAGGCCGACGCTCTATCCACTGAGCCAAACCAGTTAGGGCAAGTGATTCTAAAATAACTTACTAATTTTTCTCAGTCAAAGGATCTAAATTTGAAACAATATAGATACCTAATCATAACTGAACTAAAATCAAACAATATCCTTTATGATTGAAAATGTTAACCTCAAAATGAGAAAAGTCAATATCTTATTAACACAAAACAAAATAACTATAATACCTTTCCCATGTGCAATATGGTTGTTTGAGGGTTCTTCATTCTTCTCTTCGGCCTTCTCACCTACTTTTGGAACATTTTTAGGTACTGCATGATTGTTTATACCCAATTCATTTCCACCTTTTAATTCCAACTTGTGGGCCTCTTGCTGTTAGATAAAGATTTAGTAACAGTAAATATTTTCAGCTAACAATGTTACATCATTGACTATTAACTAAATGTTCTGAAACAGTTCATTTTCTGAAACCTATACTCTGGGTCTAAATTTCAAACACTTGGAGATGGGGGATATAATGTTATTTTCTGTTCAATTTTTATACCTGATACGAAGTCAAAGAAGAACCAATACATTTTAAAGTCTCTAATTGTAGTAAATGGCCTAAAATGTTAGACAGAGGTAATTCTCTTTGGCTATGCTAAAAGAGTGATTCTGCAAGAAGAGAGTCTTGCCAAGCATTGTAGGTTACTGTGGGAGGCATACAGTTAAGCTCTGTCCTGGGTGCTGTGGGCAGGGTGGGTTCTTTATAGGCAAATGTTATAATCCAGCAGGATGACAGACAGCAGGAGATTGGCACACAGGTGACCCTCAAGTGTGATAAATGGCTACTGACATTGTCAGGTTTTTTCCCCCCAAGTAGAAACAGCAAGGGTGGTAAACAGGGCAATTTCTTCCCAAGTGCACTGACCACCAAAGCATAAGAAGTAATGGCATACCAATACACCAGGTCAGTGCTCCTTCCAAACTGCTCCTAAATATATCATCTCCTTGGAAACTTGAATCTTTGGGTATATAGTTAGACCTGACTCAATTCTATTGGTGAACCAGTTTTCTCTTTTATATTGAACTGCCTCAAGTAGAAAATTGGGAGACACAAAGATCAAGTAGATATGCTTGAGTTGCCATATAGGTCCTTACACTTAATATTTAATGCATTTATACATGGTTGGTCAACTCTAAAGCACTATGCAATGTCATCATTAAGTAATGTTATAAAAAAACAATAGCACTTAAAAATCTGCAGGAAATCTAGAACTACAAGAGCCAAATTATAAGAACTTGTCAAAATAAAGAAAAAAGTTACTTGGACAATTCCAGTAAAAATCAGCAGATAAAATCAACAACAAACATTTGTACTGTGCTTCATAGTTTACAAATTGCTTTCAAATTTATCCTCTTAGCAGAGACAAATAAATACTCTGAGGAAAAACAAAACTGAGGCTTAAAGAAGTTAAGGAGCTTATCCAAGGTTACAAAGCTAGAGAATTGTGGAGAATGAATTCAAATGACAGTCTTTCTCACTCCCACATCTGGGAACTTGTAAACAATAGCCAAATCTCAGAGCTTAATTGTTGATGAGTGAGATGATAAACTGAAATTTTTGTACATGTCAGCATGAAAGACAGGTGAGAAAATCAGTGAGGTACAACCTGAGCATCTATCCTGCATCTCTGTATTTTCGCTATAATGTTATATCATAGGCTATTTTTACAGTATTCCACTTCATTGTAGATGTGAATAAAACAAACAATATTAAACAAAACTTAAAAATCAATGAACTACTGTTCAAAAACACTTTTCCATTTAAAATAGTTAACAATGCCACTTTGATGTATTATTAATGACTGTAACTTTTTGTTGTTGTTAATCCTCACCCAAGGATATTTTTTCCATTATTTAGAAAGAGTGGAAGGGAGGCGGAGAGACATCAATGTGACACATTGATTGGTTGCCTCTCCCACATGTCCCCACGAGAGGTGTTGGGGATTGAGCCTGCAACTGAGGTATGTGCCCTTGACTGGAATTGAACCTAAGACCCTTCAATCTGTGGGTTAACGCTCTAACCACGGAGCAAACCAGCTAGGACTAAATATTCTTTTTTAAAATATGTTTTTATTGATTTCCAAGAGAGGAAGGGAGAGGGAGAGAGAGATAGAAACATAAATGATGAGAGAGAATCATTGATTAGCTGCCTTCTGCATGCCCCCTACTGGCATGCCCACAACCCAGGCATGTGCCCTGACTAGGAATCAAACTGTGACCTCCTGGTTCATGGGTCGACACTCAACTACTGAACCACACTGGCCGGGCAATATTAAATATTCTTAGAAAATAAGAGTGTTTTGTTTTCTTTCTTTATTCATTCATTTTCCTCTCATTGATCCCCTCCAGTCTGACCCCGGGCCCCTTGCCCCTGCCCCAGACCTATTGTCTGTGTCCATGGGTTATGCATATATACATACACGCATAATCCATGGTTGATTACCTTCCACCCATCCGCCCTCCCTTGCCTTCAAATAAAAGTGTTTCCTAAGTGCAATGCTGATAATTTGGAGAAGGGGCACCTAATTGCTTTTTAAATAAACTTTTTATTCTGAAATAACTTTAACTTCACAGAAAACTAATTAACCCTCACTTAATTTCCTTTAATGTTAACATCTTATATTAGCATGGCACATTTGCAAACTAAGAAACTAACATTAGTATACTACTAACCAAACTCCAGACTTTATTTAGATTTCACCACTTTTTCCACTAAGTCCTTTTTCTGTTCCAGGATCCCATCCAGGGATACTACATTGCATTTAAGTCTTCAGGTCTCCTTAGTCTCCTCTGGTCTACAACAATTTCTCTTCCTTTGTAGCATGAAAGCAGTAAACAATTAAGTATGACTTGATACCAGAATATATATTTATAGACATGAAAATGTGAATTTCTTATAATTTTCCCATCATAAAATAGTCTTTTGATTTTTCAACCATTTTTAAATGTAATAACCACTTTTCCTATGGATAGAATGAAAACAGAAAGCAGGTTGTACTGAATTTGCTCCTTCTCCAGAGTAACTTCTAAATTATTTGGTTAAAAAAAAAAAATCCCTGAATACAACTTATACTTGTTCCATACAGTTTACACTGAATTTGCTCCTCTGAAAGAAAAAAAAAAAAAAAACCCCAAAACTCACAGAATCACCTTGCTATAGTAGTTGCAGAACAGGGAATAAAGAATGGGGAGTAGAATTAGGCAGCTGGCTAAAGGGTAAGGGCTACTGTGTTACCCTAGAAAGGAGTCTCTAAGAATCTCCCTCCTCCCCACCTGTTCCATTCAGGGCAGGATAACGGCAACAAATTATTGAAGAGTATGTTAGTTAATTAATAATATAAAAATAGTCCAGTATAGAAGAACAGAGAGAACTACACTTGCCTGAAAAAAAGAGTAAACTTCTCATCTGTGCTTCTTGGAAGAACAGAAGATGGCAAACTTATCCAATTTTTTAAAATAAGATTTTTTAATTGATTTTTAGAGAGAAAGAAAGGGCGAGAAGGAGAGAGGGAGAGAGGGAGAGAGAAATATCAGTGTGAGAAACTTTGATCAGCTGCCTCCTGCACGCACCCCAGCTAAGATCGATCCCAAAACTTGGGCATGTGCTCTGACCTGTATTGTAATTGAACTGGCAACCTTTCAGTGCATGGGACGACACCCAACCAACTGAACCACACTGGCCAGGGCTTACCCTATTATTGATATGGGCTTCTAATAGAACAAATGCAACAGCAACCTCCCTTCCCCTTCCTTCTGTGTTCTACTATGCTCCTCTATTGAATATCTCAATAATACCTTCTGCTTGTTTTCAATGTCTCTACTCAGGCCTGCCATTTCCAGTAATCTATCCTCACATCTCTTGAAGGTAGACTGCAGACAGGCAGCAGCTGTTTCACTTTGTAGATTCAAAAAATGAAATACAGAAAAAACGATGCCCTCAGTATCATGCTGTAAAACAGTGAAACAGCTAAGAATGAAAATCTGGTTTCCTTAACTTCTAGTCCTTATAGAAGATGTTACCAAAGAGCAAGATAAATATTTTTCACTGTTCAACCTCTCTTTACATTAAATCACAAGACTTTATACAAACTATTGTTACTTAGATGAGATTACAAGGTGGAAAACAATGAATGTCCTAATCTTTAGACAAATTCCCTCCATTACAAAAGCAGGGCCTTTGTAATATATATCAACTGAAAATGGATAAATTAATAAAATAATTTTCTACCTCTAGAATATGAATCCAAGTAGTGTTTCATTTCTATATTTTAAAAAAGGAATTCAGAGTAACAGAGATTTATAATTAAGGGGAAAGTTTCTCAATTTTTTTTCTTGTTCTAAAAAGCATAAAATAGGAAGTAATTGATTTTTCTGTAAAATGTTTTGCACTTTACAATCTGAGAAATACATTAACAGCAAAAACTATTTTTAGCCCTGTATGGTGTAGCTCAGTTGGTTGGGTGTTGTCCCATGAACCAAGGGGTTGCTGGTTCACTTCCCAGTCAGGACACATGCCCAGGGTGCAGGCTCAATCCCTGGTAGGGGGGGGGGGGCATGCAGGAGACAGCCAATCAATGTTATGCTCTCACATGAATGTCTCTCTCTTCTCTGTTCCTCTCTCTCTAAAAATAAACTATTCTGTAAAAAAATATATCAATAAGCATATCCTCAGGTGAGGATTTAAAAAAACCAAATAAGAGATATTTAGCTCAAAATTAATTTTAAGAGTTATGGTTATGTAAATATCTAATTTACTCAGCAATAAAGCCACTGCAGGTCATTTTTAGAATTAAGCAGTCCAGAATACTTAAAAAATACAATGTTTTATGACAAAAGTACAGATTTTAATTTCTAAATTACAATATTTATAACAAGAATATATTTTGATTTAAGTATCTTTTTTAATTTACCTTTTGTTCCTGCAAAAACTGGTCTGCTAACTTCTTAATATTTTCTTCATGCTGTGCTCTTAATTCTTTGATTTGTTGTCCACACTGAAAACTAAATTACAAAGTCATTTATTTTAGATTATATTATCTGGGACTGGATTCTCAAAGTCTAGAAGTTGAAATCTTACATTTACAAAGACGAAGCATTCAGTTAGCAGGAGAGTAGGCAAGGAAGGACAAAGAGCAGACATAAATATAGCTCAGTCAAGATTCTTAAAATATTTGAACCTTTAATAGAGGATTAAAAATACTGATAAAGCTAATTTAAAAATCAGAAAGATAAAGGTTTATTTTTAAAAATTCCTTTTATTAAAAAAAACAATTGTCAAAGCCAACTTCAATCACAGAAGAGAAAAACAATATAAAGGAGAAAACTGTGAGACCAAAATATAGTAATAGTTGAGAAAAAACAGAATTATAAGTGTTAATAGGAGTTGCAGCAAGTGATTCATCCAAGAGTTAGTACTTTAACACAATAATAAAAGTAAGAAGAGCAAGATAAGATACAGACAGTCCTCGGGTTACGTCGGACTCGACGTACGTCGTTTCGTGGTTACATTGCCATCTCCCATTTATTTATAAAAAAAAAGTTCTGTCATTTCGACGTATGTATGTATGTGCTTTATGTTTTTTATTATTTATTTACCACAAGTAAAGGTCAGGAATTGTTATCTTTCTTTTAAATTTTTTTACTGTTTCACTTCATTACTGCTGTGCATGTGCTCCATGTGAGTGACGTAGGTGCTTATTAGGTGGGTTCCGATTTAGGGCAAAAATCGCATTACATCGCACCGTAGGAACGGATCTCCGATGTAACCCGAGGACCTACTGTATACTTATTTTCAAGAAAAAATGTAAAGGAATAAAATAGATAAAGACTGTGAATTTCTACTGCACAGTAGTCAAAGGATATGAATAGAATGTTTATGCAAAAAGAAACAAATAGTTAATATAGAGGAAAATGTTAACTTTCACCATTAAAATGCAAATTAAATTTCTTATGTGTATTTATGGTGTTACATTATTCCTGTACTTGCAAAAATAAATTAGAATTATAAAAGCCAATGTTGGAGGAGCTATGGGGAAACATCTAGCTATTCTAATAAAAGCCTAAGTGGTCCTCGCACCATCACGCGACACCCTCATGCCGCCACAAGATGGCCGGCAGGGGAGGGCAGTTGTGGGTGATCAGGCCAGCAGGGGAGGGCAGTTGGGGGCGATCAGGCCAGCAGGGTAATGCAGTTGGGGGCAACTAAGCCTGCAGAGGAGGGCAGTTGGGGGCGACCAGGCCTGCAGGGGAGGGCAGTTGGGGGTGACTAGGCCAGCAGGGGAGGGCAGTTGGGGGTGACTAGGCCAGCAGGGGAGGGCAGTTGGGGGTGACCAGGCCTGCAAGGGAGGGTAGTTGAGGGCAATCGGGCTGGCAGGGGAGCAGTTAGGGGGTGATCAGGCTGGTATGTGAGTGGTTAGGGGAGATCAGGCTGGTAGGTGAGTGGTTAGGGGCGATCAGGCAGGCAGGTGAGTGGTTAAGGGTGGTCAGGCAGGCAGGCAGGTGAGCGGTTAGGAGCCAGCAGTCCTGGATTGTGAGAATGTGCAGGCCGAGCTAAGGGACACCCTCCTGCACAAATTTCGTGCACTGGGCCTCTAGTATAAAAATAAGAGAGTATAGACTTCAGAGAGGCAATAGAAAGAGAATAGAAAATGAATTTAAATGACCTAAGAAAACAAAAGAAGAGAAGAAAAACAGAAGCCAGAAAGGAAAAAATGAATTGTCCAAAAGTTGGACAGATATTACATAGATTCATAAATATTTGTAGCACCTTACCTCTCATATTCTAACCTCTTCACAAGGTAAGTATTGTTCTTCCGATAGTCCTGAAGCTGGTCTTCTTGTCGAAGAAATTCCTGACGAAGCTCAGCAAGTTGCTCTAGCCACATAAGGTAAGAATCAAAGGAATAAAGTTTACTCACTTCAATGAGTCCTAGTGAGAAGTTATGGGATTTTTAAAAATTAAATATACTTTTCATTTTCTTTTTTTTTTAATAGATTTTATTGATTTTTTACAGAGAGGAAGGGAGAGGAATATAGAGTTAGAAATATTGATGAGAGAGAAACATCCATCAGCTGCCTCCTGCATGCCCTCTACTGGGGATGTGCCCGCAACCAAGGTATATGCCCTTGACCAGAATCGAACCTGGAACCCTTCAGTCAACAGGCCGACACTTTATCCAAACCAGTTAGGGCCTTTTCATTTTCTTTATTCAGTTAAATTATATAATTAGCAGCCCAGTAATTGCCTTTTATAACACATGCAAGGGCAAGTAAAATTTATTTTTAAAACAAGATAGCCTCAGTGGTTTTCACATTAATCAGAAATATTAAAAAATTACACATCTTTTCACATTATGTAGACATACAAGCTGAGAAAACAGTACCAAAAAATATCTACCTACCCCTTTAAACCTGCTTTATAAAAGTAAGCAGAAAGCTCTGGCCTGTGTGGCTCAGCTGAATGGAGTGTCTTCCTGAACACGAAAAGGTGGCGGGTTCAATTCCAGGTCAGGGCACATAACGAAGTTGTGGGTTTGATCCCTGGTGGGGCATGTTCGAAAGGCAATCTCTCTCTCTCTCTCTCTCTCTCTCTCTCTCTCTCTCTCTCTCTCTCTCTCTTTCTCTCTCTCTCTCTCTCTCTCTCTTTCTCTCTCTCTCTCTTTCTCTCTCTCTCTTTCTCTCTCTCTCTCTCTCTCTCTCTCTCTCTCTCTCTCTCTCATCAATAAAAAATAAATAAAAGTAGGTGAGAAAATAGTATTTTTTAGATGTTTGCTATGGGTACAAAATTCAAGTTTTCTTTTTCATTTTAAATCACATTTGACTTCCAACTTAGGTGTTAATCACTTTAGATCTCATCTAGTTCTGCTACTGATGCTAGGTCCACACATACCAAAATCTATTTCAAAGCTCATAATTTCTGGGCTACGGCTAAAAGTTTTAGTTATAACGAATGATATGAAATGAGCTGTAAAGCAAATTAAAAGCTGGGCATCTGCTCTTTTGTAAACATTTATCCCTAATAAGTGGCCCACATTCTAGAGCCTTTCCTTCATCTGACCCCACAACTAAGAGGTCACCAGAGGAATGCCATGTTCTTAGGTGATTAAAAATTAGTTAACAGCCTTAGTAGTTAAGCAAAAGTAGTAGTTAACAAAGTCTTAATTTTTAAAAATAAGAACAGAGTTCTACTCTGTATAAGCAACATCTCTTAAGACTAAAATATAATGTCTACCCATAATGTACCAATATTATAGTTATAATAAAACATCTACCTTTTATAAAGGTTTATAGAATTAGTCTTAGTACTTTAAAGGCACTCCAAAATTGTTTGGGATATAAGTTCTTAAAAAGCAGAAATAGCCCTGGCTCGGTGGCTCAGCTGGTTGGAACTTCATACCGCACACCAAAAGGCAGATGTATATACACAACCGACGGACAGAGTCAACAGTGTGGTGATGGCCAGAGGAATTGGGGGTAGGGGCTGGGTGGAGGTGGGTAAAGGAAGGACATCTATAATAGTGTCAACAATAAAAGGCAGAATTAAACTTATATTTATAATATAATTACATAGAAATATAATGTAAAAAATAGACTAAAATAGAAAATATATCAAAGATTATATTTAGCAATGACAATAAAAATTTTGAAGTCACATGAATATTTGCTGAGGTATATAAAAAAGTTTAACAATATGCATAATAATAGTTATTGCATAATATAATAATCAGGTATGAAAAATAAATGATTCACATGAAATGCTTGTATTTAATAAATATGTTTATGTATTCAAGCTATATTTTTATTTATTTAAAAAAATTTTAATTGAGATATAATACTGTGTAAGTTTAAGGTATACAATATGTTGATTTGATTCACTTATATACTGTGAAATGATTACCACTGTAGCATTCGTTACATGTGAGATGATAGAGGTGCCTGGTCGCCCCCCACTGCCCTCCCTGCAGGCCTGGTCACCCCCAACTGCCCTCCCTGCAGGTCTGGTCACCTCCAACTGCCCTCCCCTGCTAGCCTGGGATTGGGCCTAAACCAGCAGTCAGACATCCCCTAAGGCAGTGGTTCTCAATCTTCCTAATGCCGCAACCCTTTAATACAGTTCCTCATGTTGTGGTGATCCCAACCATAAAATTATTTTCGTTGCTACTTCATAACTGTAATTTTGCTACTGTTATGAATTGTAATGTAAATATCTGATATGCTATATGTGTTTTCTGATGGTCACGACCCATAGGTTGAGAACTGCTGCAGGGGTCCCAGATTGGAGAGGGTGCAGGCCGGGCTGAGGACCCACCCCGCAATGTACAAATTTCATGCACTGGGCCTCTAATATAAACATAGTTGATCTCCACAGTTTTTTACCCATTACCCCCACTTTAGATAAAAGTAACAAATCTGAGGCCAGGCATCCCTCAATAACACATTCAAACTGATATCTGATCCCTGGCACCATCTTCTAAAATACAGAGGGCTAGAGGTAGCAGAAACTCTGACCTCAGCTATGGATATTGAATCTACAGAGACAGTGAGGTCCCAGCAGGCAGCAGTGACAAAAAGCCTTGTAGCTTACAACGTTAGCCAGTTCAGAGAACCTATGCTCAGGCCAGAAAGATTCTAGAACTAAAAATTGCTGCAATTTATATAAATCAGCACTACCTGGAAGCTATTAGGAATGGACTTCAATTGGTGATATTTAGGCCTCATTCAGGCTTCTTTTTCCTACACAGTAAATAAGTGAAGTAAGCTAACTTTACCTTCAGAATGAACCTGAGGCTTGATATGATTTCAAGATTTAGGATGGCTTCTCTGTCTCTCCATAAACTTCTAATAATATCTGAAATTTATTTTTTAAAATATATTTTTATTGATTTCAGAGAGGGAGAGAGAGTTAGAAACATCAATGATGAAAGAGAATCACTGATCGGCTGCCTCCTGCACGCCCCTCATTGGGGATTGAGCCTGCAACTAGGGCACGTGCCCTGACCTGGAATTGAACCCTGACCTCCTGGTTCATAGGTCAATGCTCAACCGCTGAGTCACACCAGCCAGGCTATTTGAAATTTCTTTATCAGGAAATACAGTTTTCATTTCTAAATGGAGCTAAAGGCTTATAATACAACTGACAAACAAAAATAAAACATCATTATAAATAAGTTCCAGTTCATGTAAAATACCAGATTCTTTCTTGTTTGAATATAGGCAAAAGATTATAAAGCTGAGAATTAATTTAGTATTTTGAGTGGTCAAAACAAGGGCATGAAAAGGGAAAGTAAACAGAAATGAAAGCAAAACTAAAGACAAAATTTTCCTATATCACAAATTTACTTTCAACTGATGGAAATGTGGTGTTGTTGTTTTTTTTTAATTTTGAACCCCAAAATACTCTATATCTAGTGTGACTGATACAGGTCACCACAGCAGGACTGCCAGAGTAGGTAACTTAACGTGAGATCAGGTCCATGGTTGATCGTGCAGGATGTTCTATCTCAGACAATAACACCAGGGTATGTTATAGAAAGGTATGGCCATACTCCCTCAATTTAACATCAAAAGATTGGGGATACAGTTAAGAAAGGGGTGGCCTAGAACCAGCTTTTCAAGCAAAATTTTGATTTCAAATTTTCTTTCAGTAATAAGCATAAAAATAAGGTGTGCTATTCAAAATAAATCAGTGTATACTAGAATATTAACTTGTTATATCAGGAATTAAAAACCAACTGCCATTCCTTTTATTTCCATGAAAATATTAACTACCATAAAGGATTTTTTAGGGTCTTAGTGTTGATTAATTCCATTATATCCAGTATTAATTTCAATAAAATAGTCAAATTTGGGTTTATAGTCAACTTATCAAGAAGTTTATTTCAACCACAGTAGATGAGTGGATAAAAATGCTATGGTACATTTATACCATGGAATACTTTGCAGCAGTAAAAAAGAAGAATCTCTTATCCTTTGAGACAGCCTGGAGGGACTTGGAGAGTATCATGCTAAGTGAAATAAGTCAGAGAAAAAACAAGTATCACATGATCTCACTCATATGTGGAATCTAAGTAACAGAATAAATTGATGAACGGAGTGGATCTAGAGACATGGAAACATGGAACAGAGTGTGGAATCTCAGAGGGAAGGCAGGGGGAAGGGTGGGTGAGTGGGAGGTAATCAACCAAGAACCTTGTATGCATATATGCATGGCCCATGGCCACAAACAATGGGCAGTGAGGGCCTTGGTGGTGGTGGTGGTGGGGGGGAGGGGGGTGGGGTGGGGGGGTGAAGTAGGGGTGGTGGCAGCCTGGAGGCGGTCAATGGGGGGAAAAAGGGGGACATATGTAACACTTTCAACAATAAAGAATTATTTTTTTAAAAAAAGTTTATTTCAGTGGAAATAGTTGCCAAGGCACAAAAGTCACATTAATAAAAGTCAATCTTAAAACTGCACCAAAACCAAAAGTTGTACAGTTATGAGTTCAAACAAAGCTTTTTTTCTCTGATGAAGAAAATTTCATATAAAATTTCAAAACATCTTAAGATCTACTAGTACTTCAATGCATACGGTACAATAAAGATTTTTACTCAGTAACATAGGCTGTCATTTTCTTTGACATATACTAGCAAAAGCCACAAGATTTCTTATTCAATTGATCTACTACAATTTAATGAGAAATATACTTTGATGACAAGCAGAATCATTTGTAAAAATTGCAAGTTGGGTACTGGCTGGGTAGCTCAGTTGGTTGGATCATTGTCCAATATGCCAAGGCTGCAGGTTCAATCCTGGTCAGGTTACATACAAGAATCAACCAATGAATGAATGAATAATTGGAACAACAAATTGATGCCTCTCTCTCTCTCTCTCTCTCTCTCTCTCTCTCTCTCTCTCTCTCTCCCTCTCCCTCTCTTTCTCTCTCTCTCCTATCCTCTCTCTCTCAAATCAATTTAAAAAATTAAAAATAAATAACAAATAAAAATTGCAAGCTGGAAGCAGCACTGAGAGTGTGGCATCTTCTTGTGTAATCCCAATGCACTCTGTGATTCAAAAAGAGCAGAACATGGACACAAATTCAACAAAAATAAATGCAGCCACCCCAAGAAACAAATTTCTAATAAAAAAAAAATCAAAGCTGGACAACAAATTCAAAAATACAACTAAAAGACAAAACGGACATCATCCAGAACCACAGGAAGGCTGGCTGAGTGGAAATTCTACAACTAGAAGGAAAGAGAAAAGCATACCGAGACTAAGAGGAGGTGCGGAAGTGCAGAGGAACGGAGGTGCATGCGGCAAGGGCTGGCAACTGAGGACGAGGCTGTCTTTTTGAATCGGGAGGGAGTCCCAAGCCCCCAACGGCTCTGAACTCCAGTTCCGGGTGAGTCTCTGGGGACCTAGACTCATACGAGGAGAAACTGGACTGTATGGCAGCGGGCAGAACTCGGAACTCGAGGGCGGCACTCTCTCAGAGGCGCTTGCAGCGATTACTGGGACACTGAGACACGGGGCCCCTTAGGGCAGGACTGAGGATCAGCCATTGCTGTTTGCTCCCCCCTGCTGATTCCCTGAGACCCCGCCCCACCCATGTTGTGCGCAGAGCCTTTTGCATATGAAAGGCCTGGCCCTTTGCAATCTGAAAATTACCTAACAAACTGCAGCTGGGCCAGACAGACCCAGAACTTCTAAGAGAAGGCCCAAGGCCACATAGAAGCTTGCATTGCTTCACAGCTGGGCCTCATTTGGGCACCTCCAAACCCCAAACAAGGAAGGGGAATCTGCAGATCACCTTGTAGCTCCTGCTGGGTAGCCTCAGGCAGAGGCTAAATTAGCACCTCATTAGATCCAAGAGCCAGTGTACCCAGTGGTCAGAGTGGGACCATCCAATTACAACTCCTCAGATCCATAAGGGACACACTCAGGGGGCAGACTCAATGAGCACCAAAGCTCCACTGAAGCAAGTCTTGCCTCATAAGGGTGTCTTCAGCACAGAAGTTCTCCCACTGTAGACACAGCTGATTCTCACAGCCAATTGGCCTGAAGGTCAATTCCTCCCAGTGATACCTACAACAATCAAGGCTTAGCTACAACAAGACTGTGCACAAAGCCCACAAAGGGGTGCAGCAAGAGTGTCCACCTCAGGTAATTGGGGAGGCTGAGCCACTGGGCCCTATAGAACACCTAGCACACAAAGCCACTCTACCAACACAGGAAAGAATAAAAAATGCGGAGACAAAGAAACAGGTCACAAATGACAGAAATGGAGGAAAGCAAACGACTGGATATAGAGTTGAAAACCACACTTTTAAGGTTTTTCAAGAACTTTCTAGAAACCGCCGATAAATTTAGTAAGGCCCTCAAAAAGCCTGGTGAGACCCTCAAGAAATCTAGGGAGACCCTCGAGGTTATGAAAAAGGACCAACTAGAAATTAAGCATACACTGACTGAAATAAAGGATATTATGCATAGTTCCAACAGCAGACTAGAGGATCGCAAGAATCAAGTCAAAGATTTGAAATATGAAGAAGCAAAAAACACCCAACCGGAAAAGCAAAATGAAAAAAGAATCCAAAAATACGAAGATAGTGTGAGGAGCCTCTGGGACAGCTTCAAGTGTACCAACATCCAAATTATAGGGGTGCCAGAAGATGAGAGAGAGCAAGATATTGAAAACCAATTTGAAGAAATAATGACAGAAAACTTACCCTACCTGGTGAAAGAAATAGACTTCCAAGTCCAGGAAGCGCAGACAACCCCAAACAAAAGGAATCCAAAGAGGACCACACCAAGGCACATCATAATTAAAATGCCAAGAGCAAAAGACAAAGAGAGAATCCTAAAAGCAGCAAGAGAAAGACAGTTACCCACAAGGTAGTACTCATACGACTGTCAGCTGATTTCTCAACATAAACTTTGCAGGCCAGAAGGGAGTGGCAAGAAATATTCAAAGTGATGAATACCAAGAACCTACAACCAAGATTACTTTATCCAGCAAAGCTATCATGTAGAATTGAAGGTCAGATAAAGAGCTTCACAGATAAGGAAAAGCTAAAGGAGTTCATCACTACCAAACCAGTATTATATGAAATGCTGAAAGGTATCCTTTAAGAAGAGGAAGAAGAAGGAAAAGGTAAAGATACAAATTATGAACAACAAATATGCATCTATCAACAAGTGAATCTAAGAATCAAGTGAATAAATAATCTGATGAACAGAATGAACTGGTGATTATAATAGAATCAGGGGCATAAAAAGGGAGTGGACTGACTATTCTTGGGTGGGAAAGGGGTGTGGGAGATTCGGGAAGAGACTGGACAAAAATAGTGCACCTATGGATGAGGACATTGGGGAGGGGGGTGAGGGTGGAGGGTGGGGTGGGAACCAGGTGGAGGCGAGCTATGGGGGGAAAAAAGAGGAACAAATGTAATAATCTGAACAATAAAGATTTAATTTTAAAAAAATCAAAGCTGTTCTAAATCACAGACAGTAAAAAATTAATAATTCCTATTTTTGGGTTAAAACACACCAATAACACTTCCTAATGGTTTTGCTAGGTGAAAGCAAAACTTCAATAAATTACAGAGCCAGCTCTGGTTGGCTTCTCCAAGAGGATGATAAAAATATACTATCTAATTCTATCAAAAGGGTTCAAAATGGTTATAGAATAAAGATATATTTATGAAATTAGAGACATGTATTACCCATATATATAAACTTAAAGTCACTGTATGCAAAGTTTTAAAATACAAGGTGTCATAACAAAAGGATTATGAGGAAGAAGAAGGGTGATCCTCAAGACCCCAAACTCCAAAAGCCAGAGATGATATGAACTAATGTCAAAAAGCATAGAGCTTCTTCTCCTTACCTATTATTTCCCATAAAAAGTTTGGTTATCTCCTATCACTTCATCTAAATGAAAATATACATATCTTTCCAGGTTTCCTTCTGTTTCCAAGATATCTAAAACATTAAGCTAGGAGGACCTGTCCAAAGCATCCCTAGACCTGAATGGATTATTTTAGCAGATTTGGCACAGTACAGAAGGATAACCCCTTACCTTTCCCCTAGAAATTTTATGGTTTCTGAAGCTACAGCTCAACTTTCTTAGAGAATTCTATTAACAACATTTCATTGAATGAACTCTGTCTACAGCACAAGATTAAAATGCTGGCCTCAAATTAAAATACATTTATATATGTTTTTATCAATTTTTAGAGAGAGAGGGAGAGGGATAGAGAAATAAAAACATCGATGAGAGGGACACATCATCAATCCGCTGCCTCCTGCACACCCCCTACTGGGGCTTGTGCCCACAACCCAGGCATGCACCCTAACCAGGAATTGAACCAGTGACCTTTTGGTTTCTGGGTCAATGCTCAATCAGTTAGCCACACTAGCTGGGGACTGGCCTCAAATTTTAACTTGCATTTATTATATATAAAGCAATATTAAAACATTTTATTATATCTTAAGACAAAAGAATAAATGTTTTGCCATTTGAGGAACTTTGTTCAAAAATTTTCATTTAGCTGTTTTATTATTCTAAATTCTTGAGGGTTTTAGATATTTAGTGACCTTTGTTTATCTTTAATCTGTAATTAAGTTTCTTACCCTTTAAATGATGTATGTCTGCCATCTGATATGATATGTTGCTCTGTAGTTTAACCTGAAAAAAATTAAGTTCTCATTTTAGTAAAGAATACGTAGTTCTGCTCACATTTACTTTTTTCTCACATTCACTTTGAGCTTGATCATAAATGCAAAAGAAAAATCCTTATTATATATACATTATATATACCACCTCTTTCCAAAAAGAATTAGATAAATTCTGATTTTATAGTAATTTATTCACTTTACTTAATATATAGTATAATAACTTTCAAAAGTTTTAAAGCTTCAGTTGAATATTGCTTAATGGCATGTTTTTTCAAAATCTTACTAGAGGAGACCTCTTACTAACTTTACATTAAAAAAAAGAATTGCTTGAATCAATTAATATCAAACCAAAAGTAATTAATAATTATCAAGCTTTCATAGAATGACAGATATTACATAGGACTCATTTTTGTGGTCACTGTAATCTAGGAGAGTAGGAGATTACTGTTGTATTTCATATGAGAGAAAATGTCTGAACCAGGGTTGGGCAAACTATGGCCTGTAAGCCAAATCTAGTTTTCTGCTTGTTTTTGTAGGGATGGCTAGGTAAGGATGGCTTTTACATTAAAAATTTTTTTTTAATTTTTCAATTACAGTTGACATTCAATGTTATATTAGTTTCAGGTGTACAACATAGTGATTAAACATTTATATAACTTACAAGGTGATCCCCCATAAGGGGTTTCTACATCTGTAAATGGTTAGATAGTAAAAAAAAATCAAAAGAAGAATAATATTTCATGAATTATATGAATTTCAGTATCTTTAAATAAAGTCTGATGGGAAACAGCCACATCCATTCATTTACATATTGTCTATAGCTACTTTAAAGCTACAGTGATTGTGACAAAACCATATGGCCTGAAAAGCCCAAAGTATATACTATATGGTCCTTTACAGAAAAAGTGTGCCAACCCCTGGTCTAAATTAATAGAATTACAACAGAGAGATAACTATATATGAGAACTATCAAGGGGAAGAATGGTCTTGTTGGTTGATCAGATATAGGAATAAAATAAGAAACATCAAGGATGATGTTTACATTTCTAAAATAGGGGGATTAGCCTTAACTGGTTTTGCTCAGTGGATAGAGCATGGGCCTGTGGACTGAAGGGTCCCAGGTTCAATTCCAGTCAAGGGCACATGCCTGGGTTGTGGGCTCAATCCCCGGTGTGCAGCATGAAGGAGGCAGCCTATCATTGATGTTTCTCTCTCTCTCTCTCTCTCTCTCTCTCTCTCTCTCTTTCTCTCTCTCTCCCTCTCCCCTTTCTCTGAAATCAATAAAAAAATATATATATTTAAAATAGGGGGACTAGATGAGTAAGATTATAATACTCCATAATAGGGAAACACAGAAGAAACAGACTTGGAGTGGTAGGGAGAAGTGCAGAGATGATTTTTTCAGACCTGGACCTATTGAATTTGAGACACTTATGGCATACTCAAGAAGAGATATTCAATAGGTAGTTGAAAAAGTGGGTCTGGAGTTCAGGCACCAACTAACACCAACAGCTATATGATCAGTTGATCACTAACAATGCTCTCTAACTTCTAATTAGCCTATGTTTACTTTCTTTTCCACTTCCTTTATTTTCATGAGCCTTTCTTTTTTTTTTTTTGCATGTTTGCCCCTTCAAAGAGGATAAGCATCCTTTATTGTTGTTCCCAACAAGTTTGTATTACTTTGTTTTTTATCCATTTTGAGGATGCTATTTCAGCTTTTTTGTACTTTTTTCCATTTACTCTTTATTTGAAACTTGCTTTTGAAATTGCTAGAGAAATGCTATTCTTTTTTTTCTTCTGTTTGTTTTTAATCTTTATTGTTGATAGTATTACAGATGTCCCCATTTTCCCCCCACTGCCCCACTCCATCCAGTTCCTACTCCATCCCAGACCTTCACCACCCTATTGTCTATGTCCATAGGTAGTGCATATCTATAATAATAGTGTAATATGCTAATTAGACCAGACAGCCTTCCGGATGAAGCTGAGGCAAGCTGCCACGGCTGCAAGGGCCAAGCCACTTGCACGAATTTCATGCATCTGGCCTCTAGTATGCATATAAAGATCTTTGGTTAATCTCTCCCCACTCCTCACTCCTCCCTTCCCTCTGAGATTCATCAGTCTGTTCCATGTTTCCATGCCTCTTTTTTTCTTTTTTTTAATATATTTTATTGATTTTTTACAGAGAGGAAGGGAGAGAGATAGAGAGTTAGAAACATCGATGAGAGAGAAACATCGATCAGCTGCCTCCTACACATCCCCCACTGGGGAAGTGCCTGCAACCCAGGTACATGCCCTTGACCGGAATTGAACCCGGGACCTTTCAGTTCGCAGGCCGACGCTCTATCCACTGAGCCAAACCAGTTTCGGCCCTCTGGTTCTTTTTTTTTTTATTCATCAGTTTATTATGTTCATTAGATTCCTTGTTCATTTATTTTGATTTTTTGATTCAATTGTTGATAGATATGTATTTATTGCCATTTTATTATTCATATTTTTAATCCTCCTCCTCCTTGTTCTTCTTCTTCTTATTCTTCCTCTTATTAAAGAATACCCTTCAACATTTCATGTAATATTGGTTTGGTGATGATGAACTCCTTTAGCTTTTTCTTGTCTGTGAGGCTCTTTATCTGACCTTCAATTCTAAATAGTTTTGCTGGGTAGAGTAATCTGGGTTGTAGGTCTTTGCTATTCATCACTTTGAATATTTCTTGCCATGCCCTTCTGGCCTACAAAGTTTCTGTTAAGAAATTAGTTGGCAGTTGTATGGGCCCTCCCTTGTAGGTAACTAACTGCTTTTCTCTTGCTGCTTTTAAGATTCTCTCTTGGTCTTTAACCCTTGGCATTTAATTATTATGTGTCTTGGTGTGGACCTCTTTGGGTTCCTCTTGTTTGGAACTCTCTGGGCTTCCTAGACTTCTAAGTCTATTTCTTTCACCAGGTAGGGGAAGTTTTCTGTCATTATTTCTTCAAATAGGTTTTCAATATCTTGCTCTCTCTCTTCTCCTTCTGGCACACACATAATGCAAATGTTGATACACTTGAAATTGTCCCAGAAGCTCCTTATATTATCTTCATACGTTTGTATTCTTTTTGCTTTTTGCTCTTCTGATAGGGTATTTTTTGCTTCCTCAATTTGAAATTGTTGATTTGATTCTCGGAATCCTCTACTCTACTGTTGAATCCTTGTAAATTATTCTTTACTAGAGGCCCCAGTGCACGAAATGCATGCACTGGGGGGGTGGGGATGGGTCCCTCAGCCAGGCCTGCACCCTCTTGCAGTCCGGGACCCCTCGCTCCTTACCACCCACCTACTCGATGCTCCTTACCACTCCACTTGCTGCTCCTTAGTGCTGCTGTGGAGACAGAAGAGGCTCCTGCCACTGCCACTGCACTCGCCAGCAGTGAGCCCGACTTCTGGTTGAGTAGTGCTCCCCTGTGGGAACACACTGACCACCAGGGGCAAGCTCCTGCATTGAGCGTCTGCCCCCTGGTGGTCAGTGTGCATCATAGTGACTGGTTGTTCTGTTCCACCTTAATGGTTGCTTAGGCTTTTATTATCTATACTAGAAGTCTGGTGCACAAAAATTTGTGCACTCGCGGGGGGTGGGGGGGGGGTGGGTCCCTCAGCCTGGCCTGTGCCCTCTCGCAGTCGGGGACCCCTCGGGAGATAATGACCTGCTGGCTTAGGCCCGCTCCTGGGTGGCAGAGGGCAGGCCCAATCCCTAGGTGCCTGCCCTGCAATCCCTGGTCGGGCTCAGAGCAGGACTGACTGGGGAGTTGGGGCGCCGGCCCCTCTCATGCACAGAGCAGGGCGGATTGGTAGGTTGCGATGCCACCCTCAGTCACGCTCAGGGTAGGGCCGATTGGGGGGTTGGGGCACCGCCCCCTGTCACACTCAAGGCAGGGTCGATGGGGAGGTTGCGGGGCTACCCCCTGTCACGCACAGAGCAGGGCCAATTGGTTGGGGCACTGCCCCCTGTCACTCACAGAGCAGGGCCCATCAGGGGGGTTGGGGCTCTGTACCCTGTCACGCACAGAGCAGGGTTGATCAGGGGGTTGGGGAGCTCCCACCTGTCACGCACAGAGCAGGGCCCATCAGGGGGTTGGGGAGCTCCCCCCTGTCATGCACAGAGCAGGGCCGATCAGGGGGTTAAGGAGCTTCCCCCTGTCACTCACAGAGTAGGGCGGATAGGGGAGTTGGGGCACCGCCCCATGTCACACACAGAGCAGGGCAGATCAGGGGGTTGGGGCACCGCACCCTGTCACACACAGAGCAGGGCTGATCAGGGGGTTGGGTGCCTTCCCCTGTCATGAACAGAACAGGGCGGATAGGGAGGTTGTGGCCCTGCCCCCTGTCACACACAGAGCCGCAGGGGGATCAGGGGGTTTGGGCACTGCCCCTATCATGCTGATCCCAGTGCTGGGAGGCATATTACCCTTTTACTATATAGGATAGAGGCCTGGTGCACAGGTGGGGGCCGGCTGGTTTACCCTGAAGGGTGTCCTGGATCAGGGTGGGGGTCCCCACTGGGGTGCCTGGCCAGCCTGGGTGAGAGGATGATGGCTGTTTGCAGCTGGTCACACCCCCTTCAGGGTGGGGGTCCCCACTGGGGTGCCTGGCCAGTCTGGGTGAGGGGCTGAGGGCTGTTTTCAGGCTGGGGGTGACTGAAGCTCCCAACCGCTCCTTTTTTTCTTTTTTCTTTTTTATTCTGGGACAGCTTTAGCTCTGAGGATTGGCTCCAGTTCTTAGGCCTCCACTGCTGAAAGCACGTATCTGGTTTGTTTGGGTTCTATAATCGAAACACTGTTTCAACTCCAGCTCTGAGATCCCGGCTGGCTGAAAGCAGGTTTCTGGGGTTTTGTTTAGCTTCTATATTTGTAACAATGTTTCAAACTGCAAGCTCAGAGGCTGGCAGCGGTAGGCGGGGTACATTGGAGTCCTCCGTCACTGAAGCAAGCAAGCCTCATGTTCTCTTCAAGCTGCCTGGCTGCCGGCCGCCATCTTGGCTGGAAGTTAATTTGCATATCGCCCTGATTAGCCAATGGGAAGGGTAGCGGATGTATGGCTAATTACCATGTTTCTCTTTTATTAGATAGGACTAGGGGCCCAGTGCACAAAGATTCGTGCACTGGAGGTGGGTCCCTCGGCCCGACCTGCACCCTCTCCAATCTGGGAGTCCTCAGGGGAGCTCTCTCCATCCTGGGAGTTTCTGTCTGTCTTTGCAATCATACGAGTGAATTGTCTGAGACCCCCAACCCAGTTTGGTTTGTTGCTCACAGAATAATAGAGGCATTTTTTTTTTTTTTTTTTGCTTCATTGGTGGAGATTTCCTGGAAGTTTTAGGATATCTTCCCTTTAATTTTTCCTAGACACTCTGATTTTACTTACCTTTGCTTTCCCTTCATCCCCCACCACAACAGTAACTTGCTCCAGGCTCACTTTGCTCTAGTGTCTAGGAGATCCGTCTGCCACCAGAACTACGATTCCCAGCATTCCTGGTGCTCCTTGTGCTCTGGGCTTCTGCTTCTGGTCCTGGGGCTGCCACCAGAACTACTATTCCCCGAATTCCTGGTGCTCCTCATGCTCTAGGTTTTCCTTTCCTGCTCTGTCTCTGTCCCACGGCCTCCCACTCTGCCACGTCCCCCCCAATCCTTTGGCTCTCCTGCTCTGCTCTCCTCCCGGCGGCTTGGGGGAGCGACCAAGGAAGCCATGTCCCCCCAAGCCACCGGCGCTCCCGTGCCTGTCTATGCAAATTAACCCACATATGGGTTAATTTGTATATCTACTCCTGATTGGCTGGTGAGCATAGCAAAGGGATGTTCGATTTACATGTTTCTCTTTCATTATATAGGATTATATAGATTTCAGTTAGTATTTCTGACTAGTACTTTTTCATGTCTTTGAAATTCTCACTAAGATCCTTGAAAGTCTCACTAAGTCCTTTGAAGCTCTCTTTGAGTCCCTTGAAGTGCTCATTACGATACTTGAGCAACCTTATAACCAGTGTTTTGAACTCCGTATCCATTAGTTTGCTTGCTTCCATTTTATTAATTTCTCTTTCTGGGGATTTCTTCTGCTCTTTAATTTGTGATATGTTTCTTTGTCTCTGCATTTTGGCTGCTTCCCTGTGTTTGTTTCTATGTATTCGGTAGAGGTGCTATACCTCCTGTAATTGGTAGAGTGGCCTTGTGTAGTAGGTGTCCTGTAGGGCCCAGTGGCTCAGCCTCCCCAGTTACCTGAGCTGGTCACTCTAGGTGCACCCCTGTGAGGGCTGTGTGCACAGTTGTAGTTGAACCTTGATTGCCGTTGATGTCACTGGGAGCAGTTGACCTCCAGGACAATCGGCTGTGAGGACCAGCTGCGACTATAGTGGGAGAGCAGCTGTGCAGGAGGCACCCCTATGGAGCAGGACTTGCTTCAGTGGGGCTTTGGTGCTCACTGAGTCTGCCCCTTGAGTGTGTCACTAGTGGATGTGTATAGTTGTAATCTAGTATGGTCTGAAGCTGTCCACCAGGTGCACTGGCTCTGAGGCCTCCAGGGAGGTGCAAATCAGCCACTGCCTAGGGCCACCAGGCAGGAGCTAGACCAGGGGTGGGCAAACTTTTTGACTCGAGGGCCACAATGGGTTCTTAAACTGGACCGGAGGGCTGGAACAAAAGCATGGATGGAGTGTTTGTGTGAACTAATATAAATTCAAAGTAAACATCATTACATAAAAGGGTACGGTCTTTTCTTTTTTTTTAGTTTTATTCATTTCAAACGGGCTGGATCCGGCCCGCAGGCTGTAGTTTGCCCACAGCTGAGCTAGACAGAGATCTACAGATATCTTGGAAGTGCCCAGGGAAGGCCCAGGGGTGAAGCAAGGCAGGCTGGTGCTAGAGCAGGGTCTTAGGCCTTTTATTGATAGGTTTGAGGCACGTTGACTCCAGCTGCCGCTTGTTTAAGATATTTTAGCAAAGTCTGAAGCCTGAGCCAGATCAGGCCATTCATATGGAAAAGCAGCTGCAAATAGCTTGGGTGGGGCTGCAAATTGGATGGGGCAGGTCTCAGGGAATCACCAGGGTAGAGCGAACAGTGTGGGTCATACTGATGGAAACTCAGATATGGCTGCCAGTCAGTTCTGTGGACAAAGCGGGGGGGGGGGGGGAACGACAGGTCCAGCATAGGAACAATGACCCCTGTGAGAACCTCCATCTGGGAGAAAGCCACCCCCAAGTTCCTTCCCTGATGCCAGATAATCCAGTTCTTCCCCTATGTCCCTGGTCCCCCAAAGCCACCGCCCAGTGCTGTAGCCCAGAGGGATTGAGTCTGGATAAGTCCATGACCTGGCCCTTTAAGAGAAACTGCCTGTGTTTCCAGCAGTCTCCCTGTCACTTAGCCATAATCCCCACTAGTTTTTACAGACTGAAGTTACATGGAGTTCTCTTCCCAGCTCTGGAACCCTGGGCTAGGGGTCTAGTGTGGGGTTGGGACCCCTTGCTTCTCATAGAAGGCCTTCGCAGTGGAGATATCCCTCCCAATTTATAAAACGCCACACATGGGTGTTGGACCAGCCCGTTCTGATCCTCTGCTCCTTGTACCAGTCTCATGTACTTTCTTCTTTACTTCTCTAGTTGTAGCACTTCCATTTAGCCAGCTTTCAGGCAGTTCTGAATGATGGTAGTTCTATATTTTAGTTGAAATTTTGATGTGGTTGTGGGAGGCAGCATGTACCGGCATTTATGCAAGCCGCCATTTTGGTTGAGAAATGCTATTCTTTTTTTTTTTTCTTTTTTTTTTCTTTTTTTTTTTTAATATTTTATTGATTTTTCACAGAGAGGAAGGGAGAGAGATAGAGAGTCAGAAACATCGATAAGAGAGAAACATCAATCAGCTGCCTCCTGCACATCCCCCACTGGGGATGTGCCCACAACCCAGGTACATGCCCTTGACCGGAATCGAACCTGGGACCCTTCAGTCCGCAGGCCAACGCTCCATCCACTGAGCCAAACCGGTTTTGGTGAGAAATGCTATTCTTGAACATAAGGCTTTGAGTGGCCTAAGCTTTCCTGAACTGTCTCTTTTACATCTTTATACAATTACAAATTTTTTTTTTTAAAGCTTAATATGTCTTCACTGGCAATGTTTCTTTTTTTTTTAATTAAATCTTTATTGTTCAGATTATTACATTTGTTCCTCTTTCCCCCCCCCATAACTCCCCTCCTCCCAGTTCCCGCCCCACCCTCCGCCCTCACTGCCCACCCACTGTCCTCATCCATAGGTGCACGATTTTTGTCCAGTCTCTTCCCGCATCTCCCACACCCCTTTCCCCCCCAAAGAATAGTCAGTATATTCCCTTTCTATGTCCCTGATTTTATTATGATCACCAGATTATTTGTTCACTTGATTCTCAGATTCACTTGTTGATAGATGCATGTTTGTTGTTCATAATTTGTATCTTTCCTTTTTCTTCTTCTTCCTCTTCTTAAAGGATACCTTTCAGCATTTCATATAATACTGGTTTGGTGGTGATGAACTCCTTTAGCTTTTCCTTATCTGTGAAGCTCTTTATCTGGCCTTCAGTTCTGAATGATAGCTTTGCTGGATAAAGTAATCTTGGTTGTAGGTTCTTGGCATTCATCACTTTGAATATTTCTTGCCACTCCCTTCTGGCCTGCAAAGTTTCTGTTGAGAAATCAGCTGACAGTCGTATGGGTACTCCCTAGTTGGTAACTGATTTTCTTTCTCTTGTTGCTTTTAGGATTCTCTCTTTGTCTTTTGCTCTTGGCATTTTAATTATGATGTGTCTTGGTGTGGTCCTCTTTGGATTCCTTTTGTTTGGGGTTCTCTGCGCTTCCTGGACTTAGAAGTCTATTTCTTTCACCAGGTGGGGTAAGTTTTCTGTCATTATTTCTTCAAATTGGTTTTCAATATCTTGCTCTCTCTCATCTTCTGGCACCCCTATAATTCTGATGTTGGTACGCTTGAAGCTGTCCCAGAGGCTCCTTACACTATCTTCGTAATTTCGGATTCTTTTTTTCATTTTGCTTTTCCGGTTGGGTGTTTTTTGCTTCTTCGTATTTCAAATCTTTGTCTTGATTCTTGCGCTCCTCTGGTCTGCTGTTGGGAGTCTGTATACTATTCTTTATTTCAGTCAGTGTATGCTTAATTTCTAGTTGGTTCTTTATCATAACATCGAGGGTCTCATTAGATTTCTTGTAGATCTCATTAAGTTTATCGGCAGCTTCTAGACAGTTCTTGAGAGACCTTAAAAGTGTGGTTCTGAACTCTATATCTTCCATTGACAATTTTGTCCTGTTTCTTTGTCTCCGCATTTTTTTTTTTTTTGCTTTCATGGTGCACCCCCTAGTGGTCTTTGTGCGCAGTCTTGTTGTAGTTAAGCCTTGATTGTTGTAGTTAATACTGGGGGGATTTGACCTCCAGGCCAACTGGCTATGAGAGTCAGCTGTGTCTGCAGTGGGAAAACTTCTGTCCTCTGGGGAGGTGCTAATCTAGCCTTTGCCTGAGGCTATCTGGCAAATGGCTCTGTGCAGGGCTTGGGCGGGGCGGGTCGCACTGGATCAAACAGAGCAGGCGGAGCGAGCAGTTATGGCTGCTCTCAGTTCCGTCCCTAGGTGCTCTGCCTCACAGAGTCCCAGCAACCGCTGCAAACCTTGGAGAGAAAGCTGCCTTCGAGTTCCGACCGAAGCCAGACAGTCCCGCTCCTCCCGTATGAGTCTGGGTCCCTAGAGACTCACCCGGCTCTGGAGCTCAGAGTCTGAAACTCCCTCCCGATTGAAAACAACAACTGCGCCCTCCGCCGCCATCCCTCTCCGCGTGCGCACTCCGCACCTTAGTATTTCACTTCAGCACTGCGCCTCCTCTGAGTCTGGGTATGATATTCTCTTTCCTTCTAGTTGTAGAATTTCCACTCAGCCAGCCTTCCTGTGGTTCTGGATGATGTTCATTCCACCTTTTAGGTGTACCCTTGAATTGGTTGTTTGAGGAAGCAATCTCCGGCGTTAACCTATGCCGCCATCTTGGTTTCTCTCCAATTACAAAAATTTTTAATGAAGAGGGGAAATTTAATCCACAGAGTACAAAAATAGTAACAGGTTATATGGGCATTACTGCTTTATTCTTATCACTTTAATTTTTCTCTTCATTCTTCTTTATTGAGAATGGAGATGCTGGCCCCTATGACTCACATATGAAGTCCTCACATTTCAAAAGCTGGTCTGGAACAATATATTTTACATAGTATTACAGAGAAAATCACAGAATGTTTATTTTTTTAAATTTTTTTCAATTAAATCTTTATTGTTCAGATTATTACATTAGTTACTCTTTTTTCCCACCATAAATCCCCTCCACCTAGTTCCCACCCCACCCTCCGCCCTCACTCCCCACCCACTGTCCTCATCCATAGGTGCACGATTATTGTCCAATCTCTTCCCGCACCCGCCCCCCCGCAAGAATAGTCAGTCCATTCCCTTTCTATGTCCCTGATTCTATTACAGGCACCAGGTCATACTGTTCATCAGATTATTTATTCACCTGATTTTTAGATTCACTTATTGATAGATGTGTATTTGTTGTTCATAATTTGTATCTTTACCTTTTTCTTCTTCTTACTCTTCTTAAAGGATACCTTTCAGCATTTCATATAATACTGGTTTGGTGGTGATGAACTCCTTTAGCTTTTCCTTATCTGTGAAGCTCTTTATCTGGCCTTCAGTTCTGAATGATAGCTTTGCTGGATAAAGTAATCTTGGTTGTAGGTTCTTGGCATTCATCACTTTGAATATTTCTTGCCACTCCCTTCTGGCCTGCAAAGTTTCTGTTGAGAAATCAGCTGACAGTCGTATGGGTACTCCCTAGTTGGTAACTGATTTTCTTTCTCTTGTTGCTTTTAGGATTCTCTCTTTGTCTTTTGCTCTTGGCATTTTAATTATGATGTGTCTTGGTGTGGTCTTCTTTGGATTCCTTTTGTTTGGGGTTCTCTGCGCTTCCTGGACTTAGAAGTCTATTTCTTTCACCAGGTAGGGTAAGTTTTCTGTCATTATTTCTTCAAATTGGTTTTCAGTATCTTGCTCTCTCTCATCCTCTGGCACCCCTATAATTCTGATGTTGGTACGCTTGAAGCTGTCCCAGAGGTTCCTTACACTATCTTCGTATATTCAGATTCTTTTTTTATTTTGATTTTCCGGTTGGGTGTTTTTTGCTTCTTCGTATTTCAAATCTTTGTCTTGATTCTTGCGCTCCTCTGGTCTGCTGTTGGGAGTCTGTATACTATTCTTTATTTCAGTCAGTGTATGCTTAATTTCTAGTTGGTTCTTTATCACAACATCGAGGGTCTCATTAGATTTCTTGAGGATCTCACTACATTTATCCGCGGTCTCACCAGTCTTCTTGAAGATCTCACTACATTTATCAGCGGCCTCACCAGTCTTTTCGAGGGCCTTATTAAATTTATCGGCGGCTTCTAGACAGTTCTTTAAAGACCTTAAAAGTGTGGTTTTGAACTCTATATCCAACAGTTTGCTTTCCTCCAATTCTGTTGTTTGTGTTTTGTTTCTTTGTCTCAGCATTTTTTATGCTTCGCTGTGTCGATAGAGTGCCTTTCTGTGCAAAGTGTCCCAATTACCTGAGGTAGACACTCTTGGTGCACCCCCTTGTGGGCTTTGTGCACAGTCTTGTTGTAGTTAAGCCTTGATTGTTGTAGTTATCACTGTGAGGAATTGACCTCCAGGCCAATTGGCTGTGAGAATCAGCTGTGTCTGCAGTGGGAGAACTTCTGTGCTGGAGACACCCCTCTGTGGCTAGACTTGCTTCGATGGGGCTTTGTGCTCACTGAGTCTGCCCCCTGAGCATGTCTTTTTTGGTTCCACGGAGCTGCAAACTGGATGGTCCCACTCTGATCTCTGGGCTTCCTGGTTCCTGGATCTCTAGGGAGGTGCTAATCTAGCCTTTGCCTGAGGCTATCCAGGAAAAGTCTCCCTGCAGGGCTTGGGCGGGGCGGGTCCCACAGGATCAATAGGGCGGGGTTAGCAATTATGGCTGCTCTCAGTCTTGCCTTCAGAAGCTCTGCTTCTCAGTGTCCCTGTAATCGCTGCAAGCCCCTTGGAGAGAAAGCTGCCCTAGGGTTCTGAGCGATGCCAGACAGTTCCGCTTCTCCCGTATGAGTTTGGGTCCCTAGAGACTCGCCCGGAACTGGAGCTCAGAGCCTGAGACTCCCTCCCGATTGAAAATGACAACCGCATCCTCAGCCGCCAGTCCTCTCCGCATGCACTCTGCACCTTAGTATTTTACTTCAGCACTGCGCCTCCTCTGAGTCTCGGCATGTTTTTCTCTTTCCTCCTAGTTGTAGAATTTCCACTCAGCCAGCCTTCCTGTGGTTCTGGATGATGTCTGTTTCGTCTTTTAGTTGTATTTTTGAAGTGGTTGTTCGAGGCAGCAAACTCCAGTGTTTACCTATGCCACCATCTTGGTTTCTCCATAATGTTTAAATAGAAGCCTTTTTTTTTAATCCAAGCATAATGAATTTATTTCCTACCCCATTCCTTTGCCATGTAGGATTTTTCAGTTAGCTTCTCAGACCCCTTACAGCATACTGTTCCCTTAGCATCTCATGTTCTCTATTATTCATGTCAATCTTTCCAATAGGATTCTCAGATAAACCTCATATTCAGTATTTAGTATTATCAACAGGTACCAGTACCCAATTTCTCTTATTTACTAGTTTTATTGTGCCTTTGAACAGAGGTGCCAAGGAGTTGCTCCAAGATGCTACAGAGCCCAACTGGCAGATCATTAAGTCCAAAAGTTCTCTTGCAACTACAGTAATTTTATCATGTTGCTTACTTTTAGAATCTAGATGTCCGCTACTAAAACATCTGTTCCTCTTTTGACATTGCAATATTACAGGCATCTGATCCCTTTTCTCTCCACATATATATACCCTACCCCCAAAATTCTTATCTAGCTCCTAAAATGGACTGATAAAAGAATTCTTCTAAGATTCAATGTTGTCCTTTTAAGGAAATCTGAATGTTTTTTTACTTACCATGACACTCCCTTGTACGTAAAGCAATAACTTAATTTTGGCTTTAATTTTATGTTCTACCATTCTGAGTCTATTCAAAAAAACTTTTCCCATTTAGTTTCTAATTTTTAACATTTGCTCCAATTATTTCAAGTTTGTGTTTTATTTCTTTTCACTAATAATTTCTGCATATAGATAGGTCTTTTTAGTTCTTTAACTCCTTTGGCTTTAACCCTTTCCCCGAGGGCCTTCACTTTTTTTAAATACTTCTACTATTTATCACCTTCAAAAGGAAACTTGACTTCCCTTCTGATTATTCCTTCTCATAGTTTTAATTTCCTTGTGTTCGAACAGAAATTTGCTTATCTTCTAAATGACTCTACCAGCTGTTGAGAAATTAGAGTTCTCACTATTGCATGATTGGAAAAAAAGATAGTTCACTTTGCCACATATACTCTCTGCTGAAGTGGCAATGACATAAGAAGATTTTCTCTTTTTTCCTTTTTATTCCAGACAGGTAACAGTAAATAAATTCTAAAAAGTATTATTTAATTCTTATTTTATGAAAAGTATTCTCATTGTCTGGCTTCATAGGTCCCTTTTTGTTTACTTTAAGACTTTTCCTAAAATATCCATTTACAATATACAAGAAAGATACCAAATACTTATTTTATTTTGTCTTTCAAATTTCTTTTTGGATAAGAAATAGGTGGATGAATATACAGATGAATGGATGGATGGATATGTGATAGGATGGTCAGATAGACTTCAACCTAGAGTCTAATACATTCTTCAAAAACCCATAGTTCTCAAAATGCCTTGCCTGGTCCCAAATCTACTGGGAAGAGCTTCATATTCAGTTCTTTCAAAAGCAAAACATCCTTTTATCAATAAGACTGTCACCCAATTTTTTTCTACCCACAATGTTTATCAGAAATGATAATTCCATGAGAACAGGAACTGTGTCTCTCACTCATCCCTGTGTGTCCATCATCTGGCATACTGCCTGACACCAACAAACAATAGATGTTTGCTGAATGACTCTTATGTTCCATACTCTTTGTACTACATACTCTCCTACCTTAAGTTGTACTTTATCCATATTTGTATAATTCTAATTATCCTTCAAGGTTTCTGAATTCCCTCATTTACTTCCCCTTATCAACTTCATTTGCTTTAGGCTTTACTTTACCTCTCCCCCTCTGTAATATTTGTTTTTCTGGGATTTGGAATCCATCTATAATAGGCTGATTTTCCCTGCTCTCTTGGTTTTTTCCATGTTAATCTCCTAAAATGTGTTTACTATCCTTCCTGAGACCTCTTCTTTTTTTCTCTTTTGTGGCATATATTCATCTCTTTTTTTTCCCCCAGTAAGAATTATCTTCTCCTGAGATTTTCCATCTCTTGCTCATCCACAGCTATTTCATTTCTTTTCCTCTAATCTTTCTTCCTCCAATACCTAAAACTTAACATTTATATTTCTACCATCTCTTTCTGAAGCTCTTTTAATGCTTTCTCCATCCTACATGGCTACTCTGAATTAATTTTGGCAGCTATTACCAGCTCAGTTCCTCTGCTTCTCTTCATACTGGGGCCTTGAAAATGGCTCAGCTGTGCATACTTCACTTTCATTATGACCTATTCTTGGGCAATCAGCACAACAATGACCACTGATCCCAAAGGTTATACATAATTGGCTCTTACAGTTGTCATTTCTGGCTCCTTTTTCTCCACACTAGATACATTTTTCCTGATTATATCTCATGCTCAGATGATTTCTAGAAACAATTTTATCTTCTATAACATAGCTGTCAAACATGGATGATGCTCAAGAATCACCTGGGTAGTTTTAAGAAATATAAATTATTGCCTCCCCCACCCCACTCCAGTGTGATTCAGTAGTCTGGGATGAGCCCAGGAATCTTTTTTTTTTTTTTTAAATTCAAATAAATTCTGATAAGCAGCCAGGTTTAGTGATTACTCGTCTAAAGTATGTCTTTGGCTGGCACCTATACCAGTTGGATCAAAATGGTATTTCATTAATAATAACTAATAAGTATTAAATGCTTATGCCAGGTCTTGTGCTAAGTACTTTTCAAGTATCATTACATTTAATCCTCACAACCACCCTATAAAATAGGCTATCCATTTTGCAGATGAGGAAACTGGGTCTTCTATCATATGCCTATAGTAGATTCTGTATATTCTCCTAAGCAGTCCCAGATGGGAGTCTGTGTTCATAACCATTCTGCATATACTAGATCAGGTAGGTGATTAACCTCGTTTTCTTCCTACTCTTTCATTGCTAACATTATTTAGACAACATTTCAAAGACACCTACAACTTTCACATGATCTGTTAAAGTAGCAATCTTCCACCCAGCCGGAGTGGATTACTGGATTGAGCATTGTCCCATGCACCAAGAGGTCATTGGTTCAATTCCTGGTCAGGGTACATGCCTGGGTTTTGGGCATGATCCCCAGTGGAGGGCTTGCAGGAAGGAGCCGATGGATGTTTGTCTCTCATCAATGTTTCTATCTTTCTCTCCCTTCTTCTCTCTCTCAAATCAATAAAAACATATTTAAAAATATATTTTTTAAAAAAGTAGTAGTCTCCCTTGAAGCAAACTCTAGTTTAACCTATACTGTTACATTTTTATTTTTTGTTAATCCTCACCAGAGGATATTTTTTCCATTGATTTTTTAAAGAGAGTGGAAGGGAGGGAAAATGGGAGGGAAGTGGGGGACGGGGGGAGACAGAAAGAAACATCGATGTGAGAGAGACACATGGATTAGTTGACTCCTGCAAGTGCCCTGACCAGGGCCAGGGATTGAACCTACAACCCACATATGTGCCCTTGACCGAAATCAAACCTTCAACCCTTTGGTGCATGGTCCAACACTCTAACCTCTGAGCAAATGGGCCAGGGCTATACTGTTATATATTTTAAGAGAATAGCAAGTTTTTTTTGTCTTGGTTGGCTATAATAAATCATTGCAAAGTGTTTTTATTAACTCATTCATTTTTCTTCAATTAGTCATTTATAAAGCATTTACTACATATTCACTATGTATTAGGCCTGAGGATACAAAGTATTTAGTATTGGTCTGTTAAGAAGAATCACTACAAAGTTGGTTTAATCATTCACTCTGTCAGCTAGTCACAAGGAAAACATTAATTGAACACCTACTTAATGAAAGATACTGTATAGAGCAGCCGTGGGCAAACTACGGCCCGCGGGCCGGATCCGGCCTGTTTGAAATGAATAAAACTAAAAAAAAAAAAGACCGTACCCTTTTATGTAATGATGTTTACATTGAATTTATATTAGTTCACACAAACACTCCATCCATGCTTTTGTTCCGGCCCTCCGGTCCAGTTTAAGAACCCATTGTGGCCCTCGAGTCAAAAAGTTTGCCCACCCCTGGTATAGAGCCTAATAATACAAAAATGTAAAAGAAACAGGAAATAGGTCTGGGTAAAGGATACTCATTTTTTTTAAAAAAATATACTTTATTGATTTTTTTACAGAGAGGAAGGGAGAGAGATAGAGAGTTAGAAACATCGATGAGAGAGAAACATCGATCAGCTGCCTCCTGCACATCTCCTACTGGGGATGTGCCCGCAACCCAGGTACATGCCCCTGACCGGAATCGAACCTGGGACCCTTCAGTCCGCAGGCCGACGCTCTATCCACTGAACCAAACCGGTTTCGGCAGGATACTCATTTTGAAGTAATAGCATAACTGAAGTTTTCTAAGTAAATATGATTACTTAGGAAGAGAACAGGAGAAGAGACTAGGGTCTCAGACAGAAAACTATGAACAATAACATTTAATAATGAACAGAGGTAAAGCCAGAAAAGGAAACTAAGAAGAACTGAGAGGTAGAAGAAAAAAGGAGATGTCATGGGAGCCAAGAGCACAGAGTGCTGCGTAAAAAGATGCTGAGATATTAGGAGTAAGAAGAGAAAATGCAGGTGTGAACAAAGATAATTCTCTTTTCAAGAAATTTGACTGGGAAGGGGAAGAAAGACTCAAGTATTTTTTAAGTACTGAGGAGAAAGTATAGATAGATTGAATATAAGAGGGAGAGTGCAATAATAATAGTACAAGGTCCTTGAAAAGATGGAGGAAATTGGATCCAGAGAAGAGCTAGTCCTGGAGAAAGGATGAACCTTTTTTTTTTCTTTTTAAAATATGTTTTTATTGATTTTCAGAAAGAGGAAGGGAGAGGGAGAGAGAGATTGAAAAATCAATGATGGCAGAATCATAGATCAGCTGCCTCCTGCACACCCCCTACTGGGGATGGAGCTCACAACCCAGGCATGTGGTCTGACCAGGAATCAAACCGTGACCTCCTGGTTCATGGGTTGATGCTCAACCACTGACCCACACCGACCGGGCAGGAACTTTTTTTTAAAATTTATTCTAACAAGGGTAGAGATGTAGGTATGCCTATAGATTTGGTAATGAAAGTTTTATCAGTTCCTGTGCAATTCTTGGACAAGCAGGAGAGACCACCTGTTGGGCTTGAAGAAGAAGAAAAATAGTTTAAGTGGGGCTAGGGGTTGAGGGGAAGTCTGAAGAGGTTAAAGTTTGAAAGTTGTTGGGACAAGTGTTGAAAATCCAGTTTAGGTAGCTGATCATAAATTTTTACAAGTACGTACCAGTCTGGTGAATATGATTTTCTGCAGCTTTGCTTGAAATAGGCATGTAAAGGAGAAAAGAATGGCAAGAACTAAACTGAAATAAAAGAACATGTAATCTTAGCTCAAATGAGGATAGTAAAGAATGAACAGGGCTGCTGGAAAGGAAATATGAAAGGATGAGCAGTCCAGATTAAGTTGAAAAAGTATAGTTTGTTCAGCAATTCTAATCTCTTTTTAGATAGTTTTAAATTTCAAGGATTTGAAATCCTATGTCAGGTTTATGTTAGAATGAATTAATAATCAAGGCCTGTGGTAGTCATTAGTATTGGCAAATACTCCTAGTTCTCATCCCAGGCACTTTGTAGGATTGTCCTCCCCATTCCTTTGAAGCTGGGTTGAGGGAGAGGGAATGAAATGTGATCAAAATAACATGAATCACTTCCAAGCACAAGCAATTAGGAGGAGCACAATTCATCACATTCATTCTACCATAGCAACAAATGTTTCAGAGGGTGGCTTCTCAGTCAGCCTGGGTCCCAGAATGAGGAAGATACAGGATAGTGCCTCCAGTCGGTCCACAAAGGATATTTTGAGTGAGTGATAAAGCCATATAAGAGAGTGCAAATGGTGGGCTATGAAAGGGAAGGGGTGAGTGAGAACTGGGTAAGGAAAGCAAGGCAGACCTGGAAAGTATGAGAGCAAGAATTTCCTCCCTATCTGCCATATCCAGTCCATAAGGCGTTTCTACTTGCACCTCTCACGAATCTCTGAAACTTGAAGAAAAAAAAAATCTAAATAGTTTCTCCACAAATTAGCAGCCCTTCTCAACTTCCCATTACCTTTAGTGCCATTATCAACCTTTTTATTATGTCTCTGCTCTCTTCTCTTCCTATTCATCGGCCCATTAGTGCCTACAACTGCCTGCATTCACACTCCACATAAACTGTCACCAAGTCCTGTCAATTCTTCTTTTTCAATTTCTCTCAGATCTGATCCTTAATTCTATGTTCATGGTGACCACCTTATCTACACAGACTATTCTCATCTAGCTGCACTAGAATACTAGTACAAGCTCCATAAGAACAGATATCTTGTTTGGTCACTCCTGTAATCCCCTGGCACACTGCAGGCACTCAATAGTATTATCAAATAAATAAATGAGGAAATCTAATCTATCACTAGTCTTTTCACACTTTTATCAATTTCCAAATAGTAATGAGTAACATCTTTGCAAAAATTTGTTTTCCATCAAGTATTTCTTCTAGTCAAGATCCTGTGATAGAATACTATTGCCCATAGAGTAGAATCTAAAACTCTTCTACCAGGCATTTAATGCCTTCCCTAAGGTGGGCACCATTTTCTCTATCCAGTTATCCGAAATGGTTTCCTTGACATAGACAAGGTATTTTTAACCATTAAACTACTAAGTAAACTACTCTTTACTATGCCTGTGCATTGTCAGCGAACAGTGTCCTTCCCTTTCCTTTTTACTACTAAAAATTACATTGCCTCCTTTAAAATGAGAACCCAAACTTAAATTGATTCTACAGTAATTATGTTAATTTGTATAGATAAAAATTTCATTACATTCACTGTCCCTCATCCTTCCAACATGCTCCCAATTTTTTATTCTATCACACCTTCCACTTCCAGGTCTCCTCTAATTTAGTCATATTCCAGGCACCTCCTGCCAAGACTACCCACCAACTGCTGCCAAATCTTGTTTTAGGTCTTAAAATTGCCTTTAATTTCTTCCTATGTTAATTTATTCAGCATATTTTTATTGAATACCTATTTTGTGCAAGTCATTGTTCTAAGCACTGGGGATAATGCAAATCACAAAAACAAACAAAAATCCCTGCTTTCCACTCTAACCGGTTTGGCTCAGTGGATAGAGCATCGGCCTGCGGACTCAAGGGTCCCAGGTTCGATTCCAGTCAAGGGCATCTACCTTGGTTGCAGGCACATACCCAGTAGGGAGTGTGCAAGAGACAGCTGATCAATGTTTCTCTCTCATCGATGTTTCTAACTATCCCTCTCCCTTCCTCTCTCTAAAAAATCAATCCTATATAATAAAAGCCTAATATGCTAAGTGTCTGGTCATCTGTTCAACCAATCAAAGCATAATATGCTAATGATATGCTAAGGATGCTCAATCGCTTGCTATGACATGCACTGACCACCAGGGGGCAGACAGTCAACTGGTCAAACAGTTGCTATGATGTGCACTGACCACCAGGGGACAGATGCTCCAACCAGTAGGTTAGCTTGCTGCCAGGGTCTGGCTGATCGGGATGAGTGAGACGAACCAGACACACCCTAGAGCTCTCCTGCAGTCCCTCCCAGGCCCCGATCGTGCACTGGTGGGGTCCTCGGGCTGGCCTGTGCCTTCTTGCAATCCAGGACCCCGTGGAGGATGTCAGAGAGCCCACAGGTCAGGCCAAGGGACCTCACTGGTGCACGAATTCGTGCACTGGGCCCCTAGTAAAATATATTTAACAACAACAACAAAATCCCTGCTTTCCTGTGTGGGCTGAGCATACAATAAACAAGTCATACAACATATTAGAAACTGATAAGTGCTGTGGAAAAAATTAGAGATGGAAAGGAGGGAGAAAGCCTCAACAAAAAGATGTCATTTAAACAAAGACTTTTAAGAGTGAGAATTACCATGCAGCTCTCTGGGGGAAGAGTATCCTAGGCAGAGGGTACAGTTAGTGCAAAAGCCCTATCACAGGAAAATGACTGATGTTTCAAGGAACATTAAACAGGTCAGTGTGAATCACTGGTATGAATCAAGGGAGCAGCAAGAAGAGTAGTAAAAGATGGGGTCAGAGAACTATGAGGGAAGAAAATGGTATAGGGTCTGTGGACTATTGTCAAAGACCTGAGCTTTTTCTGCAATTGAGATAGAAGCCACTGGAGCATCTTGGACAGATAAGGAGCATGATCTAATGTTGTGTTGAAAATGGACTGAAGTGGGATAATGACAGAAGAAAGAAGGCCAATGAAACTACCACCAATAATCTAGGCAAGAAATTGTAGTAACTTAGACCAGGATGGTAGTGATGGGGATAGGGAGAGGTGTTTGGATTCTGGATATATTTTAAAGCTGAGTCAACAGGATTTTGATAAATTGGATATGAGGGTGAGAAAGAGATATATATGACTCCAAAGCTTCTGGCCTGGGGAACTGAAACAGTTGCCATTAACTGAGTTGGGGAAGACTGTGAGTATAAGTTTTAGGGGAGGAGAAAGATGAGGGGTTTGGCTTTCAACAGGTTAAATCCAAAACCATATTTGCTCGAGAAGAGATAATGAGTAGGGATTAGGATGTCAAGCCTGGGATTCAAGGGGATAGTCTGAATAAAAGACAGAAATTTGGAAATCATCAGTGTATAGATATTTAAAGAGGTGGCAAGGACTGAGTGTAGATAAAGAAGAGATCCAAGGAAAATGAAAGCCAAAATGAAGAATTTGTTTCAGAGAGGAGGAGGGAGTAATCAACTGTGTTAAATGTTGCTCATAGGTGAAGATGATGATGAGTATTGACAAATGAACTTAGCAATACTGAAATCAATGGTTCCTTGAAAAGGATACTTTGCGGTGTGGTGGAGACAAAAGCCTGAGTACAATGTATTTAAGTGAATGTGTTTAAGATATTCCCAACATAGACTACCAGAGGAATTTACTTTCAACAATAATCCTTCTGCCTAGCAGAAGGCCAATACAGCTCACTTCGTGTGAAAGCTAATTCAGCTGATCATACTCATTACTTCCAAATAAAAAATTTGATAGTAGAGTCATCCCTCAGTCTTCTGATACTAATTTTCCCAGAAGTAACTGTACTAGAACACTCAATTCAGTTCTCAGCATATTTCGAGTATATGTTCTAGATTTATAAGGGTTCTAATCTACACTAATAAAAGACAAACATGCAAACTGACTGCACCTTCGCTGCGCCTTAAGCCACGCCCACCAGCCAATCAGAGCAACTATATGCAAATTAACCCAACCAAGATGGCAGCCGGCAGCCACGGAGCAGGAGTAAGCAGGAGGCTTGGTTGCCCAAGTGATGGAGGAAGCCAAGATTCCCGCCTGCCACAGCCGGCTCTGAGCTCCACTCAAGGCAACAAAGTTTCAATTATAGAAAATAAATAAACCCTAGATACCTGCTTTCAGCCAGCCATGGCCACGGAGATGGAGTGGGCAGGAGGCATGGAGGCGATGGAGCCCACCCACCCTGGCTGGCTCTTAGCTCCGCTCAAGGCTACAAAGTTTCAATTATAGAAGGTAAATAAATCCCAGAATAAAAAAAAAGAAGAAGAAAAAAAGGAGAGGCTGGGAGCTTCCGTCGCCGGGGGGCTTGGCCAGCCTGAAAATTGCCCTCAGCCCCTCACCCAGGCTGGCCAGGCACCCCAGTGGGGACCCCCCCCCACCCTGAAGGGGGTGTGACCAGTCTGCAAACACCCATCAGCCCCTCACCCAGGCTGGCCAGGCACCCAGGCTGGCCAGGCACCCCAGAGGGACCCCCACCCTGATCCGGAACACCCTTCAGGGCAAACCAGCCAGCCCCCACCCATGCACCAGGCCTCTATCCTATATAATAAAAGGGTAATATGCAAATTGACCCTAACAGCAGAATGACCAGTCGTTATGACATGCACTGACCACCAGGGGGCAGATGCTCAACGCAGGAGCTGCCCCCTGGTGGTAGGTGCGCTCCCACAGCAGGAGCGCCACTCAGCTGACCGACATGTCCGGGCAGCCCACCAGCCCCGTGGCAGTCACTCACTCCAGCAATAGTCCTACATGTCCAATCTCCGGAGAATGGGCCAGGCACCGATGGACCAGTGCCACCTGCATGATCCTGACAGCACTGCTGGCCTCCTGGAAGTTGGCTTTGGGCCCGGTGGTTGCTTCCCCCCCCCCAGATGCTTTGCAAGGAAGAAACGATATAAAAGCAGCTGCCAGGTGGCTCCTGGCAACTGGCACAAACATCAGCAGGACGGATCTGGAACCCAGGCTGGCAAGGACATCCTACCACCCACCTGGAGGGCCAATCACATCCTACCTCCCTCCCCCTCTCAGGACCCCACCCAGGCATGAATTCGTGCACCGGGCCTCTAGTTTAATATAATTTTGTTCTGTTAATGAAGGATAATCCTTCCATGTGCAATTATTTTATGTCACTGTAAGAGTTTCTATATTAAAATCTTTTCTCAAATAAAAAACTATTTCTCAGTCAGAGTTGGGAAGAGGGGAAAGGCGAGTTTTGTTTAATGGGTAAGAGTCTCAGTTTTGCAAGCTGAAAAAGTTCTAAAGATTTGTTATACAAAATATGCATACAGCAAACATTACTATACAACTGAAAATGTTTACAATAGTAAATTTATGTTATGTGTTTTTTACCAAAATTTTTAAAAAATTCTTTTTCATTTTGGAAAATATGTACACTGTGCAGTCAATTCAATAAATCTCTATCTGGAGGCATTCAAGGCACCATAACATCTGAGGGGTAAATCCTCCTTTGGGGGAGGGGTAACATTTAAGAAAGTAAAACCTATGAAGAAACCTTCCCCACAAAGATGTAAAATAGCTTCCTCCTTTCTTCCAGCTAAGGCAGGAAATACTATACAGCATTAGGACAGCAGCATAAGCTATAAGAATGGGTCATTTATAAGTAGAATATGTATAAGCATAAAATTCCCTTGCAAAATTTGGTATAGAAAGTTTATATCCATATTCTTTAGTCACATGTTCTTTCAAGTTTTTTTCCAGGTCTTTGTAGTTGGTTCTCTAGTAACTGCTCTTTTCTACTTTGATTTTAGTTGTTTTTCACTGGATCTTTCTTAAACTTACATCATGTAATGAGTACTGAAGAAAGTGTTACAGGTAAGAAAAGACTGTGATTATGTAGAGGCTTAATAGCATAGTGCTTAAAAGAACAGGCTCTAAGGTTAAACTGCTGGGTCTAAATTTGGAATCCATGACTAGTTAGCTCTATTACCTTGGCACACAGCTTAACTTCTTTGTGCTTTAGTTTCCTCATCTGTAAAATGAGAATATTATCTGCCCCACAGGGTTATTAAAAGAATTACATCTGAAATAAATAAATCCAACAGTGCCTGGCACATAGTAAGTGCTTATTGTTTTAAATTTAAGTCCATAGTTCTTGCTTAAACTTCTGCAGTAATGTATTGCCTAGAAGATCTTGACTTTAATTTCTTTCCTCTATAATTATCCTCCATACTATGCCCATAATTATTTTTTCAAAATAAAAATTTGACTATATTGGTAACAGCTTCTTAAATATGACATCAAAAGCATGGACAACAACTGAAAAAATAGGTAAAATTGGATTTCATCAAAATTAAAAACTTTTCTTCATCAAAAGACACAATGCTTGACCAGTGTGGCTCAGTGGTTGAGCGCTGACCTTGAACCAGAAGATCACAGTTCAATTCTCGGTGAGGGCATGTGCCTGGGTTGTGGGCTTGATCCCCAGAGAGGGGCATACAAGAAGCAGGAGATCAATGATTCTCTCTCATTATTGATGTTCCTCTCTTTCTGGAATCAAATATATATATATATGTCTCCAACAGAGTGAAAAGACAACCACAGCAGGGAGAAAATATTTGCAACTCAGCAACAAGCAAATAATTCAATTCAAGATGGGCAAAGGATTTGAAGAGACATTTCTCCAAAGATTAAAAAAAAACAAAAAGTAGAAACAACCAAGGGACACATGAAATGATATTCAACATCATTAGTCATTAGAGAAATGCAAATCAAAATCAAAATGGGATACCACTTCACACCTACTAAGATGGCTATTATTTAAAAAAATAAAAACAAAACAATAAAAAATAAGGTAAGTTGACAAGTTTATGGAGATACTGGAACTCTTGTGTATTGCCGGTGGGAATGTGAAATGGTGCAGCCACTGTGAAGAACAGTTTTATGGTTTCAAACATAGAATTACCATGATCCAACAATTCCACTCCTAGGTGCAATTCTACTCCAAAAGAATTAAAAATGGCGACCCAGTCCTAGCCAGTTTGGCTCAGTGGATAGAGCATCAGCCTGTGGACTGAAGGGTCCTGGGTTAGATTCCAGTCAAGGTCACAGACCTTGGTTACAGGGTCCCCATCCCTAGTCAGGGTGTGTGCAGGAAGCAACCAATTGAAGTATCTCTCTCATTTCGATGTTTCTGTCTCTCCCTCTCCCTTCCACGCTCTCTAAAAATCAATGGAAAAATATCCTCGGCTGCGGATTAACAACAACAACAACAAAACAGAGACCCAAAAAGATTCCTGACCAACAATATGCAAAGCTGTATTATTCAAAATAGCCAAAAAAATGGAAACAACTCAAGTGTCCATCAAAAGATGAATGGAGCCCTAGCTGGTTTGGTTCAGTGGATAGAGGGTTGGCCTGCAGACCGAAGTGTTCCAGGTTCAATTCTGGTCAAGGGCACGTTCCTCAGTGGCAGGCTCAATCTCTGACCCTCATTGGGAAGCAACCAATGGATGTGTCTCTCTCTCTGCCTCTCCCCCTCCCTTCCACTCTCTCTAAAAATCAATGGAAAAATATCCTCGCATGAGGATTAACAAACAAACAAAAAAAATGGTTAAACAAAATGTGATATCCTATCTAATAATAGAGAAACATGGTAATTAGCCATACCTCCGGTACCCTTCCCATGGGCTGATCAGGGCGCTATGCAAATTAACCGCCAACAAAGATGGCGGCTAATTTGCATACATAGGCGCAATGCTGGGAGGCAAAAGGGGAAAGACAGAAGAAGCCGCCTGCCACTGACTGTGATCATAAACCCAGGCGGCAGGCAAAAACCGGGGGCCTTCGTCCCACCCCCCAGCCGTGATCGGAGAACGGGGCAGCCTTTGCCCGAACCCCAGCTGTGATCGAAGGACTGGGCAGCCTTTGCACAACCCCCAGCTGTGATCAGAGGAACGGGTAGCCTTTGCCCAACCCCAAGCCGTGATCGGAGAAAGGGGAAGCCTTTGCCCTACCCCCAGCCGTGATCGGACCCCTAGCCGTGATCGGAGAACTCGGCCACCTTTGCCCGACCCCCAGCCCTTATCCGAGGACCGGGCAGCCTTTGCGTGACTCCCAGCCATGATCGGAGAACCGGGCAGCCTTTGCGAGACCTCCAGCCATGATCGGAGATCTGGGGAGCCTTTGCCCGACCCCCAGCAGTGATCAGAGGACCGGGCAGCCATTGCGCAACCCCCAGCCATGATCGGAGAACTGGGCAGCCTTTGCCCGACCCCCAGCCGTGATCGGAGGACCAGGCAGCCTTTGCACGACCCCCAGCTGTGATCAGAGGACCGGGCAGCCTTTGCCCGACCCCCAGCCGTTTTCGGAGAACCTGACCGCTTTTGCCCGACCCCCAGCCATGATCGGAGAAGCCTGTGGTGCAGGGAAGAAGCGGCGCCGGTGGCCGCCTCTTCCTTGCCCTCCACCCATACCGGTGATCAGTGATCAGAGAAGCCCCAGCGGCAGAGAAGAGGTGGCACTAACCCCTAAGTAGATCTCGAGCACTTTTCAAACTGCGCGGGTAAAACCCCCTGAGACAGGGTCCTGGCTGCCACCTAGATCACTAGCACCTTTCAAATAGCAAACCCCATGAGACCGGGTCCTGGCTGCCATGTAGATCCCGAGCACCTTTCAAACTGCGTGGGTAAAACCCCCTGAGACTGGGTCCTGGCTGCCATGTAGACCACAAGCACCTTTCAAACTTTGAGGGTAAAACCCCTTGAGACCGGGTCCTGGCCGCCATGTAGATTGCAGCACCTTTCAAACTGCAAACCCCATGAGACCCGGTCCAGCATATTGGGAGTAAACATGATGCATCCAGGTGGAAATATGATTACGGGGTTGGAAGACAGACTGGGAAAGAAGAAGTCAGAAAGAGACACTGAGAGAGTCACTGGCTGGCTGGCTGCAAATACTGACTCTCCAGTAGTGATAGAATAAAAAAGTGGGGGATATCTCTGGAAGATTCAAGAGATAGGAGGCAACTCTTCTATGGTTTTGACTTGCCCAGCAGATTTCCACATACACACATGTACACGCCTATGTTTGCATGCACACACATATACACATAACTGACTGCCCTCCCTGGAAGCACAGAAGAAGAAGCTGCCCACCTTTGGTCCAGGAGCCAGCGCCTACGGCTGGCTGCAGCCCAGGAGACGGACAAGCCACCCGCCTGAGGTCCCAGGCTGCAGCCACCCGGAGAAGCTGCCAGTCCTGTGGTCCAGGGCGCCAGCGCCTGTGGCCAGGGAAATAGGTTCCCTCTTCACCTACTGCAGTCATTACTTCAATATTCCCCTTCAGAATTTCTCTCCTGTGCTACAACCCAACTCCATTTTTCATTGGAAGATATGGAACAGAGAGAGCAGTGTTAAAAGCTTACATTTTTAAGCCGGTAAGGTTGGTACTTAAACATATAAATGGAAAACTAGAGTCCTTAAGGTAACAAAGGCTACAAAGGACAGGGACAGGACATGACCTATTACATCCAGCAATCCATATGGGGACTGAAAACTTTGCAATGATGACAATTAGTGAAGATATGAATCAACTAAAATAGTTGACAGGGACAATTCTTCTATCTTTGAAAATACATCAAATCTGTTCAAATAGATTTTCATCTGCATAATATAACACATTCTGACAAGACCACCACCACCACCAATGTGGTCAGTGTTGTGCCAATAAATGTTTAATAACTGAGGGATGCCCACCCCCCTCCCCTGCCGAGTGCACAAATTTTTGTGCACCGGGCTACTAGTAGTCCATATAATGGAATATTATTCAGCCATAAAGGGAAATTAAGTTCTGATACATATTACAATATGGCAAAATCTTGAAAACATTATTGCTAAATGAAATTAGACAAACACAAAAGGACAAATATGATATTATTCCACTTATATGAAGTATTTAGAATAGACAAATTCATAGCTACAAAAAGTAGAATAGAGAGGGGTTACCAGAGGCTGAGGGCCAAAGACAGTTATTGCTTAACGGGTACAAAGTTTTTGTTTTGGATGATAAAAAAAGTTCTAAAAATAGATAGTGGTGATGGTTTTATAGCATTGTGTATACACTTAATGCCCATGAATTCTAAACTTAAAAGTAATTAAAATAGTCTAGTCCTAAATATCTTTATCTATAGCCACAAATTTCCTTCCTTCTCACCACCTTATATCTTACATTCCACTCTTGTATTGAACTACTTGACCTGTGAAGGTAAAACATACTTTCAAGCTTTCCTGGATTCACTTACAATCCTCTTGTCTTTACCCCTTTCTAAGTTTGGTGAACTACTCTTTATTCATTAGGATTCATCTTCAGTGAAACCTTTCTTTTCTCACTTCCTAAAGCAATTAATCAATTCTTCCTTTGTACTGTCAAGTCCCTTTATAAATAATTCTACTATAGCATTTAATCATGCATTATATATTATTTCTCTATGTGTGTTTCCCCCATTAGATCCAGTTTTGAGGATAAGCATAAATCTTATCATCTTTCCTTCTGTAGCACCTCCTAGCACATGGTAGATACTCAACTTTCCCAAATGAATGACTTATGCATGTATGTGCTTTGAAAAGTCATAAAGCACTATATCAGTACAAGGACTTATATCATTTTACCCTTTGTGAGTTTATTTCAAGTTAGTTTCCAGGTTATGAAACAAGTCCCTGATGATGTGCAACATATAAGATAATTCATTTTTTTCACTATAATCCCATTAAACTAACCCCAAGGTTTTCTTCCCTTAAATGCTAAATTGAATAAAAAAATATTTCTGAGTTTCTAAATGAAGAAAATACTAACTAAATGTACTATCATACATTTCAAAGAAAAGATACATTCTATGCTAGAAAGATGAGTTGATAATGAGTAGTTTTACATCAGAATATTTTTTTAAAATATATTTTATTGACTTTTTACAGAGAGGAAGGGAGAGGGACAGAGAGTCAGAAACATCGATGAGAGAGAAACATCGATAAGCTGCTTCCCGCACGCCCCCTACTGGGGATGTGCCCGCAACCAAGGTACATGCCCTTGACCGGAATCGAACCTGGGACCTTTGAGTCTGCAGGCCGACGCTCTATCCACTGAGCCAAACCAGTTACAGCTACATCAGAATATTTTTGTTATGTCTTTCAGAAAAGTAGTGTAACCAGATATGTGAATAATCTAGCCCTAGCACATATTTATACATACTCTGGTTAAGAAACAGTGCAAAGCGCTGAATCAATCAAATATTCAGTGAGTCCACACATAGCACATAGTACCAAATATATGTGTTTACAAAGTTAAGACTAGATTTTTATAGTCAAGAAATTCACAATATAAAAGTGAAAAACATGAAAAAAATAGATCCAATATATATGTGCAGATATGGTCATTCACTCAACAATTATTACCTTAGTATGAACCAGGTACTCAAAACATATGCTAGGAACTACAGGAATACAAAGATTAATAGAACATACAGACCTGCTTGGCTCACAATTAGGTATGGAGAGACAATTATAAATATACAATTACAGCAATTAACATTAACAACTCTTCCCTTGGCCTACATCCAGATTTTTCTTCTTTTTGGCTATTCTTTCTCAGTCATTTCAACCTGCTCTTCCTCTACTAGTCTTATATGCTTGCAAGGCTCTATTTTATATATTCAGTATCTCACTCTACAACTTAGGCCATTCCTATGACTTCAAGACTTCAACAACCATTACAGACAAATCTGTTCTTAAAGCCCATCCTTTCTACTGAGTTCCAGAACTATATTTCCAACTGCCTACTTGTTATTTTATAGACTAGAGGACCGGTGCACGAAATTCGTGCACTTGGGGTGGTGGGGGTCCCCCTCAGCCTGGCCTGCACCCTCTCACAGTCCGGGAGCCCTTGGGGGATGTCTGACTGACGGCTTAGGCCCACTCCGCATGGACATCCTTACCACTGCCGCAGAGGTAGGAGAGGCTCCCACCACTGCTGCTATGCTCACCAGCCATGAGCCCAGATTCTGGCTGAGCAGCACTCCCCCTGTGGAAGCACACTGATCACCAGGGGACAGCTCCTGAGTTGAACGTCTGCCACCTGGTGGTCAGTGTGCATCATAGCGACCAGTCGTTCACCGTTCGGTCATTTGTATATTAGTCTTTTATTATATAGGACTAGAAGTCTGATGCACAAAAATTCATGCAAGAGTAGGCCTTCCTTCCCTTGGTTGCCAGCACCAGCTTCCCTCTCGCACCCAGGATCTGGGCTTCACTCCAGCCGCCACTGGCAGGCACCCGGGACCAGGCTGCTTCGCTCAGGCTGCTGCCAGCAGGCACCTGGGACCTGGGCTTCACTCCAGCCTGACTTTGTCCAGATGGATGTCCGGAATGATGCCCAGAAAGACATTTGGTCTAATTAGCATATTACCCTTTTATTATTATAGATTTCTCAAACTAAACTTACCTAAAATTGTACTCTTCTCAAACTAACTTATAATCTAAGGTTCCTACCTGAGGTCTCAGCACTTCAATCAGCTGGGTTGTACAAACCAGAAATTCATCTTTGACTCCCCATCACACATCAAGCGTATTCAAAATCTTGTTATTCTATTTCTCCCCATTTCTGTGCCTTAAGTAACTCAGTGTTTCTCCATCAAGGGGCTACTGGCATTTGGAGCAGGGGAGTTCTTCAATGTTGGGACTCTCTCTTGCAATACAGAACATCATCATTCCTGGCTCCATGCATAAATGCTATTAACATTCCCCAGTCATGAGTACTAATCAAAATGCTCCCTGAGGCTGGTATTGTCCAGGTTAAGAATTACATTGTGCTTAGTTGAAGACTCCATTATCTTTCATCTGCACTACTAAAAAAATTTTTAAACAAAAATCTTATGTGTAATTATTTTCCCTACATCAACTTTTTCTCCCTTCCAATCAATTCTCGATTCTACAGTCAGAGTAATGTTTTAAGCTCAGTTTGATCAACTAACGCCTCTACTTAAAACCCTCAGATGTTTCTGATTTTAGGAGAAAGACTAAATTTAGTTTTGCCATTAAATATAATGTTAGCTGGGGGTTTTGATAGACAGCCCTTATAAATTTGAGGAAGTTTCCTTCTATTCCTATTTTGCTGAGAATTTTTTTATTATAAATACAGTGGGGCTTTGACTTATGAGTTTAATTTGTTCCGAGACCGAGCTTGTTAAGGAGCTCGTTAAGGAGCTCGTTAACTCAAATTACTCTATCAACTCAATGCAAAAAATCGGCGGACACAGCTGGTATCTCAAAAAACTCATTAGTCAGGACACTCGTAAGTCAAGGCCCCACTGTAGATGTTAAATTTTGCCAAATGCTTTTCTGCAAGAATATCCAATTTCACTAGGCCAGTACAATAAGGCAAGGGGGAAAAAAATTGGAAAGGGAGGATGACATAATTGTGTAAAGAGACTTTTAAAAGGCATTATTTTTTTTTTTTAAAAAAAGCTATTATTAATGAGTTCTAGTGGCTCTTTTGGTACATTCCTTAAAATTCCTTAGTTTCCATTAGTACTAGAATTAATTCGTTCTATTCAGGGAAATGATCAATATACAAAAATTAATAGCATTTCTATATACCTGCAAAGAACAAATGGAAATGGAATAAAAGATACAACTCCATTTCTTATAACATCAAACACATGAAATACTTAGGAATGAATGAAACAAAATATATGTAAGTCCTGAACCCTGAAAATTATAAAATGTTAAATTGATAAAATTATAATTTTAAGGAAGACCTATACACCATGTTTATGGATTAGAATCCTATCTAATAAAAGGGTAATATGCAAATTAACCATCACTCAGTCACAAAGATGGCAGTGCCCAGTCCTCTCAGCCCCACCGGAGTCCCCCAGTCCCGGGGGGGTGGCTGCTGAGAGCAGGGGCCTCTGGGCAGCGGGCATGGAGTGCCGGGGGGCGGGGGGGGGGGCGGGCACTTACGTCATCACCCTGGCGACGAGGCAAGTGTTCCACACCCAGCCGCAGATGGACCTCTGAGCCACGGACAGCCTCTGGGCAGCAGGTGAGGAGCGGCCAGGCCCCGCAGAGAGCTACTGGCGCACAGATTCGTGTGCAGGGCTATTAATATTCAATATTAAGATTCAATTCACTCCAAGTTGACCTACAGATTTATTACGGGTTGAATTGTGATCCCAGAAAGATATACTGAAATCCTACCCTACCCCCAATACCTGTGAGTGTGACCTTACTTGGAAATAGAGTCACTACAAATGTAATAAAGTTAAAATGAAGTGATACTGAATTAGGGTAGATCTTAATCCAATATGACTGGAACCCTTAAAAGAAGAGAAAACAGAATGCTATATGAAGGCTAGGTAGGGAAGATAACACCATGCAGAGACAGACATAAAACATATTGGTAAGACAGCCATGAAAGATGGAGACAGAGACTGGAGTTACACTGCCATAAACTAAGGAACACCTAAGATTGTCAGAAGCTAGAAGAATCTTCCTCTCTCCAGTAGGAGCATGGCCCCGCCAACATCTTAATTTTGGACTTCTAATCTCCAAAACTGTGAGATAATAAACTTCTGTTGTTTTAAGCCTCCCAGTTTGCTATAGAAACCCTTGGGAACTAACAGGCATAGTGAATACTAAAGTCATTTGATTTATTGATGAGAATGAAAGGACAGAACAGGACTGATAGCTGTGTCCTTAACCCCTCTTCCAAAAAAAAAGCCGCAGAATGTATCAGTTACTCAGCCTGCCCTTATCTTGGCCAATGGGAAAGCGGGGGAAACTAGCCCAAGGCCAAGAGTATGCTAGCCACCCCCCGTCTTTGTGTAACCAGACCCTAGCTGCACCCTGCCCTTGCGTCACTAGCCCCCGGCCCTCACTCAACCAACCGGAATCGGCCAAATCAGTGGTCAGAGTGTGCCTCCACCCTCCGACCCCAAGCCCTATAAATTCTTTGTTCCCTTGGGACTCGGGGCTCTCTCTTGCATCCAGAAATGGGGGGGGGGGGGGGGGGCGGGGACCAAGTCCCGGGCTTGAATAAAAGACTCTATGCTTTTGCATCGGATTTGGTGCTCCCTGGTGGATCTTTGGGGGGGGGGGGTCTTCAAATCTGGGCATAACAAGATAACTGCTTTATATAATAATATATAATTTTATTATATATACTAGAGGCCTGGTGCACAAAAATTTGTGCACTCGGGGGGGAGGGGGCGTCCCTCAGCCTGGCCCGTGCCCTCTCGCAGTCTGGGACCCCTCGGGAGATAACGACCTGCTGGCTTAGGCGTGCTCCCAGGTGGCAGAGGGCAGGCCCAATCCCTAGGTGCAGCCCCTGGTCAGGCTCAGAGCAGGGCCGTTGGGGAGTTGGGGCACCGCCCCCTGTCACACTCAAGGCAGGGTCGATGGGGAGGTTGCGGCGCCACCCCCTGTCACGCACAGAGCAGGGCCAATCAGGGGGTTGGGGCGCTGCCCCTGTCACACACAGAGCAGGGCCCATCAGGGGGTTGGGGAGCTCCCCCCTGTCATGCACAGAGCAGGGCCGATCAGGTGGTTGAGTGCCGGGAGCCAGTCCATCCTTGCTGTTTGAAGGGACCCGGCATATATGGCATACTGTTCTTAATATGTTTGCTCACCTTCTTGGCGCTGTGTTTTAACCAAGGTCACCTCTCCGAGAAAGGTTCAATCCCCAGGTAGGGATTTTCCCCTGAAGTTAGGGAGGGAATAAAACCTCTTAACTAAGTGCCAGGTGGGAAATTAATCACTTTAACTATGAATAATCATGCTTAAGCTACATAATCTTTACTCCCTGGAATGGAGATAAGAAACGCCCTAACCTTTGGAATAGAGATTGATAGGATTGGAATCAACTGGTATAAATACAGTTGAAACAAGACAACAGCAGACAGAACTTAGGAGACAGAGAGAGGGAGACAGAAATTGGCACAGAACCTACACAGAACGTTCTCTAGAGACAGAAGAACTTCGCTGGAGAGAACATGGCAAAAGATCCTGGACAGAAACTGGCCTCAGAACCTAGAGACAGAACCTAGCGAGAGAACATGGCAAAAGATCCTGGACTGAACCTGACTACAGAAATTGGCAAGAGAACCTGACTAGAACCTGGTGACTGAACCTGGCTGGAGAACCTGGACAGAACCTGGCTGGAGAACCTAGCGAGGGAACATGGCTACAGAACCTGGCTGGAGAACCTGGAGAACCTACAAGAGACCATGGACACAGAACCTGGCTGGAGATCCTAACCAGAACCTCTCTGGAGATCGAGACCAGAACTTGGCTGGAGATCCTGGCTAGGCTGCTGATCAACTGAACACTGTCTCCGTGTCCTTCCTTCTTTGCCGACTCTGTCCACACCTTTGGGGACCCCTGGACCCGCTGGGGTTGGACCCCGGCAGTTGAGGAGCTCCCCCCTGTCACTCACAGAGTAGGGCCGATAGGGGAGTTGGGGCACCATCCCCTGTCACACACAGAGCAGGGCGGATCAGGGGGTTGGGGCGCCGCCCTCTATCACCCACAGAGCAGGGCCCATCAGGGGGTTGGGGCACCGCCACTCTCACACTCAGGGCAGGGCCGATGGGGAGGTTATGGCTCTACCCCGTCACACACAGAGCAGGGCCAATCAGGGGTTGGGGCGCTGCCCCCTGTCACACACAGAGCAGGGCCGATCAGGGGGTTGGGGCGCTGCCCCCTGTCACACACAGAGCAGGGCCAATCAGGGGGTTGGGGCACCGCACCCTGTCATACACAGAGCCGCAGGGTGATCAGGGGGTTGGGAAGCTCCCCCCATCAGGCACAGAGCAGGGCCGATCAGGGGGTTGGGGCGCTGCCCCCTGTCACGAACAGAGCAGGGCGGATAGGGAGGTTGTGGCCCCGCCCCCTATCACACACAGAGCCGCAGGGCGTGGGGCTGGTTTGCCCTGAAGGGTGTCCTGGATCAGGGTGGGGGTCCCCACTGGGGTGCCTGGCCAGCCTGGGGGAGGGGATGATGGCTGTTTGCAGCTGGTCACACACCCTTCAGGGTGGGGGTCCCCACTGGGGTGCCTGGCCAGTCTGGGTGAGGGGCTGAGGGCTGTTTTCAGGCTGGCGGGTCACTGAAGCTCCCAACTGCTCCTTTTTTTTCTTTTTTATTCTGGGCCAGCTTTAGCTTTGAGGCTTGGCTCCAGCTCTTAGGCCTCCGCTGCTGAAAGCAGGTTTCTGGCCTTTGTTTACCTTCTGTATTTGAAACAATGTTGTGATCCTGCTGGCTGAAGCTCGGAGGACTAAAGCAGGTTTCTGGGGTTTTGTTTAGCTTCTATATTTGTAACATAGTTGCTTAGAGTTGCAGCTCAGAGGCCTGCAGCGGCAGGCGGGGAATGTTGGAGTCCTCTGTCACTGAAGCAAGCAAGCCTCATGTTTGCTTCAAGCTGCCTGGCTGCTGGCCGCCATCTTGGCTGGCAGTTAATCTGCATATTGCCCTGATTAGCCAATGGGAAGGGTAGCAGTCGTATGCTAATTACCATGTTTCTCCTTTATTAGATAGGATCATTTTACATGTTTAAATTTTATATATATATATATGTATATATATATATATATATATATATATATATACATATATATATATATATATATCTTATCTAATAATAGAGAAACATGGTAATTAACCGTAACTTCGCTACCCTTCCCACTGGCTAATCAGTGAGATATGCAAATTAACTGCCAACCAAGATGGCGGCCAGCAGCCAGACAGCTGAAGTGAACAGGAGGTTTGCTTGCTCCAGTGAGGGAAGAAGCCAAGGTTCCTCACCTGCTGCAGCCCAGCTCTGAGCTCTGGATGCAACATTGTTGCAATTATAGAAGCTAAACAAACCCAGAAACCTGCTTTCAGCCGCCAGCGGGCTCAGAGCTTAGAGTGCCAGTGATGGCAACAGAGTTTCAATTATAGAAGCTAAACAAACCCAGATACCTGCTTTCAGCCAGCCACGGCCTCAGAGCTGGATCTGGCTCTCAGCTCCAGTGAAGCTGGCTCTCAGCTCCAGTGACAGTTATAAAAGGTAAATAAATCCCAGAATAAAAAAAAAACACAGAAAAACAAAAAAGGCTGGGAGCTTCAGTCGCTCGCCAGCCTGAAAACGGCCCTCAGCCCCTCACCCAGACTGGCCAGGCACCCCAGTGGGGACCCCCAACCTGAAGGGGGTGTGACCAGCTGCAAAAAGCCATCAGCCCGTCATCCAGGCTGGCCAGGCACCCAAGTGGGACCCCCACCCTGATCACCATTCAGGGCAAACCAGCCGGGCCCCAACGATGCACCAGGCCTCTATCCTATATAGTAAAAGGGTAATATGCAAACTGACCCTAACAGCAGAAAGACTGGGAATGACTGGTCATATGACACACACTGACAACCAGGGGGCAGACACTCAATGCAGGAGCTGCCCTCTGGTGGTCAGTCACTCTCACAGTGGGGAGCTCTGCTCAGCCACAAGCCAGGCTGATGGCTCCCAGTACAGCGGTGGTGGTGGGAGCCTCTCCTGCCTCCTCAGCAGTGCTAAGGATGTCCGACTGCAGCTTAGGTCTGCTCCCTGCTGGCAAGTGGGCATCCCCCGAGGGCTGCTGGGCTGCCAGAGGGATGTTTGATTGCCATCTTAGGCCCAATCCCCCGGGGAGCAGGCCTAAGCCAGCAAGTGGTCACCCCTGAGGGGTCCCAGACTGCCTGAGGGCACAGGCCGGGCTGAGGGACCTCCTCTCCTACCCTTGAGTGCACAAATTTTTATGAACCGGGCCTCTAGTATATATATAAAATACTATGTGGTAAATATAGTTAACAGATCTGAGTTTAGAATCTGCCATTCTCTTAAGAAGCTTGTTTCTTCATCCATAACAAGAGGAAGATTCATAAAACATGTAAAAAGCCCGTCTTGTACAGAGTTTGGCATTAATAAGATTCCTTTCTTTCCTGGGTACATTGGTATAGTTAATCTTGAAGAAATTTGGTCTTGTATTTTTCTTTTCTTTTTAAAAAAACAATACCACTTTTATTTACTTTTATTTTTTAAATATATTTTTATTGATTTCAGAGAGGAAGGGAGAGAGAGATATAAACATCAATGATGAGAGAGAATCATTCATTGGCTGCCTCCTGCACACCCCCCACTGGGCATGGAGCCCACAACCCAGGCATGTGCCCTAATTGGGAATCAAACTGTGACCTCCTGGTTCACAGGTCAGCACGCAACCACTGAGCCACTGCTTTAAGAAAAAGAAATAGAGAGAGAGGAACATAAGTATAGAGCAAAAAATGGCAATAAATAATTACCTATCTATAATAACCTTAAAAGTAAGTGGATTAAATAGTCCAATCAAAAGACATAGGGTAGCTGAATGAATAAGAAAACATGACCCATATATATGCTGTCTATAAGAGACCCAACTCAGAACAAAAGATTCACACAGAATAAATGTGAAGGGATAGAAAAAATATTCCATACAAATGGAAATGAAAGAAAGCTGGGGTAGCAATTCTCATATCTGACAAAATAGACTTAAACACAAAGGCCATAACCTTTCAGCCAGAACCACCATCTTTGAGTAATTCACCAAAACACAAAGAGAAAGAGTAGAGGCAACCGGCTATATGTTCTCTAGGCCTTTTAGAAAATATGGAGTTGTTCCTTTGGCCACATACATGAGAATCTACAAGAGAGGTGATACTGTGGACATCAAGGGAATGGGAACAGTTAAAAAAGGAATGCCCCAAAAATGTTACCATGGCAAAACTGGAAGAGTCTACAATGTTACCCAGCATGCAGTGGGCACTGCTGTGAACAAACAGGTTAATGACAAGCTTCTTGCCAAGAGAATTAAAGTATGTATTGAGCATGTTAAGCACTCTAAGGGCTAAGATAACTTCCTGAAACATGTGAAGGAAAATGATCAGAAAAAGAAGGAAGCCAAAGAGAAAGGTACCTGGGTTTGACTGAAGCGTCAGCCTACTCCACCCAGAGAAGCACTCTGTGAGAGCCAATGGGAAGGAGCCTGAGCTGCTAGAACTCATTCCCTATGAATTCATGGCATATGTGTAAAAAAGAAAAAGTCCTCTATGCTGATAAAAATGTTTCTCTTAATCGAGTAGAGGTGTGGCATCCCTTCCTTCAAAAAAAAAAAAAAAAAAAAAAAGAGAGAACACTTTGTATCATTTAAGAAAACAAAACACAAAGGCCATACATACAAGAGACAAAGATGGTCACTACATAATACTAAAGGGATGGATCCAAGAAGAGGACATAACCCTTGTAAACATATATGCACCCAATATACATAACAAAACTTATGGTGGACTTTAAGGAAGAGATGGGCAGCAATACAGTCATAGTAGGGGACTTTAACACCTCACTATCATCAGTGGATAGATCTTCCGAACAAAAAATCAACAAGGAAATCAACGACCTTAAATGACACACTAGATCACATGGATTTAACCGATATTTACAGAACATTTCATCCCAAAGCAGCAGAATGTACATTCTTCTCAAGTGCACACAGAACATTCTCAAAGATAGACGACATGTTGGGATGCAAAGTAAGTCTTAACAAATTCAAGAAGATTGAAATCATTCCAAGCATCTTGTCAATTCACATGGTATGAGACTAGAAATCAACTACAATTAAAAAAACACCTCAAAATAGCTCAAATACATGGAGGCTAAATACCATGTTATTAAACAATAAATGGGTTAACAAAGACATTAAGAAAGAAATAAAAAATTACCTGGAAATAAATAAAAATGAACACACAACTACCCAAAATCTATGGGACACAGAGAAAGCATTTCTGAGAGGGAAGTTCATAGCATTACAGTGCTACCCCAAGAAGCAAAAAAAAATCTCAAATAAATAATCTAACCCTACACCTAAAAGAACTAGAAAAAGAACAATAGGAAAAGCCCAAAGGAAGGAAATAATAATGATTACAATGGAAATAAATGACAGAGTCTAAAATAACAATACAAACATCAATAAAACCAAGAGTTGGTTCCTTGAACAGAAAAACAAGATGATGAATCTTTAGCCAGACTCGCCAAGAAACAAAGAGCAAGGACCCAAATAGATAAAATCAGAAATGAGACACAGAACCTGGAGGAGAAACCAAGATGGCGGCATAGGTTAACGCCGGAGATTGCTGCCTCGAACAACCACTTCAAAAAACAACTAAAAGACGGAACGGACATCATCCAGAACCACAGGAAGGCTGGCTGAGTGGAAATTCTACAACTAGGAGGAAAGAGAATATCATACCCAGACTCAGAGGAGGCGCAGTGCTGAAGTGAAATACTAAGGTGCGGAGTGCACGAGGAACGGGCTGGCGGCAGAGGGCGCGATTGTTGTTTTCAATCGGGAGGGAGTTTCAGACTCTGAGCTCCAGAGCCAGGCGAGTCTCTAGGGACCCAGACTCAAACGGGAGAAGCGGGACTGTCTGGCTTCGGTCGGAACTCGAAGGCAGCTTTCTCTCCGAGGTTTGCAGCAGTTGCTGGGACTCTGTGAGGCAGAGCCCCTAGGGACAGAACTGAGAGCAGCCATAACTGCTTGCTCCGGCCCGCCCTGTAGATTCCCGGGGACCCGACCCGCCCAAGCCCTGCACAGACCCATTTGCCGGATAGCCTCAGGCAAACGCTTGATTAGCACCGCCCTAGAGATCCAGCATAGAAGCTCTCCCACTGCAGACACAGCGGACTCTCATAGCCAGTTAGCCTGGAGGTCAAATCACCCCCAGTATTGCCGACAACAATCAAGGCTTAACTACAACAAGACTGCGCACAAAGACCACTAGGGGGTGCACCAAGAAAGCATAAAAAATGCGGAGACAAAGAAACAGGACAAAACTGTCAATGGAGGATATTGAGTTCAGAACCACACTTTTAAGGTCTCTTAAGAACTGTCTAGAAGCTGCCGATAAATGTAGTGAGATCCTCAAGAAATCTAATGAGGCCCTCGATGTTATGATAAAGAACCAACTAGAAATTAAGTATACAGCAGACCAGAGGAGCGCAAGAATCAAGGCAAAGATTTGAAATACGAAGAAGCAAAAAACACCCAACCGGAAAAGCAAAATGAAAAAAGAATCCGAAAATACGAAGATAGTGTAAGGAGCCTCTGGGACAGCTTCAAGCGTACCAACATCAGAATTATAGGGGTGCCAGAAGATGAGAGAGAGCAAGACATTGAAAACCAATTTGAAGAAATAATGACAGAAAACTTCCCCCACCTGGCGAAAGAAATAGACTTCCAAGTCCAGGAAGCGCAGAGAACCCCAAACAAAAGGAATCCAAAGAGGACCACACCAAGACACATCATAATTAAAATGCCAAGAGCAAAAGACAAAGAGAGAATCCTAAAAGCAGCAAGAGAAAGAAACTCAGTTACCTACAAGGGAATACCCATACGACTGTCAGCTGATTTCTCAACAGAAACTTTGCAGGCCAGAAGGGAATGGCAAGAAATATTCAAAGTGATGAATACCAAGAACCTACAACCAAGATTACTTTATCCAGCAAAGCTATCATTCAGAAGTGAAGGTCAGATAAAGAGCTTCACAGATAAGGAAAAGCTAAAGGAGTTCATCACCACCAAACCAGTATTATATGAAACGCTGAAAGGTATCCTTTAAGAAGAGGAAGAAGAAGAAAAAGGTAAAGATACAAATTATGAACAACAAATATGCATCTATCAACAAGTGAATCTAAGAATCAAGTGAACAAATAATCTGGTGATCATAATAGAATCAGTGACATAGAAAGGGAATGGACTGACTATTCTTGGGGAGGAAAGGGGTGTGGGAGATGCGGGAAGAGACTGGACAAAAATCGTGCACCTATGGATGAGGACAGTGGGTGGGGAGTGAGGGCGGAGGGTGGGGCGGGAACTGGGAGGAAGGGAGTTATGGGGGGAAAAAGAGGAACAAATGTAATAATCTGAACAATAAAGATTTAATTAAAAAAAAATCAGAAATGAAAGAGGCAAAGTAATAACTGACCTCACATAAATACAAAAGATTGTAAGAAAATACTATGAACACCTATATGCCAAAAAATTGGACAACTTGGACAAAACGGACAAATTCTTAGAAACATATACTCTTCCAAAACTGAATGAGGAAGAATCTGAAAATCTGAATAGACTGATAACAACTAATGAAATTGAAGCAGTAATAAAATAAAATATAAATCCCAGCAAACAAAAGTCCTGGTCTGGATGGCTTCACAAATGAATTTTACCAAACAATCAAAGAACTAATACCTATCCTAATGAAATTATTCCAAAAATTTCAAGAAGAGGGGAAACTTCCAAACTCTTTTTACAAAGCTAGCATTATCCTAATTCCAAAACCAGGTAAGAACACTACAAAGAAAAATCATAGGCCAATATCCCTGATGAACATAGATGATAAAATCCTCAACAAAATATTAGCAAACTAGATCCAGCAATACATTAAAAAAATCATACACCATTACCAAGTGGGATTTATTCTGGGGATGCAAGGCTGGTACAATATCCGCAAATCAATAAATGTGATAACAGCACATAAGCAAAGTGAAAGACAAAAATATCAACAGATGCAGAAAAAGCATTTGACAAAATCCAGCACCCACTTATGATAAAAACTCTCACCAAGGTGGGAATAGAGGAATCATACCTCAACATAATAAAAGTCATATTTAAAAAACCTCAGCTAACATCATATTCAATGGGCACTTTTAGTTTTTCCCTTAAGATCAGGAACAAGACAGGAATGTCTGCTTTCACCGCTCTTATTCAACATAATGCTGAAAGACAAGCGATCAGACAAGAAGACAAAATAAAAGGCACTCATATTGGAAAGGAGAAAATAAAACTGTCATTTGCAGATGACATGATATTGTACACAGAAAACCCTAAAGACTCCACCAAAAACACTACTAGATCTAATAAATGAATACGGCAAAGTAGTAGGATACAAAATTAGTACTCAGAATTCGGTGGCATTTTTATACACAAATAACAAACTCTCAGAAAGAGAACCTAAGAAAGCAATCCCATTTTCTATTGCAAATAAATAAATAAATAAATAATAAGGTACCTAGGAATAAACTTAACCAGGAGGTAAAAGATCTGTACTAGGAAAACGATAGGACATAGAAAAAAGAAATAGAGGAAGATGGAAACAAGTGAAAGCATATGCCATATTAATGGATTGGAAGAATTAACATCATAAAAATGTTCATTCTACCCAAAACAATCTATAGACTTAACACAACTTCTATTAAAATATCAATGGCCTATTTCACAGATCTAAAAAAAAAATCCAAAAGTTTATATGGAAATAAAAAAGACCCAGAAGAATCTCAGCAACCTTGACAAAGAAGAACAAAGTTGGAGGGATCACAATACTGTATATCAAACTATACCATAAAGCCATTGTAATTAAAACAGCCAGGTTCTGGCACAAGAACAGACATATAGATCAATGCAACAAACAGAGAGCCCAGAAATCAACCTACACCTTTATGGTCAATTAATATTTCACAAAGGAGGCAAGAGCATCTAATGGAGTAAAGACAGTCTCTCCAATAAATGGTGTGGGGCCTATCTGCCGTGGCTCAGTAGTTGAGCACTGACCTATGAACCTGGAGGTCACGGTTTGATTCCCAGTCAGAGCACATGCCTAGGTTGTAGGCTCAATCCCCAGTGTGGGGTATGCAGGAGGCAGCCGATCATGATTTTTTTCTCATCATTGATGTTTCTATCTCTCTCTCTCTCCCTCTCCCTTCCTCTCTAAAATCAATAAATATATATTTTTTAAAAATAATAAAATTAATAAATGGGGTTGGGAAAATTGGACAGGTACATGTGAAAAACTAAAACACTAACTTACACCATACACAAAAATAAACTCAAAATGGATAAAAGACTTAAATGTAAGTCATGAAACCATAAAAATCTTAGAAGAAAACATAGGCAATAAAATCTCAGACATCTCTTGGAGCAATATTTTTGCTGACATATCTCTGAGAGCAAGGGAAACAGGAAAAAATAAACATATGGGACTACATCAAACTAAAAAGCTACTACACAGCAAAAGAAACCATCAACAAAATGAAAAGAGATTTCACTGTATGGGAGAGCATATTCGCCAATGATTCACCTAATAAGTGGTTAATCTCCAAATATATGAAGAACTCATACACCTCAACACCAGGAAGGCAGACAATCCAATTAAAAATTGGTCAAAGGACTTGAATAGACACTTCTCCAAAGAAGACATACAGATGAAAATTCATGTATGAAAAAATGCTCAAGGTCACTAATCACTAGGGAGACGCAAATTAAAACTACAATGAGGTATTACCTCACACCTGTCAGAATGACTACGATCAATAAATCAACAAACAAATGCTAGTGAGGAAATGGAGAAAAGGGAACCATCCTATACTCTGGGTTGGAATGCAGACTGGTGCAGCTACTATGAAAAACAATATGGATTTTCCTCAAAATGGACGTGCCTTTTGATCCAGCAATCCCAATTCTGGCTAACAGACAGTCCTTGGGTTACGTCGGACTCGACGTACGTTGTTTCGTGGTTACGTCGCCATCTCCCATTTATTTATAAAAAAAGTTCCATCATTTCGACATATGTACATATATGCTTTATGTTTTTTATTATTTATTTACTACAAGTAAAGGTCAGGAATTGTTATCTTTCATTTAAATTGTTTTTACTGTTTCACTTCATTACTGCTGTGTATGTGCTCCATGTGAGCGACATAGGTGGTTATTAGGTGGGTCCGACTTGCGGCGAAAATCGCATTACGTGGCGCTGTAGGAACAGATTTCCAACGTAACCCGAGGACCTACTGTATATATCTTAAGAATCTCGAAACACCAATTAGAAAAAAATATATGCACCCCTATGTTCATAGCAGTGTTATGTACAATAGCCAAGATCTGGAAACAGCCCAAGTGCTCATCAGTAGATGAATGGATAAAAAAGCTATGGTATACTTACACAATGGAATATACTCAGCTATTAAAAAAGAAGGATGGATCTCTTACACTTTGTGACAGCATGGATGGACCTGGAGATTATTATGCTAAGCAAAATAAGCCAGTCAGAGAAAGACATACGATATGATTTTATTAATATGAGGAATCTAATGAACAAAATAAACTGATGAACAAAATAGAGCCATAGGCATGGATACATGGAATAGACTGACAAATGTCAGAGAGGAGGACTGGATAAAGGTAGGTGAAGGGATTAGCTAAAGAACATATAGGCCCCTAGCCGATTTGGCTCAATGGATAGAGCGTTGGCCTGCGGACTGAAGGGTCCCAGGTTTGATTCTGGCCAAGGGCACATGCTGGGTAGCCTGCTCGATCCCCAGTGGGGGGTGTGCAAGAGGCAGCCAATCAGTGATTCTCTCTCATCATTGATGTTTCTATCTCTCCCTCTCCCTTCCTCTCTGAAATCAATAAATATAAAATAAAAAAAAAAGAAAAGAAAAAGAACATACATGCATAGCCCATCGACACATACAACAGTGTGGTGAGGGCCAAGGGAGCAGGAGCTGGGGGCTGGGTGGAAGTGGCAAAGGGGGTAGGGGGGTAGGATGAGGGATATTTGCAGTAGTGTCAACAGTTAAAAGTTTAAATAAAAAATAATTTTAAAAATAAAATAAAATGCTTAGCACCAGAGAGAGAGAGAGGGAGGGAGAGAGGGAGAGAGAAGGACTTTCCCTATTAAACTGCTTTGGCACCTTTACAAAAATCGGTAGACCATATATGTATGGGCCTATTTCTACATTCTATTCTCCAGCAATTTATATGTCTATTTTTTTCTATCAATACTACACTGTCTTGATTACCACATCTTTACATTAAGTCTTTTTTTTTTTAAAATATATTTTATTGATTTTTTACAGAGAGGAAGGTAGAGAGATAGAGAGTTAGAAACATCGATGAGAGAGAAACATCGACCAGCCGCCTCCTGCACACCTCCCACTGGGGATATGCCCGCAACCCAGGCACATGCCCCCAACCGGAATCGAACCTGGGACCCCTCAGTCCGCAGGCCGACGCTCTATCCACTGAGCCAAACCGGTTACGGCTTTACATTAAGTCTTAAAATTTGGGAGTATAAGGCCTCTAACTTTGTTCTTTTTGTAAATTTGGCTATACTAGGTTATTTATATTTTCTTATACATTTTAGAATCACTTTCCACAAAAAATAAGAAAGTTTGCTGCAGTTTCTACTGAATCTTGTATAGTTTCCTAGGGTTGCCAAAACTAATTTGGTGCCTTAAAACAACTGAAATTGCCCTAGCTGGTTTGGCTCAGAGCCTGTGGACTGAAGGGTCCCGGGTTTGATTCCAATCAAGGGCACATGCCCAGGTGGCAGCCTCGATTCCCAGTAGGGGGCGTGCAGGAGGCAGCCAATCAATGATTCTCTCTCATTGATGTTTCTTATCTCTCTCTCCCTTCCTCTCTAAAATCAATAAAATATATTAAAACAACAACAACAAAAAAACACAACTGAAATTTATTGTCTCACAATTTTGGAGGCTCAAGTCCAAAATTATGTTATCTGTAGGGCTATGCTCGCTCTCTCTTGAAGTCTCTAGAGGGGGACCTTCCTTGCCTCTTTCTTGGCTTGTAAGAGTTGCTGGCAATCCCTTGGCTTATAGATACATCACTCCAATCAAGGCCTCCATCTTCATATGGCCTTCTTCCCTGTGTGTCTTTGTGTATCAGTGTCCACGTTTTCTTAATAAGGACTCAAGACATTGGACTAGGGCCCATCCTAACTCAGTAACCCATAACACTACATCATCACTAAGGACTATTAAGAACACATAGGAAAAAAACTTAAATAACGGTCCTTCCTCAAGGAACTTAAAATTGGGTTGAGAAGACAAGGTTAGCACATAAGAACCTATTAGTGAAAAATGAAGAACAAAAGCACGCTCCAGTTAGAAGTCCCAAGGACTTCATGGTGGACACAGATCAGAAACTAAAGATTGGTACAATCTCTTGGTAGTAAGACACAGAAAAGAGGCAAGAGGCTACAAGTCAAATGGCAGGAACAAAGGAATTAACTGACACAGAAAAGCAGGTACAGAGACAAAAGTAAGCAAAATAACAAGTTTGGAACAAAGTTTGGATCAGGAGATAATGGGAGACAAAGGTAGCTGGAATTCTGACTTGATGCAGTGAGTGATGCAGCCACTCTGAAAGTAAGGTCTGAGGAAAATTGACTCCAAAAAAGCAGCCATGGGCATGAGTCCACAGGAGCTAAGCAGGGCTGTTGCTGTTGAGGACAGGGCATTGTGGACATCACTCATTCACAGGGTCACCAGGAGTCAGAGCTGAGTCAACAGCATGTAACAATTACGAACTCCAGGGAGAGTATATACCACTTATACTATTTAACATTTCCCTCCAAAAAAAGGAGGTTTTCCTTTTTTTCCTCTTGATCATCTATTAACAATTCCTAGGACAGTGCTCTGTTAAACACCACTTTTAGAAATGCTGCTCCAAAGAGACAGCAAGGCCCACGAATAGAGTCCATTATTAGGTGGTTGGAGGGGGAAAAAATAATCCAGCAAAGAATATAACAAAGAAGGTAGGAGGCAAATCTGGAGAGTTCAATGTTATAGAAGCAAGAAGGGAGATAGTTTCCAAGAAGCTAAAGATAATCAACAGGACCAAATTTCTGAGAAATTAAATAGATTGAAAATAAAAATGATTTTTGGATTTGACTAGGAAGACCTTCAAGTGAATGGCTTCAGAAAAGGGGAGGAAAGAAGGATGGCTGACAGAATAAAAAAAGATGGGGATGAAATAGCATGGGGATGAAATAAGAAGTTGAAACATTTACAGACCACTAAAAATTGGAGTTTAGCAGAGAAAATAAAAAAAGAAATTGGTTCATTGGGAGAAGGAAGTAAATAGGGGAATAAAAAAATTTTTAGAACAGGATACCTATATTTGTTTGAAGGTAAAAGTGAAAACCTACTAAACTCATCATTACAGTCCAGTAGATAGAAGAAATGGAATCCAGAGTATAAATTACTAGAAAAGACTTATCTTTCCTTTCAGATTGGAGATAAAAACTTTAATAGTAATACCTAACCAATCCGAGTCCGAAGATCTTATTTATCAGCCAGCTAGCGTGGCTCAGTGATTGAGCGTCTACCTCTGAACCAGGAGGTCATGGTTAGATTCCAAGTCAGGGCACATGCCCAGGTTGTGGCTCGATCCCCAGTGTTGGGTGTGCAGGAGGCAGCTGATCAATGACTCTCTCTCTCATCATTGATGTTTCTATGTCTCTCTCCCGCTCCCTTCCTCTGTGAAATCAGTAAAAATATATTAAATAAATAAATATTTCAAAATTTCATAGATTTCTGCCTATTCCACCCAAGAGAATTTTGTCTTTAGAGCTCAGAGTGTAGTATGTGTGTAAATTTGCTGATCTCTTGCTCTTCTCAGAGGATGTCTATGTTGTGGTGAAGAGGAGGGGGTTATAGAAAAGCACTTACCTAAGGGCCTCAATCTTTATGAAGGTAGAAGCTGGTGACAATAAAGAAGTTGGGAGCTCATGGAGATTTTAACTTATAACAATTTACTATAAGTGATTTTGATATACACAATAAAAACTTGTAATTATAATAGGAATACACACACACACACACACACACACACACACAACCAATGTGAAGATTGCCAAAGAAGTGTACAGAAAGAAAAGCATCTACTTATCCCACCCAGAAATTTTTACAACTCTGCCACACCAACAGAAGTTGCATAAGTCATAAATTAATATGTAGTTCCAATATGCTAATGAGAACAAAGACTGTTTAGGAGGTCTAGTTACAGTCCAGCTTTAAACTTCTTAAATTTAAACTCTGTATGACTTTCCATCTGCATAAAACACCAACCACAGTAGCTACTTCAGCATACAAAATTTCACTTTTATATCCTTTCAAAAACAATGAAAACACTGACATAAGGTTCTGTTGCATAGGAAATTTTTTAAATTCTACCTTTTGGGTTAATTTCATTAATGATTCAAACTAAGTACCTAACTTTGGATTAATTATGTCCAAATCACAAATGTGGTGCATATATCGTGTCAGAGCCTATCATAACATTTTGATCACAAAGAGGACAGCTAACATTTGATTCTTTAACTACTTCATACATTGTCCTATCGAAATTTATAAAAAGTCATACTGGCTTAAGAAATATATGGTGACTACCCTAAGTAGAGTTAGAGGAGGCCCCATTCTTTAAATAAATTAATGAACATTGATCAGTGTGCACGGAATAAGGCGAAGGCAACAACACCCACACCAAATCTGGCAGCCTCCGCATTTGTGAATCTGTGACCGTCAGGCGGCCACACAGGCCAGATGATTACTACTGCCAGCTCAGCAGCTGAGCCTGGAGAAGAGGCGGCACCCGCACGCAGGCCACTCTGAGAACCAGAACTTACAGTTTCCTCGGGCAGGGGCTGGAGAATGTGGCCGTGATTAAACCAGTAAAAGTCCGGCAGAAGCAGGGCTGTAGGCGGTCAAAGGGGAGCTTCCGGGGCTGCGATCCTGGAAGGCAGGAGGCAGCCGCTCCTGGGCTGGCACCCCCACCTCGGAGCCGAAACGACGGGGGCTGAGCGGCGCGGACTCGTCCTTACCTTGTCATCCTCGCATCTCTTCCCCAGGCCCTCCCTGGCCTGCAGCCGGCTGCTGAGGCGGCCGTAGTCGGCCTCCTTCTGGTCCATCTGCTTCTTGTGCGAGTCCACCAAAAGCAGGAGGTCTGAATTGCGCTTCTCCAGGCGCCCGCGGGCCACCTCGGTGCGCTGGACCTGGCCCTGCAGCTCGGCCACCTCCTCCTGAAGCAGGACGTGGCGGGAGGAGATGCTCCAGTAGTTGAAGGCGAGGATCGCGATCACCACCAGCAGCACCACCAGCACGAAGGAGGGCAGGCGGCCGGCCCGCCGGTTGGCCCCGAAGCCCACCATGGGGACGAACCGGGCTGTGCCTGGTGGTGGTGGTGGGGAGGGGGGGCCTCGCCGCCGACACCTGCCGGCAGAAGCTCAGGCCGAGGCAGCGGAGTTGCCTAGGGGACGCGGCCCCAGGGCCGGGAGAGGGAGCGGGCGGTCCAGCGCGCTCGCCCGCCCGCGAGCCGGAGAAGGGGGCGGGGCCGCCAGCCCCTCCCCGCCCCCTCTCCTCAAATCCTGCCGGGACGCGTTCTGGAGGCTTCGAACACCACCCCACGCCCGCGGAGAGGAACCTACAGAACCTAACTGCCCGCACCTCCGGCCCCACACCTCAGCTTAGGGGGCGGGGAAAGGAGCCGGAAGGGGGTGGATTTGACGCTGGCCCCGCCCACCGGCGGTGTCGGTCGCCTAGGGGTCCAATTTCCTAGTTTCCGCCGACGCCCCCTCTTCTCGCGAGAAAGTGGGCTTCTCTCGCCTCTTGCGGTCGTCTCTCGCGAGGGCTATGTCTGTGGGGAGAGTGTCGGGGTTAATTTTGGCGGTTTGGCTCGGCTCTTGGACCTGAATCGGAGCCCCTTCAGCTTCTACCTGCTCCATTCCCTTTCCCCGGGGTCTCGGGAGTGCCCCTCCGGGGAGTGTTGGTCTTCGAGGACTTTTGGGGCCGCGACTGCGACGCAGGGAAGAGGGTGGGAGAGCTACGGGCAGAAGGGGCGACTAGGAAGGTTTGGAACTTGCTTCAATAGAAGGAAATCTTCTCCTTTGTGTTAACGATATGGAGAGAACACAAAACAAAAAGACAGTGAAATAGCGGTACCCCAAACATTACGGAGAAAAGCAGGAAACACTAAGCTTTATGACTGAAAGGGATGGTGCCAGCCCGGTTTCCAAGGTTACTGCTTTCGCGAACGGAAAGAACTTAAGAATGTGTGGGCTTCTGTTCTTCAACTGCTGCTTTTGCTTCCCACTGAGCTTCCCAACAGAGAGTCCAGAAGCTGCCCTCGATGAATGATAACTAATGGTGTTACTGACAGCCAACACATTCTAAAGGAGAAACAACAGCTCTCTTACAAAATGTTTTTGCGTGCCTGGTTTCGTATTGCCCTGTCAACCGCACAATTTTACAGACGAGAAATCCAAGACACAGAAGCGTTCCAGGAACTTTCTCAACGTCCCACGTCTTGTTTAAGATAGAGTTAAATCCACATCAGTGGTCTCTACCATTGCTCTCTGCGTTACACCAAGCTAAGTTGCTCTATGTTCAGCGTTAATTATGTTGATGCAGAGAAAGCCCGCACCTCGTTTGTCGGCATATTTCTTTTGCCCTTGCATAAAAATTTAAAAAGCTATTGGCTCTATTCCTGTTTAAGGAGAAGATGGAGTTGCCTTATTTTTCAAACCTTAGGTTAAAAATATAAAATACAGATGTGTAGGCAATTTCTTTCCATTGCAAACTTCCAGAAATTAAGAACCTCCAGAACGCAAGCACTTTGACGTTTTCATTCAAATCAGAGTGGTATGATTTTGCGCAAGACATCATCTTTGAGTATTTTATGATTCCTATCCATTTAAAAAATAAAGGTACTTGTAGAGACATAGAATCATCGAACAGACCGTCAAACCTCAGAGGAGAGACGGGCAGAGAGGCGGTGGGGCAAGGGTAGTGGTGGTGGTAAGAGATCAATCAAAGAACTTATATGCATATAAGCAAAACCAATAGACACAGACAATGGGGGTGGCGGGGGCAGGCTGGGAGAGGACAATGGCGGGGAAAAGGGGACATATGTAATGCTTTTAACAATAAAGATTAAAATAATAATAATAATACTTGCCTAATGGTCCTAGAATAGCCTGGATGAATTATTGCACCTTCAAAGCATGATAACTTCCATCTCATAGATACAGAAAAACAAAAAAACATCAAAATTATTAATATTTAATTCATATCAAACTTGATCCCTTTGCTCTGGTTTCATAAGATCTAAGAAATCCCATTCAGTCTTCAACGACAAGCCAACTTTGGCAAAAGGGAGCAAGGCAGAAATGGGAAATCATTGATATAATGAGCCTTCCCATCTACCCTTTCCTCAACTTCATATTGACCTTGCTTTGCTTAGCCAGCTGTTGAAAATTAATCTATAAAGTGATGTTAACTGCTTAAGATGTAACTCTTTCCAAAAGTGTTTGCATTTTTGGCCCATTCTCCCTCTAGCGAGCACAAAAGCGCTGTTCTCTTCCCCCTCACCTTCCCCCCAGGTGCATTACCTCTGCCTTTCTCCTAAGCTCCAAGGGCCTTTCTAGTATGTCTGTAACTTTCTAAATAAACTTAATCTTATAATTTGAAAAAAAAAGTGTTTGCATTTTTATATAGGATTCTGACATGTGAAAGTATAATAAAGAAAACATTTACATACATTATTTTCATCAGATGCTTCAAAGAACTATTTGGTGCCATTACTCCAATTTACAGATGTGGAAGTAATTTACACAAAGTCATATGTCTCCTAAGTGGGAACATTTTTTTTCCTATTTTACTGGTTATCTCTTCAAGCCAATCCTCCTACTAATGAGCCCAATCCAGATACTATCAAGACAGTGGATAAATGCTTTCTTATAAATGGTTCAGGATTAGGCATTAAACAAATTGAAGTAAAAGTCAACTCCTAAAGCAAGGTGATTAAGGTTAACAACAACAGAAATCATGTAGTTATTATGTACCTTTCAAATGATGCGATGAAGGTAGCATTCTGTCTTCCTTCCCAAAACTCATAACCCTAGTCTAATCATGAGAGAAACATCAGACAAATCCCAATTAAGGGCTATTCTACAAAATACGTTGACAGTGATACTACAAACCATCAAGATCATCATACACAAGGAAAATCTGAAAACCTTTCACAGCCAAAATAAAGGTAAAGGCCATAATTAATAAATGTAATGTGGTATTCTAGATAAAATCCTAGAACAGAAGAGGATCATTAGGTAAAAACTAAGGAAACCTGATAAAATAGGAATATAATTTGAATAAAATATAGACTTTAGTTAATAATAATGTATCATTATTGGTTAATTGATTATCATAAATGTACCATGCTAATATAGCATGTTGATAATGGGGGAGACTGGGATGTGGGATACATGGGAATTCTGAACTGTTTTCACAATTTTTCTGTATTTCTAAAACTATTCTAAAGTAAAATTATTTTTTTAAAAGTCAGTTCCTATTTTGGGGGATATCTTTTAGGTTATCAAGTATAGACATAAATATATTCTTATAACTAGAAAGGCAATATAGTTATAGAGAAATAATATTTTAAGATTTAATTGAGAAGTAAGCATCTATTATAGAATGGCAAGTATGGTTGAATCAATCATAGGAATTTTTCTATTTAGATGGAGTTTTCTTTCTTTTTTAAAATATGTTTTTTATTTTTTGAGAGAGAGAGAGAGAGAGAGAGAGAGAGAGAGAGAGAGAGAGAGAGGAAGCGGGGCGGGGGGGGGGGGCGGAGAGAAACATCAATTGGCTGCCTCCTGCATGCCTCCCACTGGGGATTGAGCCTAAAGCCTGGGCATGTGCCCTAACTGGGAATCAAACCAGCAGCCTCCTGGTGCATGAGATGAGGGCTCAACCAACTGAGCCACACCGGCCAAAGCTAGATGGAGTTTTCTTCAAAGGCAGAAATCATGTCATTTATTTCTCTTGTATAAACCTGACCCTTTCTCAAGTTCAAAATACTATTTGAAATATACTACTCATAAAAAATTTGATGTGCTAGAGGTGAGCAGAGGAGGGATTATTTTCTAACTTATTCCTCAATATGTAGGACATTAGGTAAGACTAGGTTAGATAAGGTGGCAGATCATAGAAATATAAAACACACAGATGTGTAGGCAGGTTCTTTCCATTGCAAATGAAAATAAACCCAACCTAAATTGGTTTAAGCAAAAAATAAAATATTTAATTTAAAATGTATGTATTAAAAGGATACTAGGATAGTTTATTGGAAGAGCAGCAGGCACTGGGGTGCCCATAGGGGACTCAAGGCTTTCAGGACTGATTCTTTCTGTTTCTGCCCTCTGCTTGGCTTTATTCTGTCCTACTTTGGGTGGTCCTTTTCCTTGTAGACAGGAAATATGGCCCCCGCATCCCCAGGATTGTATCCTGCCAGTCTATGATCTGAGAAGCAAGGGAGGTCTGTCTTCTAGCTATCGGTACAAAAATTACCAGGGGAGGAATCTGGTTGTCCAAGCCTAATCAAGTGCACACCACTTACAGCCATGAGAGGTGAGGTATTATGATTGCACAGCATAGGAGATGCCTTTGTAGCCAATGGGCAGTCGGATATCAAGAAACAGAGTGTTGGGTAGACCAAAACGAATTTTAGCTACAACTGAGTTTTCTTTATGTTGAGATGTATTACCTTCCTTCAATTAAGAATAGTTAATGAGTGAATAAAGACATGGTGTTGCAGGTTACGTTCCCCAGGAAACAGACTCTGAGATGGAGATTAGTGATAGAAGGTTTTTAGGGGGTGTTCTTGGGTCACCACTCTCCGATGGGAAGAGAAAGGAGGAAAACAGAATGGACAGAGGGAGATGTTGGACTGCTACACAGTCTCAGTGAAAGCCTCACCCAATTCCAGAGTTTCCCTGAGTCAGAAGGGTCGAGGCCTTTCTACCCTCACATCAACCAGGTTTTAGATAGCTAGATGGAAAGGGTTAGTAGGCTGTGTGCCAACTTCAGTTAGTTAGTAACAGTGCCTGGATTGCTGCATTTAAAAAGATTAAGAAAGTGTCTCTGGATAAGTGAGAAAGAAAGCTATGCTCAACTAGTAATTTGGCCACAGGCACAGGAGGAGGTCTGATGTCATGTATAGGAGGTGGATGCTATGATGTGCTACTCAGATCTCCTTTCAGGAAGGAAGGACTTATTCCTCCAGCAGATAGCCCTCAGCCATCAGCCCCATTCAGAATTCTCATTAGAGGGCTACCTTGTGAAGGGAAAGCCTCCTCCATGTGGCAGCCTACAACCAATACTGGTGAAGAGAATGCACATTTCCTCAGCTGTACAGTAAGACACAACATACTGTAGGGGTAATGTGAGCTCTGGAGTGGGTGAGTTAAAAGTCTCTGCCTCTTATTAATTTTATAACATCAGGCCAAGTGCTTAACTTTAGTATCCTAATTTTCTCATTTCCAAAATGGTATATCCATTAGGATTAAGTTTGACTCCATATAACGGGGTAAAAAATAAAGATAGGATTTTCTTTTCTCTCACATAAAAAAATCCAGAAGCGGACCATCTAGCTCCTTCCAGCTCACAGCTCTGTCAACCCTACAGAATGGACCTTATCTTCATCCAGACATGACATTCTTCTTCTAAATTTATTTTATTTTTCAATTACAATTTATATTCAGTATTATTTTGTATTAGTTTCAGGTGCAGGATAGCATAGTGGTTAGACAACCATATACTTTACAAAGTATTCCTCCCCAATATTTCCAGTACCCACCTGGCATCATACATAGTTATTACAATACTAGAGGCCCGGTGAACAAAATTTGTGCACAGGCAGGGGCAGGGGTCCCTCAGCCCAACCTGCACCCTCTCCAAACCAGGAGCTCTCAGGGGATGTTCAACTGCCAGTTTAAGTCCAATCCCACACCAGACTGACCACTCCCCTCCCCCACAGGGACGTGACTCCCACTGAGGGGGGTGCAGGGGTGCAGGGGCAGGCGGGGCCCTGATGAAGCCCCAGGTTTCCACACCTGCCCCTGGCTCCAAAACGAGGGGTCCCAACCCTCCCGGGGAGTCGGGGCCAGGCACAGAGAGTCGCCCTGCTGTGTGCACAGCCTCCTGCTGGTCTGTCAATATGAAAATTGGTCATTACTGTGATGTCGTTAGGACCAATTTGCATATTACCTCTTTATTATATAGACTAGAGGCCTGTTGCACGAAAAGATTTGTGCAATAGGCCTTCCCTTCCCCTGGCTGCCAGCACTGGTTTTCCTCCGGCACCCAGGACCCAGGCCTTTGCTCTGGCTGGAGCCACCTTCAAGCCTTCGCTGCCCTGCCCGGCCGCTCCGGGTCGGGTCGCACACCAGACGCCCAGGCAGGCCGGCAGATTGCTGCTGCCCCACCCGGCCACCCCGGGTCAGGTCACACACGGGATGCCTGCCCCGGGTCGCAGGTAGCAGACCCGGATGACGGCAGGGCAGGAGGGAACTGCCCTCGGCTATCCCAGTAGCAGACAATAACATGTAGATTTTCAGGTTTGGGGAAATACCCTCAGCTGTCTGGCAGCAGGCAGACTTTTCAGGTTTGGGGAAATGCTTTTAGCTATTCCAGCAGCAGGTAATATGTAGATATTCAGCCTTGCTGAATACGCCCCAAGTTCCATCAACCTTTTGAAGAAACTTCTTGCATTTATGGCATGCTTGAATTAGCATCATTGATGTTTTTATCTCCCTCTCCCTTCATCTCTGAAATAAATAAAAAACATATATTTTTAAAAACTGCCACAAGTGGGAATACCAATAATGGCTATTTCATATGGCTGTTGTGTGAATTAAATGCGTTAATACATGTACAGTGCTTAGAACAGGCAAATAGCAGTGGTTCTCAGTTTGTGGGGAGGGCATGAATGAATATGTTCACTAACCTTTGTCTATATATTGAATAAGTAATTTCTACAAAATCTCACTACTTTTTAAAAAATATCTAAGATGCTATTGTGGTGGATAAAATTAAATTTTATTTTAAAATTACTAGTGATTTCATCATAATCTTTTTATTGTGTTTTCTTTTTTTTAGTATATTTTTATTGATTTTTTAGAGAGAGGAAGGGAGAGTGAGATAGAAGCATTGATGAGAAAGAGACATCATCATCGATTGGCTGCCTCCTGCATGCTACCACTGGGGATTGAGTCTGCAACCTGAGCATGTGCCCTGACCTGGAATCGAACCATGACCTTCTGGTTCATGGGCCAATGCTCAACCACTGAGCAACACCAGACAGGCTTTATGTTTTCTTAAGCAGTGGACACTAAAAGTATAATTATTATCACATGGGCATCTGTACAGTTTTTGACATTAAAAATGAAATTATTAGAGTAAAACGATTGGCAATCTTAGACCTAAAAACCCATATTTTAAAAAACATATATTTTATTGATTTCAGAGAGAAAGGGAAAGGGAGAGAGAGATAGAAACATCAATGATTAGAAAGAATCATTGATTGACTGCCTCCTGCATGCCCCCTACTGGGGGCCGAGCCCACAACCTGGGCATGTGCCCTTGACTGGAATCGAACCTGGGACCCTTCAGTCTGCAGGCCAATGCTCTATCCACTGAGCCAAGCCAGCTAGGGCTAAGCCCATATTTTTGGTAGAACTGTAACCCAGCCTTTATCAGCTTCTTCAGACTTATTTTTTTCCTTATGTCCCTAGCTCTAAGGATATCCTGTTTCCCAAGCTATATTATGTCTCTGATCCTTTGGATATTCTATATTAGAATGCTTTTCCACTTACTTCTTTCACTACCATTCATCTATTATTAATAACAATAATACAAATTTCTCAGGTACCCATACAATCACAGTTATATTATTTTTTTAAATTTATCTTTATTGTTGAAAGTTTTACAGGTGTCCCCTCCCCACCCCACTGACCCTCTTTCCCACACCCACCCCCTCCCCAGGCCTTCACTGCACTATTTTCTGTGTCCATGAGTTATGCATATATGCATATCACAGTTATATGATTAATATAGTAGTTGACTGAGAAAGTACTTAATCAAAAAGGATATTATGAAGTGAGTAATGCTTTTAAATGAAATTTCTAAAAATTCATTATTATGGCATTGTGTTATTGGAAGCTCACTTTGTTCAAGCCTTTATATCAGGGCATGTGGGTTAATTAACTGACGAACTAATTATTCAAATATTCATAGAGTGTCTGCTGTGTGCCACTTAGTGTTGTAGGTAGGAGGAGGTGCAGTGCATATAGCAGAGACAGAAAGGTTCTCCTGGAGCGTCCAGTCTCTTTTTCCTTTACCAATGCCCAGCCTACCTCCTCTAACATATCTGACACCTCCCACCCCCTGCTGCTCCCAAGGAGAACTAATCATCATCATATTGTGCCTCCTTGATATCCTAGATTTCTATCATAGCAATTTCTTTTGCTGTGACATGTCTGCCCCCATTAGGCTTTTGGTAGATGTTTTTCTGCTGGACCACATTAACCGATAGTGTGCAGCAAGCTGTAATTTCGTTTCCACCCCCACATCATTAGGCTTTCGTCCCCTTCTTCAATGACTGCTCACTTTTTTCTTGCCGGTTCCTTTGGATTTTTCTGAAACACTTAGTGAATAGCCTCTTAACCATTTTACCCTGATGTTTTTTCTTATATTCTTGAATGATGGAATTTTAGAACAGGAAGGCAATTTAGAGGCTGCCCAATCTAAAACTTCCATTTTGAAGTATGAAGATAAAGATGAAAATTCAGAGAAGTAATGTGACTTAACTAGTCTACTTTGCTGGTTAAAGGCAGACCTAAGATCAGAATCTATACTTTCTTCAAGATCCAGCATAAGTCCTTACTCTCCAAGATCTTCCTCAAGATTCCAACCCAGCTTATCTCTTTCTCTTCTGAAGTAAGCACTCATTGTCTACAAATTGCGTTGTTTTGGCAATAATCGTAGAATATAATACTGCCTTACATTGTTACTCAATTCTTTCATATTGGTGTGTCTCGATTGGCCAGTGAGTTGTAAACTCTGGAAAGCACACATTTCATCATTTTTCTTTCTTTTTAGCACATAGCATAGTAGCTAGTAGATATTAAGAAAATACATATTAAGTGAACTAATAGACACTTGGCAGGTATTCAATAAATATTTTTGACTTATTAACCATCACTTCTTACATATCTCCCCAAATCATAGACTTAGATTCTTGGCAATCAGTGAAAAAACAGTCCTGCCTCTGCAGAGGCTGCTGCGATGTAGTTTTTCTGGACTTGGCAGAAAACCCAAGGTTTCTGCCCTATTTTTTGTTTTCTGCAGTGCAGTTCATCTAATCTTCTAGCTCTTGGTGGCTTTCTCTGCTAGTCATTATTCTGTAGTGACCCAATGAAATGTGACCCCATTTAATGTTGGGGTACTTTATTTGGGGGCTGGTTTCAAATGATCATCCTGTAATTTTCCAAAACTTTATTTTATTTATTTTGCTTCCCTGGTGCAGTGTACCTACTTCTGCTGCCGCTAGGCTGGCATCACAATAAATCCACCTGAGGTTCAGGCAGAAAACACAATGAGCAGAGCTAGTCATGTGTTATACAGTGCCCTTCCAGCAGATCCTCATTTATTCATTGTCTGGTCTTTCAGTAGAATCTGAAAGCTTTTTTTTTTTTTTAACCTACATAGTTTTTCACTAAATCTGTTAGTTTCAGCATGTTGTTTGTATTCTTTTTAGCAGCGCAATCCCCTGATCTATATCAGGTAAACATGATAATGGATTGAATTCATTTCACTGCTCCTGTTCAGGTGCTATGTTTTGATTTGTCAGTATCTTGGAGAAGAAGCACATTGCATCCCAAGACAGAACAGAAGCCAACGTTTGCAAAACACCACATTTTCCACCAGTGTAGTATAGTAACTTTGAAACACTAATATGTTTTGAAACATGTTTGTGAGCGCTTCCTTATTATCATTATATTGGTATACACAATGTTCTTTCTTTTGGCATTTGGGCATTGTTAGGGTTATTTAAAATCCATATTAAGAATTATTGTCATTTTAAAGGAAACCTATTAATTTCTGTAGTCAAATAACTTACTTGAAATGATACATGCCTAGGTCATTTTATAACATACTGTGCTATTTCATGCCTTCTATTTCTCTTCCCTTGAATGCACTCCCTTCTCATTTTCTAAATCCTTTATGATTCTATTTGAATGTCTCTTTCTGAATAGTTTCTTCTTTGTGTCTCTATTGTACCTAACTTACATGTCTGATATTATGCTTATTAGACCTGTATTATAGCTATTATTTACATGTTTATCATCCTGTTAGCTTGTGAGATCCTTAGACTTTGTCCCATTTATCCTTCTATCATCTAGTGTTGTGGCTGGCATATGTTATGTTTGATGAATAACTAAAAATGATTTATTCCCCCTGGATGTAGTTAACTCATCCTTACTCACTCTACCACATATACAGAAAATCCTAAAAGTCTGAATGTTCCCCATTTCTTCTAGAAATTGAAATAATTTAATAGTTTACCTTCATGATTGTGAAAGTAATGCCTGCTCAGAACAATAGCAGCAAAAATCAGAGAATCAGAAAGGAAAACAAAACATGAAAATTGCCCATAATCCCATTCATACAGGTATAACCATTGGTGACACTTTAGTATAGGTCGTTACAGACTTTTTCTATCTATATACATACACATATATCATAGAAACAAAAATGGGATATCATAACATACTGTTGCATGATCTGCTTTTTCACTTAATATCTTGTAGGCAACTTTCCATACCAATAAAGTGTAGCACTATGTATCCACTTTTGGTAAATGCATACAAAGATGTACTTTATTTAACCAATCCCTTTTCAGTGGTTCTCAACCTTCTGGCCCTTTAAATACAGTTCCTCATGTTGTGACCCAACCATAAAATTATTTTCGTTGCTACTTCATAACTGTCATGTTGCTACTGTTATGAATCATAATGTAAATATCTGATATGCAGGATGGTCTTAGGCGATCCCTGTGAAAGGGTCATTCGACCGCCAAAGGGGTCGCGACCCACAGGTTGAGAACCCATGCTTTAGATGGACATTAAGCATTTTAGATAGATTCTTATTGTTACATGAAACAAAGATACCCAACCCCACAAGACACTTTAAAAATATAAATAAGACTCATTCAATTGTCTCAAGAAAAAGAAGGATGTATTATAAGGATGTACAAAGGCTGGAACTGGAACCAGAAATCAATCTTTCAGGAATCAAGGTCTAGGAACCAGTTATTATTTCTGATGACTCTGTCTCTCTTCTCTCTCTGTGTCTCCCTGATACTCCCTTCTTCCTCAGAGTGTTTGCTTCCTCTTAACTTCCACTTAAACATAGCTGTGGGGTGGCTTACTGACTCTCAGTGCATGACAGTCAGTTTCTGTTGCTGCTTTTCAGTTTGTAGGAGTTCAAATATATTCATCTCACTCTCTGATGATCTTGTACACTCCATTTGGGTCCCCTGGTATAGAGAGTAGGAAAGAAGTAGCAGGCGATTAGGATAAAGAGATAAGTGAGGACCAGATTGTGGAGAGGCTCAAAAAGGTCTGGATTTTGACACAGTACTAATAGGAAGCTACCAAACGTTTTTAAGAAAGAGTGACATAATCAGATTCGCGATTCAGAAAGACTTTTCAAGCTGAGTGTGATTGTGCCTACAAGTCTACAGATGGCAGGAAGGCCAGTTAGGAGACTGTTGCAATAATTCAGGTAAGAAATGATAAAGCCAAGGGGACAGTTTTTAATTTGGGCAACTGGACCCATTCAGGGGCCTTTCACTGAAATAGAAAATCCTGGAGAACTGATGAGAAGTTTCGTTCTAAATGAACTTTTAGTCTTTTCTATAACTGCAGAAGATATTCCAGTTGTAGGAAAAAAAGGCACACCACTTGAAGATCTTTATCTGACAACCTCAGATCTTTCTACTCTCTTAAATCTATGTAAGAGTTGTGTGGGAATGTAATTGTCTTGAGTCTTAAGCCAGGCTTTATCCTCTATCATGATAAAATCAATTTTCTTGACTGAATATCATGTCATGCCTTATACCTCCTTCGGCCAATGTGTAAGAGATACACATTTTTCCCCTGTTTTCCCCCTCTGGGAAGTTATTTTGGAGGAAACATTTGTCTCTAGACTGTTCTTCACTTCTAGAAAATATTAGGATGGCTGACTGATGTTTTGGAGTGGAATGGCGGGAAGGAAAAGTTCATCATGCCTAGTGCTCCTCGCAGAGGCCTGACTTTTATTCCCCAAGAAAGGACCTATTCGAGTAAGACTAACGGCCAACTCTCCTGAGCATGCTTGGAGCAGGAGTCCTCTTTCCATTGCCTTTCCTCTTTACCCTCTCCCACTGGGGGATAATTTTTGGGTGGGAACAAATTAAGTCTAAGAATTTACTAACTTGAAACATTGCTTGTTAGAATGCATGTCTTAGCTACAGTGTTATCTGACCCATCTTACCTAAATCCACTGAACTATTCCCCCAAAATACTATCCAAGAATTAACAAGGATTTACCTTTTGCTTAGAACTTCTTTAAAGATTGTCTATAAATACTCGCTTAGAGTTTTTCCTTTAAAAAAAATCATATATTTAGGATTACCAATTCATTGCAAACATTTCCCATATTATTGAATACTAGAGGCCTGGTGCACAGATTTGTGCACTGGTGGGGTCCCTCGGCCTGGCCTGTGGGGATCGGGCCAAAACTGGCTCTATAACATCCCCCGAAGGGTCCCAGATTGCAAGAGGGAGGTTCTCGGGTTACACACCCCGGAATTGGGATCCCTTCTCTCTGGTTCCGGGTGTGTCACCTGAGAACTGCAGCTGCCAAGTCACCATAGCTCAGCAGCTACTGCGTTGAGCATCTGCCCCACTGGTGGTCAGTGCACATCATAGCTACCAGTCAGATGGTCAGACGGTTACTTGGGCTTTTATATATATAGATTACACAGCATCATTGTTTTAAAGACTACTACTTGCAAATCAACTTATATATATGCCATAGCATAAAAAATACCCTATTGCTGGTAATTTATGTGGTTTTATTAATTTTAAACAATGTGTAATCCTGGGTGAATATTCATAAATGATAGTTTGTTTCTATTCTTAAGGGATTTACCGGTATAAATTCTAAAAAGTGGAAATATTTGGCAAATATATATATATATATATATTTAAGACTGCTGATCTGTATTGCTGAGTTGTCCTACAAAGACATTTTTTACAATTTTTTTTATTGATTTCAGAGAGGAAGGGAGAGGGAGAGACAGAAACATCAATGATGAGAGAGAATCATTGAATGGCTGCCTCCTGTATGCCCCCTACTGGGAACTGAGCCTGCAACCCTGGCATGTGCCCTTGACTAGAATCGAATCTGGGACCCTGAAGTCTGAAGGCCAATGCTCTATCCACTGAGCCAAACCGGCTAGGGCAAGACATTTTATTTTAAAAAACTATGTTTTAATTGATTTCAGAGAGGAAGGGAGACAGAGAGAAATAGAAGCACTAATGATGAGAATCATTGATTGGCTGCCTCCTGCACGCCCCCTACTGGGGATTGAGCCTGAAATCTAGGCATGTACCCTGACTTGAAATGGAGCTGTGACCTCCTGATTCATAGGTATATGCTCAACCACTGAGCCATACCGGCTGGGTGAAGACATTTCGTTAATTTGCATTTGAGTCAGAACTGTATGAGAGGCCTTGCTTCCTTATATATAACCATCACCAACCTGGGAAGTTTGTACTTGTTTTTATAAACTTTTTTGTTTGTTTTTATAGGCAAATATTGATATTATAGCTTTATTTTATATGTTCATTGACCTTTGAATTCTGCATTTGTGAATTGTTGAATTTTTCTAAATGGATATGTAGAAACACCACTTCAATGGGATGCTCAGAAAACACGTGAGGGGTGACTTTGTTCCATGGAGCAAATAATTTTATGATGTACTTCATTCTCTGCTTTCTGCTTAAAGATTTACTAATTACATTAAGATATTAGAGGCTCTGAGAAGTTCTAGAATAAAGAAACCTATTAACTTTGTAATCACTTATTGAGATATAATTTACATACCATAGAGTTCACCTATTTAAAGTGTATAATTAGTGATTTTTACCATATTTACAGAGTTCTGCAACCATCACTACTATAACTCCAGATCATTATCATGATCTGAAAAAGTAACCTGTGGAGAGCAGCTACAGTGTTTGGACAGGTTCAAGCTTCGCTCTAATGAGAGGGCACAATCCTCTCATGGCAAAGCCACGTGCAAGTCCCAGCTTGGAGGACAAAGTCCTCCCAGCATAATTATAGCCAACAGCTATAGTTGTAAGCTTGAACCTATGGTCTGAACACGTGGTCCCATGTATCTGAGTGATGTGGGTTTGATAGAGTTCTGGTGCATGCAAGTGAGTAGATTAGAACCTTGTTAACATCTTGATCATGCCCTTACTTTACCTCATGGAATCTGACTATAAAATAAAGACTTGGCTTGCAGGCGCTGTCGCTGTCTCTCCATCAGAGAAACAGTGTCCCACCGAGACCCAGCTTTCATTCTCTTGTCTGTCTTTTCTAAATCCTTCATTGCTCCCCCTCAGGTTCATCCTTGGCCTTGCTGGCGCGGCACAGAAACTCACAAGCAGTCATTCATCATTCTCCCTTCTTTCTAGGCCTACCTTCTTTCTCTATGGATTTTCCTACTCTGGACATTTCATATAAATGGATTCATACAATATATAGTCTTTTGTGGCTGTCTTCTGTCACTTAGCATAATGTGCTTGAGATTCATCCATGTCCGTAGCACGTAGTATCAGTACTTCATTACTTTTTACTGCTGAATAATATTCCAATGTATGGATATATATACCACAGTTTGTTTATATTATCAGTTGGTGGGCATTTAGTTTGTTTCCATTTTTGGCTGTTAGGAATGACTAGAGGGCCGGTGCATGAGATTCGTGCACTCGGGGGGTGGGGATTTGGCCCCCAGCCTGGCCTGCGCCCTCTCACAGTCTGGGATCCCTGGGGGGATGTCTGACTGACAGCTTAGGTCCACGGGGCCGCTCCCCACAGGGAGTGGGCCTAAGCTGTCAGTCAGACATCCTTAGCTCTGCCTTGAGGCGGTAGAGGCCCCCGCCACCGCCGCTGTGCTCACCAGCCATGAGCCTAGCTCAGGGCTTCTGGCTGAGCAGCACTCCCCCTGTGGGAGCAATTTCACTGCTTTATTTCTAATTCATGAAAACATGTTAGAATGCAAATAAGTGAGTGTGAGGTCATAAAAGGAATTACTGCTTATTTTTTCTGGTAGGGAGCTAACCAAGCTAACATTCCTCTTGAAAAACGATCTCATATAATTAACCATCAAAACCAGACCTTATACTGGTAAGTCAGGGGTGAGATGGGAGGAATGGAGGTACAGAAGAAGCCAAATTTCAAGGAGAGATTGCCTCTTAGAAGGAACTCATCCCAAGGAGGAAGTAATTAAATACTGCCTTTCTAAGTTTAGGCCTCTCACATTTTGAGCCAGTCTTTTTAATATTATACTTGTGCCATTGGTAAACCTTGTACTATAGGAAGGCTATGAAATGACCACTACCATAGAATTAGATAGCAGGACAGTGAGGGGATCACCAAGAGGAAAGGGAATGTTCACAGCTCATTTTTATTTTGTTTTTACTCTTTACCTGCCTAAGACTTGTTGTGTTTCATTAGGTTTTAGAACTTTCCCAATCTTACTCTACCACGGCTCTCCATTGTTGAAAGTGAGAAGCATCGAGCCCCATATTAATTCTGAAAGAGTAAGCATTCTTAAAAGCAATACTAATGACATTTTGGGCAGGTCAATTCTTTGTAGAGAGGGACTGTCCTGTGCATTGTAGGATGTTTAGCATGTACCACGTAGATGTTAATAACATTCCCTCCCCTCATCTGTGACAATCAAAAATGTCACCAGATATTGCCAAATGCCCCCTGATGGGAAAAATGACCCACAAGTTGGGTCATACTATGATGGAGGTATGAAAAAACCTTTTCCTTTTAATTCAATGGAGGAAAGGAGAGAGTGTACAGTATTTAAAATAATATTTTCTAAGGAAACTACAAAAATCATAGCATTGACAAATAACCATGATGGTTATACAACATTATGAATGTACATAATGTCACTGAACTGTTCACTTAAAAATGGTCAAAAAGGTAGCTTTATGTTATGTATATTTTACAACAATTTTTTAAAGTGATAGCATTGGTTAAGTATACAGGCTTCTGAATCTATTTTAATTAAACTTTAATGACAGATTAGCATTGCTAGCATAGTTTATCATATAACTAGGTTGAGGTTCTTCCCATTACCTCATCATTACCTGGATAACTCTACCTTTTTCAGGAAGTAAATATTTTAATTTGTTTTGTGCCAAGCATCTGAGGCAAATCTTCTAAAAGACAGGATATTAGGCTGCTAATTAGCTCACAGTTCACAATCTGAAAGGACCATTATAATAGAAGGGATCTTGGAGATCATCTTACTTTATAGGTAAAAAAAAAAAAAAAAGTTGTGGTCAAAACGGCCAAGTTCAGTTCATGGAGCTTTTTGAAGGATGTGCCAGGATCAGGACCCAGATAGTCTGCTTCGAATTCAGTGTTCAGGCTGCCAAATCAGACTGAAGCTTGTCCCTAGTTACATATTTTTATCAGACACTGCCACTGCCTTTTGTGAAGTATATCATTCTATCAAGGAGCGGGGGGTGAAAGGTCTAGTGGGAGGAAAATGAATGAGATTAACAGGAGTGGAAATAATCTAAATAATATTGAGAAGTGACTGAGGAGTAATAGCATTCTATTCTCAGAAAATAAGATACCAGTTCTACACAATGAGATGGATGTGCATTTGTATTATCTTAAAAGATTTTAAAACTGGCTTTCAAAAACACCCTGTTTCAACCATGACAATTTAATTTCTGGTCTCTGGATTTTCACAGAAATGTTTCCTGCCTTTGTTTACACTGTGTCCTGATATGGAGGTGCCTCACCCTCTTCTACATCCACAGACTTCTCTTTACTCAAAACTCAGATCTAATGTGAAAACTTCCCTGAACTTCAATTTCCCTTCAAGAAGGAATTAAACATTTCCCTCTCTATGTTTCTATAGGAATTTGCATATGTAGGCATTTCACCTAGAGTGGGTTTCCATGTTGCAAACTGAATATAATTAAATACATAGGAAACATGAATTGCAGTGCCTAGGTTCTATAACACAACTGTGATTCAGAACTGCTACTGCTTGTTGCAGTAGGAACATAAGCTGAATAAATGGTTGGCAGCAGAGTTGGCCTCTTGTTTGTGAACTGGGCTGGAATTTGTTTTGCAATATATTTCACTTTTGTGTTAATAGTATGAGAAATGGCTCACCTGTCCAAATTTCAGATGATATACTAGGAAACGGAAGCATGGCAAAAATGAAACTTTTAATAACACTCTCAAGAGTGGGCACCCATTTTACAGGATCACACGTGGGGCAAGGGACATAGCCTATTTATTTAGACCTCCTCCAGTTCCTCATTGGCTGAGGACTATTTGGTCACCTATCCTATACTAGAGGCCCGGCACATGAAATTTGCATGCGGGTATGTTCTGTAGGCCTGGCCTGCATTTAGGGCCATCTTCCCCGGCTGCCAGCAGCTGGCCCAGACCCCCACTGCCACCCACCCCCGGTTCCCCATTCGCCATCAGGAGATCGGAGCCTGCCAGCCGGGGGGAGGGACCAAGAGGTTGGCCGTTCCCACCTGCTCACTGGCCCCGCCCCCACCATGGGTTGCCCTCTTTGTGTGGGGCGACCGGTGGGGTGGGGGCCTTGGCCTGGTGTTGCCTGTGTCCTCTGCCACTCACCCCTAGTTCCCCATTTGCCATCGGGCGATGGGAGCCTGCAGGCCAGGAGGGCGGACTGAGGTGGTGGTCAGTGCTCCTCATGGTGACTGGTTGAGCGGTCATTCTGGTCGTTCCGCCATTAGGGTAAATTTGCATATTACCCTTTTATTATATAGAATAATAAAACCCTAATATGCAAATTGACCAAACAGCAGAATGACCGGTCGCTATGATGTGCACTGACCACCAGGGGGCAGACACTCAACACAGGAGCTGCCACCTGGTGGGTGTTGCGCTGCCACAGGGGGAGTGCAGCTCAGCCAGAAGCTGGGCTCATGGCTGGTGAGTGCAGTAGTGGTGGTGGGAGCCTCTCCCACCCCCACAGCAGCTCTAAGGACCCCCGAGGGGTCCCGACTGCAAGAGGGCACAGACCAGGCTGAGGGACCTCCCCCTAGTGCACAAATGTTGTGCACTGGGCCTCTAATATATATATATATATATATATATATATATATATATATATATATATTTATATATATATATAAGTGCTTGGAAAACTTATATATATATATGTATATATATATATATCTACACTAATAAAAGAGAAAAATGGTAATTGGCGTACAGCGATACCGTTTTCATTGGCTAATCAGGGCTATATGCAAATTAACTGCCAACTAAGATTGGCAGTTAACTGCCAACAAGATGGCGGCTAATTTGCATATGTAGGCACAATGCAGGGAGGCGAAAAGGAAAGCAGGAAGAAGCCCCCTGCCACTGACAGTGATCGGAAACCCAGGGGGGAGCTAAGAGCTGGGGGGCAGGGCAATGGTGGCCCTGGGGCCGCCTTTGCCCTGCCCCCCAGCCATGATCGGAGAATCAGGCGCCTTTGACGTCCTGGCCAGTGATAGTAGGAAGTAGGGGTGGAGCCAGCGATGGGAGCTGGGCACGGTCGAAGCTGGCAGTCCCAGGAGCTAGGGGTCCCTTGCCTGGGCCTAAAGCGAAGCCCACGATCGCGGCGCCCCCCTCTGCCACTGCAGGTCCCCGCTGCCTGGGCCGGACGCCTAGGCCAGAGGCGTTAGGCCTGGGCAGGGGCGGAGCCTGCAACCGCGGGGAGCTGGGGGTCCCCTGCCCAGGCCTGACACCTCTGCCAGAGGCCTCAGGCCTGGTCAAGGGGCCGATCCGGTGATTGGTGATCGGAGGGTGATGAGGGTCAACTCCTCTGGCCGAGGCATCAGGCCTGGGCCGGGGGCGGAGCCGGGGATTGGGGGGATATGATGGTCCCCTTGCCCAGGCCTGAAGCCTGGGTAAGAGGCGTCAGGCTTGGGCAGGGGGTGGAGCAAGCGATCAGAGGGAGATGGGGGTCCCCTGCCCAGGCATGATTCCTGGGCCAGAGGCCTCAGGCCTGGATGGGGGCCAGAGCCAGTGATCGGGGGGAGATGGGGGTCCCCTGTCCAAGCCTGACACCTCTGGCGGAGGCGTCAGGCCTGGGCAAGGGGCCGATCAGGCGATCGGAGGGTGATGGGGGTCAACGCCTGAGGGCTCCCAGTATGTGAGAGGGGGCAGGCTGGGCTGAGGGACACTCCCCCCCCGACCCAGTGCACGAATTTCGTGCACCGGGCCCCTAGTGTATATATATATAAATATAAATATATATATATATAAAAGGCTAATATGCAAAGTGTCCCCTTGGGAGTTCGACTGACTGGGAGTTCGATTGCTCACTATGACATGCACCAGCCAGGCCTCAGGACCCTGCCTATGCACAAATTTTGTGCACCAGGCCTCTACTTTCCTAATAGGTTGCCTAGGTCTTGGTGTCTCCCAATGGGTTATTTTTAAAAAAATGGGATGAGGCCTTCTCTAGTTGCCTCCACCTCCCTTTGTCTAGGGCAGTTGTCGGCAAACTGCGGCTCGGCAAACCGTGGCTCGCGAGCCACATGCGGCTCTTTGGCCCCTTGAGTGTGGCTCTTCCACAAAATACTGACTTCTGCACATGGGCCACAAAGTTTCAGTCGCACTGTACATGCAGCACCCGCACCTGGTATTTTGTGGAAGAGCCACGGTCAAGGGTCCAAAGAGCCGCATGTGGCTCGCGAGCCACGGTTTGCTGACCACGGGTCTAGGGGAATCATCCTAGGACATGTGCTATCAGCCACGTGTACAGCTCTCATCCTTTCTCCCCACCCCCACATCCTGTTTGCTCTGGGGAAATCCAGTAATGGCCTGGCCACATGCTGTTTCTTTTCTATCAAGATAAATCAGAGGCATGTTTCTTACAATGGGTAATAAAAGTAATAATAATGTGTGTAGGAAGTGCTGAGTTAATGATAATATTGTGTAGAGCAAGGAAAATAAAGGAAATAAAGGCCATGACTTATGCAAAAAGTCAAGGATAATATATTTAATATGATTTTAAAAATTATCTTTCTGCAATATAAGTGCTTGGAAAACTTCAGTGTCAAAGTTGATAACAGAGATGAAAAAGCTCTGGAGTGTGAAGTTAAAGGGTCATGAGAAGGGTTCAGGCTTGTTTTTGTCTGGTTGATCACCCAATCTGTTATTTTTAGGCTACAATAACAAAAACATCTTTATTGCTGAAATTACTGAAGAAAAAGAAACTATTATTTTTCTTTATTGTATCTCAGTTCTTTCTGCTAAGACATTCACTTTTATAACACAATCCTATATAATAAAAGCCTAATATGCTAAGTGTCCAGTCGACTGGTTGGATGTTCAATCAATCAAAGCATAACATGCTAATGATATGCTAAGGCTGCTCAACCGCTCGCTATGACATGCACTGACCACCAGGGGGCAGGCGCTCTGACCGGTAGGTTAGCTTGCTGCTGGGGTCTGGCTGATCGGGACTGAGCGAGACAGGCTGGACAAACCCTGGAGCCCTCCTGCGGTTCTTCCCTGGCTGGCCAACCTTCCACGTCTCTCCCCGGTCCCAATCTTGCACTAGTGGGGTCCCTGGGCCAGGCCTGCATCCTCTCACAACCTGGGACCCCTCGGGGGATGTCGGAGAGCTGAATGTGGCCCGATCCTACAGGCCAGGCTGAGGGATCCCACTGGTGCACAAATTCATGCACCGGGCCTCTAGTTTTTAAATAATGTAGCATTGTGTCGGAACCCAATAGTGCAAATGGCACAACAATATCTTCACTTATTGGTTATTTAATCCCACCTTGTAATACTTTATATCTCTCTCATCCCCATAAGATTGTAAGCATCTTGAGAACAAGAATCATGGCATTTATCTTTGTATCCCATTTCCCTCTTGCTTCATAAAAAGAGCACTAAGCCTAACACATAAGCACTCTATACTTTTTTTGCTCCTGTGGAATTGAATGGAGGAATTAAAAAAAATTTTGCCCTTTTCTCTCTCTGTTTAAAACCTTTTTTGTTGTGAAATTTAACTCTCAATCAGCAAAGTACACAATACAAAAATGTACAGCTCAGTAAGTTATCACAAACCAAACACCCATGTAACCACTACTCAGCTCAAGAAAAAGAACATTACCAGCAATTCTCTCTTAATCACTATTTCCTTGGTTCTCCCAAAGGTAACCATTTTCTTGACTTTCCTAGGCATGTACTCTTAAACACTATAGTTTAGTCTTGCCTGTTTTTTTCAAACTTTCTACAAATGGAATAACACATTATGTTCTTTCATATCTAGCTTATTTTACACAACATTATGTTTGTGAGATTGATCCATAATATTGTATGCACATGTGGTGTGTTCACTTTCATTGTTGTATATCATTCATTGTGTAGTTATATCACATTACGCATTTATTCATTCCCCTACCAATGCCATCTTTGGGTTGTTTCCAATTTGGAGAGATCACAAATAGTACTTCCATAAAGATTTATGTACATATCTCTTTGGTACACATGTGCAAACACTTCTATTGGGTACCAGAGTGTTGAATTGCTTGGTCATAGGATATGTGTTTCTTTAACTTTACTGGAGAAAGTCAGATTGTTGTTGCAACATTCCCACCAGGAGTCTATGAGAGTTCCAGTGCTTCAGATCCTTGCCAGCAGTTGTTATTGTCAGCGTATTTAATGTTGGCTATTCCAGTGGATATGTAGTATTATTCAATTGTAGTTTTAATTTGCATTTCTCTGATTATTAATGAGGTTGGGCATTTTTATATGTTTATTGGCTTTTGTGAAATGTCTGTTCAAGTCTCTTGCCCATTTTTCAATTGCATTGATTATCTTTTTCTTGTTGTTTTCTGGTAGTTTTTTATATATGCTGGATACAAGCCCTTGTCAGTTATATATGTTGTAAATTTCTTTTCCTTTTTGTAGCTTGTATTTTCATTCTCTTAATTTTTGTTGTTGTTGTTGAATAGAAGTTCTTAATTTTAATGGAGTCAGATTGACCAACTTTTAAATTTCTGTGTCCTATTTTAGAATGCTTTCCTTATCCTAAAATCATGAAGATGTTCTGCATTATTCTCTAGAAACTTAATTTTATTTTTTTTAATTTTTATTTCTTTTGCCTTTCAATCCACCTCGAATTGATTTTTGTGTATGGTATGAATTAAAGTTGTTTCCTTTTATTTCTTCCAAAGATTCTTGTTTAAATATCCTAGTATCACTTATTGAAAAAACAGTTATTTCCACACTGCTCAGAAGTCCTCTTTGTTAAGAGTCAAATGTTGCCCTGGCCAGTATAGCTCAGTTGGTGTGCACCGAGGAGTTGCTGAATCAATTCCCAGCCAGGGCACATGCCTGGGTTGCAGGCTCAATCCCCAATGGAGAGAGTGCAGGAAGCAGACAAACGATTAGCTGATCTCATATCAATGAGATATGAGATCATTTTTAGAGAGATCCCCTCTCTCTCTAAAAATAAATTTTAAAAAATCTTAAAAACAAAACAACTCTTTGGACCATATTTTTTAAAATAGTGCTGATAATCCCATCCAGATTTATTGGAGGATTAAATTGATTTTTTAAAAAGTCAAGTGTTGATCAGTGCATGAGTTCTCTACTTCATTCTATTTGTCTATCCTTACACGAACACCACAGTCTTAATTCTTATGACTTTATACTGTGTATTAATATCTGGGAAAACAAGTTCTCTTTTTCAGTTCTTCAAAAGAGTTGGCTACTTTGCATTTCTATGTAACTTTTAGAATTGTGTCAAGTAGCACTTTCATTTTCCCTCCTAAGGCTGACTTTCAGCTAACTTTCTCTGGGATGATGTTTAGCTAGAATTGTAATGGCAATGGCACTTTGAAAGAACATGATATAGTGGAGAAAAACCTGGGCTGTGGAATCAGACTTGGAGTTTATCTCTGCAGCTCTTTATTGGGCCATTAGAGGGGTTAAGGCTTGTTTTTGTCTATCTTGATCAGCAATCTATTATTTTTAGTTTGCAATAACAAAAATATCTCTATTACTAAAATTACTGTTAAAACTCAGCACTGCACAGGTATGTTGGCTTCATGATAAATATTTCTTAGTTCAGCTCAGGAATATGTCAAAGCTATCACAGCAATGCTGCCAACATCGTATATCAGTCAACTTTGAGCAGAATTACTCATGTATCATAACTATAGCTCATGCATTGCTTTTAAAAATATATACATTCTTATTGATTTCAGAGAGGAAAGGAGAGGGAGAGAGAGATAGAAGCATCAATGATGAAAGAGAATCACTAATTGGCTGCCTCCTGCACGCCCCCTACTAGGGGTTGAGCCTGCAACCCAAGCAAGTGCCCTTGACCGAAATCAAACCTGGAACCCTTCAGTCCACAGGTTGACACTCTATCCACTGAGCCAAATCAGCTAGGGCATGCATTGCTTTTTTAAACTTTAAACATTTGTAGTTGCCTATAAACCCATTTGGAACTTTTTCTTGTTTTTGTTGTTGTTAATCCTCACCTGAGGATATCTTTCCATTGATTTTTAGAGAGAGTGGAAAGGAGAGGGAGAGACAGAGTGAGAGATGTTAGAGAGACGCATTGATTGGTTGCCTTCCACACACACCCCGACCAGGGCCGGTGATCGAGGCTGCAACCAAGGTACATGACCTTGAATAGAATTGAACCCAGGATCTTTCAGTCCCCAGCTGATGCTCTAGCCACGGAGCCAAACTGATTAGGGCTATTATCATTTTAACACTAGAGGCCCGAATTTGTGCACAGCTGGGGTCCCTTGGGGTGGCCTGTGGAATCAGGCTGCAGCTCATGCCCCCAACCTTGCAGCCCCGCAGCCCCACAGCTCCGCCTGGCACCCTGCCTTGTCCTGGCACCAGCCCCTCACCTGTTCCACCATTCTGCCAGCAGGGTGATAGGTTGGGGCCGGGCCCCCCACCTGGCTCCCTCAGTGTTTGGGAGCCGGGGGCGGCCCTGCCCCCCATCGCTGCCACTAGTCATCATCTGCCAGGCGATCAGGCCTCCACTCACACCTGCCTTGGCCTGGCGCTGCCTGCTCACCTGCTCCACCATCCCACCGCAGTCCCACTCTCATCAGGGCCCATCGGGGCCAGCAGTGCTTCCACTGCCGCCCACTGCCAGTGCCGCATCACCTGCCATGTTCCGTGCCACCCCCTGGTGGTCAGCACACATCACAGCAAGCGGTCAAATTCCCAGTCAAACTCCCTAGGGGACAATTTGTATATTAGGCTTTTATTACATAGGATACTCCCAGAGCATATATTTTAATTCACAAAGCACACATCATATATGGAAATTATAAAATATAATGAATACCATGAACCTAACATCTGGCATCTAAACTATGTGCTCCTCCTCTGTTCATGCTAATCGGTTTCTTATGTACGCATCTTTGAGAACTTGGCCTCTCTAGTTTATACTATTAGCTTAATAGTCTCTTAAAATATTCTCAAACTTAGGACCGACAGCTACATCCAGCTTCAATGGGTGGTTATTTTGCAATTCATTAATGCTTTGAAATCTGTGAACATATTTATTTAGAAAAATTGGCAGGCAAGTAGTTTTGTCTCCAATTCTCTCTACACCTCCAAGTGTCTGTGTGTGACTGTGCCTGCATATGGCCTCTTACACACATTCAGAAATGAATCCCAGTCTCCCCTCTTCTGTGTTTCTCTCTCACAAACAGACATACAAATTCAGACACACAAAAAGAAAAGTATCTAGAAAAGGAAAAGATAAAAACAGCTCCCATCTGATTCATTTACCATCTGTCCTTTTCTACCACTCTGCAAAATTGGGCAAAATGTTCACCCTTGTATTCATTTCCCTCTTTTAGTCCCTATCCTCTTATTCATGCTGAGTGGGAGACAAAGTGGGAGTGCAAAAAGGCAGTCCCTTATTTCCCACTGCATGATTTCCCTTTTCAGTGACTCCATGGCTGCTGTCTGCTCACAGGAGTCATCAAGAGATGCTCTTTTGTGGTTTCATGTGGGAACGCTGAATACTTTGTGGAAGGCATCTCACAGGAGAAAAGTGGTCGGTCAGCCACTGCTTTTACTGCCATCCTGTCACTAGGTGGCAAAGGCAAAAGTGTTTTGTCAAATAGCTCAAAAGCGTATAAAAGAGAAAAAGACTGATGGCTTTATATAACGTGCTCACTCAATTAATGGGATGTTTTATTTTTGTATTTTGCCCTTCACTGTTAGGAACCTGTCTTTAAGGTTGTAATCTTCTGGTTTCCCTTCATTTCCGTGTGTGTGTGTGTGTGTGTGTGTGTGTGTGTGTGATAATACAAGGTGGGCCAAATAGTTCATATGGAAAAGAATACATCCTATCTAATAAAGAGGTAATATGCAAATTGATCATCACTCCCACACACAAGATGGCTGCCCCCAAGATGGTCAGCAGGGGAGGGAAGTTGGGAGGAACCAGCCCTGAGGGGGCAGTTGGGGATGACCCCACTGGCAGGGGAGGGAAGTTAGGGGCAACCAGGTCTGCAGGAAAGGCAGTTGGGGGCAATTGGACTGGCAGGGGAGCAGTTAGGCATTGATCAGGCTGGTAGGGGAGTGGTTAGGGGGTGATCAGGCTGGCAGGCAGAATGGTTAGGGGCAATCAGGCAGGCAGGCAGGCGAGCAGTTGGGAGCCAGCAGTCCTGGATTGTGAGAGGGATGTCTGATTGCCCGTTTAGGCCCCATCCCGGGGATCGGGCCTAAACCGGCAGTCGGACATCCCCCCGAGAGGTCCCAGATTGGAGAGGGTGCAGGCTGGGCTTAGGGACACCCCCCCCCCCCTCCTCGTGCATGAATTTCTTGCACGGGGCCTTTAGTTAATCTATAATAATAAAAGCATAATATGCTAATTTGGCTCAGTGGATAGAGCATTGGCCTGCAGACTGAAGGGTCCTGGGTATGATTCTGGTCATGTACCTCGTTTGCAGGCTCCCTGTCCTGGTCAGGGGCATGGGCCCTGGTCGGGGGCATGTGGGAGGCAACCAATTAATGTTTCTCTCTGTCTCTCCCTCTCCCTTCCATTCTCTCTAAAAGTCAATGGAAAAAATATCCTCAGGTGAGGATTAAAAAAAAAGTCATAAGATTTTAAACAGTACTTTTTTGTTTATAAAGTTTTATATAAAGGGTATAGAGTTATCTCTGTCTCATAGCACAAGGGCATTGTATCCTATTCTTTTAATTATTTTGTAATGGTTGTTAAGAAAATGTTTTTCTGATTACACAGAGAGGCCCATTCAAAGGAGAACAATGAACAATTGAAATTGTCCTAGCCAAAATTCTGAGCCTGGAAACAGATTAATGTATTTACTCAGAGGCAATCTCATTTCTATAACTCTATTCATTGGGAAAACTGGAGGATTAAACTGGTAATAAGCATGACCCCCCCGCCCCCCCTGTCTTTCAAGCATAAAAATGAAGGCTTTGTCCCTATCAAAATAAAAAATATGTGAGGATCAAATTATTTGTACTACACAGCCATACTATATATTTCCCAAACCAACATAAACTATCACGTAGAAGCAATTCAAGTTGTAAAGCCTGGTTGTTTGTTCACTAATCAGTGAGATTAATGCGGCACCCATTACATGCAAACAATACCTACTGCAGGCACCATCCAGGAAGTAACAGGCTTAGCACCTGCCTGTGAGCAGAATGAAAACTACCCTAACATTTCTGGAACCTGAAGCTAAAGAAGGAAATCATTAGAAAGAAGGCATGGCTTTCTCAAATCAAACTGGAATCTAAAGCTTAAGTGAATATATACAATGTGACTCCAGAGAAACTTATGTAAAAACCAGGAAAGGACAGGGTGAACAGAAAACCAAGAATCAGCGGGAAAGTGCTTTGTTTTCTCTTTTTTAATGGCCTGTTTTCTTATTTTCCTCCCGTGTGTGCGTGCGTGTGTGCGTGTGCGTGTGTGTGTGTGTGTGTGTGTGTGTGTGTGTGTGTGTGGTTGCAAATGTCTCACGGTCTACTTCAAACTTCAGTGTTTGACTTGACTCAATTCTTGATGGACAGAGAATGATACTGAAGACCAAATAAATATATTTTATGGTGCAATACTTGAAAGAAATTCAATATAGTATGTCATTAATCCTCTGTCAAATGTTTATTAGTAGCACACAGAGCCCCTTCTATGTTTTAGCAAATCTAAAATAACCCAGTAATATAGCATCAATTTTTTTTTAAAAAAGTATTTACTGATTTTAGAGAGTCAGGATGAGAGAGGGAGAGAGAAACATCATTCCTACACACCCCTTGCCAGGGATCAAGCTCACACCCAGGCACGTGCCCCAACCTGGGATTTGGTATGGGAGGATGCTCAATCAAAGAGCCACACCAAGGCTATACTATCAATTTTGTGTATAATAAACTCAAAATTTGGGCTGGCCCTGGGCAAGTGACTCAGTTGGTTGGAGTGTTGTACCATACACCAAAAAGGTTTCGGGTTCGATCCCCAGTCGGGGCACATATGATATTTCTCCCTCACATTACCTCTCTCCCTCTTCCCCGCTTCTTCTCTCTCTAAAAACCAATAAAAACATATGTCTCAGGTGAGAATATAAAGACTTTGGGCTAATATAGTGATGCTACTGAAAAACCTCCAGCTTCTGATTCTAGTCTTACTCTGAGCCCTTTTCCTTCCTTCATGAAGTCTTAATAATGGCATTATGACAGTTGATTTAAAATTTAAAAAAATTTGTTTATTGATTTGAGAGAGAGAGACATTAAATTATTGTTCCACTTATTTGTGCATTCATTGGTTGATTCTCGTATGTGCCCTGACAGGGGATCGAACCTGCAACCGTGGCATATGGGGACCATGTTCTAACCAACTGAGCTACCGGGCTAGGGCTATAACAGTTGATTTTAAAGGAATCTGCAACATTATCTGGAAAGCAAAGAATACGGACCAGGAACCCAATTAATTGACCACATAGCCAAAACGTTTCCTCTTTCTCTTGACTTCCACTCTGGACTCCTATTTCCTACCCCCAGTTTTTATTATTTTCAGCACAAACACGGAAGGATTTGAACTTCAATGTCTCAAATTGAATACAATTGCCACATATGTGTCTTAAACAGAAAAGAGGCCTGTAGATTACCCTTTCCTTGATGTTTGTGGTTTGGATCTGTAACCAGGTTGCATTATGACATTTCAGCACGAAATGGAGCCAGACACTCAACTGCCTTAAAACTTCAATCAGCAAAGAGCACAGCCCACTTACCTGAAAACCTGATGTCATTGCTGGGTTCACAAATGGACAGAGATGAAGTTTTATGGTGAGTCACCTATCTATAATAATAAAAGCGTAATCTGCTAATTAGACCTGATTCCACCCGGACAAAGCTGGGGCTGCGAGGAAAGCCCGGGTCCCGGGTGCCAGAGGGAAGCCGGTGCTGACAGCTGGTGGAAGGAAGGCCTACTCTTGCACAAATTTTGTGCATCAAGCTTCTAGTTTAGTATATTTGGATGCTCAAGCCTCAGGGGACAGACGCCAGGTGAACAAATCTTTTAGCTCATCTTACATGGATTAAAGAAAATAGGTCAAATAAACACAAACTAACCAAATTGTTTGTACATTGTGGCTGACAATCCCTCTACCCTTTGTTGCAAGTTTCTACAAGACAGAAACCTAGCCTTCGGTGTTCAAATCCTGGTCTACAGGATGAGAATGTGCCCAGTGGAGAAGAACCCTGGTTAACAGGAAATTTGTGATAGTGTTTGAGTGTTGCAAGTAAGTGCATACTTGATTATACATGGACAGGTTTGCCCAGGGCAGAGAATCGGGTTGTGGGAGTAGGAGCCTGCTATGGGGTGTGCATTTGTAGGAAACTGACAGAGAGTAATAGAGTCACAGACCCACCTTATCTAGAAACTCAGCTCAGACTGAGCAAACCATCTAATTCTTGACATACCCTGAGATCTAAGTATAAGAGATGAGCTTCTTACAATTATTCCACTGCTTTCTGCCTTAGTTTCCTTATCTGTGAACAGGAATAAGAATGTTTATTTCCACTTACACTTCTGTTTCAGAGACCTGATGAAAGGGGGTTACAAAGTTTAAAAATCTGTATTTCCAGTTTCTGGAGACTAAGAGGAATGCATGCTCTGGGTAAGGGACTTGGTGTCAACTGACATTTGGAAGCCCAGTACTGAGCTTGTCTTTATAGAATGATTGATGGACTAAGTGAACAAGTAAAGTACCACATGCTGCCTTCTAATCCTACTTTCCTTTATTCACTCCTTTGTTCAATAAACATTTCTAGGTGCCTACTCTATGTCAGGCACTGTGTTTGGCATTGGAAGCCAGCAATAAAAACCTCACTCTGAAAAAAAAAAAAAAACCACACAAGAAATTAAAAAAACACACACCTCACTCTGTTTCCATAAGAGCTTATTGTTTATGTGAGGAGACCAATAAAAAATGCTAACGGTTATAGGAGAGTGCAGCAGGGTGGGGACTTCGTTCTGTGGGCTGTAGAGCAGAGGCTTTCACTCAGACTGGGGCCAGAAAAGACCTCAAAAAGGCAGTGGTGCCCTAACCGGTTTGGCTCAGTGGATAGAGCGTCAGCCTGCGGACTCAAGGGTCCCAGGTTCGATTCCGGTGAAGGGGTGAAGGGCATGTACCTTGGTTGCGGGCACATCCCCAGGAGTGGGTGTGCAGGAGGCAGCTGATCGATGTTTCTCTCTCATCGATGTTTCTAACTCTCTATCCCTTTCCCTTCCTCTCTGTAAAAAAATCAATAAAATATATATTTTTTAAAAAAAGGCAGCGGCATTTGAGTGGAACCTTGGAGAACATAAAGAGATAACCAAGTGGATAACTCAGAGCATGAAACAGCCTACTTGTAGCAATCTACACTAATAAAAGAGAAACATGCAAATTGGTGTCACTCTGCTACGCTCACCAGCCAATCAGAGTGACTATGCAAATTAACCCAGTAAAGATGGTGGTTACTTTGCATACACAGGCATGGAGTGAAGACTGAAGATTGAAGATTAAAGAGGCTTGGCTTCTCTGCTGCAGCCAGAGGGGAGAAGCCAAGCCTTGCTGCGGCCAGACCAAAGGCCTGGGTTCCGGGTGCCGGAGGAAAACCAGTGCTGGCAGCCAGGGGAAGGAAGGCCTATTGCATGAATCTCTTCATGCAATGGGCCTCTAGTCCTATATAATAAAAGGCTAATATGCAAATTGACCGAATGGTGTAACAACTGGTTGCTATGACACACGCTGACCACCAGGGGGCAGATGCTCAATGCAGGAGCTGTCCCCTGGTGGTCAGTGCACTCCCACAGGGGGAGCGCCACTCAGCCAGAAGCCAGGCTCATGGCTGGCAAACACAGCGGCGGTGGTGGGAGCCTCTCCCGCCTCGGCAGTGCTAAGGATGTCCAACAGATGGAGTAAGCCTGCTCCCTGCCATCAGTTGGACATCCCCTGAGGGGTCCTGGAGTGTGAGAGGGCACAGGCTGGGCTGAGAGGCCCCCCCAGCCCTGCCCCAAGTGCACGAATCTCATGCTCTGGGCCTCTAGTATCTAATAATAAGCTACAACTTGAAACAGCATGTAAAGAAGGACTAGATTGAATAGTACAGGACAGACTTGCCCTTAAAGAGAACACAAGAACTCAGACTGAGGTGCTGTTTGTCACTTGCTGATACATAATTTCCATTTGAATTCGTATTAAAGGAAAGACTTATCTGGAGTATCTTTAAAACTCCCTATTTCCAGTTTCTGGAGACTAAGAGGACTGCACCTTATGGGTAAGGAACTTGGTGTCAGCCGACTTGTGGAAGCTCAGTACCGAGCTTGTCCTTACAGAATGAGGACAAGGTAGGAAGGAGTGGAGTATCTTTCTATAGTCAAGCCCCTAGGGCAGGAGGGAGCACTGACCTTGCTGACACTGTTAGCTCATGTCCTTCCTCCCTCTTTTCACTGTCAATCTCCTAAAATGTGAAGACCATACTCAGCGCTGCTACTTCCTCCTCTTTCATTCTCTTAGTAACTGCTTGAGTTTTGTCTTTATCCCTGAGACTGCTTTCTATAAGATAGCCGACATTCTTTTTTTCAGTCAGTTTTATTTAGCTCACATTCTCCTCTCAGCAGCATTTATTATGTTGACCACATTCTCTGGTTGATGAATCTTTCAGAGCTTCACCACTTTATTTCCTTTGACAGCATTTCTTCCTCTTTTTGTCTCCAATTGTGTGTGCCCCTAAACTTGTGTCCTCAGCTTGGCTTTATACTCATTCTTTAGCTCATTTTTATGCCCTTCTATTATTTTATACCTACTCCTCCCAAATTCTAAGACTTTACCTTGGACCTGTACCTAATTCAAACCGCATGATAGTCTAGCTGCGCAGCTTGACTCTAGCTGGATTGGCTCAGTGGATAGAGCGTTGGCCCTCAGACAGAAGGGTCTGGGTTTGATTCCAGTCAAGGGCATGTACCTGGTTGCAGGTTCAATCCCATTCTCTCCCCCTCCCTTCCACTCTCTAAAAAATCAACAGAAAAAGGAACTCCTCCGGTGAGGATTAACAAAAGACATGATAGTATGTAGGTTAAAAGCATGGCTTCTGGTGTCAGAAGATCTGTGCTCAAATTCTGACCCTACCACTTACTAGTATGTCACCTAATTTCCTGACCTGTAAAATGGGGATAATAATATACTTACTTCATTGGATTATTGGATGATTAAATAGGCTCATGTAATATGCTTAGAATAGTGCCTATTACATAGTAACTTCTATGTAAGTATTAACTATCTTTATTTTTATGCTCTAGACCAGTGGTCGGCAAACTGTGGCTCGCGAGCCACATGTGGCTCTTTGGCCCCTTGAGTGTGGCTCTTCCACAAAATGCCAACTTCTGTGCATGGGCCACAAAGTTTCAATCGCACTGAACGTGCACACCCGCATGTGGTATTTTGTGGAAGAGCCACACTCAAGGGGCCAAAGAGCCACATGTAGCTCGCGAGCCGCAGTTTGCCGACCACTGCTCTAGACCAATCTTCCCTAAGTACATTTCCACTTGCATATCCTTTGAATTCATTCCTTACTTTCAATTCCTACAACTTTTTTCTCCTCTTTGTAGAGTCAATTCCCCTGACTTTGTTTGTTAAGACACCATCTTTATTTCTGACCTCCTAGTTCATAAATCTTTTATACATCTCATGAATTGCTCATGTACAAAATCTCACTGAGTTCTATCAGTTTTGCATGTGACTGGCTCAGTGTCTACCACATAACACTTGCTCAATAAATAATGAATAAATCAAAATATAATTTACTAGATTTTTATTTTAAAGTATTTCAGATTTACCTTTCTTCTTTATCTCCAATGACATCACCCTAATCCAGACCCTTATTGACTCAAGTCTAGAAAATTGAAATAACTTTTTACCTGGATCCCTAATTTTCTTCTTTCATTTTAATCTATCTTGCCTAATTGCTAGACAAATATTCTTAAAATATCATTTCTTTTAAAAATATATTTGTATTGACTTTAAAGAGGAAGAGAGAGGGAGAGAGAGATAGAAACATCAATGATGAGAGAGAATCATTGATTGGCTACCTCCTGCATGCCCCACACTGGGGATCAAATCCACAACCCAGGCATGTGCCCGGACTGGGAATCAAACCATGACCTCCTGGCTCATAGGTCAACACTCAACCACTGAGCTACGCTGGCTGGCCAGGCTAAAATATTATCGTTATTCACAAATATTACCTCATTTAATTTTCACAGCAACCCTAAGAGATGGTTTCTCTACTGCTTTTGGAATAAGTTAATCCTCTGAAGCTAGTTTTTGAGGTCTTCTGCATTTGGTCTCACTTTATTTTTTCCTATTATTTTCTCCCATCAGTAACCTTTGAAACTCTATTCTCCACCCAAGTGGATACCACTAGTCTTCCACATTTTCCTCCATGCCTACTTCTGACATCATGCCAAATCTTGCTTTAATCATGAACCCATTTCTATTCCCCTTTTTTCCCTTCAAATTGACCCATCTTTAAAAAAGAAAACAGAATCCCATCGTAAAACTTTCTTGGACTGTTGTAACCTTCTTCAGATAACTCCCTTGTAAACTTATATAAGTCCCACATAAAATCTTTATTATTCTACTTAACATGCAAGGGTTTAGTCCAATTTATTACTGTCTTATTATTTTATGTGAGTTAATATAGCCTCCCTAGTTGTATCATAAATCTTTTAAGAGTCCGTATTATAATTCTTTGTTTTTCAGTATCTAAGTGATCTGAGTACATTGTAGAAGCTCAAAAATACTTGTTTGATAGACATTATGGAAGCTAATCTAATGAGGTCAGTGTTTTGGGAGACATAGCTTTCTCAAATTTTGACCTAAGATAAGATCTACAATGTTTTCAAATAATTTGATTGAATGCCAGATTATGTTGTCTGTCTTATATTGACCAATAAATAGGTAAAATGTTATCATATCTTTTTTTAATCTGAGGTACCTGAAAATATTTTATAAAAAGGATTTAAAAAATTACAGAAATCAAACACCACTTGAAAGTTTTTCTTTCTATGTGGCAGCTCAACAAGTAAACTCAAGGATGTTCATTTCAAACCTCTTAACACTATTATCAAAAAGCCCTCATGGCTGCTCTCCCGTATAATGAGTTTAGGTTCTGATCATGCTGAGACCTTAGTATTTAGAGGAATCTGTTAGGTTCAACTGCAAGTACAGTTGGTGATTGTTGCTGGAAGCTAAGAACACTGTGACATGAGAAAAGGACAAAGACTCTGAAGTGTTTTCCTGTCAAATCCTGTTAGAAGTTGAGCTTCTGTGGTTTGGCACAGTGCACTACACTGTTTCATTCAGTTCTGCCTGGTTGCTGTCTGTAGGGGCAGAGAGAGCTTTGAATGCCATCCTCCTCCAGCCTGCCCTCTTCCCTCCTTGAGTATATGGAAACTTATGTGGACAAGGGTTCCTATGCTTCAGTAATCCCCATCTCACCTTCATGGTTTTTGCCAAATATTTTTCCTTTAAATTGATTATTTTTATTTACATACATTTATCTAAAAAGAAAAATGTTTTTTATATCATTCCTGAAAATAAAAAACCAGTTTCTGTTATACTAAGCAGAAAGTAACAATGAAAACAAATACCACACACACACACACACACACACACACACACACGAAACCTTTTCATCAAATTCTAGCTAGATATTTTAAACTTTGAGCTCAAGGCTTGACTCACTCTTTCTTATAAAGCAAGACTAGTAGATGTTAGAGGTGTTAAGACATATTAGCATTAAAAGGAGACTTTCTTCTTTTCAAGATCAGTACTATTAAAAGAGAATTGAAAGAAAAAAATTTTTTGTTGTTGTTGCCCAAGTTAGTTAATGTCATTCCTGCATATCACCTAAAATTATTTCCTGCATGCCCCATCTTGGGATATACTACACTAGGAGAAAATTTAAATTGAATCACTTAAAAACAAAAAACTGAGCAGGAATCCCAAAAAGGAGTTATCCTTACGTCATAAAAAACTGTCATACCTTTTTATTTTAAAACCGGGGGCCCAGTGCACAAATTTGTGGACCTTGAAAGGAACAGCCAGGAACTGACAGGCTGTGGTGAGCAAAGGGGCAGGTGACCAGGCTGGCAAGGGGGGCAATAAGGGACAACCAGGCCACCAGGGAGGGGGGGCAGTTAGGGGCGACCAGGCTGGCAGGCAGAGGTGGTTAGGGGTGATCAGGCTGGCCGGCGGGGGCGGGGCAATTAGGGACAACCAGGCAGGCAGGCAGGTGAGCAGTTAGGAGCTAGCGGTCCCAGATTGTGAGAGTGATGTCCGACTGCCAGTTTAGGCCCGATCCCGGGGATCGGGCCTAAACTGGCAGTCGGACATCCCCCGAGGGGTCCCAGATTGGAGAGGGTGCAGGCTGGGCTAAGGGGACCCTCCCATGCACAAGTTTTGTGCACAGGGCCTCTCGTATATAATAAAAGGCTAATATGCAAATAGACCAAATGGTGGAACAACCGAACAACTGCATAACCAGTTGCTATGATGTGCACTGACCACCAGGGAGTGTGCGCAGAACTTGGCAGACATCAGCAGCAGGCAGCAGAGCACAGAACATGGTAGGTGTTGGCTGCGGCAGGATGGTGGAGCAGGTGAGCGGGGGTGGCACACCAAGGCAGGGCGTTGGTCGCTGTCATCAGGGCAAGCCTCTGGTGGTTACTGAAAATTCTTTGCTCCTGCCTGCCATGGTCCACCTGGCACTTGCACCTGTTGCTGGTGCTGGCCCCACTCGCACCTGCTTCTGGTGTCGGAGCTGCCACTTGCACCCACTGCCAGTGCCTGGCACCAGCCTGATCACTCGGCCTCATCAGCGGATGCAAGTGGCGGCTGCCTGCCCTGATCGCCCCTCAGGGCTTCTCCACCTCCCCCTGCTCCTGAGGGGTGATCAGGGCAGCAGCCACCACTCGCACCCACTGCTGGTGTCGGCCGTGGCCCCAGTCGCTCTGCACCATCAGCAGGTGCGAGTGGGGCTGGCGCCGTCAATGCATGGGAGCAGCAGTGGCGGGAGTGAGGCTTCCAGCAGACAGGGGCCTGGGGCTGTGGCGGGAGGGGCCGGATGGGGGCATGGAGGATGGGCCAAGACCCACCCCTTTGCCCACCGCAGCCTGGCGGCCCACAGTTCCTTTCAAGGTACACAAATTCATGCACTGGGCCCCTAGTAATAGATATTAAGCTATAGATCTCAAACCTTGTCTTGTAAGTCCACAACAAGCTGAAGTGAAACAAGACAGCAGAGGTACAAGGGAGAAACATTTTAGGATTTCAATAGAACAATTGGGGAAAGATGGGAAGTAAAAAAGTGCAGTAGGAAATTTTGGCAAGTCCAAATAAGTTTTCTATTATTTTTTTAAAGGAGTCTTCAGGCCCTACCTGCTTTGGCTCAGTGGATAGAGCATTGGCCTGTGGACTAAAGGGTCCTGGCTTCGATTCCAATCAAAGGCAGGTACTTTGGTTGCAGGCTTTTCCCCCGGTCCGGGCCCTGGTCAGGGCTGCTGCAGGAGGCAACCAATTGGTCACATAGATGTTTCTCTGTCTTTCCCTCTCTCTTCCACTCTTCCCCCCCGCCCCCTCCAAAAAAAAGGAGTCTTCAAAGTAGGATTAACTATCTTAGTTTTTCTCAAACTGGGGGATTTCCTGGGACATAAGACTTTTAAAATTGGGAAAGTCCTAGAAAATTGAAAGGAGTCAGTCACTCTATTTCAAAAACTTCCTTCAAAGCATACATAATAAGCAGCACAGAAGTAGATGTTTTCCTCCTGTGAATGCAAGAGGTTGTATGAGATGCTACCCACAGAGCACCCGATCCCAGAGTCCAGAAATTACTTTGGGGCTATGGTTAAGTACCAAGGCTTTTTCCTAGATTGGTAACTTAATTTTGTTGAGTAATTACCTTAACTGGAATGAAAGGGACAAGAGTCCGCTTCCACACCCTTCCTCTCTATTTGCTATTAATTCTGTAAGTGCTTAATCCCCTAGTAATCCTGGAGATTTTGGGGCACTAACTATATAAGATGGAAGATATTAAGTAACCAAAGGCATTTTTGGTTACAAAGCCTTACAGTTCTACATGCCTGAGTCTCTCCCTTTTCTTTTTTAATTTTTAGAGAGAAAGAGGAAGGGAGAGGGAGAGAAAGTGAGAAACATCGATGTGAGAGTGAATCTATCCACTGCCTCCTGCATGCCCACTACCAGGGATGGCGCCCACAGCCCTGATGGGATGGGATCTGCAACCTTTTAGTGCACTGGACGATGCCCAAACAACTGAGCCACACCGGCCAGGGCCCAGAGTCTTTCTTACAAAACATCTACTTGTCTCTTGCACTCCTACCACTTGATTTACAAGACAATGTAAATAATCCAATAATCAGTCACTAAAATGCCTTCTCTGTGCAATTTAATTCTAAAATCCTCTTGTAAACCATATGTAAAACCGAATTATACAAAATTAAGATTTGGGGTTTTTCCAAATCTGCACCATGAAGTTATAAATTTTCTATTGGAAAACCACTATCATGGAATGTTTAGCTGTACATTTTCCAAGCACCTCTCCTTTAAAGTTCTAATAGGACTTTCTAGATCCGTGGTTCTCAACCTGTGGGTCGCGATTCCTTTGGGGGTCGAACGACCCTTTCACAGGGGTCACCTAAGACCATCCTGCATATCAGATATTTACATTATGATTCATAACAGTAACAACATTACAGTTATGAAGTAGCAATGAAAATAATTTTATGGTTGGGTCACAACATGAGGAACTGTATTTAAAGGGCCAGAAGGTTGAGAACCACTGTTCTAGACAGAAAATGCAATACAGTATTAAGCATTACACAATTTGCTATATAGTAACATCATTTCTACTTAAAGGCATTCTTCTCAGTCATTTATTGCATTATTTTTAAATGATTGAACACCATCTTCGGGCCAGACACCTTCACTAAGTCTCTGCCTCTGTAGAGCTCAGGTCTGGTGCCTTTAAGACATTTGCAATGGAAATCATAGGGGGAAAGTCTCCAAGGCATAAAGCTCTGACAAATTTGGAGAGAAGGAGTAGCTAGCTAAACAGATCTTGTCTATATTTAGTCTTCAGACTTTGGGGGACAAGTGAAAGGAAAACAGAATAGTCTGGAACAAGAAATGATTCCTATTGTAATAGAATCAGAACAAAAAGAAATTAAAAAAATAGAATCTAGTCTTTTTTTTCTTCCTTGGAGCGGAGTTCCACAAAAAGGAATCTTTTCATGTAGACATAGGGTTATCGCCTCCTTTCCCTGAAACTTTTTGTAACTTTTTAATAGACAACTTTGATTAATATATCCATCTAGGTTCTTTAAAAAAAGGGAACTATAGGTCATTTCAAGATTCTTTCAGCAGGGAACACAACCGCTATTATAAATAATAAATGACTATGGTTAAAATAATAGCAGATATCTATTAAGTATCAGTTACATGCAAGAAATTAAGGAGGATAGAAAATCTAAGTAAGGCACAATCCTTGGCCTTAAAGAAATCACTACTTGTGTGTCACGTGCTAGGGACCAGTAGAGATACAAAAGTATTCAAGAAAGTTTGGGGCCAGAGAGAAATAATTACTACATTTTATCTAACTAACAGAACTCTGATTTTGACCAAGAGTTCAGACCTAGCTGGTTTGGCTCAGTGGATAGAACGTCAGCCTGCAGACTGAAGGGTCTTGGGTTTGATTCCGGTCAAGGGCATGTACCTCAGTTGAAAGCATGATTCCTGGTCCCAGTTGGGGTGGGTAACCAATGGATGTGTCTCTCTCATGTGGATGTTTCTCTCTCTGTGTCTCTCCCCCTCCCTTCCACTCTTTCTAAAAATCAATGGAAAAATATGCTTGGGTAAGGATTAACAGCAACAACAACAACAACAAAAAAAGAGTTCACCTCAGTAGAAATAAATCCAATTCCACAGTTCTTGAGACTTGATTAATCTAAACCAACAGGATAATCACTCCTATTTGCTATGTAATTGGTTTAAGAAGAGGCACTTAAACCAATTCACACAAACAAGACACAGAAGGGGTTTGTTGGACATTTCTGGAAAAGGAAGTTCACTGATCTGGCTGGATGTTAAGAAGTAGAATGTAGCCTCAATAGCTATTGACAACTATCAGAATGAAGCTGATATTAAGAAAGGCAGAGCAGGAGAAACCAAGATGGCGGCATAGGTAAACACCGGAAATTGCTGCCTCCCACAACAAATTCAAAAATACAACTAAAAGACAAAACGGACATCATCCAGAACCACAGGAAGGCTGACTGAGTGGAAATTCTACAACTAGAAGGAAAGAGAAAAGCACACTGAGACTCAGAGGAGGTGTGGAAGCAAAGTGCTGAGGTACGGAGGTGCACGCAGCAAGGGCTGGCAACTGAGGACGCGGCTGTCTTTTTGAATCGGGAGGGAGTCACAAGCCCCCAGCTGCTCTGAACTCCAGTTCCAGGAAGTCTCTGGGGACCCAGACTCATACAGGGAGAAACTGGACTGTCTGGCAGCGGGCAGAACTCAGAACTTGAGGGTGGCTTTCTCTCAGAGGCGCTTGCAGCGATTACTGGGACACTGAGACGCGGGGCCCCTTAGGGCAGGACTGAGGATCAGCCATAGCTGCTTGCTCCGCCCTGCTGATTCCCTGAGACCACGCCCCACCCAAGCTGCGGCAGAGACTTTTGCATATGAATGCCCTGGCCCTTTGCAATCTGAAAATTACCTAACAAACCGCTGCTGGGCCAGAAAGACCCAGAACTTCCAAGAGAAGGCCCAAGGTCCCACAGCAGCTTGCCTTGCTTCACAGCTGGGCCTCATCTGGGCACCTCCAAACCCCAAACAAGGAAGGGGAATCTGCAGATCTCTTCATAGCTCCTGCTGAGTAGCCTTAGACAGAGGCTAAATTAGCACCTTCTTAGATCCAAGAGCCAGTGTACCCAGTGGTCAGAGTGGGACCATCCAGGTTACAACTCCTCAGATCCATAAGGGGCACACTCAGGGAGCAGACTCAGTGAGCACCAAAGCTCCACTGAAGCAAGTCTTGCCCCATAAGGGTGTCTTCAGCACAGAAGTTCTCCCACTGTAGACACAGCTGATTCTCACAGCCAATTGGCCTGGAGGCCAATTCCTCCCAGTGATACCTACAACAATCAAGGCTTAACTACAACAAGACTGTGCACAAAGCCCACAAAGGGGTGCAGCAAGAGTGTCCACCTCAGGTAATTGGGGAGGCTGAGCCACTGGGCCCTATAGGACACCTAGCACACAGAGCCACTCTACCAACACAGGGCAGCATAAAAAATGTGGAGACAAAGAAACAGGTCACATATGACAGAAATGGAGGAAAGCAAACTACTGGATATAGAGTTCAAAACCACGGTTATAAGGTTTTTCAAGAATTTTCTAGAAACCGCCGATAAATTTAGTGAGACCCTCGAGGATATGAACAAGGACCAACTAGAAATTAAGCATACACTGACTGAAATAAAAAATATTATGCAGAGACCCAACAGCAGACTAGAGGATCCCAAGAATCAAGTCAAAGATTTGAAATATGCCAAAACCGGTTTGGCTCAGTGGATGGAGCGTCGGCCTGCGGACTGAAAAGTCCCGGGTTTGATTCCGGTCAGGGGCAGTACCTGGGTTGCGGGCATATCCCCAGTGGGAGATGTGCAGGAGGCAGCTGATCGATGTTTCTCTCTCATCGATGTTTCTGACTCTCTGTCTCTCTCCCTTCCTCTCTATAAAAAATCAATAGAATATATTTAAAAAAAAAGATTTGAAATATGAAGAAGCAAAAAATACCCAACCAGAAAAGCAAAATGAAAAAAGAATCCAAAAATATGAAGATAGTGTAAGGAGCCTCTGGGACAACTTCAAGCGCCCCAACATTCTAGTTATAGGGGTGCCAGAAGAAGAGAGAGAACAAGATATTGAAAACCTATTTGAAGAAATAATGACAGAAAACTTCCCCTACCTGGTGAAAGAAATAAACTTACAAGTCCAGGATGCACAGAGAACCCCAAACAAAAGGAATCCAAAGAGGACCACACCAAGACACATCATAATTAAAATGCCAAGGGCAAAATACAAAGAGAGAATCTTAAAAGCAGCAAGAGAAAGAAACTCAGTTACCTACAAGGGAGTACCCATACGATTGTCAGCTGATTTCTCAACAGAAACTATGCAGGCCAGAAGGGAGTGACAAGAAATATTCAAAGTTATGAATAGCAAGAACCTACAACCAAGATTACTTTACCCAGCAAAGCTATCATTCAGAATTGAAGGTCAGATAAAGAGCTTCACAGATAAGAAAAAGCTAAAGGAGTTCATCACCACCAAACCAGTATTATATGAAATGCTGAAAGGTATTCTTTAAGAAGAGGAAGAAGAAAAAGGTAAAGATAAAAATTATGAACAGCAAATACATATCTCTCAACAAGTGAATCTAAAGATCAAGTGAATAAAAAATCTGATGAACACTGTAAACTGGTGAATATAATAGAACCAGGGGCATAGAAAGGGAGTGGACTAACAATTCTTGGGGGGAAATGGGTGTAGGGGTGCAGGAAGAGACTGGACAAAAATCGTATACCTATGGATGAGGACAGTGGGAGGGGTAAGGGCAAAGGGTTGGGTGGGAACTGGGGGGAGGAGAGCTATGGGGGGAAAAAGAGGAACAACTGTTATAATCTGAAAATAAAGATTTAATTAAAAAAGAAAAAAAGAAAAAAGAAAGGCAGAGCAGCCTGGCTGGCGTGGCTCAGTGGTTGAGCATAGATCTATGAACCAGGAGGTCATGGTTCGATTCTTGTCACAGAATATGCCAGGGTTGTGGCCTCCATCCCCAGTGGGGGGCCTGCAGGAGGCAGCAATCAATGATTCTCTCTCATCATTGATGTTTCTATCTCTCTCTCCCTCTCTGTTCCTCTCTGAATCAACAAAAATATATTTTTTTAAAAAAGAAAGGCAGACCAAATAGATGTGAAAAACTGAGTTCTTGGTCACATAATTTTCCCACTGGATTAAGAAACTCTGAAAGCTTCTTCCCCATCACTCTAGCCTTCCAGTTTTGAGAGCCAATATATTTTCCTATTAGGTCAGTTGAATATGGTGCATGCTGCCCACTCCTCCCCTCAACTAGGGTACAAATCTTTGACATTTGAAACGTGTATCCAAGTAGAATATTCTCTGTAAATAACATCAACCGATTTCATTGACTCTATGATGCATATCCTTTCTCCCACATTTTAACATCTCTGAAATCAGGGTAGCATGTTGTAAAATTATTCTCAGCCAAGCCATAGTCTTATCATAGTTATCAATGCCTATGCGTGTGTGAACCTGATTATACCATTCATATTATTGATGCTTTAATTATAGGCATTATTTGGAATATACATATTTAGTTTAATTGCCATTTAAAATTAATCATGATTACATGATTCATAATTGAAATAACAGCTTACTCTGTCTTCAGAAAAACACAAAAACAGTAGTGAAACATACCTTTGATATAAATGGAATGAACATTCATCCTTGGAGGTATTACTACAATTCTATAGTTGCTTGCAAATATTTTATAGGAAGGACCTAGGATAGGAAGGACCTAGGATAGGAAGACATGCACAAGTATTTCAAAGAAATTTCAAAGCCATGTGAGGCTTGTGTTATGGATCCATGCATAAAGTAAATGCCGTATAAAATGGAATCGTCAATTGTCTTCCTTGTAGGAAACTAATTGTCAAATTGGTTTTTTAGATAGGTTGTGGTTATACTGGCTGTGTATGACTATTCCTTTTCCTGAACTTGGAGAAGAGTTTTAAACAATTTTACCCTCTACTATTATTTTTATTCTCAAAAACCAGATCAACTTCTTTATATAATTGAGGCATTTTCTCTTTAAATGAAATAGCTGGTACCAGTTATTGTAGATAGTGTTATTTAGCCCTGACAAAAGTCTGTTTCAAATACTATATAATATAACTTTTTTTAAAAAAAATGTTAAACTCATAAAAACAGTAGAAAAGTGGTTGCCAGGGGCGGCAGGGTGGGGGAAATAGAGAGAGGTTGGTAAAAGGGTATAAACTTTGTTATAAGATGAGTAAGCTCTGAGGATCTAATGTATAACATGGTAACTATAAATCTGGGGTGGGGAACCTTTTTCTGCCAAGAGCCATGTGGATATTTATAACATCATTCATGGGCCATATAAAATTATCAGCTTAACAATTAAGCCTGCCATATTTGGTCAAACATTTAATTAACTCACCCCTAATGTGTTGGCAGGATGAGACCAAATGATTTCACAGGCCTTATATGGCCTGTGGGCCAGATATTCCCCACCCCTGTTATAGATGATAACACTCTATTGTAGAATTGAAATTTGCTAAGAGAGTAGAACTTAGATGTTTTTTAAAAAAGAGAGAGAGATATGTGAAATGATGGATGTGTTAACTAACTACATTAGGGTGAAATTCTTCCACAATGCATACATATATCTAATCATCATGATGCTCACCTTAAATGTCTTACAAATTTTTAAAAATAAGTTTTTATTGATTTCAGAGAGGAAGGGAAAGGGAGAGAGAGAGATAGAAACATCAATGAGGAGAATCACTGATTGGCTGCCTCCTGCAAGCCCCCTACTGAGCATGTGCCCTGACCCAGAATTGAACCATGACTTCCTGGTTCATAGGTTGACACTCAGCCAATGAGCCACACCAGCTGGCCTCTTGTAATTTTTTTTTTAAAAATATATTTTATTGATTTTTTTACAGAGAGGAAGGGAGAGAGATAGAGAGCCAGAAACATCGATGAGAGAGAAACATCGATCAGCTGCCTCCTGTACATCTCCTACTGGGGATGTGCCCGCAACCCAGGTACATGCCCTTGACCGGAATCGAACCTGGGACCCTTCAGTCCGTAGGCCGACGCTCTATCCACTGAGCCAAACCGGTTTCGGCTGGCCTCTTGTAATTTTATTTGTCAATTATATCTCAGTAAAGATAAAGAAAACTAATAAAAAACCTTAAAAAAAAGAAAAAAAAAAGAAAACCATTTAAATGGAACTTGCAGCAATCAGCATAAATTTAGCCGAATGGATTTTTTCTCCTGGAATCAGCATCTGCCGCATCCATAGGATAATCTGCATTCTTCTGGAAATGCTTCGTGCAGCAGGTCAGACTTTTTTTTAAATCACTTGTGTGTTTAAAATTTTTGCAGATATATTTAGAGTCTGGAGAGGCTGGGATCTGTAAATAGATTGCCTCCTCTACACAGTCCCTACATGATCTCTCTTCCTCTTCTTTCTTCTGTTTTATTTGATTCTATACAGAATTTTCTTTTTAAAGCCAGACCTAATCCTATTGCCTGCAGAATAACATACAATTTCCTCAGTCCGATATGCAGTTTGATAATGCCAGCCTACATTTCCAGCTTTGTCTTGAACCACACCCTTCCAAACAGTCTATAGCTCAATCTTGCCTTTGCCCAAATCTACCTGTAGTCTCTTTTCTCAGTTCCTTTGCTGATACTACTCCTTCCTTGTGGAATTTTTTCCCATTATTCTTCCCATTGGAGTTCTTCCCATCCTTCATGGCCCAGCTCAAGCAGTGCTATTTTACATCTTACTGAGAGTTAATGTTTCCCTCCCTTACTTTCCCATTACTTTCATTGCATGTTGCATCACTACGGCACTTGCTTTATCTTGTATTAAAGAGAAGAGTGATGTGTGTGTGTTTCCTCTACTAGACTTTGAGCTTCTGATGGTAGTGGTTTTTTCATTAATTTTATTAGTTTTATTCACTCAGTAATGAATGGATCTAGCCACTGTTTTAAATGTCCCCATGAAGCTTCTAGTCTATCACATAATTACGAATGTGTTGAATATAATGATGGGGAAACACAGGTTTTAACAGGAGTGTATAGTGGGGGGACATAATTTAGTCTGGGGAGTTAGGAGAAGTAAACTGAATTATTTAAACTGAATTCTAAACAGTAGTAAGTAGCTACGTGAAAGTGGGAAGGAATTGAAAAAGAGTATTTAAGAAATCCAAGACCAGAAATAATGATGTGTTCTGAGCCCTAAAAAAGGTCACAGTTGTGGGGATTGAATGAATGAGGGAGCATGTGACATAATGTGAAACTACTAAAGCAGGCAGGGGCTGAATCATGCAATACTAAGAATGTATGATTTCATCCTGGGGGCAGTAGGAAGTCGTTGGAGGTTTAATAAGGGGAATGAGGAGGCCAGAATTGTGATTTGAAAAGTGCACAATGACTACTGTATGAAGAACAGATTGGAAACACAAGAGTAGATGTGGGAAGACTAATTTTTATATGTGCGTAGTGGGGCCAGGATTGGTTTTGTTTGTTTGATTTTGTCATAAGACAAGCAAGAGACCAATGGTGACTTAGATCCTTAGATCTCTTCATTCCCTACAAGGCTGTGTACAGTGTTGTTTCTAGTATCTAATCTAATAAAAGAGAAACATGCAAATTGACCATACCTCCGCTACACCCACAAGCTACGCCCACAAGCCACGCCCGCAAGCCAATCATGGGCAAATATACAAGTTAACCCAACTAAAATGGTGGTGGCTACAGAGCTGGAGCAAGCAGGAGGCTTGGAGGCAATGGAGGAAGCCAAGCTTCCCGTCTGCCCTGGCCAGCCCTGGGCTCCACTCAAGGCTACAAAGTTTCAATGATAGAAGATAAATAAATCCCGGAAAAAATAAAGAAAAAAAGGAGAGGCTGGGAGGTTCAGTCACTGGGGGGCTTGGCCAGCCTGAAAATGGCCCTCAGCCCCTCACCCAGGCTGGCCAGGCACTCCAGTGGAATCCCCCCCCCCCCACTCTGAAGGGGCTGTGGCCAGCCTTTAAACAGCCATCAGCCCCTCACCCAGGCTGGCCAGGCACCCCAGCGGGACCCCCACCCTAATCCAGGACACCCTTTAGGGAAAACCAGGTGGCCCCCACCCATGCACCAGGCCTCTATCCTATATAATAAAAGGGTAATATGCAAATTGACCCTAACAGCAGAATGACTGGGAATGACTGGTCACTATGACACACACTGACCACCAGGGGCAGACACTCAATGCAGGAGCTGCCCCGTGGTGGTCAGTGCACTCCCACAGGGGGAGCTCTGCTTAGCCACAAGCCAGGCTGCCAGCGGCCAGCACAGCAGTGATGGCGGGAGCCTCTCCTGCCTCCTCAGCAGCGCTAAGGATGTCTGACTGCAGCTTAGGTCTGCTCCCCGCTGGCAAGTGGACATCCCCCAAGGGCTTCTGGGCTGCCAGAGGGATGTCTGACTGCCAGCTTAGGCCCGATCTCCCAGGGAGCAGGCCTAAGCCAGCAGGTGGACATCCCCTGAGGGGTCCCAGACTGCAAAAGGGCACAGGCCAGGCTGAGGGACCCCCCTGAGTGCACAAATTTTTGTGCACCAGGCCTCTAGTAGTTAATAAATGTTCCTTGAACTGAAGTAAATTGATTGACTCATCATGTGTAAACTCCAAGGCACTACAAGAAAGTGTCAGGAAGGCTTTCAAACAATTGAGAATTCTTCCCCAGGTGACTGCCTCAGGTTTGTGAGTCTGGGTTCCAATTAGCCCAGAGCAAACCATTCCTTCTTGAAGATTCTGTATCAGGAAGAAAACGTTGTAGCTGAAACTACTGCCCACCTCATTTTATGGGAAACTACCCTGTATTACTTGTTAAGTATTGGTGGAAATGACATCCCTGTCAGCTTCAAAGAAGGAAGCGCATACTTTCTCATTAGCTGATGGGGAAAATGAGACATTTTCAGACATTTTCAAGGGGCTAGCAATCCAAGTCTGTGCCAGTAACCTAATGCATATTCTTGTTAGCCTATAGTCTAGTCACTGCCCCTTCTTTCATTACCTGGTCTTGCAAGACTTGTTTACCTAAGTACTACTCCCATTTTAGAGAGGCCTAAACCATGAACAATACACAACCTCCAGATGGAGTTATCAGTGCTGGCACCAGGCCAGGCCTTTAAATGTGGTCTCACAGCCCCCACCCCAACACAGGGGGATTTTTGCAAAGCCCATGAAAGGTCCGGAAGTCGCATTCCATATTTGGGGGACAAAGAAACCAAAGGGTATAAAGGGAACGCTTCCTCCATATTGGCTTGCTCAGGATTTGGAGAGAAACAGCCTCCGCTGAGTCCTGCACTAGCACATGAGAAACATCTGAAAATAAATGGGTTTTTGCTGTGCCTCTGGTACTCCTGCGTATTTTTCGGTCGCCTGGTAAATTCTGTAACAAGCTGGTTCCTGCTTTGCTTGCTAATGCTTCCAAATATGCAAATAAAATCTCTCCCTTAGCTCAGTGCTTTTAATCTTTTGTGAGGTTAGAAAAATCAGTCCAGGTGTGATATTGGGTAATCTTAAACCAGGCCCTTTTAAAAAATTTATATATTTTACTTTTTGGACACAGATTTTTAAAAATAACCATTATTAATATATTCGAGAAAATATGGATTCAACATACAGAACAGAGAAGGCATAGCAGTAAAAATTTTCCAGATTGAAGCATCAAAAGAAAAAGAATGAAAAGAATAAACAGTATTTATTAGAAATATCAATTATGTTAAGTTCATTAATAGGGTTGTTTATATCTTTACTGATTTTTCTCTACTTGTATTATCAGTTGTTGGGACAGTCATGTTAAAACTAGAGGCCTGGTGCACGAAATTCGTGCAGGGGGTGTACCTCAATTTAGCCTGCACCCTCTCCAATATGGTACCCCTCGGGGGATGTCCAACTGCTGGATGTGACGACATGGGGGTGGCCATCTTGTGACGCAAGGGTGTGAGGGTCAATTTGCATATTATCCCTTTATTATATAGGATCCCCCAGTATTAGAATTCTGACCTCCTCATTCCCATTATTAAACCTCTAAACCAGCAGTTGGACATCCCTCTCATAATCCAGGACCACTGGCTCCTAATTATTTGCCTGCCTGCCAGCCTGATCACCCCTAACCACTCCCCTACCAGCCTGATTGACACCTAACTGCTCCCCTGCCAGCCTGATTGCCCCCAACTGCCCTCCCCTGCAGGCCTGGTCCTTTTCAACTGCCCTCCCCTGCCAGCCATCTTGTGACAATGTGGGGACACCATCTTGTGACACAAGGGTGTGAGGGTCAATTTGCATATCACCTCTTTATTATATAGAATCTCCCAGTATTAGTAGAGATTTTTCAAAATTCTCCACATTTGTCAGTTTTTGCTTTATCTGTTTTAAAGATATGTAATTTACATGTATATATAAATTTAGATTTGTTTTCTCTCTCTGTTAAAAGTACTCTATAACAATTAAAATGTATCTCTCTTTAAAGTATTTCTTCTGTAATTTGTCTATTTTATCTGGTATTAGAGCAATATTCATAGAATATTTTTCCTGTCTTTTTCTTTTGACTGTCTGTGTCTTCATATTGAAGGTATATCTGTTATAAGCAGAATATAGTTGGGCTTTATTTTTAAAGCAGTATTATAATCTTTGTTGATAAATTTTAATATCTAGACCATTTATACATAATGTAGGGACCAATAAATTTGTATTTACTTCTACCATATAAAAATTAGTTTTGTCTCATTTGTTTTGTTTCTTTTTTTCTCATTTCTTGCCTTCTATTGGATTAATAAAAAAAAAGGTTATTAGTTAAACATCCTTTTATTCTTCCTTGTGTGTTTTTTTCAGTTTATAACATATATTCTTAACTTATAATATCTAATACACATTGTTACTTTTGTAACTTCACAGGCAATGCTATGACCCTAAAAAATATAAACCTCACTTATTCCTCCCCGTCTTTTGGATTACTGTCTTAAATTTTCATTCTACATATATGTCAAGCTCCACATGACATTATGTCTCACACAGCCAATACACATTTAATGTCACCCACATGTTTATGGTTGGTGCTCCTCATTCCTAAGGTTACAGGTTCGATTCCCGGTCAGGGCACATACCTAGGTTGTAGGTTCAAACCCCAGTCGTATAGGAGGTGGTCGATTGATGTATCTCTCTCACATCGATGTTTCTCTCTCTCTCTCTCTCTCTCTCTCTCTCTCTCTCTCTCTTCTTTCTTCCCTTCCTTCCTCCCTTCCTCTCTGGAATGAATATTAAAAAAAATGAAAGAAAAGAAAAAAAAGAAAAGAAAAGAAAAGAGAAGAAAAGATGAGCAGAGGGGATATCAGCCATAATTATTTATTTATTTATTTTTACTTTTTTTATTCTTTTATTTTATTTTATTGTTGGCAATATTAGAGATGTCTCCCATTTTCTCCCTTTTTGCTCTCCCTCCACCCAAACCCTACCCCACCCCAGGTCTTCCCTATTCTATTGTCTGTGTCCATGGGTTATGCATATATGTTCTTTGGTCAATCTCTTTCTGTCCCCTCCCCTTCTCCTGAAGTCTGTTATTTTGTTCCATGCATCCATACCTCTGGCCTTATTTTGTTTGTCAGTTTATTTTGTTTTTTTGATTCCACTTATAAGTAAGATCATGTGATACTTATCTTTCCCTAACTGGCTTACTTTGCTTAGCATAATTCTCTCCAGGTCCATCCATGCTGTCTCAAAGGGTAAGAGACCCTTCTTTTTTATAGCTGCATAGTATTCCATGGTGTAAAAATGTACCATAGTTTTTTTTACTTTATTTTTGGTGTTAATCCTCACTAGAGGATATTTTTTCCACTGCTTTTCAAAGAGAGTGGAAAGGAGGGAAGGAGGGAGAGAGAGAAGAAGAGAGACATTGATGTGGACATTGCCTGTTTACTTCCCACACATACCCAACCTGCCCTTTTTTTTTTTAATATATTTTATTGATTTTTTACAGAGAGAAAGGGAGAAAGATAGAGAGTTAGAAACATCGATGAGAGAGAAACATTGATCAGCTGCCTCCTGCACATCTCCCACTAGGGATGTGCCCACAACCAAGGTACATGCCCCTGACTGGAATCGAACCTGGGACCTTTCAGTCCGCAGGCCGACGCTCTATCCACTGACCCAAACCGGTTTCGGCCCAACCTGCCCTTGACCAGGAATCAAACTCATAACCCTTTGGTGTGGGGCCAACACTCTAATCACTGAGACACACCAGCCAGGGCACCACAGCTTTTTATCCACTCATCTACTGATAGACACTTGGACTGTTTCCAGATCTTAGGTATCCTATATAATAAAAGCCCAGTGACCGAACGGCAGAACAACCGGAACAACCAGAACAACCAGTCAACCAGTCGCTATGATCCGCACTGACCATCAGGGGGCAGATGCTCAATGCAGGACCTGCCCCAGGTGGTCCGGGATGAGCAGGGAGCAGCCACTCAGAGGGCAGGTCCACAGCCACTCGGCTGACCAGGATGAGCAGCCCTCCCACAGCGGGCTGATCCCCGCAGGCCACATCCCTCACCAGTGCACAAATCCCATGCACTGGGCCTCTAGTTGTAAATAATGCTGCTATGAACATAGGGCTGCATATATTCTTTCTTATTGGTGTTTTGGAATTGTTAGGATCGCTGGGTCAAACGGTAAATGTATTTTTAATTTTTTGAGGAACCTCCACACCAGTTTCCACAGTGGCTGTACCAGTCTCCATTCCCACCAGCAGTGTACTAGGGTTTCCTTTTCTCCACATCCTTACCAGCACTTGTTGTTTGTTGACTTATTGATGTTAGCCATCCTGGCAGGTGTGAGGGGACACCTCATTGTCGTTTTAATTTACATCTCTCTTATGATTAGTGACTTTGAGCTTTTCTTCATGTGTTTATTGGCCATATGTATGTCCTCTTTGGAGAAATGTATATTCAGGTCCTTTGCCCAATTTTTTCCCATCATTATTATTTATTAAGAGATAATAACTACACTATGATTACAGAGAAATTTTAACATCTGCAATATTTTTATGAGAAATGATTAAAATGTCAAATAGATTCTGAACCTCTCTTGCCCGTTTTTTATTGGATTGTTTGTCTTCCTGGTGTTAAGGTGTATGTGTTCTTTGTATGTTTTGGAAATTAAACACTTATCAGATGTATCATTGGTGAACATGTTTTTTGATACAGTAGGTTCCCTTTTCATTTTAGTGATGGTTGCTTTTGCTGTGCAGAAGCTTTTAGTTTGATGTAGTCCCACTTTTTCCCTTTGTTTCCCTTGTCATGTGTGATCTATCAGTGAAAATACTGCTACATGAGATGTTTGAGATTTTGCTGCCTATGGTTTCTTTAGGATTTTTATGGTTTTGCGACTTACATTTAAGCTTTTATCCATTTTGAATTTATTCTTGTGTGTGGTGTAAGTTGGTGGTCTAGTTTTTTTGTTTGTTTGTTTGTTTGCATGTATCTGTTCGAGTTTCCCAACACCACTTATTGAAGAGACTATCTTTCCTCCATTGTATGCTTTTACACCTTTGTCAAATATTAATTGGCCGTATTGGTGTGGGTCCATTTCTGGGATCTCTGTTCTGTTCCATTGATCTATCTGCTTGTTCTTGTGCCAGTACCAGACACTTTTGATTACAATTGCTTTGTAATATATATATATATATATATATATATATATATATATATATACCTCCTTTCAGATACCAAATAGATACATTAAGATAGAATTATCTTTTGATTAAATTTCTTTTCAAAATGACGAAGCAAAAAAAGTTGACCCAAGTTCCTTCAATTCCAGTGTTCTTATCTGTAAAGTGGAAATAATAAGTACTTCATTAATTGTAAAGATTAAATAAACATACGTTATGTAAAAAAACAAATACAAAAGTTCTCCCTTATTTGTTTTGTTTCACTTTCTGCAGTTTTGTTTACCTGTGGTCACCAGTGGTCTGAAAATATTCAACAGAAAATTTCAGAAATAAACAATTCATAAGTTTTAAATTGCTGCCTCTCCGAGTAGCACAATGAAATTTTGAGCTGTTCTGCTATGTTCTGCCCAGGGCACGAATCGTCCCTTTGCCCAAAGTCTCTAGGCTCTGTGCACCCCCCACCCTTTAGTCACTTAGTGGCCGTGGCCAGTATCAGAGTACTTGTGTTCAAGTAAACCTTATTTTACTTAATAATGGCCCCAAAGTTCAAGAGCAGTGATGTTGGAAACTGATATGCCAAAGGGAAGCTGTAAAGTGTATGTGTGTCTATGGAAAATCATAGAGTTCAGCACTAGTCCAGGTTTCAGGCATCACTGAGTGTCTTGGAATGTATCCCCCACTGATAAAGGACTACTGTAAGTACAGTGCGTGAAATATTTAATCCATTAAATAATATATAGAAATCATACTAAGATTCTCTGTGCATCTAGTCTCCCTCTCTACTCAACCTGAAAGATTTAATATTAGGAAGGATTCCATTATGGACTGGATTAAGGGAAATTTTTAGCAAAAATGTTTTCCACCTTTATTGAGATAAAATTGATATGCAACATTGTGTAAATTTAAGGTGTACAACCTGTTGAGTTGATACATTTATATATTGCAAAATTATTATCACCAAAGCTTTGCTAACAGTGTCATCATCTCAAAACTACCACTCCTTTTTTTGCGGTGAGATATTTAAGACCTACTCTCTTTGCAACGTTCAAGTACATAATATAGTATTGTTCAATATAATCATCATGCTGTACATTAGATCCCCCAAATGTATTAATCTCATAGCTGGAATTTTATACTCTTTGACCTAGACAAAAAAAAATTTTTTTTGACCCAGATAAAATTTTAAGTCATTGCAACTAGTCTTTGGTTCACCTTCCACTCCTTTCCATTCCTCTGTTACTCCCTGGTTCATCCTCTTCCATTATTCACGTTTGCAGTGTCCTCATGATGATTTCTAGTTTCTCACCGCTTCCCTTTCTGCAGCCCATGCAGACCTAACCTCTCTCAAACTGTTTCATGATACACTCGGAAATGAGTTATCTTTCCCCCTAATCCTATTTAAATGATAAATCTCTTCACGGGGCGAGAGGTTAGGAAGAAACTACTAGTAGTAAGCTAATTTGAGTTAAAAAAAAACCACACATTTGGGTAATTTAATTTTTATGGATATATTTACATTTGAAAAGAGGATAGTCATTAATCCAAGCTACAGTAATTTGGTAGTAGAATTGTAAGTTCTGTAAAGGCAGTAGTTCTCAGTCTCAGCTGCACATTTGAGAAGACTTTAAAAGATGCCTACTGCCAAGACCCCACACTCAGAGATTCTAATACAATGATTGGGTCTGGAGTGGGGCCCAGGTATTGGAATGTTTACAGCATCCTAAATGGATTCCAAGTGTGCAGCTAGGATTGAGAACCACTGGGTTAGAATGACCACCTTGATTTAGCTTTCAATACTAAAATTTTCCATTGTTCTGTTATGTGGGTTACATACATATTAATGGAAATATCTGGTAAAAGAAGGTTGGGGAAATTTTAATGCAAAGGTAATAGAGCAATAATTAAAATCTATGTCATTAAATCCAGCTCCCAATTTTACTAATGTGGAACCAGATTCAAATGATTAAGTTTACACAGCGAGTTTAGAGGTGGAGACAGGACAACCTTTAAATGATGTCAACAATAGGATATTTTAAAATATCCTGGCTGGGTGGCTCAGTTGGTTGGAGCATCATCCGTACACCAAAAGGTTGCAGGTATAATTCCTGGTCAGGGCACATGCCTAGGTTGTGGTTCGGGTCCCCAGTCAGAGCGAGTACAGGAGGCAACCAATCATTGTTTCTCTCTCTCATAGATGTTTCTCTCTCTCTCTCTCATGGATGTTTCTCTCTCTCTCTCATGGATGTTTCTCTCGCTCTCTCTCTCTCTCCCTTTCTCTCTAAAAATCAATAAAAATTTAAAAATAGAAAATCAAAGTAACCTAAATATTTTTTTTTACTCTTTGAAATTTAACTTATTTGTTAAAGGACTAAACTTACTGTAAATTAAGATTCATTTGTGAAAATGACAACAATTCAAACAATGTACAAAGATACAAAGTGAAAAGGAAATCTCCTGCCCTATTCCAATCCTGGTTTAAAGGTTACTTAAAGAATAATTTCTGCACAGAGTATAACCATTGTCTTCCACAAGGTAGCAGTATTGCTTATTCTTAAACAATTTCCCCAAGGCCAGTTCCTTCCCTGATTGTTAGGGTGGGCTATGAAGATTCAAGTCTTCCCAGTGACAGAATCAGTCCCTGGTACTGCAATGTCAGGTTGAAGCCAGATTACTGTTTCACGAGGAAAACCAGAAGTGAGCAAAGAGCTGTACTGTACAGAGCTGTATCTGTGTGGAGAAACAGTAGGAAGAGATCCGGGACTGAGACATTCAGTGGAAGCCCAGGGTTAGATGCTGCCTAGAAAACTACCAGTTGCCTATCTCGGTATTATCCAGTTTTGTGAAAATGTGCATCCAATTCTGTCATGCACAAAAATTTTCCCTTTACAACAAACTGGTCTCAGACTGTAGGACCCAGTCAAGGACTTCCATGGTACCCCTTATGACTCCAGGAGTCTCTGGGCTGCTAGAAACAGGCCTGATATTTTGATACTGCTCTTCTGTAAAAAGAGTTGGGGAGATCATGCGTGGGTTTTCCCAACCTTATAGATTTCCAGCTAGGAACAGGTGATAAACAGCATAGATGCTTCAGTTTTCATCATTAAATTCTAGAGACATATGCGTGAGGAAAAATAATTTTTGGACTTTGTGATCATGTACCTACAAGAATAAAAACTTTATTACTGGTGACATCTTTGGGATCTTTTAAATATATATATATATATATATATATATATATATATATATATATATATATATTGATTTCAGAGAGGAAGGGAGAGGGAGAGAGAGCTAGAAACATCAATGATGAGAGAGAATCATTGATAGGCTGCCTCCTACACAACCCACACTGGGATTAAGCCTGCAACCCGGGCATGTGCCCTGACTGGGAATCGAACCATGACCTTCTGTTTCATAGGTTGACACTCAACCACTGAGCCATGTCAACCAGGCATCGTTGGGATCTTGAGAGAATAATTTTTCTCTGTGCCATACATGAATAGGCTTCTCCATGACTTAGGAGGGGACAGAACTGAAGAGAGTCATAAAATAATATAATCTTAGGAAGAAAAACTCTTTTCATCTCAAAGCCTTGACATTGTTCCAACAGGGATAGGGGAAGGGACAATGGATAGACTATGAGAGGAGAGGGTTATGGGAGTGCCATATCACTAAGCAGAAAGCTCTGTCCTCAAGGTGAATCCAGACAAACCAAAGAGACAGAGGTATGTGGGAAGCACGTAATGGAATTTTTAAGATAAAGCTCTAATAACTACAGACTGATAGGGATCTGTTTGGGATCCTTTGGAATAAAGGGTTTATTCTCCAAAACAGAACTAGAGCAAGAACCCAATTTTTATGTTTTCATAACCAAAGGCTTTCTAAAACCTTCTAAGCTTTTACACCAAAAATAGTTTGGTAACTAATCATTGGGAGTTGCTGCACTTAATTGCAATAAGAAACAAAAGAGGCATCATATTAACTATGAGTCATAATGTCAAAAGTTACAATTGTTACTTTCCCTAAGCATTATTTCTTTTAGGGCCTCCTAGCTATTTCTAAATGATGTGCTTGATTACAACTATGAAGTTACACTTTTTTTTTTGTTTTTTTATACACTGTATCCAAACGTCATGCTAGGATAGACAGTTTGGCAATGTGTCCAATCATCGTGCTTTGTCATGGGAAATCCTGACCATTTCCTGTATGAGGTTGGAAATATTGCACTGTCCTGCATCATCCCAATATGCCAATGCTGTAGGTTCAATCCCTGGTCAGGGCACATACAATAATCAACCAATGAATGCATAAATAACTGTAACAACAAAACAATGTTTCTCTCTCTCTCTCTCTTTCTTAAATCAATAAATTAAAAGCTTTCAGATCCACCATCTGCAGTGAAGTCACCCCCAAGATGCAGATTTTCGTGAAAACCCTCACAGGGAAGACCATCACTCTCGAGGTTGAACCCTCGGATACAATAGAAAATGTAAAAGCCAAGATCCAGGATAAGGAAGGAATTCCTCCTCATCAGCAAAGACTAATCTTTGCTGGCAAGCAACTGGAAGACGGACATACTTTGACTACAACATTAAAAGGAGTCCATCCTCGATCTTGTGTTGAGATTTCATGGTGGTGCTAAGAAAAGGAAGAAGTCTTACACCACTCCCAAGAAGAACAAGCATCAGAGAAAGAAGGTAAAGCTGGCTGTCCTGAAACACTACAAAGTGGATGAGAATGGCGAAATTAGTGTCCTTCATTGGGAGTGCCCTTCCGATGCATGTGGTGCTGGAGTTTTTATGACCAGCCACTTTGACAGACATTATTGTGGCAAATGTTGTCCAACCTATTGCTTCAACAAACCAGAAGACAAGAAACTGTGTATGGGTTAATAAAGGACATGAACTAATAAAAACAAACAAACAGACATAAAGGCCTCCAGGAAATTCTAATTTGCAGACAGGGTGCAGAGTCTCTGGACCAGACATTCTCAAAGGCGCTGCATTGTTCCGCCTCGGGGAGAGGTGCGTCACAGCCGTGCACTGGAAATGGCTGGCGCTGAGTCCGACTCACTCTTATTTTAGATGGGCTATTCTAGCCTCACACTAGGTAACCAAAAGCTGGACTCATTAAGAAGAGACAGCAGTGTCCAATTTCTATATTTTATCTTTCCCATTTCATGACACACTATTTGAATGCAGAGGGTCCTTTATGACTCATTTGGAAAATATAAGAAGAAAAAAATGGCTGTAGTTATTCCTGGACCAGTACCCATAGTCAGCATTTTCTGCACAGATGCAATTTGAAAATCATCTCTATCTTCAGCTCCTAAAATTCCAAGTTCTTACTAAGTGAGTTTAAGAAGCTATTCAGCATAGGAACTTATTTATCCTCCATATGTAAGGAAGCTCTAGGTGCCAGAGAGAGACTTTCACATAGATAGTGAAAATTTAAAAAATTTAAAAACTGAGTACATTAGCACTTTTTCATTAGGATACAAAGGGGCCTTGGTCTGGGCTAAAGGGTATTGGACAGGATTTTCATGCTTGAATTCAGTCATTTGATGGATCACCATTTATTCTTTCCTGAAATGCCACTTGAAATTGACAATGATATGGCTGTACTTTAATGAAGTGACTACATTTCCAGCTGGAAAGTCAAAATTATAATGTGTTAATTAACAAGGTTATCACTTTATATTTTCCTTTTATATAATTTCACAGCAGATGGCATTTACATTGGTTTCATTTATTTGGAGGGTCTAACTAAAAGGTGTGGGTCTGCTTTCCTGATGTATTGGATTAGGTCACGGATCACCTAGCTTGGGGGCAAGGGTGGAGATATTTGCAGGCATTGCTTGTGAAATTTCTTGAAGCATGTAAATGAAATTTCTAGGAAATCCTCCATGAGAAGGAGAGAGGGTCAAGTGTATAAGTTGACAAATGTTCACATCTAGCTGTTAACACTTTGTTGGTGATTTTGGCAGATGCAAACATGAGAAATTCAAGTGTTTAAGGTTATTGATAGAGACAAAGGTGGGTTTAATATGCAGGGATAGATGAAGTGCGATCTAAGAAGGTTTAAATGCTAACACATCTGTAGTTCATCATCATCTAATTCCAAAGAATGGCAACAATGTGTTGTAGCGAATCCTTTCAGAATGCCTTCTGGCCCCACTTGCTAAAGTGGGAGAGCAGCCCAGTATCCATATGATGCTGCTCCCCTGGTCACAGTTGATTGGACCTAAACTGAGTTAATCACATTCTCTCCCCTCGGTATTGGGAATAGGGATGCAGAGTCTTTGATTAGCTTGTCTTGGGCACTGGAGCTAGTAGGTGATGCAGAGCTGGGGCTGGACTGCCATTTTCTACCAGGGGAATTCTGAAGCAAAGAAAGCCAGTCTTCAGAGAAAAAAGAGATATTCTTGAGCCTGGAAGAGATGAAGAGAATACCTTTCGTTCCCAGCATTCATGTTCCATGTCAGTCCCACATTAGGGCCTGGCTGTCCTGCAGCTTTGGTTCCCAAAGATACTCCTGTATCTTTTCAATAAGCATCACCCCCTTGTGCTTGAAGTGGTTAGTTTGGGTGTCTATTCCTTGCAAACAATTATCTCTGATTAAGATAGTGTTTTTTTTTCTACATAGAACAGCGGTTCTCAACCTGTGGGTCGCGACCCCTTTGGCGGTCGAACGACCCTTTCACAGGGGTCGCCTAAGACCATCCTGCATATCAGATATTTACATTACGATTCATAACAGTAGCAACATTACAGTTATGAAGTCGCAACGAAAATAATTTTATGGTTGCGGGTCACCACAACATGAAGAACTGTATTAAAGGGCCAGAAAGGTGAGAACCACTGACAAAGAACATCTATGAAGGACATAGGCCGCATTTACTGCAGATGTTTGCCTTCTTAAAATTTTGCTTGATTTATCCACATTAGTTTTCTGGTGGGTAAACCGGCTGGTTAGTACAACAGATGTGGCAGGCTTTGTGAGCAAATGGGTCAAAAAGAAATGCGGAATGGCATGAAATCTTTGCAGCAATGGGCACACGTTTTACTATGTATGTTCTAAACAGAAAGGCAAAGTCCCAACATGCAAAACCTTATGGTTGCATTTTCTTTCTTTAACCTAATTAAGCCCTCATAATATAGCTAGACATAAAGGATATATCCACAGTAATTTAATGTCTCCACTATAAAAGGGCTTGAAAAGATGCTAAGATGGACAGAATAATCAGCTCTATCAGTCCCATCAATTTTTAGCCCCCTTTGCTTCAGTGTTAGGCCCCTGACACCAATTATGTAAATTTGCTCACACGGTGCCTGGCGACTTTTGCATTGTAATTTAAATGTAGGTGTCTTATGAAGACAAAAAGGCATGCATTGTCCTTTTCAAAATTTGAACTGATTCACTGATTTTGTTTCTGTCAAATTACCAGGCAGCTGGAGAAACAGCTGGGCCAGCTTCTGAATACCAACAAAAAAAATCTCAAGTTTGAATTACAATAGGGGTTTTCATTAGAATTTTATAGTATTGTTTAATAAATACAAAACACACTTTACTGGTACTTGGCTGCTTTCCTGTTTACATTAGCAAATGTATTATGCAGATGGAATCAAATGTACTAGGAGTTGCTTGATTCACCGAGAGCAATCAGTCTGAACGTTCTTTATTTTAAGGACTATAACGTCAATTTTGCAGGAGGATCTTAAGAGCCCCTACCTGACCTGCCTTAGTTTCCTAGTGGCAGTATAGTTTAGTGATCTTAGAATTACTTGGGTTCAACAATGGGTTCTACTAGCTGTGTGACCTTTGGTAAATGACTTAAACTCTTTGTGCTTTAATTTTCTCATTTGCGAAGTGGGGATAACAAAAGCTCCTACTTTACTGGGTAGTTGTGAGGATTAGATGAGTTGGATTATATGAAACACTTAATACAGTGCCTAGCATAAAGTATGTATCCTTCATCATTATTATACTCCAGAATGCAAAATACTACATTTTCTTAAAATTTCAGCCAGTGGAACTAATTATTCTAATCAGTGCAATATCATTTAAAACCCAGTTAGGGACTCAAAAGTAGGAAAATAGATATATATAAGGAGGGGTATTGTGGGGATTCAGAGCTACTTACTCCAAAATGTGCTTCTATAGTATTCAGATTGTTTTGAGCTAAAGGCAACTTTAGCTTCAGGCTCAAGAGAAACTTGTGCTCCTCCCTTTAACTACCTACTCCTAGAAGAACTTGAATTAGGAGCCTTGCCCAGAGTAAGAGATTCTCACCGATAACCTTTTCGACCCCCCTGTGGGTCAGAACAACATTTTATTTACTAAATATCTGCTCTTCTTATCATCCCCTTTGAAGCCTCCAAGGTGTGCTACCTCCTTCCTAGCTCAGGATGTCTTATATATCCCCTCCCCCTTTCTATCTCTGAACCTCTTGTGCATGTAGGCTCTCTGACTCTCTCACGTATGCGGGGTTCCCATACCTATGTATGGTATGTATTAAATTTGGTCATTTAATCTGTCTCGTGTCTATTTGATTATTAGACCAACCAGAAGAACCTTAAGGGTAGAGGAAGTTTGTTCCTCCCCCACAGTATAGAGCAGCGATGGCGAACCTTTTGAGCTCGGACTGTCAGCATTTTGAAAAACCCTAACTTACCTCTGGTGCCGTGTCACATATAGAAATTTTTTGATGTTTGCAACCATAGTAAAACAAAGACTTATATTTTTGATATTTATTTTATATATTTAAATGCCATTTAACAAAGAAAAATCAACCCAAAAAATGAGTTTGCGTGTCACCTCTGACACACGTGTCATAGGTTCGCCATCACTGGTATAGAGCCACGCATGTACAAGCTGCCTTGAGCTCAAAGTTCAGACTTCCTATTTCCTTATGAGAATCTCATTCTTCCTAGTAGGTTGGTTGGATGACTGTCTTATCTTAGAACAGGGCCAGCGTGTTCTGATCAACTAGATGTGGACAAGGTCAAGGCAGGTACAAGCTGGACCCATCTGCTGGTCCTGGGAAGAAATCCTGCCTCACTGGTACACATCAGATGGGGGTGGAAATAGAGAAAGGAAGGGAGCCTCAGGGAAGTGGTTGACACGAAGGAGGAATAACTAGGAGTTAGAGAATTTTTCTAAGGTGGACAGCACAGTCCTGGGTGCTTTAGGAGAGGGAATATTCAGAAATCTAGACTGATAGGCTGCTATTTGAATTGGACTATTTGTAGATAGCAGCATCTGGAATGGGGGACTAGTAAGAACATATAATTAGACCCTTTCTCAGAGGAACTGATAAGGAGGGGTATTGTGGGGATTCAGAGCTACTTACTCCATGTCTGGGTTGCGGGCTCAGTCCCCAGTAGGTGGTGTTTTGTTTGAGGAAGAACACATAGAAACGGGAAGTTCAGGTCCCTTGCTGGACAAAAAAAATATATTTTTTAAAAATATATTTTTATTGATTTCAGAGAGGAAGGTAGAGGGAGAGAGAGATAGGCACATCAATGATGAGAGGGAACCACCGGTTGGCTGCCTCCTGCACACCCCCAACTGGGGATCGAGCACGCAACCCAGGCATGTGCCCTTGACTGGAATCGAACCTGGGACCCTTCAGTCCGCAGTCTGATGCTCTATCTGCTGAGCCAAACCAGCTAGGGTGGAACTGATTTTTTAGTGTATCAAGTCAAGGGAGTCAATTGAAGGAACTAGAAAGGAACTCAGATACCAGAAGTGGGGCCAGATCTCAGAAATGGGAGGTCACGGTGTCAAAATTGCAGCATGAGATCTGAACCACATCAGCGATGGCGCATTATACTGGCTGTTGGAAAAAGACTGCTCTGGATGGTTATAGGCTTGGGTGGAAACTTCTGGTCCAATGGGCCCATCTGCATGGATAAGAAGGAGGAAAAAAAAAGCTGGAAAGAGGAGGGAGAAAAGAACACCAGGATGTGCACGAGGGAGTGAGGCAGTCCTCTAGGCAGTTTCTTTTGTCTTCTAAACTTTTGAGAGGGTGAACTTGAAACACACGTAGACAGGGCAGGGGTCCGGAGGAGAACAAAGGCAGGTAGAACATCGGCAGGGGCAGACACGGCAGTTTGAGCAGCCTAATCGCAGGAACCAACCAAGCAGAAATAATAAAATGTTTCTGGACTCAAAGCGGGAGGCCTGGGAAAACAAGGGAGGGCCTGCAACAATAAGGTGAACTGGCACACAGGGACAGAAAAGGTTCAGCACAGGGACAGAGGAAGAGCACATAGAAACGGGAAGTTCAGGTCCCTTGCTGGGCAAGAACAATTGAAGGAATCGATCAGGTGACATCATAGGTAGACATAGAGCAGGCTTGTAAAGAATATATACCCCTGGACTACAAGGCCTTAGGGGGCAGCCCATTATTGGGCCCCCCTCCCCGTGAGGGGAGTCTGAATCTGCTTATAATAAAATTCCCACACTTTTGCTTAAATCTCCTGGTCCGCGGAGCTCATTGTACAGCATCGGCATCGGGAGACACGACCCGGGGAAAACACCTCGGCTCACCGACCGGTTATCACGTTGAGTCACAGAAAGCATCATTAAACTTCTGGGCCTTCTCTCAAGAAAGGAATGACGACATCTCTGAGTAATGGGTAGAAGAGAAAATAAAAAAGATCTATATTCCATACAGAAATCCTAGTGTTTTTTTTTTTTCTGGAAATAAACTCAAAGGAGATTGGAAGTTTCCCCTTTCTCTCTCACATCCTTAAAAAGCCTGCTTCTGTCCGGCCAGTGTGACTCAATGGTTGAGCATCGACCCATGAACCTGGAGATCACAGTTTGATTCCCAGTCAGGGCACATGTCTGGGTTGAGGGCTCAGTCCCCAGTAGGTTGCGTACAGGAGGCAGCCGATCAGTGATTCTCATCATTGATGTTTCTATCCCACTCTCCCTCTACCTTCCTTTCTCTCAAAAAACCAAACAATTAACCAACCAAACAAACAAAAACCCTGCTCCTATCATGCAGTAAAGAACTAGGCTTACTTTGCATCACATAAAAACCTAATCTGAAAAATCATGTTTTGTGATTATCAGATTAGGGAGGCAGAAAGGCTTTTGAAATCAGAATTGCACCAGTTGCAGAGGAAAATGATCTTCTGTGAGAGTTGGACGCTGGTCAAATATCTTTGTGGTTGTTCTTGGATTAATAAGCCTCTATACCTATCATCAATCAAAACAACTTCTGTTGAAGAAAAAAAAAAACACCTCCTTTCATAGGAACAATCTTAACCTGTTGTCTAAATTATGTAAGTAGATAAGCTGAGTACATGGGAATCAGAGACTTCTTTTAAAGGGAGTTTGGCATTTAGTTAACATTTGCTGAATGAATGAGATACTCAGTATGCATTAAAAAATGATGATATAAGAAAAAAAGATGATGACAATGACAATGGTTAGAAATGAAGGAGAAGAAAAGGGAAAAGGATAGAGAAAGGCAAGAAACAGCTGTAGTTCTAAGGCAATTGGCTTACCAATTACCGCTGCTGAAGCAACCATAATGCACAATTTTCAATGATTCAGAGGCTGGTTCTCCAGTATCATCTTAGATTTTTTGCTTCAGATTTTTACCTCTACTGATTGCCTTTTAGCCATGCACTTAATGTTAATTAATTCATAGAGAAGATGAGGGCATGAGAGGTTAATATTAGTTAAACTTTTCCAATGTTTTCTTTCCAAAAGGGCTTACCTCATTTTATTCTTATAGCAATTCTATGAAAGAGAGACCATTATTATCTCTGTTTTACAAATGCCAAACCAAGGTTTGGCAATATTCCCAAGGTCACACAGGTAGCACAGAGTAGAGCGAGAATTTGAACCATGGGTTGCTAGAACCTAGAGCCTGTGTTCTTACTTATTACTAGAGGCCCAGTGCACAAAAATTTGTGCACTCGGGGGGGAGGTCCCTCAGCCTGGCTTGTGCCCTCTCGCAGTCTGGAGCCCCTCGGGGGATGTCCACCTGCTGGCTTAGGCCCGCTCCCCGGGGGATCAGGCCTAAGCTGGCAGTCAGACATCCCTCTGGCAGCCCGGGAGCCCTCGGGGGATGTCCACTTGCCAGTGGGGAGCAGGCCTAAGCTGCAGTTGGACATTCTTAGCACTGCTGAGGAGGCGGGAGAGGCTCCCACCATCACTGCTGTGCTGGAGCCATCAGCCTGGCTTGTGGCTGAGCAGAGCTCCCGCTGTGGGAGTGCACTGACCACCACGGGGCAGCTCCTGCATTGAGCGTCTGCCCCCTGGTGGTCAGTGTGTGTCATAGTGACCAGTCATTCCCAGTCATTCTGCTGTTATGGTCAATTTGCATATTACCCTTTTATTATATAGGATAGAGGCCTGGTGCATGGGTGGGGGCCACCTGGTTTTCCCTGAAGGGTGTCCTGGATCAGGGTGGGGGTCCCGCTGGGGTGCCTGGCCAGCCTGGGTGAGGGGCTGAGGGCCGTTTTCAGGCTGGCCACAACCCCTTCAGTGTGGGGGTCCCCACTGGGGTGCCTGGCCAGCCTGGGTGAGGGGCTGAGGGCCATTTTCAGGCTGGCCAAGCCCCCTGGCAACCGAAGCTCCCAGCCTCTCCTTTTTTTCTTTATTTTTTCCTGGGATTTATTTATCTTCTATCATTGAAACTTTGTAGCCTTGAGTGGAGCCCAGGTATGGCCAGGGCAGGCGGGAAGCTTGGCTTTCTCCATTGCTGGGGGAAACCTGAGCCTCCTGCTTGCTCCAGCTCCGTGACCGCCGCCATCTTTGTGAAGGAGTGAGGGTTAATTTGCATATTACTATTTTATTATATAGGATGTCCTTTTGCTTCTAAGCTACTCAGTCTACTAACTTATTTCCAGTCACGTAAATGTTCCTAGTGCTTTATACTTGACAAATGCTTCCAAACTTCCTCATCTTATTTTTTATTTCTTCTTTCCTCCTTCTTTGGTGTATAAAAGTGTGCTGCATTGGTTTACTATAAAAATTTTTTATTGTCTAAAGTTTTACATATGTCTTCTTTTTCCCTGATTAACACCCCTCCTCCCCCCAGCCATTCCCACCCTGGGAAAGCACCCACAGCCCCAGTGTCTGTGTCCATTGGTTATGCTAATATGCATGCACACAAGTCCTTTGGTTGCTCTCTAACCCATCCACCTCCCCTGCCATTTGTCTCTGGATCTATTTTTGTTCATCAAATTATGTTGATCATTATATCCCACATATAAGTGAGATCATGTGATATTTATCTTTCTCCAACTGGCTTATTTTGCTTAGCATAATGCTCTCCAGTTCCATCCATGCTGTTGCAAATGGTGAAAGTTCCTTTTTATAGCAGCGTAGTATTCCATTGTGTAGATGTAGTATTAAATTATGTAGATGTACCACAGTTTTCTAATCCATTCATCTGCTGATGGGCACTTAGGCTGTTTCCAAATCTTAGCTATTGTAAATTGTGCTGCTATGAATATAGGGGTGCATATATCCTTTCTGCTGGTGTTTCTGGTTTCTTGGGATATATTCCCAGAAGTGGGATTACTGGGTCAAATGGGAGTTCCATTTTTAACTTTTTGAGGAAACTCCATACTGTCTTCTACAGAGGCTGCACCAGTCTGCATTCCCACCAGCAGTGAAGGAGGGTTTCTTTTTCTCCGCATCCTCACCAGCACTAATCATTTGTTGATTTGTTCATGATAGCCATTCTGACAGGTGTGGGATTGTACCTCATTGTTGTTTTGATTTGCATCTCTCGGATGATTAGTGACTTTGAGCATGTTTTCATATGTCTCTCAGCCTTCTGTATGTCCTCTTTTGAAAAGTGTCTATTTAGACCCTTTGCGCATTTTTTTATTGGATTGTTTGTTATCCTTTTGTTAAGTTGTATGAGTTCTCTATAAATTTTGGAGATTAAATTTTTATCTGAAATAGCATTGGCAAATATGTTCTCCCATGCAGTGGGCTTTCTTGTTGTTTTGCTGATGGTTTCTTTTGCTGTGCAGAAGCCTTTTATTTTGATGTAGCCCCATTTGTTTATTTTCTCCTTAGTCTCCATTTTCTTTTTGTATCTTTTGAATTCTAAGCCTCAAGCTGCCCCTGTGCTGCAATGTTTAAGAGTAGTGTTTATTTTTTATTAAAGTGAAACACACACATAGTTTAGGGGTCAAATAGTTCTATATAAGGCCTAATACAGAAAACAGGGATTCTCTAGGCCCCAATCTAAGATGATACATAAACTGGAGAACCAGCCTCTGAGTCATTGAAAACTGTGCATTATGGTTGCTTCAATCAAATAGTTCTCTATCCTTCTGAGTTCTTAGTGGAGGCCCTTGTAATGAAAGACAGATTACCAAGAGAAAAACAAAAGTTCATTAACATGTGTACCTTGTGTATGTGTGGGAGATCCCAGGGAAAAATGAATAACTCCCCAAGGTGGCTTAGAATCCAGATTGAAATACCTTCTTCCTAGGGAGAAGGGATGGGAGATGTAGGCCTCTTAGAGGAGAGTACATGATTTTTAGGAAAGATGAAGGGGGTGGAGGAAGATAGTTTGTAACAGTTTGGGTGTGATATCAACTTCTAGTCTCCTGTCCTGTGACAGGAATCAGTCTTCGCTGGCTAATGACACTTTTCCCATTGAGGGGACCTATGACATTTAAGCTCCTTTTGGGGGGTCCGATTTTAGGCAGATCAGGAGACTTCAGTGAAAACCTCTCCGTGCATTTGCTGTTTTTCAAGCATCTGCAGCTCAAATCATCAATATAACAAAATGGCATATGTTGGGGTGGCCTGTTCTCTGACCTTCAGAATAAACCCAACCAAAGCTTGTCTCCTCTCTTAGATGATTTGCCACAGTAGCGTTGTTCCCTGGAGACAATATTCTGACCAGACCTTCCTGGGAGTGATCATAACATACCCTGTGCTTGTAGAAAGGTGTGGGCCATATCACTAAATAAATCAGGGTCAGTTTTCTCATCTTGTGGAAAGGGAAATAAAGTTATGATAGTTTATCTCCCTTTCCACAGCTTTCCTGCAGGTTTGTGTCTCTGCTGCAGCCCCTGTGGCTGCGGGGCTTGGGGCTGCTAGGTGCCAGGCCCCCCTTTGGGCTTGTGTCTCTGCTCCTCCGACCCCAGAGCCATCATGGCTGCGGGGCTTGGGGCTGCTGGGTGCCAGGCCCCCCTGTGGGCTTGTGTCTTTGCTCCTCCGGCCCCCACAGCAGCGGCGATGAAGCAGGCCCAGAGGCCCTCTGCAGGCGGGGTGGGATGGAACGCCTGCTTTGTTGCCGTGGTGACAATGCAAGCATTCTGGTCCAGCCACTGCCATCTTTGTTGCGGAGTGACCCTCAATTTGCATATTCCCGCCTTATTGGCTGCAGGTGCCACCATCTTTGTCATGGAGTGGTGGTGAATTTACATATTACTCTTTTATTAGATAGGATGTGGTTACATTAAGTCAATATTTATATTATTATGACTTTGTAAATGTTTACATATTATGATTACCTTTCCATTCCATTTTTTTCTAAAATTAATAAATACTTTGTTTTTATTTTTCACTTAGTTTACTATAATTATCGGTAACTCATAACCAAATTCTCCCCAAAAGGTGCATTTCTTTGCAATATAGTCACACACATTAGGTAATCTGTCAATTTCATTTTCTTTTACATATATATATATTTAATTAAATCTTTATTGTTGAAAGAATTACATATGTCCCCCATTTCCCCCCATTGACCCCATCCAGCCTGCCCCTGCCCCTGCCCCTCCCCCTCCCAGGCCTTCACCACCCTATTGTCTGTGTCCATGGGTTATACATATATGCATACAAGGTCTTTGGTTGATTACCTCCCACCCACATGTCCTCCCTCGCCTTCCCTCTGAGATTCCGCACTCTGTTCCATGTTTCCATGTCTCTGGATCCACTCCATTCATTTTGTTAATTAGATTCCACATATGAGTGAGATCAGGTGATACTTGTCTTTCTCTGACTGACTTATTTCACTTAGCATGATCAATTTCGTTTCCTTTAAAACATTTGAGAGCCTTCTGATTTTCTTCATTTTGACTTTGATTCTTCTCAGACTTGCTTCACAGCTGTCATTCTGGGATCAAACTTCACCATTATTCTCTTTCTTGTGTTAAGTTCCATTTCCAAGACCTTACATATATTAATCAGCTTTTGATTCTCCCTCCCTCTCTCTCTCTTGCAGTAGTGACTCCAAAATTTCAGTGGCTCACAAGAAAAAATGATTTATTTCTCATTGTCATTAGATATACTTTTAGATATACCTTCTGAGTTTGCTACAACTCTGCTCCACATTGTAAGGACCCAGGACCCAGGAGCAATCTTCATCTGGACCACACCAATCTCTAATCTTTTGGGAAAGAAAAGAGCAATGATACCCACCATTTCCACTTATTTCATTGTTCAAAGCAAATCAATGGCCAAGTTTGATGTCAGTGGATGAGAAGGAAAATTCTAGTCTTGATAGAGAGGGCAGGCAATATTTTCAACACATAACACAATCTACCATGTGTTCCTATTTCTTGGTTTGCTCTTACAGTTTCGGAGAGTTCATCCTTCAATAGCTTCCTGAGGAGGAGTGCATACAAGTTAAATTATTAAGAGATCTTACATGTTTAAAATGTCTTTTCCTAATTGACAGTTTATTTGGATATAGAATTCTAGATTGGAAATCATTTTCCTCAGAATTTATGGGTATTTCCCTACTTCTTGATTCCAGTGTTAATGTTGAGAAGTCCAATGTAATACTAAAATTTAACTTTTTACCTTTCTGGAAACTTATTTTTGTTCCTCATGTTCTGAAATTTGACAATTGTGTGTCATGGTGTGGATTTGTTGCTTTCCATTTTGCTGGACATGTGGTAGGCCCTATAAATTTGGGAATACATGTCCTTCTGTACAGAAATTTTTCTTGAATTATGCTTTTGATAATTTCCTTCCCTCTACCTCCCCCCCCCATATTTCTATTCAGTTTTATGTTTCATTTATTCTATTTTACATTTATAAAGTTTTCTTTTTTAATTCTCTGAGTATGTTTGCTTCCCCTAAATCACATTTCTTATTTAAGGGATGCCCTATATTATCCTATCTCTGTTAAGATGTTTACTATTAATTTGCTTTTTGAAATTTTTCTTTTTTTCTGCTTAGGTCTTTCCATCCTCCAAGTTGCCTGTTTTGTTTTGTCCTTTTGGTTTTATGTGAGAAGTATTAAATTTCTTAAATTTCTGGTAAACTCCTCCCCCCACACCCAGGGGTTCAGAAACTCTGTTTTGCTCTTTTCAGAGAATTATTCTCATCTTCTGATTGGGCGGAGATATCTCTTAGCTGCACAGAGTTGGGAAGGGAAATTGCTTTTATTTTTTTTTTCCAAGTCAGGGAAAGTCCCTGTAATTAAGAAGCTTAAAAAAGTTTTTTTTTAAAATGTTTTTTCAAAAATATTTTTTTTGTCCAAGCCGGTTTGGCTCAGTGGATAGAGCATTAGCCTGTGGATCGAAGGGTCCTGGGTTCGATTCCGGTCAAGGACGCATGCCCAGGTTGTGGCTCGATCCCCAGTGTAGGGTGTGCAGGAGACAGCTGATCAATGATTCTCTTTCATCATGAATGTTCCTATCTCCCTCTCCCTCTCCCTTCCTCTCTGAAATCTATAAAAATATATTGATGAGATTATACGGGGGATCAGGCCCGCAACCTGGGTATGTGCCCTGACTAGGAATCAAACCATGACCTTCTGGCTCATAGGTCGAGGCTCAACCACGGGGCCACGTCAGTTAGGCAGGAAACTGTTTTTTAAATGGACTTTCAAACAATCCTCCTGTTTTAGTTCCGTGGCCATTTGCAAAAACAACTGGTGTATCGATGTCTAAATATTTTGTGGGTTCTATGTGCAAATCAAATTGCTTTTCAGCTTTCCCCTTTGCTGGTTTTGAATTCAACTTTCTAGGGTCTATTCAGTCAATTATTACTCATCTGTATGCGTTCTGATTTCTAAAATGTCATTGCTGCATTAACTGTCTACTTACATTGGTTTTGTAGGTTGATGCTTTAAAAAAATTACCTTACTGTTGTTTTAGTAGATTTGGAGCAAGAGCAAAGGTAAAGGCATGTGTTCAACCTGTCATTTTTAAGGAAAAATCACACGATTCTCAGAACAACCAGGGAAGACATTATTATCCCCATTTTACAAATGAGAAATGGAGTTCATATGACTTGCCAAGATTGTATAGCATATAATGTTGAATCTGGGGCTTGTATTCAAGTCTTCTGACTCCAAGTTCAATGCTCTTTTCACTAAGTTCCTTAAAAAAGAAGGCTTTATAATACAGTTCTTTAAAAACAGTCTTTGGCATCAAAGACCTGGATGTGAGTCCTGGTTTTCCCTTTGATAGCTGAAAGTTACTCATCTATAAAATGGGGATGGTAGAATAGCACAACCTCGACAGAGCATCAGGTAGTATATGTAAAGTATCCAGCAAGTCTCTGGCATACAGTGAGTGCTCCCTTATTACTATATTGGAAAAATTGAAATGATAAGATATAATAATGATTTTTAGTTTTCATTAACTGAACTATGTCCGGGGAAACTTTTAAATTAATTCTGCAGACATTTACTGAATAATTAGCACGTGCACTGTGGAGTGTTTATTCTTCTGTTCTCTTCTATCTGAACCTCTTTCTGAAAATATCATTGGTTAGCAACTACTCCAAATCTTGTTGAGCTTAAATGACAAACTTCTGAGTAAGGACAGAAGGAGTAGACACAGATTTTCTAACCACCAATACCTAATGAAATGAACAACAACAAAAGAAATGCATTAATAAAGCCCCAAATTCACCAGGTCAAGGAGGAAACCTTACACATAAATGTTATTTATTTATTTTTTAGCGTGGTCAATGAAATAAACAATATTCTGGTATAGAAAGGTGTGGCTCCTCACCCTGCCCCCTACTGCTCAGAAGCCATTGAGAGGAAAAGAGGGTGGGGGTGGAGGGGAGTTGACAACATTCTGAGGCTTTCCCTCATTCCTTCACTAGCACGGGAAGAATTCTGAGGGTATAGAATTCAGGGGTGGGCAAACTTTTTGACTCGAGGGCCACAATGGGTTCTTAAACTGGACTCAGAAGAAGGAGCTGCGGCCGTGTTTCCCGACGTTGCCATGTTAACACTGCTGCTGGTGAAGGAGCGGAGGGGAGAGCAAGAGAACCCTCCGCTCTTTCGGCTCCGCGGGCCGGATTCGGCCCGCGGGCCGTAGTTTGCCCACGGCTGGATAGGTTGAGCAGCCACTGGGAGGATGGAATGGGGGGAGCCAAGAAAACTGCACATTACCACCACAGGCCTGCAGCAGAGACAATAAGGGCCTCCAGAGCTTTCCATTTTCCAGGTAACCAGGCTGAGCAGAAGAAATGATACAAATTACACAAGAGTGTAATGTGTTCCTGGCTGGTGAGCCTAGGACTGAGGTATCCACTTAACTGAAATCGCACAAGACAGCAGCACTCAGCCCCAACTTCTCTCCTTCCTCCCCTTTATCCTACATTCTCATGTTAGAGAAAAATGGTTAGGAAACACTCCAAACTCTTAACCCGGGGGAAGAAAAACTGGTACTTATGAGAGGAAATTGGAAATCTGAAAGGTCTGTCCATGCGAAGCATGAACTGGATAAAATATAATGACACAACTACCATTCGAGCATGGCAGAAACCAAGAAGAGTTTTGAAAGACAGGTGAAGAATCTAGTTTTGACAAAAGCAACCGTTAAAGAAAATGAGAGCTGGACAGAGTTCAGGTAGTTAAAAACAGATTTTATTAAGAAAAACGATAGAGGGAAAGAGACCTTAGTATAGAACGGGGTTCAATTCTGAATATAACAAAGAAAAATGGGAACTTACTAGTATAGCCAAGAAACATGATGGGGTGAAGAAGTATGTGTCACTGCAAGAAAAATTACGAAGAAAATCACCCATGGGGGAACATTTTTGACTCAGATTAGACTTCCCCATAGCAAATATCGGGGCAAAGGCAACAGAGCCATGGTCACAAAATTCTTGAGGGAAAGAGAGTGAACAGTGTGAGTCACAAGTACTATTTCTATTCAAAAACTTATTCAAGTATAAAGGCAGTTATCAAAGAACTCAGGGACTCTCTCCCTCTCCCTTTCTGTCTGAAATCAGTAAAATACTACTACTACTACTACTACTACTACTACTACTACTACTATTACTACTACTAAATATAGATATATACACAACTGAGGGAATGTGGCCATTATTGATTCTTGAACAAACTACTTAGCAAAGACAACTTACCTTCCAGGATGTGAATAAAAAACAAACAAACAAACAAACAAAACAAAACAAAACAAAAACCCAAGGAATGACGATGCTAGGATAAAAGGACTGGTGGTTAGCACTGACCCCATTTGAAACAGAAGAGAGACTAAGCAACTGAAGGAAATATGTTTGCCTAAAGCTGTAAATACTATACACCCTGACAAAACCAAAACAATATAAGCCACAAAAATTGAGAGCTGGGGTACAGAGGACAGGAGGAAGTACAATGATGTTAATTATCTCATTTTGCAGAGCAAGTAGTTAATTGACACTCTTAACCAAGAAATGTGAGGGGGAAAAGGAACTACGGGCTGTTCTGATTTCCTCTCGTTTACATATATTTGTTGCCATGTTCTTTGGGCTGTTTCTCACATCTTTGATGCCTTTCCCCTTTATATCTTTTTTTAAACCACTGTGCATTGACTGTTAATGGATATAAACTGAATACTTAGTAAGTGTTATTGAAGTAAGTTTGCAGATTGCATGGGACTGTAAATTCTATGAAGACTGGGAATATGATTCATTCATCTTTGAATTCTCTCAGCACCTGGCACATAGTAGACTGTCAATAATTTTTTTGAATAAATGAATTAATTTGCTTTGTTTTGTATACATTTTGTTCCTAGAACAATGGTCGAAGATTAGCTGGAAATATAGAGAAAGTGAACCATAATTGGAGAATATAATAAGGCCTGTCAATGACATCTGAGAGACCTATTATAGATGCTTCTGATGCCTCGTTAAAGACACTGTATTGTTTTCAAAATGCATTTCTACTCCAGTAAATAATCTCATCTTGATCTAATTTAATCATTCACATTGCTATAAAAATGATCATTTCCAAATGCAGACCGTATCAGACGGTCACTTCTCTGCTTTAAAAAGTCCAGTCCCCCCAGCTCCCCATTGATACAACAGAGTCCATATTCCTTTAAGCATGGCATTGAAGGTCCTATATGATCTGGCATCAGTTCATTTCTTCTCAGCCAATGCCTCCCACATGTTCTATCCATCCAGGGTTACTTGCAATTTCTGAAACATGCTATATACATTTGTGCTTCTATGTTTTTCTTATTCTGTTTTCTCTACTTAAAATGTCACTCCTCAAAAAAAAAAAAAAAAAAAAAAAAAAAAGGCATTCATCTTATATCCTTCCCTTGCTGTTTGCACCGATCATGATACTACTCTATTTCTGAGGGCCCAACTCAAATGCTTTTTCTGCAAGGCTTCGCTGTCTCCCATGCTTAAGTAATGATACCATTTGTGCTTCAGAAGTACTTTGCTCATGTTCCATGTATTGTATTATAGCTAATTGTATACACATCAACATTCTCTCCTAGATTCTTAACTTCTTGGGTTTGTACATTTTCTTTTCCCATGTTCTTTGGGCTATGTCTTATGTACTCTGGAAAGCTGTCACAGAGTATGTGCCTAACGCATAGTAAATGCTCAGTAAATGTTTGTAGTTTGCACTTATATTTCCATATAAAAATACTTCTAAGTGTAACAGGAGCTAAACTGAAAATCCTAAAGGTTGATAGAAGGTAGAACAGCTGTCTCTTAAACTGTAGGTGTTTTTATGTCCTAATAAAAGAGAAGACAACCATTTCTTCAGAGGCAGATTGCTTTGGGAAAACTATGTGAATTGTTTACTCATATTAAACAATACATACATGTGCTACTCTTGGAAAACTATAACGTAACCATTAACCTTAATGTAGATACTTTAGTCTGAGAAGCAGAGTGTTCCATTTGGATAGGCAAATCTATGTGTGGAACATAAGCATTGCTTCTGCAGACATTGATGCAGAAGAGAACAGAATGGTTTCTGCTCTCTGTAGATTTACACCAAATCTATAAATTGTGTGTGTGTGTGTGTATGTGTGTGTGTATATTGTTGTTTCTGTGAAGATGCGCTTGTCCTTGTTTGAGTCCTTGCTCTTAGGAGAACAGAAGCTGAGATTTAAAAGATGCAAGAAGGCAAAGACTGTCATGATCCTCGCTGCGTATCAGAGAAATAATTATGCAAAGGGACTGGACTGATTTGGTGAGGTTCTACTTGGACCTCTATATTAAGACTGAATAGATCAGTCTTTGTGAGAAATGTGCCTATGTTGGACTGTTATGTTCTAAGGTGATAGTCCAGTTGGGTCAGAGGTCAAGGTCACACTCCTGGAGATGGAGGGTGGGCGTCCTCTAAAGGAGTAGATATTCCCGTGGTCAGTCTTCCTAGAGACAGGCAGCATCTGGGACAGAAAATAGGGCTTCAAAAGTGGACTTTAAACTGGGCAAAGAGAGTTGTTTTCTTCTCAGCTTCACAGTGGTTGGACCTGGATGTCCAGGACACGGTCAGGGGAACTCTTAATGGAAGGGGAGCTATCTTTAGCCATATGGACTCGGGCTAAAAGTTGACACTAAGGCAGGCCTGTGTCTAGTCCATAAGTGCTTTGAGAGTAGCCATATCAGACCTTCAGAGTACTCTGGATTATTTTTCCTCTCTAATAGTGTAATATAAAGTAGTGATCTTAACTGTGCTTGGAGGGGAAGGGACTTTTTTTGTGATGTCCTGGTGAAGAGAGGGCAGTGCCCTTCCTGCTGAATCTCAAGGCAATGCTGGAGGTTGTACTGGCTGAAGAGACCTCAGTGTCCTAGAACATCACAGTATGGGACATCTGAAGCAGAGGCAGGGGTAGTTCAGTTATTTCAGGCATAAGTGGGTAACAGTACCTCCCCTGGGGACTCCTCCATGTAGAGAAGTGAGAGAAACTCTAAAGAGAGTTCACATCCTGATAATTTGGAAGATAGAAGTTCAGAGCCATTGTACTTGGGACTTTAATTTTAAATATGACCTCCTTTATACTAAAAAACTCATTAACGCTATGACACTGATTCTCAAGGGTACATGAGGCCTTTTATTGAACAAACCCTTTCTATCCTGGGCAATCCACGCAATCAACTTGAGAAAAACAAAGGTAAACAAAGTATTTCTCAGTTTGATTTTATATGAGCGCTTTCTTTTTAGTTCTCCGTAGACTTCTGCCTTTAGTTAGTTCCCTTTGAGCCTTGCAGAGAAATACATCTAACCAGAAACTGATTGATTACTGCCTTTCTCCCATTATTTGTCCATCCTCTGTCTCCTTCATGAAATGTTCTGTATCAGAGAGTAAGGGAGAGTTTGAAGCTTTTTATGGATATTATGGATGAGCATGGACGAGTATCTAACTGTTTTTTCAATAAGGTGAGCATCTAAGCTAAAATGATTTTCTTAGGCTGAGCAGGAATGATTCTTTTTTTCTTTTAAGAAATGTTTTTATTGATTTCAGAGAGGAAGGGAGAGACAGAGAGAGATAGAAACATCAATGACGAGAGAGAATCATTGCTCGGTGGCCCCTGCCCTCTACTGGGGATCAAGCCCACAATCTGGGCATGTGCCCTTGAGCGGAATCCAACCCAGGACCCTTCAGTCCGCAGGCTGATGCTCTATCCACTGAGCCAAACCAGCTAGGGCAGGAATGTTTCCTAATGCACTGGCATAGCAGCCACAATTTAATCGCTGTTGAATGCATCTATGGTCATACTTTGAAAAAAGGTTGCATTCAGTTCCTTAGAGCTTTTCTGGATTCATGGTACTTTGTGTTTTTATTCTAACAGCTGCTTATTTGCATAAGCTGTTAAAGACACTTCCCTACTATCACACTTCTGGTCTTCCTCTAGCTTCTGGGATATTTTTTCTTGCTCTTATGGATTCTATAACAAATATCATCTATAACATCTTTTCTTTCAACAAAAGTTCTGCCTAGCTGAAATCTCATTATCTTCTCTCAACTACACAACAAAACTGAGCTTTGTACCATATTACTTTGGCATATTAATAATTTCATTCATCTCCAGGACTTTCCTGAATTTCTCTTAGTTTCTTTACAGATCTTCCCCTGGAATTTAGATACTGTAAAATAATTATCAGTTCCATTTGCTTTATTTAACAAACAACTATTGGGTACCTATTATGTTGCAGGCATCAGGTTACCTGTTTGAGCTACAGAGTAGAAGAGTTCACACTTGGTTTTATGGCTAGAAACCTGACTCAGTGGTTCCCGGTTCTTAACTAACACCTCCAGGACTGTATTGAAAAGAGGAACCCCCTCCTATGCCTATTAAATGCTACAGGGAGAATGCAACTAATGAGGAAAGCAATCCAGGTTACTGAGGCGATAACAAACAAAGGGGGGGAGAGAGGGTTCGAAGCAAATAAATTGGGAGAAATACTGAATCCAAAAACACTAGGGAAGAAGCATACTTTAAAGGTTGGATTTTTTTCTAAGACAGTGCCAGGTTTCATGTTGTTATGTGTGTAAATAAACAAGAACAATTTAAATGAAAATAATAGGCAACTGCATATTTCATTATTTTTAAATTAACATGTTTACCATTGCATTAATGTCCTGTGTTGATATGGTTCTTTTATGGCATTTCATTCCATCAAAAAATGTTGAGGGAGAGTACTATCCCTTAGTGAACTTTTCGTCAGTAACATGAGGTTTTGAGATGTGGGGGTCACAGAGGGCAGGAGACAATTTTTTCTTTGCGTTTTGTTGAAGAAGTTTGAAGACATAATTCTAGTTCTAAAGGTGCAAAGAACTGATTGAGCCATCGCTCCCCCTGCTCCGTACTGGCTGAAGGAGGACACCCCGGTCTCCTTCTGTTTTCTGAAAATAAAAGGAAGGAGGCAAAGGGTGTTAAGAGTGAAGAGTTTTCTAGGGGTTAAACCTGGGTGCTTTAAGAATCTCCGCGAACCATCCAGCTTTCACTTAAGTAGCTCCTGTAAAACACTGTAGAATGTACATGTTCCCCAAAATAAAAGGGCGAGGGCAGAGGGGCTCGTCCGGGAGACGTGGGATCGCTGGCTGGGGCAGCCTCCAGGTCTGGAGCGGAAGGTGCGTGCATTCTGCAGGTGCTGGGATTGTGGTCTCGCACCGCCCCGACTCCTGAGAGGGCGGGAACCGCGGCGTAGCGGAGTATAGGACTTGGCCTCTGAAGCAGAGCCCAGATGTATTCCAAACAGCAGACGTCGGTCCAGCCGAGTGCCCACATCTGGCTCGGGGGAGGGGAAATAGCACTGGTAGAAACTGCAGGGAGAAGAGCCCCTCGTTTGGGATGCTAGAAGGCTGGTCCGGCTCGGCTCTTTCCGACTGTTTTCCCGTGATTGCTTCCCTCACTTGTCCATCATTCCAGCCTACGATTTCAATTGGTTGTGCCGCCTGCCACTCGGTTCCGCCGCGCTGACCCCCATTGGGCCCCCGCCGGATGAGGCCCCGCCCCACGAGCTGGGCACCAACACTAGGGCGCCGAGGAGTGCGAGCACGGTGCTTGCTCTGGGCTGGGGGAGGCGGTGGCGGACCGGGAGGAGAAGGAAGAGGAGCGGGGCCAGCAGGAGGCGGCGGCGGCGACCGGGCTGGGGTGATGGTGCAGGTGCCCGGGTTCGGCGCGGAGCTGCCCCGCTGAGGGGCGCCTAGTCCGGGGTCCGCAGCGCCGCGGCGTCTCTCCCGGGGGCGGCGGGCGGGCGGGAAGATGCTGAGCAGGTTGATGAGCGGCAGCAGCAGGAGCCTGGAGCGCGAGTACAGCTGCACCGTGCGGCTGCTGGACGACAGCGAGTACACCTGCACCATCCAGGTCAGTGCCGCGCCGCCCCGCCCGCGGGACCCCTTCGTCTCCCGAGTCTGGCCAACTTGGCCCTTTCCTTTGGCCGCTGCCCGGAGTCGCCCCAGACCCCAGCGCTTTGTCCGCCCCTGGCTACGGAGGACGGCCCCGTTGCAGGGCGCCTCCTCCCGAGCCCCTGTCCGTGGCCAGGCACTGGGCGTTTTTGCGCCGCTGCCGGGCGAGTCGCCGCGTTCCGGATCCCCAACTCGTTCCCTGCTCTTCCCCGGGGTAAGGGCGCTTCGTCCTGGCTTCTGGAGCCAGCCCGGGTACGGGGCATCGTACGCGGGCGTCCGAAGGGAGGCGGGCAGGGCTGGAGGCTCCTTCCCCGGCCGCCCCGTCGGGGGGCGCAGGCTTTGGCTCCCCGGCCCAGCAAGGACGGCTAGCTGGCTTTTCTTATCTCTCCTTGGTTGGAAGGATAATGGTATATGTCATAATCCCCCCCCCCCCCCGCCCCCCCAGCATTTGTGAGTCAGAGCTCTCTGAAGGTAGAACTGAACGCGCAGCCCATGCATAGTGGCCTATTGAAGGCAACCCAGCCAGCCCTCTGGATGTTAAAGATCTAGGCCCCCCCCACCTTCCGCCGTTCGCTCCCCAAATCTTATTCTGTTGGGCAGTTCCAGGGGTGGTGGGGGGGGGGGTGGGGAGAGGGGCGTGAGGTGAACATTTAGCAACAAGTCCCGGCGATTTGAGGGTTGACAGTGGCGAGAAAGAATCGGTGACTTACAAAAAAAAAACGCCAACAATAAGATAATGCTGCCCAGCATTTCCCCAGAACCTGGTGTTTTTGGGGGGCTTTTTACATACAACCTCTGGCTTATGTTCCTTCACTGCTGCTGTGTGGCACGTCATGAGGAGTAGTCTTCCCCAGGAACGCAGTCACAGCCCTCTCTCCTCCCCTATAAAGTCAGAGGTAGAAAACACTGACAATGCTCCGGTGTTCAGTTCAGCAGCCGGGTGGGTCCTGCGCTCGCCGCCGGAAAACTGCTCTTTCTGGAGAAGCCAATTGAGTTGAACCCGCAGGGGTCTCACCTGATCCCTATTTCAGCAAGAAATCAGAGGGCTGCTCGCCTCCGATGTGGCAGACAAAAACTGTCGGCCCTGGGTCCTGCCCTCTTTGTCTCCCTGCCTACCCCCCTTCCCCATTTATTTATTTATTTTTTTGCTGACGGTGCTCAATAGCGGAAAATAGCGGCGTGTGAGAAAGGCGCTGGGTAGTGTAGGAGAGCAGCTGCCTCTGCTGACTCCGTGCTCAGTTGTGCCTTCTCTCCACTCCACTCCCCCCCCTCCCAAACCAGCCCTGGGCATAAGTGATGACTGCTGCCAAAGATCCGTGAGGGCAGAGAAAAAGAACAAAACCTCTTTTTAAGGTCACTTAAAGACAGATTAGGCAATCATAAAGATGCTAGCCATCAAGTGAAAGGATTATTGTAGTTGAATATGATAGAGATGTTATGTGTTATTTCCTTACTGAATAAGTGGCATGCCACTTTTTGTTTCTATTGTATCTTTATGTCATGTACAGTTTTGTGTGTTGTTTTTTTTTAAGTGGGGGAGGAGAAAACATTGAGTTGACATTTTCACCATTTGAATACATTGTCTAGAGCTTTTAAAGTATTTATCCTTTTGTTTTAAAATTTAAGGCTTTGCACAAGAGCATATATTAAGGGCAGTGCAAGATTTAGACTTCATGACTCCTAAAAAGACTTTTGGGGTATACACATGGTGAAATAAAATTTCCAGGACAGGTCATTAACTTTTGCCAAGGTGTGTAGAGTAAAAATGGAACACAATTCATGCCTCCACTCCAATAGTGATAATCTTGTGGTTTTAAGGTATCACAATAAGGCAATTGCTTATTTTTCCCAGTTAGTAGAACCTTTAAAGTTGTGGGTAGTTTTCATTACTATTGAAAAAAATACTATTTTTAAGTTAAGCAGAACTTTTTGGATTTATGCTTACTATGTGATTGTGTTTATTATAATTTAATGTTATAAAAATTTAGGAAAATTAAAAATACAATTTTAAAAATTAAGCTTGGTATAAAGTGACCATACTGTACTGTGCCCACTGTCTAGACATGTTAATGACTGTGCATGGTGATTCTTGCATAAAATCTAAAAGACACAGGAATTCTAAAGTATATGTAATCTGGTTATTTTGGGGCACCAATATTGTGAATTGCTTTTGCTTTTATCTGTGTGAGGAAATGTAAGAAAAGACAGTATTTTTATGTGAAATTAATTTTGTTTATATAGCTTGTCTGAGCATTCAGAGACTAAGCTTTTCTTAGCAACTTTTCCCTTGGTGCATTTCTGTGTGTGTGTTTGTGTGCTTGTTTGTAAAATACTGGGTCCAGGGGTTTTAAAATCAGAATTGAAAGAAACTGTGAGCTACTTATGAGGTTAAAGCAATATTCCCAACGTTTTAGTAATTGCAGTACCGTATATTTTTTTAAAATGTGGTGACAATTTGAACTTCTTTTCCTCATAGTATTGTATGCCATATTTTTATTTAAATAAGGTATCTATTTCAGAAAGATTTCAGTGCTTCTTGAGATAATTAGAGACCACTGAGGCAAAGCAGAGTTGCAATAGCCACATTTGGTAAATTTCAGTTGTAGGAAATTCTGCCAAAAGTATTGGTCTAGCGGCTAGACTCCAGCCTTTAATATTGCAGCAGTTATACTGATCTGGCATTTAGGATGTGATTATTAAGGTAGTGAAAATGCCTTATGTCCTCTCAATGAAGGTTGCCTCAGTTACCAAACTATTCTTTTTATTCTTTCTGATATGCAAATGTATTTGTAGACCATGAGAAATGAAAGTACACATACATAGTAAGGTTGTAGTGTAATTGCTCCCCTGTTGAAGAACATTGTTAACAGCTCCCTGCCAGTTTTGAAGGTCATTGTCTCATAAATGCAGATCTGGTCCATATTTTTTACACATCTCTTTTATTTTATTCATATCTATATTTATTTACCACATTTACTGCCTTACTTTATTATTTTACTTGGTAGAAAAATATGAAAAGTAAAAAAGCTACCTAATATCTTTGAATGCAGTATACCAAATGGAGTCATTTTAAAGCTTAGGCATATGATATCCTAAGGAATAAACTTTTAACTATCTTTCAGGTTATAATAGTTTATAAAATATTAAGAATATTTGTTGCATAAATGCCAGTAGAAATATGTATTGGAAATACATATTTTCAAGTCAGAAATATTAATCCCTTTTGTGATTATTGAAAAGTAGAGCTACCTTAGAAATGAATTTGATTTTACTGGAACCTATTAAAATAACTACTGATTAAATAGCTAGGTTAAATTGGTTTTTGCAGTTAATGAGGTACTACCATTAATAAAAATGTGTGTGTGCAGAGACAGTTTTATAATGAAATTAAGGTTTGATGTGGCTCAGCCACTTAGTAACTGTACCCTTACCCGTGTAAGGGTAAAGAAGGCAATGTTAGGGGAGAGAACAGATGTACTGAGCCCTCTAGTTGTCAGGCATTCTACCTGTGTTACAGTATCTCATGTACCTCACAACATTATACCCATTGTACCAGCTGAAGAAAATGGGATTGTGGATTTGTGGGAGAGCCGATGTTTGTTGAATGGCTAACTCTGTACGAGGCTCTCTGCTATATGCTTCACTCATTTGAGAGATAGGTAGTATTATCCTCATTTTATAATTGAAAGGCCCAGGTGAAGGGACTTGCTCAAAGCTAGCAGGTGGCTGATTCTTTTGTCTCTAAATCCCATCTTTTCCCCTTTATCCATTCTCCCTAAGTCATTTCACCTGTTTGTACCTTAATTTCCTCATCTATAAAATGGGAATATTAATACAGTGGGGCCTTGACTTACGAGTGTCCCGACTAACGAGTTTTTTGAGATACCAGCTGTCTCGGACAATTTTTTGCATTGAGTTGATAGAGTAATTTGAGTTAACGAGCTCCTTCATGAGCTTGGTCTCGGAACGAATTAAACTCGTAAGTCTAGGCCCCACTGTACTTATTTCACAGTAAAGAGAAAATTAGTTAGAAATATTACAAATAATAGGGAAAATTGAAACAGAGTCATATACTATACTTACATTGGGCCTTATTCTGTGCAAATAAAAAATAGAATTGAGAAATGTTTTATTTAAGCTGTAAGTTCCCTTAAAAGGACTTCTGATAAATCTCAATGAAATTGTAAAATCCAAAGCTGGGATGATTGGAATCTTGATTAGAACTATTCTTTCAATTTTAAGAGTTCCGGTTTGCTTTACTTCTATCCTACCCGGTCTTTGGCTTTAGAGGGGCACTTATTGCCCGGACCGTGATTTGTTTTTTCTAAGAACTTCAGCTTCATATTTGGTAAGCGGCATCCTTGGTTTCATCGTATTTTCATGAATTTTAAAAAATATTTTAAAAGTAATTACGCTGTCTCAGGATCTCTGTTACAGTAATAAGCAAAACTAATTCTTAAGACGAAGATAGTTCCAAAATTAGACCTCTAGAATCCTAACATCCCTTGTATTCTGTTTCTTAATTTGTGTATTTAAACATTCATTATAGAAAATGCAAATCATCCTTTTTCATACAGAAGGTAAATTCTGGATGTGTATTTTTGCTCTGATTCTTTTTGTGTTTGAAAAAGTACTGTTTAAGGAAGCATCAGTGGCATCCAAGAGAAACCTAGAAGCATTCACCACAGCAGGTTTCACTCAATGGTATTTGTATTAATTTGCATTCTATTAAAAGCTTGGAATGAATATGCTAGATGAGGCTATTGAACATAGTGTAAAATAGAAGAGCACGTGGTTTTTGAGTCTTCTGTTTGCTACATTGTCCAGAGATTCTTTACCATGTCTGTGCTATCATTAATATGACACACACAAAATGTTTGCCAAAATGAAATCAAACAACCTAAAGACAAAAAGTAGTCATTTTTATTACTCAGTTGGTTTATGTATAGGTATTAAAATGTATAACTCACAATAAGAAGAAGCAAGGCATTAGTTTTAGAAGGGGTTTGCCAGTGATGTAACAATTACTATATTAAAATATTTTGAATTACTTTTAGAACTTTATTTTCAGATAGACTGTACTTTAGAACATATAAAGAAGGGAGTCAAGAGAAAACTGCAAATCTTAAGCCCTAAGAATTATAGTATCTAGTTCAGGGGTGGGCAAACTTTTTGACTTGAGGGCCACAATGGGTTCTTAAACTGGACCGGAGGGCCGGAACAAAAGCATGGATGGAGTGCTTGTGTGAACTAATATAAATTCAAAGTAAACATCATTACATAAAAGGGTACGGTCTTTTTTTTTTTTAGTTTTATTCATTTCAAACGGGCCGGATCCGGCCCGCGGGCCGTAGTTTGCCCACGGCTGACCTAGTTCATTGCTTTACATGGTTATAGTTCAATAAATATTTGTTTTGATTTGTTTGTGCTGGTACATGATTGCTGTGTTAGCTTCAACACTAAAATTTCTTATGCCTGAAAACAATAAACACTTTCTAACAACCGCACAACCCCTTTTATAGTTTCAACTCATCCATTTCTAAACCTTTCTGCAACTCCTCTCCCTGGTGAGAGGTACAGTATGTAAATATGGTATTTTATGGAGCCTTTGAGGTCTCTGATAACTTTCTGCAATTATCTTTTGTTGAATAAGCGGAGCTCCAGTCTAAAGCTTTTATGATTTTTAAGTTTATCTCTTAGGATTTCAAGCGTTTCAGGTCCCGCCTCTCGATCTTCGCAGGTTTAGACGGCTTAGGTCAAATGAACACTGTAGTGCAGTGCTTCGAGGAGCATTGGGTCTGGCAGAATTAAAATACTGAGTATAGGGATTACCCCAGTCGCAGAACCCTCCTTTACTCCTTTCCCCTAAGTCATTATCACATTAAATGACCTCCTCACAGCCTCATTTTCTAACATTTTGCCCCAACAGGAAGTGAACCACGCTTCCCAACCTGTTTCTAATTATGTCTATTTTAAGCTGACTTCATTTTCTCTCTGACAGTCTCATCTGTAACATTCCGTCTGACTCTGCAGACCCTGTTTCGTGGAGCAGCCTCTTGGAGGTCACTCTTCTTCAGCTGTGCCTCCGCCAGAGCTTGTCCAACAGATGTGAATACCGTATAATGGGGGGTGGGCAACAGCCCCACAGCTTCTGTATCTCACTCCGTGGTGCTTAGGGAGGAGGGTGCTGTTCTCCTAGAGGCCAGGTGGCAGTTCTTGCCCCTCTGTCTCTGCCTTTTAACCATCGGGGGGCTCAGGCCAACCACCTTAATGGTTTTCTCTTGCAGCTGAGAAATATGAAGAGTACTAAAGCGTGGGATGGGTTAAAGCAGTAGCTTCTCAAAGTATGGTTTGTGGAGGATCAGCATCAGTTTCACCTGGGTATTCGTTAGAAATGCAAAACACCTGGTCATGTCCTTCGTAGCTGGGTCTTCCATTCCTTTAAGTTCGCAATACAACTTTTTGAACGTCTACACACATTTTAATATAGGTGGAGCCACAGCTAGACTAGTGAGACAGTTTCTGTGGGAGGCCAGCTTCTAGATTTCAGTTGTGGACCTCTTGCCTCCCAAGGCCACCCTGTGATCCTCATTATTGTTGGCAACATTTTGAAACGATAGGGCCCTTGCATTGGTCTTTCACCGATTGTAATTGCTACTCTATTTCTAAGAATGGTGTTTTACCTTTGTGGTCTTTCCAACCTAATTGTGTAACATCCTGGATATGGAAGGCAGGAACTTGTAAAGCAGCGGTTCTCAACCTGTGGGTCGCGACCCCTTTGGCGGTCGAACGACCCTTTCACAGGGGTCGCCTAAGACCATCCTGCATATCAGATATTTACATTACGATTCATAACAGTAGCAACATTACAGTTATGAAGTAGCAATGACGATAATTATATGGTTGGGTCACAACATGAGGAACTGTATTTAAAGGGCCAGAAGGTTGAGAACCACTGTTGTAAAGACTCTTAGGTTCCAATTCTCCAGGCTTTTGCTTGCTAACGTCAAACTAGACACAACTTGTGTGAAATAAGTCCTCTAAGGAGATCCTTCCGTGCCATGCTCATACAGGCAAAATAATTAGGCCACATGCTTGGCAACTACTGAGTTTGTGTACAATAGCTCCATTCACTTGTCTAGAGAAAACACCCCTTTGACGGTGATTATAGCTTTTATTCCCCCTCCTCTACTTCTGACTCCCTGCATAACCATGACCTCATCTGCTGGTCCATATTTAGAAACACTCTAGACCACTCCAGAAATGCTTTAGGATTCATTCCTGTATATTAAGGATTGTTTCAAAGCCTCAGACAATTACTGCTTACCAAGGGAAACCATTCAAGATCAGGACCAAACCTAGCTATTTATGTCTTATCAGAGCCATCTTACTGTGTCACAACTCGGGGGCGCTTTTCCTTTTGTAGAAATTGTGAACCTTGTTAAAAGCAAGAGGAATAGAGTAAGACATGGGTTAAAGCAGTGGCTTCTCAAAGTGTGGCTGGTGGACGATCAGCATCAGTTTCACCTGGGTACTTATTAAATGCAAATTCTTGGCCCTACTGCAGACCTAATAAATCAGAAACTTGGGGGGTAGAGCTCAGCAGTCTGTTTTATGGTAGCAAGTCTCATGTTTGCTGAGGTTTGAGAATCACTACTAATGGCTTATACAGAGATTTAGTAGACAAAGTTGATGAGTCTTGTTGATTGACTGAATATAAAAGATGAAGGAGAAGGAGAAGCCAAGAGTCAGTCTCACATTTTTTAACTTTTTCTTTTCTTCGCAATGGCCTTAACGGGTCCTCTACCTTTGTAAGGTAAAAGTTAGGTTATTTTGCAGATATCTTCAAGTGGGCAGGACTCTAAACATTCTACAGTGGGTCATAATTCCAACTGGGTGCCCTTATTCTTGTGTTCCAGGACCTAAAAATAATTGGATTATTTTATATTTGTATATTGATTTTCAAGAAAATCTTGACAAATTAAAGCACGGAGGGATTAGGAAGGAGTAAAGGTGCCTAAGGGCCGAGGGACTGCAAACATGTAAATAGCAAACTGTGAAACATCCTGGAATTCAGGGCTGTGACAAGGTGATAGGCTGTGGCAGTGCAAATGTCGGGGACTCAAAATTAGCAGATATTTCTCAAAGGAGTTGAGATTTGAACTAGGTCATGAAAGAGTTCCAAAGCAGAAAACCGGCTGGGGTGGGGTGGTGGGGGTGGGGAGAGAGTAAAGGGTATTCCAGGCTGACAAAATAGCAGGCTCCTTCTAGGTAGAGAAGCTAAAACTGTAAAGCCAAGTATGCTTACTAGTAGTCTTTACTGTGTTTATCTGACTTACTCTGGTACAGTTGAGGCAAACAACAGAAATCTACTTGTCTAGGAAAAATTACTGTCAGCAAATTTCAGTCATTCTTGACGTGTTCAGAGGAGTCGATCTAAACTAAAAATAAATGGGTAAAGCTGACGTTGGGTTAAATCTAATTCCAAAACTATAACTCAAATTAAGATTCTTCGCATAGCAATGACACCATTTAAAGAAAAGGTAGATTCAGATATCAGTCTTAATTCTGTGGCTGCAGCAACTACATGTGAATTTTATTCCCAGGAGACCTCATCCCTGGCATCAGTTTACTTATCTGACCAAAAATGAGAGTATCAAATCCCAACATTTAACTGATGTTTGAAAATCCTTTAACTGATACATTGCCACCTAAATTGTGCATTAACAGTTAGGAACTGTGACCCATGGATCCCTAAAAGGCATACTTAGCATTTCCGTTCCCAGACCTAAGTGGCCATCAAGAATAGCTTTGCTGGAAGACGAAGGAGTGCAGCGTTAGATTCCCCGGTGAGCCCAGGCTTGCCAGCTTCAAAGTTCCCAGCCCTACACAGGGTGCACTTTTAGCCCTCAAAACAATGCCAGGCTAGAGCTTTGGGAACGGGAGCCTCTAAGAAAGCACTATTTGGCATTTGGGCAATCAGTGTTCGGCAGAATGCCAATGCTAATAGGTTATTTTGCTCTGGAAAAGGAAAAAAAGAAGGGATAGTCTAAAGACTGATGAATAGGGGAATGACTGACAATACGGGCACTCCACTTTGTTGGAGAGATTAAGGAGGCTTGCTGTGAAATGGTATTATGAGAGCCAGATAAATTAGCAAAGGCCCACAGGCCCAAGACCTAAAAGAAATAGTGGTACATCAAAACAGCATGCTCCAGGGCACACTCACACGTCTGGCCACTTTCATTGAACTTGTAGTAGGAAGTAGCCAATCATTGTGAACCTTCACAGTCTGGTATTCCATCCAGGCATCCATAGACAGGCACATTATCCTTTGCCTCCAGGCAGGTGCAGAGCCTCTTTCTCTGTAGCTTGATTTAACTCAAGGGCCTGGACCCCAGCCTTATTTTGAGGACACCTGAGTAGAAGAGTTGGCTTTAGGAGTCCCAAAGGAGTCCAGAAGCTCTAGGCAGGATGTGTCAGTAAGAATCTGCTTGGCATGAGTCAAGCCGATAAGAACATTGATCACAACACAAGGAAGCAGAATTAATCACGTCCCCGAAGGCTCTCAGGTACTAGTACTTCCAGGGGTAATTTAGGCTGGAGAAGGCATCTAGCCTACCCTCTTTGCAGGTTTTCCCTTTAGAAAAACCCAAAAGATCCCCACCCCGAGTTATTATGGAATTGGAGGTTTGTGGATCAGAAGGACTGTATGGACTGGCAATGATGCCTGGGATGTTATGAGGCATATTGAGCCTGCAGTTTCACAGTACACACTCATCTGTACAACAGAATATCTCATCAGCTCATTAGGAGCCCACTCAGAAGAAATTTGGCTGTTGAAAGATAAAAGTCTGATCAAAACATAAGGTAGTTCCAGCACTACAATGTAGCAACTTCTTCAATCTATGCCAAGCTTTAGATTTCAGTGCATGTGAACTAGGATTTTTTTTTTTTTTTAAATGGAATGGAAGTTTGCTTGGTATAGTTGCAGGATATACTGAACCAACTATTACAGTGTCAGATTTCATAAGCAGCATAGCTTATATGAAAAAAATCAACACTTTCTTTGCTTATTTTTAAATATACTTTGGGTAATTTAATAAGCATGTTTTAAATGAATAGCCACAGCACAGTTGGAAGGGCTTGGTGGTTGAGAGTTGACTTATGAACTATGCAGTCACACTTAGATTCCCGGTCAGGGCACATGCCTGGGTTGCAGGCTGGATCCTTAGTGTGGGGCATGCAGGAGGCAGCCAATTCATGATTCTCTCTCATCATTGATATTTTTATGTCTCCCTCTCTGAAATAAATAAAAATATATTAAAAAGAAAAGAAAGTGACAGAAGTGGATAAACTTTACTTCCCAGATTCCACAATTCTATTTCCTACCATCTTTTCTGACACAATAGCTCTTCTATTTATCTTTTATTATCTCCTTTGTTTTATGCTAACTTACACTTTGGGCCACTCATTTAATACAGTCTTTTATCACAATTTCTGATTGCCATTACTACTAAACTATACCTTTGCTTATTGTCAAATTCTTTGTGTGGTGGTCACACCTTTTATGATGATAGTGGTGGCAGAAGGTGTTTAAAAGTATTCAACCATAAAACATATATAAATATACATTAAAACAATGTGATGCACGTCCTTTACTTTTAACACAAGTGTTTGTATTTTAATTAATTGGAGCTTAAGATAATACAAATATCTAAATAAATTGACATCTTGGGGCTGGACTGAGATGAATTTTCAGTATGTTCGGAATTTTCTGTTAACTTTTTTGTAATTCTTTCATAATGATGAATTAACCCAGTGAGGCTCTATGTCTACGTGACTTCAGGTGTGACACTTAGGGATTGAGTGGACATGGTGACTGCTCATGGCCAGGAAAGTCTTTACTCCGAGCAGCTGAAATTAGTGAAATTTGAGGGAGATTGAAATAATTGACAGCGGAGACACTAAAGATCAAAATCAGAGAAATAGTCGGGATGGAGCAAGATGAGCCTTAAGCAGAAATACCTGGTTGGGTCTGGAGAGAGAATCTGGATGGGGGATAATGAAAGGGTATTGGAGATCTGTTTTTCTGTTGTTGCAGCTGTGTGTGATAGAGGGTTAAGGGTTTAAAGCAGTGGTTCTCAACCTTCCTAATGCCACGACCCTTTAATACAGTTCCTCATGTTATGGTGACCCCCAACCATAAAATTATTTTCGTTGCTACTTCATAACTGTAATTTTGCTACTGTTATGAATCGTAATGTAAATATCTGAAATGCAGGATGTATTTTCATTGTTACAAATTGAACGTAATTAAAGCATAGTGATTAATCACAAAAACAATATGTAATTATATATATGTTTTCCGATGGTCTTAGGCGACCCCTGTGAAAGGGTCGTTCGACCCCTAAAGGGGTCGCGACCCACAGGTTGAGAACTGCTGGTTTAAAGTATCTCTCTGGACTTGCCCCCCAATGTGGGAGTGATACTTAGAATATTCAACTATCAGTGAGTCACCGTGAATACCTCACTCACCAAGACTGCTGGAGTGCACTGGAGCTGGGTCTGGGGCCCTCTGCTGGGTCCGACATGATTGAGCACTGAATCATGGAGGTTGAGGGTGGTTCCAGGGAAGAGAGGAGGAGCCTCCATGGCAATGGCTATTTGCCCACTGGTAGAGAAATATTTCAATATTTTAATGACCAGCAGGATTTTATTGGAGCATGACAAAGCTGAATCCACTCCTCACTCCGACAGGCTTCTTCTGTTAGGTAGGATGAAATGGGAACTTGCAAGAAGTTACAAGTGCTCAGGTGTTTTTGAGGCATGATAGAGATCACAATGAATTCAGTCTTCCTCTTCCTACTGTAGCCTCAGTGGTGGCAGGCATCAGAGGCTCCTGCATTGCCTCCCCTGGCTCTCATTTATGCTAGCCAGATATGGGGTTCAAATGGTCTATGTTTTACCCTCCTGTGGAGCAGGGGGCCCATTCCTACCTTTCACATGCTTCCAAAATGCAGCTCTGAGCATTTCTTTTCAAAATCCTTCAAGCTTTCCCCAATGCCTACTGAATAATAGTCTTTTAGCTTTGTTCCCTATCATCCTGCATATGCATTTTCTCTTGCTGCAGGAATCACCAGTCTCTCATCAAATCACTCCTTATTCCAGGGTGGACTCCCACCAACAACCCAGTGTTGCCGGGCAGTGCCTTGGGGGATCTTATTATAACACTTTCCACACTAAAATGTAAATATTTAAGTACACGTCTACCTCTCTTTAGACCAGCAGTTCTCAACCTATGGGTTGCGAGCCCTTTGGGGGTCGAGCGACCCTTTCTCAGGGGTTGCCTAAGACCATTGGAAAACACATTACAGTGGGGCCTTGATTTACGAGTTTAATTCGTTCCGTGACGGAGCTCGTAACTCAAATTACTCGTATGTCAAATCTTAAAGTGAACGAGTGAGACACGTGATGCTGGGCTGATGTTGTGGCGTTCACTGTGACGTTCGCTGCGCCAACCAGCGGTGGGGTATCTGAAGCTGGTCGTAACCTGAATTTTAGCTCACAACTCAAAGCAAAAAATCGGCGGAGAGAGGGCTCGTATCTCGAAAAACTCGTTAGTCGGGACACTCGTAAGTCAAGGCCCCACTGTATAATTACATATTGTTTTTGTGCTTAATCACTATGCTTTAATTATGTTCAATTTGTAACAATGAAATTGGGGGTCACCACAACATGAGGAACTGTATTAAAGGGTTGCGGCATTAGGAAGGTTGAGAACCACTGCTTTAGACAATGAACTGTTTGAAAGGCAAAGATGAAATCTTTGTACCATTAGTAGCTAAGGTCTTACCTGGGGCTTAATAAAGGTTGATTGTAGATGTGCATGAATGAAAGTATTACCTCTGATAAAGAGGATTATTAATAATGCAAATGTAAAGTTACCTCTGATTTGAGCTAAACAGATTTTTAAAGATGAACACATCAGTCCTGGCCTGTGTTTCTCAGTGGTTAGAGCGTCCCCCTCACCCACCAAAGGGTTTCATTTCTATTCCCAGTCAAGGGCATGTACCTGGGTTGTGGATTTAATCCTATTTGCTTGTGTGGGTGGCAACCAATTGATGTTTCTCTCTCTCTCTTTCTCTCGTGTGCGCACTCCCCCTTCCCCCCATTCCCTTCCACTCTCTCTAAAAATCAGTTGAAAAAAATATGCTTGGGTCAGGATTAACACAACAAAACAAAAAAACCCCCCCAAACAAATAAACAAAATGAATACATCAGATTTTCTGGTCTTTAGAATTATGTTATAGTGACTTTCAAAGGTGGTTAGTTAGTGGTGATGGTTGTGCAACTCTAGGAATATATTAAAAACCACTGACTTGCCCACATTAAAGTGGTAATTTTATGATGTGAATTATATTTTAATTTACACATCAGTTTCTTGGTTTTGATAATGTACTATAGTTATATAAGATGTTACCATCAGGGGAAACTGGGAAGGATATATGAGACATCTTTATACTATTTTTACAATTTCTTTTGAGTCTGTAATTATAATAAACAGTTTTTATTTATTATTTTTTGATAATAAAACAATCATGAATTTATCTGTACTTATCAGCACAGTTTTAAAATATATAAAACATTAACTGACAAAATTATAGGGAGAAAAGTGAGAAGTCCATTACTACAGTGAGAGAGAGATACTATCAGAAGCTGAGGAATCAGGCAGAATATTTGAGTAATAAATTAATAATCTTGATCTGCCATTTAAATAGAATCCTGCATTTAATAAATGCAGAATGCTGATTATTTTCAATTATACATGGAACATTTACAAAAACTGACCAACTGCCAGGTCAGAAAGGAAGTCTCAACTAATTTCCAACAATTGCTAACGTTCAGACCTCATCCTCTAACCATAATATAGGCAGTTAAGTTAGAAAATAATAAAAGAAAATGTTCTTAAAATGTACTTCTTTGAGAAACTTAAGATGCAATCCTATGTGAATCAGGAATTAAAAAGGAAATAACTATAAAAATCAAAAAAATTAACAATGATGAAAGTACTACATATGAAAATGTGTAGCATACATTTAAAGTGATACTTATGTGTAATTTATTTTTAAAAAAAATAATAAACAGTTTTTAAAAGGTGATTAGTTTTCCTGAGCAAATATGTTTATTATTTTTAGTTAGGATTTATGGTTCAGAATGACTATACAAAGTTTCCTCACTTGATTAGGATCCATTTACTTTCAATATTATGTAGGATTATTTATAAGTAGATCAGTTTTAAAAAAAATATATTTTATTGATTTTTTACAGAGAGGAAGGGAGAGGGATAGAGAGTTAGAAACATCCATGAGAAAGAAACATCGATCAGCTGCCTCCTACACACCTCCTACTGGGGATGTGCCCGCAACCAAGGTACATGCCCTTGACCGGAACCGAACCTGGGACCTTTCAGTCCGCAGGCCGGTGCTCTATCCACTGAGCCAAACCAGTTAGGGCAGTAGATCAGTTTTGATATATGATGCTTGAAAATAGTCAGTTATAGACTAATAAAAAGATAAGTTAAGGGTTTGGAAATGATATTTCAGTAGTCTGTTTTTGCCTACTTATTATTCTTTGTTCCTCTCCTTAATGTTTCTCTGACATAATTACAATGAAAATGAATGTACGGCTACATAACATGGTGCCATTATTGTGTTTTAGGGTTATTTGATATAATGTAAATATTATATATTTTAATTGTAATATGTGTTAATTGATCCATTAAAATTTTTTTGAGTGCTTAATGTGTTTTGGGCCCTGTGATAAACACTTTATATGCACTCTTTTATTTAATCCTACCCATTTGATAGAAAATATTATCATCCCTAATTACAGATGAGTACAATGAGGCTTAGAGATGTTAAGTAACTTGCCGAACATCTCACAGCTAGCCAGTGGAAGAGCTGGGATTCTGTATGCCCTTTCTTACTGCTCTGTGATGCAGCAGGCAGTGTAGTGCAATGGGAAAAACCACTGATTTGTGGGAGTTGGGAGACCTGTATGAAAAGCCCGCCTCTCTGACTAAAGCCTTGAGCAGGTAACAGCTTCTCAGATGCAATGTAACCTCTCATCTGTAAAATGAGACTCAAATAGGAGACCCCCTCCACTCTCTTTTAGCACAAATGGTCTATAGTTCACAAGAAATTTGTCCACAGCACAATAGTGTTTGTCTTGGTGTTCCCACTGTAAAGAATATTCTTTAAACATGCAAATATTCCTTTTAAAGATAGGATGTTAATGGAAGAGCTTGGTGACTGTTTCAGTCTATGATCTGGTCCTTAACTTTGCAGAACACAAAATACAGTTTTATCTGCTCATTCAACACAGATCAGATGCTGGAGGATTGAGTCATGCTAATCAAAATCATAGAGCTTTTTTTTTTTGTAATGTAGAATCTCAGTTTATTATATTGGGGTAGTAAATACTAGTTTCTGTCATTGTAGGCACTTCTTTTAGGATCAGAGACTTTGGAAAACCAAATTAGAAAGTTGTTTTGGAAGGCAAGGGGAATCGAATGGTATTGAGGGATATTCTTCTCTGTCATGTAAAAGCCTATAAGCTGTCTCTGTCCAATAGCAGAGTTCTATTCATTATGTGTCTACCAGAATCCGTTTTTCCTCTCTCCCTGAATAGTAATTACTAAATGCTGATAAAGCCTTCTCTTTAGCTCTTCCGCTACTTCATGCAAATTATTGTATATACGTTAATAATACAGCTTTACTTTTTCTTTTTTAAAGGTATATCACAGTCTAGAGCAGTGGTTCTCAACCTGTGGGCCGCGACCCCTTTGGAGGTCGAACGACCCTTTCACAGGGGTCGCCTAAAACCATCGGAAAACACATATATAATTACATATTGTTTTTGTGATTAATCACTATGCTTTATGTTCAATTTGTAACAACAAAAACACATATAGCATATCAGATATTTACATTACGATTCATAACAGTAGCAAAATTACAGTTATGCAGTAGCAACGAAAATAATTTTATGGTTGGGGGTCACCACAAAATGAGGAACTGTATTAAAGGGTCGCAGCATTAGGAAGGTTGAGAACCACTGGATACTCTGCTCTGATTAGATTTGGGTGTTTCAATAACAACAAAAAATTCAAGACCCTATTTTAAATGCCATTTTCTCCCTTAAGTTAGTTAACTTGGTCAGATAGCATTTTAAAATTTTATGTTGACTTTTACTAGTTTGTCTTTTTTGAGAGGGGCCTTTTAAAAAAAACTTTGATCTCAGAATATAAGGGGGGGTTCTCCCATGGTCCTCATGTATATGACTATGTTTTCACTCTGTCATAGTCAATATTGATATCCACAGGAGGCATATTATACATATGTTATGGATTGTAAGAGTTAATTCTGATGTATTTTAAAAGTTTCCACTATTCTTTCGCTCTTGTTTTCTGCTTCTCCCATAATGTAAACTTAACTTTTTCAAAAGTCAGATTTATCAGGGAACAATTTACATAGCGTAAAATTGACTCCTTTATAGGTATATAGTTCTTTGAATTGTGACAAATGTGTACAAGTTGTCTACCATCTATAGACTATTTTCACCACCGCATGAAGTGGTGAAAATATTGTGCTCCTTTATGGCTAGTCTCCTCCCCTTTCTGGCAGCCACTAATCTGATTTTGGTCCTTATAGTTTTGCCTTTTCTTCAATGTCATAAAATAGAATCATACAGTATGTAATTTTTAAAGTCTGGCTTCCTTAGCATAATGCTTTTTTGAGTTACAAATTACATATTAAAAAGTTCATCCATTTAAGGTGTATAATTCAACCGTTTTTAGTATATTTACAGTTGTGCATCATCAACATAATCTAATTAAAAAACATATCACCCCGAAAGAAAGCTTTTACCCATGAACAGTCACTCCCATTTTCTGTCTCCCCCAAATTCTCTGCCCAGGCAAACACTAAGCTACTTTTTGTTTCTATAGATTTACTTTTTCTGGACATTTCACATAAATAGAATCAGACACTATATGGTCTTTTGTAACTGACTTCCTTCACTTAGTATAATGATATTGAGGCTGATCCAAGTAGTAACTTGTATTAGTACTTCATTCTTTGTTACTGTTAAATAATTTCCCATTGTATGGATGTATCCCATTTTGTTTAACTATCAGTTGATGGACATTTGCATTGTTCCACTTTTGAGCTATTATAGCTATGCTATAATCATTTATGTACCAGTTTTTGTGTAGATGTATGTTTTAATTTTTCTTGGATAGATACCTAGGAATGGAATGCTGGATCATATGGTAACTTGATGTTGAGCATTTGAGGAATTGCCAAACATTCTCCCAAAGTAGCTGCATGAGGGCTACAATTTCTGCATAGTCTTACCAATCCTATCATTTGTCTTTTTGATAGCCATTCTATGGGTGGGAAGTAGTATCTTATTGTGGTTTTGATTTGCATTTCCCTAATGACTGAAGATGTTCTTTTCATGTGTGTTATGGCCAAAGGTGATCCTGAGTGGGGGTTGGGGGGTTGGGGGGGTGAAAGGATTGAGAAAAGACAGACAAGAGAATGAAAGCTGAGTCTCGGTGGGACGCTGCTCCCTGATGAGGAGACAGCGCCAGCGCCCACAAGCCGTGTCTTTATTTTATAGCAGATGCCACGAGGCAAAGCAGGGCCGTGATCACGTTGTTCACAGCATTCTCATGAGTTCCAGCCTCACTCAGTTACAAGCACCTGAACTCTACCACACAGGCACGTGGGCTTCGTGTTCGGACCATAGGTTCAAGCTTACAACCACAGCCATTGGCTATGATTGTGCTGGGAGGGCCCTGCCCTCCAGCTGGGACTTGCACGTGGCCATGAGAGGACCCTGTCCTTTCATTAGTCCGAGGCTTGAACCTGGCCAAAACACTGCAACCACGCCCCACACATGTGCTTATTAATCATTTGTATATCATTTTTTTGAGAAATGTCTATTCAAATCTTTTGTCCATTTTAAAAATGGAATTTGTCTTTTTGTTATTGTGTTGTAAGCATTCATTATATATTCTGGATATAAGTCCTTTATCAGATACGGTAGTCCCCCCTTGTCTGCAGGGAGTATGTTCCAAGACCCCCAGTGGATGCCTGAAACCACAGGTAGTACTGAACCCTATATATACTGTATATTTTTTTAAATACATAGATACCTGTGATAGTTTACTTTGTAAATTAGGCACAACAAGACATTAATAAGAGTAACTACTAATAAAAATGGAATAATTATAATATACTGTATTAAAAGTTATGTGACTATAGTACCTCTCTCAAAATAGCTTATTGTACTATTTTTATGTCCCATGTAGCTCAGGGTGGGATGGAGTGAGACTTCATCACGCTATTCAGAATGACATGCCATTTAAAACTTACGATTTTTTTTTATTTCTGGACTTTTTTATTTATATATTTGGACTGTTGTTGAGTGTGGGTAGCTGAAACCGTGGGAAGAGAAACCGCGGATAAGGGAGACACTATGAACAGTTTACAGGTATTTTCTTTTATTCTTTGTGTTGTCTTTTCATTTCCTTAATGGTATCTTTGGAAGTACAATACATTTTAATTTTGATAAAGTTCAATTTATCAATCTTTTTTTAAAAAAATTGCTTGTGCTTATATCTAAGAAATCACTGCCTAGCCCAAGGTCAAGAAGATCTGTATTTTCTAAGAAGAGTTTCATAGTGTTAGCTCTTACATTTAGGTCTGTGGTCCATTTTGAGTTAATTTTTGTGTATGCTGTGAGGTAGGGCTCCAAATTTATACTTTTTTTATGTTGATAACTAGTTATGTAGCCCCATCAAATTGTCTTAGTCCCTTTTGTTGAAGATCAGTAGACCATAAATGCATGGGTTTGTTTCTGGATTCTAAATTTTGTTCCATTGATATATTCCATTTCATTCCTATATCTATCTTAATGCCAGTACTATGTTGTCTGGGTTACTTTAACTTTGTAGTAAGTTTTAAATAGGGAATTATAGTCGGCCAATTTTGTTCCTTTTCAAGATAATTTTGGCTATTTTTAGTCCATTGCATTTCAATATGAATTTTAGGTTCAGCTTGTCAATTTCTGCAAAAAAAAAAAAAAAGAAAGAAAGAGAGAGAGAAAGAAAGGAAAGAAAGAAAGGAAAAAAGCCACGTGGAATTCTGATAGGACTTTTATTGAATCTGTAAATCAATTTGGGGAGTATTGCCATCTCCTTCACAATATTAAGTCTTTGGTTCATGAACATAGATGTCTTTCCATTTATTTAGATCTTTAATTTTTAACAATATTGTGTGGTTTTCAGTGTAAGCATGTTTTTGAGATTCATTCACATTCGTGCATGTATCAGCAGTTGGTTCCTTTTCATTGTGGAGTAGTATTTCATTTTATGGATAGATCACAGTTTATCTATTTGATGGACATTTGAATTATTTACTCTTTTTGGCAATTATGAATAAAGCTACAAACGATATTTGCATACATGTTTTTATTTAAACATAGGTTTTCACTTCACCTGGGTAAATATGTAGAAATGGAGCAGTTGACTGTATATAAGTATATGTTTACTAGTACCTTTATAAGAAACTACCAAACTGTTTTCCAAAGTGACTATACTATTTTGCATTCTTATCAGCAATGTCTGAGAGCTCCAGTTGCTCCACATCCTTCCTAAACACTTCGTATTATTAGTTGTTTTTTTTTGTAAAAGCTATTCTGATAGGAGTATAGTAATATTTCATTGAAATTTTTCTAATGACTAATGATATGAAACATAAAATTCATGAGATCCTAGGCTTTTGGAGTTAGAAGAGGCATGGAAGAGTTCATCCTTGGCTTTTACATTGTGTTCTTCAGACATATTTCATGGGTTGTCTGAGGCTGGGGCAGTTGCGGGACTGAGGTACATGCTGAGTGGGTGGGGATCTGCCCTTCCTACCCAGAAGGGTTTACTTTTGCCAGGTTTTTTAAATATTGAATTTCCATGTGACATAATATTAGAAAAAAAGATACCTCTGTTTAAAAAATATCTGAAAGCTACTGAACTCATTCTTTTTAAAAAAAATATTTTTATTCATTTCAGAAAGAAAGGGAGAGGGAGAGAGAAATAGAAACACCAGTGATGAGAGAGTCATCAATCGGCAACCTCATGCACACCCACTACCAGGGATTGAGCCTGCAACCCAGGCATGTGCCCAGGCTGAAAATTAAACCGTAACCTCCTGATTCATGGCTTGATGCTCAACCACTGAGCCATACTGGCCGGGCTCATTCTTAATTTTTTGAGAGGACAGAAAGACCCAGAGGAGTACATTGACTTACTTAAGTTCATATAGTTACTCTGGAGTAGGCTCGGACTCCAGTGCTCTTTTTTTTTTCCTTAAATATATTTTATTCATTTTTTTAGAGAGGAAGGGAGAGTTAAAAACGTCAATGAGAGAGAAACATCGATTCAGCTGCCTCCTGCACACTGCCTACTGGGGATGTGCCCGCAACCAAGGTACATGCCCTTGACCGGTATCGAACCTGAGACCCTTCAGTCTGCAGGCCGACGCTCTAGCCACTGAGCCAAACCGGTTAGGGCGACTCCAGTTCTCTTTATTCTTCACTGTGCTATTTGCCATAACTCTGAAGTTCTAGTATATATATTGGCTCAAGGAAAAATCATGATGAGAAGCCTAATCAAGATTTGTTAAAATGATAAATATTTTGAAAAAGAAGTTTCTTTTATGCCAAAAAATAGTACGTGGAAACTAAGTTGAAGGAAGGGAGGGAGTGAAGGAAATAGTACATGGAAACTAAGTCATCTCACTTGAGTTAGCTGCACAGACTAAGAAAGTGAGGGTAATCTTTTCTTTAGGAAACCAGTTTCTAGTACAAAACCTTCTAAAATCACTGTGCTTGGTTTCTAAGTAATGTAGAAGATGTGGCACAGCTGTCAGAGGTTATAAATGACAACGCATTATGGAAATAGGTGAGGAAACAAGCAGGGATTTGCCATGGGGAAACAGACATCATATTTTGTTATCAGTTTTGACAAACACCAGCAATGGCTCATCAGTGTTGAAAGGGTAAAATTGAATTCATTAGGCACAATCATAATGGTTAGAAAAAGTTATATTTTATAAGAAGGAGTCAGTTCTCAAATCCTTTCTTTATTGAGGTTTTTGTAAAAATTACTGGAGTGTGAAAGCAGTTCTATATTGACAATGCTGAGATTGGCTGCAGGACTAATGAGTAAGGTGTGCATGGTTAGATTGAACAGAATTTCATTACAATGCTTGTGGTGGATTTGAGTAAGTTTAATTTAATAGAGGTGTAGTGAAAGGAACATTGTAGCTATAAAAAAGAAGAAACTTTTACCATTTGCAACAGCATGGATGGAACTGGAGAGCATTATGCTAAGCGAAATAAGCTAGTAGGAAAAAGATAGAAATATCACATGATCTCACTCATATGTGGGATATAATGATCAACATAATTTGATGAACAAGAATAGATCTAGAGACAAATGACGGGGGGGGGGGGTTGGTTAGAGAGCAACCAAAGGACTTGTATGCATGCATATTAGCATAACCAATGGACACAGACACTTGGACAGTGGGGGCTTGCCCGGGGTAGGAATGGCTGGGGTGGGGGGGTCAAGTGGGGAAAACGGAGACATATGTAAAATTACAGACAATAAATAAAATAAGAAAGGAACATTGTATTTGGACTCAGAGAACTTGAAGTCAAACCTTGGCTGTGCTTCATACTATTTATGTGACCTTGAATGAGTCACTTAACTTCTGTGACATTTTTTGTGCTTTAAAAAAATGTCAGAAGAGTTATAGTAATATCTTCCCGCTCTACTTCCCAGAACTGTATGAGCAGATAAAAAAAAAAGAAAAAATGTATGAAAGCACTTTGTAAATTTTAAAGTATCATTCAGCTATAGTTTTTATTAACAATAGCCTTTTGGAATTGTGATATACAGGTTTAAAGAAAGGCTTTTCTTCCTTCCTTTTTTTTGCTGTTAATTCTCACCTAAGGAGATTTTTCCTATTGATTTTTTTTAGAGAGAGTGGAAGGGAGGGAGTGAGTGAAGGGGAGAGAGAGAGAGAGAAAGAGAGAGAAGAAGAAGAAGAAGAAGAAGAAGAAGAAGAAGAAGAAGAGGAGGAGGAGGAGGAGGAGGAGGAGGAGGAGGAGGAGGAGGAGGAGGAGGGGGAGGAGGAGAGGGAGGGAGGGAGGGAGGGAGGGAGGGAGGGAGGGAGGGAGGGGAGAGAGATGAGAGACAGACATCAACTGGTGGTTTCCCAAAGGCATCCCAATGGGGCGGGAATGGAACCTGCAACCCAAGTACATGCCCTTGACTGGGAATCGAACTTGAGCCAATACTCTAACCACTGAGCACACTGGCCAGGGCTCTTCCTTATATTTTGCCACAATTTACTTGCATTCTCTTTGCCTCTCTTTACTTGCACATCTCTAGTTTTAGGAGTTCACTCTGTTCTCAGTTCTCCTCCTCTTTCAAATAGATGATTCTTCCTCACTTCTGTCATTACAAGAGATGACTGTGTTAATTTTCTCCTAAGGAAAAGATGAGTTGGTTTTCATTTTGTACAGATATTTAGCTAACAAGCCTGGCTGAAGTGTTAAATTTACAAGCTGCAAGTAGGTTTTCTTACTTGGCATTGAATTTCCCTCCTTGTGGTTGTTCAGTTTCTTATACTACTGCCTTTTCTCCGGCCTCTCTGCTTCCTGTAGATGGGTTTGACACCTAATATGCCTTCACCTTGGTCAAACCCATTTTTGGGTCTAACAGTTCATGATACTTTATCAAGATATATTTCCTGGACATGATGGTGGTGTCATATATTTCACCTCCTCCAATAATGACAAGAAGAGATTTCATTTGCTGATTTGGCTCCTCTGTCTCAGATGGAGTTAAAGGTCTTTGTCAGTTTTCAGAAACTAGATACTGGAAACAACTATTTCTTTTTGGTTGGCAAATGGAAACATCTTCCCTTCCTGATGTCTAAAGCTGATGAGGTTGTCAAATTTAATGTTATTTCCTTTTCTTCCTGGTTAAGAGAGGAAATTTTTTTTTTAACCTGAGGGTTTTCAAGGTTATTTGAGAGGACACTGTCTTATCAACTTCTTTTTATTCAAGTTAATAAAAAACTTATAAATTTTATTTATTTATTTTTAATTTTTATAATAGTTTATTTGAGCCAAACTGGCAACATATTCCGGGAGCAAGATTTCAAATGTTCCCTAAACTTGTATATTTTGAATATTACTGAGATGAATGGATAATTAAGAGAACAGTCATGTCTAGCATAAAATACTGTTCCGTTCTTACAAGACCTATTTATGCTTTTTTGTTACACTTTCCATCATCAGTTGGAGTAATTGTTTTAAAATAGTGCATCTCATTTAAAAAAATTAGAGGCTACTTTTTAAAAAGTCACTGAATTTAGTTTTAAATTAAAGCAAAGGAAATAGAAATACCAGTGTGCTTGTAATTTATTTAGAATTACTGTTAGGTTATGTTATGTTTTTAAAAAATATGTATATTTTTATTGATTTCAGAGAGGAAGGGGAAGGGAGAGATAGAAACATCAGTGATGAGAGATAATCATTGATTGGCTGCCTCCTGCATGCCCCCTACTGGGGATCAAGCCTGCAACCCGGGCATGTGCCTTTGACAGAATCAAACCCGGGAACCTTCAGTTCGCAGGCCGATGCTCTATCCACTGAGCCAAACCAACTTGGGCGTTATACTTTTTATTTTAGAAAACATACCATTTGTGTAGTTAAATAAAAATGATTTATAAGGATATTGTGTTAAAAGCCAGCCGGTAGTCATTTAAGGAGTACTCTCTTCAGCAGTGATGTTCTAGGGTCATCAGTTGAGTTGCTCATTGGGAATTCAAAGGTTGGCATATACTTTAGTCATTCATACAGGGCCAGCATTCTTAGCATGCATTATTGTATGCTCCATAGTATATTAAAAACAAAAACAAAAATGCTGGGTCCCAGAACACAGCTTTGCAATTATAACCAAACTAGAGACTCAGTGCATGAATTCGTGCATCAGTGGGGTCCCTTGGCCTGGCCTGTGGTATCGGGCCAAAACCGGCTCTCTGACTTCCCCGAGGGGTCCCGGATTGCAAGAGGGTGCAGGCCAGGCCGAGGGACCCCACTGGTGCACAACTGGGGCTGGGGAGGGACACAGGAGGTTGGCCAGCTGGGGAGGGACTGCGGGAGGGCTCCAGGGCATGTCCAGCCTGCCTTGCTCAGTCCCGATTGGCCGGACCCCAGCAGCAAGCTAACCTACTGGTCAGAGCATCTGCCCCCTGGTGGTCAGTGCACATCATAGCAAGTGGTTGAGCAGCCTTAGCATATCATTAGCATATTATGCTTTGATTGGTTGAACCGTCAACCAGTCGACCAGACACTTAGCATATTATACTTTTATTATATAGGATACTTATAGTGTTGAATACAAAGTAGACCAGAGAAATTTATAACCAGTAAAATTGGGCAGTTTGAACAGCTTAATCAATGGTTTAGCTGGAAATAGAATGACTTTTTTAAAATGTCACTTATCAGAATTAGTTATGGTGGGAATTATAATATGGCTTTCATAAATTTTAGTAACCTGTACATTAAGTCATATAAAATTGCCACCATTTTGTGATAACTTAGTGTATTTTGTATTTAGATGTTTTACAAAAAGCATGCATTAATATACCTTAAGAAGAGCAGGTCCTTCTGCTTAGTAGCATAGGGCATCTTTGTGGGCTCTTAAAATTGTCTTCTTGTAGGAATGTATCTTGTCACCAAATTATGAGTACTATAGATTTTAATGGCTTTATGTGTTTTTTAAACATAACAATATGAACAGGCTATATCAATTAAAGCATTATCATCTAGGTTATTTTGAGTTACAGAATAGATGACTTAAAAATTGATTGTATTTGGAAGTATTTTTAAATGAACTACTTACAAAAATTTGTAGCAAATCTCATTGTTCAATGAAAAATCATATATAAATGAAAATAATATATAAGTCAACCTAGAGTTTTCATGTTATAGAAGCCAAGCAAGGTAACCCTTTCTAGAGTAGCAGACAGAAGCCAGCCAGGTTTATCTAAGGACAAAAGCCCCATTAGAATCTGCTGGCTGGAATCAGAGACAGCCTGCTTGGTTTGCAAGAGGCTCTGGGCCTAGAAATGCTATTGGGGCCCAAAAGAGGAATAGTAAGTGTAAGGACTCTCAACACTACAGAAAGGAAAAAAACCTTGGGAAAAGATTTCTTTCCATGTTCAAAAGGATATCTGGGCCAGAGGGGAAGGGGGTCGAGAGTTGGGGGAGGTGGGTAAAGTGGCGAGGGGGGGGGGACATCTGTAATAGTGTGAATAATAAAAATAAATTTAAAAATAGATATTTGAAAACATATTAAATACATTTATTTATTTATTTATTTATTTATTTATTTATGAGAAAGGGAAAGAAACATTGATATGAGAGAGAAACATCGATCAGTTGCTTTTTGTACATGCCCAGTCTGGGAATCAAATCCCCAACCTGGGTAGGTGCCCTGAATGGGAATCAAACCCACAACCCTTCGGTGCCTGGGACGACATTCCAACCAACTGAGTCACACTGGCCAGGGCATATTAAATACTTTGAAATGAACAATCATATAGTTTTTTTTAAAAGTGGGAAAAGTAAATTTTGGAAAATCTATATTTGAAAAGAAACCCTCAAAAAGTAATATTTAAAAGTCAGAAGGAACAATTTATATGCTAATAATATTTTCTCTCCAGAAATAAAAGGGCATGTAGTTGCCAAATATAAGGTAATATACAACAGGCTGAATATTTTATTCTACCCCTGCATGTGTTTCAGTAATGACAGCATTTTTTTTTCCCTGTAACTTATGGAAAAGAGTTTTAGTAGTACTGTATCTAAATAGGGAAATAGCTATATGAACATATATTTTTAAAAAGTATATTCAGATAGTCCAACTGAATTTGTCATTACAGAAATTATGTATAAGTAGCCATCATATTTATGGCTAAAAAATTCCTTGTTTTGTCATTGTGTCATTTTGGAACTCACATATTTTGATGAGTGTTAGTGAAGCAAGGGTCCCCAGAAATTTGCTGTCAACCCCTGTAAAACCTGGCCCAGTAGGTCCTGGGATGATTTCACAGTCTACCGATATTTAATGGGAAAACGTGTGCTTGAATTTTTTTAGGATAACTATTCTGAGCAGCTTTATTTGCCACCCATCCTCTCTCCTTTCAACTCTTACTTTCTTAGGAACTTCACTTCTTTCAAATTCTCCCTTCTATCTGGTTATGTTAGGTTTCAGATACATATTTTAAAAACAATTTTTCTCTTCAAAATATTTTTTTATTCTAATTCATTTGATTAAAGGTAGCCTTCATGTAAGATCTGGAGCAATGGAGAAGAATCTAGTCTATGGGACCTTGTTATATTTTCCTGATGCTTCAGAGAGGAAGGATGTAGAATGTCCTGAAGGATTGATTACATACAAGGTGAGAATAAAAGATGATTAAGGCCTTCCAGGAAGCCAGGAGTATATGGAGGTGAAGAGAGTAAATTCAGGTGCAATACAGGAGGTAGAAATAAGTGTTTTATTAAGTGCATAAGTTTTATACTTACCAGTTTCTATTGAATAAAATTAAAGTTGCCTCATCCAGGGCTTGTGCATTTTTTATGTGATTTCTCTGTGGCCAATGATTGCAGTGAGTACAGGAGAGATCAAAGAAAACAATTTGAAGTAGTAAGCGAGGGGGAGGAGCAGCCTAGGTGATCCTGAAATGATATCGATCAAGGAGCAACAGGGAGAGAAGAAACCTTTGAAGTAAAGGAGGCCTGTAGCAGCAGCAATGGTGAGTGTTAGGGTGGAATTAGCACTTAACTTAGTTTGGCTGAAGAGAAACTAGGGCATTAAGATCAGCCCCAGGAGGGAATCAGAAGAGAAACGGTAGGGAGAGGTGGAGTAAGTATAAAATCTGGACTACCAAAAATGAAGTATTTTGGGGAAATTAGTTAACTTTAATTTTTTACATTGTCCCAGCTTTCATATATAATTGCACCTACAGTTTTAGCTCTTTACTCACATATACATTTAATTGATTGCTGGATTCTGATTGAGCAGTAAAGATACAGTTTATGTTTACTCTCAGAAAGTGGAGCTGTTAAAAATTTTTTTACACTAAATAACTATCTTGTCATTATTATAGTTACAGTTGTGTTTGCCACTGGAAATAAACTTGGCTGTACCACACAAAAATCAAAGACAAGAATTACAAAATTCATTTTAGTTTGGCCAGGAGCAAGTCTGTATGCACATGATTCTCCTGCTAATCTTTGTGGGAACATAATCAAATGGGTAATCTATATGTGAAAGAATTTTAAACTGAGAAGGATCCTAATATGCAGTCTAGTCTGGCTAAAAATTTTAAAGATTTTAAAAAATTGATTTAATTGCATTATAAAATTAATTTTAATTTAATTGGGAAATCACTCAGAGAACATGAGATTTATGTTTAAACAACTGTATAATCTATGTCTTGCTCCATTCTGTTTAGTGTATTCATTCTCTTGCTATAATAGGTGTACTTCCTCATGTAAACAATTTGATTTATTCTAATAGTTGTTCTAACAGTTAAATAAATTATTCCCCCCTTTCAGTGAAGGATAGCTAATTTGATTGATTGGTTAGAGTGTTTTTAAAGTTTTATTTTTTATTTTTTGTTAATCCTCACCTGAGGATATTTTTCCATTGATTTTTAGAGAGAGTGGGAGAGAGAGGGAAAGACAGAGAGAAACATCAATGTGAAAGAAACACATTGATTGGTTGCCTCCTGCATGCAACCTGACCAGGGCCAGAGGCGGGGAGGAGCCCACAACCAAGGTATGTGCCCCTGACCAGAATTGAACCCAGGACCCTTTGGTCTACAGGCCGATGCTCTACCCACTGAGGCAAACTGGCTAGGGCACTAATAGTGTTTTCAGTTACTTTACTTGATTAGAAGCTTATCCTGATAACTGATATCAACATCAGAGGATCTTAGTACAGAGGAGAAATAGGAGCAATGTTCTGCTTTGATGAACATGAACTTTCAGTGACTTTGAAGTTAAATTGTATTAATGAAATGCCTCATTAAGATACCGAGAATGCCTCAAAAAGGGAGCCTGGAATGGACATCATTCAATCACCCAAAAGAGATTTATTGAGTATGTCTTATATGCCAAGCCCTAGACCAAGTACAGAGGATGAAGAATGAGGAAGAAAGTCAAGGCCACCAGGATCCAGGTGTCTGGGGGAGAGCGAGCATTGCTGCTGCATTCCCTTCCTGGACCATGGTCAGTAATGCAGGTGCTCTTTTCCGCTGAGCGTTTTTCTGAATCTAGTGCTCCAGGCAGCCAATGCCAGTTGCTTGGCAGTGAAACTATTGGCCCTTTGTTTGCTGTTACTATTATATTTAAAAGTCCATTTGGTAAAGACAGACTTCTTAGGAAAAAATTCACTAATTAAGGAGTTATTTGGATGAAAAATGCTGAAAGATACTAAGTCTGTTGTGACTTGCTTCAGTTAGGATGATTCATTGACTTTCAGCGATATTAATTGAGATTAAATAAAAACAGTAGATGATTTCTCATTTGGATAAGTCTTAATTTCTAAATTAGTAGTGGTAGGAGTCACTAGAAGGAAATAGAAATATTTGTTTAATCTTTGTATGGGGAGAGCTTTAGAAGCATAAAGATAATGGAAGAAATAAAAAGGGAAAAGATAAAAAGGTATACCACATGAAAATTAACTATTTTATGTCAAAAACAAAAGCTAGAAGGCAAGGAAAAAATTTAGGAGAAAAATTTGCAGCTAATATGGCAAAATATTAATGTCCTCAGTAGTAATAAAAAACACCTTATGTAAACACTAAAAAAGAACCCAGTAGCTCAATGGAGAAAATGCTACAAAATGGACAGTAAAATTAGAAATACAGTTGACTACTTAAACATGTATAAAATGTTTACTTCACACTCATTAGTAAGCAAAAAAACCCCTATAAGGTAAAATGGGATAACCGTTTTTGTGATTTATGTTAGCAAAAACGAAAAAAAAATTCTCAATGATGATAAGAATACACTGAGTGCAAGTTTAAATTGATAGTCTTTCTGAAAAGATCAGCAAGTTCACACTTTGGACTCTCCCTTAAGGAAATGATGAAAAATACAAGAAAATAATTTTTATACCGAGATGTTCATTAAAACATTATTTGAAATAGTGAAAAAGAATATTAAAATAATATAAAATATAAAATAGAAGAATGGTTAAATAAATTCTGGCATGTCAGATGGAATAATAGATAGTTAATCATGTATATAAAAACTTAATTCAAAAGATACTTTTATAAAAATTTAAATGTATATTAAATTCTGAACTATGTGAAATAATACGTAGACAAATATTTGAAGGTATATTAATTTCCTGTGGCTGCTGTGCTACCATAAAGTTGGTGGCTTAAAACAATAAACATTTATTATGTCACAGTTCTGGGGACCAGAAATCCAAAATCAGTATTACTGGATTGAAATCAAGGTGTTCTCCAAGCCACGCTCTCTCAAGAGACTCTAGGGGAGAATCTGTTCCTTGCCTCGGCTAGCTTCTCATGGCTGCAGGCATTCCTAGGCTTGCAGCTGCATCACTCCAATTTCAATTACATTGCCTGCTCTTCTGTGTGTAACTGCCCTCTGCCTCTCTTGTAGAAGGACACTTGCATTAGGGTCCACTTGGATAATTCAGAAGAAACTCCTGAATTTAATTGATCTTAGTCGCATTCCTAAAGACCCTTTTCCATATAAGGTAACACAAATTCCAGGGATTAGACCTGAGATTTTGGAGGTAATTATTCAACCTATTACAGGAAGTAATACATCAAAAACATTTCAATATTTATCTCAGGGTACTGTGCTTATACAGGATTTAAATTTTACTTCTTATATCCTGTCATCCAGGAAGTTTCAGGGAAATAATATTAGCTTCATGAGCTTCTCTTAAACTGTATCAGATATGATTTAAACCTTTTTGAATTCCTTGATTATTAGGTCACTCTGCTTATATGTTCAAAAGGGATTTAAAAACTTAAAAATATGGCTTTTTCTTCCTTCCACTTGTGTGATGGTTATCTGATTCAGAAGTTGTATCCTATAAGGACCATTAAGCAGAACCACATATTGTTTTGCTTGCCTCAGATAATAAATGTGCTGTGACCAAGTTCATAATTTCATTTCTGAGGTTTATTGTATACTGCAGTACCTAGTTTTCCCCGTTTTATAATATTGGATTAATATTTCCTTAATTTATCCAGAATAGTATTATTTCACCAATACTAGCTATTTATAAATGGACTAAATTGGCTTTCCTTAGCATGGGTATAAATATATATATCTTGTTTACCTGGAGATTTAAATTTTATTATTTTTAACTTTTAATTACAGCTAATTATGAATAATGCTTTTGATTGGAATTATGTACTGGGAAAATATGCTTGCAAAGTGACCACAAAATAATAGAGTTAAGCAAATCTGTAATTTAAAAAATCTCAAACAGCTTTACAAGAGATGTTAGAATCTAAGACTTGGCAGTCTCAGACAAGGATGCTTATTTTATGTGACGAGAGGGAAGTGGTGATACAGAGGTCAGTCTTTATGCCCAAGTCGTATCAGTGGAGCTGAGGTTAGAATTCTGTTTCTCACAGAAGTGTTATTATTCTTTTTTCTGAATTAGTTTTCTCCTACATATTGAAATATATGTTATACCTCTTTTAACACTCACAGGTTATATGGCTTGTAACAGCCTTTCACCATACTGTCTATAAAGCTTGAGAGTCATAAAAATAGGTTTGGAGAATGGTTTTTCTCCTGGAGGGTGAAAATTGGCCAGTGTCGGAGTTCCCACTGAGTTAGGAATGTAGTTGATTTAAGGGAGAAGGTGTCATTGAAGTAGCATTCTGCTTCATACTGCTAGGCAAAGGAGGAACAGAAACAGACATATGTATTTCTTTAAAAATTTCCGTGGGGGCCGAAACCGGTTTGGCTCAGTGGATAGAGCGTCAGCCTGCGGACTGAGAGGTCCCGGGTTCGATTCCGGTCAAGGGCATGTACCTGGGTTGCGGGCACATCCCCGGTGGGGGATGTGCAGGAGGCAGCTGATCGATGTTTCTCTCTCATCGATGTTTCTAACTCTCTATCCCTCTCCCTTCCTCTCTGTAAAAAATCAATAAAATATATTTAAAAAAAAAAAAAATTTCCGTGGGGAATTTTTCTTACAATTTTCTGGTGACATTGGGAGGAATCAGTAATGCTGGTTTACTTTTTACAAATGTGCCAAAAGGGGATACTTGAAAAATTAAATATATATCTGAGCATATATGTGTTTAACTCGGAATAAAATGTTTCCACTGTGTTGTTCTAAGATTCTATCATTTAAGCTCCTAGAAGGTAGAGTATAACTATTTTGATAAATATCTGTGTTTCACAAGGTTGCTGTTGGAGACAGTTGAAATATCCATCAAGGATAAATGGATAAACAAATTGTAGTACCTCCGTAAGTGGAATAGTACTCAGGACCAGAAAGGAGCGGACCATTGGTATGTGCAGCTGTATGGATGAATCTCAAATGCATTATGCTAAGTAAAAGAAGCCAGACACAAAAGGGTTACATATTATTACATTCTGGAAAAAGCAAAAATATAAGGACAGAAATCACTTTAGTGGTTCCGAGGGAGCACAGAAAAGGAATTGAATGCATTAAGACACAAGGCTACTTGTTTAGAAGATGGAAACATTCAATACCTTGATTGTGGTAGTGGTTATATGTCTGTAACATTTCAAAACACATTAGTTAAAAGGGTGAATTTTACTTTTTGTAAGTTGTACTTCATTAAATGTGACTCCTCAAAAGTTATGGTATACCAAGTGATTTGCTGCAATTGGATTAATATCTGCTTCCTGCCAGCCACTAGCCTGTTGTGTCAGAAACTGATTCTGGCTAATTTTAACAAGAGACATTTATTGAAAGGGCACTGGGTAGCTCAGAAAATTTATAAGGAAGTTGCAGAAGCGGACTTGGAAAAGAGACAATGGCAGGGGAGGCTAGGGAGCACTCAGAATGCAGAATAACACAATGTAGCCTGTCCAGAGAGGAACTTCCACCTCTGCCTCTAAACGCTGGATGCCCCAGGTTGCCCCACTGTCCCAAGCAAAGTAGGCACCAATGTCATATTGCTGCCACGTCTGCCCCTCTACACTTGATATTGGTGCTGCAACTGTTTTAGCTGCTTGCATCTACCAGCACATGTATCTTCCTTGGTCCCTGCTGCTTCTGTGTCACAGCTTTAGAGTCAAAGCTCAGAGTAGGAGTGTCTGGTTGGCCAAACCCAAGTTACATGCTCTATCCCAGTTGAAAGGAAGGCTATGATAGTGAGTGTCTGATACTTTTGGTTTCTATGTGTTTCCCATTAAGACTCAAAGTATAGAAAGCAAGTTTGCATGCTGGGCAGAAAAGTCCATTATATCTATGTATCTATCAAAACATGGACAAAGTTTAAAAATGTATTTGCTTTAGTCTTTATTTTACTAATAAAAAAGCTACTAGTCTGTTAATGTTTACTATTGTATGATGCTAGTTATGAGTATGCCCAGCTTCATGTATGATATTTGATTTTTAGGCTTTTTAAATGTTATTTTTTAGAGCAATTTTAGGTTTACAGTAAAATTAAGGGGAAGGTAGAGAGATTTCCTATAGGTATTTGCATAGCCTTCTCTATTATTTAGGCTGACTTTAATTTGAAGAATAGTTCTGAATCTGCAAAGAATGAACAGTATGTGCTTTGAACATGGTAAGTAGTCAGTAAATGTTGTTAAATTCATAAAAGTTAGAAGAAGTATGTTTTTCTTCTAACACAAAAATGTGCTAAAGTACAGAAATAAGCAGCACACTAAAGGAATGTACTGTGACCAAGCGGGGGAATCTCAGGCTCGGTTATTATTGGAAAATGCGTTAGTAGACTGTCATATCAGAAGATCAAATGTGGACAGTCGTGGGCTTGCCTTCTCAGAATCTGCTGAGATGACCATATGCACTGATTAAGTAAGGACGCTCAAGAAACCAAGGAAAACATAATGGGAGGGTAGACATTGTCTGGAAGGAAGTGGGGCTGCAGAAGTGAGAGGTGGGGGAGGAGAGTGAGAAGCTGAAAAGGGAGAAACCTCTTGTCTTTATTTGTCTTTGTTCCCTTTGTCTTGCTTTCCTAAGAGGTGGTGCAGAGGTTAAGGAGCAATAAAAAAGGAGTTCGGATTGGAGAGACTTCCTTTTGCCAGAAGATAGACAACATGGGGTTAAAAAATGGGTGATGATGTCTATCAACATTTAATTTGGCTCCTATGGAATGAAGTGGAGGCACCGACAATAGGCAACCTTCAGAACCTCTAATCAGCTGCACATTCTCCCCAGGCAACAAGAGAAGTGGCCTTGTTAAAATTCTTAGCACAGCAGAGAGAGGAGAGGGAGACAGATAGCAGCTTTTTATTTTTACCCTTGCCTTGAGACTCGGCAGAAGTTGTTACTCTCTAGATAATTCACTTTCTTCTCTTTCAGACCTGGTAAAGAATAAACACTTGGGCGATTTGCTTCATGTAGTGTGAGCTAGCAATCTCATTATTAGATGGTAGAATAACCATCTGCATTGAAGCCTGGTTCTCAGCAGCTCAGTTTTGGATAGTCATGTGAGGATGATGAATAAGTCATAGCTCGCTGGGGCAGTTACCAAGTGGATATAAGAAGTAGGGAGTGATCAAAAGAAACAATGTAATCTGTTAAAGCTAGCAGGCGCTTCATGAGCACAATCATTATTTATTATTCACTTAATCATTCAAAAAGTGAATGCCCGCCCACTCTTTTCCAGACACTAGTGAGGCGCAGAGGGTACAGCAGAGACGGCAGGCAGACAGGCCTATTCCCTGCCCTTGAGTTCACAGGATACTGGGAAGTAGACACATGGAGCACAATCGAGAAATGCTGTGTTCATGTTTAGCACTTTCCCAAGATCCTGAGAGAGAGAGAGAAGCATAATATAAGCTCTAAAGACAGGGATTTGTGAGGAACATAGGAATTTTAAGACAAAGAGAACATCAGATTTTTAGCTTGGAGACAGGAAAAAAACATAACTTTAGAAAAAATAACAAATCCAAATTTGGCTAATAAAAGAATGCTAGCAGAGAGGAGAAGGTCAGTGTTAGGGAATGCATTTTATATATAAAGGCAAAGAAAGAGTCAACTGTGAAAAAGAAGTGAAAATGCTAGAAAAATGTAGTTAAAATGAAAAAATGTTTATTGGATATTTGTGAAGAAATTTCTAATTAAAATCTGGGGGAAAGTTGAAAGTAAAATTATAGAGTAAGTTACATGCGTGTGAGGAAAACCAACAACAACCTGCATGTTGGGTGAAAAATTGTTTCAACAGGTTAAGTGACTTTCTCAGAATCACAGAGCGAGTGATGGAGCTAAGGAGTAGATCCCAGGCGGTCTATTTTCAGAACCTGAACTCTTAACTATTACATATTATGCCTCTTTTAATCACAGTGAGGTATAATTTTGCACATAGTCATTAAAAAAATTCTTGACAATCTTCTAAGTGATGTGTTTGTTGTTAATTTCATGATGGTGGTCAAGTTTGTGCTTTGTACCTAATTGATGTTTTTCCATATATGAATAGATCAATTATGCAGTTGTTGAGGCTTTATCTTTAAAAAAAATTAAATTTATTGGGTAACATTGGTTAATAGGATCATAAAGGTTTAAAGTGTACATTTCTATGATACAGGAACTGTATATTGCATTGTGTGCCCACCCCCCAAAGTCAAATCCTCTTCCCATTTCCTTCTGTACTCCCTTCCCTCTGGCAACCACCACACTGCTGTTTGTGTCCACACGTTTTAGTTTTATAGCCCGCATATGATTGAAGTTATATGGTTCTTATCTTTCTCTGACTGACTTATTTCTCTTAGTGAAATGTTCTCAAGGTTCATCCATGTTGTTGCAAATGGCAGTATTTCCATCTTTCCTTATGGCTGAGTAATATTCCATTGTGTATATGTACCACATCGTATTTATCCAGTCCTCTATCACAGGACACTTTGGTTGACTCCATGTCTTGGCCACCGTGAATAACGCTGCAGTGAACATAGGGGTGCATATATCTTTGCTAATGCATGCATTCTAGTTTTTTGGGTAGATACCCAGAGGAGGGATTGCTGGGTCATATGGTAGCTCTATTCTTAATTTTTTGAGGAATCCCCAGACTGTTTTCCATAGTGGCTGTACCGGTCTACATTCAGTGACTGAAGATTCCCTTTTCTCCACAACCTCTCCAACACTTGTTATTGCTTGTGTTGTTGATAATAGCCATTCTCACAGGCGTGGGGTGGTATCTCATTGTGGTTTTGATTTGCATTTCCCTAATTTACTGGTGAGGTTGAACACCTTTTCATATTATCTGTTGGTTGTTTGTATGTCTTCTTGGGAGAGGTGTCTGTTCAGGTCCTTTGCCCATTTTTTAATTGGGTTGTTTGTTTGGTGTTGAGTTTTATGAGTTCATTATGTATTTTGGATATTAAACATTTGTCTGAGCTATTGTTTGCAAATATCATCTCGCATTCAATCAGCTGTCGGAGGCTTTACCTTAATCCTGACTTTGTAAATGTTTTTTAAATGTGCCAGGTATATCAGCAGCACTTTATCAGCATTCACCTTATTTTTAAAAAAAAAACTTTACTGAGATATAATTTACTTACCACACAATTAACCCTTTTATTTTGTTTATTTTTAAAAGAATAGTTTATTTACAGAGAGAGAGAGAGAGAGAGAGAGAGAGAGAGAGAGAGAGAGGGAGAGAGAGAGAAAGGAGACAGAGGGGAGGGGGGAAACATCGATGTGAGAGCGCAACATCTATTGGCTGCCTCCATCATGCCTCTCATGGGGAAATGAGCCCGCAGCCTGAGCATGTGCCCTTGATTAGGAATCAAACTGGCAACATCCTGGTGCGTGGGACGATGCCCAACCAATTGAGCCACCCTGGCTTGGGCACAATTCACCCTTTTAAAGAGTACATACAGGTCACTGGTTCTTATGATATTCACAAAGTTGTGCTACTATTACCAATGTAGATTTTTATTTCCACTGCTCTGTACAAGAAACCCTTTATCTATTAGCAGTCACTTCCCATTCCTTCCTACCACCGGCCCCTGGAAACCACTATTCTACTTTTTGTTTCTATGATGTGCCTGTTTTGGACATTTCCATATAAACAGAATCACTTAGCATGTGGCCTTTTGTGAATGACTTCTTTCACTAGCATAATGTTCCTAAAGTTTACCCATGTGGTTAGCACATATCAGTACTTTATTCCTTTTCAAAAAAGTGTGATAAATTATGCAAATATAAAATTTGCCATGCCAACAATTTTTAAGTGTGCAGTTCTGTGGCCTTAAGTACTTTCGCATTCTTGTGCTTCATTCCTTCTTATTGCTGATCTAGAGGACAGGTGCACGGATTCGGTGGCCTGTGGGGATCGGGCCAGAACAGGCAGTCCAATGCTGCCTGCCATTCCTGCCTGCTGCTCCTGCTCATCCCAGCCCCGCTGCGCCTGCCGCTGCCATTTGGTAGGCTTGCTGCCGCTCTGCTGCGGTCTCTGGGCTGTGGTGGCCAGCCATAAGCCCTGTGTCTGGTGCCTGTCAGTCAGCTGCATGGCACTCTCGCTGTAGGAGTGCACTGACCACCAGGGGGCAGCTCCTGTGTTGAGCGTCTGCCCCTGGTGGTCAGTGCGTGTCACAGTGACCAGTCAACCGGTTGTTCGCTCATTCTGTTGCTTAGGCTTTTATATATATAGACTAGAGGCCCAGTGCACGAAATTTGTGCATGGGTAGGATCCCTAGGCCTGGCCGGCAATCAGGACCAATCAGGGCCTTCTGGCTGCCAGCCGGGACCTCCCTTTCCCAGCTGCTGGCTGCCAGCTGCCGGCTGGGCCTTCCTTTGTTCTGTGCCGCCCCCTGGTGGTCAGTTCATGTCATAGTAAGCAATTGAACTCCCGGTCTCCCAGTTGAATTCCTGAGGGGACAATTTGCATATTAGGCTTTTATATATAGAGATAATATTCCATTAGCAATAAGAAGGAAAGGATATACCACGTTTTTTTAAAGTTTCTAATTGTTTATTGCTATTATACAGAAATACAATTGATATTTTTATGTTAACTTTTTATCTTCTCACCTTACTAAAGTCACTTATTAGTTTTAATAGCTTTTTTGGTATATTTTGTAGAATTTTGTGAATAAATATCAACCACTCTTGCTTCCTCTGGCACCATGTTCTATTTTAAACTCTTATTACAGGCTCGTTCTTTTTTCCTGTTCTATCTTTATTTTTTTAATCTTTATTGTTGAAACTATTTCATATGTTCGATATACCACATTTTGTTCATCCACTCATCATTTGATGAACATTAGATTGTTTCTACTTTTTGGCTATTTTGAATAATTCTGTTATGAACATTTATGTACCAGCATTTACTTTTAATCTGAAATACCTCAATCATGATGAAGAAGTACATCTCTTAGACTAATGAGGTAATGCTACTGTGTTCCTGGGCAGTCACCTACTTTATTCACTTGGTCGATGAGCAGGTGGCCTTATTCCTGTTTTCAAGATAAGATTATGTTTAGCTCAAAGTATTGTTGTGAAAGGTAAATGAATATGTAACAGTTAAGACCAAGGAATGGTAAGTGATCTCTTCACCTGGCAGGTGTTGGGGATGGAGGCAGGCTTTCAGAAGGAAGCTATAGATTGAAGTTAGAAGTTAACCTTTGGGCTTCACTCTGTTGGCATCCCTTGTGCTCTCATCTTCAGGCTTTTTTGTCATCCCATTTTAGCAGTTCCATTTGCTCCTCCTCTTCCTCTTTCCCTCAAAACTATCCCCTTTGTATGATTATCAGCTTGATTTGTATCACCTATGTTCCCAATAAATCTCTGTTGCTTAGTGTGTATGTGTTTTGACAGCAGGAGTAGTGTGCGTATTTATTCTGCAAATGATCAAATGAACTGCAAATGATCCAATGCCTAGTAATGGAAGGGAGAGGTTTTGAGGCTGGACATGCTTTTATTGATTCAAACCATTAATATTTTTTAAAGGACACTTGGAATAGGGATGGAATAGAGAATGAGTCTGAGGTTCTTATAACCCTTTAAGAAAGTATTTCTTCCTAAAAATCCCCAAAAGATATGGCAGAACATAAGGCTTATAAAGGTGACAGACAATTCAGTTTTAGTACAAAAGCAGAGAAAGATGTCTCTCATCTGCATCCCATTTCTGGAGGAAATCATCATTTTAGTTGAGAATGCATAGAAAGAGGGGAAGGTAGGTGTAATAGGGGCCAGTTTTGGAGCGTGGGGGCATTTAGATAGAAGCAGACACATCTAGATGAGGTCTGAGCTCAGAGGGAGGGAGAAGTTGGTCACCATATACCATTCCACTGCATTCCTGTAAATTACCAATGGTAGTAATTTATAGAACCACTTATTAATTACCGTGGATCACAATAATTATGCACTGTAAAATTACCATTGTGTTTTACTTCATTAGAAACTATACACAACCTCTGTTACTCTCAATAGAAAACATCACTGGTGGGTAAGAATATTGATAGGCAGGTGAGACTTTGTGACACTCTAAATCACAGCATTCTTTTCAGCAATCATTCAATGAAAGCAGTGTGTGCTAGCCCCTGCAGATAAAGTGAAAGCCAAGGACCCAGTGTAAAGAGATGTATGATTTGTTGGGTGACTGTCAAATCACTGTAATGAAATATGCTAAGTACTGAGAGATGTAGGTAGGACTCTTTGGGAACACTTGGCTCAGGATGAGACCGGTCAGGGGAGGCTTTCTGGAGGAAGTAGGAGTTGAACTCTCTTGAATGATAAGTTGGGCACAGAAATGAGTATTGCTGAGGGACATTAGAGGTCCCTATAGGTAGAAGGAACAGTATGAGCACATGTAGAGGTTTCTTTGTCTGCATTTATTGCTAACTCAGGGAAGGAGAGACCAATGATCATTCATGGGATGGGAAAGAAGATATAAAACAACACACTTGATTCTGCTGACAAAGAGCATATGGTTCACTTACTGGAGATGCATTTATTCTTTTTTTCTTTTTGCCACAAATCACTTGCCTCTTCCATTGTACAATATGACACGCTAGTGGCTTGGTAAAATTAATGTACCCCCCAACAAGTGAGCACTTGACTTTCTTCTGATAAAATCATGGCTAGTATGTTGCTGTGCGTTCATTTAGCTGGCTATATAGGTTTAAAATTTTTTTAAACAAAAATCTAAAGGGAATTTTATGGATAAGGAATCTTCTAATAAAATGCTTAGGCATTCTTAGTTGTCATAAAAATGTGACTAATTGGTGATGATGGCTTAATGCTTAAAAGCAGCTTGAAAAGCTCCATTCAAACCCAAATGTCCAATAATAAATCATGTTATATAATCAGATACTGTTCAGCTTTAAACATGAAGTTACAGCAGAATGTTATGCTCACCATGTTTTTAAATGACAAAGAGCAGTCTTAATGACAGTGAATAATGTGGTTTCACTTTTACTAACTGGTAAGCTGCAGGCCTCAGTAGCCTAGGACCGTGGTCTGCAAACTGCGGCTCACGAGCCACTTGCGGCTCTTTGGCCCCTTGAGTGTGGCTCTTCCTAAGCCTTAGGAGTACCCTAATTAAGTTAATAACAATGTACCTACCTATATAGTTTAAGTTTAAAAAATTTGGCTCTCAAAAGAAATATCAATCGTACTGTTGGTATTTGGCTCTGTTGACTAATGAGTTTGCCGACCACTGGCCTAGGAGAATAAAATAGGTCCTATTTATATTCTCCTAATGATAATAACTCATCCTGCCCCTCCCTTCCCAGCCTGTCCAGTTCCTGCCCCCAGTTATTGCTGAGACACCTAGATGTCTGCAGTGGCCACCATGAAGTGCCAGCCATGCTGTGCGTCTTTGGCTTACCCGTGTTGATAGGTGGTGCCCTCAAGGAGCCTCACTGAAGGTACTGCTGAGAACCTCAGGGCCTTGACGGAGAAGCAGCTATCAGCATGAGCCTATCAAAATCCTCAATTTTGGGATGGCAGAGAGGGGCTGGGTTCCATTCAGAGGTCGAAAAACATGATTTCCTTCTCAGATCTGGGCTATCCGTGCTTTGTTGCCAGAGCCTGGAAGTAAGCACAGAGTCCCCTGACTGATTAAAAAAAATCAAGCAACTCCTCTAACTGCTGGTCTTCATTCTTTATCCACAGGGTTCAAACTTGGCAGGTCAAAGCAGAAGTTTCCATGCTCCCCAAGCCAACCTGAGGCTCCCCTGTTTTCACTCTCTGAGGGAAGGGCACCATCATCTGCCTTCTTGCGCAAGCCAGAAACCTGAGAGGCATTCCCGATGTCTCCCGTGCCTTTATGTTTAGTCCCCAAGGCCTCTTCATTCTCTGTCTTGCTATCTTGGAAACCTATTCATTCTTTTTGTCTCTCTTGCCTCTTAGAATTCAGACTTTCATTTGTCACCTGGATGGTATTGATAGCCTCCGAAGCATTTCTGAGGCTCTCAGTTCTCCTTCCCCTCTGACTTACTCACACTCTCCTTTCTCAGGGAATGCAGAGCTCGCATGGTCTAGCTCGGAACCACCTCCATTCAGTCGTCCCCACAGATGCCTCGCTTGATGTTTTTACTCTCCCAGACAGCTGTGTCTTCCTTTCCCGCGTGGCAAAATATACGTAACATAGAGTTTACCATTTAAAAGTTTGAGATTATAACTGAAACACGTTAGTTTCAAGTATACAACATAGTGATTTGATATTTGAATATATTGCGAAATAAATGCTACAATAAGTCTAGTTAATATCTGTTACCACACATAGTTACAATTTTTTTCTTCTGGCGAGAACTTTTAAGATCTACTCTCTTAGCGACTGTCAAATATACAATACAGTATTTTAAAAAATATATTTTTTAAAATTGATTTCAGAGAGGAAGGAAAAGGAAGAGAGAGAGAGAAACATCAGCGATGAGAGAGAATCATGCATTGGCTGTCTCCTGCATGCCCCACAGTGGGGTCGATCCCACAACCTGGGCATGTGCCCTGACCGGGAATCGAACCGTGGCCACCTGGTTGATAGGTGAATACTTAATCACACTGGCTGGGCTAATACAGTATTTAAAAAATATATTTTTTTAATTGATTTCAGAGAGGAAGAGGGAAGGAGGGAGGGAGGGAGGGAAACATCAATGATGAGAGAGAATCATCTATTGGCTGCCTCCTGCATGCCCCTCACTAGGGATTAAGCCCTAAACCCCCGCATGTGCCCTGACTGGGAATTGAACTGTGAACTCCTGGGTCCGAGGTAGATGCTCAAGCTCTGAACCCCACTGGCCAGGCTGCAATACAATATTTTTAACTATAATCACCATGCTGCTCATTACCTCTATGTCTTATTTATTTTATAAAATTTTATCTTTTTTAAGTGCACAGTTCAGAGACATTAAGTACTGCACAATGTTGTGGAACAGAACATCTGGGGCATTTTTTTATGCTGCTTCCTCTGAATAAAGTGACTGATCCTCCCACTGCCACATCTGTTCTCCTACGGATCTCCCCACACTTGATTCTAATGCTACCTTGTCTGAGAAATTTTCCCCAATTCCTTTTACACTTGAGTTAGGTCTTTTTTTTTTTTTTCCCCTTCCATGATACTCTGGACGAATTTTCATGACATAGGCATGATATTATGATTGTAGATTCATGTGGCTCTTCCACTAGACTTTGAGGTCTGTGAATGAAGAGTCTGACAGAGTCTTTTATCTTTGCATCCTTCGCTGCTAGCATTGTGCCTGCTGTGAATAAATGATTGGACTCGGCTTCCTATCAGCTATGCAAATTAGCACTTGCTCACATGCTAGCATTGAATGAAAATCAGGTAGCAGGTCTAAAGAAATTTCATAAATATAGGCTCTTTCCACTTCTCATTAGATATTCATGGAAATTTGTTTTTGAGAGTTGCTTTGAGTGTGTAATTTCTCAGGCAGTTGCACATAGTCTCATATTTATAATTTTAGTGAGTGATGTGAATATCCAGTGACTGGGTGAGGGGGACAAGGATTAGTGAGAGTAACAATTTTACAAAATGCTGACAATATGTGTGGTCTGAAATATCAAGAATAGTGAGTTTCTGAAGACTGCTGTATTTCTCAGGTTATGAGTTACAAAAGAAAGAAGAAATGGAAGTTCTATTATTTTTGTGCTGTTGCATGGAAAATCAGTGAAAAGACACTGGAATGAGTCAAGATACTAAGCAGGACTTAGAGGCACAGCAAATTTTTTTCCCCTTCCGTTCATGTTCATTCCTGCCCCATCCCCGGCCCCCCCCCCCCCCAAACAGGAAAATAGACAGGAACAATTCTTAAAAGAGATGCTACTGAGTCTAGTTTCGAATCCCTAACTTCTCACAGTAGTAGTTCAGTGTTTCATTTCAGGTTATACCTTACCCTGATATGAGATGCTGAATTTATTAAAAGGGGTGCGGGAGAGGCTCTTAAATTCCTAGAATGAAAATTAGATATTTGAATCTATCATCCATGAACTTTTATTTCACTTCCTTTTGCCTTAAATTGAATCAAATAAAATCCTAAGCATACGCTTTAAAATCCTTTCAGCCAACTGCTCAACCAGAAAGGTCAATCTTCATCACTCCATTTACACTGAACAAACATATCTGGGGCAGCAGGAGAAGAGATCTGAATCAGGAAGAAAACGTCGTCCAGTAACGTGATTCACTTGTCTAATCAGGCATATGACTTGAACATAATTTGAAGGGCCCTTGAAGTTTCCTTTTTTAATGGCTCGAGATCAGAAATTTGCAATTGACACGACATGAGTCATGCAGGTCTGATTGAAGTTCCTGTATTTTCTTTCAACTCCTGAATTGTATTCTTTCATTTTCTTTCCTTTTTGGAGTCTAGTGAAGAAAGGAAGTGAGAGTAATTTAAAGTGAAATTAGATTGGACATTTACATATTGTAGAGCTGGTGGTATTTTGGATTTACAATTTGTGATATAAATAGCAATAGTTTTTTTTTCCACACAACACATTTAGGAATTTCTCTTTCAAGACACTGAAAAAGTAATAGCTTGGTAGCATCGTTTACCTGCGTAGGACTTTTAAAATCATCACTGTTAGACTTAAAAACTCCAATCAAATAATTATAAAATAATCTGATTGTTATTTTATTTTTTAAATATATTTTTATTTATTTCAGAGATAAAGGGAGAGAGAAAGAGAAAGAAGCATCAATAATGAGAGAGCATCATTGATCGGTAGCCTCCTGCACACCCCACACTGGGGATCGAGCCTGCATCCCGGGCATGTGCCCTAACCGGGAATCGAACTGTGACCTTCTAGTTCATAGTTTGACGCTCAACCACTGAGCCATGCTGGCTGGGCTGATTGTTACTTTAAAATGCCTGCCTCTAAGATTTTAGCCTAATTCATCCACTGGTAACTTAGGGTCCCATTATGCATTCACGTAACTGAATTTCTTTTTGCTCCCAAAATACATCATTTAAAATATAAGTATAGCAACTCAACAGAAGGATGTTCAACATGGATCTTTTTTTCTAGTATGCCTACCCAAAGCATTTGGATTAAGGATGTTCTATATTTTCTGAAAAAGCAGATGTTATGATGATGTTGACTTATTTGCCCAAAGGTATGTATAATTTAGAGGAAAATTCTTCTCAAGAATAAAAGCATGTGGGCACTGCTGCCTGCAGGGTAGTATGGTGAGACTAGTAATTTAGACATCTGTTAGGCCTTTCATATAATCACATGATCCACATTTGTATAAAGAGGGGTTATTCTGAAGCTTTGGCCCTTAATGTGAGGGGACCACATAGATCACAAACATAAGAGTGTCTCCCGCATTGAACTGTTGCATTATCTTTGAACATTTGGCCAGTGGAGAAAGCTTTTGAGGTGTACTTTGGATCCTTTAAGTGTTTGTTGACATGAATTATGCTTTTGAAGGGTTTGAGGAGATGGGGCTTCTGAAGAAGAAAGGAGGCTTTGTCCAGAGACCTAGGGATGAAGCATTTGAATTTCAGCTTTATATAACAGTTCATGCATGGAAAATTTTTGTGTGTTTAACATGAAGATGTAATCGTAATGACTGCTTTTTATATATATATATTTTATTGATTTTTTACAGAGAGGAAGGGAGAGAGATAGAGAGTTAGAAACATCTATGAGAGAGAAACATCGATCAGCTGCCTCCTGCACATCTCCTACTGGGGATGTGCCTGCAACCCAGGTACATGCCCTTGACTGGAATCGAACCTGGGACCTTTCAGTCCGCAAGCCGACGCTCTATCCACTGAGCCAAACCGGTTTCGGCCGTAATGACTGCTTTTATTTGAAAAGGTTGACTTATTATTTTTAACAGAAAAAAGGATATTGAATGCAAAGTTGATCTCTGTCCCATCCCTGACCTCAGTCTCCCAGCTTGCCCTTTCAGAAGTAACTAATGTTACTAGTCTCTTGTGTATCCAGAAGAGTCTAAAAGATGTATTATTCCCAATGTTTATTATAAGACCTGGTACATTATACATTGGGTATAAGTCAAGCTGTATATCAGATCCCATTTTTGTACTTCCACATAGCAGGATAGCAATGAGGTTTAGCTTCAAAATCAACAGCTGACTTGTGTCGTATCAGTATTCCTCAACTTTCATACATTATGTGTTACTGAAAACATATAAAAGTCAAATGTGTGACCCTCAAACATTAGACTCACATGTTTTAGGGGAAGCTTAGAGTGCTAAAAGTTACAAAAAATCCTTGAACTTTACCTAATCTTTGGTGACCCTTATATGCAGTTTTAAAAATTATTTTTATGTCTTTTTTTTTCTTAACAATTGAGCATATAGTTGACTGTATTATGTCCATTGAGCCTAAACAGTAGTCTTTTCCAGGGCACTTAAAGCTTTGAAACATCAATGTGAGAGAGACATATCGATTGGTTACCTCTGGCACATGCCCCAAGAAAGCCTGCAACCAAGGTACGTGCCCTTGACCGAGATATATGCCCTTGACCGGAATCAAACCCTTGACCCTTCAATCCATGGGCTGATGCTCTATCCCCTGAGCCAAACCATCTGGGGCAAAGCTTTGATCTTTGCCTCAGTGGTTGTACCTTTATGATACTACTAGAGGCCTGGTGCACAAAAATTTGTGCACTCGGGGGGAAGACGAGGGGTCCCTCAGCCCGGCCTGTGCCCTCTCGCAGTCTGGGACCCCTCGGGAGATAACCACCTGCTGGCTTAGGCCTTCTCCCGGGTGGCAGAGGGCAGGCCCAATCCCTAGGTGCAGCCCCTGGTCGGGCTCAGAGCAGGGCCGATTGGGGAGTTGGGGCACCACCACTGTCACACTCAGGGCAGGGCCGATGGGGAGGTTATGGCTCTACCCCATCACACACAGAGCAGGGCCGATCAGGGGGTCGGGGCACCGCACCCTGTCACACACAGAGCCGCAGGGCGATCAGGGGGTTGGGGAGCTCCCCCTATCAGGCACAGAGCAGGGCAATCAGGGAGTTTGGGTGCTGCCCCATGTCACGCTGATCCCGGTGCCGGGAGGCCTCGCGACTCCGCTGATCCCGGTGCTGGGAGGCATATTACCCTTTTACTATATAGGATAGAGGCCTGGTGCATGGGTGGGGGCTGGCTGGTTTGCCCTGAAGGGTGTCCTGGATCAGGGTGGGGGTCCCCACTGGCGTGCCTGGCCAGTCTGGGTGAGGGGATGATGGCTGTTTGCAGCTGGTCACACACCCTTCAGGGTGGGGGTCCCCACTGGGGTGCCTGGCCAGTCTGGGTGAGGGGCCGAGGGCTGTTTTCAGGCTGGTGGGTGACTGAAGCTCCCAACCTGTCCTTTTTTTCTTTTTTTTTTTTTTTTTTTATTCTGGGCCAGCTTTAGCTCTGGCTCCAGCTCTGAGGCCTCTGCTGCTGAAAGCAGGTATCTGGTTTGTTTGGGTTCTATAATCGAAACTCTGTATCAACTCCAGCTCTGATATCCCGGCGGGCTGAAAGCAGGTTTCTGGGGTTTTGTTTAGCTTCTATATTTGTTCCAATGTTTCAAACTGCAAGGTCAGAGGCCGGCAAGGCAGGTGGGAAACGTTGGAGTCCTCCGTCACTGAAGCAAGCAAGCCTCATGTTAATTTCAAGCTGCCTGGCTGCCGGCTGCCATCTTGGCTGGCAGTTAATTTGCATATCACCCTGATTAGCCAATGGGAAGGGTAGCGATCGTATGCTAATTACCATGTTTCTCTTTTATTAGATAGGATGCTGTTTATCCTTATGACCAACTCTTTTTTTTTTCCTCATTTCCTCTGGAAAACTTCCTGCATGTTTCATTATATTCCTTATTGCCTCTAGCCAATGGTCTCTTAAAAAAAAGGTGGGAGTGGGGGGAGGGCAGAGGAATTGGTGAATAAAAAAATTTTAAGACCATAGAAGGTAGTGATCATGGACACAAATTTAGAGATATTTTGAAATTGAAAAGGTAATTCTAAGTCAGATTTCCCCAAACTTATTAACCATGGAACATTTAAAAATGTGAAAATGAAATGTATAACTAGTGCTTGGATTAAATTGTAGCAAAACTTTTTTTCAGAGGGGTTACTTCTCAAGAAATGTAAAGGGTTGAATCTTTTGCTTTTTCACTTTATAATAGGGTCTCAATCCACAAGAAAAAAAATTAAGAGCAAAAAGAATACAAATTGCAAGATAAAAATGCCTTCATTATATATTTTTTGGTTTTAAAATACAACACAAAAACAACATAAAAATGAAAACAGTGCCCTATCTAGTTTGGCTTAGTGGTTAGATTCTGAACATCAGTCCTCAGACTGAAGGGTCAAGGGTTTGATTGTGGTCAAGGGCACATACCTTGGTTGCAGGCTCCATCCTTGGCCCTGCTCGGTGCATGTGTGGGAGGTCACCAATTAATGTGTTTCTTTCACATAGATGTTTCTCTCTGTCTCTCCAGCTCTCTTCCACTCTCTCTAAAAAATCAATGGAAAAATATCTTCAGGTGAGGATTAAAAACAAAAATGAAAACAGTGTCTTATATATACATATCCTCTATTTACAGTTAGAAACCATGTTGTTCAGTCTGATTCTCATAGAAAATGTAGCATCAAATCAGCTTATTTTGTTGGGAATGTTTTGTTGCAGCAAAAGCCCATTTCAGAAAGGCTTTTTGTAACAGAGGGAAGAATATGGACTGCAGGTTTCAGTCTACTGCTCTTGATTGAAGTAGGCAGCTCTGAAAATTATAAATTGCTCACCTTCCAATTTTTTAGATACCAAGTGTTGTGATTATTATTTTTACATTGAAGGGTTCTTCTGGCCTTTTGCTTCCCTGGGTCTTTCATAGATTATGAACTAGTCATAGGTCTATGAGAAATAACTAAGTGGTATAAATATTTAATGTAATAAATAAAATATTATAAATAATAATGTTGAAGTAAAATGACAGGATTCATAACATAGACAAGGAGCATTTACTGAATTGGCAACATTCCATGTAGCTATTTGTTGGTAAATACTCTGGATAAATGACAGATCAAACTTACTGGTATTGTCAAGTATTATGTGCCATTTCTTTTTTTTTTCTTTAAAAAATAAACTTTTAAACTAAAGTATCTATATATTTTAAAAATATAAATAATAAGTATACAACTATATATGCATTCATGAGTTGATGGGCATTTTGGTTGTTTCCGCCTTTTGCCTATTATGAATAATGTTACTATGGACATTTGTGTCCAAGTCTGTGTATGCCAACATATGTTTACATTTCTTGGGGCGGGGGGTGTCCATGCATTATTACTTAAAGATTTGCATATAGTAATAGCTGTTACGATGTTTAGTGTTTTTCTTAGACATATATTGATAATTTTTAAAATAAATATTACTAACATTTTTAATGTTTTATGTTGAACACACATTTTTGCGGAACACTACTGTTTCAAGGAACAAAGTGTGAGAAAGATTCCTAAGTGGTCACACTCTTCAGGATGATGTGATGTGAGGAAAGGCATGAACCAGGAATCAGTGAGTGATAAGTATTAAGTATTGAATTTTCATTTCACAGAAGACTTTTTAATATGGATTTAATTCTTGAAGGAACTGTACTGAATTAACTGTGTGTTAAGATCTCTTCTTGGAAGGGGACAATAGAGGACAGTTGAGGATTTTATGAGACCCCAAAAGATGTAAGAAACAGCCTTTTAAAACAGGAGAGAGCTGTGTGATTTCTAGAATCTTTCTGCGAAGTACTCAGGACTCTTCATCGTTTAAAACTGTCATAACTATATAGAATTTGTTTCATATAGGCACTTTGTATATGTATCAGAGTATGAGTTAGCAGACCAGATATAAAAGACATTATGTAGTGGTTGCATTAAAGGCTTTATCCATACAGTGTTGCTGTTTCACAATGAAGACAGTTCACTAAAACTTAATTATCAGTATATACCAAGCAGTTTTCACTCAGAAGCATCATATAAATGTGCTCTGATTATAAACCATAAATACCATTTTATACTATTGAATAGGATTAAAACCCAAATTAATCCCAAAGAAAAAGCTTTGGTTCCCTAAGTAACCAATAAGCAGATAAAGAAGTAACATGGCAATTAGGGAAAACTAGAAATTTCTGTACTGTATTGGTTGTTCTATTCTTAACACCTATTTTCTAACATATTAAAAGATAACATTCTTTCAAGTTAAGTTCATGTGAAAGTGGAAGTTCAGTCCATTCCTGTTATGCAAAACCATAATATATTAATTATTTACATGTAATAGAGCATTAAATTTTAAGTTACTGTTTCCATATGGCAAACTCCTTTAGTATGATGTATTTTTCTTCTAATAAAGATGATTATAATGAAAGACAAGGGGCCAATTATATTTTATTAGTGGCCAAATGTGCTCACCTAATTACATGTGTTAAATCTTGAACTTTCTCATTCAGTTTGGCAGCATTATCCTTGGTGACCGTGTGTCCCTGATGCTTATTAAACATAATTGGACTGCTAGTGTGCAATCAGAGTTGTAACTGTGAGTAACAATGCTAACAAATGCTGGACTCTCCAACCTAGTACAGTGACTTCTAGGATTGGGTTTCTTTTAAGTTGGAGTCCTGTTCAGATGAGTTTTATACTGAACTGGATTTTACTCCCAAATTTTCTGTTTTGTAATTTTCTGTCATCTCAGTTTCCACTTACCTTTTCCTGCCAAATCTTATTCTAAACTCTCTTAGTGACACCAGCAATTAAGCCCTGGTCGTTTTACTGGTATAAGAACACTACGTTTATGAAACTCTTGTTCCATAGTGAAAAGTAATATATCAGTTGAAGCAGTGATTTTAAAGAGATGCTGGGTTTTGGAGAGTTGAGTGTTAATGGGCACACTAAGTTGATGGTGCCATAACAGCTGATCATTTCCCATTCCCACTTTGGCCTACAGCGATTAGCTGGAGCGTTCAGTTCTGTACAGCTTTGCTATCTGCCAGGCCTCTGATGGCCTGGGGCATTGGGACCGTAGGACAGATGTTTGCAGGAGGCCTTTGTTAGGTAGGTCTGTCAAACAGAATTAGTAGTGAAGCGGCAAAAATGGAGAAGTAGACTGATGCAGTTTATATGCAAGGGGTTGGCCAAAGTAGGTTTACAGAGTATATGAAACACAGTTTATTCTTGTATTATTTATTAATTATTGTATTTCCATATGAACAACTGTACATCTACTTTTGCTCACCTCTGTATCCTCCTGGTTTTCTACTCCAGAAATTTCTATTTAAAATTTTAGTAAACTGAAAAGAGTAAGAGCGCTTTGCCTCCAGAACAACTTATTGGGACAAATTCAACAATAAGTGTGTGATGGTGTGAGTCTGGCCAGGTTTGAACCAGAACCCTTTTCTGTCCTGCCTTCCATTCCAATCCTGCACCAAAGAGCAGCTTTCTTCGCAACCTTTTACAGTGAAGTGACAAGCAAGGGCTTTCCCAGTCTTCTCACAATGTGGATGTCATGTGGGCTGAACTCACTCTGTTGCAAGTTCTACCTTTTAGAAGGATTTTGTTTGGAGACTATGAATGGAGTATAACAATGCATACTTATAAATTAAGCAAGCGTTCAAAAGACAGTTGCTTATGGGAAGATGTGTTTGAAGTAGAAAGCTCAAAGTGCTGGTTAGGTTGTCAAGCCGGTCCATAGAAACAGTGTAGCTCAGGATGTCCCTGCCAAGAGAAGTCGTTACAGTCTAGGATCCTTTGGGGAGCAGTCAGTCAACAGGCTGATCGGTTCAGAGGCTGAGTGGGCCTCATTTACAAGTTCCTTTTCCAGAGGGGTTTTACTTGGGGTGGGGGAGGGGGGAAATAGTTATAAAAAGAATACCTACTCTATAGTTATCCCCAACTTACAAAGCCTTGTTCTTAAACAGAAGCTATGCTTTTTTGTTTGTTTTTTTAAGGGAGAAGGAAAGAGTAGAAAAGCCATGTAATGATGTGTGAAGAACACTGGGCTGGCGGTCAGGACAGCCAGTTCTTGATTCTGGCTTTGTGCTGCTCCACATTGGGAACTTGTTCTAACCCCTTAGCCTCCTTTTGCTTATGTGTAAGAAGGAGGGCTATGGAAGGACAGTCCAGATACTATGATTATAGGAGCCCAGTGTATTCTGCACTTTCCTAGAGTTGTTAGGCTTTTGTGAAATGTCATTGCCGTGTCTGATGTTGGCCAAGGTGCTTGAGAGATGAAAAATAACAAGTCCTAGTCTGATAAACGAAGATTATACTTATGCGCCTGGAGTCTCATGATCTGGGGTCTAATTCCAGCTTCCCTGCTAACTAATCAGAGACTTTCGGTTCTTGAATTCTTTGGGTCTGTTTTTCCTCTGTAAAGTTTAGATGGTTGCATTAGGGGGCTTCTAGAATATTCTTCAGCTCAAAAATTCTAATATCTCTAAAAAATAGGTATTGAATGGTAATCATAGCATCTAAGTAATCCAATCTATTTTTTTTTTCCTGGTGGAAAGAGAGTGACTGCAGAGAAGTAGATAAAATAACATAAAAATATTGAATGCCTCGTGTAGTAGACACTAACCGCCTCTGGGGGACGTTCAGAGTGACGCATAGTAGCTGGCTATAGTTGTTAGCTTTTAGGAGTTCTGTATTTCCATTTATCTTTTACAATCAAGAGAAAGCGCTTCAGGCAAAGATAATATTGTCTACTATCCAGTATTGAAGTCTGATCCCTCTAGTGTAGTTTGTTGGGAAATACCATGTTTCTTTGTCTCCAGAATTGGTTTTGCAGTTAATAATAATTCTCTTACAATACCTCTAATAATATCTTTCTTATTCTCTAATAATTCTCTAATAATATCTTGCTTATTAATGGGACCCTTGGAAAAGTCCTTTAAGCAGAAAGATATCTATTTTTGCTCAAGGTTCTTCATGGTTAGTGAAAATTGTTGGCTGTGTATCCATCTCTGTATACACAGTATCATTATAGACAGCTGATTTCTCAATCCCAGAGTGAACAGTTTGTATTTGTAGGACATTAAGAAAGCTACTAGTAGCCCTAACCGGTTTGGCTCAGTGGATAGAGCGTCGACCTGCGGACTGAAAGGTCCCAGGTTCAATTCCGGTCAAGGGCATGTACCTTGGTTGCGGGCACATCCCCAGTAGGGGGTCTGTAAAAAAATCATATATTAAAAAAAAGAAAGCTACTAGTATGTGGAAGTAAATATATTAAGTACTCATGTATGAATTCATCAGGAAGATCAAATAAAAAAGTGCTTCAAAGCTGGCTGTGAGGTTGGCAGAATATGTTCTAATCTCTAGGTTCAGGGTTTGGGTACACTGTGTGTGTGGTACATTCCATGTGGTCAGATGGGTACCCCTTGTTATCTTGGTAATGAATTTCCTAACTCTATCTGGAGTTGGAACACATTGTGTACCCTCCTCTTAGGAAGAACTGCAGAATTTGCCCAGTTATATCCCTGTGTAACTTCTCCTAACTTACTAGTAAATAGTCAAATAAATTCTTATTAACTCAGTTATTCTTTTACATTTATTACCTTCCCCAAACTTTCCCCCATCCCAAGAGGCTCCATTTCTTAGAATTTCCAGCTCTGTTTTCTGAATTATAGACTTTAAAGAAATTTTCTGGCCTCCACATAGTAAAGATATGTAGATATATACATAACAGGGTGGGGCAAAAGTAAGTTTGCAGTTGTGCATATGGAAAATTATACAATATGAATAAATAGCAATACAAGAATAAACTGTTTTGTGTATGTACAACTGTAAACCTACTTTTGCCCCACTTTACACTTAATAATTTTCTGTCCCTTATAGAGAGTGTAGTTATTATGTTATAATTGTGTGGAGTCCCCATAATTTGGTCTCTTTTGCACTTTATGTTAATTTCTAATGAATATACTTATAGAACTTTTAATAAATGGTTGTGATTATCTAAGAAAGAAGCACAGTTATTTGATGCTGCCATGGGTCCACTAAAACCAAGTTATATCTTATCCTACTTCTTCTTTTGAAATGTTTAAGATTATGAAAATGCAATAAGCAAAGTTTAGCCCAAACTCATAGGACATTTGACCACATCATACTAGTAATACTTTTGAAGTCCAGATGGAAAAATATGGGCTAATTGCTAATACAGTTATGTGGATTAGTATTAACGAATCATTGGAGGAAATTTTCTGTTTTGAAACCTCTAGGGTTCTCTGTTTAAAACTTCTTGATCAACCAGTTCTTTGGATGAAGCCTTGTATACAAGGCATACTTACTGATTTTGTGAACGACCTAGTACGGAAAGGGATAATGAATACATTTGATGACGTAGGGAGATATGGAAAAGGTCACTACAGACAAAGGCAACAGGCCTACTTTAATGATGTAAGAATAAGGCCTTGCACCTGGATGAAACAAACAAAAAAACCCATACAAATGAGCCCAGAATTTGAGCATCTTGGCGTAAGTGTACTAGGTGTGAAAATGACTTAGGGATTTAATAGATGGAGAGTGCAGTGTTCATCAGTCCTATTTGTAGTGCACAGGTGAAGCTAACATGGTCTAGGTAGACTGCATTACCAGCTGTTTAATAACGGGACTGGCCGAAACCGGTTTGGCTCAGTGGGTAGAGCGTCGGCCTGCGGACTGAAAGGTCCCAGGTTCGATTCCGGTCAAGGGCATGTACCTGGGTTGCGGGCACATCCCCAGTAGGAGATGTGCAGGAGGCAGCTGATCGATGTTTCTCTCTCATCGATGTTTCTAGCTCTCTATCTCTCTCCCTTCCTCTCTGTAAAAAATCAATAAAATATATTTAAAAAAAAAAAATAACGGGACTGGGAAAGTGATGCTCCCACTCCATCTGTAGCTTCCCAACTACAAGAATTCAGTTCTGAGTACAGGGTGCCCTTGAGGAGAACAACTAGGATTGTTTCGCAGCGGTTCTCAACCTGTGGGTCACGACCATCGGAAAACACATATAGCATATCAGATATCTATTTATTTATTTTTATTTATTTATTTATTTTGTTTATTGCTTAAAGTATTACAAAGGGTATTACATATGTGTCCATTTTATCACCCCTCCCTAGACAGTCCCCTAGCCTCCCCTATCCCCCAATGTCTTATGTCTACTGGTTATGCTTATATGCATGCATACAAGTCCTTTAGTTGATCTCTTACCCCCCTACCTCCTGCCCCCCAACCCTCCCCGGCCTTCCCGCTGCAGTTTGACAATCTGTTTGAGGCAGCTCTGTCTCAGCATATCAGATATTTATATTACGATTCATAACAGTAGCAAAATTGCAGTTATGAAGTAGCAACGAAAATAATTTTATGGTTGGGGGTCACCACAACATGAGGAACTGTATTAAAGGGTCGCGGCATTAGGAAGGTTGAGAACCACTGGTTTAGAGCCTAGAAACTGTATCAAGTAAGAAAGTCAAAGGAACCACAATGTTATAATTCATTTGGAAAGTTTCACAGGTTTGCTTTTCACAATTAGGGTTTATTTTTTCCTGTCGATTTTACTTGGTTGTATGGTGGGGATCTCATTTCCCATGTGTATGGTCAGTTATCTCAGCACCTTTTATTGAATTGTCTAACTCCACCCCACCCCCTTTGATTTGGAATGCCATCACTGTCCAATATCAAGTTTCTTGACTGAGTTTTCTATTCTGTTCCATTGGTTTGTCTGTCCCTGAGCTTATATCACACTATTTTAATTATTTTACCATTTTTCTTCAAAATTACCTTGCCTTTTATTCTTCTATGTGAATTCTAGAATGACCTTGTTGCTCAGTTGGTTAGGTGTTGTCTTGGGCACCGAAAGGTTGCCAGGGATTCCCTGTCTGGGTTCACAGGGATTGATGTTTCTCTCACATTGATATTTCTCTCTCTCTCTCTCGCTCCCTTTCTCTCTCTCTAAAAATTGATAAAAATATTTTTAAAATGAGCTTGTTAAGTTTCATACAATTTCCTGATAGGTTTTTCACTGGAATTGATTTTTTCTAAATGGAGTAATTTGAGGATAATTGATAGGATTATTCCATCAACTATTCATATTCATGAACATAATATATTTTTCTATTCATTTGGTTCTTCTTTGAGTTTTTAATACAGTTTTATACTTTTTTCTGACAGAGTCGTAAATTTATTTTGTTAAATTTATTTTCAGTTAACTTGTAATGATTATTGCTAGTGTAATTGGTTTCTTTGTTTAAATTACATTTTCAAATTGGTTACTACTGGTATATAAGAACACTTTAAATTTTTGTAAGTTGTTATTTTATCCAGAAACCTTGCTGAATTCTCTTTATTAATTCTAATTATAGATTTTCTTGAAGTTTTTTATGAGAGTAGTAACATGCAAATAATGACAGTTTTGATATTTCCTTTTAAATATTTTTTTTTCTTCATTGTACTGTCTGGACCACCAAAATAATGTTGCCTAGAAGTGGTGATAGTGGACATCATTATTCCATTCTTGACTATCTCTCTTTATCTTTTTTATTTACTTTTGACATATGATACTTTCATTATTGTTCAGTTCTAGAATTTCATAATTTCTATTTTGATTTCATCCCAATGAGCTATATTTGAGTACATTTAAATTTTTCTAAACATATTATTTTTTATTTACTTGCTCTTTTTGATTTCTGACTATTTGCATTGTGCTTAAAGAATGGGATTAGTATTCTTTGAAATTAGTTGATGCTACCTTGGATACTGATATGTAGTACACTTTAATAAATGTCTTCTGTGTGCTTAAAACCAATGCATATTCTTTTTCTGTTTAGTGCAGGTTTGCTATCTGTCTATCTAATGTATCTATCCATCTGCCTACATCTATCATCAGATTTACTATTGTGTTCAAATTTGCTATATCCTTAGGGAATTTTTATCTGATTGGTCTATCAGTTTCTGATAGCAAAGTGTTAAAATTTCCTGATTTTAGTTTTGTCACTTTTTCCTTGTTAATTGTATCAGTTTTTTGCTTCCTACACATTTGAGAGCCTATATATTAGTTGCATAAGTTCATTATATCTTTTTTGTAGAGTATTATTTTTATATTATGTAATGTCTTTTTTATTCCAGTTTTTGTTTTTTTGTCTTAAGTTTTATTTTGTCTGTTAATATTGCTTTACGAGCTTTCCTTTGTTCTTGCTTGATATATTTTTTTCACCATCTGTTTTAAAATTTTCTGGATCATTTTATGTATCTCTAGTTGAATTTGTTAACCTAGTCTGATGGAGTTTTAATAGATGAGTATATGTGTGTTTAGAGAGAGATTTGGGCTACCTTTGTCATTTTATTGCATATTTTCTCTTTTTAAATTACGCTTGTCATTTAGATTGATAAAATTGTGAGTATTATTATTTTTGTTCATCTACTGATTTTGAGAGCTATAGATGGCATTTCTCTTCTTGTAATGGTTATTCCTAAGTTTTTCTATTTGTTTGGTTCTTTGAGTTTTTAATATAGTTTTATACTTTTTTTCTGACAATCTTAAATTTATCATACATAATTACAAAATTTTCTATCTTAGTTTAAAAAGATTTTAGTATACTTGAACATCCTCTTTTTCCTTTCTAGTTCCACTGTTATAAACTGCTTCTTTGAGATATAATTCATATACCTTATAATTCATTCACTGATAATATATATTTCAATGTTTTTTAGTTTATTTACGAGGTTGTGAAACAATCTAATTTTAGAACACTTTTGTCCCCCTTAAAAGAAATCCTGCCCTAACTGGTTTGGCTCAGTGGAGAGAGCGTCGGCCTGCGGACTGAAGGGTCCCAGGTTCGATTCTGGTCAAGGGCATGTACCTTGGTTGCGGGCACATTCCCAGTAGGGGGTGTGCAGGAGGCAGCTGATCGATGTTTCTCTCTCATCGATGTTTCTAACTTTCTATCCCTCTCCTTTCCTCTCTGTAAAAAAAAAAAGAAAAGAAAAAGAAAAGGAAATCCTGTAACCATAAACAATGTCTATCTCACTATGTGTTCCCTCCGGTTCCCCAGTCCTAGGCAACAACTAATCTGTTCTCTTTAGATTTGCCTATTCTGAACATTCCAATAAATGGAATTATACAATATGTGGCTTTGCTACTGGCTTCTTTCACTTAGCATAATGTTTTCAAGGTTTATTCATGTTGTCACTTTTCTTTTAATTATGAAAAAGTAGGTTATTTTAAAAAACATGTACTTATATACATTGGATAATATGTTTTATCAGTTTGTGGGACACCAGCATATCTGGGTTCCTTCTTTGGGCTCTTCTTTCTGAAGCACATCCTAAAATATATCAATTCTTTAGTGAGAATCTGTTAGTAGAAAATTCAAGAATTGTTATAGATCTTAAAATGTCTTAATATTGCCTCATTTTTTAATGATAGCTTAGCTAGGCATTGAATTCTAGCTTGACAGTTCATATAACATTTTGTACATATAATTCTAGTTTCTTAAAGGAATCTATTATTGCTGATGAAGTGTCTGCTAACAATCTAATTGGTTTGTATGGTCTTTTTGGTAGTTAATATATTTTTTTAATGGCACCTTGATGTTCTGCAACTTTACTATGTTATGTCTAGGTGTGGATTTATTTGTATTTATCTTGATTGGTAGTGAGACTGCATTTATTTCTATTTTATGGCTATTTTTCCTTTTATCTCTTTGGGGGGATTCTAAATATTTATTTTAAGGTCATTTTTAGAACGTTCCGTTATTTTCATTTTGTTTGAGTGAATTAACCTCTCAATAGTTTATGTTAATTGTGGTATTACTTTTCTTCATGTATTTTGGAAGTTTTGTTTGAGAGCATAACTTGAGAGTTGTTACCCATTCTCACCTTACCCTACCCGACCCAGCAGTTCTGTGGTTGCCTCCATCTGGTTTCAGTAGGTAACTCAGGATTTCTGATCTTCATGATCATGGTGGTAGTATACATCCAGCCACTGAGCGAGCACGTGGCTGGCTCGAATCCTTGCCCCTCTGCCTCTTTTGGTGTATGACTCCCTTCTTTCGGTCTCATTTCTGGAGTTCTGCCCAGTCTGTTTTTATGCAATGAACCTGGCTCCAGTTCCCTGCCTTAAGTGAGGCAGTTTTAATTGTCATTAACCTACAGAAGCTGAATTCCTGGCCCTCTTTACTTCCAAATTTGGAACTTATTAAGCTTTACTCACTGCTTTGTGTTTCTGTTCCATTTATAGCCCTTGGAAATATTTATTATAACCAATATATGACAATAGAATTAACGTAATTTACCATTGTCTTTTTTGATATGGCCATCGCATATATGGTGGATGGGATAACTCAGCATCTGTTTCAAACTTCTTCTGGTATGCCTTCCTTTACTGCATAGATCGGAAAGTAAAATTTACAACTTAGGTTTCCTTACATCTGGGGTTCCTGATGTGATTCAGATTACACTAATAATATTCATACCTATAAGACTTGAATTCAAAACTGAGTTCAGTGAGGGTAGGGTGCAGTACACATGGCATCAATTTTGCTGGAACCTATCCAGTGGCTTAGAGTTTACCGCTGTTTCTGATCCCCAAGTTGTAGCCTCGGCTGTGTTCCGTGAAGCCAATAATTCTGGCAGCAGCTTTCTGATCTCTAACTGAAGGTAAGACATTGTGTTCTTAGAGCCAACAATCACATTGGTGATTGCCTAATTCCTCGACTGTGGCTAAGAGATATAATCCTGTCCAGCACTCGGCACCCCAGGGCCTGCTTCCCTAACTTTCTGATGGTGGCAGAGGTAGCAGTTCCCTTGGCGGACCAGTTCTGTGTGGGTCCTGAAAGTCTTTCCTTTCCTTGAGGGCTCATGTAGAGCCTGCTTTTCCAACCCTTCCAATTATTTTGTTAGCATCTAAATGTTAGCATGTAAATATTAAATCTGATGTACTAGAGGTTTGTCATACTTTAAACTGAACCCTGACTAATGAAACAGCTCAAATTTTACATTTTTTTGTCTGTCACTCTTAAGTGCGTAGTGCAGAAGTAGGGGCCGGGTGACCTCAACGTATAGACTTACACAGTCATCTTAACCACAACGCTCTTTCACTTATATTGTTTTTTATTTTAAAATAATCTATTTGAGGTTCTTGACATGTGAAAAATGCTGTTGATTTGTATAGTTGTTGAAACCAAAACCTAAAACAGAAATAAAACGGTATCTGTTTGTTACTCCAAAGGAAAACGAGGACAGTATGTATTTCAGATTCCAATGCAAACTGGCCTAAGGGAATTCAGATGATGTAACACATGTTTCTATCACGGGATGGTAATGAAGGGTTATGCTCTTTGAAAACTATAATGAATTAATATGTCCAAAAAGTTGAAAATCCAACTAGCTGCAAACCTTACTTTCCCTTTTTCATTTTTACTTTTATATTTCATCATAACCATTTCTTAGTTATGTACATAGAGAAGTAAAGCTCTTCATTAGAATTTATAGAATAAAAATAAATATCCACTCTACCCAACCATCTTTGTGAAAGGTTCTGTGATTTCTGACATTAAGTTTTTATTTAAAATGTTGTTTACATTTGATAGAAAATGTTCTATTTCATAATTTTCTTGGCATGACTCTGTTGTCACCCAAAGCATACCTGTATCAGGTTTGTATTTATATAATATTGTGACTCCAGTTCAATATTTTATGCCTTACCTAAAAACTTTTTTTCATTGTTGCCTTTCATTTCCAAAAATGTATGCCAGAATCATGACATAGAGCAATGCTTATAATACAGTGAAATCTAAAACAATGAGTAATAAAAAATGTGTCTATATTATAATTACAACTTTGAAAAATTACATATGCATAGGAATAAGGACTAGAACGAAATATGAAAAAAATGGAAAGAGTTGAGGCTTTCTCAGAGGCGGTAAACCATTTAAGATTGTTTTGTTCATGGTAGGCTTGTTTTGACTCTGAGTTTCTGGAATCTGCCTTTTCCTCCTTTCCATTTGTGAAAACTGGGAAAACATTTATCTCTAGGCTTCTGATACCACTCTTGTGTTTTTTTTTTTGTAAGTTATAAAAAAAATCATTGGGAGTGGTTGTGTGAACACCACATCGGTATAGTTTTTCCTGTACTCAGAGACGTAGTTTATATAGTCTTGGGGACTCAACCTCATTGGAGCCACCATCGCTCCTGTCCTGGCATTGCAATACATAGCCTCCTAGCTGGTCTGCCTACATTTCTTGCTCATCTCTCAATAGTCTTGTTCCCATAGTAGCCCAAGTGATACCTTCAAAGTCTGAGTCAGATCGGGTGTCCACTCTGCTCTAACACTCCAACGAGTTTTCTTTTTTTTTTTTTTTTTTTTTTTTATATATATTTTATTGAATTTTTACAGAGAGGAAGGGAGAGAGATAGAGAGTTAGAAACATCGATGAGAGAGAAACATCGATCAGCTGCCTCCTGCACATCTCCTACTGGGGATATGCCCGCAACCCAGGTACATGCCCTTGACCGGAATCGAACCTGGGACCTTTCAGTCCGCAAGCCGACGCTCTATCCTCTGAGCCAAACCGGTTTCGGCACTCCAACGAGTTTTCATCTCACGCAGCATGAAAGCCTGCAGGCCCTCCATGTCCAGGTCATCTTTCCAACCTCATTTCTTGTTGCTCTTTGCCTTGCTCCCTCCATTCTAGCCACAGTAGCCTGTGTCTGTGCTGTTTCTCAGTTAGGCATCCTGCCAGCTGAGACTCCAGCTTGCAGGGCCTTTCCCCCAGGGGTTGCACCCTCATCTCATTCAGATCTCTGCTCAAATGCCTTCTTCTCAGGAAGGCCTTCACTGGTTATCTAAAATTGTATCTCTCGATCCCTCTTACCCTGCTATATTGTTTTAAATATTATCACTACTGAATATTCTATATTTATTTGTTTATTGTCTGTCTACTCCACTAGACTGTAAGTTCCATGAAAGCACAGACTTTGTCTGCTTTGCTCATCATTATATGCTCAGTGCCTGGAACAGAACCTGGGACATAGTGCTCAATGGATTAATTAAAGTGGCCCCTTAATGTCTATATGGAATTCATTTCTTTTTTATTTATTTCTAATAAAGGTTTGTCTATCCTTGCCAAGTTGAATTTCAATCCAGAGAAAGAGAGACAAAACAGGAACGGAGGACTTCTTTCTTCTCTGCCTTATACAGTCGCCCTTTTCCTTCCCTCCTTCTCCCTACTTCCTATGCATCTAAGACGAGGTCTTATATTGCCCTTCTTATTTTTCCTGAGTCCTAGCTTATTTGGGGCCTTCACCTGGTATCGTTGTAAATAACCCAGTTATTAGTTAACTGGAAAGGAACAGAGGGAAGGCTGAACATTATAGTCATGCCCAGTAAAGTCTGGGTGACATACAGAGACTGCTAGTCTGTCAGTCACACCTGGGAGCAGGTCACTGGCCAGAATGGGCATGGCCATTGCAGGGGCGAGAAATCTGAGATACACAAGCTCCGGAACAAAGGAGTTCTCGCCCCTTCTCTCTTGCTGCTCGCACTTGACTCCTGGCTTTTGGGCTCTCAGGCTCTGCCCTTGCCCACATGGCCCACAGTCATGTGGACCCCACACACAGTGGACTGATGGACTGGGAACTAGTCTGATGCTGTGCCCCGCTTCACCATGAACCGAAACTTGGGACACTGGCTTTGCTCTTAGCTCTGCTGAATGCCCAGCTGCATGTCTTTCGGGATTGTTTTAAGGGAAATGGGACTTTGGAAACCAAGGGGTTTAATTCCACACAAATAAAGCTTTCTACCACATCTCATCCTCCCGGTAGACCCTCTGGAAATTCTTATTCCAATGGCTTCCCAAGAACCCCACTTCTACTAGCAACGGAGAAATTCCACCCTCACAATTCTCTGATAACATACCTTCCAGACCAGGGGTGGGCAAACTTTTTGACTCGAGGCCCACAATGGATTCTTAAACTGGACCGGAGGGCCGGAACAAAAGCATGGATGGAGTGTTTGTGTGAACTAATATAAATTCAAAGTAAGCATCATTACATAAAAGGGTACGGTCTTGTTTTTCAATAGTTTTATTCATTTCAAACGGGCCGGATCCGGCCCACAGGCCATAGTTTGCCCATGGCTGTTCCAGACACTTTTAATAAAAATTTGCTAGTCTTTTGTATATTTCACTTTGGTCATGTGATTTTTTTTCTCTCCCCCATTTTTTTTTTTTTTTTAGTGATTGTGTGGTTAAAATTTTGATTTTTTTCCAATCTTCTAGGACTTCAAAATTTTTTTCATGATCTCTGAATATTGACTTGTCTGATTTTTCTCTGAACTTTTTATAATATACTAGAGGCCAGTTGCACGAAGATTCGCGCAATAGGCCTTCCTTCCCCTGGCTGCCAGCACTGGTTTTCCTCCGGTACCTGGGACCCAGGCCTTTGGTCCAGCTGCAGTGGAGAAGCCAAGCCTCGAGGCTGCAGCAGTGAGGCTTGGCTTCTCTGCTCCGGCCACAGCAATGAGGCTTGGCTACAGCAATGAGGCTTGGCTTTTCTGCTCTGGCTGCAGTGGGGAAGCCAAGTCTTCAGTCTTCAGTCATTTTCAGTCTTCAGTCGTCTTCAGTCTTCGCTCTGCGCCTGCATATGCAAATTAACCACCATCTTTGGTGGGTCAATTTGCATGCATACTCATCCTGATTGGCTGGTGGGCATAGCAGAGCGACACCAATTTGCATGTTTCTCTTTTATTAGTGTAGATTCTCTTAAATTTTATAATGTATGTCTAATATGACCAGAGTTTATTATCATTAGATACTTGATTTTTAATAGGCCACTTCTTTGAAAGTATTTGTCATTTTCATTTTCATGTAACCAACCTATTCTTTCTTGTCAGAATTAAGTCCTGCTTAGCAATTCTCTTCTTCCTGTATTTTTTCATTGTTAATTTCTCTAAAAGCATACTTTTAAAAATTAAGTTGTTTTAAAGATTACTCAGAGAGATAGTTAAATACTTTTGACACCCTTTTGAATGAAAATATAGAGCACTGTCTTGGCAACACAATAAGGGTTAGAGATTTTATGAATGGCAGTCGAGGGGGTAAAAGCATTAGAATAGTTAGCTGTTTTGTTAGACCTCTGAGTTAAATTTTGGATAACTATAACGCTAAGCCCTTTCTTGGATTCATCCTTTGGTCAGTAGAGGTCATCTGTGTCTAAGGAACAAAGCCCTATTTAATTACTTACTTACTTATTTTCTAGCAGTGATCTTACTGTGAAATTTGCAGCATAGAAACAAGAATTTCTTTTCAATGTTAATGTTAACTAGCTTATGCCAAGTTGGTTTCTGCTTGCCTGAGTCAGGACTGTAAGTAAATCTATAAACCCATGTGCCCTGTACATTTAAGTTCTAATAATGAAAAGTTACACAAGATGCTATCTTCTCTCCCTTTTAGTTCATCCCAAATTGATCCATATACCTGTAAACCATGTGCTATCCTATAATTTGTGTAGCTCCTCGAAATTTGGAAGAATTAGGTACCTTCTGAAGGCTAAGCTTGTAAATATCCAAATAGGCTTCCCAGTTCTAACAGATGATACATATTATGGGAAGATTTCTCCTGGAGTCATTTTCCAGAAGACATGGACTGCACTAGACTAGACTGATCATTTTCCTCTTCAGTTACCCAAGAACAGCTTTCCCGTTGTGGTATATAAGCCTCACTTTGGAACTGCCTTGCAGTAGAGGGATGGGAATATAACCTTTGGAAGAAGAGACAGAAAGGAACGCTGTCAGGGTCCTGGGAGAGGGGGTCTAGTCTGCACTGCCAGTGTGGGGAAGAAGGCTGGGTGGTGGAGCAGGGCTCTTCTGGTTCTTGGGCAAGTTCTGCTGCCTCCAGAAACGGGGTGCCAGTCTCTCGTCAGGGCGTGGATGTGGTCATGGTGACAAGTGGTAGCAACCTGCTGAGGCATGATGGATTTAGAGGGCAGACAATAGTTCTGGTGGTAGTGCAGCTCGCCTGGAAGCAGTGCCATTGGCTGCAGGAAAGAAAACCTTATTAATCACTAAGCAAGGCTCAAACCATCCCAGCATCTTTCAAGGAGAAGGGAGGGATTTCTGTGTGTGAGGACACTAACTTAGGGATATCTTAGCTGACAATTGTGGATGTTGACATCCAGGATCCTTAGTTGACTCCCCCAAGCTGGGGTTTTCTGCAGAACACCTATTATAAAGTTTGCTGAGTCATTTGCTTTGCCCATGGCTCATTTGTGTTTTTTTGTCAGAAGTCAACACTGGGAAGGATCTTAGTCACTACCGTGGGGAAATGCTGCAAGCAAGTCGAAGCTGCTAGACTGACCTTTCTGCTAGAGGAAGCACAGAGGCTGTGGAAATTGGAGAGGAAAAGGCTCTTCCTTCTCCTTGGAGCTCTGGTTAGGTCTGTTTTTGTGGTGTGGACTGTTATGAGGAGCTTCTGTCTAAAAGCTTATACGAGTCTAGTATCTCTTGATGTCCTTGGAAATGACTTTAAGTGTCTTTCCTTGTTTGGAGTTAATGGGATATTGAAGCGGAAATTGAGTTATAGCATAACCTGGGGATTTTCTTGAATTAACTTTTTAAAAATGGCATGTAAGCAAGGGATCTCTCTGTTCATTTTAGACTGGGAGGAAATAAGAGTATTTTGTACATTTTCCCAATATAATTAACATTGATCCTTAAGGGTTATTTGGATTAAGGTTAGCCTGTAGTCTGTTTTCGTGCTATCTCCTTGAAAGTAGGACTTGCCTGAGATTTTATAATGTAGAAATGATTTATGCCCAAAGCTGCTGACTTTTGTCTGTGTCAGAGTGTTAGGCCTCCATGAACTCTGCTCCCTGCTGCTGTTTGTTTGCCTCTGCCTCCCTTCTCCAAAAGTAACACATATGCCTTCTACCCCATTGATGCTCAGAGACTTCCTATCATATTCTCTCTATGTTGACCTTTACTTAAAAACATTTTCTTTAATCCTCACTGGAGGATATTTGTTTCCGATTGCTTTTAGGTAAAGTGGAGGGGGAGTGGGGAGAGAGAGATAGGGAGACAGAGAAACATTGATGTGAAAGAGACACATCAATTGGTTGCCTCCTGCATGCACCCCTACCAGGCGGGGAAGGAGTCTGCAACTGAGGTACGTGCCCTTGGCTGGGAATCGAACCCATGACCCTCTGGTCTGGGGGCCGATGCTCTAACCACGGCCAGGGCACCCTTTACTTTTTTTTCTTTTTTTCTTAGCTTGGTTCCTGGTCAATGGGATGATGTGCTATTCCTGCAAAGGTTTATGAAAGGATTGGGTCAGTGCAGAGTGAAAGGAAGTTAAGTCTTTCAGACTTGCAAATTTTATTTAAAACTCTTAGACGCTCATTTAAACATGCCATCATGTCTAAACTGTGGCATTTAGTCTCAGATAGTATGCTCTAATACAGATCACATACAAACTTAGATGATTCTAAAGACTTGTATTAATTTATACATTTTTGTGTTTTGTTTTTTCTAAAATCATGAACTTGGATCTAAAGTAATTACTGTGGCAAAGAAGAAGGCTAAATCAAAATTTGTGGAAAGTATATCCATCATATGGAAATACCAGTATTTCAAGTGCTCAGCCTGGATTTCAAAACTGTCAGTTGGAGCCATATTTCTTGAGGGTTGTTTTTTTTTTAAACTCATGCAGCTGGATTGTGTCATTTTTAATGTGGTAACATATATATCAGAGAAAAGGATAGAATGATTCTGGTACTGATTATCACTTGGGAGAAGGTTCAGAGAGGTGAACTTTTAATGAGATTTTGGTGTACTTATGATACATTTGTCCAAAAAATTCATTGACGTAGCTGACCTGACTTATATTGGTTTTTTGATACCATCTGATCACAACTCTGGGGGAATTTCTTCAAGTGAAATGTAATTTGTGGAACTTACTGATAAGACCACTTACATTTTAAAAAGCTTCCTACTGCTTTTAGATACACTCGGGAAAGGCCAAGATGTCCTGGGCTTCATGTTAATGTGCTGACTTTGAAGTCAGTGGTGGCAGTGCAGCAGTGAGTCGATTCTACAGTGAGAGGAGGACTGCTGTGGCTAGACTGGTGACAACTCACACAACATGCGCAAGAGAGGTCATGAAAATGATGGCGGATTTTTTTTAAATCCTCATCCAAGGGTATGTTTTCCATTGATTTTTAGAGAGAGTCAAAGGTAAGAAGGAAGGAAGAGAGAAAGAGAGAGAGAAAGAGAGCAAGCAAGCGAGAAACATTGATGTGAGAGAAACACATCGATTGGTTGACTCCTGTACTCCCCCAACCTGGGACGGGGAGCAAGCCTGCAGCCCAGGTACATGCCCTTGACCCTTAGAGCGTAGTTAGAGCATCGGGAGGCCGACGCTCTACCCACTGAGTGAAACCAGCCAGGGCAGTGGCAGATTTTTGAAGATGGATGAGAAAGAAGGAGATTTTATAACTTTTACATTATTTTTTTTCTATGGAAGTTTTTACTTCGTCTGAAAGTCAAATCAAACTAGTTAGTATTCATCAGACTGCCCTCCTTTCTTCTAATGTCTAAGAATTTTAAGATTTTGGAAGTTATAGCTGAAGCTTTATTCTCAGTTCCAAAGGCCCTGAGGTAAAGTAAAGGAATTTAAAAATTAGCTTAACCTCAACATTTAGAAAGAAACTGGAACAAAACTTCTAACATCTATCTTGGCATCACTTGTAAGAGCACAAGGTACTGGGGCAATAATCAAAATGACTGAAAATTGGTCATGTCAGATCCATTGTCTGTTCTATGATAGAACGAAAGACCCATTGCCAAGGATGAAATAGTAATTTATTCTTTCTTAATTTCAATAAGCTTTTAGGTCTGACTCATGTGACATTCCCATTGACAAGCTAGAAAAGCATCCTTTTCCTTAATGTAAGCAACTTCACAGAAAAAATAACATAATGAAAACAAAATTTTATTTACCTTTTTTTTTTCAAGTTAATTGCTCTCCCTTGTCACTGAATGTGTTTTTAATTGCTCTGTTGAATTCTGTCTTATTGACATATAACCATTTTTCTACTGAGGGGTACAGTGGGGCCTTGACTTACGAGTGTCCCGACTAACGAGTTTTTTGAGATACCAGCTGTCTCTCCACCGATTTTTTGCTTTGAGTTGACAGAGTAATTTCAGTTAACGAGCTCCTTAACGAGCTCCTTAATGAGCTCAGTCTCAGAATGAATTAAACTCTTAACTCAAGGCCCCACTGTACTTGGATGATTTCTGGGTTCTCACTATTCTAAATAGCACATTTAAGAACATCTCTATACAGATTATTTTTCTTCTCCTACCCTCCCTCTTTTCTTCCTTCCTTTTTTCCTTTTTATGATACTGAATTATTTTTAAAATTCTTATATTGCCAGCTGGAATTATGGGTTCAAAAGATATGAACAATTTTATAATTCTTGTTACATATTCCTGACACTTTTTCAGAAAGATTGAATCAACTAATAGTATCCCTTAATAGAAATACAGCTCAGTCAGAATGAGAGTTCATAATTTGTTGTTAGTTAAGCAGTTGTACTTTAAACTTATTTTAATTAAACTGTGGCATTTAGTCTCAGATATTATTATATACTACATACTATATACTACATGTTACATATTATATATTATATAAACAGTGCCATTCCATGTGTCACCTTTTCTTTAATTTCTAACTATGTGTTTTATAAATCATTCCTTCCCCGTTTTATTTTCTTCAAGTTTTTTTCTCTCCTTTGACCAATTATGAGTGAATTTTGTGTTGCCCTTATGTAATTGTATACTTCTTTTACATTTTTGCACAACAAACATAAGTTTTTCAGTTAACTGCATTATTCCTTTTTGTATTTCTCTATATAGTGTAGTAAACTGATATTTTAATTTTATTATATTTTCTCAGATATTTTCTTTTTAAAAAATGTTTTTATTGATTTCAGAGAGGAAGGGAGAGGGAGAGATAGAAACATCAATGATGAGAGAGAATCATTGATTGCTGCCTCCCGCAAGCTCCACAGTGGGGATAGAGCCTGCAACCTGGCCATGTGCCCTGACTGGGAATCGAACCATGACCTCCTGGTTCATAGGTTGATGCTCAGCCATTGAGCCACACCAGCCGGGCATCTCTGAGGTATTTTCTTTCTTCTTCTTTTTCTTCTTCTTCTTCTCCTTCTTCTTTCTTCTTTTTAAATATTTTTATTGATTTCAGAGAGAAAGGGAGAGGGAGAGAGAAACATCAATGATGAGAGAGAATCTCTGATTGGTTGCCTTCTGAATACCCCCTACTGGGGGTTGAGCCCCAAAACCTGGGCATGTGCCCTTGACTGGAATCAAACCTGGGACCCTTCAGTCCGCAGGCCAATGCTCTATCCACTGAGCCAAACCAGCTAGGGCTGAGATATTTTCTTAACACAAAATATTAATTTTCTGACTTATTTCCTGTTTAGGGGGGCTTATTTTCTTTATTAATTTAAAAAAATATTCAGTCATACAAATATGTAGATATACTAGGCAAGGTATGTATCCAAATAAATTTTAGTATGAATACTTAGTTATTCCAACATTTAAGTGGTCATTCCTTTTCCCAACAATGAGTTACTGTTGATTTCTTGCTTATTATATATTAAATAAACACTACCAACTAACATACCTATCGCATTCCACGTCTCCTTTTCTCAAGCCTATACATATCTCACCATTTTAATTAATGATATCTACTTTATGATATCCATAAATGATTCTTGCCATCTTATTTTCCATATTTTATCAAGCTGGTAATCACTTAAAATCCCAAAGGATTTCAATTGGTATTGAATAAAATTTATTTTTAATTTAGGAGTTTTATTATTTTTGCAATGCTTAGTCTTATCAGCTTAAAGTGTAGCTTTTTAAATTTCTTTATACCTTCCTGTATTCTACCATTTATAATTTGTCTCTTAATATAGTAAATTTGGTTAAAACGTCTATTTCAAGGTGTGGGTTTTTTTTTACCTGTTGTTTATGGAATTTTTATGTTTCATTACATCTTCTAGTTTACATGCTACTATAATTTAGGAATTCAATTTGAATAAATGTATCTTATATCTTACAGTGAAAAGCATGGTATTGACTAGACTATTTTAGCCATCATATAAGGAGATTTGTTTTTTTTAATGTTCTCCCTTCAAAGCCTGGAGAGACCTAGAAAAAAATCCAACAAATTGTAAAATTTTCCAAGAAAAGATCTGGGAGAAGGTGAAGAGGGGAGGGAATGATAAATCAACAAAACAAGCCCTAGAGTTTTTGCGAGAGGACTCTGTCTACCCATTGGAAACTCCTGTTCTTAATCATACTACATTTAGGCCACTGATCAATGACTTGAACATTGAAATCAGATCAATAAATAAAATCAGATTGAAATATTTCAACACTAGTGTAATAGTACTTTTTTACATAATAAAAATCCTTTAATTCTTTTCTCCTTCTGATAGATGTTTGTTGCTTCCTTAGATATTACTTTCTTTCTCTTGCTGTTTTCACTTCCTTGGCATTCATTCACTTCACACCCACTGAAATCTGGCTTTTGCTGACACCCTACTAAAATGCCCTAGTAATTGTCACCAGTGACCTTCTAACTACCAGATGCTGGAAATGCTTTTCAGTTCTTTCCTAATTGGCCTTTTGCAACATTTAACACTTAACCATTTCCCCTCTGATACTTTCCTCTAAATCAATCTAAATATTTCTTTCTCTTTTTCGGTTTATTCTCTGAGTTATTTGTAAGTTCTTCTTTTTTCTTCCTACATTTAGGGACACATGAAAGTCTGTACTTGAACTTACTTTTCTCACTCTACATTTTCTTTCTGGGTGATCTTACCCATGGCCTTAGCTTCCACTACCACTTAAGACACTGGTGACTACCAAATCTAAAAGTTGACTGAGTTCAGGCTGTGTTCCTAAGCATAGATGTGTATACCCAGTTCTTGCTACATATCTCTACTTGAGTTTAGTTTAGGCACCTCAAACCCACATGACCAGATTGAGTTACATCTCCAAAAATCTACTCCCATCATCCCTATTTTGGGGGAATATATTCATTGTCCCTCCAGCTACCTAAGCCAAATATATTATTTATCCTGTAATCCTCCTATTCTACCTCTGCATTCATCTGTTACCAAACCCTATCAGTTTCATGGCTTCAAAATCTCTCTTAAGAAGAAAGACCCTTCTTCCCTATCTCCTCTGTTACCACCTTATTTCAGGCCTTCATTATTCTTGCCTGAACTATAGTGACCTCTTACCTGGTCTCCTTGCTCCTAGACAGCTCTTTCCTATTTAACCTGCATAGTGATTCCAGAGAGGCCTTTTAAACCTCAGTATGCTCATGCTGTTCTTCTTGGAATTTTTAAATTATTGTTAGGATAAAGCATAATCTCCTTAGTATGGCCTATAGGTCCCTATCTGACCCCTCTGTGCATGTCCACAATTATGTTTTGACATCCCCTGACAGGTGGTCTATGCTCCAGTCATATTGAGCTATCAGAACATCTCTAGGCCATTGCTACTGTGTTTGTACATTGTGTTCACTTGAAATATGCTTCCTCTTCTTTATTTAGTCACTTCCTCTGAGAAGCTCACACATTCATTCATTATTTCTTACTACCTCCTGTGTGCTAGGTACTGTTTTAGATGCCAGAAATAGTAATGAATAAAACAGACAAGAATCTCTGTCCTCATGGAACTATATATTCTGATAGAATCCAGGACTGGGTTAGGTGTCTTAGTTCTCTCACAGTGTCGTCGTCTTCGTCTTCTTCCTCCTCCTCCTCCTCTTTTTCTCATTTTTGTTGTTGTTGTTGTTGTTGTTCTTCTCCTTCTCCTTCTCCTTCTCCTTCTCCTTCTCCTTCTCCTTCTCCTTCTCCTTCTCCTTCTCCTCCTTCTCCTTCTCCTTCTCCTTCTCCTTCTCCTTCTCCTCCTTCTCCTTCTCCTTCTCCTTCTCCTTCTCCTCCTTCTCCTTCTCCTTCTCCTTCTCCTTCTCCTTCTCCTCCTCCCCCTCCCCCTCCCCCTCCCCCTCCCCCTCCCCCTCCCCCTCCCCCTCCCCCTCCCCCTCCTTCTTCCTCTTCCTCTTCCTCTTCCTCTTCCTCTTCCTCTTCTTCTTCTTCTTCTTCTTCTTCTTCTTCTTCTTCTTCTTCTTCTTCTTTCTCTCTCTCTCTCTCTCTCTCTCTCTCTCTCTCTCTCTCTCTCTCAAATACAATTTGAAGTACACGAACTTAATCTCTGTGATTCTTCTAGATTTTCTGTCAAGGGTCTTTCTTTTCATATCCTTCCCAGGAGATACCATTGCTGCTAATGCATGAATTGTTCTCTCTCATCCATTATCAAAACCTATTCTCATGAGAGGAGCTGAAACTTACTCCTTTTATAGAAAGTAAAAATGCATTTAAAGTAGTATCCCTCTCAGGAATATTCCATTCCAAAAGGCCAGAGAAACCTTCAGCTCTGGGAATATTAAGCATCCAATTGCCAAAAAATCCAGTTAAAATGTTGGAGCAGGCTGCATATTTCACTACTGTTAAAACTGACAAAAAGGAAATGGAAGAAAGGGAGAAAAAAAGGGAAAGAAGAGAAGAGAAAAGAAGCATCATGTAATATAACCAGTTAGGTTATGGCAGGTGGTCACTCTGTCCCAGTCAGTGGCCTTCAGTTCTTAACATAGTAACTGATTTCATTCATATTACTTAATTATTCCCAGGTGCCAACGAGGGAGAAATACATTGTTTACTTCCTTTTCTTGGATCTTGGGAAGATTGGTGAGGCATTTTGGAGGAAAAGTGCCATATAAATCTAATCAATGATAATAATTTTAAAAAATATTTTTAGAGGACATCCCATTTCGGGGATATGATTGAATTTGATTTTGTGACTACCTAGTTTATGAAGATTTTCTGCTTGGGACTTGAGTTTGAATTGGATTTTTAATGAGAGGAGTAACTACTGTAATAAATTGAGGTAAGAATTTAGCGCAGTAGAAGATAGTGTAGGAAATGAAGAAAAGAGAGGTCCATGGTGCCCTAACCGGTTTGTCTCAGTGGATAGAGCGTCGGCCTGCGGACTCAAGGGTCCCAGGTTCGATTCTGGCCAAGGGCATGTGCCTTAGTTGTGGGCACATACCCAGTAGGGAGTGTGCAGGAGGCAGCTGATCGATGTTTCTCTCTCTCATCGATGTTTCTAACTCTCTATCCCTCTCCCTTCCTCTCTGTAAAAAATCAATAAAATATATTTTTAAAAAAATAAAAAAGAGAGAGGTCCATGGAAACGTGAGTATGGGGGGAGGCTAGAAAGTGACTGAATACAAAGGCAAATTATTGCAGAACTGGTAAATGAGGTACCTGTGCTAAAATAATGCAGAGTAGTAAGCACAGTTGGCCTTATAGTGGTCACAGGAGACACCAGCATGTTCTGGACTAGTAGCAGCACCAGTAAGACACTTACCTTGTCTTAAAGTACATTTTTTCATTTACTAGTGAAGGCTGAACATTCTTGTAAGATTTCTTTGGCCTTGTGCAATGCAAATTTGTGTAGATAGGAAAACACCTAATACTCCCTATTAAGTAACTTGGTCTACCTTGATATTTGGCTTAGGGTAGCCCTGGAGTTATTTACTAATATGGAGTCACCTGGGACCTATTAAAAAACTTTTAGGTATTGAAGTTTTCATAATTGCTTCTTTAATTTCTTCCTCATAGTTTTATTTTAAATCACAAGTGGAGAATTACTAGAATATATGAACTCCCATAACCACCACCGCCAGCAAGCTTCATTAATCTTTGAGATATTTTTTTTCTGTAAAGAACAGTGACCAAAGAAATTAAATGCAGTCCAGATTAACTCACAAATTTTTATTCCTTCCTCTAATTCCTTAAAGCAAATCTTTAAAGCTGTGTGTGTATTTGAGAGAGGGGGAAAATTTATTAGTGACTTACAGCTGCTGTTATATTTAGAAATTCCTTTTAATTTTAATATTTGGGGCATAAGTATCATGGACAAGTGGAAAAGCACACAAAGCTGTGACCCCAACTTATACCTACACCATGTCCCCTTCCACCTGTTCTGGCCGCCCCAAGTCCCTGACCTTCAGGAATACTTTGGCCCTCCAGAGTGGCACACAGAGAAGCAAAGTCTAGAACCCAGAAGGAAAGTGAAAGGAATCTCAGCCTTAACTTGCTTCCCTCAAAGACTGTTGAATAAAACTAAGTTACAACCCATAGCCATGCTTCTTGCAATCCTTTTTATTATTTTCTCCAATTCTTTCCCCTAGGGCTGCTCAGATATCCCCTCCTCACTAAAAGACTGAGATTTTCCTGATACTCCAGCCTGATTTTTGTTGTTGTTCTCATCTACTCTCCCCAACTTTTTGTTAGATGGATAGACTTCGTCTTTCTGGCTTCTTTCTTATTTTTTCTATTCCTTGCCCATTTCTTGGATTCTCTACAATAAAGCTGAATCCAGAAACTGACAGAACAAGCAGGAATTCTTCTTTTCTTTCTCTCAGCTCTCCAGTCCTGACTTTCTTTACTTATTCTCTTGATTCTGAATCATAAGAAAACCTGGGAAACTGGACAGTGCAAAAGACCATGCTGGTGTTTCCTTGTTAGTGGGCCGTAGAGGGTCATGGGCAAGTTGAATGAATGACGATGTTACATACTTTAAGGATTCACACTTTAATAAATCTTGTTATGGTTGCTTTGTGGATCCAACAGTCCTTTTTCCTGGGTCCAAGGGAGGAAGGATGTAGACAGAAGAGAGCGGTAACCTATAGCAGCAGAGGGGGAAGCGGAAAGGAGATAGTGCAGAGATCTGTTCTCCCTCTCTCCCAACCATAATCAGTGGCAAGCAACTGATTTACTAGAATAACTAGAATATATGCAAGCAACTGATTTCTTATTTAACCTTTTAGCCTGTAATTGAAAGTCTGTTAAGCTGGCAGATTCAGATCCTCTGGCTGTTATAGTCCTACTAGAGGCCCGATGCACAAAATTTGTGCAAGGGGCTCGGCCCTCACAGCCCCAACTTTGTCCAGCCTGAAGGTTGTCATTATGATCATTCTGCTGTTCGGTCTAATTAGCATATTAGCTCTTCATTATGTGGAATAGTCAGGGTGCAGGTTCTTCCAACTATATATCCAGGAAGGATGGATATATATATCCATCCAGGTACAGATCTTTCCTTCCCTGGACCATGAAAATAAGTAGCTGATTGATATATATTTCACAGAGGAAGAGAGAGGGAGAGAGAAACATCAATGATGAGAGAGAATCACTGAACAGCTGCCTCCTGCACGCCCCACACACCAAACTCACAACCCAGGTATATGCCCTGACTGGGAATCAAACCATAACCTCCTGGTTCATAGGTCAATGCTCAACCACTGAGCCATGCTGGCCGAGCCCTGGTGCACCTTTTCACCCTGATGATTCCTGATTGCCTCTAATTGCTATTATTTAATTGACTCCTAAGTTTGAAGCTCCCAGACACTGCACCTGTCTCCACAGCAGTTTTTTTCTGTAAGTGTCTAGAATTCAGCTTTCCTCCAGTGTTGTTTCTCTGATCTGATTCTACCTGCTTTCTGTCTTTTAAGAAATCCTCAAAATTTGTGAACTGCCTGGCACTCTTTCTTACTTTCATTGAAATTTTGAATTTATTTTTTAAAGTAGTTTCATTTCATTGGTCTTAGGATGGGGAGTTTAGACATGTAAAAATTGTGTCATCTCAATCCAGTTTTAATTTTTATTATTATTTTACATATATGTGTCTGTAGTTTTAATATCCTGCTATGTGTGATTGTCTCAAATATTATTAAAGATCTCAGCATTATCGTTTTCTTTGCTAAGAAGAAATTTATTTGTAGCTCAAGTATATTGAAAAGTATAGAACATGTTAGGTTGATTTTACAAGTCAATTTCAGATTTAAAATAAAAAAAAATGCATTGTGACATAAGAATAGATGACCACTGTTTTCCTGGAGATAAAAGTTGATGTTGATAACAAACTTTATTACCGGCTCATATTACATGTGACACATATGGATAGTTTTGATACATCTCTACTTATCAGAAAAGCACATTGCTTTTGTATAATTGGACATATGTTCCAATATTTTGTGTGTTTTCTTAACAGAATAATACATGCACTTTTCAAAGTTGCAGAGCTGAGTTCAAACCGATGAACTTGTGGCCAAATCCAGGCCATACTCATGTTTTGTTTGACTCTCATAATATTAGTACACTCACTGGTTCGGTTTTGTTTGGTTTGGTGGTGGTTGTTGTTGAAGATTGAATTAATTGCCAGTGTGTGAAAGTCAAGATATTTTATAAAGAGATCCCGACTCCCAGATTCCTTTAAAAACTCAGAAGATGTGACAACATTAGGTCTGTATTTCTCTATGGCAGTAAACGATGAACTGGGTGGTGGCTGCTCTTGTTAGTTCACCATAGTTGTCATCATTCCCTGTTGTCTTTTAAACCAGTTTGCCTCTATCTTTAAGCTTCTTTCCTAATCCTGTGGGCATTTGAGTTTGTGACCCCTACTATACTGTAGTCTTTATAACCATTACTTTCAATTATTACAAACTATCCATAGAGTAGGTATGCTATAATTATCAGGTTGCTCTCTGTTTCTTAAAAGTGTATATAATTCTGTGATTTTTAACTTTGTAAACATATTTTTTTTTCATATTGGCATTATAACCTAGAAGCAGAAGTATAGAGTAAAAAAAATGAGAACAGTTATATGGAATCTTGTTAAATATGTAAATATATTTTCAATAAAAATAACCATTGAGAAGTTAAAGGCTGACTTCCCACCCACAGGGTTTCACAGTATCCTTGTGGGAATCGGTTTAGGTCTGGTTTTTACTTTTGTCCATCCAGTTAGTAATCAAAACATGGCTTGGTGAATATAGAATCGGAATAAAGGATACCAGGTAGTCTTGAAAGGAGATTTCAATACTCCTCAGTGAGAGCTGGCATTTTAAGCTTGCTTTATAATACAAAACATTTGTCTCTCAAAATTATAATGCTTGCTAAGCCAATATTTACTTCCCTTGGACACTGCTGGGTAAATATTGCCAATTTTTTCTCCTTTACAAATCCCCTCCCCCTAAAAAAATTCATTTATATTGCCATTAGCTTTTAACACATTCTTTCTTCATGCAAATTTTGGTAACATTACGTCACAGCTTTATTTTATTTTTAAATTTTTTTAAAATATATTTTTATTGATTTTTCACAGAGAGGAAGGGAGAGAGAGAGTTAGAAACATCGATGAGAGAGAAACAGCAATCAGCTGCCTCCTGCACATCTCCCACTGGAGATGTGCCTGCAATCAAGGCACATGCCCCTGACCGGAATCGAACCCGGGACCCTTCAGTCCACAGGCCGACGCTCCATCCACGGAGCCAAACCGGCTACGGCACAGCTTTATTGTAAATAAATCATTTTTGCTGAGGTACCGAATCCCCTTACTGGTATCGGGGTAGAGAAATCCAAATGGCCTTTTTATGATGGATGACTTTTACAGGCGCTGATGTCCTCTCTTATATACTTACCCCTTCTAGATCCATGTTCCGTTTTAGCTTCCAAGTTCTGGGTGTTCTTCATTCTTATGGGCTGATTAAATTGGTATTTGTTTAATACTTCATAGTTCTCCAAACAAATTTCACATATATTGTATTATTTTATCCAGTTCAGTCCCTGTGTCAGTCTTCTGAGAGAGGATAGCATGATCCCCATTTATAAAAACGAAGAAGCTGGCCCTGGCCAGAGTGGCTCAGTTGATTGAGCATCATCCCGTACACCAAAAGGTCACTGGTTCGATTCCTGGTCAGGGCACCTACGTGAGGCAACCTCTCAATGTTTCTCTTTTACATCGATGTTTCTCTTTCTCTCTCTCTCTCTCTCTCTCTCTCTCTCTCTCTCTCTCTCTTCCTGTCTCTCTAAAAAAAATCAATGGAAACATATTTTTAAACATAAAAATGAAGAAGCTGATGATCAGAGGATGTAATTGACTTGCTTGGGGTAAATAAGCTCAGGGTTGGGAATTAAACAGATTTTCTGACTTCAAGGTCCCTGTTTCCAAAATAAGCAGTAGGCTGGCGTCTGGGAGATCAAGTAGAACCAGACAGTGACCTAGGTGGTCGAAAACTAGAAGGAAGCATGATCCTTGAAGGTCTTTCATGCTCCTGCCATGACGGCAGGATATAAGTTGTTTAGGTGGAAGTGGTAGAGAACCCGTTAGGAGGGGTTCTCAGGGATTCAGGGATGCGGTTGCAGCCTGTTTGAGAGTCCTGCAAACTGAGTACCCTCTGGTCCTGTCTGGGGCAGCTTCAGGTAAGAGAGCAAGAGTTGAAGAGAGGTATTTTATAGAACCATTCCTGTAAGACCCTCTTCTCATCTGGCTAGGCACAAAGATACTCATTAATGAAGCTTAACTTGTCCCCAAGGCATTTTCATTTTAATAGAGGACTTGTAAATAGAAATATGACACAGGGAAAAATCAGTGAGGGTGGTGTGATAGATAAGGAATTCTTTGCTCATTAATTTTTTAACATTAAAATTGCATTATGAATTTTAAAATAATGAACAAAATGCTATAAATAAGGAGTTCTTACTTTCATTTCAGGATTTTATTCTCTTAAGATAATTTCTAAAGCCATTTAATAGGAACATTTTTGTATAAAACTAGTTTTATTATAAGTTCATTATAATTCTTGCACACTTAAGCATAATAGCGCAATTTTTAAATATAAAAATAAGATATATTTCTGTTTCCATGGCCCTCTGGCATTTTAATATGAAAAGGGAGAAGTAGTCAACAATTCATTTTCTGGCACATAGGTTTGTTGTTGTTCATTTTTTAAATATCAGTTGGTGACTATATTTCCTAGCTCCTATTGCACCCCAAATGACTGAGAATGGGGAGAGCTCTAAAGTAGCGTTTCATTTTTTTTTCATAGAGACTAGAAACAAGATGCTTATTGTCCAAAGGATTCAGAATAGGTGATAAGAGCAACTCTAAATGTTTAGGAATTGAAAGAAAGTTGGAAGCTAGTTCCTCCAGGCCTAGTGACCTTGAGGTTTTCAAAGAAGCTGAAAGAAACCATATGCCTTTATTGAGTGGTATGTATTTGAAAATTTTCAAATGTATTGCTATATTTTAGCTGAATTAGTATATATTTAAGATTATATATAAAGTTGGAACTCCACTAATCTATATTGCAGTAAAGTCATTCTATTCTTGGTGGTTGAAACCTATGTAGGGATGAAGTCTGAAATGATTCCTAGATTTGTGTATGCTTTAGCTAGTGCTAAAATACATACCGCTACGCTACAACTCTTCTTTACTTTTAGGAAAAATTCAAAACTGCCTTTCAACCTATGGAACTTTTCCGCATGCAAGTTATTTTAAGGGAAGAAAACCTCCACATGATCTGCAGTTGCTACCCAATGCATTTTCAAATACTACTGAGATAAAAAACATGTCTTCATAAATGTGTCCTATAAACATTAAAAAATGTTTGTTTTTAGATCTAGAAATCTCACTTTTATGAATCCCTTTTAGCCTTTGAATTACTATTATGAAATACATGCATACTCGGTCAGTATCTTAAGGATACTGCCAGCAGCTGCACCAAAATATTCTTAGAGACTTTGTTTATAGACAGGATGAAACCTGAAGATCAAGAGAAATAAATAAGATCAAGTCCTTGCTGGAGCATTTGGTTACTCTGTGATACCTTTGGCAGTTGCTGAAAATGCATGTTGGCAGGAAGTTTTTAAATTACCAAAACCATCAGATTATTTGCTTGTTTCCCTTAGAGTCAGTGAAATATGTGAATGGGTAATGGAGTCTGTCCAAGGAAAAAAAGTGAACTAAGTACTGTGACTGGCACTGTCCCTGTTACAGATGGAAGGCCCAATGAGAAGGGACAGTCACCTGTCATCAGGCTCACATATATAGAAACACACACACACACACACATGTACTACACAAATATGTATACATGAGAGTTAAAATAAAGCAAAGATATTTGTAGTGCATAAGAAGACCTCATATTTGCAGTGGGTTGCATTCCTGGAAAAGGCATTTTAAGTGGAAATGATTTTTAAGTTTAATTTGGTATTCCTTTAAAGGTGATATTATGATAGGGAATATGCTTGACTAGGGTAGAGATGCCTGAGTCTTTATACAGTTGGCTATAAATTTAATCAGTTATTAATGATGATAAAGTACAATAGTGATAGCCAAGTACTTTTCAAAAATAGTACATTTTCTCATTTAATTTCTCACACTATTATCTTCATTTTACAAATGAGGAAATGGAAGTTTAGAGAGGTTCAATTATTTGAGGAAGATCATATGGCCAGGAATTACTAGAGTCTGGATTCCTTTAAGAGGTTAGAAAATACTTATCCCTTGAGAATTTAAGAGATAGGAGAAAATGGCGACCAGCAGTAAGGTAGGGAGGGAGAGAGTGTGAGAGCACAAGAAAGTGATAGAGGAGTGTGTGGACGTGTGTGGTGTGTGTGTATGAGCTAGGGACAGTTAGATTCTGCAGGTCTTCTAAGGGGCTGCTAAACCGGGCAGTCTTAGGCGGCGGAGTCCCGCTCCCTGCGTGGACACTCCTGGGCGGCCAGCACAGGCACGGCGACCACACCATCTTGGGAAACAGAGCTGCTTGAGACTAGGATCCTGGCCTCAGTACCACCCAGTCTGATCTCAGACGCATACCAGGATCCTGCAGCCACTGGGGACAGAGACCTGTGACCACAGCTACAGACCTGCGGACACCAAAAGTTCAGAAATCCCCATGGCAGATCTGTGAGTAACAGAGCCCACCCCCACTTCCCGCAGGCTTGCGGGCAGCGCCAGAGTAACTAACTGATAGACCCACCCCTTGCCTGGGCCTCAGCACTCCAGGAACTTTAGCATGGAAGTGCGTGAGCACCTTGGAACCGATCCCACATAGGGCCGGGTTCAGGAGTCCTGGGCTGGGAGCAATCGCTCGAACACCGGGATCTGGTCCTGCTCGCACTGCCTGCTCCAGGAGCCCTGGGCTGGGAGCAAACCCGCGAACCCCAGGAACTGATCCTATGCACACTGCCGCTTCGGAGCCCTGGGCTGGGAGCAATCGCGCGAACACCGGGAATTTGTCCTGCGTAGCACAGGCCCAGGGACCCCGATTCTCTGGGCAGGAGGCAGCACCAAGCACCAGTGCCTTGACTGTGTTTCTTATCACCTGCGCCTGAGATCCTGATTTCCTGTGCATTCATACTAAGAGCCAGTGACTCCAGTTCCTGGTGCAAGGGCACACAGGGAACCTGATTCTCAACGCAAGGTTGCGCGAAGCAACAGAGACTCTGATACTGCATTCTTGGGGAACTCTGACTCCTGGTGCATGCTAGGGGGCTCTGGTTTTCAACACGCTTCAGGGGGGCCTCTGTTCCAGCACGGTGCAGGCAGGGTCTCTGATTCTAAGGGTGCGTACGAGGCCACATTGAGCGCTGACAACACTGACTCTGAGTAAGCCTGGTTCCCACCAACCCAAAACAACCACACATCTTAGTGTCAGAGCTCTTCAGTGACACTAGGGTGGTGGGAGGCTCCCACTGCACACCGCCCAGGCCCACGCAACTCGACTTTTGAACCATCGGGAGATAATCAGAATGAAGAGACGACACAACACCCAGAGGAAAGACAATGAGGAGTCGCCATGAAAGGAAATTAATGAAGTTGAAGCATGCAACATGACAGAAAAAGAATTCAGAATAATGGTTGTACAATTCATTCACTGGATGGATGAGAAAATCAACAACCTATGCAAGAATCAGGAAGAAATGAAAAGTGATATAGCTACAATCAAAAACACCATGGAAAGTTTCAACAGCAGACTAGAAGAAGCAGAGGACTGAATTAGTGACTTAGAAGATAAGGCAGAGAAACAAGCTCAATCTGAACAGCAACTGGAGAAAAAAATTAAAAAGCAGGAGGAGAGCCTAAGGGAGCTTCGGGACAACATGAAACGAAGTAACATACGCATAATAGGGCTGCAAGAAGGACAAGAAGAGTAGCAAGGATTAGAAAATCTGTTTGAAGAAATAATGTCAGAAAACTTCCCAGATATGGGGAAGAAAAAAGTTACACAAGTACAGAGTCCCAGGCAAGATGAACCCCAAAAGACCCACACCAAGACACGTCATAATAACGATGGCAAATGTCCAAGACAAAGAGAGAATCTTAAAGGCTGCAAGAGAGAAACAGAGAGTTACCTACAAAGGATCCCCCATCAGATTATCAAATGATTTCTCAACAGAAACACATCAGGCCAGAAAAGAATGGACAGAAATTTACAAAGTGATGCAAAGCAAAGGACTGAATCCAAGAATACTCTATCCAGCAAGGCTATCATTCAAAATTGAAGGGGAAATAAGAAGCTTCACAGACAAAAAAAGGCTAAGGGAGTTTATCACCACTAAGCCAGCAATGCAAGAAATGCTAAAGGGACTGGTATAAAAAGAAGAACTAAAAAGCCCAGAAAGAAAATAGCCACAAAAAAAATAAAAAATAGATATGGCTACAAACAAGTACCTTTCAATAATAACTTTAAACGTAAATGGACTAAATGGTCCAATCAAAAGACATCGAGTGGCTGAATGGATAAAAAAACATGACCCATATATTTGCTGTCTACAAGAGACCCACCTCATTAGAAGGGACTCACACAGACTGAAAGTGAAGGGATGGAAAAATATCTTTCAGGCAAGTGGAAATGAATTTTAGAGATAGAGACGTGAGGAGCAATGAAAAATATTGAGGCTAGAGATGGATACAAATGGGAAAGAATAGGTGGTCTGTGCTTTTACTGTGTTAAAAGCCATAATGGAATGTCTTTGCTAAAGGATTGTATGGGTGATTTACTTTTTTGAATGGCAGTAAATTGAGGACTCTCTGTACTATAGTTGTAAAAAATATGAAGTCTTGCAAAAGGTAGGTAAAATTAGTGTACTCTGTGTTACAAACTTATTCTTAGTACATGATGACATTGGGCATGATATCCCTAAAATAGATTAGATTAGAAGAGCAAAAGAAATTATGAAGGAAGTAACAGCTATTCATAACCAGAGTTCAAGAATAGTCAGGATGAAGCAGACTTATGCCTGGAAACCTAAGAGTATTGCTTTCACAGCAACAACAAGAAAAAGTCAGATAATGAACCAAACCATAAACTTTCTTGAACTTAATCAGAGAGCTGAGGTTGCAAGGCCTGCAATCTAGGGGTATATAGGCACCTCGAAGGAGAGACAGAATGCAAGCACTGGCTTACTTGAGGCAGAACATGGGACAATGGCCAGCATACAAGTGAATAAGAATTCAGCTATAAGTTTTAACAAATTATTAAAGGTGGGGTGGGGGTTAGAATGAGAATATAGAATATCTAGGAGCTGCAGACACAAATGGTTTCTACCTACTTATGGTTTCATATCCAAGGATCTCTGTTGGGTATTCTTTGGAAGGACTGGGGAGAGTATGGGAGACCAGTTCTCCTTAAGTTCTGCAGGAGTAGAGAGGGGAGCAGCTGCTGCTGTGAGAAAGACACAAAGCTCTACCTGTATCCTTCTCTAAGGAAAAAAGCCTTCATCCCTCTGGAGAAGGACAGCAAATTCTGTTGTACCCTAGGGGACAGGTGGAAACGCACATGGCTGGAAGAAAAGGAAATAAAATACCATTAGAGGTATCTTACACAGCATATTCAGTAACAATATTGAGACACACAAAAAGCAATAAAAATCATCCCTCTATCAAGAAATAAAACAAATCAGCAGAACAATACTAAGAGATGACCCAGATATTGGAAACATCAGACAGGGGATTTAAAATAACTCTAGTTAGTATATTAGAGGAGCTAATGGAAACGATAGACAACATGCATGCACTGATAGGGAGTTTCAGCAAAGAAATGGAAACTATAAGAAGACTCAAATGACAGTAACCATTTAAAACAGTAATAGTGATGAAGAATGCCTTCATGGCTTATTAATTGACTTGCCACTGCTGATGAAATAATCAGTGAACTTGAAGGTAATCAATAGAAATTAACCAAACTAAAACACAAAGAGAAAAAAGAGTGGGGGGAAAATAGCCTAAAACAGAACAGAGCATCCAACAGCTCAGGGACAATATCAAATGGTCTGACATGCTAACGTACACATAATTGGAAACCAGGAAGAGAAACACAGAGAGAATGGACAGAAGAAATATTAGAAGACATGTGGCTGAGAGTTTTCCAAAAATAATGAAATAAAGGACATCAAATCACAAATCCATAAAGCTCAGAGAATTCCAGGTAGGACAAGTGCCAAAACAATACACACATTCCTACCTAGATATATCATATTCACGTTTCTGAAAATGAAAGACAACATGAAAATATTGAAGTCAGCCAAAGAAAAAAAGGCACATCACATACAGAGGAACAAAGATACGAATCGGAATAAACTCTCAGAAACCTTGCAAGCCCTAAGACAAGGAATGACATCTTGAAAGTGCTGCAAGGATAGACCTTAAGTGTCAATCCAGATTTTCAGTGAAAAACTGTTACAGAAAACAGAGAAAGATGTTATAAAATGACAAAGTGTCAGTCCACTAGAAAGATATAACAATTATATATGCATAAACATCAGAGCTCCTAAGTATAGAAAGTAAACGTTGACATAACTGAAGGGAGAAATAGACAGCAATACAATAATAGTAGGAGACCTTAGTGCCTCTCTTTCTATAATGAATAGAACATCCAGACAGAAAATCAACAAGGAAATGTTGGACTTGGACCGAACTTTGAGAACCAATGGAACTAATATATACAGAACATTCCATCCAACAGCATCAGGATACACATTTTTCTCAGGCACACACACAACTTTCTCCAGGATAGATCACGAGTTAGGTTACAAATGAAGTCTCAAAAAATTGAAGAAGATTGAAATCATACCAACTATTTATTCTGATCATAACATAATAATACTAGAAATCAATAGCAGAAGGAAAACTGGAAAATTCACAATATGTGGGAAATAACACACTCTTGAACAATTATTGGGAAAGGAGGAAATAAAAAACAAAGTTAGAAAAATTAAGACAAATGAGAACAAAACACAACATAGCAAAACTTATGGGATGCAGCAAAAACAGTAGTAATAGGGAAGTTTATTGTGATAAATGCTCACATTTAAAAAGAAGAAAGATACCTCAACATAATAAAAGCCATATATGACAAGCCCACAGCCAACATCATACTCAGTGGGCAAAAACTAAAACCATTTCCCCTAAGAACAGGAACAAGACAGGGATGCCCACTCTCACCACTCCTGTTTACATAGTACTGGAAGTATTAGCAATTACGATTAGACAAGAAGAAGACATAAAAGGCATCCAAATTGGAAAAGAAGAAGTAAAACTGTCCTCATTCGCAGATGACATGATATTGTACAAAAAAACCCTAAAGACTCAATCAAAAAACTATTAGACTTAGTAAATGAATTTGGCAGTGTAGCAGGATACAAAATTAACGCCAAGAAATCTATGGCACTTCTATACATAGAACTTACAGTGAACTTACAGAACTTACAGAAAGAGAGACTAAAAAAGCAATCCCATTTATCATCACACCAAAAAAATTAAGATACCTAGGAATAAACTTAACTAAGGAGGTAAAAGACCTATATGCGTAAAACTACAGGACACTGAAAAAAGAGATAGAGGAAGACATAAAGAGATGGAAGAACATACCATGTTCATTGATTGGTAGAATCAACATCATCAAGATGTCCATACTACCCAAAGCAATCTATAGATTCAATGCACTCCGCATTAAAATACCAATGGCATATTTCACAGACCTAGAAAGAACTCTCCAAAAATTCATCTGGATTAAAAAAAGAACCCAAATAGCTGCAGCGATCCTGAGAAAGAACAAAGTAGGTGGGATCTCAATACCAGATTTCAAGCTGTATTACATAGCCACTGTTCTCAAAACAGCCTGGTACTAGCACAAGAACAGACATATAGACCAATGAAATAGAATAGAGAACCCAGATATCGATCCAAACCACTATGCTCAACTAATATTTGACAAAGGAGGCATGAACATGCAATGGAATCAAGACAGTCTCTTCAATAAATGGTGCTGGGAAAATTGGACAGATACATGCAAGAAAATGAAACTAGACCACCAACTTACACCATACACAAAAATAAACTCAAAATGGATAAAGGACTTAAACATAAGACAGGAAACCATAAAAATACTAGAGGAATCCACAGTCAGCGAAATCTCAGACATATGCCGAAGCAGTTTCTTCACTGATACCGCTCCTAGGGCTATGGAAACTAAAGAGAAAATAAACAAATGGGACTACATAAAAATAAAAAGCTTTTGCACAGCAAAACAACAAGAAAGCCCACTGTATGGGAGAACATATTTGCAAATGTTATCACTGATAAAGGTTTAATCTCCAACATTTACAGGGAACTCATAGAACTTAATAAAAGGAAGATAAATGATCCAATAAAAAAATGGGCAACGGACCTAAATAGATACTTTTCGAAAGAAGACAGAAGGAAGGCCAAGAGACATATGAAAACATGCTCAAAGTCACTAATTATCCGAGAGATGCAAATCAAAACGACAATGCGATACCATCTCACACCTGTCAGAATGGCTATCATCAACAAATCAACAAACAACAAGTGCTGGAGAGGATGCAGAGAAAAAGGAACCCTCGTGCACTGCTGGTGGGAATGTAGACTGGTGCAGCCACTGTGGAGAACAGTATGGAGTTTCCTCAAAAAACTAAAAATGGAACTCCCATTTGACCCAGTAATCCCACTTCTAGGAATATATCCCAAGAAACCAGAAACACCAATCAGAAAGGATATATGCACTCCTATGTTCATAGCAGCACAATTCACCATAGCTAAGATTTGGAAACAGCCTAAATGCCCATCAGCAGATGAGTGGATTAGAAAACTATGGTACATCTACACAATGGAATAATAGGCTGCCATAAAAAAGAAGGCATTCTTACCATTTGCAGCAGCATGGATGGAATTGGAGAGCATTATATTAAGTGAAATATTCCAGACAATGAAAGAAAAATACCACATGATCTCACTCATTTATGGAAAATAAAGAACATTATAACCTGATGAACAAAAAGATAGATACAGAGGCAGTAAAGCATCGAACAGACTGTCAGATTACAGTGGGAAGGCTAGGGAGTGTTGGGGAGGGGGGGAAAGAGATCAACCGAAGGACTTGTATGCACGCATATAAGCACAACCAGTGGACACAAGACTCTGGGGGAGTGGAATGAGGGCATGCCACAGGGGGTAGGGGAAGCTGGGGAAAGGTCAATGGGGAAAAAAAAGGAGACATATGTACTACTATGTGTAATACTTTAAACAATAAAAAAATAAAAAATAAAAAGAAGATCTCAAACAACATAAGTTTACACCTCAAGGACCTAGAAAAAGAACAAACAAAACTCAAAATTGGAAAAAGGGCCTGACCAGCATGGCTCAGTGGTTGAGCGTTGACCTATGAACCAAAAGGTCCTGGTTGGGGCATGTGCCCAGGTTGTGGGCTCTATCCCCAGTGTGGGGCATGCAGGAGGGAGCCAATCAAGGATTCTCTCTCATCATAGATGTTTCTATCTCTCCCTTGCCCTTCCTCTCTGAAATCAATAAAAAATATTTTTTTAAAAAATTGGCAAAAGGAAGAAAATTACACAGATTAGAGCAGAAATAAATGAAATACAAAAAGAAAAGCAATAGAAAAAAATCAACAAAACCAAGAGTTTGTTTTTTAAATGACAAACGTTAGATGTCCTTAGCTAGACTAAGAAAAAAAGAAAAATGAAAGAGGAGACATTACAACTAATGGCACAGAAATAAAAAGTTACATGCCAGTAATGGATAACCTAGGATAATTGGATGAATTCCGAGAAACATAGAGCTTACCAAGACTAAATCCATGAAGAAATAGAAAGTCTGAACAAATCTGAAACTACTATGGAGATTGAATCAGTAATCAAAACTCCCAACAAAGAAAAAGCCCGGGACCAGAGGGCTACACTGGTGAATTGAAAGAAGAGTTCATGCAAATCCTTCTGAAACACTTTCAAAAATATTGGAGGACAGAACACTTCCAAACTCATTTTATGAGGCCAGCATTGTCCTAATATCAAAGCTAGACACATACACTACAAGAAAAGAAAACTACAGATTAACCCCTAAAGTGTCAGGAGCGCTATCAAAGCTTCGAAATGGTGTCCAGTTCTAAGTCTGCTTTTATTAGTGATGATGATATTGCTAAATATGTCAGTGTAGTAAAGGTTTCCTTAAGTTTTTGAATATGTAACTTCATTTACTTGCGATTCAAAATTTTTTTCCTAAACTGCTGTAAAATCAACAAAAATGCCTTGGCAATCTTAGCATAGTTCCTAGGATATTGGTTGGCACTCAAGGGTTAATATCCCTGATGAAAATAGATTCAAAAATCCTGAACAAAATGTCAGCAAACTGAATCCAATGGTTCAGCAGGTCCTCAATTGGTGTTTTTTTGTTGTAACTTTTATGAGATGCCATAGGTAACTCTTATTTATATCTATTAGCCTGTGGTAAAATTGGTTTTGATATATGGTGGTTTCACCACAGTTCTATGACTATATTGAAGATGTTAAGTGAGAACTTGACGTTAAAAGGATCATATAGCATGACCAAGTGGCATTTATCCCTGAGATGCAAGGATGGTTCAACATACAAAAATCAATCAATGTGATACATCACATTAATGGAATATGAGATAAAAATCACATGATTGTCTCAGCTTCAGAAAAAGAGTTTGTGACAAAATTCAACACTCTTCCCTTAAACCATAAACAAAAACAACTAGAAATGGATTAAAGACTTAAATGTAAGACCTGAAACTGTAAAACTCCTAGAAGAAACAGGGGAAAAGTGTCATGATCTTGGTCTTGGAATGATTACATGGTTGACACCAAAAGCACAGGCAGCAAAAGCAAAAATAGACAAGTGGGACCATATCAAAGCTGCACAGCAGCTGTTGGTAGGAATGCAGACTGGTGCAACCACTATGGAAAACCTGTGGAGATTCCTCAGACAATTAAAAATGGAACTTTTCTGTATGATGGACCAGACATTGTGATGAATGCATTATATCTGTCATTAGCAACATTTTTTTGTAAAGGCCGGACAGTAAATATTTTTGCCTTGGTAGACCATGTACAGCTTTTTTTTTTTTTTAAAGCATATTACTCTTTTTTGTTTGTTTTATGGTTTTGTTTTTGTATGCTTTTAAAAATGTAAAAGCTATTCTTAGCTTGAGGGCTATATGGAAGCAGTCTTCAGCTGGATTTGCCCTGGGCCTATAATTTGCTTATGTCTGGTCTAGACCTTGAGGTGTTTTTGTTTTTTGTTTTTTTTTTATACCTCAGCACATGTGACTATTTAACAAAATTTAAACCAATTATATATCCCTGAAAAGTTTGTTGAAAAGACCAAAGGCAAATTTGAGAATTGTCATATTTCCATGGCTTTTTTTTTTTTCTGTAGAAAGGATGATTTGACAACATTAAAGAAATAACTTTTAAAAAATTTGTATCATCTATGACCTAGCACTATAACCAAGTCCAGACTACTCTAATCCTGGCCTTCATGCAGCATATTTTAAGGACACTAATTTTTAATTTATTTTCAGCATGTAAAAATAACTCCAGCATTCCTATTTTTAAAATCTCATTATCATTTTTTATAATCTGATAGAATGTTTAAAAATGTATCAGTTGGATTCTGATTATGCAGCTTTATCAGAGCTGTCACTTTTTTTTTTTTTTTTGTCTCAAGTCACATAACATTTGAGCAGGTTTTTCAACCAGTGACTACAGAGCCAGAAAGAACAGAGTCCAAAGCAGGAGAGAAGAGAAGTACATAAAAAAAGAGCAGAGCACATGAGGACTGAGAATGACAGAAAGATGGGAGTGGGATGTGATATGATTGTCAAAATGGCACATTTTAAACCTAAAAGATCAATTTCTATCTAAAATTTGGTCAAACTTTTGGCCTTTGATGACTTTCTTGTTTTTCACTTTGTGCAGAATTGCTTTTAGCTTCTTTATTATTTCTCCTAAGACTGGTGCTGCTTGTACTCTTCTTTGCCTTCCTGTCCCCAGCAATTTTCTCTAGCTATGCCTAAGGTTGTGTCTCCCTTCCTTCTTACATCTTTTTATTTGACTATAACCCTTCCAAAATACTTTCATTTTCATATGAATTAAAATACAAACCCCCCCCCCCAAAAAAAAAACAAACAAACAACCACATACACACACAATTCCATTTGGTTGTGGTCTGGGCCCTTGGGCCCAGGAAATGCTTGGAGTCACAATTCTTTTCATAATAATGCTAGGCATTATTTACCTTTCTCACTTGAATCAATACGTACTTTACAAAGTTCTCAATTGTAATATCTAATAAGATAGATATTAATAGAATATACATAAATGAAAGCTCTTTAAATTCTGTATTATTTTTAGCGGTGTAAAGGGATTCTGAGAATGGCTGATGTATCCTCTCTTATTTGCAAACATTGACTAAGCACCTTTGTATTTTCAGACAGAGTTCTGGTTCCTTGGAGTAAATGACAGACCTTTCTTCAAAAGATTTCACAGTTTAAATAGGGAGATGTTGGTAATAGGCTACAACCTTTCAGCTGTAAGGTGAATAAGGTCTGAGGATCTAGTGTAAAACATGGTGGCAATAGTTCATAACACTGTATTGCATAATTGAAATTTGCTAAGAGAGTAGAACTTAAATGTTTTTACAAAAAAAAATATAGATAAATTTAAGAGAGAAATATGTGAAGTGATGGATGTGCTAATTAACTAGATGGAGGCAATCCGTTCACAATGTATATCAAATTATAGTACCGTGATGTTTACTTGAAATATCTTAAAAATTTATGTCAGTTACACCTCAATAAAGCAAAGCTTTAAAAAATCTCACAATTCAACGGAGAAGACAGACCCTTCAAAGAATAAGTAGAGTCAGAGGCAGTACGTGCAGAGACATTACATGTCATGGGATCCAGAGGGAAGCATACCGCACTACTTGTGATTATACTGCTGGTGGAAGGAGGGATCAGTGAGAGGTGGCGCCATCTCGCTGAAGCCTTCCCGAGCAGCTGACCACTGAACCACTGGTTCTGAAGATCACAAGCAGTTGTCTCGGTGAAGGACTGTGGTAGGAGGCGTTCTTGAGGAAGGAGCAGGAGCGAAGGAATGTAAACAAAGAAGAGCGCTATGTTTACAAGCAAATACCAGCAGGTCTGTGTTACAGTGTGCAGGGTGGGCTTCGGGGAGGAGTGGAGATGAGACTAGAGACTAGATGCCAGGGGACAGAACTTAGGCATTTGAGGCCTGTTAGGAGTTTGGACTCCATCCTTAGAAGGAAAGGAAGCTTCATCCTTCCCCCACCCCCACCCCCCTTTTTTTTTTAGCACATATTTGGTTTTATTGCTTCTTTCTATACATGAAGAACTTGGTTTATTAAAATAATACTAGTTAATTATTGAGTGTCAGGTTTACTTACCATTTCACATATATGAGTGCTTTATATACATCCTTATTTTACATCTAAGAAAGTGAAAGGTCAAAGAGGTTAAGGGAACATAGCTGTCTAGAAGATGAAATGATATTCAAGTCCCAGGCAGCCGTGTTACAGACTCGGCACTCTTTCTCGGTATGTTATAGCACCTCTCCATACAAAGGAAAAGGAGAGAGGGGAAAGGTCCTGGAGGTGAACAGCTAGTTACAATACTGCCCTCAAAAAATGAAAACCAGTTCTGTGAATGTGCTAAAAACAATTCTGCCCTGGCTGGTGTGGCTCAGTTGATAGGATGTTGTACCATGCACCTAAAGGTTGCCAGTTCGATTCCAGGTCAGGGCACATGCTCAGGTTTCAGGCTCGATCCCAGGTAGGAGGTGGGCATGCAAGAGGCAGCCAGTCAGTGTTTCACTCTCACATCGATGCTTTTCTTTCTCTCTCTCTCTCTCTCTCTCTCTCTCTCTCTCTCTCTCTCTCTCTCTCTCTCCCCCCCCCCCTCTAAAAATCAATAAGAATGTATTTTAAAAAGCAAACCTGAATTCTGCATTTTGAAGGGGTGAGATTTCTCATTGTGTGAATTATATCTCAGTAAAGTAAAGCCTATGTTGAGATGTGTAGAGCTTTTATGGATACAACTCAGAAAGTAAAAGTAAGTCTCTGACTTATAGTCTAAAAAAAAATAAATTCCTTCTATTAACATTTGTTGATAGACAGTTAGCAAATGAGCTCTTGAGAGGCTTCTGTGGAAATAAACCCTGAGGATCTTCAGAGGCAGGTTATGAGGCATAGGTGTAAGCTGGGTCACAGCCCTCTGTGTGGCTCTATGTGGAAATGCAAAGACTTAACGCAGTGAATGTGAATAAAGTAAGCTTGTTCCATATCATGATTTAACTTTGTGCTGTTTTTTTGTGTGTGTGCTATTCTGCCACTGACCTTGCACTGTATTCTCTGCTTTGCATTATCTACATATTGATTTATGTTTTTGCTTTAAAATCTGCTTATAAATATGGGTTTCTCCTAGGCTTTGTAATACCTTGGAAAAAATAGGTGAAAAAAATAAGATTTATTACAAATAACATTAAAAATAGTTGTATTAACAATTGTAAAACAGAATTTAATCAAAGCTTTTAAAACGCAGTAATAAGCTTAATAGGAAGGAAGTGTGTAGTAAATATTCACCATCCACTCAGTTAAAATGGGCAGTATTGATGTGTTTTCTTGTTAAAGCTAATGATATAAAAAGTGTTTCTGCCCTAGCTGGTTTTGCTCAGTGGATAGACCGTTTGCCTGCAGACTGAAAGGTCCCGGGTTCGATTCTGGTCAAGGGCACGTGCCCGGGGTTGCGGGCTCAGTCCCCAGTGGGGGGCATGTAGGAGGTAGCCAATTGATTATTCTCTCTCATTATAGATGTTCCTTCTTTCTCCCTCTCCCTTCCTCTCTGAAAACAATAAACATATATTTTTTAAAATAAAAAATATAAAGTCTATTTTTTTGGTGTACAGGAAGATGCTCATACTAATTGAGCCATACAGGCCAAGGCTTGTATTTCCATTTTTTGAAAGGCTAAATTGAGAACTTCTAGAGCTAAGCAGGATTGACAGGAAAGAAACATTGACAGGCAACAAAATACGTGGTGGAAAGATGAACCCTTACTCAATAGTAAATGACAAAACATTTTACGAAATCTGCATCTTTTTTTTTCAGCCATTTAAATCTAACTCTGACAGTTTCTTACAGCTGGCACATTTGTTTTGAATAAATTTTGCTTTTCAGAAATTTGAAATAATTTGAGTTATAGCCTCTTGACGACTTACTACATACGGTACCAACATGAAAGTTTCAGTAGTGCTATTCACAATAGCCAAACAGTAGAAACAACTCAAATGCCCATCAACAGAGAAATGGATAAATGAAATGTGGTGTATTCATATAATGGAATATTACTTAGCAATAAAAATAAATATACTTTGCAACATGACGGGCCTTGAAAACATGCTAAATAAGAGAAACTAGGCACAAAATAGTACATATTGTATAATTCTATGTGCATAAAGTGTTCACTGTAGGCAGATTAATGGAGATAGAAAGTAAATTAATAGTTGTCTAGGGCTGAGTGAGATGGGAGGTGGGAAATGCGGAGTGACTGCTAAAATGGTATGGAGCTACTTTTTTGGGATGTGAAAGTGTTCTAAAATTTTTTTGTGGCAAAGATTGGACAACCTCGTGTAAATACGAAAACCCTCTGAATTGTATACTTTAAATGGGTATATTATATAGTTTGTGAGTTATATCTAAATAAAGTTGTCTGATCTGTTTTTTCAACTGTCTACACCTCATCAGTGAGAGTGATAATTTGAATACTGAAAAGTTTGAAAATGCATGTTTTGAGGGGAGGTGAAAGGCCAAAGACTATTATTGTATAGGACATCTAATCAAAATTACTCCTTAAAACTGTTTCACAATTTGAATAGAAGGGTTTTGTTCCTTAGAAGATAAAAATACCCTATATCTTGAGGGCATTTTTATTAATATTTAATTCTTATTTTCTCTCTCTCTGGAGAAATTTTGGACTTTGAGAGACTTTATTGACCTGACAAGGCCTTGGAGATGAGCACTGTTGCAGCCGATGAGTCAAGTGCACACCTGAGCTGTGTTCCCAAGGCTCTACTTATATTAGTGTAAGTGGCATAAGGACAGTGCATCTAGTATATCAGCCATAAAGAGTTTTTCTTCCTGATTGCCATTGTGTCTTCCTGTCCTAGCCATGTCTTTCTTTGGATAACAGAAGGAAAATCTCCCAGCTATTATTGCTGGGGTTCCCTTCAATCCCTCTCCCAGACTCCCAGAGTATGAGAGTAGGCAAAGCTTTTGTTTCAAAATTGTCATCTCCTTTTATCCTATTCCCTTCTTCATTCCAAGCCTTGGACCAAAAGGTGGGACTGGTAATCTTTTCCGATCTGTTCATTCTGTGGACAGCTTGGAGCACAGTGTCTTCCTCCCATTGCTTGTCTAAGTGATTCCCAAGTGAGTCAATGAGACCTTAAGTCCAGCTCTAATCATCCATTTGGATAGTGGGGTGGGTAGGCTGTGGACGCACCTTTCAAACCTATTGAACTTTCAAACCTTTGAATTCTTTTTGTGTTCTGCAGAGTAGAATGAAAGTCTGCTTGGGGAGTTCTTGAAGAGGCTCTCATCCTCAAACAAACAAAAGTGCGTTTCATCCAAGCTAGGTCAGTTTCTCCCTTTCCTTTTCCTATCAAAGAGTAGTCTGTTTATGAGATCTTCGTTTCCTTACCCTGATTTCTCCATGACCTTTTACTTTAGCTTCATTTTCATTGATATGCCAGATCTGTTTACCAGCAAGAATATTCTTATAGATGAAGACCTAAGTCATGCCTAAACCTTCAGTCCTCATTCTACTTGCCCTTAGTGATTAACACTCCTTAGCCACTTCCTCCTTCTCAGAACTCGCTCTCCCTTTGACTGGAACTCAACTGATGCTTATTGAAATCAACTATATTTTCTCACACTGACGCATCCAGGTTCACTACTTAGCATTCAGCTAATCCATCTTTGTCTCTTGCAATGAGCTACATATTTCTCTCATCCTCTAATTGAATTCAAGGATCTACATGACCAACTGTATCTGGTTTATAATTAGACCTAGGGTAGTGAAGGTGTCCAAAAGGTTAAAAGTAATTGCAAAGAATGGATAATGGTCCCAAGTGGACTGCTTCTGCCATTGTGTGATGTAGCAGTCACCACAAAAATCAATTAACAAGACTTTTCAACAAGTCAGTAGTGCAGAGCTTTTCAGCTCTATAGTGCCTTAAACCAGGGTTCCCTAGATTTTAGAGAGCTCAGAATCACTAAAGGTAATGTTTTAAAATAGATTTCTGGACCCTGGCCAAACTTGTGATTCAGAATCTCTTTAAGGGGCCCTCAGGAATCTGCATTTTTAAAAAGCAACCAAGTGATCCTGATGGCCTAGCCATCATTCTTGGAGAAAACAATGCCACAATCCCCTTTCCTTTATTTATAGGCTACATCCCTAGAGAATAAGGAGGAACTAATAGTAATTTGCAAAATGTAGTGTAAATTGCCTAGGACCTGGAATATATCTGTTTCTGAAATAATAACAGTCTCACCACCTTATATTTATTCATCCTCACCCTGGGAATAAATACATTCATTGCCATTCTTTATAATGAAGACCACCAGTTCTCAGTGTTAGCCTATTTCCACCTTCACAGGAGTTTCAGAATCATCTGGAATCCAGAGGCACCCGAGAGAATTAGCAACAAGAAATATATAGTAAGTAGGTTAGTTAATGAGGTTATGGTGTTAGTGTTGTTTCACATTGTTTAAGATAATCTATTGTGCCATTTGGGGGGAAACATGTATATCCTCTAATATTTTGACTTGATTTAGTTTGATTTCATCCACTGCCTGCTCTCCATAAGCCTTCTCTGTGCCTGTCTTCTTGGGGGAAAGCCCCCCAGAATTACATGAATGTCTGCCCAGTCACAAAGCTGGCTTCTCCACTTGGCATCACAAGGCTTGAAGGACTAATTTATTTATAGCTGCAGGAGCTAGTTCTTTTGTCTAGGCCCTTCAGCCTACCAAGTAGAAAAATTCAGAAAAACTAAGATTATTTTCATAGAGCAACTTTTTCAGGAGGTGGAATCTTCGGTTCATAAGACAACTTGCTTACGGCTCACATCTGCCTTGGAGAATAATCACCTCCTCACGTGGTGTTTCATTGACATGGTTGTCAATTGCTTTTGTTATAAGAGACCCTGGGTTTGGTTTGAGAGTACTAAGACTTAAAATGGAGGAATGGTTTTAACTCAGATGAGCAACTCGTCAACAGCTTTTATTTTAAAATATCCTAGGAGGAAGTATATTGTACTCATAGAGTATGTGCTTCATTATTGGTGACTTTAATTCACCTAAGATGTACCCAAATTATTTCTAGTATTTTGGATTCCCTTTGCTGCTAGGTGACAATGTAAGATGTTTGAGATGCAAACTTGTGATTATGAAAGCATCAGATACAGTCTGGGTGACAGAATTTCAGCTCTAGGGAGTTAATTTAAACTCTTTCCCCTCTGTTCTCCATCTTTTATAATGAAAGACTTTTGGGTGTGCTCTAATGTTGTGTTTCTTCTGTGGCTAGACTTAGAGTTTAGTGGGTTTTTCAGAGTGTTAGTGAAATACTCTAAATTAAATCACCATGAGTCAAAGCCAGCAAATATTGCTTAATCAGAATAGTTTGGTTGAACTCCCATAAGGTTATCCTTTTAGATGCTGTGGGACTGTTGGAGATTCTTTACAGGGAATTTAGGATTGTTTAGATATGTTTCCAATGCCAGAGATAGTCCAAAGGACTGCCTCCACAGCAAGTCTGAAACCACCCCAGGGCTGGCCTCTCTATGGCAACTGCAAGTACACAACAAAAGGTGATGCTTTTGAATCTTGGATACTGTTAGGCCAGCAACAAACAATCTCCATCTTTCTTAAGGGAGTCAGAATCTCAAGTCATTTTTAAGGAAAGGAGAATAGAATGATGGTATGAGTCAAAAAATAGGCCAAGAATCATAAATTTTCTTCTCTTTTCCATTCTCTAGAACTAGCAACTGTAATTTCCCCGTATTAACAGTGTTTTTTATTTTTCATAATCATGTGGAGGGAATTTATATGTGTCAGAGAAATTACTTTGGCCTCCCAAGGGAAGTCATGGTTGAAGATCTTGGTTTGGTACTCAAGACGTGGTCCATGGATCAGGAACACCTGCATCACCTGGGAGCCTGTTATCCTTCCAGACCTCAGGCCTGGCCCAGGTCATTTGTATGCATGTGAAAGTTTGAGAAGCACTGACTCAGGGAATTATGGCTATTTATTTTACTATTTTCCATTTTCTTTTGATCATTCCTATAACTTAATGGTTAAAGGAATTATGTAGTAATGTGTGGAGTAGAGTCTCCTTTAAGTCATAGTTGTGATGGTGTCTCTTTAGGTGACATCAGAAGTGTCACATGATTATTGGTGAGGAAATGGTACATCTGCAATTGGGGTTCAGAGTTGTCCAACCCTGTGGATAAAGCGAGACCCAAGGCTCTGTCAGAAACTACCTTCTAAATCTCTTTCCTGCTCTTGTCTTCTTTTGTAGAGAATATGCTTTCCATTCAGTGAAGAGTCAAGTAACCAGAGAGAGTCATATAGGCATTGAAGCTTGGATTTTTTGTTTTGTTTGTTGTTTTTGTAACTGAACTTTTGGGAGTGCAGCATTTCTTTTCTGGCTGCTTTAGGCATCTGGCTCCTGCTGATACACACACTGCAGGGTCAGGGCAGGTCTATGTTGCTGCAGGTCCCTTTCCCCGTACTTTCAGCAGATGACATTTCACATCAGGATGCAGTACACATGCCATTCAAATGCTGTTCCGCCGCTTCTGGAGCACAAGGACTCACTGAGTTTCCCATGATTGCATGCAAATATTTGAGAAGTCAAATGCATATATGAAACAATCTGTCAGGCTATTCTTGGACGAAAACAAGAACAAGTTGAAATCCGTTGTTTGGGAGGAATATTTTGGCATGGTTTCTCTGAAGTTGGGTAAACATCATTTGTCCATGTACCCATCTGGGCACACAGTAGCAGTCCTTCTGCCCACAGAAGGAATTTGCACTCATTAGAAAAGTTACTAGTCTGAATCTCCAGGACATAGATAAACAGTTGCTGAGTGTGTGTATTTGTTTGTATACACTATTATATACCAGTATAGGGTGCCCCCCACAATGTATACACACACTTTGAATAATTACAAAGGCAGTGTTTATTTTTTTTCTTTATTGATTAAGGTATTACAAATGTGTCCTTATCCCCCCATTGCCCCCCCCCACGCATGCCCTCCCCCTCCCCCCCAGTGTCTGCGTCCATTGGTTAGGCCTATATGCATGCATACAAGTCCTTTGGTTGATCTCTCCCCCTTACCCCCAACCCTCCCTTACCTTCACTCTGAGGTTTGACGGTCTGATCAATGCTTCTCTGTCTCTGGATCTGATTTTGTTCATCAGTTTATGTTGTTCATTATATTTCCACAAATGAGTGAGATCATGTGATATTTATCTTTCTCTCATTGGCTTATTTCTCTTAGCATAATGCTCTCCAGTTCCATCCATGCTGTTGCAAATGGTAAGAAATCCTTCTTCTTTACAGCAGTGTTTATTAAAATAGATTTCATTTTTAAAATTGAGCTATCAGCTGTTACAGTGTGTATACATTTTTTGAGACGCCCTATATTATCTTTGTTTATAATGTTGAAGGCAGAGGCTCCCCCTGTGCTACCTTGCTTTCTTTGAAGAGACTCCTGTAGTCTGCTCTGGCAGCACCTTCTACGTCTTCTAAGGTTAGTACAGGTGTCAGGCTGATGGGTGTTGTGCTTCTTGTCTGCCTGACCCGAGCACTTTCATAGCCACATCATTCTGTGGGTTCAAGTCTGACCCAGAGTAAGTCTTACGGCCCAGACTGCTCACCCATCAACCTTGGAAAAGTGGATTTTACCACTAGAAATATAAATTCGTTTATTTCAGAAAGCAAAGTGGTTCTGTTGGACTTCTTATCTTGCTAGCTTTTGTGGAGAGAAAAAAAAAATCCTGTGTCCTGTAAACTAAAATGATAGCATTATAAATCTACACCATTACATGATTTAACTATAATTAGTAAATTTATGGATAGTCCTTTCCTGACATCCATTTTCTCCCTTTTGGCTGTTGATTTACTACCATGCCTTTTGTATTTTCTGAAGCAGACTCCACACTGTTGTCTGAAGTATCATAAGCATCAGATTGATGAGGATCATTCACTGTCATCCCTCCTCCTTGCTGCCTCTTTTCTTGCTTCTGCCATTTCCCAGTGAGTAGTGGAGCCAGTGTGGCAGCTGGAATACACAGTGGTACCTGTCTGCATTGACCTTAAGAACACATTTGTGGTTTATGAAATGGGTTGGCCAAGGACTACCCTCTCGAAAATTCCCTTCTACAAAATTTATTTCAAAGAAACTGCTAGATTGATCCTTCAGTAATACAGTAATGCACTGGGGAATTTGCTTCAACTTTTTTAAAGTGTACATACAGGAAAAGTGCTGTGTATGTGATCAAATAGACCAATTTCAACTGGAATAATGGACATGGCTTATTCTTACATTTATGGATGACACGTGGGTCCGTCTTCCTGGAGTCTATTTTGGATTGAGGTGGCCTATCAGGGCCAAGCCAAACACAGTCAGAGCTGCCTTCGAGTGCCGCATACAGTTGGAGGGGCTAGGGAAGAAGGGGGCAAAGATATAGGGGCAGTGCTTTATACCTGGGTTGCCAGTTGACCATACTAGGAGCAACAAGGCAGTTGAACTTGGGGAAGCTCCAGAGCCTGTGCAGAGGGTCATTTGGAGAGGAACCAGAGAAGTTAATGAAGTTTGCAGTTTGAACCAGAGAGAAGACGAGGTACAGGAAATCAAAGCCTGGTTCAGCAACATCAGACAGGGGCTTTCTCTTGGGTGTGAAGCTTATGGGTCATTCTTAAAGTCCTGCTAGACAGTTTGGGGAAATTCTGAGTCCTCTGGGGATGCTTGTTATACATACAGAGTCCTAGGCCTGTCTCAGAGGTTCCTATTCAGTAGGTCTGAGGTGGCTCCTGGAATCTGTATGCTTACAAGTGTTCCAGGTGAGTCTTATGATTGGGTAATTTGGGGACACACTCTGCTGCTAGATTGTGTATTTTGTTGGATGGGACTGTGTTGGCTGGCTCCCTAGGGGTCCAGTGAGTGATGCACAGTGTACCACTGGATCATGGTAATGTTAAATCTGTGGATATAATAATTCCGTTGCTGCTTTCTAAAGAGACCATTTCAATGTGTCCTTCAATGATTTTTCCCAGAACTTTTTATTAGCCCTGTTGAAATTTGTTAGATGAACTTGGTCTCATTAAAGAGTGGAAAGATTGCCGAAACCGGTTTGGCTCAGTGGATGGAGCGTCAGCCTGCGGACTGAAGGGTCCCAGGTTCAATTCCGGTCAGGGGCGTGTACCTGGGTTGCGGGCACATGCCTGGTGGGAGATGTGCAGGAGGCGTCTGATCGATGTTTCTCTCTCATCGATGTTTCTAACTCTCTGTCTCTCTCCCTTCCTCTCTGTGAAAAATCAATAAAATATATTGGGGGCTGGGGGGGGGGAAAGAGTAGAAAGATGGCTTCTCTGAACTCCTTGCCCCTTTATCTTCCAAAATGTCTTTCAGAATATTGATGTAAATATATCAGCAACTCAGAGGGAATATTAGCTATAAAGTGAAACAGGAATCATAGGTTCTCAACATACATTACAGACACAAAACATAAATTTGTGTAGCCTAAAATAACTTGTGCTAAAAGAAAATGTTAAATAAAGTGGAAAATACAACTCTCAGATTTTTGTACACTGATGGTAGAAAACTTGTGCATGGTAGGAGCTTGATAAACACTGGAGGATTTCCGACACCCTGGTAAGTGGAATATTGTGGCTCCTGCAATGTGTATGTCTTAAGACCAGCCGGATATAAGTGTCTCAAAGAAACTTGAACTAACCTTAGCAGAAAGAGGGGTTTATTATAAGGATGTAGCGGGTGGCAGACCCAAGAACAAGAGAACAGCTGGGCCACAGAGAGAGACTGGAACTAGGAAACAGATAGGAAGCCAGCCCAGACTTAAGGGGGAGGAGCTCATGGAAATCCCTCTTTTGTTTGTACATCTGCTTCCTTCTTATCTATATACAGACCAGATTTCTCTGTTCCATTGTCCACTTGGTAGAAAAATGACTACCCCAAAGTACCCAAGATTACATGTTGTAGTTCCAGCAAAACGAAGACACTGCTTTAATCGCTCTCATGGTTCCAATTACAAACTCTCAGGAGAGGAAAACTGATTGGCCGGATTTGAGCCAGGGCATATCCCTGGGCTCATGGTAAACACAGGGCTGCCAGGGTCCATATGCCTCTGGAGATGTGGAATGAAATGTGAACATGTAGTTTCTGAGAAAGGAGGATCCTTCTGAAATGACCCATTCACTTCAAAATACAACTACTCTCATATGTATTGCTGAAGATTTTTGTGATTTTTTTTCCCCCAATGGGGCTGGATTGTTTTGCTGCTCCATTAAGACCTTAGCATGGCTGCAGTGTTTTATCAGTGAGGTGTTGCTTCTCTTCTGTGCGTGAATAGATTTAGTCACCCCTACCCTTCTCCACCTCACCCCTATTCGTGTTCAAATTTCAGATTAAATGACTCTTTCAGGGCAAGAACTCCTTCTATATGTCTCTACCATCCTTATCCCTGATGAGACCAATTTTGTTTGTTTGTTTTTGTCTGAAAGAAAGAAGGGAAGAGAGTTTAGAAATTAACCCTAGACTCTGTACCTCCTACCTATTTTATACACATTTCTATGTTAATTATTGTAAGTAATAACAATAATTAACAATAACAGGGTGCAAGACATGGCCTAGAACAAAAACATAATGATTATACTACAAAGCAAAATAAAAATTCTAGAAAAACAGGATAGGGAGAGATAACATTAGGATGCAGGATCAACAAAAGACTTTATGAAGGAATTTCACTGAGACAGGTCTTGAAACATAGGTTGAATTTCTCAAAGTCAAGACAGAAAGGAGGGGATTCTAAGCACAGAAGTCAGAATAACTAGGAGCATGACGTAGAAAAATTCAAGGTGTGCAAAACCCATTTCAGTAGGATAGGGAACAAAGGTGCATTAGGTGATTAACCTAGGAAGGGTTACTTAGCTCATATTCTCTAGTGGGTAGAGTGAGGAAATTACCCTTAATTCCATTGGCAAAGGGAAGCTCTTGACAGATTTTGGACAGAGGAATTACATCATTAGAATGTAAGCTCTATGAGGTAAAAAACCTGCATCATTTTCTCTGAATCGTTAAAGTCTAACAGCATCTGGTATAGAGAATGTGTGCTTAAAAAATGTTTGTGACTCTGTGAATAATCAGAACTATATATTAGCAACATTAATCTAGCAGTACAAAATAGAATGAGTTACAGGGGAAGACTGTGAGGTGCAAGACCAGTTTGAAGGTAAATACAGTAATCTGGGTGAGAATGAAGACCTCTCAGCTAGAACAGAAAGGATGGAGGCTCACTTGTAAGACACAGTGAAAGTAGAATCTGAAAGATAAGACAGACATACAAGAGGGAAGAGACCCTTTCAATCAAGGGACTGGATTCCCAAAAGAAATTGAGGACCCAAAAATATGAGAGGAAAGTATGAAATATTTAGTTCCCCTTGCTTAAAAAAACAAAATCCTTACCTGAGGACATACTTGTTGATTTTAAAAGGGGGGGGGGGGGGGAGAGAGAAAGGAAGGAGAGAGAGAGAGAGAGAAACATTGATGGGAGAGAAACATTGATCAGTTGCCTTCCAGTATGCACCCTGACTGGGGAGTGAACCCGCAACCTAGGTATGTGCCCTGACCAGGAATTGAACCTACAATCTTTTGGTACATGGGGTGATGCTCCAAGCAACTGGCCAGGGCTTCCCTAAAGTTGGGAAAATTAAACCTAAATCAGAAGTGATTTTTAAAAATAAATACAGCCCAGACGGCATGGCTCAGTGGTTGAGCATCAACCAATGAACCTGGAGATCAGAGTTCAATTCCCGGTCAGGGCACATGCCCAGGTTGTGGGCTCGATCCCCAGTGTGGGGCATGCAGGAGGCAGCCGATCAATGATTCTCTCTCATCATTGATGTTTCTATCTCTCTCTTCTTTTCCCTTCCTCTCTGAAGCCAATAAAAATATAAAAAAATACATAGTGACCCCCCCCATTATTTGTGGAAGATACGTTCCAAAACTTCCAATAGATGCCTGAAACTGTGGATAGTACTGAACCCTGTAAATACTATGTTTTTCCTATACAACATACATATGATAAAGTATAATTTATAGGCACAGTGACAGATAAACAACCATCTATATTATAAAAGGCCTATGGCCCTAATGCCGTAATGACTGAAGACCAGCATGGGTGGGTGGGGCTCGCTGGGCTTCTAGTCCTATATAATAAAAGGGTAATATGCAAATAGACCGAACGGCAGAACAACTGAACAACCAATCAAAGAGTGACATGCTAATGATATGCTAAGGCTGCTCAACCGCTCGCTATGACATGCACTGACCACCAGGGGGTAGATAGTCAACTGGTCGACCAGTCGCTATGATGTGCACTGACCACCAGGGGGCAGTTGACCAGTCTATGATGTGTACTGACCACCAGGGAGCATATGCTCCGACCAGTAGGTTAGCTTGCTGCTGGGGTCCGGCCAATTGGGACTGAGCAAGATGGGCTAGACACGCCCTGGAGCCCTCCCACGATCCCTCCCTGGCCTGATCATGCACCGGTGGGGTCCCTCAGCCTGACCTGTGCCCTCTCTCAATCTGGAACCCCGCGGGGGGGGGGGGGATGTTAGAGAGGCAGTTGCAGCCCGACCCCAGAGACCACTCCCCTTGGGAGGGCACCAGATGCAGGGCTCATGCAGCAACACAAGCCTCTCCCGATTGGGACTGATTGGGCATGAGCCCGCGGCAGGCACAGCGGGGTCGGGATGAGTGGAAGCAGCAGGTATGAGCTGCAGGTGGTGTTGGACCCCGGGTTTCAGCCCAATCCCTGCAGGCCACCCAGAGGGACACCACCTGTGCATGAATTCGTGCATGAATTCGTGCACCGGACCTCTAGTAACTAATAAAATAGAACACTTATAAAGTTATGTGAATGAGGTCTTTCTCAAAATATCTATTGCACTGTATTGGACAAATGAATGATTCACATCCTGGGTGGATGGCATGAGATTTCATCACGCATGTGATTTAAAACTTATGAATTGTTTATTTCTGGAATTTTCCATTTAATATTTTTGGGCTGCAGTTGACTGTGAGTAACTGAATCAATGGATAAGGGAGGACTACAGTATTTCAAGGTCTGCTCCTCTTCTATCCTGTGTCATAATACAGTGAGTCTCCATATGGGGTGTCAGACCTGAGCTTTACCCTAAAATTATTTCATATGTGTGCACTTTTTGTATTTATCCCTTCCTCTCTTGACTGAGGGGAAAGAAGGAGAGAGTAGAGTCAAGGCCCAGGTAGCACCCAGTTCTAAAGAAAAAACGAAAACTGTCAGTGGGCAGAAGACATTAAGGTTTAGAATTGGCCTGGGGCTTCCTCTCTTCTACCCCCCAAAATAAAAGGTTTGTGTGTGGGGCGAGGGGGGAATGAGTATTTAATGAAATACTATGTTCCTAAGGGTATAGGTTGTTTACCTTCTAAGGATAACCTTCTGGAACTTAGCACTGCAGGGCTCTCTCTCTGTCACTGATTCTCATTTCCTCACCAGAAAATTTTGTTCACCTTAATGTGCTGTGATTTATCTTCTTCCAAAGCCTCTTGTGTTTAGAAAAGAAAAGCTAAATTAGTCAAGCAAGTGGGCCATATTATGGGCCCTCTGGCCCTCGGCTAGGTAGTGGTGATGAGGTGTATGCTTTCTGCATTTGAGGAAGTTCTAACCCTTGTTGAGGAGATCGGCTATCTATATATTTGGAGTAAATAATATTACAGAGCATATGCCAAGTGCCAAATAATCCTGATTTCATAGTGTTTATTTCATAAATGGATCAAAAACAACAGTCAGGTACTCCACACCACTTAAGTGGATTCAATTTATCATTTTCTTCTCCTTAAGGACAACACTTAAGGATTTCCTAAAGATCTCATTGAGAGAGAAAATCATGTTTGACAAATTAAATAGAATACAGTTATTAGTAGCTTACAGTTGCTATAAATTGATCTCAAATGCTTGGTACTTGAATAATGAAACAGGTTCTTTGATTTATGTTGTAACTCCATTGCCAAGTGTTTCCATAGTTACAGTGCTCTTTGTGCAAGGTCCCCAAGCTGGCTATGTGAGATAGTCTCAAATTGCCCATTTTCTCAGAGTGCGTATTTGCAGTCGTAAGCAATGGAAGGAATTTCGTGGTAAGGATTCATAGTGATCTTTTAAAAAATTCAAAGTAGGGAAGGTAGAGTGATTAAAACATAGCACTTTTTTTTTTTTTTTTTTGAAAACGAGTACAATAGGACTTAATTTAAACACACATCTTCAGGAGAAAATCACAGTTATTCATCTTTCTGGTAATTCAGAGAAGGCTACCGCATATTTTGTCTTTGGTTAAAAATGTATCTTGAGCTAGCTGGAGTGGCTAAATACTGTATATGCTAAAATACAGTTACACATGAAAATGCAAAATCTGGCTATTCTATACATTAAAATCGGTAACATATGGGACATCTAAAGAGCAGTACTGACTAGATATGTTATGTATTTCATCTTGATAATTTTACAGGTGAGCATTTTCAAGCTCTAAGAGATCAGTTAACTTGCTTATGGCCTTGCAGCTCATAGTAGGGTCTAAAATTGTACCCTGATGTGACTGACACTCACCAATACCAAAGACTTTCAGATTCTTGTCCTCAGCTTAGTTTGCCTGTGCCCTGAACTTTAGATTAGCCGAGTTTAAAATAGGGACTGGAGTAGGAGTTCCCTAAATTACAAATTTAGTTCAAGTGAAGTGTGTGATGGAGGCGAGCATGTGTGTGGTTGTGTGAATGTACACACACGCACGCACGCACACTGCTGAGGGACAGTGCTGGAGGTCTTTGCAGTATAGTAGTTAGGCAATCATATACTTTTTTTTACAAAGTGATTCCCCCAATATTTTCGTTACCTACTTGGCACCATACATATTTATTACATTACTAGTGGCCTGGTGAACGAAATTCGTGCACATTAAAAGGGGATTAATTAGAGGAAATATTTTAATATTGCTGTTTGCCCTTTCTCTATAATAGAAGTGTCAGAGATGAAAAAAAAATTAGTAAAATGTATATGAAAATCTTCCTCCTTTCAGAGTCTGGGGTGCACCACAGGACCCAGAGTCAAGTCTCTGCATACCCACGTGTGCCTCAAAATCACGTGAGACCCAGACCCAGCTGGCCCACCCCATTGGGCTAGATCCAGACCTGGCCAGCCCCAACCTTGTCAAGCCCCTCCGGGTGGGGGGCGCAGCCTCAGGTCCTCTGGCCTGGTGCTGGGGTGAGGGGCACGGCTTGAGGTCCTCCATCAAGCCCCCCAGGAAGGGGGGGTGCAGCCTCAGGTCCCCTGTCAAGCCCCGCTGGGCGAGGGGCGCGGCCTGAGGTCCCCTGGCCTGGGGCAAGGGAAACAGCCTGAGGTTCCCCAGCCCAGCACTGGGGTGGGGGGGTCACACCTATAGGTCCCCTGTCAAGCCCCACTGGGCGGGGGGCGCGGCCTGAGGTCCCCTGTCAAACCCCGCCAGGAGAGGAGTGCAGGCTCGGGTCCCCCGGCCCGGCGCCGGTGAGGAGTGCCGCCTGAGGTCCCCCGTGAAGCCCAGCCTGGCGGGGGGCACGGCCTGAAGTCCCCAGGCCTGGTGCTAGGGCAGGAGGCATGGCCTGAGGTCCCCAGACCTGGCATCAGGGAGGGGGGCATGACCTGAGGTCTCCCATCAAGTCCCACCAGGTGGGGGGCGTGGCTTGAGGTCCCCTGGCCTTGTGCTGGGGTGGGGGAGCATGGCCTGAGGTCCCCCGGGCCAGCACCGGGGTGGGGGGGTGCACCTTGAGGTCCCCTGTCAAGCCTTGCTGGGCGAGGGGTGCGGCCTCAAGTCCCTGCTGATTGCTCGTTAAGGCTCGTTACAGGAACTCAGCCTCCCCTGTGGATGCAGCCATCTTGTGTTACGGAAACCCCCACCTCTGCTGTGGGTGCCGCCATCTTTGTGGTGGAGTAACAGTCAATTTGCATATTCCCCTGTTTATTATATAGGATTATTGACTATATTCCCTGTACTGTACATTCTCATGACTATTTTAACTACAAGTTTGTACTTTTTAATCCCTTCACCTTTTTTTACCCAGCCCCCCTTCACCCCCCCACCCCTCTCCTCTGGTAATCATCAGTATATATGAGTCTGTTTCTATTTTGTTTGTTAATTTAGTTCTTTAGATTCCACGTGTAAGTGAAAGCACATGGGATTTGTCTTTCTCTCTCTGACTTATTTCACTTAACATAATATCCTCTAGGTCCACCCATGCTGTCACAATGGCAAGACTTTATTATTTTTTTATGACCAAGTAATATTCCATTGTATATATGTGCCACAGCTTTTTATCTACTTGTCTATTGATAAGCACTGGGTTGCTTCCAAATCTTGGCTATTGTAAATAACACCACAGTGAACATAGGAAGGCGTATATTCGTTCGAATTAGTGTTTGGGGTTTCTTAAGTATATACCCAGAAGTGGAATTACTGGGTCATAAAGCAGTTCCATTTTTAATATTTTGAAAAACCTCCCTACTGTGTTCAGTAGTGGCTGCACCAATATTCATTCCCACAACAAGGGTTCTTTTAAAATCAACTTTTATATCTCTTTAAAAACACAACTTTATGGATATAACACATACCATGCAATTCACCTATTCAAAGTGTACACTTCAACAGCTTTTAGTATGTTCACATAATTGTGCCAATATCACCATAATCAATTTTAGAACATTTTTAATACCTCCCAAAAAACTCCTGTACCAATTTTGAGTCACTTTTCCAGTCTCATTTTCCTTCAGCCTGACAAACATTTGTCTATTTTCTTTCTCTATGGATTTGCCTATTCTGGACATTTCATGTAAATGGAGTCATACAATATGTGGCCTTTTGTGTCTGGCTTCTTTACTTAGCATGTCATTTGTAAGATTAATTTCTCCATGTGTAGTATGTATCCATGCTTCATTCACTTTTATAGAATAACTAGAAGCTCGTTGCATGAAGATTCGTGCAATAGGCCTTCCTTCCCCTGGCTGCCGGCACCGGTTTTCCTCCAGCACCCGGGACCCAGGCCTTTGGTCCAGCTGCAGCGGATTCTCCGCTGTGACTGCAGCGAGGCTTGACTTCTCCACTCGGGCCACAGCAGCGAGGCTTGGCTTCTCCCTTCCAGCCACAGCGAGCCTCTTTAGTCTTCACTCTTCACTCTTCACTCTTTTTTTTTTTTTTAAATATATTTTATTGATTTTTTACAGAGAGAAAGGGAGAGAGATAGAGAGCCAGAAACATCGATGAGAGAGAAACATCGATCAGCTGCCTCCTGCACATCTCCTACTGGGGATGTGCCGCAACCCAGGTACATGCCCTTGACCGGAATTGAACCTGGGACCCTTCAGTCCACAGGCCGACACTCTATCCACTGAGCCAAACTGGCTTCGGCCACTCTTCACTCTTCACTCTGGCTGGAGCCTTCAGTCTGCGCTCCGCCTGTGTATGCAAATTAACCACCATATTTGTTGGGTTAATTTGCATAGTCATTCTGATTGGCTGGTGGGTGTAGTGGAGTGACACCAATTTGCATGTTTCTCTTTTATTAGTGTAGATATTCTATTTCATGTTTTGTTTATCCATTCATCAGTTGATGGCTATTTAAGTTGTTTCTACTTTTTGGTTATTACAAATAATGTTGGTATGAACTTTGTGTGGGCATATGTTTTCATTTTTCTTGAGTATATATCTAGGAGTGGAATTGCCAGGTCATATGATACCTCTATGTTTAAACTTTTGAGGTGCTGCTAGCCTGTTTTACTAGAGTTCTTTTAACTTAAGAAAATAATATTTCTATCAACTCACTTATCGTTATAATATCTTAGAGAGATATTTGAAGAACTGTTCTCTCCATTTTAAAAATGCGAAAACTGGGGCACAGGTCACACAGCTAAAAGGAATCCTGTCTCCTAACACCTGTAATGTCCATCTTTCCGTTTGAACATCTCAGCTGCCATCTGTATCCAGTTACAACTATAAGGTGGTGAAAATATGACTGGATAGCAATGCATTAAAAATATTAAAAAGTATAAGTCTCATACGTTAATGTGATCTTAGTTGTGTTAATAGAAATATTCATATAGATCTTTGAAACAAGGGAAGGTGTAATCCTTCCATTTTCAGCACTTAACTATCCCATGGCTAAAATGTTAGTTTCCATCTGTCATGATGTATTTAAGACAGGCCTTGTAAGGCTGGAGTTTGTTCAGAGAACAGCCCATGAAGGGATTAAACACTGTGATATAGAAATAAATTCTAAAGGGTGATTTTCCTAGAGAAGAGAGGAGACTTGGAGGAGTGTGATAGCTTCTTTCAGTATTAGACCTATCATGTGGATCATGTAGAAAAAAAGGTTTAGGATCTATGCTGGATTGCTCCAGAGGGGAGAGGCAGGAAGTTGCAAGAAGATAGATTCATTTCAACATTTATATCTGAATTCATATCAGAATAATTTCTGACAGTTGGAGTTAGTTGAAAATGAATTGGGCTGCCTTGGGAGTTCACCGAATTCTCTATCAATAATAGTATCTAAAGAGGAACAAGATGAATGCTGATAGGGAATTCTATAATAGTGATTCAGGCATCCTGTGGGTTCTGTTCAGTGATTTTTAAGGGACCTTTCAATTGCAAGAAACTGATTCTTTGAAATTTTGGAGAAAGCAAAAGTGGAGGAAGTTAACTACAGAATAGTGGATATGAATAACATAAAATAATTTATTAAATATGTAATATTGTCTTCTCAAAATTTGGTAGCCAAATCGTAACATTTTAGAGCAGTGAGAGACCTCCTTGACCACTTTGCCTTTGCCTCCTCATTCTATAGATAGGAACACTCATACAGAGGTTATTCACCTTGCCCAAGGTCAAATACCCAGTTATTCGCAAGTCTGGATTAGAAACCAGATTGGATTAGAAACCATATTGAATTATTTAACTATTAAGAGAAAATACAAATAGCTTATTGGATAGACATACTGAAAAATCCAAAACTAGATTATGATCAGATCCTTAATGTATTATTAATGAAAGCTAAGTGTGCTCTCTAACCTTTTGAGGACGAGATTAAAGAGTGTGAATGGCAAGCCTTACCACAAAACTTACCTGGTCCCACTGTTGGAGAGAAGAGATTAAACTGAAAGAACCATTGGTTTGACACAGAATGGCTTTTTAAACTGTGTTCTATGTTTTGGAATGCTGTATTATTTTCATAGTTTGATCCCACTAATTTTGTTTTATTCCAGCTTTACCTTTATCTCAGTGTCTTGAATGTTTAACACAAACAACAAATACATTAAATAGCAAAGCTTTCAAGATTTCTAATATCAGTAACAGTAAACAGAGTGAAGTACTCAAGAACAATGAAATAAAAACATTGGGAAAAATCCTGGGGTCGGTCAAAGATTAACTATGAGTATGTCAGTCAGTAGAGAGGCAGGACCACTGAGGTAGTCAGGTTGGACATAGATGTGCCAGACTATGGGTGGACAGTAATTCTGTCCCCAAAATTTAGGCCCATAGTATGAAAATATTATACAACTAGAGGCCCGGTGCACAAAAATTTGTGCACTCGGGGGGGAGGGGGGTCCCTCAGCCCGGCCTGTGCCCTCTCGCAGTCTTGGACCCCTCGGGAGATAACGCCCTGCTGGGTTAGGCCTGCTCCCGGATGGCAGAGGGCAGGCCCAATCCCTAGGTGCAGCCCCTGGTCGGGCTCAGAGCAGGGCCGATTGGGGAGTTGGGGCGCCGCCCCGTCATGCACAGAGCAGGGCGGATTGGGAGGTTGTGATGCCACCCTCAGTCACGATCAGGGTAGGGCCAATTGGGGGGTTGGGGCACCGCCCCCTGTCACACTCAAGGCAGGGTCGATGGAGAGATTGTGTCGCCACCCCCTGTCATGCACAGAGCAGGGCCCATCAGGGGGCTGGGGAGCTCCCCCCTGTCACGCACAGAGCAGGGCCCATCAGGGGGTTGAGGAGCTCCCCCGTGTCACTCACAGAGTAGGGCCGATAGGGGAGTTGGGGCACCGCCCCCTGTCACACACACAGCAGGGCGGATCAGGGGGTTGGGGCCCCGCCCTCTATCACCCACAGAGCAGGGCCGATCGGGGTTGGGGCGCTGCCACTGTCACACTCAGGCCAGGGCCGATGGGGAGGTCACGGCTCTACCCCGTCACACACAGAGCAGGGCCCGTGGGGGGAGGGGGAGTTGGGGCGCCGCACCCTGTCACACACAGAGCCGCAGGGCGATCAGGGGGTTGGGAAGCTCCCCCCTATCAGGCACAGAGCAGGGCTGATCAGAGGGTTGGGGCGCCTTCCCCTGTCATGAACAGAGCAAGGCGGATAGGGCAGTTGTGGCCCCGCCCCCTGTCACACACAGAGCCGCAGGGCGATCAGTGGGTTTGGGCGCTGCCCACAGTGCCGCTGATCCCGGTGCCGGGAGGCCTCGCGGCTCCGCTGATCCCGGTGCTGGGAGGCATATTACCCTTTTACTATATAGGATAGAGGCCTGGTGCATGGGTGGGGCTGGCTGGTTTGCCCTGAAGGGTGTCCTGGATCAGGGTGGGGGTCCCCACTGGGATGTCTGGCCAGCCTGGGTGGGGGGGATAATGGCTGTTTGCAGCTGGTCACACACCTTTCAGGGTGGAGGTCCCCACTGGGGTGCCTGGCCAGCCTGGGTGAGGGGATGATGGCTGTTTGCAGCTGGTCACACACCCTTCAGGGTGGGGGACCCCACTGGGGTGCCTGGCCAGTCTGGGTGAGGGGCTGAGGGCTGAAGCTCCCAACTGCTCCTTTTTTTCTTTCTTTTTTTTTTTTTAATTCTGGGCTAGCTTTAGCTCTGGATCCAGCTCTGAGGCTTCCGCTGCTGAAAGCAGGTATCTGGTTTGTTTGGGTTCTACAATTGAAACAATGTATTACTCCAGCTCTGAGATCCTGGCTCGCTGAAAGCGGGTTTCTGGGGTTTTGTTAGCTTCTATATTTGTTACAGTGTTTCAAACTGCAGGCTCAGAGGCCGGCAAGGCAGGCGGGGAACGTTGGAGTCCTCCGTCACCGAAGCAAGCAAGCCTCATGTTAGTTTCAAGCTGCCTGGCTGCCAGCCGCCATCTTGGCTGGCAGTTAATTTGCATATCACCCTGATTAGCCAATGGGAAGGGTAGCGGTCGTACGCCAATTACCATGTTTCTCTTTTATTAGATAGGATTAGTAACTATGTAATAATGGCATGAAAAATGAAATCTGATGTTAAGTCCTTGTTTTAAATATTTTAAGAGGATTTATCAAATAAATTTTCTTCTTTAAAATGAATGATCTTTGGGGTACTCTGGCTTCTTGATTCTCTTCTGCTCTTCTCTGGGATTTCATGTCTTTTTCTTCCCCATTGTATCCTGAAGAGAATGTTAGGATCATTTGCATAATAGGATTGTTCTCATTTCACTGTTTTGTTATCACATGAAATACTTTTGTTGTGGTTAATTCTCACCTGAGGATATCCCCCCAACCCTGCATTGAGTTTTAGAGAGAGTGGAGGGGAAGGGGAGAGACAGAGAGAGAGAGAACCATCAGTGTGAGACACATCAATTGGTTACCTCCTGCACACGCCCTGGATTGAGCCTGCAACTGAAATCGAACATGCCCTTCACTGGAATCGAACCCACAACTCTTTGGTGTGTGGGCCAAAGCTCTAACCATTGAACAAAACTGGCTAGGGCTCATGAACTATCTTGTGATATTTATATACATCCAGTGAGGCCCAAAGGTAAAAGGGCATTTTAATCTTCCTATCCTTTAAAGCATATAATCAGAAAGTGTTTGAAAAGCCTGTCATGAATTATGAGCACTTTCAGTGAGTAATTTACAAAGTGTTTTCAGCCACAAAATCCTGTGAAATTTAGTTTCATAGTTGCATCACACCCCTTTGGTATCACTGTTGGAGTCAGAATTCACTGGGGAAAACACTAACTTAATTGCCAAACTTTATCTCTGTTCCTTCATCCTACCTGCAAAGCGCTTAGCATCATGGGAATTATGCTTGTTCCAAGGAGAGGCTATCCTTGTGAATTAGCCAGTTAGCCAGTGTTCATATCTTAGCTTTCATTCCCAAGCCTATCAATTTTTTCCCCTCCAAGTAGTGACACCTGTTTATGAGCTTGTAAATTGAAATGTATGTGTTCCTTTACATGACATCTCATCACTGCATAATATGACCTTCATCTATGCTTTCAGGAAGTGATTATATATGTCGGGATAAAAAAATCTAAAAAATGTCTGTGGAAACTGATTTTTTAACAGAAATCTTCCATCTCACAGTGTTTCTTGGCATATGAAACAAGGCACTCTTCAACAAAAAGAGAACATTAGAATGAGATTTGTGCAAAGCTTGTTTCTGAAAAGTCAGCACATTTGGCTGTCACTTATGGACAAAATCACCAGAGATAAAACACTTGTCCCTCCAGGGGCACGAACTTATTGGCCTGTAAGCAAGAATCCTGGACCTAGCACAGTTTGGTGTATGGGGTCCAGGGGATCTCAACCACCAGAAAAGTCATCTGAGAGACTTTTAGAAAATACACTTGTTTGGTTTTGCCATTGCAGACTTCTTTAAAAACACACACACAACTTCATTTTTATTGTTGACAGTATTACAGATGTCCCCATTTTCCTCCCCTTTGCCCACCTCCACCCAGACCCCACACCCTCTTCCCCCTGGCCATCACCAGGCTGTTACCTATGTCTCTGGGTTATGCATATGTGTTCTTTGGCTAATCCATTCTTGATTAGTGAATAGAGTATATTTGAAGGAGATTTACTATAGTCTTGAAACTCACTTTTCCTCTGTATTGTGATGTGGGCTAGTAGAGGAAAAGGGACTTTGTTTTATAGAGTTAATATAAGAAGGAAAATAATGTGTGAAACTTTGAGCAGTCATAAGAATGACCATTTATGAAAATAAATTGTTTTATTGTCCCCAGAATACCAAGAAAATTAAAGAATTCATGGGAAAAGCATATTTCAGAATAATTTCAAAGCCTATTGCCATTTCTTGGCTCATGAAAGGACTGAGGATATTGATGTTGACGTTTTGGGTTCACTTTCCTTCCTCATTGTCCTCAGAGGCTGTGTATGTGAAGCAGATGGACCAGATTGTGGCACAGCTGACCCATTAATTTGACCATATTCATTATTAGAAATTAGCTCATACTAATAATTTTTTAATTAATCCTCTGAGTTCCTAAGCACAGGAAGAATCTCAAAGGATCTCAATAAATGTGAATGTATTATAAGTAAAGGAATGAAGTGTAGTTCATTTTTGTATGTGAAAGAATATAACTAGTGATTTCTTTGGTTTATTATTATTGGATTCCCCCCAACAGTCTCTTTGTTTTCTAGAACAGATGATCTCTTAAGGAGATCACAATGTGGATTTGCTTTTTGTTGTATAGAACAGTGGACTTCGTGGTAGCACATACTTTCCCATGTTCATAGTTGAGGATTTTAAGCAGTCAGTAAAGGCAGAAAATGAAAGGAGAGAAAATCCAAAGCAAGCAGTTCTAATCAGAAGAAAATTATGTAAACGTAATTAACTAGGACATCAAGGAGAGGGCTATGGAGTATAATGAAATATTTTTGAAATGAGGCAAAGCAGCCAAACTAAAACAGGGTTAGTTGAAGTGTTTCCAAAAGGAAGGGAGGGACTGTTTTTCCTGCATAGGGAGCACTGCTTGACTTTTGCCATATTTTCTGCTGTGAAACTCGGTGCCAGGATTCTCAGGAGGGGTGGGTATACAAGGAAAGTTCTGGCTTGCACTTTTTTTTCTTTGGCTCGCACTTTTTATTGGATGATGTTCATGTAGTAAAATGAATTCTGAAACATAGACATGGTCCAGCTGCCAACCTCTAACCTTCCATTTACAAATGACCTAAATGATTAGTGCATAGTTAGAAGAAATCTACAAATTTCAGGTCTAGGTAGACCAGATGTAGAAAGACGGAGGTGTCCTTGTCTAGTGCTCAGTTTCAGTTCAATTTTAAAAAATGATTAGAGGTGATGTACAAATGCTTCCTGGGACAAATAGGTGAGGAGGGCATTCATTCCATTGCCCTTTAAGAGCGAGACAAGTACACAGATAATAAACATACCAGGCAGTGATACAAAATCCTACTCCTATGCCAGAAGACTCCTACATGTCTATCTCTAGACCTACCTTCTCTCTGGAGACCAGATTGAATAGTTCACTGCCTCTCCCATCATTTTTTTAAAAATTTTTAAAATTGTGGTAAAATATACATAGCATAAATTTTACCACCTTAACCATTTTAAAGTCTACAGTTCAATGGTATTAAATACATTCATAAAGCTGTACAACATCATTGCCATCTATCTCTATATCTCTATTCAACTTGTAAAATTGAAACTATAACCATCCTAGCTAATAAGAGTAATATGCAAATTGACCATCACTCCAACACACAAGATGGCCACCCCCATGTGGTCAAAGATGGCCGCCACAAGATAGCTGGCAGGGGAGGGCAGTTGTGGGTGACCAGGCCTGCAGGGGAGGGCAGTTGGAGGCACCAGGCTGGCAGGGGAGGGCAGTTAGGGGCGATTGGGCTGGCAGGGGAGCAGTTAGGTGTTGATTAGGCTGGCAGGGGAGTGATTAGGGGGTGATCAGGCAGGCAGGCAGGCAGGTGAGCGGTTGGGAGCCAGCAATTCTGGATTGTGAGAGGTCCCAGATTGGAGAGGGTGCAGGCTGGGCTGAGGGACCAATCCCTCCCGCCACCCCACCCCCCACCCCCCGTGCATGAATTTCATGCACCGGGCCTCTAGTTAAACAATAACTCCTTGTTCTTTCCCCCACTTCTGGCAACCACCGTTCTACTTTCTGTCTCTATAATTTTGGCTACCCTAAGTACTTCACATAAGTGGTGGAATCATTCACTATTTGTCTTTGTGACTGGCTTATTTCAAGGTTCATCCATGTCAGAATTGCCTTCCTTTTAAAGGCAGAATAATGCTCCATTGTATGTATAGACTGCATTTTGTTTATCCATTCATCTGTTGATGGACATTTGGGTTGTTTCCACACTTAGGCTGTTGTGAATAATGCTGCTGTGAATATTGGTACAAAAATATCTGTTCAAGTTCCTGGTTTTAGTTTTTTTGAATGTATACCCAGAAGTGGAATTGCTGGATCATATGGTCATTTTATGTGTACTTTTTTGGGGGAATCATTGTATCATTTTCCATATAACTTGCCCCATTTTACATTTTCACTATCAATTGTACAAGGAATCCAATTTCTTAATATTTCACCACCACTTTTATTTTCTTGTATGTGAACAGTAGCCATCGTAATGGGTGTGAAATGATATCTTTTTATGATTTTTATTTGCATTTTCCTAATGATTAGTGCTGCTGGGTATCTTTTCATGTGCATGTTGGCCGTCTGTTTCTTTTCTTTGGAAATACTAAGTCCGTTGTCCATTTTTTAATAGGGTTATTTTTTGTTGTTGAGTTGTAGGAGTTCTTTATATATTTTGATAAAAACCCCTTCTCAGATATATGATTTACAAGTATTTTTCCCATTCTGTGGATTACCTTCTCAATCTGTCCAGTGTCCTTTGATGCACAAATATTTTAAATTTTGATGAAGTCAAATTTATCTATTTTTTCTTATGGTGACTGTGCTTTTGGTGTCATAATCAGTAAATTATTGTCAAATACAATGCCATTAAACTTTTCCCTTTTGTTTTCTTCTAAGAGTCTTATAGTTTTAGCTACTATGTTTAGGTATGTGGTCCATTTTGACTTATTTTTATATATGGTATAAGGTAGTGGTCCAGTTTCATTTTTTTGTATGTGAATATCCCATCACCATATTATGAAAATTCTCATTGAATGGTCTTGGCACTCTTATTATAAATCATTTTACCACATATGTGAGGATTTATTTCTGAGCTCTTTATTCTATTCCATTGGTCTATACGTCTATCTTTATGCCAGTACCAAACTGTTTTTGATTATTATAGCTTTGTAGTACATTTTAAAATCTGGAAATGTGGAACTTTCAACTTTTTTTTTTTTTTATCCTCACCTGAGGATATTTTTTCTATTGAATTTTTTTTTTTTAGAGAGTTGAGGGGAGGGAGAAGGGACAAAAGAGAGAGGGGGGGGGAGATACATCGGTTGGTTGCCCCTACACTCACTCACCCCAACTGGGGCTGGGATCGGGACAGTGCATCAAGCCTGCAACCAAGGTACATGCCCTTGACTGGGGATCAAACCCGAGACCCTTTGATCCATGGGCAGATGCTCTAACCACTGAGAAAAACTGGCCAGGGCAACTTTGTACTTTTTGAAGATGTTTTACCTCTTTGGGGTCCCTTGAGATTCCATATGAATTTTAGGACAGTGACATACTTTTACTTGTGATCTTTGAAATATTTTATAGGAAGTGCTCTTTGACATTTTTATACAAAATCTCCTTTTGAGATAATCCTCTCCAGCTCATCTGAGTTTAGGGTAAATGGCAGGGTTTGATAATTTAAGCCAATATAGGGCTACATGCTATTCCTTAAGCCGGGGAATAGAAAGTTTACAGAATATAGGATTTGGAAAAGATATTTACTTTCTAGAGAAAAGGAGCGAAAAAACATACATTAAAAAACCCCCAAAACAGATAACATACCTTTTGAGTTTAAAAAAAGCTAGTTGGAAAATGTTCAGCATTAGATCTGTCTCCTCCATCCCTTTCTCAGTAACCTTATTTTTTGCTTTGCAAGTGGATAAGCTTGGGGGATTTTCTACCATAGTCTACAACATATGCAGGTAATATACAAGCTATGAATAATTACTTAAATTTTTAGGGGCTACCTTTTTGTTACTTAAGGATATATAGATTATAACTTTTAGATAAGTCCTTCTCATCTTCATAACCTTCAAGAAGTCTAGCATAGTTACTTTCTGTAGCAGATGTTTGATAATTATTTTTTAATGAAATTTAAAAAATAATTTCACATCTATATTTTCCTGTCCAATAAGGAACTTTTCTGACTTAATATGTCATCAGTTAGTTTTCTCCATTCTCTATTCAAAGGAAAGATACGTACTTTGTTTCTGATGATCAGATTTTTAAATTTTCTAGACTCTGTTTAATAATTTTGGTTAAAAGGTGAAAAGTTAATCAAAAGTTTACCATCAATATTTACATTTATTGAATTATCAAATTTACTTTGGCCTTGAATTTCAGCATGCTGCATAGTCTTTTATTTTAAATCTTGTAGTTATTTATCTGATCATTTACTTTTGTGATATATGTAAGAAGTTCTTTGCACCCCCTCCAGCAGGTAAAGTCAGATCTATTTTGGGGAACCCCCTAAAGGATTAACATCTACCATGAGCATCTCTGCCTTTTCCACTGGATCTGAGTAGCTCCTCTTCCACTCAGGTCACAATGTTCTCCCTGCCAACCACATGTCTCACATTCACAATTAGACAAGAGACAGGTTAAATCTTTGTCCAGTTTGATATGGAAATTTAGATCTTGCCAGCTTTCTTTCACAGTTAGTCACCAATATACTGCAGAATGTCATTTGCTCATAAAAGGGTAGCAACCACATTAATTTTACCTGAATAGTTTCCAGGAAGTTTCAAATTGTGTGGATAGTTAATAAATACTTTCTAAGTAATATATTTTAGACATGTATAAAGCCCAGTTAGATCGTTTGAATGTTTCCGTTATAGTAATGAGATATTGTGAAATAGTTGATGGATTCACTGCATGGTTGATCTACTTTGGCTACAATAGCAGTGGAAAAAGGCAAAAGTTAATGGGAAATGATTTATTGTATCATGCTATGATCTCAGCACAAGACAGAGAATGCTGTATTTTTTTTAAATGAAAGGATACATGTTTATTTCACAAGAATGTATTTTAAAGGTTTTTTAAAAAAACATTCATTGAAAGATTAATGTGTAGATTTTTTTAATGACGTGAATGCCTCTTTCAAAATATATATGATTATGGTGGTCCCTAATATATATTTTGGTTAATCCTCACCTGAGGATATTTTTTTCCTGAGGATATTTTTTCCATTTTTGTTTGTTTGTTTGTTGTTGTTGTTTTTGTAGAGAGAGTGGAAAGGGGGGAGGGGAAGAGAGTGGGAAGGGAGGAGGGAGGGAGAAACATCAATGTGAGAGAGAGAGAGACAGAGAGACAGAGAGACAGAGAGACAGAGAGACAGAGACAGAGACACATCAATTGGTTGCCTCCTGAATGTGCCCCTACTGGGACTGGGGATCGAACCTGCAACCCACTTACCTGCCCTTGACTGGGAATTGAACCCGAGACCCTTCCATCTTGGGCTGATGTTTTAACCATTGAGCAACACTGGCCAAGGCCCTAATGTGTTTAAATAATGGTTTATCCACGTGAAACATCTTTCATCCCAAAAGCAGAGGCCCAAGGGACCTGCTGAGTGTATGCTGCCTGGACTGTCACTGCCTGGGGCTTGGTCAAATCCTCTGTATCATGGACATTTGCCAATTTTAGCAAAACTAAAGTAAGCTGTGGTTTGTGCCACCAAAATTTGCTTTATTAACATTGCCACCAGGTAACATTTATTTAGCATCTATAACACATGACACTACAGGAACACTGCATACAGAGGGACTCTACTTTAGACATTCCTGGACCACTCCTCAGAGTTGCTTGCTGAATTTAGGTAGCAAGTGTCAGTCTCGTCCTGGGTTTAAAGAAATAGCAGGCTACCAAAATTCAGACTCTAAGTGGAATCATAAAAGGTTCCTTGTCTTTTTAGCTCAGAGCAATTCCAAACTCTTTATTTGCTACTTTTCTCTTTCCAGTTGAGACTGGATGTGATCGTGCTTCTTGGAAAACTTGGTTCCAGGAAAATTAACCAGAGATGTGTGGTGTCTCTTAGTGTTTACGAGGGGTCAAGGGCACAAGCTTTGAAGTTAGACCTGTATTCAATTCCCAACTCTGCCACCTCTGTAGTTTCAAAATGGGGATCCTTATAGTACCCAGCCTCAAAAGATTATGGTGAGGATTAAATGAGATAATTCCTGAAAAGTGCTTATTTGTTCAATGTGGCACAAAGTGAACACTCGTTAAATGTGGCAGTTGTTAGCATTATAACTCATCGTCTCTTCTTTGCATAAAAGCAGTATGTATTCTTTTGGAAATTTTGGAAAAATCTTGAAGTATTCTAAAGAAGGCTTTTAATTACTCATATTATGTCAGAGATAGTCATTGATAACAGTATTGGTGTATCTGTAGTTTTTTCCACATGTCTGTATTTGTATGTGTGCAGTATGGCAGACAGTAATTGTTCAGTAAAGATTTGTTGCATGATATTGGATATGTTAGAGTGTGTCCTTTAAAAAAAAAAATAGCTGCATAGTATTCTCTCATGATGTGCCACAATTGATTTAACCAGATTCCTATTGTTGGGCTATTAGCTTTTATTTGCTATAAAAAAATAGATTTTTATACTATAAAAACCTTTGAGATGAACATTTGTGTTTATAAATCTTTATGTATGTGTCTGATTATTTCTTAAAAATAAATGCCCCAAGTAGAATTACTGAGGAGTTAGGAGCATTGTAAGTTTTTGGCACAAATAGCCGAAATGCCCAATATAAAAGTTGTCCAAGAACAGTATTGCCTTCCTACATTTTGTTTATTCAGTGCATCATAAATGGTCTTTTGGCCTGGCTGGATAGCTTAGTTGGTCAGAGCATGCGAAGGTTGTGGGTTGGATTCTCTGATCAGGGCACATAACAAGAATCAATGAATTCATAAATAAGTGGAACAACTAATTGATCTCTCCCTCAATCAATCTCTCTCTCTCTCTCTCTCTCTCTCTCTCTCTCTCTCTCTCTCTCCCTCCCTTTCTCCCTCTCCCTCTTTCCCTCCCCCTCCCCCCAAATCAAGGAATACATTTAAAAAATTTTTAAATGGTCTTTTGTCATTTCTTTTTGCAATCTCTTATAGTTTTGGTTCATAATTTTGACTGTTAATGCAATTTAATATTTTCTCCCATATTTAAGACTATTTTAAAGAAATGTCCATTTCTTTGTAATGATTTTTTTCTCAAATAAAATCTCAGCTTCTCTAGTAATAGTCCCTGTCCCAAAGTAGTACACCATAGTTCCTTACAAGAAAAGGAAAAATAATTGCGTGTGTGTTTTAAGTAGAGAATAGTTTCTTTGATTTACATGAACATTAAGCCATGATAAGTAATGACAGTTTTCTCTTAATGTTCAGTTAGCCATTCACATAGATATGCTATAACCTGTCTTTCTTGGCTTATCGACCTCCCCAGGAAAACATGTTCGGGGACAGTGAGCAAAAGAAATGTGTTCTGGGGAAGGAATCAGGGCAAAAGTGTTGTGGTTTTAGACGTCACAGTTTTTGCCTATAGCAGTCTATGTCCAAGAGCAAACCTGTGTTGGCCAAGCATAGGAATCGGCATTTCTGAGAGCATATGTGATGGCTGGAATTGAGATTTCTAGTGACAACTGCGGGCCACTCTCAGAAACCCACTTCTGGATATCTCAAACAGAGATGACTAGGAGAGGGACTGTTTTATGCCCAGAGACCAGGAAACCTGTGTATTTGTTCATAGAGCTTTTCTAACCCTCTGCTTGTCAGGACTTGTGTTTTCACAGGTGCCTTCTGTCCCATCAGGGGAATGAATAATTGAATTTAGATAGTTGGTTTTTTAATTAGACCACTTCTTTCCATATGGGACGTCTGTAAAAGAAATGGATCAAATAGAGGACATGCAGGCAGGGAAGGCAGTTCTGAATGCTTACATGGATACTTACATATCTCTTTTCTTTGATAGTTGGAACCTGTGTACAAGGAGATTACTGTCTAAAATAAGAGGATGGTGTTCTATATTTATACCATCATCTGAGTACTTGCCATTGAATGTTTCTTGTTATAAGTGTCAAAAAGCAGGGTGGATCAGAGCTCACCTAAATTAAGAGGGGAAACTTGTTCTTTTTTAAAAAATATATTTTATTGATTTTTTACAGAGAGGAATAGAGAGAAACATCGATGAGAGAGAAACATCGATCAGCTGCCTCCTGCACACCTCCTACTGGGGATGTGCCCACAACCAAGGTACATGCCCTTGACCAGAATCGAACCTGGGACCCTTCAGTCCGCAGGCCGACACTCTATCCACTGAGCCAAACCGGTTAGGGCAACACTTGTTCTTTATGATGCTGAAACTCTGTGTTTGGGCATAGAAGCTTAAGAAACTTAGATCCTTTAATATCTGTAATAAACCATGGCCATTCAAGGGTTGAGCATCGTCTTATTGGAAGTAATTTATTTTCCATTAAAATTGATACTACTTTAGAATTTGCAGTTTGCGGTCTACTTGGCAAAAACTTCATTTCTCATCCAATACTTCAAAATTGTTGCTTCCTAAACCAGGAGGTGACATTTTCTGGGTCTATTTATGATGGCTCTGTATCAAACCAGTAATGTCTAGTAACCTTCCAAGGGTTGTGTGTTTTTTTGGAAATTTATTATGTAGTGAGGAGGTAAACATGTTCGGTTTTGTACTATCTATATATATAAAAGCCTAAGCCACCGTTATGACCGAACAACCGGAACGACCAGTCGACCAGTTGCAATGACATGCACCGACCACCATGGGGGCAGACAACGCAGGAGCTGCTCCCTGCTGGTTAGTGCACTCCCATAGCGGGAGCACCACTCAGCTGAGCGAGCGGCAGCATCAGGTGCAGTGGGGCCAGATGAGCAGCAGCAGAACTGCACCCAGCCCTGCACCCTGGCTGGGGCTCCTCCCTGGCCGCCTGCCACTTTGGCACTGCTACATTCCCTGAGGGGGCCTGGGTTGAGAGAGGGTGCAGGCCAGGCTGAGGGAGCCCACCTGTGCACGAATCCGTGCACTGGGCCTCTAGTTAGGAACATAAAATCACTCTTTCCCCCCAGGATTCACTTGTACTAAGGCCGAGACAAAGGAAAGCTGGCTGTTCAGCATCCTAAGCGGCCTCAGCCTTTGAGGCAGTCTATAGTCTCAAGAGAGTCCCCAATCCTTCCTTTCATTGGAGCTTGGGATATAAGTTCTAGACTTCTGAAATGTAGACCTAGGAAATGCCCAGTGATGGCACAAAAGCTGACCTCAGTATAAAAAGGCAGGAGATATTGTGTCCTTTGGGAGGAAATTTTAAATGTTTCTTATATCCTAACTACAGTTAAGGAGGAAATCATAAATTAAAGCACCATCACCAATAACAACCAGTATTACCCTTAACAAATAAATAGACCTTCCATTTAGCAGCTGGAAAGACACCTAAGAGATCATCCCCTTTATTGAACTACTAGAGGCCCAGTGCACGAAATTCATGCATGGGTAGGGTCCCTAGGCCTGGTCAGCGATCAGGGCCAATCTGGTTCCCCGCCTCCCCGCCTCCTCCTTCCCTTGCCATCCACACACCAGCACCACGTAGTTCCCCCCACCTCCCCCTTCCCTCACCATCCGCGAGGTCCCCCCCCACCTCCCTGACTCCTCCTTCCCTTGCCACACACGTGTTCCCCCTTCTTCCTCCCTCCCTCACTCCCTCAGCACCCTGTTGTCACCTGCCATGTTTCATGCCACCCCCCTGGTGGTCAGCACACGCCATAGCGAGTGATCAAACTTGATTTCCTGATCAAACGCCTGAGGGGACACTTTGCGTATTTGCCTTTTATATATATAGATGACCATGGACTTCTCAGTGTTATCCGTGTAACCCTTAGGTCTAGTGCAGGGGCGGGGAACATTTTTCTGCCAAGGGCCATTTGGATATTTATAACATCATTTGTGGACCATACAGAATTATCAACTTAAAAATTAGCCTGCTTTATTTGGCCAAACATTTAATTAACTCACCCCTAATGCCTTGGCAAGGCCAGACCAAATGATTTCATGGGCCTTATACAGCCTGCAAGCCAGATGTTCCCACCCACAGGAAAACCTGGCACAGGTAAGCACACTGTAAATATTAGCTCAAAGAATAATTTAATGAGATAGTTCTGTGATTTCCATTTTTTTCTTTGTCAAAGATTTTTTAAAATACATTTTTTATTGATTTCAAAGAGGAAGGGAGGAGGGAGAGAGAGATAGAAACATCCATGATGAGAGAGAATCATTGATCGGTTGCCCCCTTGTGGGGATTGAGCCTGCAACCCAGGCATGTGCCCTGACTGGGATTGAATCATGATCTCCTGGTCCATAGTTCGATGCTTAGCCACTGAGCCACACCAGCCAGGCCACAGATTTTCTTTTTTTGCGGCGGGGGGGGGGGGGGGGGGCGGGTAGCAAAATTTGGGACAATTTTATCTTTGAAAAAGATAGTATCTGACATCTAAAATAATAGTCCAATTAGTGCAGCGGTTCTCACCTTGGGTCGCGACCCCTTTGGTGATTGAATGACCCTTTCACAGGGGTCGCCTAAGACCATCCTGCATATCAGATATTTTACATTACAATTCATAACAGTAGCAACATTATAGTTATGAAGTAGCAACGAAAATAATTTTATGGTTGGGTCACAACATGAGGAACTGTATTTAAAAGGCCAGAAGGTTGAGAACCACTGAATTAGTGGCATGAACTTCTTCTAACCTGAACACAGTCATACGGAATTAGTACGACATAAAAAAACATAATGTTGCAAACTCTGAAAGCCTACAAAAACACTGAACTTTCCACTAGAATTTTTATAATGATGGGAAGTAGTAACCAATTCTAAAGCTTTTAAAATCTCGTTAAATTATCGATGACAGTAAATTTCCATAGTAATCTTTACCTTTATCACCTCAGGAGGACAAGGGAGTTTATGTTTCCTATATTTAGTTAACAAGTAGAGTCATTCAGTCACTGTTATGATGAGTAAGGAGAAGGTGCAGACATTGCTGGGTGGTGTGGATTGGGTTCCTCTTGCCTGCAGCAGTCCTAACTGAGAGCCAAACCCTGCTCTTTGTTTGAACTGTTTATGATTCTAGGTTTTAGAATCATTAGCAGAGAACTGATGAGGTTGATAGAGCCAAACCATGTTTTCAGCTGTCTGTATAATCAAAACTCTTTAAAAATATCCTAAAGTTGAAAAAATGCAGCATTGATAGTAAGGAAGCAGTTTTGCTTATAAGCACTTAGGTATGTAGTAATATTAAGATATTTAAAAAGTGTTTTCCTTATTCTTAAGAATATGATCAATGTACCTTCATTAATACAGTGAATGACATAATTAAGATTCAAATAGAGCTTCATGTGCTGAAATGATGGAACAGAGCTTTAAAAGATGACATTAAGCCCTGGCCAGTGGCTCAGTTAGTTGAAGCACCTCCAGGACAACAGAATGGTTGCGAGTTCAATTCCTGGTCAGGACACACACCTAGATTGCAGGTTCGATCACTGGTCAGGGTGTGTATGGGAGGCAACTGATCACTGTTTCTCATATTGATGTTTCTCCCTTCCCCCTCCCTCCTTTCCTCTCTCTCTAAAAAAAATCAATAAACATATCCTCAAGTAAGGATTTTTTAAAACGATTAAGAAAAGATGACATTAAGCAGAAATAAATGCAAAGATCCTGATCTTAGAGTCTCAACATCAACCCTGGGTATACCAGATGGACTCAGAGATTTTGATTAGCTATAAGTTCATCATAAAGCAAAGTAGTGAAATGTTAGCCCTAGTTACATTAAATAGGGAGGAGAGAGTTTTACAGTATGCTTGACTACTGTTATCACAATGTTAGTTTTGTGTTACCTTCTGGGAACTACATTTTAAGACCTATGTTAACCAAATCAAGATAACCAAAGGAAGACAGCAGGTGATGAGGGGACTGAAGACTGCTGGAGAGACCGCATCAAAATAACTGTGCAAAGGCATAAGTAAAGTTATAGTTCTTGCCTCTGGGGGGGAAACCTTAGAAACTATTTAATCTGAAACTCTTAACTTTTGAGATGCAGAAATAGGCTCAGAGAGATGTGTCTCATGTCACAGGACAAGAGAGGAGCAGACTAGTTTCCAAAAGTGCCTCAGGAATAAGATAGCAGGTGCCAACTACGTGACGTGCTGGGTGGAAAGGGTCCCAGACATTTTTCATAGCTTAACAAGGCAAAACCAAGAGTAATGTTTAGAAGTTAAAAGGAAAGACTTGTGATATAAGTAGAAGGAATAACTTTCTAGTGTAGCAGCTGCCTAAAATTAGAATAGATTGTCTTGAAAAGCAATGAGCTACCCATCATTAGATATGTTCAAGTAAAGGTGATTCCCTCTGTGCCGGAAAGGTTGGACTACACCTGTTCATTATTATAGCCCCTTTATATTGCTAGTAATAGCTCACATTTACTGAGTACCTATAGAAACACTATGCTAAAGTAATATGTATTATCTTTTTAAATCTTATAATACACAAGGAAGCTGTTTTCAACTTGCTTAGGTGTGGAAGGGCATATGGATTGTTTCCATTGTGGGATTACTATGAATAAAGGCTGTTATGAACATTTATGTAAAGGTTTTTGTGGGAAGCTAGGTTTTCATTTCTCTGGGATAAATGCCCAGGAGTGCAATTGCTAGGTTATATGGTAGGTTCATGTTTCATAATATAAGAAACTGCCAAACTTTTTTCCATTTTACATTCCCACCAACAGTGTATAAATAATCCAGTTTCTTTACATCCTTGACAATATGTGGTCTTGTCATTCTGTATTTTAGTCATTCTAAGAGATGCATAGTGATATCTCATTGTGTTTTTTTTTTAATTCTGTATTGTTTAAAGTATCACATATAGTATTACATATGTCTCCTTTTCCCCCCATTGACTTCTCCCCGGCCACCCCCACCCCCCAGCACATGCCCTCACCCCCCTATGGTCTGTGTCCATTAGTTATGCTTATATGCATGCATACAAGTCCTTTGGTTGATCTCTTATCCAACCCCCCACCTTCCCCTGCTTTCCCTCTGAAGTTTGATGATCTGTTCAATGCTTCTCTGTCTCTGGATCTATTTTTGTTCATCAGTTTATGTTCATTATATTCCACAAATGAGAAAGATCATGTGATATTTATCTTTCTTTCTCCGACTGACTTATTTCGCTTAGCATAATGCTCTCCAGGCCCATCCATGTTGTTGCGAATGGTAAGAGTTCTTTCTTTTTTACAGCAGCATAGTATTCCATTGTGTAGATGTACCACAGGTTTTTAATCCACTCATCTGCTGATGGGCACTTAGGCTGTTTTCAAATCTTAGCTATTGTAAATTGTGCTGCTATGAACATTGAGGTGCATATGTCCTTTCTGATTGGTGTTTCTGGTTTCTTGGAATATATTTCTAGAAGTGGGATTACTGGGTCAAATGGAAGTTTCAATTTTAACTTTTTGAGGAAACTCCATACTGTTTTCCACAGTGGCTGCACCAGTCTGCATTCCCACCAGCAGTTCAAGAAGGTTCCTTTTTCTCCATATCCTTGCCAGCACTTGTCATTTGTTGATGATAGCCATTCTGACAGGGGTGAGATGGTATCTCATTGCATCTCTCGGATCATTAGTGACTTTGTCATTGTGGTTTTAATGTACATTTCCCTAATGGCTAATGATGTTGAACATCTTTTCATGTGCTTATTTTCTATTTGAGTACACTTTTCGGTGAAATATCTGTTTATTTCTTGCTCATTTTCTGATTGGATTGTTTTGTTTTTACTATTAGGGTTTGAAAATATCCATTTCAACAGTGTATTCATTCCTTTGCCTCTCAGTTATTCCTGCCTTTACAGTACTCTGCTCAGAGCAACTCCTACAGACTGACTTGTGTGACTTCTTATAGCCTGAGGTAGTCATGATTCCATTTTGAATAGTTCTAAAACAAAATACAGGTCATCTGAACTCGCTGCTCCCTAGCAGTCCTTTTTTTTTTTTTTTTAAGATACAATTCACATATAAAATTCATCTATTTAAAGGGTACAAGTCAGTGATTTTTAGTCTATTCACAAAGTTGTGCAATCATCACACTATGTATTTCCAGAATATTGTTATCCACCACAAAAAAGAAACCTTGTTTTAGCAGTCACTTCACATTCCCCCATTTTCTTATTTCTCTAGTCCAGGGGTGGGGAACATCCGGCCCGAATTGGGCTGTGTAAGAAATCATTTGGTCTGGCCCTGCTAAGGCATTCAGGGTAAGTTAATTAATTTTTTGACCAAATATAGCAGGTTAATTTTTAAGTTGATAATTTTGTATGGCCCAAGAATGATGCTATAAATATCCAAATGGCCCTTGGCAGAAAAACGGTTCCCCACCCCTGCTGTAGTCCCTGGAAACCACTAATCTACTTTCTGTCTCTGTGGCTTTGCCTTTTCTAGATATTTCATATAATAGAATCATATAACATATGGCCTTTTGTGTCTGGTTTCTTCTACTTAGCATGATATTTTTAAGAATCATCTATGTTGTATTATGTACTAGAGGCCCAGTGCACGAGATTCATGCACTCGTGCACTGGGTAGTGGGCCTAAGCCATCAGTCAGACATCTTTAGCGCTGCCACAGAAGTGGGAGAGACTCCTGCCAGCACCGCTGCACTCGCCAGCCATGAGCCCGACTTTTGGCTGAGTGGCGCTCCTCCTGTGTTGAGCGTCTGCCCCCTGGTGGTCAGTACGCCTCATAGTGAGCAGTTGTTCTGCCATTTGGCTGATTTGCATATTAACCTTTTATTATATAGGATTAGTACTTCATTTCTTTTTATGGCTGAATAATACTCCATTTTTTTTTATTTTTTTAAAAAATATATATTTTATTGATTTTTTACAGAGAGGAAGGGAGAGGGATAGAGAGTTAGAAACATCGATGAGAGAGAAACATCAATCAGCTGCCTCCTGCACACCCCCTACTGGGGATATGCCCGCAACCAAGGTACATGCCCTTGACCGGAATCGAACCTGGGACCCTTCAGTCCGCAGGCCGACGCTCTATCCACTGAGCCAAACCGGTTAGGGCAATACTCCATTTTTTAAATATATTTCACATTTGTTTTTCCATTCATTAATTAATAGGTATTTAATTTGCTTCTACTTTTTGACTGTTGTGAATAATGTGTACAAATGTTTTCATTTCTCTGGCATATATACCTAGGAATGAAATTGCTGAGTCATATGCTAACTGTATGTTTAACTGTTTGAGTAACTATCAAACTATTTCCAAAAATAGCTGTACCATTTTACATCCCAAGTAGCAACATATGTGAGTTCCAGTTTCTCCACACCCTTACCAACACGTGTTATTTTTTATTATGGCCACTTATGTTTTTTATTATGACCATTCTAGTGGATGTAGAGTAGTACCGTGTGGTTTTGATTCACATTTTCCTAATGATTAATGATGTTGAGCATTTTTTACATGTGCTTATTGGTTATTTGTATTTCTTTGGAGAAATGTCTATTCAGATCCTTTGCTCATTGTTTAACTGGGCTCTTTGTCTTTTTACTGTTGAGTTGTAAGACTCCTTTATATTATCAGAATGCTGGACCTTGATCAAGTATGTGACTTGCAGATACTTTCTACTATTCTGTGAATTATATTTTCACTGTCCTAATGGTGTCCTTTGAAGCACAAACGTTTTTAATTTTGAGTAAGACTATTTTAACTATTTTTTCTTTGGTTGCTTTTTGTATCTTAATATTTTTTAAATGAATACTTTTTTACTCTTTATTACATTCCCTTTGATCTTTTCCAAGTGGCCCTCATTCACAACAAGTACCCAGTTCCTTTATGCAGATGAACTTCCTTCTACTTTCTGAGAAGGTTGAGATTATGTGCCATAAATTCCTCAACTTTTTTCCCCTCAACCTCACCAGTTTCTATGTATTTTTATTATTTTAAAAATATATTTTCATTTATCTCAGAGAGGAAGGGAGAGGGAGATAGAAACACCAATGATGAGAAGCACTGATCAGCTGCCTCCTGCACGTCCCCTACTGGAGAGCAAGCCTACAACCCGGGCATGTGCCCTGATCCAGAATAGTAACGTGACCTCCTGATTCACAGTTCAGTGATCAACCACTAAGCCATACCAGCTGGGCTCTATGTATTTTATTCTCCCTCCTCTTGTCACTCTTCCTTGGGAATACAAAAATGTTGCCTTTCCTTTTAATATGAGCACCCCCACCTGGCCATTTCATCCTTTCCTGTAGGATTTTGATTCAATGACTGGTCTCTTTCTCCCTCCTAGCATCAATACTCCATCCTCTACTATTGTTTCTTTTCTGACTTTATATAATTTCAGGTCTCTGTTTCCTTTTTAAAGAAAATAATTGTGTGTGGGCGGGGGAGGGAGGGACTTTTTCCAATTTTATTTTTCTTTAACCTACCAACCTCTTTAACTTCTTCCCTTTACTTTTAGTTTGAGCTATTTCATTTCATCTAAAATATTGCAGTAGCCTTCTTAGTGGTCTCCAAGGTACCAGTCTCCCACTTTGACTCATTTTACACACTTTCCATCAAGTAAATCTTCCCAAAGTAAAGTTCTTATCACCTAACTCTCCTTCCCCAAAATTTTTGATGACTCATTTAATACTGAGTTATCTATAGGACTCCCCAGTCAAATATTCAAAGTTCTTTATAACATGTTCTCTCAAATCTGATATATTTGGACAACTACTCTTACCTGAACACATCCCCTAGTTTCCTGCCTAATGCTGCTCCCCAGAACACCTGTCTTCTTTAGTCTCTGGAAATGCTGTCTTAAGTCATATCCCTTGAAATCTCTTTTCACCATCTCCTCACCCTTCCACCAGAGGGCACTCTCCAATCTTTAAACCTTATCACATTGCAAATTTCTATGAGGCCCATATTATTCTGCCTTGTATTTTAGCTTTTAAAAATAGATTGTAAGCTCTGTGAAGGCGGAGACAAGTAGTTTGTCCATCTCTGGACTTTCTCTAGCAACCACATAGGGCTTTAGATCTAGTAGGTACTAAGTATTTCTTATTTGATTTGAATGGCACCGGCATCCCTAGAGAGAAATCTGGAAAAGGCAGAAAACATGAGTTAGACAGGGATTGGTGAAGCTGAGTAGGTAATTTATGCTTTAGCTTTACAATAAATCAGAGCACAAGCTCAAAACCTCATTTTTCCTGACTGTCAGTTTTGTCTTTTAAAACTATTCAGTGCATAGAAGATGTGCTCTTTGTTTTCAAAACACTAAGGGTAAAAGAAAAGTGGAACCGGTTGAGTAAAATGATATAGAGTCACCTTCTCTGACAAGTTGTATTATTTGTTCTGAATGAAGGCCCTGGAGTTGTTATGAAGGATGTCATGTTCACCTCCTAGTTACAGAGAAAGGAAATAGTGAGTTGTAGGAACTTTGTAAAATACTGCAAATAGGTTGACTTTTAAAGTTCAAAAATATTGCCTACAAAATATGGGTCACTTTATATGCTTTTAATTGGTGATCTCTCAGCTGCCTCTGTAAGCAACTCTTAATGGATAGTTGGATCATGAAATTAATTTCATGACCAAAATCAGTGTATACTGAAGGATAAACCCAATCTCAAATTTTTCTATTAAAAAACTTTAGGTCAGCCTACCTACCAGATTGTTTTCATATATCCATTATATGCATAGTGTTATTAAAACTTAGATACTCTAAGATAAATTGAGTAGATAATTCCCTTTTGGGTCGGGTGACTAAGAAGTGATTTTGTTTTCATTTTTAGGTCTGACTAGAAATGTGATACTCTTCATTATTTTATCTTTCCATTTGGGATATTCAAATTGATTTCTAAATTGTAAGCTATTAAAAGCCAGGAAACTGTTGTATTTTTTGTAACCTTTAACCCTAATAGAACTTTTTTAGCCCTGTAATTATTCAATAATAATGATAATCCCTAGCATCTAGTGAATGCTTACTAAGGGTTTGAGACCTTCCTAAATACTGTATATTCGTTATTTCTTTTAATTCCCATAGCAAGGTTGTGAGATATTTTTCTCTCTTTTCAAAGGAGAAAATGAGGCCTCTATAATTTGCTCAAGGTCACACATTACATAAGTGGCTGAGCCAAGATTGGAACCCAGGCAGTCTGACTGCAGGATCTGTGCTCCCAACCACAGCACCATCTTCCTCAATAAATGTGGATTCACAGTGATGCTAATTAGAACCAAGCTGTGCACATGGCATATGTGCAGTGACATCCTATTTATGTTTTTATTGTGTAATGTACCCAGGACACTGTGAGCCCACAGCTGGTGTCCCTTAATGATAATGGTGTTGGGATTCAAAAATTCAGAGCATCCTGGGTATAGGCATTACATACTTTTCATTATCAGTGATCTTTAAATTCTGGGGCTTTAAAAAGATTTATTATGTGAATACCCCAAATAGTTTATTTATTTCTTTTTTTAAAAGTTGGATTTGAAAGGAACTAGTATAAAATTACAATGTGCTTTCTGTTTATTATTTCAGTAGGATTTTATTTTTACTTTTTTTTCTAAGTTATTTATCTATTTATGCCCCTCTAAAGGGAGAGGTATTGGCAACTGTTTTGATTACATTCGCTTTGTGGTATAACTTGATATCTGTTTGGTATTGTGATCTCCAATTTTGTTGTTCTTTCTCAAGATTGCTGTGGCTATTTGGGGTCTTTTATGAAATAAAGAAAATAGTTTTTCTTTATTTCATCATCATCAAATTTATTAGATGAGGGAAAAATAACTATAATTTAAAAGACTTTCTAAGGAACTTTTGCTTTATCTTCAGGTAAGAGTGCTCTCCAAGTTTCTACTGCTACTTTAAAATACATTATGAGCCCTGGCCACTGTGACTCAGTTGGAGCATGGTCCTGTACACTGAAAGGTCATGGGTTCAATTCCTAGTCAGGGCACATGCCCAGGTTGCAGGTTCGATCTCCAATTGGGGTACAGATGGGAGGCAACCAATCGATGTTTCTCTCACACATCGATGTCTCTCTCTCTCTCTCTCTCTCTCTCTCTCTCTCTCTCTCTCTCCCTCCCTCCCTCCCTCCCTCCCTCCCTCTCCCCTCTTTCTAAAATCAATCTTTAAGAAACAAAAAATACATTATGAGTATCCTTGCAGTGGAATACTATGTAGCTATTAAAAACAATGAACTAGATTAAATATGTTCTGACAAGGAAAGATGTTCATGATATAATGTTAAGTAGAAAGAGCAAGGCCCAGCCCAGCCAGTGTGGCTCAGTGATTGAGTGTCAACCTATGAACCAGGAGATCACAGTTCAATTTCTGATCAGGGCACATGCCATGATTGTGAGCTCGATCTCCAGTAAGGGGCGTGCAGGAGGAAGCTGATCCATGATTCTCTCTCATCATTGATGTTTCTATCTCTCTCTCCCTCTCCCTTCCTTTCTGAAATCAATAAAAATATTTTTTTAAAAGAGCAAGCACCTAAATAGGTCCAGTGTTCTCTCTCTTAAGAGCAAATTAATATATAGAAGTTGAATAGAAACGTTTTGAAATGTTACACACCAAGCTGTCAACTATGATTAACTCTGGAAAAATATTAAGATTGAGGGAAGGAGTGAAGTAGGATTTTTTATTCAATATGTTTGTTTTATTTGAAATTATACCTGTCCAGTTCTCCCAATACCATTTATTGAAGAGACTATCTTTACTCCATTGTATGGTCTTGCCTCTTTTGTCAAATATTAATTGAGTATAATGGCCTGGGTCAATTTTTGGGGTCCCTGTTCTGTTCCATTGATCTATATGCCTGTTCTTGTGCCAGTACCAGGCTGTTTTGATTACATTGGTTTTGTGGTATAACTTGATATCTGGTATTGTGATCTCTCCAATTTTGTTGGTCTTTCTCAAGATTGCTGTGGCTATTCGGAGTCTTTTATGGTTCCATATAAATTTTTTGAGTATACGTTCTAGTTTTGTGAAATATGCCATTGGTATTTTAATAGGGATTGCATTGAATCTATAGATTGCTTTGGTAGTATGGACATTTTAATGATATTAATTCTCCCAGCCCATGAACATGGTATATTCTTCCACTTGTTTATATCTTCCTCTATCTCTTTTTCAATATCCTATAGTTTTCTGAGTATATTTGCCAATGATACATCAGATAAGGGGTTAATATTCTAAATATATAAGGAACTCATACAACGTAACAAAAGGAAGACAGACAATCCAATCAAAAATGGGCAAAGAACCTAAATAGACACTTCTCCAAAGTGGACATACAGATGGCCAAGAGACATATGAAAAAATGCTCAAAGTCACAAATCACCAGAGATACAAATTAAAATCATAATGAGGTATCAATTCACACCTGCCAGAATAGCTGACATCAATACATCAACAAACAACAAGTGCTGGTGAGGATGTGGAGAAAAGAGAACCTTAGTACACTGCTGGTAGGAATGGCAGCCACTATGGAAAACAGTATGGAGTTTCCTCAAAAATATTAAATATGGAACTTCCATTTGACCCAATTATCCCCTTTTAGGAATATATCCTAAGAAACCCAAAGCACCAATCAGAAAGAATATAAGCACCCTTATGTTCATAGCAGCACTATTTGCAATAGCTAAGATCTGGAAACAGCCCATGTGCCCATCAGTAAATGAGTGGATAAAAAGGCTGTGGTACATTTACCACAGCAGTAAAAAAGAAGAATCTCTTACCCTTGAGAGAGCATGGAGAGACCTGGAGAGTATTATGCTAAGCAAAATAAGCCAGTCAGTGAAAGACAAGTATCACATGATCTTACTCATGTGGAATCTAAAGAATAAAATATAGCCCTAACCGATTTGGCTCAGTGGATAGAGCGTTGGCCTGCGGACTGAAGGGTCCCAGGTTCAATTCCGGTTAAAGGCATGTACCTTGGTTGTGGGCACATCTCCAGTAGGAGGCAGCTGATTGATGTTTCTAACTATCCTTCTCCCTTCCTCTCTGTAAAAAATCAATAAAATATATATTTTTTAAAAGAATAAAATATATAATTTGCAAAATATTTATTGACTAAAAGGGGTTTTATTACACAGGTGGACTATAAATTAGCCTGTTTAAAAACCATTTCACAAAAATAATTTGTCATAAACATATACACATGTACATTAAATCAAAATTTTAAAAAGTCTTTATATTGATTATTTGAACAATAACAATTAAAATAATTATTCTTGGCATACTCACATTATACTTTAATCATGTTCTTAATTGCATCTGTTCCTATTATCACATCTCATTCTGAAGATGTATTTATTTCAAAGTGAAGTTACTATTTTTTTAAGTTACTATTTTTACTACTTTGATAAAATTTCTCATGATCATCTTCACAGTTGCATTTTTTAAAAATATATTTTATTGATTTTTTACAGAGAGGAAGGGAGAGAGATAGAGAGTTAGAAACATCGATGAGAGAGAAACATCGATCAGCTGCCTCCTGCACATCTCCCACTGGGGATATGCCCGCAACCCAGGTACATGCCCTTGACCGGAATCGAACCTGGGACCTTTCAGTCCGCAGGCCGACGCTCTATCCACTGAGCCAAACCGGTTTCGGCCACAGTTGCATTTTATGCCAATGAGTTTGACAACTTGGATGACACATTTCTTAAAAAACATTAGCAACCAAATCTCATTCAGGCAGAAATAGATAACTGGAATAGCCTTATATCTGGTAACGAAATTTAACTGATAATTAAAGACCTTGAAACCAAAAAGAAACTAGTTTTAGATAGATATATTGATAAATCTTACAGTTCTATACAAACTCTTCCTAAATGGCTTTTTGATAAAGAATCTGACAAACTGATACTAAAAATCATATGGAGGTACAAAGAACCTAGAATAGCCAAAACAGTTTTGAAAAAGAGCAACAGAGTTGGAGGTCTTACAGACTTGCTTTTAAAATTTAAAATAAAGCTACCATTAATCAAGATGATATGGTTTTGGCCTAAGGATAAATAGATATGTACATCAGTGGAACAGAATAGAGTCCAGAAATGGATCCAAATCATATAGTTATTTTCAACAAAGATAGCAAGGAACGATTGTATATCCCTGGGCAATATATAAAACGTCAACCTTTATCTACTCCTTATACAAAAATTAGCTTAAAATGGACCATAGACCTATATGTAAGAGCTAAAACTTCTAGAAAATATAGTAGAAAATCTGTATGAAATTGTGTTAGGCAAAGAATTCTTTGAAAGGAAATAAAAGGTGCACATTATGAAGAAAATATTGATAAGTTAGACTTAATTAAAATGTGTAACTTTTGCCTTTTTAAACACATTTAATCAAATGAAAGACTTGATTAAATGTGATTATTATGTATGGCAATTAGTGCTGTACTGGCACTTTATTGGGTACCCAACATATGGTCTAGGGAAAAAGCGAAGATAGGAAATATATAAAATGGAGTCACTTTAACCAAGCTGCTAAAATTATTAACAACAAAAAAATTATTAACATTATGAAGGCTGAGCCATGAAGAAAGACACTGTTCTCTTTCTAACTGTCCTTGGAACTGTTTTGAACTTTCCTGGCCTGTGTCAGTGCCTAGATATACACCTAGACCTCCAGATAATCCTCTGATAACTTCCTGAAGGACTCATGTCTCCAGACCACCTGATTGATTACTCCATGAAGGATTCACATATACATTAACCTGACATCTACTATCCAGACCATTGAACATGACCAGACCTCCTGGTGCCCATCTTCTGGACTACCTGACATCTGGATGATAACCATTCTGGACCAATCCTAAGGCTAAGAATGCAGCACAGATTATTCTCAAGAATGTACTTTTAACTAGCCGAAACCGGTTTGGCTCAGTGGATAGAGCGTCGGCCTGCGGACTGAGAGGTCCCAGGTTCGATTCCGGTCAAGGGCATGTACCTGGGTTGCGGGCACATCCCCAGCAGGAGATGTGCAGGAGGCAGCTGATCGATGTTTCTCTCTCATCGATGTTTCTAACTCTCTATCTCTCTCCCTTCCTCTCTGTAAAAAATCAATAAAATATATATATAAAAAATCTTATAAAAAAAAAAAAGAATGTACTTTTAACTATAAAAAAATTAACTTTTCTTTGTTCATTGGAACACTTTTGGGTTTTTGCTTAACTGTGTTCACAGTTTGCAAATTCTTAAGACCCTTGCCCAGCAGATGTGGCTCAGTGGTTGAGTATCAGCTCAGTGGTTGAGTATCAACTCAGGAACCAGTTCGATTTCTGGTCAGGACACATGCCCAGGTTGCTTGCTTGGTCCCCAGTAGGGGGCATCCAGAATGCAACTGGTCAGTGATATTTCTCATCAATGTGTCTATCTCTCTACCCTTCTCCCTTCCTCTCTTTCTAAAAATCAATAAAAACATATTTTTTAAAAAAGACCCTGAACAGATCTTTATCATTTATTTCTAAAAAGAGGAGGAGGAGGAGGAGGAGCAGGAAGAAAAAGTGAAAAGACAAATCATGGGTAGAGAAAAATTTGCAAAACACATGCTTGATAAAGGACCTACATCCAGAATATCTAAACATCATAATCATTAAGACATGTAACTCCATTTTTAAAACAGGCTGAAGATTTAAACATTTCATCCAATGAAAATATATAAATGGCCAATAACCACTTGAAAAGATGCTCAACATCATTAGTCATCAGATAAATGCAAATTAAAATGACAATGGCATAGCACTGCATACCAACTAAAATGACTATAATTAAAGATTTATATCAAATGTTGAGAATTTGGAAACAGTATAATTATCATATATTACTGGCAGGAATGCAGTATGGTACACCTACTTTGGAAAACAGTCTGTTTCTTATAAAGTTAAACATACACTAAGACTATGACTCTGCAGTTTCACTCTTAACATATGTCCATATAAAGACATGCACACATGTTCATGGCAGCTTTATTCATGATAGCTCTAAAGTGGAAATTTCCCAAATGGTTATCAGCAGGTGAACTGTAATGGAATACTACCTAGTAATAAGAGACTTCTAATAAGGCAACAGTATAGATGAATTGCAAAGGCATTATGCTAAGTGAAAGAAGCCAGAAACAAAGGACCATATACTGTACTATTCAATTTATATGAAATTCTAGAAAAGGCAAAATCATAGAAGCCACTAGTCTCAGAGGGTAGAGCTGCCAGGAGCCCCAAGGGTCAGTCTAAGGCAGTGGTTTTCAACCTTCCTAATGCCGCGACCCTTTAATACAGTTCCTCATGTTGTGGTGACCCCCAATTTCATTGTTACAAATTGAACATAATTAAAGCATAGTGATTAATCACAAAAACAATATGTAATTATATATGTGTTTTCCGATGGTCTTAGGCAACCCCTGTGAAAGTGTTGTTCAACCCCCAAAGGGGTCGCGACCCACAGGTTGAGAACCACTGGTCTAGGGGATCTTTCATGGTGGAGCACCAGTCAGGTTCACAGGAAACTGGAGGGAATTGTCCCTGCCCCAATGCTACACAACTCAGTCACTGATACCCCCTTCATCTTCCCATACCTCTACACCTTGGCCCAAGCAGCTGACTCCTCAGCTGGGCACAGCTCTGCAGGGTGGGGCCAGTGGGAGTCCAGAGGGTTGGAGCAATTGCATTTCCCCAGGCTGATGCTGTATGGAGGGGAATGCTCCACCCCAGAAAGTTGGTGTCTGCAGTCTGGAAAAGGGACTCAGCACAGGAGTCCTGGTGGCTGTCCCTTCAGCTCTCTCCCCAGAGTCACAAACCCCAGTCTCTCCTCACACGACTGTAGTCCACTCTGCCCTCCCACCACCAGAACCCATGGTGAGTGGCTGTGAATGAGATTTTGTGCATTGGCCCTTTAAGAGAGTGTCTGTGTGTCTAGCAGACTCCCATCTCTCCCTGGTGGACAGAATTCCCCCTAATTTTCACAGTTAGGTGTTATATGTGTGCCTCTTCACTGCTCTGGTGCTCAGGGCTGGGGAGCCTGGCTTATGGTCGAGACCCCAGGCTTCTTCAGGAGGAACCCCCATGGCTGAGATATCCCTCCAGAATCTTAGCTAATATCCTTGGGAGTGGGCCCAGCCCTTTTCACATCTCCACCCTTCCTACCAGTCTTAATGTGTCTTCTTCTGTATATCCTTGGTTATAAGACTTCTCTTCAGCTAGTCTTAAGTTGGTTATTCAGGTTGCTTGCTCTATATTTTAATTCCAGTTTGGTCCTGGGAGGAGGTGAATGTAAGTGACATCTGCCACTAGCTTGGATCCTACAATAGGTATGTTTACACTGCCATCACCACAAACATGTAACATGTTGTGCTATAATCTTATGAAAGCTATGACATCACTAGGCAATAGGAATTTTTCAGCTCCATTATAAATAAACTTACTAGAGGCCCGGTGCACAAAAATTTGTGCACTCAGGTGGGTCCCTCAGCCCAACCTGTGCCTTCTTGCAGTCTGGGGCCCCTCGGGGGCCCCTTCCCCTGGCTGCTGGCACCAGTTTTCCTCTGGCAGCTGGAACGCAGGCCTTTGCTCTTCGCCGGTAGGGACCGTCACGGCGGGTTTCGCTCTTCGCTCGGGTCCTGGGGGCAGAGGTGGAACAGCAGTGTGAGGGGCTTAGCTCTCTGCTCTCGCAGCCACTCGGCTCCTGGAGGCGGAGCCTGCACAGTGGTGCGAGGGGCTTAGCTCTCTGCTCTCGCAGCCACTCGGCTCCTGGGGGCGGAGCCTGCACAGTGGTGCGAGGGGCTTAGCTCTCTGCTCTTGCTCTTCGCTCGGGTCCCGGGGGCGGAGTCAGCGTGGCTGGCTTCGCTCCTTGCTCGCCACACCGGCCTTTGCTCGCTGCTCCTGCCCAGGGCCAGCAGGCTTTGCTCCATCGCTTGGCATCTACATATGCAGATTAGCTGCCATCTTGGTTGGTGGTTAATTTGCATATCTCGCTGATTAGCCAATGGGAAGCGTAGCGGAGGTATGGTTAATTTCAATCTTTGTCTATTATTAGATAGGATGGGACCATTGTCATATATGTGGTCCCCCTTTAACTAAAATGTCATACAGCTCATGACTGTATATAGCTCTGCACTGTGGTCAGCCCCTTCTCCCAGGGCCCCTTCAACTGCAAGTTGTCAGGCTTCTGGGTAGACGCCTGTGTCCCTAGGCACTCTTCCCTTTCTCTTTCTCCCCTGCCTTCAAGGGCTGTTATGTTTGTTTGTTTGTTTGTTTGTTTTGTGTGTGTGTGTGTGTGTGTGTGTGTGGTTGAGCTTCTAACTCTTTGTTGGCTTAGAGACTGTCGAGTGAGTTTCTTTTCTCCCTCTTTTGTAATTGGTTTTTTTCTGTTCCAGTGTCTGCCACTTGCAACCTTGTCACCTTCCCTGTCATTGTTTCCAGTCTCTGCTTCTGCTTCTGGTTTCTGTTGCTATCCGACAGCTCTCTCCTTTTCCCTTATCTTTTCCTTTTCTTTTCTCTTTGTGCTCATAGACATTGTCAGCAATTCAGAGAAAGGTTTTTCCTACAAATAGCCGTCTGATCAGCCTTCAGCTCTTGGCTGTTCTTATAGCCAAGTGTTCAGGGGCTAACTCTGAACCTTAAATACCTTAAGAAAAAGGTGCTTCTGAATTTGAAGCCAAGGACATGTCAGGACACTTGTCTTCATATAAATGAAGTATCATTCTACCTCTCCTGAAGTGTAGTGGCTCATGCTAAGGGTATCTCTTTTAAATAAGATACAATAATTTAGTGTTTGTATTTATTATCCTATTTGAATGGTTCCTATTATTTGATTTCTCAGGATATGGAAGCATATTGAATTGATAGTCTCAAATGTTTGAGGCCCAGAGAAAATGCCATCTGTTCTATGAAGCCTTCCTTTACTCTTCTAGGACCTATTCGGACTGTCATAGCATCTATTCACCAGGCCTTGCAGTGTGCATGTTCCTCATTTGAGATTACAGCTTCTGTGAAGTAGAAGGAGTGAGAATCTATTCATGTCGTTTGTGTAGTCCTCTTTTTACTACTGCTGTTAAAGCAGTACCTTGTAAACAATGTTCTGTTGGGTTGAATAACCGACTCTCTTCCTCAGGTCTCTTGTGTCTGTGACTGATGATTGTTGAGGGTCCCTCGCACTTGTGTCATCTTGCACTTGCTCACATTGAAACTCCTCTGCCAATTGCAGAAATTCCCAACTTCTTTCTGTAGTCTGTCCCCAAAGAGTCTGGCTCTTTGCCCTGGCCAGGTGGTTGGAGTGTTATCCGTACACCAAAAGGTGACTGATTGAATTCCCGGTCAGAGCACATTACCTAGGTTGCAAGTTTGATCCCCAGTTGGGGTGCGTACCAGAGGCAACCAGTCAATGTTTCTCTCTCACACTCTTCCTCTCGCTCTGAAAATCAATAAAAACATATCCTTGGGTGAGAATTAAAAAAAAAAAAAAGTCTGGCTCTTTGCTACTTGGGGGAATTTAGTGTCAAACATAAATCAACATTCCTCAAAACTGTCAAGATGAAGTTACTGTGTTCATCCCCTTCCAGAGCCTTTTTGAAAGACAGAAGTTCTTTTACAATTGTCTGTCCTTAGAGGAAAATGCTGATTTGTTTCTCACACATTTTTGTCTCTGAGCCAGTTTACTCCCCACAATAAAACAGCCCATTACTTTTTAGACAGCTTTATTGAGATATAATTCACATAACATTTATTTACTGTGTATGATTCACATATTATACTTTTAAAGTATATAATTCAGTGTTTATTAGTATATTCACAAAGTTGTTGCAACCATTGCCATAATCTAATTTTAGAATGTTTTTATTATCCCCAAAAGAAACCCCGTGCCCATAGCAGTCACTTTCCATTTCCCTAACTCCCAGTCCTAGGCAACCATGAATCTACTTTTTGTCTCTCTAAGTTAGCCTGTGCTGGACATTTCATATAAGTGGAATCATACCATATGTGGTCTTTTGTGACAGGTTTCTTTCACTTGATAGTACTGATTCTTAAAAAATACCCTTATAATTTTTCCACAGAATAGATGTGGTCTTATAACTCTCTAGTCCTACCATGACCTGGTTTTATTGAATTTGTGATATTTGGTTAAGTCGCAAAATATCCTGTCACATATCAAATAACACTGGCTGCTGATAGTAATGAAAATGGTCCTGTTTCAGAGCCAACAGAATTTTGCCCATGATTCAGTTATAGTTATATTACATAAGGCTGATCCAAACTACGCTATGGTCAAATGAATTGGGATATAATAGGAGTCCATGATTTTCCCATTGACCCATGTTCTAATGGGTTATTTGAAGCAGTGGCTTGTATAATTCCTGAGGATCATAAAACATTGGAGCTGGAAGCAGCCCAACAGTCATTTAGACTAGTCTGTCTTCCTCTAACTCTTATCCCGATTTTACAGATTTCAGAATGTTAATAGCTAATTAATAGAACCCGTTATAGCAAGATTAGAATCAATGTGTCTCAATTACTAATCCAAAGTTCTTGCCTTTACTTCTTTTTGGCCTTGTTGCATTTTTAGCCTGACTCGTCTAGAAACCAGAAGTTAGGGCATGAATTAAGTGAAGCTTTATTAGAGGTACAATCCCAGGACAATGAGAGTGAGGGAAAAGAGATGAGAAGCAAGAAGCTGTGAGAAGCAAAGGAAAGTGACTGGATTTCCAAGCTGGCAGCTGTGTCATGATGAGCCTCATGAGAATGAGCAGACAAATCTCCTAAGCAGAATTCCAAAATAATTTATGTAGCTACTTAGCCCTCAAGGAGGTCAAACGTAAATCCCTACTTCTTAAGTATGCACTGTGCATAGTAACTTCCTTCCAAAGGGCACAGCATGGAAAGGTGGTGGGGGAGTAACTTCATTGTGGAGAAACTGACAAACACTACCTTCGCCAAGTGATGAAGATTGATGTCAGTAGTGACAAGTGATGTTCATAACATGCACCCTTGATGTCATGTGGTGGGAATGGCACTATACTTCTTGTCATCTTCCTCTCAAAACCCATAACCCAGATTAATCATGAGGAAGGCCTCAGACAAATTGCAGCTGAGAGACAGTCTACAAAATACCTGACCAATATTCTTCAAAACTGTCAAGAGCATGTCAAAAAAGGAAAATCTAAAAAATAGTTACAGCAAAGAAAGAGCCTAAGGAGACATGATTACAAAATGTAATGTGGTATCTTGGATGGATCCTGGAATAGAAAACACATTAGGTTAAAACTAAGGAAATCTGAATAAAATTTGGATTTAACTTAAAAATAATATATGAATGTAGGTTTATTAATGGTGACAAATGTGCCATACTAATATATGATGTTAATAGTAACAGAGGAAATTTCTTTATCTCTAAAACTCAAAAAAAATTATTTAAATGATTTCATAAAGGTGGTTGAATATATAAATTAGGAGATGAAGGATGGAGAAGGGTTAAAGAAGTCTCTGGAATTTCATACTCAATGAGTAATAGTCAATTTAGTATCTAATTGCTTGCTTTATGGTATGTTGCCCATATAGGGTAGATTTGAGGAAAATTTTTCTAATATCTAGAAAAAAGTAAAATTACTCTTTAATCATCAGATATCTTTCAAATACAACTTCCCCATAATATTTTTGTTTTGTTTCTAGTGTTTTGAGTTTCTTTCACTTACGAGGATAAATTCTAAAAATGTAACTACCCCTTTTTGGCATACTGCTGAAGAGAAGAAACCATTTATATGGACACTAGACTAGTTGGTATTCCAGACTAAGGTAATAAGCTTCTGCATTAACAATTCATGTATGTAATTTTTTGTGAAAGACATGGTGTATATTAATCTTCTGGCATTTCTAAATTTGATCCTTTAAAAACTTCATTCGCTCAACTAAAATGTATTGTGTTCAGGTATAGGATGATATGGTGGTTAGAAAGGTGACTTATACACAGGTCCTGCTCACAGGAGTTTATAGTTCAGTGCTGGACAAGACATGTTTATAAACAACTATGCCAGAAAGTAGAGGGCTATAACTTTCCAATAGAGATGTTGATAAAATCCTATCCAAGATATATAGCAAAGGAGATTACTCTAATTTGGAGGACCCTGGGAAGGCTTCATGAAGGGGATAGGAGGTTGATTTGATTTTAAATAATTGCAGACTCTTAAGTCAGGGGTTATGTATTATTAATTTACATATTTATTATGTACAATGGGTATTAAATAACATTTGTTGAATGACTGAAGGATTTGTGAATGCAGAGATGGTAGGAAAGGAAAGACATTTAAGTCCTACCTATTGCTTCTTATGGTGTGATACAAAACTAATGTCCATGTCTGTCTTTTTTTGCCTAGTTGGTTCTTCAGTTGATAAATCAGTTCATTTGATTTTGTCATTCTCCATTTCTACATCTCAGCAAATACATTACTTATAAATTTATTATCTACAAAGGTTTTTACAATGACTTTCTACTGGCTAGACTATGGAATGGAGGAGGAAAGCCAGTCATTTCTTCATAAGAATCATCTATTTTTTAAGGAGCTCACTGTCCAACTAGAGGTTTATCCAGGCTACCTGACTTTTGTTTGCCTTTCTTCTATGGGCAACTTTAAGGCATGTGGAAATATTTACCAGATGGTGGTACAGATTTAGGGAAAAGGAAAAAAAACTCTCTGTCAAACAAGTCATCTACTAGTTAGCAACTCTGGTCAAGAATCTGGTGAGGACAGCCACTTGGCCTGGAGGTCAAACCCTCCCTGGTATTAGCTACAACAGTCAAGGCTTAACTACAAGACTGCGCACAAAGACCACTAGGGGGTGCACCAAGAAAGCATAACAAAATGCGGAGACAAAGAAACAGGACAAAATTGTCAATGGAAGATATAGAGTTCAGAACCACACTTTAAGGTCTCTCAAGAACTGTTTAGAAGCCGCCGATAAACTTAATGAGATCTACAAGAAAACTAATGAGACCCTCGATGTTATGATGGGGAACCAACTAGAAATTAAGCATACATGGACTGAAATAACGACTATTATACAGACTCCCGACAGCAGACCAGAGGAGCGCAAGAATCAAGTCAATGATTTGAAATGCGAGGAAGCAAAAAACACCCAACCGGAGGGGCGGAATGAAAAAAGAATCCAAAAATGTGAGGATAGTGTAAGGAGCCTCTGGGACAGCTTCAAGCGTACCAACATCATAATTATAGGGGTGCCAGAAGATGAGAGAGAGCAAGATATTGAAAACCTATTTGAAGAAATAATGACAGAAAACTTCCCCCACCTGGTGAAAGAAATGGACTTACAGGTCCAAGAAGCGCGGAGAACCCCAAACAAAAGGAATCCAAAGAGGACCACACCAAGACACATCATAATTAAAATGCCAAGAGCAAAAGACAAAGAGAGAATCTTAAAAACAGCAAGAGAAAGAAACTCAGTTACCTACAAGGGAATACCCATACGACTGTCAGCTGATTTCTCAACAGAAACTTTGCAGGCCAGAAGGGAGTGGCAAGAAATATTCAATGTGATGAATACCAAGAACCTACAACCAAGATTACTTTATCCAGCAAAGCTATCATTCAGAATTGAAGGTCAGATAAAGAGCTTCACAGATAAGGAAAAGCTAAAGGAGTTCATCACCACCAAACCAGGATTATATAAAATGCTGAAAGGTATCCTTTAAGAAGAGGAAGAGGAAGAAAAAGGTAAAGATACAAATTATGAACAACAAATATGCATCTATCAACAAGTGAGTCTAAGAATCAAGTGAATAAATAATCTGATGAACAGAATGAACTGGTGATTATAATAGAATCAGGGACATAGAAAGGGAATGGACTGACTATTCTTGGGGGGGAAAGGGGTGTGGGAGATGCGGGAAGAGACTGGACAAAAATCGTGCACCTATGGATGAGGACAGTGGGTGGGGAGTGAGGGCGGATGGTGGGGCGGGAACTGGGAGGAGGGGAGTTATGGGGGGGGGGGGGAAGAGGAACAAATGTAATAATCTGAACAATAAAGATTTAGTTTAAAAAAAAGAAAAAAAAGAATCTGGTGAGAGTGGTTTAAACTATATATATCTAAAATAAATATTGCATATCATCTGTGGATTTCAAGTCCATAGGTTCTCTCCCTTATTTCTATAGATTATTAAAAAGTAGCTGATAGCACATCTCAACCATTTTTGGAGGATTTCTCTGTCAATTGCACTATTGTCATTTGTTTTTTAAATGACCCAACTTTTTAATCTACAGGCAATAGCAATAATTCATGCTGTCTTCCTCCTAAGAACTATAAAGTGCCTTAGCAGTGGCTTTCTGGGGATATAGCTATAGTAAAAACTAGTATAGATATGATATCAAAACCACAAGTGACAAACTAAAAATACTTTAGACTTCATCAAAATAAAAAACTTTAGTGCTGCATATGATAACCAGTTAGAAAGTAGAAAGACATCCCACGTAATGGGAGAAAATATTTACATATAACTGATAGGAGTTTGTATCCAGAATATATAAAGAACTCTTACAACCCGATGATGATGATGATGATGATGATACAATTTAAAATGGGCAAAGGATTGAATAGACATTTCTCCAAATAAGATACACAAATGGCAAGAGTTCCAAAATGGCAGTGGAGTAAGTGCAAGCTATGCTGAATTGTCCCAGGACCAAACTGGAATTACAACAAATATACACAAAAACCATCCTGAACAATCAACTGAAAACTAGCTGGAGAGAACCTGGTTAACCAAGGACTGAAAGTGGAGATTGCATAGAGACTGGTAGGAAGTATGGAGGTGCGAAAGGACTGGCTGGGCTCCCACAGACAGCAGCTGAAGTCCTAGCCACAGCAATCAGACAAGAAGAAAACATAAAAGGCATCCAAACTGAAAAGGAGGAAGTAAAACTGTCATTATTCACAGATGACATGATATTGTACATAGAAAACCCTAAAGACTCCACCAAAAAACTACTAGATTTAATAAATTAATTCAGCAATGTAGCAGAATACAAAATTAACACCCAGAAATCAATGGCATTTTATACACCAATAATGAATTCTCAAAAATAGAAACTAAACAATCCCATTTACCTTTGCAACAAAAAAATTAAGATACCTAGGGATAAACTTAATCAAGGAGATAAAAGACTTATACTCTGAAAATTATAGAATGTTGAAAAAAGAGATCGAGGAAGATAGAAACAAGTGGAAGAATATACCATGTTCATGGATTATTAGAATTAACATAATTAAAATGTCCATACTACCCAAAACAATCTATAGATTTAATGCAATCCTTATTGAAATACCAACAGCATAATTCACAGATCTAGAATAAGTACTCCAAAATTCTATATGGATCCAAAAAACCCCAAATATTCACAACAGTCTTGAAAAAGAAGAAGAAAGTTGGAGGGCTCACAATAACAGACATCAAGTTACACTACAAAACATTGTAATCAAAACAGCCTGGTACCAGCACAAGAACAGGCATATAGATCAATGGAACAGAACAGAGACCCCAAAATTTACCCAAGCCATTAAGCTCAATTAATATTTAACAATGGCATCAAGACAGTCTCTTCAATAAATGTTGTTGGGAAAATTGGACAAATACATGTAAAAAAAATGAAACTAGACCACCAACTTACACCATACACAAGAACAAACTCAAAATGGATAAGAAACTTAAATGTAAGTAATGAAACCATAAAAATCCTAGAAGAAACCATAGGCAGCAAAATATCAGATATCTCTTGTAATAATACGTTTGCTGATACATCTCCTAAGGCAAGGGAAACTACAGAGAAAATAAACAGATGGGACTACTTCAAAATAAAAAGCTTCTGCACAGCAAAAGAAACCATTAACAAAATGAAAAGGGAGCCCTGTATGGAAGAACATATTTGACAAAGATACATCTGACAAAGGGTTAATATCCAAAATATACAAGGAACTCATACAACTTAACAAAAGGAAGACAATCCAGTCAAAAAAATGGGCAAAGGACCTAAATAGACACTTCTCCAAAGTGGACATACAGATGTCCAAGAGACATATGAAAAAATGCTCAAAGTCATTGATCATTAGAGAGATACCAATTAAAACAACAATGAGCTATCACCTCACACCTGTCAGAATGGCTACCATCAACAAATCAACAAATGACAGTGCTGATGAGGATGTGGAGAAAAGGGAACCCTCTTGCACTGCTGGTGGGAATGCAGACTGGTGCAGCCACTGTGGAAAGCAGCATGGAGTTTCCTCAAAAAAATATATATGGAACTGCCATTTGACCCAGTGATCCCACTTCTAGGAATATATCCTAAGAAACCCGAAACACCAACCAGAAAGAATATATGCACCCCTATGTTCATATCTTACAATATCTAAGATCTGGAAACAACCCAAGTGCCCATCAGTAGATGAGCGGATTAAAAAAGCTGTGGCACCTTTACACCATGGAATACTATGCAGCAGCAAGAAGGAATGATCTTTTACCCTTTGAGACAGCATGGAGGGACCTGGAGAGTATTATGCTAAGCAAAATAAGCCAGTCAGAGAAAGACAAGTATCACATGATCTCACTTATATATGGAATCTAATGAACAAAATACAGAGACATAGGCGCATGGAACAAATCTCAGAGGGAAGCAGGTGTGGGTGGGTGGGAAGAGATCAACCAAAAAACGTTTTGCATATATGCACAACCCATGGGCACTGACAGTAGTGTGGTGAAGGCCTGGGGCAGGTGGCAGGGGCGGGCTAGAAGGGTTCGGTGGTGAATAAAAGGGTTCATATGTAATACTTTCAACAATAAAGATTCAAAAAAATAAAAGATACACAAATGGCCAAAAACACATGAAAAGATACTCAACTATTAGCTGTTAGGAAAATTAAAATCAAATCAAAACTACAATGAAATACCACTCCACACCAGGGTTGATACAATTTTAAAAAACAAACAATACAAGCCTTGTGAAAATGTTGAAAAACTCAAATTCTCATATATTGTTGCTGAGAATATAAAATGATGTCACTTTGGAAAATAGTCTGCAGTTGCTCAAAATGTTAAATATAGTATATAGAATTACCATATGATCCAGCAATACCAGTCCGAGGTATATACCCAAGGGAAATGAAGCCATATGTCCACACAAAAACTTGTATACAAATGTCCATGTCGATCCTATATAATAAAAGGTAATATGCAAATTAACCCTATGGTGGAACAGCCAGAACAACCACTCGATCAGTCACTATGAGGCACATTGACCACCTCTTGGTCTCTTTCCCTGGCCGGCAGGCTCCAATCACCCAATGGCGAAAGGGGAACCGGGGGTGGGTGGCAGGGGATGCGTGTGGTGCCAGGCCAAGGCCCCTGCCTCACCAGTCACCCACACACAGAGGGCAACCCATGGCAGGGGCAGGGCTGGTGAGCGGGCTGAACGGCCAACATCTTGGTTCCTCCCCCTGGCCGGCAGGCTCCGATCACCCAATGGCGAATGGGGAACTGGGGGTGGGTGGCGGTGGGGGGTGGGGCTGGCTGCAGGCAGCAGGGGAAGATGACCCTGATCGCAGGCCAGGCCTAGGGACTGTACCCATGCATGAATTTTATGCACCAGGCCTCCAGTATTATTTATAATTGCTTAAAGGTGGGAACAACACAAATGTCTATCAACTGAGAAATAGATAAACAAAATGTATTAATACATACTACAACATGGATGAAACTTGAAAACATGCTAAGTGAAAGAAGCCAGAGCCTAAAGGCCATATATAGTATGATTCACTTTATATGAAATGCCAAAAAAAAGTCAAATCCGTAGAAGATAGTATATTAGTGGTTGCCAGGGTTGGTAGGGGTGCGGGTAGCAGTTGGGAGGAATGAGAATTAGCTGTTAATGGATACAGATTTCTTTTAGGGGAGACAAAAATGTTCTAAAATTAGATTATGGTGATGGTTACACAACCCTGTGAATATATAGAAAAACTTCTGAGTTATACACTTAAGATTTTATAGTATGTAAAGTATATCTCAAAAATGTCCTTATAGTAAAGATGGTATTTGCATGCTAGACACCTACAGCAAAATCTGAATAAATATCTTCCTAAGAATGGTTCCAACTGATACTGCTGTGGAAAAGTTACAGGGTAATCTTTTCTCAGATTACATGGATGCCCTAGTTCTTGATATTTGGGAATTAAGGGAAATTGGACTTGACTAACCTCAACACAAGTTCCAAATGTATTAAATTTATACATTGTATTATTCCCAAGAATTTGAATTTTACATTATGCTATTTCCAAGAATTTTCAAACACTAAAAATGTGTAAAGATTAGGAATTACTTAGAAAAATTTTACTGACCATTCTTAGAAAAGTAATTATGCCAATATTGTATTTCAGTTCCAGAGCCAACAGAATCTATGTTAGCATAAGCTAGCAAAAACAGGAAAGCTGCTAGGGAGGACAATTGGAAGTTGAATTAATATTAGCCTTTTGAGCCAGTACATTCATGTGTGGCTCATTGTACTTTTTTGTTTGCCTAGTATTGGCTTTGGCAATAAGATGTTGAATTAACCTTTAAAATAAATAGATAGACATGTATGCTGTATGGAAATGTCCTTGGAGCAATAAAACTTATAAAGTACTTTTCATCATTAATCTTCAAAAATTATTTCTACAGAATGAGTAATTTATCTACTTCTGTTCTTAGTATAATGTCCTAATACATTTGTAGCTATTTATTGCTTTTTTCCCCTTTTCATTTTCTTTGACTTAGCTTCTACTTGGTCTCTATTCAAAGCTAAACTAAAGATAGCAAAATCTTTTCCTTTGGGGAAAAATTTAAGAAGGGAAGAATACGATACCTCTCTTTTCTTAAATGAAAGGAGAACCCATTCATTCATTCAGGAATTATTTACTGAGTGCCTACTCTGTGCAAGGCATTATGTTAGGCGTTGGGTGTTTCTAAAATAATCAAGGAGATTACTACAAAGCTGAGCTCTGAAATATAGTTTAATGTAACATTACAATACTATGAATAATGATAGTAGCAAAGAGGTTATACTGGTGTAGGTGAGAGGAAATAGAATAATTCTGTTGAATTCTCTATGACAGAGTGGCAAATGGCAACAGACCCTGTTCAAGCCCTGATCATGAGCTGAAGAATGACTACCTTTCCCAGTGGTCAGATAGTGCTTTGAGCTGATGTTCAAGCCAGCTGTTCTCATTTTCAGGATATAACAGCATTGTCTTAATATATCAAAGAGAGTGGGTGACAAATACTACATTTCTCCTTTCTACTCTTGTCCTTATGCCCTTTTCTTGCACTCTGAATGCTCTAACCATTCTATCTCCATTTTTTTTCTCCTCCTTTCATATTACTGAAAAATAGTCTTTATTACTATTGTCACTGATATTTCTTGACAAATCATCCAGTCTCCCATGTTGAGTTTAAAGGACATACATACATGTATATATAAATATGAACATAAGCATAGTCAACTTTTTATTCCCTTTCCCATTCTCTTTTTGCCTATTTAAATTGTTTTAACAGTGGTTGATGTGGGGTGAACAGCCTTTTGGTCTGACTCATTTGAGCGTAGTTAGAATACAAGATATACCAGAGGGGAAGTGCATCTGTCATAACTTATTAGCCATCTCTCTTATATCAGAAAAGACAACATGACAGGAAAATGAGTCCTTGCCATAAATGTCATGTCTAAAAATCTAAGGTCAAATTGAAAAAATATCTAGGAAAAATGATGGAATTTTCTCATTAGTCAGTAATGCCACTTGTAATCATTTTGGAGGAGAATGGATGACTTCCTAGACACATCTGACTAAGTGATCCAGGAGAGACTGAGCTCTTGCTAACAGAGCTTTGTAAGTTATTAGTAAGTCTACACTTTCAACTGGATTAGATATTAGGCTATGTTTTACCTGCTAACCAGTGAGTCTAGGTTTGGGAGGAAAATCAAATTAGTTCTAAATAGCATAAAGGAAGTTTCTTTTTCTTTCCAAATCTGGGTTGTAGTGTGAGTTAAATAAAGTATGTGTCACAGTTATATTTAGGAGACACTCAGAGAAGAGTGTAGTCATCAAAGGAGTCTGAGACAGAACATTCAGAGAGGTGGGTGAGGAACATAGGGCAGGTGCTTTTGGGAAGCAAAGGGAGCAAGAGTTAAAAAAATAAAAACTGCAGTCATTAATGTTGAATGATACCTAACAGGGAATGTGATTAACATGTGCCTGTTGGATTTAACAACAAGGAGGTCATCCATGGCCTTTGATAGTGACATAGTGGGTCAAGGGTCTGTTGAAATAGAAGTGTGAATGGAAGAGTCAGGAAGAAGATAGAGATGCTGACCAGCACTGCTTCTACCCCATTGGACTAGGATCCCATGCATAAAACAAACAAACAAAAAGTATAAGGCTTAGAAAGAAACAAAAGTAATGTCATTACTTACAGATGATATGATTTATTTTTCTACTAAAAAAAAATCCAAGAGAATCTACAACTACTGGTACACGAATATATAAACCTCAGAGTTTGATTTTTGTTGTACAGTCTTAACATGTGTTATCTTGTTTAATTCTGTTAATAACTATGAAGCATGATGACCATCCCCATTTTATTGATGAGGAAGTTGTGGTCCAGAGAGGTTAAGTAGCACAGTCACTCAACCATGTGGGTACAAGGACCGGAGACCAGGCAGGTCGGCTCTAAAGGCCCACAGTCTAACCCAGGGGTGGGCAAACTTTTTGACTTGAGAGCCACAATGGGTTCTTAAACTGGACCGGAGGGCCGGAACAAAAGCATGGATGGAGTGTTTGTGTGAACTAATATAAATTCAAAGTAAACATCATTGCATAAAAGGGTACGGTCTTTTTTTTTTTTTTTAGTTTTATTCATTTCAAATGGGCTGGATTCAGCCCGCGGGCCGTAGTTTGCCCACGGCTGGACTCTAACCACTGCTCTCCATGTCTTCAAAGACAGGGAGAGAGTAACTTAGAAAGGACACAGGATGCATGGAGTTTTGGGATTTGGGGGTTGTGTTTTTTATATAAATCCTAGAGGCCTGATGCATGAAATTCGTGCAAGGCAGCCCCTCGCAGCCCTGGCTGGCCCTCGCAGCCCCGACTTCTTCTGGATGGTCATCTGGAAGGACGTCAGAAAGGTCGTTTGGCTGTTCAGTCTAATTAGCATATTAGCTCTTTATTATATAGGATAGGAAAATGTTGAGTGGGTGTATGAGTGATGGGAAGAGTGGGACTGGTTCAGGGGTGGGCAAACTTTTTGACTCGAGGGCCACAATGGGTTCTTAAACTGGACCGGAGGGCCGGAACAAAAGCATGGATGGAGTGTTTGTGTGAACTAATATAAATTCAAAGTAAACATCATTACATAAAAGGGTATGGGCTTTTTTTTTTTTTTTTTAGTTTTATTCATTTCAAACGGGCCAGATCTGGCCCGCGGGCCGTAGTTTGCCCACGACTGGACTGGTTAATAGGACTTAGTTCTGGAAGAGACAGAACAATGAGTTTAGGCTTGGTCAGGAGAAAGGACCCCTCTTCCTGTCACACTAGTTCAAGGGTTATTATGTCTGAAACAAACATCAGAGTTTGGAGGAAGGCATTTCTGTTGTTCTAATCCTGTTGACAATTGCTCTCTGACTACTTGTTATAGGCAATACTGTATTAGAGCAGTTCCTTTCATTTTTGTGACAAGTGACGCAGTTTCTCTGGCCAGAGGCTTCTCTTAGGTCAGCATACATTTCTCACTTAGTTTATCCAAATGGTGCCTTTAGAGAGGATTTACTACTATAGGGAAGATCTGTCAGGGACACGCCAATGACATTTTTGAGTCATTCTATTTAGTTGGCTTTAGAACAGAATAAAAGGCTCTCAGCTGATGAATTAAAAAAAAAAAACCAAAAACCACCAGACTGACATCACCTTCTTGACATGCCTCAGAAACAGCACAGGTTTTATGATATATAAGCAGAAAATAGAAATCTTAAACAATAGGATCAACATTGTTTAATTGGCATTGAGTTAAAGACTATAGTCAGGCATGACCCTCTAACAAGGGAAGCATCCACATAACTACACATCACAGTGTGGATCCCAAAGTGTCTCCAAATGCTGTTACTTCTGTAGTACACTGATACTAGTAGGCAGATGGTAACCAACAGACATTCATTGGACAAGAAAAATCAAATATTCTTTAGGACATAAAACACATTTTGACACCTTCAAACAAGTGCCAGAAGAATTTGGCAAAAGACATTCTAGCAAACACCAAAGTCGCAGTCGACCAGGATATGTGTGCTCAGCTCACAGCCAGTCATGCACATGCAGAGTCCGGGGGGTTGCTTCTTTACACCAGGGCAGCACTTAGGATAATGCTCCAAATGTAAAAGTGTTCAAAATTTGAACTTGGACCAAGTATAAGTGGTATATGACCTGTTCCAAGGTCAATTTCATTGGTTAGTGATTGTAGATCCTTTAAGAATCTGTATGGCCGTTTGTCAGCATGACCTGGCAAGACAACAAAAATTTTAAACCATAGATTTATGTAGAGTGCCCTCTGGGTATGGGCACCATATATTTTATCTCTGCCAGCCCAGAGTTAACTTTAACAACATGGTTGCAGACTCTTTGGGGCTTAGGCTAAAGCCTCAACCTGTTGTGTGTGCGGGTAGGAATTCAGCAATTCTACATGTAGGACAAGGTCTTCAGTAAATATGGAAATGGACAAGAGGGGGATTCTAACAAGAATTAATAGCATCTTGATAAGCCAACAAAGGGCCTTAAAAACCAAGAGAGAGGATAGTATAGAAGGAAACAAGGTAGAAATTCAGTTCTCTTAGCTGAGTGCAGGGAAAATGGACTCCTAGTTACAAGCAACCAGTTGCTAGGTTAGAGCTAAACTGAGCCTGATACAGAACTTACCAGTATTGTACTAGGGCTTCTTAAGTCCCCTCTTCCCCTCGCCTCCAAAGACTGTCCCAAAGGCTGGACAGAGAGCTAAACCTGAAAGTAGTTAAAGTCACTGAGGATTCAGTGTGGAGGTTGGGGTAGTGGTGGAGGGACAGGGAAGAAGGCAAGCCACACCGCTCTTTGCCCCAAACAGTGCTAAGGGGGGAATATTGTCCTGAGATAGATAGGCACCTAAGCCCATTAACTCCCCCAGAGTATGAAAGAGAACATTGCTTTGTTTCTATAATCCCTTATTGCAAAAATAAATGCTGCTAGTGCAAGTGGCAGATGAGAGGAATTTAACTCCGTTTACCAGTCTTTGGAAGTCTGTGAACTTGAGTGTAGGCCAAGTAGGCTTTTAGGGAAAATACAGACATTATTTGGTCAGGGCCACAAAGCATGTAAGTAACTAGTCAGATAATTCTATCTAAAAGACCTGAAAAAATAAATTACCTTGCTGAGAAAGCAGGGTTGCATGAACAGTAGCCATCCCTGCATGATTGGTGACCTTTTAAGGTTCTACGGTGGTAAATCATATCACTGTACTTTTCCAGTAGAGCAGATTCAATTAGACACCTGCCTGAAGAGTATATTTTTCATTGACTTTTGGTTATCAAAATCGGGATCTTTTTCATGCCCAGAATATTGTCAAGAAAACAAGAGGCTGCAGCCTGGCTAAGTTCCAGAACCCCATGTGACCAGGCAAACTCCTGGTATTTTTCTGACCACCAGGATTAAATATGCTATATCTGTGGCCTACTTTTTTTTTCCTGTATAAGTGCTGTGTAGGAAAATTTATACTCCAGATCAAATTTGTAAGAATGAATCATGGTCATCATTTATTGAACACTTAGTAGATATCAGACACTGTGCTAAGCCCTAAATACGAATGAGCTTAATTATTACAAATCCTTAGGGACAAACTATTTACTCTCATATTATAGAAGAAGTCAGGTTTAGAAAGATTAAATAACTTGCTCAAATCACCCAGTTAACATCAGAGCCAGGATTTGAACTCAAGGAGTTTGACTGCAATGCCTATGATTTTCACCATTATATTCTACTAGAGGCCCAGTGCATGAAATTCATGCACAGGTAGGGTCCCTAGCAGCTGCTGCCGGCTGGGGGGTCGGGGGGGGGGGGTGGATTTCCTTCCCCTGGCCACCTGCCGCTGCCAGCTGTGGAGAGGGGCCGCGGGCAGTTGGCTGGCCAGCCCCACCCCCGGTCTAACTCATGGTCGAGGGAACAATTTGCATATTAGGCTTTTATGATATAGGATTGCCTTCTCTCTTTCCACTTTTGAAATTAACTCAGAACTAAAATCATTTTTTAAATAGTAAAATTGTTGTATAGTTTTCTGAGAGAAAAGTCTTACAAAGCAAATAGAAATAATGGAATAATGGAAGCCTCGATTGAATATACACAATGCAAATTATAATAAATGAAAATACTAAGCATGGAGCTCACGCATGCCATGTTGAGAAAGAAGCTCATATGAGAAGTGTCATTTGTGATATTTATTGAGTCTCCTCTTAAAAGAGAATTTGTCTTTTATCATCAGTTGGAAAAGCTTTATGATCTATTTTCTGGCCAGCTGGAATATTAAAAGGCTTCCCAGAGACTGTGTGGCCTGCTTCTGGCCATACAATCTGTAGAATAGGGTCAGAGAAACCATTCAAGAAAAGCCAAAAGAAGATGTCTTTAGTTTCTCTAATGTCTTTTTAACATACAGGTAAACTTAAAGTTAAGGCAGATGAAGGTGTAAGGTGGTAGGGGAATACCATAGAAATAGCCACCAAATACTGTAGTACACGAAATAGAACAAAAGAGCATTAACATTATCAATTTTGTGTCTGTATGTATGAAAATCTATGAAGAGAAATGATGGACTAGCTATAACACCCAGTTTCCTCCCCTCCTCCTCTGTGGAAGGGGGCCTTGAACAGAACTTTATAGTTTTGCTCATTTCAAGGAATTCAAAGACAACCTTCATGGACACAACCTAGTATCATTGCTTTTGTCAGCCAGGGCGGGTTGCTGAGTGTGCAGCCCCTGTCCCCCAGGCGGGCGGGAGCCCAGAGCACGAGGGTGTCAGCATGTGGGTGTTTAATCACTCTGCCAGGACTTCTGATTAGGACACTTTATCAAACTAACAGGCCTCCTGCACGCTTCAGGGCTTCTCCTTTCTTCACTTTTTATACTGGCCGCTTTTGGAAAACTTGTCATAAGAATGCTTTCTTTGTCAGAACCTTTAAAATAACCTGCTGCTAAAACAAGAACTTTCTACCATTTTAACAGAGAATGAATAGATGTCACCCTATTTCATTCCAGGCCATTCTTCCCCCTCCCGCCTGTCTCAGACTTTGCATCTCCCTCCCCACCTGTCCGCCCCCCACCCCCCCCAGAATTCCTGGTCCAGCACTTCTCCCTCCTCCTTTCCCTGTAACCTCAAGTCAGAGTGAGACAGAAGACTGCAAGATCTCCCTCAGACTTTCCACCAGTCAAGCCATCACAACCTTTTGCTACCTGCCTCCTTCACCTTCTCTTGTTTGGGAAATGGAGTGGGATTCATGGTGCCACTGAGACTTGCTAACTGGAAGAGTTTCCTGTGATGATAGCATTTAGCTAGATTTGGAAAGCGAAACATGCTTACTTTTCCCCAGCATCAGGTTTTGTTACCACAAAGCTTGAGAACGAAGCTTACAGGGAGCTAGAAATTTTACTGAGCCAATCCGTGTTTGCTTCATTCATCCAGGGCTTTGGAGTCATTAACACATTAAGCATTCCCACAAAATAGTGCCAAATTACAGAATAAATCATAGCAGTAACACTAGGTGTTTTCAGTTGTACGGTATACGGTTGCCCCAGGGGAAGTAAGTTCAAAAATAAACAAATAGTAGAGACAGAATGAGGTGGCTTTGTGATTCTGCTCTTCTTCAGACCCTGTCTCTGGGTGTAGTATTTCGTTATGCAAATCATCTTATAGCACCGGTTTCCCCTGTGCTCCTCCCCAGGCCCCCCAGTTCAACAAAAATTAACTTCGTTTAATTTTAAAACATCAGTGTTATAATGATCACACATGTTCATTCTCTTTTAGTCTCTCTAAAAGTATGCCAGGGATTTCTTTTGGGGAAATAGACACTTAAAGCAAACATCAGCTATCAACCTCTCTGTTGGTTTCCCACGTTCAAGTCTCCCTGAGAGATCAGGCCGTCAGGGCAGAGTATTTCATGACTCGTTCCTCCACTTATTCATTACAGGAGGCCAGAGAATGAAGAAAAGGAATAAGACATAGTCTTAAAGAATTTATAATCCCAAGGAGCCTTTTGATTAGCAGGGGAGACAAATTACCTAAGATTCTAATCTGGTTTAAAGCTTAAACTGCCACAATAATTCAAACAGCCCTTGAGATAGTGTCATAAATGACAGACCTGCCTCCAGGTCTCAGGAGAGGTGTCCTCCATCCACCTGAGTGCCGACTGCTCTGCTGGGGCGCAGGGTTGAAATGTGTGGCCGTGGGTTGCTTGTTCAGAACCCAGGAGCACTCTGACCAACTGGGCCTCACTTTGGCTTCTACTGGTTGCCCAACCCGCAGCGTCTGCCCCATGCATCTGCCGTCCACGTCACCCCTTTGAAATCTCTCAGTGTCCGTGCCTTATGGGAACTGTGGGAGCTCACAAAACCTCAACTGCAGGCTCTTCTCTGCCAACCCTTCTTCTGAGCCACTGGGTCTGTGCGCAAGATCACCTGAGAGCTGATCTTGTCCTAGAGTCCCAAACAGACAGGAAGAGAGCGCAGGCCTTCAGCCTTCGGTTTCATCCTCACTTGTTTGCCACACCAGTTTCTCTGCAGGCTGAGGAGCCTGGGCTGCTTTGCTGCCCTTCCCCCCCATCTCCCAGAGTCTGAAGAACAAGACTCTCTTTTACACGATGTCCTCTTCCTTCCATGGGCCTAGTGCGGCTGACCAGGTGAATGGAATAGCTTCTCTACACTCCCTTTTGTGTAGGTTTGTTGGTAGATGGAGCAAAGGGAGAAGTAAAGGAATTGGGGAACTCCTCTCTTAAAACTCCTTGGCGGACAAGGCTACTGTGGTAGATGATACTGTTGTATGCAGATGTTCCTTCTGCCTCTTGTTGCCAGGTGACTTGCAGCGCCTCCTGTAAGGGGATTGCACCTGCTTGCCCCTTGACGTGGGGTTCAGACATGTGGCTTTCTTTGGCCAATGGCATGTAACAGGATGAGATATAGGCCACATCTGAGCAAAAGCTTTGAGAGTCAGGGCAGGTTTCCACCTGTCCTCTTGCTCTGTTCCTTCTGCCATGAGAGTGACATGACCAAAACAGGGGCCTCTTCTTCAGCCTGGGTGAGAGAATAAGACATGTGAGCAGCAGCTAAGCTCACACTGACCTGCGGCCAAACCGTAATGTGAGTCGCAAGTAAAATTTTGTTGGTAAAAATCACTGAGATTTGGGGTTATTTATTACTGCTGCAAAGCTGACTAACATACTCCATAATGTTTTGCATATCAAAGCCAAATGTCACTTCTTTTTTTCTATTTATATTCCTCCTCTAATAAATCTAATCTCTCCCGAAGCAGATGGATGCGGTGAGCTAGATAGGGTGAAGGTTATGCATTCAAAAAGGCAAAAGAATAAGCATCTTAATTCTTTTCAAAGTATTGCCATATGACATAAAGAAAGGAACTTCATATGGAAAATAATTTAAACTGTGGGTTTTGGTTTTGTGTGGGATTGGCTTTTGGTTTTTGTTTGCTCTGAAAGAAGGAAGTAATCATCATTTTGTAAATAAATGGAGGTTTATGCTATGCATACAGGGCACCCAGGTGAAAATTAGAAAGTGGTGTGTGTGTGTGTGTGTGTGTGTGTGTGTGTGTTAGAAAGTGGTTTTTAAAGGATAGAAACCTGTCCTGGCTGGTGTGTGCAGTGGTTAGAGTGTCAGCCCGCGCACCAAAGGGTCAACAGTTCGCTTCCCAGTCAAGGGCACGTACTGGGTTACAAGTTTGATCCCCAGTCCTGGTTGGGGTGAGTGCAGGAGGCAGTCATTCGAAGTATCTCTCTCACATCGATGTTTCTCTCTCTTCCCTTCCCTGCCTTCCCTTTCACTCTCTCTTTAAAAAAATCAATGAAAAAAATATCCTCAGGTGAAGATTAAAACAGAAACAAAAAGGATAGAACCTTAACCATTTTGAGGTTATGCTGTTGTTATATAAACATAATAAAAAGAAGGAGGCACCAACCTCATTCAGTGACAGATGAAATCTGGGTTCTGATCCCAGACTGATGGTCTGCTGTTTGTGTCCAACCATAGCATCTCTTCTGTTCTTATTTGTGTGGTTTAGCTCTGATTCTAACAAACACCAAGACTTCTTCTCACTATTTTTCATTCTATTGTATTTTAGGAATTTGCAGGCATGTAAGACTTATTTAGTGGTGACTACACCTGCTGTTTATTTACTTATGCCAGAGGCAAACAAAAGAACTGTTGGTCCCATAATGATCATTTTAGCTACAGCTGTGCATACATGGTAATCAGCACAAGCAGATAAATTTTGGAAAAAGTAGGAAAATGTAGCATTTTCCTTTAGAAATGCTGAGGCTTCTGCTGGATTTGAGTGATTGGAATTTCCCTGCCACTATGGTTCATTTCTGGTTTTGTATATAGAACTGCTCACCATTTTCTATTTGAGAAAAAAACATTTCGCCATGCTCAAACCTGGGATTTTCTAAGAAAAAAGAAAATAGTCCTAACTTCAGATACTTGGTTGTGATAGACAAAGTTTATAGCTAGATCTGATGATAGATTTGTAGGTCCATTGTCTCATGAGTAAATAAATTATAAACTATTAAGAAAACAATAATGTAAGGCCTAATCATTTATAAAGTAACTAGAGGCCCGGTGCACGGATTCGTGCACAGGTGGGGTCCCTCGGCCTGGCCTGTGCCCTCTCACAATCCAGGACCCCTTGGGGGATGTTGGATAGCTGGTTTCAGCCTGATCCAAATAGGAGGGAGCCCGATCCAGACAGGAGGGAGTCCAATCCTGTGCATTGAGCGTCTGTCCCCTGGTGGTCAGTGTGAATCATAGCAACCCATCAACGGGTCATTTGGTTGTTCGGTCGCTTAGGCTTTTATATATATGGACTAGAGGCCCAGTGCATGAATTCGTGCATGGGTGGAGTCCTGCCAGCCCCCGATTGGAATGGGAGGACCAAAAGGGGCTGGGGTAGGCCCGGGGGAGGGGCTGCGGGAGGTTGGGGGGGTGATTGGGGACCAATTGGGCCAGTTCGCCACCGCAGTATGTATCATAGCAACTGGTCATTTGGCTATTCTGGTCTTTCTGTCATTCCGGTCGCTTGGCTTTTATATATATAGATTGATTGTGTGCTATAAATTTAGAAAGAAAAAAGATTGAATATGAAAGATATAGTAATAGATATTCTAGTTTATTCTAATACAGTCAAATGCTATCTTACATTATAAGAAGATAAAAAGTAGATAAGTGGACCACATTTTATTCAAGACAAAACATAGTGGAATTTGTTTCATTAAAGGAAAAATTAGGCTGACAGTGCCTATATAAGCAAATGCAATGAGAAAAAGTTGCTTTTTCTGGGTCAGATTTCAGAATAGATCCTGCTTAAGAAAGAAAATCATAGCTTGCTGATCCCCAGAAAGGCAGAAAGTGAGCAGCCACCTACCCTGGCTCTCCCGAGGAGCAGGCCCCTGCCCTGTCACTCATTTAGCATCTGCATATTTGCTTTCTCTACCCAAGTCACATGTGCTGTCTCCTGTTCTCCCAGCACAGCTTTCTCTGGATATTCCACTGATCCTTGTGCACCCAATTTTATTCCAGAGCAATAGCATTCCATATTTATACTCAGAATACTAATGAAGTCATGAGTTACCTTTTAGTACATAGAACATATGCATTGAGAACCTGAAAATGTCCTGCTAACCTGAAAACGGAATGCTCCCTTTCTGAGCCTGACCATTCAGTGGTTCCTATAGCCTGGCAGACGGGAGATACATATATATTCTCCATGCCTCTGTTTGTTTGCCAGAATGTCCTCTATTTCTATCTTTCTCCACGGTCCATTTGAATGCCATTTCCTATGTGAAGCCATCGTCATTTTCCCTGGCCCCCGGCTGGACAGTATCACTCTCATTTCTGCATTCTGATAGCATTGAATTATTTTCCTCAGAGAGGATTTTTGTGATAGTTTGCTCTATATTATAGTTACTTGTATATATTGTATATCTCTCCTACTAATTATGATGGTCATAGCAGTTCCCATATGTTGAGACCTTTGTGTTTGCCAGCCTCTAGACTAAACACTTTATACCTCACAGTAACTCTGTGAGTTAAATACTAACTTCGACAAATGAGGAAATTGAGGTTAAAAGAGCTCAAGCAAGGTAGGCTGAGGTCATACTAGTAGAGCTAAATATAAATTGGGATTCAAACCAAATCTGTTCAACTTCAGAACCAATGTTTTTAATCACCCCTCTGTTACTCAATTATGAACTTCTTAAGGTTATGAGTTGTGGGGGGATGGAGGAAATCACATTTACTGAGTATCTAGTCTGACTAGGAGCTTGCTGGTATATTATTTATCATATGAGGTAATACAATTTTTATTTTAAAGAGGGTTGTAGTTCACTATAGACAAAGCTAAAAGGCAAGTAATAGACTTTTGAGAAGATATTTGCAGTACATGTAACTGGCAAAGGATTGAGAACCGGAATGATTTAATAATTAAGGAAACATGAGTTAAAACAATGAGATACCATTTCATATCCATAGTGTTGGCAAAAAAATTAAAATGCCTGACATCTAGTGTTGATAAGTGAGAATGCTCCCACAGTGTTTGGTACAAAAGAAAGTGATACACCGCTCTGGAAAGCAGTTTGGGATGGGAAGGTTATCATACCCTGTGTCCAGCAATTTCACTTCTAGATGTGTGCCCTAGTAACTCCCGGGAGGCATGTTCAGTGCCAGTATTATTTGGGGAATAGATACATTGCGCTATTTTCATACAGTAGAAAATCATAGCGACCTAAAACAAATGATCTGCCAGACATCTGTTATTTTTTTCTGTAATCTTCTCTGTGGTTGAAATATTTAATAACTTTAGACAAAATAAAAGATGAAACAAAACCTAGATTCCAGGCCATGTCTTCTTTGTTATAACACTTTATTTTTTGTTTGTTGCTGTGTTTTTTTTGTTCTAACACTTTAATAAATGTTTATTTATTTATTTGTGGGTTTGGTTCCAGACCACCACAATAAAGCAAGAATGGCAATAAAGCAAATCATATAATCTTCTTGCTGGTGGAGGGTTTTGCCTTCAGTTTGTAAAAAATGCAGCACCTGTGAAGTGGAATAAAGCAAAGTGCAGGAAAATGAGGAAAATGAGGCTCAGGGAGGTAAAGTATAACTTCTTTCTTTTTTAAAAAAAAATGTTAATCCTCACCAGAGGATATTTTCCCATTGATTTCTAGAGAAACATCCATATGAGAGAGATACATTGATTGGTCGCCTCCTGCATGTGCCCTTAACTGGAATTGAACCCAGGACCCTTCAGTTCGCAGGCCATTTTCTCTGAGTAAATGTTTTGCTCAACATCATGGCTTAGGATCCATTGTCAGGCCGTCATTGTTAGTGCCTCGTTTGCAGAAATTTCTTTGACAGCTTCCACATGGGAGGTTCTGGGGGACCTGACAAAATCACGGGAGATGAAGGTCTCCTTGGATATCTGTTGTCCAGGTGATAGCTATATTTAGAAGGTAGGGACATAGCTTGAAACCCCTGATCTCAACCTGGGAATGGACATAATTGGTGAGACCCAAAGAAGGGGGTTTTGTGTCTCCCTCCCACAGCATTCCTGCTTATCTACAGATCTAGACTTTAATCTCCTATCCTTCTGTCCCAAAAACTTGCCCCATCCATTTATTCCAAACATCATCTCAAAAAATTTAACCTTCGGGGTCATTTTTCTGGCCTGCAGCCGTTTATAACGAACACATACACCTCAGAACTTTGTGACACTAATTTGATAATTACTTGCTTGTATGGAAAACTGCATGCTGCTCTGGAAATAGTACTAGACCACTCAGAGGGTCTAGAGCAGTGGTTCTCAACCTTCCTAATGCCGCGACCCTTTAATACAGTTCCTCATGTTGTGGTGACCCCCAGCCATAAAATTATTTTTGTTGCTACTTCATAACGGTAATTTTGCTACTGTTATGAATAGTAATGTAAATATCTGATATGTTATATGTGTTTTCACTGTTACAAATTGAACATAATTAAAGCATAGTGATTAATCACAAAAACAATATGTAATTATATATGTGTTTTCCAATGGTCTTGAGGTTATTTACATCTGTTATTCTGAATGATGGAAATACTGTATGATGGAGTACTATTGTGCCTTTTCCCCCAACTCTGAAAACAGTAACTTCATACTGTTAGCATAAAATTGGTCAGTAGCAGTGTTTACAGCATAGAAATCGGCAAACACTACAAATCTGGGTTTAGTTTATTGTTTTCTTGATTGTCTAAACTTAAGGAAGTGACAGAAAATGTTAATTCCTTGTCTATGTCTGTTACACTGTGAATAGTACAAACACTGAGAAAATAACTCTTCTAATATTTGAAAACTATTAATTTAGCAAAGAAGTCACTCATTATTGAGAACTGAATGAAGTTCCACCATATGGCTTTGTTATTTCACTTTTGTCTTATTTGTTAAAGGAAAATACTAATTACATACATTTCTGGTGAACCTACATCAGAGAGCTGGTTGTTAAAGATTTACAAACGCCACGGAGCAAGCTCCACACCAGCAGGAACTTGGTCTTGTTCATCACTGTGAACACGGCACCCGGCACAGTGCCCGGCTTGTTGAACAAGTGAAGACACAGCTCCCGAGCGTCTCCGTTTCTCATCTGGGAACGGAGGACACTGTGCCTAAGCCGCTGCCACACTGGGTGAGGGGAGAGTAAAGTGATAGCAGAGGTGAAAGCACTTTACAAACAAGCAGCGCTAGACAAATGTAACAAATGTGGTCTTATTAAGATACGTTATGATAATATATATTGAATATATTGTATTTTCATCATATGTTGTTGGTTAGAGGGCTCTTTAATGAAATATAGATCACCGGCTTCACCCAACGAAAACATTCTCTTTCTTTTCTTTAAATACGTGGCAGTCTTTTCTTTTGCCTGGTTCAAGTCTAGGTGCTTGAGAAAAATATATTCCTTGTGCGGAAAGGGTTGGTAATCTGCTGATAATGATAACTTACACAAAACATTTAGAGAACAGAAAAAATTAAGGGGTAAGTATTTGATGTTAGACACTCTGCCAAAGATTTTAATGTTTGTTCTTTTCTTTTTCTTAGCGAGATGCCAGAGATATTTTGAGTAGCCTTTCTGATTATAAAAACCCTCCTTCTAATGCCTTTAAGTTCGCATAAATTTGTCTTGTCCAGAGCACCTTGAATGGTAGCTTAGATCATCATCAGTAAACATTTAATAGATGATCACTTTGTGCACTCACTGTGCTAATAAGAATGTCAACTCTACAATTTACAAACTTGGATGAAATATGGCCTGCTGGAGAAGAAAATAGACAAGCATTAGAAATATGTATCTACATCAACCATTAGCCATCTTTCTGCCTCTCAGCAGTCTGTCTTACTCTACTAAAAATTATTTTCCTGGAATAAATTATGTTAGTAAGACCAAAACATTGAGGGATGAAGGAACTGTGATGGCTTGGGGTTTCTAGGGCAAAAGACTCTGTTGAACCATGAGAAATCAGAATAGAAAAGGAAAAGATTTGGACTGTAGAAGCCAGGACTTTCTCCTCCCACCCTGTATACTTGTCTCACCCCTTAAAGTCAGACTAGAATTCTTAGAGGTATGGCCACTGACCGTGCCTGTGGATTTGGTTATAAACAAGGGCATAGTTTGAGAAGGTAATGACAGGACATTTTTAATGATTATGCCCCAAAGTGGTATTCTTTCTTTTCAGGGCTCCATATACATAGATCCCTGTCAGATTTTCTTGTTAAGAGTTAATTACCCACATGCCTAACATTAATCAGAATTTTCCTTGTTAACTTGTACAGACAGCCATTAAGGAGTTAACCATTAAACTTTATTGAAGGAGTTGGTCCTACCCCTGTTTAATACCTAAATCTCACTGAGACGTGGAACAAACAGATCTGTGTTTACGGCTTAACTGTTCCTTTGAGACAAAAATGCTATTTTATATTTATATATTCCATTTATATTAACTTCTGTGAAATGTGCCTTTTGACGTTCGTTTCCATTAAGTCGCAAAGTCTAATCCCTTGATCTAGACCATATTAAATGCTTTGACGGCAGCCTGTGCTTTAAACAAATATTTCAAGTAGATAACATTAACTTAAATAACCTGGCCACTTAATATGTTCTCAGATAGAATATTGATTTAAATGCTAATATAGATATGCAGCTTTCCATTTTCTTACTGCTCTTTCCTTATATACAAAAATCAATAAATATTTAGCTTTCCCTAGACAGTGGGGCTGTTCTGTAGACTTCAGCAGAGTTTGAAAGCCATTTAACGTCCCTAGGTCTTCATGCTGTTACATCAATGAGTTGCCAAAATCAGCACTGGGCTGATTGATTTATACTATACCCTGCTTATGATCCATATTATTAATACAGAAAATAAGCAGTCAAATGTAATTGTGTGTATAAAGAGTAGAATCTGGAAGATCTTAACAGTTTACAAAATACTTCCAGATAGCTATATGGCCTCATTTGAATCTCTCAAAAATCCTCTGAGGTAGATCCAGCAGTTATTCTTATCTCTTGTGATCCAAGGCCACCCAGGTTATATATAATGGACTACACCTGAACCCAAGTCTTCACACTCCTGTGCAGTGTCCATAAGACCTCGCTGTGTTTTTATCACCCACTTCAGGGTATAATAGAGAAATACATTATTTGCATTAAAAAATATTAACTACGTTATAAGGACAAATAGTTTCTTGGTAAGCCACTTCATTGGCATAACAAATTTCTGTTACATTGCTTGGTTCTATTGGTCTAAATGTTCTAAGGAGTTTCAGTGAATTTTTTTTTTTTTTAGTCGTTTCCCCCTCTCTGACCAGATCTGGCACATTTTGTCATCACTCGGGGTTTGCAGATGTTGCTATTTAATGAAATTGTTCTGTAGAGGGTGAGAGAACTGGGAAGACTGTTAGCATAACTGGTAAGCAGCTTGGTTTTGAAGCAAAAGATCAATACTTCTTTGGGGCCTATGAACTGGTGGGAAACCAAGGTGTTAGTCTTTTCCATTAGATACGCTGTAAACGGGGATTTTCTCCACATCTAGACACTCCGTCCTGAATATTGAATTCTTAACCTTACTCTGTGCTCTAACAAGATAATAAGGATAATGCACATATAAATCAACCTTTCATTTACTTAAAAGGATCATGCAGGAAAGGAGAAAATGAGAGCTACTCTGGTCCTTGAATATGGGCAAAGGCAAATCATTCCTCACCACATGGTCCTTCACTGTGACGTGACCTTTTGCATTTAACAAACATTTCCTCCTAGTAATTCTTTGTGCTGACAAACCAGGAAAGGAAGCATGAAGACTTGGCAGCCTGACCCTTAAGTTTGTGTTTTAAAAAATTATTGTAATTTATGCACCAAGGGTTCACATGACATTTGTCATTCGGCTGGGCAAAGATACTTCTGAAATTAAAAGGATGACCTTATTTCACTTAGTGAAATGAGATGTATCCTTAATGGAACCCATTTTGAATGGTGGTTCTTAAGGCAATGCTGTCCAAAAAAGCAGATGTATTTTATATTCTTCCCTATCATTCTTAAAATAGTCTCAGTAAGACTTACTTGGTTTTCACTGAGAGCCTTATAGTACCATTTAAAAATTCCTATTCCTAGGTGGTGGTTTGGCACAAGTTCTTCTTTTGAGGTGAAAAACAGTGCTCTCAGCACAATTGAAGATAGTGCTATGCTTTTTGTTGATATTTAATAAACAACACCCATCTTCTTTTCCTCTTGTTCCTTAATCCTTAGGAAGGCCATAGTTTTCAAGGTTGACCATGTTTTTAATCATTACATGTATAACATGTAATCAGCAACTTACAGGTGCTTGGTATGTTTGTTTAGTTAACACTTATGTAGCCCTTGTATATCCCAGGCACTGTTAACTTATTTATTTATTTATTTATTTATTTATTTATTTATTTATTTATTTAAATACGTTTCATTGATTTTTTACAGAGAGGAAGGGAGAGGGATAGAGAGTGAAAAACATCAATGAGCTGCCTCCTGCACACCTCCCACTGGGGATGTGCCTGCAACCAAGGTACATGCCCTTGACCCGAATCGAACCTGGGACCCTTCAGTCCGCAGGCTGACGCTCTATCCACTGAGCCAAACCGGTCAGGGTGTTAACTTATTTAATCCTCCTACAACCTCTTAGCCCCATTTCCTTCTTTTTTTAAAAAATCTTTATCATTGAAAGTATTACATATGTTCCTCTTCTCTCCCCACCCCCATTGACCCCTTTTAGCCCGCCCCCACCCCAGGCCTTCACCACCCTATTGTCTATGTCCATGGGTTATGCATACATGCATACAAGTTCCCTGGTTGATCTCTTCCCACCCACCCACCCGCTCCTTCTCTCTGAGATTCGACAGTCTGTTCCATGCTTCTATGTCTCTGGATCTGTTTTGTTCAACAGTTTATTTTGTTCATTAGATTCCACGTATGAGTGAGATCACGTTATACTTGCGTTTCTCTGATGGTCTTAGCCCCATTTCACTGGGGCACAGAGAGGTGAAGCACCTTGTCTGACATCACATGGCTAGTCACGTTGAGGACTAGGACTTGACCATTATGCTAGCGCGCTTTACATCTGGGTGGATACTGGCCTTAGATAGGAAGACTCCTTTCCTCAAGGTTGGCCCTGGGTGGGATTTTTCTCCCATTGCAACTGCAGACACTTTGCGACCTAGGCCTCTTCCCATTCCATCTCTGTCCTCACCTGCTCCAGTTAGGCTCATGTTGGCCAGGTGGTGATTGGATTGGCTGGGCCCATCCTAACGACAGTCTCTGTTGAATGTGTCCCCAGACTCTTGCCTCACTCTTCCCCCTCCTCATCACCTTCCTCTCACCCCTCTAACTTTATTTATAGGATTCCCCCAATGGAAGTGAGAAAATGGCAAGGATAGCTGATACTTAATTTGAGTTTTATTTCATAACTGAGAGAGAAATTCCCATTTGGCCAAAAAAGTTAGAAGAAGAACCATAGGAGAGGTTGTTCCTGGCAATTAAGCTGGAACTCAGAATACATTTTCCAAAAGAAACATTTTTAAATATATATATATATTTTTATTGATTTCAGAGAGGAAGGGAGAGGGAGAGAGAGTTAGAAACATCAGTAATGAGAGAGAATCATTGACTGGCTGCCTCCTGCACACTCCCTACTGGGGATTGAGCCTGCAACTCGGGCATGTGCCCTTGACTGAAATTGAACCTGGGACCCTCCGTCCACAGGCTGACGCTCTATCCATTGAGCAAAACTGCCTAGGGCCAAAAGAAACATTTTTTAGATGGTACTTGTATTATTTATTTACTTTCAGGACAGCATAGGCCTAAATGTTTCATTTAGTTGTTGAAATCAGCAAAATTTTAAAAAGCACCGTTTGCGCCCTGGCCAGTTTGCTCAGTGGTTGGAGCATCAGCCTGCGGACTGAAGGGCTGAGGTTTTGATTCCCAGTCAAGGGCATGTGTCTCCCTTGTGGGTTGCTCCTCACCCATGGCTGGGCCCAGTTGATACGTCTCTCATGTCAGTGTTTCTTCCCCCACCCCCCCCTCTCCCTCCCCCTCCACTCTGTCCAAAAACCAATGGGAAAATATCCTCCGGTGAGGATTAACAAAAAAATAGAAAAATAATAAAAATAAAAAGCATCATTTGCCAGGTAACACTAGGGACACAAATTGCCACTGTGATCGCACAGGGGCTGGCCTGGAGCAGGTCAGCCTTAGGCCGCCCGTTGTGTGTGGGTCCTTGACTTTGTGTCACAACACGAGTCCAGATGGCTTTGAGAGTATGTGCATTAATGCTGGGGACAGTGAGACGAAGGGAGAAATTAGAGTAGCAGAAACCACAGTGGAGAGAGAGCCTAGGCCAGCGATGGCGAACCTTCTGAGCTCGGCGTGTCAGCATTTTGAAAAATCCTGACTTACCTCTGGTGCCGTGTCACATATAGAAATTTTTTGATATTTGCAACCATAGTAAAACAAAGACTTATATTTTTGATATTTATTTTATATATTTAAATGCCATTTAACAAAGAAAAATCAACCAAAAAAATGAGTTCGCATGTCACCTCTGACACGCATGTCATAGGTTCGCCATCACTAGCCTAGGCGGTGCTCTGCTTTGGCTCTGGAAATGTTATAGGAAAGCAGTGAGCCAAGGAGGGGCTGCTGTTAGCTCACTGGGAGGTCAGAGGAAAGGGGGCCTTGGGGACAGGATCAGGGGGTGAACCTGGGTGGAGCTGCCACTGCCCACCGTTCCCCTGACTGCAAGTCTCTTGAGGACCCTTAGAAATAAAAAGTTCATGCTGGGGAAGGGGCCTGGGCGTGCTCTAGAGGTAGCCTGCCTTGGGTCTTTGTCTTGAGGACTTTTTATCCATCTGAGGGGAGGGTTTCAGCAGAATTTCTCAGTTTTCCAGGTGCATTTTTAATATGCTGATGTATTAAAATGAGTGTATAGGGGCATTTTGGATTATTCTTTGGTCTTTTACCTTAGGTCTGTCTGACTTTTTTAAAAAAATATATTTTTTATTGAAGGGAGAGGGAAAAAGGGATAGAAACATCAATGATGAGAGAGAACCACCGACCAGCTGCCTCCTGCACGCCCCCCACTGGGGATCGAGCCCGCAACCCGGACACGTGCCCCTGACTGGAATTGAACCCGGAACCTTTCAGTCCATAGGCCAACGCTCTATCCACTGAGCCAAACCAGCTAGGGCAGGTCTGTCTGGCTTTAATGAGGTTTTTGTTATTTATTCCCCAACTTCATCCGTCCTTGGGTTCAGCTGGCACAAATGGCCTTACCTGGATCATTGTTCTCTGTTTTCCCAGGCCAGGGTGATATAAACTCTATTTTCTGGTTAGGGAGTGGGGTATAAAACATTTGCTCTCAAGTGTCCTCGTTAGGGAAGATAAGGTCTTGCAGTTCACACGCTGGCTGCAAGCTGCCCCAACTGTTCGGCCTTGTTTAAGTTTCTTGTCTCCATTTCCCCGTTCCGCTTGCCCAGGGATTTTCCCAGCTTCTTACCATCCTGCTACGCCAGCTCTGGGTTAAGCCCACGACTGGTCCTCAGAACCTAGTCAGTACTGGTAGCTTTGAATCTATGAGAAAATAAGTTACTGATTAACTTACATCTTTATGAATTTACCCTTTTTATAATTTAGGTATTGCTAGTAATGAGAGTCTTGACTTTAGGTGTTTAAGAAAAAAAAGTTGGAAATGCAGACTGCAAAATAATGACTTTTAAAAATTAATGTGTGCTTTTTTCCATTTGAGAATGAAGTTTTCAAAAATAACAATAATTTGCCAATAACCAATAGTGTTTTAGGTAAACCCAAAAGAGTATGCTAAATCTGGATTAATTTATATATCCTGCAAGTGTACATCTGTTAACGGAGATCAGTGAATAACATTAGTAATACATATCCTGTAATTTTTTTCCACCAACACTTGTCAACGTTGTATCTTTTCAGTGCAGATGTTTGGGAAGTTGGGCACCGAATTTGAAAGTCACATATCCAAGTGTGTTATGTTTTCTTTTTCGTCTATGAATAGAATGGTTAGCCTTATTTAATTTGATAGGAAAACTGTATCAGTTAATGCCATTTTCTGCTACGGATTTGAAATGGCTAAGTACACTAAATGATACGATGATTTCTCACTAAATGTAATTAGAGTGTGTTAGCTTTGCAAAACCTATAGGTGTCAAAAGCATGATACTATCTGCAGTCTCCAGGAAGATTTAGTCTCTCCAATACCCAGTAAGACTTTGGAAGTGTGCACACACGTGATCATCTATTCACTGGTGCACCTATACATACTTGTGTGCAGACGTCTGCTTCAGCTCCCCTGATGCTGTCATCTGAAGGCTCAAGGTCCAAACCTGTTGGTTCATTAGGAGCAAGTCCATTCTAGAATGAGTCTTCTGCTTCTAGTCTTGGCTGGTATTCAATATGCATTTAGTCCTCCGGACTCCTGCACGAGATTCCCATTTCATTCTGCCTGCCTGACTCCACCATGTGAAGCCATTCTGAGCTTTTCTGCCCACCCCCATCTAATCTTGCATGGACTTCCCGACAAATAGCCCAGAAGTGCTGCTGTACTAAAGTGACAGGCTCCATCCTGCATAACCAGTTCATGTGCAGTTACTCCCATCACTTCCTCTCCACATTCAGGAAGCTGGTTTCATAAGTGACCCCAGCATGTGCATAGGTGTTTCTGCATTTACACCCTCACTCATCCTCTGGACTACTTTTCTCCCTCCCCCTCCCTCTCCCTATTCACATCCTATGAAAACATCTTATTCCCACCTATATTTTGAGTCTCAAATCATCTCCACTTCTTCCTGGTTTTCTCTTTCACTTGTAGCAGTGATTTTCAACCTTTTTCATCTCATGGCACACACAAACTAATTACTAAAATTCTGCGGCACACCAAAAAAAAAATATTTTTGCTGATCTAACCAAAAATAGGTATAATTTTTATTGATTTACAAAAAATATATAATACTAATAGTAATTACCCTTTTTGCTCCAAAGTGACTTTTTGAAAAATCAGATGCCTATATTTGTATATAAGAATTTCTGGTACCAAGAATTAACCAATCAGATGCAACCTTATAATGTGACCTATATATTTATGGTTCAAGACCGGGTATTCATTTGACAATCTAAGAGAAAAGAGGTCAGTACCCCTGACTAAATAATCAGGTATTGCGCGTTTTAAAAATTCTTGTGGCACACCAGTTGAAAATCGCTGACTTGTAGACATTCCCACACCACCTGCTTCTTTTGTGTTCCTTAATATCTCTATCAATAATAAGTACTTATTTCAATAAGTAACTTGATAGTAACATCCCAGTGACATAATAGAGACACATGGCCTAGCCGGCTGTGGTTCAGTGGTTGGAGCATTGGCCTGTTAACTGAGAGGTTGAGGGTTCGATTCCAGTCAGGGGCATGTACCTGGGTTGCAGGATTCCTGCCCTGGTTGGAGTGTGTACAGGAGGCAACCAGTTGATGTGGCTCTCTCACATAAATGTTTCTCTCTTTCTCCTTTCTCCCCCACCCCCTCCCTTCCAGTCTAAAGTCAATGGGAAAAATATCCTCCAGGAAGGATTAATGAGAGAGAGGGAGGGAGGGAGGGGGGGGGGAAAGAGAGAGAGAGAGAGAGAGAGAGAGAGAGAGAGAGAGAGAGAGAGAGATACAGTTTATTGAGCCCCTACTATATTCTAGGCACCATATACGTTATCCCATTTAATCCTCACATTAGCTCTATGAAATGAGAACCATCATTATATCTTTTTTTGCATTTGAAACTTGAAAATCACACAGCTAATAAGTGGTGGGGGGGGGGGGAGCGGGGGGCGGGGCAAGGATTTAAACCCAGATCTGACTTCACAGCCCATGAAAATAAGCTACTGCATTTCACTTGTTTTCTATGTATCTGTGCCTGGGAACAAGCGCTAGATAAGCAATAACCCTTTTAGGACCCTGGATTCCTAGAGGGACTTATTCATGAGTGTTGTCTATGTTCGTCGGTATCTATTGAATCCTTAAAGTGAGGGGGCTTTAGAGACTTGCACACAGCAGTGAAAGTGGACAGATGGTCAGGAAGCAAAAAGAGGAGGCAAGCAATGAAGACAGACGCCCACAAATATAAATTGAACAACCCATTTGTTCCCTCTTTAACCCTTGAGTTTGACACCCGATTTGTGACCTCACCAGAAGGCCAATAAAACTGCTTCTCTAGGCCCCTTTCTGACCTCTGTGAGGCGCTTCCTGTGGTGACCCGCACTCCTTGAGCCCCTTTCCTTCTTTATTTCCTGTGACAGTCTGCTGAATTTCAGATGATTGCTCTGACTACTCCTTCTTCGGTTTCTGTCCTCATCCTGTATGTCAGCATTCCCTGAGGCTCTGCCCTTGACCTCCTCCTCTCCTTCCAAATTCTCTCCCTCGGCCTCATCCATTCTCATGGTGTCAGCTCTCATTTGTATGCAGAACCCTCACATCTGTAGCTTCAGCAGTCCAGACCTCTCTCCAGGGCTTTGGTCCCACATTTCCAACAGCTTGTCAGTAGCTTCACTAGCACTTCAATGTTATCACACATCATCTGTTTCTCTCCTGGGGATCTGTTCTTGAATGACATCAGTATTTGCCAAGTCACATTTGATTCATTCCTCTTGCTGATCCCCACAACACTCAGTTGCCTAGACCCGTTGATTTTATGTCCTAAATATTTGTTGGCTCTGTGTCTCAATTCCCATTACCACAAACTTTTTTTGTTGTTGTTGACACTACTACAGATGTCCTCCATTGCCAAAAATGTGTGTGTGTTTTTCCCCCTATCCTCACCTGAGGATATTCATTGATTTGAGGGAGAGAGAGAGAAACATCAATTGGTTGCCTCCCATACGTGTAACCTAGGTATGTGCCCCGACTGGGTCAACCTGTACCCTTTTGGTGTATAGGATGACGCTCCAACTGAGCCACCTGGCCAGGGCCCTGTTGTCACAAACGTTATTATTTCCTGATTAATCTCTCCAGGGAACAGTTCTGGTCACCTTCGATTTTCTTTTTAAAATTTGCAATGAGACAGCCACTTGGCCTGGAGGTCAAACCCTCCCTGGCATTAGCTACAACAATCAAGGTTTAACTATAAGACTGCGCACAAAGACCACTAGGGGGTGCACCAAGGAAGCATAACAAAATGCGGAGACAAAGAAACAGGACAAAATTGTCAATGGAAGATATAGAGTTCAGAACCACACTTTTAAGGTCTCTCAAGAACTGTTTAGAAGCCGCCGATAAACTTAATGAGATCTACAAGAAAACTAATGAGACCCTCGATCTTATATTGGGGAACCACCTAGAAATTAAGCATACACGGACTGAAATAACGAATATTATACAGACTCCCGACAGCAGACCAGAGGAGCGCAAGAATCAAGTCAATGATTTGAAATGCGAGGAAGCAAAAGACACCCAACCGGAGGGGCGGAATGAAAAAAGAATCCAAAAATGCGAGGATAGTGTAAGGAGCCTCTGGGACAGCTTCAAGCGTACCAACCTCAGAATTATAGGGGTGCCAGAAGATGAGAGAGAGCAAGACATTGAAAACCTATTTGAAGAAATAATGACAGAAAACTTCCCCCACCTGGTGAAAGAAATGGACTTATAGGTCCAAGAAGCGCGGAGAACCCCAAACAAAAGGAATCCAAAGAGGACCACACCAAGACACATCATAATTAAAATGCCAAGAGCAAAAGATAAAGAGAGAATCTTAAAAACAGCAAGAGAAAGAAACTCAGTTACCTACAAGGGAATACCCATATGACTGTCAGCTGATTTCTCAACAGAAACTTTGCAGGCCAGAAGGGAGTGGCAAGAAATATTCAAAGTGATGAATACCAAGAACCTACAACCAAGATTACTTTATCCAGCAAAGCTATCATTCAGAATTGAAGGTCAGATAAAGAGCTTCACAGATAAGGAAAAGCTAAAGGAGTTCATCACCACCAAACCAGGATTATATGAAATGCTGAAAGGTATCCTTTAAGAAGAGGAAGAGGAAGAAAAAGGTAAAGATACAAATTATGAACAACAAATATGCATCTATCAACAAGTGAATCTAAGAATCAAGTGAATAAATAATCTGATGAACAGAAAAAAAAAATTTGCAATGATATGAAGTGTTAAGAAGAAAGAGACTAAGGAGGGGTGAAGATTCAAGGAGGGAGGAAGGGAAAAGGGAAAAAGAAGAAAGAAAAGCAGCCTCCTTAGCCAGGCATCCAAGGCCCCAACCTTTTTTCCTTCCTTTCTTGATCCGCTAAGCACAACAGACCCCACTGCCACTCTCTCTCCCTCATCTTAACACGGGGTGTCTGTATCGCTTTCTCATTTGCATTGCATTACAGTTATTATTAGTGTTTATGTTTTATCTCTACCACTAGAGATCCTGGGCGCTCTCATCTGGCTCACTTAGTGCCCCAACACTGTGCTCTAACACCTGGTAGGTGTTCGTGGAGGTTTCTGTTGTTGTTGTTTTTAACATTGGATAATGATGTACGACTTGGAAAAACCCTGCCCCCAGTTACTGCTCCTTTGCCCAGCGTGCAAAGTAAATGGGAGATTTCCCCATTGTCTGCCTGTTTTGTTTACCTCCCTTTGGGTTATTTTCTGTGTCTCAAATACCTCCTTCCTTTGGCAGAAACGTGGTTTGTGGGGTCTGCTTTAGGGGAGGGGTTCTTGCAAGGCTTACCTCTGAGATCAGCTGTCACTGTGGCTGGGCAGAGCTGCTGGTCCCTGGTTACTTCTGGCAAACTCAGTGTGTTCTGAAACCGCTTGGGTTTTCTGCTGAGTGTGAAGTGGGGACCGAGGTGCCTTGCTGCCCCCAGGAGTATTTCTGGTAATTCACAATCAAGCCATCCATGGCAGAAGTTTCCTCAGCAGAACAGATGCGGCCAGTTTCAGAGATGGAATATGTCCTCACCATAGCCCGGTCAATCTTAACAGATAGTTTTCTTATACAGTGAAATGAATCCTTATGTCCAACATGGTACACAACTAGTATAATGACAAACTTTATTTTTTTAAATTTAAGTTCTTTATTGTTTAAAGTATTACATATGACTCCTTCCCCCCCCCCCCATTGACCTCTTCCCAGCCACTCCCATCCCCAGCACATGCCCTCACCCCTCTTACTGTCTGTGTCCATTGGTTATGCTTATATGCATGCATTCAAGTCCTTTGGTTGATCTCTCACCCCCCTCCCACCCTCCCTTGCCTTCCCTCTGAGGTTTGACAGTCTGTTCGATGCTTCTGTGTCTCTGGACCTATTTTTGTTCATCAGTTTATGTTGTTCATTATATTCCACAAATGAGTGAGATCATGTGATATTTATCTTTCTCCGACTGGCTTATTTCACTTAGCATAATGCTCTCCAGGTCCATCCATGCTGTTGCAAATGGTAAGAGTTCTTTCTATTTTTTACAGCAGCGTTTAATCCCTTCGAAGTTCAGGGTATCAGAGGAGTAGCCTCTGTGCCCTAATTTTTTCAGTTCCAGAAAGACACATCATAAATCCACAATGCTTATTCCTGGACAGGTTCTGATTTGAATTTCTATCTCCTTTGTTGTCTTAATGCACTGAGTTGAACAACTTAGAAAGGAGCATAAAGGTATCATTATCCTTTCCCCCTTAAACCCAGGACCTAGAGCAAGCTTTTAGCAGCCTGTACCATGGGCCTCTCCTATTAATACCCAGAGATACAAAAAAAAAAAAAAAAGCCCAAAGCCTCCAAGAGCCTCAAAAAACTCCACAATGCTGGATTTTAACCTAAAAAGCTACAGAAAGTCAAAAGTCTTTCCTGTCTTTACGATTTCTTTCCCACTCCTGGGAAGATTCTGCCACCCAAGTTTAGTCATAACTCCATCAAGTGATTCCTATTTACTCTCATGATCAGTCAGATGTCCTTGATGTGCTCCCAAGGTCATCTCCTAACTGAGCTGGGGAAGGGGAGGGAATGTGAGCTGAGGCAGTAGTGATTTGTTCATTCATTCACTCATTCATTCATTATTTACTCATTCCCCCCTTTTTTTTTAGGCCAGACTCCATTTTATGAATGAAATGTGGAGAATATAACAATAATGGAAACTAAAGAGTTCTTGTTTGTCATCTTATGTTTCCCCTGTGGGGACGTTCGCAAGGAAGGTCAAGTCAATATCAGTAGCTAGCTTACTGAACAAAGTCAGTAGACTCCAAACATCCTTGAAAGGCTGTTTTGGAACTTGAATAGAGAAGTTGAAAGAGCCCAGGTTTTGGGAAATAGAAAGATCAGGATTTGATTCTCAGATACAGCAGTAATTAAAGCAGTTTTCTCATTCTCTCTGGACCTCAGCGTCTTATTCCATTACAAAGGGGTAATGATTTCTGCCATAAGGATTGTTGTGGGGGCATTCGTTTATTTTCATTTGTTCAACAAACATTGACTATTCACTGCTTGCTAGGCGCTGGAATTGGATGATGAGAAAGGCATGGTTCCTGTCCTCAGGAAGCTCCACTAAATAGTCAAATGCAATGTTTCTTTTTTTTCTTTTTAATTTGTCTTTATTGTTGAAAGAATAATTTTTAGGTCAGAGACTCTTTAAAATTCTGATGAAATGTTAATTTCCTCTTCCATCACTGAAAATAAATACACAGAGAATTTTTCATGCAAAACCATTGCGTACCCTATACTAAAAACACCTGGCCTTGTAGGTGCTCGGGAAGTGCAGTGTGTTAGGATGTTAATGTCCACTCTGATCAGAAGGCAGAGAATTAGGTTTTTAAATTGTGTTCTCAACACGGGCAAGTTTTTCAAGTCTGTACATTAACTGCAAATTAAATCCTGGGCTCTCACACAATCATAAAAATTAAAAGCAGAAACCTCACATATACATGTACCTATACACCTACACATATATACAGTATTGTGAAAGCGATACAGTTTCATTTGGAATATTTATTTTACATTTATTTGAAGTGCCTTGGCTTACTGGTATGGATGTGTTAATAAATTTCTGGTATGGACACCTTCCAGTGTTAGTCTGAAGTATAAATGTTAGGGCCATTGACCCAAACTGATATTATAAGTTAAAGATCAATTTTTTTTTTTACAGAAAACATGTAATTAAATTATACTACCAAATAGGAGGTAGAGTAATTCTCGAGGCCTCAATAATTTATTCACTCAACATCAACAAATATTTGTTGAGTGTCCACTGCATGCCAGACAGTGTTCTGGACACTTGGGATATATTAGTGAACAAAACACAAAAATTCATGCCCTTGTGGAATTTAAATTCTAGCAGAGAGCCGGGGTTGGAGGATAAGCAGTAAATAATACACGTAATAAATGAGTGAATCATGTGGTATGTTAGAAGGTGATCGGTGTTACAGAGTAAGAAAACTTAGAGCAGGGTAAGGAGGACAGAGACTGTGCGGTGGGGGGTTGTGGGATCAAATACAGGAGTCTGTGTGGCCCTCGTTGAGCTGAGATTGTGCACTTGAAGGAAGTGAAGGAGGTGTTTCTGGCAGAGGAATCAGAGCAAAGGGCTTAAATGGGAGCGTGGCTGAAGTGATTGACCACAGCAAGGAAGCTAGCCTGGCTGGAGTGGAGCAGACCCATGGAGACAAAAGTGAGAGATGAAGTCAGAAAGGCATATGAGGTCAGATCATGAGGGGCCATTTTAAGTCATTGGCTTTGGCTTTTACTGGAGTTTTAGCAGAAGAGTGACATAATTTTAAAAGGACTGCTCTGGCTCCTGTGTTGACAGTAGGCTAGTAATTAAGAGGCAAAGATGGAGGCAGGCAGGGAGATCAGTTGGGAGAAACTCAAGCCCAAGACAGACAGACAAAAAGAGACAGAGAGACAGTGACAGAGAGAGAATGAAAATAATTAAGGATGATTTCAAAGTTTTGGCCTGAGCAACTAGAAGGATGGAGTTGCGTCAACTGCGATGGAAAAGGCTGTGGGTGGAGCCCATTTGGAAAGGAGGATAAAGAGTTCAGTCATCTGGTGTTGTGTGGCTTGAGAATACTGAAACTGTTTTGGGTGCGTTCTAGGATTAAGCACATAGTAAAAGTGAGAATAATAGAAGTCAGGTCTGTCACTGTCCGAAAAGGGAGTTACAAGTATAGAAAAGGGGAAGACTGGAACGAAGCTTGTGGTGTTGGATTAGGATTAGAATTAGAGAAATCAGTGTGAACTCCTGGTTTTTAATATATAGGTGTAGAAATGGTTATAAATACATACTCTCAAGCATGCTTTTTAAATTCGGTCACTGAAAAGGCCTGAAGGAATGGCACTCCACTAACAGTGAGCACACAGCACCCTGTATCAGTGGTCCCCAGCCTGTTTTTGGCCATGCCCCACCTAAGCATCTCTAAAATCCTAATGACCACCCCCTGTGACATATAATCCTTACTATTGAAAAAGCGAACTCCTGTTCACGTGGAGGAAGCCTAAAAGGCCATTAACTTGGTCTAAACAAGCTTCCAAAGAACATGGCATCCATGAAAGAGAAAAATAAAAGAATGAAAGGACACTTGAAGTACTGAGGAAGAAATCACTAAGAAATTGTTTAAAATAATAATAATAATATGAAGTGATATGAAAAATAGCAAATAAAGTTTCAAAACATAATAGAGAATGGAAATGCATAAATATGTCAAATATATATTTATATACTGCATATGAGGCCCCTAGGTCCATAAAAAATGCAAAAAATTCACTGTTAATAACTCATTCTCAAATTGCCCCACCCTAAAAATCAGATTGCTCCCCTGTAGGGTGTGTGCGCCACGTTGGGAACAACTGCCCCGGAAGTAGGTTTTTCCAGGCCATGCTCCACTAAAGAAATCAGGCATCTTGGAGAAACAGCTGATTCCAGGCTGGGGCAAAGAAAGGATAAGATGAACCTGGAACATCTGATTGTGCCAGAAAGTAAGCAAATGCTCAAATAATGATAAGGGCACATCAGAACAACACAGGAGCCAACTTAAAAACGGCTCCCATTTTAAGGGACTATTTTAACATCAAAATAAATAATGATAGTGACAGGTTATAACCTGTAAAATAAATGAGCATCCCAGAGTCCATCCTGATATAATAAGTAAGTGAATAAACACATTAATGAGAGAGAAACAAAGCTCTGCCTTATAGTCAAATGCCAAATGATAAATGCATAAGGAATGATAAAGTTAGAAAAATCACCACTTGACAAATATCAAGGTAATCAATAATTTATGCAAGCATTATCAATGGGTCTGGTCAGTGTGGCTCAGTGGTTGTGTGTCCACCCATGAACCAAGAGGTCACTGGATCAATTCTGAGTTGTGGGCTCGATCCCTGGTTTCTCTCTCATCGATGTTTCTATCTCTTTATCCCACTCCCTTCCACTCTCTCTCTAAAATCAATAGAAACATATTTTTTTAAGAATTATCAATGGGTCTTAAAGTAATGGGTGAAAATTTGATGAGAAATAGGGTACATAGTCTCAAAGTACTTTTAAAAAGGAAACAGCTGTCATCTAAGGATCAAAGTTATTCATACCATTAATGGGACAAACTGACATCATGACCTCCTTCTATGATGTAATGAGAACACAGCATTGCTTTTGTCCAATTCCCGCCCAAAACACCCAGTGTCAGTCTACTCACAAGGAAACCTCAGACAAACTCAAATTAAGCATAGTTGTTTAATGGATATAGAGCAGCTGTTCTCAACCTGTCGGTTGCGACCCCTTTGGCTGTTGAATGACCCTTTCACAGGGGTCGCCTAAGACCATCCTGCATATCAGATATACTTACATTACGATTCATAACAGTAGCAACATTACAGTTATGAAGTAGCAACGAAAATAATTTTTTATGGTTGGGTCACAACATGAGGAACTGTATTTAAAGGGCCAGAAGGTTGAGAACCACTGAATAGAGTTTCAGTTTTGCAAGATGAAGAGTTCTAGAAATTGTTTGCACAACAATGTGAATATACATAACAGTACTGAAGTGCACAGCTTAAAAATGGTTAAGCTAGTATATTTTATATTATGTGTATTTTACCACAATTTGTAACAATGAAAAAAATTCCATAAAATATCTTCAATAAGTAATGAAAGCCAAAGACTGGACTGTTCCAAATTAAATAAATTTAAAGAGACATGATAACTAAATACAACTTGTGTGATTCTGGATTGAACCCTGGATCAGGAAATATATTTACACACACACACTACTATAAAGTATAATAGTTGGACAATTGGTTTAAATATGAATAAGGCCTATATACTACAGTATTGTAGCAATGTCACCTTCCTGGTTTGGATAATTGTACTGTGATTAGGTTAGGTTAAAGAATGTTTTTGTTCTTAGGAAACATACACAGGTATTTGGAGGAATAAAAGACCATTGTGTCTGTAACTCTCAAGTGGTTCAGAAAATAATATATGTACATACAAATATGAAGAGAGGAAGACTGATTAAGTAAATATGGGAAAATGTTAACAGAATATGGGTGAAGGGAATATAGGAGTTCTTAGTATTCTTGCAACTTTTCTATAAATCTGAAATTATTTCAAAACAAAAAGGTATTCAATATTGGACATGTGGAGTCTGAGATACGAAGACGTCAACTAGGTGGCTGTATTGTATTCTGGAGTGGTTTTTTTGGGTTTTTTTGTTTGTATAAAGGTTTGAGCTGCGGATTGAAAATGAGGGTCTGCATATAATGCTATGAGATTTGACAAGACACCAAGGGAGTAAGTTTTAGAATAGAACCAAGAACTGAGTCCTGGAACAATACAACAGTATTTTATTCATCTCTTTAAATAATGTTTTCCACTTCACTTTTAGTTAGTTGTCTTGAATGGAGAACTTGGGATTTATTTAAAAGCAAGTTATAAAGAGAAAAGAAACACAGTTAACAGCTGAGGAATGGAATTATTGTCTGTTTCCTATCTCCAGCGTTGGATGACTCCAGCTCATTCTCTCCCCCGACCCCCCCCCCCCCCCGCCCAGACGTTTTGGTGCCTGGTTGCCAGTGGGTTGTCCACAGAGATTATCTGTGTTCTAGAAAGTGAAGCCATCTTGCATGGCGGAGAGCAGCTGGATAGAAATACGTGTGCCTATCTACACAGCAGGGTAGAACTTACACTCAAATCACAGCCCACATCTCACAAGCTCATCTCATCAGTTTCCTGGTAGAAAGCAGCTGTGCTGCCAGGGATAGAAGCCCCTGGCTGGCCTTAATTAGCTCTAAAAGAGCACCCCTGGCTTTCCCTTTAGTGTGCAAGCCTTCGTGTCTGGCAGTGTGAATTGGCGGTGGAGTGTGGGGAGGGGGGGAGTTCACTTAACATGAGTGAGCCCCAGAAAACAGTGGATCACATTTGCATTGCCTCTGAGCAGTCTGTCTTGTTTGAAACGAATGGCAAAGGTAGTGTGTAGTGTTGTCTCTAACCTTGAACAAGAAACTAGAAATAGAACCCTGTTCACCTGTATGGAGATTTGCCTTCAGAGAACACTGTCTTTCCTTTAATACCTTTACTGTGTCCTGGAAGTTATTTCCGTACTCGTCTGCTAGGAAGTATCGTTCACTTGTCTACATCTGGTAGAGCACTTTGCAATTTGTAGGCACTTGTCTATCCATTATCTCATTTAATCTCAACAACAGAACCAAAAAGGAGATAGTCTTACCCTCTTTTTGTAGAGGAAGAAACATAGCTTAAGATCGTATTTCACCAGGAGGCAGCTGTGCCTCTCTTTTCCCTGATGAATTGGTGTGGAAAGTACCTGAGTTTCCACATTGAACCAGTTGGGGAAATGTAACTATATTAATCCCAGCATCCAGTCAAGTCTTTAAAAGACCTACTGGAGGCAGATGGGAGGTCTCAATCTCGTGAGCCTTAATAAGTTGATCTTTTTGTTTTTGGTGTCACTTGGAAACAACAGAAGTCGGGTTGACTGAAATTATTGGTGTGTTTTTGTGTGTGGTTTGTGACCACTCTGGTTTTTCTGTAAAGAGTGGAGATAGAGGGAACATATTTTCTTGTCATCATTGGCAAGCATATTCTAGATAGGGAGAAAACTGTCACTATTGGATTTCAAAAATATAAAGACTTACCTCTAGATCAAGCCAGTGTGTGTGTGGGGGGGGGGGGGGCGGGGAGGGAGTTACTCACTGTGGCAGCAGAGCTACATCAAGAAAACTCAGGGGAAGAGAGACAACAGTCAGATAGAGTTTCTCCCTTGGAGAGAGACTGGATTCTGTCGACAGGTCTGACTTCCTAGGTTATTGCCGGCAGGTACCTTTGAGGGACTATAATGAACCACAAGAGAATATGTTGGTAGGAATATACACTTTACATCCTTACTGCAATAGGAATTTCTATTGAGCTTGGTCATTCTACTTTCCTAAAGCCAGAGATATGTTTTCTTGAGAAATCTCAAGAGTAGAGTCTTGTGTATGGGCTGGGGAGAGGAATGGGCAGAAATAAGGACAACAGTGAAGGCTGGTTTTAGGGACTTGGAGCAAAGATGCTGTAGAACACCGCAGTTAGAGTATTCCACTTTGGGGGAAAACCAGATAAAACTTGAAAGTTATTCTCCAGGCTTTTATTATCGTAAGGGTCATTTTCTTCTGGTGCCAGTAGCATTCCTCTGGTAAGGCAGGTCTCCGGTGTCCACCCCTTGGAAGTGGGGCTTCGACCCTCCTCTCTTCCTTCTACCAGTCATGACCAGAGTATAGCTGAAAAGCCCCTGTTTGGGTTTGTACATTCTACTTCAGTGGTTCTCACATTGGCCCCACATTGAAATCATTGGGAACTTCAAAGAAATACCGATGCACGTGTCATTTTTTAAAAAGCTCCCCACATTATTCTCATGTGTGCTAGGGTAGACAACACTGTTCAGAGTAGTGATTCTCGAACATTGATGTGCAAATGAATTATGTGGGGATCTTGTCGAAAAGTGGTTTCTGTGTTCGGTAGTTCCAGGGTGGAGCCTGAAGAGCCTGCATTTCTAACAAGTTATCAGGTGATGGAGCACCATGAGTAGCAAAAATTTACAGCAATGGCTCTCGGGCTCTGGCCACACAATTTTAAAAAATCACCTGCATAAATGTCCAGAGTCCCATTCCACATGCATACCTGAAACCTGTATAATTTTATTAACCAATGTCACCCCCAATAAATTCAACAACAACAAAAAATTTTAAAGGAAAAAAAAAAAAGCTGAGCAGACTGAAAAATCAACAACTCTTCTTGGATCCAAAAAAGAGGAAAGGACACAAGAGAGGAAAGGCCACAGAGCAAGCCATTGCCCCAAGGCTGGGGAGACAGGTGAATGCAGGGAGTTGAGGCCTTTTGGAGCAGAGAGTCACAATCAAGCAAGAGGAAACTGCCCAGGGAACCAGTGCCGCGGTGGGAAAACCTGAACTGTTATTGTCAAATTGCTGGAGGCTCAGTGTGGACAACTCTGAGAGTTAAAAACTCCAGGGTGTGAACCCTGAAAGGAAAAAAACACACAAAACCATCTAAGAAGGGCTCCTGGTGGCTAAATGGGCTCAAAACCAGAAAAACCCCAGCCTAACAGCCAATTCTGCACAAGGGCCTCTCACTGCACTGCACTTCACAGAGAAGCCTGCGCTGGACTGCCTGCCTCTGCACTGTGTTTCTACCATCTGAGCCAGCTCTTATAAAGGAGTTCCTGGAAAAAAGAAGAAGGGGGGGGGGGGGGGAGGAGTTCCTGGCGTCCTATTTCAACCAGTAGGACTGAGGCTTCCCCAATCCAATGGAGCTGCACAGCTCAAGGCAATTAGAGCAGCTCTATTCTGACCAGTCAGGATAGTGCCTTATGGACCAATCAAACTATGAGGATTTGGAGTCCTCATTTGTATGAGGATGGACTAGTCAGGGACCGGGGGTGGGGACTTCTGTCCATACAAGCCAGATTCCCTCTGGCTCAGAGCGCACTTTCCCTTTCCACCAAGAGCGAAGACTGCATCTCCCTGACTGAGTTGAAACATGGGAGTCTTGCCAGAGTGAAACAGACAGGCTTGGAGTGGAGCAGAGTGGAGCCAACCACTGCAGAGCAGAACTATCTAGCCGGAGAGGGGCCTGGCCCCAGAGACCCCTGATCCCAGAGCTGCTCTATAGCCATGTTGCATCACAATGTGCACTGAATAAAGTTTCCTTCTTCACCGCATTGGGGATTCCGATTGGCATTGAATTGGCACCAGTGACCTTCAGTTGACAAAGGGGACTCAGTCATAGGATACCCCTCACAATATTGTAAACTTGCCCCCCAGAGCTCCTCCAGGTTCCCACAGTAAACATCGAAGAAAAATCCCTTTGTGGTTCTGGCAGGGGAAAGGAATAAAACCATTTTGAAATACACCGGAGCACACTGTTCTTAAGCCAGCCTGCCCTCAGGAGAAGCGAGGTAACCAGAGCCTAATCTGCGAGGATGTGGAGCGGCAGGAACTCTCATTCATTACTGGTGGGAATGAAAATGGAAGACAGTTTGGCAGCTTCTTTCAGAACAGAATAGACTCTTACCTTATGATCCAGTAATCTCAATCCTTGGTATTTACCCAGAGGAGCTGAAAACTTATGTCCATATAAAAATCTGCAGTTTTGCTCATAATTGTCAAAACTTGGAAGTAACCAAATGTCCTTCAGTAGGTGAATGGATAAACTGTGGTACATCAGATAATGGAATATTATTCCGTGCTAAAAAGAAATGAGCTATCAAGCCACGAAAAGACATGGAAGAAACTTCAATGCCTATTACTAAGTGAAAGAATCTAATCTGAAAAGGCTGCATCCTATCTAATAATTCCAATTCTATGACTTTCTGGGAAAGGCATAACTATGGAGACAGTAAAAGGATCCGTGGTTGCCAGAGGTTGGAGGAGAATGAGGGGTGAACAGGCAGAGCACAGAGGAATTTTAGGTCAGTGAAGCTAATCTATGTTGATGCCAGATGTCACTGTACATTTATCCAAACTCCTGTAATGTACAGTACCAAGCGTGAACTTTCATGTAAACCATGGACTTTCGGTGATGATGATGTGTCAATGTAGGTTCGTCAATTGTAAGAAATGTATCCCTTTGGGGGTGTTGATAATGGGGGAGGCTATGTATGTGTGGGGTCGGGAAGTATATGTGAAATCTCTGTATCCTCCTCTTGATTTTGCTGTGAGCCTAAAACTCCTCTAAAGGAATAAAGTTGTGTGATTTTTTAAGTTTTTAAAAAGTCACCTGGGGAACTTTTAAAAAACACCAATGGTGACTCTTACTCAGACCTATTAAGTCAGAATCAATAGAAGATAGGATCCAGAGTATTGTTTAGGTTCCTTTAGTGATTGAGTCTATTGAGTAGCTAGATTTGGGAACCTTGGTTCTAGATCTGCACTGCACTAGCCACTAACCACATGTGGGTACTTAATTTAAAATTAGAATAAAAATGTAGAGCCTCGGTTGTAGTCACCGCATTTCAAGTTGCACCAAGCCATAAGTGGTTAGTGGCTTCCATATTAGATAGTGCACACATCAAACATTTCCATTAAGACAGAAAGTTTTATTAGCTAACCCTGTACAATCTAGAGCAACTCTATGCAGACACTTCCAGAGGAGTTCTCTTATTTCTAAAACTAGGGGCCTGGTGCACAAAGATTCATGCACTGGTGGTGGGTCCCTCAGCCCAACCTGCACCCTCTCCAATCTGGGAGCCCTCAGGGGAGCCCTCTCCAATCTGGGTGCTCTCAGGGGAGCCCTCTCCAATCCGGGAGTTTCTGTTTGTCTTTGCAATCATATGAGCAAATTGTCTGAGACCCCAACCCAGTTTGGTTTTTTGCTCACAGAATAATAGAGGCTTTTTTTTTCTCCTTTGCTTCATTGGTGGAGATTTCCTGGAAGTTTTAGGATATCTTCCCTTTAATTTTTTCTAGACACTCTGATTTTACTTATGTCTCTCACCTTTGCTTTCCCTCCATCCCCCACCGCGACAGTAACTTGCTCCAGGCTCACTTTGCTCTAGTGTCTAGGACAGGAGTGGGCAAACTTTTTGACTCGAGGGCCACAATGGGTTCTTAAACTGGACCGGAGGGCCGGAACAAAAGCATGGATGGAGTGTTTGTGTGAACTAATATAAATTCAAAGTAAACATCATTACATAAAAGGGTACGGTCTTTTTTTTTTTAGTTTTATTCATTTCAAACGGGCCGGATCCGGCCCGCGGGCCGTAGTTTGCCCACGGCTGGTCTAGGAGATCCGTCTGCCACCAGAACTGTGATTCCCAGCATTCCTGGTGCTCCCCGCGCTCTGGACTTCCACTTCAGGTCCTGGGGCTGCTACTAGAACTACTATTCCCAGAATTCCTGGTGCTCCCTGTGCTCTAGGTTTTCCCTTCCTGCTCTGTCTCCATCCCCCCAAGCCTCCGGGTCTCCTGCTCTGCTCTCTGCCTGGTGGCTTGGGGGAGCAACCGAGGGAGCCATGTCCCCCCAAGCTGCTGGCTCTCCCACTTCTGCTCTCCGCTCGTCGCCTGTGTATGCAAATTAACCTGCCATCTTTGTTGGGTTAATTTGCATATTCACTCCTGATTGGCTGGTGAGTATAGCAAAGGGACGGTCAATTTACATGTTTCTCTTTTATTATATAGGATTGTTACATTCTGTTCTTGTAGTTAAAAACAATCTAATTTGATCTAAATGGAGGACAAATCATAGTAGTTACTATTTTCTTTGCTTACAGTAGTTATTTTCAAATCTTATTCTTCCATCCTCCTACTAGAATCTTCTGTGAGCTTGTGAGAGAACAAATTGTCAGTGTCTCATTGTAAGTAGAGATGGCTGTATCAGAGTTGAAGCAAGGTTGTCCACATGTGATAGGGAGTGGGTCTGTTACACCCCAAGGGTGTTTGGTGATGTGTATTTATTAATGTCAATATTAAATTTAAATAAAAACTTAAGTAATTAATCTTGTTATTTTAAGGGTGTTTTCTTTTTTCCTCTTAAGAATTCACAAATTTCCCCTTAAATAAATAATTGGTCATACTCAGGGTGTTCAACCAATTGGATATTTCTGATGTAGGAGACAGTTCTCAGTTTGAAAGTACAAGTCATATTAAAACAAAACAAAAACACCAAACTCAAAACAATGTCCAATTAGAAGTGTGCTGAAACAACAAATTTCAGTTCTAGTGTGAGACTCATTAATGGAGAAGCAAATATTCTATTCCAGTAGGTTTGGGTGTGTGTGTGTGTGTGTGTGTGTGTGTGTGTGTGTGTTAATGAAAGACACCTTATCCTCAAGTAACATGCTTTAAGGAGCTTCTGTGTCTCTTGTACTTCATCTTGTTGGAAGTCAAGGTTTGGGTTTTGTCTCTCACATGCTTCCTCCTTGGAAATCTAGTCATTGGAAGAAGCACGCAGGGCTAGGACATTGCACTGTATTAGAGATTTCATGATTGAGCCATTTCCTGAAGAATGTTAGAGTGAGTCTCAAGTTTAGCAGACCTAATACATAAATGCAGGCTAGAGATGGGAGAATGGAGAACAGCTCTGAGTCCTGTTTAAAAATGTTAAGTATGCCCTCATTTGGTAGACCCAATAATTCTTAATGGAGAAGAGATTATGGATTTCTTGTGGCAACAATTGCGTGGATTATAGTTCAAGAATTGTCAGTGCTGAAGAGAGCTCATTCACTGCCCTCACTGTACATGCCTTGTACAGCTAAGGCTGGTTTGGTGATGAGCTTTGTAATGGATACCTGGAACAATGCAGATCTGAGCGCAGAAAATGCAGCAGCGGCCACAAGGAGCAGGCCCAGGCCCTTGGGGCTCATTTGTATGGATGCACTGATGCGGTGGGTGCTGCATACATCAGAGCCACTGCAGCAGTCCCCGGCACAGAGCCTGGGAAAACAGGATTGCTCTGCAGCTTTGCTTTCCTGTCAGAGTTCCACTCCATAATCTAATGCCCTTTAACTGGGACAAACAGAGCTGAGTGTATAAAGCAAAGAACAATGTAAGTCCGGTTCTCAGAAGTAATTGGCAGCTTAGGGTGCGATAAAGTCTCACAATGGAAAAAAATCATAGCACCTGGCTCTAGCAAAGACCTTGAAAGGTCGGACGGTCCATCTTTCGTTCCATCTTCAAAACCTAAACCATTCCAGATGAATGAGAACTGATTCTACATTTCGGGACTTCCAAAAGGAAAATTACTGAACTGCCTTTGAAACATGTTCTGATGTATGGCACCTTTTTTTTACTGTGTGTAGGTTCATTCTTCAGTTACCCCGGCCCCCTCATATTGCAGTTAAAGTTGTTTTTTATTTATTCAGTCTTTAGTGGAGATGAATAATGACCAGTCAGTGTCCTGTATGGAGAAGTCACTGAAGACCAGCCATACTTAAATCACCACTTCGGCCTTCTTTTCGTTGACAGAAATCCCCGTTTCCTTACATGTTTTCCTATGCCTTGTTTCCTTAGCCTCTTACCTAGTATTGCTTTCGTCTTCTTCAAATTCTTCGTGTCTGTTTCAGTGTAATGTCTAAACTGGACCTGGTGCTGTGGAAGTATCGGATGAGTACTTAATATAATGAGAAACTCACCTCATGATTCCTAAATACCAGCAGTTTCTGCTGTGCACAGTAGTGTGAGATTGTAAAAATGACCCTGGGAGGCTGTACAATAACTGTGCAAGCTAAGACTATAGAATGTGATCTTACTGATCAATGGGGAGATTATGATACATAAATGTGTTTCAAAACATTTAAAACTTGCCCTAGCCGGTTTGGCTCAGTGGATAGAGCGTCTGCCTGTGGACTGAAGGGTCCCGGGTTCAGTTCTGATCCAGAACGTGTATTTCGGTTGCAGGCTCCATCCTTGCACTGTCAGGAGGCAACCAGTCAATGTGTCTTTCTCTGTGTCTCTCTCCCTCCCTTCCACTCTCTCTAAAAATCAATGGAAAAATATATTCGGGTGATGGTTAACAACAACAACAACAAAAACATTTAAATCTCTATTCCTGTTATAAATGTGTAGAGAAATGAAAAACATGTCAAACTAATATTGGTATACTGTAAGTTAAAATAGTATAAATATTGACAAAGTGTATTGTTGTTTTTTAAATCTCCAGAGTAGTTTGAACAGTGCTTGCCTTCTTGTCATATAACTTACGATACTAAGTAAGCATCCTTTCTATGCCTTGGTGAATTGTCATATTCCTTCCTAAGTTTGGATTAGCTTCTAATATTTTATCCTTTGTGCTTTCAATGTTATGAGAGATCTCCAAGATTTCCTTTAATACGAAGCTTTTTTGCCAGCATCACTTCCTCTGGGACATCTTCATACCTTTCATCACAACTACTTTCCTCATTTATGTCGCGATGAGTTTACCTTCACTAAGTTCCTCTGGTGCGGATCCGGTCTCTGGGACGGCAGCAGGGTCAGTAATCCCACAGTTGGCTGTGTCTTCGACAAACTCTGTTTACATTCCAGCGGTATCACCCTTTGTTTCTTTGCTGCACTTTCATCTTTGTTGACCAATTCTCCCCCCACCCCCTGCTTTGCATTATCCATTCCATTTTGGGCTTTATCACTGGGACACAAGGAGGCCATCTCATTGCACGTTTTGTTGTTTGTTGTGTGAACTTAATAACAGCTGCACACTGACCAATCACCGACACACTTTGAAAGGAGTGATGTGATTTGTCACTGATCCTGATGCACATCTGTTCTTTGCATTGTGATTTGTACACTGAAGAGCTAGCAGTGAAACTTGAATTGTATGCAATTACCCACAGTCACTGTACCATGGCAGCTGAAATTTGCACGCTGTTCTTGGGGAACTAGTGTTACTTAAACTGTTGTAACTGGAATCCTTGCATTTAAAAACAATGAAACTCGGTCTTATTCAATTCCTGCATCTACCCCTGGGTCCAGTGCTAAAGTCTGGTTCCTGGTCATTTTGTTATCCACTCTAGTGCTTAGGTCTGTTTCTGCCACTGCCACCTTCATCTTAGTGAGGTTGTCCTTTCTTCTCCAAGGATGCGTCATTGGATCTTTCCTCTTTGATCTTTATATCATTGGGTTCTGACCTCTGAGGTTGTTTGAAATGCTGATTCCCCTCCAAGATTTACTGTCATTTGCAGCTTGGGTAGACATTTCCCCATTCGTTAATGTGAATGCTGGTTCCCAGGCTTGGATCATCACGGCTGTACACCGTGCTTGTTTCCAAAGGCTGTTTAAGTGAATACACACACTACCTGGTGGGAGAGTAGGGAGGCCGGGAGGGTGCGGGATGCACTATTTTTATTTTGTAAAGCTCTTTCTTTTTCCGTGAGTTATTCTTAGAAAAAGCAGAAGAAACTAATGTAAAAACGCAACAAAGAAAAAAAAAACTCAACAAAGACTCTGGCCTTCAGGTTTGCTGACAGAGGGAAAGGAGTCTGTCTGTAATTCTGAGAGCAGCACTAGGAGGGGAGCATCTAGCCCTTTGATATGTTTGTGTGGGTTCATGAAAAATGAATGGGGAATGTTGAATAATGTGTATGAACAGTTAATGTTTACATACTGGCTTGAAAAACAAAACAAAACGACATTGTCTACCTTCTTATCTCTGTGAGTTCACCTGTCACAGCAACAGTGTTTGAAATGCTAATGTGTCCCCTAGCTTTAGGCGAGGGGCCCAGTCCATATCCTAGCCACTCCCAAACGCTGTTGGGGAGCCACATAGTCCTGGGAGGTTGAGATCTAGGGGCTTCCTGTAAGTTATCCTGCTGCCCCCCATCCTGGCCTCCCACTTGGCCCGAGAAGATGGAAGATTGTGTTTTATACAAGCATCAGATTTTAGAGCAGGAAGAGGCCAAAGTATTCTCTATTTTAATTCCAAATTCTTAGTTTTCTCCCAGGAGACCCAAAATGGTCAACACACTTAGCCGCAGTCACACAGCTTGTGTGAGGCTGAGCTCAGCTGAGCCAGGTCTCCTGACTCCCAGGCCAGCATGGTCCTGACTGCATCATCTTGTGTGTAAAAACACTTTCAGATTTCTTTAAATGAAGCCCTAGCCGGTTTGGCTCAATGGATAGAGCGTCGGCCTGCGGACTGAAGGGTCCCAGGTTCGGTTCCCGTCAAGGGCATGTACCTTGGTTGCAGGCACATCCCCAGTGGGGGGTATGCAGGAGGCAGCTGATCGATGTTTCTAACTCTCTATCCCTCTCCCTTCCTCTCTGTAAAAAATCAATAAAATATATTTTAAAAAAAAAAGAAATGTGAAAACCTAGTGATCTGGTGATTGTGAATTTTGGTGTCTATGACAGACTTTCGGAGGAGATAGAACTGCATTCTTATAGCGGGAGAAACCAGATCAATACTTGTCTTCTGAGAAGTAGATGGGATTTAGACTATGTCCTGGGTGGCTGGAATTGAGACAGTAGGTCCATGGGAGTGGCTAGGATATGGACCTGGGCCACTCGCATAAAGCTCGGGGCCAGAAAGAGACTGTCCAGTGTGTGTGGGAAGGGTCCACAGGGGATGTAGCACAGAATTGGGCAGCCCACGTGGACAGTGGGGGAAGAAGGAGTCATCTCTGAAAATTCAGTGCCAGCCTGACAGACAGTTGGGGACCAAAGTTATATATTACTTAGAAAGAGCAGAAGCCCCACCCTGAAGAAACTAATGTAAAAACGAATCCAAGGACTGGAAAACAAAACAAAAACCATTCCCACATCTTCCCCCATGGAGATCACTTTTTAATGCTGGGCACCAGGAAGAGTCTCACAAAAGGCAGCTGTCGCTGGAGATGAGCTCACAGTTAAAAACAAAGCCCATTTGCATAGTCGAACTGAGAATCTACTGATGTAGAGCAACCAGAAAGGAACTTTAAAATAAGAATGCTAAAAACACTCAGGAGGTAAAGGAAGAAGGAAGTCTTCTATGAACAGGACATTAGGAAGGATGTTCTTCATTATCCATGAGATAAATATCCAGGGTATTTATCTCAAACATCATGCTTCTGGGACTGATTTCACAGGCAAGTCGCAGATTTGAATCCATTGAGTGTTCCTTGGTGGTGGCGATTTTCCCCTTTTTAAATAGTTTTGCCTTTTCCTACCTTCACCAGAACTGATGAATAAACACAATTCAGCTTCTAAAAAGCACTCTCAGCTCCCCCGAGTGGGTTCCCATAGACCAGCTGTCGCCAACTGGTGGTCCGCGGACCACTGGTGGTCTGTGAGGTCCGAAAGGTTGGCGACCTCTGCCATAGACTGCTTTTGCCATTGCTCAGTCCTTGAAAGAATTGGTGCAGTGTCTTCCTCTATGTCTCGTGTGTTCCATCTCTAATTTATCCTGACCTTACCAACCTGGTCATTGCTATAGGCTGTGCCTTGAAGCTGTTAGAGTGGCAGGCCCTACCATCTACATTCTTTTACACAATTCACATTTTCAGAAGCTATTGAGACAGTCCTATCTGGGCTACAGATTGGAAACATAAAGAATTATCAATCCATGGGTACTTCTCATAGTAGCACATGCTTTTAAAACATTCACAGGCTTTACTGAGAAGATGCAGATAAGATTCCATAACAAATTGAAATTAATTCCATTACTGAAGACTGGGACCAAAAAAAAAAAAGTACATACAGCACTGGTTTTGATTATGTGTAGGTGAGTCAGTTCCCAGGATAATGAGAAAGAAAAGATCACGTTAAGAAGCTAGAAGATTTGAAAAAGAAACGTGGGAAAATTTAGTTTGCAAGTGAATGCTGTTTTGTCTTTCCAAATGAAGGTTAGCATCACTTAATATGTATTTTAAACATTAAGTCTTACACCCTGATAAACAAAGAATTGTTACCTTCTGTTATTTGGAAACCTTACCAGAAGTCTATTTTAAGATCAGTTGTTTTTATTTTCTATTTTCTTTCCTTTTAAAAAGGCTTTTCAATATGATTTGTAAAAAGCCAGTGTTCTTTGAGAGCTCCTTAGTAAGGTTGCCGAAGGTCCGTTTCTCCCCAAGTAAAGCATAAAATCGGGCCCTCCAAACAGAAGGTCAGGATTGCTGACAGGTTCCCTGTATATAGAACCACGTGTCTTCCCCACCCGACTCCCTATTCTGTGAGTCCTACGCAATCTTCAGTAGCCTATCTTAAATATTCTGCAATCTGCATACTGTAATTGGACACTTGTAGTTTTCCGTCATTTTCTAGGCCATGCTTGGCCTAAGCAGAGACCAATTCAGTCTCAACTTGGCATTTTTAGCTGGTCACTCATTCAAGAGTTACAAAATGGTATCTGTCAGAGATTTTCTTTGTAACATTTAGTGAGGACCAGGATTAATATTATTAGGTTTTCCTGTAAGTGATGCTTTTCCAGTGAAACTTTAAGACAGCTATAAAGATTCTCCAGTGTTTCTTTTTCATTTTTCCTAAAGAAAAACAAAAATAAATGGGGGAAAAAAGATTAAAAGCTGTAATGTCCTTCGGTTGATCTCTTACCCCCCTCCCATGCATATAAGCATAACCAATGGACATAAGACACTGGGGGATAGGGGAAGGCAGGGGATTGTCAAGGGCGGGGGGGGAAAAAAAGGACACATATGTAATATTCTTTGTAATACTTTAAGCAATAAAACAATAAAAAATAAAAATAAAAAAATAAAAAGCTATAATGTCCCGGCTTTTACTTACAGCATTTAACTTTGCTGTAAGTAAAACCTTTTTTCTTCACTACTGTAAAATTCTTGAGATCCACGCTTTCTTTAATGAGGTGGATTATATGGCATTTTATGAAGTTCTCTGTCATCCTTATCCGACCATTCTTCTGCTACTATAAGATATTTTTCTCATTTTAAGAGCTCACCCAATCTCACTGTTAACGTAGAAAACTGATGCCATTAAAGCTGCTCTATAAGCTTTACTTGGTGATTCTATTTCTGCGAAGTAGGAAAGGTGTTTGTTTTCTCTCTTCTCTACAGAAGTATGCTTAGCCCCCTATCTCAGTAAATGGAACTTTCATCCAGTCAGTGGACAAGCCTCCCTTGTCATCATCCCTCATAGTCCTTCCATCACCTCGCTGCATCCATTTTACCTCCTAGAGAACTATCAGATCCACTCACTTCTCGTCTCTTGCGAGGGCCATTGAAAGAGCTTCCAACTCCCTCCCATAGTGCTGTGCCCTCTGATGTTCACAATCTGATCCTGTCAGTCCTTTGTTTAAAAAATTTTCAGTGGCTTCTTTTTGCTCTTAGGATAGCATATCTGATCCTTAACACTGTCTCCCAGGCTCTGTGCCATCTGACCTGAGTCATCTTCCCCGCATCCCTCGTGGGCCCTACTTCGGGCTCAACCATCCTGGTCTTCATCCAGTTCCTTGAGTGTGCCTCACGCCTTTCTGACTCAGGGCCGTTACAAATCTGTTCTCTATGCCTGGAGGGCTCTTCCCTCCACTCCCCTTTCACTTGGGTATCTTCTGTGCTCCCTTCACGTTAAAGCACTTCCTTGGAAGCCTTCCCTAAACCCCGGACCAGTCATTGCTCTTCTATTGTTCCTGCAGGTGTCCCTGTTTTGTTTTGTTTGTTGTTAATCCTCACCCAGGGATATTTTTCCATTGATTTTTAGAGAGAGTGGAAGGGAGGGGGAGAGACAGAGGGAGAGAAACATCTATATGAGAGAGACACATCAATTGGTTGCCTCCCATACGAGCCCCGACCAGGGCAGGGGATAAAGCCCGCAACCCAGGTACGTGCCCTTGATTGGAATCAAACCCGATACTCTGTCCACTGAACCAAACTGGCTAAGGCATCCCTGCAATTTTCCTTTGTAACATTTGCAGAGTAGTAGGTCTGAGGATTTGTAAATTTGGGGATTATTATTGAAAATTCAAAGACAGCAGAGATTATACCAGTGATGGCGAACCTTTTGAGCTCTAACTTAACTCTGGTGCCGTGTCACATATAGAATTTTTTTGATATTTGCAACCATAGTAAAATAAAGACTTATATTTTTGATATTTATTTTATATATTTAAATGCCATTTAACAAAGAAAAATCAACCAAAAAAATGAGTTCGCATGTCACCTCTGACACGTGTGTCATAGGTTCACCATCACTGGACTATACCATCTAGCTTATTATTCTGTCTGCAGCCATAAGCACAGTACCTGGCAGGATTAATGCTCACTAAATGTTGTTGAATGAATAAGTAAATGAATGCCTCTTACTTATAGCATACAATGAGTATGTGAAAATGAATACCATCTTCAATCCTCTGTGTCTGGCCAAGATCAACTCTTGCCTTAACTTTACTGAAACTCTCTCCTGCATTAAAATAGTATGTATTTTCAGTCTTCTAACTGGGAACCAATCTTAAGATCAAGAAGACTCTGATTTCTGATGTATGGTTGGGTGTTTATGTTTTCAGTGATCATTTTATAGGTAAGGAAACTGTCAGGAGCCTAGAGGGGTGTCAGAGTGGAGTGCACACCAGGGAGTATTGAAAGTGAGCCAGGGTCAGGTTCTAATTAAAATCAGAGGCAAGAAAGCATTTAAGGGACCAAATGACTTAAATGGTAGCAGAAAAGACATTAGTAGGTGCATAGGGAAATGTTAAAGACATAATGGAAGATACTACGTTAGAGATAATAAGTTATTTTCACTAATACTATTCCTAAAGAGGGACACATTTGTTTTTCTAATAGCGATGATCTAAAGTCTATCTCCTATTGTAACCAGCTTTGTCCATTTTCTGGAGGACTTCTATGAGAATGGAAGGGAAAGTTCTCTATTACCGGAGCTGAGATGGTTGAGATCCTGGTTATATTTCAACAGAGGCAGATTTTATTGATTTAGAGAAGCACTGAAGTGTTAAGTGTAGTGAATTAGCTTTGATTTTTTTTAACATACTTTGTGGGGCCCAAATACCTTATTAAAAGCAATACGATGCTACATTTGAAAAGTCAACAAGCATCTTGGGAAATCATGCCTATAACCAATTAAATTTATAGGCTAGTATTTCTAAGTGGCAACTGGAGGAATTCAAATGGAACATCTGGGACTCTGAGCAATGCATCACCCTTGGAATTAAACCATAATCTGATATCTTCAGGCTTCCTTACCTTAAATGCTCTGTTCTCCCATTGAAGATTGCTTCTGTTCTTCGGGTCTTGATTTTCACATCTTTGCCAATCTCCTGTGTTGTTAAAATAGTCTCCCTTATCTCACCATTTGACCATGTGGGACATTTACCATGCTCATCTAACATTTGTGAAGAATAGTGTGTAAAAGTGAGCAGAAGACTGCTCCAGAAATTCTTAATGAAGCAGAAAATATACAGAAATATTCAGAGTATCTCCACTAAGATCTTATGGTAATCCATTTGGACTTTTTGGATTGGACAGAAAGAAAGTATCTAATACTTGTTGTATTACTACCTAGGTATCTTCTGGTCAGTAATGGTGGTGATGATTCGAGACTCCCCATCTCTTTCCCCCATGCCTACCCCAATCCATGCAGATAAACCATTTTGAATCTGGAATAAAATTGCTTCTTTTAAGCCATGGAAGGCCAAGTTCAAATCCCAGTCCCTTGCTTCAACAATTGACTCCAGTGACCTATCTCTGCTCCTCATAACAGAACACAAATCATTATGGGCCAATATCTATATATATAAAAGTCTAAGCGACCAAACAACCAGTTGACTGGTCACTATGACGTGCACTGACCACCAGGGGGCAGACACTCAATGCAGGAGCTGCCCCCTGATGGTCAGTATGCTCCCACAGCAGGAGTGCCGCTCAGCTGACCAACCATCCTGGCAGCCCACCAGCAGGCAGCAGCCACTCAGTCCCTCAGTAGTCCTGCAGGCCCAATCTCCAGAGAACGGGCCAAGCATAATCCTGACAGCACTGCAGCTGATTCCTCTCCCTAGACGCTCTGCAAGGAAGAAACAATATAAAAGCTGCTGCCTGGTGGCTCCCAACAACTGGTGTGAACGTCAGTGGGACAGATCTGGATCCCGGGCTGGCAAGAGCATCCCACTGCCTGTCTGGAGGGCCAATCATGTCCCGGGCCTCCCCCCCCCCCCCACTCCCCTTGGGATGAGCACCAGATACAGGGCTCACAGCTGGTGAGCACCGCTGTGGCGGCACTTGCCTCTCCCAATCAGGACTGACTGGGTGAGAGCCCATGGCAGGCCAGGATGGGTGGGAGTGGCAGGCAGGAGCAGCAGGCGGTATTGGACTGCCGGTTTTGGCCCAATCCCCGCAGGCCACATGAGGGACCCCACCCATGCACGAATTCGTGCACTGGGCCTCTAGTCTTATCTAGTAAAGTGGGAATATGCAAATTAACTGTCACACCATAATGGTCTAGATGGCTGCGCCCACAGTGGAGGCCAAGTTCCCATAAGGAGCCTTAACAAGCAATCAGCAGGGACCTGAGGCTGCATGGCACTGGGCCAGGGCAAGGGACCTGAGTCTGCACCCCACCCCCCGCACCTGTTGGGGCTTGACAGGGGACCTCAGGCCATGCCCCCACCCCAGCACCAGGCCAGAGGACCTGAGGCCACACCCCCCACCTGGCAGGGCTTGACGGGGGTGGGGACAGCCGGGTCTGGATCTAACCCAATGGGAGTGGAGCCAGCCAGGTGTGGGTCTCGCACAATTTCAAGGCACACGTGGGTGGGCAGGGACTTGACTCTGGTTCCCATGGTGTGCCCCAGACTCTGACAGGAGGAAGATTTTCATATACATTTTACTAATTTTCTTTCATCTCTGACACTTCTATTATAGAGAAAGGGCAAATAGCAATATTAAAATATTTCCTCTAATTAATTCCCTCTTAATGTGCACGAATTTCGTGCACCGGGTCACTAGTATATCTATAAAAGCCCAGGACTATTGGAGCTGCATAAACATGCCATGGGAAGCAGATTGAACCCTTTATGTAAGCAGTTACTACAGTGCAAAAAAATAGTGTGCTACCCTTAAAAGTACAGGCTTATTTACTGACAATTTGGGGAACAGTAGTTTGCTAATACAGTTCCATCTTCCTTTAAGCAAACAACATGCAAAGATTCATGTTTACTCAATAGAGTGAGGGCTAAAGAACTGTTTCAAACATAAGAAAAGTTGACACGTTTCATCTCAAAACCAAACTTCCCAATGCCATTTTTAAAACCTTTTTATTATAAAATCCAGACAGATACAGGAAACCATGTAAACCATTTGCTTAATACATTATTATAAAGCGAACACCACTGCTATGGGCTTAATGTTTGTATCTCCCCCAACGTGGACGCCCTAATTCCCAATATGATAATATTTAGAGGTGGGCCTTTGGGAGGTGATTAGGTCATGAGGCGGAGCTCTCATGAATGAGATTAGTGCCCTTAAAAGAAGAGATACAGAGGGATGATCTCTTTCTTGCTCCCTCGCCTCCCTTACCCACACCACCACCATGTGAGGAAATATTAAGAAGACAACCTCTGTAAGTCAGTATGTGGGCTCTCACCAGAACCCAACCACCCTGATCTTAGACTTCCCAAACCTCCAGAACTCTGAGAAATAAACATTTGTTGCTTTAGATGCACAGTCTACAGCAATTTGCTTTAGAAGCCTGAACTGACTAAGACAACCACCTGGGTAATGAAGTAGAACTTTGCCACCCGTTCCAGAAGTTCCATGCATGCGCCCTGGCTCAACTGTAGCCCTTTCCTCTGATTAGTAACTACTCTTCTGACTTTAATAGAAATCTGTTCGTTGTATTTTTCTTTTTATAATTTTATCACCAAAATGTGCATTCCTAGGTAGTATAGTTTAATCTTGTTCGTTGTCTTAGTGCACTTTAAATTTATTAATTTCTAATTATAGTTTTTAGGGGAAAGCTGTTATATAAAAGAAGGTACCCCTGAAACCCACTTACATTTTCCATTGTAGTAAAGGCATTTGTGGACTAGGACATGTGTTACCCTTATTCTTGAAATTCATGGAGAATGTCCTAAGCAATTTGCTTGTCTTGCTTGTATGAGCATGTAAAAGGCATCTCCAATAGGTATGACTGACTGGCTCCAGAGAGAAAAGGGAAGGAAAGAAAAGGGACAGCCCTGAAGAAGAAAATCTTAAAGGACAGAGACTACATCTTCAGTTATCCACTGCATTAGTAAGCATGGCAGGGTAAGGGTAGAAGGAGGGAAAGGGCAATAGTGTCACATCCTACAGCTCTGAATTTGCTTAGACTATGAATTCTAGCAAGCATAAATCTTACGGAGAGAACTATGGTAGACGAAAGATAAAGGGTTAGGAATCAAGATGTGGTCATTGCAAACATTCCCTCCCCCATCTCAAAGGGAGTTCATCAAACTGACTGGCTCAGTGGTTGAACATTGACCTATGAACCAGGAAGTCATGGTTCGATTCCTATCAGGAGGCATGCACGGGTTGCAGGCTTGATCCCCAGCAGGGGGCAGCCAATCAGTGATTTTCTCATCATTGATGTTTCTCTTCCCCTCTTCCTTCCTCTCTGAAATCAATAAAAATATTTTTAAAAAGATAAATTATCTAGGAGAAATCAAAATCACCAAGTGAGTAGTTTGAATGGGGCTAATGTCATAAAGGATTGTCCCTAAAGGTTCAGGTGGGATAAACGTTTTAAAGTAAAATTAGGTATAATAATAAATACCATCATTTTCTACAGCCCTAAGGAAAGTACAGGAACTCCCACAATTTATACATACGGTATATTCCAAAAATTGGTTCATAGAAACCTAAAATGTACTATTTCTCCAGATAAATAATATCGTAAATGGTGAAGAGATTTTTAGATTGCACACAAAATATCATTTAATTTATGGTATAACTGATGAACTGTACTTTTGTAATGAAAAACACCAGAACTACAAATAGTTATAGAACAGATTGTAAAAATAAAAATAAAAAACTCCAATATTTAATAACACAGTTTAAAAAAATTTTAATGTGGTGTTTAATGAAAATCGTCATCAGAGGCTGATATGGAAATTAATGGAAAGTTTTATAGTGATTTTAAAGTAGATTTTGGACATTTTCAGGGGCTTTATACATGACTCCCTAATTTTTATTTATCCTTGCTTCAAGGCATATTGCTTTTGTGTTCATTGAAAGCAGCATATAACTAGACCTGATTGTAGGCATATTAGGTATAATTTGGGTAATTTTTGTATTTACAAATTGAATGAAGAGTGAAAGAGGGAGAAGGGAAAAGATGATGAAAATGTTTTGAATTGGAAAAAAATGTATGAAGAAATAGGAAATAAAAATGTATGGGAATTGTGTGGGGATTAGTATTTTCTTCAATTTATTAACTTTTTAATAGTAAATGTGCTTTACTTTTATAATGAAGAAAAACTAAAATTTTCTTCTTAAAGAATGTGTAGATCGGCCCGAACCAATATGCTCAATTAATATTTGACAAAGGAGGCAAGAACATACAATGGAGCCAAGATAGTCTCTTCAATAAATGGTGTTGGGAAAATTGGACAGATATATGCAAGAAAATGAAACTAGACCACCAACTTACACCATACACAAAAATAAACTCAAAATGGATAAAGGACTTAAATGTACGACAGGAAACCATAAAAATTCTAGAAGAATCCAAAGGCAACAAAATCTCAGACATATGCCGAAGCAATTTCTTCACTGATACAGCTCCTAGGGCACTTGAAACTAAAGAGAAAATGAACAAATGGGACTACATCAAAATAAAAAGCTTCTGCACAGCAAAAGAAACCATCAACAAAACAACGAGAAAACCCACTGTGTGGGAAAACATATTTGCCAATGTCATATCTGATAAGGGCCTAATCTCCAAAATCTATAGGGAACTCATACAACTTAACAAAAGGAAGATAAACAATCCAATCAAAAAATGGGCAAAGGACCTAAATAGACACCTTTCAAAAGAGGACATTCAGAAAGCCAAGAGACATATGAAAACATGCTCAAAGTCACTAATCATCCGAGAGATGCAAATCAAAACAACAATGAGGTACCATCTCACACCTGTCAGACTGGCTATCATCAACAAATCAGCAAACGACAAGTGCTGGAGAGGATGTGGAGAAAAAGGAACACTTGTGCACTGCTGGTGGGAATGCAGACTGGTGCAGCCACTATGGAAGACAGTATGGAGTTTCCTTAAAAAACTGAAAATGGAACTCCCATTTGACCCTGTGATCCCACTTCTAGGAATATATCCCAAGAAACCAGAAACACCAATCAGAAAAGATATATGCACCCCTATGTTCATAGCAGCACAATTCACCATAGCTAAGATTTGGAAACAGCCTAAGTGCCCATCAGTAGATGAATGGATTAGAAAACTGTGGTACATCTACACAATGGAATACTATGCTGCTCTAAAAAGGAAGGAACTCTTACCATTTGCAACGTCATGGATGGAACTGGAGAGCATTATGCTAAGTGAAATAAGCCAGTCAATGAAGGAAAAATACCACATGATCTCACTCATTCATGGATAATAGAGACCATTATAAACTTTTGAACAATAATAGATTCAGAGGCAGAGCTGCCTCAAACAGATTGTCAAACTGCAGTGGGAAGGCCGGGGAGGGTTGGGGGGCAGGAGGTAGGGGGGTAAGAGATCAACTAAAGGACTTGTATGCATGCGTATAAGCATAACCAATGGACATAAGACACTGGGGGATAGGGGAGGCTGGGGGACTGTCTAGGGCGGGGGGATAAAATGGACACATATGTAATACCCTTTGTAATACTTTAAGCAATAAAAAAATTAAAAAAAAAAAAAAAAAAAAAAAAAAGAATGTGTAGAGCCGAAGCCGGTTTGGCTCAGTGGATAGAGCGTCGGCCTGTGGACTGAGAGGTCCCAGGTTCGATTCCAGTCAAGGGCATGTACCTGGGTTGCGGGCACATCCCCAGTAGGAGATGTGCAGGAGGCAGCTGATTGATGTTTCTCTCTCATCGATGTTTCTGACTCTCTATCCCTCTCCCTTCCTCTCTGTAAAAAATCAATAAAATATATTTAAAAAAAAAAAAAAAAAGAATGTGTAGAATGAGGAAAGCACTGCCTGGGGTGGTATTAACTGAATTTGAGTTCAGGAGGCCGACGGATTATCTCATTGTAGGGGCAATCCAAACTCTGAAAGTGGATGGGGAATCCCAGAGAGACTTCACAGAATAAGGAGAGATTAGAAGAAGAAACCCTGGGGAGCACCAACATTCTAAGGGATGGAAGAGAGAAAGAGTCTGAAACAGTAGACAGGAGCATGGTATCTTGGAAGCTAACGTGGAACAATGTTGAAGAAAGAGGTTGTTGTTCATGGTGTCAGATGAGGCAAGATGAGGAGAGGTAGAGGGTGCTCATTGGCATGGCCTAAGAAGACCAGTTCCAGGACTCTCCACCTTGATTCCTGGTGAGAGAATGGTTCCCGCTGCTGACTGTCAAGAATGTTAGTGCCTGTTAAGTTAGATCCCTTCCCTCACAACAGACAACCTCATCATTCCAGGCCCACAGCATTATACTTAGCAATCATAAATTTTAAATAATAAAACTACTTGATATCCAATGCCAGGAGGACCATTTTCTCACACACATAGGGCCAAAGTCACAGTTAGCTTTCTACCTCCAAAGATGATTTATAAAGGTTGTGATGAACCAACAGGATAGAAACCAGGAGGATGCTAGCCTAGAGCAACCTAGGGAAAAGTATAGATCTGTTTCTGGGCTCTCTATTCTGTTTCATTGATGTATCTTTTTTTTCTTTGCACCAATACCACACTATCCTGATAACTGGTGTTTTATAATAAACTAGAGGCCCGGTGCATGACATTCGTGCACTGAGGGGTGCAGGGTCCCTCAGCCCAGCCTGTGCCCTCTCGTAATCCGGGACCCTTTGGCCCTGCAGTGGAGGTGAGAGAGGCTCCCGCCACCACCGCTGTGCTCCCCAGCCATGAGCCAGGCTTCTGGCTGAGCAGCACTCCCCCTGTGGGAGCGCACTGACCACCAGGGGGCAGCTCCTGCATTGAGCATCTGCCACTGGTGATCAGTGCACATCATAGTAACCGGTTGTTCTGCCATTCGGTCTATTTGCATGTTAGCCTTTTATTATATAGGATGTTTAAATTAGTTATATTAGTCCTCCAAATTTGTTCTTCTGCCATTCAGTCCATTTGCATATTAGCCTTTTATTATATAGGATGTTTAAATTAGTTAATATTAGTCCTCCAAATTTGTTTTGCCTGATCTAGGTCCTTTGAACTGCTATGAGAATTTTAGAATTCTTAACTTCTTCAAAAAAGCCTACTGAGATTTTGGCTGCAATTGCCCTGAATGTATAGATGCATTTGAGCAGAATTGGCATCTTACCAATATTGAGTCTTGAAACCATGAACATAATATACCCTTTCATTTTTAATAATAAATGTGCTTTACTTTTATAATGAAGAAAAACTAAAATTTTCTTCTTAAAGAATGTGTAGAATGAGGAAAGCATTGCCTGGGGTGGTATTAACTGAATTTGAGTTTTGGTCTTCTTTAATTTCTGTTAGCAATATTCTGTGGTTTTCCATGTAATTGTTAGCATTTTTAATGTTGCTAAATACTTGGATATGAAGTGGTATCTCCTTGCAGTTTTAGTGTAGGTCCTCGGTCACCACTGAGTGTTTATTGGTCCTTCAGGTTTCCTTTTCTCTGGCTTGCTTTTATATTGGCCCTGCATTTTATTTACTAAGAATATTTCAGCCCTAGCCAGTTTGGCTCAGTGGATAGAGCGTCGGCCTGTGGACTGAAGGGTCCAGGTTTGATTCCGGCCAAGGGCACATGCCCGGGTTGCGGGCTTGATCCCCAGTAGGGGGCATGCAGAAGGCAGCCAATCAATGATTCTCTCATATCATTGATATTTCTATCTCTCACTCCCTCTTCCTTCCTCTCTGAAATCAATAAATATATATTTTTTAAATATTTCAGTTTCATCTATTTTTTTGTTTTTATTGGTAGTTGAAATTTTTCTTTTTCATTTCTTTTTTTTTTTTTTTTTAGCTCATGAATTTTGAAATAGTAATTTAGACTCCAGGGCATATACCTCTTTATATCTTTTCATTCCTTGTTAACGCTATCATCTCCTAATTTCTGTCAGTAGGAAGTTCTGATGTATGTCATGTGTTTTGACATGTCCCAACTTTGATAACTTTTGAGAACTCTGATTTGAAAGCAAAGCATGAGGTCAGTTCACTTGTCAGTGCCCCTTAGGCAATGCCTAGTTTATCTCTTTGCTCAGCTAATCTACTCTCATTCCTCATGGCTCACTGCTCTGGACGTTCTGAGATTCTGTTCCAACTGAGCACATTAAAAGAGAGAAACAATCCCGAGTCTCTGGGCAGAACTTGGGTAGCCTGAGGCCCTCTCACCTTGAGGCAGCAGGCACCTTGGCAGAGTGCTCAGCCACTCTTGGGGATGACTGTCAGAAGGCAGGAGCCTCAGTCCTGTTCTGTAACCTTTCTTTGAGCAATGAAAAGAGATCTACATACTAATTTAACAGTTTCTCAAGAAAAAATTGTTGAGATAGGTTTTTATTAAATAGTAGCCCCTTGATTTCTTTTGGCTACAAAGTCGGCTTCCTATGATTTCTAAGTAGGAGGGCTACATGCATCTGGTTGTGTCTTACAGAACATTCTTTATGCATGCTAGAATCTGTAAATAGTTAAGTTTTCAAAACTTCAAACATGTGTTGAATACCTATTGCGTACAGGCACGTGTCAGGGACCTAAACTATCAAAGTGAGGAAGGTATGGCCCTTCCCCTGGAAAGCAGCAGGAATGTAGGTAGGAGTTAACTAGCTCCAATGCTTTCTCAACGAAAAAAAAAAAAAAAAAGAAAAGAAAGGCAAAGTAATGGTGGGTGTGGGACCATTCTAAGGCACAAAAAGTAGGCAGTGTTTACTTACAGAAACTTGGCTAGAAAACATAGAGCTAGAAAATTAAAGAATGCCTGCAACATACGATTTCTAGACAACTGGACAGGATACCAAAAAGAGAAAGATACTAAAAGAACTTGGCAATCAGAGATTTTTGTGTTCCCAAATCCTTGCTCATTATGTTCTCTTCTTAGAATGCTTTCCTTGACCCTTGTCATTTGGCCAACTCCCACTTATTCTTAAGGACTCATCTTAGATTTTATTTCTTCTGGGAAGATTTTCCTCCCTACCTCCCACTCTGGCTAGGGGACCCTCTTATGTGCTCTCACAGCACTGTACCATATACCCTGACTGTTCCACTTATCCTATGGCACTGGAAGTGCCTGTCTGTCTCCTCCCAGCAGATCACAGATTTATCTTGTTCACCATTGTATCCAGTGTCTAGCACTGTATAAAGACGCATTGCGGGTGCTCAATAAATATCTAGTTGACACAACCACATGATAGAATAAACAGTGAATTATCTGGTAAGTAATGAACAAACAAATGAACAAATGCCAGCGAGAGGAGGAAGGTTTAGCCTGGAGAAAGAAAAGGCCTAAGTTTAAGAATAAAGCTCAGAAAAGGGCTCAGAAGCTGGAGGGATAAATACCCATTAGAGAGAGAGCAACAGTGACTTGGCGGAGCGTCTCATTTCATTGTACTACTAATTGTTCTTGGCCCCAGTTTCCTCCACAGTTTGGGTTCAAGACCTGACAAGAATTATCAAAACTTGATTATGTGCCTAGTTGTGGTCTAGATATATTGGGAATTATGCCCACAGAGCACGTGCAGATTTGGCTGTGACTTCTATTGTTATCTAGGTGAGAGGACTACTGAGAAAAACAGGGTCATGACATAGATCTCCCCTCTAGATTGAACTGACTTAGTAAGCAACACCTTCAGAAATGGTTTGTCAAGTGGCAATAAATCAAACTCACCCAAGTGATGAATCTCTGTCTTAGTAAAATGTCTTGTTCCAACCCAAATCCACCATAGCTATGGCTTTTCCCTGGCTTAGCTGGGGATGACCTCCCCAAAAAGTTAATTTTATATGTTTAACGGGACCCTAACATACAACACAGTGGGCTAAAACCAACAAAAAGGAAACGTACCAGGCATAGTAAGTCTTAGTCCCAGCAATTAATCTGACCAGTCTAAGATTGGGGAGGTCTGGCTTAGTAAAGGAATGCTTGAAATGGGGTTCTAGATACCCACAAATTGAAGAAGGCCAGCAGTGTTTTTCTAAAACCAAGTACAGGTTTAGATTGTATTAGGAAAATATAACATTCAGATCGAGGTTTAATATCTTTACTATATTATAAAGCTGTAATGTATTTGGAGAATCATGCTCACTGTGATCTGAATGAAAGAAGAGTAGCAAACCAGAGACTAACAGGGATGTTGACCAAGATCTAGAAATAACTCGTGTGAAAATTCAGTTATAAGAATTAGGTATTTGGGCTGTCATCAATAAATCCACAAACAACAAGTGTTGGCGGGGATGTGGAGAAAAGGGAACCCTATTGCACTATTGTGGGGATGAAGATTGGTGTGGCCACTATGAAAAACAGTATGCAGAGACCTCAAAAATTAAAAATGGAGCTGCCTTATGACCCAGCGATTCCACTTCTGGGTATATATTCAAAGAAAGCCAAAACGTGAATTCGAAAGAATGTATTCACCCTTATGTCCATTGCAGCGTTATTTACAATAGTCCAGATATGAAAGCAACCCAAGTGCTCATCAATAGATGAGTGGATAAAGATGTGGTACATATATACAATGTAATTTTACTCTGCCATAAAAAAGAATGAAGTCTTACCATTTACAACAGCATGGGTGAATTTAGAGGGTTTTATGCTAAGTGAAATAAGTCAGTTAGAGAAAGATAAATATCATATGATTTTACTTATATGTGGAATCTAAAGAACAAAATAAACGGAATTGAAACAAACTCATAGATACATAGAACAGACTGATGGTTGCCAGAGGGGTGGGGAGTTAGCGACTGGGTGGAAAAGGTGAACAGGATTAAGTATAAATTGGTAATTATAAGATAGTAATGCGGATATAAAGTACAGCATAGGGAGCATAGTCAGTAATATGGTAATAACTATGTATGGTCCCAGGCAGGTACTGGAAATATCAGGGAGACCACTTTGTAAAGTATATGATTGTCTAGCCACTGTGCTGTACACCTGAAACTAATATAATGTTGAATATAAATTGTAATTGAAAAAATAACTTTTTTTAAAAGGAGAAGAAAAAAAAAAGAATGAGATGGTCAGTCTGTCGAAGGGAAGGCTTGGAAGACATGGTATAGTATAGTATCAAGTATCTGAAGAACAGTCATGTGGCAGCCTGGGCAGAGGTTATCTCAGGTCCTTCAGAGCAGAACTAGGATCAGTGGGTAGAAGTTACAGGAAAGTATTTCTTCTCATTGTTAGGAAGAACTTGGCACCGTCAAAGCCGTTCAGAGGTAGAGTGGACTATGTGTATGAGGTGGTGAGCTCTCTGTCACTCAGGTGGAGACTGGAAATCCATACCCCGAGATAAGGACTGTGCAGCTGTATAGGTTGTTAGTGCACAGGGCACCTGGCTAAGAGATCGACTAAAGCTGAAATCCAGCCAGTAATGTAAAGCTACGTCATGCATCCTGGCATCAGCCACCCAGAGGAAGAGGTGGTACCTTTTCTTTTTTTTTTTTTCTTTTTTTTATTATTAGTTAAGGTATTACAAATGTGTCCTCATCCCCCCCCCATTAATCCCCAACCTCCCCCCCACACACAAACTCATGCTCCCATCCCCCTGTTGTCCATGTCCATTGGTTTGGCTTATATACATGTATACAAGTCCTTCGGTTGATAGGAGGTACCTTTTCATAGTGCACCTAAAGGTACCCCAGGTCTGGCAGATATAGAAACACTTACTCATCAGGTAGATCAAATCAGTAAATGCTAATTTCCTGCCAACTGTTATCATCCATTAGTCTATGCTCACAGTTATATGTATTTAATCAGAACTCAATAAATAAAGTGAAGAAGAAATGCCAAGCAAACAGACTTCATTTAACCCAAAGGAACCAATGTAATTATGCTTTTCAAAGCACTGATGCACGTGAAGGCCTCCTTACCTCCACCCACATGCTATTCTGTGGTGTGCTGCTGTTGGAGGAAATGAAAGGGAAGGGGTTGGGTTGTCTTTCAGGCCTGGTGAGGTATCTTAATTACAAGGTGTGAGCTCTCAACATCTGAGGCATATGCATATCTTTCTTTGGAGATGAACTATTAACATGTTTCCCACTAAAACGTCTTATATTTAAATGTGAAATTTTAAAAGCAGAATATAAAGTTGTACATATATCATTTCAACTCTCTTTGCATAGACAGTTTCTTGAACAAAAGACAAAATAGTAGCAGAGATCTACTCTCTGAGGGAGTGGATAATGGGTGATGTTTTTAGGGGTGATTTTTATGTATTTTATAAACAGTAAATAAACACTTTAAAACAATCTTTCCTCCGCCTTGAAAAATATGCATTTAAAATGTTTTATTTCACCTTAATGCAGCGGTTCACAACCTGTGGGTCGCGACCCCTTTAGCGGTCGAATGACCCTTTCACAGGGGTCGCCTAAGACCATCCTGCATATCAGATATTTACATTACGATTCATAACAGTAGCAACATTACAGTTATGAAATAGCAACGAAAATAATTTTATGGTTGGGTCACAACATGAGGAACTGTATTTAAAGGACCAGAAGGTTGAGAACCACTGCAATGAAACGTGTTCTCTTCTTTGTTAACTTCCCGTGACACAAGCTTGTCTGTAATACTGAACTAATGAATGGGTTGGGTCAGTTCAGGAAGTTATTCCTGCTATATCTAGGTTGATTGTTGAAGTGTAGTAGCACCCCAGTAACACAAAAGATTTTGAATTTCTGAAAGGGCCCAAATTTCATCTTCCCACCCTGTCAGCAGCTTATTCACCAATGGGATTTACACGTTTTACATTCCCATTTCTTTTACCACGTTACTAGAGAATGCTACGAAAACAAATGCAGTGCAAATTAAAATGTTAGGGGAGGGGGACAGGCGCCTCATTTACTGAAGAAATGCTCCTGGAAATGAGCTTCAGAAACAGACGGGGTAAAGCCACAGCCAAGAAGAGTGAGTTTTCCCAGATACCACACATGTTGAAGCAGGAGAAGGCATAGCTGAAAACAAACATCTGATCTGGTGCTTTGTAGACTCCTGAGCTGCCATTCAGTCTCCAAGGCTGGAGGAGCATCTCAAACACAAAGGGTGGAAGCTTGAAGCAGTTAGCCAAGTGCTGGCAGCAGAGAGGCCCCAGCACCAGGCCAGCAACCTGCATAGTCTCTGGGAATAGAAATTTATTTTAAAAGAAATCTCCTCCTAGTTCTAGTTTTCATTTTAGAATTCTCTTATCTAGTTCATCAGTCTCATTGCAATGTAGTAATTGCAGGAAATGAAGCCCAGAATCGATTTCCCCTTTTTCTTATACCCTCCCTTTTGTGATTGTGTATTTCGTCAAGTGCAATTTGTGCCTCAGCCAGGACACCCTTGCGACTTTTTGTGTATACAGCAATATGCTTTGACTTTATGCTTGTGTATGATCCAGGAACCTCACTAAAGGGCATGTCCCAATTGCTAAGACACCGACAGGACAGAAATTTGCCACAAGTTCCTGCAGGTTCCCATGAAAAAAAAAAAAAGACCCTCACGCCCTGGCCAGTGTGCTCAGTGGTCAGAGCGTCAACCTGCAGACTGAAGGGTCATGGGTTCTATTTCTGGTCAAGGGCATGTACCTGGGTTACAGGTTCGATCCTTGCCCCAGTTGGGGCTTGTGTGGGTAGTAAACAATTGATGTATCTCTCTCACATCTCTCTCTTCCTCCTCCTCTCTCCTCTCTCCCTCCCTGCCCCTTCCTTCCTTTCACTCTCTCTAGAAAAAATATCCTCGGATGAGGATTAACAAACCTATCTATATAAAACCCTAATATGCAAATCGACCGAATGGCAGAATGACCAGTCGCTATGATCCGCACTGACCCCCAGGAGGCAGACGTTCAACGCAGGAGCTGCCCCCAGACTGCAGGCCCCAACTGGTGGCAGCAGTGGGGGTTGGGGCCAGTGAGTGGGCAGCGCCAGGCCAGCCAAGGCAGGTGCAAACAGGGGCCCCGACCACCCCACCCCGCCAGTCGCCCAACAGATTGGCCCTGATCACTGGCCAGGCCTAGGGGCCTACCCATGCATGAATTCCATGTACTGGGCCTCTAGTAAATAAATAAAAGACCATCACTACGGAGGAGGAACAGAAAACCTGAAAATAATTAAAGCCAGTTGGCAGATTTTATAATGAAAGGCAGGCTGAGGGAGGAGGATATTCATGTTAGAAAGCAAAAGAAATAAAATTACATAGTTCTGATGAAAGCATATTTATAACCATTATAGTTCTTTCCTCCAGAGAATCTTAGGACAGGAGGATAGTGTCATTCATCTTTTCTTACCCAGCAGACGATCCAGTTTACTAGATAGGCCCTTCTCATTCCCACAGTCACTGGTTTATTAATGGCCTTTGTTCTGTCTGGAGAGTTTTATGGATTTGGTCATAGACAACGTACAATCCTCTCAGGACCCAATTGCAGTCATTTATTGGTGAAGATATTTAAAGTGAGTCCTTTTCAAGAGTTTTCAGTGTATTTGAGCATATGTGATAATTTTCAGGAATCAAAAGATTGCAACCTTTACATGAAAAAATTCTAATTTATATGGAAAAATTCCACAAGGAGGGGTGAGAAATGACCATTATCTGACTTGTTCATCATTTACTAGAATATTCTCAGAACCTCACACAGACGTAGTAGATGTTGAGTAAATAATTCTTAAATAAATAATCAAATGATGAATGAATCTGCATGACTATAAAATTCTGAATAAAGAATCAAGCAATTTAAACCTCTCTTTGGGGTATCTGTAACAAACCATAGCCTTCCCTCTAAACCTGTATTAAGGTCTCTAGATATAATCATTCCTCACTTACCCACAGTCTTGTCTCACCCTGTGAAACAGAGAGCAGTGTGACTTTAGGCACAGATTCAGACTAAAAGGACAGTTTATAGGATTTTGGTGAAAGTGCAGATTTTTCGGTGTCTTTTAGTAGTTAACTTTAAAATTATTGATGGAATTTTTTCTATAATAACATAAGAATAAATGATTGTGAAATGGTAGTGTCCTTGGCAAAAGAAGTCTTTTTGCAATTTAGGAAAAGCGTGTTCAACACAGGAATGCATTTTTTCCTCAGAGTGCAGAGTGAAAGCCAATTTCCTTTAGCCAGTAAAATCGTCCTGCATATTCCATACACATTCACACACAGTAGAACAGCATAGGTAGATACAAGGCATTCTATTAAAACAGCCTTTAGGAAAGCCCCAAGCACCTCATGTGCAATAAGTAGACTGTCATCACTCCAGCCTGGAAAAAAAGAAACAGACAGAATAGGAGTCAGGAGAACAAAGGAAATAGATTTCATTTTTCATGTACCAGAGGGAGCTTAAAAAAATGAAATCCCCAGGAAATTCTTCTGAGAAAGGGGGTCAATTGTTTTTGCTCTTCACTTTCTCACATCTTGGTAAGAAAAGAAGTACTCTGCAAGGCAGCACACACCTCCTCCATTTTTCAACTAAAGGTAAAGATAGCCCAGCCGGTGTGGCCCTGTGGTTCAGTGTCAAGCTATGAACCAGGAGATCACAGTTTGATTCTTGGTCAGGGCACATGCCTGGGTTGCAGGTTCGATTCCCTGGTTGGGCACATGCAGGAGACAACCAATCTCTCTCTCTCTCTCTCTCTCTCTCTCTTTCATCAATAGTAAAAAATGAAGAAAAGGGGTAGAGGAATTGAGGGGGGAAGAAGTACAGATAGAAAATTTGTAACGAGTACAATTACTTTTGAGTTCTTTTTAAAAATATAATCTGGGTCTGGCTCAGTGGTTGAGTGTCAACTCATGAACCAGGAGATTACGGTTCAATTCCTGGTCAGGGCACATGCCTAGACTGCAGGCTCAATCCCCAGTAGAGGGCGTGCAGGAGTCAGCCAATCAATGATATTTCTCTGTCATTGATGTTTGTATCTTTCTACCCTTCTCCCTTCCTCTCTCTCTAAAAATCAGTAAAAACATTTTTTAAATATAAAAATATCATGTGGGCCTTAAAGAATTATGATTTGGAGGATTTGCTTCAAATAATTGGGAGTAGGTGGAGTTCAGATGAGACAAAATTGGTGATGAGTTTATCATTGATAAAGCTGGGTGATAGGCATATGAGACTTCATTATATTGTTTTCTATACCTCTGTGTAATTTTTAAATTTCCCATTAAAAAAAAAAGATGGACTTCCAAAATGGAAAAAACAAAACATTTTTTAAGATGAGTATGGTAAATAGCAGATGCATGAAATACGGAATCAGAAGCCCGTTATATACAGATCTCAGTCCTACAATGTGTTAACAACATAGCCTTATGTGAGTTACTGCAGGTCTTCAAAACTCTGTTTCAGCATCTGAAAAATGGAAACCATGCCAAATGTGTCCAGTTCAAAGGGTGTTATGAGAGTAAATGAGTGATTATTTCCGAAAATACTACATAACCTATAAAATTATATAAAACTTTAAATAATTATTAACTGAACTGGAAACCTATTCAAAGTTATTTGTGCTTTATTTACCCTAAATTTGTACTTAATTAAACCAGTTTCAACCAGAACCAAATCCAAATCTTCCTAAATCTGTTGTATCAAAACAAAACTGAAATATCTTCCTCCTTTTTCTCTGTGGTATCAGAGCTGCTCCTACAGTCAACCCTATCAGACCTCCCTGCCTCCTCGGCCGCTCTGCCATCTCTCTGCAACTAACTGCAGAGAAATCCTCCTAGAACATCACTTAGATCACATGACTCCCTTGTCCAAAACCATTCCTGGATCCCCATTGCCCATGGGATTAAATCCAGCTTACACCCTTCAAAGTCTCCAACACTTGGTCGCTAACCTGCCTTTTCAGCTACCTCACAACCACTCATGTTCTCAAACCTTCAGTTCCAAGCAACCCTGGTGTTTTTGTTCCCCATTCCTCCTCTTGAAATATAACAATAGTACCCCTTTCTCCCTGTCTGTCCAGATCTCATCAAGCCCTAAGAATCAGCCTTAACCCTTCTTCTTCCAAGTCTTCCTGAGTCTTTCTAGACTATCTAGTATGCCCCATTTCTTGGTTTTTATTATGTTTGATTTGGCAAGGAATCATATATTCCTTCACGATATAACTTTTATTGTTGTATTAAATAATTAATGATCCCTGTGTTACTTAACTTCCTTCCTAGCTTGTCCAATTGGATTATAAACTCTTAGAAAGCAAGAAGTGTGACTTTTATATCTGTCGGCCTCAAGGCCCAGTGCTTTGCACATAGGAGACATTTTCATTAACATTTGTGGGGGCAATATCACCTGAACTGAGGTAGAATTTTATAGTCCATGATGGTCATGCATAGCATATGAATGATTTCCTTCTTTTGTACTTTTTTGAATCTTAAAAATAACTTTACATTTAAAAAATTTTACATTATACCTTATAGAGTGGCATAATGGGGGGGGCGGGGGAGTTCAGTCTTAAGTGTTACACAGATCTAAATTCAAATCCCAACCTAGACACATTAGCTATGTGAAACCCTGGCAGTTTACTTGACCTCTTTATTCCTCCGCTTTCTCAATCATAAAATGAATATGTAATGATAATGCTTGCTTTGCACAGTTAGATAGTAGATGTGTTAATGCCTGGCACATCATCAATGAAAGACAAGTATTATCTTGGTACACATCATATGGACTTGACAGGTTGTCAAAGTGAAGGGTCATCCTAACTTGGGGCTTAGGATGCAGTAAATATAGACCAGAGTCAGGAAAAGCCTCTGCCCACTTCTCTAAGCCCTGATTTTATGCTCTGGTTTTGCTCTTTGCGTCCTTAGTTATAAGGTTTATGGGCTAAATACAGCTGGAATCCCTAACTGTCAACTTAAAAGTACTAAGTTCCCAAGCCATTCTTCATCCCTTTCTTTACTAGGTGAGTTCCCTTAGTACTGGGCTCCCTCTCAACCCAAACCTTAGCTCGTACCATCTTTGTTCGCTCGCTCTTCATTTCCTGACAACCCTAATTGTACTTAGTTCTCCTGCAGTCTTCTCCCTGCCGTTACAATGAGCTATAAATCATCATGTTTTCATTTATTTGGTGATTCAAGGTTGCCTCTTCTAGAGAAGACCCAGAGCAATGACATGGATGGACTCCAGTCATAAAGCACAGTGTCATCAACACTTAAAGACATAATCAATGAATAGTCATCTTATTTAACTCTGGTTATAATAGAAGTTGCACTTACAAATGCTTTTAAAACAACAATTATATATAGGTTACATTTTTTTCAAACACGCTATTAGACTTCAATTTGTCTATTTTTGCTGCTCAGTCTTGAGTCATAAAAAGGGACTCAAATTCTAAATTATATTTTTTCCCTACTGTTCATTACTGTTGAGCTCTTTTTAATTTATCTTTTATTGATTGCAAATCAGACCGAAGGAGAATTGTTGGTTTCCATTCTATGGATCTCATTTTTTTAAAATAATCATCTCACTGAAGAAGTTTAGTTAGTGTGGATGTAAGTAACTTGCTCTTTCAATAGTACTAAGCAATGGGTCTTGCCAACTAGAACCCATTAACAGAGAAAAGAAATATTGCCTAAGTCCACTCACTGTTTTATCACTCTTTTAACAAGCAAGAATGTCCAGAAAAAAAATCTGAGATTCCAGGAATCTCAACACGGAAGATATTATCATCAACGGAGTCCTCTTAGAACCCTAAAAGCAGCCCAGGGGCTCTGGGTCTAAATGACACACTCACAGGATGACGGAGTGTTAGCTCTGGAAGGGGTTTTGGTAATCATCTGGGCTAGAGACATGAAGTAGTTGATGTCCCAGCGAAAGTCAGTACTCTTCTCTCTTATCTCCCAGCACACTGTGCTCACCTCGCTACTATATTGGCACAGTTTTCCATTTCAACTATTAAAATCAATCAGGATTCTTTTCACACACATAATATCAGCTTTGCTAACAATAGCCTCCATTCCAATCAACTTCTTTGGAACTACCAGGACTGGATTTAGTTTATTTTTAAAGCCAAGCAGTTTTTTTAAAACCTTAAAATATTTTGTTTTTGAAAACCTAAAAGGCTCTTTATTTAGTCCATGATGAATATTTGAATAGTGTTAAATTTATCATCCTGGCAGTGCTCACATTGTACTTGTCAGTAATTGTGACTCATCAAAGAATGTTTTGATGTTGAGTCCTTGGCTAACAGATGGCTCTGTTGAGAGGGATTGAGGCAGTGAGCTATGAGGTCCAAGGAGAGAAACTTCTTACATAATTAGTCACTAGAGGTGGTTTGAATTTGTAAGAAAGCACAGAAGTCTGTGGAGAGGGGGTGGGGCAGGGGGTGTTAGGCTTTGTATCGAGATAGGAAAAGGCCTTATCTTTTCTACTCTTTAGAGCACTGATGGCGAACCTATGACACGCGTGTCAGAGGTGACACGCGAACTCATTTTTTTGGTTGATTTTTCTTTGTTAAATGGCGTTTAAATATATAAAATAAATATCAAAAATATAAATCTTTGTTTTGCTGTGGTTGCAAAGATCAAAAAATTTCTATATGTGACATGGCACCAGAGTTAAGTTAGGGTTTTTCAAAATGCTTTCACGCCAAGCTCAAGAGGTTCGCCATCACTGCTTTAGAGAACGGATAGAAGAGCTTACGTCAGTGTTGCTGGTGTGCCAGTTGTGGTTGGAATGACATAAACAGAGAGGCACAACGTCCAGAACTAGAACATTCTGTTTCTGTGGGGTCTGTCAGCTTGGTGGTAACTGTTAGTCACAGAGAACACCATGCAGGAAATAGTAGCCCCAATAAGAACTCACTAACAGAGTGCAAAGCAACAACCCTTACACTCTTTGGAATGACATTTAGTGCTTCACTAATTTACTTTACAAAAAGGAAACACACGCTTTTCATAAATCGGACAAAGAGAAACCTGAAAGACAAAAATTCAAGTCCTTCTAGATATATTCTAAAAATAATCCCAAATAGCTTAATAAGTGACGCATTCTTCATCTTTAAAATAGAATAATCATACCTCCTGGTATTATATGAGAATTAAATGAAATGAGATAAGCATAGCATCTCACCCACAGTAAAGACTCAACAAATGGTCTCTGTGTTAAAGAAGGAAAATAAACTAAAGTAAGCAATGATGCTTATGTGCTTGGTAGCCCAAGGAAACACGGGAAAATGACTGAGAATCAAGGAAGACTGGTAGTTGAATTAATCATCAAGGAGAAGAGGCTTTTTTAAGAGGCTATTTGGCAAGAGCTCAACATTCAAAGTCAAGTGCAATGCTCTCACTGTACGTCACTGGAGTGTAACTTCGATTTGGGTCTGCAAGACTGAAAGGCACTGAGAGAAAAACTAAATCAAGTAATGCAAACGTGAGGTCAGCGAGGAATTGGGTTCAGTCGAGGATTTGGAGTAGAGAACCTGTACCTGAGCTCCCCCTAATTAGAAATTATCACAAATACTTTAATAGGTGACACATAACCTCACTCAGTTTTCACTTGTGTAAAAAAGATTAACAATTTTTAAATTTCTGAGAATTTTTGTGAATATGCACTTGGCAAACTGCAAAACATATGAATTCGTTTTTTAAGGCAATGATGGGGAACGATATCTATTCCCCTCACAAAGTTTGACTTAACTGTCTCCTGATACTATAGGTCAGGGACAGAGGATGGTAATTTTTCATTTTCACAGAGGGCACAGTTAGAAGAAATGAGCTAACAGTACGATCAATGTTGCAAAGAAAGAAAAGAGAAAGCCTAAATATAAAGTAATCTAAATGACAGCCAACTACTAATGGACATTAGTAATCCCCTACTTGCTTGTATCTCTTCTGAAATTCCTAGACTCCTAATTTCTAGCCTTTTTGGAAGGAGACACACGCACACTCACAGAAAGTGCTATATTGCATCTTTCAAAAATTAAAATGGTTGAAAATTAATTTTGTTTGATGCTGTGGAGTGTTGCAAAGTTAAGGTTCAGAAACACTAATTTAGGCAATTGCATTTCGACAGTATTTTAATTGTCATAAGACCCAAGAGGAAGATCATAGACTGAATGACTTTCGAGATTACTTCATTCAATCTTTTTTTTTTTTTTTTTGAGCAGATGTTTCAAAGCAACTGAGATGTTGAAAATTTTGGAGCAGAAAATAAGTCATCTCACATCATGTATATTTTAATTGGTTTGATTTTATGTATTTTTTTACAGCATTCCATAAAAGAGCTGAATTTAAAAGAACTAAATGAGAAAGAAAATTCTGATTTCCCTTCTGATGAGCTGTTTGTATAAGAGCTCATTTAAGTACCTTCAATACTTGAAGGGACTTAAGGAAAAAAATTGTGTCAGGATTAAAACATTAAAAATAGAAACATAAGTTCCAAGATTAATCGCTTGAGTTACTTGACATTTGAAGTGATTTCCCCCAAAGTAATTTCCTTTGTAAGGTTTTATAAATTTATGAGATAAAATACTTTAACCTGACTAGAGATTATTGTGTCAATTAAGAATAAACAGGATTAGTGAAAAACAAGCATTACTTTGGAAATGGATCTACTCTAAGTGTGATGGAATCATATTCCAAGTGTTAAGTAAAACATGTACCATCCTTTCTTCTTACCCCAGGCTTGAGGAAGTGCAACTGTGATTGATTTTCTAGAGTCCTTGTTTGCATGTTATTTTATCCTATGTCTTTGCCTGATCTGTGGGGACCTTCCACCAAAATACCTGAACCCCAAATGGATCCCCAATTATCCATCTGAAATTCTGAACACATTCTGGTTCTCTCGTGCAGCCAAGACCTCAAGAAAATAGTCTGGAGTTGCTGCCTTAATCCTGATTGCAGAGTCGAGACAGCCCATTGGAAAACATTGCAACATATATAAGAATAACTTGCTCCTTATTGGAAACTAATATATTCACCCCAGAGATTGATTGCTCTTAAAATGTATTAAGAAGTTGTGCGCTTAACAAAAACAAGACTCACTCAAGTTTTATGGTTTGCTGACCTACACGCGCAGAAGCACAGCTCTTTTTGCAAAGCTGGTGCCTTTCAGCAGTTTCTCCATGATACCTTTTGTACCTATTTCTGCACAGCCATACATAAATGCAAACAGACTTTCAGGTATTCAGTGTAGAAAACTCCTAAGATCAAAAAGAAATCCCTCAAAAAGAAAAAAAGAAAGAAAGAAAAAAATCCCTCATGATAACTGGATCTCCACTGGCTGCCTTTTCCTGGTCGAATGCTTTGTATTTGTGGTTTGAGATGATAACTTTATTTCAAGCCTGAGAGAGCAGTTGACTTGCCCTTGGTCTAATGATACCGAGCAGCTGCCAAAGCCTGTTTCACATCCACAGGAGAAGATGGTCCCTGGAGTGGGGACACATGACCATGCATGTCTCTGTCAAGATGTCTCTTTGGGTACCATGTCAAGAAAAGACTTTCCAAGCAAAGAGAAGGCTCTGTGTGTGGCTTTTGGCTGCTGTTGTTGTGCACAGAGACTGTATGAAAGAAAGAGCTGAGACTTTAAGGAAGTTCTTGTTACTTAATTTGCATTTACAATGCACCTAAAGCTGAGGACAGATGTTTGGCTTGTTTTATTTATTTATTTATTTATTTATTTATTTATTTATTTATTTATTTATTTATGAAAGATATACCAAAGGCAAATAAATGAACACACATGTACAGTTAAATGTAATTTTTTTTCTTCTAAGTTCCAGAATCAAAAGGGACATAATTTGCAGTGGGGGATGCAGAAAGGGGAGGCATAGTCCCTTTGGCTAATAATAATTACAGCTTCCATTTTCTGATTATTTACCATGTAAAATGCTTATCATACTATCTAGCACATACAAGATACTCAATAAGTATCTGTTAAATGAATGAGGATTAGGCACCGTGCTAAACATTTATATCATTTATCTCATCAATCTCACGCGAAGATGCAGATATATCTTCATGGTAAACATAAAGAAGCTAAAACTAGAGAATTTAAATAATTTAGCCAATGTCATGGGAGTAAGCATGGGAGCCAGGCTTCCCTGCTAAACTGATTCCAAAGCCCATACTTAATACAAATCATCCACGCCACCCACCTCACCCGACCCTGCGCACACAGTGTCTACGCGTTCACTATCTTTTCAGATTGTCACTGATTTCAGACGCCCTCAGCGCCTTTACTGTACTCTCCTTGTCACTTTACTTTGTATTCACTTGATTTCATTTCAGGACATTTCCTATACCAGACCCTGTTGTCCCAGAAACACCCACTTTATCTGGGAAATGTTCTTCTCATTATTCATAGCGCCCCTTAAATTGTATCATCCCAGAAAGCCTTCTGTGAATATTTGGTGTTTCCTTGACCTACAACACCCAATTCCCTTTTCATTTATTCATTAATTCCATATTTAATATATCGCCTCCAAATTCACTAATCACTTATTTTCATTTAGTCAAAATTTTTTAAATTATAGTTGTGGAACTAGAAGGAACCTCAGCAGTCACCTAATTCGAACTGCAAATCAGTTTGTCCAACTTTACTTACACCACACCCATGAGAGATGCAGGCTGTGCCTCTGCGTCGTTACTCCATAGAGGGGCATTTGCCATGGTCAAGACTACCTGGGAGAACACCGGGAGGTGCTGTTAGAGGTCCCAGCACAGATGGAGGGAAAACAGTTCACATGTGTTTGACAGTATTCATGGAGCACTCACCACGGTCAAGGCATTATTGCAAGGACTTTGGTGATTAAAGGTGAGTGGGATAGTTCCCACCTCCAACGAACACAATAATCTAATGATTACTCCTTGTGGGGAAATGAACCTACTGCACAAATGTCTGTTAAAAAAAAAAAAAAAAAGACATGTTTAGAGATGAATGTTTTGAACCTTTAAAAGAAGAAAATATCATAGATCAGCGGTTCTCAACCTGTGGGTCGTGACCCTTTCACAGGGGTCACCTAAGACCATCAGAAAACACATATAATTACATATTGTTTTTGTGATTAATCACTATGCTTTAATTATGTTCAATTTGTAATAATGAACTTGGGGGTCACCACAACATGAGGAACTGTATTAAAGGGTCACAGCATTAGGAAGGTTGAGAACCACTGTCATAGATACTTGGAAGGAATCTGAAAAGACTTCATGAAGAAAGGTAAATTTCATCTTGGGCCTTACAGGGTGCTGGGAACAGCCTTATTGAAGGGCATGGATCCTCCAATCCTGTTCTATAGGCTGGTTCATCAATCAGGAGAAGGGGGACGTAGCCAGTGCCAAGCTCTTAGAAAGAGATGCTACACAAATGCTAAGTAAAACATCACAGTTGTTGTTCAGATAGGGGAACCAGGATGAGTCAGCTCCCCTACCGCACACCCATTCTTACCACCCCACACATTTTGGGATGGCCTTAGGGCAGTGGTTCTCAACCTTCCTAATGCCGTGACCCTTAAATACAGTTCCTCATGTTGTGGTGACCCCCAACCATAAAATTATTTTCGTTGCTACTTCATAACTGTAATTTTGCTACTGTTATGAATCGTCATGTAAATATCTGATATGCAGGATGTATTTTCATTGTTACAAATTGAACATAATTAAAGCATAGTGATTCATCACAAAAACAATATGTAATTATATATGTGTTTTCTGATGGTCTTAGGCGACCCCTGTGAAAGGGTCATTCGACCCCCAAAGGGGTCGCGACCCACAGGTTGAGAACCGCTGCCTTAGGGTGAGTAAAAAGCAATCCATTTACCTTTGTTGAGTCATTCTCATGCCTACCCTTTACTATTACTCATCTTACTTTGGCCCCCAGATTCTTACTTGTGCTCTCAGCCCCTGTACTTGGGCTTGGGAAGCACATGCAGCCAGTTGAGTAGTAAGGGGTCTGTAAATGTAACCTCTGACAGCACGTCGGTGAGCCAGGGACAGTGCCCAGTGCATGGATGAGCTGGCCTCCAGCTGGTCTCCATCCCCTAGGGCAGTGATGGCGAACCTTTTGAGCTCAGCGTATCAGCATTTTGAAAAACCCTAACTTAACTCTGGTGCCGTGTCACATATAGACATTTTTTGATATTTGCAACCATAGTAAAACAAAGACTTATATTTTTTATATTTTTTGTATATGTTTAAATGCCATTTAACAAAGAAAAATCAACCAAAAAAATGAGTTCGCGTGTCACCTCTGACTCGCGTGTCATAGGTTCGCCATCACTGCCCTAGGTGATCATTCAGACAGAGGCATCTCTGGCCCAGAAAAATGCCCGGATCACAATCTGCGCAGCTCTGTGCCAGTCCCCAGTGACAGCCCGAGAGCAGGAAGGGATGAGAAGGGCATAAACTGAGTAGCCCTTTTCCTGATGGTATTTGATGGAATCTGGGCACTGGCAAGGCTTGGCTGAGTAGCTTTCTTCCCGTCACTGGCAGCTCAGCTCTGCCAGATTCTTCTGTAGTGATCATTCCTCCAGGTAGCACAGAACTTTTCATTGACTGAGTCCGTCCTTGAGTAAAGATCAGGAAACCTGGGGACTGGTTTTACCTGTACCATAAATGTCTGGCAGTCACATAACGTCTGTGGTTACCTTTTCTGCCTTTATAAATTTTAAAAAATATTTTTATTGATTTCAGAAAGGAAGGGAGAGGGAGAGAGAGAGAGATAGGAACATCAATGATGAGAATCACCAATCAGCTGCCTCCTGCAAGCCCCCCACTGGGGATCAAGCCCACAGGGAATCAAACCATGACCTCCTGGTTCATAGGTCGATGCTCAACCCCTAAGCCATGCCAGCCAGGCTTCTTTTATAAATTTGGAAGCATGCCCATCCTGCCGGTCTCTGTGAATTTTGTATGAGACTAAAATCCCATAATAACTGAGAATACACTTTGAAGGGTTAAAAATGCACTATGATTATGATTACCAGAGTCTTACTATGAAAACACCTAAGTGCAAATAATACCACCCATGGAAGTGACAAATGAAAGGTACATTGTGGAAACTTGCTAAGAAGTCTTTCCTTTTGCACAAAGAGTGTAAATTATAGCAAGGTGTGAGGTTATTGTTACGGGGCCGGGAGGCTGGAGATGAAATGTGAGGGAACTGGGTGTGAGGGGCAGGTGTGTAAAGGCCAAAGAAGGGTCTACACGGCTTAGGGAGCAACATGGTCTGTGGTGTTGGGCGACGAAGTCGAACTTGTACCACGAATTAATCTACAGTGAGGACCATCAGACTAGGAATTCTCCGCTTGCGTTTCCTATTGCTGTCTGGCTGTGGAGTAGGAGTGACACTTGCCTCCTAGTGCTGCCTCCTCAGCTCCACCACCAGGGCTTGGGCCTTGCTTGAAGGTGGGTGTGTTCCCAGAGGGAAGCCAGGACTTGGTGATGATGGTCCTGTCCCTCCTCCACACTCTGCCTTGGCAGATTCTGGGCACTCGGAGAACTCGTTAGCAGACATCACGTGTCTCTTTGTCCTCTTGACTGAATTCCTTCATTGGGCAGCCTGGTGGGCAAGCCCCTGGATTCCATGCTGGCCCTGGTTCAGCTCTGGGCTCCCGCCCTCATAGTCTGAAGCAGAACTGCAGGTGGAGGAGGTCATTCTCGGCCGCAGAACAGAGTTGGGGGGATTTTTCAGGGCCCCACCCTGGCTGCTGGGGTTCCCCAGCAGTCGGCGACAGAGGCCTATTTCCTAATTTAGGAAACTTCCCAAGACCAGAGTCAACCTCTTTCTCAGCAGCACTTTTTCTTCTTTACTCAGCTTTCCACTGACCTACAGTTTTCCTCAAGGAAGCGAACAAACGATTGTTGGACTCCATCCCTCTTTCCCCGCTCACCCCCCTTCCCTGATGGACTGTCCCAGGGTTTCAGCAACACCACCTTCCGGGTAGCCTGTGGCTGCGGCTGCACACCGGCCACACGTGCCCCCCTCACTGCCCTGACTCAGGAGGACCCAGCTTCACAGCTGCAGACGCCCTTGCTTTTCACAGCACTTTCTGGAGGAAGTGTGGGCAGGTGCAGTGCTCCCCGGGAGCTGTTCTGCAGTGCCCAGGCCTCTGTCACCCAAGCGGAGCTCTGCGTGATGGCCGCGCTCCCAGACTATCCTGTTGGAGTTATATAGAGTAATTACATAAGTACCGCTGTGACACTGGGCGGAATCTCATTGAACACCGTCTAAAGAACAGTTGAGTTGTGGTGGAGAATATTCATTTGATTCCAGTTGACTGTAATCCATATAATAGAGCACTAGCCCGAGCATAAATGCTGTCGTTGCTCTGGCTTCCTGATAAAATGTATTTGGAATATATATTCAGTGCAGCATTTGCTTATGTGGGGCCGCTCCAGATTCTCCCACCTCGGGAGGAAGTTGCTTGCTGTGCTGAGCAGATTGTCGTTTGATCTTACTCCTCCTGGGAGAGACACTTGGCCAGCTTGGATGGGACACTAGGGCAGTTTGACCACATGGCAGCTCTGAAACACACACACACACACAGGCATGTACAGACTCAGATTATCTAGATATTCCCCATAGCAGTTCAGCCTTCCACCCAAGAAAGGAGCGAGGCCTGGCCAACACAGACTTTGTCCTAAGTATTGTTCCCTTCATTTTCAAAGAGAGAGTGGGCAAGCCCTTTTTTGTGTGTAAGGATTCTTTGGTTGGTGGCATTATGAATTGTCCCATCGGCCGTACTGAATTATCTGTCACCACAATACACAAGAGCCATTCTAAATAGATTGTAGCCTAATTCTCAAAAGCATTGTGTGTGGAGAATTCGATAATCTGTTTAATTATCCAGAGCACAAACTGTTTGCTACTTGAAATCGGAGAGCACCAGGAATTATTTTATTTATAAATATTTTTATTACAGTGGGGCCTTGACTTATGAGTTTAATTCGTTCTGAGACCGAGCTCATTTAAGGAGCTTGTTAACTCAAATTACTCTATCAACTCAATGCAAAAAATTGGCCAAGAGACAGCTCCTATCTCAAAAAACTCGTTAGTCGGGACACTCGTAAGTCAAGGCCCCACTGTATTAAAAAATCACATCACAGAACATTTAGAAACTAGAGAAAAGCCCTTTTAACGTCAGCACCTTAACACACTAATATTTTTTTGGTCTTATTTCTTTCTAGTCTTTTTCTTACGTATTCTTATGCTTGTAATCATAATGCTAATGTTTTTAAAGTGCTTTTCCTCTTTGATTTCCAGGCTGCGCCACCTGAGCTTTATCTGGTTTCATACCATGTTTCAAGGAAAGAAACCAAGATTAATCAACCTGGGTTCACGTGAAGGGCACTCTATGGGAGATTATATTTCCCATTGTTCAAAGTCAGTGTCGCTTTGTCCGTAATCAAAGTGCCAGAAAAGATGGTGAAGGGAGCATTCGTCTGCTAAACACCAGCCTCTGTCTCTGGTTATTAACACAGCTGAGCGAGGCAGCTGGGGAAACCAATTGAGAATCTTAAGATTGCTGTGGCTGCTGGGGCGGTCTGAGCTGTGCCTTATTGTTCAAGATCTCATCCTCCTCTCAGGAAGCTGGGCCCAAGCTGCGCTCAGTCCGGGGACTCAGACCCATCAGACGGAGTGCTTGGCCTCTGCCTGCATCATTTAGGAGCCGTCAGTGAAACTGAGGTTAAGAGGCTCAGTTGATGTGTCTCTTAATGTGACCGTGCCGGGTGTGTGTGTGTGTGTGTGTCCAAGCATGTCTGAGACACCTGAGGGAGGGCCACAGAATCGTCATCTCCAGGGACCTATCACCAGCTTTGAGCCTAGTGGAGTTCAAGCTTGGTGTACATCTGTGTGAGTGCATCCTTAAAAGAGTGAAGCCAATCTCCTCCCCAGACTAGGACGTGCTCCCCTTCTTCTTCAGGAGAGAAGTAGTGGGTTTAGAGCAGGGGTGGGCAAACTTTTTGACTCGAGGGCCACAATGGGTTCTTAAACTGGACCGGAGGGCCGGAACAAAAGCATGGATGGAGTGTTTGTGTGAACTAATATAAATTCAAAGTAAACATCATTACATAAAAGGGTCCGGTCTTTTTTTTCAATAGTTTTATTCATTTCAAACGGGCCGGATCCGGCCCGCGGGCCATAGTTTGCCCACGGCTGGTTTAGAGCCTCATTAAAGGAGGCACATGTCCCTCACTGGTCACATTTTCCTCCTTCCTCTCCCCTTCGCCCCCTCCCCACTCTGCAGAAGCATGTCTGGCACACAGGCCTCTAGACCATAGATCTAAATAGGCTTCTTCAGAGGTTGTACCAGCTGCTGGTCCCTCCGCTGGGAGAGCTGAGACCCTAAGCGGTGACCGGTATTTGTCATCAGAACCTGCAGTATAAGAACCTCCCAGCCTTCCTGCATACCAAGAGGAAGAAGGAAGCAGTTAGAGAAACTGAGGCATACTTGTGTTGAGTAGCTCATCAATCACGATGAGCAATAAAAGTTCCAAAATCCCTGGCTGCCTGAGAAGTGCCCCCCGCACCACCCCCCATCCCTCACTGCCATCTCTTCCCTGCCACCCCTTCCCTCCCAAACCGCGCTTTCCCTCCACCTGTGATCCCGCTCCCCAAGCTATAGAGTCACCACACAGCATGCAAATGTGCTCTTTCCTTCTTTCATCCTTTTTTCCAGTAAGCAGAGTTCCCTGAAGTGCACTTATTCTTCAGTTACGTGCCTGGCAGCGCGTGAGAGATCACTCGTGTCAGTAATGGATGCCCAGTGTCCAAGGCACTTGCCTGTGTATTGTGCTTTTCAATGTAGGACGCCTGATGCATGACTAATATGTCCAAACAGTCATTGCCTAATCGGACTGCTTCACCTTTGGGACAGTAGTGAGTACACAGAGCAGACTTGCAGAGAACACACTGGCATGTGTAGGATGGTCTGAGAACTCTGGAGCGGTACAAGGAGTGAGCGTTCCGAAGCTCACCTGGTGCCCGTCCAGGCCTGTGGTTTCCACAGCTGCCCGTGACGGCTCAGTTTCCAGAGGCTGGTTCCAGGATCAGTATATGCTCAGCATGGCTCCACGAGTTTCAGAAAGGGGACTGGATGTTGTCCCACTGAAAAGAGCTTACAGTCTAGCAGGGAATAGACTATGTTTGTGAATAGTCATAGTACCGGCTGGAAAGTAGGAGGGCCTTCAGACTGGCTTAGAAGACGAATCGAAAGTCCATTGTGAGGAGGGACTCTCATGGACAGTGAGTGAGTAGGTGGCACCGATGGGCTGAGGCGAAGGCGGGGAGTAAGGAGCTTGCAGTGATTGCCAGGAACCTTCAGGGGGCCGTTGCAAGGCCTTCCTTCCTGAGTCAGCCACACAGGCTCTGAAGTAAGCTCAGTGCCCATGGAGCCTCCATCCGTGAGCCTCCCTGAGTTCTTTCCCTGTGGCTTTGCCTACTGACCTGTGGAGCCCTGCACCCTGCTTGCTGCTGGTCTGGGCCTGAATGGCTGTGAAATACAATGTCCCAAGAAAAGTCCCCCAAATTCTATATTTTTATGCATAAAAATGTGATTTAACCTAATGATCTGTGGACAGATGGCAGGTAGGAAAGAGAGACTAAGGTGGCTGACCCTGAACCTTTGGCTATTTTCATTTCATCCCATTTGCAACCCTGGAAGGTCCTTAGAAGATATGTGTGTGACTCATTACAGAGTCTGAGCCCAACTGGGTCGTCCTGCCTGGAAAATGTGTGAGGACTGTCTTGCTGGAGGCCTGTTAGTGAGAGGACAGCGTGAGGCCTGGCCTTTTCAGAGCATTCTTAGAACTGGGTGCATATAAATAGAGCCTGAAAAAAAAAATGGGAACATGATTTGAAGATATCTTCTATGTATACAGAGAGCATTGGTGTGTGGGGGAGTTTTTTTGTACATACTTGGAAAAATGACGCCCTCTTTGTGAAAACCGCGTTAGAAGCTAGCTTCATAATTGCTACATGATGCAGCCACCAAGTTACTGGAATGTTTTCCTCAAGGAGCACTTGACATTGAGTAGAAACTGTAATATATTGAAGTAAACATGTCAAAAATTCAAGCATGTTTAACTCTTTAGTGTATCCCTATTTGAATTTAGAAGGAAGGATAACTAGGTTCAGGTAGGGTTTTCCCCCTTTACTTAAAAGTAGTGGTGGCTGCCAGAGGCTACACCGACGAGCTGTAACCTGCTCAGACACCTCCCACCACATCCCGACAGACTGCCACGCACCAGCCAGGTGTGAGGGCCCGGCTCACGTGCAGTCCCTTGTATCCTCCTAACTTGGTTATTTTGGAAAATGCCACGTGGCCCGGTGTTTACGTATTCAGAGTTTGTAGTTAAACGGGCTGGGACCGGTTCCCAGCTCCGTTACTTACTGTGTGATAATGAGCAAGTTACCTACCTTCTCTGTGCTTCGTTTTCCCATCTGTTAAACGAGCTTATCGTTCTCATGTAACAGATGGGAAAGCGATTGGCATGGTACCTGTTTCAAAAGTTGCTGTGAAGATGAAAGAATACATGTGAAATGCTTAGCACAGTGTCTGACGCAGCTGCCGCTCCGTCAGCATTCGCTTGCTGTCTCCCTCCCTCCCCACCCCTCTCATTTGGCATCTCCACTGGGGGAGAATTAACCCCAAGGAGCTATTTAAAAATCCTCAGAGCGGCCACACGTTAGTGTTTGCTAGCAGCTGGGGTAAACGCTTTTTAGTTTACTAGAGGTGTTTGAAATGTGGTCGGGTTTTAGTTATCTCTTCATTTTCGTGTATCCCAGCTGCCTCTGCCTCAGTAACAAGAAAAATTGAACTTATCAAAACTCACGCTTTTCCAGGACTCCGCGTGCTCTATCGGACACGCGGTGTTTCGGCTGCTTTCTCCCGGGCTGTGATGCTGCCCCTCCCTTTGCATTTCCGAATCACTCTGTCAGCAAGCCAACCTACTCATTCCTGGGCCGCCCCATCTTCCTTCATTGCTTGTTCATTCTTCCTTTTGTTTTTCATGCTTTCCTATTCCTTAAAACCAGGGATCATAAAAACCATCATTTCAGAATCTAAGTGTTAAATTTCACATGGTTTTTTTTTTCTAAAAAAAGCACATAAACGCTATAAAAAGACAGTGTTAACTGTCAAAAATTTTTGCCTAACTCAAGGTTATCAGCATGGTATTGAGATGATAACTTCTAAATATATGGAGTTTGGAACACAGTATAAACGGAAATTTTTGTAACCACGCATGGCTACCGGTAGTATTTCCTAGCTGATATTCTTCACATATACTCTCAGATCCAAGGTAAATATTCAGCAGCCATCCCTGTGTAATGCTTGCTAAAAATAAATCATTCAAGACATTTCTGACAAAAATGTTTGGGAATTTAAAAAACCTGTACTTTTTAGCTTATAAGTGAAACAAGAGAATTAGTTTCCTGCTTGAATTGTGTCATCCAGTGTTTTAAAGACTGAAATTGCCTATGAGGCTTCCAAAGTATCTACTTTAATTAGCTTTGGTAAATAAATTAACGAAGTCATCATTCAGTGCTTCTGTCTTTGAAAATGAGCTCGGCATGTTTGAGGAACAGAGAGGCGGCCATGTGACCACCGTGTGGGGAGCAGGGGGAAAGAAGAGGACAAGATGAGTCTGAGGCCCCTTCTGTCCTGGAGACCCCCTGTCCATCTAGCAGGGCTCTTGCTTTTCAACTTTTCCCCTCAGCTATCCCAGCCCTCAACCCTTCCCTCCTGAGCACAAGCCAAGCCAACCTCTACTCCCCTCCTGCCCCAAGACTCCCAGACATATCTTAGGTCTTTCTCTTGCATTTTACATTAATATGTGAGAGCTATCCCAGAGCCCTGTGCTGGGGTGGGAAGAGTATTAACAATGGACCTGAGCCTGAAATTCCTCATCTGAAAAATGGAGAGGCTTAGAAATAATGTGTAAGTAAAGGCCTGGCCCATCGTTAGTTCAGGCTCTGTGATCCTGAAACACATCCTTTTCCTTCTGTTATTTCCACATGTATATGAACATATAACTATGACAGGAGAACTATTAAATTATAAGTAGCTACAGTCATGCTACCTACTCACACACACACACATATACATCCCACCCCATGTGAGGGAAGGAATCCTGCAGTTGGAAAACTGAATGGTTCTGCTCTTGTGATGAGTAGAGGACTGGATAGAACTGCAGGTTTGAAGCAATCAAGAGGAGAGAGAGAGAGAGAGGGGGGGGGGGGAGAAATCGATCAGCTGATTCAAGGTCATGGGTGGCCTAACCCTGTCACTCAGGGTGCAAAGCAGGAACCAACCCTGGATAGGACATTCTTCCATCATGGGGCACTCTCACACTCGCCTACACTCACTCAGACTGGGACCGTATAGACGGGCCAATTCACTTCACATGCACATCTTGGGATGTGGGAGGAAACTGGAGTCGCCCGAGAAACCCACGAAGACATGGGGAGAGGGTGCATACTCTACCAAGACAGTGGTCCTAGCCAAGAATCATTTTTTTTCTCATGTACATTATGATGAAATGATATATTGGATGACATGCTATTTATGAAAACATTAAACAACACAAGCCTACATTCACTCTCAAAAGGACTGCCCTAAAAGAGGGTTGTGTTAGTTTCCTGGGGCTGCTATAAGAATAATCTATTGGGCTACTAAGTGACTTGAAAACAGAAATTTATTTTCTCACAAATCTGGAGACTGGAAGTTTGAAATCAAGGTGTCAAAAGAGCCATGCTCCCTCTGAAGGCTCCAAAGAATCCTTCCCTGCCTCTTCCGAGTTTCTAGTGGTTACTGGCAACCTCAGCATTGCTGGGCTTGTGACAGTGTCACTCCCACCTCCACATGGCTCTTTTGTCGTTGTGTGTCTTTCTCCACTCAGCCTTCTTATGTGGACATTATCGATTGGAATTAGGGCCCACCCTAACCCGGATGGCCTCATCTAAATTAATTGCATCTGCAAACACCTTATTTTCAAATAAGATCACAATCTGATCTTCCACGTGGACATGAATTTTAGGGGAATATTATTTTACCCAGTACAGAGGTGAATACATAGTATTAGGAAATATCCAGAACATCAAGTTCTGAGTCTAATTAATCCTTAAATATTAAAGTATTCTACCTTACAGAATACAATTATTCATGAAAGTGTATTGTGTGTTATGATTACAAACACCTAATTATTCATGACTCATTTATATTTTAATTTTTATATATGTAGTCAGAAAGCAATAAAAGTTTTATTTCATTATTACTATCTAAAATAAAGACACCACTAAGTAATCCTGGCCCTCTCCTGTCTCTTCTTCATTGTTCCAAATGAGTAATGTTAAATAAATTTTGGGGAGAATAGGGTTATAATGCCCTTGATAAAATCTGTTTTTTAAAGCAAAGCCATTCCATTAAGCAAATCTAAATTTAGATTGTCAAAGCCCATAGACTCTGAAAAGCAAGTTGTTAAAACTCACACTGAGTTTCAGTGTTGCTGCGTTTGGAAATGTCTGCCTCTCAGCAGCAGCCCTTACACTAGACTGCTCTCGGAGAGGGAGGGGGCAGAGATGAGGGACTCCCATCTTTGAGGCTATCATTTCAGATATTAGTTGGAATTCCATATTTTTGACCTTCATAAATTCTTAAATTATAAATTTCTAGCAACTGTAATTTGGAAAGAGCATTTGGACAAATCTAATGACAGAGATGATTAATTTAAAGTATTTCATTCAACTTAGAAGAACCAAAGATGAAATACCCTGTACTAGCAATCTTGGCTTTTTCTAACAATATTCTTGGGTGAGAGAAAATGCAAATGAGGCTTTTGAGATTCAACTTCAAGTGAAAACATTTTGCATCTGTCCTGGTTAATTTGACCATAAATGTGGGCACCAGTAATTCTCTTGTCATATTTTTTGAGTCAGAATCTTAAGAGTTGAAGAAATATTGCCTCCATAGCTCCTGCTTATGGGCTAAATCTTCAGATGTATTTCTGGGCCTGGAATTGACTCTCCTTGGTATGAAAGTGATCACCAATATACAACTTGAAGTTAATGCAGAGACCCAGCTACTGGAGCCAGAGCATCCCCATGGTTTTTGTGCAGAGTTAGTTTCAGTTCCGCTGGCCAGTCTGGGAAAAGGGCTCTTAGAGTGGGATTTGTAGAGATACCCAACTACTTTTATTTTCACAGCTTTTATTCAGTCTAGATTGGTTTCTTGAGTGCCCACTGTAGTTCAAGGATTAGGCATACCAAAAGGAATAAGACTACATCCCTGTCCCACCTGCCCTGTCTCCATGACAAACTAGTCGATAATTACAATGTAGTAAGATGGAGGATATGCCCAAAATGCTATGGAAGCTCAGAAGAGAGCATCTGAAATTTGCTTTAAAGAACTGTACATGTCTCTATTTATACAAACATGATTTCTGTGCTTTGAGAACTGAATTCAACCATGGTATGGACAAGAAAATAATGTATTCTAGTAAACATTTTTTAAAAGACAAAATTTTCCAAAACAGTGTACTCTAAAAACAAATCAATGTAATGACTGATCTAAGAAATCTTAATTCTCCCCTTAATTAATTTAATAGAGCCTTAAAAGAATTAATGACCCATTCCACCAAAGTCATCATGATAACGCTCTATTTAAAGATAGCTTTTCAACCTATTCTTCCAGGCTCCTTGCTGAATTGAAATTGTGAAAATTGTCTTCCATTCCTACTTCTCATTCACACCCCTCTTCAGATTAGTCACTTAAACACTATTCTGCCACTTGAATATTTCTTTAACCCATCACATTTTATCCTCATTGCCATTATCTTAGTTTGGGTGCCCCTCAGAGCTCACTTGGATTTTTATAGTGATTTTCCAACTGGAATTCCTTACCATCTGCCAGTCCTCCTCCAGCAACATGAAATCTACTCAAGTCTCATTCCTATTTAAAATCTTCCCACCCCTTGCCATCACCTGCAGAATAAAGTCCTTAGCATGCCATACCAGCCCCTTCACCACCGGGTCCTTGTCTGCCTCTCCACATTGATCTCCTGCAGCAGACCTCCTTACCCCAGGGCAGGTGGTTAAAATTCCTAAAATATGCCCTGCTCTGCACACGCGGTTGCCCCTGCTGTTTGCCCACTCCTCGGCTGACAAGCTTCTACATATCCTTCAAGACTCAATTTGTAAATCACTTTCTTTGTGTGGTCTTTCTGGTAGTCTCATTCCATCACACTATCCCTGTACCTTGTACATATTAAGGTTATGACATATATCGTCCCATTATAATTTGTGAGAGGTCCTTCCTATCCAAAAATTTTGTTCACCTCTAGTTAGTGGAAAATTGAGGCAACCAACTCATCATTCATCTCTAGAGTCTCCAGGCCAGGAGAGTAGGTATAAGTAATGTGGCCTGGAAAGAATTCTCACTTGAAGTGCAGGGAGGACTTGAATACGTGAGGAGGCTGCTCCAGACCCTGTTCCGCTAACTGGGCCACTTACACGGTCAGAGATGCTAAGAAAGCATCTCATGCCCTAACCGGTTTAGCTCAGTGGATAGAGCGACGGCCTGAGGACTCAAGGGTCCCAGGTTCGATTCTGGTCAAGGGCATGTACCTTGGTTGCGGGCACATCCCCAGTGGGGAGTGTACAGGAGGCAGCTGATCGATGTTTCTCTCTCATCGATGTTTCTAACTCTATCCTTCTCCCTAACTCTCTGTAAAAAAAAATCAATAAAGTATATTTAAAAAAAAAAAAAAAGAAAGCATCTCTGATGAATTGAAAAGAGCAGCCCAGATAAAGACATATAAGACACTCTACCTGGGGAGAAAACCCACAGAGCCAAAGAAACTTGCTAATAATGTATCACTTTGCTGAGGCGGCCACTTTTCTTGTAATGAGCCAATGACTTCCTCTGGCCTACACACATCATGTGGAAGATTAGGGCTCTCTGGAGAACAAGATTGATAACTGCCTTTGGGGATATAGAAAGGGTACGTGTGACTTCTTGTACACCCAGCTCATAGCTCAGCTGCCCGGTCTGGGGGGTTTGGGATTGGTTACAAGCTGATCTCTAATCTCTGGGATATAGAAATTTGGAAATGTTCCAATCCCCCAAAACCTAAAAAAAAAAAGTAAGAAGAAATCTGGCTTTAAATGCTGCTCGTTCTTATTCCTCATCTTCAAATATGGTTGACTAAGTCACTGGTTTTCTGTTACGTTTTGAAGATTTCGCCCTTGGAAGCCCAGCATCTGGACGTTTTCTAAGAGTGGTTTTCTGTGTGAAGCAGGCCAGTAGTGCCCAGGTCTAAGAGATCCAAAGAATTCAGAAAAGAATTCAAGCAATGGGCCCAGGTAAGATTAGCTGTTGCTAATCTTCAGCAACACAATTAGACATATAATCAGAGGATTACAAATCCAACCCAAAACTACACAGAAGGAGGGAGCTGTAGGCTACTGGTGCAGGAGCTGTGTGAGAAAATCGGTGGATGGGAGTTCAGCATAATGAGAAGAGTATGAACTTTGGGGCAAGGCTGGCCTGGGTGTGAGGTCACATGCAAGTTGTGTGGCCTTAGGCATGTCATTTAACTCCACTGAGCTTCAGCTTCCTCTTGTGTAAAATGGGGTAAATAGAACTCCTTTCAGTGGGATTGTTCTTAGCACTAAAGATAATGCTTGTAGAATGCTTGGCACATGGTAGGCTCTTAAGAAATGGAAGTTGTGATTTGGGGTTTGTGTCGAGAGAGATTTGATAGACTCAGATGTCCCGCCCGATCCCCCTGGGGGTGCCCTTAGCAGTGGTCCTTACCCAGTAACTGCTTAAGGCAGGGGTACAAAAGGCGGGGCTATCCTGGCACCACTCGAATCAACTCCGAAGGATCATTCTAGCTCCAGAGCTTCCCATGGTTCAGCCGACTCCACACTAGGCCTGTGTCGTAGCTCAGCTTCTCCCCTCCCCATCCCAGCTATGTTCCAGTCCTTTCCATGATCCTAAGAGCACACCTTAAAAGCACCCTGCATGCTAAACTCCCTCCCGGAGTACACTTCCTGAGGAGCCTGACCTCTGACAAGTGATAAGGCAGTCATCCAGTCCTGTGTTTATTACCCAGTGATTCGAGGTGCTGAAGCCCAAAGAATACCCTGAGGCACCTTGACCAGGTGTCAGGAAATGTTTTAGAAAGACAGGCAAAGCTTCAGAAAGAACTATAAGGGAAAGAGGAGATTCCCTAGAGACATGTGGGATTTGCCCACACCAGGGCGTTTGATAATTTCCAGAAGTTAAAAACATCCTAAATCCTAGTCTACATGAACCCAGAAACATGAAAGTGTTTTCCAACATCAACTTCCTAAAAAGAACTTGGCTATAAGATTTATATCGATATAATTAAGCAGGTGTAATGATTAGTCTTTTTCAGGATTGAACTTTTCATTCCCCATCCAATGGCAAGGAACAACACCCCCCTCACACACACACACACACACACACACACACACACACACCCCTTCCTAGAAGCAGAGCCATGTTTTTGGGTCCCGTGACTGTGTGGGTGGCCTGACCAGTTATGCTATAGCTGGGCTATGCTGTAGGCATCTTTGTGATAGTCGATGATGTTGAGGCTGGGAGCCCTTGTCCCTCTCAAGTACAGCAAACTAGACTAAAGGTAATACCTGGGAGACCAATCCTGAAATGAATATCTAGGGTTAATGAATTTCTGCTTTGGACAGGGACTCCATCTCCAGGAATAGTCTTACCCCAACACAATTCTTCTCGGTTCTTTCCTACACTCATCTCACTGGGTTTTAGGAGTTGAAGACTCAGGAGGGAAGAGCTCATAAGATTAGCTAGTGCTAATCTTCCGCTATTAGCCTGGTCACATCATTTAGTAGTTAATTAGCAGATGCTCCTCAGGAAGTACAAGGCTCGTATGCACCATGAGTGCAAACACTGGATACCACGCTTCCATCTCTCCAGGTAATGGAGAAGAAAGTGGACATGAACACGGGAGGGGCACCCGTAGGACAGTTAAGGGCTGTGAGATGAGAGGAAGGAAGCAGGCTTTTCACTAAGTCACTTTTCAGATGTCTCTAAAGCCCATGTCCCTGCAGCCTGAAACACATAGGTAGTGTCTTGCCCAATGGAGGCCGTCGATAGGCATACAGTTGACCCTTGAACAACACAGGTCTGAACTGAGTGGGTCCACTTATATGCAGATTTTTTTTCAATAAACACAGTTGGCCCTTCATATCCATGTGTTTCGTACCTGCAGAGTCAACCAGCCAAGGATCAAAACAGTATTTTCACTTTCCCACCTGCGGATACCTAAGTGTGGATCCACAGTTGGTTGAATCTGCAGATGGGAAGGGCCAACTGGAGTCAAAAGTGTACTCAGATTTCCCACAGGGGGTGGGAGGGTGTCAGTGCCCCTACACACCATGTTCACAGGTCAGCTGTACATTGAATTGAGTGTTTTTCCAAATGGTTTGTCATCCTCCTTTTGGCCTTCGAATTACACAATATTGAGTTTGCAGCAGATGTGCAAGATATTTTCAGTGGTGACACCTCAACCGGTGTTGCTGTGCAGCCCTGGGGGGAGTCTCTTGGTCTCCATATCGGTGGCCTTGCCAGGCAAAGGCTCAGTGGTGGCCAGGATGTGCCAGAGGCCTCAGGGGCAACTGCTGAGCTCAAGGCTCTTGGCTCTCCTGCACTCACCCCTGCTCTTCAGGCCACATCTCGCCCCTCTGCTCTCCTTCACACTGCAAGGCCTAGACCAGTGATGGCGAACCTTTTGAGCTCGGCGTGTCAGCATTTTGAAAAACCCTAACTTAACTCTGGTGCCGTGTCACATATAGAAATTTTTTGATATTTGCAACCATAGTAAAACAAAGACTTATATTTTTGATGTTTATTTTATATATTTAAATGCCATTTAACAAAGAAAAATCAACCAAAAAAAAAATGAGTTCGCGTGTCACCTCTGACATGCGTGTCATAGGTTCGCCATCACTGGCCTAGACCATGGTTTTACTTGATGCCCTGGGGATCTGGTCATCCCCGCCCCCAGAGCACATTAGGTGATACATTTCCAAACCCAGGAATTACTTATGGACCAAGAGGCACTTGTTGCTGCTCAGCCACTACGGTGTTCCACCTGGGAGAACCCTCAGGAAAGAACAAGTTCAGGGACCCGAGGGTACTCACCCTTAACTTTTACCTCAGCCCAGGTTCAGAAGCTCTGCCTCGAAGTGAGTTTAGTATCTATCATGCAGGATGAGGTGAAGGGACACTTTATCAGCCCCTTCTCGTCTGTGTCATTCCCTATCCCTTCTTTATTGGATAGTTGAAGAGTTCTCAATCTTATATATGGGCCCATGCAAATAAAACTTTATTCCATCACCCCCACCCCAAGGCCCTTCCAGATAGAAATTCAGGAGCCCCACTGCCACCTGGGTGGAGCCTAGGAAACCATGGGCCTGGGGAGAACAGGGGGAGGTAGAGCCTCAGGTGCAGTCTGAGAAGATCCGGAACAGTCCTCGCTGTACAAGGCTGGGGGCGTGCACGGGATGATCTAACAGGATTTTTCCGTAGTTCACAGCAGAAGGTAAAATGAACGGACTCCTAGCAGAATAACAGTTTCACATAACGGTCTGCACTGTCTCAGGCCTGCTGGAGGCAGTCTCTAGAACTGAATGAATTGTTTAGTTACTCTCTATATTTACTTTGAGCAATGGCCCTGCGTTTTCTAATTAATTAAACCTGCAATAAACGTCTTAATAAATATCTACTTTGTAAAGCTACCTAATTACGCTTCCTTTAAAAACAAAACAAAAAAAAAACCAAAAACTTCTCTTTTTGTCATCCTTTAAGAGAAGATGGACCTGGAGTGTGATTACTCTGGTCAACTAATAACAGAGAATTTGGGCACATAACGGGACATGAAATCATTTACACAGGGAAACTGAGGCTCAGCAAGGGAAATGACTTGCCCAAGAGATCAAAATCAGAATTTGCCTTTCCTCACTCCCATCGCTTCCCTCCTGCCCCAGACTCCCTGCTCAAAGCTGAGCACAGACTTATTTCCTTGGAAGACATCCTCGGGGCACATATTCTGTCCGCATCCACTTCCCACCCAAGGAAGAGAGAGGAAGGAGAAGGCTGGTCATGACTCCAAGACAAAAGTCTGACCCAGAAGCTTAAAGAGCACAGATACAGGGAAGAGGCAGCAGCAGGCAGAGGTCTGGGCAGCTCCCATCCGCCTCCTAGAGGCCAGAGAGGAAGTGTCCTGGGACAGACTCCCTGCCACTGAAAGCAGAACTGAGGTGAGAAGGAAGTACTTTCTCTGAATTAGGTCTGACGATAACTGTTAGCTTTGTGCTCTGATGATCTAGTTCATGGCGAAGGTGCATTGAGTTTTGAGCTCCTTAGCCATTGAAAGTGAACGGTAGCCCTGACTGGTCTGGTTCAGTGGATAGGGCGTCGGCCTGCGGACTGAAGGGTCCCAGGTTCGATTCTGGTCAAGGCATGTACCTTGGTTGTGGGCACATCCCCAGTAGGGGGTGTGCAGGAGACAGCTGATCGATGTTTCTCATTGATGTTTCTAACTCTCTATCCCTCTCCTTTCCTCTCTGTAAGAAATCAATAAAATTTATTTGTAAAAAAAGAAAGTGAACGGTAATTGGGGACTTGAACTTTCCAACCAGAATGGGGCACCTGCCCACGTCAGGAAAGGCAGAATTTGAGAACCTGGCAGGAAGGAGCAGAGTTTCTCTGTGGTATTTCGCTGGCAAGCCTGATGTTCTGAAGTGGGTAGTCATGGTAGGTGAATATGTGAGAACTGAATGAAAAGTGAGAAGTGTGCTGACAGCTGCGTTGTAGTAGAGTTCAGATATCCTTTTTTCCTCCCCCTACCACAGCAGTCTTTGCTCCAAGAGCTGATAGTGACCAACAGGTGCTGGAGAAAGGCTGATCTAGTCCATTGCTCCTCACCCCGTCAACATCAGCATCTTCTTGGAACTTGTTGGGAATGCAAATTACTTGGCCTTCCCCAGACCCACTGAACCAGATGCTCTGGGAGGGGGGCCCAGCAGTGTGTGTTTGAACGGCCCTCCAGGTGATTTTGATGCAGACTCAAATTTGAGAACCACTATTCCCGAGCATGGTGTGGGTCTGAATTTGTTGTTTATTAAGGAAACTACTCTCAAGTGAGCTAGCCATCTGTCTCCTACCTTGGCCGCCCTCTCAGTCCACCGCCACCACTGGGACAGAGGGCCACTATTGTGACATTTGGGGTTTATCCTACTGCTTTCCCAGGCCTCAGCGTTTAAACCATCTCTCCACAGCTGGCTCCTGGCCCCAGCTGGCTCACTCCTCCCCAGGGACTTTCAGTTTTGTTGTTCTCGTGAGGTCGTTTCCACTTGCGCTGGGAAGAGAAGCATTTGTAACTGTGGTTTTGCACCATTAATGGGACCACAGAGCAAGAGTCAGGCCCTGGAACCCCACCTCAGAATTCTATCTGCTATAACCAGAGACTTCTCAAGGGAGGTCTTCGCTGCACTTCTCGGGAGAAACAATGAGAATGACCTGCTGGTCCTAGCGAGGGATGCCAGCCGCTGAGTGCCTGCGTGAGCTCTGGGGAGCTTGGGGCTCCTATCAGAGAGTCATGGGCTCCTCTTGTCCATCCCTCCCCTTTATCGGCCAATAGTATGGGGTTGTATAGGATTCCAGGGAGCGGAATTTGAGACCACAGTTAGCGCCAGTAACTTTAATGCCAGAGAGAACCAATTATTATTATTATTTCTTAGAGAGATTGAAGCTCTGGTTTAATTTAATGAAATACATTTTGCCAAATGCTCTTTTCTTTTCCTAAATGCCAGGGCATTAAAAGGTATAGTGTCTGTTGGGACTGTGTTGTTATCTCATCCTCCACCTCACTCAGCTCTTCCTTCTGGGGTGCGAGGAGCATGTCAAGAGAGTATCGTAAGAATCTCGACCTTTGTCTCTGTGGTGTTGAGTAGAAGCTGCCAGGCCTCTGAGGGGTTTGGTTTGATGACATATATTTAATATTTTTCTACTCTCCTTCCAACCTAGTCTGAGGAAAATAGCCTTGGGGTATGGAGAAGATGCCAGTCTGTTCTTTGAGAACCCAAATGGTGGCTGTCCCCATAAGCTTGGGGCACAGCACAAGTGGACATGTACCAGAATCCACCCAGTGTTCTTGTCTAAAGAGGACCTGCTTCTGTTCCTGGAGCGCACAGTCTCCTTGCTAAGGGCTTGTCATGTGCAAGTTCATTCAACCTAAAGGGAGAGGTCAAGGAGGCAGAGGACGTTGGTAGGGGGTTTTATATTTTGTATGTGTCTTGTTTGAGCCTCACAATTATCCTTTGAGAGATGTCGTATTAGTCTTATTTTATAGCTAAGGAAATGGAATCAGACAGATTAAGGTCTGAGCAGGGCCTTGACTCTGACCCTGGTGCATATCCTCGATGCCTTCGCCTTCCCAGAGCCCTTCCCTCTGCTGCCTTTGCCTCCACCTCAATTTCTAGGGGACATGAGTGACAAATTGAAAAAGAGATTGCACCAGGACTCAAAACTCCTGGCCCCTTTCATTCTTGGGACGTGTCTAGCCCAGAATCCATCACATTTGTTGGTACTGACCAGGAACCAGCTTTCTGCTGAGGGGGAGGGAAGTTGGGGGAATAGCTACAGAAACAATGAAGATGCTGATTTTGCCATATTTCTCCTGACAAAGACCACTCCTTACAACTCCAGAAATCCTCAGATTTGACAAATAACATGCATTTGCCCTTGGGGAAGAAAAAGGTAGTAAAATTAATTGGGAGCAAGAAGCCTATTATCCCAAAATTCTGGACTTTCTTCACAAGTTGTCTGAAGCAACATTCTGAGAGGCCTAGCTGTGTGAGAGGGTTGTGTGTGTAAGAGAGAGGGGGAACCATGCACTGCTCACAAATACGAAGTAATGAGTTTTTCCTAACAAGCCTGGCTGAGTTTTCACTAATCCTGCAGCTATGGCATGACTAGTCCACTGAGATATTTAGCACTGGATGGAAAAATACATCCAAAATATAGTCAACCAATAGCAAGAAACAGTGATGCTTCTGAGTCACCTTACTGTAAAAGTGGCCGCACTGTGCAAATTAGAAACCAGTTTGCTTCTCTCAGGCCCAGCTCAGGTTTTTTTTTCTTTTCAGATGCAAGGAATCCACATAGGAATGGGGATGCCTTGGCGCATATATATATATTTCAGAGAGGAAGGGAGAGGGAGAGAGACAGAAATATCAATGATGAGAGAGAATCATTATCAGCTGCCTCCTGCACACCCCACAGCAGGCATAGAGCCCACAACCCTGGCGTGTGCCCTGACTGGGGATCGAACCGTGACCTCCTGGTTCGTAGGTTGATGCTCAACCACTGAGCCAAGCCAGCAGGGCGAGACGTCTTGGCTCTTGAAGCATCATCATTGATATCTCAATAAGTCTAGCCCTCTCATTAGCCCTGCTCTTACCAGCTATTCAGCAGCAGGTTTGAAGGTTCTGCTCAGAGGGTCTTAATTGCCCTTGAGTCTGTTTTGGGCCATCTGTGCTAACAAAACACTTAGTCCTCCCTCCCATGACATTTACTTGCACACAGATTGGATGTGTTTTCCCTGCCCCGCGTGCACATCCTCTGCATGCCATGTGACAGTGAGCTAAGCCAGTTCTCTGACCCGGGCAAGGACTGCCAACAGGGCTCCCTGAGGCACCACATGCCTGGCATTTGAACCTGCAGATACCGATTTGCATCATGAAAATCACCTAACTCCCTCAGTTTGCATGTAGACTGGGGAGTTCTGGTGCAAGAGGTTGTTGCCTTTATTAAGGACTAGGTGAGGCCAGTGGCTGCAGGAGTCTGGATAAGCACTGTTCCCTTCTCCCTCCGAACTCTGACTTCCCTGCCCTGGGGCTGGGCCTCCTGGCCCCACAGCAGCCTCCTGGTTCTGTAGCCTAGATACGGAGCGCCTGGTAGGCCCCATCCTGCCAGCCTGAGTCCTGGAGTCCATCTCCTCGGAGAGTAGAGAGCCGACGGCACGACTGGGCATGGCCCTGCTGCATTTGGGACAGTCTCCTACGGAAGACAGCAGGGCCGCATTCCTCTCCGGAATGACTTCCCCATCTTCTCCCAGAGTGAGCTTTTTAGCTGCAGCCTCAGTGGTTCCTGGACAGATTTTGTCGGTTTAGGACTCTGCAAGAAAAGTGGGATCCTGGGCCAGGAGCTCAGCAGGGGTTACCTCCCGTCAAAGAAAATGCAAATTAGTGTGGGAGGTGCTGAGACTAAGAAATCCAGGGCCCTGCTGCTAGCATTTGTGCCCCTTACCCTCCCTCTGGGGAAGCTAGGCTGGGTGTAGCATGTGAACTGGAGGTGGGACTGCACCCCAGTAACTGATTCACACTTTTCGGCTCATTGTGCTCATGCCATGGCCCTGAGAAGATGGACTAATGTGGCTGTTCCTCTGTGACATTCAAATGCGTTTACACAGCATCTGCTCCGGGCAGACATGACACACACGTGCCCTTAGAGGACACTGGTAAGGAAAGCAAGGAAGTGTTTGGCCTAAAAGACACTTAAACATAAAGTTAAGCTAGAATCAAGGCCAAAATGCCATCCCAGCCCTGGTGCCTACCCCTTCCCTGTCAGGCCTCTGAGGACAACTTGTTCAGCTCTCACCCTCTGGTCACCCCCTCCTGGCGAGGCCTCGCCCCATCCTGGACTCCTCTGCTTTTGGACTGCAGGTGTGCATTGCCCCCTGCCCTCCGTCTCACCTCCGCCTTCTCTAAGGCCCATGACACTATGACCAGCTCCCCTTTAACAGCATGGGGCTGGGAACTGAGAAAGTCCGGCTCGCTCTGGCCCTCTTTAAGACTCACGTAGCCTGCTCTTAAAATTGGCCTGCCTCACAGGCAAGCTGGATAGAATAAGGTGAGGCCCAATGAGTCGGGGGCTTCTACACGTTACCCCTTCTCACGGGGATGCACCCTGCCAGCATCCCTGGGATTGACCCTATAATGGGTTCAAATGAAACCGCTCTCCTGCCCCAGGGTATTGTTTATGAGACAGAAAGTACAATTAACTGACTAAATACAATGAACTGCTTGCTGCCTCCGCCCCTTCCCTACAGACAAACCATGAGAACCCAAACCAGGAGCCCCAGGGAGGAGCAAGAACATGAATTCTCCCAACCTCAGAGTTCCAGAATGATTCTTAGGGAATCATTCTGTGCACCATATAGAGAGATGCAATGGGTTGACTTATATGCGCTGATTTTCATATGCGGGTACTATTGTGGTTCATAACATACAATTTACTTCCTAATGTGCTTAAATAAGTTAGTTTGACCCAACAATGACTCTGAAGAGAATCCCCTCCGAGGGTCAGCTGGTGTGGGAGCGCTGCCTCCGCTCTCTTGTCCTGAAGATTAACATCTTCAGGCCTGGAGCCCGGACGTTGTGACTAAACAATTATCACCTGTCAGCGCTCAGGCCTGTTTCTCCAGAAAAATCAAAGACACAACACTCAGCACACAACACATGGGTTAGCCATAGCATGAGGGCGAATACAGGCAAAGGGTAAAGAAGATGGAACTCCTGGACTTTGCCATCCAACAAAGAGAAGACTGGCTGCCACAGAAAATGCCAAAAAGCCCCAGACTTAGCACAGGGAGGCCACAGAGAGGGGGCTCTAGGATACTGCCAGCATCTGGAAGTGCAGGGGGACCCCCAAAGCCAGGAAGTGTGAAATTCCTGAGCTCCTGCCCCTGCCAGCAGCTTGTCCAAGAAGCCCACCAGGATGGTTCAGCTGACTGTCTCCCCCTCCTTCAGCCCCCCCACCGCCAAGGCTGCCTGAGGCCACCCCACCAGCCTCAGACGTGAGCACTCCAGAAGAAGGGCAGGTCATCACCCTCTGTGAAGGTGCCACAGCAGGGCTCTGAGGTGATTCTGCCTTTCTGTTTCTGCTGGGAATGGAAACTTCAGGAATTCTGCCATCACCAGAGCTCTGTTCCCACCTCTCCTGCCACTCCCCTCGCCTCCCTCCCACCCACCCATCTTCCTTGGAGAAACAACACGGGAAGATGCTTCTCTTCATTAGTCTACACGGGAGCCGAGCCTTCAGAACCATGTACCTTCCACCAGTAAATGGGAACCCAGGGGAACTGGGACTTCATGGTGGGGTTTCACCAGGTGCTAAGAAATCGCAAGAAAAAAGATCCCTTTTTAAAAAATTGATAAAGGGATGTGTAATGGGATATGTCTTTTTTCATAACTTCCTGAAGAGAAAAGCCCGGCTTCCTTTTCTTCCTCTGAGTGGGAGAGCTATGAGTGTGCTTGAGCTGCCAGCCCATGAGAGGGAGCTGTTTTTACGGAAGACATGATTCTTATGGAAAGCCCATGTGGTTTCTACCACGGAAGCACATTGTCCCCGTGCCCACCCCGCGCTCCTGCTAATACGGTGGTTATATGTATGGAAGCAAACGTCTTCAGCCGTTAACACTCGCCCCAGCTGGGCACAGTGTAGTAGCCAGCTTGGTGCAAAGTAAAATTTGTATAGAAAAATATTCACCATATGGGACTGTCTCTTAATATTCCTTTCCAGCTGCTCTGAGAAGGATAATAGCACAGGACATGCCGCTTGGGATAGAGTTAAATGAGTTCCCCTACTCCCAGAAGAACCTTAAAAATGAGTTTAGGCTCTTCCCACATGCTGGGGCATCAGAAAGGAAATGGTTGGCAGCCCCTGCCCAAAACGACAGTTGTTGGAAGCCTTTGAAAGACCTGGTTGGCGGCCGCCTCCCGGAAGTCCCGGTGTGACTCCTAGCAAGTCTCTGTCCTGAAAGTAGCTCTTGCTGGTGGGAGACCAAAGGCGGGGGTGGGGAGGAGGAGAATGGGGCCCAGGATTATGTTGTGAGAGGGAGTGTGAGGCCAGCAGAAGAGAGCGGGGCCTACATGGCTTCCTCTCACTCATCCTCCCAGTCCTCTAAGGATAAGCTTCTTAGGATATTTGTTGAGAGATGTGATACTCTGCCCTAGTTCTCCTGGGATAGTATAGGGTGAGCCCGCAGAAGAGGAAGCGATGAGGTGTGAACCTTCATGGACCAGAGCCAGGCCCTTCTGCAATAGCCCATGCCCTTGGCACAGGTGGGATGCTTTGGGTCTTATAAGACAACCTCGATTTGCATGCGCAATTAGACACAGCCACCAGAGATGATTCTCTTGGCTGTGAAGACCCCTGGGGACAAGCCCACAGAGCGATGCTTGCAGAGCTCCAGATGTCCTGACCGTTTCCTGCAAGTCATCCACCTCCCAGGCAGGTCCCTGAAGGAGAAGGTTCTGGGTTTAGAAATGGCCTAATTTCCTCACATTTTGTGAAACCTTTCAGCTGACCCCCTACCTTCTATTCATTCAGTCATTGGTTTATTCAACAAACAATTACTGAGGATCTACCTGCCACTTGCCAGGCCCTGTGAAAGTTCAGGGGGAGGGCTCCTGCCCTAGCTGGTTTGGCTCCATGGATAGAGCGTCGGCCTGTGGACTGAAGGGTCCCAGGTTCAATTCCGGTCAAGGGCATGTGCCTCGATCCGTGGTGGGGGGTGCGCAAGAGGCAACCAATCAATGATTCTCTCTTATCACTGATGTTTCTATCTCTCTCTCCCTCTCCCTTCCTCTTTGAAGTCAATAAAAAAAATATTTTTTTAAAAAGGAATATTATAGCCTAGAAAGGGAACAGACAACAAATAAGAAAACAAATCAACAGGGCAATTACTGATTACTGTAAGAGCCATGACGGACATGAAGAGGATACATGAGATGGAAAGTAGCTGGGAGGGGCTGTGCGATAGGGGAGGCCCCTCTGCAGAGAGCACATTTGAGCGGAGACCTCAAGGACAGGAGTGGCGTGAGAAGAGCTGGAGGAAGGGCGTGCCAGGCAGAGGGAGTTCGAAGATGCAGGGGCAGAAACGCCTTGGAGGGTTTAGGAACAGAGAGGCCGAGCCAGAGAGCAGTGAGGAGAGTGATTTGGGGTGAGTTCAGAGAAGAGGCAGGAGCCAGGCCGTCGTGTAGGCCTTGGAGGCCGAGGTCAGAGTGTGGACTGTGTTCTGAGAGCAATGGGGAGCCAGTGACGGTGTGGAGCGGGAGTGGTGATGTAACTGAAGGTCACCGTGTGCTCATTGCCACGGTGTTTGTAACAGAAGATTAGAAACAAACTCCATCAGCATGGAGCTGGGTAGATAAATTTAGGTTCATTCCAGTGGTTTGCAGCAGTTAAAAACTGTGAGGCTTCCATTTTTCTATTAGGAAAAAACAATCTGTGAGGCTTATCCATTCATACTGCTTTAGAAGGATTTGCAAGGTACCCCAAATGGGGGGAAATCCCAAGAAACAGAATGGAGTACAATGTGCTGCCAATGTGTTTTTAAAAGAGGAGATGGATATGGATATAGGGGTGGCTGTAATGTTACACCACATTAAGGATACGTAAGAACCTGGTGAGGGGTTTCTTCTGAGGAGGGGAACTGAGGCACAAGGTGACTAGGAGACATACTCTTCGTAGTATATACTTTTGTGTGTTTGAATATCTTACTAGGTATCTGTCTTACGTATTCAGCAAAAAAAGAATAAATTGTGGCCCTGGCCAGTGTGGCTCAGTTGGTTGAGCATCCCACGCACAGAGAAGTGGCTGGTTTGATTCCCAGTCAGAGCACATGTCCAAGTTGTGGGCTTGATCCCCAGTAGGGGCTGTGCAGCAGGCAGAGATTGATGTTTCTCTCTCCCTTCCCCTCTCTCTAAAATTAAATACAGACCTAGCCGGTTTGACTCAGTGGATAGAGCATGGGCCTGTGGATGGAAGGGTCCCAGGTGTGATTCCGGTCAAGGGTATGCAACTCGGTTGCAGGCTATATCCTGGCCCTGGTTGGGGTGTATGCAGGAAGCAACCAACTGATGGGTGTCTCTCTCACGTCGATGTTTCTCTCTGTGTGTCTTTCCCCCTCCCTTCCACTCTCTCTAAAAATCAATGGAAAATATCCTCGGGTGAGGATAAGTAAATAAATTCAATTAAAAAAACCATATTTTTAAAAGACTAAAATGTCGTCAGCCTGCTCACTGTGTGGAGAGGGTGTGAGAGCAGACGCAGAGAACTGGTTGGAAGACTGGCTGTGACCTAGCTGAGAGATGGTGGTGAGCTTCACCTGAGGTTGGTAATGGGATGGGGAGAATACACTTTAGAGGCAGAGCCAGCTGCTCTTGGTGCATTCCACACTGACATGCCCTAGAAGCTTCGTGCATTAGAGATCAGAACCAGGCTCCCCTAACTCCCGGACTTCTTATGGGCAGGCGCCTGCCCATATCCTCACACAGCTGTTAAAAATGATTTTTAATGACCGTCAGCACAAAGTCCCCTGAAGAAGCCCTCTAGTTTCTCAATGGAGCTTTCTTCCCTTGCAGAGAGATGCCAAAGGCCAGTACCTATTTGACCTTCTTTGCCACCACCTGAACCTACTTGAAAAAGACTATTTTGGAATCCGCTTTGTGGACCCAGATAAGCAGCGGGTAAGTCACAATTCAAAGCACAGATGGAGGAGAGGGTTGGTCAATAAGCCTGACGCTTTGAGCTGCCACTCATCTTCAGAGTTTAGGAGTCAGGGACCAACCAGACACTACAGGTAAGTGTCATCTCTTCAGATCATATTATGAGAGCCCAGCTGGTGTGCTCAGTGCTTGAGTGTCGACCTATGAACCAGGAGGTCACAGTTGGTTTCACCAGTCAGGGCACATGCGGGCTCGATCCTTGGTGGGGGACGGGCAAGAGGCAGTCGATCGATGATTCTCTCTGGTCATTGATGTTTCTATCTCTCTCTCCCTTCCTCTCTGAAATCAATAAAAATGTTTTTTTAATCATATTCTGAGACCTGGAGACACCATAGCAGAGCTCATCTCATTGCTCACCATTTAACAGAGGCTGAAATGGCAGCCTGGAGAGCTGAAGTGATTTGCCCAAAGTTGCCCAGTTGGAGGTAGAGCTAGAGTTGTGGTCTCAGGGCCCAGGTCACAGACTAAAGCCCTCCTGCCCCCTTTCTAGTACCTGGGCCTCACCTGAGGTGCCACACCACCCCAATCTGAGCAGGACAAAGAGCCAAATTGGCACTGGCCTTGCAGGGCCTTGCAAGTCTTGCAGTTCCTGTTCTGCTCTACACTGTGTGGTCGGCTCGGCAGACACAGGGCACTGCCAAGGACTGTGATACTCCTGACAGGTAGAACAACCAGTCCGCTATCCCAGCAGCTGCTCACCTCTCCAGCTTCACCTCCCTGACCTTCCTCCTCCCTGCTATGGCCCTGCCAGATAGCTCTGTGGCTCCCCACGGCATCCTTGTCTTTTCCCAGAGCCTTCACCTAGCTCAGTGATGGCGAACCTATGACACGCGTGTCAGAGGTGACACGCGAACTCATTTTTTTGGTTGATTTTTCTTTGTTAAATGGCATTTAAATATATAAAATAAATATCAAAAATATAAGTCTTTGTTTTACTATGGTTGCAAATATCAAAAAATTTCTATATGTGACACAGCACCAGAGTTAAGTTAGGGTTTTTCAAAATGCTGACACGCCGAGCTCAAATGCTGACACTCCGTGCCACACACAGGTCACCATCACTGACCTATACAGTCCCCTTGCCTGAATAGTTCTTCTCACTTCTCCACGGTCTACACTTTTCTTCTGGCTCATGGCCTTCTCACACATAAGGTCTTAGCCTAGACCAGTGGTCGGCAAACTTGTGGCTCAGCAAACCGTAGCTCGCGAGCCACATGCAGCTCTTTGGTCCCTTGAGTGTGGCAGTATTTTGTGGAAGACCCACACTCAAGGGGCCAAAGAGCCTCATGTGGCTCACGAGCCGCGGTTTGCCGACCACGGGCCTAGACTTGTGTTTCTTCCAGAAGTTTTCCCTAAGCCCCACTCTGAATGAGGGTCCCTCCTATGTGCCCCATATGCCCTGTGATTGCCTGTGTCCCTTGCAAAACTGTAAGTTCTGTGAGGGCGTAAACATTATCATATTCATTACTACATCCCATGGCACTGTCCTGGGGCCTAGAAGGTGGTGGTATGCAGGGAATATTTGCTGAGGGCGTGATGAGAGGGTGAGTTTATGGCTAGCAGTGCCATATTTCCCCTCCACTCGCCCAGGTGGCCCACTAGCAGACACCTGCAGTTTCTACAACGCTGTCCATCAGCCCTTTGCCCTCTGTGGGGATGTACTGTCTGGCATGAAGTGGACAGTATGCAGAAGCATTCAGGCCTCAATGATTCCCTTCCCTATACCCCTGCCCACCAGCCAGTCTTGTCTACCAGCCTCCAAAAACACAATCACCATGAATCCCAGAGGGACCCCCCCTTTCATGGGCCCACAAATTTTCTTCACAGCTCCAACATGGGCTTCGTCTCTGTCGCCACGAAGGGACCCTGGAGAGAGCCTCGGAGGGCGCAGCCTCCCAGCAGTGGCCAGGCCACAGATAACCAACGAATGAATGGGCACTTCACACCAGGCCAGAGTCAGGTGCCCTTTTGTTCTCTGGTGCTCTGAGCCAGCTGTTTTCAACTTTTTTCATCTCATGGCACACAGAAACTAATTACTAAAATTCTGCAGTGCGCGCACACACACACACACACACACACACACACACACACACACATATATATATATATATATATATATATATATACATTTTTTTGCCCATCTGACCAACCAACCAGGTATAATTTTGATTCATTCACACTGTCATTTTTTTATTTGGCAATCTAAGGGAAGAGAGGCCAGTGCCCCTGACTAAGTAGTTGGGTATCACATGTTGCAGAACTCCATGCCACACACCGGTTGCAAATTGCTGCTCTGAGCCTTGTGTCTCCAGGTCCATTTAGGGTGTTAGGGCTAAACACCTGAGCTTTAGGAGGGACTCAGAAGGACTGCCCCGCCCCATTTGCTGACAGGTTTTGCTCCTCCTGGCTCAGCAGAATGTTGAGCATCATCCGTGTTTGGAAGGTCGTGTGAGGTCAGTCCCTCACCTGTAAGGTCTCCACTGCCTTGACATAACTACTGCCTGGACCACAGTATGAGGTTCCAGGAGGTGCCAGACACCGAGCAGCTGTGGGTCCTCACACACTGTCGCTGCCCATTCGCTGTGTGATAATGGACTGTTTTCACACCGGGGTCGTTTGCTGTTGATTTTTGGATTCTGTTGGTTTGAGCTGTCTCTCCTTGAGGAGGAAGGCCAGTTACCTAAGGTCTGTCTCTTCATGTCCCAAAGAGGGTAGCATAGGAGGAAAAAAGGGCACAGTGTCCTGTTCATTATTTTTAAGTTAGGTCAGGATGTGCCTGAGGAGAATAAGAGTGTATGTGAAGTGATGAGGATTAAGGGCAGGAGACAGATAAAGGTAAGGAAGTGGGGGAAAGAGAAATAAACGCTTATGGAGTGGCTGCAGTGGGCTGGGCTCTGCACTGAGCACAGAGCTACATACTTCAGCTGATGGGTATTGAGCACTGCGTTGTATCGGGCACTGAGCTATGGGCTTCACATATGCTGTTTAATTCTTGCCACAAATGAGATGAGTGTCCACAATTATATTATCCATCTCCGGATTAGTAAATAAAGTCTCAGGCAGGTTAAGTAACTTGCCTGCGGCAGGTGGCAAAACCTGTCTCCACCTCAGACCTGTGCGACCCAGCGCCTGTGTGGTTCCTAAAGCTCCATGTTGAGTTCATACCTGAGAGCCTCCAAATTGTGGTGATCCTTTGCCTTTAGTGAGGGGTAAGGAGAGCAGGGAGGCTGGGAGGGCTCCTGAGAGCTTGTGGAAATGGCACTGTAAAGAAGTGTTGTCCTATGCCCTAACCAGTTTGGCTCAGTGGCTAGAGCGTCGGCCTGTGGACTGAAAGGTCCCAGGTTCGATTTCGGTCAAGGTCATGTACCTTGGTTGCAGGCACAACCCCAGTGGGAGGTGTGCAGGAGGCAGCTGATCAATGTTTCTCTCCCATAGATGTTTCTGCCTCTCTATCCCTCTCCCTTCCTCTCTGCAAAAAATCAATAAAATATTTTTTTTTAAAAAGAATTGTCGTCCTAGATCCGTGGTCGGCAAACTGCGGCTCGCGAGCCACATGCGGCTTTTTGGCTTCTTGAGTGTGGTTCTTCCACAAAATACCACGTGCGGGTGCATATACAGTGCGATTGAAACTCCGTGGCCCATGCACAGAAGTCGGTTTTCGGCCTGGGCGAGTCTATTTTGAAGAAGTACTGTTGATATTTGCTCTGTTGACTAATAAGTTTGCCAACCACTGTCCTAGATCTACTGACTCGTGGATAGAGCTGGTAAGATCCCAGCTCCCTAGAGTGAAGCTGTAAAACACACCTCCTCCCCTGGGGCACCAGGCGGGCTGCACCCAGCGCTCCATCCATCTCCTCCCTGCTGCTCTGCCGGGGTCTCCGTGGGGAGGAGCTGCCCTCAGTCACCCTCTTCCTGTTCCTGGCTCAGGCCCAGGGCCTCGGCCTCGGCCTCCTCTCAGCCTCTCCTTTCAAGGTGGAGGGACCCTTTCAAGCCTCTGGAGTCTGACATTGGCCCATTCACCCAAAGACAGGAGCACACGCCCCTCTCCGAGTCTTCTCCTCGTCTCCTGACGCCCCTTCCCCAAACCCATGTTAACAGTTTGCTAGTGATTCTGGGACCCAGACTTAGCCAGACAGATGCAAAAGGTAACTCTGGGCATCACCATATTCTTGGGATCCTTTCAAGATTTTTCTACCAGAACCTTAAAATCTCTTGGGCAAGCTGTGACACCTTTACACTCCCCACTCCACTTCTGATCTCCTCCAGCCTCCCTCCTTCCTTCAGCTCTCACCCCTAAAGTCCTCTTGCCAGCTTCTTGCCAAGGGGAATAGCCTTTTTGTCCTTCAGCTCCACCTGCCTTCTGCTCATAATGGATCCTACAAGTCATTCCTCTTCGTTTCCAAGTTTCTTTGTTGATTGACTTTCATCTATCAGGGGACTGTCTAGAGGCATTCTGTTGACTGAGTCCCAGACACTTGCGAGCTCTTCTCCCTGCAGAGAGTTCCAGATAGGCCTCCTGCACCTGCACCGGCACAGCCTGGGAGCCCCGTAGTTTCCATGCAATTTCATCTCTTGCCTTCGCCTTGCGGTGAAGCCAAGCCGCCACGGGCCGTGTAATGTGAGAGGACCTCTTAACCACATTGAGTGGCTGTAATGAGTTGCCAGCCTCGTGGGAACTCAGATCAGAGGAAGCAAGAGAGCAGAATGTCAACCCAGATTATCCATGTGGAGCTGACGAGAGAACTGGCTCTTAGTGGGTCCATTAACTGCATAACCCGTGCCCAGCCCAGAAGGTGAGCGCTGGGAATCGAGGGAGGCCAGGATGCCGTCTGCGTGGCCCTGGCCTCTTTGCCGCAAAGGGAGGACTCTGCCAAGATGTAACGTTAAATGGAAGTAGCCAGAAAGGAGGGCAGTATGGACCTGGTTCCTTCCAACCTTTGACAGCTGCATCCTGAACACTGTGCTGGGCACGGGCAATCCAGTGTAAACAAGACAATTTTTTGCCCTCACAGGGCTCATGACTAATGATTTTAAGCTGCTTCCGGATAACCAAGCCCAAATAACAGTAGTTCTAGCTCTCTGCAGATTGTCAAGGTTCCTGATTAGCATAACAGCAACAAACATCAAGAATGCATTTGTAAAGCATCCCTGTAGGACTGGGAAACATACTAGTAGAATGGTCTCATTGCTTCCTTCCTCAAACATAAGTACCATGGGGAAAAAGGCATTGCTACTATGTCCCGCCTCCATGAAATTCCAGGGGATGCAGGATACGATCCTATACTTCAGTTGTGGTTAGTTATCTTATGAGACAGACTTTGCCAAGGAATCCTGAGCACGCATCTCTCACACAGGGCTGGGCAATCTGTGTTTACTCAGACAAAGGTGGAAGATACACCAGCCATCCCTACCTTCTCACCATTTATGAAATTCTGTCAGTACTTTCTAGAGCCCCCTGTCAAAAAAAAACATTGGCATATAGCACAAATACATACAACCCATTAAAGCCAGTATTTCCCTACTCAAGCCAGATGGGGCTCGGTCCCCATCACACACACGTACATTCACTTGTGCCTACTGATGTGCCAGAAACGTGGATCAGAACCTTGGCACCCTGGTCTAGGAGGTGGCCTTGCCAGACAAGCCCAGAAATGGCATCTGAAGCTGGAACTCCGTCCTCTTCACAGCTGGTTCCCAGTGGAACTTTTCAGAAAATCATACCACTCTTTACTCTCCAAGCCTACATATCACGAGCTTTTGGGCTGCTTTCACCCTGGGCTACAATCTGTCTGGTGATTTAAATTGGGTTAAACAAGTTATATTTGACACTGCTTCTCATTAGGGTTTTCTTGTTCTGTGTTCTCGCTCTCAGCATTGGTTGGAGTTTACGAAATCTGTGGTGAAGCAGTTGAGATGTAAGTATTCCCTGAGAAAAGACTCGAGCCCTACCCCTGGGGAGCGGGGTGAAACCTCCCACTTGTAGTGAGCCTTGGAATTTTCCACTGTTCTGTGTATAAGTGGCCCTAAACACCTGAGGATTTTCTTCTGAGGGTTCAGAGGCCCGTGCATCCTGGTGGGGAGGGCAGCTCCGTCTTCTCTGGACCAGAGGGTCTTCCCTGACGGGCACCTGTTTTTCTCTGCAGCCCAGCCTCCGTTCACCATGTGTTTCCGGGTGAAGTTCTACCCTGCAGACCCTGCTGCCCTGAAGGAAGAAATAACCAGGTGAGATGAAACATACCTCCCTCCACCACTAAGACCTGCTGGAGAGGGCAGGAGAGAGGGACTGTCACCTCTCAGATCCTCTGTGCTGGAAGCTCCTAACTCGCATAGGCAAGGCATTCTTCTTAACTAGAACCTAACTTCTGGGTTTCACCCATCCCCGCCTGCTCTCCTTGCTCACCCCCTCAGTAAATTGGAACAGAGGGAGCGTCCTTCTTCGGAAAGTGTGAACACATCATCCTGAACTGGACCTCCTCAGAGGGCTCTGGAGTAACGAATGAATCAAACGCATATTTTTCTCTTATCGGTGATGCGGCCACCGTGGACGTTTTGGAGAGGGCTGTGTTGCTGCTCTTTGGGGAGGTTGAAATAGACTCCAAGGCATGACACTAAAGAACCTGTTGGGAAATAACCGAGGGTTTTAAATCGAAGTGGGTCAGCGCCCGTGTGCTGATGGATCCGGTCCCCGTAAGCTCTTTAGAGAGCGGATGGCTGCCGGGGTTGGATTCGATCTCATTCAGCACTTCTCGAGAACGAGGAAGAACCCCTGTGCCACAGCCATCCTGTGAGAGGGTCAGCGAGTAGGAGCTTCGAAGCTTCCCCTGGGTTCTGTATCTCGGGGCCAAATTCATTCTAAAAGTGTTGCCTCGGAGACTTAGGAACTCTGTGTAACAGGGATCCTTAACTTTTATACTAGAAAGATGTCATGTTGACATGAACAACACCTTGCTGTGTCCTTGTAGCGGGAGGGGCCCAGGCGAAAAGGCCGTGCCAGGGAATCTCAGAGCTGAGGAGGAGACAGCTCCGCCCACACCCAAGAGAAGCAGAGACGGGAGGAGGCCTTTGCCAGTCGTCCAGACTGTCCGTCCTTTAAGGCTTTGCGGTTTCCTTCTGGACCCTGAACGGCTTGAGATAATCCGAAACAAAAGAGGAGGGACGAAGGGAGAAAGAGTATGGAATTATGTTCTCTTCATACTCTGAAGAGCATGCCACTACCTTTACATCCAGTGAAAGGAGCAGAAGTTTATCTGAAAAGGACAATGAGGAAATGGGGAGAGAAGAGAGCAAGAGACAGGAACAAGTAGTACACAGGAAGCAAAGATGTGGGGTGGGAGGGAAGGGGGCTTGGCCGCGGAGGGAGAGGGGTCTTCTGATCAGGTCAGAGGATCAGGACAGCGGGCTGCTCTGGGTGCAGGAGCGTGTACACTCACCCACTTTGACACACGGCGGGCGGGGGGTGTGTAGGTGGAGTCGAACCTTATGTTCCTTCCTGGACACAGGAGCTACACGCTCTGCTCATCCACACGGAAGTGGATGTGGCTCCCACTTTGCTTCTAAAAACCAAGCTCATCCATATTAATAAGCAGTCCTGTAGCTTTAGGTAGAACAGGGAGGGTAGAACTACTATGTTTAACAGCTTAAACAGAGAGGAATTTTGGCAAAGCACTAACCTGCCTTGCTCATGATCTTGAGTGTTTGCCTTAGGTCTGAGCACATCCTCCCCTCCCTTCCCCTTCTCACTTTTCCCCTTCCCTCCCCTCCCCTCCTCTTTCTCTCCCTCTCTCTTTCTGTTGAAAGAGGTGATGATACCAGGGCAGATCCAGAAGTCTGCACTCCTGTCCACATGTCAGAGCAAATTCAGCACATCTTTGCTCAGAGCCTAGCCCTGGCCTCCTGACAGCACACGTCAGCTTTGCCTGGTCTACACCTCACTGGCCGACAGTGGGATGAGGGACTGGTCTGCTATAACCCAGTGAGAGCATCACAGGCACATGGTTTTTGGATTTGATTAAAGGACAAAAATATATGATGAACTTTGCCTTTAGGAGGAGCTCACTTTTCTAAATCAAATGTCACCACATAATATTAACATACAGACCCGGCTACCCAAGAAGCAGCATAGACCCCAGAGCTCAGGTCCTATTTGTCACTTTTTTAAAAAATTTATTTATTTTATTACATATGTGTTCTTAACCCCCCAATGCCCCACCCACCCTCCCTCTCATGCCCTCACCCCTGTTGTCTGTGTCCATTGGTTATGCTTATGTGCATGCATACAAGTCCTTTGGTTGATCTCTCCCCCTTACCCCCACCCTCCTCTACCTTCCTTCTGAGGTTTGGAGGTCTGATCGATGCTTCTCTGTCTCTGGATCTGTTTTTGTTCATCAGTTTATGTTGTTCATTATATTCCATAAATGAGTGAGATCATGTGATATTTATCTTTCTCTGACTGGCTTATTTCGGTTAGCATAATGCTCTCCAGTTCCATCCATACGTGGCCTTGGACATAAGATATTTAGCCTCCTTGACCTTCAGATTCCTCGTGTATAAAATGAGGCTAGCAAGAGCTACCGCATAGAATTGCTGGAAGGATTAACCACTATACAAGGTCTTGCACTTCTTAATACCCCCCAAGAGGCTTACACTGTGCAAACGCTTGATACCTGTTTACTGCCAGGTTGGTTACATGGTCCCTGGACCCCAAGGGCTCTGCTTATGGGGCACAAGTACAGCTAGCTCTGACTTTCCTCCTTTTTTATGTGAAAGGCACTTCTTTTCTGATAATCCCCTCACCTTCTGTCCCCTTTCCCTGCCAGCGACAGCCCTAACACGTAAGCGGCTCACCTGAGGACCCAGAGAGAGAGGTATCTTAGGTGGTTGCCCACGTCCGGGTCAGCGCAGTAGGGGACCGTGGCCAGGCCTCCCAGTAAGTCAGCAGACTTCAAGGACGCTGACGAGTGTGTGAGCTCCTCCCCATCGGCATGCGTTTGTGCTGACCATCCTCCGCTGCTCTCCCCTCTCTCCATCGCACCAGCCCTCCTTTCCTAGAATGCAGTTTCCAAGCGTGTCAGCAGAGTTAGTCACAGGCCGACTGCCTCCCCCTCCCCAAGGCGTTCAGTGGTGGCCTTAGAATTAGCGGCATCTTTCTCCTCGTTCACATCCCTGCTGCTCTTAAAACAGCAGGTACCTGCCCCAGCCTTACTCAATACCCATAATTCATTCCTGGCTTAGAGCCCTCCACACCACTTTCCTGCCAAACTAATTTAGCTGTCAGTGTGTTTTTTCCTAGCAATATTGCTCCTAAATTTCACCACCGTCTCAGCCATTCCCGTAAAGCCGGGCTGAGAGGAGGAGATGAAGTAGGGAGTGAAGAACTACGCTTCAGTTTATCTCTTGGACTCTTCCCAGATGATAAATTTAGTGGCCAAATCCTGATTAATCTCTTTTGTCATTTTTTAAAGTAATAAGTAGATTTTCTTGTCTGAGCTGGAGACAAGGCAGAGAAAATGGGGATTAGGCACCAAATTTAGCTTTTAGCAGGGACTGCAGGTGTATGGATGCCTTGGGAAGATCAAGTAATAGAGGAAACTGAGTACAAAAGGGGCCCCGCCTTCCAAGGAAGCAAACTGTCTGACACATGTTTGAGCAGGTGCTCAAAACAATGCTAACAGAGGGAGCAAATATATGCATGAATGAATGGAGTGCTCAAGTTATTCATTCCTCCAGTGAGTATCCGTTGAGCCCAGCTTAGGCTAAGATGGGTTGGCAAACTTTTTTCTGTAAAAGGCCACAAGAATTAGTATTTTAGGCGTTGTGGCCATCTGGTCTCTGCCATTGTAGAGTAAAAGCACTGTGGGTGATATATAAAGGAATCAGCATGTTTGTGTTCCAATAAAATCGTATTTTGTTTCATTGGAAACTCTGGTGGCAAGCTGTAGTTTGCTGATCCTGGGTTAAGGAATCAAAAAAAGTTCAAAAACGCCAGGTTCAAATCCAGGTTTTCCTTTAACTAGCGTGTGACAAGGCAAGCAACACTATGGGAGACGGGGATCAAACCAGTAGTCACCTCTTTGTTGTGAGGATTAAATGAGAGTGTGTGTGTTAAATAGTACAATGGGTAGCAAACAGCATGCACTCGGTAAATCATTATTGTTATTTTAAAATATTTTTTTTAATATTTTTATTGATTATTTACAGAGAGGAAAGGAGAGGGATAGAGAGCTAGAAACATCGATGAGAGAGAAACATCGATCAGCTGCCTCCTGCACACCCCCTACTGTGGATGTGCCCGCAACCAAGGTACATGCCCTTGACCGGAATCGAACCTGGGACCCGTCACTCCCCAGGCCAACGCTCTATCCACTGAGCCAAACCGGTTAGGGCTATATTTTTATTGATTTCAGAGAGGAAGGGAGAGGGAGAGACAGAAACATCAATGATGAGAGAGAATGATTGGCTTGCCTCCTGTAGGCCCCACACTGGGGACTGAGCCCGTAACCCAGACATATGCTCTGACTGGGAATCAAACTATGACCTCTTGGTTCATAGGCCAACGCTCAACCACTGAGCCATGCCAGCCGGGATTATTATTATTATTATTATTATTATTATTATTATTTTGTTTTGTTATTTTTGTCATCTGTTCTCCCACTGGAATGTTTCCTGCTGAACTCCTGGCACCTGAGTAGTGCCTGGCACATGTAAGTGCTCAGAACGAGCAGGCTGATGGCCAGTGGGAGGGAGGAAGCAGGGGAGCTAGGCAAAGGATCTATGGGCTTTCTAGAAGAATATTAAAAGTAAATAAAACATCGCCTCTGACTTCAAGGAGCTTGAAGTCTAGTGTGAGGGAGGAAGACATACTGAGCATGATTATACCCAAGAAAAAGGGCGGTGGAAAATAGAGGAAGCCAGGGGCAGAGAATCTAATGAAGGGAAAGTGGAGCCAAAGGATCTTCTGGAAGAAACTCTTCAGGAGCTGCCAGTGCTTTCCCAGGTTCAGACCTTTAATTCTGGAAATATCTGGATTGACTCGTCCCCGCCCTCTGATATCAGAAAGCATATGCCACAGTCAGTACCTGGAAGAGATGTCCACGTTACAGAAAAACTCAGGTTTTCCTCAGTCATCTTTTAGGCTCTCACTTATTCACACCCCATCAATATGGGGCAACACAGTTATTACAAATGGAGATGAAGCAAAGCCTCCGGGGGCCTAAAGGAAATGGGAAACGTTTACCAAAAAAAGTGTCCTAAAGGAGCAGGCCTGTCTTCAATCTGGTCTAAAGCTAATTTCTTGTTTGGTTCCCATGAGGATGTCTTTCTGAAGACAAGTTCTCTCGGGCTTCATTTAGGGCACCCCTCTCCAACCTGATAACTAGCTGAATTACTACAGGGACAGAAGCACCAGGTCCTGGGAGAGGAGGCCTTGCTGATTCTGATCACTGTGTCACTTCAGACAAGTCACTCTACATCTCTGGACTTCTGCTTCCTCAGCTACAGAACCAGAGAACTGGGCTGTAACTCCGGTTCTGGGGTTGCTGACCCAGCCAGTCTGCTCATCAGGCCTGGCCCGGCTGGGTGCTTCTGGTTAACTGATCCCTTGCCTGGCCACACACTGGCCCTGGTGGCAATGCCTCGGGCAACAAGGTGGTCTTCCTTAGGCCCATGTGTGGCAGGAGGGAACATGCCAGGGTCTCTTGAGACTAGGTCTAAGGATGCTATGAGTCATGGGATATATTTTCATGACCAACAACACTGAGTCATTGGTTACCTCCTTGAAGGAGCAAAATGTGGAGCTTGATGGACGTGCTGTAGAAGAGGGACTCTCTACCTTAAAGCTGCCAGTTCGTTCTTTCATGAGCTCATCTCTTCTTGTCCTCTAAAGAATGTGGTTTGTTTCTTTAGGATGTTGGCTTGCCTTTCCTTCCCATGCCCCCTCCAGTTGCTGTACCAGTACCTGGCAATGTTCCCATGGCCTCCCTGTAGCTGTGCTGCCTCCAGAAGTCTGAAGGAGCACCCCCCCCCCCCCGCAAAAGCCTTGTCTCCTTTTCAGCTCACCTGAGGCACCTGTCCTGCACCCATCAATAAAGATGCCTCATGAAAACATGCTCAGTGTGAGCAGGAGCATGTCCACCTTGGGCAAAGAGGGCTCTAAAGGGGCTTCTTCAAATCCAGGAGCACCCACACCCACGTAGATTCTGACACGCTCCCCTGGGGGATGCTCTCCTAACCGCCGGAACCAACTGTCCCTTTGAAATATCTCCTTCAATCCAGTATGTATTGTCCCTGAATTTTGGACAGAGATAAACAGAGGGGTGTGGGAGGAGTGACTGGTGAATAAGGGGCCAGAGTTTTGCTTCCACCTCCTGCCAATGCCTGGGGAAGGTGGGGGCTGGAACAGCGAGAGGCCAGAAGCCTTTTCCCCTTCCCCTCTTCCTTCCCTCCCTCTCTCCCACACACCGTGTGGCATTTCACTGTGGGAAGCAGAGTGAAGACGAGCTTGATTTGGTAGATCCATCTTAATTTTTCATTCTGCGTGGTTTCTTTTTCCTTCAGTTTTTCTCTGCAAACACTGGGGCAGAGTGGGATTGGGTTGGTGATGGTGGTTGAGGTGAGGAGGGGCGCTCTTAACTTCCAGACTGTAATACTCACCTTCCCTTTGTTTTGAGGAGGAAAGTCCAACCTGGTGTGGTTAGATTGGGGATGCTTATGTTTAATCTGTACACAAATCCCCTGGGAATCTTGTTAAAATGATTCAGTAGGTCTAGGATGGGCCTATGGTCTCCATTGCCAACAAGCTCCCAGACGCTGCTGCTATTAGGGACACACTTGGAATAGCGGGGCCTTAGGAAAGAAGAGGTTTGCTTGCTCCTAATTTCTGTTTGTTAATTATTGGACTCACCAAGCCCACGGTTCTCAGTTTCCTGGGGGACCCCTCCCCTCCCGTGTTGCACTGTCGGTGGTCCTCTTCTTCTTGAGCACTTTCACAGGATCAGGTGAGCCTGGAATCTGTTTCATTCTTCATCCTGAAAACAGAAGCAGGGGGAACTCCCAGTTGTCCAGGGAGTGCCCAGTTTCTTTTCTGATGGAATTTAAGGGGATTTTACTACTTGTCCGTTACTGCCCTAGGGAAGCTGTAGTAGCTAAGGCTGTCTGTCTAGCAAGTGCCACAGAACTTAAGCGAACAAGCACGTATCATCTCTCGGTTTCTGTGGGCCAGGGGCTCTGGAGCAGCTTCGCTGGCGGCTTCTGGCACAGGGTCTCTCGGGACTGCAGGCATCTCAAGGCCTGACTGGAGGATCCACTTGCAGGACGGTTACTCGCACGGCTGTTGGCAGAAAGTGTGTGTCCCTGGCGAGCTGTTGGCAAAGGCCTCAGCTCCTCGCCACAGGGACCTCTCTAAGGGCTGTTAAGCATCCTCAGGCAAGAAGAGAGGCCCAGGAGGAAGAGAGAACGGGAGGAAGGTGCCGTGGCTCCGTGACCTCGTCTCGGATGTCAGATCTACCACTCCCGCTCTGTTGTTTGTCAGGCGCAAGTCACTAAGTCCAGCCCACACTCAGAGGGAGGGAGTTAAGCTCTACCTCTGGAGATGAGGAGTAGCAAAGAATTTACGGACATACTAGTATGTTTAAGCCCCCTAGCCAAGGAACCACTGTGGGGTTTTATTTTTTTAATGTATTTTATTGGTATTTTACAGAGAGGAAGAGAGAGGGATAGAGGGTTAGAAACATCGATGAGAGAGAAACATCTATCAGCTGCCTCCTGCACACCTCCTACTGGGGATGTGCCCGCAACCAAGGTACGTACATGCCCTTGACCGGAATCGAACCTGGGACCCTTCAGTCCGCAGGCCGACGCTCTAGCCCAGCTGTGGGCAAACTACGGAGAGGCCCAGGCGGCCCCCTCCTCCGACACAGGATCCCTTTTGGGAATGAGTTGATCTGGGCTGGCTCCTCCACGGCCCAGCGCTGGTCCGACAGTGTTTTTTCCAGGGAGTGCCATTTCTGTTTTGAGCTACAGAAAGAGGCTGGCAGGTTGTTTTGAATTGAACCTCAAATCAGTTCAGAGCAAAGTACTTGAAAGAGTCTTCAGGGAAATGGAAATTGTATTTGTTCTGTGGTATGTTTTGAGATTTTTTTTTTTTTATGTAGTAAAAGTGTCCTGACAGAGCTGCTGTCTTTACAGCAATCAAAGAAATTCTTACCATGCAGCCGTGTTTTCTCTCCAGGTATTTGGTCTTCCTGCAGATCAAAAGGGATCTCTACCACGGCCGCCTCCTCTGCAAAACGTCCGATGCCGCCTTGTTAGCGGCCTATATCCTTCAAGGTAATGACTTTTGACAGGACAAATTCGCTTTTCATGCTAAGTGCAGATTACATTATTTCCGTTCCCACAGATGACTACTTCTTGGGTACACACAGCCATATCTAACTTGAAGCAGAGAATTCGAGGGCTTCGCCACGAGTCCCTAGACGGAGGAGGCTCTGACCACCGAGCCCGACGCTGGGCCGAGGTCTTTGCGCCAGCCCTGCCAGTCATTCGCACGGTGTTGGCGGTGTTTTCCCTGCACCCTTGGGTGATAAGGTTACCGAGACTGGAGAGTCATCTGAATCCACGTTTCCTTTCATGTGAATCTCAAAGAAGTGAAGCACCTTGGAGTTCTGGCGCCTATTTCGGAGCCCGTTCTGTTCAGAGTGCTCAAAGTTGAAAATGTTTCCACGTAACAAACACATTTCCTAACATGCTGATAAGGTAGAGTTGAGTCTGTACTCAGCTGGTACCCAGACTGGCTTTTTTTTTTCCTTCCGTTTTTTGTTTTGTTTTGTTTTGTTTTTGCAAAAACAGTGGGAAAGGTAAGCACTCTTCACATATAATCCCTCTCCTCTCATGAAATGCAAGGGACTTCTGAGTGCCACTTCCTGGTCTTATTTCAGTCCTTACGCCTGACACTGTCACTGGGCTGTTGTGGACCATAGCACTACGGTCGTGAAGTTTCCGTCAAAGAACCTGAACGCTTAATTGGAAATCTGTGAACTCTGGGAGGCTACTTTATGAAGAGAACCTGGAAAATCCTTGCCAATGGAAACTAAAATTCTTCTGGCAAGAGAAATATCCGAGCTGCGTGAAGAACGTAAAAGTCGGCCCATTACACCTTGGCATGCTGAGACTCCTATTTTTAACAATCGCCTAAACAGGAAGGCCTTCCCAACCCTAAGGTCCCCAAAGAGGCCCCTTTCATTTTAAAGGCGAACCCCGTTCCATCTACATGCAGTTTTAAACTCGAGTCTTTCCTTCAGTTTTCCCTGACAACCATATTGAATGTTTCCGTTTCTTTCCTTTAAGGAAATGGTGTCCAACACTGATGTTTCCCATTTGGAGCTTTCTAAACAAGGTCATAATAAATGACTCCACGGCTTGAGGTCCCTCTGGACATCAGGCCCAGAGAAGCCTTTAGTCTCTTGCTCAAAAATAGAAATCCCCACGTATCTGGAAGGATAATACTCAACTGTGAGAGGAGGGCTCATTTCCCCCTGATAGTGACTCATCCGTCCATCCTTCTCAGCACTGGTTGTGGTTCTCACGAGGGAAGGAGGAAGGACAACCACAGCAGCTAGAACTTCTTAACATCCTTCCTCCTCACATCTCCGCCACGTTCCTGCGGAGTCCTTCCCGTGGAAAGAGCCGGGATCTCACCTCGGAGCACGCTGGAGAGCACCGTGGGCCCACCCACCGCCACCCCTGCCCCCAAAGATCTCAAAGATCCGACAGCTTAACAGCTTGAGGATGGACTCCCGGACGAAGCCCCATGCCTGCAGGGAGCTGAGAAGCCAGCCTGGGCACCAGTGCTGCGGATCTCAAGGGCACTTTCTCGTTACAGCCAGTATTCCCTGCTCCGCAGTCCTCTCCAGGGGACCTGGCACCTGCTCAGCTCTCAGTGAATATTTATTCAAATTTATTCACTTGATTTCATGTCATTCGGACTGAAAGTTGAGTTCTGAGTCTGGGTCAGGGCTCATTCGTCAATTTGCTGTGTCCCTACTAAAATCCTCAAAGCGGGATTTCTGACCTGACTCGGGCCCACGAGGTTCTGTCTTCCTGATCAAGCTCACAGTGTCCTGCGTTGACACAAAGAGCATTGCTCCCAAGCCCTCGTCTCCTCACGGAATGGAGGAGGGCCATGGTGTAGACCTCTGCTCTTTCATTGCAAATTTACTTGTGGTGCCCTCCTGAGCACGGGGTCAGCTCTACCATCTCCCTGCTTAGACTTGGCATCAGCCCAGTGTGCACACCTGGGAGAAAAAACGTGGACATGCTCCTGAGGGGCATGCCCTCCGCCCGCCCCACAGCCACGCTCGAGGTCCACTGTTCCGTGTAAGTCTGGTGCGTGCGCCGGCTTTGCTCTGTGTGTTCGTCTTTTGTTGCTTTGCCAATGCTCACAGTTGTCTTCCTCTGCTTTCCTTTTGCAAGCGGAGATTGGAGATTATGACCCAGGAAAACACCCTGAAGGCTACAGCTCCAAATTCCAGTTTTTCCCTAAACATTCAGAGAAGCTGGAAAGGAAAATTGCTGAGATTCACAGGACAGAACTCAGGTGAGTGACACTCAGTTCCAGCCCAGGACTCTGACCTTCCTGACTCTGGATGTGCCATTTCCGGTGACCCACTGACAGCACAGCCCCACGCCCTGTGGGCTCACCTCCACGAAGAGTGGTGTAGGCTGAGACTCAAAGGCAAGAGAAAGACGTTGCATAGTAAGGAAAACAGGGAGATTGGCTCAGAGGTATTTGCTTCACCAAGAAAAATGAAGAGACAGAGGTCAAACGCATGAACTGGCAAAAAGGAAAAAAAAAACTGTAAGGGAAATAGCAGCAGAAGAAAAAAGATGAGAGGAGTTGCGTGGGAATGTGAAAAACGAGCGAGGCTCTGGCCTCAGTCGGAGACCGTGTTACAGGGGCTCCGGGTCAGTGGGTGGGCGGCACCAGGCAATGCCCTGGGTGCTCTGAGAGCCCTCGGTCAGAAACCGCATCTCCAGCGCTGCTGCTGCCGCCTTCGCAGAGGGAAGGAGGAGAGAAGCAGCTGGAAGCAGGAGCGTGTGCTCCTCAGGTTCTTAATTAACCCAGGATATTCCTAACTTCATCAAATAGCATTAATGCATCCTTTCACCCATGTGAAGTAGGATTTCCTACAAAGATTGATTACACACACACACACACACACACACACACACACGCACACGGTGTTTGGGCTCCACCGCATGTGGCACGCTGGAGCACGGGCTCTCCAAACAGATAAACCATGAAGAAAACCGTGATGTACAATGGATTGTTGTAAAGTAAAACTTGCCATTATATCAATACATTATACTTTTTTTAAAATCTTAAAAATATATATGTGTATCTGCCTTCCTGGGGGAAAAAAACGCCCAAGTGGGGGTAAAAGATATCTAATGATAATATTAAGTCTAAACCAGTCCCTACCCTGATCCCTGGACCCCAAAACACAAAGAACAAACCTTCACCTTCAATCAAAGATTTTACTGACATGCATGTCCCCACAGCCTCCTTCGCCTTTATAAACAGGCCGCCTGCCCACCGTGCGGGGCGGGACTGGTTCCCCACCCTCCCAGCAGATCCACACCTGTCAAAGGTGGGATCCCAGCAGCTTCCCACCCCTCTCCCTGGGCAGGCCTGGCTCCACCGGGCTCCTCCCATCACTGTTAGGGAAATAGCGGCCCCTTGTGGCAAAGGTCGGGATGCACACGGGCCTGTGTGAGGGCTCAGGGTGTGTTCAGAGGAGATAGCAGGGTGTGCGGGGACTCCCTTCGAGGCTGTCACGAGGGTTTTGGGTGTCAGAGCAGTGGGAACAGCCCTTCGGAAACCTGCAGGAGGTGGGAGATTCCCAGGAAACGATGCTGCTCTGCGGACCCGAGCGGTTTGGGCCAACTCCAGCGATGACTGGAGCTACGCAGCCCAGCCCTCGGCTTGCTGCATGAGTATTTCCCAGACGCCTTTCCGTGCCTCAGCACATGGGTGGATGTAGAAGTCTGCAGTAAACGTACTCCTTACACAGGTTCAGCTCCTGCTTCACACTGTAAAGTGGGCCTGTGTTTCCTTTCTCCAGCTCTAACATGAGCTCCTCAAGGGCCCAGACGGCGCTAAAGGTCTTGGTATATTTTACAGCAGGCAGCACAGAGGCTAGCACTTAAGGTGCCGATTGATGGTCGCCTCTCCAGAGGGACACCCTGGCCTCCTCCCGCCCGTGGGTGGCTGGTCTCTCTGCCCTTCACACATTGCCCAGCCCTCCTCACACCGAAGCCACCCCCACGTTGGTAGAAGTACGTCTGCTTTGCCAGGGCTCGGGGCCCTGAGACAGCCTGACGACGGAATATGCCACCGGCCTGTGTTGAACTCAGATGAGGGGGAATGAAGATGCTAGGCAGGGGTCCTCAAACTACGGCCCGCGGGCCACGTGCAAATACTAATATTGTATTTGTTCCCGTTTTGTTTTTTTACTTCAAAATAAGATATGTGCCGTGTGCCTAGCAATTTGTTCATAGTTTTTTTTTTAAACTATAGTCCGGCCCTCCAACGGTCTGAGGGACAGTGAACTGGCCCCCTGTTTAAAAAGTTTGAGGCCCCCTGTGCTAGAGGCCCCGTCTTCATGTGGCTTGTGCCAGGGCTGGTTTCTTCCTTTTGCTGCTTGTTTCCTTTTCATAGTCATCACCCCGTGGACAGCAGAGCTGTAGTGGAGTCTGGGGAGCTCAGCACTGTCTCCTGCTGCGACCCGTCACCCTCCATTCCCATGTGCCCTCTTGGTAAAGGGAGGGGGTGAGGCAGCACAGCAAGATATCCAGGCCCCTTGTGTGCATTTCAGCCTAGATCAGATCCCGGATGAGAAACCCATGGCCTGCAGCCAGCCTACAGATGTGTTTTGTCTGCTGCTGTAGTGTTTAAAATCATGAAATTCCACACAAAAAATCAGTATCTCTGACTTCTCATTAAAAATCACATCTAGCCGAGCTGGGCCCTGCATTCCCACAGGACTGCAGTCTTGGAGCAGAGAAGCAGCTCCCCTCCTTAGCTGGGGTTGCACTCCCCAGTTTGCCACAGTCCCCATCACTCCCTACTGTGTTCCACTCAGCCCATGTCATTCATTATGGAGCCTGCCTCTCCCCGAAGACGTGTGGGGTTTTGACCCTGGACTGAAATCTCTAAAGTTGGTCCTAGGAGAGAGCAGGGAGTGCACTTTGGAAAAATTGTGGTATGAGACTCATCCTGAGCACTTGATAATAATTTGCCTCGGGGGCAGCGATGGAAACAGGAAACCCTGAAACCATCTTTTTCTTTATTCCAGTGGTCAAACACCAGCAACATCAGAGCTGAACTTCTTAAGAAAAGCGCAGACATTGGAGACCTATGGAGTGGACCCTCACCCGTGTAAGGTAGGGTCCCCACGGGGGCGGGGGGAGGTCGCACTTGCCTCCTAGAGAGGGCAGCAGGCAGGGAGCGCCCACGTGCCCATGCCCCCACCCCCTCCACCCCTGCAGTAGCTGGGTGATTCGCTTTTAGTGACAGATGCCTGAGAAAATGTCTTGTTTTGAAAACTCCTCTGGATTCCACGCTGCGCCATTTGGTGCTGCCACGTCAATGTCAGAGGGTTGGAGGCCAAGTCCATCTAAATAACAAATCTGAACCGGGGCGGTGTGGCAGCCGGGGGTAATTTGCTGGAAATGAAGAGAGGAGGAATGTGGAAGGCCCGCCACAGGGGGCGATTGAGCCGGCTCAGCGGACTGCCCACCCTTCCCCGGCCCATAATCTCGTTTCCTTCCAAGAGCGGGTTTTATTGACTGCAGCCGCGTAAGTCGCTGTGCGGAGCTGCAGCGGAGTCACATTTAATTCCATTATGCGCCTCTCAGGGCAAGACGGGGACAGCCAGGGAGGCCCTGCCCAGAGAAACCTCTGTAATTACTCACATGTGCTGGCGTTTGGGCGATGAGCTCAGGCAGCCGCAGTCACTGAGGAGAGCAGCAGGGCCCGCGGCTTCCCTGGACTCTGTGGCCGTGTCCCTCCACTTCATCCCTGTACCCCACTTGTCTTGGCACTCCTGTCTCTGCCTCAGTTTCTTCCAGTGTCTGCCTCTGTCTTTTCACCACTGGGCAGACCCCTGTACCACCAGTACACTGATCCTCAGCCTGACCTGAGGGAGACCGTCTCCCATGGGAGCGGGAGGACAGTGACCCCTTCTTCCCGATAGGTGAGGGGACGGCATAAGCTTCCAGCAAAAATTAAGAGAATGGAAACCAAGGCACCAATGCTGTGGGGGCAGGGCTGTGTTTCCCTTGGCCTCTTGGTGAGGGGACGGTGATTTGTTTTTGCAGAGGATTTAACGTTGACACTTCCCATGTGAACTCTGACAACATTCTAAGTCAGGAACCCTGGTCACCTTCCCCGCCCCCGCACCCCCCATCCACCAGCACGGCCTCCCGCCAGATAACCCCTGTGTTCTCGGGGGTCAGAAGACATATTGATGCCTCTTTGTGCCAAAAAGTTGGCTTATGGGTGTTTACAAGTGAATTAGCACAGTTTCGTAAGTAATGCCTCTGCGTGACTGCTGTAGTCCAACCTGCAGTCACGGCTCAGGCGCTGTGAGCAGAGGAGCCCGCACAGGACTGAGGGGGCCTCGGAGCCAGCCGGCCTCGGCTCCAGTTCTGCTCTCCTGCGTCCTGCAGCCTTTCGAGGCTTCTCCGAGCCTCACTTTCCTCATCTGTACACAGTGGGCACTCAATAACTGCACTCCTCTCTGAACTGCTGAGTCACTTCATGACCTCCAAAGACACAGCTGCCTAAAGATAGGCATGGCCATCAGGAGGTGCCAGGCACCTCTCTTTGACTCCAAATCTGCCCTGTTCCCTCAAGGCCACACAGAGTGCCCACCTCTTCAGAGATGGGTCCCTGGGCAGGGCTGCCACCTGACAGCACCTGGTGGGGCCGTGGACCTGGGCACAGCTGAGTGCCTGTGGGGCTCCTGGCTCAGTCCTGGCTCTGATGAGTGTGTCCTTCTCGGGCACAGGCTGAAGGGACTGCAGGAAGGAAGGAAGGGACGTTTGTGACACCTTCCATGGCAGGCCCACGGGAATCCTTTCACATTATTTTCTCATTTCCTCTTTGTGCCAGCCCTGGGAGATGGGTATTATTCTTCCTGGTTTACAGATGAGAATATCAAGTTCCAAGAAACCACAATTTACAAGGCCCCGAGAGGCAGAGCAAGAAGTTGAGCTGAAGTCCTTCCCATGCTGTGTCTTCCTCTGGGGACGGGTGGGAGCGCTCAGCACTGGGCTTCCAGTCCTTTGTTCAGGGCCCCGCTGCAGACCCGCACTGGGTCCCTCAATGCATCTCATCGCTGGGCTGCGGCTCAGGATCTCCTCAGCGTTTTGAGCAAGAACAGTTTGGGAGCCTTCACTCTTGTCACTACGTAGAGCCATTCTGCTGATATGCTACCAAGCACTCGCCTTGGTGTTGCTACAAGGAGAGCTGAAATAAGCTGGAGCACTCGGGGTAATAAATACTGATGATTCCTATTAACAGAGAGGCTATTACTGGGCCCAGGGAATCTGGGGCACGTAGCCCTGGGGAGGACAGAAGAAGAGGAATCGTTTTGATAATTAAATGGGAGCAGAACAACACTTTGGCTGGGCTCTGTCTCCTGGACTGATTAAGAAGCTGCTGCTCTTCCTGTCCATGCGGACGGTTTCTTTCTGCCCACATGTCCTCGTCTGGCCCTGGGACCAGGAAGAGGAGATCCTGCCGAATCTGGGTGGGACAGGCGGAGGGCTCCGGTAGCTGCTGGCTTAGATAATGCCGAACGCTGCACGTTCACAAGCTGCCCGAGCTCTGTGCAGGAGCCCCCGCAGGCCACGCCTGTAGCTGCCGGACGAGGACAGTGTTGCACCTGTTCCCTAGCCTGACACCTCTCCAAGCCCAGGAGCCACCATCCTGTCCTTCCAGGGGCCCCGGGACAGGCTGTTTCCCCTGGGTCCCCGCAGGCCTGGACTGTGCCTCCCGCCGTTAAGGTTTGCGGAGTGCTCAGACCCGTCCCAGATACCCAGCCTGTACCCAGCCCTATCATGAGTTATAAAGGGGCCATTCATTGAACGAACGTGCCAGGCACTCATGTGCACTATCTCACTTAGTCTGCCAAGATGTCCTTGTTCTCTTTTGAAGCTAAGAATACCCCTGAGGGACTAACATGTGCAGTTACTGGTACAGACGGTACTGGGACTCGAACCCAGAGCTGTCTGTGTCTCAGTGCTGTGCTTTCAGTTATCACTCGTGGTCTCCCTTCTGGAGAGACGGCATTTATTTAGGAACAAAGCAGGACTCTCTGCCAATGGTGGTAGAGAAGGCAAAGACCTACGAAACGACTGAACCCATAAAAATTTAACCTAAGTTCACCAAGTGACTTTATGTCTGTTCTGACAGACCAGGAGAAACCTGATTTCAGCAGGATCTAGGTTGGAGCAACCACACAAATAAAATGCCAATGTCATTCCTTTGCCCTTAAAATAGGACCATTACTTTCATAATCGAGCTGCCCAGGCTTCTCTCTAAATAAACCCTCCTCCAGCTTGACAGGTTGCCCCTGACCACAGAGGAACAGAACGGGGAGCAGTGATGGCTCACCCCCATCCTCAGGTGGGTCCCTCTTGGCTGCGCTGAAAGGAAGAGCTTGACTAAAGTCAGCTGGGTGGCAAGTTTCTACCAAGATTTCCACCTCTGAGCTGTCATGGGGTGACACCAGGCCTCTTATGGGGTGCCTCCTCCCCATTTCCACCCTGGTTTTTTGTGGCCAGGTTTGAGTATATTAAAATTGAGTGGTTTTCATGATTGACTTAAAGGTGCCATTCCTTTCAGGAATGGGCCTAAGTGTCTGGAAGAGCATGTAGATTCCTCCTCCCTAATGAAGTCCGAGGCTTCGTCACCCAGATTGAATTAGTGTAAGTCGTGCTCTAGAGAGAGGATGGATGACCCAGAGAGGCGTAACAACCGAGAACGCTGCGCCCCTCCTCCATCATACCCAGGATGTCCCTAGGGGGCAGGAGACAAGCCTGCCTCCCTGTATCTGAAGGTGAAACCTGGGGGACAGGGCAGGGTGGCCAGGTGTCCCTACTTCTAAGAACCAGTCAGTGCTGATCTCCAAAAACCCTTTTCTGGGCAGACGGCACATCTGAGGACAAGCCTTTGAGGAGACTGAGGATGCAGGTTGCGTTTGCTGGTGGGCTCCACGTGACTGACGGGTGCAGATCCGTGCCCTCTCCAGGAAAGCTCCGTTAGCCTCGTCCGGGCCGTCAGTCATTCAAGCCATCAGACACAAGTCGTATTTTTGAAGTACATATTATTTCTTGTCCTAATTTACAAATGAGGAAGCTGAAGTTCAGAGAAGTTAAGTAAGTCACAGAGCTGGGATCCTACACCAACACCAAAGCTCTTTGCACAAGGATGAAAAAGTGAAAGCAAACTTCTACCTCAAACTGTGAGCATGAACTACATTCTTCTGGCTGTTAGCGGATGTGGAGTGGAGACGGCGCCCGCCTGTGCCGTCAAGACCTGAGTGTTTATTCCACCTCCCGGGTGTATTAATGGCTCAGTCCTGTGGGTACTGACTTCATCAGCAGGGGGGGGGGGGGTCAGGTGACTGTTGTCTGTGTCACTTCTCTCCGCGTCCTCCTTTCCTTCTCTTTTTGTCACTTCACTTGTCCTTTCGCACACAGATCCCAAGGGCAGGCTCACAATGAGAATGGCACGTTAGATAGAAGGACCTGGGGAGGTTCCAGAGAAGGTGTCAGCGTGGCTGCCTGTTTGTGCTCTCACGCTGGTACAGACAGGCGGTTTCTCGCTGTAAGTCCCACTCCTCATGTGCCGGGCAAGGAGCAGACATTCCGGCCACCCTCCGCCCCTGTGGACGCCCTTCCTCGGGAGCTGGCGCAAGGAGGCAGTCTGGAGAATTGCTCTCTTCCTGTGAGAGGCTGGATTGGGGGGGGTCCAGGCGCTATTATTACTCGTTGGAGCGGCCTAGCAGCGGATCGGGCTTATTCCCAGTTTGCTCCCTGTTCCAGCTCAACCGTTCTGGTCAGGACAGGATGTTCCCTCTAACGCCAGCACCTGCCTCCACCAGGAGGCCAGCCCGAGGGTCTGGATGGTGCAAATGGGCAGTGCCACGCCGTAACCTGGCATCAGCACCAGCTCATGGGGGGAACCCTCCTCCCTTGGCTCTGGTCAGAGTCACTGGGGTGATTCCCACAGTCTCTAACCATCGCAGCCCCCATCTTCCCCTTCTGCCCACTTTCCTTTCATGCTGGTCCCCACAGGTACCACTCAGATCCCCTCTTACCTGGTCCCCTAACAGGAGTGACATCTCCCTTTCTGCCCCAACTTCCCACCCTTCCCTTCCTAACTAACAACATTTAAATCCATCAACATCAGGAAAAAAGAGTAACAGGTCAGGTTTTTATAAAAAACAGATTTTTAATTAAGTTCAACAAACTGAGCTAATCAGTAGCAGCTATCATATTAACGGCACAACCACCAGCAGGTATCGGGTGCCCCCTAAGCACAGCCAAAGAGGAATCTCATCGACCCTCACTTCACAGCGAGGAGTCGGAAACACGGAGAAGTGAAGGGCCCGGCCAGGTCACACGGGCACTGCCGGCAGAGCCAGACCCTGGGCCTGAGCAGCGGGCCCCGAGCCCGTGGCGCTGTGGGGATGGCGCAGGCGCTCTTTGCCCTGCCACTGCCCACGGGGGTCAGCGGGACAAAAAGCAGAGACGCCCTTCCCTGCCCACCCTGCTGCCTCCCTTCCTGCTCTTTACCCGAGTCCTCGGTCCTCTGCAGGCGACCCTGTGTCCCCCCACCTGTCTCCTCCCCCGCCTCTCCTGTCTCTCCAGGCGCTGGAAGCACCTTCCCCACTCGCCCCATTGGCCCTCCCCTCCCGTTTTTGCCCACATACGTGCTTCCTCCACTGCAGCCACCCTGGCCCCTCTGCCCGCCTCACGGTCCCACACACTCATCTGGTAAGCATGTCTGCAGGCCTGTTCTGTGAGAATCAACAAGGTAAGGTCCCACCCTCAGGCCTCTTCCTTGAATGGAAAGCCTCCTGGTGCCCACCCTCCGTCCGAGGCAGGCCCTCCCCCACCTCTCCCAGCCATTCCCCACCCAGGTCCCAGCCTGCCCCACCCGCGTCCCTGTCCACCCGCCAGGTTGGCACTTGTGTGCAGCGCTGGCGCTCAGGTGTAAACCACCACCCAGCACCGCTGACAGGCAGGAGGAGGTTCCGCCCCGCGGCTTCGCAGTATCTCCTCTCAGGCTATTTTTAAAGAGCTTCTCGCTGTGCCCAGGGTTGAATGACATGGTGCTTGCATCCAAGTGTCTGTTGACACACCCTGAGGAAAGGACAGTAATAAAAATACACTAATTGGACGTGTTTGTAAAACATTCCCTGGGCACAGATGCTCACACCTGTAACCCTGACTCTAAGAGACTTTTAGGGGAAAACTTTTCTTGAGGCTCACGCAGCCCGGCAGAGCCTTCACTGTTCCAGAGAGCCCACCAGCCAGGCCCCACTCGTGTGCCTCACGCCCGTGCTGGCCCTGACTCCACGGCACCATCTCAGCTATGGCCCAGACAACCCCCCTGCACGCACACCTGACCAGCATTCCGCCACAATGTCCTGGCCACCTGACAGGGCAGGTTCTCACCTGAGGCCCCTGCCACAAAGCAAGCTCCCCTGAGAGGGCATCACCCGTCAACCAGCTCTCGGTGCCCCGCCCCAAACTGGAAAAGACCTGGTCCTCGTGGAGCTCACTGCCCCCCCCCCCGGGAGGGAACATGACCTACAGCTTGTGCTGCACCCTCTCCCGTCTTAGCTCAGCAGAACCTCAAGCCGGGTGTCTCCTGGTGGTGCCCGGGGACCAGGAGGCCTCTTTGTTGGTTCTGGCACATAGGGCTGGTGACGCCGTTCCCCTCGGCCAGCTGCTGCTTATCTTTGCTTCAGCTGAGCTTTCCTGGGGGAGCCCGTGTGTAGGGGCCATCACAACTGCCATATTCATTCATTCATTCATTCTCATCCTCCCTCTCTCTATCCCCTCCCTTCTCTCTCCTTCTCTCCTCCCTCCCTCTATAACTGCTTTTTGAGATATAATTCACGTATCATAAAACCCATCCTTTTACCGTGTGCTTATTCACAGCGTCATGCAGCCATCAGCACTATCTAATTTTAGGGCATTTTTATCGTGGTCTGTTGGCTGTCACTGCCCATCTCCCCTTCCCCACAGCTCCTGGCGACTGGGAGCTTTTTGTCTCACTGGATCTGGACATTTCATATACATGAAATCACACAACATGTGATCTTCTGTAACTGGCTCCTTTTAGCATAACGTTTTCCAAGGCTGTAGCATGTGTCAGTACTTCATTCCTTTTTACTGCTGACTATTATTCCTGGTAGGGATGTGCCGCATGTTGTTTAATCACTTATCAGTTGATGGATATTTGGGTTGTTTCCACGTTCTGGCTGTTATGAATATTTAATCCTGCTATAAACATTCATATACAAGTTTCTGTGTGAATATACGTTTTCCATTCTCTTGGGTGCATGCTTAGGAGTGGAATGGCTGGGTCATAAGGTAACTCTATGTTTAACAATTTGAAGAACTTCCCATCTGATTTCCAAAGTGACTGCGCCAGGTTACAATCCCCTCGGCGGTGCGTGAGGGCTTGCCGTTCTCACTGGATGTTCACCACCGCCTTCTAAGATTAGTATCATTATAATCTACAGCTTACAGTTCAGGGCACGGAGGCTCCGGGAAGGTAAGTAACGTGCCTTTTACTTCCAAAGGCCATGCTCTTCCCTCTCTGCCCTCCTGCCAGGGAGCAGCCCTGCATCGCCCAGGCACCACTGCTTCTCACCCTTCCACCTCCGCGCCTGCACCGCCCTGATGTGAAGTCTCCCTGTGTTGCAGGATGTGTCCGGAAATGCTGCGTTTCTGGCCTTCACTCCTTTTGGATTTGTTGTTCTTCAAGGAAACAAGAGGGTCCACTTCATTAAATGGTGAATATCTTCCTTTCCGAGACAGGCTGTTTGACCTTCACCCGCTGGGGAGGCTGTGGTTCCCGTGTCGTTTGTCTGTGATCGGGCAGTTCAGGTTCTGAGCCCCTCCAAAGCCTGGCATCCATAGTGCTGCTGGAGGCAGTGGTCTCTCCCTGGGGACCCTGCTCTCCCAGAGGAGTGTTGCTGAGAGCCAACAGCCTTGCCAGAGGAGGAACGGGTGTGCAGGGTTGGTTTCTGGGAACGATGAGAGGCCTGGGGCTGGAGCCAATGTTAGAAAAGCTGAGTCCCCATGAGAAACGAGACCTTGGGACTATTCCCTGCTGAGGGCCATGGCGTCTGCACGGATGCCTACTCCCTCAGCCGCTCTCCTAGCAAACGAGGGGCTCGCAGTGACCCCTGGGCAGATAGGAGCTACCCTGTTGCTCTGGCAAACACCCTCCTCAGGCCAAGCCCACTGGTGGGCACTGCCTGCCCCTCTTGAGGGGTTAGGTGTCCTCAGCCTCCAAGAGTCACAGCCCCCTTTTTCTTCCCTCTCCCCCTCCCTCGCCCCATTTCTAGCAGGCAGGAGACACTGCCTCGGCTGAAGCCACTCCGAGCTTCCACTTCCTGCCTGTCTGTCTGGGGTCTGTTCTGCCGCGTGTGTGGCTCTGGGAGCCAGCGCAGTGCAGGCTCTGGCTTGTTGATGGACATTGGGCCTCTGAGATACCCTTTTCCTGGTCTGTGCAAACACCTCTCGCCTCATCAAAACATGTTGCCTGTTCTACTAAGCCCCTGTGATTCCTGTACCTCCTTGGGCCTTAGACGGCCACGTCTAAGCGGGCAACTCCTCCCATGGGCTTGTGCAGGTGGCTATCCTTGCCCAGCAAAGCTCAGCAAGGGAGCCTGCTCCTGTCTTGTTTCCTTTGCCATCTCCGGAAGAGCTCATGGGGACTGAGGACACAGCAGCTTCCTGACGAGCTTTCCGCCGGGGGAACTGCAGGTCATCCGTCCTCTTGTGTCCCCTTCAGCTCCCGTACTGACCTCATAGACACCACCTCCCCACCCTGTTGCTCTTGTGAAGCCTGGCAGTGAGGATCGGCCGAGTGCTGGTGAAACTCCTCAGACACCAGCCCCAGCTGGCCCACCCGCTGTGCTCTTTGGGTGAAGATGGTGAGGGTTTGCGGTCCAACAAAGTACTTTTCAGAAACAAAGAGACCAGGATCAGGCCGCCATTCTCCCTCCCAATGAGGAGCACCTGCTGCCTGGATACAGCTGGGTGGTCTGGTGCCCCTTAGCGAGCCCAGATCCTGGGCCACACTCTGACCAAGGTAGCTGCCTCATGAGGTAGGACACACCTGTTATAGGGACCCGCAGTCCCTAACGTGTCCCTACCCGTCCAGAAGCCCTGATGGTCACCTGGTTCTCCCAGACCCTTTACCCTCAGTGTGCAGAAAGTCTCCCCTCCGTGAGGTCTCAGCTCTGATAGATGTAAACCCAACCTCACTTCCAATAGAAAACTCTTCCTCTCCTGTCTTTCTTGTTGAAACCTAGATGATCTGTGTGTTTGTTTATATATTAACTGACATTTATTGTCTTATGTGAGAGATTGATGGGTTGGAACGGAGTCAAACAGGGAAGGAATATGCTGTGTCCTGTATTAGCGCAGAATCATCAGCTCTCGTCCTGACCCAGCCATGATTTCCAGGGAACAAGTGACCTTCCTTTGGCCCCTCAGCTTTGTCCAGTAGTAAACTGGGTACATGGCTCTCACTACCTTGTCCAGATACCGAGGAAATCTCCCTGGACACTGCAAAGTGGAAGGAGCTAAGTGCAGGCACGTGCGCCTGGCAAGACCTCCGTGGGGGTCTCAGTGGGTAGAACAAGGACTCTGCCCCCGGTGAGGCTGGAGGGCCTTTGGCTCCAGAGGGTAGCCGTGTCCGGCAAATGGAAGGAAGGGAAGCATGGCCAACGCCGAGGCCTCGCTCTCTGGCTCTCAGGGACAGCCTCCCGTGACCCCGGTCATTTTTCCATTTCGTAAATGTAGCCAAGGCTGCAAGCAGGATGTGGAGGTGAGGTCTAAGCCGTGCCCTGTACAGTAACCATGTCACTTCTTCTGATTTGTGTCTGTCCCACGGGTGACGTACCCCAGTATCCTGTTTGCCTCTTTTACTGCAGCCATTCACTGGGCTGGTGGCTTCAAGGATTTTTCTACAAAACCCCCTAAGCCCCTTTCCTGGTCAGTACGCTGCATGACGGTTCATGTAATCTGCTCTCTCTTTGGTGTGCTGTCCCGCCCCTCCCTGAGGTCGTTTGACGTTTGTCTGCACTCAGCTGCATTTTCCATCCAGTGGCGCGGTCACCCGGAAGACTCAACTCCCTCCGAACCCGGTTGCGTTGTTTTCCATCACTTGCTGTATCTTGAACTTTGGCCTCATCAGCTGCTGTGGCATCTTATGTTTGATAGTCCCATCTAGATAATGCACCCGTGTCATGAACCAAACCCTAAAACGGCCCAGCACCACTCTACCGAGACTCACGTCCCATGCCAGTGCCCCATTCCCAGCCACTGTCGGTGAGCCTGAAATCCTCCTGTCACCCTATTTAGGGTTTGACCAGAAAACTGTGGACGGAACTATTTCAACAACTGTTCTCTAAGGCCACTGCGCTGCTGTCTTGTTTTAGTTCTGATTTTGGCTAAAACTGTGTCTGTGCCTGGAGCCCCTTCCAGGGGGGGTGGGCTGTGCATCTGCAAGACGTGACTGTGACCGGGCAGCCCACAGCGAGGTGACTGCTGCTGTCCTTGTGCTTCTAGGAACGAGGTGACCAAGCTGAAATTTGAAGGGAAGACTTTCTATTTATACGTAAGTCAGAAAGAGGTGAGTGCCGGCTTCCTTCTTTCCAGGAAGGCTGGGGTGCTAGGATGGTCCCTGACGGCCAGGGCTGAACCGAAGTGCTCCGTCCAGGCAGAGCTAAGCCCCCAGCATGCTAAGCCAAGACCAAGGGGCAGGCATGGAGGTGAGGGAGGGAGAGGAGGCGAGGCCCTGGAACACAGGGCTTCCTCAGGGAGGCTGACAATGCCCAGAGGTTCCATGCCTCCAGGAAATGCAAAATAGAATTCTTTTGCTTCCATATGAAAATTCCAAGATCATAAATACAAAAGAAGAAGAAAAGGACCATTTTTAGATGAGCGCCACCTTCTCTGGAGAGGGCTTTCTTGGTTCAGTGTGTGCCCGCTGAGACTTTCTCACTGGCCCAGCCGGGTGTGAACTTACACAACTGAGCTCTGCCCAGGGGTCCCCAGGCCTTCTCTTCCAACTAGCCAGCGGCCAGGCAGCCCCTCTCATCTGCAGCCTGGGAGAGTCATGGGAGCCCTCAGACAGCTCGGGGGGGTCAGTGTCCTGGTCTACGTCACCCTTCACCTCTCCACCCCCACTCAGCTGTTTCCATGTGGGGTTTTTTGTAGGAAAAGAAAATTATTCTCACATATTTTGCTCCAACTCCAGAAGCCTGCAAGCACCTCTGGAAATGCGGAATTGAGAACCAAGCCTTCTACAAGTGAGTAGACAACACATGGCATGGGGCCGTCATTATCAGAGCCAGTGCGGGGAAAGCTGCTTTCAGAGGAATGACGGACAGGACGCATTCAGAAATGAGACGTGAGATGACAAGGCTAGCTTCCTTATAAAACTCAGACCCCTCTTGGGGTGCCTGGGTGTACCCCCTGGAGGGACAGAGCTGAGATCTGGAAATGTGTTTCAGTAGAGTTGCCTAAGTTGTGATGTCCTTGGACAGCCCTCTGTGTTAAAGCACTTCTAGGTTTTCAGAGTAAAGCTTGGACCAGGAGAAGCCCATGGGTGCCTGACTCAAATCACACTGGCCCCCTGGAGTCGGTCGGAGCCCTAAGACAGCTCAGCATACAATAGCTCCATGGAGCAGACTCAGCCCAGAGCAGTTCCCTAAGCCTTAGAGAGATCCTGGGCCCTCTCCCCAGTGAGTGACCTGGTGCTAAGCTGGCATGGATTCTAGCCCTTCCTGGAGTGTCAGTGCCAGAGGTGTGGCCAGGTGCCCAGGAGCCTGGGATGGGGTAGCTGGAGGGGGGCAAAGACTTGTCTGGTTCTGAGAAGCCCACTTTGCTTACCAAAGAATTTTGTAAAGAATTTGAGGGGTTTGTGCTTAGTCTTCTTTTCTCAAAACAATATATTTTTATTGTTTTCAGAGAGGGAGAGAGAGAAACATCAGTGATGAGAATCATTGATCGGCTGCCTCCTGCACGCCCCCTACTAGGGATCAAGCCCACAACCCGAGCATGTGCCCCAACCGGGAATCTAACCGTGACCTCCTGGTTCACAGGTCAGCGCTCAACCACGGAGCCACCACGGCCGAGCTGTGCTTAGCTGTCTTTAAGAAAGTGGGCATAAAGGTATCAGGGAGCAAAGAAATAGCCCACTGAGAAACTGGAGTGATGCCAGATAGAGTCTGTTTCACCAAAACCCTTGGTCTTGTTTTGAAAATAGAATGCAATGATTTATGCTTTAATAAACTGTATCTTAATCAGGACAACGTAAGACAAAAGGGTGTCGTATATGTTCTGCCGGATAGGCCATTGCTCTCCCTCAGTAACCGGAGGAGAGAGCAGAATTGCTCTAGGCTTTGGGGGCAGAGTGGGGGACGGGAGGGGGTGGGGTATCATCCTTCTTCCCAGTGAGCAGACTCCGCTACCTACTGGCTACTATGGGATGCTGGCCAGCGGAACTGGTCTCCTCCCTGTTACTGTGACCACAGCCCCAGACGTTGTATCTTGGGCAGGCTTTCTGAACTGCTTAACAATTTCTGTGCATTTGATACAGAATCAGGGATGAGCTGAATGAGTGGCCTGAATTCTAACCTGAGTTGTCTTTATTCTTCTCATTAAAGAGAAGACACTTGGAGAAGACTTTTGCATCGTCAAAATTTCCCTCCTGGTCAGTCCCTGGTACCCAAGGGGAAGCCAAGCAAACATTTCAGCACCATTTCTGGGGGCCTTTACTTTTCTGTCTGTGTCATGGGAACAGAACTGTGCTTCTGAACCTGTGACCAAACTCGGTTTCTGTCTTTCCATTAATAGGCCTCCAGACCTAGTTAGCCCGGCCAGCACCCACAGTGGAAACCAAGGTCGTCCTTCACTGTTTTCCATTAACCTCTCAATGTTCTAATTAGTGTTAGAAGTCAGATCCCCAGTTTTGCCAAGTTTCTAGCAGCGGCTACGTGGGCCTCTGAGCATCTCTCATTCGCAGATTCCTGCCAGTGCCCGGTGCTATGAAGGGAGCCAGGTCGGACTCAAGAATGTGCTCGGGCAGGAGGGCACTAGGCTGAGCCTCAGAGTCCTGAGCGAGGCGGGGCGGGTGACTCTCAGGAACTGCTGTTCATGGACTGTGGGGACAGCCCCCTAAGTATTCACGGCCCCCTCCCGGCAGAGGCTTCAGACCTCGATGGGTTCCTGGCGGATGAGCAGCAAGGGCACCCAGACGTGTTGTGGCTGAGTTGGGTCTTGGGAGACTTCACTCTGGGCAGCTGTGTCTACACTTCCTTTTCTAAGTGGAATCAGAGAAGTCACCCAAAAGGACGTTTTACAGTGCCCGTGGCCTTCCCGCGTCTCCACATCAGCTATTTCTACAGCCTTGAAAGGGAGGTTAATGGGCATTGGGGTGAGGTTCCAAGTTTAAATAAGTGATGGAACTTTTATTGAAGTTACGCTAGCTTCTTCATTTCAGGACTTCTCGGAGTCTTTAACGTGATAATACACGTTAGGGCTCTCCAAGAAGGAGATGAAATAGGAAGGCAGTTACCTAGACATGAACGCGAATCACCAAATACTAGGACTGGAAAGGTCTCCTGAGGCCACATAGTCTCAGCTCCATTAGTTTATAGGTAAGAAGATGGAGGCTAAAGAGAAAAAACTCTGCCTACCTGAGATCCAGTGGGTGGCATTCTATTATTCCCCCAGATTATCATCCCTAACATTTATTCTCCCAGGTGAACCCCTCACTCTCCTGACACGAAAGTGGGGTTCAGCCCTAGTCAGTTTGCTCAATGGATAGAACATCAGCCCATGGACTGAAGGGTCCCCGGTTCGATTCTGGTCAAGGGCACACATCTCAGTTGCAGAGTCGATCCCCGGCCCTGGTCAGAGACGTGTGGGAGGCAACCAATTGATCTCTCTCTCTCTCTCTCTCACACACACACACACACACACACACACACACACACACATCAATGTTTCTCTCTCCCTCCCTTCCACTCTCTAAAAACAAAAAAAATCAACGGGAAAATATCCTCGGATGAGGATTAACAACAAAAAGAAAGTGGGGTTCCATGTGCCCGTCCCTGACACTGAGGCCGTGAACACGGCCCTCAGGTCCGAAAGGAGAGTCAGACACGGGCAGGGCTGGGAGGGCCTTCTTGCTGGGCCAGCCGCTGGGAACGCGCTGTTTGGCCTGGGCCAGCCGCAGGCCGCGTCACACGGGGCTTTGCCTTGCTGCAGGCTGGAGAAGTCAAGCCAAGTCCGCACAGTGTCCAGCAGCAACTTATTCTTTAAAGGGAGCCGGTTCCGATACAGGTAAATAGTGACAGTAAGTAACCATTATGGACCTACTTTCAGACCCTTCCCCCAGAACAGTGGCTCAGTGGTCCTTATCCTTGAGAACAAAGAAACTGGAAACCTCCAGAAAAGCCCGAGGTTCCCATCAAATCCTTTGACTATCCTTTCCCTCCCTGCAGCTGGGTCTGTAGGGTTTTAAATGAGTACCTTCTCCTCCTGCCTTTACAACAGCAGCACAATAAGAACTGTAACAGTAATTCTTCCCATGCCTGTCTAAGGATTTCTCTTTTTCTGCAATATTTTTGGAACATCCTGGACAAGGAGGAATCATTCCTAAATGAGAATGAAAGATCCAAAGACTCCAGAGATAGAGGGCTCTCTAAGATCAGCTGCCGGGACATCCTAGGCTTGCTTGTGGGGGTGAGGTTCTCTCTCAGTGGCCTAAACACTGGGAAGGGGTAGGCCAGGGGCCGTTTCCCAGCTCAGCCTTAGTAATCGGAGAGCTTGGAGAGGAGCCCAGTCCTGGAACGCTGTCTCACTTCTTGGTGCTGCTTCATTATACTCCTCACAGTGGCCGAGTTGCAAAGGAAGTAATGGAGTCGAGCGCCCAGATCAAACGGGAGCCGCCGGAAATCCACAGGTAGGCTGCCAGGGGCTTCCCCTAAAAGCAGTTCCAGCTCAGGTCCCGGAACCTCGAAAGAGCCAGCAGCTGGAGTAATGTGAAGACTGGCCACATGGCTCCCAAAAGGGGAAGGAGAACAGGGCAGAAGCGGTGAAGAGACCCATCTCAGCTAAAGATGAATGAGAGCGGGGAGACGGGCTAATGCAGACAGTACGTCAGATCCAGGAGCACCTTCCTGGGTAATTCTGTACTGTCCTCCCAGGTCCTGAAATTGGTCAGACACCATGGAGGACATGTCCAAGCAGCAAGATTTCATTGGCTGTGGAATCAATTCATTACAAAAGCCAGGGATAGCCCCACACCCCAGTCACACCCCTCGTAAACTAGTTCTGAGAGCCATGCTTCGTGCATACATTTCCAGGAGCCCATCTCCTAGAACCCAATGAGCCCCAGAGAGAATATGATTGGCCAAGAGAGCTAGGGTTTGTCAACCAGCCTGACCTCTGGGAATGGGAGCCCTTTACACAGACCCCCTGCCACCTCTGATGGGAATCAAGGGGGCTGCCATATCCATTTTCGGGAGCACTGATTACCCTGGGGCCCCATCCTGCTCAGAAACCAGTGGCACCATTGCCACACTAAAGGAAGGTTCTGGTGGATCTGGGACATAGGGAGTGTCTCTGACTGGGATCCAAAGTGGGTATTAAAGATTTTTTAAAAAAAAAAACAAAATAAGCCGAAACCGGTTTGGCTCAGTGGATAGAGCGTCAGCCTGCGGACTGAAAGGTCCCAGGTTCGATTCCGGTCAAGGGCATGTACCTGGGTTGCGGGCACATCCCCAGTGGGAGATGTGCAGGAGGCAGCTGATCGATGTTTCTCGCTCATCGATGTTTCTAACTCTCTATCTCTCTCCCTTCCTCTCTGTAAAAAATCAATAAAATATATTAAAAAAATAAAAAAATAAAAAAAATAAAACTTAAACGGCCAGACAATTATAGTGGCCACTCCCCAACTCGGAGTCCTGACCACAGGTATCTGTGCACTAAGCTAACTGCTCTTTTTCTTTAACCCCAGAGCTGGGATGGTTCCCAGCCGCAGCTGTCCCTCCATAACCCATGGCCCAAGGCTGAGCAGCGTCCCCAGGACTCGGAGAAGAGCTGTTCACATCTCCATCATGGAAGGTAAGCGTGAGCTCTGGAGATAGAAGGTAAGCTGACCAATTTCTCCGAGTTGTGACTTCGACCAGTTCCACTCAGGGACCTTGAAAAGAAGTGAATTTTCACTGGAGACAGCAGCAAGTTCCTCTGATGGTAGGGAGAAGGTTTCACCCAGCGGATGGGCACACAGGCGGGGTGTCAGGGGCAAGGGGATCCCCTCCAGCCCCGCTGAGCTGTAATCCAGGAGGGCTGTCGATCGGAGAGTATTCGGGGTAGACCTTTGGGAAACAAGGCATGTGGGCTCTACAAGGTTCCCCGCGGTTCTGAAACTGCTTTCCATCCAGAGGCCTTTCACTTGTTTTCCAGATCTGACCAGTCTCCACAGCTTAAGTGATCAGAGTGGCCTGGGGCAGTTAACCAAAACTAAACACGCCTGGTTCTGAAGCATTCCAGTAACGGCCACCACCTTTCCTTCAGGGTAGAAGCCTGCCCTCTTGCCGTCTGAATTCTCTAACATTATCTTAGGAAACCCATATGCCCCTCTCTCTCAGCCCTTCTCTCCCTTTGGAGTAGGTGGAGGTAGAGAGACAAAGTCTGTGTAGCTTCAGAACTAGATCCCCCAGCAGCCTGAGGTGACACCGCTCTCGTGTCTAGGTACTTAAGCCCTGTCAGGAGACTCTCGGAATAGTGCCCTCCTGCTGGGGTCCCTGCCCCGCTGGCCCTGCAGGCTGGACACAGGCGTCAGGTTTTCATTCCGGATGACGACCGTTTGCAGGACCGCAGATCTCAAGCAGCAGGATTACTTCAAACCTTGTTTCTGTCTTGGAGGCTGGGGGAGGGAAGGCCCTTTGTCTTTTCTGAGCGAATGCTGCTTGTTAATGAAAACCAAGTTAGGAAGGCCGCTCTCCCGGGGAGGATCTCGGGTTTGTCACTGACTCTGCGTCACCGGGGTGTGGCTCTCTGGGGGCTGAGAACCCTGGCTGGGCAACCACCACCGAGTGCCTTCATTACCTGAGAACCTTTGGTGTTCCATTTGTAAACAAGGGGCATCTTCCTGGCCATGGGCTGCAGGGACGCTGGTGTAGTGCCAGAGCACGTCTGGGCAGGCAGCCAGCCCAGTGCAGAGCCCTGGCCAGGAAGGCCAGAGGAGATTCCATCAGAGTCCTGCCGCGGACTTTCTGGGGCAGGTTGTTTACCCTCGGAGCCTGTTGCCCCCACTGTAGACTGGGGTGTGAATGTGGAAGGCGCCTTGTAAACTACCAAGGGATGGAATTACTGAGGTCCGTCATCAGACACAGTACCCTGAGTCTGTCCCCCTGTCAGGCTGAGCAGAACAGAGGGTGGCTCACACTGTCCCTCTTCTTTTGGGTGTTCCCCTCAGGAAAGTGGAATGATCTTCTCCTCTTTTGAGGAACTATAACTTTCTCCCCCTATGTGTCCCTTCTTCCCATCCATCCTGAGGCTGAAGCCGCCAGGTTCTCCCCAGCGGAGGATGGGGCACAGCCCATTTCCAGCCCAAGCCACTTCCTCACACTTCGGAGCCACTCACCCAAAGCCCAGTGTCTGTGTAGTTTCAAACCCTGAGTTTTCTGGACAGCCCCGATCCCCCTGCCCTCAGCACTGTTCCCTTCCCTCTCGTCTGTCACCCTCTGAGAGGTCTAGGGCCCTTATACGGGCCTCAGGGAACCAGCTACAGGCTGGGAAGCATGACTTTTTATGGCTCTAAGTGCTTCTGACTGAATCCAGTCCCCTGATAACATGGGCCTCTCGAGCGGCTCCTTCCCTGCAGCTCAGCCTGCTCTGGGGCTCACGGAGCTGACCTCCCTCCAGCACGGGAGGCGCTGCGAAGGGGCCGCCGTGGGCCGACATCGGCACAAATCCCTTGTCCGTGGCTGCTTTTCCATCCTTTCCACCTGTATCTCCCTGCCCGGCTGGTTTCCATGAAGAGGTCAGCTGGCTTCCACTGAAGAAGCACCTGCTTTCCTGGGCTGCCATGGGGAAGAGTCTGATTAAGATTCACACCAGAGTCCGCGTGCAGCTCCGGTTGACTAACCACTGCCTTCGGCCCCTGAGTGTGCGCGTCCTGAGGATGGGGCCCCGGCTGCAGGGTAGGCTCCTGACCGCTGTGCCCCTCAGCCCCCGGGGAGCCACCTCTGGGCAAGGCAGTCAGCTGGAGCACCTCCAAGGTAACCAGACAGTCCTGTTTGCTGCACCCCTCGCCCGATCCCACCCACAGCACCCGCCCCCCCCCCCCCCCCCAGAATATCAGGTTTGGTGAAGGGGTGAGGCAGGTGGTGGTTTACAGTGACACCTGAAGTTCCGTACAGGACTAACCTGACAGGGGTGATGCCGGTGAGGTCTGTTGAGGGAACAGGCGACTAACATTTACAGAGTAACTCTGTCTGTCAGACATTACTGGAAATGCATGCATATCCATTATCTTGTTTACTGAGAGCACCAACAATTCAGTATGTGGCTGCTGGTGTCCCTCTAACTCGTGCTTTCTGATGTCAGAGACTTTGCCTCTCTCCTTCCCCAGCTTAGGGCTACACTGCAGGCCAGGCTAAGCTCGCACTGAAGTGGCTTCTGGTTGCTAAGCTGGTCAGACTTTGGAAGCTCTGGCAGTCAGAGCTGTCCTGGAGGGGGCAGCCCCATGAAAGGGTGTGAGATGCCCTGTGCAGGGGGAACTGAGGCTCCAGAGAAAGGGGGGCCAGCAGAGTGGCTGGGAAAGGAGCTGAGCCAATGCCATGTGTAATCAGGGCCTGAAGGTTTCTGTTTCATCGGGGATCCCTTACCCACTGGTAGGTACACATTCCTCCGGCTGCACGTGCACATGGGAAATCGGGGAGGAGAGCCGGGGAAGCAGAGACCAAAGGAGTGCCAGGGGCTCTGGAACAGGGACAGACAGGCTGCACAACAGCTCCTTGGACAGTTAGGACCTAAATCTAAGGGAGGTGCCGGCGGTTGGCTTAATTCATCCTGCCCACTGTCCCACTCCCCGTAATCCAGCTGCGTGACCATTAGCACCATGAAACAGAAGGATGCTTGGGTTCTCTCCATGCCTTTGCCATTAGCAACCAACCAGACTTTAGGTACGTTCTGTAACCTCTCACCCTCACTTCTTCATGGAGTTGTTAAAAGATAATGAACGTGCTTTAAAAAGTTTAAACCATTGTACAAATTTAAGATTTTAGCATAGGAACAAAACAAAATACAGCTAGGACTGTAAGGAGACTGTTGGCTGCTGAACTAGCCCTGAACCAGAAAACTCCCCAAACAGCTGGTTAGGTCAAAGCTTTCCCTGTCTGGGGCAGTCAGAGTCCATTTCAGAGCAACAGAAGGGGGCTGGCTTCTCTTGTCGTAGGCCACAAGGCAGGGAGAGCCACTCTGGCACCACCGAGATGGCCAGGGATGGAAAATACAGATGTTGAACCTGGAACAGGACGCCACTCCCTCGGCAGCACTGTGATGTGAGCCTCTCGGTGACTCTGAGCCCATAGCCTCTGGGCTGTTGGGTTGCGGGAGTAACTGGCTCCTGTTTTTCCCTAGCAGAGCTTGAGCCCTGGAAAGAAATGCTCCATCCGGGAAAGTAAAGAGATAATGCGTAGTTTTAGAGGCCACAGACCCTTTCTCCTAAAAAATGTAAGAGAATTTCCCCCTCACCCAAAGTTCGCTCTGCACTCCGGAGTGTCTAAAATAGGGACTCAGCCTGTTCTGGACCCAGATCATCCTAAGGTGAAAAGAGAGGAAGCTGGCCGGAGCTCCTCCCCTTCTCTATCAGCGAGCACTCAGGCAGGTAGGGTTTTCATGTCCCACAGGGTCAGGACAGATAGAACTGGGGGGCTGAAGACACCGATAGCAACTGCAGAAAAGATGCCTCATGAGCTCAAGGAGCTGTAAACTAGGCTGTTAAAAGGACACTCAGCTCCAGAATCAGCATTAGATGCGGCCCAGGCCAACCAGTCTTACCTCCCCGCTCCTGCCTCTCAAGGCCCTCAGCCCAAGAGGCATACCTGATCTCCCTGAGCCGTGGCCCCAGCTCTCAATCAGGGATAGTCTGCGATTCAGACTCTTTCCAATTGGGGCTAAAACCAGGCCCAGGACACCAGAGGCAGGAATGGCACAATCTTTAACAAATGTGGCCAAAACTATAAACAAAAAGAAAAACAAGTGTGCGCTGGTACAGAAAGCCTGCTCACGTTCCTTTTGCCTTCCCAGGCCTCGAGTCCCTGCGGGACAGTGCCCACTCCACCCCTGTGCGCTCCTCCTCTCACGGGGACACCTTCCTGCCCCACGTGAGAAGCAGCCGGGCAGACAGCAATGAGCGAGTCGCCGTGATTGCAGACGAGGCCTACAGCCCTGCAGACAGCATGCTGCCCACCCCTGTGGCCGAGCACAGCCTGGAGCTGATGCTGCTCTCCCGGCAGATCAACGGGGCCACCTGCAGCATCGAGGAGGAGAAGGAGTCTGAGGCCAGCACCCCCACGGCTGCAGATGTGGAGGCCCTGGGGGGAGAGCTGAGGGCCCTGTGTCAGGGGCACGGCAGGCCGGAGGAGCAACAGGTGAATAAGTTTGTTTTAAGTGTCCTCCGTTTGCTCCTTGTGACCATGGGACTCCTCTTTGTTTTGCTCCTCCTCCTGATCATCCTTACCGAGTCTGACCTTGACATTGCCTTTTTCCGAGATATCCGTCAGACCCCCGAGTTCGAACAATTCCACTATCAATACTTTTGTCCCCTCAGGCGATGGTTTGCCTGCAAAATCCGCTCAGTGGTGAGCCTGCTCATTGACACCTGAGAAGACATGACTCCTCCTAATAACTAGCCAGGTGGACCAAGGAGCCCGGCTACCCATTCCCAGCAATGGGACCCATCGCGGAACCATCGGCACATGTACCAAATCCTCCTTTCATGACTCAAAGTCCACGGCCTAGGAGGGTGGTTTCCCAGAAGAAGAAGGGGATAGGCTCATGCCCTGTCTAAACAAACTGGGAAGGCTCATTCCCTTCAGCGGTTCTCCCAGGAAAGGCTCGGCGACGCTGTTTCTCATCCTCCCAATACGCAGGATAACTTTTGGCTTTGAATTTTGATTTTTCATAGATGTGTATTATTTTGAAAGTATCGAATAAAAATAATTTATTTTATTATTACTGATTATCACCGTAGTGTCACCTAGCAGGCGGGACACTAGTTGAAGACTAGAGAGCTGTTGTCTTCTGTATTCTGCAGGAGCTTTTCTGCTGGGTTCCAGTAGACTCGTCACTGCAGCCTCAGTGGGGCAGACCAGGGGTCTGGACAGTGGCAACGTCTAAGTTTTCTCGCCAGACAGAGCTTTTTAAAAAGTAAACATCCATGTAGAATGATTAAATGAAAAGTTGCTTCTTATGATGGTCTGAGTTGGATTTTCTTTTCCTTTTGTTTTTTTCAAATCTGAGCAGAGTGGGCATCTGAAGGGACCACCGCTACAGCAGCAGCAAGCAGCAGGGGTGGGGTAAGTCTGTCCCCTTAGACTAGATCCCAGTGGGCGTCGCCATGAGCTTTGTATAATGAACTTTGACTTCTGTGATTTTTTTTTTTTTCTTTCGGAAGAACCTCAAGACTTTTAGAGTGCTCCAGAGGCGTTAGGTGACTTGAGTGGTACCAGACACAGGACTGTCAGAAATGTTGGACAAAATGTAGTTAACAGAAACCAGAGCTAAGATGCCTGAGAGACCACTGAGATTCAGAGAGCAGTGCTTATTTTGTACAACCCCCCGCAAAAAAAAAAAAAAAAAAAAAAAATACAAAGACTATTTCAATTTATATTTTAACAACAAAATGTTATTTTCTTATCAATTCATATTTTGTTTTTACCTTATGGATTAAGAAAATAGAGCCTGATGAACTAAACGATGCAAGACAGAAACTGATCCTGAGAATGAAAAGCTTCAGAAAATAGAATTCCAAGATCAACAAACAGCCTTGGAAGGGACCAGGAAAGTAACCTCTTTAAATAGGAGGCCTAAGAGGTGCCTGCGGAGAAAGGTGGATGTGGCAGAGGCCAACCTTTAGATGTAGAAGTACTGCCCCCTAGGGACCTCCTCCGCATCAGAAAAGTAAGTTGTAGGAAAGAGCGCTTGGCGTCCGTCCGTCCTTGGCGAGGGAACGGTGGAAGCCTGTGGAAGCGCAGCACGAGAGGGTGAGCGTGGTGTCCGAGGCCCAAGCGCGGCAACTATTACACACACTCACACACAGCATCTAGTTTTCATCTCGGGAAGAGACTTCTCAGTCACCTGGGGTCTGCCTCAGGGAGGAGGAGGAACCTGAGGCCAGCCATGCCCCTGACACAGGGCTCAGCTCTCCCCCTAGGGCCTCTACATCTGTAGCAGATGGTCAGTGGACAGTTCCTAGGACCCACACAACAGTGGAGCAACTGCTGACACCCTACGGTGTTGGGCCCCCTCCAAATGCAGAACAGAACGAGTCACTTTTAGGTTTGCTCACCCCCAGTTGGTCCCCTGAGATGGCAGAACCATATCCATGTATAGAGTGCAAACAGCCTTGGAATAAATGGGGTTTTTCTTTTGGGGGGAGGAGGGGGAGATGTGGAGGGGTATATAATGTTAAATGTCCGTTCATCTAGACCAAGGTTGGTAAGCTTCTTCTTCAAGGTGCCAGATAGTAAATATTTTTTTATTTTGATGTTATGGGTCATAGTCTACGGCAATTATTGAACTCTGCCGTCGTAGCACAAAAACAGCCAAAGGTAATACATAAACGAAGGAACGTGGCTGTGTTCCAAGAAACCTTTTTATTTATAAAAAGAGAGTGAGCTGAATTTGGCCCACAAGCCGTAATTTGCCAACCCTAATCTATACAATGAAACTGCCCCTTACCATGATGTTAGCAGAAAGAGGGTCGGCTCTGCGCCAGTTCCTGACATGTGCTAAAGATCCAGGGCCGTTTCCCAGGGGGGGCATGGGGGTTGCTTGTTTAAAGGGTGCTCGCACAACCAACCAGCAAGGAGATGTCTGGGGCCAAGATGTGCAAGACCAAGTACTGGGATGCTAAAACACAGCCAGAATCTAAGAATGGAAGAGGGCTTGTCTGATCATTTCCATACCAGCAACAATTTGGGCAGAACTACAAACATCTATTTACCAAGTGACAAGACAAACTGAGGGAGATCCTAGTAAAGATTAGGGATCACGTAGAATCAACTAGCCACTGCCACTTACCATCTATACAGGAAAGGCTTTATTTAGTACAGAACTAAAGCGAAAAGAGCAGACGTGGAGATGAAAAGGCTGTCAGGAGATAGGGGGCTGGTTTTAACATGGATAGCTACTGTCTTATGCAACATAGCAGATTACCTGTTAGTGTAGTGTTCCTACCTCAGTCTGTAGAGTACGGTGTTTCTATGCTGTGAGTGATGGCCTCGACGCGGACCATTCATATCCACACTAAAAAAAGATGCAGTATCCCAGTTCCTGGTACGTTACTTGTGTCTAGAGTTCTAACAGTACAATAGTCCATACCAACTCCAACAGCTGGATTTTTCTCTCTGAATAGAAACTTTGAGGTCCTTTGTTTCCAGGGCTTATCTCAGAAAATACATATAGAAAAGTTTCCTTCAATTTGCTTTTCAAATAGTGCTTGAGTAGCAAGCCTCCTTTGTAGGTGACTAGTCTTTTTTGGTATCGCCTCATCATTTAAAATTGTTCAAGTTTTTAACCTGCTTTTACTGTGTTCCGCTATGTCTCCCATTGTCTCTTAATTAGTTTGATCTCATTGTAGAAAAGGCAATGGTTTCCATAGCTTCATCTATCAGAGGAAATAAAACTCTTACTAAAGAATAGTGTGCTGCATCTCTAAGCAGTAGAGGGTAAACTACCTGCAAATGTGAATTTCTTAGTTTCATTAAAAAATACATAGTTGCTAACCTTTCGTGTGCCAAAAAGTCTAAGTGACATTTTCCTTCAAAGCAATGTACTTTTTTCTACATATTCAGTATGTAGTTAGCATAAAATCATTGGTGCCATGAAAATTATTTTTAGACTTAAATAAATATTTAAATATCATAGAAGAGTGGACTCTTTTTTAACTTATATCATGTCTCACTTTATCCTCAAAGTTACCAACACACAGATAAAAGGGTACCAGTGGGATTTACAAAGCTCACTGCCACTTGCGATTGGAATCAAAATAATTATTTTGCTTATAGCCCTCTCCCCAAAGTAAATACTATTAGGAACTTAGAAGCTACAAGCGTGAAATAATTTTAAAGGAGAATTATACCTCTTTTTTCTGGTGAGGAAAACCAAGAAGTGATTTTCCCAAGGTTACACAATCTTAGAGCCCAAAGAAGAACCCAGATAGTCCAGCATCTGAACCAGCTTCGAATAAGAGGAAGGACAGAAAACACTTCCCATGAAAGGAACAGAATGATATTCCCACTACAGTAACAAACCTCGTATTTACAACTTACAAAATATGTCCCTACGACATTATCTCACCTAGTTATGTAATAATCATCACTGTGGCTAAAAAACTGGTAATGGTCTTCTAAATTCCATAAGGATAAAAGGTGAAAGGAGGGTCCACTATGCTAGCCTATTATCTTCCTGTTTTCAACTCTGCCTCCAACCCTCCATTCTCCTGCAGGTCATCCTCGTAAAGCACTGATGAAGTTAGGCCACCTAGTCTCCAAAACTTCAGAGGTGCCCATTACCTACCTATAAAATAACACCTATGCCCCCCTGTCCCCAGTCGAAGTTTATTTAAAAAAAAAAAAGTCTTTGCTTAAAGTAACCTGAAGAATAAAAAGCGTAAGAAAAAAACCACCATAAGGACCAATGGATGTGGGTGTTTTCCCAGATCCTACAGATTTACAGCAGCCACCCTATGCACACACCCTTTCAGGGCTCTAGAATCCACTCCCCCTGCTTAGGATTCCTCAGTCATCGCCAAGCCCCTCTGCGCCTGAGCACACTTCTGGTTTTAGTTCACCAACATGCTTCCTCTACACACCCCTACAACTTGCTGATCGAGCAGAGCAAACTGGCAAAAGGTACTTTAAAACTTTTCCTCTTGACCAGCTTCCATTTTAGGAAAAGATACTTTAAAATGTTTTTTTTTCCTGCCCTAGCCAGTTTGGTTCAGTGGATAGAGCATTGGCCTGTGGACTCAAGGGTCCTGGGTTCGATTCTGGTCAAGGGCACATGCCTGGGTTGCAGGCTCAGTCCCCAGTGGGGGTGGGGGGAGGAGGCAGCCGATCAATGGTTTTCTCTCATCATTGATGTTTCTCTCTCCCTCTCCCTTCCTCTCTGAAATCAATAAAAATAGAGCATCGGCCTGCAGACTGAAGGGTCCCAGGTTCGATTCTGGTCAAGGGCATGTACCTTGGTTGCGGGCACATCCCCAGTAGGGGAAGTGCCGGAGGCAGCTGATTGATGTTTCTAACTTTCTATCCCTCTCCCTTCCTCTCTGTAAAAAAAAATCAATTAAATATATCTATATCTATATCTATCTATCTATCTATATATATATATATATAAAATGTTTTATTCCTCATTCTGTAACTGTGCTAAATGTTATCTTCCTCACAAAACTTCACCTTTACATTTGAAAATCTAAACATTTATATCCAAATGAACCACAATATTGTTCTATGGTGTTTGGAACTAAAACTTAATTCTACTATCAAACTCAGTTCTAGCTATCAATGTTTAAGGAAACATTTCTTAAAAGATCGCTTTGTACATACAAAAAAGTACTAAGACAGAAGGGACAGCCTAATGAACAGGACACCTAAGTTTTTGGAATCTGAAGTGAGAGGGCATATATTTATTGCTCTTGGGTTTGATATAAAAGGCACATGTGTCTACCCTCCCCACCTTCCCATTTACTATATACTGGATTAAATCTTTGTTTCCACAGCCCTAAGCTTCCCTGCTTTCCTGGAGAACTAGTTTTTAAATATATATATATATATATATATATATATATATATATATATATATATTTTTTAATTAATTTCAGAGAGGGAGCGAGAGATAGAAACATCCATGATGAGAATCATTGATCAGCTGCCTCCTTGCACGGACCCTATTGGGGATTGAGCCCGCAACCTGAGCATGTGCCCTTGACCAGAATCGAACCCGGGATCCTTCAGTCTGCAGGCCGACACTCTATCCACTGAGCCAAAAGGCTAGGGCCTGGAGAACTTCTTAAAGTCTTCTTTATAGAAAGGAAATCCAAAGGCCAAAATACTAAAAGAGGAGTAAGCAACTCATATTCTATTAAATCCTAATCATTTATAGTCTCTCCTAGACTGATCAAGTCTGTCCACCCAAAATGAGAATTCTCTCCTTCCTCCTTAATGTAAAGAAAAAACAAAACAAACAAAAAAACCAACCACCAGTAAGACACCGGTTATCTCAAAGGAAATAATTCAAGTGGAATTCAGAGCTTCTACCCTTAAAAGATATCATAAAGGCAAACTTACAAAGAGGGTTTACCCTGAATGGACAGAGAGCAATCATAATACACAAATAATTATAGAAGCCACAAAGCTTTAAGCAAGTCTCTGGGAGAAATACCTTTCACAACAGACTGCAGTTTAAGGATGTCCTAAGGGAGACAATTTTATGTGCTTTCTAGAGTTAAACAATTACTCCATTACAGAATTTATCCCTGAGTAACAAGTCCCCACTCTCTTTCCTTCCTTCATTGCCTCAAGAAGACAGAACCCTATTAAGTGGAATTGAATATAAATGGCACAGTTTATGAAGCTACAATGGCAAAAGGAACCACAAAAATGAGAAACATCAAGCATTTGCTAACATGTATTGCAGAAGCCAGGCAATTAACCTCCAAAGCTAAAATGATGATACTAATTTGAAAGCTCTTTTCAAAATTTTAAAAAAGAAACAGTCCCCATAGAACAAACTAGCCACTCCAGAACCTGTGAAATTAAGTGGTGTAGAAAGGGAAAGGAAGCCAATAGGCTTTGTTTACTATTTTAAGGACAGTTTAAATATAATTCAACCTCATTTAGTTTTACTTTCCATTTCATAAAATTCCCACCTCACTTATAAATTTCTGTATTCATATCACCAAGAAAAATAGAGAACGCCTATTCCTTACAAACATGCACAACCTATTAGTAAACTAAGCCTCAAAACACTTAGGTTTTAATTGCAGAGAAGGAAAGTATTGGGGGGTGATTGTTCTTTAAGGAAATTATGCATGTCCATTTATGTGATATACAATTATGAGAAGATACTATCTTCTCTTCGAATTCAAACATATTGCTGAAGCTATTAACAATAAACTTTCAACAGGATTTTGGCAATGAAGAACAATGAAAAAGGTTGGATAGGTAATGTCACATGGTACCATTAGTCACTGATTTAAGAGCTCCATGTCCCACAAAAGACAAATTCAAATTGCCATAGCTTCTGAAAAAAATGTATTTTTATGAAGAATTGACAAAAGTGGTGTTTCATACCATTACCCTAAAAATATGAATAGGAATGAAGTTATTCACTTACCAGGCTATTGAGCCTCATGAGAATTTAAAGACAGGGTCCGACAAGGCTAACTGGGACCCTCTGAGGGAGCTTTCATCTCTTTAACCGTGACCCACTGTACCACAGCAAGAAAATGCATTTCATATCAGAATACACATATGCATATACACATACAAATATGTATGCATATGCAACTAAGTGTCAAAACAATACTCTAATTATGTTTTCTATTCATGATTACTTCTTTCCTTTTCACTTCTTTATTTTTATGCTGGTCATGGCCACTAAATTGATTTTTTGTGAGTAGCTACAACCCATAGCCTGGAAAACCCTGGTCTGGGACAATCTCACACTGGATTCCAAGGATCAGGCAGATCCAAACCCTATGCCCAGGAGCCTGGGATTCCTTAGCTGTGCCTCAGGAGCCGCCTAGAGGAAGAACAGGAAGGAAGCGCACAAACAGGCCCAGGCCCTGCCCCCGTGAGCCAAAGCCTCTCAGCAATTATTTTGAAATTTCACATAAGAATTAAGAGATGGGGCGGGGGGGGGGGGGGGTGCGGGGCAAGGTGTTCTTGGTTAAAAAACTTAAGTTTCACATCACTGAGTTAGATGACACTCAGGACCTTTGCAGTGTGAGTCTGGAAATAAATACTCCAAACTATAAAAGAAACCACAAACCTATATGTCACTATAGAATCAAAACGATATTGGAAGTCAGCATCATAGCGGAAAGAGAGAACGCCTTTGTTTCTCATCTTAAATTTACAAGTCAGACAACTATAACTCAACAAAGGATCCCCTGCTCAACACAAACATGCCTGAAAGATCCACGGACATCTGAGGGTGGGCGTCCTGGAACTAGCAGGGGAGACAGGTCCAGGGGAAGGACAGGGACGGCCCACAGGCACAGTTTGCTGCCCACTGAGGCTCCAACAAGCACAGTAGCAGAGAAGTCGGGCTGCAGCCCTCACACTATAGCCTGAAACATCAGAGGGGCAAAAAGCAGTTTCTCCCTGGGAAAATGCATCTCCCTTTCCTCCCTCCCCATCATGGCAGAGGTGGATAGAGATGGGCAGGAAGCTTAAAGAAACACACTGGTGCCTACAGCCTGTGCTGGCAGGAGGGCAGAGCCAAGAGACCATGAACTTGCCCTCCCTGTTCCACACTCCCCAGCAGAGGGGAAAGAAAGCAGGGAAGCTTTAAACAGCACAGCAGAACCTAAAGACAGCCATTACTGGCAGGATGGCTGAGCCACAAGATTGAAAATGCCCCCCTGCCCCACACTCCCCCAAAGAACCTGGTGAAGAAAGCTGAGCTGCCCCAAGAGTATAGAGAAAAGAAAGTACCCTACCTACCAACCTGCTGAATTGTTAAAAGCAAAACAGCATCTAAACAAGGAAAGAGTTTATACCTCAATGTGCTGCACAGAAACAGCCCATCAGGCACAGTTTGGTTGTTCAATCCCATGAACAACCACGCTAACCTGGGAGCACACAAAGAAAATGAACAGTCTCCAAAAAGCAAATTCAAAGTCATGGAAAACAGTGATTTAAATGACAGATAATCCAATATTGCAATTATGAAGAAACTCAATGATCTATAAGGAAACTCGGAAAGGGAGCTCATGAATTCAGAAATAAAATTAATAAACAAAGGAATACTTTATCAAAGAGATTGAAACTGGAAAAGAACCCAACATAAATTCTGAAGCTGAAGAACTCAATAAACATGACGAGGAGTGCACTAGCGAGCACTGAAAATGGAGCCCGCCAGATGGAAGAGAGAATTAGCAAGCTTGGGATAGAAACCGTGCAAACGACTCAGGAGGAAGAGGGAAAACTAAGAGTTAAGAGAAATGAAAAGAACTCTATAGAAACTATCTGCCTACATGAAAAAGTGCAATATAAGGATAATAAGTATATCAGAGGAGAAGAGAGGTAAAAGGAAACAGAAAGCTTATTCAAACAAATAATGGATTCAAACCTATGGAAAGAACTGGATTTTAAAACAGAAGTTACCAGAACACCTAATTATATCAAGGCAAAAAGACCTTCTCCAAAAACACATTTTATTCAAACTGTCAAAAATCAATGATAGCCGGCCAGTGTGGCTCGACAGTGGAGTGCCGACCCAGGAACCAAGAGGTCGTTGGTTTGATCCCCGGTCAGGACACATGCCCAGGCTGTGGGCTCAATCCGCAGTAGAGGGGTGTGCAGGAGGCAGCCGATCAATGATGTTCTTCTCTCATCGATATTTCTCTCTCTCTATCCCTCTCTCTTTCTCTCTAAAAATCAATAAAAACATTTTTTTTTAAAAATCAATGACAAAGAAAGAATTCTCAAGGCAGCCAGAGAAAAAGACTGTAACCTACAATAGAAACCCCATCTACACTAATATTAGAGGAATATGCAAATTGTCCGGGACACCGTCACAGTAACGACGGAACAGCAGGCTGCGTGGGGCGACCAGGTTCACAGGGCGGGATTGGGGGTGACCAGGCCAGCGGCGGCAGAGGGGGGGCAGTTAGGGACAACCAGGTTGGCAGAGGGGGGCAGTTGGGGGCAACCAGGCTGGTGGGGAGGCAGTAAGGGGTGACTAGGCCGGCAGAGGGGGCACAGTCGGGGGCAACCAGGCTGGCAGGGGGGGCAGTTAGGGGCAATCGGGCTGGCAGGCAGAGGTGGTTATGGGTGATCAGGCTGGCAGAGGGGGCAGTTAGGGGTGATCAGGAAGGCAAGCAGTTAGGAGCCAGGGGTCCTGGATTGAGAAAGGGATCCTGGATTGGAGAGGGTGCAGGCTAGGCTGAGGGGACCCCGTCCCCCCATGTAGGAATTTCATGCACCAGGCCTCTAGGTAGATTATAATCAGATTATAATCAGTAGAAACATTACAAGACAGGAGTGGAAGGAAATTAAGAAAATACTGAAAGAGAGGGAACATCAGCCAAGGATAATATATCCAGAAAAGTTATCCTTTAGATATGAAGGCGAAATAAAGGCTTTCCCAGATAAACAAAAACAGAGAATTTACCAACACCACACCAGCAAAGTAAGGATTATTTAGAGGGCCTATAGAAAACTGCCAAATTAAAAGAGCGGACAAAATCACAAGGGAAGAGAAACTATGGAGATACAAACAAAAGATAAAATGGCTGTAAGTCCTCACACAGTATTAATCGCCCAAGGTGGCGCCCCCATGCCCTGTGCTCCTCTGGGACAAGCCAACACCACTGTGGCCAAGGAGGCGGGTCTCACGCATCAGGGCCTCACTCAGCGTGTGGGGTCGATGAGGCCCTGAGGCAGCAGGACATACTGCCAGGCAGACGGGAGGGTGGGGAGCAGGCCTCCCTGAAGTGAGCTGGGGGTGCAAGGCACAGTGATGAGCACTCCCACTCTGCCCACTCCCCAGCCGCAACCCCTCCTGCTCAGCGCTGCCACACCACAGCCGATGACAGCAGGAGGTCTCGCAGGCTGAGATGGGAGACCTGCAGTATCGCTAGCTGGGCGGGAAGGAGCACCAGCGATGGGACTGGAAGAAGCACAAGGTCAGGTGCCAGAGTGGTGGTGGAGGTGCCCCCTCCAACAACAAAACCAACCCCAGCAAGGAAGAGGAGGGTGCAGGGAAAATGTTCATTGGTCACGTGAGCTGGAATACCAGCAAAATGGACCTAAAGAATTCTTTTACCAAATTTGGAGACTGTACAATAAAAATGGATCCCAACACTAGCTGGTCAAGAGGGTCTGGGTCTCTTCTCTTCAAAGATGCAGCCAGTGTGAAGGTCCTGGACCAGAAGGAGCACAGGCTTGATGGCCGCATCATTGACCCCAAAAAGGCCCTGGCCATGAAGGAGCCTATAAAGAACTTTTTTGTGGGGGTTTGTCCTGAAGCCACTGAGAAGAAAATCAGAGTTCTGAGGCGAGTTTGGGGAGATCAAGGCCATTGATCATCCAATGGACCCAAAGTCAAACAAAAGACAAGGCTTTTTTTTATCACCTTTAAAGAAGAGGAAGCCCCGTGAAGAAGGTTCTGGAGAAAAAGTTCTACACCAGTGGTTCTCAACCGTCCTAATGCCCGACCCTTTAGTACAGTTCCTCATGTTGCAGTGACCCCCAACCGTAAAATTATTTTCGTTGCTACTTCATAACTGTAATTTTGCTACTGTTATGAATCGTCATGTAAATATCTGATATGCAGGATGTATTTTCATTGTTACAAATTGAACATAATTAGAACATAGTGATTAATCACAAAAACAACATATAATTATATAGGTGTTTTCCGATGGTCTTAGGGGACCCCTGTGAAAGGGTCGTTTGACACCCAAAGGGGTCGCGACCCACAGGTTGAGAACCGCTGTTCTACACCTTCAGAAGCAAGTGTGCAATCAAGGTGGCTCTGCCCAGAAAAGCCTATCAACAGCAGCAGTATGGCTCTGGGGGCCCCATAAACCGCAACCAAGGGAGCCGAGGCAGTGGCGTGGCAGCGGAAGCGGAGGAGGTCAGGGTAGTACGACTTACGGGGAGAGCCAGCGACATGGTGGCCATCAGCATTAAGCCACACTGAGGCTTCGGCAAGGCCCACCTGACAGCACACCCTTTGTTTGGATAATGAGTGAACACAAACAATTATGTACCAAATATAACTTGGCATACTTTCTACGGCCCATCCCATGTGCATCTTAAATCCCCTCTCGCCCCCTACCCCCCCACACACATCACTCTCTTGTTTACTATTTCCAGACCTCTAGTTATTTTAGGCGGCGTATGGTATCTATCTCAGAGGCCAGAGCGGCTTTGTGCGCTGATTTTATTACCGGGTCACCCAGGACCAGGGGGGAGGGTCTGTTTCCTGCTGCCACTCTGCAGCCTGGACCTGTGGACTCTGGTTGTAAAGAGGTCTATCTTAGGAAACCAGTGTTACCTCTTTAAATTGTATATTATTTTTTATATATTTCCTATAATGGAAGTGTTAATTTTACTCTACTTTTTGGTTCCCTTTGGGAATCTAACATATTGTAAGGTATTTTACACATGTCCTTCCTGATTCTGCCACAACCTGGATATCTATGCTTTTGAGATAAAAATGTACCCCCGCCTCAAAAAAAAATCAGTGTGTAAATAAATAAAATAGAGTACAAAAAGACAATAGAAAAAATTAATGAAACTAAGAGCCAGTTCTTTGTAAAGATAAAATTGAAAAACCCTCTGTGTATACTCACTAAGGAAAAAAAAAAGAAGATTGAAATAAATAAAATCAGATATGAAAGAGTAGTTACAATGGACACCACAGAAATACAAAAAAATTATTCAAGAATACTATACACCACTAAATTTAATAACTCACAAGAAACAAATTCTCAGAAATATACATCCTTCCTAGACTTAGTCATGAAGAACTGAAAAACCTAAACAGGTCAATCACCAGCAAGGAAACTGAAACAGTAATCCAACACTTCCCAACTAACAAAAGTCCAGTTCAAGACAGCTTCACTTGTGAATTCTAACAAACAATCAAATATTTAACACCAATTCTTCTCAACCTATTCCCAAGAAAATTAAAGACAGGGAATACTCCTAACTCATTTTATAAGGCCACCATTACCCTGATACCAAAACCAGGCAATGACAACACAAAAGAAGAAAATTACAACCACAAAAGATCCCAAATAGCTAAAGCAATCCTGAAAACAAAGAACAAAGCTGGAGGTATCATCCCCTGACTTCAAACTAGGCTACAAAGTTATAATAATCAAAATAGTATGGTACTGGCAGAAAAACAGATACACAGACCAATAAAACAGAATTTAGAGCCCACAAATAAACCCACACATACATGACAAGAGCCAAAAACATACAATGGCGAAAGAAGAGTCTCTTCAATAAATAGTATGAAGAAAACTGGAAAGCCACAAGCAAAAGAATAAAACTGGACTGCTATCTGATACCATTCACAAAATTTAACTCAAAACAGCTTAAAAACTTGAATATAAGACCTGAAGCAATAAAATACATAGAAGAAAACAGACACTAAACTTACAGACATTGGTCTCAGAGGGGTTTTTGTGAGCTTGACTCCAAAGGCAAGGGCAGTAAAAGAAAAAAAAGAACAGGACTAAAGCTTTTGCATCAACAAAACAAAAAGGTGACCAACCAAATAACAGAACATATTTACAAACAATACCTCTGATAAAGAGCTAATATCCAAAATATGCAAAGAACTCATACAACTCAACATCAAAATATAAAAAATCCAATTACAAAATGGGCAGAGGCCCTGGTCGTGTGGCTCAGTTGGCTGGAGGGTTCTCCCATACACCAAAAGGTTATGGGGCTTGATTCCTGGTCAGGCACACACCGAGGTTGTGGGTTTTATCCCCAGTCATGACATATTCGGGAGGCAACCGATCAATGTTTCTCTCTCACATAGATGTTTCTTGCTCTCTCTCTCCTCCTCTCTAAAAATCAGTAAAACATATCCTCAAGTGAGGATTTTTTTTAAAAAATGGGCAGAGGAAAATTCCTTGAATAGGCAATTTTCTAAGGAAGACATGGCCTACAGATATATGAAAAGATGCTCAACATCATTAGTTATAAGAGAAATGCAAATCCAAACCACAATGAAATACCAACTCACACCTGTTAGAATGGCTATTATCAATAAGACAAGAACTAGCAGTATTGGAAAAAACATGAAAAGGGAACCCTCACACACACAGGGTATGTAAATTGGTGTAGCTACTATGCAAAACAGTATGGCAATGCCTCAAAAAAATTAAGAATAGAGCTACCATAAGACCCAGCAATCCCTCTTCTGGTATCTATCCCAAAATTTTTAAAACAATTATTTGTAAGGATATATGATCCCTGAAGCATTATTCACAATAGCCAAGACATTGAACAACCTAAGTGTCCTTCAACAGATGACTGGAGAAAGAAGATATGGCATAAGTACTGTGGAATATTGCTCAGCCATAAAAAACATGAGATATTGCGGCCCTGGCCAGGTAGCTCAGTTGATTGCAGCATTGTCCTGATATGCCAAGGTTGCAGGTTCGATCCCTGGTCAGGGCACATACAAGAAACAACCAGTGAGTTCATAAAGAAGTGGAACAACAAATCAATGTTTCTCTCTCTCTCCCTCTCTCTCTAAAATTCAATAAATAAAAAATCTAAAAACAAACACACAAAAAAAAACATGCGATATTGCTATTTGCAACAACATGGATGGATCTCAAGAGTATCATGCTAAGTGAAATAAGTCATATGTGGGATATTAAAACCAAAAGCAACAAACAGCCTGGCTGGAGTGGCTCAGTTGGTTGAGTGTCATCTGTGCACCAAAGGGTTGCCGGTTCGATTCCCAATCAAGACACATACCTCGGTTGCAGATTTGATCCCCAGTTGGAGTGCCGGCAGAGGGTAGCCAATCAGTATTTTTCTCTAACATCTATGTTTCTCTCTCTCTCTTCCTCGAAGCAGGTCCTCAGTGAGGATTTTTTCTTAAAAAGGCAATAAACAGCCCCAGCTGGTTTGGCTCAGTGGACAGAGTGTCAGCCTGTGGACTAAAGGGTCCTGGGTTCGATTCTGGTCAAGGGCACATGCCCAGGGTGTGGGCTTGATTCCAGGTAGGGGGCGTGCAGGAAGCAGCCAATCAATGATTCTCTCTCATCATGGATGTTTCTGTCCTCTCTCCCTCTCCCTTCCTCTCTGAAATCAATAAAGATATATATTTAAAATAAAATGAAATAAAAAGGCAACAAACAAACAAAAAACCTCATATATACAGAGAAGAGGGGCTGGGGAAGGACAAAGAAAGTAAAGGGGGTAAAATATATGGTGACAGAAGGAGACGAGATTTCCGACGGTGGGCACACAATAGAGTACACACAGATGCAGTAGTATAAAAATGTATGCCTGAAACTTACATAATGTTAGTATGAACCAATGTCACCCCAATGAATTTTTTTAAAACCATATTATTAGACCACAGAAGTTTTTAATACTAATCATTCAAAGCTTTATAACTGTTAATGTCACAGCTTCTCAACATACTGCCTGATTAAAGTGCTGAAGGCATCACAGCCTCCCTCGAACTTCTTCCCCGACCCGTAGAAATAACCAAGGTTCCTCCTTCACCAAAAGTACATCCTGCTCATGGTTCCTATTAATAAAGCAATTTATTTTTGCTAAATAGACACTAATTAATTTGAACACATTAATATTGCTAAAGCAAAAACCGAGCAACTTTCTTAATTCATAAAAACATGTATCTTTCCACTGGAATTACCTCCGGCCAAAATATACCGAGTCGGATGCATGGCATTGATGGAGCACACAGAAACTAGGCATTCTCCACCGAGAAAAGAATGCACCCGTTTTCCTGTCTCGTGGAAGATTTCCACCTGCCGTGGATAGGCCATGCTGCCCACGATGATACAGTCTTCTTGTTTAGGGTCCCACACAGCTCGGAACCTGGTCAGCCATCGCCCAGTATTGGTGTTGTGCCTAGTGGGAAAAAAATTTGGAAAAGATAGTAAGTGTTAAATAACTCAGGGTAGCAACAGGCTAAGAGTAAAGATGGCATTGCTCCTAAATGCTGGTTTTCTCTGCCAAGTTTCTTTCTATTTTTTTTTTAATAGGAGGTATAACTTCATCCCACAGATTTTTTAAATATATTTTTATTAATTTCAGAAATGAAGGGAGAGGAAGACACGGATAGAAACATCAATGATGAGAGAGAATCATTGATTGGTTGCCTCCTGCATGCCCCCTACTGGGGACCAAGCCCGCAACCTAGCCATGTGCCCTTGACCAGAATCGAACCCGGGACCCTTCAGCCTGCAGACGGACGCTCTATCCACTGAGCCAAACTGGCTAGGGCTCTGCCAAGTTTCTTCTCTTTAAGTTACTGAGTTACCATCAACCTAGTCTCATCATTCTTATAAGACTTAAACTCAGGATACAATGTCTTCTGTATTTTTGATTGTCAATGCTGAGTATAGTGGTTTGTTCTCAGTGGATGGTCACTGAGTGTCTATTGAAATGGCATTTTTTTGTTCATTATTTCCTAGCTCAACAGACTTTCCTCTTTTTTTTAATACATACAAATAGAAGAAGCTCTAGAAATAAGAAATATGGCTGTAACCGGTTTGGCTCAGTGGATAGAGCGTCGGCCTACCGACTGAAGGGTCATAGGTTCGATTCCGGTCAAGGGCATGTACCTTGGTTGTGGGCACATCCCCAGTAGGAGGTGTTCAGGAGGCAACTGATCAATGTTTCTCTGTCATTGATGTTTCTAACTCTCTGTCTCTCTCCCTTCCTCTCTGTAAAATCAATAAAATATATTTTTTTAAAAAGAAAGAAATAGGAAATACGTAATCTGGTTATCACTGGGTTGTTTTTTTAATATATTTTATTGATTTTTTACAGAGAGGAAGGGAGAGAGAGAGAGAGAGAGTTAGAAACATCGATGAGAGAGAAACATCGATCAGCTGCCTCCTGCACATCTCCTACTGGGGATATGCCCGCAACCCAGGTACATGCCCTTGACCGGAATCGAACCCGGGACCTTTCAGTCCGCAGGCCGACGCTCTATCCACTGAGCCAAACCGGTTTCGGCTGGTTATCACTGTTTTAATAAGAGCTGCTATTTCCATATTTGTATTCCCCTGATAACAAACCCCCAAATCAATTTATATTCCATACATCTCTAAAGTAAAAAATTTGAGGCTCAAAGAAAAAAAATCATAAGGGATATCAAAAAATGTCTGTAAAAAAAAGAAAATGAAAACACAACATACCAAAATTTCTGGGATACTATGAAAGCAATACTAATAGAAAAATTAATAGCAGTAAGTCCTTACATTAAAAAGATCTCAAAATCAACAACCTAACTCTACCTCAAGGAACAAAGAAGGAAGAATAAGGAAAAAACCTTACTACACCTCCAAGAAAAAAAAGAATAAACTAAACCAAAACTTAGCAAAAGGAAAGAAATCATAAAGGTTAGAACAGAAGTAAATAAAATAGAGAACAGAAAAACAATATAAAAAACTAAGAGTTGGCGAAGGAACCAAGATGGCGGTATAGGTAAACACCGGAGATTGCTGCCTCACACAAGCACTTCAAAAATACAACTAAAAGATGGAATGGACATCATCCAGAACCACAGGAAGGCTGGCTGAGTGGAAATTCTACAACTAGAAGGAAAGAGAAAAGCATACCGAGACTCAGAGGAGGTGCAGTGCGGAAGTAAAATACAAAAGTGCGGAGAGGGCTGGCGGCTGAGGACAGATTATCTTTTTCAATCGGGAGGGAGTCTCAAGCTCTGGGCTCCAGTTCCAGGCGAGTCTCTGGGGACCCAGACTCATACGGGGAAAAACTGGACTGTCTGGCATCTGTTGGAACTCGAGGGCAGCTTTCTCTCGGAGGCGCTCACAGTGATTGCTGTGGCCTCTGAGGGCAGGACTGAGAGCAGCCATACTGCTCGCTCTGCCCACCCTGTTGATCCCCTGGGACCCAGCCCCGGGCAAGCCGTGCACAGAGGCTTTTGCATATGAAAGGCCTGGCCCTTTGTAACCTGAAAATTACTTAACAAACTGCAGCTGCCCCAAGGCCCCAGGGCAACTTGCATTGCTTTACAGCTGGCTTCTGCTGGGTAGCCTTAGGCATAGGCTAGATTAGCACCTCCTTAGAGATCCAAGAGCCAGTGTACCCAGTGGTCCGAGTGGGACTATCCAATTACAACTCCTCAGATCCATAAGGGACACACTCAGGGGGCACACTCAGTGAGCATCAAAGCCCCACTGAAGCAAGTCTTGCCCCAGAAGGGTGTCTTCAGCACAGAAGTTCTCCCACTGTAGACACAGCTGATTCTCACAGCCAATTGGCCTGGAGGTCAATTCCTCCCAGTGTTACCTACAACAATCAAGGCTTAACTACAACAAGACTGTGCACAAAGACCACAAGGGGGTGCACCAAGAGTGTCTACCTCAGGTAATTGGGGAGGCTGAGCCACTGGGCCCTATAGAACACCTAGCACAGAAAGCCACTCTATCGACACAGGGAAGCATAAAAAATGCCGAGACAAAGAAACAGGACACAAATGACAGAAGTGGAGGAAAGCAAACTACTGGATATAGAGTTCAAAACCACACTTTTAAGGTTTTTCAAGAATTTTCTAGAAACCACCGATAAACTTAATGAGACCCTCAAGAAATCTAGTGAGACCCTCGATGTTGTGATAAAGGACCAACTAGAAATTAAGTATACAGTGACTGAAATAAAGAATATTATGCAGACTCCCAACAGCAGACCAGAGGATCGCAAGAATCAAGTCAAAGATTTGAAATACAAAGAAGCAAAAAACACCCAACTGGAAAAGCAAAATGAAAAAAGAATCCAAAAATATGAACATAGTGTAAGGAGCCTCTGGGACAGCTTCAAGCGTACCAACATCCGAATTATAGGGGTGCCAGAAGATGAGAGAGGGCAAGATATTGAAAACCTATTTGAAGAAATAATGACAGAAAACTTCCCCTACCTGGTGAAAGAAACAGACTTACAAGTCCAGGAAGTGCAGAGAACCCCAAACAAAAGGAATCCAAAGAGGACCACACCAAGACACATCATAATTAAAATGCCAAGAGCAAAAGACAAAGAGAGAATCTTAAAAGCAGCAAGAGAAAGAAACTCAGTTACCTACAAGGGAATACCCATACAACTGTCAGCTGATTTCTCAACAGAAACTTTGCAGGCCAGAAGGGAGTGGCAAGAAATATTCAAAGTGATGAATGCCAAGAACCTACAACCAAGATTACTTTATCCAGCAAAGCTGTCATTCAGAATTGAAGGTCAGATAAAGAGCTTCACAGATAAGGAAAAGCTAAAGGAGTTCATCACCACCAAACCAGTATTATATGAAATGCTGAAAGGTATCCTTTAAGAAGAGGAAGAAGAAGAAAAATCAAGTGAATAAATAATCTGATGAAAAGACTAAACTGGTGATTATAATAGAATCAGGGGCATAGAAAGGGAGTGGACTGACTATTCTTGGGGGGGGGGAAAGGGGTGTGGGGGATGCGGGAAGAGACTGGACAATAATCGTGCACCTATGGATGAGGACAGTAGGGGTGGGTAAGGGCGGGGGGTGGGGGGGGGATCCGGGTGGAGGGGAGCTGTGGGGGGGAAAAAGAGGAACAACTGTAATAATCTGAACAATAAAGATTTAATTTTAAAAAAAACTAAGAGTTGGCTTTTCAAAAAGATAAACTTGAGAAAACTTTAGCTAGATTAAGAAAAAATGCAAATAAATAAAACCAGAAATGAAAGAGGAACATTACAAATGATGTCACAGAGATAAAAAGGACTATAAAAGAATACTATGAGCAATTTTATGCCAACAAATTGGATAACCTAGAAGAAATGGATAAATTCCCAGAAACACACAACTTACCAAAACTGAATCATGAAGAAATTTAAAAAAGTTAAATAGACAGACAACTAGTAAGGGGATTAAAACAGTTATCAAGCACCTCCCAAGTGGCTAGAGTAGGGGGGTAAAAAGAAAAGCCCACTCAACTAAAAGAAGACCAACAATCCAATTGAAAAATGGGCAGAAGACCAGAATAGACATTTCTCCAAAGAGGACACACAAATGGCCAAGAGACACATGGAAAAATGCTCAAAGTCATTAATCATCAGAGAAATGCAAATTAAAACCATAATGAGATATCACCTCACACCTGTCAGAATGACTCATCAAAAAAATGAACAACAACAACAAAAAATCAACAAATCTGTGCACCGGGCCTCTAGTATGCATATAAAATCTTTGGTTAATCTCTTCCCACCCTCCCCACTTCCCTCTGAGATTCATCAGTTTGTTCCATGTTTCCATGCCTGTGTGTTGAGGGTCTGCCCCCTGGTGGTCAGTGTACATCATAGCTACCAGTCAAACAGTCGCTTAGGCTTTTATATAGAGAGATCTTAGAGATTACACACACAAAAGAAAACCCTGTTAAAACAAAGTTGCAGGATACAAAATCAACACACAAAAATCAGTTGTATTTCTTCTATACACTAACAATGACCAATCTCTATCAAAAGCCCAATTTGCAGAAAGAAAAACCAAAAATTCGGATATTAATATGGAATCTCAAGGGATCATGAATAGCCAAAACAATCTAAAAAGAAGAACAAAGTTGGCGGCCTCAAACTTACTTATTTCAAAACATACTAAGAAGCAACAGTAATCAAGACAGTGTGATACTGGCAGAAGTACAGACCAATGGAAAAAGAATAGGAAGCTCAGAAATAAACCCTCATGTATGTGGTCAAATGATCAAGAGTGCTAAGACCACACAATGAGGGAAGGACAGTCTCTTCAACAAATGGTGCTGGGAATACTGGATATCTACATGCAAAAGGATGAAGTTAGACAGTAAAAATTAACTCAAAATGGATTAAAGATCTAAACGTAACACCATAAACTATAAAACACCTAAAAGAAAACATCAGGGAAAAGCTTCAGGCATTGCATTTGGCAATGATTTCTTGGATATGACACCAAAATCACAGACAACACAAGCAAAAATAGACAAATAAGACTACATCAAACTTTAAAACCCCTTTCTTATTAAAGAAGTCTGGACTACAGAGAATCACATTTCCTACGGCTACTCAATGCTTTTAACTTTTAATAAGAAGTAATATCTACACCAGAATCATCACCCTAGAGAAACGTTTTAAAAATACATTTAGAAACTAATAAACTAGAATAAAGTTTGAAAAAGTTAAGAAATTTGTGAAAAAGAAAACAAGTATACTTAAATATAGCCTCTACAGACTATAAAACTCATGAAGCAACAATCAACATATATTGCTCACCCTGTCCCCAACGTCATAAATACTGATATCAGGATGTCTAGGAAAAATGCATAGAGTACAGTTTGGTGTAGAATACATACATTAAAAGTAGCAGATGTAAAATGAGGGTAACAAAATAAATAAAGCGAGAGGATGGGGAAGCACTCGAAGTCCGGAAGAAATAGGCCCAAACAGAGCTTCCGCTAGCCTCATCAACAGGAGTAGTCCCAGTCTTCTTTAATACTATGACATGAATAATGCATGTTGGAATAAAGTCACTCACCTTAACCAAAAATAACCACCCAGCTTCTGACTAAAAGAGGCTCAACCTCTTTATAAATACAGGGAACCTGGAAGCAAGAACCCTTCTGGATAGGAGAGGAACTAACCACCTGGGACACTGACAAACTATAACACAAAAATCAGACCTATTACATCTCTTTGACAATCAGGTGTCTAATGTATGTATTCCAACAAATAGCTCTTGGTAATCCAAGTTCTGCATTATTTGGCATCAGGAAACCTACCTGATGGTGGTGAGGAGAGGAATCTGAGAGGATATGCAGCTACTGTCAAAGATTCTGTAAAATAAACAAGAATAAATAACACTCTTCATTATTTCTTGCAAATTTTTCTGAAATAACATCAGTGTTGTTTAATAACCTTTTCATTGGTTCATGACATGAAGTGATTATTTTAAAATATATAGAATCAGTATCTAATAAACCTCAGCTAATATAGTTTAACGAAACTTACAAGGAATATGGTAAAATTTAGAGCTTATTATGTATTTGTAAAATAATTTAAACACTATTACGCCAAACTTAAAATGTACATTCTAAAGTAATAATCTGGATTATAAAACCACATTCAGATTCACAGTAATATACTAGTAGGTCATACACAGGGATGTGTTCTAAAAATGCACAAGTAATCGAAAAGCACATGCATGTATCAAGAGCAATTTCCCTATGAGACTCATCAGTTGAGGGCCTGGTAAGTGTCATTTCCAGGTGCAGGCAAGACCAAGACCCAACCAAGGGGAGGCGTCCTTGTGGGGCAGCTGGAGGCGTCCAGAAGCCTCCACCAGGTAACCTGGCAGAAAGAAACAAACCATATCGCCACCACCTTCCCCTTCTTTTTGTACCCCGCTATTCCAGGGCAGTTTCTTGGCACTAGAGCTTACTGCCTGATTAGATTACTAGAAATCCAAATCCCTAACAGCTAACGTAACAAGAGTAAACTCTGCAGCACAAATGTACAGGAATGGGATAAACGGCAGCTGCTGAGACAAAGGATTCTGTGTGGGTGGAACGGGAACACTGAACTGCCACGGCCTGGTGACTCAATCTCTTGATGTACCACCTGGTAAAGCTCACGGACTTTGCTAGAAATTAAGTGGGTACCTGCTACACACTGCAGACCACGCTCTTCCCAACAGATGGGTCAGAAATTAGGTGGCTTTCTAGAGCCTGGTTCACAGTTTACATTCAACAGATCCTTGGTGAATAGATAATGAATGAATTCCAAAATCGCTTAAGGTAAAACTCTCATAAACTGAGAAACGCTTGCAATGTTAAGCAAAATCAGAGACTTAAGAAGAAAACAAAATCATTTTCCTTTGTGGTTGCATTATTCTCCACATCTTTTTATTGGCATTATTTTTTATTTTGGGTTCAACTGGTTTATATTACATTTCTTAGTCTATTTTTAGGAAGTCACTATAGAAAGGTACCAAAGCTGAAACCATAAAACTGTTTCTACTAGCTCGTACAGAAGCCCAATTTCTGGGATCTTTTCTGCCTGTCCATGGCCTGGGACTCCGCAACTTCCATTTAGCACTTCACTTGTAGAATAGAACCTACTGTCACCAAAGTCAGAGCTTCTCCCTGTGCTAACATTACTTCCCTTTCAAGATATCACAAGCCTGCTTTCACTGCAATATCCAGGACTATTCAGTGCTGAAAGGGAAGCCCAGCATCTATTCCCCAGGGTAGCTACAGACCTTCCTTGTCAATCTCAAGGAAATTTCCAGGCACAAAAACTAAAGAGAAAAAAAAACCCTAAAGAGCCATCAAATACAGGTCATTGATCTTCAGGTTTACAGCTATTATAGATATAGCTATAAACAATAACACGTGATTGAACAAGGAGCAGCAGTAAACAAAGCTACTGATTTATTGACACAGTAGCTACAGACACTTTAGATTCCTTAACATATCTCTGTCTTCCCACTTTACCTCAGCTTACAATCCGCACATGTGGTTACTACTCTGTGACCAGTCAGAGGTGAAAAGTAAGCAGAAGCGATGCTCTTTGTGTGTTCAGACAAAGAAATCAAAGGCTGGCTTCCCTTGGGATTCAGGTGCCTTGCATCGTAAATATGAACATCTCTGTAACGGGAGGAATAAGTCTTGGTGTTACCACAGCACATGTAATAAGCCTCTAGGACAGTGCTAATCATAATTAGACAAACACTCACCACATTCAAGAACAGTTAAGACAGAACCCTCTAATCTTCTGCATTAATTTTACAAACACTAGTAAAGATTTAAAATATTACAAAAATTTCAATAGCATAACAATGTAACCAATGGGTATTGAGATAAGAGTCTAGTTCAGCGGTTCTCAACCTGTGGGTCGCGACCCCTTTGGGGGTGGAACAAACCTTTCACAGGGGTCGCCTAAGACCATAGGAAAACACATATATAATTACATATTGTTTTTGTGATTAATCACTATGCTTTAATTATGTTCAATTTGTAACAATGAAAATACATCCTGCATATCAGATATTGGCATTACGATTCATAACAGTAGCAAAATTACAGTTATGAAGTAGCAACGAAAATAATTTTATGGTTGGGGGTCACCACAACATGAAGAACTGTATTAAAGGGTCGCAGCATTAGGAAGGCTGAGAACCACTGGTCTAGGTGGTTTTCCAATATCTCCAAGAAAAAAAATTAACACAGACCAACAAGTTATAAGGTCACATAACTTTTTTTTTTTTTACAAGTTTTCTTCTCAAAAGACTAAAAGTAAATGCATTTGATGCTAGGGAAAACAAAAATGTGTGCTTGTTTCAATACTTTAACTATTAATTAAATCCAAAAGATTTTTTTTAATCACACTCAAAAATACTGTGTAGAAAAAAAATTTATTCAGCTGTATCACAAAAGTCAGATATCTTTAACAACCAAACTGAAACATTATCCCTCACATTAAAAGACCTATATCATAGCCCTAGCTGGTTTGGCTCAGTGGATAGAGCATCGGCCTGTGAACCAAAATGTCCCCGGTTCAATTCCGGTCAAGGGCATGTACCTTGGTTGCAGGCTCCTCCCCAGCCCAGGCACTGGTCAAGGCTCATGCAGGAGGCAACCAATTGATGTGTTTCTCTCACATCGATGTTTCTCTCCGTCTTTCCCTCTCTCTTCCACTCTCCCTAAAAATCAATAGAAAAATATATCCTCGGGTGAGGATTAACAATCAAAAAAACAAAAAGATCTATATCATAGTCCTGGCCAGGGTGACTCAGTTGGTTGAGCACCGTCCTGTGCACTGAAAGGTTGCCAGTTTGATTCCCAGTCAGGGCACATAGCCAGGTTGCAGGTTCAATCCCTGTGGGGGTGCGTGCAGGAAGCAATGGATCAATATTTCACTCTCACATCAATGTTTCCCTTTCTCTTTCTCTTCCTCTCTTTCGAAAATCAATAAAAGCATGTCCTCATGTGAGGATTAAAATAAAGGGCCTAAATCATAAAATTTTATGAAGAACATACCTCAATCCTGCAGTTATGAAATACTGTCTATGCACTGGGTGGACATGAACAGTTCTTATTTTGCTCAAAGAAGAAGTGATCAGTTTCTCATGAGAAGTTCCAGGTGTCCGTCTATCCACCAATGACATACTTCCATCCCAGTGTCCTACTATCAAAGTGGAGGCTTCTTCTGCCAAGAAGTCAAAGGAGGAAAAGCTACTTCCCTCGTTTCTATACACCTAAGGATATAAGTAGCAATCAACTTTATATAACTCTTCTTTTAAAGAAATTCATTGCATAAATTCTTTGATTTAAAAGTTATGAAACACTTTACCCAACTAACCTCATTTATCCTCCACCATCCCCACAGGAAGGATAGGACAAAATGATTGCCCCGATCAGAAACTAAGGCACTGATCAGTTGTGAGAAAATGGCAGGTCCACCCATATCATGGCTACATCCCAAATCTCTTAAGTCCAATAAACCTCAGTTGCAGATCTACCCTGTGAAATATACTAGGAACTGGACTAAATCTGAATTCTACCCAATTGAAATACCTTAATATACCAGGTAACTTTGCCAATAAAGTCCAAGATATATGGCTGAATGCTCACCTACTCTTGATGGAAGTGTAGAGATACAAAATTTGACAGCTGAGGAAGATACATCAAAATATTTAATGCTCATACCTAATAACTTCACTAAGATATACACACTGAGTGGCCAGATTATTATGGCCCCCTGACGTTTGTAGGCAAATTAGCTATAATTTCACGCTTAAGTTGCTAGAGGGCCAGACCATTATAAATAAGGAAGCAGGTTGTTTACCACGACAGTAGAAGTGATTTTTTTCTGAAGATATGGGTAAACAACACGATTTAACAGCCTTTGAACGTGGGATATATTTGAACGTGAGTGGCCAGATTATTATGACCACCTGACGTTTGTAGGCAAATTAGCCGTATACTGCATCTTATGAGATACAGAAGCCAAAGGCCTGTTTGAACACCTTTGCTGTCTGCAGTTACCAAGATAAAACATCTCCAATTCGCACAGGAACACAAGGATTGGACAGTCGAGCATTGGAAAAAAGTCATGTGGTCCAATGAATCACGTTTCCAGTTGCATCATGCAGATGGCAGAGTGAGAATTTGGCGGAAAGAGCATGAAAGCATACACCCGACATGCATGAGAACAACCCTTCAATAGGGACTGAGCTGGAGACACCCTGTAGCCCTCTCATGGTCCCTCCCTGGCTGGCCAACCTCCCATATCCCTCCCCAGCCTCAATCGTGCACTGGTGGGTCCCTCAGCCTGGCCTGCGCCCTCTCGCATTTAGCCCCGATGGCGGAACAATCAGTCGCTATTATGCGCACTGACCACCAGGGGACAGACGATCAACACAGGAATCTCGCAGTCCGAGGGTTCCGGGACTGCAAGAGGGCGCAGGCCGGGCTGAGTGACGCCCCCCCCCCCCCCAGTGCATGAATTTCATGCACCGGGCCTCTAGTAAGAAATAAAAAATAAATGTAGCATGTGTGAGTGCTCAAGAGAGGATGACCACAGTTCTTATTGTTGAATCATGAACTGTTGCTGATTTTAGGTTTTAATAAGTATTATTATAAACTGAGATTAACAAATTAATATACCAGAGGCATCCCAACCACCATACACCCCAAAAAGCCCAGTATACACAAATGAAACTTTAAGTATTCAGTCAATATATTAAAATGGTTGAGTGTAGCCCTAACTGGTTTGGCCTAGTGGATAGAGCATCAGCCTGTGGACTGAAGGGTCCCAGGTTTGATTCCAGTAAAGGGCACATCCCCAGTAGCGGATGTGCAAGAGGCAGCTGATTGATGTTTCTCTCTCATCAATGTTTCTAACTCTCTATCCCTCTCCCTTCCTCTCTGTAAAAAATCAATAAAATATATTTTAAAAATAAATAAAATAAAATGGTAAAGTGTAGAGTGAGGCTTTGGAGTCAGACAGACCCAAGTGCAAATTCTAGTTCTGCCAGTTATGTCCTTGAGCAAGCTAATAAGCCTCTTTACCTGTTTTTTTCAACTGTTAAATGGGGGATAACATTACCTGCTATTTCACAAGGAATTATAAGGCTTAATAATATATAAAAAGCACACTCAAGTTAATGCCTAACACAAGGTGATTGTTTAAACAGTAGTATGAGAAAAAAAATAAAATAAACAGTAGTATGAGGAACACAGTACTAACATGCAGCATTATGGATGAATCTTAAAAGCATTGTGCTACCAGGGGGGTGAGGGCATGAGAGGGGGGTGGGAGGGCCATGGGGGAGTAAGGACACATATGTAATACCTTAATCAATTAAAAAAAAAAGGCATTGTGCTAGGTGAAAGAAACCAAAGACAAAAAGCTATATACTGAATGATTCCATTGACTTGACATTCTGTTACAGGCAAAATTATGGGGACAGCAATCACATCAGTGGTTGCCAGGGACTTCAGGAAGGAAGAGGGGACTGACTACAAAGGGTCACGAGGTAATTTTTTTGAGTGATGGAAATTTTCTGTATCTTGACTGTGGTGGTGGTTACACAGGTGTATACAATTTGCCAAAACTTACATAACTGTACTCCTAAATTTTATTATATGTAACTTATACCTGACCAAAAAAAAATAAGTGGAAGAATTGTTATATAAAACTCAATACATACTAAAAAGATAGATAAATGATCCAAATACACATTTCTCAAAGGAAATGCAAATGGCCAGATAAACAGATAAAAAGATGCTTAGCATCATTAATCATCAGGGAAACAAAAATCAAAACCACAATGAGATACCACCTCATACCCACTGGGAAGGCTATACTCACCAACAATTACAAGTGTTGGCAAGGATGCAGAGACATTAGAACCCTTCACAGGTTGCTGATAAATATGTAAAATGGTAAAGCCAATTCGGAAAAAAGTTTGGCAGTTCCTCAAAATTTGAACCTGGAGTTACCATATGACCCAGCATTCTAGTCCTGGGTATATACTCAACAGGAAAGCCTATGCCCACACAAAACTTGTACACTAATGTCCATAGTGGCGTTAGTCACAACAGTAAAAATGAAAACAGCCCACCTGTTTGTCAACTAACGAATGGATGAGTAAAATCTGGCATAGCCATACCATGGAAGATTATTCAGCCATAAAAAGGAACTAAGTGCCAACACATTCTACAACATGGATGAACCTTGAAAACATTTTGCTAAGTAAAAGAAGCCAGTCACAAAAAAAGTACAAACTGTATGACTCCATTTATATGAAATGTCCCAAACAGGTAAATCTATGGAGACATAAAGTAGATTAGTGGCTGTCTAGGTCTGGGGGAGGGGAAATTGGGAATACCTACTAATGATCAAGGGGTTTATTTTAGGGGTGATGAAAATATTCTAAAATTAGATTGTGTTATGGTTTCACAACTCTGTTCTAAGTACTCTATGTACACTAACTCATCTGCATTTAATCCTCATAACAACTCTGTAAGGTACGATCCTATTTTACAACGAAGGAAACTGAGGCACAAACAGGTTAAGTAACTTGCCAAGGTCACACAGGTTGTAATAGATGGTCTGAGACTTGAGCAGTATAGTTCTAAAGTCGCTACTACCTTACCCAGTCTAACTGGTGCAATAATGATTCATGTGTCATTTCATAAAGAATCCAGAATATCACCTGAGACAATATGTAAACACATTAACATTTACCTCTTCGAAAACAGCCTTGGAGAAATCCCCACAGCGTAATGTGCCATCATAGCTCAGTGACAATATGTGAGCTGGATTGGCAGGTGAGAAGTAAAGACAGCTCACCGGCTGACTATGGGGTTGAAAAACATAAACTCCATCTTCTTTTGGTTGGTGATTCTGGAAGAAGGTTGGGGAAAGGAAGAAGAACAAAAACTAATGAAAAGTAGTAATATTTTCTGTCATTATGTCATTATACTATTTGTATCTGTATTATATTCAATCTTTTCTTAGTCTATCATTACACTCACCACCTCCCATTCAGAAAGTCAGAACTAGAAACTTTATACTGTCACTAAGCTACTTTTTTCTCTAATTTTCAATTCAACAATAAGTCACATTTATTTTTAAGTTTCTAGCTTTTTACAACTAGGTAGTTTTTTCATTATACAGAGAGAAAAAAATTACTGCTCATTATGATTTCAGTTCATAAAATCCTCAGGAAATGAGAAATCCACTCAGTATTATTCCTTACTACCAAAAACAGTACCAATACCGTTACCACTTTGCTTCGTTAAGTATGCTGCTATGTAATATGAGTACATATAGCATTCTCAGAATACTTTTTGCAAGGTATTTAGCCCTGGAACAAAATAAGAGTTTTAGAAATTTTTTACTCCCTAAGTACACAATGAAAATGCATGAATTTTAATTTCCACGTTATTATTATGATGTACAAAAATAGCCAAGATTTGAAAGCAGCCAAAGTGTCCCTCAGTAGATAAATGAATAAAAAAGCTGTGGTACAGCCTGGACTATGTGGCTCAGTGGTTGAGCATCGACCTATGAACCAGGAGGTCACAGTTCTATTCCCCGTCAGGGCACATGCCCGGGTTGTGGGCGTGGGGGAGGCAGAAGAAGGTATTGGGGGGGATAAATGGTGAAGGAAGAAGACTTGGTGTGGTGAACACACAATACAATATACAGATGATGTATTACAGAACTGTACACCTAAAACCTATAAAATTTGATTAACCAATGTTACTCCAACAAATTCAATAAAAGGGGGGAATTACCTTTTCCACAACTAGATCATAAATCGTAAATCATCACTTTCTGATTTGACTAAGTTATATTCTATGCCATGTATCATGTTATGAACCAAAGCAGCTGTCATCTCCAAATCTGGCTGAGTCTGCTCTAAAATACTCCTCCATTTTTGTTTTCTTTTTTATTTAAAATTTTAAAATAAACAGAATTTAAAAAAAAAAAGAAGAAAAATTACAATCACAAACACCTCTACTAGTCACTTTTCTCACTCCCTCTTTTTTTCCCCATTTTCCTCCAGCAGCCACTCCTTATTCCTCACTCAAAAGAGGAAAAATCTAAATATCCCCTCAATGTGCTTCTCTCTAGTTTTGAGAATAAGGTGAAAATCTCAGATTTGGTCAATTCACCAGAATGGATTTTCAGGGTAGGGCAAGGTAGAAGCTAAACCACACTGTGCCCCCCATCATCTTGGCTACAGAATTTGTTTCTGTCCTGGTAAGCAGTTTTTAAGTTATATTTCTTCCTTATTGTTTTAAGTAGTTTTTTTTATTTGACTATCTTTTGTTCATTTTATGAGAAAATTCCAATCCCCCACTTTAAACTAAATACACCAGGTTAAGAGTGAGCCTAACTATTTTAAACCTAAATAAGTCCAGGGCCAGTTAGCGTTGAGCCTGTGACTATCTGTGCACACTGGATTGGTATAGGAAAGCTGGAAGTGCAAGCACCGGTTAAGACGAAGATGGTAATCCCAAAAGAGGAGATGGGGCCCTGGCCCAACATGGTGGCAGTAAGAATGGAAATAAAGGGGCAAAAACATTAAAGGACTTTACATAAGGAATAAAGGGAACACCCAGCCTAAAACTCTTCAATGGTTTCCAGTTGCCTTTAGGATAAAAACAAAATTCTTAACAAAAATTATAAAGATATACATCAGCCCTCTGCCCACCTCTACAGCTTCCTCCTAGCCCATTCATCACCTTTGTTCACCCTTTCCTGTCTATGCTCCAGCCACACAGGCATTCTCACAGGCCCTGGAATGGCTCAAGTAAGCACCGCCTGCTTAAGTTAAGGTCCTTGACATGCTGTTCCCCTGGTCTGAACACTCTTCCCCTTTCCTTTACTGGGCTTACTCCTACTACTTAGCTTTCAAATCTCAGCTCCGTTCTCACTTCCTCAGGGACGCCTTCCCTGGTCGTGCAAATTAGGCCAGTCCCCCGTTATGTGTTTGCAAAACACTATTTTTCCTTCATGACATGAATCAGTGTATAATCCACTTACCGAATATGAAATTACACAGTTGATAATTATCTCATTAATCCTGCTTTTGCTACTAAATTCTAAACTCTTTGTGGACAGAGACAGTCTTTGCTCACAAACGTCTACTGGCGGGGGAGTATTAGCATAACACCTCACACAAAATACTCAATGTGTGGGTGGATGGGTGACTGAATAAAGGCTAGCTGAACTTTTGATCCTAGGTGAGACTACAAAACTGACAGAAAATTAGGAGAGAAAATTAAGAGCCCTGGCAGTGTAGCTCAGTTGGTTAGAGTGTCATCCGATACACCAAGATTGAGGGTTCGTTCCCTGGTCAGGGCATATCTGAGAATCAACCAATGATCACTTCTCAGCCTTTTGGCTAAGATCAAGTGAAGGATCAACCAATGAATGCATAAATAAGTGGAACAACAAATCAATGTTTCTCTCAAATCAATAAAACAAAATGAAAAACCAGGGAGTGTCAAGGCAATTCAATGAGGAAAGTATTGTCTTTTCAACAAATAATACTGGGACAACTGGATATTCACATACAAAAAGATAAACTTGGATATGGACATATATGTAATACCTTAATCAATAAAGAAAGAAAAGATAAACTTGGGCCCTTACCTCACACATACAAAAAATAACTCAAGATAGATCAGCAAACTAAACGTGAAAGCTAAAACTATAGAAGTTTGCGGAAGGGATGGGAGGAACAGGAGAAAATCTTCAAGATTTTGACCTAGACAAAGATTTCTTAGACACAACACCAAAATCATTTTTATTTTTCAATTACAGTTGACATATATTGTTATATTCGTTTCATGTATACACCCCAGTGATTAGACATTACATAACATACTGATTATCCCAATAAATCTCACAGCCATCTAACACCATAAGTAGTTATTGGAACATTACAATACTGTATTCACATCCCCGTGATATTCTGTAACAACCAATTTTACTTCTTAATCCCTTTACCTTTGTCACCCATCCCCTCAATTCCCCTCCCATCTGGCAACAGTCGAAATGTTCTCTGTATCTATAAATCTAAGAAATTGTATTTTAAACATAATTAGAAAAATAAGGACTTTGTGCGATCTTTTCATGTATACATTTAAAGTTATAATAAAATTTCTTGGCAGTCAATTTATGCCCAGATGACTAACGATATTCAAGCTAAAAATGCTAAAGTTCTATAAAGCAAATTTAAATTTCTCAGATTTCTAAAATTTGGAATCACAAAGCACAAAACTATAAATAAGTAACATCTATAAACACATAGTTCTAGACTATTTTCTTGCAGACTATTTACTTTAGTCAAACTTTCTATCTTCAAAATATTAATAACTTACCAAATCCCAAAGTCCAACTTGCCCAGATCTGGCCCCAGCTGCCACCAAAGTTCTAATTTCTGATGGATGAAGAGCCATAGAGAATACTGACCCTTTGGTAACTTTACAAACAGTATCTTCACTAATGACCATGCCACTTAAATTGGCTTTGTAGCTGAGAAAATTAAAAAGTTATATTTTAGACATAAAACCATTCTTAATTGACAAAATAAGTAAAAAGATGACACAAAAAAGAAAAAAAACACAATTAGTAAACAAATGTGGGGAAATATTCAACCTCTTGACAACCAAAGAAATCAAAGTAAATAATGAGGTACTATTTTTCACTTATAAAACACTAGTAGGCTACAGTTAAACACATACATCCATATATATTGCTAGTGACAGAGAAAATTCATATAAGATTTCAAAAGAAAAAAAGATTTTGAAAAACAATTCACCAATGTGTACTAAAAGCCATAAATATGTCCATAATATCTGACACATTAATCTCACTGCTGGAATCTATCCTAAGGAAATAATCTACTATCATACATATTTACTTCAACAAATACATGCACACATACAAGCACACAAAACTAAATAGAAAACAACTCCAAATACCATGAGGGTAAGAGAAGGTTAAGTAAATGCCACCTACTCAATAAAATATTCTGCAATTAAAAATTTAAAGAATCTAGTAACGTTCAACCACAATGTTAATGAAAAAGTATAGTGAAAAATTATATAAACATTAGAACATGACAAACCAATATCACCCCAATAAATTCAATAAAAAAGAAAATAAAAGAACATAGAGTAAAAATGTTTGTGGATTCAGTCATTCAAATGAATATATACTAGGTGCCAGGCACTATTCTGGGAATTGAGACAAAACCCCTACATTCATGAAGCTTATATCCTAGAGGTATTGCATATGGCAATACTTTAAAGGAAATATACAAAATCAACAGTTGTTAGGAAATATTATGGGTAAAATTTTCATCTCATTTTCAAAATTTCCAGTTTTATAGTCTTTATAAATTAAAGGTCTCAGAAAATGTGAATAAAGACCAGGAACTGACCTTTTAATGCTCGATAACTCCTTCTCATTATTCTTACTACTGGTCTGAAACAATGGGAGAGATCAAAGTACTAAGTTAATATATGTACTGAATTTTCATTAGCAAATGATTCTAAAAGCTTATGTAAGCCTACCCAACTGATACCTTGTTCACTTCTGCCCAAGTCTGCAGAAATCCTTTAAGTAGTTCACTGTTATCATCTCGATTTTCAGGAGTCATTTCTAAAGGCCCAGGAGGTAACAAAGGCTGTTATAAAAAAATAAAAACATATAAAAGAGTTGTCGCCCTGCCCTGGAATAGAGGCTTGAGATTTTCACAACTTTACTTTCAATTCCAAAAATAGGGGTGACACATCATTAGCATTCAAAAGTAGTTGTTCAGTGAATGAATGTCATGTATCCTGTAAGTAATAAAATGTATTATCTTTTAATCATCTCAATCCAGTAAAGGAGATATCACATTTTAAAAACACTGGAATGAGAGAAGTTAACTTACTCAAAGTTCCATTGCCAATAACTGCTTATGAGAGTTGATTCAGACAGTTCAATTTCATTAATCAAAGTTATTATTCTATGCCAGTGTTTTTAAAAAGAGATTGTAACCTATGGGTCGTGAAATCACTTTAATGTCACAACCAGCAACGTGTTTTAGTGAATAAGAATATAATAGGAAAAAAAAAAGAATAGAATAGAAAATACAAAAGTGCATTACATGTTGTAAGGGTAAGTATCATTTCACAAGTTTTGTTTTACGGGTGTGTGTGTGTGTGTGTATATGTGTGTGTAATGAGTTCAATGTAAATATATTTCTTATTTTGAGTGCAGGCTTCAAAAAATTTTGAAAGCTACTCTTCCCATAGTACCTTAATTTGCAATTCACTTCCAAAGTATGAGCCTAATTACTGTTATCTTCCAAATTATAATTAAACACTTAGAGGTATAGAGTGTTAAAAACAGTAGGTGCTCTTGAATAAAAAATATAATTATTTAGACTAAAATTATTTAAGATTAAAATCTTATTTAGACAATAATTTGGTAAATAAGACTCTTTCCGCCCGGACAGCATAAAATTAAACTATAGCTAAAAACTCCACTACTATTAACACATATTATTTATCAATATTAATTAATAACTTCTATTTATTGATTACTTACTAAGCCCTAATAAAATGTAAAGATCTTTATAGAAACTATTTCATTTAACCCTCACAACACCCTACTGAGGTTTCTATTATTGCTGCAATTTTAAAAATGGGAAAACCAGGACTCAATGACACAATCCCACAATCCCATAGCAGGTAAACCAGCAGAGATATAGAATCCAACCGAGGAATGACTAAGAAATCTTAGTCATTAAACCAGCAATTTTCAATCTTTTTCATCTCATGGTACACATAAACTAATTACTAAAATTCTGTGGCACACCAAAAAATGTATTTTTGGCCAATCTGACAAAAAAAAATAGGTATAATTCTGATTCATTCACACAGGACAGCTATTGTCATTTTATCTGACAATGTAAGGCAAAAGAGATCAGTGCCCCTAACTAGTCAGGGATTGCATGTTTTAAAAATTCTTGGGGAACACTGGTTGAAAACTGCTGCATTAAACCATTCAACAGTCAAGTACCAAATTAATAAATACAAATTAAACATAATTTAGTGACCTGTTAATCTAATTTCAAGCACTTCAAAATTTTATATTGTATTTGCACTCTTTCTTACATTTTCATCTTCTACTACTGTTGGCTGGGTTGGGGTTTCTGGTAATGAAACTCCTAAAGGATCTACATTTAGTAATCGCATTGACCTTCTACATCCAATTCCATTTTCTCTCTTCTTAGGCTTCTTTCTAAAGAAGTGGAAAAAACTCACGTTATACTCAGAAAAGTTATATGAATTTACTAATATTAAGGGGATAACTTCTAGGAATATATCTCATGGAAATAGTCACACACTGCAATATGTACATGGCTATACTGATTTTAACTAACACTCTGAAAGCATAATAAATGCTCATCATGGAAAGATGAAGGATGTTAAAAAAAAATTATGACACCCTCACAATTTTGTTTGTTTGTTAACATGAATGATTTTCCTACATTAAAATGTGCAAAGTTTCAAAAAAAATTATGACATACATATCAAATAGAATAATTTGTAGCCAGAATAAAGAATTAAATATTATGTTAATATGAAATGAACTCATAAGGAAACAAAAACAAGGTCCAGTACATATTAAATATTATTTTATTTTTACCAAAAGGTTACATATACACATACATTTGCACATGCTGAGATCACCTATTGAAGAATATACATGAAACTATTAAGAGTGGTTTCCTCTAGGTTGAAGGCCTGAAGAACTAAGGTCTAGGATGGGAAAGAGACAAACATTTTATTATATTCCCTTCCATATAGTTTACTTTTTAAAAAACATATGCAGGGTGGGGCAAAGTAGGTTTACAATTATGAGTACGTGAAAGTTTATTCTTATTACTTATGTATTATTGTATTATTTTCCATACAAACAACTGTTGACCTATGTTTGCCCCACTCTGTATATACCCTACATTTTAATGAACTATTTTTCTTTTTTAATTTTTATTATTATTTTTTAATATGTTTTTATTGATTTCAGAGAGGAAGGGAGAGGGAGAGAGATGGAAACATCAATGATAAGAGAGAATCATCGATCGGCTGCCTCCTGAATGCCCCCCACTGGGGATCTAGCCCGCAATCCAGGCACATGCCCTTGACTGGAATTGAACCTGGGACCCTTCAGTCCGCAGGCCGACACTTTGTCCACTGAGCCAAACCAACTAGGACCTATTTTTCATTTTATTTTTTTTCCTATTTTTCATTTTAAAATAGTAGTTCAGAACTTTCAGTTTCTGATTCCACATGTAGAGAACTTGAAAGTCACCACTCTGTCTCATGCTGAGGGGTGGGAGCGGCCAGGGTGAGGTCGATGGGGGGAAAAAGTATGTTTAATACTTTCAACAATAAAGAATTTAAATTTTTTTAAAAAAGGTAGACAGAAAAAGCAACAACTTTTCTAGGATCCTTAAGAATGGCAAGGACACAGTGAAGACGACTGACCCCAATATTGGAGAGCCACACAGGAAAACACAGGACTCATGGCTTACTGGAGCAGAGACGCAGGAATGAAAGCCACCAGGAAACCAGTGTCTGAACCACCAGAAAAACCTAAACTGTAATTGACCAACTGCTGGAGGCTCAGTGTAGACAAGTCTGGGAGTTAAAAACCCCATGAGAGTCTACACAAAACCTGCACATGGATGTGTATAGTACATTCACACAACAACAAAAATTAATGAAATAAAGCTGGACATATCAACATCAATGAATTTTAAGATATATAAATGCTAGAGGCCCAGTGCACAAATTCGTGCACACTGAAAGTAAATTAATTAGAAGGTGGCCGACCGGGCAGGACTGGGTGAGACGGGATGGACACGCCCTGGAGCCAACCTCTCACGGTCCCTCCCCTGACAGACGGCTGCACCTGGGGCAGCACCCGGGGCTCGAAGGGTGTCTGTGGAGTGAGCAGGGTCCCTCCAGCATGTAGGGTCCCTCGGCCTGGCCTGTGGGGATTGGGCCAAAACTGGCAGTCCAACATCCCCCAAGGGGTCCCAGAGTGCGAGAGGGCACTCTGCAAAGTTGCTGTCACTTGGCAGCTCCTGCACTGAGCGTCTGCCCCCTGGTGGTCAGTGTGTGTCATAGCTACTGGCTGGTCGCCCAGTCGCTGAAGCTTTTATATATATAGATGAGAAAAAAAAGAAAATCCAAAAATATAAAAATGGCATTGTATGTGGACACCAAAAAATGGCAAAATTAAATATATTGTTATGGATACATTCATCAGTAGTAAAACTATAAATAAACTCAAGAAGTGATTATCACAAAATTCAGCATAATAGTTACATCTGAAGGAAGGTGTATATATGGGCCTTCAAAGGCACTGTAATTTCTATTAACCTGGATGGCAGGTACATGAGTGGTTGCTTGTATTACTATTACTTTCTCAACTATACAAATATTTTATATGTGCTTCTTTTGTATGTATATTTAATTTCTTTTTTATTTTAAACCCCTCTGGATTGTCAAAACATCAACTTTACAGAAAAAGAAAGAAAAATTATGGAAACTGTCCAAAGTTAGTACCACAGCTACAAGTTGCAGAATCAAAATTTGAAATCAAGTTTGCCAAATTCCAAAAGCTATGCTCTTTCCTTTAAATTATATAATTTCCATTCTCCCAACTTGATACTAATACCTATAAAGTCATGCACTGCTTTGCCATGTTTTGGTCAACAATGGAATACATATACCACAGTGGTCCCATAAGATTATAATGAAAATGAAAAATTCCTATTGCCTAGCCTAGTGACTTTGTAGCAGTCATAACATTGTAGCACAAGGCATTACTGTTGTGTGCCTCTCCAGTCTATTGATTGCTATCAACTAGAAATGCCGGGGGCACTCACCTGGACCCCAGTGAGTTTCCCAGACATCTCCCCTTTCTAAACCAACGTTACAACTGGACCTCCTCTTACAGTGACTGCAAGATGCCCTTTAGCAATAACCATTAGGAAACTTTATTTATTTATTTTTTTAAATATATTTTATTGATTTTTTACAGAGAGAAAGGGAGAGAGATAGTTAGAAACATCGATGAGAGAGAAACATCGATCAGCTGCCTCCTTCACACCCCCCACTGGGGAAGTGCCCACAACCCAGGTACATGCCCTTGACCGGAATCGAACCTGGGACCCTTCAGTCCGCAGGCCGATGCTCTATCCACTGAGCCAAACCGGTTTCGGCCCATTAGGAAACTTTAAAGAGAAAAAAAGAATTTATTATTTACAGGCCCTGGAACCTACAAGGAATGCCAGGGAGCATACAGCCAGATCAAGGATAGACAGAAAGCAAGAGCCTAAGGTTCTGCTTTTATTGGGTCGAGGATGGGAGTCTAGGGTTTCACCAGAGGATTTTGGGGGGTTTTTTCCTCACCAGAGGATATTTTTCCATTGCTTTTAGATAGTGGAAGGGTGGAGGGGGAGAGGGAAGGGGAAGGGAAGGGGGAGAGGGAGAAGGAGGGGGAGGGGAAGGGGAGGGGGACAAGGAAAGGGAGAGGGAGGAGGAGAGTGAGGGGGAGAGAAAAAAACCTCAATGTGAGAGAGACATTGGTTGGTTGCCTCCCATACATCAAGGAGCAAACCTACAACCCAGCTGCCTCCCACACATGCCCCAACCGGAGCTGGGGTACAAACCTGCAATCCAGGTATGTGCCCTTGACCAGGAATTGAACTGATTTCCCTTCGGTACACAGGCCAATGCTCTAACCACTTAGACACACTGACCAGGGCTCACTATAGGGTTTTACAGGCTCACTCTGTTTTCTTTTAAATCTTTATTGTCAAAAGTATTACACATGTCCCTATTTTTCTCCCCATTGACCCCTGCTGGCTCGCCCTAGCCCCCACCTCACTCTTTATTGGTGAATTTAAAACGTAAGAGTGGGAATTTAAAGCACTAGAAAAGAAAAAGAAAAAGAAAAACAAAACAAAACTAAGCAGCCCAAATGGTTAGTTGTCATCATCAACCACGATCTCTAAGTATGGGGAGGCGGCCTGGCTCTTTATCTAGTGGCTGGCAATGTATTTATTCTAGTTAGCCATCCTTGAAGCCAGATGCCTGTGAAATGAATGTCTCTTTGAAATGCATGCCTCAGTCAGGCACTTGCATTAAAAAAAAAAAAAAAAAAAAAAGCCTACTGTCAGGGCTTTATTCTACAACTAGAGGCCCAGTGCACGGATTCATGGTGGGGGTCCCTAGGCCTGGCCACCAGACACCTACTCGGTTCCCCGCCTCCCCTGCACTCCTCACCATCGCACTGCCACTGCAGTGGGCAGGCTGATTGGGCCTGCTGGCCGGGGGAGGGACAGGGCGCAGGAGGTTGGCTGCTGGCACCAAGGAGGGAGCCAGCCCTTGGCCCCTCTGGGAAAGGGGCCGCATCTACCGCCACCTACCCCCGGTTCCCTGTCCCAGCCCAGGGCACAAAGGCTCCAGTGGGGTCAGGAGAGAAGGCAACAGTCACCCGGATGGGCACAGAAGGAACGGACACCAGACATTGACATCCTGCCACCACGCAGTTCCACCCCACCCCCCTTCCCTCGCTGCCATGCCGCCACGGGCGATGGGCCCATCGGCCGGCTGGCTGGGGGGAGGGTTGGGAAGGAGGGACCGCAGGCGGTTGGCCAGCCACAGGAGGTTGGCTGTTGAGTGTCTGCCCCCTGGTGGTCAATGCGTGCCATAGTGACTGGTCATTCCGGTCATTCAGCTGCAAGGGTCGCTTAAGCTTTTATATACATAGATTATGGATTTATGATGACGCTACTGTAAACAAACCCACTATGGTGTAAACGTATAGCAGACATAATTACAGTAGTAGGCTATACCACTGAGGTTTGCAAAAGTGCTCTCTATGATGTTCACACCACAATAAAGTTGCCTAAGAACAAATCTGGGAACAAATCACCAATCTTTACTAATAAAAAATATGCAAACATAAAGTTATTAATCAGCTGGCAACAGAACCAGTGCTACTTCTTTGCAGGGTTAATAACTTTCCTCTTCTAACATTACACACTTGCAAATATATGGCCATAATTAAGTTTAGCTTTCCTGAAGTTAATTCACCTGTATTAGAATCAAACCAAGACCCTGGCCCGACAGCTCAGTTGGTTAGAGCCATGGTCGGCAAACTGCGGCTCGCGGCTCTTTGGCCCCTTGAGTGTGGCTCTTCCTAAGCCTTAGGAGCACCCTAATTAAGTTAATGACAATGCACCTACCTATATAGTTTAAGTTTAAAAAATTTGGCTCTCAAAAGAAATTTCAATCATACTGTTGACATTTGGCTCTGTTGACTAATGAGTTTGCCGACCACTGGGTTAGAGCATCGTTCTGATATGCCAAGGTTATGGGTTGGATCCTCGGTCAGGGCACATACAAGAAGCAACCAATAAGTGGAACAACAAATCGATTTCTCTCTCTCTCTCTCTCTCTCTCTCTCTACCCTCCTCCTCTCTCTAAAATCAATAAGTTTTAATAAAATCAAACCAATTAAAGTGATGCTATATTTCATTACCATTAGCATTAAACAAATGATCTAAAGATACCAAGATTTTTAGATTCTTCATTTATACATAAGCACTGCTAAAATGCAGTAGATAGAACTTAAGCTAAGGAAGCCTGGAGCTCAGATCCTAAAACTTCCACTTCTAAGCTATTTTGACCTTAAGCAAATTACTTTACCTCTTTGAGCCTGTTCTCTATTTCACAAAATAGATATATTACCTCCAACATTTGGTTGTTATCAGAATAAAGTGAGATAAAGCCCTAGCTGGTTTGGCTCAGTGGATAGAGCATTAGCCTGTGGACTGAAAGGTCCCGGGTTCAATTCCAGTCAAGGGCACATGCCCAGGTTGCAAGCTCCATCCCCAGTAGGGGGTATGCAGGAGGCAGCTGATCAATGATTCTCATCATTGATGTTTCTAACTCTCTCTTCCTTTCCCTTCCTCTCTGAAATAATATATATATATATAGCCCTAACCGGTTTGGCTCAGTGGATAGAGCGTCGGCCTGCGGACTGAAGGGTCCCAGGTTCGATTCCGGTCAAGGGCATGTACCTTGGTTGTGGGCACATCCCCAGTAGGGGGTGTGCAGGAGGCAGCTGATCGGTGTTTCTCTCTCATCGATGTTTCTAACTCTCTATCCCTCTCCCTTCCTCTCTGTAAAAAATCAATAAAATATATTAAAAAAATAAAAATAAAATAAAATTAAAATTAAAAAAAATATACACACACACATATATATATAGAGAATTAAATGAGATAAAATAGGACAAAAATTTTAGGTCACTGCACTGTATTTTATAGATGTTCAATAAATGTTCATTTCCTTCCTTTATTCTAGTAATGTAAAAGAAAACAAACTGAGAAACAAAAAGGCAGAAAAGTTAAAAGAAAGTAGAAGAATCTTTAAGAATAACAGTTTTCAGTGAGAGGAAGTAGAAGAGCGTACAAGGGGGATAAATGGTAATGGAAGGTGACTTGACATGGGGTGGTAAACACAAAATACAATATACGATGATGTATCTTAGAATTGTATACCTGAAATCTATATAATTTTATTAACTGTTCTTACCCCAATAAATTATATTAAAAAGGGGAAAAAAAGAATAATAATTTTCTAGGCAAAAATAAGAATAATTTAGTGAAAGTAAAGATTTCCCTCCATTAACAGCAACAGTATTAAATAGAAATAAAATTCAGCTTTCAAGATTCAATTTCCTCTATATTCCTTTGATGAGGATGAGAACTTTAGTTATTAAAAAGTAGCATTCTCTCAGAAATACTATAAGGATTAAGATTAAATTACAGAGTTTCTGATCTTACTTATTTTACTATGCTGAATCACTTTTTCAAATTATAAAACAACTCAGCAATATATCATGGAGCAGACACTGCAAATCATCTTTTACCTTCTGGATTCTGAAGGCTGTCTCTTCTTTATCATTTCACGGAACCTTGCAGCTGACTGCAAAATATACAAAGTATATACACATAAAAATAATAGCTTATAACTACACAGCTTACCTTTTAAAATATTAAGTATCTGCCACTATATCCACATAAACTAAGATCTATACAGGAAATAAAGATCCTTAAAATGATACCCGCTCTTGGTAGTAGACCTGAGATAATTATTCTACCCTATATAATAAAAGGCTAATATGCAAATCAACCGAATGGCAGAACCACCGGTCGCTATGATGTGCACTGACCACAGGGGGCATACGCTCAACAAAGGAGCTTTCCCGTGGTGGCCATGCACTCCTACAGGGGGAGTGCCGCCCAGCCAGAAGCCAGGCATACAGCTGGCGAGGGCAGCAGCGGTGGCAGGAGCCTCTCCCACCTCCAAGGCAATGCTAAGGATGACCCGTCAGTCAGACATCCCCTGAGGGCTCCCAGACTGTGAGAGGACACAAGCGGGCTAAGGGACACCCCTCCCCCCACCAGTGCATGAATTTCATGCACTGGGCCTCTAATCAATAATAAAAGCAGCCTGGCCAGTGTGGCTCAGTGGTTGAGCATCAACCTATGAAACCACGAGGTCAAGTTCGATTCCCTGTCAGGGCACATGACTGGGTTGCGGGCTCGATCCCCAGTGTGGGGCCTGCAGGAGGCAGCCAATCAATGATTCTTTCTCATCATTGATGTTTCTATCTCTCTCTCCCTCTCCCTTCCTCTCTGAAATAAAAAAAATATATAAAATAATAATAGCCCTGGCCAGTTTGGCTCAGTGGATAGAGTGTCAGCCTGCGGACTGAAGGATCGCAGGTTCGGTTCTGGTCAAGGGCATGTACCTTGGTTGCAGGCACATCCCCAGTAGGAGGTATGTAGGAGGCAGCTGATCGATGTTTCTCTCTCATCGATATTTCTAACTCTCTATCCCTCTCCCTTCCTCTCTGTAAAAAAAATCAATAAAATATATTTTAAAAATAAATAAATAAAATAATAGTAACAAAAGCAAATATCTAATACTGTCTAAAGTACTGACATTCTGATGCCTTAAACCAGGTTGCTAATGAGTTTACAGGATTAAACATTAAACATTTAATCAAATATACTATTACAAATTAAAAGGTTTAACTTCCAATAAGGCAATCATACTTTGATATTTTCTAGAAAAGTTATGTTATACTTTAATAAATCAAATCATAATTTCTGTTAACTAAAATCAAAATTAGAGATAGTCTGTCTAAATTTCTCATGAACTGTCATTAATGACACACGTATATAATTTAGTTATATAAAATTATATTAACTCACCCTCCCCTCAAGATGCAAACACATACTGAATATTTGGGAATCTGGTATTTGGAGAATTCAATTTATTATTTTTGGGAAAACATCACACATCCTCCTAAACAGTTATTCTCTCACACATAGAAGTTTACTGCCCAGTGTAAAGACACCATGTAAATTATACATTTAATTATAATGATTATAAGATATTAGTATAGATCTACCCATTTATCCTTAACACTCCCTACACAAGTCTTATTCCCATCTATCATTACAGTCTAAGATTTATATTTTAAAAAAGCTTGTCTTCTCCTTCATCTACCACACATCCTTCAACCCATTCCTCCTTCTCCTTTATCCATTAAAAAAACCACTAAAACATACCCTGTTTCTTTGACTCCAAGACAACTTTTCATAAGCCATCATTACTTTATGCACCACCAGAGGAGAGAGGGGAGGAGGTGCCAGTTACAGTTTTAAGATGCTTATTTCGAAAATATTAAAATTAAAGAAAAGTCTTGGAATTAATAAAGTATGGTAACCTCTTTCTATTAAGTGCAAAACTTGCTCCTAATTTACTGTCCCTCACCTGACACGATGAAACCCGATACATGAATATTTTACTGACTTACTGGCAAGAGGAAAGGTATCTTGGTTTTAATTAGACAAACCTCAGACAACTGAAGTGAAGCAAAAAAGTTTGCATTTTCTGATATGTTCTTCAGTCTCTTCCTTTCATATGGTGACAATCCTGAAAAATCATCCTATGAATTACACCAAAAAGATTCTGTTAGTTTACATAATCCATAGCAAAAGCACCTCCCAAAACCAGGTGTTCAATTCTCTGCATGTATACCTTCCTTTAAATTGCACCTATTCTATTCATTTAATGTCTTATCGAATAGCACATAAACTCTGCTTTATTAGATGCTGAATAACAGCGTTTGAATGTGGGATGATCACAGATATCTGTATGGCTTCCCAATTAAATAACAAGTGGCCGCATATCAAGTCAAGTAGTAATAAGTGGAACAACAAATCGATGTTTCTCTATCTTTCTCTCTCCCTCCCTCTCTTATCTCTAAAATCAATTTTAAAAAATTTTAATACAAAACTCTGGTGGTAGAACCCTGCAACCAAGTTTTAACAAGCCCTCCCGGTAATTTTACTACAGGCTAGAACAGCCGTGGGCAAACTACGGCCCTCGGGCCGGATCCGGCCTGTTTGAAATGAATAAAACTAAAAAAAAAAAAGACTGTACCCTTTTATGTTATGATGTTTACTTTGAATTTATATTAGTTCACACAAACACTCCATCCATGCTTTTGTTCCGGCCCTCCGGTCCAGTTTAAGAACCCATTGGGGCCCTCGAGTCAAAAAGTTTGCCCACCCCTGGGCTAGAACTTTGAGAACCACGGGTCTTAAATAATCCACTCCACACAGAGATGATTTGTTTAAAAGCACATGGTTTCTGAGAAGTGGCCATGCCTAAAACTGAGGCTTCCAACCCCCAGTCCAATGTACTGATGATCTACCCCCACGCTGTCCCACCATAGGTCCTAGTTCTTACCTCTGAGACAATAAAGTATAAATTGCATTCCCATTTCATAAAAACACCTGAGTCATCCTATCTCCCTTTCCCTAACATCACTTTCTGTTCTCCTACTTCCATCAATTTTTTGCCATGTGGTGCAGTTTTATCTTATCTTGCATAAAATTTCTAGCCTGCACATTCAGGTAAAAAAATAAAGAAGTAAAAGAAATAAAAGACATCCAGATTGGAAAGGAAGAAATAAAACTATCTTTAATGCAGAGGACATGATCTTATATATATAGAAAATCCTCAAGAATCCACACGGCCAAAACCGGTTTGGCTCAGTGGCTAGAGCGTGAGCCTGCAGACTGAAAGGTCCCAGGTTTGATTCCGGTCAAGGGCATGTACCTGGATGCGGGCACATCCCCAGTGGGAGATGTGCAAGAGGCAGCTGATCGATGTTTCTCTCTCATCGATGTTTCTAACTCTCTATCTCTCTCCCTTCCTCTCTGTAAAAAATCAATAAAATATATTTAAAAAAAAAAAAAGAATCCACACGAAAAAATATTAGAATAAATGGCCTCAGCAAAGTTGCAAGATATACGGTCAACATACAAAAAATCAGTTGTATTTGTATACACTAGAAATGAACAATCAGAAAATGTCACTTTAAATGAAGTACAGCACTCCTGGTAGGCAACAGAAATCAAAAGAATTAGATGCCTAATTTCTTAAGCTGATTCAAACTATTATTTTAAATAGAACTAACACATTTTCTCAGGTATCTTCTCTACTCCATCATTTGTCTCCTTTTTGTGTTTAAAGGAAATATTATTCGGCCCATCAATGCAACCAACTGATGGTGATTATCAGAACTTCTATTTTTAAAATAAGAAAATTGTGGGTAAACGGTAATTAAAGTCTTACCAGGCCTGATGTATCTTCATCGCTGTCTCCATCCTGACTGTCTTCCATCTCGACACTGAGAAGCCCTGTGTCCGACGTGCTCATGTGCTGTTTGTGATTTTCTGTGTGCACGTCCAAGGATGATTTTTGCAGAGTGGATTCTGTCTTAGAAGATGTGGTGGCTTTCATCTTCGGAGTTAAAACCTCCCTGAAAGTTTTCTTTATTTCGGTCTTCTTATATGTCTTACATGCCGCTTCATTGTTAGAATTCTTATCTAAGAGGGATTTGGGGAGCTTAAATGCATCTGGCTTGTAATCACTGAGTGAAAAGGGGACAAGACACACCTTAGCTGTTTTTTCTAAAACTAGTCTCCGAGATACGTCAGCGACGTCCTGGTTTTCTTTAAATTCATGCACCTATTCAGACCAATAAGGAAAAAGGGAGTTTTAGAATCCCAGGTCCTGCACCTTTGCTGACAGATCAGTGCAAAGAAGTCTAATTCCTATTTCATAATGACAACATAAATCCAAATTGATAATCTATAACTTCTCCCATCCAGAATCTAGACACCAAATGTATTAACCCAAATCATTACACTGGACACACTTCTTGCCCATATGAGTCCACCAGCCCAATGATGATAGCGTCATGACTATAACTTGTAACTGAGACGGCTCCCCGAGCTGTCAGCGCCCGAGTAGCTGGAGCTGTTCCCAGAGGAGAAGCTGACAACAGCTGCTGCAAAGGCGGATGTGCAGTCCCTGAGCCCACCCTCCACTGTTCCTGGGGTTCAAAGGAACCCTCCTCTGCCCCGAAGGCCTGGACTCCCTAAAAGAAGACCGGAGAGGGGTCGGCTTCCCTTCTGAAGGAAACCGGGGGAAGCCCGTGGAGCCCCACGATGCCCGGCGGAGGGAAGTCGTTCGCGGGGCGTGGAAGTGCGGGGCGCCCGGTCCCCGAGCCGCTCCGCCCCCCGAGGCACAGACTCCCCGCGAAAACACCCAAAAGCGAGTCTCACCTTCACTTGGAGTCGCTGCCTGGAGCCCGCCTTCTCCTCCGCCGCCCCGCACAACCCCGACATCATCCTGCGGCGGAGCGGCCGGCGTCTTCCCGCCAATATGGGGCGGGAGGCGGCGCCGGGGGCGGGGAAGGCGCGCGGCGGCTCCGCTCCCAGCCGGGCTCCGGGGCGGGGCGCGCGGCCCGGGCTGCGGGCTCTTAAAGAAGCCAGCTTCCTCGTCCCAACCCAAACTCAAGTACGGTCAAACCTCGTCTCTCCGTCTCCCATCTCCAACAACGGGGTTCTAAGTTGCCACCCCGCCAAAAAAAGAGAAAAAATGTCTCGGTGGTTGACCAAAACTTCAGTTTTCGACCTGACCATCCTTTCATGCTGGCACCTCAGCATGACAAAAAGCATTTTGCAGGCAATGCTTTTGTTGCTGTCGATTAGCACAATTTTAAAACAAAGGGGCCATCAAGAGTTGCTAAGAGTGTGCAAGTGCTCACAAAACAGCAATCACAGGCAATTGAACGTAGTTTAAAAAAAAAAAAAACTGTTGATTGGATAAGAAAAAGCAGCTGGTGATACATAGCATTTCGGAGGCATGATATATGAAAAATTCCTTTAAGACTAGTGGGGGGGGGGGTTTCGATAAGTTTAAGAAAATAAGTGTTTATTTATAGAGTGTTAACGTAAAAAACCATTGAAACCTGTAAAGAATTTTTGTGAGTTTATTTGAGCCAAACTGTCGACATATGCCGGGAAGCAGAACCTCAACGAATTGAGATAGTGCTCCGGAGAATGGCAGGGTTACATCTGTATCTATACATGAAATTCATTGGTGACAGATTTAAGGAGGTGGGATTAAGCGAAGCGGGGGAAACCTCTGTGACAGGATAAAAAGTAAAATAATGGACACATACTTAGGTGGGTGCAGGATCAATTAACATGATAATGAAGGAATTTGTAGTATCTGTCATGGGGCCCAGAACATTTGGTTGTGCCCCAGGGGCTCCAAAAAAAAGGAAGTTACAAGTTACCCAGACATTTCAAGGGTATGTTATCTTAGAGGCAAAAAGGCAAATGGGCTCAGTAAGAATCAAAGTTGATCTTGTCAGTGAAGATACTGGCTTAGGACATAACTGCCCACCATAACTGCTTTTAGTTAAAGTTTAATTTCAAACCATCCTTTGTGGTTATTTTAGGTCTCTGAGTCTGCTAGGCTGCCACGCAGGCCTCCCCTGAGCTAGTCAGGTCAGCGTGTGGCCCCTTTCGTCCACAAGAGTAAACAGTGCATTATACATGTATGGTATACAAGAAAGGTTGAAACGGAATCATTTGGGGGCCTGGAACGGATTAATTCAATTTACATTATTTCTAATGGAGGGAAAAATGATTTGGTTTTCGAACAAATGGCTTCTCCAACAGCCTTCTGGAACGAATTAAGTCCACTGTACCTTAAAGATGCGATGGGATGTGATGAATATTTTTCCCTTGAATCCTGGTGATTTTGCTGCTGGCTGGTGCCAGGACCTCGCTTTGAAAACACCGGCACTTTTGCTGAGGAAACACTATCTTGCCTCGCAAGGTGAGCCTGAAAAGGATTCAGACTCACTTAAATGCCCTCAAAAATAGAGAGGGAAAGCCTGGGTGGTGTGGCTCAGTGGTTGAGCCTTGGCCTACAAACCAGGAGGTCACTGGTTGGATTCCCAGTCAGGGCACATGCCCAGGTTGCAGGCTGGACCTCCAGTAGGGGGCCTGCAGAAGGCAGCCAATCAATGATTCTCTCATTGATGTTTCTACCTCTCTCCCTCTCCCTTCCTCTCTGAAATCAATAAAAATATTTAAAAAAAAAAAAAGAAATAGAGAGGGAAAGAAATTGAAATCAACGTTCACCCTTTACCTCGAGTCCCCTAGTTCCTTGTAACCCCACCACTAGGATAGTATGCCCTATGGCTACCGCATTATCTTCTTCTTCCTAGGAAGGGAGGCATTTTGATTTCCCACTCCCACTCCCACCCCACCCCACCCCCGAAAGCTGGTAACTTTCAGCTGGTTTAAATTTCACCAGCTCCTCTGCCCACCAATTAACAAATACTAATGATGACCTTAAGCAGCCTAAAGGTTGGGGAAAAAGTGGACCAAGTAATTTGTGTATCACAAAATAACATCAGATTTTAGTGCACGGTATTTCTTGTAGATAGCCATTTTATTTTTTCTTCAATTAGCAATAATCGTGCCTCCAATAAACCTTATTGGCTATGATACTGCCACTGCACAAAGCTAGATACAGCCATATTAATTTTATTTTCTGTTCTCTGGGTTGCCATGAGCCAAAACAATTGTCTCCCAACAAATTACTCCCTTTGGACAGCATAGTTTTAGAGCTGATACATTCATATTATAAAATTAAGGTCCTTTTCTTTCAATCCGAAACTGCTCCCTTGTTTGGTTACTTGGGTCTTCTCCTGTTCTTCACTGTAGACTTGCCCAATTTTATTTCTTCTCACAGCCAGCCCAATTATAAAACCCAGGTGAAATAATCCTATTAACAACACCTGCAAGGCTGTCACCAGTCCTTGACTCAAAAATTACTGGTAAAATCAAACTTTTCATAGAGTCTGATCTATTATACCATGCTATTTCTGAACTTCAAGACTTTGTTCATGCTGTCCCTTCTCTCCCCACCACAGCAATTGTAAAATCCGTTCTACGATGAAATGTGTTCTGACTTACAATTAGCCAATGTGTTTTACACAACCCGGCTAGTGAACTGCAATTATTTCTGTTATAGTTCTATATGCCCTTGAAGACTTTCTGAATAAAACTCAAGCTTCTTTTTTTATTTTTAATATTTATATTTATTTATTATTTTAAAATTCAAGCTTCTTGAGAACATGAAGCATTTAACATTATTCCATATTCCTTGCAGAGCTAAGCATGGTAAACGCAGCAAATACTTAATACTTAAGGACGTCTATACAAACACTTTCCAACCAGGAATGTTTTCATAGGCAGTCTCCAAAAACTTGAACTGGAAAACCTAAAAGTAGAGTGCTCAGATTTCAGGCATCTGATGCTATTTAGCAGGATTTCTATCCCAATTAAACGCTAACTCTGAGCTCCCAACAGTCCGGACAAACTGCCCTTCACGGTCTCCAAAGTTCCTCATTCGTCACTAACCCATTTCCCTCCGCTTCAAACCCAGGTAACAAACGAAACCTTTCATTCTGATCTTCCTCGCCGCCAGGGAACAGCAAACCTCCATCGGAACAGTTTCCTGCGATAAGTCACATCCAAATACTGGGAGACTGAGGACTACAGGCTGACTCTGCACATGCGCAGGAACAGGCTCCGGTTCCAGCCGTAGGCGCAGGCGTCCTCCACAATCCCACAATCCTCTGGTCGCACACTTCCGGTTTTTCTAGCCCCGCCTTACGTGGTGTTTCCTTCAGTCGCGCTGCAACGTCCAGGGCCTGTAGTTGGAGAGGGTTTTCCTGTCTTGCGGTTGATAGCTGTTCACTACTTGGAATCAGGGAAGTGCCCGGAGTCCCGCCGCTGCCATGAACATGTCGGTCCCCAGCGCACTCATGAAACAGCCGCCCATTCAGTCCACGGCCGGGGCCGTCCCGGTCCGCAATGAGAAAGGTACTGTGCTGGGCCGTTCCCATCGGAGCTGCCCCTTCCTTCCCCGGCGCCCTCCACACCCCTCAGACCCTGAAGACCTGCCCCCCGATTTCTCCGACTTTCCCCCATCAGACTTGTACCCCGTCGCGTTGCCTAGGGGTGTAGACTTCCATCTTCTTGTTTCTCTATGTCGACTGCCCTTAATTGCGACCAGCACCCCTCTTTCCTTGGTCTCCACCAATTTCTTAGATTAATACAAAGTGCATGCCTGCTGTTTTCAAGGCGTTATGCGGGATATACTCCCTCTTTCGCTATCCATAACACCCTACAGTGCTTTTATAACTCATCATGATGATTTATGTGTCTGTTTCCCACTCCTGCATCATAAACTCGGCATCTCCTTGAGGCAGGAACCATGTCTTATTAAACTTTTTAAACTTTACACCAACGCAATGACTGTATTTATTAAATTGAATACAAAGTTGTAGCCCTGGCCGGGTAGCTCCGTTGGTTAGATGCGCCATGGTTACGGGTTCGATCCCGGTTAGGGCACATGTAAGTGGAACAACAAAGCAATGTCTAGCTCTGTCTCTGTCTTTCTCTCTCTGATTTTCTCTGTCTCTCTCCCCACCTCTTTCTCCCCCCCCCTCTCTCTCTCTCTCTCTCTCTCTCTCTCTCTCTCAAATCAATAAACTTTTTAAAAAATTTTAATAAAATCAACCAATCAATAAAAATTAAAAATGAATACAAATTTGTGTAAGATAGTGCCCCTAATCTTAAGGAACTCATAGTCTAGAAGATTTGGGACATTCAAAAAAAAAAAGGTCTTTCAGACCTGTAATACCTGTCACATAGGTGATACCAAGCCCTGTGAGAGCAGAGAAGGAATCATTTCTTCAGATTGGGGTAATCAAAGAAAATGGCATTTCATTTGGCCATTGAAGGATGGGTAGGATTCTAATGAGTGCAGATGGCAGAAGGAACATGTTATCTATTTTGGGGAGCCAGAATAAAGAGAATTTTTTCAATAAGGAATTTAGAAAAGAGTTATTTTGTATTTATTAAATATACTCTGCCTATCTGTGTGTAACTTGCCTTTTTTTAACTAAACATGGCTTTTGAGAAGTATCTTTTGGATACATATAGATCTAATCCATTCATTTTTAACCGTTTATGAATTCCATTGTATACTCACACAGTTTGTGTCCTACTGAGAGACTGTTGTGTTGTTTTTTTCTCCTATTATAAACAGTGCTTTAGTTGTCACTCTTAAACATATCTCTGTGGTGCACCTGTGTAAGAATTTTCTAGGGTAGACTCCTACAAGTTCATCATCAACTTACCTGCCTATTACCACTTGTTCTGTTCTCCACAGTGGGTTGTAAGAGCATGAGGAGTTCATCCTCACACATTTGATTTTATCAGAGTTTTAAATTTTTGCTCTATCTAATGTGTGAAATATCTTATTTAATTTGCATTTCCCTGATTACTAGTGAGAGTAGACATCTTGTTCATACATTTTTCGGCTCTAGATTTTTTTCTTCTATGAATTACCTATTTCTGTCATTTACTCATTTTCTACTTGGTTTGTTTTTATACTTCTCAAATAGTATTTTCCCATGTTTTGTTTTGGTTTTTGGCTTGTCTTTTAACTTTAGTCTTCTGTTACACAGGTGTTTTTAATTTTAGTGTTATCAGATTTATCAATTTTATCTTTTATGGTTTGTTCTGTTTTGTATATTAAGAAATCCTTTCCTACCCTGAGATCATAGATATTAAAATTACAAAGATTTTCTATCATCTTTTTTTTAATAAGTTATTTTTGGTTTTAGAGAGAGGGGACAGGAGAGATAGAGAGAGAGAAATATCAATGAGAGAGAAATATCGATCAGCTGCCTCCTGCACACCTTCTTCTGGGGATTGAGCCTTTAACCTGGGCATGTGCCCTGACTGGGAATCAGCTGGTGACCTCTTGGTTCATGGGTTGATGCTCAACCGCTGAGCCACCCTGGCTGGGCAGATTTTCTGTCACCTTAGTGTTGGCATATTATAAATCGGATTGAATACACAATTTTCCAATACAGACTCTAAGTTAAGGAGCCTACAGTCCAATAGGGATGTATATATTTAAGATAGGTTTTTCACACTTAGATCTTTAATCCATCCGGAATATTTTGTGTGTGCGTGTCAGAGATCTAATTTTACTGTTTATCTGACAGCCAGTAGTCCCTACTAGTCCATTGTGTGACTACCCAATCCAATGTTGTTTTTAAATTTTCACCTGAAGATGTGCTTTCATTGATTTTTTTGGTGAGGGGGGAGAGGGGTGGCAGAGGGAGAAAGAGAGATATCAATGTGAGAGAGAAACATCAACCAGGGACTAAATCCAAAACCCAGATATATGCCCTGACTGGGAATTGAACTCATTACCCTTCAATGCAGAGGACAACACTCCAACCAACTGAGCCACACGGGCCAGGGCCCCATTGCTTTGTAATGTCACATCTATAATATACCAAGTTCTCATATAAGTTTGTCAACCCTCTTTTCTGTTCCATTGGTCCCTATGTACCTCCTAAGTCAATGACATATTTTTTGGTGTGATTTTTGTTTTAAATATATTTCTTATTGATTTCAGAGAGGGAGAGTGAGATAGAAACATCAGTGATGAGAGAGAATCATTGATCAGCTGCCTCCTGCACACCCCACACTGGGGATCGAGCCTGTGACCTGGGCATGTGCCCTGACCGGGAATCGAACCCTGACCTCCTGGTTCATAGGTCGATTTTCAACCATCGAGCCACACCAGCGAGGCTGACATATTGTTTTAATTACTACAAATTTGAATGTGCCTTGCAATCTATATAAAAACCTTTCCCACCCCCACCTTACTTTCTTTTTAAAAAATTTTTTTTTATTGATTTCAGAGAGGAAGGAAGAGGGAGAGAGAGATAGAAACATCAATGATGAGAGAGAATCATTGATTGGCTGCCTCCTGCACACCCCCTTCTGGGGATGGCATATGCCCTGACCAGGAATTATACTGTGACCTCTTGGTTCATAGGTCGATGCTCAACTACTGAGCCATGCCAGCTGGGCTATTCTTCCATTTTTAGTTAAGACTTTATTTTTTTAGAGCCATTTTATGTTCACAGCAAAATTGAGGGAAAGATACAGTTTCCTTATACCACCTTCCCCAACACATGCATAGCCTCTCTCACCAGAATAACACATTTGTTACAATTGATGAACTTAACACTGATATGTCATAATCACCCAAAGTCCATAATTTACATTAAGATTCACTCTTGCCCTATCTGGTTTGACTCAGTGGATAGAGCATTAGCCTGCAGGACTGAAAGGTCCCAGGTTCGATTCCGGTCAAGGGCACATGCCCAGGTTGTGGGCTCGATCCCCAGTAGGGGGTGTGCAGGAGGCAGCCAATCAGCGATTCTCTCTCATCATTGATGTTTCTATCTCTTCCTCTCTGAAATCAATAAAAATATTTTTTTTAAAAAAAGATTCACTCTTGGTGTTGTACATGCAATGGGTTTGGACAAGTGTATAATGACATAGCCATTGCTGTGGTGTTATACACAGTATTTTCACTGCCCAAAAAATCCTCTGTGTTCTGCCTATTCATCCCTCCTCCACACTCAACCCCTGATCTTTTTACAGTCTTCATAATTTTGCCTTTTCCAGAATGTTACATATTTGGAATCTTATAGTATACTAGAGGCCCAGTGCACGAAATTCATGCACGGATAGGGTCCCTAGGCCTGGCTGGCAATCAGGGCCAATCGGGGCCTTCTAGCTGTTGGCCAGGGCCTTCCTTCATTCTGTGCCACCTCGCTGGTGGTCAGCACACGTCATAGCGAGCAATCGAACTCCTGGTCTCTGATTGAACTCCCGAGGAGACACTTTGCATATTAGCCTTTTATATATATAGGTAACCTTTTCAGATTGGCTTTTTCCACTTAGTAATATGCATTTAAGTTTCTTCCATGTCTTTTCATTGTTTGATAGCTCTTTTTAAGTGCTAAATAATATTCCATTGTCTGGATGTACCATAGTTTATCCTTTCACCTAGGAAAGGACATCTTGGTTGCTTCCGAGTTTTAGCCTTTTTGAACAAAGTTGCAATAAATGTCAATGTGTAGGGTTTTTTTTGTTTTTTGTTTTGTTTTGTTTTGTTTTGTTTAATATATTTTATTGATTTCTTACAGAGAGGAAGGGAGAGGGATAGAGAGCCAGAAACATCCATGAGAGAGAAACATGGATCAGCTGCCTCCTGCACGCCCCCCACTGGGGATGTGCCCGCAACCAAGGTGCATGCCCTTGACCGGAATCGAACCCGGGACCCTTGAGTCCGCAGGCCAAAGCTCTATCCACTGAGCTAAACCGGTTCTGGCAGTGTGTAGGTTTTTGTGTGGACATAATTTTCAACTCGGGTACATACCAAGGAATGCAACTGCTGGATTTTATGGTAAATGTATGCCTAGTTTTATAAGAAACTATCAAACTATCTTCCAAAGTAGCATTTTGCATTCCCACCAGCAATGAGTGAGAGTTCCTGTTGTTTCACATCCTTGCCAGTTAGGTAACGTTGTCAGAGCTCTGGATTTTGGCCATTCTAATAAGTGTATAATAGTAGCTAATTGTTTTAATTTATATTTCTCTGATGATGTATTGTGGAGCATCTTTTTATATGCTTATTTGCCATCTTCTTGGTGAGGCATCTGTGAAGGTCTTTGGCCTCACCTTGTTCTTCAGAATTATCTTGACTCCTATTCTTGCACATAATTTTAGAATCTGCCTGGGGAACAACTTTTAATGGAATTGCATTACAATTTTATAGCTTTGTTGCTATTATAAATGGTACTGTTTTTTATTGATTTGAGAGAGGAAGGTGGGGAGAGAGGGAGAAAAACATCAATTTGTTGTTCCACTTACTTATACATTCATGTTGATTCTTGTACGTGCCCTGACCGGAGCTTGGACCTACAACCTTAGTATATCAGGACAATGCTCTAACTAACTGAGCCTACCCAGCCAGATCATAAATGGTACTTAATTATTTTTTTTAATCCTCACCCAAGGAGATTTTTTTAATTGATTTGAGAGACGGGGGGAGAGGTCAGTGTGAGACACATTGATCAGTTGCCTCCTGTACAGGCTCAGAAGAGGGATCAAACCCCAACCTTTTGGTGTACAGGATGACGTTCCAACAAACTACTCCACCCAGCCAGGGCATAAATGCTATTTTTAAACTGTCTTTTCTAATTACATATAGTTAATGTATAGGCACACTTATTTTTATCCAGCATTCTTCCTGAATTATTTTTTAGTTTGTTGATTGTCTTGTTTTTTTCTATGTAGATGATCATATAATCTGCAAATTTTAGCAGTTCTTTCTTTTCAATCCTTACCTTTTATCTCTTTTTCTTATTGCCCTGATTAAGGTCATAATAAAACATTAAATGGAAAGGGTGGTTTTTTTCTTAATTTTTTAAATATATATTTTTTATTTCAGAATGGAAGGGAGAGGGAGAGAGAGAGAGAGAAATATCAGTGATGAGAGAGAATCATTGATCAGCTGCCTCCTGCACACCCTACACGGGAGATCGAGCCCACAACCCAGGTATGTACCCTGACAGGGAATTGAACTGTGACCTCCTGGTGGTCCTAGATCAGTGCTCAACACTGAGCCATGCCGACCAGTCTAGAAGGAGTGATATTGACAACATAGGAATGCCCACTGTTTTTTAAAAGAATGCTTCAATGTTTTATTATTTTATTAAGTATAATGTTTGCTGTATCTATTGTTAAGATTTTGACTCTTTAAATACATAAACTTTAGCCCTGGCCAGTGGGCTTAATGGTTAGAGCATCAGCCATGCACCAAAGGGTCTCAGGTTTGAGTCCCAGTCAAAGGCAGGTACCTGGGTTGTGGGTTCATTCCCCAACCCCAGGGAGGCAACCAGTGGATGTGTTTCTCTCTCATCAATGTTTCTCTCTCTCTCTCTCTCTCCCTCTCTCCTTCTCTCTCTCTCTCCCTCTCCCTCTCTCCTTCCCTCCCTCTCTCCCTCTCCCTTTTTCTCTCTCTCTTTATCCCCCCTCTTCCCTCCCTTCCTTTCACTATCTCTGAAAAGTAATGGAAAAAATATCCTCAGATGAGGATTATCAAAAAGTAATAGGAAATTATATATTAAAATTAAATATATAAACTTTAAATTGTACAGTACTTTTTCCCTATTAATTTTCTAAGGTTAAGTCATCCTTGTAGTCCTAGGCTGAATCCTTTTAGGTCACGAAGGCTTAGATATTGTTTTGTTGCTTTTTACAAAAATTGCTGGAATACATTTGCTATTATATTATTTAATATTTTAGTATCTATGATCATAAATGAATCCTTTTTGAACTGTCCAGTTTGGCTGCCAAGGTTATTTTCATCTTATAAACTATGTTGGTTAGTTTTCACTCACTTTCTGTTTACTAGAATTGTTAATATTGGTAAAAGAGATAATCTGCAGGCTTAGTAGCTTATAAGTGAAAAGAAGGTAGAAATAGATAACATTAGAAAATTTAGTTATGTGAGGATATATCATGAAGACTGTCATGGAAAATTCCAGCAGAACTAAAGAAATGAGCAGCATTTTATGTTCCCACTTAAACCACCTTTATTGTGTGTTGGGCACTGTTACAAATAATTATATAAAGGTATAGTTGAGGTGGAATAGCATCCATTTGTGATGGCCATAGTCTGCCAGCTTGGAGGGATTTTCATCAATTGTTTCACTGCTCACCTTCCTCTTCTTCATTGTACCCAAGCTAGGCCTGGCATCATTAGTGTTGGTAATCACAAGAAGGCCTTCCCATGACTTGGCTTCTGCAGGAAAAAACCAGCAGATGAATAGATGGTTGGGTAGTGGCTCTCTTCTTCTCCTTCCTAAACTCTTACTTCCAAGTAACATAGGGGCTCTACCTGCAAAGGCCAATGGTTGAAGGACATTGGGAGAGAGGCTACTGAAACATAAGTTCTCTTTCTCACCCAGGTGAGATTTCGATGGAGAAAGTGAAGGTGAAACGTTATGTGTCGGGAAAGAGGCCAGACTATGCCCCTATGGAGTCCTCAGATGAGGAGGATGAAGAATTTCAGTTCATTAAGAAAGCCAAAGAACAAGAAGCAGAGCCTGAGGAACAGGAGGAGGATTCATCTAGCGACCCCCGACTACGGCGTTTGCAGAACCGTATTAGTGAAGATGTGGAAGAGAGGTAACAACTAGGGTTATGTTTCACTGGACCTGAACCCCAACAAGTTAATAAGAACAACAGTAATTATACTTATACTTGAATAGTATTTACTGTGTGCCAGGAACTCTTCCAAGTACCAGAAACTGTTCCAAGTACATTACATTTACTAATTCTTATAATCCACACAATTACCTTATTATTATACTCATTTTACAAGTGAGGAAACTGAGGCACAAAGGGTTTAGGAAAATAACATGATCAAAGATATACAACCATTGAGTGGCAGCCAGTAAACAGCAGGTTACCTCTGTTCCAAAGGCCCAAATTAACTCATTAAGGAAGTGGTTCTCAACCTTCCTAATGCTGCGACCCTTTAATACAGTTCCTCATGTTGTGGTGACCCACAACCATAAAATTATTTTCGTTGCTACTTCATAACTGTAATTTTGCTACTGTTATGAATCATAAATATCTGATATGCAGAATGTATTTTCATTGTTACAAATTGAACATAATTAAAGCATAGTGATTAATCACAAAAACAATATGTAATTATATATGTGTTTTCTGATGGTCTTAGGCGACCCCTGTGAAAGGGTTGTTCAACCCCCAAAGGGGTCACAACCCACAGGTTGAGAACCGCTGCATTAAGGAAATAGAAAACACAGAACATTTGTTAGGTTTTTTGTTTTTTGTTTTATTTTTTACAGATTGGAAGGGAGAGGGATAGAGAGTTAGAAACATCAATGAGAGAGAAACATTAACCGGCTGCCTCCTGCACACCCCCAACTGGGGATGTTCCCCCAACCAAGGTACATGCCCTTGACCAGAATCGAACCTGGGACCATTCAGTCCACAGGCTGTTACTCTATCCACTGAGCCAAACCGGTTAGGGCATGGTTGGTTTATTGAGGTGAGAAAAAACACATCCTTTTGTGTTAAAAAAAACAAACAAACATCTTTTTTAACACAAAAATGTTTTATAAAAATGTTGAGACATTGATTTTATCCACTTATTTTAAAGGCTAATGAGAGGAAATAACATTGAAGTAAGAAAAATGATCTGGAAAAAAAAGAAAAAAGAAAAATGATCTAATGAATGGTCTCATGTAGGAAAGGAGCCTCCCAACAGGGCTTTTGTATGTTGTATGTTGACTGAGACATTACCTTACAGAGTAGGTCAGAGGTCCTGAGCTTTCACAGCTCATATTGCCTCAGGAGTTTTTCCACAGAACCCCTACGCCCAAGTAGTTCTGTTTATTTTATTAAGTATTTAGATCCAGAAATTTAATGTATACTGTTGTCTTAACAACTTAGCCATTTGAAAAATATAATACACATAAAAGAAAAAACATTTTTACTTCATTTTACAGAACCACAGTTACTAGTAGGATTTATGCTCCTTGGACTGGCAACCTCTCAAACCTTGGAATCAGCTTGGCACTGTCACTCTCATTTCCTGCTCCATATTGATTTTCATGTGGTACTTGCTTTTTGTCACAGTAGTGACCAAAATCCTATTTTCACAAAGATGTCATTGAAAGGAAACAATTAGATTTCATGTTGAAACTGTGAACTACCTTGAGCTTTAAAATATATCCCAACAGACAGTAGGGTGGTGGGGGTGGGTGTTGGGGCTGGCTATAGGGATCAGTGGGAGAAAAAAGGGGAGTGTGTGTGTGTGTGTGTGTGTGTACCTATATAAGTTTGTTGCAGTGCCCCAGAATGCCTCATACATTTAATTTTTAGGTCCAACTTGACTCTTCACTCTGACACTTTAGTTTCTTTAGACTTCAGTTTGCCCATCTCAAGACTTCAGTAGTAATAAAAGCAAACAATGTCCAAGTACTCTGTGACTAAAGAAAAGTGGTTGAGCCCCTATGTTCTTATAGCATTGATGTCACGCTTGGAGATACTGTTTTTCAGATTGGCTCGACATCGGAAGATAGTGGAACCTGAAGTGGTAGGAGAAAGTGACTCAGAAGTAGAAGATGCTTGGCGCATGGAACGAGAAGATAGCAGTGAGGAAGAAGAGGAAGAAATTGATGATGAGGTATAGTAAAGTAAAATGGGAAGTTCTTTCTGGGTACAAGAAAGAGTTGGGGCCTGTGCTCCTTTGTTGAGGCCCTGAAGGCACAAGATTGCTGCTTTTGGCAGAACTCTGATCCAGGATTCTCTGTTGGGGATAGGATTAAAAATACTGTAGTGATAAGTTGCATTTACTCAGATCAAAATTTGTTGAGCTTGATGAGGGGAAAATAAAAAGCCATTTAAGAGCACAGGCCATGCCCTACCTGGTTTGGCTCAGCGGATAGAGCGTTGGCCTGCAGACTAAAGGGTCCCAGGTTCAATTCCGGTCAAGGGCACATGCCTGGGTTGCGGGCTTGACCCCCAGTTGGGGTTGTGCAGGAGGCAGCCAATCAATGATTCTCTCTCATCATTGATCTTTCTATCTCTCTCTTCCTCTCCCTTCCTTTCTGAAATCAATAAAAATATATTTAAAAAAAAAAAAAAAGCGCAGGCCATTTCACTTACTGACTTGGACATATGACTTGCTAGGAAATAGAGCGGCGCCGTGGCATGATGCGTCAAAGGGCACAGGAGAGAAAAAATGAAGAGATGGAAGTCATGGAAGTGGAAGATGAGGGGCGTTCTGGGGAGGAGTCAGAATCAGAGTCCGAGTATGAAGAGTACACAGACAGTGAAGATGAGATGGAGCCTCGCCTTAAGCCTGTCTTCATTCGAAAGTAAGTATCTCACAAACCAGTCCTGAATCTACAGCTTCTACTCTCAAGGTCTGAGGATAGAAGCCTTGTTCCTATCTGATGCTCTTCTGAAATGTAAGCACTACGTGGCAGCCTTCTGCCCAGTGCCCTAGCTCTGTGCGGTATTTGCTGAGGAATATCTTGGTGTTAGCGGAGTATGAGTTTGTTTTCACATCTCCTCCTCAGATATGTACTCTGTGTACTCTCCTGGGTACATATCTGCCCAAGAGCTTATATTATTTTAAGCATAAAACTAAGCTTAAAGAGAAAATTCCTATTCCTTTCCTAATGGCTAGAAATCCTACTACTTACAGTCTAGCAGGTTCTTTGCTATTCAGGCAGTTCTCAAAGATGAATGGAATTTTGATGCTCTGAAAACTTGGCATGACTCCCATTTTTTGCTCTTTGCAAATAATAGAGCCAGAAATTGTTTGGCTTTGTCTGATTTGGACAGGACTTGATTTAGAAGAACAGAGCTTCACTCTAAGAGCTTTGGGAAATTAACAGGACCTCTGTACCACAGGAAGGACCGAGTAACAGTTCAAGAACGTGAGGCTGAAGCATTGAAACAGAAGGAGCTGGAGCAGGAGGCTAAACGCATGGCTGAGGAGAGGCGCAAGTATACACTCAAGGTACTGGGAGTGGCTGTGAGGATTGAGTGCAAGGAGTATTGTACTTAGGTTTGTCTGAGAAGAATAAGGAAGTCTGACAGTTGACGTTTTCTCCCTATCCAGATTGTAGAAGAGGAGACCAAGAAAGAGCTGGAGGAAAACAAGCGATCCCTGGCTGCACTGGATGCACTGAATACTGACGATGAAAATGATGAGGAGGAATATGAGGCATGGAAAGTTCGGGAACTAAAGAGAATCAAGAGGGACAGAGAAGATCGAGAAGCGTGAGTAATGACCCTAGAATTTAATACTGCTAATGACACAGGTTCCTAGAATGGTTCTGAGGCTCAATACCTACTTGGGGTTCCATTCTAGCTTTCTTTAAGGTCCCTGCAAATGGGTAAGTTTCCATAATTGGAATGTGGCTGTTACAATAAAAGCAAGGAAAAGAAATATTTTTGTCAGTGTTTCTCCATGATGGAGTGCCAGCTAATACTCCCTTGACTTTCCTAGTAGATGCACAAAAGTTATTCACTGTTATCAGTTATCTATCGTTGCATAACAGCCCAATCCAAAGTTAAATAACTCAGAGCAATCTGTTATTTCTCACAATTTTGAGGGTTGGCCAAACAGTACTTCTGCTGGTTTCATCTGGGCTCTCTTATGTAGTTGCATCCAGCTAAAGGACTAACTGGGCTAGAAAGCCCAGAATGGCTTCACTCCATGTCTGGTAGTTGGTGTGGACTATCAGCTAGGATGCCTCACTTCTCCTTCTTCAATAGACTAGACTGGCTTCCTTACATAACAGTCTTGCAACAATATTTCAAGAGAACAAAGGTGGAAGTTGGCAAGATCTTTTGAGACTCACATATCATTTCTGCAAAGGGGCATGCATACTGTGAGGGGAAGAAATTATTGGCATTTAGGTAATCTACTACACTCACTGTGTTAGAGCGGAATCATTTCTGGGCTGCATACCCATACCTGAAAATTACTAGGAATGAAAGAGCAATCCCAGATTACAGTGGGAAACCATCAACAGAAGATTCTACCCTCAGCCTGCAGTTTCTAAGGTTTTTATCTTGGGCTTCATGGAGTCCAGGTACCCTTTAAAATTGTATACAAAATTTTGTGTATATTTGCATTTTTTTGGAGAAAGGGGATCTGTGACTCTCCCCACCCCCAAAAGTCACTACAATCTAATTAATGATGGTAATCCTTAGTTTGTGACATGTAAGCACATATTGTGTTACACAGTTATTTTAAATTCTGATTTTTATTTTTTTTTTAAGCTAAGAGGCTTTTTAGGGAAGGGGACTTAGTAATGTAAAGTCAAGCAATAAGAGTATGTCTAAACCACAAAAAAAGGCTTGAATCAACATTTGGTACTTTATAATATTTGATCTTGCAAGCATAATGAAGACCACCTGACCTTTTTATTTATTGAACCCCTACTCTTGAGTCCTAACAGGCAATGACTAGAATCTTAAAAGGTGAATAGCCCTGGCTGGTGTGGCTCAGATGGTCAAGGTGTCATCCCATGCACCAAAGGGTTTTGCATTCAATTCCCAGTCAGGGCACATACCCAGATTTCGGGTTCCATCCCAGTCAGGGCGTGTATGGAAGGCGACTGATGTTTCTCTCTTTCCCTCCCTTCCTCTCTCAAATCAACTTTTTAAAAAGCTGAATGGCCCTAGAGAGTATGGCCTGCAGATTAAAGTGTCCCGGGTTCGAGTCAAGGGCACATACCTCAGTTGCAGGCTCGATCCCCAGTCCTAGTCTGGGCGTGTATGGGAGGCACCCAATTGATGTGTCTCTCTCACATCGATGCTTCTCTGTCTCTCTCTGTGTCTCTTACCCGCCCTATACTCTCTCTAAATATCAGTGGAAAAATATCCTTGGGTGAGGAATAACAAAAAATTTTTAAGAAGTTGAATGCCCTGGCCAGTGCATGGTTAGAGCGTTGGCCCGTGCACCAAAGGGTCGCGGTTTCGATTCCATGGGGGAAGCACCCAGTCAATGTGTCTCTATCACATCGATGTTTTGTCTCTTTCTCTTTCCTTCCACTTTCACTCTCTCTGAAAATCAGTGCAGGAAAATATCCTCAAGTGAGGATTAACAACAAAAAAAAGTGAACAATGCTATGCTATACTCTGATAATTAGGTCTTTCTGAAGCTGGAATGATACTAATAAATAATGTTGTTCCCTGGACAGGCTTGAGAAGGAGAAAGCAGAAATTGAACGCATGCGAAACCTGACTGAGGAAGAGAGGCGAGCTGAGCTTCGTGCAAATGGCAAAGTTATTACCAACAAAGCTGTTAAGGGCAAATACAAGTTCTTACAGAAGTATTATCACCGGGGTGCGTTCTTCATGGTAAGAAGGGAAAAGGGAAAGTTGGGCACTAGAAAAAACTCAGAAGCTTTGAAATCTATTTTCCCCTCAAGAATAAACTGGTTCTGGAATGTTACTTCTACTTGCCATTGGTCAGCTTTCTCATTTGCTTTTTTGCCTCTGAAGAATATGAACCCAATAGAGAAAAGTATTGGCAAAAGGATTTTAGAAGTTGCAGCAACTGTTCTTTCTTTTAGCCCCAGCTCCCAAGAGGAGGAAATGATGTTAGAATTGAGGAACTGAAATAGAGAGTGATCTATATAGATGCTAGACTATTTATGTACCAAAATCACTTAGATATTATTCATAACTGACTTTTGCATTTTGGTTATGCATAAAATAGGTTCTGTAAATAGCTTCACATGAACTCATATTTGCATGGCAAAAGTTTAATTCACTTCATTCTGAGCTGACAGAAAGTTACTAAGCCTAACTAACAAAAAAAGTGGTTAATTATCTAACCAGTATGTGTAATGCCATCATCTTTCCAAGATCAAAATATCAACCTGTAAATCCTATATTAGGCGATTTATTCCAAATTATTCAGATTAGCAGTAAAGATAATTTTTTAAAATTATTTTTAGAGAGATGGAGAGGGATAGAGAGAAATATGAGAGGAACATCATTGATCACCTGCCCCCTGCATGCTCCCCACTGGGGACCAAGCCCGCAAGCCAGGCATATGCCCTGACCAGGAATTAAACCAGCGACCTCTTGGTTCCTGGGTGAGCTCTTAACCACTGTACCACACCAGCCAGGCTAGAGATAATTTCTTAATACAAAGATATCCAGAAAGGAAATGGAAGCGTTGATTACATTTATTATTCCAATAGCATGTCTTTTGTTAAATTATTTCCTTGTGTGTGAGGAGTTTGTATCAAAAACTTAGACTAGCTTTTTTAAATGTTGTATGTCAGACCCTAAATATCACCACTGCAGCTAAATTCCTGCCTGTTACTGCAGATACTGGTAAAATTGTTTAAAAAAAAAGTAAACTTCAGTGTAGGGTTCCTTACTCCTCTCCAAAATGAGTGTGTCTGTCTGCTCAGCAGGAAATGTTTAGTTATGTAGTTTTTCTAAATTGAAGTTGGTAGAGATTGTGAATCACTCCTTATACTGCTTCAGAGTCATGAAGTTATCTTGCTTAAGCATTTCAGCAGCTTCAACATCCAAGCCTCTTAGAGAAGTGTACTGCTGGCTGGCTAAGATACATAAAGTTTATATGAAAGTCTTTTGATGCACATCCTCAGATGTTAAGGAGAGTGAAGTTGAAATAGCTTCTGAGTTTAAATGAGGAACTCAGGCTCAAACAAGAGAAAAGTAAATCTCACAAAAACTGTTTAATTGTCCTACTTTAAACTGGGTCTTTCTCTAGCGGAAGGGAAAAGAATACTCCAAAAGCGTGTTTAGTTAAAGGACTCAGCTCTTCCATGAAGCTTTCCTTAACCAAGATGCTACTATTTTAATTCCTTTACCATATGTTTATGATCTATATCTTAACATTATAGTCTTACTAATATGTTGATTTGAAACTATTCTCTATAGTTATTTTATACTAGAGGCCCAATGCACAAAATTCATGCAAGAGTAGGCCTTCCTTCCCCCGGCTGCTGGCACTGGCTTCCCTCTGGCACCTGGGACCCGGTCTTCCCTAGTAGCCCCAGCTTCGTCCAGGAAGGTCATCTGGAAGGATGCCCAGTCTAATTAGCATATTGTGCTTTTATTACTATAGTTAAGTAGATAACCTTTTGAGCTTTTACTGCAAAAAGGGCACTGTTTAATGCTCTAAAAATGGAGGTAGGGCAAATATATAACATAAGGAAAATGAAAAGTACTGTGAGACTTCTGAAAAGGGAGATGTTATATTTTGTAGAAGACTGAAAAGGATAATATAAAGGAGGTGACATTTAATGTATAGACTTTGATATTTGGTAGTAGGAAGACATTCCAGGTGAAGGGATCAAGAGTAGAGGCAGTGTAAAGGAAAAGGAAAGTGGCAAGGAGAGGTCGATTAAGGCTGTATAGTATTTGGCCTTGACTACTACACAGAGGAGTTGTTTAATAAAATAGAAAATTTTAAAGTTTTTAAGCAAGGCCAAGATATGAGAGAGTTGTTTTAGAAACATTAATCCACTGGCAGTGTGTAAGATTGACTGCAAGGAAAAACTATGATAACCCAGGGGATGAGAATTTAGAAGTGGCAACTGATTGAATCTGCACAACAGATTTATTTATTTTTAAAATATATTTCTTTATTGACTTCAGAGAGGAAGGGAGAAGGAGAGATAGAAACATCAATGATGAGAGAGAACCATTGATTGGCTGCCTCCCACACACCCCCCCACTGGGGAACGAGCCCGCAACCCAGGCATGTGCCCTTGGCTGGAATCGAACCTGCGACCCTTCAGTCCGCAGGCTGACGCTGTATCCACTGAGCCAAGCCGGCCAGGGCATGCACAACAGATTTAAATTTTGAATGTAGGTAATTGAGAGAATGTTGGTCCTATTTACAGAAAAAGTTAAATCAGGAAGAAGCTGAATTAGAAAGCTTGGGGAAATAATTTTCACTTTAGAGAGTTTGAAATCCCAACAGAATATTCAAACTAATGGGAAGTAGAAAATTCAGAATCAATAAACTGATGAACAAAAATAGAGCCAGAGGGGAAAAAAATATTTAAAATATAGTGGAATTCTGGTATTTGCAGATTTTTAATACTTCCTACAACTTTTGTGATATTATACTGTTAGTACAGTTTTTGTAATATATTTAAAATTATTTTTCTTGCCGAAACCGGTTTGGCTCAGTGGATAGAGCGTCAGCCTGCGGACTGAAAGGTCCCAGGTTCGATTCCGGTCAAGGGCATGTACCTGGGTTGCGGGCACATCCTCAGTGGGGAGTGTGCAGGAGGCGGCTGATCGATGTTTCTCTCTCATCGATGTTTCTGACTTTCTATCTCTCTCCCTTCCTCTCTGTAAAAAATCAATAAAATATATTTTAAAAAAATAAATTATTTTTCTTGAAATATTAATGTTTATTGCTTGTAAATGGCTAATTATTTTGTATCTACAAAAAAAAATCAGAATCAGAGATTTGAAAGGCTTGTAACAGAGTTAGACATATGAGTGAATGAATATAGTTGAGTGCAGAGAGAATATAACCAACCTTCAGGAAATGGCTACACTTAGGAAGAAAAAAAGACAGCATGAGGGGGAAAAGGCGTGTCATACTGAGATGTAAGCTCTTGAAGAAAAGGTTTTATCCCCCGGCTTTCTTTGTACCCCTCATCATAGTTTAATAAATTTGTGGTTTGAATGTATGGGAAATAAAACCACAAGATTGATAAGACTCTTTTCTGCAGGATGAGGATGAAGAAGTATACAAGAGAGATTTCAGCGCACCTACCCTGGAGGATCATTTCAACAAAACAATTCTTCCCAAAGTCATGCAGGTACGGGGCACTTTAACATGAGAGAGAAGTAATACTGAGGGCTGGGACATAATGTTTGGTAGTATAACTCATCACCTATCCTTCCCTCAGGTCAAGAACTTTGGGCGCTCTGGTCGTACCAAATATACCCACCTTGTGGACCAGGACACCACCTCCTTTGATTCAGCATGGGGCCAGGAGAGTGCCCAGAACACAAAGTTCTTTAAACAAAAGGCAGCTGGGGTACGAGATGTATTTGAACGGCCATCTGCCAAAAAGCGGAAAACTACTTAAAGATCAACTACTTATTCTTCCAGCTGTGGGACACAAGGGCAAGTCTCAGTGTCTGGTCCTTTGCTTTCACTATTATTTACGTGGGCTATGTATCCAGCCTATTGGACCTACTGCCATACTTGTGACACTGGGTAACCCAGTTTTGGAAGGTGCTTTGTGCGGTTTGGACTCATGCTGAGAAACCCACATAAAAGCACTATCCAGGTAGGATTATCCCCACTTAAAATTATTTCTGAGAAATCTTCGTTTTCATCATTGCTCTGGTTTCCCAAATTTACTTGGGACTGTTCCAAGTTTTTTCCCAGCCCCTTAGCTTGGGTCAGAAATATAGACATGTAAATGGACAGTGCATTACTTCTACCTTACAGGAAATCTGAGCTTATTGAAATCTGATTTACATTTTTGGCTCGAGTCAATTTTTCTAGGTGAATGTACTTTTTAAATCCATTTATGTATATGTCAATAAAAGAATCATATGAGACTTTTTGAGCTTCATACTGAATAAAGTCAGAATTGTCAGGCAAACGATATTTCACACTTTGATCTCAGAAACAAACTCAGACTCTACAGACAGGCATATTCTTAGTGGCACCCAGTTTATTCTGAGCAAATAATATACATAGATGGTTGTCCTTGCCTTCTTAATTATATCTGTATATATAACAAAAGTTGACCTATAAAATGGGGACTCCCAAGTCCCTACCAGTATCTTTTTCTTTGCCCAACTCATATATTAAGGAGGCCACAGTGCTGAGTTTCAGTGTAGTGACATTGTGCTAAAGTTAAATTCATGATTTTTCCACTTAACTCTTCCTACGTAACTCCCATATACATGGCAGAGCATGAGGAGTTCTAGGAATTATCAGAAATGACATTTAACCAGCAGGAAGGCTACTTCTCAATTGCATGAAAAAATAAGGCAGCCAAGGTTTGTTCATATCCTTTAAATGTCCCTCTGGGAAGTCGCTCATAAATCCTTAAAAAGTCCTAGGAAAAAAATACAAATGCAGCCCTGGCCAGAGTGGTTCAGTTGGTTGGGTATCATTCCAATCACAGAAGGTCCCTAGTTCAATTCCTGGTCGGGGCACATGCCCAGGGTTGCAGGCTAGACCCCCCAGTAGGAGGTGTGCAGGAAGCAGCTTATCAGTGATTCTCTCCCATTGATGTTTTTATGTCTCCCTTCCTCTCTGAAATCAATAAAAATGTTTTTAAAAAATATATATATATGAATGTAAGTCACTGTGTGCCAGAGAGGAATACAATCTTAGAATTATCCTACAGCCAAAATGAGAATGAGTCTGAAATTCTTTTGGGAATGTGTTTATAGCTGCAGTTAGTTGAAGTGTCTTCCCAAAGGTCTTGGGTTCAGTTCCCATTCAGGGCACATATCCTGATTGTGGGTTCGTACAGGAAGCAATCAATCGATGTTTCTCTCCCCCTCCCTTCGATCTCTAAAATCAATTAAAAAAATAAGAGCTAGTCTGATGAATGAGCTGTCCTGCCATCCGGCATTTACATGTGAACATGAGACTTTTCTACAATGACCCTTCACGTAGATTCATGAAGGGAGAGTGGGGGGGAAATCAAATTCAGTTATACTCCAGCATGTAAATTTCCCACAGTAAAATACAATATACATTCAATCCAAAATGATAAAACTGCACAAAAAAGGGGCATCTTTATTGCAGTAAGTTAATCCAGTGGATAGGTCTGAGAAAGCACAAATCAGTTGGTCAGGGCAATAAGAGCCTCTACCACGTTGCCCATGTGTTCCCTCAAGCTCCGCTCTGCGGCTGCTCTTGAGATCTCCATCTCTGTCATCTGCAGGAAAAGGATCAATGATGTTACCTCTCTGGCATTAATGTGCCACCAAAACATACTAACTCTACTTGTTTCAAGAAACAGCCCAAACTAGGCAAAGTAACCTCCCCTGCCCATTCACCACTCACTACTGTAGGCATCACTACTCACTATCAGCTCCAGATCTTCCTTCTTGATGGTGACTTTTGCCAGTTCCTTCTCCCTACAAATATTCGTGTGCATTAGTCCTCATTCTCTATCTCCACCATAAACTCCCAGGAAGGACATCCCGCTGTACCTTACAAATAAATGACTCTTGATAAACAGTTGAGTGAAAATACAGAATGAATTCCTCCCCCAGGAGACTTTAGGGCAGGCAGTAGGTGTTGCCAGGAGGCCTTACACCTACCAACAAAAGAGTAACGTTACAGAAGGGTGCCGTTGTAAACCCTGTATCTGGGGGAACTGGTGACGGAGTTGAACGGTACAGGGCTTACTCGTGGTTTTTGTTTCCGCTGGGGGAAGGAGGGGCTCCAGGGCTGGCTGCGTACAGAAGACTTACCGCTCTTGTTTGGCTTTCTGCTCCCGGGAACGTCTGTCTCCAATCACGGACATGGCCTGCGGGAAAGCAAATCTAGTTACTGCTCTGCTACCCACGAACCCTAATATAAAAAGCCATTAGCAAGCGAGGCAGGTGTATATTCTCGATGACGAGTGTATCAGGAGGCCTATTTAATTCAATCCTGAGCTCCGGAAGCCCACTTTAAACCCAACCTCCAGCAAGCTCCTTTCCGCAAGCCGCGGGTCCCAGTGATGGTTCGGCTTCCCTCTTGCCTCCTCCCGCCATCGGGATCGTGACCCGGTCCCTGGAGCGGGGCTTCCAGTTACCCCCTCGGAGCCCCCTCCGCTCTCAGCCCGACCGACACGCGCCCGGCCCGCCTCACCGTCTCCAGGTTGGAACTCTGGATCTCCTTCTCCTCCGCATAGTCGGTCACTCTCTCCAGGTCCGCCGCACCACTGTCATGCTTCCGCGGCTTCTCGGGGGGCCGCTCCGGGCCGCTGGTCTCGGTCTCCAACTCCAGCTCCACATCCCCCTCGGTCGCCATATCGACCACACCGCGCAGACTCCTCCCCGCCCCGCGACTTCCGGTAATGCCCACAACATCCGCCGGGGGAGGAGGGGGCGGGCTGTGCCTGGGCCACGCCTTCATCAGTGCTCTGGTTCTAGAAGCTTCAGCGAGGAAGGGGGCTCGCCTGGCCGCCTTCCTTTTGGCTTGTACAGTGTTGTTTTCTGCAGAGCCCTTTCCCAGACCTACCCCCTCACATCCTTCCCTCTTTACCCGGACCCCTCCAGCACCCTCCGCGGGCGCGCGCACACACTCCCAAGGAATTCTGGTCAAGCAGCATTGATGTCTAATCCTAAACCAATTAAGAAGGCTAATCCACAGGAGGCACATATGCATTCTGCTCTCTAATCTAGGCAGAACAGCCAGGGTGGCCTAAGGGCCCACGCAAGAAAGTAGTTTCACTGGGACCTTTGCATTTACCACAGCCTGGAGGTCGGTGTTCTTTTCCTGATGCTCCTGCCCATTCCGTTTTAGACTGGGTGGCCAGCCCCAGCACCGTGGCAGTCCAATGGGCTGAGGACAAAAGAGAGCTGCTATTTTCTCATCTACCTTCCATCTGGCATAAGGATGGTGGGTGCAAAGGCCATCGCGGGCCCCAGCACCTCCCTCCGCCTGGCACAGCAACACAGTGAAGACAGCAATGTCAGAGTGAATCCTCCCTTCTATCAGGTGAGAAGGTACTTGGGCAGAGGCTTGAAAGCTCCCTCGACAAGAGCTATCTGAAAAGTGGAAGGGAATAGTAGTAAAGCTGGGGAAGAAAGCCCAGGGGAGCCAATAAAGGCCTTCCTTCCCCCTTGGAGGCCCTTCTGCTTCTTTGCCTGTAAGATTACTGATCATTAAACCTCTCCTCCCAGGTTCCCAGTATCAGATGTTTAGGTCTGAGGAAAGGTTACAGACCAGGTGTGGCTTAGGCTTTTAGGACGGTCTGCTCAAGCCTGCCAGAAGTTAAGCTCTTAGAAAGCTCTATTTGATGTCAGTGGAAGTCAATCCCAAATAGCTTGGAAGAAAAGGAAAGGGGAAATTTTAGAACTCAGCCTTAGTTTAAACTCCCACATGCATTAATGTAACCCTAGCCCTGCATCTGCTCTATCCCCAGGTGTCCTGCTGTGGGCCTGTTCCCTGTACCTGCTGCTGCCATTCTAGGTGGCCTCATCTCACAGAGTCCACTTGTAGCCGCCTGTTCTACATAATCCTCCATATGGGTGCCTCAGCAGTCTGCTGCCTGCTGCTGTCAAGAACAGTAGTGGAGAGGGTCTGGGGCAAGGCTGATGGCGTAAGTGTGAGGGGATAGAGTTGCACTGACAAGATTCCGGTTGGGGGCTGGAGACAAATGAGTGGATAATACCCATGGGAAGTAGGTACCTCTCTATGCATGACGACTTGCCCTCCTTCCAGATCCAGATGCCCTCGGGGTTTTGTGCCCATCTGTTTGGCCACTCTCACTGCCCAGTGCTCAGTGGCTCTGGGGCTGTGTACCGAGTTTGTGCAGGAACTGCCACCTTCCACCTGCTGCAGGCTGTGCTGCTGGTCCACCTGCACTCCCCTACCAGCCTTCGGGCACAGCTACATAATAGGTTTGTGTGTACTCTTTGGGTGGGGAGGGAAGTAGACATAAGCTTCAAGGAAATTCCAAGATGAAGTAATAGCATTGTAAAAAGACAGAAACAGGTAGTTTCTTTTTATTTTTTAAAGATTTTTAAAAATTGATTTTGAGAGGGAGGGAGGGATGTTGTTTTGTTGTTCCATTTATTTATGCATTCACTGGTTGATTCTTGTATGTGCCCTGACCGGGTATGGAACCCACAACCTTGGCGTATTGGGATGACCCTCTAACCAACTGAGCTACCTGGCCAGGGCCTGAACTTCCAGTTTCTAAAATGGAGGTGACAGTGGGATTATATGCAAGCCCTGTCAATAGTAAAATGCTGTCCAAATGTTATTTAGGTATCTGAGAGGACCTGGAATCAGCTGCAATGGGCCTGCTTCCAGCTGCTCTCACACAAGACTCCTTTCCTATACTTAGCTGTCTCTTCGCTCCTTCTTCCTAGTCTTGCTTTCTCCTTTGCCTTCCTCAGTCGGCACTACTGTCCACTCTCCTTTGCCTTTTCTTCTGAACCTGTTTTCTTTCCCTGCTAACCAGCTTCTGGCTTCTCAAGCTGCTGTTCCTGCTAGGTCTCTGTGCTGTTGCCTTCTGCATCCCTGATGAGCACCTCTTCCCAGGTACCTTCCATTTCATATCCTGATCAGTAGGCTACAAGATTTTCTAAGGAAAAGAGAGTAGGAAGACAAGGAGTAATATGATCAGCTACATTTTCCCACTGGTCCCCCACGTGCAGCCTGGCATTACATTGGCATCTGTGGAGGCTTCACATTCATCCTGTTGCAGTTGGTGCTTATCACAGCCTTCGCCCATTCCTGGAATAAGAACTGGTAAGGAGCACATAACCCTAACGGCTCTTCCTGGGAATGTTGCCTGACATTACTAGACCCAGCGGGCTTGGGCAAAGGACATGACAGGTCCATGTTCCCTAACTTCTCACTGAACAATATCAAAAAAGCTCAGGAATCTGATAACTCTGGGGGCCAGTTGGGATGGGTAGTCACACCAGTCTTCTGGGAGAGGGGAATAGTTGGTAATGGTAATAAAAAAAGAGTTGGAGCCCGAAGCCATTGCCCACCTGCACCCTTAGGCAGACAGGTGCATTCCAAGACTGTCGCTGGTTCCTAGCCATGCTGCTGGCCACCCTAGCGTTCTACAGCATGGCAGGTGTGGCAGCAGTGTTCCTGTTCCACAACTACACGCACCCGGCTGGCTGCCTGCTCAACAAGATGCTGCTTAGTCTGCACCTTTGTTTCTGTGGCCTCCTCTCCGTCCTCTCCATCGCTCCTTGCATCCGCCTCAGTGGGTACATGCCTTGCAACATTCCAGATTTGGGGGACCTTGAGTATAGCAAATTACATTAGTTTCCCTAATCTATCAATTCTTTGCTTCCCCCAAAGGGTGGGGAAACATTAAGTGGGGTTGGGGGTAGAAATGGAGGAAATTACTACCCTGTAGACTAAAGCAATGATCCCCATTCTGCCCAGAGCAACCTCGTTCTGGCCTTCTACAAGCCTCTATCATCAGCTGTTATATCATGTACCTGACCTTCTCTGCACTGTCCAGCCGACCTCCAGAGAGTGGTAAGGACAGGACCTGGATTCCCCAGGCTAAAACCCCCTTTTTTTTGCTCTTGCCAAATACTTAGTTTTGTTCTTACCACTTTTCTTCTACCCTTCTCAGTAATTCTTCAAGGACAGAATCACACACTGTGTCTGCCTGGCCTGAGTAAAATGGAACCCCAAACACCAGACACTTCTCTGGCAGTGCTGAGTGCTGGCATCATGTATGCTTGTGTGCTTTTTGCTTGGTGCGTAAAAGTGTCAAGGGTAGAGGTATGAGAGAAGGAAAAATGCCCAGGACAGGGAGGGATGGTCAGATTGTCTGGGACCGTGTTTATTTAAACTTTAAAACACGACAAGAGGAAAGCTCTCCATGAACAGAAAGTTTCTAAGAATAGCACTTGTCAGATGATCTGTATAAGAAAAAGGGGGCAAGGGGAATGATATGAGAATTAAAAATACATGCAAAGATTTTAGGGCCCTCGTGTGAAGATTTCTAAATCTTTGGGGGGGAAATGGTTCTAGGAACACAATATCCTCCTGAGTGTTACCAGTTGGCAGTAGGTGCCAGCAGGCAATTCCCTTCTGCTATTTGACTAAACCTGCTTGAGAACTGTATTCTTTCTCAGCAATGAGGCTTCCTACCTGGCTGAAGTATTTGGACCCTTGTGGATCATCAAGGTTTACAACTATGAGTTCCAGGTGAGAATGGAGAGTTTGATATCTCCAGTTCAGTATCGCCAGTTCAGTGCCCCTCCCTCCACACACACACAGACAGACAGACACACATCCTACCAATCTCTACCCAGAAAGCTCAGATTCTAGCTGCTATTACCTTTTATTGAGTACCCACAATGTGCTAGGCACTGTACTACTTTACATACATAATCTCATTTAATATAATCCTCACAACAACCCTGTGAGGTAGGTTATTTGCTCCATTTTACAAATGGAGAAACTGAGGCACAGATTAAACATCTTACCAAAATTCCCATAGCCAGTTATATGCTGGAGCTAGCATTTGAACCCAGGTGTGCCTCTACTTCTTACTCCAGATATTTTCAAAGAAAGGGAGTTTCCTATGTTAATACCTTCACATTCTTTTCAAAGTCATTCCAAAACATGCTGCCTTTTGTTTTACAGAAGCCCTCACTCTGTTTCTGTTGCCCTGAAACAGTGGAGCCAGAGGAAGGTGAGTGTCAAGTGAGGATCCATAAGAAAGTGTAGATTTCTGCAGTGCCAAAGAGCCCTTAAGTGCTTTCACAAAGGAAGCTGGGGGAGGAGGAAGGTGGAAGAGGTATTTCAGCAGCACTGTTGCCCTCCCTCTATTCAGGGCAAAGAGGAGCTGCCAGGCCAGGTGACCAAGAGACCTCTCCAGCTCCTCCAGTGCAAGCCCAGCATCTTTCCTACAGCTATTCTGCCTTCCACTTCGTCTTCTTCCTTGCATCACTCTATGTCATGGTTACCCTTACCAACTGGTTCAGGTAGGATGGGGAAGTAGGCCTGGGATACTCTCCTGAAAACCTAGCTATTGTAGGGACTGAATCAAGGCCAGTCCTCAGGGTTCCCAGGAGACTCACATGGGTCTGCCATAATCTGATGGCTAGGGCAGGTCCGAACGCTAAGGCCCTTCCTATTCTCTAACCGCAGACTTTGGTTCCACAGCTATGAGGGAGCAGAACTGGAAAAGACCTTCACCAAGGGTAGTTGGGCTACCTTCTGGGTCAAGGTTGCCTCATGCTGGGCTTGTGTACTCCTCTATCTATGGCTGCTGCTGGCACCACTCTGTTGGTCCCCCACCCAGAACTCCAAGCCTCCACCTATCTTCAGGCAACAATGTCATCGTATTAGTATCGCCAGATAACAAATATCTATTCTAGGCATTTTTAATACAACTGAGGTTCCCTTGAGGTTGTGCCCCTAGTCTTGGTTCGGGAGAACTGTACAGCCTAGCAAACACCTCAAGGACACAATGGACAGTTAGTTACCTCATTTAGGTTGAAGTCAATACTATGTCTGAATTGGAAAAAGTGCCCAAATATACCCTAATGCCCTGGTCAAGTATCTGACTCACTAGAGCTACCATTACATCTTCACCCCCAACTCAAGAGCTAACTCCCAAGTCTACATACAGCTCAGGAACCACTCTCATGGTGGAGAGGGGGACAGGGAAAGACCAACAGGGACTGAAGGCGTACTTGGCTCGATAAAAAGAAACATAAGCAGTTCAGCCCTGGGCACAGGATATAAGAAGCCCAGAACCCCAGAGCACAGAAAGGAAGGAACACAGAGACTACCCCAGCTTTTAATCCTGATCTTGAGGTCAAAGGAAGTGGGAAGACAGAAACCACCCTCATTCCACACGGACGGGAAGAAGAGAATGTGAACACTTGAAAGCAGCTGACTGTGGGAAGGCGGTGAGCAGCAGGATTTTTGGGCAACTTTCAAGCAAGCAAACAAACGGAGAAAGAATAAGGAAGAGGGGCATAAACTTAGGTCTCGAGCCTTCCTTCTTAGGCCCTCAACTCCATCCTTGGGATGGTGTTAAGGTCTGGGTGGGGGACAAAAATTACAGAAAAGAAGTCCCTATGGTTCTTGGAGGATTCCTCCACCACATGCCCAGAGTACTTCTCTGCTTGTTGTAGTACAATAAAGGATTTCTCTGTGATGTTTCACTTAGGCTACATATCCAAACCTTTTAGGGTCTAACATTCTCTCCCCTTTTCGTGGGAAAGGGCAGCCATTCCTCCATCCCCATCCCCCCCGCAAATCCCCAGTCAAACCAGTCGCTCAAGGAATTACAAAGCTACTTTTAATACTTTGGGGTGAGCCCCACAGGAATAAAAAAACACTGGGAAGTGGTAACCCTCTCACCCCCAGGAGTGGCCCAGGGGGAGAGAGGCTACCTGAGGGGAAGGAAGCACAAAAGGGGCCCGCTGCAGACTCGGGGCAAAGGGAATGCCATCGGTGCTGGGACCTGTGAGCACTACAGGAGGAAACGCGAGCGTGGTGGGACTGGCTCCAGGCACACAGGCGAAGGGCAAGAGGGTTGGACACGAAGCCACAAAGCTACTTGGGTTCCTCCTTCTTCTCGTTTGCCTTTTTCTGCTTCTGCTGCATGATCTCCGAGTCCCTGGGGGTAGAGATGATGGGGCACTGGGAGGTACCAGAGGGCAAAAGGGACAAGATGCAGGGGGGATGAAGGGCACAAAAGGATAAGATGGAAGTGGACGGGACAAAATTCAGCGTGTGGCTGCTGTATTCCCACAGGAGACTAAAAGGAAGGGAGCTGAGGCTCAAAAAAGGGCGATCCGTCTCTATCTGGCTGCTGCCCAAGGGGTCAGAAGTCTGGCCGCACACAAGGCTATTCTGCGCTGAGCACCACACCCAGCCACACTAGTGAAAAGGTGGGGAGAAGGGAGGAGACGCCAACAGCAAGGAGGGCCAAGAGCACAGGGCTGTCGCCGCCACTAAAGCATCTGAAATGTGAAGCTCCCTGCCCTTGCCCTTCAGGTCAGGCCCAGGGGCACTCAGACACCGGACTCCGGCCGGCACCCGCCCCGGCCCGTCCCGTCCCTTCCTGCGAAGCAGCGAGCTAACCATGGAGCGCGGGGAGGAAACGGAGCCCTAGAGGAAGCACTGCGCCCTGCCCCTCGCGACTCCTTCGGTGTCAGCCCCGAGGCAGCGCTCCTCTCTGCTCCAGCCCTCGGCCCGGCCCGAGTCTCACCCCGCCTGCGGTCCTCCCCTCCCAGGGGCTACCTCTGCTTGCGGGCGGCAGCAGAAAGCCCGTCATCTCGGCGCTTTCCCTTCACCGAGTCGCTCTGCTTCTTCATATTCTTCTGGCGGGCGAGCTCGCGCTGGTTACCGCCTAGAGGAAGGAGGCAAGAGGTGAGCCGCGGGGGCCTCCCCGGCCACACACCGGCGACCCCCCAATCTCGCCGGGCGGTCTCCAGCGGGGTCCCAGACTTCACCCCCGGGTCCCGGCACCGGCCCGTTCCGGGGCTGAGGCTGGTGGGGGGCGGGGTGGGGAGAGGGGGCCGAGCTGCCTGCCTGCCTGCCACGGGGCAGGGCAAACTGAAGAGGGGAGGAAAGACAGTCCCGGGGAGCCTGCTGGAGGCGTGTTTCGAGGTTCGTTCGGGGCGGCGTGGGCTCCCAGACAGGTGGGGTGTGTGGAGATGGGGGGTGTGCAGGGGTCGGGTCGCCGTGGGGGCTCTGGGCCTCTCTCCCCGACGCAGGCGTCTCCCCGCGCCGCGGAAGGTCGGGGCGGCCCTCCGCCGGACCCGGGCGTGGGGGCGGGGGGCGAGCGTCTCTCTAGAAGTGGCGGTGGGCAGGGGCCGATTTCCGGGCGTCGAGGGGAGGGTCGCTAAGAGCGCGCCCCGAAAAGGGCCCCGCTGGGGAGGCAGGAGGCGGCCCGCGGCGGGCCTGGGCAGCGCTGCCCGGGGTGGACGGGGGGAAAGGGCCAGGGGAGAGGGGCGCAGCGCTCACGGGTCATGGCGACGGCAGCGGCTCCGACCTGCCTCCGTTGCGTCCCTTCGTTCACTCCGACGTTGCCGGCCCCGCCCCTTTCTCGCAGCGTAACGGAGCCGTTCTCTCCTCCCCGCCTCCCCGCGCCCGGCGCCGGCTCCCATTGGGCAGGAAGAAGCACGTGGGGCCGCGGGCCACGCTGGAGCCGGGGCCGGGGAGGGGCGGGGCTTCGCCGGTCCAGCGCGCGGGGGGCGGGGCTTCCGAGCGGAGCCGCGGGGCGGGCGGGAGAAAGTAGGCCGGTCACGTGGGCGGGGGTGAGGGGCGCGGCTGGCGATGTGGCGCTTCCGCGGGCTCGGGCACGTGATGTGGCGGTGACCTCATGCGGGGACGGCCCGGGACGCGGACGGACTCTCCCGGAGGGAACAGCGGTGGCCGGGGGGCGGGTGTTGGGGGGCCGGGCGGGGCGGCGGAATGGGCCGCCGGTTCCATTGTCAGAACTCCGCGACTGAGTTTGGCGCTGTTACTTAGAATACCCCACGGCCCAGTTAGCCCCTTGCGTTGTCCACGTGCGAGTATGTAAAAGCATGTACAGCGCAACTTCCGAGACCCCATTGCCACCGCACTGTCCCGCTGCCCCAACCCCTCTAATACAGAAATTCGCGGCACACCCCGTGTGTCCTAAAACTTTGGTCTTGCCCGTTTCCCCACGGAAACTTTAAATGTGAAGATGCAATGGCTTAGAAGTGTTGGAGGACCCCCAAAATCGGGCTGTGGAGTTGGATTCGGGACTAAGAGGTTGGACAATGTACACATGTCCGTGTCTCACTACACTGTCTCCGCCGGCACTGTCTCTGCCTGTCTTTCGCAGGCAGCTGAATAGGGCGCGAAGCTTACGTTTCCCACGAAACTGACTCTCATTTCTAGCTCCATTCATCCACAAAACTCCCCGCCGGCCCTGAGGAATTCATTGGGAAAAGGAGACATGCTTAGGAAACATCACAGGGAAGAACTAGTTGTGAAATTTTTTTTTTTTTTTTTTTTTAGGCTCACCGGAGGATATGTTTTTATTGGTTTTAGAGAGAGAAGAGAGAGAAACATCGTTTAGCCACCTCCCTTGCTCTACTGCGGATGAAACCCTCAACCTGAGTATGTTCCCTGACCTGGAATCGAACCTGCGACCTTTCAGTGCCTGGGAGGACACTCCGGCAGAGCCACACCCAGCAGGCTGGTTGTGAATTTTAACTTGTGATTTTGTCCAACTAGCTCCCATAGCAGAACCCGCTTGCGGCTGTAACTTCAAACCGGCTTCTCCCGCAACACAGAGTCGAAGGGAAGGCAATAAACCTCAGTGCCATCCTCATAATTTTTGCCATACCTCAGTATCACTTGAACTACTGCCAAATAATTAACTTTTTTTGTATACGTCTTAAATGAAGCATGTAAGTCAAACCTCATATTCCTTTAGAAACTTAAAATCAGTACCACTTGTCCAAAAGCAGAAAATAACTATAAAAATAAATGCAATAAAAATGAAATATATTATTAAATTCTACCCCAAAATATCATTGTTAAAGATGCTGATGCCCCCCTGGCTGGTGTGGCTCGGTTGGTTGAGCATCGTCCTTGTGCGCTGAAAGGTCACAGGTTGGTTTCCTGGTCAGAACACATGCCCAGGTTGCCTCTCTTTTTTTTTCTTTTTATCCTCACCTGAAGATATGTTTTTACTAATTTTTTTTAGAGAGAGAGAGAGAAACATCGATGTGTGAGAGAAACATCGATTGGTTGCTTCCTGTACTCACAATCAAACCTGCAACATTTTGGTGCAAGGAAGGATGCTCCAACCCACTGAGCAACCCAGCCAGGGCCTGCCCTCTCTTTCTTAAAAAGCGAAACTAACAAATGTTAGAGAAGTAATAAGGCATAAGTCTTCTAAACTGAAGCTTTCTCTTGACATAATCAGAAGATTGAAAAGCATTTACTTTTTATACTTTCAATGTTATTCCGTGTGCTATGTCTTTTTCAAAAATATTTTTTATTGATTTTATTAATTTACTAGAGGCCGGTGCATGAGATTCGTGCACTGGGGGCGGGGGGGTGTCCCTCAGCCCTGCCTGCACCCTCTCACAGTCCAGGGCTCTTGCAGTCCGGGACTCCTCGGTCCTTACCGCCCTCCTGCAGCGGAAGTTGAACTCCCACCACTGCCACTGCACTCGCCAGCTGTGTGCCCGGCTTCTGGCTGAGTGGTGCTCCCCCTGTGGGAGTGCACTGACCACCAGGGGGCAGCTCCTGGTTGAGCGGCTGCACCCTGGTGGTCAGTATGTGTCATAGCGACCAGTCGTTCTGCCGTTCAGTCAATTTGCATATTATGCTTTTATTATATAGGATTTTTAATCCTCACCTGATTGATTTTTAGAGAAAGTGGAATAGAGAGGGAAAGACAGAGAGAAATATTGATGTGAGAGAAACACATCGATTGGTTGCCTCCTACATTCGCCCTGACCAGAGCCGGGGCCTGGGAGGAGCCTGCAACCAAGGTACATGCCCTTGACTGGAATCAAAACCTGGACCCTTCAGTCTGTAGGCCCACACTCTACTCACTGAGCCAAACCGGTTAGGGCAATTTTTGTTAATTTTAGGAAGGAAGGGAGAGGAAGAGAGAGACAGACAGAAACATCAATGATAAGAGAGAATCATTGATTGGCTGCCTCCTGCACACTCCACACTGGGGATTGAGCCTGAAACCTGGGCATGAGCCCTGACCTGGAATGGAACCATGACCTCCTGGTTCATAGGTCAACCTTCAACCACTGAGCCATGCTGGCCAGGCAGTATGTCTCTTTCTATCTCTTTCAATTTTCAACCTTTTTTATCTCATGGCATACATAAACTAATTACTAAAATTCTGCAGCACACCAAAAAATATATATTTTTTGCCTATCTGACAAAAAAAATCAAATAATTCTGATTTATTCACACTGGATAGCTATTGTGTTGGCTGTTGTCATATTTTTATTTGACAATCTAAGGGAAAAGATGTCAGTGCCCTTGACTAAATACTCAGGGATTGATTGCATGTTTTTAAAGTTCTTGCACACACTGGTTGAAAATCGCTGCTCTATACTAACTAAAATTACTTCTCATACCTTCAGTAGCACATATTCCACCCTTTGGTATATGCTAAATGTAACCAAAGTGGCCCACATAATAATGTAACAAATCCTGACTCTGCTGCTTACTGGATTTAATTTTAGACACCTATTTTCTCCATATTTGAATTACATTTGTATGAAAAATAGAAATAATATTGTTGTGTAAAAGGTTAATAACTTGATATAAAGGGCCTGGCCCATAATAGGCATTTGGTTAATGTGTCCTCCATTTTCCTTTTTCAAGTCCTAAAAATTCTTCCTTCTCCAAATTTCTCTAACCCATCTGTGGTAGCTAGTCTTTGAGTCGGCCCCTAATGATCCCACCCTCCTGGTATTCCACCTCTACCACACTGAATCAAGGTTGGTCTGTGACTAATAGATTATGGCTATGTCATTTATGATGCTAAATTATAAGAGACATTGTGACTTCTGTGTTCATCTCTCTCTTAGATCATTGGCTGTGAGAGGAGCCAGCTGCCATGTCTTGAGGAGGGGCCCACATAGTTAAGAACCAAGGCCCTGGGTCAACAGCTAATGGGGAAAGAAAATACCTCCATTTAAACTCAGCACAGAGTTGAGAATTAGGGAACAGAGAGGATGAAGACCCAAGTCTCTGAAGCAGAGAAGGAAGAGGGTCAGGATTTAGGGACCCCAGATATAAAGTGAGAAGATGAGGAAACCGGACTTATAGGGTGGAGACATCACCTGCAGACCCACAACAACAATCTGACCATGATTCATAAGAATTTGGGCTATTTGGCTTCCCAGCCCCAGGCTCCCAAAGGATCCAAGCTACATGTGTCCCCTTATATGCAGAGAAGCCACAGAACAAGCCCTATGGGGAAAACTGAGCCAGCCAGAGGTGAGTGAAATAATGTAGGATGAGGAAGAAAGTTTTCTTTGGCACCTGTTACTTCCTTATCAACTTTAGTAGCTCAGGTGGGTGAGAGTGGCATAACCCTGTAACCAGTCTCCTCTTATCAATTGACCTCACCCTACCCCATGTCCAAGAGTCTAATTCCCATCTTATTGGAACCTAGATCTCCAGTCTAATTTTTCAAGGAGTTGCTCAAAAAATTCATTCATTCTCTCATAAATATTCTTTGTGTTGTACACCAATTATGTGTCAACTATTATATTAGGTACTAGAGGCCTGGTACATGAAATTCATGCACTGGGGGAGGGGGAGTGTCCCTCAGCCCAGGCTGTGCCCTCTTGCAGTCCAGAACCCCTTGAGGGATGTTTGCCTGCCGGCATAGGCCCGATTCCCTCAGAGATCGGGCCTAAGCCAGGAATTGGACATCCCTCTCACAGTCCAGGACCCCTCAATCCTTATCACCTGCCTTCTCGCTGCTCCCTACCGCTTGGCTTACTGCTCCTTAGCGCTGCCATGGAGGTAGGAGAGGCTCCCACCACCGCCACTGCGCTTGCCAGTGTGAGTCCAGCTTCTGGCTGAGCGGCACTTTCCCTGTGGTAGTGCACTGACCAGCAGGGGGTAGCTCCTTGTTGAGTGTCTGCTCCTTGGTGGTCAGTGCGCATCATAGCGGCCCATTATTCTGGTCGTTCCACTGTAACAGTCACTTAGGCTTTTATTATATAGACTAGAGGCCCGGTGCACAAATTCGTGCACAGCTGGGAGAAGGAGCCACAGGCGGTTGGCTGGTCAGCCCCGCCCCCTTGTTGAACTCCCAGTTGAACTCCAGGTTGGACTCCCAGTCAAGGGGACAATTTGCATATTAGCTTTTTATTATATAAGATTAGGCATATATTCGTTCCTGGGTTTCAGCACCAAAAAATAAGATTAGGCATATAGTGATGAACAAAACATATATCTCTATATTCATGGAACATTGTATTGAGAGGAAATAGCTCTCATATATATATATATATATATATATATACACATACATATATATATATGCACATATATACAGACATATGTATTTCTGTATATATGTGTATATGATATATATATACACACACAGAAATTATAATAACTGCTTTAAAGGAAAAGGATTCTATGTAAGGATGATATTCAAAATATTTAACTGGGTGCACACAGCATAAGCACCTACCAATCAAAACAGATTTCAGTGTAATCTGAATTAAGACTAACCGTGTCACCCAGCCGGCATGGCTTAGTGGTTGAGCATCGACCTACGAACCAGGAGGTGACGGTTCAATTCCAGGTCAGGGCATATGCCCAGGTTGCGGACTCGATTTCCAGTGTGGGGCATGTAGGAGGCAGCCTATCAACGATTTTCTCTCATCTTTGATGTTTCTATCTCTCTCCCCCTCTTCCTTCCTCTTTGAAATCAACAAAAAATATATTTTAAAAAAGATTATCTGTGAACAATTCTTCTACCTGTCCTGGTAAGAAATTATAGTACTGCTGGTTTTATGCAGGGAGTATACCTGTAGACCCTGTAGATCAGGGGTCCTCAAACTTTTTAAACAGGGGGCCAGTTCACTGTCCCTCAGACCGTTGGAGGGCCGGACTATAGTTAAAAAAAAAAAACTATGGCCAAAACCGGTTTGGCTCAGTGGATAGAGCGTCGGCCTGCGGACTGAAGGGTCCCAGGTTCGATTCCGGTCAAGGGCATGTACCTGGGTTGCGGGCACATCCCCAGTGGGAGATGTGCAGGAGGCAGCTGATCGATGTTTCTCTCTCATCGATGTTTCTAACTTTCTATCGCTCTCCCTTCCTCTCTGTGAAAAATCAATAAAATATATTTAAAAAAAAAACTATGAACAAATTCCTGTGCACACTGCACATCTTATTTTGAAGTAAAAAAACAAAACGGGAACAAATACAATATTTGTATTGGCATGTGGCCCGTGGGCCGTAGTTTGAGGACCCCTGCTGTAGATTATAACTTTGATTAGGGAGGTGAAACAAGTGATATTTGAGCTGAAGCAAAAGGATGAGGAGTTAGCTGGGCCAAGGGAAAAGGGGCTGGGAGAACATTTCAGGAGAAGGAAGGACCTAAAGCCCTGCTTCCTCAATCCATTTTATCAAGAGCCTGCCTACTGGATAGGTAGTAGGCAAGTCACTGATGCCTAGTGAGCAGGGTGGAGTTAAACCAGGTCAGGAAGTAGGTATGGCAGTGGCATGATCTGAGTTACTACTGCTAACACCACCACTAGCTAACATTTTTTAAATTTTTATTGATTGATTTTTAGAAAAAGGGAAGAGAAAGAGAGCGAAACATTGTTTCACTTATTTATGTATTCATTGGTTGCTTTGTGTGTGTGATCTGACTGAAGGTTGAACCCACAACCTTAGCAACCTTAGTAAATGAGGACAACGCTCTAACCAACTGAGCTACCTGGCCAGGGCATTTATTGATTGACTGATATTAGAAAAAGAAATGGAGAGAGACAGAGAGAGATGGAAATATTGATTTGTTGCCCTCGCTGGTTTGGCTCAGTGGATAGAGCGTCAGCCTGCAGACTGAAAGGTCAAGGGCATGTACCTTGGTTGTGGGCACATCCCCAGTGGGAGGTGTGCAGGAGGCAGCTGATCGATGTTTCTCTCTCACTGATGTTTCTAACTCTCTATCCCTCTCCCTTCCTCTCTGCAAAAAAAATCAATAAAATATATTTAAAAAGAAAAAAAAGAAATATTGATTTGTTGTTCCACTTATTTATGCACTCATGGTTGATTCTTGTAAGTGCCCTGAACAGGGATCAAACCTACAACCTTGGCGTATTGGGACGACCCTCTAACCAACGGAGCGGCCTGGCTCGGGCGACTAGCTAACATTGAGTGAGTGCTTATTAAGTGTGCTTTTCTTACTTGAGCCTCAATGACTTTTTGAGATGTCATCATCCCCTCTCTACCAGTTTATAAACCTTGGAACAGGCAGGTTACTCGTAGGTAACTTACCCAAGGAAACTCAGACAGTAAAGGCCGAGAGCCTAACCCTGTCTGTGCTCTTCATCAGCAGGGTGTAAATTCGGAAGCGACCAGTCGGTGGGAGGAAAATGAAACACAACAGATAATCGGAAACGGGGAGAGCAGTCAGGAGGCTGTCACAGGCATCCAGGACGCGAGGCCTCGTTTTGTAACAGATAACTGAAATGTAGCTCAGACCAGTTTGGGCAAACGGGAGAATTTGTTGGTTTATAGAACCAAATTGTGGGCTGGACTGTGGCTGACACTAGGGAAAATTAAAACCAGTGAAAAGGAGGTGCCTCCATGTCTCCTGTCTTGCTTTATTTTCTCAGACCCAGATTTCTTGACATGATAGGAAATGGCCGTCAGTGGTACCTGCCTTCACGTCGCACAGCTTGTCCAAGAGAGAGGGTCTGAGTCTCTTCCTTTAGTTTCTGTGTTTAAAATCCCAGGGCTCTGACGGATCAGTGCCTATTCTCGCGGTGGGAAGGTGGGTGTGCAGCAGGATATAATGAGAGCTACCTCCCAGCAAAATCACATGATTAATATGGGAAGGAACAGAGTTATCAGAGAAAGGGCGTTTGTCCCCCCCCTCCCCCCGGAAAAAAAAACAACACAGGATACTAGACAAATAAAAGATACCCACTACATCAGGGAGGAAAAGATAGCCACTTGGACTAAAATGGTGGCAGCAGAAATGGAAAAAGTGTGCAGTTTCAAAATATATTTTGGAGATTCAATGATGGAGGAAGATACTGTTGTTTCCTGAGTTCATTCATTTCTTTATGAAATATTAGCTGTATACTTATGTGCCAGACACTTTTAGACACTGGCTGTAATTCAGGTCTCTGAATTCATGAAGTTGACACTTACTGGAGGAGACTGACAATTCTCAAGTAAACAAACCAAACAATATAGAATGACAACTTGTGTTAAGTGTTAAAAGAGAAACAAAGGTGTGAGGATGAAGAGTAACAGGGGAACTGCTGCCTGAAGGTGAGTCTCGGCTTCTCGCGTTCCTCCCTGGACAACGTGAGCTTCAGCTTCTCCTCAAACTACCAGACTCCCTGCAGCCGCTCAGCTACTGGGTCCAGCCAACCAGCAGCACGGCCAGCATCTATGCAGGTGAGGCGCTCAGGCTCCCAACTCTCCATGTCCCACTCCACCAGTGTGCAGAGTGGCTGGGGGTCTGGGGGCCTCGCTGTGGGGATGGCCGTGGGTCTAGCAGGCACAGGGTGCATCCAGAGCGAGAAGCAGACTATGCAATGCCTGAACGACTGCCTGGCCTCCTACCTGGAGAGGGTGAGAAGCCTGGAGGCTGATAATTGGAGTCTGGAGATCAAAATCTGGGAACACCTGGAGAAGAAGGTCAGAGACTGGAGGCATTATTTCAAAACCATTGAGGGCTCAGATCTTTGCAGGGTCTGTGGGCAATGCCTGCATTGTTCTACAGCCTGACAGTGCCTGTCCTGCTGCTGCTGACCTCAGAGTCAAGTATGAGACAGCGTTAGCCGTGCTTCAGTCTGCGGAGAGTGACATCAATGGGCTGCGAAAGGTCCTTGATGACACCAATATCACTCGACTGCAGCTGGAGACAGAGATCGAGGCTCTCAAGGAGGAGCTGATCTTCATGAAGAAGAACCATGAGGAGGAAGTAAATGGTTTACAAAACTAGATTAAGTTCACTGTGGAGTTGGCTGCCCCCAAATCTCAGGACCTCAGCAAGATCATGGCAGACATCCCAGCCCAGTATGATGAGCTGACTCGGAAGAACCAAGAGAAGCTAGACAAGTACTGGTCCCAACAGATCGAGGAGAGCACCACAGTGGTCACTTGCAGACCGCTGAGATAGGAGCTGCTGAGATGACAATCACAGTCCTTGGAGATTGACCTGGACTCGATAAGAAGTCTGAAGGCCGGCTTGGAGAACAGCCTACGAGAGGTGGAGATGTGCTATGCCATGCAGGTGGAGCAGCTCAACAGGATCCTACTGCACCTAGAGTCAGAGCTGGCCCAGGCCCAGGCTGAGGGGCAGCGCCAGACCCGAGTACAAGACCCTATTGAACATCAAGGACAAGCTGGAGTTTGAGGTCGCCACCTACCGCCGCCTGCTGGAAGAAGGGGAGGACTTCCATCTTAGTGTTGCCCTGGACAGCAGCCAGTCCGTGCAATCCATTCAGAAGACCACCACTCGCAGGATTGTGGATGGCAAAATAGTGTCTGAGGTCAACGGCACCAAAGTTCTAAGGTGTTAAAGGCAACAAAAGTGTGGCGCCCCTTGGGGAGGGGTAAGAGGCCAATAAAAAGTTCAGAGATAAAAAAAAAAAAAGAGTAATGGGAAACCCATTTCTGCAGTGACATTTAAACTGAGGCCTGAAGCCAGTTTTAGGAAAGTAGACAAGGGTTCCAGCAGTGCAGTTTAATCAATACACAGACAATGGGAACAGCATATTCCAAGGCCCTGAGTGGAGAACAAATTTGGATAATTAGATTAATTTGAATGACCACATACTGAAATGACCCAGTGCCTTGCTTGTAGAAATGACTAGCCAATAGCACTGGAGAAAAAAACTGTTAACATGAAAACAAGTCAAAACAAAACAGAAACAGAAAATAAATTCTCAGAGAATATAGAAACAATTCCAGGAACAAAAGAAAATGGGAGGGGGGACTATAATTAGTATCCTTAGAGATGACTAGAATATTGAACAAGAGAGCTATAAAAACAAACATCCAGAGAATAATAAAAAGTTACTGGAGCTCTGACCAGTTTGGCTCAGTGGATAGAGCGTCGGCCTGCGGACTCAAGGGTTCCAGGTTCAATTCCGGTCAAGGGCATGTACCTTGGTTGCGGGCACATCCCCAGTAGGAGGTGTGCAAGAGGCAGCTGATCGATGTTTCTCTCTCATTGATGTTTCTAACTCTCTACCCCTCTCCCTTCCTTTCTGTAAAAATATCAATAAAATATATTTTTAAAAAGTTACTGGAAATTAAAAATATGATAGCTGAGAGAAAATATCAATAGAAGGGTTGGAAAATATAAGTTGAATAAATATTCCAGGCCCTGACCGGGTAGCTCAGTTGGTTAGAACAGCATCCTGATACCTCAAGATTGTGTGTTCGATCCCCGGTCAGGGCACATACAAGAATCAACTAAATAAGTGGAACAACAAAAATTTATCTCTCTCAAATCTATCAATAATAAAAAACAAGAAAAAATATTCTAGAAAACTGGACAAAAAAGTGATAGATAATAGGAGAGGAGGAAAAAGAAAACTATAGAGTCAACTAAGGAATCTCCAGCATCAATTTATATGAATTTCAGGATGAGAGGGAAGTAAAACAAAAATTGAGGGGATCTATTGAGTGCTCAGCACATGGAATGAGAAAAGATCTACCACATATCAGAACACTGGAGTCAAAGAGAGCACCCTAAAGGCTTCTGAGACATAAACAGGTCACCAAGGATGGATATTCACAATGACTTCAGACTTGTCAGCAGCAACACTGGTAGCCAAAAGACAATGGAGCAATGTCATCAAATATCTGAAGAAAAATAACTAACAACCTAGAATTTTTCACCCAGCCAATCTATCAGTTAATTATGAGAAAAAAATTAAAATATATTTTTATTGATTTTAGAGAGAGGAAGGGAGAGGGATAGAGAGATAGAAACATTGATCCCATCAGCTTCCTCCTGCATACCCGCTACTGGGGATCAAACCTGCAACCTGAGCACATGCCCTGACCAGGAATTAAACCATCACCTCCTGCTTCATGGGCCAGTGCTCAACCACCGAGCCACATTGGCTGAGCTATGTATGAGAATTTGTAGTCTCAAAGAAATTATCTACCAAGCACCCCTTTCAGGAAGCTAATGGAGATGTACTCCACCAAAATAAGAGTAAACAAATAAACAAAAGTCATAGAAACCAGGAAAAAGGGTATCCAACGTAGGAGATAAGTGAAGGATATATGCTGGTTGCTGGTAAAGGATCCAAGACCAATAGCTTTGCAGTAGGCTTAGAGAACAACCATCTCAGATTGGAGCAGGAAGGTGAAATGTTTTGGAGGCATATATTTGTGTAAGGAAAAAAAATGATAAAACTGATAAACTCTTTGATTGTATCTGAACATATTGAGAGGAGATTTCTAGAAGAGAGTATGAGAATTAATTGATAAGTACATAGATAGTTAAGTAAATAAATTAAAAAAGAATTATTAATTTCAGGGGAAAAGGGGATATAAACAGTACATTAAGTGTCACAGCTTGAAAATAACATTTACACACTTATAAGTTGTAAACATTCAATATTGATTTAACAAAAGTAACATTACTATATTAGGAGAATAGAGAGAAGGTACAAGCATATTCATGTGGAGGATGAGAGCATGAAGTTCTCATATTAAAAATAGAAGTCAGTGTATATTTGAAACTTACCCAGCTGGCATGGCTCAGAAGTTGAGCATCGAACTATGAACTGGGAGGTCACGGTTCGATTCCTGGTTAGGGCTCATGCTGGGCTTGCGGGCTTGCAGGCTTGAAACCCAGAGTGGGGCATATAGGAAGCAGCCAATCAATGATTCTCTCTCATCATCGATGTTTCTATCTCTCTTCTCTTCTCCCCTCCTCTCTGAAATAAATAAAAATACATTTTTTTAAATCTGAAACTTAAAAAACAAGAAATGGTGTGATATTTAGAAAAAGCAATAAATGGCAGAAGAATCAGCTAAGAGTTGTAATCTCCTTTACACATTGGGAAGCAGAGTGGGATAAGGATTTTTTGTTGTTGTTTTTGTTTGTTTTTTTTTAGGATTTTTAAAAAATTTATCTTTATTGTTGAAAGTATTCCAGATGTCCCCCTTTTTTCCCCATTGATCCCTTCCACCCCACACCCATCCCCCCATTGTAAGTAATAAAAAACATATAATAAAGAACATGTATGTACATGTGTAACTTTCATAAAAACAAATAAATATTTAATTTAAAACCCAATCATGGCCCAGCCCATGTGGCTCAGTGATTGAGCATCGACCCATGAACCAGGAGATCGTGGTTTGATTCCTGGTCAGTGCACATGCCTGGGTTGTGGGCTTGATCCCCAGTAGGGGACATGTTTCTAGCTCTCTCTCTCTCTCTCTCTCTCTCTCTCCCCCTCTACATCTCTCTGAAATCAATAAAAATATATTAAAAACAAAACCAACCATGGTAAGGAATGAAATCCTAGGAGGAGAGAGCAGAATAAGAGGTCTTGGTACTGATCTTTTAGGAAACCTTCATTTACCATCATCCTCACCTCCCACTGCTCCCCCTGCCCCACCCCCGTTCTTCTCCCCAGCAAACCATAAGTCTGGATTGAGAGAAGAAAGTGTTGATAGAAAGAAACAGATAAACATCCAGGAACAGGTCCAGAGACAAAGATACCTAGGATAGGAGAAGAATGCAGAAAGAGTGTGGGCTAGAGTTATCCCCACAGAAAAGGTGGCTTTGCATTGGGAGCAGGTTCTAAATCCTGGAAGGCTCAGGGCTGACAGAGGTGTCCATTCTTGAAGAGCTGCTAAATATGGATCAGGAAATGCCTGAGGAGGGGAGCTAAGGCACTTTACCTTGGGCTTCTTCGGGCCTGGGTGATGACATCTCACCCCTGACTACTGGTGCTCCTGAATAGCTCCTTGCTTCCACCAAGCACCTCCTCCCCATCTTACCTGCCTTTGTGAACAAATCATGAGCAAAGCTGAGGTCTCAGAGCAGCACCTCCTTCCGCATACCTCTGCTTCTCCCTTGGCTCAATACCTCTGCTTCTCCCTTGGCTCAGCTGAACTGCATTTGTATTATGCAGGCATTCATCCATTCTATCCTCTGTCCTTCTCTCCTTTGAGAGACACCAGGGGATAATGCAAGTTTCCAACCCTTCCCACTTCCAATTCTCTTCTCTGCTTCTCACTCTCTGCTTACTAAACTCCAGGTATTTATCTGTTCCCATCAAGAGTTCCTTTCTAGTTCTCCCTCACCCTTTGACAGAGAAAGGGAAAACAAACAAAATATATAAATACTAGAGGCCCAGTGCACAAAATTCATGCAGGGGGAGGGAGGGGTGTACCTCAGCCCAGCCTGCACCCTCTCCAATCTAGGACCCCAGTGGGATCAGGCCTAAACGGGCAGTCGGACATCCCTCTCACAATCCAGGACTGCTGGCTCCCAACTGCTCGCCTGCCTGATTGCCCCTAACCACTTCTGCCTGCCAGCCTGATCACCCCCTAATCACTCCCCTGCCAGCCTGATCGATGCCTAACTGCTCCCCTGCTGGTCTGATTGCCCCTAAATGCCCTCCCCTGCTGGCCTGGTCACCCCTAACTCTCCTCCCCTGCATGCCTGGTTGCCCCCAATGGCCCTTCCTGCTGGCCCGATCACCTTTAACTTCCCTCCCTTGACAGCCTGGTCATCCCTAACTGCCCTCTCCTGCTGGCCCGATTGCCCCTAACGGCCCTCCCCTGAAGGCCTGGTCACCCCCAACTGCCCTCCCTGTATGCCTTGTCCCTCCCAACTGCCCTCCTCTGCTGGCCTGGTCTCCCCCACAACTGCCCTCCCCTGCAGGCCTGGTCACCCCCCAACTGCCCTCCCCTGTATGGCGTGTCCCTCCCAACTGCCCTCCTCTGCTGGCCTGGTCCCCCCCGCAACTGCCCTCCCCTGCAGGCCTGGTCACCCCCAACTGCCCTCCCCTGCTGGCCATCTTGTGGTGGCCATATTGTATATTGTATGTTGGAGTGATGGTCAATTTGCATATTACCCCTTTATTAGATAGGATATTATATACAATGGAATCTTATTCAGCCTTAAAAAGGAAGGAAATTCTGACACATGGATGCATCTTGAGGACATTATGCTAAGTGAAATAAGCCAGTCACAAAAAGAAAAATACTTTATGATGCCACCATGAGGTATCTAGAGTAGTCAAATTCATGGAAAACAGAAAGAAGAAGGATGGTTACCAGAGGCTGGGAGGAATATGAAATGGGGGGGAACTTGTTTAATGGGTATCGAGTTTCAGTTTTGCAAGAAGAAAGGAGTTCTGGAGATTGGCTGCACAACAATGTGAATGTACTTAACAATACTGAATTTACACTTAAAAATGATGAAGATGGCTCTGGCTGGTGTGGTTCAGTGGTTTGAGTGCTGGCCTGTGGACCGAAGGGCCACTGGTTCCATTTCTGGTCAAGGGCAATTACCTCAGTTGCAGGTTCACCAGCCCTGGTAGGGGCGTGTGCAGGAGGCAACCAATCGATGTGTCTCTCTCCCGTCAATGTTTCTCTTTCTCTCCTCTCCCCCCTCTTCCGTCCCTTCTACTCCCTCTAGAAATCAATGGGAAAAAATATCCTCAGGTGAAGATTAAAAAAAGAGACAGAATTCAAATGCTATAGAATTCACCCATTTGAAGTGTAGTGCACAATTTAATGGCTTTTAGTATAATCACAGATATGTGCAACCATCAGCACGGTCAATTTTAGAAAACTTTTATCACAATGGCCAATTTTTTTTTTTTTTAAATATATTTTATTGATTTTTTACAGAGAGGAAGGGAGAGAGATAGAGAGTTAGAAACATCGATGAGAGAGAAACATCGATCAGCCGCCTCCTGCACATCTCCTACTGGGGATGTGCCCGCAACCCAGGTACATGCCCTTGACCGGAATCGAACCTGGGACCTTTCAGTCCGCAGGCCGACGCTCCATCCACTGAGCCAAACCGGTTTCGGCACAATGGCCAATTTTAAATCTTCATTTTACTTGGCCTATCCACAGCATTTGACACACTTGATCAATCCCTTCCCCTCTAAACATTTTTTTCACTTCACTTTCAGGACATCACACTCTCTTGGTGTTCTTGGTGCTTCTCCTTCCTCACTGGCCATTTCCTTTCAATTGGCTTGGCTTTTCTTCACCCTGACCTCTTTCTAGAGATTGGAGTGCCCAGGGCTCTCTTCTATCTTCTTGGGTGATCTCATCCAGCCTCATGGCTTTAAATACCACCTATATGTTTAGTAGCAAATGTGTGTCATTAGAGACCAAGGCTAAAATCATCCACACCCTCGCATTTCGAATTACTGTATATGGATGTGAAAGTTGGACAGTGAAGAAGGCTGATAGGTAAAATAATGATTCATTTGAAAGTTGGTGTTGAAGAGAGTTCTATGGATACTCGGGCCTAGACCAACAGGAAGATGAACAAGCAGGTAGTAGAGCAAATCAATCCTGAAAAGTTTCTGGATGCAAAAATGACAAAACTGAAGCTGTCCTATTTCAGGCACAAAATTAGATGTCAGGGTTCTCTGGAAAAGATAATAAAGTTTGGAAAAACTGAAGGCAACAAGAAAAGAGGAAGATCACATATGAGAGGAACTGACGCCATAAAAGAAGCCTGTAGCATGATGCTACAGGAGCTGAGTAGGGCTTTGAGGACAGGACACTCTGGACGTCTCTCATTCATAGGGTTGCCGGGAGTTGGAGCTGACTCAATGGCACATAACGCACACATATGTTTTGTATTACCAAGTCTGCACCTCTAGCCCAAGACATCTTGCACCTGCTCCCAAATTGTTTATATAAATGCCTGCCCATGTGGATTCTAGGACAACTCAGCATAGTCAGAACTAACACTATTCCACATGCAGTCTTCCCTTCCTCAGTCGATGACAATTTCACCTTTCTAGTGTTCTGGCCCCAAATCCTTGTTATCCTTTTTTTATTTTATTTTTTATTTTATTTTATTTTATTTCAGGGAGGAAGGTAGAGAGAGAAAAACATCAATGATGAGAGAGAATCATGTATAGGCCGCCCCCTGCATACCCCTCACTGGGGATCGAGTCCGCAATCTGGGCATGTGCCCTTGACCGGAAGCTGATGCTCTATCCACTGAGTCAAACCAGCCAGGGCATTCCTTGTTATCCTTAATGACATTTGTCTCTCACATACCACATTCAATCCACCAGGAAATTCTCTACCCTCAACATATCCAGAACCCTATCCCTTCTCCCATGTGCTTTGTTATCCACTGGTACAAGCTGCCACCATCTCTAGCCTGGATTACTGCTATAGCCACCTAACAGGTCATACTGCTTTTATACTTGTTCCCCTAGTCCAGTGGTCGGCAAACTCATTAGTCAACAGAGCCAAATATCAACAAGTACAACGATTGAAATTTCTTTTGAGAGCCAAATTTTTTAAACTTAAACTATATAGGTAGGTACATTGTTATTAACTTAATTAGGGTACTCCTAAGGCTTAGGAAGAGCCACACTCAAAGGGCCAAAGAGCCGCATGTGGCTCGCGAGCCGCAGTTTGCCAACCATGGCCCTAGTCTATTCTTAACACAGCAGCCAGAGTGATCCTTTTAAAATAGAAGTGACTTCATGTTACTCCTCTGTTCAAAATCCTGCAATGACTCTCCATTTCCTTCGAAGTAAAAGCCAAAGTTTACACAATAGCCCACAAGGCCCTTCGTGACTAATTCCCTCTGCTCCTTACCTTCTTGACTTTATCTCTTACTACTCTTCCCCTCACTCATGTTGTTCCAGTGACACTGGCCTCAGCTTTTCCTCAAACCCTTCAAGCACACTTGTGACTTACAGAGTTTGCAGTGGCTAGTCCCTCTTCTAAAGAGCATGTCCTCCAACTGTACAGCTTAGCCAATTCCCTCACCTCCTTTTGGGCATTGCTCAAATTTCATCTTCTCCAGAAGGCCTTCTCTGATCACCTTACTTAATATATAGTCAACCCTCCCAACCCTCCTCTATTTCCAAACCCCCTTACCTTGCTCTATTTTTTCTTTTGTTCTATAGCACTTATTGATTTCAGAGAGGAAGGGAGAGGGAGAGAGAGAAACAGCAATGATAAGAGAATCATTGATCGGCTGCCTCCTGCACGCCTCACACTGGGGATGGAGCATGCAACCCAGGCATGTGACCTTGACTGGAATCAAACCCAGGACCCTTCAGTCCTCAGGCTGACACTAGCCACTGTGCCAAACCAGCTAGGGCAACTTATCACCTTTTAACATGACCTAGTTTATTTAATTAAATTTATTGGGGGTGACATTCATTGGTAAAATTAAGTTTTAAGTGTACAATTCTATAATACATCATCTATCTACTACATTGTGTGTTTACCACCCAAAAGTCTCATCTCCTTGTCATATTTTTAAAAAATCTTTATAGTTGACAGTATTACATATGTCCTTCCCCCGAATTGACACTTTCTAGTCTGTTCCCACCCCGTCACCATATATTTTATATATTTGACCCCCTTTACCCTCTTCAAACTCCCTCCACATCCCATACACTATATCTATATTGTAAAATATGTTTTTATTGATATTTAGAGAGAGAAGCGGGGGGAGAGAGAGAGAGAAACATTGATCAGTTGCCTACTGTCTGAACCAGCAACCTGGGCATGTGCCTGACCAGGAATCGAAGCAGAGACCTTGCGGTGCATGGGATGATGCTCAACTAATTGAGCCACACTAGCCAGGACTCATACGCTATATATTTTTTATTAAAATATGATTTTATTGATTTCAGAGAGGAAGGGAGAGGGAGAGAGAGATAGAAACATCAATGATGAGATAGAATCATTGATCGGCTTCCTCCTGCACATCCCCTACTGGGGATCGAGCCTGAAACCTGGGCATATGCCCTTGACCGGAATCAAGCCTGGGACCTTTCAGTCTGCAGGCCAATGCTCTATCCACTGAGCCAAACCAGCTAAGGTCATACACTATATTTTTAATGCTTATTTCTTAGGTGTGTTTAGTGTCTCCCAAAGCAAGAATTTGTTCGTTGAGGTAGCCCAAGGATCCAGTACAGTGTCTGGTACAGAGCTCAATAAGTACTTGTTGAATGAAAAATGTGGACAACGCCTGCTCTATAAAACTATTATAGGGATTAAATAATGGGCAAAGATCCTGACACCTAACAACGGACACCCAACAAATGTTCGATCCCTACCTCCCTTCAACAAATACCTTCCCCAGCTGCCTCCTCTTACAGCACGGCTCCTTCCCTCCTCTCTGGAAAATTTCACCATTCTAGTCTCTCCTTTTATTTTCTAATAAAAGCAGGTCTAGTTGTTCACCAAGTTTGTCCAGTAAGTGCTGGGCAGTTTGTTAGTCAATCATATTATTTATTCTCTCCCCCCCCCCCCGCCCCGCATCATCATGTATCCCCTCTATGCCCTCTTTCACCTTCACCCTTCCCACCCTCCCACTTTGATTTTAATCCAGGAAGATCTAACAAAAGGCCACTGATGTCTTCTGAGAAGAAAAGGAACCCTGGGAGACCAGCTTTACCTAGTGCCACAAGATTTATCTGATTAGCAAATTGTCACCCAGAGTAGTAGGGAGCCCTGAGGACACGGACCAGTAAATGTTTTTGTTGTTGGAGGTTTATTGCACTGATTTTTAAAGTAAACTTTATTAAGGTATAATTTACATACATTAAAATAGAATGTTTTAAATACAATTTGATGAGTTTTGACAAATGTACTGTAGTCAATTTGATTTGGGGTGGAGGGCATTAAGGTCACCTGGGATTATGCAGGTTGAGATTTAGCAGAGGGATCCTGGTTAGAAAAGAGAACAACATCAGGGATCTTGGGGAACATACCCAAACTAGAGGCCCGATGCACACAATTCATGCAGGGAAGGGGCGGGTGTCCCTCAGCCCAGCCTGCCCCTCTTGCAGTCCAGGACCCCTCACTTCCTACCGCCCACCTGCTTGCCGCTCCTTAGCGCTGTGAGCCCAGCTTATGGCTGAGCGGTAACCCTGTGGGAGTGCACTGACCACCAGGGGGCAGCTCCTGGATTGAGCGTCTGCCCCCTGGTGGTCAGTGCAGGTCATAGCCATAGGTTGTTCCACCCTTGGGTCTATTTGCATATTAGGGTTTTATTACATAGGATTATATAGAGAGGAAGGAGTGGAAACACCAAGGGCTGACCTGAGAGTGGTCCTGGGGTCTCACTGCACCAGGATCTGGACCTACGGAATATCTGGCAACTTCATGGCACCCCTTGTCCTCCTGAGGGAGTGGGCCAACTCCCTTTCACAACCATTTCACGTGTTTAACCCATGGGGATCGTTCCAGCCCTCGACAACTAAGCTTCACTGCTGCCACGACACTCAGGGGCCCGATTTTCTCTCCATCCTTAGTTAGAAACTGGTTTCGGATCTGCATCAGCACCGCGGGCGGAAAAAAAGCAAAAGTGCTGCAGCAGGTGTCGGAGCCAGGAATCCCCTTCTGGGTCTGCCATCCTCCCGACCTGGGGGCTCTTGGCAGCCAGGCTCTCTCCCCCGGCCCCCTGCGCCTAGAAGCCTCTAGACTAGCGGCTGCAGGGTCCGCTCCACTGAGAGACAGAAGCGCCGGCTTCAGGTCTGCTGGGTGAGGAGCCTGAGGCTGGAACGGGGGGAGCCCCTGCCAAAAGCCCAAGGAGGGTCGCGCCAAACCAAAAAGACACCGTGGGGGCCCGGCGGGCTCAGGGCGGGAGGCAGGAGAGCGCGAGGCGCCGCCCACGCAGCGGGCGGACTTGGGGAGCGGCGCCCAGTGGGTGGGGTCCCGGCGGGGGCGGGACAGACCTGGGCTACCGGCCGTGCAAGTCGCGCCCTGCAGAGCGAAAGTAGTTAGTTGGTGGCGGCCGTCGCGCGTGGCTCGAGTTGTGCCGGCCCGCGACCTCACGGCCATGGCGGGACCCCAGGAGTTTCTGGGTGGGAAGCTCCGGCTCTGCTTCACCCCCGCCGCCCGGACCAGCCTCCTGCTGCTCAGGCTCAACGACGCGGCGCTGCGGGCGCTGCACGAGTGTCAGCGGCAACAGGTGCGGCGGGCCGGGCCCATCTTCCCCAGACCCTAACCCTCGACTCGGGCCCCAGCCGGAGGCCCTGGCGGAGGGAGGGCGGGGGGGGGGGGGTAGGGAGCCGCACTCACAGGCGCCGGCCTCCCCCCGGAGCGCGCTCCCTCTCGGCACCGGAGGTCTGGGGACTCGGCTGCACTGCGCTCAGCTGCCTCTGTGCTCTCCCCGCAGGTGCGGCCGGTGATCGCTTTCCAAGGCAGCCGAGGGGTGAGAAGGGACCTGGGGTGTGTGCGGGAGAACAGACGCGGGCTCAGGGCGGGAGGCTGGGGCGGTCACGGTCTGAGGAGGTTCCTGAGAACTGCGCCCGAAGCGGGTGAGGGGCTGCTGGGGTGGCGGCCCCAGGAGGCTGCGGTTGGAGGCTGTGCCCTCCCGGCCTCCTGGGGACGGGCCCAGCTGCACCTGGCTGCTAACGAGTCCCCCGGGACGCCTCTTCAGGCTCCGCCGGGCTCGGGGAGAAAGGGCACTGGCAGGAGGGGCAGGTTGGCCCCTGGGGCTGACGGCCTCCTTTCCCTCCCAGTATCTGAGGCTCCCAGGCCCTGGCTGCTCCTGCCTCTTCTCCTTCACAGTGGCCCAGTGTGGCCAGGGCGGCCCTGCTGGTGGCCTGGACCTTGTGTACCAACGCTTAGGCAGGTACGAGGGGGTTCGTGGGAGTCAGGACGGGGATGCCCACAGCTGCTTTGAAAGTTCTCCACCCTCCCGGTATGCTTTCCACCACCTCTTTCCAGACCTGGGCCGAACCGCCTGCACTGCCTGGGGCCACTCAGGGAGCGCCTCAGTATCTGGGCAGCCATGGACTCTCTCCCAGCCCCATCTTCAGGTCAGGGACACAACCTGACCGACGATTCCAGAGATCCTGAGAACTGGCACATCGGGGATTATTCTAGACATGCAGTTTCACAGCCACAGATGGCACTAGAGGAGGTGAGGCCAGAAGAAACCGCAGGGAAGTTGGGATAAGGTGGGGCAAAGCCTGAAGCCCAGGTAGCCAAGTGCCCCTGCCATTTTCCCTGCCAGGTGCCAGATCCACGGGCAAGCAGCCAAAGACGGTCACTCCCCGGGTCCTCCAGGGAACACATGGCACAGTGGGAAGCGAGGTACTTGGGCAGAGTGGGACTAAGCTGAGAAACCCTTCCTCGAATCTCCACCCTAAGTGATACAATAAGAAATCTAGCTCTGCCTCCTACTCCGGTCTTCATCTCTCCCATTCCCTCTTCAAATATCCTAGGAACCAGACCTGTCTTCCAAACAGAGAGCCTGACCAGGCACTGCCTTCTGCTAGCCAGAAACATCTGAACAAGGTAAACTGTAACAGTTTTTCAGAGAGATTTGTCCAATCAGGCTAAAGTTTTAAAATTGGGATCCTTCATTTTGATGCTCACAGAGATTATTACATGGAAATAATTTTCAAGAGAGAGAGTAGAGGGCACAGAATAGGAGGCTTCTTGACATACTATTAGTGTGACAAAAGTATTTTCCCCAACAGAAGCGTCCAGCACCTGCAGCCACTATAAAACTGAAAGAAAAGAGGCTCAGAACTCTAGCCCCAAGTCCACTACAAGGACTGCCCACTCAGGACCTACGAGAGGGAGAAGATTGGGAGCAAGAAAATAAACATGAAGACGTGGGCCCCAGACTGGAACACAGTCCCTCAGTTCACGCAGGTGAGTTAATGAGAAGAGGATAAGACTGCCACAGTCGGGGAAAAGGCCGATAATCACCTTCATGTCTTCGTCCTTCCTTCATAGACTCTGAATCCCCAAGCCCTGAAGAGGTACCAGATTACGTCCTGTGAGTCCCCTGCCATTTCTAAGTTTATCAAGCCTTGTGCACATGAGATTTAGATGAACTTCCTGGGAGCTTGGAGCTTTGGCAGGTAATGAAATTGAAGGTGGTAACTTAACTCTGCTCCTGGCAGGCAATATGGGGCCATCCACACTGCAGAGCAGCAACATGCGTATGAGCAGGACTTTGAGAGAGATTATGCTGAATACCGCATCCTGCATGCTCGATTTGGGGCTGCAAGCCAAAGGTTCATAGAGCTGGGAGCAGAGATCAAGAGAGTTCAGCGAGGAACTCCAGAACACAAGGTAAGGACTGGACTCAGGATGGCTTCCCAGGTCTACTGGCCATAAACTCCCCGTTTTATTCAGTGACCGAAGTGACAAGTAAGCCTGTTTTAAGATAAAAATTATTCTGTATCATTTGGTAGTATGAGAGGAAGTAACTTCCCTCCCTTAAGAGAACTAGTTTTTTTCTCAATGTTAAACTTGATGCTGCATTTTCTTTGTTTCAGGTGCTGGAAGAAAAGATAGTCCAGGAATATAAAAAGTTCAGGAAGGTAAGACTAGGTTTGGGAATGCTAGCATAAGGTAAAAATGAATTACTTCTTTTGACATGGATGCTTTTTCTCTGCAGCGATACCCAGGTTACAGGGAAGAAAAGTGTCGCTGTGAGTACCTGCATCAGAAATTGTCCCACATTAAAGGTCTCATCCTGGAGTTTGAGGAAAAGAACGGGGGCAGCTGAACTAACTGGTCAAGGGCTATCGACCCTCTCTGTCCGGTGTGATGCAAAGGAACAAAACCGCTGTAAATGACGTAGAGTGCAACTGTCCGCTCTTGTTATTGCTGAATCCATGGTGGCAAGTAGGAGAGCTGCTCTAGGTTAAGGTTTGATTTTCATTGTTGCCATATATTAATTTTTAGGGTGTGGGCGCAGTGCCAACACTCTATAGCTGTGCCCAGGAGACTAAGAAAAGCAGCCAAGGCTTGGCTTTTCCACCTTTAGTTCAGCAAGTCATTTTCAAATCTTAAGAAAGAAATGACACCCTTTCCAGGACAAGATACCTCAAGGACATTAGAATTCAGCCTGGTAGCCTCCCTAATAAAACAGTAACTTTTAGGAAGTTGTGATACACCTGGATGTAATGGGGAATGGCTTGGGGTCTTATCAATGTACCGAAAGTGAATTCTTTTACAAACATGGATAAAAAATTAAAACTGTCTCTGTGTCCTTTGTACAAGTTTATATGCTTTTCTTAAATCTTCCAAAGCAGTGGTTCTTACCGCTGGCTCTATGTCTAAACCACTTCTGGGCTCTCTAAAAAAATTAGATATCCAAATCCCAACCCAGGTCTTGTGAATTAGAATCTCCAAGATTATGGTTAGGCTTTACTTCTTCAAAGCACTATGGATGATCCTGATAAATAGCCTCCTATGTAATAAAGAGCTAATATGCTAATTAGACCAAACAGTCAGACGACCATCCGGACTAAGCAGGGGCTGTGAGGGCCAGCTGGGGCTACGAGGGCCGAGCCCCCGTGCACAAATTTTGTGCATTGGGCCTCTAGTTTTGCTATAAGTCTCTACCAAATCCATCTTACAATTGACAACTAGAGATGACAGCAGGAAAAAAGTTCTTTTTTTTGTTAATCCCTACCTGAGGATATTTTTCCATTGATTTTCAGAGAGAGTGGAAGGGAGGAGACAGAGAGAGAAGCATTGATGCAAGATAGACACATTGATTCCCGCCCCCCCCCGCTCCCACATGCGCCCCAACAGGCTTGGGATGAAGCCTGTAACCAAGGTATGTGCCTTTGCCTGGAACAGAATCCAAGACCCTTCGGTACACAGGCTGACGCTCTATCCACTGAGCAAAACTAGCTAGCGCAAGTTCTCCTTTTCTAAACATCGAGGTGAAGAGCATTTACTATTAGAGCACCTATCTGGAAATATTCAGTGACTGAAAACTATAACTACGGATAGGATTTGGATGTGCTCACAAAAAGGATGAGGGGAAATGGTTCAATGCATTCCTCATTGTTGTATAAGAAAGTGGATGCTTCATTCACAACCAGGAATGATACTGCCTTTCCCAGTCCACTGGAAAGGAAAGTTAATAGGCCACACCCTGGGCTTTGAGAGAGAGCTGCACCCAGCAGTGTCAGCAATTCCTGAAACAACTTGGATGGAACCCCAACCTGATGCCACACCCACGTAGGGCATTAATGGGTAAACAACAGCTCTTGGGAGGTATAAACACGGTCAGCTACATGGCAAGGACAAACAGCAACCCATCCTTAAGGCACAGACAGGGTCAGAAACAGATTCCAACAAGAAAGGGCCCTCACCTGTTCTAATTACCCAACTAGGGGCCTGGGCAATAAACATGTAAGGATAGAGACAAAATTTGGAAAGGATTTACAGGTGGAAACTATGGAGTCAAAATAGTTGGTCTACAGCTGTACTGACCGAGATGGTAGCCACTAGCACTATATGTGACTATTTAAATTAATAAAAACTTAATGTGTAGTTTCTAGACACATTTCAAATTCTCAATAGCTACATGTTTTAGAGAATGAAGGTTATAGAACATTTCCATGATCACAGAAAGTTCTACTGGACAGTGCTGGGCTAGAGAACCGTTGGTTTCCCATCTCATGGAAAAGACAGTTTAAAGGGGGCTCTTTTATTATCACTGTTCCAAATGTACAAAAAAAATTAGAAAATAACCCCCCAACTTAATTCCCCCCACCCCCAGCAACACAAATAATCTTTCCCAAAAGCACAAACATAAACTGGTCCTGGTATTTCCACAAACAGTGCAGCTAAGAAACAGTTTAGAGAAAATTTAACAGGATTCAGATAATATCCATCTATCCTCTCAGCCCTGAGAGGTAATAATCCCATATGGGTACCAGTCCTTCCTAATGGTTTTCCCAGCTCTGGTGGAAGAGTCCTTTATAAAGTGGTATGTTTGGCTGCTGCTTTAGAGATCCTCCTGTGCCTTCTTTTTCTTCTTGGGTTTTTCTTCTTGAATTACAGGGGGGTTTGTAGCCTCTCGCTGTAGATAGCTAATAAAATCACTTAATTCACGGCCACCCTGAAAACAGAAAGATTACCATAAAAATTTAATCATTTAAAGAACCCTGGGTTTCCCCCCAACCCCCAATAAGACTTTTGAGTTTGTAAAAGCACATTAACCACATATATTGACGAGAGTTGAAAAAGTTTCCAGTTAAATAAATATAATTAAAGAGCTAGATATGTACAAGCTTGTGTGAGTATGTGTGTGTTTATTTGTGGAGAGCTGAGACAATGCACTTACTTCATATTTCTTTGGATCTAGCTTCTTGTTGGCTGGAGAGAAGTAGATGGTAGGAAAACTAGGAAAAAGAAAAAGAAAAAGAGTTGACTACTTTTCGGTTTGAGTAACTCTGTCATACTAGTATATGTCCTTAATAACTGTTTCTTGGAGTAACTTCTCTTCAGGCTTTTTTTTTTTTTTTGGTAATCCTCACATGAGGATATTTTTCCATTGATTTTTAGGGAGAGTGGAAGAGAGGGGAAAGACAGAGAAATATCAATATGACAGAAACACATCGATTGGTTGCCTCTTGCACACGCCCTGACCAGGGCCTGGTTTGGGGAGGAGCCTACAACCAACATATGTGCCCTTTACCGTAATTGAACCTGGGACTCTTTGGTCTGCAGGCCAAAGCTCTATTCACTGAATTAAACTGGCTAGGGCCATGATTTCTAATCTGACCAGACAGCAGTCTCCATCAATGGCTAGGGTAACATCCGACCAAAACTCAGGAATATGAGCGTTCACAAAATCTGTGACAGTCATGTAGGCCCATGCTGCAGAACTCTAACCCAGGGAAGGCATCAGTGGTTCTGTGCTCAACTGGAATATGAGGGCTCCCCAAACTATACCCAATAAAAAAAATGGCTTTTTTTTGGTCAATTGGCTACACATTTTTATTAGTTTTTAATCTACTTACCCTCTGACTTCATATGGAGAAGGCACATCATTGGCTGTGGCATCCATCTTGGCTATGATAATATTTGGGTCTTTTCTGAGCTGTTAATAAAAAGGTTAGATTTTTAAGTTTCAAGTTTCAGTGACTGAGAGACAGTCAATTCAGGACTTAAAACAATCACATCTTAAAACACCTACATAAGTTTTGCTGCTCAGACAAGAAGAGTAGTTATCACTTGCACATAGTGTCTTGCCTTTCACAAGTTTCCCTTTTCTCTCTGGGTTCCATATTAAGACTCTATACATAGCCACCTTCAAAACTATCACGCTGAAAGAAGACACTGTAAAGGCTAAGCCAAGTGTTTTAAGGTGAAGGAACATAATGGTTTCATATAAACCATTACCAAAATTCAGAAGCCTGGATATATATTTTTTAAATATATTTTTATTGTTCTTTAGAGAGAGAGGCAAAGTCAGAGGGATAGAAAAAGAGAAACATCATAGATTGGCTGCCTCCTGCATGCCCCCTCTTGGGGATCAAACCTGCAACCTGGCCATGTGCTGACTGGGAACTGAACTAGGGACCTCATGATTCATGGGTTGATGCTCAACCACTGAGCAATACTGACAGGGCAGCATGTACACTTTTAACCATAATCTAGATCAGTGGTTCCCAAACTTTTTTTGGCCATGCCCCACCTAAGCATCTCTAAAATCCTGATGCCCTCCCTGTGACATAAATTCTTATTACTCAAAAAGTGAATTCATGTGGAGAAAATCTAAAAGGTCTAAACAAGCTTCCAAAGAACATGGCATCCATGAAAGAGAAAAATAAAAGAACAAAAGGACAGTTGAAGTACTGAGAAAGAAATCACTAGACATTGTTAAAAAATAATAATATGAAATGATATGAAAAAATAGCAAATAAAGTTTCAAAACATAATAGAGAACTAAAATGCATAAATATGTGCAATATATATTTATATACTGTATATGAGGGCCCCTAGAACCATATGAAAGGCAAAAATTCACTTATTAACTCATTCTCCATTGTTCCCCTTAAAAATCAAACTGCCTCCCTGTGGGGCGTATGCCCCATGTTGGGAACCACTAATCTAGATTGAGTCTGAGTGGTTTTATTTTTTAAACATTTTTTAAAAATTATTATTTTGTTGTTGTTGTTAATCCTCACCGAAGATATTTTTCCATCGATTCTCTGAGAGAATGTAAGAGAGAGGGAACGTCAGAAACATTGATGTGAGAGAAAAACATCGATTGGTGGCCTCCTGCACACACACAACCAGGGCCCCCGGTGGGGAGGAGCCTGCAACTGAGATACATGCCCTTGACCGGAATTGAACCCGGGACCCTTTTGTCCGCAGGCCAATGCTATATCCACCGAGCCAAACCAGCTCGGGCGAGTCTGAGTGGTTTCAGGACAGGTATTTGAGGCACTGCTCAGGCTAAACACTAGGGGGAAATCAAGAGAAAGTGAACAAAGAGTAGATAAGGTAACTAACTAGCCAATGCTAAACACAGGTGTCAACATCCCCGCTCAAATTTCATCTTCAGCATATGGTTCAGACTTACCTTCTCTCCCAGTTCCTTATACTTAGGTTCCAGATTCTTACAGTGGCCACACCAAGGAGCATAAAATTCAATCAGCACATCTTTATTTACATCATTCACTATTTCATCAAAATTCTCTGCTACCACTACCTAGAAAACATAGAAGATTCTCTAGTTGGTAAGGTGAGCTGACAAATAAATTCACAAGTTATATTTGTTTCTGGACCCAATCCCTTTCAAATCTGATGTGTTCTAATCCCTCTCAAATTTGATGTGATGTCACTGAAACCCAAAACACATTTATAGACTGTATTAAAGATGCTGTCGGTTGGGAGAGGTCAGTGGGGGGAAAAGGAGACATATGTAATACGTTCAACAATAAAGAATTAAAAAAAAAAATTGAACCAACCTTTTCAACCAGTAAAGAAAAGAAAAAAAAAAAGGATGCTGTCATTCCCAGAAACCAATTCATTCCTATGTTCAGGAAGTCACAGGAAACAAGTGTTACCCAATCCTTCCTTAAAATAATCTTAAAATTATTCTTAGGGGTTAGCTTGCTCTGTCCCAAAGAATAACCTAGCTCTGATATAAATACCACCAAAAAATTCTATGGAGGTTTTATAGTCCTGCCCCAATTGAGCATTATGAGCTCTGTCAATGCTTATTTTATGTATGAGGTGGAGAAGGGGGGGGGAAGTGAGGACAAATAAAAACATGGTAACTAACAAGGTCTTCACTTAGACCCAGCATTTTTGGAAGAAATGAGGAGAGGCTGCGTACAAGCTTGGGGAGGCCATGAGCACCTCACCTTTACGGGCCCATCATTGCTCTCTGGGATTGGCTCAGACTTTAGGTATCTCTTCAGGTTGCCATCAAAGTAATCCTGCAGGAATCTCTCAAGAGCCTTGCCATCACGCCTGCCAATTGGAAAGCAAGTGTCAGGTTAATTTATTCCCATCATTGAGAGGATTAAAAGCAATTTCTTCGAATAGTTTCTCCATATTTTAGCTTTAATTTCAAGATTAGAATGAAATCGGAAGTTTAAAAAAATGGGGGGGGGGCACTCTTATCTCTCAATATTCAGGACTACTGACTGAACAAAAAACCAATCACTTCTTCGTATTTCTAGTGTGTTCTTTGTGGATTAAAGGGCAGAAAAGAACACATTGGTCTTCTGAAAATTCAATTCTACCTAAGGACCAGTTTTATTTTGTTGCTTTAGAGAACAGTGCCTATTTATGAAATCTCATTTTACTGATTCGTTCACAAGTAAGATTTTCGCTTGTGTTGATCTCCCAAAGTCTCAGAAGATGAAAGTCAAAATTATCTGGGGACCTAAGACCTCTCCACTTCCCTGAGTTTACTGTAGGCCAATGTGCTATTACAAGAAGAAAAAATATTCTGTAGGTTGAGAAGATATTGGTCTAAAATTACATAAATTTCAAAGAGATTGTCTAGTGTTCTTTATGGTACTATTTCTAATGGCAGGGTGGAAACAATCATGTAAGAATTCCAAGCTGCCATCTTTCATTATTATTTATCATGATCCTTAAAGTAAGGACCTGTAATTAATTGAGAAAAGTGAGTCATAAGGTGTTACATTTGAACATTCACCTTTATAAATTCTCAGTAGTGTAAAAGGCTTAATAGTTTCCTTGAAGAATCAAATCCCAAACCCATGCTAACGTGTAACTCACGAGAATTCCTCCTGCATGACAAACTTCTCTCCTTTTGCAGTTCTGATAGCAACAACAGGAATTTCTCCGGCAGTGCTTTCCAAACCAAAATCGGAAAGATCATGGCTAAAGGTTTTGCGGCTAGCTACAGCAAAGTTAAGCTTGTGTCCAGCATCCAGGAACTTCTTTGCTACCATCATCACCCTGTGGGAAACAAGAGAAATTTATGCCTATGCCAAGATTACAACAGGGTGGTACAGCACTTCTGAAACCAAGAAGTAAGAGTCTAGAAAGCAAAGACTAAGTTTTATAGTCCATGCAGCCCCCAGGAATCAGTCTGAACTTGTGTCCTTGGGCATTAACACAGGATTATGGTGCGCTCTAATGTGCCACTAAACTTCACTGGTGGTGCCCAATCAAACAGTTCATTCCCACTGAATCTTGACACACACACACACACACACACACACACTGAAATATTGCAGGCATATTGACTAATCTGAAAAGAAAGCTTATAAGGCTAAAATGTACTGAGTCTCAATGGGTAAGTAGGCACAATATTTTAGAGTACATTTTAGAATCACATTTGCATCTTTTACTTGGAGAAGGAATCAGCGGTATCACAAGGCAAAGGCATGCCTGTGGAAGATACATCCAACAGATTTTAGAAATAGTTTGTTATGTTATTTGTCCTTGTGAACTGCTCTCATTCTCACCCGCGCTCCCGTCACACATGGTAACAGGACGGCGAGAAGGGACTGTTACACCCTGCCGGGGGAAGCCTGCTTACAAGGGGAACACGACCCTCATTACCTGTTTCTCCAGTAGTTGGAGCCTTTAGCGTTCTTCTCGTAGTCCACATCATAGTACGCCACAAGTAAGTCCTTGCCCTGTATCAAGTCTTTATTATCTTCTGTCATGTGAGGGCAGATACCAAAACTGAAATGAAATAATACATTATCAAATTTGGTAGGTTTATATTCGTATTACGGAATTATCACAAAGTAACGGACAGAACTTAAAAAGAAATTTTCAACATATAGGACAAGTACTGAGCGATACACCTTGTAGGACAATGGAGTTCTAGGGCTCACACGTTACTGCTTTAATATAAACTTCAACTATTATTATTATAATCCCTTGACTGAGACTATTTAATCCAAAACATGGCTTAGTTTAATAACTGAGAAATACAATATATAATGAAGCCAAGAAATCCCAAACAAGTTATAAAGAGGTACTCACATGTTTTCCTGGATAAATTTTTTAATCTTGCCACTGGTCATTTTCTGTTCTTTATATGCCGAAGTTTTGTCTTCAAACTTGTTCGTCAGATGTGAAGGACGAAACAAGGTGATACCTCTTAAAAAAAAAAAAAGTCTTAGTACGTAGACAGCAGAACCGTCTCCCATCTTTTATTTAAAGCTCAGACTATCGACTCTTGCTGCCACTTTCACTATCACCATTTAAGCACAAAAGGACTCTTTTTGGGGACCACAGACTTGGCAACATGACCTTCTTATCAACACTAAGATGCTAACTACCTTAATCTCAAGTGTAATAATTGGGCTTAAGGGTTTAATAAACTCTGGATTGAAAAGTTATGAGATCTTGGTTCTAATTCTAGTTCTACCACTATTTTTTTAAAAAAAATATATTTTATTGATATTTTACAGAGAGGAAGGGAGACAGATAGAGAGTCAGAAACATCGATGAGAGAGAAACATCGATCAGCTGCCTCCTGCACACCTCCTACTGGAGATGTGCCCGCAACCCAGGTACATGCCCTTGACCGGAATCGAACCTGGGACCCTTCAGTCCGCAAGCCGACGCTCTATCCACTGAGCCAAACCGGTTTCGGCTCTACCACTATTTCAAAGACCCTGCACCAGGCATCAATTTAATTCTTCTGGGCTTCAGCTCTTTCATCAGTACAAAAGGGGGTTAGAGTAGATGATTAATGTTTAAACCTTTAAAAACTATAACAAATACAAACAACTCCTTCCAAAGCCCCAATATGTGCAATACAATAAAGCAGAGTTTGCTCTTATTGGAAGGTACCTTGTCCTGCCACTCTCCTACACAGAAGGAAAATTACTTTATTAGAGAAAATATCTTTAAGATTTTTCCCAGCTGTAATATTCTATAGGTAGGTATACAATTATAATATTTGGCTTGAGTTCATTGAAAATTCCTTTGTTCTAGATTTCTTTATACCAATAAACCAAGTTTACAAATACATGCTGGCAAGCAAGAATGTGAATAGGGCACCTTAAGACATCTTCATATAAGGATGTCACAAACTTTTCAGTAAAACTTTTAATCGGGTGCTGGTAGACCAATTTAAATGGGAGCGTGAGAGGCAGCCACAATGAACAAATCTAAGGTTAAAAGGCTGACACACAGTGTCCTTAATGAGCCATAATGGCTCCAGTTTTATTTATAGACCTGGTGTCTCTCAATCTAAAAGGCAGAACCATATGATCAAGGCTGCCAACTCTGCAGCCAGACTTTCTAGGTTCAAATACCAGTTCTGCCACTTACTATGTAAAGCTAGAAAAATTACTTAACCTCTCTGAGGGTTTTCTCCTCTGTAAAACAGGGAAAGTAATAGATCTGTCTCATCTGGTTGTTAAGAGAATTAAACGAGTTAACAGTAAATGACACAGTAAACACTACATAGTTTGTTAAATATGACTAAGTAACACTAGCCCTTGGCACACTTTTAAAAAGCTTTATGTGCTCATCGTGAGTGATCTTATCTAGTCCAATGGTTCCCATAATCATTCATATGTGGATGACCTATAAATCTTTATCTCTAGCTCAGGAATTTTCCTGAATTCTAGTCTCATCTATCCAGTTGTCTGTCCACTGGGTCTTCACCACCTGGATGTCACATGAACTCCTCAAATTCACTGTGACAAAATAGAACTCATAATCGTTACCCCCCAATTTGCTTCTGTCTTTTTTCCTAGCTTGATGATGACTGTCATGGGCCCAGACACTTTAGAAACCTAGAATCTAGCTCTTCCCCTTTTCACACATAGGGATTAAGCCCTATGTTTTACTGCTCAGTCCTTCCTCTTCATTGCCCCTAATACTACCTTAATTTTTACTCTCAGATGTCACCCTTAGTTTACTCTCTTGACTGCCTTGCCATCTCTCTCATTTCAAACCACCACCATATGGGTGCCAGTGACTTTTCTCCTAAAACACAATATTAATAACATTATTCTTCAACCCAAAGTCTTCCAATGGAGCTCAAATGTCTAAAATATAAAATCTAAATTCTTCTGTATGGCACTTAACATTTATAATTTGGTCGCTTCTTAGCTCTCTAACCTTACCTTCCACTATGACTTGTTACTACAAGTCCTAACATGCCTAGATTGTTTTACATTTCATCGCCAGCACTCTTGCTGCTCTATCTGGAATAATTTTTATCCCAACTGCCATAACCTGCCTGGAAAAATTCATCTGTCAAGACACACACCAAGCCTCACCTCTAGGAAGATTTTTCTGATACTACTCGGGCTCCAGAAGAAAATAAAATCACCCCTCTCCTTTGTAATTCCACTCCACCCAGCATATGTCTATCATAACACCTATAATGCTCACTACACACTTAACATTTTTACATATATCCACTGTTTCTACCTACTAGATGCCCTCAAAGGTTGCAACAGTGTCCAGAACTTAGCTTAATGCCTAGCAAGAGCTCAATAAATCTTTAAAAAACAGTCAAGCATTAAAAATCACCAGTTCACACAGTAGCACTTGGTCCACAGATTTACAAGGGCATACATCTCAGACACTTACTCTCCATCGTCATCATACTTGTTCACCAGAGACTCAATATTGGTGTGTGCAAATCGGTAGTTATCCCTCAAGTTGCTGGCTGCTTTTAGAAATTCAGAGTGAGCTTCACTGAATAAATCCTTGAAAAAACCTATATGAGAAATGTCAAACACAAGGGAGAACTAGTAAGTGCCGAGATATAATTCAAAACTTTTAAATTCTTCTATTTTTTTAAATTGAATTTTTTAGAGGGTCAGGGGTGGGGAGTGTGAAGGGTAGAGAGAGAAACATCAATCACGGATTTGTTGTTCCACCCATTTATACATATTGGTTGTTTCCTGTATGTGCCCCGACTGGAGAGCGAATCCGAAATCTTGGCATATCGGGACGACACTCTAACCAACTGAGCTACCCAGCGAGGGCTAAATTCTATTTTTTTAAAGCCTTTATTCCATTATGGACAAGCAAAGCAACGTAGGCAGGAGGATTGGGTCTGCTCTGCCATGACTACCTTGGAAATCTGACAAAACCCTTAGGATGAGAATTCTTTCTGTACCTTTTAAAAGGTTTTTGAATAAGCCAAAATAGAGGATTTGTCAGGGTTCAAGTCTTAGTTTTTCACAATTAAATAAATTATTTGTGCAAATTGCTTAACTCCTTAAAGTTTCAGGATTAAATAAGGCAGTATGTCAAAATAAAGGTAAATCACTTCACCATATTTTTTTCTGTCTTTTCTTTAGAAACTTCAAGTTTAGAAAAGTGAATGAAACAAATGTTTAATAAATGTCTGCTTGTGGTTAACTCCCTGTAAAATATACTGAATCAGTAAAATCCAGATGATAAATGGCTTTTAGTCAAATCTAAATTATAAACTATCTTCTAGTCCCAGAAAGTCAGTTTTATTATAATATTAGGAGATTGAGAGAAGCACAAACACAGCTTATATGTTTAAATTGATTCTTTAGTCAAATGTATTACACATATAAAACAAAACAAAGAACACCCAACACGTAGAATTGGCTCAAGTTATTTTAAGGATAAAATGAGATACTGCAACACTTGGGAAAGCAAAGATAGCTGTAAAAATAAATACATAGCAATGTGATCTTAAATTTTAAATTCCCCATGATTGTGAAAATAGCAGACACAGAGGTCTATTATTTACTTGTGTCCTGCCACCTTAAAACCCTATTTTCAGTCATAACTACTCTATTACTTGAGTTTAAGTTCAGAGTTTAAGACATGGTAGAAAAAGCTGAAGATATTCCTATTTCAGCCCTTCCATTGAAATTACATTTTTATATCTATAAGAACAAAGACACTCAAAACACCAATTTTTTCCCCATTATAGAAATGCTGAGCTAATTCTGTGGGTTGTATTTTTAACTGTCACCAATGTTACCAAAACTGTTTAAACTTTGTTGTTTACTCAGACATATACAGTTTTTTTGAAAGCAAGTCAATGATTCTGTGGCATAATTAAATATTTGCTACTTACCCACTACAGAAGCATCCTTATCGCCAATGAACTTCTCAAATTCTTCCTCAGTCTTAAGAGGAACTGAAGCTGGTCCTGCTTGCTTCTTCAGGTGGCTGACAATTCCATCTTAAAGGATAAGATGAAAGATTATAGTAACACATTTATAACTTTTGAGAAGGTAACCAACCATTCACATGATTCAAAGTTCACAAGAGTATACAAAGAAGTTGTCTTCCACTCTTGTCCCTACTCACCCAGTTTCATCCTCATAGGATAAGATTTCAGTTTTTTTTTTTGTTTTTTTGTTTTTTAATATATTTTATTGATTTTTTACAGAGAGGAAGGGAGAGAAATAGAGAGTTAGAAACATCGATGAGAGAGAAACATCGATCAGCTGCCTCCTGCACATCTCCTACTGGGGAGGTGCCCGCAACCCAGGTACATGCCCTTGACCGGAATCGAACCCGGGACCTTTCAGTCCGCAAGCCAACGCTCTATCCACTGAGCCAAACCGGTTTTGGCAGATTTCAGTTTTTTATATACTTTTCCAGATATATTAGACATAAACAAATAATTATATATTTATTCTTTGCTTTCTTTTCTCCTCAAACAGCAGCATATAGCCCTAACCGGTTTGGCTCAGTGGATAGAGCGTTGGCCTGCGGACTGAAGGGTCCCAGGTTCGATTCCAGTCAGGGGCATATACCTTGGTTGTGGGCACATCCCCGGTGGGAGGTGTGCAGGAGGCGGCTGATTGATGTTTCTCTCTCATCGATGTTTCTAACTCTCTATCCCTCTCCCTTCCTCTCTGTAGAAAATCAATAAGATATATTTAAAAAACAACAACAACAACAAAAAAAAACAGCAGCATACATATATGCTGTTCTGTATTTTATTTGTCATTTACCATAATTTAGAGACAATTTATGTCAATGTACATGGAACTCCTTCAATCTTTTTTACGAATGCATACATAGCATTTAATTGTATAGATGTACCAAAATTTACTTAACCAGAAACAACTGATGGACATTTGTTTCAAATTTCTTGCTGCTATAAATGATTCTAAAATAAACAACATTTTCTTTTTTTTTTTTTAATCCTCACCCAAGGATATTTTTCCCATTGATTTCTATGGGAATAGAGAGAGTGGAAGGGAAGGAGAAGGTGGAGAAAGAGAGAGAAAAACACATCGATTGGTTGTCTCCCACATGTGCCCTGACCAGGGCCAGGGATCAAGCCTGAGCCCCTTCAATCCGAGGGCCAATGCTGTAACAACTGAGCGAACCAGCTAGAGCAGTACATGCATTTATAATTGTTAAACTGCTTATTTATACCCCTATTAGTGATGTAGTGAAGTGTTTACAACAGTACAAATTTAAATAATGACTTTGTGAATATAATTCTCTGCCTAGAACACTCTTTCCCTAGATATCCATGTGGCTCCTTCCTTACTTCTTTTAGATCTTTACGCAAATATCATCTTATTTTTTATTTTTTTAATTGATTTCAGAGAGGAAAAGAAAGGGAGAGAGAGATAGAAACATCAATGGTAAAAATCATTGATTGGCTGCCTCCTGCACACCTCACACTGGGGATTGAGCCTGCAACCCAGGCATGTGCTCTGACCAGGAATCGAACTGTGACCTCCTGATTCATAGGTCCACGCTTAACAACGAGCCACGCCGGCTGGGCTCATATATCATCTTAATGAAGCCTTCGCCGACCATCCTATTGTAACTAAAACCTATTCAACCTCCAAAGTTCCTTTATCTCTTTCTTGTTTATCTTCCTCTACAAAACTTTTCACCCATCTAATTAATATACTTGATCCTTAATATTTTTATCTCTCTCTCCCCACTACAAAGTAAGTTCCAAATCGGCAGGGATTTTTGTTTGTTTTGCTGATATATACCTAGCTTTAAGAATAATACCTAGCACATAAGTTCAAGAAACATCATTTTGCAGATAATAACAATTCCATTATTCTCAAGTAGCACAAAGACTTACTTATAGTCTTACTAAAATTTAAAAGCAGAAAATGCAATGACTGGGCAAGCTTGAACAGGAGTTTAACTACATACAGGTAAAATCATTCTACCTACAGGATCCACCCAAATCATACTTTCCTACTGAGGTGAAATGGGCTAAATAAAATAATTTAGACGTAATAACCACACACAAAAATATCTTTTTATCCTAAAACCTAGTTGACAGACCATTATTCTACTTTCTTTTGGGGACTGCTAAAACCATTCATAGGTTCAAAATGCTTACAGACCAGAGACAGTGCAATTCTCCATAACATTCTACCTCTTCCACCCATTTTCTCTTCTAAGTACTCCAATAATTTGCTAACTGGTTGAGACACAATACTGTTTAACTACCTTACTTTGTAAGGTTGATTTTCTCATAAATCCCCCTTCCCCCTTACATATGTTTTCCTCCATTCCTCACAGAGGATGGGTTGTATCAATAGATTAGTTGAAACTGGAATGAATTGTTTAGTCTTTGAGGGGACTGCTATTACTATATCACAATATAAATTATTATAAAAACTTTAATTCAGGGTTATGATGAAAAGTGTTACCTTTCTCCAAGAGTATTTAAATGCTCTGGAAGGTATAGTGGGAGCACTGAATAACCACTATACGTAGGAAGGCAAACAGTATAGTTCTTAAAGGAGTACATGAACAAAATAATCCATCCTAAGTAGCCAAACATCTCACCTCCCAGTCAAATGCTGAGAAATTTTCAAGTTAAAAAAAAAAAAAATCTAAGTTGCAAGTCCAACTGAGAATATTTGCCTAGAAGCATTCTGGTTGGGTTTATCTACAATTTTCTTAAGACTTGTCCAACTTTAGAAAAACCATATTAACTAAACTCTAATTGCTGACTTTACCCTAAATAAAACTAATAAAATCTGAATGGTAACATGGGTTCTTCATTAATGATTTTAAGCTCAGAAAAAAGAATATGAAAAAAATTTGGAGTTTTGACTAAATGATACCAGTTGGGCTAAAATATTTATTCCTGCATTAAAGAGTTCCTGAGTATCCACCACTGGTGCCAGTGGAGGCGCTGGGAGCAGAGTAGTATATAAACCAAACAAGGTCTCCGCTCTCTTGGAGTTGGCAATTCACAGGACATCTCTACCCCGGCCGCTGTGGCTCAACGGTTGAGCGTCAACTTATGAACCAGGAGGTCACAGCTCGATTCCAGGTCAGGGCACATATCTGGGTTGTGGCCTCCATCCCCAGTGTGGGGTGTGCAGGAGGCAGCCAATCAATGATTCTCTCTCATTGATGTTTCCATTTCTCTCTCCCTTTTCCTTCCGCTCTGGGAAAGCCTGGGGAGGTGGAGGGTAAAATTTAAGCCATGATCTGAAAAAGGAGCAAGCCATGCAAACACGGGGAAGATCAGTTCAGGCTATGAATACAGCCAGGACAAAAGTCCTAAAGTGAAGCAGTCTTCAGAATTAGGAATGGGTCATGCTATGTAGAGCTTTGTGCATGGGTAACAATCACACTGAAAAATTTTCACGTCACCTAAAATGCCCAAACTGAACCTCTTTCCTATTAGTTTACCATCATAAAAGGTAAAATATGCCTGGACTTGATAGACTCAAGATAAAACTGTCTTTGTCAGCCTTCAAGCCACATGGTCCCTGTGCCTTGGGTACACCAAGCTCAGTTATATGTAAGGCCTTTTTGCACTGGCTTTCCCTTTGCCTAGAGGTTGATCCAGATTTCCTCATGGCTGGCTCCTTCCTGTCACTCAGGTCTCAGCTCAAATGTTACTTCCCTCATCACCTAACTATGAGGTGCTCCCAAGACCACATCCACTGGTCTTATTTTCCTCCTTTCATGCTCTTACCACTAGCTGAATTTATCTTATCCATATACATTTTTTACATTAAAATTTTTGTTTTGTTGTTGTTAATCCTCACCTGAGGCTATTTTTCCATTGACTTTTAGGGAGAGTGGAAGAGAGAGGGAAAGACAGAGAGCAACATCGCTGTGAGAAAAACACATCGACTGGCTGCCTCCTGCATAAGCCTTGACTAGAGCCTGGGCCGGGGGGGAGCCTGCAACCGAGGTATGTGCCCCTGACCGGAATCGAACCTGGGACCCTTTGGTCCGCAGGCTGACGCTCTATCCAGAGTCATACCAGCCAGGGTAACATTAAAATTTTTTAAACTGTGATAAAATATACAACATAAAATTTACCATCTTAACCATTTTTAATCGTACAGTTCTGTGGCATTAAGTACATCCACACTGTTATACAAACAACCTCCAGGACTGTTTTTATCTTGCAGAACGAAATTCCACTGATTATGTAACTCCCTATTCTGCCCTCCCCACAGACCCTGGCAATCACCATCCTACTTTCCGTCTCTATGGATTAGACTACTGTAGGAACATTATATAGGTGGAATCACACAATATCTGTCTTTTTTGTGACTAGCTTATCCCTCTTAGCATAATGTCTTCAAGGTTCAACCATTTTGTCGTTCATGTCCTAACTTCCTTTTAAACATGTATATCATTGTATGATGTACACATTGATATATAATTTTTTATTATTATTATTAATATACCACTTTTGGTGTATCCATTCATTCACTGATGGACATTTGGGTTGCTTCTACCTTTCTGCTATTGTTGACTAATGCAGCTATAAACCTGGGTGTACAAGTATCTCTTTGAGATCCTGCTTTCAATTCTTTTGAGTATATACCCAGGTAGAACTGTTGGGTCATATGATGTCTATTTTTAATATTTTTAATAACTTGCCATTCTGTTTTCTATAGTAAGCTGCACCATTTTACATTCACACTAACAATTCAAAAGGGTTCCAATTTCTCCACATCCTCACCAGCACTTGTTATTTTGATAGTAGTCATCCTAATGGCTGTGAAGTGGTAGATACCTCTAAGTATTTTTAAACCTATTTGTTGCCTTCTTTTCATCTCCTAGAATGTAAGCATCACAAGAGGAGGAACTGTGTCCGTTTTGTTTATCAATAAATACTGAGCACCTAGAATGTCCAGAATACCTGGCCCAGAGTACTCAATAATATTTGTCAAATGAAAAAATGCCTAGTTGATCTTATAACTCAAGTTCAAGTATTTTCTATATTACTTACATAATCTGTTCATTTAGAAAAGTTTTTTGTTAGCTACCAAACTGACCTCTTAGAAGATAAATTTTAAAGACCGAAAGTATGTTGTATAGAAAATTGTCCTGTTCACATTACAAAGAACAGAATACTTCAAGCATCCTTACCAGCAGTCCTGGGCCCATCATAAGCACCTGCTTCTTCACCATCTCTAAATATCTTCAGGGTTGGATATCCACTGACTCCATACTTATTACAGGTGTTTGTGTTGGCAGTACAATCAACCTAAAGATTAAAATGTATAAACCACTTGTTATCCAAATGCCTGCTTACAGGTTCTTCCTATATTTCCAAATATTAAGATTGGTCAAGTCATAAAGGATCAAATAATTCTTGACATACATGCCACGGAACATTAGATTTTAAAGGCAGACTGGTGCTGGGCTAGCTACATAAGAACTACCTAAGGAAATCTTTAAAATTTAGATCCCTGGGCCTCATACAAAACACACAAATGACAATTTAAATTCTGCCCTTGGAGTCTCTATTGTCTAAAATGGTCTCCACCTTTTTCCTGCCCCAGAACATGTGAAGGATAAATCACTTAAGTTAGTAACAGTGGCTTATTTTGATAATGATTATCATCAAGAGGATACATGGATAGGTGTACATACTATTTAGCTGGGGTGGAGTATAATTTGATTTGGCAAATCATCTAGTTATTAGGAAAGTTACCAATACTTGAATACCTGAGCTAGTATGAATCTTGGCTAAACTGTAACATGACATTTAATGATACTAATGAAGAAGAGGGCAATTTCCATCTATTTAATCACTTGATAGAATCCTGAGGTTCAGAAAAGTAATACAGGCTATAGCTACATAAGACAGAAATTAAATTAAAACCAAACTCTTTTTTTCTATGACAAGCTGCTATAGAAACATTAGGATTAAAAGCAGTTTCTGCCCTGGCTGGTGTGGCTCAGTTGGCTGGGCGCTGTCCCATGCACCGAAAGACGGTCAGGGCACATGCCCAGGTTGTAGACTCAATACTCAGTGTTGGGCATGCAGAAGGAAGCCAACTGATGTTTCACTCTCACATCGATGTTTCTCTCCCTCCCTCTCTAAAAATCAATTAAAAAAAAAAAAGCAGTTTCCAAGAGTTCAAATAAATATGGATGAACTATTTGAGACTGGCTGAGATGTGAGCTTTAAGACTGGAATAAGTATGGGTTTAATACAGAATGAAAAATTCTGGAAGCATTACTTTGATTATAAAAGCACATACCAAGTTTATAGTAGACCAATAATCAACATCCTCATGTTATTTTCCTATTCCACATCGTGACTATCATGATAGTATAAGGAATTATTTACTCAATAATAATTTTCTTCTAATCTTGACTACTGTACTCTTACTTTCCGTATTTCCTCTTAATTCGTAGTGACCATATTTTTCATGTTTCTTTTGTCAATAATTCCCTTAGTTCCACTACTTTTAATAGTTTGAAACTATACTTGATACAATAGTCACCTGTGTATTTTTCCAGAAACTAATGTTCTCTCTTAGCAACATAAGAGTAGAGGAAATATTAATTTTACAAACTATTATTTAAAATACCTCATTTCTTGCCCTGGCCAGGTGGCTCGGTTGGAGCATCGTCCCATACACAAAAAAGCTGTGGGATAGATTCCCAGTCAGGGCACATACCCAGGTTGTGGGTTCCACTCCAGTTGGATGTTTCTCTCTCCCTCCCCCCACTTCTTCTCACTCTAAAAGCAATAAAAAAAACAAAACACCCCACATATCCTCAGGCAGGCGTCCTCAAACTACGGCCCGCCGAAAACATTTATCCGGCCGGCCGGGTGTTTTTGCAGCCACTGCCTGTTGCTAAATTTGTTCATAGTTTTTTTTTTAAACTATAGTCCGGCCCTCCAACGGTCTGAGGGACAGTGAACTGGCCCCCGGTTTAAAAAGTCTGAGGACCCCTGTCCTCAGGTGACGATTAAAAACAAATCTTGCCCCGCTTGTGTAGCTCAATGGTTGAGCAGCAGACCCATGAACCAGGAGGTCACCAGTTTGATTCCTGGCCAGGGTACATGACCAGGTTGCAGGCTTGATTCCCACTTGGGGGCATGCAGGAGGCAGCCGACTGATGTTTCTCTTTCATCGCTATTTTTTTATCTCCCTTTCCTTCCTCTCTCTCACATTAAAAAAAAAACACCCCACCTTATTTTTTAAAATGAAGAATCCACCTATACTCACCTTTGCTAATGGGACTATTCCTTTTAATCTAGTAGCTGCAGCTTCATACTCAGGGGCAAGCCTCTTGCAGTGTCCACACCTATACAGATATATTAAAAAAAAAAAAAAAGCCAAATTCTCAATTTAATCCTGTAAGTCTAACTTTATTTCTCTAGGAAGAACCCCAAACTATACTACTTCAGAACTAGTAGCTGCTTTATCTGAACAACCCCCATTAGTAATTAGGGTAAACCAAAGCTCTCAGAAGATAAAAGTATTATCTCCAGACTAAGGTTGATTCTATAGGAGATGAGTCCAGAGCAACATCTATTTTCTCAATAAAAGTGCAACGGAGTCCTGAAAGTGGTAGTCAAAAGTATCCTCCACATTCAAGAGGTAAAGGGCTGCCTGGGGCTCAGAGATTGTGAGTGCTGACCTATGAACCAGGTCACAATTCGATCTGGGCACATGCTCAGTTTGTCTCTCGATCCCCAGTGGGGGCCTGCAAGAAACAGCTGATCAGTGATTCTCTCTTATCATTGACGTTTCTCTCCCCCCCTCTCCCTTATCAATAAAATATATATATATTAAAAAAAATCTCTATATATAAAAGCCTAAGTAACCATTACAACCAAACGACCGATTGCTGTGATACGTGCTGACCACCAGGGAGCAGGCGCCCAATGCAGGAGCTGCCCCTGGTGGTCAGTGCACTCCCACAGGCAACCTCCCACGGTCCCTCCCCTCGGCCAGCCAGGTGGTCAGTACACTCCCACAGCCAACGTCCTGCAGCCGGCCAACCTCCTGCCGTCCCTCCCCCTGGCTGGCCGGCCCCAATCGGGACTGGGTGAGATGGCCCTGATCAGCCCCAATCGCTGGCCAGGCCAAGGGACCACACCCATGCACGAATTTGTGCACCCGGCCTCTAGTATATATATATATAGTGACTGAAACCTGTAAGGTTCCAAGTATAATACTGACTCAGTAAGAATCACCATCAAGTATTTTTTCTCCATCCCTTCAATATGACTTTTTGACCAGAAACCCAGTTTGAGAGGATAGCGGAATGAAGCCCAGAAGGTACTCATTCGTCATAGATACTCTAACAACTCACTGGAGGTTTTCCCCCACCCTCAACTGAATCACAGCATCTGAATGACATATTTAAGAGCATAGGCCAGCTCTAGCTGGTTTGGCTCAGTGTGGGTATTGTGTCAGCCTGAGGACTGAAGGGTCCCAGGTTCAATTCTGGTCAAGGGCACATGCCCGGGTTATATAGGCTCAATTCCCTAGTAGGGTGCACATAGGAGGCAGCCATCAATGATTCTCATCATTGATGTTTCTCTCTCTCCCTCTCCCTTCCTCTCTGAAATCAATAAAAATACATTTAAAAAAGGAAAAAGTGTGTAGGCCTGATTTTTTATAGCTATACAATTCACCTGGCTACAAGAACTGATGAGAATAAAACATTGTCAATTAGAATGTTCCCAGAGGGCCATCAGAAACACCTGTTCCTCTGCCTGACCGTCCTAACAGTGACATAAATATACTGTATATGCAATGGGGGGAGAGGGGTAACATACTCCTCTTAGTGTACAGCTAGCACTAGCTGTATATCATCTCTTCAAAAGCCAATGGGTTGCAGAGGGATTACTTTGAGAAGGTGAATAGTTCTGTAATCTCCTCAAATAGCACAAATAATATAAGAAAAGCAAAGGAAGGAAACATAGAAGAAACTTGAGCTGATATATTTCATAGTCAAGTCTCAAAATTTATTAAAAAATAGTTTTACTTATTTCAAAGAAAGGAGAGGGCGATAGAAACATCAATGATGACAGAATATCATTGATAGGCTGCCTCCTGCACACCCCACACTGTGGATTGAGCCTGCAACCCAGGCATATGCTCTGACTGGGAATCGAATCGTGACCTGGTTCATAAGTCAACGCTCAGTCACTGAGCCCCGCCAGCCAGGTCTCAAAATGTAAGTGATGAATAAGCAACATGGAAGCATTTGCCCCTAAAACTTGTTTAAAACAAAGAACTAAAAGAGCTTATATTCTTCAAGGTCTTTAGGAATTCTATTAAAAAATCATTAGAAAGCTTAAATGAAGAAAAGGTGATATTTTTTAAAAAAGACTGTAATATTATATCAGCTGTTGCTTAGGGTCACACACATATTATCACACACATTAAAAGTATAAAAGGACCAAATGATAAATACCAAATTCAGGATGGGGGAGTGCATAAGATGGGGAAGGGGTACACAGGGGGCTTCAACTGTACAGGTCTTTTTGTTAGACCTAGTAGAATAAATGGTATTCCTTATACTGCATTTTACAGATGCACATTTTACCATATTTGAAACTGGAATGTGTCTTCCAATCAGTAAAGCTTCAATGGTAGTATTTCTTTCTTTGTAAGACATGAAATAACGGTTCCTGCCCAGCCAGTGTGCTCAGTGATTGAGCACCGACCTATGAACCAGGAAGTCACGGTTGGATTCCTAGTTAGAGCATAGTAGGGGTCATGCCGGAGGCAGCCGATTGATGATGTCTTTCTCATCAATTTTTTTCTCTCTCCTTCTCCCTTCCTCTCTTGAAATCAATAAAAACATATTTTCAAAAAAATAATTTTTCTCTCAATCAGTGGTATCTTAGATGTGCCTGAAATATGCTATTATTCATTATATCTTCTATATTCCTTTACTATTGCATAAGAAATTAAAATTTTGAGTACTTTGGTTGTAGCAAAATACACAAATTACAGTTGATCTAATACCATAAAATAACCAATTTATCTGAGAAATCCAGGCTTTTGGGACCACAATAAAATTTCAAAAGTTAAAAAATGTATGTTAAAGGGAGTAAGATTTGGATCTGGGCCTTTAAGGCTTCAGCAAGGACATGGTAGAATATTTTAGATAAAGGGAACAGTAAAACAAAGACAAAATTACTAGTGAGAATGATACATTCAGAGAACTGTGAAGGGCTTTTGCTATTAAGAGATAATGTGTTATGTGTATAAAGACTACATCAGCCAGCAATATTACAGGCCTGACCAAGGGGGAAAGCAGAGATAAAAATGCCACCTAGAGATAATATATTTCACATGGCAGAAATGAAAGCTTGGTCCAGCATGGTAGCAATGAGAATAAAGAAGAAACAGAAGAGAGATTTCTGTTGACTTTGTAGTTATTGTCAAGAAGGCTAAAAACAGCCCTGACCGGGTTGGCTCAGTGGGTAGAGCGTCGGCCTGGGGACTGAAGGGTCCCGGGTTCGATTCCGGTCAAGGGCATGAACCTTGGTTGCGGGCACATCCCCAGTAGGGGGTGTGCAGGAGGAAGCATATCGATGTTTCTCTCTCATCGATGTTTCTGACTCTCTATCCCTCTCCCTTCCTCTCTGTAAAAAACCAATAAAATATATTTTTTTTAAAAAAGGCTGAAAACAAAATTCATCGCCTCTAGCACATCCTTCTGGTTCAAACTGTCTTCACTACAGGATTTCTAGTGTAACCCTCAACAAGTCAGTGGAGCACCTGCAGTGAAGACCAGAGTAAGAAGCAAGTGAAAGTTACAGAGTGGGGCAAAAGTTGTTTCCATGGAAAATACAAAAATTAATAAATAAGAATAAACTCTGTATTTCATGTACTTACATCTGTAAACCTACTTTTACTGAGACTTTTAAATATAGTTTTAATAAGGGTAATTGTGGCAGGGGTTGAAAAATTAATTAGCATGGATATACTGAGCTATTCCATGGGTTGATAACCATTGTTACCCTGGCCAGTATGGCTCAGTTGGTTGGAGCATCGTTTCATACACCAAAAAGTTCTGGTTTAATTCCCACTTAGGGTACATACCCAGTGGGGGTTTGATCCCAGCTCCGGGTACATGCAGGAGGCAACCAATTGATATTTTGTTCTTTCTTTTTTTTCTCTCTCTCTCTTCCTTCCTCCTTCAAAAAAATAAATGAGATCAACTGTAAAAATGAGCAAACTATTTTCTTAAAAAAGTTGTTTGCTATGGTAAAGATTTAGGGGTTAAATAAAAAACAATACCCAGTTTGGGAAAGTCAGCCAAAAGCAAGAATAATTCATTATGAAAGCAAACAGAAGAAAACAGTATATTCTCAATTTCTTTTTCCCAGGAAGTCAGGAGAAAAAAATCCTCATGTCACTAAATTGTCTGTTGCATGAATTTTAGTGTTTTGCTATAGGACAGCATGAGGGTTATTAGGCCAAAATTCATTATTGTATTTCCAGTACAATTTATCTTGAGTGTCTGTCCCTTAAATCAGTTTATACTTATCAGTTTTCTTTCAGCAAACATTCTTACCATCATGCAGAATTTACCTTTTCAGAGAAAATTAAATCAGAGAAAAATTAAAATAAACAAAAACAATACTCAGGTTTACTCCGCCCGAAATCCTATTTGCTCCCCCATCCTGAGTCTTTATTTCAGTTAGTTCTATCCTAAAGCATTTACACCTGGAAGTGGAGTATTTATCCAACACAGGTTACTTTCTCATTAGAGTATTTTTTGGCATTCTTCAAAAATCCTAATTAAAACAGACAATTTAGTCTGGCCAGTGTGGCTCAGTGATTGAGCATCGACCCATGAATCAGGAGGTCACAGTTGGATTTGGTCATGGCACATGACTAGGTCGTGGGCTCAATGCCTATTCCGGGGTGTGCAGGAGGCAGCCAATCAATGATTCTCTCTCATCATTGATGTTTCTATCTTTCTCTCCCTCTCTGAATTCAATAAAAATACATATTTTTAAAAAACTGACAATTTAGATTCTGACAAATGACACTCAGGTGGAGTTTGAAGGTGAGCATCAAGATTAACCACTACTTCTTTCACTCACTCCTTGATAATATGAAAAAACAAGTCACATCCACCTTCAGGGATGGCACTTAGCTGTTAATAATGAAATCCCAACATATATTCACCCAAGAATCATCAATCATCATCACTTCATGCCTCTAACAGAAAAACTGATATAGTTCTTTTTCTAAGGAACACCAGTCTGGCATGGGTGAGGCAGTATTATTAGGTCCCAATAGAGAAGAGGGAGCAATCAGTTAGTTGTTCAGGGAAGGAAGTGAGTTAAGTTTTGTTGAGAATAATTTGCGAGTGTGTGTCTGAGATCCTTGTGCAGAGGCAGGAATTCTAAGTAAAGGAATCAGCATGTATAAAAAAAATACAGCCTTAGCCGGTTTGGCTCAGCGGATAGAGCGTCGGCCTGCGGACTCAAGGGTCCCAAGTTCGATTCCGGTCAAGGGCATGTTCCTGGGTTGCGGGCACATCCCCAGTAGGGGGCGTGCAAGAGGCAGCTGAATCGATGTTTCTCTCTCATCGATGTTTCTAACTTGCTATCCTTCTCCCTTCCTCTCTGTAAAAAAAAAAAAATCAATAAAATATATTTAAAAAAAAAATACAGGGGCAAAAGTAAGTTTATAGTTGTTTGCATGTAAAATAATACAATTAGCCCTAGCCAGTTTGGACAGAGCGTCGGTCAGCCTGCAGGCCAAAGGGACTCCAGTTTGATTCCAATCAAGGGCTCATACCTCGGTTGCAGGCTCCTCCCTGGCCCCGGGCCCCTGGTTGGGGCACTTGTAGGAGGCAACCAATCGATGTTTTTCTCACATCAATATTTCTCTGTCATTCCCTCTCTTCCACTCTCTAAAAATCAATGGAAAACATACCCTCGGGTGAGGATTAAAAAAAAATTAACAAATAATACAAGAATAAACTCTGTGCTTTGTGTACTCACAAACGTAAACCTACTTTTGTCCCACCCTATATTAAATATCCCATTTCATACTATCCACAGTCTTTTTCTATACCCTAGACCAGCGGTCACCAACCTTTCGGCCCTCACAGTTTGAGGGCCGAAAGGTTGGAGACTGCTGCTTAGACACATTGTATTATCAAAAGTCATTATTTAATACTACCATTCTAGAGGGTAGGGCACAAATCTACAACATAAGTAGTTGAGGACTTAAAACATACTTAAGACTGATCAATGAATTTTCAGAAATTATCACAAACATTTAAATAGTGCTATTTATTTTCCCTAAAGAAATCCAGTCTTAGAAATTACATAGATGATTAACTCCATAAAGGAAATATTAGTCTAAAAATCAACTACAAAGAAATCTTTCACTTTCACTTGTAAAATGAAAGTGAAAAAATATCCTAAAGCAAACCAGAAAAAGAACCTGCTCAAAATAGGCTCATTTACTCTTAGATTCTCTTAATGTTCCTAAGTTGCGAGCTCATTCTCTTGATTTGTACAAAGGAGCATCAAAAAACATTTCCAAGTTAAGTATTCATAAGTAAAAGTGGTTGAACCCTGGCTAGTGTGGCTTAATTGGTTGGAGTGTTGGCAGGCACACCAAAAGGTTGCGGGTTTGATTCCCAGTCAGGGAACATATCTAGGTTTTGGGTTCAATCCCCAGTTGGAGGACATATGGGAGACAACTGATCAGTGTTTTTCCTTCCCTCTCTCTCTTCCTCCCCCTCTCTAAAATCAATAAAAACATATCCTTGGGTGAGGATTAAAAAATAAATAAATAAGAGTTGAATATGAAGAAATAAGGATATTATCAACAGACTTCCTTGATTCCAAATTAGTTATTCAGAAAACTGATCCTTCTTGTTGGCATTGTGGAGGACCTTACATTCCAGACCAATTCAAAGTGGATACTGCAGCAGAGATCCACCCAATTTTTTGGAATAATTTAGTGAATGATGGGATATGCAGTTCACAGGGAAGCATATGTAACAATTTAAAGTAGGAAGAACACCTTCAATTGGGGGGGGAAAATCTGCTTTAGCCCTGGCTGATATGGCTCAGTTGGTCGAGTGTCGGTCCAGTGCACCAAAAGGTCACAGGTTGGGTTCCCAGTCAGGACTCACGTCCAGGCTCTGGGTTCAGTCCCTGGTCAGAGGCAACAGATTGATGCTTCTTTCTCCTTCTCCCTTCCTCCCCATAAAAATCAATAAAAACATTAAAAAAATATGCTTTAAACTAAGTCTAACTGCTCACAATTCTCCAGCAACTCACTTCATGTTGATCTCTGCAGTCACTAAAGCACTACCCAGTTTTGCAACAACTCTATCCGGCCATGCTAAGGGACGGGACAACCCCTTAAAGTTAGCAGCACGGTTACATGGCTGGGAAGAGTTGTTTCTAAGAGAGAATGTGAGTCTAAAGATGAGCCTATGATGGGTACTCAGTACGGCCAGTTAGCCATAGGAGTGCCCTGGACACAAAATCTGTCACAAGCTAAAAACAAATTCATTGCCTTTAGCACATCCTTCTAGGTCAGTGGTTCTCAACCTTGGCGGCACATTAGAATCACCTCGGATTCCCAGGTGATTCTAATGTGCAGTTAAGGTTGAGAACCATTTTCTAGGTGATCTTCACCGACTACAGGAATTCCAGTAACCCTCAACAAGTCAGTGGAGCCCCTGCAGTGAAGGTCAGAGTTAGAAGTGAAAGCTATGCTTTGTTAGTATTACTGATACTTTGGAATACAGGTAGTTTTTACTTAAGGGTAATTGTGGCAGGGATGGAAAAATTAAGCACTTTGAATTGGTATAGATAGGATGAGCTATCTCATGTGTTGTGATAATTCACGGTTTGCAGTTTTCTGTGGTAAAGACTTGGGGGTTACACAAAAAAGGAAACTCAGATTTATTACTGAGTCAGAAATCCTATTCGTTCCCTACCCCCACCTCCAGCCTTTTATCTAAAGTTAGTTCTATCCTACGAAATGTAAACCCTTGTTCAGTTAAATCACCCCGCAATGGAGTATTCCTCCAATACTGGTTACTTTCTAATTGGAGTTTTTGGCATTTACAAAAAAAATCCTAATTAAAACGGACAATTTAGGCAGGTTCTGACGAAATGACTCTTGTTCACCTACTGTGTGTGTGTGTGTGTGTGTGTGTGTGTGTGTGTGTGTGACCGGATTCTGCTGCTGGGAAGTAAGTGATCAGCGTAATGGAGAAAGTGTGCACCATGCGATGGACAAAATAATGGCTCCCCCAAGAACACACTTCGGGCCATTCTGCAGCCACTGAGTGACCTTGGCTAGAAACGCATGGCTGCGGGGCCCGGGGCCGGAGGGAAGGAAGCACCCCGGCAGCCCGGACCTCTGCCCTTGGGGACACGTTACCTCCCAATGTAAGGCCTCGGGATGCCTAGTCTGCAGCAGGGAGACCATTCCCACGGACCGCCCAGAAACTGCCAAGGTGCCCATCACCGGGGGCCGGGGGTGGCTTTAAACCCCCCGCAAATAGGAAGTGCCGCAAGCGCACGGGATCAGGCTGTGGCCCCGCGCGAGAGGGGCCTCCTTCGGGGTTTTCTTTCTCGGGTCTCGCCCCACGGCGATCGGCACCCACTTCTCGGCTCTCGACGAGGTGCCTCGGGTCCCCGCGGCTGGGAAACTCCCCGGCCGCAGCCGGGCCGCTGGAAGGGGGGAGGGCCCGGCGCCGCGCAGGCCCAACCGCTCCCGGGCCTCCGTCCCCGGCCCGGCCCGCCCTCCTTCCCTCCTCTCCCGGCTCAGTGGCCTCACCAGGGGGCGAAAAACTCCACGAGCATGAGGCCCGCGGAGCCCGTGTCGGAGACGCGACTCTCGAAGTTGTCGTCCGTGAGTTCCAGCACGTCGGAGGCACCGGCCCAGCGGGCCGCGGTCAGCAGCAGCGCCACGCCCGGGAGCAGTGCGAGGCGGCGGGGGCGCATGGCGGCGGAGGGTCGGGACTCGGCGGGGCCTGCGGGGACCGGACCTGCTACCACGCACCCTCGGCCGGTGCTCACGCGTCTAGCCCAGGCGGACCTGCAGCCGGACGTCCCCACCCCCGCCCGGCTCGGGCCGCAGTGTGGCAGCCGCCGATTGGCTGCGCGGCGCTGGCGTCGGGCGGGCGGGACCAGCCGGTAACCGCCGGGTGGCCGGGGCGCGGGGCGGGGCCTGGCGGCGGGCGTCCGGGCGGGAGGGGCCGGGGCGGGGGACCGGAGCTGGGCTCCGGGCGAGCCGGAACTCGGGGTGGTGCGGGCAGAGCTGGGAAGGCGTCGCGGTCCGGCGGGGAGCCGACCCCGAACGCGTTCAGCGGGTGGGGGGACGGCCGAGCTCGGGACGCCGGAGCGGAGGTGGAGGCGTGAAGTCGGGGCCGAGTGGGCGGCGGGGCCCGGGCCGAGGTGAGGCCCGCCGGCGGAAGTTGGGAGCGGGAGCTGCGCTGGGACCCGACACGTGACCCAGATGTCAGGCTGTGGCACGTTGTCCGGTTCCTCTGAACTTGCTTTCTGTGTCGGGGGCAGCCCCCAGCCCTCCCGCTGCGCCACCTCATTGCATTGCCTGGTTCCTTCGGGGGCCAGGTGGTGCCCGAATTCCTCTTTGTCCAACCCCGGGGACGCCTACCGACCCTTGTGGCTGCTGCTCGGAATGAGAGATGCAGCCGCACGAGGGAAGGCGCCCGGCCACTTCGTCAAGGGTGCAATAGCCTCTTAGGACTCCTGGCGCCTTTTGTCTCCAAAAAAAAAAAAAAAAAAAACAACCCACAAAAAACCTTGAGTCTTGTTACAATGTGTTTGTATTCTTAAGGGCAGAGAGAGTGGGAGGAGGGGAAGAAGACCCCTGATCTTGGATGCAACTCCGAGAATGAAATGATAGATGGTTTTTCCATTGTCTTAACAGACATGGCCACTTACAACCCAGAGGGACACATACAGCTGCCCAGAGCTGATGCCATTCGTTCTCGTCTCATCGATACCTTCTCACTCATCGAGCATCTGCAAGGCGTGAGCCAAGCTGTGCCACGGCACACCGTCCGAGAGATGGTCGGTCAGCAGCCTGTCTCTTCCCAAGGAGAATCTTAAAGACTCCCATCCCCACCCTCCAAAGCATAGGCAGCAGGCAGACAGTTTTAAGGGTGGACAATGCAGGGGAGATTGAGATGGTTGTTAGTTCGGAGGTCACACCAAACTTGAGAAATCAAAGGTTTTAAAAATAAAATTATTTGGATCCAGGTGATAAAACCCTAAGGCTACTAACTTTTCGGCCTTCCGGCCCTGACTGTTGTGGAAGTTTTTACCAAAGACATTTAAAACATAGAGTTGGACCTGTCGTCTTTATTCTTGGGCATGGACAGTATTGATCATAAGCAATACATACATTAGCTCTTCAAACTAATATTAGTTGCTGTGAGCAGGAGCAGCAAGGCAAGCCCCACCACGAGGGTGCCCCTTACGTAATCAGTATTCCTGCCCCCAAGCCTACCTCCTCTTCATACCTTCTCGCCCCTCAAACTTCTCTTTATAATTATCTACTGACCCCCCCCCCCCTTATTATTTTTTTTTTTTTTGGTGTAGATCCTGCCCTTCAGAAGAAAATTATGTTAGGAGATCAAAACCAGCTTGTGCGCTTCTCCATAAAGCCTCGTCATGAAGAACGGATTACGCATAGCCAAAGACTGATGAGCAAGTTTGAAGTGCGCTTCAGTTGGAGGCCACCTCTTTCTTTGTGGGCTGGTTGGGTCCTTGAGTGTATCCTTTCATACTACTCATTTTATCCCATGGCTTTACTCTTTTTCTTGCCCCACCATCAGCCTTATGATTTTATTTTTCTCTTTCCAAACTCCATTTCCTTCTCAATCTCACTGGTTCTATTCTTGCCCCTATTATTTCACCTGCATGAGTCAAAGAACTCCACTATATATTTCCTTAAGAGAAAACAGGTCCTCTCTTCACAAACTTCATCATATTCCTCATAATTTTGAATACAATTGTACTGATGGTTGAAATAGGTGAGAATTGACATTGAGTGAAAGAGTAAGTGGGGGGGGGGTCATTTTTCCTTTAAATTGATTATCTTACATTTTTAATGTTATTTGAATTGTGCTGGCAAACTGCTAAGATCTAGATACATTTGGAGGGCTTTTGAGAGTGTAGTAGATATAAGGTAGTCTCAACACTTAGAAGTAGGGTGTAATAGACTCAACAAGGAACTGGAGATGGGAAGACTGGTTATATTTCTTGTGTCGGTTTAGTCTACATTTGTTTGAATTAAACTTTCCTATTAGAAATATTGGTTCCTATCAGTGAGTGATCCAATATTTACATTTTTATAAGTATATATAGAAAGATTAAGTACGAATAAGAAAGCTCACAAAGTATATAAAGTTAGGTACAAGTAAGATATTAGTAAAAAATGACTTAAAGAGTAAATAACTCTAAAACCAGTCATAAATTATATGAAATGTATTAACAATAAAAGAAATCTGGAGAATCAGTGTGCTCATTTGATTATCATCTCAAACAAACTGCTCAGAAAGGATAAAGGACGGTGGAAGTACTCACTTCCTTGTTTCATTCTCAGTTGTTTTGGAAAAGTTTCCTACTTTAAAACTGTCTTTTAATACAGTTAGGTCAAAGATATTTACACCACAATAATTGATGTCATTGACCACTACAGTATATTATATATACTTTGAAGTGTTTTATTTCCTCCACATATGGGAATTTTGAACTGTGTTCCCCACATTTCCTATTTCTTGTATAATTGGTATGTATTTCCCTTGTGAGGTTAGGGATATAGGCTTAAGCCTTGGAATAAAGTAAGTAGTAGTACCTGTACAAGATTCCCTGCATCTAATGGGCAAATGAAAAAAAAAATAGCACTAACCATTCTGTTTGGTAAGACGGCTGAATATGAAACATGATCACTGTGCCAGAGGATAAATAGATTGCCTGAGAGTTAAGTTGTATTTTATTAAGTACACTAGTGACCGAGCGCACGAAATCGCGTGAGACCCAGACCTGCAGGAAATCACACAAGACCCAGGACCCCAGACCCCACCGCGCCATGGGACTCTCCCCTCCCCCCCACTCAAGGTCCAGCTGCACTAAGAGACCCAGAGTCAAGTCCCCACCCACCTGTGTGCGCCTTGCCACGCATGCAGCCTCCTGGTACCAGTCTTTGGTTGTTACAGTGTTAGGGCCACTGGGTTCTTATAATATAGATTCTCATGATAGAAAGGCAAGAGGAATAATTATTTGTGAATAACAGATTTCTTTGAACAGATTAATTCATGTGATGAACATTAAAGCTTTGTTTAGGCTTTTAAAAAACAATTTTCCAGAACACAAAGAATGTTGTTAAAGATAGGGAAAAAAATATTAACAATCAGTTTTCTAGATCAAAGCTCCCTAATCTTTTTTTTGTTTTGTAATTTTGTTTCCCGGTAATGCATATATAATCTTTAAAATCTCCTTAGGTGTTTTTTAAATTTTATTTTAATAATATAGTTTATTTAATTCGATAGGTCCAAAATGTTGTGTTATGTAACTAATATAAATCATTATTGAGATGCTTTACATAATTTTTCTCCATACTTTAGACTTTGTTTTGGTAGACCTAAACTTATTTAAATAAAATACTTAATGTACTTTCTTATCAGCTTTTTCTGTTCTATGAGCTATTATTTGTTGGAGTTGCTGCTCTGTTCTAGTTTATTTTCTTTCTTTCTTTTTTAATTAAATCTTTATTGTTCAGATTATTACAGTTGTTCCTCTTTTTTCCCCCCTTAGCTCCCCTCCACCCGGTTCCCACCCCTCCCTCCACCCTCACCCCCCCCCCCTTGTCCTCATCCATAGGTGCACGATTTTTGTCCAGTCTCTTCCCGCATCCCCCTCACCCCTTTCCCTCCCAAGAATAGTCAGTCCACTCCCTTTTTATGCCCCTGATTCTATTATAAACACCAGTTTATTCTGTTCATCAGATTATTTATTCACTTGATTTTTAGATTCACTTGTTGATAGATTTGTATTTGTTGTTCATAATTTGTATCTTTACCTTTTTCTTCTTCTTCCTCTTCTTAAAGGATGCCTTTCAGCATTTCATATAATCCTGGTTTGGTGGTGGTGAACTCCTTTAGCTTTTCCTTATCTGTGAAGCTCTTTACCTGATCTTCAATTCTGAATGATAGCTTTGCTGGATAAAGTAATCTTGGTTGTAGGTTCTTGGCATTCATCACTTTGAATATTTCTTGCCACTCACTTCTGGCCTGCAAAGTTTCTGTTGAGAAATCAGCTGACAGTCGTATGGGTACTCCCTTGTAGGTAACTGACTGTCTTTCTCTTGTTGCTTTTAAGATTCTCTCTTTGTCTTTTGCTCTTGGCATTTTAATGATGATGTGTCTTGGTGTGGTCCTCTTTGGGTTCCTTTTGTTTGAGGTTCTCTGTGCTTCCTGGACTTGTAAGTCTATTTCTTTCACCAGGTAGGGGAAGTTTTCTGTCATTATTTCTTCAAATAGGTTTTCAATATCTTGCCCTCTCTCTTCTTCTAGTACCCCTATAATTCGGATGTTGGTACGCTTGAAGTTGTCCCAGAGGCTCCTTACACTATCTTCATATTTTTGGAATCTTTTCTTTTTTCTTTTTCGGTTGGGTATTTTTTGTTTCTTTGTATTTCAAATCTTTGACTTGATTTTTGGGATCCTCTTGTCTGCTATTGGATCTCTGTATATTATTCTTTATTTCAGTCCATGTATGCTTAATTTCTAGTTGGTCCTTTTTCATATCCTCGAGGGTCTCACTAGATTTCTTGAGGGTCTCACTAAATTTATTGGCGGTTTCCATAAAATTCTTGAAAAACCTTATAACCGTGGTTTTGAACTCTATATCCAGTCGTTTGCTTTCCTCCATTTCTGTCATTTGTGACCTGTTTCTTTGTCTCTGCATTTTGGCCGCTTTCATGTGTTGATAGAGTGACTTTGTGTGCTAGGTGTCCTCTAGGGCCCAGTGGCTCAGCCTCCCCAATTACCTGAGGTGGACACTCTTGGTGCACCCCTTTGTGAGCTTTGTGCACAGTCTTGTTGTAGTTAAGCCTTGATTGTTGTAGGTATCACTGGGAGGAATTGACCTCCAGGCCTATTGGCTGTGAGAATCAGCTGTGTCTACAGTGGGAGAACTTCTGTGCTGAAGACACCCTTACAGGGCAAGACTTGCTTCAGTGGGGCTTTGGTGCTCACTGAGTCTGCCCCCTGAGTGTGTCCCTTATGGATCTGAGGAGTTGTAATTTGGATGGTCCCGCTCTGACCACTGGGTACACTGGCTCTTGGATCTAAGGAGGTGCTAATTTAGCCTCTGCCTGAGGCTACCCAGCAGGAGCTACGAAGAGATCTGCAGATTCCCCTTCCTTGTTTGGCATTTGGAGGTGCCCAGATGAGACCCAGCTGTGAAGCAATGCAAGCTGTTGTGGGGCCTTGGGCCTTCTCTTGGAAGTTCTGGGTCTGTCTGGCCCAGCTGCAGTTTGTTAGGTAATTTTCAGATTGCAATGGGCCAGGACATTCATATGCAGAAGCCTCTGCTGCAGCCTGGGTGGGGCGGGGTCTCAGGGGATCAACAGGGCGGAGCAAACAGCTATGGCTGATCCTCAGCCCTGCCCTAAGGGGCCTTGCGTCTCAGTGTCCCTGTAATCGCTGCAAGCACCTCTGAGGGAAAGCTGCCCTTGAGTTCTGCCCGCTTCCAGACAGTCCAGTTTCTCCCCGTATGATTCTGGGTCCCCAGAGACTCGCCCGGAACTGGAGTTCAGAGCAGTCGGGAGCTTGTGACTCCCTCCCGATTGAAAAAGACAGCCGTGTTCTCAGTTGCCAGCCCTTTCCACCTGCGCCTCCCTACCTCTGCACTTTACTTCCGCACCTCCTCTGAGTCTCAGTGTGCTTTTCTCTTTCCTTCTAGTTGTAGAATTTCCACTCAGCCAGCCTTCCTGTAGTTCTGGGTGATGTCTGTTTTGTCTTTTAGTTGTATTTTTGAATTTTTTGTGGGAGGCAGCAATTTCTGTGTTTACCTATGCCGCCATCTTGGTTTCTCCTATGTTCTTTCTTTTTTAATGATTTGTGTTTTATTTTATTATTTTTATTTTTTTTAAATTAAATCTTTATTGTTCAGATTTATTACAGTTGTTCCCCCCCCCCCCCCCATAGCTCCCCTCTGCCTGGTTCCCACCCCAGGCGTGTTTTTTTTTTAATATATTTTTTATCGTTGATAGTATTACAAATATCTCCCATTTTCCCCCACGTGTTTTTTTATTTTATTGATTTGTAGGGAGAGAGAAACATTGACTGGCTGCCTCCTGTACAATCCCTACTGGGGATCACACCTACAACTCAGGGATGTGCCCTGACCCAGAATCAAACCTGTGACCTTTTGGTGCATAGGATGACGCTCAACCACAGAGCCACAACAGCCAGAGCTTCCTTAGGACTTTTAATCACTTAATTACTTTTATGTGATATAAAGAAGCAAGTTTAAGTAAAAATAATACTTTAGACTAGCATATTAAATATTGTTTTTAACACAATTTTAAAAATCATGTGAGCAAATTTTTACTTTTGCCACTTTATAAGTGTTTTGTGCTATTTTTAAAGAAAATATATGGTTTGTGTACAAATGAATTTTAAAATAACATTAAGTTTGATTTTGGGATCAAATATATTTATTTTATATATTATATAATTTTTATTTTTTTAAAAAAACAGTTTTATTTTGCCGAAACCGGTTTGGCTCAGTGGATAGAGCGTCGGCCTGCGGACTGAAGGGTCCCAGGTTCGATTCCGGTCAAGGGCATGTACATGGGTTGTGGGCACATCCCCGGTGGGGGGTGGGCAGGAGGCAGCTGGTCGATGTTTCTCTCTCATCGATGTTTCTGACTCTCTGTCTCTCTCCCTTCCTCTCTGTAAAAAATCAATAAAATATATTTTAAAAAAAAAGTTTTATTTCTCTAACAACTTGGAGAAGGATTCATCTTGGCTATGCAGTTGATATATTGAGTTTTGAATTTTTAATTATTTGTTTTAGGATTTGAATATCCATATACCCACTTATCTATTTATTTAGATATCTATCATCTATTAATCTATCTTTTTTTAAATCCTCACCCGAGGATATTTTTTTCTATTGAGTTTTAGAGAGAGTGGAAGGGAGGAAGGAGGGGGGATATGAAGAGAGAGAGAGAGACAGAGACAGAGAGTCACATTGACTGGTTGCCTTCCTCCCCCGATGGGACTGAGGATCGAACCAGCAACCAAGGTACATGCCCTTTACCGGGAATCGAACCCATGACCCTTTAGTCCTTGGGCTGACTCTCCAACCACTGAGCCAAACTAGTCAGGGCTATAATATTTTTTAATTTAATTATTTTTTAATTTTTTTATTGATTTCAGAGGAGGGAGAGGGAGAGAGAGAAAGATCAGTGATGAGAGAGAATCATTGATCACCTGTCTCCTGCACACCCATACTGGGGATCAAGCCCACAACCCAGGCATGTGCCCTGACCAGGAATCGAACTATGACCTCCTGGTTCATAGGTCGACACTCAATTGCTTAGCCACATTGGCCAGGCTATTTTTTGTTTTGTTTTTTCAATAGAGATATAATTGACATATAACATTAGTTTCAGGCTTACAACATTATGTATTATATGTTAGATACATGTGATATATGTTAAAATGTAGATGGAAATGTGTTAGGGCATAAAAAATAGAAAGAAACTTTCACAATGATATTGGTTGTTTATTTTTATAATTTTCATATTTTGTTTCTGAATGATGAGAGAGAAGAAAGATTTGATTCATTTTCTTGGATAGTAACACATTGCAAGTATGAATAGTCCTTATTTCTAACAACATATGGATATAATTTGCCAAAAATATTACTAAAAGCAATAACGATATAAAACTGTGTGTCACAATCTACACAGCAGTTGTGTTCTTCAGGATGATTGAGTATGCTCTTGTGATCTCCATCTACTGCCAAGCATATCAGTCATAGTGCATTTGGAGTATTCTGTTTCAAAAGGAAAAATATTAAATTTTAGCTTTTAAGCCTATTTTAATCTCAATGTGTTTTTTTTTTAATAGTATGATATACATTCACTAAATGTATAAAAGAGATGAAGAAGGTTGAAAGATTAAGGCAATGAGTTAAGGGATAGCAGTTAGCAAATAATAGGATTCTAGAAAGAAAGTAAAGGATTCTATTTGCTTTGCAGAACAAAATCAGTTTTATAGAAGAAAGGGGAAGTTTTAAAAGCTAACAACCCTGGCTGGATAGCTCAGTTGGTTAGATTAGCATCCTGTTACAACAAGGTTGTAAGCTCAATCCCTGCTTAGGGCACCTACAAGAGCTGACCAATGAATACATGCATGGGTGGAACAACAAAATCAATGTTTCTCCTTGTCTCTTTCTCCTTCCCCACCACCTCTTTCTCTAAAACACACACACACACACACACACACACACACACACACACACACCAACAACACAAAGAACCAAGCAATTGTTCTGACTCAATATGCCCCATGAATTTGGCTTCTTGTTTCTACATCCCTTATAAAGCACTTAATATATATCATGGTCCTACATTTTCATCTATTCTCAAGGCTCATTGCTTCTTTGTGAAATTTAAGATGGGAAGGGGGTTAACAGTACAGCAGATAGGGTTGGTGGTAGTTAAGAGAGGAATTTGTGTGATCCCAGAGTGGGAAGGCAGTGACTAATAGGCAGCTGTTAGGCATATCCATATCAGCAGGAGAGATGAGTCGCAGCTATTTTTCATATTTGATTCTGTCCACCCCTGTATTTTACAGGTTGAAGCGACCACAGTTTTTAGAGAAACTAAAAAGTGTAATAGCAGTGGACACAACTGTGGTTTATAACAGGTTGTGATCATTCTCTATCATTCAGCTTCCCACTTCCCTAACCTTTATTCAGCCTTTGCTCTATTCTCACAGAATTGCTTGAATCCACAAATACCCAACTGTGGCCACTGAAGCTGACTCTGGAGGTGGCAGCTTGGTTCATCTTACTTATTTTCATTTTGGAGATCCTTCTTATGTGGCTCTCCAGCTTTTCCCTCTTCTGGAAGAATGCCTGGAATGTCTTTGATTTTATTGTTACCATATTGGTAAGGATAGCTATCCTAAGGATTAGTTTAGTGGGCTGAGGAATGTGCCTAGGTGAATCAAAATGACAAGAAAAGTTAAGATAGATAGATCACAGGAAGAAACAAGTAGAAATGTACCTAACTTCTCCCCCCCCCCCCCCCGCCCCTCTGTCTTTCAAAACTGAAGTTCATTCATTGCAGGAGTTGGTTTTAGGAGCAAGGCAGAATCTAACCCCAACATTAGCCCCAACAATAATGTCTACCAGTTACTGAGCACTTACCAGTTGCCAGGCACTGTTCACATGTATTTTCTCATTTGAACTCCACAACAACCCAATGAGATAGGCACTGTTTTATCCCCCTCTTTATTTATTTTTAATTTTTTTTGTTAATCCTCACCCGAGGATACTTTTCCATTAATTTTTGGGGAGAATGGAAGAGAGAGGGAAAGACAGAGAGAAACATTGATGTGAGAGAAACACATCGATTGGTTGCCTCCTGCATGAGCCCTGCAACCAAGGTATGTGCCCTTGACCTGAATCATCTGCAGGTTGATGCTCTATCCACTGAGCCAAACTGGCTAGGGCTTATCCCCATTTTATGTCTGAGCAAATTGAAATATAGAGTTTAAGTAATTTAGTATAGAAGGACCAAATAGGAAACAATCACCAGAGAATGTTATTCAAGGGATAATCCCCAAGGAACTATGAAAAAAAAACACCCCAGATAACGAAGGAACAACTGTGTGGGTGCTTTTGGGTATATTTTACTCATAATCTGTGTGTTTCCTACAGTCCCTGCTTCCTGAGATTGTGGTGCTGACAGGGGTAGGAGGCCAGTCTGCATGGCTCCAGTTGCTGAGGATCTGCCGGGTTCTAAGGTCTCTCAAACTCTTTACACGAATCCCTCAAGTTCGAGTCATTATTTTGGCCCTGGTTAGGGCCCTTAAGGTGATTTGACTGTAGCAGCAAAACCAGATGGGCAAGGTGGACAAGCATGGGGGTTACACGAGACAAGTCTGGGTGGGACAAAGAAGGCAATGAAAGATCCTGAGATATGTTACTGGATGAGAAAGGGCTGTGGTCAAGCTGTTGTGGACTAAGATGGCTGGGCTCAGGGCGAAGTGAGGGTTTGTTGGGGGGTTTTCCAGGGTGGGCTTGACTGGGCTATAGGTGGAAATCAGCCTTGTTTGGTCCAGCACTAACTTGAAGTCATGACTTCTAGAGCATGATGTTCCTTTTGTTGTTGCTGATCATCTTCTTCTACATTTTTGCTGTGGCCGGTGTCTACTTCTTCGAGGATTATACCCGTTCAACTCGCCAGGACCTGGAGTACCAAGACTTCTTCTCGTAGGCAGGACTGGGAGAATCCTGGGTAGGGGGAGAGAATTTGGGCATGAAACCGGGAAGCTAGTCTAAAGTATAGTAATACAAAAAGTATAGTTTATTGTAAAAAAATTGGAATATAACACAGTAAGGAGAGGCAAAGAGAAAGTAAAGGAATTGTTAATGGTATTCACTCTGATTTTGAGGACAGGGCAGCTACCAGATTTGCCGTGGATTTTGCAAATTCATATGCACCTTCATCAACCATCTTTAAATGGCAGTATATTCCAGTAGTTAAGTCCTGGTTTCTATGCCTCAGTTACCTCTTTTGAAAAATGAGAATAAGAGTGTAGGGGTAAATGAGGTAATGCATTAGAGCACTTAGCAGAGTACTTACATACATTGTGGTAATAAATGTCACTCTCAAACATGCTCACTGGTTTTTCCCCAATCTCTAGGTGTAGGGATTACACATGCACACACCTGTATTCATTCAAAAGTAGAATCCTCTTAAGATCTTTGTCTAGAGAACACTGATTACTAGTAGAAAATCAATTTGGATTTAGAGGTGATAATATTTATGAATTGGAATCCAATCTTGTCAGCACCTCTCAGGTCTTTCTTAGTAGTTTTTTAAGAGTACAAGTTAGGAAAGTCCTATTTATCCTATTCAGGCCTTGATGTTTCCAACAAATTGTATATGGAGGACTAACAAGGAAATTTTAAATACGTTTCTGAGAGCTTTTGTGATATATTCATTATCATTTATTATTTGGGATCATATGTTTATGTCACAAATCCATTCATTTACTTGCCTATCAGTTCATACCAACAAACTAAATAGGAATGATGTTTGCTAAATTTGTAAGTGCTCTTCTGTTAGGTGAAGTCTGTAGGGCAGTGGAGAATGAGCTTACCAAAAAATGATACATAAATGGTAGTCTGTTCAATTTTTAGAAATTCAGTCAGTACCTATTTATTTATTTAAAAAATATATATTTTATTGCTTTTAGAGAGAAAGGGAGAAGGAGAGAGAGATAGAAACATCAGTGATGAGAGAGAATCATTGATCAGCTGCTTCCTTCATGCCCCCTACTGGGGATTGAGCCCACACCCTGGACACATGCCCTTCACCGGAATTGAACCTGGGACCCTTCAGTCCACAGGCTGACGCTCTATCCACTGAGCCAAATTGGCTAGGGCAGTACCTATTTATTGAGTACATACTATGTTCCAGGTACTAATGGAATAGTATGTGAAATTCAGAAATTATTCACGATAAAGGAAAACCTAATAAAACAACCCCAAACTGAAGAATGATTAGCTAAAAAAAAAAAAAAAAATTGAGCACAGTAGAAAAGTAGCCAGAGTCAGAGCAAACTATAAAGAAATGCTCTTAGGTTGCTTTACTAGTAAGAGTGACAATGAAGAAAAAAAAATGAGAAGGAAACTGTCTGAGAGGTTTAGATTTCTGTTTTATCTATATACACACCTTTTTCTTTAGGGACCTGTTGAATTCCCTAGTGACAGTGTTCATTCTCTTCACCCTGGATCATTGGTATGCACTGCTTCAGGACACCTGGAAGGTGCCTGAAGTCAGCCGAACCTTCAGCAGCATCTATGTCATCCTTTCGTTGTTACTTGGTTCCATTATCTTTCGAAATATCATAGTAGCAATGATGGGTAAGCATAGAAGAGGTAAAACTTGATGGGAGGGGTGTTTGGGAAGAAATTAGAGTGAAAGCTAATAGCGGTGGATTATGGAGCGAGAGAACCTGATATTGCAGGAAGGCGTGGGGCCTATAATGAATATTTCACTTGGTTTCTCCCCACCTAAGTTCTCTCCCTAGGTCTTGTCACATTCTCAACTCCTAATGGCCCTTTGGGTCAGTTACTAACTTTCAGACCATCAGGAACGAGCTGAATGAAGAGATGACACATCTGGAAGTTCAGCACAAAGCCGGCATATTCAAGCGGCAGATTATCCAGAGGTCTGCCTCTCCATTTTCAAACCCAACTTTAGTTCTCAAAGGTTTCCTGATCTCATTCCCTGTTTTTACTCTGTGGCCTTTACTCTATCTTTCCCTTGTGACAGGAGATTTGCCCAAGGGTTACAATGCCCCAGCTCTAGACTGTTGCCTGATTCTTTATCTCCTTTTGGGGTCGTCCCTACTCTTTTTCTCCCCTTTACCACAATTTGTTCTCTTCACTTAGTTTTCTTTATTTTATGATGTGAATTCTTTTCTTTATTAAATTCCTGCTTCAGTATTACTCTCTTCACTCTTCTGTGTTTTTTGCTTTGCAGGAGACAAAACCTGTCCCCTGATGGACTGAGGTCAAGCGTGAGCAAAGTGGAAATCAGGTTAGGAGTGTGTACATGAACTGGGATAGACACACATGAAGGAGGAGAGGGTAGAAAACCAGAGGTGAAAATTGGCTTTGAGAGGGCATTCATTCATTCAATAACTATTGATCATAGTGGTTGAATGGTAGCCCCCAAAAACATACGCCCATGTCCTAACCCCCAGAACCTGGGAACATGACCTTATTAGGGAAAAGGTCTTTGCAGATGTAATTAAGTCAGGGGTGGGCAAACTTTTTGACTCGAGGGCCACAATGGGTTCTTAAACTGGACCGGAGGGCTGGAACAAAAGCATGGATGGAGTGTTTGTGTGAACTAAAATAAATTCAAAGTAAACATCATTACATAAAAGGGTATGGTCTTTTTTTTTTAGTTTTATTCATTTCAAACGGGCCAGATCCGGCCCGCGGGCCATAGTTTGCCCACGGCTGTTAAGGATCTTGAGATGTGATTATTCTGGATTACCCAGGTGGATGCTAAATCCGGTGATAAGGGTCCTTATCAGATACAGAAGAGAAGACATAGACATAGGGCAGCGATTCTCAACCTGTGGGTCACAACCCCTTTGGGGATCGAACGACCCTTTCACAGAGGTCACCTAAGACCATCGGAAAACACATATATAATTACATACTGTTTTTGTGATTAATCACTATGCTTTAATTATGTTCAATTTGTAACAATGAAATTGGGGGTTACCACAACATGAGGAACTGTATTAAAGGGTCACAGCATTAGGAAGGTTGAGAACCACTGACATAGAGAATAGGAGAAGGAGATATGAAGACACATATAGGGATTGGAGTGATGCAACCACAAGTCAATAGAAGGCAATGAATGCTAGGCAACTAACTGCCAGAGCTAGAAGAAGCAAGGGAACTTCTCCCCTAGAACTTCCAGAGGGAGTCATTTTGGCTCAGTGGATAAAATGTTGGCCCTCAGACTGAAGCGTCCAGGGTTTGATTCTGGTCAAGGGCACGTACTTCAGTTGCAGGCTCTATCACCCAGCCCAGTTGGGGCACATGTGGGAGGCAACCAATCAATGTGTCTTGCTCACATAGATGTTTCTCTCTCTTCCTCTCCTTTTTACTCTCTCTAAAAAAATCTGGAAAAATATTTTCGGGTGAGGATTAAAAAAAAAAAAAAAAGACAATAATCCCTAGAAGGAAAGTAGGGGAGGGCGGGGGTAAGGGGAAGAGATCAACAGAAGGACTTGTATACATGTATATAAGCCAAACCAATGGACATGGACAACGGGGGGATGGGAGCACGAGTTTGTGTGTGGGGGGGAGGTTGGGGGTTAAAGGGGGGGATGAGGACACATTTGTAATTCCTTAACTAATAAAAAATAAATAAATAAATAAAAAATAATGCCTGCTCTCATGTAGCTTACATACTAGGGTAGGGGAAAGAGACAATAAATAATAAATATATCAAGTAAGTATCCTATCTAATAAAAGAGAAACATGCAAATTGACCATAACCCCAACACCCTTCCCATTGGCTAATCAGCAGGATATGCAAATTAACTGCCAACCAAGATGGCGGCCGGCAGACAGGCTTTCTTGCTCCAGTGACGGAGGAAACCAATGTTCCCGGCCTGCCGCTGCTGGGCTCTGAGCTGCACTCTAAGCAACTATATTGCAATTATAGAAGCTAAAAAAATCCTCCAGAGACCTGCTTTCAGCCAGCTTCGGCCTCAGAGCTTAGAGCTGCAGTGATGCCAACAGAGTTTCAATTATAGAAGCCAAACAGACCCAGAACCTGCTTTCAGCCCTCAGAGCTGGAGCCGGCTCTCAGCTCCAGTGACAGCTATAGAAGGTAAATAAATCCCAGAATAAAAAAAAAGAAAGAAAAAAAGGAGAGGCTGGGAGCTTAAGTTGCCCTCCAGCCTGAAAACGGCTCTCAGGCCCTCACCCAGACTGGCCAGGCACCCCAGTGGGGACCCCCCCCTGAACGGGGTGTGACCAGCTGCAAACAGCCATCAGCCCATCATCCAGGCTGGCCAGGCACCCAAGCAGGACCCCCACCCTGATCTGGGACACTTTCAGGGCAAACCAGCCGGCCCACACCTGTGCACCAGGCCTCTATCCTATACTACAGGCAGGGTGGGACAGCGCGAGCTGCCATCCAGGCCCCATGTGCAGCCCTGGGCAGCAGGGCATAAGCCCCGGCCCCAGCCGGGACCCCTGTGTGCCACCTGAGCCCCCAGCTGGGACCCCCGTGCCGCCTAAGCCCTGCACTGCTAAGCCCCGCTCCCAGCCGGGACCCTATGACTATTGGAGAGCAGGAAAGTGCTGCTGGGCCCTGGGTCACTGTGGTGATCTGGCCATCAGTAAGTAGAAAAGTGTGGCCTGTAGGCAGCCCCCAGCTGCGCCTGATCCAGGAGCAGGAAAGCAAGCCCGGCCTGAGGGCAGCCCCCAGCTGGGCCTGCTCCCCAGTCGCCATGGAGACCTGGGAGCGTGAAAGCCTGGCCTGCGGGCAGCACCCCCATCCTGGCCATAGCTCAAGGGAGAGTACAACATGCAGTGGAGGCCAGGAGGCTGAGAGATCAACACAGAGGGGCTCCTGCTCCAAGCCTCCATGGTGTGGCTGGGGGCAGGCCCCCAGCAGACACACACATACACACACACACACACACACATACACACACAGTGCCTGCTCTGAGCCTCCAATGTGGCTTGGGGCAGACCCCCCAGTGGGGACACACACACGGCAACTGCTTCGAGCCTACGTGGCGTGGCTGGGGGCAGGCCCTAGCAGACAGACACACACACACACATACACACACACACACACACACACACACAGGACGCCTGCTCTGAGCCTCTGCTGCCAGACTGTGGCCATCAGTAGGACATCCACTGAGGGCTCCTGGACTGTGAGGAGGCAGGCTGGGCTGAGGGAACCCCACCCCCCCCCCAGTGCACGAATTTCATGCACCGGGCCTCTAGTATTAATATGTTAAAATATAATAAGCATAAAAAAAATAGGACAGGTTAAGGGGGATTGGAGTACAGGGTGGGGGTTGCAGATCTGTTGTAATCTTAAATAAGGTAGTTGGTATGACCGCACTGAAAAGGTAACATTTGAGTAAACACTTGGATGAGGTGAGGGGTTGTTATGTGTAAATCTGTGGAAGAGTGTTCCAGGAAGAGGGAACAGCTAGTACAAAGGTCCATGCCTGATGTGTTTCAGAAAGAGCAAAGGAGCCATTGTGACTGCAGCAAAGTGCGCAGGGGAAGAGTGATAGGAGATAATGAGGACCCTGTTCTGTAAGGCTGTGGAGGCCATTGCAGGGATTTAGACTTTGACTCTGAGTGAAATGGGGAACAGAGCAGTGACATGCAATGACTTACATTTAAGAAGGGTCACCCAGATTTCTGTGTTGATAGGCTGTAGAAGAATGAGGGAAGGAACAGAGAAATAAGTTAGGAGGCAATACTGCTCTCCAAGCAAGGGGTGATAATGATTCAGACCAGAGTGATACCAGAGGTGCCAGTGAAAAAAGGTGTATTTTGAAAATAGAGTCAACAGAACTTCATGATGGATTGGATGTGGTATATAAGAGAAGAGTTCAGGATGACTCCAAAGTTATGGCCTGAGCAACTGGTAGGATGAATTAGCTGAGATGGGGAAGGCTATTGGTGGAAGAGATATGATGGATAAGAGTTCAGTTTTGGTTAAATTTGAGATGTCTATTAGACATTCAAGTGATGATATGTGAGTCAAGGTTGCATATAATAGACTGGATTGAGGAATGAGGTCTGGAATAGAGGTTTAAATTTGCATTTAGTAGTCATTTAAACTCAGATGAGATCACCAAAGGAGTGATGATAGATGGAGAAGATAAAAGACCAAGAGCTGAGCCCAGGAGCCCTCTACTATTAAGAGATAGAATCATGGGGGCAAAGGCTATAGTTGTGGTGTTACAGGCATAGGGCTATGGAATGGGGAGCTTGGCAGAATAAGGTTGTGTGTAGAATGTGGAAGCCTGAGTAAAACTGAGCACAGAAGCTATGTGGTGAGGAGCACTAAATACAGATATAGCACATGGGATAGTTGAGGTTGGAAGTGCTTAAGCTTAGATCTGGGGTTTGTTATACAATAATTTGTATATGCAATGAGTAGTTCGGCCCTCATAGCCTTAAGACTCAGTGTTAAGAGATGGCTAGGGGCCCTAACTGGTTTGGCTCAGTGGATAGAGCATTGGTTTGCAGACTGAAAGGTCCCAGGTTCGATTCTGGTCGAGGGCATGTACCTGGGTTGCGGGCACATCCCCAGTAGGAGATGTGCAGGAGGCAGCTGATCGATGTTTCTAACTCTCTATCCCTCTCCCTTCCTCTCTGTAAAAAAAAAAATCATTAAAATATTTTTTTTTTAAAAAAAGAAAGAAAAAAGAGAGATAGATAGGGGCAGCACCAGAATAATGAAAGAGCTAACTATACCTCATAAATGTATTTCAGGCAATAAAATTTCTTCATTTCTTCATTTACTTATAGAAAGACCAGTCAACAAACGGAATCTTTGGACTTATCAGAAGAAGGTCCTAAAGAAGAGTCTGAAAGCAGTTCCTCTGAAGAAGTTTCAAGAGCATCTGGGTCAAAAAAAGAAGAGTCCCTCTCTTCCTCCTCCTCCTCCTCATCTGCTTCCTCCAAACCTTCATCTTCCCTCCTTTCCCCTTCTGAATCCAAAAAATTTGACTCTATTGGTAAGCAGGGGGTTTCTTTCTTTTTTTTTCTTCTCAGTATAATTTTATTTTATTTTTTATTTATTTTTTACTATTTTTTTAAAATTGTTTTATTGCTTAAAGTATTACAAAGAGTATTATATATGTCTCCTTCTTTTTTTCTCTCCCCTTGACCTTCCCCTAGCCTCCCATACCCAGCAGTGGGTTTCTTCCATTTGAATTCAGACTTCTCTAGGAGACATCCCAATCTTAATAAGAGCTCTCCCACTATATCTACTTCCCAGTTTTCTCTACCAGTCTGATTTTACTTTTTGTGTGCTTCATTTTCCCTGTACTTCTGCTTCATTTTGGATAAGTGTGGCTGTGGCTGTCTTTGCTTATTGTAAAAAGTGGTATCTTAGTAATGTACCCTTTACCTTCCTTTTCTGCTTCCTGTTACCTCTTTCATCCCTTCTTTCTCCCCTGCACACCATAGGATTTATCAGTTCTTTTCCAAGTTCCACAAATCTATTTGTTTTTAAGAAGAATTCCTCCATCTTCTTAAGGTGAATTGGACTGGGAGACCCATGTGCACCAGAATCTGCCTGGGCTGATGGACATGGATCAGGATGAGTGCATTGTTTGGCCTAGAGATTCACTCTTCGGGTATTTTGAGTTGCTAGAAAAGCTTCAGTATAACCTAGAGGAGCGTAAGCGGTTGCAAGAGTTTGCAGGTAAGGAATTGGGGCAGTCATAGGGACCAGGAGTTAAGTACAATTGGAGTAGCATATATAACTGAGGATAAGCAAGTGGGTGTCCACTATTTTGATATCTCAGCTTCTGAATTTCCACCTCATACCGAAAAAAGGTAAATCCTTGGTTTGACTTGTTACACTCTGGACATATGTTCCGATTTCTTCTGGAGAGAATCTGGCAATTTTGTTTCTTTAGTAGGGGACACCTAAACCCTTTCATGTCTGAGAGCTTATTTCCTAAGAGGAGAGTGTTCTAATTGTTGGGAATTAAGACAAGGTGGGCTCTTACTCATTTTTGGTGACCCACCCTTTTTGTACATTTCTTCTCTTTGAAGGCACATTTTAGACCTGAGCAGTAGGGCCTTAGGCTCAAGTTTTTGAGGTTGCATATATAATGACTGATAGCTGTAGGGATTAGATAGTGAGCAGAAATCCCACAAATGCCCACTACTCTCAACTTCTCAGAGAGGTTTATGAATTATAGACTTCTCTTCCTTTCAGTGCCTTCTAGTGTCAGCTGAGGCAGAGAGAAGTATGTGATTTAAATAGTAAGAGTTATTTTCCTTAAGTTTCTCACTTGAAATTTCACCATTCGTAGATTTATTTGGATTAATAAATTTTCCCTCTAGAAGTAAACACTGAGTTAGGAGCCCTTTTTTACAATTTAATATGGATTAGTGTTATCTTCCGCATACCTAATTGAAATCAACTCAATGTCAGAATAACAGAATGTGTGTTTGTGGTGGGCACAGGGAGGCATTAAAAGAAATTTATAGCATTGGAATGTGGAATTTAGAACAGGATGTCAAAATAGACATTCATGTACTTTAAAATGTTGCCTAAGGTTAATCTTGCTCTTTCCAGTTGTCCTCAGCCTTGCCTTCTCACTTGTTCTCTGAGGAGAACAGGATGAAAGAGATAAGATAGCAAGGCAGCTTCTTTAATCATTAATTCATGTATGGCCAAGAGTACAGGTGTATATGGCTTAATTTTTTTCAATTATAGTTGACAAGCAACACATGGCTTAATTAAAAGTAAACATTAGTAAAAATTTGTGTGGGAACCCAGAAAAGCAGAGACTTCAAACATTTGTATGTTCTGAATGTTCCCTGCTCTCCAGTCTCACAGTTTGTTTCTTTACAGTGCAGGCAGTGATGAACCTTGAAGACAAGTGAAGCCAATGATGGATGGCTTCTATATCTTTGGCAACAGATATTGAAGGGAATAGTTTGAAATGGAGAATTCAAAGTATAAATGTTTAATAAATACTGCTGGTAATTGCTTAGTGGCCTATCTCTGAGACCTAGGGGATATTGAAAGGTATAAGATAAGGTGAAAAAGTTAGTTTACATGCCAGTGGGACCTATGGTCCTTGGCTTTCTACCCTTCCCACAGCTGCTCACGTTGACTCTTTCCTTGACTTTATAACTGTGGTTCCCACCCTTTCTGCAAACTCTGCTTCCTGATAGAGCCTAATTTCACTGTCTCCTTCCTGTTGGGCACAGGAGATTCCAGGAGCTATTAGTATAACTAATTGAGAACTACTGTTTCCATTGCCTACTCTAGGAACATCGCTTCTACCCTGTACCCTCGCTTCTACCCTCGTTTCTGGGGCCAAACGAGAGTCCTTTATTCCATTTCCTTGCCATTGCTTAGCACAGTGATTCCACTGTGTAGTGTTAGGGTCACCAAAGGGGGAACACTCTAGGCCAAAAGTGGTAAATAATTATAAATTTATTAGGTCATCTGGAAACCAGATGGGCTGAGCCCCAAAATGGCACCAGCACCAAGGGATGGGGAGTCAGAGATTTTAAAGGACTTTAGGAGTACTTGGTGGGGGGGGCGGGCAGTAGAGGGGAATACCTCTGGATGGATCCAGGTCCTGGGCAAGTCGGGAGGGGAAAGATACTGGTCTTAGCAAATGGAATGTGGTCCCAGTGGTTGGCAAACTGCGGCTTGCGAGCCACATGTGGCTCTTTGGCCCCTTGAGTGTGGCTCTTCCACAAAATACTGGGCACGCACGTACAGTGCGGTTGAAACTTCGTGGCCCATGCACAGAAGTCGATATTTTGTGGCAGAGCCACACTCAAGGGGCCAAAGAGCCGCATGTGGCTCACGAGCCGCAGTTTGCCGAGCCGCAGTTTGCCAACCACTGGTCTAAGTGAAAGGGAATGTTGGTTGCAAAATGATCTAAACGTCAGTTTCCCAGGGGAGGGGATATCAATTCCATTGTTTGATCAGACCTAACAGTAGGAGTGTTCAAATCAGTAAACTTCCCATAGATTTTTAGAGTTAGAAGGGACCTCAGAGTTTAGCTCCCATCAGAACAGGAACATGTTTTAGAACATCATTAAAAAGGGAATTTTCCAGCTGATGCTTAATGTTTCTAGTTACAGGGGATCCCATTCCGTTGTTGGATGACTCAAGTCTTTAGAAGTGTTTATTATTGAAACTCTATCACTTTTTGAGTGCTTAACTCATACATACATAAAAAACACTGAATTGTACACTTTAAAATGGTGACTTTTATGTTATGTGAATTATATATCAGTTTTTTAAAATTAAGTAAGTAGCCCTCCACCCCACCCCCAGGCACACTAGATTCTGGGGTTGATGGCAGGAGACATGCTCCCCTGCACCCGCGTGGCTCATGGCCATGTGGGCCTCCATACATGGACTAACGGACTTAACACCCGACTGTGACATGGACAGGAAGCTCTGGACACAGGCCTGCTTCTGGATCCCCAGCTGCACCTTTTCCAGGACTGGCTTCTCTCAACAAATTTTGCCTCCATTAAAAAAAAAATGAAATAAGTAAAGATGATCTAAAACCAAGAACCAACATTATGTTTCAAGGAGAAGCACTGTAGTCATTCACCATAAGATGAGAAACAAAAATGTTTTTAAAATAAATGTCAATATATGATTTTGTATTAAACATCCTTTTAAAAATATTTTTTATTGATTTCAGAAAGAAAGGGAGAGGGAGAGAGAGACAGAAACATTAGTGATAAGAGAGAATCATTGATTGGCTGCCTCCTGTACACACCCCAAACTGGGGATCAAGCCTGCCCCCAAACCAGGCACATGCCCCTATTAGGAATTGAACTGGTTCACAGGTCAACGCTCAACCGCTGAGCCATGCTGGTTGGGCTCCATTACTTTTTTAGAGAGAGTGGAAAGGAGGGAGGTGGAGGAGAGAGAGAGCAACATCGATGTGAGAGAGACACTTCGATTGGTTGCCTCCGTCATGTGCCCAAACCGAGATGAGATCAAACCTGCAACCCATGTATGTGCCCTTGACCGGGAATTGAACCCATGACCTTTTGGTGTGCAGGCTAAAACTCTAACCACTAACACAAGCCAGGGTGTGTATTAAATATTTTGTCATAAGAAATATGGCATAGCCCTAACTGGTTTTGCTCAGTGGTTAGAGCATCGGCCTGCGGACTGGGGGATCCCAGGTTTGATTCCAGTCAGGGGCATATGCCTTGGTTGCAGGCACGTCCCCAGTGGCGGGTGTGCAGGGGGCAGTTGATCGGTGTTTCTCTCTCATTGATATTTCTGGCTCTCTATCCCTCTCCCTTCTTCTCTGTAAAAAAATCAATAAATATATATTTTTTTTAAAAAAGAAATATGGCATAAATATTTGCAAAGAAGAACTAGTAAAACTACTCTTTTTAGACATAATTGTATACCTAGAAATCCCAAAGGAGTCAACCAGAATTACAGATAACAAAGCATTTCCACGAAGTACAAATATAAGAAAAGGCTGGAGACAGACACCTGGGAAACAGGAACATTTAAGGGATAGGAGGAGGAAGAGGAGCCAGCAAAGAAGCCTGAGCGGGAAGAGCTGAAGAGACAAAAGGATAATCATTCTAGAGTAATGTCACTAGAGGCAAGATGGAATATCTTACATTTTTTTAATGTATTAATTTCAGAAATATTGATTTGTTCCATTTATTTATGCATTCTTTGCATAAATATGCATACTTCTTGTATGTGCCCCGATTGAGGATCAAACCTGCAACATTGGCATATCAGGACAATGCTCTTACCAACTGAGCTACCCAGCCAGGGCCCCAAAATAGAATTCCAAGGAAGGAATGGCCCAATAAGATCTGGTTTGACAATCAGAATACAATCTACATATATAAAAGGCTAAGCGACTGGCCTACTGGCCAACTGGCCGACTGGCCAGTAGGTATGATGCACACTGACCACCTGAGGGCAGATGCTCAACACAGGAGCTGCTGAGCGACAGCCACTTTGCAGAGTGCCCTCTCCCACTCTGGGACCCCTTGGGGATGTCAGACTGCCTGTTTCAGCCCGATCCCCGCAGGCCAGACTGAGGGACCCCACTTGCTGGAGGGATCCCGCTCACGCTGTAGACGCCCGTTGAGCCCCAGCACTACCCCAGGTGTGGCCGGTTCGGGAGGGACCTCGGGAGGTTGGCTCCAGGCTGTGTCCAGCCCATCTCAACCAGTCTCATCCCTGGAGCAACACCCCACCAAACCGCAGCCAATGCTGCCAAGACCCCATGGCGCAAAATTTGGCCCACAGCCCAGCCCAACCCAGAAACAGTGGCTGTGGGCGCCAGGTAATGACATCATGTAGCAATGCGTGGCTTCCTCTTCCTAGCGACTAGCCTCCATGGAGTTTGTTCAGCCCAGGAACCTGACTTGCTTTATAGCCATGTGCAAACATTTTACAGTTTAATCAAATGTCTGTGAAGCGTTTTCCTGTGCCTCATTGCATTTGATCCTCACAGAAGTCCTGGAGTAGGTAGATAGGAGACTCAGTAGAATCCTATTTTCTTTTCATTAGCAAGATTCAAATAGCAATATTAAAATATTTCTTCTAACTAATTTCCTTTCACTTTGCACGAATCTGTGCACCAGGACATTAGTTATTTAATAAAGCTTACATATTCTATCCACAAGTCTTTGAGTAGCTTTGAGTAGTGTGGTTTGAGAACCAGCAGAATTGGCTTCACCTGGTAATTTATTAGATGGCAGAATCTCAGGTCCCATCCTCAGGGCCTATTGAATTGGTACATATGCATATTAAAGTTTCAAACTGCTTTATAGGTATTTGATGATTGATCCCCTCCTGACTTTTCTGTAGCTGACCTTCTCAAATGAATGGCCTATGCAGGCTGCCTCATTCTTCTTTCTTTTTAAATCCTTACATGAGGATGTTTTTTCCATTGCTTTTACAGAGAGAGTGGAAGAGAGGGAGAGAGGGGGCAGAGAGAGAAAGATATATATCTATCAATGTGAGAGAGACAGATTTGCATTCCACACCTGCAACCCTTGATTGGGAATGGAACCCACCACCCTTCAGTATGAGGGCCAATGCTCTAATCACTAAGCAACACCAGCCAGAGCTGGCTGCCTCATTCTTTAACCCCTTCCTTAATGAAAATGATCTGGTTTCAATGCTACTCAAATGGAAGTTTATTCAACAAATGTAGTGTGTCCCCAAAAATGTAGACATACTTTGAATATAATTATAAAGGCAGTGTTTATTAAAATATATTTCATTTTCAGTTAACAGCCATCAGCTGTTAAAGTGTGTATACATTTTTTGGACACCCTATATTTCCTGAGTTCCTATGTTCCAGACACTGTTTTAAGCCTTTGGATACATCAATGAACAAACAAAACAGATATCCCTGCCACCCTAACTAGTTCCTCATAAGATCACCAAATAATCTATAATAATTAAAGCATAATATGCTAATTAGACTGGATGTCCTTCCGGATGTCCTTCTGGATGACCTTCCAGACAAAGCTGGGGCTATGAAGGAAGCCTGGGTAGTCCCGGGTGTCAGAGGGAAGCTGGTGCTGGCAGTCAGGGGAAGCAAGGCCTACTCATGCATGAATTTCGTGCATTGGGCTTCTAGTAAATTGATAATTTCCATGAAGACTGATTTTACTTCCTTGATTTCCCCCCAAAATTATTTATCTTTTTTTTTGGTCAAAATTATGTATCTTTTCAGCAGCTCAGGGCCAAGTGAAAGCAGCTTCTCAAAAAGAAAAGACCTTTCTGACTAAATATAAATATAAATATAAATATAAATATAAATATTCTGAAGTCTAAGGATCAAGCCCCACTGGCAATGAATTCATTGCTCCTCTAGCTTCTGTTTTATCCTTGCCCTGACAGTATCTTTGCTATAGTTCTCACTACTATTCTTAAAGAAGGGATTCAGCTCTATGCCAGGTAACTCTGAGGGTTCCTTGGAGCATTTTGGAAGTGAAGCCAGGATTTATTTATTTATTTAAACATATTTTTATTTATTTCAGACAGGAAGGGAGAGGGAGAGATAGAAACATCAATGATGAGAGAGGATCATTGATCAGCCGCTTCCTGCTGGGGATCGAGCCCACAACCTGGGCATATGCCCTTGAACAGAATCAAACCTGGGACCTTTCAGTCCACAGACTGATGCTCTATCCACTGAGCCAAATCAGCCAGGGCTGAAGTCAGGATTTAGATATTATTGTGATATAACTAAATTTAAATTTTTCACATAAGATTTGTATTAAGCTTGGAATATAGTTTCCTCCTTTGATCTCCAATTATTACAACCTCAAATACCATCCTGGAACTTAAACCAATGTGTTTCTACTTGGATACACAAAATATTAATATTTGTTTTATTATAGCATAAAGTATAAAAAAATGCCAGAAGCCAGCCCATCCTTGCTGCTTGACACAGTCGCTGCAGGGAAGAAACATCTGCACAGCATATGTTTCAAGGGACCTGGCATATATGGCATACTGTTCTTAATATGTTTGCTCCCCTTCTTAGAGCTATGTGTTTTAACCAAGGTCACCTCTCCGAGAAAGGTTGTTTCCTCAGGTAGGGATTTTCCCCTGAAGTTAGGGAGGGAATAAAACCCCTTAACTAAGTGCCAGGTGGGTAGTTAATCACTTTAACTACGAACAATCACGCTTAAGCTACATAATCTTTACTCCCTGGAATGGAGATAAGAAACGCCCTAACCTTTGGAATAGAGATTGATAGGATTGGAATCAACTGGTATAAATGCAGATGTAACAAGACAACAGGAGACAGAACCTAGCGAGAGAACCTGGCTGAAGAACCTAGAGACAGAACCTGGCTACAGAACCTGGATAGAACATGGCAACCAAACCTGTCTGGAGAACCTGAACAGAACCTGGCGACCAAACCTGTCTGGAGAACTTGGACAGAACCTGGCTGGAGAACCTAGCGAGAGAACATGGCTACAGAACCTGGCTGGAGAACCTAGCAAGAGAACTTGGACACAGAACCTGGCTGGAGATCCTAACCAGAACTTGGCTGGAGATCCTGACCAGAACTTGGCTAGAGATCCTGGCTAGGCTGCTGGTCAACTGAACGCTGTCTCCATGTCATTCCTTCTTCGCCGACTCCGTCCACACCTTTGGGGACCCCTGGACCTGCTGGGGTTGGACCCCAACATAAAAACAATGCAAGAAGGAAAGAAAAGAGAAATTTTACAACTATAGCTTCTACCATTATAACTTTAACTTTTATTTTTTAACGCTCAACATAGATTATTGGTTACGAGTCTATGTTGATTTTTCTTTATTTATTGGTTACGAGTCTATGTTGATTTACATTTATTTATAATGTATCCGTACATTATCACTGTTCTTTAATATGAAAGTTTTAATTTTTTTTAGAGTGAGTGGAAGTATAGCCTTTGATTCTCCTGCATTAATGAAAGTACAGACTTTAGATACATATGGATACATTATTAGGATTTCACTTGTTTTTCCACTCATGTCCTGTTCTAGGACTTAGTACAGGATACAACATTGCATTTAGTTGTTATTTCTCCTTGCCCCCCCCCCCCCCTGGTTGTAACACTTGCCTTAGTCTTTCCTTATCTTTTATAATTTTGACATGTTTAAAGAGTTCTGGTCAAGTATTTTATAGAATGTTGCTGGGGTCCAACCCCAGCAGGTCCAGGGGTCTCCAAAGGTGTGGACGGAGTCAGCGAAGAAGGAATGACATGGAGACAGCGTTCAGTTGATCAGCAGCCTAGCCAGGATCTCTAGCCAAGTTCTGGTTTGGATCTCCAGCCAGGTTCTGTCCAGGTTCTCCAGCCAAGTTCTGTTTTTTATTGTCTTGTTACATCTGTATTTATACCAGTTGATTTTAATCCTGTCAATTTCTATTCCAAAGGTTAGGGCGTTTCTTATCTCCATTTCAGGGAGTAAAGATTATGTAGCTTAAGTGTGATTGTTCCTAGTTAAAGTGATTAATTACCCACCTGGCACTTAGTTAAGGGGTTTTATTCCCTCCCTAACTTCAGGGAAAAATCCCTACCTGGGGAAACAACCTTTCTTGGAGAGGTGACCTTGGTTAAAACACATAGCGCTAAGGGGAGCAAACATATTAAGAACAGTATGCCATATATGCCAGGTCCCTTGAAACATATGCTGTGCAGATGTTTCTTTCCTGCAGCGACTGTGTCAAGCAGCAAGGATGGACCGGCTTCCGGCTGAATGTCTCTCAACCATCTGATGTTTTCTTATGATTATATTGCGATAATGAATTTTTAGAATAATACCATAAGGTGAAGTGCACGCTCAGCATATCCTATCAGGTGGTATATAGTAGTGATACATCTTATAACTAGTGGTGTTAACTTTGATCCCTTAGTTAAGGTGATGTCAACCAGGTTTTCCACTGTGAAGTTAACTATTTTTCCCTTTATAATTAATATATACTGGGGAGGAGACACTGTGAGGTTATGCAAATATCTTGTTTCTCCTTGCAATTTCCTCCACTAATTTTAGCATTTATTGGTGGATCTGGTTAGTAGTAATGACTACTGTGGTGTTCTAGTTCTCTCATACCTCCCTCATTTATTAATTGGAATTCTTTTGTAAGGAACTGTCCCTTCTGCCCTGGCCGGTTTGGCTCAGTGGATGGAGCGTTGGCCTGTGGACTGGAGGGTCCCGGGTTCGATTCCGGCTAAGGGCATGTACCTTGGTTGTGGGCACGTCCCCAGTGGGGGGTGTGCAGGAGGCAGCTGATCGATGTTTCTCTCTCATCGATGTTTCTGACTCTCTATCCCTCTCCCTTCCTCTCTGTGAAAAATCAATAAAATATATTTAAAAACAAAAACAAAAAGAACTGTCCCTTCTCTGAAGCGAACATTAAAAAAGAATAAGACCCAAAGCAGGGAGGCATGGAGCAAATTGACATACTTTGATGTGGGGTTGGAGGAACAGGAGATAAATCAAAAAACTTATATACTTACTAGAGGCCTGGTGCACGAAATTCATGCACTTTGGTGGGGGGATCCCTTAGCCCGGCCTGTGTTCTCTTGCAGTCTGGAAGCCCTCGGGGGGATGTCTGACTGACAGCTGGGAGCAGGCCTAAGCTGTCAGTCAGACATCCTTAGCACTGCCACGGACACCTGCCACCGCCATGGCGCTTGTCAGCTGGGAGCCCAGCTCAGGGCTTCTGGCTGAGTGGTGCTCCCCCTGTGGAACTGCACTGACCACCAGGGGGCAGTTTCTGTGTTGAGTGTCTGCCCCTGGTGGTCAGTGCGCTTCATAGCGACCGGTTGTTCCACCATTTGGTTGATTTGCATATTGGCCTTTTATTATATAGGATATGCATAGCCTATAGACATGGGAAATAGGGTGGTAAAGACCTGAGGAGTGGGTAGAGGCTGGGAGGGGGGGAGGGGGGAGAAAATGGGAGATATCTGTAATATTATCAACAATAAAATATATATTTTAAAAAATAAGAAAAAACATTTTAAATATTAAAATAAAATAAAATCTTTGAGTGGAAGCAGGAAGTTCATCACCTTTGAACAGTTCTTATCCCTTATAATATGGACCAGGAAACCCAAAACCTTGGCATGTTGGGATGACACTAACGAATTGAGCTACCTGGCCAGGGCTAGAATTAATTAATTTATTTAGTAAATCCTTTGTTTAATACTGTGGGCCAGTAACTGTGTTAGGCACTTGGGGTACAATAGGGTATAGTCTCTGCTTGAGAGCTTATAGTTCAGTCTAGTGTAAGATGATACTTACATTTCAGTATTGAAGACTAGCTAGATTCCTCTGAGTAGCTATGATCTTACAAAAGCCTTTATAAGACCAAATAAGAACACTTATCTGACCGACCTATGTGCCTATTTTTCATCCTCTTTCAGTGAGGACAAACTGGACCTCCTCCCCTCCATGTCTGTGTCTATCCCTCAACACCTCTAACTAGAGGTCTTTGCTGCTTTACTTCCTCCTCTCAAATCTCACAAATTCATTTCTCTTGTTGATGAATCATAACATAGAACTAAACAGGGAAAGGAATTCTGGGAAATTTGTTCCAGTTTAGCTAAGTTTAAAACCACCACAGCTCATTTTGACCATTACACTTTCATTGAAATGTTCTTCTTTGGTTTCATGACATCACTGTCTTCAAGTGTTCCATTGCATTGCTTCCCTTCCACCTTTTTGCTAGCCATCTTCTTCCAAACTTTAAGTGTGTGTCCTCAGCCATTTTTTTGCTTCGTGCTCTACAAACTCTAACTAGTTTCATCCACTTTTGTGGTTTCAATTAGTGGCCCAGTGCACAAAATTTGTGCACATTAAAAGAGGATTAATTAGAGGAAATATTTTAATATTGCTATTTGCCCTTTCTGTATAATGGAAGTGTCAGAGATGAAAGAAAATTAGTAAAATGTATATGAAAATCTTACTCCTGTCAGAGTCTGGGGTGCACCGAGGGACCCAGAGTCAAGTCCCTGCCCACCCGTGGTGCCTCAAAATCAAGTGAGACCCAGACCCAGCCGACCCCACCCACATTGGGTGAGATCCAGACCTGGCCAGCCCCACACTTGTCAAGCCCCACTGGGCAGGGGGTGCAGCCTCAGATACCCTGGCCTGGCGCTGGGTAAGGGGCACAGCCTCAGGTCCCCCATCAAGCCCTGCAGGGTGGGGAGCACAGCCTCAGGTCCCCTGTCAAGCCCCGCTGGGCAGGGGGTGCAGCCGCACATCCCCTGGCCTGGCATCGAGCAGGGGGCGCAGCTTCAGGTCCCCCAGTGCCAGGGTGGGGGGTGCAGCCTGAGGTACCCTGGCCCAGCACCAGGGTGGGGGGTGCACCTTGAGGTCCCCTGTCAAGCCCTGCCCAGTGGAGAGTGTGGCCTGAGGTCCCCCAACCTGGTGCCGGGGCAGGGGGCGCAGCCTCAGGTGCTCTGCCCCGGCCCAGCGCCACGCAGCCTCAGGTCCCTGCTGATTGCTTGTTAACACTCGTTATGGGAACTCTGCCTCTGCTGTGGGTGCAGCCATCTTGTGTTACGGAAACCCCACCTCTGCTGTGGGCACTGCCATCTTTGTGCCAGTGTGATGGTCAATTTGCATATTCCCTCTTTATTAGATAGGATTGCTATGGTTTTGTACACTAATGCCTTCCAATTCCATTTTTAGGCCAGTCCTCTCATAGAAACTCCAGGGGAAAATATGCAGTTGTCTGTCCTTAGGAACTTTATTTGTAACTAGAGGCCTGGTGCATGAAATTCGTGCATGGGGGTGGGGAGGTGTGATCCCTCAGCCTGGTCTGCACCCTCTCCAATCCAGGACCCCTTGGGGGATGTCCAACTGCCTCTCACAATCCAGACCGCTTCTAACTGCCTGCCTGCCTGCCTGATTGCCCCTAACCCCTCTGCCTGATTGCCCCTAACTGCTCCCCTGTTGGCCTGATCACCTCTAACTGCCTCTGCCTTGCCCCACACCCGGGACCCAGGATTCCCTCCTCCGGCTGGTCACAGGCACCCGGGACCCGGGCTTCCCTCCCTTTGGCTGGCTGCAGGCACCCAGGACCTGGGCTGGCTTCATCTGGGCTGGCCACAGCTGCAGGGGATTATGGCCAGGCAGCTTTGCCCAGGCTGCAGCTGCAGGTGCTGGCGCCCAGGACCATGGGGCAGGAGGCTTGTCCCTCTCCTGGGCCGCAGGCACAGGTGCAGCTGCTGGCACCTGGGACCACAGGGCGGGCGGGTTGTCCCTCTCCCTGGCCACAGCCTGGCTGGTCCCCATTCCTCTCTCCCCAGCGTTGAGTGTCTGAGCTGTTATGGAATTACAGTGTGAGGGCATGACAACTATTTGCATATCAGCTCTTTATTATATAGGATATGACCCAAACTGAACTTGTTACTGTTCCTTTAAACCTGCTCTTCCTCTTCTAATCCATTTGAGGACTGACAAGTACTTTCGCTGAGTTGGGAGAGTCCTCAATCATCCCCTCTCTGCTTATCTAGTAGTCCCATATTTTTTCTGAAGGCCTTTCATAGAAGACACAGCTTCTTGTGCCAATTTTTGTATTGATTAAGAGTCTCTTATTTACAAAAATAATTCATCTTGAGCTAGTTCAGTCATAGTAGTAGTAACATTTAGTGGATCTAAACATGCCTGATGCATCAGAGGCACTTTATAATACCAGGGAATAAACAATTGGATGGACGGGTAATATTTTATAGATGAGTAAATTATAGAAATTTCTCCTGATTATAGAGCTAATAAATGATATAATAGGAACCTAGAATTCAGAGGTCTAATATCAAAATGCAAACATAATTTTAAAGCATTTTAATCAAGATGATCAAAGGCTATACTTCAAAAACAGATTAACCCTAACACCTGGGTGGTTTAACATAAGAAAGGTTTATTTATCACTCATGAAGATTCCAATACTGGTTGGACAACCCTTCAAGGCAACTACTGTTGATTCTTGTTATTCTCAGTAGTTATGTTCTATAAGTAGCTGCAAACACTGAATTAACTAGTTACAATACTGAACTATTGCTCTTAGGGGTAGTACAGGGTTAGGTTCCTGTGGGCCTCTGGTCACAACATTTTCACCAACCAACGGATACATAGCCTTGTTTTATGTGAGGTGTTTCTGTTTAAAGACACTTTAGCCCTAGTTGGTTTGGCTCAGTGGATAGAGCATTGGACTACAGACTGGAAGGTCCCTGGTTCGATTCTGGTCAAGGGCACATGGTTGGGTTGCAGGCTCTGTCCCCAGTAGGGAGCATGTAGGAGGCAGCTGATCAATGATACTCTATCATCATTGATGTTTCTATCTCTCTCTCCCTCTTTCTTCCTCTCTGAAATCAATAACAATATATTTAAAAAAGACACGTTATTTAATATATGTTGTTGATTCATTAGCATTGACCTCTTTGTCAGCAGCACCATAATTCATGCCTGAATGCAGCTTATCGACACATGTATTTTCTCCCAAAGGCACATCCCAGCCTTCCTGTGCTTATGAGCACTAGAAAGCACTCTAGCACTCAACGTGGGGGCCATTTTAAACAGTGAAATCACCAACAAATAGTACAAAGATGCAGAAATTATGGCACTAAATAGACCATGAAAAGGACTCTTATTTGCAGTGCGAGAAGAAGGGGGAGTACTGCCTTGTTTAACCTCAGCTGGGAATGAGTACATGGGGTTCAAATTTTCATGACTCTGCACAGGTCTGTGAATAATTGTGAAAATTACACAAGTATTGATTTTTATATCACAAATTTTAGTGAGTAGGCGAATTCACAGAACTCACAAAAAATGAGAATTGACTGTAAATGCTGTGATAATTTGGAATGTCAGGCTACTTGGCCTTGTGATACTGCCATCTCAACATGCAGTTTCTAGGTTACTTCAGCGGGTAGAGATGGTTGGAGGGTCATTCACTAGCTCTTAAATTCTTTGGTCACTCACTATGCATTGGCCAGAGCTAATCAGTTGGCTCCACCTAACTGCAAGAGACCTGGGAAATGTGGGGAATGCTTGGATAGCTAATGAGCAATATACAGTGTATCTCAATGATAAAAACCCAACGGAAAAGGGAGAAAAACAACTGTACTTTACACAGGGAGGTTTCTGTTTTTGTCAGAGAGTGCCCTGTGGGAGGTTTTGGGGGAGTGAGGATGTTTCGGATTTCCTATCTCCTTTAACTTCTCTTTATTAAAATCTTTATTAAAATTGCCAGATCACAGAGCATTCCAATCATGACATCAACATTATCCATTTCACGCTGGCAAGACACATCATTAATATTTTTGTTCAGGACCCCTGTAATTTCAGTTTGTCGGTTCTGTTTTTCTCTCTTTCCATTGATCGTCCATAGGTTGGAACTTGTCTCACTCTTCGTAGAACCTTACCAAACTGCTTATATCGAATAGCCTGATATATTTGCTCTGCACCTGAAGCACTTCACCCCCAGCTGGCACATAGTCTCAATCCTCAGCAGACAACAGGATTGCTTAGCCAACTACTTACTACATCATCATGTGAACTACCCAGAATTTCCCATCCTGGGTTGAGAGAGTCCTCATTGTTATGCTCTCTGCTTGACTCGGCTAGTTCCATACCTGTTTTAAAGGTTTTTCACTCAAGACACTACATCTTGGTAACAATTTCTTTATTAATTAGGACTCTTTAGCCTCAAATAAAAGAATTCATATTGAGCTACTTTAATAATAATAGTAGTAACATTTAGTGCATGCTTATTCTGTATCAGTGCCTGGTGCATGATGGGTTGAATGAATGCCAGTCACTGTGCTAAGTACTTAACTGCATTACTTAATTATCACAACTCTATATGAGTATTTCTCCTTTTATAGAAAAGAACACTGTGACACTGAGAGGTTCTGAAACTTCCCAAGAAACACAGCTAGTCAATATTGGGTCTAGGATTTAATCTATGCCATCTTGTTTTTTTTGCTAGTGTATTAGGGGAAAAAAAAGATAATCCTATATAATAAAGATGTAATATACAAATGGTCATTACACCTTGATGCATAACAACTGACCACCGCATAACGACCATAACGACTGGATCACGGATCAGCAGGAGGGTGGGTCAGCGAGCTACAAGGAGGGTGGGGCAGCGAGCTACAAGCGGGCTGTGGAGAACTACAGGAGGGGGCAGGGCAGCAAGCTATAAGGAGGGGGTAGGGGGAAGCGGGGAGCTACAGGAGGGCGGCAACGAGCTACTGGCGCATGGATTCGTGTGCAGGGCTACTAGTTTATTATAAGAGAGTTTTCCCAGAACAAGTGCAGAAATTCAGGTGGATTGCAAGATGGGCTGGAACCAGGAGCTAGAGAGCTGTTGGAAACCCAGGCAATATTCTCTGATTATCCTCTCTACTTTTCAGACTAGATGTGGGAAAAGGAAAATATTGGCAAAGTGATGCAGGTCATTTCACTCGTCCCAACGTTTGGCTCACCTTGGAAAATCCCAGCACTGCCCTCAATTCCTTTTGTGTCCTGGACCAACTCATTCTATTTCTTTGGGCATTAATTTCCTCACTTATAAAATGAGACGTTTTTACTGGAGGATTCCTCAGGTCCCTTCCAGCTCTAAAAGTCTGTGCTCCTAAGTGAACCTTCTAGAGCAGAGGTGCATTAATAATGGATTTGAAGGTGTGGGTTTGGGGAATAGAATAGAGGAGGGTTCTAAGGAAAGGGACAGAATAATGGTTTGAGAAGAGCCTCAGTGTTGAATTACTGTTTAAAGCTGGTGTCAGGTAAAGACCTTTGAGGACATATAAATGGGGGACAGAAGAGACTTCTCACCCTGACACACCAGACCAGACCAGATTATTTTGAATGACATCTCTGAGCCTCTCTCTTTCTCTCTCTCTCTGTCTCCATAGGGGCCGGGGGGTAGGTAGCCCCTTGCACAGAGGTTTAATCTGGTTTATCTCTTTTCTCAGCCCATACTTCTTTTTTCTTTTTGCCCCCCAGACTTTTCTATAGGGCTTTTACTTAGGTCACAGTAAAAGAGCTGAAGGGCAGCCCCAAACATCTGAATGGCTTAATGAGCAAGTCGCAAACAACTGACTGGGTCTATTTCCTTATCCATAAGACGAGAGGTTTGGTCTATGTGCTTTCTGAAGTCCCGCCCAGCTCTTAGCATTTTGTGGTTCTGGGTACTGAGTCAAAAGCAGATATCCTCTTCCTGAATGCTCCATCCTCGGACCAGAACTTTGTCTTCATTCCTCTTCTCTGTTTACACCTGACTTCCAAGTTCCTTTCTCCCAGGCCCCCTTTCTTCCTCGATTCCCTCAGATCTTACTATTTTTTAAACTCCTTTTGAACCCTCTTTATTTTCTTATATTTAACTGCAGAGCTCCCATTTTATACCTTGGGTCTCCAGTTCTCCATCTCTATGTCTACATCCTCCTATTTGTATCCTGGCTCCTAACTGGAGCTATCCCCTAGGGTTCCTCCTAAGGCCCCCTGGGATCCCCTATCATTCGTCCCTCTCACAGAAGCACACCTTTCTCTAAAGCCAAAGGATCAGGTATTCAGTGGCTCAGGTGACAAACCTGCTGTCAAGTTACAGATATTGTTTCCTGAAAGACCACACTGCAGTGTCAGTGGAGACCCAGGCTGCCTGCAGTGCCCTGCCCTTACCTGGCTATCCCACACGAGGTGAGAATAACCAGAATTCACCTCTAGTACCAGTGCTCACCTGGAAACATGGCTCTGAGCCCCTGGCCCCTGCTGCTCCTGCTGCTGATGCTGTCCTGCACAGGTGAGAGAAACAGTGAGCAGTGCTGGGGGTGAAGGGGGTGGTTGCTGGAAAAAAGACTTAAGAATGCGGAGATTAACTGGTTAGGTAAAAGATAAAGGAAGGGGCAAGGAAAGGGGGCAGGGACTGGAGCTAAGGGGAAAAATGAGCTAAGAAAGGAGTCCAAGTCTTCTTTCCCCAGTTCCCCATCTCCCTCACCTCATCTTTAGATCCAGGCTGGGATTGGGGTCCAGGGCAGGACTGAGTCTGGGTTCTAGGCTCTTACCCTTTAGTGACCTCCAACTTCTCTCCTTACAGTGACTCTGGCCCCTACTGGGCCTAAGTCCCAGGACCATGGTCTCTCCTTCCTGAAGTCCTTGTTCTCCACCTTGGACCAGGCTCCCCAGAGGAACCTCAGCCGCTCGCGGTTCTCTGCATTCCTGGCCAACATTTCTTCTTCTTTTGAGCCTGGGAGAATGGGGGAGGGGCCGGTGGGAGAGCCCCCACCTCCCCAGCCCCCTGCCCTCCGGCTCCATGATTTCCTAGTGACACTGAGAGGCAGCCCGGACTGGGAGCCAATGCTAGGGCTGCTGGGGGATGTGCTGGCACTGCTGGGACAGGAGCAGACCCCCCGGGACTTCCTGGGGCACCAGGCAGGCGTCCTGGGAGGTCTCGCAGAGGTGCTTTTGGGAGCTGTCGTTCCTGGGGGGCCTCCTACCCCTACCCGGCCCCCATGCACCCGCGATGGGCCCTCTGACTGTGTCCTGGTGGCTGACTGGTTGCCTTCTCTACTGCTGCTGTTGGAGGGCACACGCTGGCAGGCCCTGGTGCAGGTGCAGCCCAGTATGGACCCCACCAATGCCACAGGCCTTGATGGGAGAGAGCCTGGCCCCCACTTTTTACAGGGTCTGTTGAGTTTGCTCACCCCAGTGGGGGAGCTGGGCTCTGAAGAGGCTCTTTGGGGAGGTCTGCTGCGCACAGTGGGGGCCCCCCTCTATGCTGCCTTCCAGGAGGGGCTGCTCCGTGTCACTGACTCCCTGCAGGATGAGGTCTTTTCCATTCTGGGTCAGCCAGAGCCTGATGCCAATGGGCAGTGCCAGGGAGGTGAGTGCTGCTGGAGCCGGGGCTGGGCTATGGCAGGGCAAGAAGGGATGAGATTGGGGTAGTCCTCTTTCTTCCTCTTTCCCTCCTAGGCAACCTACAGCAGCTGCTCTTATGGTAAGTCACAGGGGAGGAGTTGTGGGGATTGGGCCTGGAATTGGTCAGCTTCCAGAGCAGAGAGGAAACTGATGGGGGGAGTGTGGTTTGGTGGTTTTGGAATGTGACTGTGCAGCTCTAGGTCACATTCTCATTCTATACCTCAGTTTCCCCAATGGTAAAGCGTGGGTAATATTAGTGACCGCAGAGTTGTTGCAAGGGATTAAATGAGTTGACACTGTAAGCGTAAGCCACATAGAACGGTTCCTGGCACATAGTGCTTAATACATGTCAGTTAGTGAAGATGGGACATGGAAAAAGAAAGGACAAGACCAGATTTCTCCCCGCTTTACTGTTTTAGTACAGCAGTGCCAGAGCACAATTAGACATGCTCGGTTGGTGGGCAGCCTTCCTGATTGAGGCCAATCGAGGGTTGTGTTTAAGCTATCTAAAAGCATGTAAAAAAAAATTAAAAAGGAGGAAGAGAGGGCCAGAAAGACAGATGGACTCCAACCGGGCTGTGTTCCTAGGTGATCTTGTGTCTTAGCAAGACAGACCTCTCTCCCTTTTCCCGAATCCCAGCATTTAAACCAGGAACACCTATACTCCCAGGAACCTCACTGCAGGGCTCTGGCCACGGTCAGACTCTCCAGCTGGAGGAATGTAAACTGACCAGATCCTGTCTGCTCCTCCATCTGCACCCAGGGGCGTCCGGCACAACCTTTCCTGGGATGCCCAGGCGCTGGGCTTTCTGTCTGGATCACCACCCCCACCCCCTGCCCTCCTCCAATGCCTGAGAACGGGTGTGCCTCTGCCCAGGGCTTCCCAGCCCTCTGCCCACATCAGCCCTCGCCAACGGCGCGCCATCTCCGTGGAAGCCCTCTGCGAGAACCACTCAGGCCCAGCACCACCCTACACCATTTCCAACTTCTCCATCCACTTGCTCTGCCAGCTCACCAGGCCTGCCACCCCGCCGCCCCCTCCCAGCATCACTGCCATCTGCCAGACAGCTGTGTGGTATGCACTTTCTTGGGCACCAGGTGCCCAAGGCTGGCTGCAGGCCTGCCATGACCAGTTTCCTGATCAGTTCCTGGAAGCAATCTGCACCAACCTCTCCTTTTCAGCCCTGTATGGCCCCCACCGCCGCCTGGTAAAGCCTCTCTGTGCTGGTCTGCTCCCACCCCCCACCAGCTGCCCTGAAGGCCTGCCCCCGGTTCCCCTCACCCCAGAGATCTTCTGGGGCTGCTTCTTGGAGAATGAGACTCTCTGGGCCGAGCGGCTGTGTAGGAAGGCCAGTCTGCAGGCCGTGCCCCCCAGTAATCAGGCTTGGGTTCAGCATGTATGCCAGGGCCCTACCCCAGATGTAACTGCTTTCCCACCCTGCCACATTGGACCCTGTGGGGAACGCTGCCCAGATGGGGGTAGTTTCTTGATGATGGTATGTTTCAATGATACCATGTATGAGGCCCTGGTGCCCTACTGGCCCTGGTTAGCAGGCCAGTGCAGAATAAGTCGTGGGGGTAATGACACGTGCTTCCTAGATGGGCTACTGGGCCCTCTTCTACCCTCTCTGCCACCCCTGGGACCATCCCCACTCTGCCTGGCCCCGGGTCCCTTCCTGCTTGGCATGCTCTCCCAATTGCCACGCTGTCAGTCCTCTGTGCCGGCCCTTGCCCACCCTACACGTCTACATTATCTTCTGCGCCTGCTGACTTTCCTACTGGGTCCAGGGGCCGGAGGGACTGAAGCCCAGGGGATGCTGGGTCAGGCCCTGCTGCTCTCCAGTCTCCCAGACAACTGCTCCTTCTGGGATGCCTTCCGCCCAGAGGGCCGGCGCAGTTTGCTGAGGACAGTTGGAGAATACCTGGAACAGGAGGAACAGCCCACTTCACCAGGCTTTGAACTCGCTGACGGCTCGAGCTCTGAAATAAGCAAGATGGAGCTGCTGGCCTGTTTCAGCGTGAGTGATCTGCCAAGGGGAAAGCCCCTGGAACAGAGGGGAGAGCCTCCTGGGGGATTCTCTAACACTGAGAGGCAGCAGTAAGCATGCAGCTCTGGAGCCCGACAGTCCTGGGTGCACCTCTTAGTTCTATGAGCACCTGGGACAAGTTATTGAACCTCTCTGAGCAATATTTTTCTCATCTATCTATGGGGGAGAATAATGGTGCTTCTCTTTTAGGGTGGGTGTAAGGGTTACATGAAATAATGCATGCTGTGGGCTTAGCACAGTGCATGATATGGAAACATAGAATAAATGTGATCTCATTTTCTTTCTGATTCTTTGACTCTCCCTCTTTCTGCTCCAGAAAGGAAAGGGATCAAGTTAGAAAGCTTCAGTTCTGTCCCTAGAGAGTGAGACTTGGAGGTTGGCAAAGAAATAGGAAGATAAGGCAGAAATAAGAAAAATTCAGGGGAAGTATGAATTAGAAGAATGGGTTCTAAGTTCAACTATGCCACAAATTAGTGTGGTCCTTGGCAAGTAACTTAATTTAGCTTTTTGGGGGGCTTCAGTTTCTTCTCTGTAGAGTGAAGGGCCTAGAATATGTAAATGCCAAAATTCATTGAGTGCCTGTTATGTGTAAGGCACTTTGCTAGGGTCTATAGGGTATATAAAGATTTCTTACTTCATGTTAGGGTTCATTTTTCTCAAGCACTAGGACCATGAAGTGGGGTTAGATAGACTCTTAATAATTTGGTTCAGATCTACAAGTATTTATCGAGCCAACTATAGACCTGGCTCGGAAGAGGACATAGGAGATGTTAGAGACATGGTCCCTGACCTAAAGGAGTTGAATATCTGAGGAGACACACATACTGGCTTCAGATGAAGAACAAGCATCCTAGCAAGTGGAGTTGGACTGCCTGAGGAAGCTGCAGGAGGGACAGAGAAGACAGCTCTCTTGGCATCTTGTCTGTCTCCCCACCAGCCTGTGCTGTGGGATCTGCTCCAGAGAGAGAAGAGTGTGTGGGCCCTGCAGATTCTAGTGCAGGTAACAGTCGGAGGGGCTCTTGGGTGGACTGAGTGACAGCTGTGGCCTGAGGTCCCTGCCTAGTGAGGCCATACTCACCGTGACTTCCTACTCCCAGGCATACCTGCACATGCCCCCAGAAAATCTCCAGCACCTGGTGCTTTCAGCAGAGAGGGAGGCTGCTCAGGGCTTCCTGACACTCATGCATCGTTCCTGGTCCCAGCTGCAGGTGGGCATAGAGGGGCAGGGGGACAGGGTGGAGGGGGAAATCTAGGAATCAAGAGCACCTGGAACCTGGTGTGCAGAGGGCTTGCTCCAGTGGAACGAGGAACTTAGGGGAGGAGATAGCAAAGATACTGAGCATTTTCAGAGCCAGCATCCATTGCTGTGCCCCCATAGGTACCACCATCTGAGGAGCAGGCCCTTGGTCGCCTGACAGCTTTGCTGCTCCAGCGGTACCCACGCCTCACCTCCCAGCTCTTCATTGATCTGTCACCACTCATCCCCTTCTTGGCTGTCTCTGACCTGATGCGTTTCCCACCATCCCTGTTGGCCAACGACAGTGTGTAAGGACCTCATATCAGTCCTCCTGATCCTGTCAGGGTCAGGCCAACCCTACTTGCCTTGAGCAGCTCCTTCTAGAGCTCCTCTCTATTAAAACTAGGGAGTTTCCCTCCTGTCCATGGCAGTGGACTTCAGAGAACCAGGGGACAATTTGAAACAAGGCTGAGGGTTAAGACTCACTACTTTCCCCAGCCTGGCTGCCATCCGGGATTACAGCCCAGAAATGAGGCCCGAACAGAAAGAGGCTCTGGCAAGGCGACTGCTGGCCCCTGAACTGTTCGGGGAGGTACCTGCCTGGCCCCAGGAGCTGCTGTGGGCAGTGTTGCCTCTGCTCCCCCACCTTCCTCTAGAGAACTTTCTGCAGCTCAGCCCTCACCAGGTATGAGAATCATCTTTACTTGACTAGTCCACCTTCTACTGGGTGGGACGGGAGTCAGAAACATGTCACCTAGTGAGCAACCTCCCTGCAACTGTCCCATAGTGATCCCAACACAAGTTGACCCTCCCCATCTCAGATTCAGGCCCTGGAGGATAGCTGGCCAGCGGCAGGTCTTGGACCAGGACATGCCCGGCATGTGCTGCGTAGCCTGGTGAACCAGAGTGTTCAGGATGGAGAGGAGCAGGTGCGCAGGTGAGTGGTTGTGGGATCAGTGATCAAGGCCAGAGTGGGAGAGAGGCAGGTACAGCTGTCATGATGGGTTAGAGTCCTAGGTAGGAAGGGGCAAGAGAGCAGGCAGGGGCCCCAGGTAGTGTAGGGCTCCAGGAGAGAGGCCTATTTATGGCACTCTCCTAGTTTTATGGCATTTCCTAGTTTAGTGGTCAGAGTGCTTACTCCATGTGCCCACCTGGTCCCTGCCTAAGTACCAGCCTCAGTGACCACATGAAGACCAGCTTCGTGTCCTCCTCAGGCTGGGGCCCCTCGCCTGTTTCCTGACCCCTGAGGAGCTGCAGAGCCTAGTACCCTTGAATGATCCGATGGGGCCGGTAGAACGGGGGCTGCTGGAATGTGCGGCCAATGGGACCCTCAGCCCACAAGGACGGGTGAGCCCCTTGGCACAGGCCTACCAGTCTCTAGGATTTCCCTGGGTCTCTGTAGAGGACTTGCCCAGTTATCTCAACCAAGCTTTAACACAGTGGTGCCAGCCACCCCCCCGCGCGCCCCCCCCCCCCCCCCCGACCTCTGCCACCTCCATTCCTTATACTATTCTTATCTGTTACCAACTCCTTTTGTCTATGACCTACCACATCTGGTCTATGCCACTCCAAACATATCCTTTGACATCTTGAATCCAATCTGTTCCTGTTCCATTCTTGGTTCCAAGCCCTAGACTAGGCCCTGAGCAATCAGATGTAGGATTAGAGAGGTTTAAGGTTCACCTGTCTTTTCTCTTCAGTCCCAAACCTTCTTTGGTTCCAGGTGGCATATGAACTTATGGGGGTGTTGCGCTCATCTGGAGGAGCTGTGATGAGCCCCCGGGAACTGCGAGTCTGGGCCCCTCTCTTCCCTCAGCTGGGCCTCCGCTTCCTGCAGGAGCTGTCCGAGCCTCAGCTTAGAGCCATGCTTCCTGCCCTGCATGGAACCAGTGTCACCCCTGCCCAGGTGGGCCTATCTCAGTCCCCAGCATCCACCTTCCACCCTCTGGAATGCCAGTCAAGAGAATTTCATGCAGGAATACTGTCAGCCTCCCTCAAGCCGCCTATTCCTCTGTTCCAAGGAGGACTCCCTCACCCCCATTCTTCAGGTCAAGAAACAGCCAGGAGCTAGGCTGGTTACTGGGGTGGTAGAGAGAAAGCTGGAAGTTTTGGAGGGCAGATCTTGCTTAGGACCTGGCTACCAGCACCTGAGAACTGTTGTTTCTTATCTCATCCCACCTTAGGCTGTCCTGCTGCTTGGACGGCTCCTTCCGAGGCACGAAGTAAGTAGCAGCAACTTTTCAACATCCTTGAGAGGTCCCTGTGCCCCCTCTCCCTGGATCCCACATCTGCCTCTTCCTCCCTCTCAGCTCCCCTCATACCTGCTGCCTGGCTGCACTGTGATTGTTGGCTTCTCCACCACCCTGGCCCTCTTTTCAGGCCTCTTGTCTCTCTTGCTCCTCAGCTGTCCTTGGAGGAGCTCTGCTCCTTGCATCCTCTGCTGCCAGGCCTCAGCTCCCAGACACTGCAGGCCATCCCTAGGAGAGTTCTGGTCGGGGCCTGTTCCTGCCTGGCCCCCGAACTGTCACACCTCTCAGCCTGCCAGACCGCAGCACTGCTGCAGACCTTTCGGGTATGAGAATAGCAGGGAAGATGAGGCAATCGGGGGCTGTGGGCTCTGGTTGGGAGGAGGTCATCTTCCCTGTAGCCAGGGGAGGCCGCCCATACCTCCTCACTTCCTTACAAACACCCAGTAACATACACACATACTTCTCCTGCAGGTGAAAGATGGAGTTACAAATACGGGTACAACAGGTGCCGGAGCAGCTGTGTGTATCCCTGGTCAGGTATGTGTGGGATCTCTGGGCTGAGCTCCTCTCCATGTCCCCGGGCAATTTCATATGGCTGGTGCTGCCTCACACTGTCCCCAAGCAGTGGACCTCAGAGTTCAGGTTAGCTCTGTGTCTACCAAGACTTTAGCTGCTCCCCACTTCCAGATGTAGGACAGGATGACCCACACTGTCCTAGAATATCAAAGCCAGAAGGATCTGAGAAACCTTCCAGGCCAACGATCCCACTTTCTGATCAAGAGACCAAGGCTCAGAGAGGCTAAGGAACGTTAGTTCATCAGGTGCCTGAATAGCGGCAACACTTGACCACAATCATCTTCAATGTGAGGCTCTCAGGGCTGCACTGCTACAGTGGCACATACCATTCCACTCTGATTCTAGACTTGGCCCCTTCCTGCCCCCATGGCTCCCCTTCTTCTCTGAGGGCTGAGTACAGACTCTCTCACCTATCACCACACTGCTACACCCATCCCCACTGGCAGCCTATCCCCACCACTTGGCCAGACTGCCTGCTTCCCCTGCTTCCACTAAAGCTGCTGCAACTGGACTCTCCGGCTCTTCTGGCTAACCGAAGGCACTACCGGGAGCTGCCCTGGTCTGAGCAGCAGGTAATTCTCCCCAGTTATCCCACAACTCCCCTCTCTCAATCTGTCCACTTCCTCTACTTACCCCTCAGCCCTAGATCTGGTGCCTTATTCCTAGTATCCTGAATAATGTGACTGGTGGGGCCCACAGGGTCAGAGGTAGGACTGGGTCCAAGGCATCTTGGGTCTTTGGGCAATATCTCTGCTGGGAAGCGGTTCCTCTTTCTTTCTCTTGTAGGCCCAGTTTCTCTGGAAGAAGATGCAGGTGCCCACCAACCTGACCCTCAGGAATCTGCAGTGAGTAACTTGTGTGGAGCACTAACATTTTAAAGTGCTTAGCATGTTCCAGTCACCATGTGATATGCAATGGGGCTGAGTGATGCATGGTCCCAACCCGTGGGCTTTCTCCTGACCCCCCCCCACCCCCCCCCCACCCCCGCCTGTGCTTACTCCCTGCTCCTCCATCGCGCCACGCCCGTCCCAAGGAGATCTAAGGGATTTAGAAGACCCAGGTTCAGGTCTCTGCGCTGTTGCCTATTTGTGATTTTGGGAAAGTCACTTAACCTCTCTAAGCTTCAGTTTTTTCTTCTATAGGATGGGAATGAAAATGGTACCTACCTCACAGGTAGTTGTGAAGATTAAATGAGATAAGGCATAAGGTACTTAACACAGGGCTTGGTCCAGTGTAAGCTCCCAGTAGATATTTGCTGTTATTAGTTTAATCCAAAGTGACTTCACAGCCACTGGCCAAGCAGGAATAAACAGGAATAAGTAAATATCACTTACCTACACTGCAGTAGAAAACTGTGGCTTCAGAATCTGAAGACACGGCTCTAGTCTCCGTTGACCACATTTCTAGTAGAATGATGTTAGGAACATCATTCGTCCTCTGTACATCTTTCTTCTCTGACGAATAGTGGTGATGCTGTGGGGAGCTAATGAGACTATGTATGGAAAAGCATTTCTCAAACTCTAAATTACCATAAGCAAACACCTGTACTTGTGTTGAGAGTTTTGATATCAAGGAGCAGACAGGCTGTGGCATGTGCTAATGAATGTCTGCGCACTCACACACCCACAGGGCTCTGGGCACCCTGGCGGGGGGCATGTCCTGTGAGTTTCTGCAGCAGATCAACTCGATGGCAGACTTCCTTGAAGTGGTACACATGCTCTATCAACTGCCCACTGGGGTTCGAGGGAGCCTGGTGAGAGGGGTGTTTGGGCATTAAGTGGGAGCAGGGACCCTAAGTCTAGAACCCAGCCCCATGCTCAGCTCTGTCCTGCCCTGCTTCCCCCCCTGTCCCACAGAGGGCCTGTGTCTGGGCGGAGGTCCAGCGGAGGACGGCAATGCCAGAGCCAGAGCTGACTACCCTGGGGCCAGAACTGAGTGGGCTAGACACCAAGCTGCTCCTGGACTTGCCGTAAGTGCTACAACTGGAGAGTCTGGATCCTTAGGAAACTCCATCTGGAGTAGAAGCTCTGCCCTTAGAAAACGCCCTAGAGGTGTTGGTTTTCTGTCTGGTGGTTCCTTGAAATCAAGTATAGCCAGAAGCAGGAGATTCTATTCAAAGTTGCTTTTGAGTATCAACGGGTTCCCAGAACATGGCCCCAGCATGGCACAGCCTAGGGTGGCAACACTGTGATGTGGCCTGCCAAGCCATCTGAGAATAACCCAACAGAGACAGTGTCTGAAAGGAGGGAAGCAGCAGTCCAATTCTGCCCCAGAGGATTGTAGTCTATTTAGGGCTCTCCTCTCTGTGTTCTTAATGTGTTCAGAGGGGTAGGTAAAGAGAAAATCTATGAAAAATGTGATAGATGCCTTCAAATACCCCAGGGACTCCCTGGCCGGCAGGGCTCCATGGTTAGAGCATTGGCCTGTGCACCAAAAGATCTGGGGTTCGATTTCTGGTCAAAGGCATGTATCTGGGTTGCAGGTTTGATTCCCAGCCCTGGTGAGAGGTAACCGGTCAAAGTGTCTCTCTCACATCCATATTTCTCTCTCTCTCTCCCCATTTAACAAAAAAGTAAAAATAAATAAAATTTAAAAAATACCCCAGGGCTATCAAATAGAAAATAGATTGACATGTTTTTGAATGGTCTCAATGGGCATGACTAGAAACAATGAATGAAAATCAAATTTGCACAATATAAGGAAAATTGTGATAGTGAGTTCTGAGTCATCGGAGCTATTCAAGTCTGGGTCTGGATGGTCCCTTGGCATGGATATTGTAAATTCAAGTATGGTTGGGTGAGAAAGGAAATGGGGCCTCCTCTCAACCCAGAGATTCTGACTCCAATGTCATCAGAACTGTAAGCCAGAGTAGGAAAAGTCTGGTATTAGTCTTCTTGGGGATGAAATGACGGCAAAGCAGTTAATTTCATCCTTTCATTTTTATAGGCCTGTTCACAGATTTTTGGTTCTTGTACTACTAGGTGGCCTAGTTCCAGAACTGGCAAACCTAGATAGAATTCAGGATGCCACTTCTGATTTCTGGGCAAAAGTTTTTCTTTTTAAATGCCATTCAAATCTGTTTAAATATGTTGGTTCTTAGAGATAATTTAGGGACTGGATGAAGTTAATGATGCTGAACCATGACTCAGAAGATCCAAGTTCCTAATTTGTGAAAGAGAATATGAAAAATACCTGTTGTAACCCTAGCCAGTTTGGCTTAGTGCATGAATGTCAGCCTGCAGACTAAACGGTCCCAGGTTCGATTCTGGTCAGGGGCACGTACCTTGCTGCAGGCTCCCCTTGGCCGGGCCCTGGTCAGGACACATGCAGGAAGCGACCAATCGCATTGATGTTTCTCTCTGTCTTTCCCTCTCTCTTCCACTCTCTCTAAAAGATTAATGAAAAAAATATCCTCGGGTAAGGCTTAACCAAAAAAACACACACAAAAACCCCCAAAACCTGTTTTACCCCCAGGTTTTGTCATAAGAATCAAATGAGATAGTACCTAAGAGAAGTTTGTAAATTGCATAGCGCTACACAAACAAGAGGGGACAACCTCATAGCAAGTAGAAGGGTGGCACTGGAAAACAAGAATTGGGAGTAAGACCTTACCATCTGATCTCTGTGAACCTCATTTTAAAAAAAATTATAAAATGAGGAAAGTTTTCGAAGTGGTACTTAATATTCTTGGCTTTTGATTCAATTATACAAGGTAGGGTTATTTGTCTTTCTTTTCTTTTTCTTTTTTTTCCAGGAAGACTAGAAATATGTCATTCCCTTTCTTCTCTCCCTTCAAGCACTATGATGGGAATTGGACCTGGGGTATTTAGTATCAGTTCCTGTCAGGGCCACAGAGTTTGATCTGATGTTACCTTCTGTCTGAGAAATGTGGCATTCTATGGTCCCATCTCAATTTGGCTCAGTTCCAATGCCCATATTATCAAATTGCTATAGGGTCCGGTTGATGGACAGACTCTCCAATGAATCCATTATGTTGGTGGTAGAGCTGGTACGAGCTGCTCCAGAGCAACTGCTGGCACTGACCCCATTCCATCGGGCAGCTCTGGCAGAGAGGGCACTACAAAACTTGGTAAGAGTCCACCCTACCAGACTCAGAACTGAGCTGAGGCAATTCTTACCCCTCAGACAATGCCCTCTGTCTTCTAGGCCAACCTCACACTTTTGCTGCCTATGATTCTCATCTTTAAGGCCCTACCTAGACCCTAGATCAGCGATTTTCAACCAGTGTGCTGCAAGAATTTTTAAAATATGCAATAGCTGACTATTTAGTCAGGATCACAGCTCTCTTTCCTTTAGATTGCCAAATAAAAATATGACAATAGCCAATATAACAATAGCCATCTGGTGTGAATGAATCAAAATTATACCTATTTTTTTTGTCAGATTGGCAAAAAATAGAATATATTTTTTGGTGTGCCATAGAATTTTAGAATTAGTTTATGTGTGCCATGAGATTGAAAACTGTTGAAAATCGCTGCCCTAGATTTTATCTCTTGGTTTCATGTTTCTTATCCACAGCCCTTGGAGTCCAAGAAATTCCTTGGATTTCTCCTCCCAGTCTTTCTGCCTACTCTTATCTGAGTTTATTGTTTAAGAAAATGAACATCATAGGGTCTTGAGTTAGGAGTTGGAGGGAGGAAAGATCACGGTCTTGGTGTCTTGATCAGAGCCTGGTCCTCTGAGTCACAGGTGCATTGTCCTAAGGCCTAATGCCCCTCTTCAGGCTCCAAAGGAGACAACAGTCTCAAGGGAAGTGCTGGAGACACTGGGCCCCTTGGTTGGATTCCTGGGGATAGAGAGCACACGACGGATCCCCCTTCAGACCCTGCTGGCCCACCTCAGTCAGCTGCAGGGCTTCTGCCTGGGAGAGCCATTTGCCACAGAGCTGGGATGGCTGCTGACACAGGAGCCTCTTCTTGGGTATGGACATTTGAGAACTTCAGATTCTAACCCAGCCTCTCAACCATCATCATCAGGGGCAGCCCATCAATATGTGTGAGGTCCCTTGGAGCCCTGAGTCCCCAATCCTAGGATGTTTTCTTTCCCCCTTCCTTTTTCTCACAGTTCCTTCAACATCCCAGCCACTGATCTTCTTCTTGCCCCCCCCCTCCCCCCCCCCAGGAAACCAGAGTTGTGGAGCCAGGATGAAGTAGAGCAAGCTGGACGTCTAGTGTTCACTCTGTCTACTGAGGCGATTTCCTTGATCCCTAGGGTGAGGTGAAGGAACAAGGGAGGGAGTAAGAACAGAGAAGGGACTGGTGAGCTGGTTCTGGGGAGTAAAGGCCAAGGAGGTTGAGGGCAGAGATTGTGAAGCCCAGATTTGGGGGAGACTGTTAAAAAGAGACAGGACTTTGGAATTAGAGCTGCAGCCGCTGGCCCTGACCTGCCCAGGTCTCCCCCCACCTCCCTTCTACTCTCTCACACAGGAGGCCTTGGGCCCAGAGTCCCTGGAGCGTCTCCTAGAGAAACAGCAGAGCTGGGAACGGAGCAGAGCTGGACAGCTGTGTGGGGGGCCACAGCTTGCTCCCAAGAAAGCAGCTTTGGTAGCTGGGGTTGTACGGCCCACTGCAGACTATCTCCCAGGTGAAACTCCCCAAATACTCATGCTTCTGGCAGGGTGAACAGGAAAGAGTATGCAACAATGCAATCAGAAGTCAGGGCAATCAGAAGTTAGCCTAGGACACCCCCTCTCCTATTCTCTTATCCCTACTAACAGCCAACTCAGTTCTAGGCTTGGCTAAGTGTGGTGGAGCTCTCTGTTGGGAAAATGCTTAGGATATGGGAAGGAGCCCCTGTGGGGCTAGGGACCTGGGTTCTAATCTAGATCTGCCATTAAATCCTTAGGCAACACCCTCAATCTTCCATCTATACAATGAGGGGATTGTTCTCTCCAGTCACTTGTTCTAGTATCCTATGTGTCTTATAAATCTCTCACTATAGCAGCGGTTCTCAACCTGTGGGTCGCGACCCCTTCGAGGGTCGAACCACCCTTTCACAGAGGTCCCCTAAGACCGTCGGAAAACACATATATAATTACATATTGTTTTTGTGATTAATCACTATGCTTTAATTACGTTCAATTTGTAACAATGAAAATACATCCTGCACCTCAGATATTTACATTATGATTCATAACAGTAGCAAAATTACAGTTATGAAGTAGCAACAAAAGTAATTTTATGGTTGGGGGTCACCACAATATGAGGAACTGTATTAAAGGGTCGCGGCATTAGGAAGGTTGAGAACCACTGCACTATAGTAATCCCTTGACCCATAGTACTCATCTTGACCAAAGTTTGGAGAGGTTATTCCATCTGTAGGTAGCTTTCTATAAAATAGCATCATATTTTAATACTACACTGACCCAGGCCCTACCTTCCCCCTTTAGAACCTGTGCCAAATTGTGCAGATGTACGGGGGACATTTCCGGCAGCTTGGTCTGCGACTCAGATTGCAGAGATGGAGCTCTCAGACTTTGAGGACTGCCTGTCACTCTTTGCAGGAGACCCAGGACTTGGGCCTGAGGAACTACGGGCAGCAATGGGCAAGGCAAAACAGGTTAAAGATGGGAGACCAATTGGGGTTGGAGTTGAAAAAACATGGGAAAGCTGGTTGGGTGTGGTGCAGGACAGAAGTGAATGGATGCTGGGGTGAGAGGTTGGGAAATAGGAGATCAAAGAATTAAAGGGTTTGGTACATATATGCAATGGAATATTACTTGGCCATAAAAAAAGAATCAAATCTTGCCATTTGTGACAACATGGATGACCTAAAGGGCATTGTACTAAGTAAAATAAGTCAGACAGAGAAAGACAGATACCATAAGATTTTACTTATATGGGGAATCTGAAAAACAAAATAAATAAACTAACAAAACAAACAAACTCATAGATACAGAGAACAAGTTGATGGTCCCCAGATGGGTGTGTTGTGGGGGGAGTAGGAAGACATGTGAAAAAGGTTGAAGGGGTTAAGAAGTACAAATTGCCAGTTAAAAAAATAGTCACAGGGATATAAAGTACAGTATAGGGAATATAGTCAATAATCTACACTAATAAAAGAGAAAAATGGTAATTGGCGTACGGCAATACCGTTTTCATTGGCTAATCAGGGCTATATGCAAATTAACTGCCAACTAAGATTGGCAGTTAACTGCCAACAAGATGGCGGCTAATTTGCATATGTAGGCACAATGCAGGGAGGCGAAAGGGAAAGCAGGAAGAAGCCCCCTGCCACTGACAGTGATCTGAAACCCAGGGGGGAGCTAAGAGCTGGGGGGCAGGGCAAAGGCGGCCCTGGGGCCGCCTTTGCCCTGCCCCCCAGCCATGATCAGAGAATCAGGAGCCTTTGCCGCCCTGGCCAGTGATAGCAGGAAGTAGGGGTGGAGCCAGCGATGGGAGCTGGGCACGGTCGAAGCTGGCAGTCCCAGGAGCTAGGGGTCCCTTGCCTGGGCCTAAAGCGGAGCCCACGATCGCGGCGCCCCCCGCTGCCACTGCAGGTCCCCGCTGCCCGGGCCGGACGCCTAAGCCAGAGGCGTTAGGCCTGGGCAGGGGTGGAGCCTGCAACCGCGGGGAGCTGGGGGTCCCCTGCCCAGGCCTGACACCTCTGCCGGAGGCCTCAGGCCTGGTCAAGGGGCCGATCTGGTGATTGGTGATCAGAGGGTGATGAGGGTCAACTCCTCTGGCCGAGGCATCAGGCCTGGGTGGGGGGCGGAGCCAGGGATTGGGGGGATATGATGGTCCCCTTGCCCAGGCCTGAAGCCTGGGTCAGAGGCGTCAGGCTTGGGCGGGGGGTGGAGCAAGCGATCAGAGGGAGATGGGGGTCCCCTGCCCAGGCATGATTCCTGGGCCAGAGGCCTCAGGCCTGGGCGGGGGCCAGAGCCAGTGATCGGGGGGAGATGGGGGTCCCCTGTCCAAGCCTGACACCTCTGGCGGAGGCGTCAGGCCTGGGCAAGGGGCCGATCAGGCGATCGGAAGGTGATGGGGGTCAACGCCTGAGGCCTCCCAGTATGTGAGAGGGGGCAGGCTGGGCTGAGGGACACTCTCCCTCCCCCCCACACACCCAGTGCACGAATTTCGTGCACCGGGCCCCTAGTATTGTAATAACTGTGTGTGGCGGCAGATGGATACCAGACTTATCTGGGTGATCACTTTGTAAGTTATATAAATGTCTAATCACTATATTGTACACATGAAACTAATATAATATTGTATGTCACCTGTAATTGAAAATTTTTTTTAAGTTTTGCCTCCCCCCCACCCCCCCAAAAAAACCCCAACAAAACCTACGAGGGTTTGGCTGTTAAGTAGAAAGTCAGAGGGGCTGAATATTGAGGAAAGAAAGCTAATGCAATGGGTAGAGGGACTAGAGCAGTGGTTACCGAACTTTAGTGTGTGTTAAAGTCATCTGGGGAGCAGGCGTTTGAAATGCCGATATCAGGGTCCCATGCTAGACTCACTGAGGATGGGTCTGGGCATCTGCATTTTAACAGAAAGACGTGTCTGGTGCACGTAATAGTTTAGAACTCATGGACTGGAGTCTGCTATTTTCCTACTGAGACTCTACAATCTTCCAATGACAGCTTAGTCAGAGGAACTTTATTCCAACCCTTTCATTTTATAGTTGAGGAAACTAAGACCCAGAGAAGGCACGTGATTTGCCTCAACTTGCACAGCTAAGGTCAGAGGCAAGACTAAGACCCAGCATCTGACTCCTAGTCGGTGCTTTTTCCACTCACGTTGTTCCTCTCTTTCTCTATAGTTGTGGGGTCCCCCACGGGGGTTTCGTCCTGAGCAAATCCTGCAGCTAGGTCGGCTCTTAATAGGTCTAGGAGAGCGGGAACTACAGGAGCTAATCCTGGTGGACTGGGGAGTGCTGAGCACCCTGGGGCAAATAGATGGCTGGAGCTCAGCCCAGGTAACACCTTCCTCCTTTCCTATGACCTTCCAAGCATTCATCCCACAGGCCAGGTCTCTAGGTTATTTAAAGCCCAAGAATGTTTTCCTCTGACTCTGAATGGCCATTCTTTCCGTCTTTCCTTAATACTCCAAATGAGTAGCCTTAGAAACTGTGATTTATTCTCTCTGAGGTCCTGGACACACAGTATTCCCTGCTGCTTCTCTTCCCTCTTATCTGTCCTCTTCTTTTGGGTCCTCAACCTTACCCATGACTGTTGGAGCTTCAGGTCTTATTTACTTATTATTTTTTTAAAATCTTTATTGTTGAAATTATTACGTATGTTCTCTTTACCCACCCCACCCCCATTGACCCCCTCAGCCCGCCCAACCCCCCACCCCAGACTTTCACCACACTATGGTCTGTGTCCATGGTTTATACATATACGCATACAAGGTCTTTGGTTGATTACCTCCCACCCACCTACCCTCCCCCACCTTCCCTCTGAGATTCTGCACTCTGTTCCATGCTTCCATGTCTCTGGATCCACACCGTTCTTCAGTTTATTTTGTTGGATCTTCAGGTCTTAATAATACAAGAATATAATCTAGTAGCACTTGTCACTTCCCTAATCACTTCCCCATCCACTAATTCTCCATGAATTCTCTCATCCTGTGCCCTCCACACCGACCCCAGCTCCGAGTTGTGGTCTCCAGTTTCCTGCGGCAGAGTGGCCGGCACATGAGCCAACTGGACTTCCTTCACCTGACTGCCCTGGGTTACACTCTCTGTGGACTGCGACCAGAGGAACTACAGCATATCAACAGTTGGGAATTTAGGTCACCTGTGGAGGGAGGGATGTGGGTGGTGATGTCGAGGTAAAGGTGGGCTCACTGGGGAGGGTAGGATCACGAAGAAGTGGTCCCATGGAGGAAGGGACCTCACCTGAAGCCATCTCTACTCTGATCATCATAGCTGAATCTTTCTCCCTTCTCCTCCCTCTTCCACAGCCAAGCAGCTCTCTTCCTGGGCAACCTGCATTTCCAGTGCTCTGAGGACCAACTGGAGGTTCTGGCCCAACTCCTTGTGCTGCCTGGTGGTTTTGGCCCAGTCAGTAACTGGGGGCCTGAAATCTTCACTGAAATTGGTACAATAGCAGGTACGGGGGCTGGGTCACTGCTGGTGCTTGCTGTCAGATGTTGGTTTCCATTCCATGGGTGGAGGACTGCTCTGGAATTCTCAGGGTGGGAGTCTGGGAGTTTAGGTAAGAGGTTGGTGACGTGTTGGGGGAGGTCTATGGTTGGAAGAGGTCTCTAAGTTTGAAGAGAAGGCAAGAGGCCAGGCTAAGACAACTTTTGGATGCCCATCTCACTTGCTTCAACAGCTGGGATCCCAGACCTGGCCCTTTCAGCACTGCTGCGGGAACAAATCCAGGGCCTTACCCCTCTTGCCATTTCTGTCATCCCTGCTCCTAAATTTGCTGTAAGTATTGATGGATCGGAGTGTGGAGTGACCATAAGAGAAGCAGAGCCCAACACGGGATACACTGGATATACTGACTCCTGCCTCCAACCCCAGGTGGTGTTCAGCCCCGCCCAGCTATCTAGTCTCACCAGTGTCCAGGCCGTGGCTGTCACTCCTGAGCAAATGGCCTTTCTGAGTCCTGAGCAGCGACGAGCAGTTGCATGGGCCCAGCATGAGGGGATGGAAAGCCCGGAGCAGCAGGGTGAGTTCTCAACTGCACAGCTTGACCCTCCCCACTTCCTAACCCAGAATCTGAGCCCCAGCTAGGTGCTATCTGACTCTTAGACCCAACCCAAGGAGATCCCTGGAGTGAAGGGTACACAGACAGATAGTTTAGAGTGTCAATAGCTCCTGGGGAGCATAATTGTGACATCCCTTCCATTCTCTGCCTCATTGTAGGTCGAAGCACAGCCTGCGGCTTCCAGAACTGGTCACAACCCTCCTGGATCTTAGCATTAGCCGTCTGCTTCCTTGGCAACCTGTTATGAACCTGTCTCTACAGTTAAAGAGTGACCGTTGGGAAAGAAACCTTAAGCCACAGTGAATAAAGTGAAATGGAATTATAGTCTAATTACTCTCAGGGAGCTGGTGAGGAACGTGGGTACAACGCTAATGCCTTCCTCCCAGGTGAGACCCAGTGTTCCTGGCGTGCCGTGTCTGGAGTTTGTTTCCATCATGAGTAACCCATTGCCTCACTTCCTTTCAAGGAGGCTGCTCCCTCCTCACCCCATCATTAGGAAAAAGACAGACAGGTGGAGCACAGCAAGGTGTCTTTACTGGGACACAGGAAGTGGGGGGCATCCAGGGCAAGTAGGATAGGCCACCATTGGAACGGGCAGACGTCCTGGGGATCTTGAGTCATCTGCTGAGGATGGGGAGTTAATGCTTGCTGTGGACGAGAGGTGGAGGGATGCGGATATCCTGGCCTCTCTCCAGACGCCGTTCACAGTCAATCAAATAGTTTACTCCATCGATGACCAGTTGCACCAGCTCCACCTAAAGGACACTAATTCTTGGTCTCTGCTTCCCACAACCTGAGTTTCTTTCTTTAGCACTGATTTGCCTGCTTTGAGAACTCATTTCCAATTGCCTCCCCACTCAACCTGATTTTTATTTTAGATTCTCTAAATTCCTGAATCTCACTCACTGTTATATCTCAGCCCACATAGACTTATACCTCCCCTCACCCTAATCCCTGAAGATCTCACCTCTGACTTGCCCAGTCGGTCCAAATTAGAGATGTCAAAGGTACTGCCTGTGGCAGCTGTGTCCACTCCTCCAGTTCCACGCTTTTGGAGTCTTAGGTTCTCCAGGATCTTTGGGAAGCGGCTATCCTAGAAGGGAGATAGGGATTGGGAGCAGGGTGAATAGCGACAGAGATTGGTTCTACCTGAGAGGGCCCTGAACCTGCTCAGAGCTCTTTCCCAATGTGTCTAGTTTCTTTCCAAAGTGCCCACTCCCTCATCCTCACACAGCCACCTTCCTCACTCTCAACCCTCTCTAACCCCACAACTCATTTACTTTGCTTAGCAGCGGCAGTTTGATGTGTACTCCTGCTCGTAGTCCAGTGCCCAGGTTAGATGGACAGGTCAAGATGTATCCCAAACGCTCATTCCACATGAACTCCCAGCCATGCTCCTGGATCAGCCGTTCCACCTGAGTTCACAAAGGCTCTGTTAGTGAAAAGTCAGGAATATGTGGACACTCCCATAGCTAGACTCACAGGACTCTAGAAATATGTCTAGAACCAGAAACTTGGGATGTGAAAGAATGACCCTGTCCAGGGTTTTGTTTGTTTTGTAGAAATGGTTTGTTATTATCTTGCATGTAAGGTAAGCCCATAATGATGAGATTGCAGAAAAATACCTTGTGTGTTGAAGAAGAGAAACTTGAGGGATTAATGCATTAAGGATGGTCCAGAGGTGTGGAACTGAACTGAGAAAGAGTTGATTATTCAATGAGCTCTGCATGCATTGATTATCTTTGTTTTGCTAATGAGCCTAGAACTTAGGAGGATTCAGACAGAAAAGGAAAATGTAGGCTTTGCAACAGGAAGAGGCAAGAGAGCCTTCTGTTAGCAGTGGAAGAAGGACATACCAGAAAGCAAAGAAAAAGTGTAGAAGGGCCATACTTACAGGTATGTGTGTGTGCCAGGTGGTGTTAGGGTGTTTTTGTTTCACTTAAGTATCCTAGTCATGAAGATGGCTATTAGAGTTGAAGAGATGGGATCCGCCAGAGTGGTGGACATTAACACCACTACCTAACATGAGCAAAGGGGACCCTGTTTATCGTTCAGAAAGAATCATGGCATCAGGGGATATTTTACACGCTGAACATAGGGAAACCCTTCCATCTGGAACCGTGGCCGGCAAACTGCGGCTCGCGAGCCACATGCGGCTCTTTGGCCCCTTGAGTGTGGCTCTTCCTAAGCCTTAGGAGTACCCTAATTAAGTTAATAACAATGTACCTACCTATACAGTTTAAGTTTAAAAAATTTGGCTCTCAAAAGAAATTTCAATCGTTGTACTGTTGATATTTGGCTCTGTTGACTAATGAGTTTGCCAACCACTAGATTCTAGAATAATAGCAGCAGCTAAACCCTATTGAGCATTACTAATGGGCCAGGTATTTTACATGCATTATCTCATTTAATCCTCACAACAACCTAAAATGTAGGAAGTCTTATTATCCCAATTTTATAGATGAGGAGACTGAGGTACAGAATTTAAAAAGTACTTCCCTACCCACTTAACAATCAGAATGTTATCTATTATTTGACAAAAACAGTAGAAATTTCCCAGCTAGATTATAAAAGGAAGAAGAGCTCTCTCTCTCTTTATAAGTCCAAAATAGAACTGTATATATGAGAATATACAATAAGAATTGGGTTTATGGGAATTCTTAATCTAGTATTGAATATGGAAACTCAATCCACATAGGATTGAGAATTCAGTTCAACCCTTCATGTAGAGCCACATATTCTGGAACTTCTAAGCCAGTTGATCCTCCACCTTCTCTCCCTCTCCCTCTCCCGCTCCTCTCTCAGTTTAAAATTTAGACATGATACTTTAGCAGGAATGACAGAATCCAAAGGTGAGGCCTACCTATGCTCAGAACTGAGTGGTTAGAATCATGAACACAGCAATCTCTTATTCCATACATCAATCCAGGCTCAAACCTTTTCCTTATCTGCACATCCCACACCACACACCCCAGGCACTGACCCACGATCTATTATTTTTTCTTCAGATTATCTGATAACTGCTTTATTTTTTTAGATTCCTGACACTGTCTTCCTAGTCTTAGGGTGACCATATATCCTGGTTTCCCTTGGACAGTTTTGATTTATACCTGTTGTCCTGGAGTAATTGATGATGATCTCTTTTACTATCAAAAGTGTCCTGGGTTGGTTGATAACTTATGATAACTTATATGGTCAATCTACATGGGCTAGCATTTTGTGTTGTCTTATGCCCCCCCCCCCCCACCACCACCACCTATTTCCCTTATACGCTCTTGTCCAACCTCTTTGAGGCCTCGGCAGAATCTTTCAAACACTCTCTTCATGTTGCCACCCTTCTCCATGGAGATGACTCGTGTATGATCCTCCTCATTCACCCAGATTAAGAAGCTCTTCTCATTGTTATGCCTGAAGGCAGGAGAGAGGGAAGGACAGGGGTCAATAGACAGGGCAAGAATGGGGAGAGGTAGAGGGGCAAAAGGCACTTATGGGGATATGGTGACAAAAGAGGTAAGGTAAGCCTCATACCAAATCCCACGAGCATCTGGCCAGTCTCGAGCCATTCCTGCTGCAGTCAGCAATGGGGACACAGGCTTATCAAATAGGAAGTGGTCCTGGGGAGATAAAGGGACTTGGTTTAAGAACTCTTACAGTAGCCCTGAGGCCTCTCAAAGTCCTTCTGTCCCAGCTGGCCCAGCCTGCCCTCTGACCCTTCTTTCCATCTGCTCCCCCCACCTAGCACTTTCTCCAGGCCCCTCACATCAATAAGCTGCTGCTGTTCAGCCTCTGTCATTTCACTGAGCCGATAGTAACGACCAGCCAGGTCACCCTTCAGGCCACTTAGTGCGTCCGCCACAACACGTTCCACCTCTCGCCGCTCTGCCCGAGTGCAAGCTGGAGGCAGACTGAGTCCCCGGATACTTCGGCCAGTTCTGACTCTTGAGGACAACACATACCTCTCATCAAAATAGCCAGAACGTATCTGTGGAATAAGAGAAATTAATATAAATCACAAGCACAGTAGGTGGGGACAGAGGGCCTTGGGGAAAAACAGATTCCTGGCATTCTCTTCCTAGTCTTAAGGCGACCATATAGAGGAGTCCTCACTGCATGCATTGGAAGGAGAAGTCCATTGGGCAAGCAGTCCAATTGAAGAGGGCATTATGATCCCTCCCCCACCTGCCCACCTTGCAGAATGGTCATTCTCAAACACCCTCTCTTCTTCATGTCTGCTGCTTAAAACACAATCCTTTCTCCACACCAAGGCTGAAAGCTCAGCAGTATAATGACCATGAGTCAAAAGATAATTAAGGATCGAAGAAACAGAATGCTGTTCATGAGGCAATGCAAATCAAAAGTGGAATCTTTGACCCACCTTACTGGCATCCAGGTCAGTGGTGTGTTTCATTATCCGGGGATCATATCCATTATGTCGTTCTTGGATAACAGGGTCAAACAGCTCAGCAAATACCTGAAGGAGAATTCGGAGGGAGAGGATGGTTCAGGAGGGGGCATCCCCTCCTAGGCTTTAAACGTGGATTGATTTCACTGGGTCAGAAAACATAAGTACAGATGGATCAGTTTCAAGGGTAAGTGAGGGGTTTTAATGGGGAAGGAGCTGGGATTACTGGGCAGATGAGTTGGATCACCAGGGAAACTCTGAGGGCCCCCTACCTCATAGCTTTCCTCATCTCCAGCTACCATGCCCACAGTCTTGATGAAGGGGTGGCCGGGGTTGTCCACGCCAGTCTGGATACACTGATCCAGCGTCCAGCCAGTGGGTGTGGTCTTGTCGCAGAGCCGGGCATAGACTGCTGGGGTCAGGTGACTGGCCATGCAGTTGTTGTGCTTTCGGAGGTCTGGGTACTCAGCACTGGGGAGGGGGTACCCAGTAACCATGGAGGGAGAGCACAGGTGGCCTTGACCTAGTGCCCTCAGCCAGGAGCTGTCCTAGTAGCTGTGTCTGGCTGTCCTCCTGGGGAGGAGGGGAGACTACAGAGAAGCTAAACCTTGGTAATCTCATTAGGGATTTCGGGGTCTATTCTTTCCCAGCAGTTCTAGCTTCCTCTGGCTGGCCAGCTCAATTCTCCCAGATCTGCTCAATTCTTCCATCCCGTGAGCACAACATTAAGAATGGGGGAGGGGAAAGACGAAGGAGGAAATCTAGGAAATGGGGGAGAACAACAAGAAAAGGAGATGAACGAGATCAAAAAGGATAGTTCCTGATCTCTCAATGAGCGATTTGGACAGAGATGCAACCAGAACTCGCTGGACCAGGTTACAGATCCCCAGGAATGCTTTGGCCTGGTGGTTTTAGCTTCCACCCCCACCCCATCAGCACTAGGCCATGGCGCGAGGAGCCTGCTACCGAATGTCAGGGCAGGAGCAGGCTCAGGGCAGGAACCCAGAGGGCGGTCTCCAGACTGTACAGCAGCCCACTCCAGAGCCTTCGTGGCTATAGCCCTTCTCTGTTACCCGGTCCTCATCTCCATCCCCACCTCCGTTCCCATCACCACTTCCCGGGGTCGGGGTGGGGGTGGGGGTGGGGGCTCAGACACTGATACCTCGGGGGATACATCCTCCGTCGTTCACTGGCGGCTCGTACAGGTTCCGGGCGGAGCAGAAATCCAGCAGCTAGAGAGCCAGCTCCAGCCAAAGCCAAGAGCCTGAGCCCGGGGCGGGCGGACAGCAGACGAGAGAAGGGACCGGCCATGGCTCGAGGATCCTGCTACGGAATGTCAGAGCAGGAGCAGGCTCAGGGCGGGAACCGGGAGGAAGGATGCCACCAGGGGGATTGCGGGCCGGAGCTGCTGGGTGCAAGGCTGGATCCGAAATGAGGCCCGGAGTGAAGGCTGGAGGGGAAGCCGGTACCGAGCAGCCTGCAGGAAAGGCGCAATGAGCTAGCGGGAGGAGGCGAGGCAGGCCTCAGCCGCAGTCTCCAGGGGTGGGGCTCCCCCAGACCCCGCCTTCCGCCTGCCACCGCGCTAGGTGTGCGGAGACAGAGGTAGGCGGCAACCGCCTGGCAGATGAGGGGGACCGGAGGGACCGGGGATTTGCACCCCTGGGATAAGGCTGCCCAGATTTCAGCACCACGTAGAGGAACAGCACCCAAGGGGTCTGTTCGAATACCCTCCCCCAAGCCTCTCGGTTTAATGGGAAACTCGGTTCGTCACTCTGGGGGTGTGAAAGGGCGATCGTGCCCAACCTCTTCTCTGTTTTCAGTCCGCCCCAGCAACCTCTCCGTCTTCCCAGGGGAGGGAGTCCCGGGGGGTGCGCACAGATACCGGAGGAACTCACGGAGGAGCACAGCGTTAGAGGCAGAGACTGGGAAAGACATCCGCTGGTTCAAGGTCACCTTTTCTTTGGAACCAGGAAGAGAACCCAGGCACCTCCCTTCATACCTGTACTCTCCTTACAAGGTCGAGAAGAATCAGGGAAACATGAACAACTCTTACCTGATCCATGCTGTGTTCCCCCACCCTGCCCCTGCCCCCTAATCTGAAGCTCTGCTACGTCCTGCCTACACTTCTTAGGGTCCCTCACACCTTTTCCCTTCCCCACCCTCCTTCCCATCCCCTGGTTCACCTTTGATCGTTTGCTTCTCAGCAGTCTATTCCAGGCTGCTCGCAGGACGCCCTCTGAGTAGTTTCTGCAAACTGGCTGACCTGTTGGTTGCACGGAGGTAGGGCTGGGGTCGGGCAGGGAGTTGCTGGTTTCCTCTTCCTCCTCTCCCCTCTCTGTAGCTCCCAGTTCCTGGGCCGAGGTGGAGTATAAAGGCGAGTTAGTTACAGGGTGTGGTGAGATGATTGGGTGCAGGAATGGAACAGGCGGGCACAGGTTCCCGTTCACCACAAGTGTTTCCTCTCTTGGCTCCCTAACGCTGTTTAATCCAGGGTGTGAGGGGGGAGTGGTGTCCCAGGGCATAAGGTCTCCAGGGAATCTCAACCTTCCCTTTGGTCCTCTGTCTTCCCCTCTTTCCTTAGATTTAAGAGGGCTTTACTCCTACAGTTCCCAGTGTGACTTTGGTGTGACTTGACTTTTGTCCTGGCAGAAAGGAGAATAAATGTTGGAGCTGAAGTAGCGATGGGGGGCTTCAGTATGGAGGGTCAGTTAAGGTGGGGTAGTCATGGGGGCATTAGCCCCTTCCCTCCGCTTTCTTGGTGTATCCACAAGACAGTAAGATACTTGAAAATCTTAGGGGAGATTATTTGAGAAAGAGATATTCCTACAACTCCACCCCTATACTCTCATTCCCTTCATTCTTCTCAGGCTTCCCTTGTGGTCCTTTTCCTGCCTTCTTCATTTGTGGGTATCTTTAGAAGCCATCCACCTCTCTTTTGGGTCCATCACTTAATTCCTTTTTCTCCTGGTCAAAAAGCAATTATCGAATTCTGCAGTTGAAGTACGGTCACGCTTGGAGAGACACACAAAATGTTACCTGTGTTGTGGGGGCTTATTACCTAAATTGAGGAGTAGCTATGAGTAAGCAAATATAATTACAGGGTGCATATTTACCCTGGTAAAGGAGGGAGATAATCTTCCAGAACAGTAGGGTTATTTGATTGAGATGGCAGTTACTAAATTAAAGAGGTAGGAAGCGAGAATTACAGAAGGAAAAATAAGAATTGCCTAGAGGAGTAAAGAAATCACTCAAGCCCTGGCCGGGTAGCTCAGTTGGTTAGAGCATTGTCCCAAGGTTGTGGGTTTGATCAACTTGCTTAAGTTCTACTTGCTTAAACTCTGCAGGGACCTTGGGAATGCCACAAGTCAGGGCAAATACAAGAATCAACCAATGAATGCATAAATAAGTGGAAAATGGATCAATGCTTCTCTTTCTCTCTCTCCTCCCCCTCACATCCTCTCTCTCAAGTTAATTTTAAAATCTTAAAAAATAAATCACTCAACATATGGCATTTAACAATAATTATTATCAATCATATTCAATATTTATCAAGTACTTTACAATTACAAGGGACTCTTGTGTGTATTATATTATTGAATTGAATTGTATTGTTCCAACGGATGACTAAAGATTGAGTCTACATTTCCAGGAGAATGAGAAGATATGTTTATTACCTACAAGATGCTTTAATAACTTGTTTGAAAGGTTGGAGTGGTAGAAAGGATATGAGCCTGAGCATGAACTAAGGAGGTTTCTATTTCTCTTAGGGCCAGTCATTAGAATCATCTCTATCCCTTTTGGGAAGCCTTGGGGTCAGGATAATATGCACCTGACTGAAAAAGTGGTAAGATTTCAAAGGGTGCAGGAAGAAACAATGAACTTGGAATTGTTTTAATCAGGGAAATCTATGTGAGGCTGCAAATGGAGCAATACAAACAGGTACAAAATGCTTTCACATAATCAGTACCCTATGAGTTAGGTTTTTAACCCCACTCTTTTACAGACGAGAACATGGAGGCCAAAGCAAGTTCAGTAACTTGGGCTGCACAGCTATTACAAGCGAGGCCCGGAGTCAAGTCTAGAGGACAGAGAACAAGCAAAGTGAGGAGAAAGGAATCAACTTGTTCCGTCTTCCATGTCCATTCATTTACTTGACATCTTCACCCGGTAACATTGTTAACTCATATTTATTGGATCTCTACGTATAGCACACTCAGTTTTTATTTTTTGTAAAACAAAAAGAAGACGAGGTTTTGTCCTCCAGGAGGTGCAACGACACAAACTCTTCCTCTTCCTTTGCATGTGGCTCCCCGCACCCTTCCCCCGCCCCCTCTCACTCCTTTGTATCACTGGCAAGTGCAGCATCTGAATTGTGGCGACGCAGTTAGAAATCGGAGCATCAGGTTGCACTTCCCCCACAGTGCCGCTAGGGGCCACCCTCCTCCGCGCAGAAGCGCCGGCCAACGCAGCCTGACTCCGCTGCCGGTGCGCGCCCTCCGCTGATTGGTGGCACCGCAGAGAAGTCGCGCTTTGATTGGGCCGCTGTCAGGTGTCGCTGCCGGCAGGTTCGGCTGCGCGAGCGCGGGGAGGCGGGTGAGTGCGGGCCGGGGGCGGTGGGGGAGTGGCTGGGGGCTGGGGGCGGTCTCCGACGGGGTGGGCTGGGGAGAGTGGGCTTGCTCGGGGCCGAGGGCTGTGGTTAGACCCCGCTGGGCGCCGCTGGGGAAGGAGACCCAGCGGAGAGGCCTCAATGTCAGCGGGGGGACAGTGCCCGCGGCCGGCGGGGGCGGGCAGAGGCTGGTGGAGTCAGGCTCGGAGGGCGGTCGGGGTCCGCGGGAGCTGCGAGAGGACCCCGGAGGGGTCGGCGGGAGCGGAGGCGCGCGGGAGGGTCCGCGTGTGGAGCGCCGGCGGCGCGGGAGACGGTCGGGGTGGGAGTCAGCCTGGAGGGTCAGCCCGAGGAAGGGGTTGTGGCCGAGAGAGGCGGTGCGTGGCGAGGGGTCTTGCGCGGAAAGACTGGGTCTCAGGCCGCCTTTGGGCGCGGGGGTGGGGTGGGGGGTGGGGGGGAATCCCTGCGGGTTCCACGGAAATAGTGACCGAGCGCGGTGACTCGGCCGAGGGTGGAGGACTGGTTAGTGCTGGGGAACTAAGCGAGAGCTCAGTTCGATGGTTATGTGATGAGCCGCTCGGGGATGGGGTGGCGAGGGGAGCCGGGGAGGGGCGTTGCAGCGAGCTGGGGTCGACGCGCAGGACCAGGGCACGGGCGCAGGGCATCGGCGTCGGGAGGAGGACTAAGAACGTGGCATCGGAAGGAACTGGGGGGCCCGCTGGTGAAGGTGGGGAGCGGGCAGTGTCGGGGGCCCCGAGTTTACTGTGTCGGAAGGATTCCTGCCTGAACTTAGTGTTGATGCTTCCCCTTCGCTCCAGCCAGTGGGTGGTGGTCGGGGAAGCTGGAGGACTCCCGCAAGCAGCCTTGCATGCTAAGGGGTGAAGAAGTCACCGCGTCTGCCCTCTCTTCCGCCCCGTCTCCAGATCTGATTTCACAGAGATGTTCCCGAGAAAATTGCCACCTGCCCCTCCCTCTCCCATCCTACTTACCCTCCCCCCCCCCCTTCCTCCCTCATCCCCTCCTTCCTTTCCTTTCCCTTCCAGGGGTACTGGCCAGAGTAGGACAGCCCTTTAACCAAATGTAGACTCTGAAGTTTTCTTTCTTTCGCAACAAAGTATTGGGTGAGAGGGGATGGGAGCAGAGCACAGAAAACAGGAGGTGGCTCTTGGAACACCACCTTAAGCCCCAGCTTCTCCCAAAGGTACATCTAAATAAGCCCTCGCTTATTTCATATCTATTTCTGTCAGGCTTCTATTTTTGCTTTGTTAACTGTGAGTTTAGGCCTCTCATCTCTCCTGTAAACAGACTCTCCTTCCTCCTGTTACCATCTCTCCCGTTATAGAGTTGCAATAGAACTTCAAGAACACGGTCGCGTGCTAGTATTTTCAGTAGAAAACCAGGAAGGCCACAGTGTAAGAAAGGGTGAAAGGTTAGAAATCTTAGGCAGGAGAAAAAAGCTCCTGCTTCAGAGGAAAGATAAAGATTGCCACAAAGTTCTACTTCCTTAAACCCTGCAGGGACCTTGGGCATGCCACAAGTCATGAAAATTGGGTCAGGTCACTGAAAAGGAGTTCAAAGAAACAGCCTATTAATCAGGAGGGGAGCATACAAGGCATTCGGTGCACAACTGCCACTATTAAGTCTAAGGAGAATGCCGTGCCCCCAGGGTGGTTGAGCAAGGGAGACAAGTAGATGGTGAAGATGGGAAAGGACTCACTTTATGTAAAGGTTAATGGTAACTTTCTAATCAAAACGGCAACTCCCGCTGGCAAAATTCTAAAAAAGGAAAAAAAACATGCCCTAGCCGGTTTGGCTTGGTGGATAGAGCCTTGGCCTGCTGATTGAAGGGTCCCCGGTTCAGTTCCAGTCGAGGGCATATGCCTCAGTTGCAGGCCCATTCCCCAGTGCAGTGTGTGTAGGAGGCAGCCGATCAATGATTCTCTCTTATCATTGATGTTTCTCTCTCTCTCTCCCTCTCCCTTCCTCTCTGAAATCAATAAAAATATATTTAAAAAATAAAAATAAAAACACACACAAAAGAACCTACAACTCCCACTTGTAATGGAAGGGTTTAAATAAAAATACAGAAAGTAATTATTATTGAAGACTATTTAAAATTTCATAAGACTAAGTTAATCCACTTCAGGAGTTTGTGGCTTTCTAGAGTCAGTATTTCTGAGACCTTTTGGAGAATGTGGAAAATTACTGATGTGTGACTCAATTTTATTTTTGGGAAAAAAGTAATAGATATCCATATCCCCATAATTTAGTATTAATAGATGTTAATACTTTTGTATATTTGCTTCAGATTTTAAAAATTGAAATAAACATTATAGATAGGATTGGGAAGTTCCATTCAAATTCTTGTCAGTTCCATTCTTCCCTCTCCTCAGAGGTAACTGCTATCATGCATTTGATGTTTGTCTTTCCAGTCTGTTTTTATATTTCTACTATTTATGTATACAGTCATAAACATAAGTAATATTTTTATTTATACAAATGGAACTGTGCTACATGTATTTCTACAGTTTTCATTTGGAAACTGTCCTTACTGTTTGATTCATTTAAAAAATATTTTTATATGTTTTTATTGATTTCAGAGAGAGGAAGGGAGAGGGAGAGAGAGAGAAACATCAGTGATGAGAGAAAACATTGATCAGCTGCCTCCTGCATACCCCTACTGGGGACTGAGCCTGCAACCTGGGCATGTGCCCTGCTGACTGGGAATCAAAACCATGACTTCCTGGTTCACGGGTCAGCGCTCAACCACTGAGCCACACCGGCTGGACTGATTCATTTTTTTTAAAAATTGCTCTTAGTCTATCATTTGTGTACATTACATTGTATTTATCCATTCCTCTACTTGTGACATCTGAGTTGTTTTTATTTTTTCCCATTACTGACTGAGGTTATGAGCATCTTTGCACATATCTTATGTGAGAGAGTTTCCCTACAGCAGGGTTTCTCAACCTTGGTACTACTAATATTTTGAATGGGATAATTCTTTGTTGTGGGGGAATGTCCTATGCATTTTAGACTATTTGGCAGCATGGCTCTGGCTGGGTAGCTCAGTTGGTTATAGCTTCATCCCCATATGCCAAGGTTGCAGGTTTGAGCCTGTTCAGTGCACATACAAGCAGCAATCAATGAATGTAGAAACAAGTGGAACAACAAATTGATGTTTCTCTCTCTCTCTCTCATTTTCTCTCTTTCTCTCTCTCTAAAATAAATAATAATAATCATAAAGAATATTTAGCAGCATCTCTGGCATCTGCTGATCAGATGCCAATAGCACCTCCCCAGATATGACAACCAAAAATGTCTCCTGCAGATGTCCCCTGCACAGCATATTCACAATTGGTTAAGCACCACTACTCTAGGTATATGTACGCAGAAGCAGAACTGCCAGGTTGTTCTGACTCAAGTTTAAGTCTTAAGATATTCTCACTGATTATGGCTCTAGGCAGGATATTTTTCCATTGTAGTTTCTGGTGTGAGGGACCTTGGCCTAGAGGAGGCTTGGGTCTGTAGTACCAGATGTGGTAGAGAGAAAATTGAAATTTCAGTTTGAGAATGGATTGGAGGCTGTTGTGTGGATGCTTGTATCCTCAGCCTAACAACCAGCATTACACCTATTTCCTTGAACAGATTTTCTGAACTTGGGCATCTTGTTTTTTTAAGGTGGAGCAGATGAAGGAGAGACGGGGGAATAGAGAATTTCAGTGTTCTGATAATGCTTAGAACATAAGGTGCCTTTAAGAAATGTGTGGGTTTTTTAAAAAAATCCATGGTAGGAATGAAGATGGGGGTTAAGGCCAATACAGCTGATCTCTCGTTCCTCTGCCCTTGAATTAAATCACTGAGTTCAGCACTACTGTAGGGAAGTGGAGAAGGACTAGGAATATTTTGGAATGAATCCAGCATTTGAAATGTCACTTTAACCTTTTCTCATAGGAATCGACAGTAACCTTCCATGAGGAACTGCCTTTCCTATGTGCTGCTGGAGTTAACAGGTGTTTCCTGCTGGCAGAATCAGGGACATGACAGCACTGTAAGGGTTAATCCACTGATCCTCTAATCAATCTCACAGCTGGAGGTGGGGTGAGCAGAAAAGGGAGACTTTGCTTTTCTGTTATGGATCTCTAGTCATTTCGAGTCTTAGCCCATGTGCATCCTTTCCTGTTGATCCTTCTTACCATAGCTTTGTTTGTTTCCCCTAATTCCCGAGTTGTTTCCTCTTATTTCCTCATTCCCCACCCCATACCCCTACCTACTGTCATAGGGCTTGGATTCTGAGCTAATGGGATACTCTCCACTGCAGAGCGGGATGAGTGGGTGCTCCGGCGGGGATGTGGTCATTTCGGACCAGTGAGAGCGAGAGTGCTACAGCCCACTTCTTCCTTGGAGCTGGAGATGAGGGGCTGGGCACCCGTCATCGAATAGGCATGAGGACAGAAGACAGTGACAGCGAGCTCCTTGAGGATGATGAGGATGAAATGGTAAGACTAGAGAAAATGATGTAATTTGGTATTGGGGCCCCTGTTATAAAGAATTGAGATTCCATTTGGAAGACACCTTGCTATTCTTTCCAAATGCATAGACTCCCTCATAAACGGGCCCTATCTTGATGAAGAGGAGGAGGACTGGAGAATGGTTGGATTGCCTCCCTTTGAAGCCCCTACTCTATTGTCTCATGGTTACTGGTTCTCTGGCTCTTCTGCCTAAGCACACATTTCCTACTATGGAAAGGCTCCTATTCTGCAAGCAGTAGGAATCCCTATAGGCACCCCAATCTAAGATGTAAGTTAGGAGACAACTTTTACTCCCTGGGTCCAAAGTCCTGGCAAGAAACTCTGTGCCCTAAAGAGATGAGATAGTGTTCCCTGATAGGGATGGTCCAGGTGGGAAGTTTCTGAGTTCCTGACAGCGCTTCCTCTCTGTAGCCTCCTGAACCTCAGATCATTGTTGGCATCTGTGCTATGACCAAGAAATCCAAGTCCAAGCCAATGACCCAAATCCTAGAGAGACTCTGCAGATTTGACTACCTGACTGTTATTATCCTGGGAGAAGATGTGATCCTCAATGAACCTGTGGAAAACTGGCCATCCTGCCACTGCCTCATTTCTTTCCACTCCAAAGGTTAGGGTCTGGAAGGAAATGGGAAGGAATGGTGTTGGGAATGTTGGACTGGGAAATGAAGTTCTTACTGTCAGATAGTAAAGAAGCCTTCAGTTCTTCCTGACACACTAGAGAGCAGTGCAAAGGGGTTTGTTTTTCCTACATCTTAGGGGAGTTGCTGCAGGTAGTGTAAAGCCCATATTTAAACCTCAGGACAGCTCTACAGCTCTTACGATCTTTTTTTTTTTTTTTTTTTTTTTTTTTTACAAAAAACAAAAGGCAAAGTGTTCTTTATTTTAACACTAGATGGGACTCTTACAATCTTGAAGGACCCTAAAAATAAGTTCTTTTTTATTTTTTTCTGATGGATACTCTAGATTTGGGAAGTTGGACAGAGGATAAGAGATGGGATGGATGGGTAGGGGAGCTCAATGGCAACTAATAGCTTTAATATGTCTATTTCTCTTGCTGTTTTTTCACTCTGTCTCTTTCACTTTCTTTCTTTGGTCTCTACTTTCTTTCTCCATCCCAGGCTTTCCTCTGGACAAAGCTGTTGCTTACTCCAAGCTTCGAAACCCCTTTCTTATCAATGACCTGGCTATGCAGTATTACATCCAGGATAGGTATAGCTTTCTGTTGACTGGTGGGTGGTTGGGTGGCCCTGAGATCATGCCTGTTTAGATAACTCTGGGAGGGGCAGAGTCAAACAAACATGCTTAATTTTTGTACCATATCCTCTTGAGTTCTGAACCATGGCAATTCCCAGTTCTTAAGCATATGAAATCCCTAGCCCTTCCCCATAGTAACCATCCCCACTTCTCCCACCTAATTTATTCTGGGGGTCACAGGAGGGAGGTGTACCGGATCCTGCAGGAGGAGGGTATTGATCTGCCTCGATATGCTGTGCTCAACCGTGACCCTGCCCGGCCTGAGGGTGAGTACCTGGTCTTGTCCAGTCCTGCCCTGCCTTGCTTTCTATGACTTAGCCCAGTTCTCCATCCTCTAGACATCTCCTATGTACCACCTATCTGAGTGAGGCTTTAGTTATTAGATTACTAGAGGCCTGTTGCACGAAGAGATTCGTGCAATAGCCTTCCCTTCCCCTGGCTGCCGGCACCGGTTTTCCTCCAGCACCCGGGACCCAGGCCTTTGCTCCGTCCGGAGCCTTCAGTCTTCGCGGCTCCGGACGGAGCCTTCAGTCTTCACTTCACCGCTTCGCCCCTACGTATGCAAATTAACCACAATCTTTGTTGGGTTAATTTGCATACTCTTCTGATTGGCTGGTGAGTGTAGTGGAGGGACAGTTAATTTACATGTTTGTCTATTATTAGGTAAGATGGGTAGAGTTAGAGCCATGGGTCTTTGGACTCAGCCTTGGATCTCTTATATAGATATTATTATGTCTATATACCATATAGATATTACCACATTTATTACTAAGATGTGATCATAGGAACTTGAGGGTTATAAAAATGAAAACTTGAAGAAAAAGGAGTTGGAAGTATTCTACAATTCTAGGCCCTAGGAATGACTGCATACCTACTTTTCAGAGTGCAATCTAATAGAAGGTGAAGACCAGGTAGAGGTAAACGGAGCTGTCTTCCCCAAGCCCTTTGTGGAGAAGCCTGTGAGTGCAGAGGACCACAATGTTTACATCTACTACCCCAGCTCCGCTGGAGGAGGAAGCCAGCGCCTCTTCCGTAAGGTATGGGGGAATCAGAGCAGTTGAAGGACAAGAATGAGGTTGTGGGGAGGGGAGCTGGAGGATTTGGGGACAAAGTAGAGGCAACATTCTTTTTTTCTTCCTTTTCCTTCCAAAGATTGGCAGCCGAAGCAGCGTTTATTCTCCTGAGAGCAGCGTCCGAAAGACAGGGTCATACATCTATGAGGAGTTTATGCCAACAGATGGCACAGATGTCAAGGTTATGGTGGATATAGGGATTTAAGAGGCTCTAAATGTCTAGGTGGGATGGGGGCTTGGGGAGCAAGTGGAGGCGTGTGGAGGGTGTCATAGACAATAAAGGGTGAATGTGAGTGGCTTTCATATTCAGGTGAAGATAACCAGCGGTGGAAGTAGATATTTAAATTGTTACTATCAGCAAGGGCAAGGGTGACATGGAAAATGATATAAAATTAGTAAATAATTTCTTAATAAGGATGATAGTGCTGGAATCCCTAGGAGAAACTTTCATAATAATACTTCAGTAGGGCTCAGTAAGAAAAGTATCAGTTTCCTTGTTCTTTATATTTAGGGCGTATTTTTGTTTTGTTTTTGGTTTTTTACTCTGAAACTAGTCTACAGACCTAGTGCTCATATTGTCTTCTCATATACAGGGTGCGCTGTGGGCATACTCAGTGATGCTATGTACCTGCAGGTATATACAGTGGGGCCAGATTATGCCCATGCTGAAGCCAGAAAATCTCCAGCTTTGGATGGGAAGGTCGAACGAGACAGTGAAGGAAAAGAGATTCGATATCCAGTCATGCTGACTGCCATGGAAAAACTGGTGGCCAGGAAAGTCTGTGTAGCGTTTAAGGTAAAGGCTTATGGGGGTGAGGGGTGCTATGTAATGAAGGAGACAGATAGGAGCAGGGATCTGGGAGGAAAAAATGGCTCCATTGTTCTCATCTTGCCTCTTTGCCCTGCATGCAGCAAACAGTGTGTGGTTTTGACCTTCTTCGTGCCAATGGTCATTCCTTTGTATGTGATGTCAATGGCTTCAGTTTTGTCAAGAATTCAATGAAATACTACGATGACTGTGCCAAGATTCTGGGGTAAGGGACACAGTAGTTTGGGCTGGGAAGAATGGGCTTAGAGAAGAGAGTTAAAAAGCTTTTACTTTAATTTTAATATTATAAAAATGCTTTCAAAAGGAAAATAGAAAAAGGGCTCCTCAGCCCTCTTGCCTTCCCAACACTGCACTACCCAGAGGTAATTACAGTTAACAGTCTTAGGCATAATATTATGTGTTTTTCTACCATGTATAAACAAATTATATTTATTGTATTAAATGTAATCATATTGTAATACTCTTTACAACTTGACTTTTAAAAAATTCATCACATAATATTTAAAACATTTAAAAATGTATAAGAAATGATGAATATGGTAAGTTTCCATGTATTCACCATTGAGCTTAAGAAATAAAATATTGCTTGGCCACTGTGGCTCAGTGGTTGAGCGTCATAAGCCCATCAACCAGGAGGTCATGGTTCAATTATCGATCAGGGCACATGCCCCATTTGCAGGCTCGATCCCCCGTAGAGGTCATGCAGGAAGCAGCTGATAGATGTTTCTCTCTCATCTATCTATCTATCTATCTATCTATCTATCTATCCATCTCCATCCCTTCCACTCTCTAAAAATCAATAAAAATGTATTTAAAGAAAGAAATAAAATGTTAAGGATATAGTTGAGGCCCCTCCATACCCCTCACTAATTACATCCCCTTTCTTCCCATCTAGAGGCATTTTGTGTTTGTTAATTTCATACATATATTAATACTTCTATTACAAATATGTGGTGGATTTGCATGCTTTTAGACTATTTATATATTTTTCTACAATGTGCTAGTTTTTGTGAGCTTCATTCCTATGTGTAGTTCTGGTTCATTCATTTTCACACGGCTTCTTCATGTTTCTCCTTCTAGGAACACCATAATGCGAGAACTTGCCCCACAGTTCCAGATCCCATGGTCTATCCCCACAGAGGCCGAGGACATTCCCATTGTCCCTACCACATCTGGCACTATGTGAGCAAAAGTGAAAAATCTGGAATAACCTACTTAAGTCAGATCAGTAGTTACTTCCCTGACCCTGTGCATTCTGACTAGGTCTCTTCTAGGAAGTTTTCTTAACCTCACCTATATTCCTAACTGCAGACAGTTTTCCTCTGTTCTTTAACATGTCAAGTAGGATGAAATGATGAGAGGTGGGGTGGGATGAAATGTGGGAGAGGTTCTGAAAACATTCCCTATCTTAGGATGGAACTTCGTTGTGTCATTGCAATTATTCGTCATGGGGATCGTACCCCCAAGCAGAAGATGAAGATGGAAGTGACACACCCAAGGTAGAAAGAGTGCCCTGATTTAGACAAGTAGATTTTTTTGTGAGGGAAATGAGGATGGGGCAGCTCTCAGAGGCTTTGACAGTCTCACCCCATATTGAAGCTTCTTCTTATTTCTTCAGGTTTTTTAGTCTGTTTGAAAAGCATGGTGGTTACAAGACAGGGAAATTAAAACTAAAGCGGCCCGAACAGCTACAGGTAAGATGGTAAATCTGGCTTGGAGGAGCAGTGCTTTGAGGAAGATAGAGGGTATGATATTGGGGGCCTCTGAGAGACCAGGATGAAGGGTACCTGGCCAGGATGTGGTCTTCTCACGGATACCCTATTACCTCCTTCAGGAGGTGCTGGACATTGCAAGGCTGCTATTGGCTGAACTGGAGAAAGAACCAGGTGGTGAGATCGAGGAGAAGACTGGGAAACTAGAGCAGCTGAAGTCTGTGCTGGAGATGTGAGAAAGGGGATAGGAAAAGGGAGCCTCTTAACACTGAGAATTGGGGGCTAGAATAGAAACTCATACTATGAGTTTATCCTGCAGGTATGGTCACTTCTCAGGCATCAACCGGAAGGTGCAGTTGACTTACTATCCTCATGGAGTAAAAGCTTCTAATGAGGGGCAAGGTAAGATATAATACCCCCTTTCCATTATCATTCAGATCTCTTGTTCTTGAACCCTTAGATGACTTCTACCACAGATTACCTTTCTGGGCTCTTCAAAAGACCTAACATTTAGATGGCCCCAGTGTTTTCCTCAGATCTAGGTCTACTTACTGCCTTTTATTCCAGCAGATCCACAGCAGAAGGCTGTGGCTCCATCTCTCTTGCTGGTACTGAAGTGGGGTGGAGAACTGACTCCCGCTGGCCGTGTTCAGGCTGAGGAGCTGGGGCGAGCTTTTCGCTGCATGTACCCTGGAGGACAGGGTAAGTGTTTAGGGGAATAAACACCTAGCAGGGCTGGGATAAAATGATTAGAGGATAAGTTGGGGGAAATGAAGGATCTGAGGCAATGGGGAAGTTAAAGGGGGAATAAGCATTCTTTCTTCCACGTGGGAATTTGTGGTATGCATCCCTGGACCTTCCCTTTGCCCTCAGGTGACTATGCTGGCTTCCCTGGCTGTGGGCTGCTTCGGCTTCATAGCACTTTCCGCCATGATCTCAAGATCTATGCATCTGATGAGGGCCGCGTTCAGATGACTGCTGCTGCCTTTGCCAAGGTGCACCCTACACTTCTCCCACAGTCCCAGCTTCCTTTAGGTAGAGAAGCAGAGAGTTTGGAGAACTAGTTGGGAAATTTAGGGTGTTTGTGTGCTGACTCAGAAGTTTCTCCTTGTTCCGACCCCATTCTGTACTACTGACAATGAGCTGAGAATAATTAATGAGGTTAGGCTCCTTGACCTATATGTCAGTTCTCCTAGTCAGATCTCATTTGATCTCTCAGACCATCTAGGCCAGGGGTCCTCAAACTTTTTAAACAGGGGGCCAGTTCACTGTCCCTCAGACCGTTGGAGGGCCGGACTATAGTTTAAAAAAAAAGCTATGAACAAATGCCTATGCACACTGCACATATCTTATTTTGAAGTAAAAAAACAAAACGGGAACAAATACAGTATTTGTATTTGCATGTGGCCCGCGGGCCGTAGTTTGAGGACCCCGATCTAGGCATAGGGGGACTATGCTAGACTGTAAGGAAAGCTAATAGATTTTGTGCTTGCCCTCCAGGGCCTTTTGGCTCTAGAAGGGGAGCTGACACCCATTTTGGTACAAATGGTGAAGAGTGCCAACATGAATGGGCTCCTGGACAGTGATGGTGATTCCTTGAGCAGCTGCCAGCACCGAGTGAAGGCTCAACTTCACCATATTTTGCAACGGGATGCATCCTTTGGCCCCGAGGATTATGATCAGGTCAGGCTCTCTATCTTTCTGCCCTGATCCCAAATTTCTAGAATTCTAAAAAATAGTGAACAGTAATTGTAGTTACCATGTGCCAGGTACTGTTGTACATACTTTTCATACATTATCTCATTTAATCCTTACCCTTTGAGATAAGTATGGGTCTACAATCTCTTATCCACATTCTCAGAAATCAAAAGAAATCAAAAGAATTTTTAGAAGTTTGGCACCAAGATTCATTTGGCAGCAAAACTTGACATGATAAGTATTTGTAATCCCTATTTATCCCATTTAGTGTACATAGTCATATTTTGCTGCATAAGTGTATTTGATTATGCCCCATGCCCTGCTGGAAGTATTATAAAGCATATAGCATATGCACTATATTAACTTCTTAAAGTTTTAAAATTTCTCAATTTCAAACACAGCTGGTCCCAAGGTTTTTTGAATGAAAGGATGTTTTAATTATTTATTGCTGCATAAGAAACTGTCCCAAACTCAGTAACTTAAAACAACCACTATTTCATTGTCTCACAGTTCTAGGCTCAACTAGTCTTGCTTGGGTCTCTCCTAAAATTTCCCAGATGTTATCCAGACATTGGAGCTGGAACCATCTGGAGGCTTGACTAGGATGCTGGTATGGCTGAGCTCTCTTTCTCTTTTTACGCTCTCCCAGTGGTCTCAGGGCCTCTCCTCTCCATATGGTTTTTCTAGCATGATAGCCAGACTTCTTTAAAAAACAAACAAACATATATGTATATATATATATTTCTGAGAGGAAGGGAGAGGGAGAGAGAGATAGAAACATCAATGACAAGAGAGAATCTTTGATTGGCTGCCTCTTGCACACCCCACTACTGGGGATTGAGCTCACAACCTAGGCATGTGTCCCGACCGGGAATTGAACTGGTTCATAGGTCAATGCTCAACCATTGAGCCACACCGGCTGAGCCAGACTTCTTAAATGATAGGTTAGGACTCCCCCAAAGCAGAAGCTTCCAAGCTTTTTTAAACTGTAGGCCCAGAATTAGCCTACATAATTATCAACATAATTTTGATATCTTTTATTGGTCAAGCGGTCACAGGGCCAGTCTAAATCCAAGGGAAGGGGAAAGTGACAAAGAATTAATGACCATCTTTAATCCACCATAAGAACTGTGGACCTATACTACTTTTTCCTCATTTTACAGATGAGGAAATCTAGGCTCACAAGAATCTAAGCAACCTTTCAAGGTCACCCAGTTAGTATGAACCCAAGGAGTCTAACTCAAGAGCTCAAGATATTAGCCACTGCATTATACTGCTTCACAGTATTAATCAGAGTGGATGCCATTACACAATGTCATCCTTCTTCTTGTGTATCCAGGCCACTTTTGACTGAGGAACATATGCCAGACAATGATTTTCCACCATCCTACCACTGAAAATTCCTCATTTCTGATAGAGTCTTTTAAAAAATTTATTTCTTTAAATTATAGTACCACTTTAACCACTTTTAAGTGTACAGTTCAGTGGCATTAAGTACATTCACACTGTTGTATAACCATTTCTTATAGATTCTTAAGTGAGCTAAGTAGCTGAGCACATTGCATTTTCTGTGTTCTTCTCTGAGCAGGACTTGATAAGGGCAGGACCTTGCTCCTTTATTTTCCAATCCATTGCTCAATGTCAAATCCAAAAAACAAAGCCACCTTTCCTCTCTCTCTTTCTTCTTTTTGTTAGCAAGAATGGAACTCATAAGGCCCTCGGTAGAATGTGAGCAGTCCGCCCACATCTGCTTACCCTCTCCCCGTTCTTCATTGACTGTTACTGTCCTAAAAGCTTGAGTTGGAAACTAGTTCTAAGGCAGCACCTCTACTCTGGGTTCAAGCTGTCATCTTGTTTAGAGGAATCCTATATAATAAAAGCCTAATGTGCAAGTTGACCGAACGGCAGAACGACTGGTGGAACGACTGGTCGCTATGGTGTGCATTGACCACCAGGAGGCAGACGCTCAATGCGGGAGCTGCCCGCAGGCCCCAGGCCAGCCAAGGCGGGTGCCAGTGGCCCCCCCCCCCCCCCCACCAATCACCCTGGTGATCTGCCCTGATCACCAGCCAGGCCAAGGGACTCTACCCATGCATGAATTTCATGCATTGGGCCTCTAGTGAGATATTATCTTTATTACCCACTCATGAAAACATTCTGTGAAGATTTTGAGGAATTTGAGTTTCATCTTTATTCCCCGGCATTTTCCATGTATTTTTTTTAGAACCCCCAAGAAAAGAACCTAGGTCTATTTTTATTTCCTCTGGACTCCAAGACTTTTAAGATCAACCCTTTATAAATGACTATGTGAAAGAGCAGTTCCCTCATCTGAAGGCTCTAGAACACCTGGTATGCCTAGTATCTTAAGAGTGCTCATTGGAGTGATTCAACAAACAGATATTATTTGCAGGCAATCTCTGTAATAAGCTCACGAGGATCTGGGCAATTGGTACTTAGCCTTGCTTGCTTTTCATCTCTCTATTCCTCACAGCTGGCTCCAACTGGAAGCACTTCCCTATTTAACTCCATGGCTGTCATTCAGAATCCTGTAAAGGTCTGTGATCAGGTATTTTCCCTGATTGAAAACCTTACTCACCAGATTGAGGAACGGATGCAGGACCCCAAATCTGTAGGTGGGTATGAATACTATCTTCCCTTCAAGGTTTTAGGTATGGATGGGTTCCTCAGACACTCCTGTGTCCTCTCTCCTAAATGACAAGACATCCTCATCTCTCTAGTTCTGCTTCAGATTTGTTAGGCTCTTTTGTTAGAGGTAAGTCTTGGCTTCTCTGTCCATCTTCCTTCCAGACGTGCAACTCTACCACAGTGAGACACTAGAGCTAATGCTACAGCGTTGGAGCAAGCTGGAGCGTGACTTTCGACAGAAGAGTGGACGCTATGATATCAGTAAGATCCCTGACATCTATGACTGTGTCAAGTATGATGTGCAGCACAATGCGAGTCTGGGACTTCAAGGCACAGCAGAGTTGCTACGTCTCTCTAAGGCATTGGCTGATGTGGTCATTCCGCAGGTGTGTCTCATAGAAGGGGTCTAACCTGGGGATAGGGGTATTGGGTAAGAAAGGAGAGAAAAGGTAGAAGGGAGGGGTGGTATTGGAACCAGAGGAAGGAAACTTAGAGAAGGAATTAGTTGAGTTGCTACAAGTCTCAGGGTCTACTCTGGCTCTGAGTAAGTGTAACAGACTAACCGAGGAGAAACCTGGAGAGGGGGAATATGGTGGATATGAAAAAGCCCTAGACCTGAGGTGAAGACAAGCTTGATCTTGAGCCTGAGAATATGAGGCGAGAGGAAGACAGGATTCATTGAGATACTTATTCCTGGCCTATGGCCCCTAGGAGTACGGGATCAGTCGGGAGGAGAAACTGGAAATTGCCGTGGGCTTCTGTCTTCCACTGTTGCGGAAGATACTACTTGACCTGCAGAGAACCCACGAGGATGAGTCTGTCAACAAGCTGCATCCCCTGTGAGGGAGGGCTGGGAGGGGTACTGGATGGAGGGAGGGGCATGTCAGGGGAGCCATTAGGGGAATCCAGACTGGGACAGCTTGGGGAACCAAGAACAGAAGGAAGGGATACTGGGATGGACAGGAGAGATGAAGTCTTTGAGGGGGAGGAGGAAGTTTGTGGAGGGGTGGGAAGCTTCCGGATTATTCGATGGTGTGAGTGACTTAGCTATTACCTCAGGTATTCCCGAGGAGTGCTCTCCCCAGGCCGCCACGTTCGAACACGTCTCTATTTCACCAGTGAAAGCCATGTCCACTCCCTACTCAACGTCTTCCGTTACGGGGGACTTCTTGATGTAAGGATCTTTCTTCTTCCTTCAGCCTATGAACATCCTTTTCCAGCATTCTTTTACTCTCTTCCTCATGCTTTTTTTTTCCTCTGCAAACTTTCTTTGGTCTTCTTGTCCCTCTGGCCATCCCCAGATTCCCTTGGCAAGCATTGCCTTACTTCTTTTTGTGTTCGGTAGGAAACCAAGGATGCACAATGGCAGCGAGCTTTGGCTTACCTTAGTGCCATCTCGGAGCTCAACTACATGACCCAGATTGTCATCATGCTCTATGAGGACAACACACAGGTGAGGAGCTAACAGGATGGGATGAGGAGAGGGCTCCTTCTTTCTCCTCCATCCTCTTTTAGGAAAAAACTGGTTTAGCCTTAGAATTTGTCAAATCCATCCAGGTGTGGCACCTAGGTACAGCATGACACAGAGCATCTAGAGCAGAGGTTCTCAACCTGTGGGTCGCGACCCCTTTGGGGGTTGAATGACCCTTTCACAGGGGTCCCCTAAGACCATCAGAAAACACATATTGAATATATAATTACATATTGCTTTTGTGATTAATCACTGTGTTTTAATTATGTTCAGTTTGTAACAATGAAAATACATCCTGCATATCAGATATTTTTACATTACGATTTATAACAGTAGCAAAATTACAGTTATGAAGAAGCAACGAAAATAATTTTATGGTTGGGGGTCACCACAACATGAGGAACTGTATTAAAGGGTTGCGGCATTAGGAAGGTTGAGAACTACTGATCAAGAGGTTCCTACTGGAAAAGAAAAGGTGTTTTGGGATGGTGTTGAGCCAGAGAGATACCACAGAACATAGCTCTGGTATTAGGGAGAGTATAGAATTTGGGACATGTTATAATGATTCTTTTTTTTTTCTCAAAAATTGTTATACATATACCTTCTTCATCTGGCTGCACAAAGATATTTTTACATGTCCTGCTATATGCACTGCAGCAAAGCTGAATTATTGTGGGAGATGGATTCGGAGGGTCGTAGAAGGGGAAGTTGGAAAGTCATGCCAAACAGTTAATCTCAAACAGTAGAGGTGAGGGAATGAGGATTCTGTAGTAACTCTGGACTATAGTTAAAGGGAAGCTCTAATAAACCAGCCCCAGAATGAAGTAAGACACTGATACCTCAGCCCTGGGAGGATACATTCTCTTGAGTTCCTCTCTGTTGTCCCTGCCTGGTCTTCCACCACCATATCCAGCTTCTCCAACTGTCCCTTCATCTGGTGATGCCCCATAGGATCCTTTATCAGAGGAACGATTCCACGTGGAGCTGCACTTCAGCCCTGGAGTGAAAGGTGTCGAGGAAGAAGGCAGTGCACCAACTGGCTATGGATTCCGTCCAGCCTCTTCTGAGGTGGGTCAGAGTGCTGGGATTTGGGACTGGAAGATTTAGGAACCAAGTGGTTGGGAAACTTGGAAACAGTACAGTGAGGTAAAAGGTTTGGGAAGTCTGAGATCAGGAGCCTGGGCGCCATTAATACGTCTCCTGTGCCTGTTGTTGCATAGAATGAGGAGATGAAAACCGACCAAGGCAGCATGGAGAACCTGTGCCCAAGGAAGGCATCAGATGAGCCAGACCGTGCATTGCAGACTTCACCCCAGCCCTCTGAGGGTCCTGGCCTCCCAAGGAGATCACCCCTCATTCGTAACCGAAAAGCTGGCTCCATGGAGGTAATGGGAGGGGCTTGGGAGAAAGAAATGGTGGAATGCTCATAGGACAATATCCATGAATCCTCTGAATCCCCTTGAGGGGTGACTCTTGGGACCTTAAGCAGAGTCCTCCTACCCCTGTTGGATATGTTTTACTTAAATATCTTTTTCAAAGCCAGTCTCCCAGTAATGCTCCTTTAAACTGGTTACTACTTCTGAGGTTAAAGAGATGCCAGTGAGAGGTGTCTGAGAGAGAAGGATTTTAAGAGATGAGCATGAGGAGGAGGCCTCTGGATGAATTTAAAAAGGCTTCTTTAAAAGGAAATTGAGTAGAAACAGTATGAGCTCTGGTCTGAAATTGCAGTCCAATACTTAGAAGCTGTGTGACCATTGACAATTAACTTCTCCAAGCCTCAATTTTTTTCATCTATAAAGTTTAAGTAATATCCGCCATATAGATGCTCAGTAAATAGTACTTACCATGATAACAGTGCAATTGGCATTAAAGGCTAGGCCCTCTCCATCTCTTTTTTGCCTTGGGTAAAAATTATAGCTCAACAGGAGCAAATATGTGGTACTTTAAATTAATCCTTTTAGTCCGGCCAGTGTGGCTCAGTCCATTGAGCGTCAGCCCATGAGCCAGGAAGTCACTGTTCAGTTCCTGGTTAGGACATATGCCTGATTGCAGGGTTGATCCTTAGTAGGGGGCATGTAGGAAGCAGCCATTGATGTTTCTCTCTCACCGATGTTTCTTCTATCTCTCTCTCCCTCTCCCTTCCTCTCTCTGAAATGAGTAAAAACATATTTTTTAAAAAATTAATCCCTTTAGGATTATCTATACTAGAAAGGGAATCAAGTCTGAAAATCTGTGTTCCCCTTGTTCTAATGAGCAGGCTTATGGCCATGGGCCTGTGTTCTGCTATTCTTGGAGTTTGTCTCTAGTCCTGTAGCCTAGAGGAAGGAACTGTTGTAAATCTCACATGTATCTAGCTAACCTTTCTGGGGTTTTGGTCTGTTTCTCATGGAAAGATTCTTGTCCTTTTTGGCCCTGTTACACTCTTTTTGACCCCATAATTTATCCGGGTCTCAGGGACTCTGTCTGATTTGAGTCCTGTTTTTATAGATGAATCTGTTCACCCATCTGTGTGCCAACTCTGTCTTAAAGGAATTGATCTTTCCATTTTAGGGATATCTCAGAAGAATCTATAACTAGCTTGCATAGGTTCAGCAAGAGATTTACAGTTAAGATTTTGGAGAAACCTGAGAAGACAAACTAGTCTGTGTTTTGGACTCATCTTTTTCTTCCTGAAGATTTTAAAGTGGATTTGAAGTTGTGAATACTCAGTTTCTTTGGGTGGGATATGCATCATTTTCTCTCAGAGGTGTAAGTTAACTCAGTGTCCACAGTGCACTTGTACCCTTCAGGTTCATGTGAATAGATCAAATGGATAGAATGACATAATCTTCCATCAATAAACTGCTCCTCCCCCTCTAAAAGTCTTCCCATTCACATAGTCTGCAGTCTCTCTGGCACTGTTGTGCTTTACCCCCTTTTCCTTCTGGTTTAAGCAGTTAAGAGACATAGGAAAGGCAGAGCTCTGTGTATCACATCTCAGATTTGATGCGATTGCCATTTCTTTCAGACCTATAGGAAGCTTCCTGTTGTGATCACATTTCTTTCTTTCAATTACTAGTGTAGCTTGTCCAGGATAACTGTTGCCCAAGATGCGTTCCTTCAATTTGCGAGAAAATCTTCTGTCTTCTCCTTGGTCACACAGCCTTTCAATATTAATATGTTCTATATTATCCCTATCAATTACAACCCTTCCCCATCCCTTCTTCTCCTCTTGCTTTGGACTATTTTAGAATACAAACCTGTGACCTTCATTTTCTCCAGTCCTAAAACTAGGTCTGCCCAATAGGCACTGGGGCTTTCGGGGGCCTGGGGGTTAAAGGAGCCTTGACCGGCTTTCCACCCGGTCTGATTTCAGGTCATGAACATGCAGTGCACAGGGAACCTGGACCTGATCCCCTTGCGGGGACGGCGCCGCAGGAGGTCAGGAGACCTCCCCCGGCCTTCCCCAGCCATCGGCCTACAGCCCCGGGCTATGTCTACCACTCACCTGGCATCCTGCACACAGGTGTTCCTCCCTACTTCATCTTCCTTTTCTGCCTCTGTCTTTGCCTTTTGGGATTTAGGGATTCAGAACACTGTTGGGGTTGGGGTGGGTATATGTATGTGGGGGGTTGTATGATTGGACCCTTGTGGGCTTTTTAGAAATCAGTTTCATGTCTCTAAAAGTGGAGGGGCGGGCTTCTTGGTTCAGATAAAAGACTGCGTATAGTTTCCATAGCCACAGCTGTCTCATGGAAAGAAGAGAGGGCCAGACTTTATTTCTTATTGTAGCTGAGCTGTTGTCATTAGCTTGCTGAGTCCTGCAGAGAGATAGATAGTATTAAGGAACCCTGCTCTGCTGAGAACTGAGAATGGCTGAATAATGATTTCTCAGATTTGGGATGGGAGGAATGGGGCACAGGCATCTTGGAAATAGACATGCCTTCTAGTGTAGAAGGATTCTCTGGACAGTTTCCTTTTGCACTGCAAACTACACTCTGTTTCCTTTTCTTCCTCCTCCTCCTTAAAAGATCCTTTGGTTCTTCCAAACTTTCTGACATTGCTTCGCTTTGTAGGGGCAGGAATTCAGGATCTGCTGAGTCGAGTGGCAAATGGTAACATAGAGTCCTTTGTTCTGCAGGTGCTTTCTGAGACTTCGTCTTCCAGGCCTGGTGGCTACCGGCTCTTTTTGTCTTCACGGCCACCTACGGAGATGAAGCAGAGTGGCCTAGGTAAGGTTTTCCAGCTTCTCTCATCTGTTGTTGGGAAAGGGTGTCTGTCTGTTCTTCAGAGTTTTATTGTGGGAATTGGGGTCATCCAGTCAGTAGAATTGTCTGGTGGGGCTAGGGAGGATGAATTTGGAGAAGCCATATTTAGGTGTGAACTTTGATCCCAATGACTATTTCAATTCCAGGAAGGTGTTTGTCTTCTGGTTTTCTATACCAATCCCCCTTTCTCTGACTGAAGGGCATTTTTTGGCTTCTCCTCTCATTCCTTATCTGTCCCTCCAGTCTAGCCCAGACCTTAAGGGGCCATGGAGACTCTGAATCTTCAGAGTTATCAGAGACAGAGCTATAAATAGAGGTACTCATGAACCCTATAAGTGTTATATTCCTCATTTGGAGAATTTGTGCCATGTCTTTCTCTGAGATCTGTGTTTATTATATCCTTGCTCTGACCCTTCCTATCTCCATGTCCTCTCTATCATCTCTCCTAATCCTGTAATTTTTTTTCCTTCCTTCCTGAAAATTGAGGGACAAATCTGAGACTGGTATAGTGGCAGAGGCTTCTCTCAGGACTTTGAGGGAATGTCTCTTGATTTTTTTTTTTTATTCCTGGAGAGGGGTGGAGAACATCATTCAACCTTTCCTCAGAACACAGACTGCAGGAAGGACCAAGCTTCAGAGGGTATTGTATTCTTTGGGAGTGGGGAGTGGTCCTTGGGAGGGGCTATCTTTGAACACAGTGCCTTGTGGACCAGTAACTAAAAATGGCAGGTAGCGATAATTGTGTGGGGTCTGGGCTTGGTCCCCTGGCTTTTTCTATCTTGTCCTATATTCTCTTCATTTAGCTCCTTTGGTTTTTCTGTTACCTTTCTTTTTGGCAGCCAATTTCTTGGCCCCAAAATGGTCAGAATTTGGACCAGCAGAGAAAGATTTTGGTAACTTTCCAGGCTAATTTTATGGGAGTAGGTTGCCTTCTAGATTCCTGAAATGAGATAGATGGTTTGGTTCATGAAACATAAATGACAGATGTACACATCTGTGATACAGCCTTCTCATCCCAGAAGTCCCAGTAAAGAATAGATTTCAAGTAGGCTTGAAAAGAGGATAGGTGTGTCTGGCCCAGTTAAGCGGGAGTGCTGTCATGAACAAGGCAGAGGTATCGGCATGGTAATTGACAGATGGTGTTGGTAAGATGGAGACTACCTTCTGAGATGATCCAAGAACTGAGCAGGACAGGATGGCAGGACTGCACCAGAAAATTATTTAGTAGAGGAAATAAAAAAGCTGGGGGTGGCTGGGGACAAAGCCAGCTAGTTTCAGATTCTCTGAAGAAAAACAGACAATTTAGCAACCCTTATTACTTTCTGAAACCTCATTCTCTAGAGCCTGTTTGAGAACGAAAGGTAGAAGAAGTTGCTGCATAAAAGAGCAGTCCTGAATTCAAGGGTGGAGATTACTAGCCATCTGAGCTTTCTTAATTTCTGTGGTGACCCCAAAATGCTGGGACCCCTGAAACTATGGCCCCTTCTTTGTAGGATCAAAAGAAACTGACCTCCTCCCTACTTTATTCATCTTTCCTATGAATGTTAAGTTCTCAAGCCAAACCCAGGGTCTTGTCTAAGATGGATTTGGAAGTAGTGGGGCAAATGCCACAAACTTGGGTGTTAGTCTTATCTCTTCCTTCCCACTCTGTCCTCATGGGCCATATATGGTAGGAGAAGGGACTATGAGTACCAGTCCTACTCTTGATCAAATATTTGGGACGATGACTGACTTGATTTATTTGCTTCAGAAATTTTTCAGGTTTTATTTACTTCTCTGATTGGCAATAGGGTTCTCTTAGATTTCTTTGGACATCTGATTTGGAGCATAGGGCTTAAAAGACAAACTTTTGAGAGCAGGGAAAATCATCTTTTTTGTTGTTTCCTGCTCATTAGGTCCTCTTTAGTAGGGTGCTCTGCACATAGTAGGCATACCATACATATAATCACCTGACTTTTCACATGCCTTTCAATTTGTGTCCATCTTCACTTCAGAAACAACCTGTTTCTTCTTGATAAAAAAATAACTTTTTTTCCCCCCTAATTGAACACAGTTGATCCTCGGAGTCATGAGATCTGGATTCTAGTCCAACTTAGCTCCTAACAAACTGTATGATCTTGAACAAATGAGGTCCCTTTTGAATCTCAGTGTCTTCATCTGTAAAATGAGAAGGTCGAACTGGATAATTTTTCAGCTTTAAAAATTCAGTGAATCTCATACTTCCTTTCTTGGGAAAGGTAAAAAGGCCTAAATGGAGATAGAAGGGAGGGAATGTTAGATGAAAAACTTAGGAGAAATTGGAACTTATGAGAACTTGGGATTTGAGCTGAGTGCTCAAAACTTAGTCTGTAGTTTCAATCAAAGTTCTTTACTTTTAACCTATAAGGGATTAGATATCTGGGTTCTTTGAACCTTATATCCAGAGTAAGGAACACGGAATCAAATCTAGGGATATATAGACTGATTGCCTATTCTTTTTGTATTCCCGAGAGCCATGTGGAAAGCATAGTCTACCTCTCAGTAGCTTTGAGTCCCCTAATATCACTAACCCTGCATTGTAGTGATCCCTTGTATCAGCCATGTAGATCTTCAGGAGAATCCCTACTTTGCTTGCTCAGTATAGCTATGAAAGTAGTGAAAGCTGTTTGTGGCTGTGTGTAGTAGCCACAAGATGGTGGCTCTGAATGGCTGTGTGTGTGTGTGTATTTTGATGTTGTCATGTGATGTTGTGTGTACTTCTGTGTGGTAATTGCAGCTTTGCGTGGCTACTAATGCACTCCCGGCCTTGCAGGCTCACAGTGCACAGGGCTATTCAGCACCACAGTGCTGGGTGGCTCCTCCAGCGCCCCGAATCTTCAGGACTACGCCCGCAGCCATGGCAAAAAGCTACCGCCTGCCAGTCTGAAGCATCGAGATGGTATGTGGGTGGGTTTGGGGGAGCAACTCTTTTCTTCATTTGTCCTCCAGCAAGGACACATTTCAAGTAATTTATGCTTAAGATGGCACTGATGCTGGCCTTATAACAAGTTTATTCATCAATTATAGAGGGGAGAAGGAACCAAGGCCTCATCCACCTCCATTTGCACTCTCTCTCACCATACAAGTATTACTTATTTATGCTTATCCCTTCATGAACTCCCACATACAGCCCTGCTACATCAATTTACTCCACCTCTATATTCTTTCCTGGATTCTGGTATATAGGGGTGAGGACCAAGGAGGATGATCAGGAAGAATGTAGTCGAGCCTTGATTACAATCTTGGAAATCAGGGATGGGGAAGTTGCTTAGCAAAGTCTGGAAAGATAATATGGAAAGAGACTGGGGGAAGGGATGAAAGTTTCTACAAATATTTTATTTCTAGCCCTAACCGGTTTGGCTCGGTGGATAGAACATCAGCCTGCGGACTCAAGGGTCCCAGGTTCGATTCCGGTCAAGGGCATGTACCTTGGTTGCCCGCACATCCCCAGTAGGGAGTGTGCAGGAGGCAGCTGATCGATGTTTCTCTCTCATCGATGTTTCTAACTCTCTATCCCTCTCCCTTCCTCTCTGTAAAAAATCAATAAAATATATATATTTTTAAAAATATTTTATTTCTAAATGATGAAAAAGAGGATGTGGTGGTGAAATTAGAGTTGTTTGTAGGGCTGTATCGTGGTAGAGATGACACATGGATTCCTAAGGAGAGATACCAAAGGAAAAAAATTGAAATGTGGTAGTTAGGAATCTAAGGGTGGGGGTGGGAGCAGGTCATATACTAACTGTAAAGAACAGAGTATGTTGCTGGCAAATTCCAGAGCAGAGGGTGGGGACAGGTGTGGGTATAATCCCCATGATGTCTTTTCTCCCCAGAGTTCTTGTTTGTCCCGGCCGTAAAACGATTTTCTGTGTCGTTTGCAAAGCATCCGACTAACGGTACGTTTGCTTCTGATTCAGTGTCATTCATCATCACCATGTCACCCCCAGACACGTAACCTCTGAGTTCTGACACCGATTGTTCCTCTCCTACCACTGTGTCAACACCCTGCTGTCTCTGAATGAAACACTCACTAAGTGTCCCTCTTGGGACATATCCCTTTTGTGACAAACCTTAGCCTTGGCTGCAGCCTGGCTGCACTATCCCTGTAGCAACTCAGGGTATTACTTCCATGGTCACCATCATCACCACTGTGTCACTTTTTTCAGCATCATCACCAAAACATTCAACCTCTCTCTTTCCCATCACATGACTGCTGGGCTTTGTACAAACAGAATAATGGTTCCCCATCTTAAGAAGAAAATAGTATTTCCTATATTATCCTTATTTCTTCTTTCCAGCCCCAACCCCACAACTCAGCTTATGTAATTTTTATCTTCCTATTTTTTTCTCCAACTCTTTTGTTGGAGTGGATCACTAGTTTGTTTCCCTCGGGAGCAATGCTGCAGTTCCCAGCTCCCAAACCTACCTATAAGGACATTGGTCTTGAGTATATAGTCTCCCATCTCCATATTCCTGTATCCTACCATTATGTGTACTTGGTGTGGTTCTTGTGCTCTTGACATCTGCTTTATGTAACTACTAACCTAGGGCCTGGGCTTAGAAAACAGGAGCCCAAATTAATCTGGGAAAAAAGAGAAAAAGAGAAGAGTTGGAGATAGTAGGTAAAGGAAAAAGAATTATACCTCGAGTTTTTACATGTGATTTCCATGTAGCCCTAGCCTGCCTAAGGCACTGCTGTCTCAGGCTTGAAGTGATGAGTTTAGATGTCTGCTGGGACTCACGGGGAGCTTGGGAATGAATGATGTAATAACATTTCAGGAATATTGGAGAATTGGGTCTACCCACACTAAGATGGGAGACCCAAAACTGAAGGGCTGTGCTCTCTTTGTAGGGTATGGCAGGAGAACCCCAGGGCTCACTCCCTGTTTTATCTTTTATATCTTTTAAAATTTATTTTAGAGGAAGGGAGAGAGAGAGAAAGAAAGAAAGAAACATCAATGTGAGAAACATCGATCGTTTGCCTCCCACATGTGCCCTGACCGGGATCAAACCCACAACCTGGGTATGTGCCTTGACCAGGAATTGAACCCACCACTTTTTGGTGTGCGGGATGATGTTCCAATCAACTGAGCAATGTAAATTTTTTTAATAAAAACCATTCTACAGCATTTACTGTCATCTGGCAATAAAATAAGGGTAATGAAAGCAATATTAATAAATGTTTGCCCTAACTGGTTTAGCTCAGTGGATAGAGCATCGGCCTGCAGACTGAAAGGTCCCAGGTTCAATTCCGGTCAGGGGCGTGTACTTTGGTTGCAGGCACATCCCCAGTGGGAGGTGTGCAGGAGGCAGCTGATCGATGTTTCTCTCTCATCGATGTTTCTAACTCTCTATTCCTCTCCCTTCTTCTCTGTAAAAAATCAATAAAATATATATTTTTTAAAAATAAATGTTTAACTATACTTCCAACAAAGGACACCTACAAAACACAAATTGCTTCTCACTAGTTTCTCACTTTGTTAGTCATTTCTAGTTGGAGACACTTTAGAGCAGAGTAATATCTCCTTTTAGCATGATCCGACCTAGTTGTTTTCTTGACTTTTTTTTAGAATGAATCTCTTCTACATCATCTAATACGAGGTTCATAATACTCATCAAAACCAATGATGCAGCCCTCTACCCACATAAACACTTGCTCAAAAAGCCATACCTGAATCCAAGATCTGTTTTGCAAGTATCTGAAGATGAGGCTGATGGGCTGCACCATCACCTGCAGCTTTTGGCCCTGGCCACTGCACGCCATGGTGGAAAGCTAACAAAGACCACACTAAGCCACATGCTACCTCAGAAAGCTAAATCTGGAATCTATCCTTTATATCTTTAGTTTCTTGTGCAGTGTCTCTTGTCTTCCAGATAAATCTAGTTTTGTTATATATAGTTTTCTTCTGTCCAAGCGCTAAGATTTTCTGAGGGAGGTAAAATTAGCTTGGCTTTCTGGCTGGAAAATCCTCCAGGTACTGGTCCTCTCTGTTCCTCAGCTAGTGGCAGGTGCTAGATTTTAGCCTTGTTAGGCCATATAACTCCACTCGGCACTGCTGAAATCTCCCCAGCTTGACTAGCTTATACTTGTTCAATTTATACCCCTGCCCAAGCTCCCATTTGTGCCTGTGACAGGAGCTCTCCATTAAGAGTGGCATGGCTGTACCTTAACATTTAACTTTACACTCTCTGGCCTTCATGTACCATAATCTTCTCCAGAGTAGAACCTCATGTACAAACCCCAACCCCACAGCCTGGGACTTAGACATGGAGACACGTTTCTTAGGGTACAGAATATAGTACCAGGAACTTGGGCCCCTGAAATCTGAGTTAAATTATAGATCTCCTAATTCTCAGGCTCTAGCAGAAAAGATCCAAATTCATAAAGCAGATCCTCAAACCTCTATACCTCTAATTTCCTGAAGCCTTGGTTAGCAGCCTCATCAGTTGAAAAAAAGAAGAATTAATTCTACCAAAAGGAGGAGAGGAAGAAAGTCCTGGAAAATTCAGGTATAGTGCAGGAGGACAAATTCAAGATCTCTTCCAACACCCTGCACAGTTTCTCAGGGGTCTTCTGGCTTTTGTTCTTCTTGTACTTGAGCTTGGGGGCTATAGTGCTTGATAACCAGAATCTGGGATCTAACTCTTAGCAGTAGGAGAAATTTAGACCTATTATATCTCTTGCTGAAAATGATCTAGATTTAATTTGGCCCTCTGGACAGCATGAGAGCTCTACCCCATGGCCAAATCTTGCTTGACTGACTGAGCAATTACAGAGTAGATGTGCTGCCTGCAATTGCCTGTGGCAGATTAGTCACAACATTGTGCCAGTCTACTGTCCCATCATGGCAACAAGTCTGGCTTTGAAATAACAGCTAGAAAAACGGGGCCTGGCTTTAGAAGAGAGGCAAGGGAATGCTGTCTCCTTGCTTTGATGGGAGAACATCTCTCAGCCATCATTGCCTCTATTCCTGATAAGCTTTGGCCACATCCTGACTACGTCAAGTATACATATATGGCCCATTACTAAACTGCACACTGAACTCACCAAAGTAAACTAATATTGGAAAAGAGACTGTGGCTCACTCTTACCCAGAATGTCAGAGTGTGCCAACTATATTTGCCACATCCATTTATTTCCTAGGGACCCACACAACTGTCTGACCATTGGTACAGTTAGTGCTTGAATAGAGCTGAAACCTCTCTTGACATTCAAACTAAGGTCTCTGGAATCCATAGTTTCATGGGATCACCCCATATAACAAGTTCTGGTCTGAGAGTTCTGAGCAGTCATCCTCAGCTACTTTGATCCTACCGTTGCTATACCAACATCCTGTCATCAGGTCTTAAGACCCCATATCTTTTTCCCAGGATCTTTTCCCTACTGTTTCTGGGGCTTCTACATGCCTTTCACTATCTTCAACCTTTTGCAGCTCAATCACATATATCCACAAAGTTTGCCAAGCATATAAAATAATAAGTGGTTCAGGACTGAAGCTTTTCCACTGACCAGCTGAACAAAATGCAATTAGACTTACCAGCAGTAGGAAGAAAACATAAAATTATCTAACTTTTGGCTTCTGTAATGGATACAGTATCTCCAAAGTCCTGAGATTTATGCAAACATTTTTTGAGTCTATATATTTGAACAAGAATAAAGGATAATTAGCCAGTAATAGCATTTTCACATATTGATTCCATTTTTCAAATGCTCTGTTTTACACAGGCTTTCCTGCCAATCTCCTATGCCTGCTGTCTAACAACAGCCATATCTGTGTCTATCTTAGAGTTTGGTCCAGAGAGCTGCCCTGAGCCCTTAGGAGCCTTTTTAGCTTCAAACTTTATCTTGATAACTCTATACCATTCTTGACCTTCTTCTCTGAATGACTTTGAATCTTTTTATCTCTATCCCAATCTCATAAATATATTAGACTGAGAAGTGGGACCTATCTAGAGTTTGTGCAAGAATGATCTGGGATACTGGGCCTCTAGACAAGGCTCCCACAGAACTCCAAAGCCAGCTTACCCCTGTTCAGAATGATGTGACTTCTGTCTGCACTGACTGAATTATGCTCAATGAGAAAGGGGAGGGCCTTATTGTATGATGAGGTCTTACTAGCCCCTTCTTTTAGACTTTCTGTGTGATGCCAACTCTCTTTTCCTGCAAGAGATTCCCAGTGGCTCTGACTATCTCTGCTTCTTTCTCAGCTCACTTTTGAACTGAGTGGCTCCACTTCCAGTAATGCTTGTGCCAGTCAGTGCCCCCCTCATTGTCTCTCCCTCTTCTCTTTCTTTATCTTTGTGCTTCCTGCCGTGGTACCCCTACCCCCTGCAGAGCTGCTGGATGACCAGCACCCTGTGGTCCGGTTGCTGCGCCGTTTTTCCTCTGACTGCTCAGGGGGCCAGCCAGTCTCCTTGGATGCCACGCTGGCGCATCACCTGCACCAGTGCTCCTACCACCTGCGCCTCTTCCGGAACTGGCTGCGCTCAGGCCAGGATGACCCCGAGTGCCTCTACGGTACCCCCTGCCACCAAGCTGGCTGCTGCCACTACCCTGGCTGAGACCGACTGCTTTGCTTATTGCACTTCTGGCAGGAGAGCCCACTTAATCCTTTCTTTTATTTAACCTCAGGTTATGTGACTTGCATTTTAGTTGCTTGGATGGGATTGGGGCCAGACTGCCTGGTAGTTATAGCACTGGCTGCTCATTCCTTCCTCACTGCCTCCTAATGCTACCCATTCCCAATTCTATTCAGTACAGGGTTAGTTTCTTGCCCTGGATTCTGTTCTTATCTCTATAACCTTCTACTACCACCATCTTCAAATCCAAACATTTTTCTACCCACTCTGAGGATCTAGAGACTGTACCTCTCTTGCTCTCCTACCACTAGAATACAGGGGGAAATTGAGGCACAGAAATCTCAGTCGAATCCTTGAAGCAAACAAGAGCCAGAGGTTAGAAGATAATCAGGTATAATTCTTTTGATGTTTTAGTTATTAGTGAACAGGAGGCTATGTCTTGCATAGGTATTGCTGTCCTGCCTCCTCTTAGTTCATTTAGGGAGACATGGAGGAGGCACGGGAAAGACTGGGGACTGAAAAAGTGGTTGAGATGTGTGCTTCTTGGTTCTCCAATGGGGACATTTTTTCAATAGGCCCTGGGATTAGGATTTAGGTTTTCCCTATATCCTACTCAGAGTGGTGGACCTACATTGGAATTATTGGGTTCAGAGCAGAGAATCAGTATTTATTATTTCTCCTAAGGGAGTTTCCTCATTTTCCTGATGGGATGGAAAAATCCTAACAAGTCTGGGGTCTTCCAGTGAGAACAGAAGGGAGAAGCTTTGATGTGATGGAAATGACCAAGAAAGAACTTCCATTCCCCAGCCTATTCATGCATGTGATTTTCCTGGGCTGAGCTCCATATGTACTGCATGCCTTCCAGCTTGCTTCCAAATATTCTAGCCTTTCTACCCATATCCTAAATCTGCATGAACCCCTTCTCAGATTACATGTCCTCCACCTTAATCTGGTTCTCTTATACATGACCCCTGAAATCTGCTATTTCTTTCCAGCTCCATGACCTCCCTAACCTCATTTAGACCTACAGTTTCACCCCTTACGTATGGACTTTTTGTTTTATTCCCCAAGAAAGTATAAGAACAATGTAGGTGTTTACCCTATTGGGATGCTGTTTATTTTCCCATGGGACATTGCAAGCTCTCCATAGGTAGGATGAGAGGTGTTTTACCTGGAGGCCTTAGCCAGTAGACTTTTTAGGAAGTCTGAAGGTGACAGAAATAGACTTCTACTGGGGCTCTAAAGAGTTCCCTCTCATGAGAATCTTGGATTCCCCACACTCCAAAAGCCATCAACTCTTCTGATGGCTCTCAGGGATTCTCCATGCTTCCTTGGCCAGTGGGGGTATATCTGGCAGGAATAATATTGACTTTGCCCGTCTCTTTTCTAACAGGATTTGAAGGGTGCTCCATGGTGCCTACCATCTACCCCCTAGAAACGCTGCATAATGCCCTTTCCCTGCATCAAGTAAGTGAATTCTTGAGTGGAGTCTGCCAGCGCCACACTGATGCCCAAGCACAGGCATCTGCAGGTATGGAGAATACTCTTGTTTTGTATCCCTATTTCTGCCTTCATTCCCATGCTTTCTAGAACATGAGTAAAAACTTAAAAATATAGGCACTCCAAATACATACAAAAAAAAGACTTGAAAAAAAATATGTTTAATTGTAGGCCAACTCAAAATAATAGAAAAATCATTCCGTCCCAAATTAATTTATAAATTTAGTGTGATCCAATAAAATACTGTTGGTTTTCTAAAGTCAGACAGATCAATTCTGAAGTTCTCATTGAAAAATAAACAAGCAAGAATAGCCAGGAAAACCTTGATTTTAAAACATTATATAAAAATTTTACTAAAAAAGTGTAATATTGGTATATGAATAGACAGAGAGCAATCAAACAAAGTAGTAAATTTAGAAATAGATGAAGTTAGCATTTCAAAATATTGGGGGAAAGATATACTTTTCAATAAATGGAGTTGGAACAATTGAATATTCATTTGGCAAAAATTAAAATTGAATCCATACTTCATGCTATATACCAGTATAAACTCCATATAAATCAGAGATCTAAATGTAAAACTTAAACCATGCAATAGGTAGCTCCAAGGGCTTCTCCTTTTACTGAAACACCAAAAAAATCAAGCAAAAACTGATACAGTCAACTTTATCAGAACTCTGGAAAATAGTCAAAGGTTTGCAACTACCAGGAAAATTCTGAATCAAGAAGGAGGTAACCTAAAAATGGCAGGAAGCTTTCCAATATTTTTACTTGACCTCCTCCCACTCCTGTCCCCACCTCGGTAGCAGTCGTGAACATGGCAACCCATGCTCTCAAGGTGGGACCCTAGTCTCTGGTTCCAGAGGGAGCAGAATAGACTTTATTCTCCAAGATTTGTATTCGTTCTAATTTGTGTGTAGGCTACCTGAAGGACTGACACAGGGTGCTTACCTTTGTTGCACCTAACTTGGAACTCACTCAGTATATAAATGTGGCTATGCAGAGGATATTACTTGAAAACACTGTAAAGCAAATGAACATGATGTCTGGGACAAAAATTATAGTTGAGGCAAACAATAGGCATACGGAAAGCCTGGGAAGAGAGTTTCTTTAGGAAATTAGTCATTCAAAAGCACCCACATACACTGGTAAATTTAAAAAGCTATGCACATGCCTGGGAAAGGACATCTGAGCATAACATACATGAGAAGACCCTAACTCTAGATTCAACACAAGCAGGGAGTGAAGGCTAAGGCAGTGTTGTAAATAGTCTGGCTAAGTGTTGAAGGAGTACCTCAACATAGAACCAATCTGCAAACACTGTGAGAACTCCTCTCTCCTTTCCTCCTTTCTACTCCTTTCCCTCCTTCCCCCCTCTCTCTTTTTATTCCTGATATATTCAAGGAAATCCTTATCAAAGCCCTAGCTGAACATAAACCAAAGTAACAAAGATTTCACAGACTGCACATGACAAAGAAGACAGACTTTATAAAAATAGTTTAGAAAAATCACTAAACAGTCTAGCCAGTGTGACTCAGTAGTTGAGTGTCAACCCATGAACCAAGGGGTCACTGGTTCAATTCCCAATCAGGGCACATGCCCAGGTTGCAGCTTGATCCCCAGTAGGAGACATGCAGGAGGCAGTCGATTGGTGTTTCTATCTCTCTGTCCCTCTCCCTTCCTCTATCTCTAAAAATCAATAAAAACATACTTTAAAAAAAAAAAGAAAATGAAAAATCACTAAACAGCTGTAGATCACGGCAAACAACAAAAAGAAACCCTGAAGGGAGAGGGGCAATTTGATTTTCAGAGTTAATACATTATAATAGTAAAAATGTCCTTTTTTCAACTGAAAGAATTATATAATATGCATAGAAACAAGACAGTGTGATCTTTTACAGAGAAAATTAACAGAAATAATCCTTGAGGAAACAGACATTAGATTTTCTAGACAAATAGTGTAAATAAGGAAAGGAATCCAGGTTCAGAGAACTAAAGGAAATCAGGAGAATGATGTCTCAACAAATAGAGAATATCATTAAAGTGATAGAAAATATCAAAAGAAACCAAACAAATTCTGAGGCTGGAAAGTATAACAGAAATGACAAATTTGCTAGAGGATTTCTTAGAAGATTTTAACAGGCGGAAGAAAGAATCAGCAAACTTAAAGATAGGTCATTTGAAAAAATATCCAGTCTGAAGAGGAGAAATTGAAAAGAATGAAGAAAAATGAACAAAGCCAAAGAGATTTGTGGGACACAAAGAGATATGTGCATATTATGCACAAAGAGATATGTGCATAATGGGAGTTCTAGAAGAAGAGAGAGAAAAAGAGTAGAAAAAATAATTGAAGAAATAATGGCTGAAAACTTCTCAAATTTGATAGATACAAATATATACAACCTAGTAGTTGGAAGATAAATGTAAAGAGAGCTACTCTGCGACACATTTAAATCAAGTTGGCAAAGACAAAGACAGAGAAAACCTTTTGTTTTGGTTTGTTTTTTGTTAATCATCACCTAAGGATATTTTTCCATGGATTTTTTTTTTTTTTTTAGAGAGAGTGGAAGGGAGAGGGAGAGACACAGAGAGAGAAACATGAATGTGAAAGAGAACACATTGACTAGTTGCCTCCCGCACACAACCCAACCAGAGCTAAGGATCAAGCCTTCAACTGAGGTACAATCCCTTGACCAGAATTGAACCCAGGACCCTTCAGTTAGTAGCCAGTGTTCTATCCACTGAGCAAAATCTGCTAGGGTGAGAAAGTCTTGTGGCTCAGTGGTTGAGTGTCAACCCTGGAATCAAGAGGTCATCAGTTTGATTCCCAGTCAAGGCACATGCCCGGGTTACAGGCTCAATCCCCAGTTGGGGGTGTGCAGGAGGCAGCCAATCAATGATGTTTCTCTCATTGATGTTTCTATCTTTTTATCCCTCTCCCTTCCGCTCTATCTCTAAAAATCAATAAAAACATATTTTTTAAAAACCTTGAAAGTAGCAAGAGAAAAGCAACTTATAGGAGTCATCTTAATAAGATTAACAACCCATTTCTCATCAGAAACTATAGAGACCATGGCGTGGGGAGGAGAAGGGGCAGGCTAGAAAGGGTCAGTGGGGGAGAGGAGAGGGGAAAGGGGACATATGTAGTACTTTCAACAATAAAAATTTAAAAAGAAAAGAAAAATAAAGAAACCATAGAGGCCAGAAAGCAGTGGGATGATGTATTTAAAATGCCAGAAGAAAAAACACTATCAATCAAGAATTCTATATCTGGCCGAAACCGGTTTGGCTCAGTGGATGGAGCGTTGGCCTGCGGACTGAAAGGTCCCAGGTTCGATTCTGGTCAAGGGCATGTACCTGGGTGGCGGGCATATCCCCAGTAGGAGATGTGCAGGAGGCAGTTGATCGATGTTTCTCTCTCATCGATGTTTCTGACTCTCTATCTCTCTCTCTTCCTCTCTGTAAAAAATCAATAAATTATATTAAAAAAAAAAGAATTCTATATCTGGCAAAACTTCAAAAATGAAGAATTAATTAAAACATTTCGAGGTCAACAGAAGTAGAAGGAGTTTGTCACTAGTAGACCTGTGCTACAAGAAATACTAAAAGGAGGCTTTTAGGCTGAAATAAAAGGACACTAGACAGTAACTTGAAGCCATAACAAAAAATAACTCTCATAAAGGTAATTACATTGGTAAATATAAAAGTCAGCATTATAGTATTTTTATTTGTAGCTCCTCTTTTGTTTCATATATGAATTAACACAGAAATCAATACAAAATCACTATAAGTCTATGTTAATGGGCATATACCATATAAAGATATAATTTGTGACAATAACAACATAAAGTGGGGTAATAGCTTTATAAGAGTAGAGTTTTTGTATGTTATTGAAGCTAAATTGCTATAGATCCAAATAAGATTATTATAAATTTAGGATGTTATGTGTAATCCCTACGGTAACCACTAAGAAAATATCTAAAACCTATCTAGAAAAGGAAATAAGAAGGGAATCAAAATGGTTTGCTACAGCCCTAGCTGATTTGGCTCAGTGGATAGAGCGTTGGTCTGTGGACTGAAGGGTCCTGGGTTCAATTCCAGTCAGGGGCACGTGTCCGGGTTGCAAGAGGCAGCTGATCAGTGATTCTCTGTCATCATTGATGTTTCTATCTCTCCCCCCCTTCCTCTCTGAAATCAATAAAAATATATTTTTTAAAAATGGTTTGCTACAAGAAAATTAATTAAACACAACAGACGGCCATAATAGAGGAAATGAGGAACAAATAATTTATATGACATATAAAAAGCATAGCAAAATGGCAGAAGTAAGCCCTTCCTCATCAGTAATTATTTTAAATGTAAATGAATAAAACTCTCCAAACAAAAGGCATAGATTGGCAGGATGGATTTAAAAAAAAAATTATCCAACTATATGTTTTTACAGGAGACTCAATTTAGCTCAGTGGATAGAGCACCAGCCTGAGGACTGAAGGGTTCGATTCAGGTCTAGGGCAAGTACCTCAATTGCAGGCCGATCCCCAACCCCAGTCAGGGTACATCATGAGGCAACCATGAATGTGTCTCTCTGTCTCTCCCCATCCCTTTCACTCTCTCTAAAAATTAATGGGAAAATATCCTTGGGTGAGGATTAACAAAACAAAAAGAGAGAGAGAGAGAGAGAGAGAGAGAGAGAGAGAGAGAGAGAGATTTTCAATTTAGACTCAAAGACACAAATAGGTTGAAAGTGAAAGGATTTATTTCATGCAAATAATAACCAAGTGAGCCCTCACCGGTTTGGCTCAGTGGATAGAGCGTCGTCCTGTGGACTGAGGGGTCCCGGGTTTGATTCCGGTCAAGGGCATGTACCTTGGTTGTGGGCGCATCCTCAGTGGCGGGTGTGCAGAAGGTGGCTGATCTATGTTTCTCTCTCTTTTTTTTTTTTTTTAAATATATTTTATTGATTTTTTAGAGAGAAGGAAGGGAGAGAGATAGAGAGTTAGAAACATCGATGAGAGAGAAACATCGATCAGCTGCCTCCTGCACATCTCCTACTGGGGATGTGCCGCAACCCAGGTACATGCCCTTGACCGGAATCGAACCCGGGACCCTTCAGTCCGTAGGCCGACGCTCTATCCACTGAGCCAAACCGGTTTCGGCGATGTTTCCCTCTTATTGATGTTTCTAACTATCCCTCTCCCTTCCTCCCTATTGATTTTATTAAAAAATCAATAAAATATATTAAAAATAATATAATAACCAGGTGAGAGCTAGGGTATACTAATGTCAGGAAAAAATAGTCTTTAAGTCAAAAAATTTTAGACAGCCTGGCTAGCGTGGCTCAGTGGTTGAGCATCGACCTATGAACCAGGAGGTCACAGTTCAGTTCACAATCAGGGCACATGCCCAGGTTGTGGGCTTGGTCCCCACACCAGTGTGGGGTGGGCAAGGGGCAGCCAATCGATGACTCTCTCATTAATGTTTATTTTCTTTTTTTAAATGTATTTTTATTGATTCAGAGAGAGAAAGGGAGAGGGAGAGAGAGATAGGAAGCATCAATGATGAGAGAGAATCACTGATCGGCTGCCCCCTGCATGCCCCCACTGGTGATCGAGCCCGCAACCCAGGCATGTACCTTGACCAGGAATCTAACTGTGACCTCCTGGTTCATAGATCGCTGCTCAACCACTGAGCTACACCGGCCAGGCTCATCATTGAAGTTTCTACCTCTCTCCCTTCCTCTCTGAAATTAATAAAAACATATTTTAGCCCTAGCCAGTTTGGCTCAATGGATAGAGTGTCAGCCTGCAGACCAAAGGGTCCCAGATTCCATTCTAGTCAAGGGCACGAACCTCAGTTGCAGACTCCTTCCTGGCCTGGGCCCTGGTCAGGGCTCATGCTGAAGGCAACCAATCAATGTGTTTCTTTCACATTGATATTTCTGTCTTTTCCTCTCTCTTCCACTCTCTCTAAAAATCAATGGAGAGCATTATGCTAAGCAAAATAAGCCAGTCAGAGAAAGATAAAAATCACATGATCTCACTCATTTGTGGAATATAATGAACAACATAAACTGATGAACAAAAACAGATCCAAAGACAGAGAAGCATCGATCACACAGTCAAACCTCAGAGGGAAGGTACGGAAGGGTGGGGGTATGGAGAAGAGATCAACCGAAGGACTTATACGCATGCATATAAGCCTAATCAATGGACACAGACACCAGGGGGGTGAGGGCATGAGTGGGGAGTGGGGGGCAATGGAGGAATAAGGATACATATGTTATACCTTAATCAATAAAGAAAAAATAAATAACATTTAAAAATCAATGAAAAAATGTCCTTGGGTAAGGATTAAAGATCAAAACAAGACAAATATATTTAAAAAACATTTTTTATGAGACAGAGATCATTACATATTAATAAATGTCAATTCATCAAGAAGATTTGATTATAAACATATACCAAACAACAGAGCCCCAAAATAGTAAACATTGACAGAATTGAAGGGAGAAATAGATAGTTCTACAATAATAGTTGGAGACTTCAATACTTTTTTTTTTTTTTAATCATCACTGGAGGACATGTTCACTGATTTTTTCTAGAGTGAGAGGAATGGAGAGAAATAAACATCGATGTGAGAGAGAACCATCTATTAGCTACTCTTCCTTCCCCTGCCATGTGCCCCGATCAGAACTGGGGATCAAACTTGCAACCTAGGTATGTGTCCCAACCTGGAATTGAACCCATGATGTGTCAGTGTATGATACAATGCTCCAACCAACTGAGCCACACTGTCCAGGGCTATCCCACTTTTACTAAGGGATAAGTAGCTATAGACAGATGATCAATAAGGACACAGAATTTGAACAACACCATCAGTCAACTAAACCTAACAGACAATATAGAACATTCCACCCAACAAGAGCAGAAGATTCTTCTTTTTTTATTAAGTTTATTGGGGTGACATTGGTTAATAAAACTAGGTTTTATTATAGGTTTCAAGTGTACAATTCTATAATACATAATCTGTATATTGTATTGTGTGTTTACCACACAAAAATCTTTTTCTGTCACCATATATTTGGCCCCTTTTATCTTTTACTATCCCCACCCCTCATTCCCTCTAATACTGTTGTCTGTGTCTATGAGTTTTTGTTCCTTTTTCTTGTTTGTTTATTTGTTGCTTTTAGTTTTATATCCCACATATGAGTGAAATTATATTGTTCTTGACTTTTTCTGTCTGACTTATTTCACTCAGTATGATATTCTCAAGCTCTACCCATGTTGTTGCAAATGGCAGTATTTCATCTTTTTATGGCTGAATAGTATTCCATTGTATATATGTACCACATATTCTTTATCCACTCATCTATTGACGGATACTTCAGTTGTTTTCATGTCTTGGCCACTGTGAATAATGCTGCAGTAAACATAGGGGTGCATATATATTTGCAAATAAATGTTTACAAATGTTTGGGGTAGATACCCAGAAGAGGAGTTCGCTGGGTCATATGGTAACTCTATTGTTAATTTTTAAAAATATGTTTTTATTGATTTCATAGAGGAAGGAGAGAGAGAGGAATATCAATGATGAGAGAGAATAATTGATCAGCTGCCTCCTACATGCCCCCTATTGGGGGGATTGAGCCCATAACCTGGGCATGTATCCTGACTGGGAATTGAACCTTACTGATAAGGGTTAGCTAGCTAGCTTAATTAGGCAGACAGGAAGGCGGTGTCCAGAGAGGATAGAGGCATCTTGGCCTGAACAATTAAAACAGCCATAAATTAGATAAAAAACCAGCCCTGACCTGAGCAACTGGGAAAGCCATAAGTGGTAATAAAACATCTCTGGCCAGGACAACTGGGAGAAAGCCTTAGGGTAGATCAAAAGCAACTCCAACCTGAATAGATAAGATGGATATATGAAAAAAATAGAGAAATGCCACAGAATTAGGGGGGAGGAAGACATAAATTCACAAAAAATAAAAGTCACAGAATATTGGGAAGAAGGAAACATATTTTCAGAAAGGATAGAGGAATGTTACAAGATAAGGGGAGAGGAAGTGGGGAGTACCACATAGGCTTTGAGCTTTGAAACTAATACTATGTAGCAGAATGACCAATGAGGAAAACAAGGGGGTCCCAAATTAAGGAAAGAGTCTAATTTAAAAAGGTCATGTTCAGACAAAAAACTGCAGCATAGAGAGAAACCAAGATGGCGGCATAGGTAAACACTGGAAATTGCTGCCTTGCACAACTTCAAAAATACAACTAAAAGACAAAATGGACATCATCTAGAACCACAGGAAGGCTGGCTGAGTGGAAATTCTACAACTAGAAGGAAAGAGAAAAGCATACCAAGACTCAGAGGAGCTGCGATGCGGAAGTAAAGTACAGAGGTACAGAGGAGCATGCGGAGAGGGCTGGCAGCAGAGGACATGGTTGTCTTTTTCAATTGGTAGGGAGTCTCAAGCTCTGAGCTCCAGTTCCAGGTAAGTCTCTGGGGAGCCAGACTCATATGGGAGAAACTGGACTGTCTGGCATTGGTTGGAACTCGAGGGCAGCTTTCTCTCAGAGATGCTTGCAGCGATTGCTGGGACACTGAGAAGCGGGGCCTCTGAGAGCAGCCATAGCTGCTTGCTCTGCCCTGTTGATCCCCTGGGACCCCTGCCCACACAAGCTGTGCACCGGCTTTGCATATGAAAGGCCTGGCCCTTTGCAATCTGAAAATTACCTAACAAACTGCAGCTGGCCCAAGGCTCCAAGGCAACTCGCATTGTTTCACAGCTGAGCTCCTGCTGGGTAGCCTCAGGCAGAGGCTAGATTAGCACCTCCTTAGAGATCCAGGAGCCAGTGTGCCCGGTGGTCAGTGGGACCATCCAGATTGCAGCTCCTCAGATCCATAAAGGACACACTCAGGGGGCAGACTCAGTGAGCACCAAAGCCCCACTGAAGCAAGTCTTGCCCTGGAGAGGTGTCTCCAGCACAGAAGTTCTCCCACTGTAGACACAGCTGATTCTCCCAGCCAATTGGCCTGGAGGTCAATTCCTCCCAGTGATACCTACAACAATCAAGGCTTAACTACAACAAGACTGTGCAGAAAGCCCACAAGGGTGTGCACCAAGAGTGTCCACCTCAGGAAATTGGGGAGGATGAGCCACTGAGCCCTATAGGACACTTAGCACAGAAAGCCACTCTATCAACACAGGGAAGCATAAAAAATGTGGAGACAAAGAAACAGGACACAAATGACAGAAATGGAGGAAAGCAAACTACTGGATCTAGAGTTCAAAACCACACTTTTAAGGTTTTTCAAGAACTTTCTAGAAACCACCGATAAATTTAGTAAGGCCCTCAAAAAGTCTGGTGAGACTGCCGATAAATGTAGTGAGACCCTCAAGAAATCTAGTGAGACCCTTGAGGTTTTGAAAAAGGACAAACTAAAAATTAAGCATACACTGACTGAAATAAAGGTTACTATGCAGAGTTCCAACAGCAGACTAGAGGATCGCAAGAATCAAGTCAAAGATTTGAAATATGAAGAAGCAAAAAACACCCAACCGGAAAAACAAAATGAAAAAAGAATCCAAAAATATCAAGATAGTGTAAGGAGCCTCTGGGACAGCTTCAAGCGTACCAACATCCAAATTATAGGGTTGCCAAAAGAAGAGAGAGCGAGATATTGAAAACCTATTTGAAGAAATAATGACAGAAAACTTCCCCTACAAGTCCAGGATGCACAGAGAACCCCAAACAAAAGGAATCCAAAGAGGACCACACCAAGACACATCATAATTAAAATGCCAAGAGCAAAAGACAAAGAGAGAATCTTAAAGCAGCAAGAGAAAGAAAGTCAGTTACCTACAAGGGAGTACCCATACGACTGTCAGCTGATTTCTCAACAGAAACTTGGCAGGCCAGAAGAGAGTGGCAAGAAATATTCATGACGTTGCAAATGGTAAGAGTTCCTTCCTTTTTAGAGCAGCATAGTATTCCATCGTGTAGATGTACCACAGTTTTCTAATCCATTCATCTACTGATGGGCACTTAGGCTGTTTCCAGATCTTAGCTATGGTGAATTGTGCTGCTATGAACATAGGGGTGCATATATCCTTTCTGATTGGTGTTTCTGGTTTCTTGGGATATATTCCTAGAAGTGGGATCACAGGGTCAAATGGGAGTTCCATTTTCAGTTTTTTAAGGAAACTCCATACTGTCTTCCATAGTGGCTGCACCAGTCTGCATTCCCATAACCAATGGACATAAGACACTGGGGGATAGGAGAGACTAGGGGACTGTCTAGGGCGGGGGGATAAAATGGACACATATGTAATACCCTTTGTAATACTTTAAGCAATAAATTAAAAAAAAGAAAAAAGAAATATTCAAAGTGATGAATGCCAAGAACCTACAACCAAGATTACTTTATCCAGCAAAGCTATCATTCAGAATTGAAGATCAGGTAAAGAGCTTCACAGATAAGGAAAAGCTAAAGGAGTTCATCACCACCAAACCAGTATTATATGAAATGCTAAAAGGTATCCTTTAAGAAGAGGAAGAAGAAGAAAAAGGTAAAGATACAAATTATGATCAACAAATACACATCTATCAACAAGTGAATCTAAAAATCAAGTGAATAAATAATCTGATGAACAGAATAAACTGGTGATTACAATAGAATCAGGGGCATAGAAAGGGAGTGGACTGACTATTCTTGCAGGGAAAAGGGGTGTGGGGGGTGCGGGAAGAGACTGGACAAAAATCGTGCACCTATGGATGAGGACAGTGCGAGGGGAGGGGGGAGAGGGGGGAGGGTGGGGTGGGAACTGGGTGGAGGGGAGCTATGGGGGGAAAAAAGAGGAACAATTCTAATAATCTGAACAATAAAGATTTAATTTAAAAAAAAACAACTACAGCATATATAAACTAGAGACAAAGGGACACAAGACAGGATTTTTAGGGTTTAAAATTTTTCCCATTAGAGAGAGGGAGGGGGATTCCCATTTGGAGGCCCCTCCCCAGTGGGTCCCCTTTGGGGACACCCCTGCCCAGATGGAGTTTGTATATGCTTCCAATAAACTTACACATTTGTATTAAAGAAATCTATTAGTCCACGAGTTTATTCTTCAAACTTCATAAGGACAAAGCCCCACGAAAGAATATGCACCCCAAATCCCCCATTTCATATATGGTAGGTCAACACTCAACCATTGAGCCACACCAGCCTGGCTCTATTGTTAATTTTTTGAGGAGCCTTCATACTGTTTTCCATGGTGGCTACACCAATTTATATTTCTACCAGCAATGACTGAGGGTCCCTTATTCTCTACAACCTCTCCATCTTATTACTTTACTTGTTAATAATAGGCATTCTAACAGTTGTGAGGTGGTAGCTAGTGAAGTTAAGCATCTTTGCATATATCTGTTGGCAAATTTCTGTCTTCTTTTTTTTTTTTTGATGGGTTTTTTTTTTCTTTTAATTAAATCTTTATTGTTCAGATTATTACATTTGTCCCTCTTTTTTTTCCCCCATAACTCCCCTCCTCCCAGTTCCCACCCCACCCTCCGCCCTCACTCCCCACCCACTGTCCTCATCCATAGGTGCACGATTTTTGTCCAGTCTCTTCCTGCATCTCCCACACCCCTTTCCCCCCCAAGAATAGTCAGTCCATTCCCTTTCTATGTCCCTGATTCTATTATAATCAACAGTTCATTCTGTTCATCAGATTATTTATTCACTTGATTCTTAGATTCACTTGTTGATAGATGCATATTTGTTGTTCATAATTTGCATCTTTACCTTTTTCTTCCTCTTACTCTTCTTAAAGGATACCTTTCAGCATTTCATATAATCCTGGTTTGGTGGTGATGAACTCCTTTAGCTTTTCCTTATCTGTGAAGCACTTTATCTGACCTTCAATTCTGAATGATAGCTTTGCTGGATAAAGTAATCTTGGTTGTAGGTTCTTGGTATTCATCACTTTGAATATTTCTTGCCACTCCCTTCTGGCCTGCAAAGTTTCTGTTGAGAAATCAGCTGACAGTCGTATGGGTATTCCCTTGTAGGTAACTGAGTTTCTTTCTCTTGCTGTTTTTAAGATTTTCTCTTTGTCTTTTGCTCTTGGCATTTTAATTATGATGTGTCTTGGTGTGGTCCTCTTTGGATTCCTTTTGTTTGGGGTTCTCCGCGCTTCTTGGACCTGTAAGTCCATTTCTTTCACCAGGTGGGGGAAGTTTTCTGTCATTATTTCTTCAAATAGGTTTTCAATATCTTGCTCTCTCTCATCTTCTGGCACCCCTATAATTCTGATGTTGGTTCGCTTGAAGCTGTCCCAGAGGCTCCTTACACTATCCTCGCATTTTTGGATTCTTTTTTCATTTTGCTTTTCCGGTTGGGTGTTTTTTGCTTCCTCGCATTTCAAATCATTGACTTGATTCTTGCGCTCCTCTGGTCTGCTGTCGGGAGTCTGTATAATATTCGTTATTTCAGTCCGTGTATGCTTAATTTCTAGTTGGTTCCCCAATATACGATCGAGGGTCTCATTAGTTTTCTTGTAGATCTCATTAAGTTTATCGGCGGCTTCTAAACAGTTCTTGAGAGACCTTAAAAGTGTGGTTCTGAACTCTATATCTTCCATTGACAATTTTGTCCTGTTTCTTTGTCTCCGCATTTTGTTATGCTTCCTTGGTGCACCCCCTAGTGGTCTTTGTGCGCAGTCTTATAAACCTTGATTGTTGTAGCTAATACCAGGGAGGGTTTGACCTCCAGGCCAAGTGGCTATGAGAATCAGCTGTTTCTGCAGTGAGAGAACTTCTGTCCTCTAGGGAGGTGCTAATCTAGCCTTTGCCTGAGGCTATCTGGCAAATGCCTCTGTGCAGGGCTTGGGCGGGGCGGGTCGCACAGGATCAACAGGGTGGGCCTGAGAGAGCAGTGATGGCGGCTCTCAGTCCTGTCCCCAGGGGCTCTGCCTCTCTGAGTCCCAGCAATGGCTGCAAACCTCGGAGAGAAAGCTGTACTCGCTCTGACCGAAGCCAGACAGTCCCGCTTCTCCCGTTTGAGTCTGGGTCCCTAAAGACTCGCCGGGATCTGGAGCTCAGAGTCTGCGACTCCCTCCTGATTGAAAACGCCAACCGCGCCCTCCGCCGCCAGCCCGCTCGCGCACTCCGCACCTCAGAATTTGACTTCAGCACTGCGCCTCCTCTGAGTGTCCGTATGCGTTTCTCTTTCCTCCTAGTTGTAGGACTTCCACTCAGCCAGCGTTCCTGTGGTTCTGGGTGATGTCCCTTCCGTTTTTTGGTTTCACTTTTGAAGTAGTTGTTCAAAGCAGCAAACTCCGGCGTTAACCTATGCCGCCATCTTGGTTCTCTCTCAATTTCTGTCTTCTTGAGAGAAGTGTGTGTTGAGGTTCTCTGCCCATTTTTCAATTGGATTGTTTGCTTTTATGGTGTTGAGTCATATGAGTTCTTCATATATTTTCAATATTAACTAACCCCTTGTTGGAGCTATCATTTGAAAATATCTTCTCCCATTCTGTTGGTTGCTTTTTTGTTGGTTTTTTTTGGAAGGTTTCTTGTGCTGTGCAGAAGCTTTTTAGTTAGATATAATCTCATTTATTTATTTTTGCTTTTTCTTCCTTTGCCTTTGGGGTAATACAGATTGTTCTGAAGTATACATTAAATAGTCTCCAGATAAACCATATGTTAGGCCACAAAAGAATTCTTTAAAAAAAAATTATATATATATATATATATATATATATATATATATGTATATATATATATATATATATATAAAATTGATTTTTTACAGAGAGGAAGGGAGAGGGATAGAGAGTTAGAAACATCAATGAGAGAGAAACATCGATCAGCTGCCTCCTGCACATCTCCTACTGGGGATATGCCCGCAACCCAGGTACATGCCCTTGACCGGAATCGAACCTGAGACCCTTGAGTCCGCAGGCCGACACTCTATCCACAGAGCCAAACCAGTTAGGGCAAGAGTTCTA